>NC_062219.1:29521055-32021055 GCF_902686445.1 Sciurus carolinensis
TAAATTCTATCTGAAAAAAACCTACATTTCATTCAACCTCATTTCATCTATCCATCTATTTATCTATCTACCTACCTACCTACCCCCCACACACACACACTCACACACACATACACACATATACAATGGTCAGTGCTCCATCAAAAATAACCAAGATAAAAGTCAAGACAATTTGACCCAACCAGCAGACATAGATACAGACACTGAAGAAATCCAACTAAAACAAACTTTAAAATCATATAGAGAATATGTTCCATAATATAATAGACAAGATTGAAAATTTTGACAGTGACTCAGAAACTACAAAGACAAAAGGCTTAGAAATTCTTGAACTGAATTAAGACATCATTTAATGGGTAAAGTAACCTATAGTTGAAGAAAGAATTAGGAAAATGAAATAGTGGTTGAAAGAAAGTATCCAAAATGAAGAACAAAGAGATCATAGGCAAACAATGGAGGTAGGTAGATTCAAAACTTGAACATTCACATGATTGGAGTCCCATAAGAAAGGTAAGAGAGATCCGAGTGCAGTGGCACACCTCAGCTATTTGGGCGACAGAAGCAGGAGTATCACAATTTTGAGATCAGCCTGGGTAATTTAGCAAGACCCTATCTCAAAATACAAAATAAGGAAGGTGGGCTAAGAATATAGTTCAGTTGTAGAGTGTAGCACAGCACACATGAGGCTGTGGCTTCAGTCCGCAATATAAGAAGAAAGAGGAGGAGGAGAAGGGGAAGGGGGAGGGGGAAAGGGGAGGGGGAAGGAGAAGGGAGGGGGAAGGGAAGAAAGCAAGAGAAAATGGAACAGAAGTGATAATAAAAGAGACAACTAATAGGAATTTTCCAAAATTGTTAAAAGATATCAAGATACAATTTAAGAAACCATAAAGATTTCAAATTGGGATAAATGCAAAGAATCATATCTGATTCAATCATGGCAAACCTATAAGAAGTAAAAAATGAAAACAAATATTACAAGTAGTCAGAGGAAAAGTCAGATTACTTTTAAAAAAAATTATTAGCTGATTTGCTCTCAGAAACAATGAAAGTAATAAAACAATGTAAAAATATCTTAAATTTTATATGTGTATGTGGAGCAGGGGGAGGATTACCAACCTAGAATTTTAGTCCCAGGAAAGGTACCCTTCAGATATCAAGTTTACATAAAGTCATTTCAGACAAAGACAAGAAACTCAACTCAAGTTAAATCATTACTAAGGAAAATTCTATACAGGATCTCAGAGATAGAGGAAGGAATGAAAATATATATGATTGTATAAATCATAATGAAATTATTATTGAAAGACTAAATTATATAAAATTAAATACCTAATAGACATATAATTCAGGATGGGTACAAAGGTAGTTAAGGCATTCCAAGTTCTCATACTTCCCACAAAGGGATAAAAGTCCTACTTTGATTAGGTTATAGATGCATCCTGTGCTTCAGAACTAATTAGTAAAGTAGTATAAATGAATGTAAAAATAACAAGTTAATGGGAAGAGGACAATGCAATGACAAAAACTCTTCATCCCAAGGAAGTAAAGCAAGGAGAGAAAAAAGGTGGAGCAGGAAAGACAAATAGACAGTATAGAGTAAGTAAGCATGTCTGAACTCAAGTGAATGGAATCACTAATTACATTAAACATAAAAGTTCTACCTACGCCACTAAAATAATAGACTGAATGATAAAACAAAATGTACTTATCTCCTTGTAGAGAGACACATCTAAAACAAAAACATAGAAAATAAAAAAAGTAAAAGAATGGAAGGATAAGCCATGTAAACACATAGAAAAATTTTTAAATAGATTTTTACTATGAAAGTAGAAGTGAACGCAAAATAATTGAAGGAATGTTTTATCATGATAAAATTTCTATTCACTAGGAAGTTACGACAATTCTAAATTTATATTGGCAAGGAATGTCTAAAATGGCAACAAATTCAGCTAGAATATATTGTTGGGAGAATTTAACAAAGATTTTAATTATTAGATGGGTATACTATGGTCATGAATTGAAAAGTCAGGAAAGACATATGTCTTCCCTAATTGTTCTATATCCCAACAGTGTTCTGGTTTTTCAAGGGAGAATCTTAAGTTAATTCTCAAATGTATGTGGAAATGTAGAGAACAGAGAAGGACCAAAACAATCCTGAAGAATAAATTGGGAAATTTTAGCAATGGAATTAAATATTTGTAACACATAATAATCAAAGTTGTTAAAAATAATTTAAAAATTCCTGTAAACTAATATACAAAATGATATCATCTGATATCTGGGAACAAAGATATTTCCATGATTAATAAGAATGTAAAAAGGTACTTAAACTTAGTTAGTTCATTAATAATCAGGAAAAGCCTCCACAACGCACCAGTCAGAAATGCTAATGCATAGGATTGTGAAGAAGTAGAGCAACTAAAAATATACTATTGCTGAGAATATAAATTTCTTTAACCATTTTAAGAAATTTTGAATATTCTACTAATGTTGAACATAAACATTCCCTGTGCCCCAGTGACTTTATTCCTAGGTCTATGCTCAACAGAAATATATGGACACAGGCACCAAAAGACAGGTACACAAATACCTGGGCAAGCATTATTTATTATTAAAAACTGAACACAATTATAATGTTTTCCACAACAGAACGGACAAATAAGTGTTGTATATTCAGATAATTAAACATCATGAAACAATGAAAATGAAAAAAATACAATTATATGCAACAACCGAGTCATGATATAATGTTGAATGAAAGAATGGAGGAAATATGATGGAATTTCTGAGATGTTGCTGATGTAAATAAAACAACCTATTTCTTGACTTGATTCAGTTGCACAGAGTTTCACTTACAACAAGTGACTCACACCGTGGGTTTATATGTTCAGTTAAATTTCCAGTTACATGTGCAATTATTTAGTACAGAAGATAAAAACTTAAAAAGAAAAAAAGTGTCTTAGTTTGTGTTCTAATTTTACAAAAAAAGTACCTGAGACTCAGTAATTTATAAAGAAATGAAATGTTTTTGTACAGTTCTGGAGACTGGGCAGTCCCAAACCATTGTTCCAGTATCCAGAGGGATACTTCACAGCATGGCAGAAGGTGAAAGGGAGAGAGCAAGCCAACATTGGAGACTGGGTGAGAGCAGGTCCCCTTCATAACAACCCACTCTCGGGATGACTAACCCTAACCCCACATGATAATGACACTAATCTATTATGAGAGTTCTACTCACCATGAACCAAATACCTCCCCCAGACCCCACCTCCCAACATGACTACATTGGGAATCAAGCTTCCAGCATAGGAATTCTGGGGGACAAACCTGTAGCAAAACTGTATGTTTTTTAAATGTTTAGCACAGTCATCAACAGTATATGCAAAATAATTATAATGCCATGAAATATTTTTTAAAACTCGTAAGCCAATAGTACCAACTGATACACTCACATGCTTACTCTCTTCCATACTCCATTCTAAGCACTTTCAAAATAAAATGCATTCCATCTCCTCAACAATCTTATGAGGCCAATATTATAAACACCTTCATCTCATAAATAAGAAGAGCGAGAGATCAAGTAACTTGCACGTAGTCACAGAGCTAGACAGCAAACCAAGTGGAATGATGCCAAGTTGTGCACTGCTTACTGTAATGCTGTTCTGCATCTCGGGGCAGAACTTCTGAAGTTCAGAGTGTCAGATTCGTCCCTCGCGAATGCATTTAAAACAAAGTAATGTTGTTCCTTTGTATATCTTAACCTCCTGTATATAAATATATATGCTTTAACAGTTTTGAAGCAGATGTTGTTATGCTTTGTAGAAATATTTTTTTAAAATGTTTTCTAACTCATGATTAGAATAATTAAAGATGAATTTTAAATGTACACAAACAGTTGCAAATTGTCACCAAAAAGCTGAGATTGAACCCCAACTCTGTAATTTTTCTGTGCCTCAATTTCCTTCCCTCTAAAATGGGCATAACTCACCCTACTTGACAGCAATGATATGAGAACTAAGTGACATAGCATTTGTGTTGTGAATGGAGAAGTATCTGGAAAGCCAGAAATGCAGAACTTAAAGGTACTTTGCTTTAAATTTACATTTTAGAGTGTTGAAAGTCAAATGTGTTAAATAACTTGCCACAAGTCACATTCTTAGCATCTGGAACTTGAACACAGGACTTTAGGTTACAAGTTCAATGCTCCTTGAAAAAAATGTTTGGTCCTCGTTTTTCCTGCTTTTCCTTGTCTCCTTCTACATAAAAGAAGCAATCTGAATTTTTAAAAGTTATATATGCAACCATTTAATTCAATAAATATATTCATTTGGCTTTAAAGATTTACATTAGAGGGGACAATATATCTTGGTACACTGTTCTCCAATTCACTGTTTTGTTTGTTTTGACCTGAATATTACATATAAAACTTTTATACTCATTTTATCTTTTAAGTTTGAGGAGGGACTTGTCCTCAATCTCCTGCTCATGCACTCATGCATGGACACTTGGGGGCCATGTATTCAGTGAAAGAAAAAGCAGTGCTTATCAAGTATTTCGTTTATAAGCCATTGAAATATTTTTTTCTTATAATGACATTTTAGTAATTAAAACAGATCTATACAGAAATGTTAGAATGTTAACTGTGGCTATCAAAAGTTGCTATCACACACATTCCTGTTTGATGTTTAACCCTTTTGCTTTATTTTAACTTGAAAGATTATTCTTGACTCCAGTGCAATAATAAAGGTCTAGAGAAACAGGAAATAAAAATTACTATGTATTTTAAATGACTAATGCATTTTCCAAATCATACTAAAAACTAAATGGAAATTGGGTTTTCATTTTATTGAAAAGCAAGAACACTAGTCTTAAAGATATGGAATTACACTATATTTCTATCACATAGAAAACAACTTTTTCTTTTTAGATTTAATGACCTTTTTCTAAATTGAGGCATTCTTTAGACCTCCATATTACTGTGGCATCTCCTTTCACAAGAATGCTTTCTACACTTTTGTGAATGACTGAGTCCTTTCATCTGGCTGAACACAGCTGGCAAGTGGCATAATGAGAAAGGGAAATGAAGGCCCTTTTTTTCTTTTTAACTCCTGGAAAACTCAGAAATATATAAATCATATTCAAACTAGAGCAGTATTAGTTGCTTGGGTAACTGCACAACCTGTACATCTTAATGTAAATAGTGTTTTCTGTTTTGTGAAGAACCGATATTATAGTATAATTCTATTTAAGTAGTCTCTATGGTATGTGGCTTCTCTAAACACTATTTGGGAAGAATATTTAATTATTTTATTTTATTTTATAGTTTTGCATGTTTAATTAATTTGAAAAATTTTAGATACCGATCGAGTCTAAAAAAGAAAATTTAGTGGTAATGTCCAAACCAGTAAAATGTATGTATTCCGTTTATGAAGGAAGATCTTAAACAGTCGGGCATACAATAGGCCAAGAAGTTTTTTTAGACATCTATCCAAGCCAGGAGGAACTTTGAGTTTGACCAAGTCCCTCATTTCATACTTGAGGAAAGTGGTGCCAGAGGACAGACCGGCCCAGTCACTCATGCAGGAGCAATGGGCTTTCCATCTTCTCATGTGCAGGACTCCTGCTTCCAGAACATTCTTTCTCCCTAACAATATCAAAGGCACATGGGAGCAATTCAAATTCTTCAAGGAAGAAACTAACGAAGGAATCTAAATGCAAAATAGGTCTCTCCCTTTAATCCTCTTTTATCTCAACTTAAAATATGACACAATAACAAATTATGATAAATTATTTCCACTGTAAATGCAATAAATCTATTATGGGAAAAGTTGAACAATTCTGAAGTCTATGTATGTAAAGCTTAAGTCTTGCTCCTATCCTGTACTCCAAAGGTATTCACTGTTACATTTTAATTTGAATTTCCAGAAATTTTCTATAGTGTACATGAATGTGCATATATATTTATGTAAATGTTAAGGTAGAATTTTTTCCACTTAATGATTCTGAAAAGTCATTCTAGATTGTTTGCGTGTATATTTGCCACATTAAAAAAATAGCTATATGACATTCTATTGCCTTGATTTAAAATAATGTATTCAGAAATTCAACTGTTGTTAACATCACATAGTTTCTGATATCTAATATTATAAAAAATACAAAAATAGATAATTACATATGTTTGTAACTAAGATTTTCAAGGGTCAAAATGGTAGATTCCCCATATCTACCCTGGGCATATGGAAACACACTGCTCACATCAGTTTGGGGACCAGATAGACCCCCATGTCATACCAGGAGAAAAGAAGAAGGTTCTTCCAGTTCAAGACTCTTAAATAATCTTCAGTATATTCAAGTTATGTATAAAATCCATTTTTGAACAGAAGCCTTTTTTTGTGTATATCTGAAGCAGGTAATGATGATTTTCATCTTGTAGAAAGAATTTTTATATGTTTCTTATTTATATATTAATTATGACAAGAGAACACAAAAGATATTAATCAGCAAAAATCTGAGCATGAATTTAAATTTAAAAACTTTAGGCTAATTCACAAATCACTAGAAAGGAAAAATTAAAATACTTGAAATTTTACACAGGTAAATCCATCAAAACCTTGTTATCATTATTTTTTTTCATCTGTCCGCTACAGATGAGGGAGGAGGAAGAGGAGAAGAAAGAAGAGGAGGAAGAGAAGGAGGAGGAAGAAGAGGTAGGGAGGCAAAGAGGAAGTGAGGGAGGAAGGAAGAAAGGAAAGGAGGGAAAGAGGAAGGGAAGGAAGGAAGGCAGGAAGGAACTTTAAATGAACTTCACATGGCACATTGACTTCAGCTATTATTTTTGTACTTCTAGACTGTATGCAAATCAATGTAGACAGTATTCATGATAGGACTTATATTTTTTAAAATATTGAGGTACTTACATAATAAAAACAAGGTACATATTGCTGAATAGATTTTTTGGTGTGTTGTGTCACATTGTTAGGTTTATCTGAAATAATAAAACCTGCTTCCTATTGGCCAGGTTGAGTTGTTAACCCACACTCAGAGGAGACGTCAGACAGAAGGCCACATAGAATTTACCAGAGTCTGGATTAGAGTAACCTAACTACATCAGGTCCACCACTAGATGAGGCAGCAACCCTGTCCCCATGGGGGCAAGGTCTCAGAGCTGATACTCAATGGACAACCAACTCACCAAATTTTTTTCTTTTCCTCTGGCAAAACTTTAGCTTTCTTTAACATCCTATTTTTGGGGGCTGGGGATTGAACTCAGGGGCACTCGACCATTAAGTTATATCCTCAGCCCTATTTTGTATTTTATTTAGAAACAGGGTCTCACTGAGTTGCTTAGTGCCTCACTTTTGCTGAGGCTGGCTTTAAACTCGTGATCCTCCTGCCTCAGCCTCCTGAGCTGCTGGGATTAGAGGCGTGCATCACCATACACGGTTAACATCCTATTTTTTAAGAACACCATTACGAATATGAATTCAAAAGAGTAACAATGTCTTCAACTGATCATAATAAAGATTGTCACTTAGTTATTAACACATTTCCAGTTATTCTCTAAAGAAGTTAGAATTGGAGTTGACGAGATAATAACTGAAGTAATATAGAAAATCTAGGACATGATTGACATTTAGGAAAAAGATGTTTGTCTCCTAACACTGAAGCCCCCAGCTGCAGTGAACACAAAGCACATCTATGGGTCTTAAGAAGGGCTACCACCATGGAAAAGCCTCAACCTCACAGGAGAGAAATAGGGCAGGGAGGTCACCGTCCCCGGGCAGTCACAGTCCTGCTAGGGAGAAATTCTTCAAACCCATGGCCTTGTTTTGTTTTTTTCTTTGGCAGTGGGACCATCTTAGAGACAAATTATGTAAATTTAGATAACTGAGTTATGGCAAACTATAAAAAGAAGTGGTATAAATAAGGAATGGAAAGATGAAAGTATAAAAACAAATGCAGGATCAAGGATTCAATATTAATCTTCTCAGAATTTGGGAAGACAGAGGCATCCAACAGGCCTGTTTTAGACAATCTCTGGAAGTTTTGAACCACCACTAGACACTTCCAGATACCACATTGCACCAGTGTTCAAGCCCATCTCTGCTGTGAACCTTCCTCATTTACGTCAAATGTCTGCTGGAATCCCAGCTGCATAGTCTTCACTTATTTGTGAACGTGTTTTTGAAGAGGGGAATCATTGCTTGCCTATCTTTATGTTCACGTCACCTCTGCAAACATGGCTCTTGACATGCTGAAAGCACGTAGCAGTGTTTTATGAATTAAAGTTTGACATTTAGATTTGCACAAAATGGAGTAAAGAGAAACCTCAGGTTCAGAATAAGGATACTACAAAAAGTTTGACCTGAAAGGATTTTAGAAATAACCCAATATAATCAATTTCTTTTACAGGTGAGGAAACTAAAGCAAGGAATAAGTGGGTAACTTAGATCACCCCGCTATTTGGAGACTGAATGAGGATATGGACCTTTATCGTCTATCTCTGTCCACGTCCCTGTCTGCTCACTTCCTGGGATCACTAAATGCAAATTAAATCATTTAGATACCCAAATGATTTGGGGGGGGAGTAGAAAAGTATAAATTCCTTGATTATACACTAGAACTGAGACACATTTCCCTTTCTCTGTTCAAGTTTCTAACAATGCCTGACACATAATAAGAATTTATTCAATTTGGTTTTCTGCATCTCTTTTTCCTTTCTTTTCCTCAAATCTTCATATTAACCACATTAAAGACTGCTACAGTACCAAGTAGGCACCCTCTCATGAATCAAAGCCAGGATGTTGACAGAGACACTGAGGATGCTTATAGAAGCCAAAGGTACTGACCCCAAGGTGCCTTTTGTGTGGATGATGGGACAATGTCCCTGAATGTGTTCTTAGGGCAAGTGGGGATGCCACCATGGGGAGGTATTAATAGGGATGGTCTCACCTCTGTGTGAGGGACCAGGTAAACTTCCAAATGCCAAATTCCTTCTTCCTTAGCCAGATGTGCCTGCCAGAGGAGACTCCCACTTGTCCATAGACTTCTTGGGGGGCACATGAGCTGAATCCTTAAGATGGTAATTTTTATCCTTGGACAAAATTTTCTGTGCCTAGAAGGTTCTTTATAAATTATATCCCTCGGTACTGTGAGATGAACCACTTAGAATACCTGTTAGCTTCTATACTTAGTTGTTCCCAAGTCTATTCTGATCCTTAAATTTGACACTTGTCTTTAATATAACGAAGTCCTTTTAGTCATGCTAGGGATTAGTTTACTGCTTAATAAATTCCTTCCAACTCTTCGTTCTGTGAGTCAACAAGCAGTTTCCCCTGTGCTTCGAGCCTGGCTAACAACAAATTAGACTTTGGAAGAACAACTACCAGGCAGAGATGTTTTCCAGGTTGTACCTTTTGAGGAAAACCTGGTCATTTTACTTTTGCATTTAAGATATTCTTTTGGCTGAAAATAGCACTAGTCAATGTTTGGAATACCCTCCTGTTTATCGTTGACAGTTGATTTCCAGATGATATTTTAGTCTGGACTAACACTGAAAACATTTTCCAAAGATAGTTTAAAATGCCATGTTTGAAACTTATTTAAATAACTTGCCATGTATGCTGGGTAGTAAATTTTCAGCAAACATTTTAACTAGGTTTATGTCAAGCACCAAGGGTAGCTTTGAGCTGAACACTGGGTTGGGCATTAAAAGATGTATTGGTATAATTATTTTCCTTAAGCTCAGGTTTCCTAACACATTTTGGATTTTTCCACCTTTTTCTAAGTAACGATTTGAAAAAGAGTTTCTCCAAGCTAATTTGCTGAAATAGTCACCACTGATTTTGTCACATGTCATTCAACTGAGTTAGTACGCTCTGAAATCAGACAGCTTAGTGCCAGGTAAAAATTCTTATAAATAAGATACCAATTTTGGAGTTGCAACTAGTTAACTTTGGGTTTCTACTTGAGACACAAAGCGACTTCATTTTATTAGAGAAAATGTCAATCAAGATGTAACTACTGACACCCATCTTTGTTTCACCAGCCAGAAATAAAAGATAAAGCAGAGGAAATGGAGGAGCTGCAGTTAGGCATTTGCAACACACAAAGTCCTTGTTTTCCCACTAGGCGCTGCAGAAAGGCAATTGTCCATTCACAGCACATCCTCTGCATTTCAGAGCTAATATTTTTGCAGTCCTTAACTTGGTACATTACAGTTTTATGCTGTTAATTTTGTTAACCCCTTGAAATGCACTTTGTGTTTGATGCCTTGCTTAACAGTACTGCTAACATGACCCAGTTGTACTCATTTCTGGTTCTCAATGTTGAGAATAGAAACTTTAAGAAAATCATGTAAGAACATTTGGAACAAGGTAATGGTTTCAAATGATCCTGTCTTATTTGCTAGAGCCTAACTTTGAGAGGGATAATAAGGAAATCCATGTTAACACTCTATTGCCTGAATTACTTTTACAAAAATTGACTCTGTGGATAGGATTGATTTTTAGCAGGGGTCCCCTCCAACACAGAATAATGTACCATTGGAAACAACACGAGCCCTTGTTTAGTTGCTTTCCTGCAACATTTAACATGTTTACTGTATATGAATGCATATACATGCATATACGTGCGTATATTTGTTTACCTCCTGGTGCAAAGAGCTTTACTCTATCATTGCAATGGTCGCTTTGGCCAGAGCACATGAAGAACGGACTTTTTAGTCGATTAATTAGTCCCTAGGCTCGGTCACTTAAGTCCCTAATTAAATATCTGACTCTGCTTTCAACTGTTGTAGGAAAAGATAATTAGCAAAATTTGCAGTGATAATAAAGTTTTATTTTCCTTTATAAATAGTAAGATGTAAATCACTAGCCATATAACTCAGTGCCTACTGCAGTCTCCTGTTGACTTCTAAATTCAAAACATTCTTTACAAAATGCAACAAGGCGATAAAGTGAATTTTCCCTCAAGAATTCATTTTTCAGACACCTTCTATCGATTTTTCTACCTCCAATTTTGCTACCAGCTGCTTCCTCTTTTCCTGTTAATTTCTTCATCTTGAAATCTGCTATCAACCAGCATGACAAACTCAAGAAAAAACTGATTTTCTTTCCTGTTTCTATAACGGCTCACCAAATGCTTTCCCAACATTTTCCTACCCTGTCCCACTGAAAATTGAAAAAAAAAAAAAAATCCAACTCTAAGATTTATGTTGAAGAAGAAATATTGCATTCATTAAAAAAGAAAAAAGAAAAGCTCTCCTCAGTTGGGTCTCAAAGTGCAGTGGAAATGCCGGAGTCTCATTACACTGATTGGAATGAAACCTTCTTGCCCTCAAACAGTTAATTCAGGGTAGGTGATAATGTTTAGTCAGTTAGCCTAGAAAAAGGAAGGAAATTCAAAAGCTGGTTGCTGTAGGAACAATCACAGACAAAATATATTTTTATATATGTACAGGTTCATTTTAAATAAAAATCCTGCCATCTCTCTGTGCCTCTGTTCTCTCAGGAAAAATGAGCTTGCCGCTTAAATTTGTTGTACATACCTCAACCATTAAACAAGACATTTAACCATAGTGGCAGTTCTGTGACCTTTGAATGCCGTGAAATCTCTGAGCGGTGCCGCTTGTTCATGAAGACTTGTGCTGCAGAATCCAGCAACTTCATCCAGGATTAGGAATATAATTAAGTGAAAAAAAAAAAAAAAAAAAAGAAAAAAAAAAAGAAACACGAAAGCACACAGAGAGATCGGGAGAGAAGGAAGGTAGAAAGAGAGGCTCTCTGGGTGAGGACACCACTTTTCTCCCAGACAAGTGCTGCAGTGCCCAGACCGACCGACTGGCCTGGTGAGCAGGCAGCCGGCCTGTGAGGCTGGGAGGTGCTGTCAGTTGCCACAGGCAAGGAAAAGCAGAGACCAATCGGCTTCGAGGCTGGCAGCTTACTGGAGTGGAGCCTTTTCTGTTTATGTTTCCTCATTTCAAGAGTGACGTCAAAGGGTTTAGTTTTTCCTCTGCATGTGCTATTAATTTTAAAGTACTGTACTATGGGAAGAATGTGTGTGTGCCTGTGATCAGCCAGGGTGCCCTGCTCTCGGGAGAACCCAAGGAACATTTTCTATAATCAGGAAGAAATTTTAAAACTTTAAAAATACCTTGTGGTTAGGTGTATTAAAAAAAATGAAACAAAGAACCCTGAGCTGAATAAAATAGCAAGATTTACATTTTTTCCATGTGTGAGCGTGTGTGCATATGCCCACTTCCCAGCTGTTGCTTACTTTTGAACTAATCCATTTCTAACCTAACCTCAAAATGAGTTACTAATTAATCCTGATAGCCACGGATGCAGAATTGTGCCAGTGAGCTTGTGGACCATATTATGTGCAGAGAAAAGTCCAACTTATGTAGCAATTGCTGCTGATGCAGGTCCCTGCTTCTCCCTCCTTCCTGCATCTTCTGGGGTGAAACCTCAAGATTATTCACGTTTGGGGAGATCCCTCCTGCAAACCCCACAGGAGTCTTTCAAGAAGCAGAGCACGGTGAGGCCACACGGGCATGCCTGGGGTATCTGCACGTCCGCTCCCAAAGTGTGTGAAAGTACAGTTATTTAGGGATACTTCCTCTACCAGGGGCCCCAGCTTATTCCTGTGTTTTTCTTCCCACTCTGGAAAATCTCTGTGGTGGCCATCTGTTGCTACTGCCACCCCCAGATCCTCCCCTGTCCCCACCCCCAACCCCCTGAATCCTACTAACAGAAGCACTTTTTTCTTCTGGGAACTTCCCTCCTCTATCTATGAACTACACAGCCTTCCCCATCAGCCTCACCCCAAGAACAGAACTATGAGGGGGCTCGTGATCCATGCTGGCCAATCAGATGTCTCCATGGCTCTAGTCACAGAAAATGTTCTAAGGGTAGGCAGAGCATTCAGGAAGTCCCGGGTCCTTTTTCAGATACTCACACTGACTCTTTAAGAAAGAAGGTATTTGTAACTCAGATTCTACGTGTTAGGGTTAAGCAACCCTGTGGTTTTCGGGGTTCCTCTGTGATGTTGATGATACAGCAGTGAACAGACATGGTATTTTCTTCCATGGAGTTTCCATTTTGAGAAGTGGGAAGAGAGGCAATAAAAGAAAGTAAATATGTAATGTCAGGTGGTAATAAGGGTTTTGAAATAAAGTAAGATAGGGGCCAGAACGGTGGGTGCACACACATGTGTGTGTACGTGTGGTGTGTGTGTGTGTGTGTGTGTGGTGTGTGTGTATGTGTGGTGTTTGCTGTTTTAGGTATGATGATCAGGAAGAACTCTGATGAAGCAACTTTGGGAAGATGCCAAGTAAAGGTAAGACACAGGTTATATGTCTCTGCACAGCAGGTAGAGGAAGCCTGCCAAGGATCCAAGGCAGGTGATTGCTCAAGGACAGTAAAGTTCAAGGGACAGGAGGGAAATTGGGTAACTAGAGGAGAATGAGTGCGTCTTGGACAGGATCAAGAAGTGTCTCAGAGACGACAGAGAGGATTTGGGCTGTATTCTAGGATAGGAAACCCATGGGAGTGTTTCAAGCTGAGGAATACTCATGATCCGACATATATTCTAGAGGAGTTTCTCTCTCCTCAGTGTGGGAAACAGGCATCTGGGGAGGAAGGGTAGAAGCAGTGAGACCACTATGGGGCCATTGTAGTAGGTAGGTGAGAGACCATGGACTGGGATCAGAGCATGGTGGAAGGTGAGAGGGCCAGATTCTAGAAGCCTGTGTGTGTGTTTGCAGATAGAATTGGCAGGATTCGAAGACATGAGGTATGAAAAAGAGGAATCAAAAATCATTCCCAAGTTCCTGTTTGAGCAAGTCAGAAGAGAATTGCCATTTACTGACATTGGGTAAACTGCTCAAGAAACCTGGCTTTGATGTGAAATAGTGATTCTGGAGCTTTATTCAACAGAAATGAACAGTTATTAATTATCTGCTTTGTCCTAGGCACTGAGCCAGATGCTGGAAATAAAGCAGTGAACACACACACACACACACACACACACACACACACACAATTCCTTGCCTTCATGAGACTTAGATTCTTCTGAATGGAGAAAGAACATATCAATAAATGTAAAATTTACACAGGATATTGGATAGCAGTAACCTGTGGAGAAAAAAATAAGATAGGAAAGGACAGATAGGGGCATGTGATCTTCCAGTGTATATCCAGGGAGGATGTCCCTTGAAAGGTGATATTTGAGCACATATTTGAACTTGATGAGAGAAGAATGGAAGAAGATCATTAGAGGCAGGGAAACATTGAGTGTAAGGCCCCTGAGAAGTAAGTTAACTGGTAAATAGGAAATGGCAATGGGTCCAGAAGGGGCAGGTCATACAGGACTTTCCAAGTCATTTTAAGGACTTCCTCCTTTCCTCTAAATGAAATGAGACTTTAAGCAGTGAAATGATATAATCAGACTGAATTTAAAAAAAATTTTATTTAGTTATTGATGGATCTTTATTTTATTTATTTATTTATGTGTGGTACTGATAATCGAACCCAGTACCTCGTGCATGCTAGGCAAGCACTCTACCACTAGGTCACAACCCCTGCCCAATCAGACCGAATTTTAAAATGATGTCTCTGACAGTTGTGTGGAGATCAAGGTAGGAGAGGGGGATCTAGTAAAGGGCTATTGTAATAATAGCCAGAGATCACGATTGTATCAACCAGGATACTTTTGTTGGAGGTGACTAGAAACCATCCACTTCTGGTATTATTTTGGTGTTAGAGACAATAAGATTTGTTTACTGGATGCTACATAGAAGGGAGGGTTATTAGTGAGAAGAACCAATAACTTCTCCAGGTGGAAGAACAATCCTGGCGTTGCCTGAAATACAGTGAGAAAAGCAGATTTTGTGGGGAAGATAAAGAATTTGATGTTGAATATGCTAACTTTGCCTATAAGACATCTGCATAGAGAGGTTGTTTATAGGCAGTGGCATATAAAAGCCTGAAGTTCAGGGACACTTTTAGGCAGTACTTATAAATTTGTAAGTCACTGTCAATGCATGGTATCTAAAGCTGAGACTAGATGAGATTAGCAAGGGAATGAATGCAGATGGGAAAGCAGCAGGCAGCCCACCATTAAGTCATCAGGAATATGAGGAAGAATCAGCAAGGGAGACTGAGGAGTCTCCAGGAGGTCCCAGAAAAACCAAGAGAGGTTGGTATCTTGGAAGGCTAATTGATTATTTCAATGATCATCCTTGTAAAGTGAAAGCTGATGAAGACTGAGAATTAGCCCTTGAATTCAGAATCATTCCTACCTTTGAAAAAGCAGATTGAGTGCTGTAGAAAAGGTGAAAGATGGACAGAGAATGGAAGAATTGAGGACAGAAAGAGTAGATCATTCTTTGAAGGTGTTTCTCCCCAAAGATAGCAGAGGAATGGGGCAGTAATCTGAAGAGAGAGTAGAGGCAAGGAACCATTTTTAACATGGGAGAAATATCTGAAGTTTTTATATGATGAAAGAGATCCACTTGAGAGAAATAATTGGTGATGAAGGAGAGAGGGAACGTGCTGAAGCAAAAAGGGGATATGTGATAGGAGGAATAGCCCTTTAAATATGTCCACAACATTCTGATCCCTGGAGCCTGGTAACATGTTACATTACATAGCAAAAGGGACTTTGCAGACATAATGGAAGTTATGAATCTTTTTTTGTGTGTGTGGTGCTGGGGATTGAACCCCGGGTCTTGTGCTTGCGAGGCAAGCACTCTACCAACTGAGCTACATCCCCAGTCCCAAAGTTATGAATCTTAAAGTAGGGAGATTTTTCCTGTATTATCTTCGTGTGCAATCTAGTTATAGGAGCCCTTAAAAGGACAGGATTTTTTTTCTCAATGGAGGGAGAAAAAAGATGCAGTAGAAAAATCAGAGAAATCCTAAGTGAGAATCCAACACCACTAGCTGAGTCATAGAGTCATGAATAAGGACCACGCAGATAGATGTCTTCCGGAGCTCAGGATGGCTCTCCAACTGACAACCAGCAAGAAAATGTGCATCTGGGTCCTATGACTCCAAGGAACTGGATTCCACCAACAACCCAAATAAGTTTGGAAATAGATTCTTCTCCAGAACCTCCAGAAAGGAGCACAGCACTGCTAATACCTTGCTTTCAGTCCTGTAGTCAAATCCACCTAGAGAACCATGGCCTAGTAAATTTTGTGATGTTTCAGCAGTGATGTAAAACTAGAATGGAGTTATTGGCTTTGGAAAGGAGCAACTATGTCTCATTCATAGAGCAGAGGAGGCAGAGTAAAAAATGTAGGTGCTAGCAGGTGACATTGGTGATGTAAGTCTGTGAACATTCTCTGTGACTTCTAATTTCCTAATAAAATAGGAATTAAGAATACTGGCTAAGAGGGAAGATA
Organism: Sciurus carolinensis; assembly: GCF_902686445.1. Lineage (NCBI taxonomy): Eukaryota > Metazoa > Chordata > Mammalia > Rodentia > Sciuridae > Sciurus > Sciurus carolinensis. The sequence continues at coordinate 29,537,464 of NC_062219.1, forward strand.
GGAGAGGTGGAGGGGGTTTGATGAGAAATGTTGTAAGATAGTCATTCAGAATAAAGAACCAGAATTACCAGAGATGATGGTCAAGAGGACTAGGACCTATTCAAGTTGAAGCATCATGAATTAAGGTGATATTCCATAGCAAGGTACCTTTACAGTATCTACACATCACCTGGAAGTATCACATAGGGAGTTTACATATGATTCTAGAGCCATGGATAGACAAAATGGCAGTGAAAGCCATGAGAGGTCATGAGGTCACTTAGGCAATAAGAGTAGACTCACCAGATAAACTCTGAGATTCTCCAATGTTTAGATACTTCAGAGTTGAGGCAGCTCCAGCAAGGGGGACCACGAAGGAGTAGCTGTGAAGTTATATGAGATGAACAACCAAGGAAATGGTCTCAGACATCAGGTTCCAAGAGTAAGTGAATGGATCATACTGAATCTCCTCCCTACCTAAATTTATTTGTTAAAGTCCTTACCTTCAGTGTGACTGTATTTGGAAATAGGGCTTTTAAGAAGCAAGTTAAATGAGGTTATAATGTTGGGGCCTTAATCTGATAAAGATGATGCCCTTATAAGAAAGGAAAGAGACTCCAGAGCTCATTGTCCCTGCTATGTGAGGACACAGACAGAATGCCACTATCTGTAAACCAGGAAAACAGACCCTCACCACACACAAACCCTGAGAGTACCTTGATCTTAGACTTCCAATCTCCATAACTATGAGAAAATAAACTTCTGTTGCTTAAGGTATCCAGTCTATGACATTTTCTTATGGCAAGTCAAGAAAAATAATACATTCAGTTATGCTAGTCAATGAATTTTCTTTTTGGCCTGAGGTTATTTAAGTTTGGTTTTTCCTGTTACTTATAATTGGAAAAGTTCTAACAAATCCACTATGTGTGCCCATGTTCCTAGAGGTGACTATCAACTCCCTTCTTCTTGACATAAATACTTTACCACTTGCAGCTTAAGAAAACTCTATGTCCATATACATCTGTGTCTATGTGTATATCTAACTCCACTAAATGAAGTAATATCAATCTACGACTACTAAGTTTAAGACACTAAATGGTCTACAGAGGCATCATTATTAAATGCCAACTTTGGAGTATTATTTGGATCGCAGCATTTAAAATGACCACACTTTCTGCAATGTATTAGTTATAAAAATAATCTGAAAAAAGTGGCCTTATTTCAAATCTCTTCATTTCCTTTCTTAATCCCCTTCTTAAATAGCCCATAACACATGACTCATAGAAATGACCAGTCATCATTTTCTTTCCTTTATAATTCAATAATTTTCTCTTTTAAAAAATTAAAGAAAATAATTTGCATCTTTAGGATAAGAAATTTCTCAGCCACCTTACAGCTGTTAAATTCATTCAAGGAAAAGTTACTGAATTCATTAATAGGCAATCTGGTATATACTTAGCATATTATTGGAGTTATAAAGATCAATAGGATGTGATCTCTACTTTTAAAAGTCATTTGCTTGGCAGGGAGTATAATAGGCATTTTGATAATAGTGGTAAAAGCAAAGGTGCAAGGTCTCTAAATGAAGAAGTACAATGGAAACTCAGGGAAAGGGGAGATTACTTCCACCTGGGGGAAGAGAGGAAGACTGTAATATGTAGAAGACTTTGCTTATCTTTAACCAAAAAGTACATGTTATAGTAAGGGACTGGCCAGTAGTTCAGAATGATAAGAGTAGGGCATATGGGAAAGGACTGGTATATTGTGTCTCCATGTGGCAGTTTAGTGAACATGATAGTTAAATTTGGAATTTGAACTGTGCTCATTAGGAAATGAGAGTTTATTGAAGCTTTGCAAGTAGGGTGTTGAAATAGCATTACTGTATTTCTGTGAGGAAAATGGGCTAGTGATGAATAAAGACAAATATGATTATAACACAAGGGGCTTAGTAGGTGTGAGAGGGGAAATCCAGGGTGATTTGGGAATATATAGGAGAGAAATCAAAATATCAGATGTTGAGCTTCAGAAATGCTTCTCCTTGAAGACGCGTCATCTGAGGTGAAGTCTAGAGGATGCATTGGAAGAACTCTGGTATGAAGAGGAATACCTGGGATGAGTAGGAAGTATTCTGCTGGAAAGAGAGGAACTAGGAATGCAAGAGTTTCACGCTGAGACAACAGCGCTTACACAGGAACATAGGTGAAGATGAATATGGTTCACTCCAGGGACCAAAGCAAGTTCAGTTTGGGTGGAGCGACAGAAAATGAAGACAGGATGGATCTTTTCAATCTATTAAGGAAATACAACTTTGTTCTGAAAGAAATGTACAGATATTTAAGAGTTTTAAGCAGAAGAGCAAGCTCAAATGTATATATTGAAATGTCACTTTGGATTTGTGGGGGACTGGGGAGCCTGGAGGCAGATCAGAAGGGAAGATATGGTGTCTCTGATGGGGGTGGTGGTAATGTTGTCATGGAGGCATGAGAAGACTTAAGAATTATTTAGAAAACATTAGCAATCAGATTTGGTGATGAGTTGGAGTTGAAAAATGAGGGGTTTACTAGGAATCAGTAGGAATAAGGGATGAGAAAGACACCAGTTTCAGGCATATCAAATGTGCCACTTATTGGGTTAGGTATGACAGAAAAGAGAAGCTCAGCTCTGCAGTTAATATCAAAGTGGAGTTTCATATGTTTTTATAAACCTCAGAAGGAAAACATGGGCTAGAATAGTTTCAAGTAGCATCAGGTTAATGAATTAAGTCATATGAGCTCAGGAAGTATGCTTCCAGTCAGGAGAGAGGAAGTTTGGGGGAGAACCAAAACAAGTACCATGGTTTATACAATGGTGGAGAAACTATTTACAGTGACAATGTAAGAGGAAGAAAGGAAAAATGTAGTACCACAGATGCTGAGGAAAACGGTGTCTTCAAATGTAAAATATAGTCAATGATGTTAAATCTGCTGAGAAGGAAATAGAAGGATACCTAACATAACTTTTTTGTTTGTTTGTTTGTTTTTTTTTTTTTTTTTTACAATTTGACCTCTGTAAAATTTATTTTTTTTGAAGGAATGAGTTTTTAAATTTTTTTTTAATTTTTACAGACTGCATTATGATTCATTGTACACAAATGGGGTACATCTTTTCATTTCTATGGTTGTGCACGATGTAGCTTTTAACTAGAATACTGCAGTATTAGTGCATATGAATCAATAGAAAAAAAATCAATGTAACAGAAAAAAAGTCATGAAGTAATTAAAATTTAGTGAATGATAAAAGCACTATTGAAGGTGAGTGGAGAAGGAAGGAACTACTTGGTAAATGATGTTTAGACAAGGCTAGTCATTTGCAAGATGAAACATTGAAACGATTTAGACTTATACTCATTCCAAAATCCATGATATAAATGTAAATTACACTTAGATAAAGATTTAAATATGAAAAACCAAATCTAGGAAATTGTCAGAAAATATCTGGTGGTGGATACAAATGATCTCCAAGTAGGGAAGACCAACCTTAAAATATAGGATACACAAGCAAAGTCTACAAAGAAAATTGGCAAAAGTAATTTACATCACAAATCAAGTCTTCTGAAATGACAAAGACATTCTAAACAAAGTTAATAGCCAACGGGAAGATTGGAAGATATTTCAGCTTGAATAAAATAATTCAAATGTATTGCTATACATTAATATATCTATCTCCATTGGGTTTATTTTTATTTATTTATTTATTTTAGTCAAGGAAAATTTTAATTATAACCTAAAAACAGAAGGATTCTGGCAGATATGGATTGTCATTAGACTGCATTTGTTATAGCATCCATTGGGTTCATAAGCCTGAGAAAGCCTGGCCGTAACAAATATGGATGAGAATACAGAGCAAAGGGAACTACCAGTTGGGAGAGGAAATGCCAGTTTCAGAATTCAGACTTTGTAAGATTTTTGAAAGATAATACTGCCAGGATTCCAAAACAGAATGCCCTCGCTCAGTAGGGTATAGAGCAGCTTGCATCCTCTCTCTGGGACTCCTGTCCTTGTCCACTGCCCCTTAACTCAACTGGTCCTGAACCTGACCCTTGGGCGACACCACCCTTCCAACTCTCTCCAACAACTCACCATTTCTGTCAGTTGATGGTGTATTTTACAGCAGTTTCTCTTTCCCTTTTCACCTGTCTTGCCAATAGGTACCTTCTTTCCTGTTGACAAAAGGCTAATGATATGGTAAGAGCACTTCTTACTCCTTTGAGAAATAGAATTGACACTTATTGACAGGAAAGTTATTGGTAGCATAAGATAAGTGACATTTACAATTATTTTGTGTGTGACTACTTCAAGTTGTAACTTAAGAGCAACAATCACCAAATGCATTAAGAATGAATTACTTAAGGTTTGATAAAAGAGAATACTCAGCTCTTCCACTGGATTTTTCTCTTATGCATTTTAAATGCCTTTCATTTCAAATTATTTTCTCTTTTCCTTCATCTCAACTCTACCCCTTAAAGCTTATCACCAAACATTCTCCATCAAGGAGAGTTTATAAATCACAATTTAGCTCCAGTTACCATCTCTCCCTTGTGCTGTTGGCTGCCCCTCAGCCCTGTAGGCATCAGGAGCCTTCCTCTGCTGCCCTGAACTCCTGGTGTCCACCGACTTGTGAGCGTGCTTCTTGTAGCCGCCCATTGGCAACATTTTCCAACCTAGTCTTTCACCTATTTCTTTCTGGGTTTCTTTTCCATTCCTTTACTCTCTGCTGTCCAAGGTAGGAGCTGTTATCATGTCATCAACAGATCTTTAGAAAGTGTCTTTTTCTTGTCTGATAATCTAATCTACACCAAAGTTTTTATAGGAGATGAAAAAAGAAACAGGTTGTGTCATGACTCCTATGGCTATTTTCAAATTGGAATTTTCTAAAGATATCCTGTGCTATGAGCTTGAATTTTGATCCTTACCATAAGAAAACTCATATATTGAGTCCTAACCTCCTGCACTTTAGAATGTGACTGTATGTATTTAGAGATAGGGCTCGTAAAGAGGTAATTAAGGTAAACTGAGGTCCTTTGGTTGGGCCCTAATCCAATACAACTTGTGTCCTTATAAGAAAAGATTCAGACACAAACACACATAGAGGAAACATTACTTGAAAATCTAGGGAGAACACAGCCATTTGCAAACTAGGAAAAAAACCTCAGAAGAAACCAACTCTGTCACTGTGGTCTTGAATTTCTAACTTCCAGAATTGTGAGGAAATAACTTTCTGTAGTTTAAGCCACTCCATCTGGGGTATTTTGTTGTGATGGCACACTAATTCGCACCAGAACATAAATCTTAAGTCAAAGATTTTAGGGGAAATTGCTTCTTCAGAGAACAAGAAGTAAAGGGTCTTGTATACTGAATGGCTGGTGTGTTTCTTGTCATTATAACAATGTATATTTTTCTTTCCAGTTCAATTTTTATGTTGCCTAAAATTTTATTTCCTACAATGTAGAAATTATAATTTAAAAGTCTAAATTTATTAAAAGTCGGTTAGTGGTTAATTATGTTCTTTACAAGGTTAGATTGGGATTCCTCCAAACAGCAATTGCCCTCTGTGCGTTTAAAATAGAGATTCTATTTATACAGGATTTCTTTTTATGTATTTTCTGAAATGCTTGAGTTTTTAGCTCTTATAAAATTGATCAACATTAAGAAGAGTATCAATGAAGAAGTTCAAATTCATATTAAAATTTAGAGTTGATTATTAACTGCACAGGATTCCCTAAAACAGTAAGAAGCATGAGAGCATTTAAAACCTGAATTCCATCTCACAGAGTTCAGCTCACATGTTATTTTTTAGGAGTCTTCTAGTGAGTAGCAAAATACTTCACCAATATTTTCAGAAGGAATATACATAACTTTCTTAAGAATTCAATAATAGACCACAATTAGGGTGGGAGCTTTATGAGATCAGTTGATCAAATCTAAATAGCTGTGCAATGTGTTCCCAGTATCTAGCAGAGTACCCAACACTTAGTAGCCATCAGTATGTAGCCGTCTAATACTGAATTAATGAGCCAATGGGACTGGTGGAGAGAGAAGGTATATGCAACTCAGAGCAAAATAGGCCCTCTACCAACATACTCAGTAACCCAGTAATTCAACTGTGCTGGGAGTCCAGATTATGTGAACCCAGAGGAAAGAAATTACACACTTTATGAATAATCAATAAAGTTTTACTTTGCAGGAGGACAAAGATCTGATGGGTACGAACAGTAGAATAGATATTCTCCCAGCATTAAAGTAGAAATATAAGAGACTGTGTTTCAGGGAGGTTTGCTAGTAGTAGGAAACTCCTCTTTTATATTTCTTTTAGGAATTTTGGAAGAACAACAAAAATACATGTAGAATTGGTATAGAATGGGTGTCGACAGTAAAATGAGAAACAGATTGGTCTAAGCAAACTGAACCCTTATATACAATTTTCCCTTAGTTTCTGGACTTAGGAGAGTCAGTTTGTTCATAAGACGTCTCTCATCTCAAAGTCACGAAATGGTTTTAACTAATCATTTAAGAAACAGATTGATGGGACTGGGGATGTAGCTAACTGTAGAGAACTTGCCTAGCATACACAGGTATTTTCACATCTACATCACAGTGTGTCAACCTTGAACCTTATTGGAGAGAGGGATGAGTGTGAATCTTCCATGTTGACTGCAACCAACATGTTTTAAAAAATTAAAAAAAAAAACACATTTCAGTCAAATTGTGTTAAATGAATCAGACACAAATCTCATTTTGCAACTTAAAAACCATTATAATTGTGTATACATACAGAATTTTCAATACCTAGTATACACTGACATCTTATTTATCGAGGCAGACGTTTGTCAATTGGAAAATGTTCTTGGTTCTCAGACTAAAGAATAATTAGGAGCATGTTTCAGCAAAAGATTGAAAACAATGCATTTTTCTCTAGACTTGTCAGTTTTTTTCCTCCATTAACTCCCATGCCTGTCTTGTCATGAAACAAGCCAAAACCACATTTCCCATGCTGTGTGATCTCTAATCGACACTGACCTTGGCACCATCTCCATACTTTCTGGTGATGAAAAAAATACTCATATTACGTACTTGGACTGACCAACAACTAAGTAGCAGGGGCCAGTGAGCAATGAACTACTTTCATTTTTATATTTTTTATTCTATTTTTTATACTTTAAGAAACTATGAAATCGATCCAAATTTATCATTCCCTAAGTTCAATTTGAACAATATTAAGTTTTTAATAATTATTTCATTTTTTATCATTTTTTTAAACACACAGGTTTATTCCCCAAGGTTATCCCAGAACCCTCTGACCCAATTCCATTGACAGTTGAGAAAGTGAAGTTCTTTTCAACTGGCGTCTCTAGAATTCACCCTTGAGTTCAGGCAGAAGAGCAGCACTGTGCATTCCCATCATCCCTAAGGGAGTGTTTCTCCTGACTCGCAAAAATCACCATGAACCTCCCCATCCTGGTCATGATCTATGTCGACTTCCTGAATCAACTTCCTGAATAGGTTCTTGTTTCCAGATTGTTTCCCACTCTCTCTTCTTCCAAACACACTCTTTTCTTTCAGCGATGGCAGCTCTTTAAACCCCCATTAAACGAACATGCTGTCAAATCTGTGCTTCTCTCAGTTGTTTCCCTTTCTCCTCAGCTTTGCCTTATTTCTGATCACCAGCCTGCAAGGTTGTTACCATCTCATTATTTAATTTCTGGAATCCCTTACTTTCTTGTTTATCACCCAATTACTAAAAAGGAAAAAAAAAATTCTTAGGAAAATTTCCTCTTCTCTTTGACAACCTTTGCTTTTTACCAAAGCAGGGGTTAAAAGGTAAATTTGTGACAGGAAGGTTTTCTCATATTTTCTTAGGTAATATTATAGCTTTCAGAAAAACCAGAATACCAAAGACTCCTACATGGAAATAGATGATCCCATAGCCATCGTCATTTGTCATATATTTCCTATTCTTCTTTATACCAGTCATGGTTCCCTGTACATGACAGGTGCTCAATTAATTATTCAATACTTTTCTCAAACACTGTTCCTCTGCTAATCCTTAAGGCAGCATCAGATCAGATAGATAGCCTTTTGTATCTGCAGACAATATGTAACCTCAACATGCACTGCACTCGTCTCCATGGATACCAAATTTCTGTGAATGGTGCTTAGAGCGAAAAAAATCTATGGGTGGGGGAGCGTGAAGCTGAATTTTGCTTTCTTTTGGTTCAGGTTCTTCTCTTCTTGACCCTTATTTCTCTTACATTTCCTGCCCCAGACCCCCTTATTGCAAGAACCCCCTTACTGCAATCTCTGCACATTTGGTGCAGATGAAAACCCTTGCCTTAGGATCTCAGGACATAATGCTCGTGCCTTGGTGACTGCTCTGAGAACATCAAACCATGAAAATTGAACTGGCTATAGGAAAAAGGAAAGTAAAAACCTAAATCTCTTTTTAGCAAATTCTACCTAGGGATCCTACCTGGAGAAGCTCAGAAACCCAGGATTCAATGAGAACAGCAATGGAGGGTGGGTTCCTAAAGAAGTTTTGCCTTTTTGGAAAGTTTAATCCAAATGGTAATGCTTAACAGAGCAACAAAATTGTCAAACTTTCTCATTTTCAGTTGGAAAAGGATTAACTTAGTAAATCCCTGTTGACCACATTGTGTGGTTTAAAGCTCTAGTGGATTGTTACTTTTGCCATTAGGAAAAACAAAAGGCATATTTATTACTACAGTAAAAGGGGATATATTTGCATGATGTAAACAGAAGCCTGAGTAGGAAGTAAAACGATTTTAATGCAGTCTGCTTTGCAGGTGAAATCTCAAAATCATCTCCATTAACAAAAAGAATTCTTGACAATTTTAAAAACATTGAGAATCATCATCCTGCTTAGTGTTTCATTTCTTCGTTGGCTCTGTGTGTGTTATTTTAACAACTAAAAGCAACAGACACACTAAAGTCAATTTCTGATACATTTTCAATCTTGATTATTTGCTTATTCTCAACCTAAGAAGGGAAAAAAGATCCCAGATCACTGAGTAAGGGATCAAATAGGAAGACACTATGCCATGAAACTAAGAGGCAGGAGCAAGAAGCTAAACCTAAAGATGGCAAGGAGAGTATCCTCAGAGGCCACTGGGGTAGCTGGTGATTCCAACCTTCAAAGTGGGTAAAGGCTATTCCCCAGCCCCTCTAGTCCCAGAGTAAAGGCAGTTGAGACTTTCTAGCAGGACTCAAACGATCGTACCAGCAGCCTGTTGGGGATTCATTCTAGATTGTAGTAGGGCCAGGGACAGAGTCCAATACCAACAACCACCTCCATTGTTATGCTTTCTTCTTTTCTTTGACTAAAATACATGTTAAATTTGGACTCTAAGGATTTTTCCCCATTAAAAAGAAATCATGTCCATATTATAAAATCATGTTAACAACAGTGACAGATAACCACAGGTAAGAATGGCTAAAAATGTCTCTGCAGACAGTTGTCAGAATTCAAGCTCCCTCCCAAATTGTCCAGGTAGCAATAAAGTGTTTCAGAGAATATTCCTGCTTCTGTCATTCTCTCTGACATTCTGAAGCAAATCTAATGAGCTTTTCTTCTGAGTTAGGCACAAATAAAACTCCAAGTGTTTCTTGTTCAGTGGAAAGTTAGTATCAGATAGGTCCTTATAAGAGATAAAGGTTTTGTTCCTGATCCAAAATTTAAAGCAGGAAAAGGCTTTCTTAAAAGGTAGCAACAGTATACTAGAAAAAAAAATGAAGCGATCAGTCTGTCTAAGCATATTCTGACTTAAATATTAATACACCCAGTAGGTATAAGGGAACATGATGTTACCACAATGATAGGAACACTCATTGAAAAGGAAGAGTTTATGAATTGGATAATATCTACTAATTATATCCTGGAAAATGCCTGTCAACTCAGACAAGAACAGATCAAAGAAACACTCAGAAAAATAGACTGAGATAAACAGCAAAATATTATTTACTTCCATGAAAACTTTACGGTATATTCTTCAAACCAAAGGAGAACTTAATGTTGCTTAACTCCTACAAACAGAAGGTGATGTCACGATTTTCTCTGGTACCCTATACACACATAACTGGTTCTATTATTTTTTTAACTCAAATCTTCATTTCCAAGCAAATCAGTTCTCAATAACATAAGAAAGACAGATTATTCTCTTTGTTTTCACCTTTTCTCCTCCAACTCATTGGTCTACCCGCCTAATCTCTCCACAACTGGAAAGCACATGGTGACAGTAAAGAGATTAAATAAATTCTGGCTCCAAGGAATATCACATCTTATACTTATTTGTAAACTCCATTGTTTCACATCATGTTGGTCCGTTCCTCTTCCCTTCTCCCTCTGGCTCCTGGCTGCCAGGAGATGAGCAGCTTTACTCTGCCAGGCCCTTCTGCCATGATGTTTCTTCCCTGGATCCAGACGACCATGAACTGAAACCCAGGAAACTATGAGCCAAAATAAATCTATCCTTCTCTAAATTGTTCATGTCAGGTATTTTAGTTATACTGACAAAAAAACTGAAAATGCATATATTTTATTCCACACACACACACAAACATACACTTATAGGAAAAGAACACATTGCCTCAATGTTTATTATTATTACTATTATCATTATTTTATTTTAAAATTTGTTTAGTTATTGATGGACCTTTATTTTATTCATTTATTTATATGTGGGTCTGAGAATTGAACCCAGTACCTCACGCATGCTAGGCAAGCACTCTACTACTGAGCCACAACCCCAACCCTCAATGTTTATTATGATTCTTTTTTTGATATCTGTAAAGGCAGAAGGAAGAGAATGGTCTTTGCTGCACACTTAGGAAGAGGACTGTCCCGTGCTGGTGTTTTCACATGTGATCATAGTCAATTCTCATAAAAACTCTGCAATAATCACACCATCAACTCTTTTATAGATAAGTAGATTGAGTGTACAGAGATTATTAACCTGTCCAAAGCTCACATGGGTTAGAGCTAGGATTTGAGCTCAAGTGCTACTTACTCCACACAGCATAGCTTTTTCTCTCCTTTCTAAACAGGGAAGCAAACTATAACGGTTAAATCAATAAGAAGTCAGATGTAAGACTTTTTAAAACTCTTGGCACTTTAAGTGACTCTTCCTGATTTATTAATTATTTATCGAGCACTCACTGTGTCTAAGTAGTGCTTGGAATACATACAAGAAAGATAAATTTTGACCATCTTTTCCTATGGGCAGCTTCAACCTGATGTCAATGGTCTGGACAATACAGATCAAGGTTGTGGTTTGAACATGTCCCCTTCAAAATTCAGGTGTTGCCAAGGTGATGGTATCGGGGAGAGAAACATTTCAAGGATCGTGACACCATGGTAGCTCCATCCTCAGGAATGGGATTAAGGACCTTATAAAAGTGGCTTCACTGTGTTGTGGAGCTTGCCTTTCTGCCTTCTGCCATGTGAGGAAACAGCATTTGTTTCCTCTGGAGGAAGCATCAAGGAGCTGTCTTGGAAGCAGAGACACCTTCATCAGACACCAACCTGCTGGTGTCTTGATCTTGGACTTCCCAGCCTCCAGAACTGTAAGAGAATAAATTTTTGTTCTTTATAAATTATCTAGTTTCAGGCATTTTGTTATAAAGCACAGATTAAGACTATACAACATTTGAGTAACAGAGAAACTGTAAAGATAAAGAACTTCAAACATCTTTTGAAGTAGTCAAAAATTATCCATCCTGAAACTAATGATAATTTTATCATATTGATTTAAGTTAGATTTAGTGCCCAAAATTGTTAAACTTTTTTGTAACCAGATAATCTTTAAGACTAAAACTTCATTTCAATACAGTTAACATTTTGGAGATTTCTTTTTCTTTTTTTTTTTTTTTTCTTTTTAATTTGCTAGACATTTAAAGGTCCCTCCTAATCTGCAGAAGTACTTGGATGCTGATCTTTACCAGCTTCCTTCTTACTTACTCAATCCAATCAGAGATAATAAGGATTATTGAATTTTCAGGAATGGTATCCTGTTAGCCCTTTGTTCTAACTCTATTATAAAATAGTCATGGAAACATGAAAAAACATTACAAAATCAGGATAATTTCTTAGATCACAATCTCCCAGACATTTTGACAATACAGAAAAGGAGGAAGTTGTCAGGGATTTTAGCCTTCTAAAATGCATCTGTCATTCTGAGATATAAAAACTCAGTCAAACAAACAGTATTTCTGGAGAGATTTTAACCCTGAGTCTCTGCTTTCTTTCCTCCTGTTTGTGCTGAATCTCTCCCAAATTCCCTTTCATCTACCTGGATGGAAACAGACCTGCAAACCAGGCAATGGTTGACAAGCATCTCAGAGGCCTTCATAATCACACAGGGGATCCACAAGGCCTTCGTAGACCTGATGTCCTATGAATCTGGATAATACGGAGTAATACCATGGTTTGCATGTGTCCCCTCTAACCTGAAGGTGTTGCCAGTGTGGTGACACTAATAGGACATTCACAGATCCTCTAGTTTTGGGGGAAGTACATGCTTCTAGGTATAGGTCAGGATAGAGCTAGATGGGGTGGATGGATCCATTCCCTCACAGGAAGCTTAGGGTTTTTGGAAGTGGGGATGGCAGTTCTCATATGCTTACCCCAAAGTAAATGAACACCTCACAATTGTGATCCATCTGGGCCACTAGGTCATGGCTGTTTGACTCAGGGTAAGGAGGGAAGCAATGGCCTCCCAAAAGAAAGAACTTATCTCAGCTAATGTTCACCTGGGTGGTGCCTCAGTCCAGGCTGGGGAACAGTGAAGTGAAGGAAAACCAGCTCCAGACCCTTAAATGGGCCACCAGCTCAGACGGCTATGTGCCAAGCTACTAATTGTCGGGGTACAGCCAGCCCTTCCCGAAAGGGCACACACAAGGAGGACATTGTTCTAAGTCAGACCTAGCATTATAGGAGAAAATTCTATAGCAAAATCACAACCATGGCCAGACTTTCACTCTTGTACAAAATGTCGTATTGCTGCATTTGTGTTTTGTCCTAGGTTTGGGAAATCTTCTATCCTTCTCAGACCTGTGAAGAAAAAGTCCCAGCATGATAAAAACGTAAAGTTTCCTGGCTGTGAGTGAGTTGGTGTCCTGTTCTCTCTCTCTCCAAACTCAGCAATCTGTAGCGGAAATTTTTTCTAATGAAAACTTAAGGGAGGGAGATTTTAATTTTTGGGGCTCTAGTCTCCCAAACTTAGGACTTTTTTTTTTTTTTAAAGAAGCATGCATTAACCTGCAATAGTAATAAAAAGAAAGTCTAGAAGGAATAAGTTAACTTCACCATGTCACATAAAGCCATTATTATAAATGAGTTTAAAGATATTAAATATAAAGCTTGTGGTTTATGGAGTGCTGAGGGCAGTGGTACAATTTAATTGAGGATTTCCTGTGCTGTCTGGTGCTGAGAATAAGGGATTGTATTGTGGCCTTCTGTCCCCACTTTTCCCTTACCCTGAAGCCTAATATATCAATCAAATAAAATTAATGTAATTAGGAAGTGGACTAAAGACAGAGGGGCTCTTCCTCTAATTTTTTTCCTAATGTGTAACCATAAAACAAACAAATTTGTCTACTCATTGAAATTAAATGAGTATGATTATTGTAGCTTTAAGGAACTCAGATAACTTGAGTTTCAAATTGTTTGAAATGCAAATGGAACATCAGAGAATGAGCACAAATTTTGCTTAAAAATGATCATTTCCTTCCAAGTTTGGTTAACTAGGTGATTCCCAAGTATACCACTCATTTCTCCAGTGATACTTGCTCTGGTGCCATTTCTCAACACAGTTCACCTGCTTTACCTCATACACAGAGTTGGCATTAGTTGGCCACTGGCAAAGTTGGAAAAGAGTTAATGCCTTCAACGTCAACCTGGGAGCGAGTGGAACTCTCCTGGAGCTATATGAAGCCTTTGTAAATCTATAGTGGGCTCCAAGGGGCCAGCTTCACCCAGCTGGGCAGAGAGCAATCTCGAGAGAATGGTAAGAAGTGCAAGGGGTTGAGCTGTGAATGGACATGGAGGAAATGGATATCTTTAGTGGGGTTCCTTAAAGACTCCGGGCTGTAGAGGAGAGCATGGAGGGAAGAGTACCTTGAGAGAATGTCAAGTCTTCAGTTCCTTTAGACCAGGATGAGCTTAGTGTATTGGCAATGTAGGAGGAACAGTTAGAGAAAATGGCGACCTATAATTTCATCTTCCTTCCAAAATTCCGTTAACTTAGAATGGATTTTTAGATTCCAAGATATTTGATCTGTTACTTATGTAAGTTTGTTTTAAGAACAGGAAATCCTGTTTAAGTGATAGAATGAGTCCAAGAAGTGGGAGCTCTGGGAGCTCCATCTCAGAATGGCAGATGCTGGGGTCAGCCTGAATGGAAACAGAAGACGAGTTCAGCAGTCAGGGAGTGACACAAAACCCTAAGAATGAGCTTGTGACTTTGAATCTGATTTGAAAGTACCTTTTCTTGTTGTTTTCTCTTCTCACGATTCTCTTCATAGAATGTACTTTCAAAAATGCTTGATTATTTTTCTTGCAACACGACTCAGATACTGTCGTTTTCTGAAATAAAGCAACAACATAAAAGTTAATTCCAAAATCTGTAGTTCTCCGTTTTTAAATTGATGCTCTAAATAGATCACCCTTATGAAATGCTTTAAGTAGGGAAGAATTGGTGGCGAGAATCTTCTTAACTATATGCTCATACGTTACAATTTTAATTTGGAAGATGTGCTAACCAGTTACTGAGAGGTTCACAGCCTATGAGGCCAGGTGGTTCACTTAGATTATCAAGATGTAACCTGATGACCTTACGAGAGATACTACTCAGTAGGAACTGAATCCTTGCCTTGTGCCTCAATCTGAGCTGAGTGCTTTGTCTAAGTTCATTCCACCTGTGAAGTACCACTGTGTCCATTTTGTGAAGCACAAATCAGAGACACTGAGAAACTAAGAAATTCACACAAAACAAATCATACAACTTGCTCATAATTGTTCAGAGTAGAACCCAAACACAGTCTTGGCTGGTCATAAAACTTTTGTAATGTCACCTGTTGGGCTGCGCTCTTGTCTTCTACAGAAAGGGAAGGAAAGGTAGAGTAGCCAAGGTCAGGCTGTACAACATCAGAAAATGATGGACTTTTCCAGCCAGTCTCTTCAGAATCAGATGTTTATTTATTTATTTATTTTATTTTATTTTATTTATTTATTTATTTATTTATTTTGGTGTCAGGGATGGAATCTAGGCCCTTGCACATAGTAGGTAAGTGCTCAGCCACTGAGCCACAACCCCAGTCCTACTTGCAGGACTACTTGCAGGTTTCTTTGGGATAATAGCTCTGTATAGAAGCCACACTAGACTATTTAGGGACAGTGAGGCCCAGCCTGGCTAGGACTTCTCAGGTCTGCTGAAATCTGCTCTCTTCATGTCTCCTGATTGCTAAAACTCTCTTCTGTTTCATTTTTCTTTAAAGATTCATCCACAACATCCAAATACAGTTAACCTATAAAGATATAGTCTATGTTCATTCCACAACTTGTTTTTGGGTCTGTTACTTCACCATCTTTATAATCTTCCCTAAGTCTTATTTCATATTCTAAATGGCTAATATCCAGGTTACCTAAGTGAAGTACTAAAATGTTTCCCAATTGGGTTTTAGACACAAATACGTTGTGGATGAGCACTGGGTTGGTTTCTTCATGTTTCTACCCTATAGTTTCTTGATAGAAATTTAAATCTGTCTTTTTGTTCATTTGACCTTGGCTCTCCTTTTAACTCTGTATGCCCAATAAGAGATCGGTGCTTGCCATTTCATGAAAGTTCCATAAATGTTGAAGGAATGAACAAAAGTATATCAGGTATGGGGTGCAGTGGTGCACACCTGTAATCCCAGGGATTCTGGAGGTTGTGAGGCAGGAGGATCTCAAGTTTGAAGCAAGACTTGACAACTTATGAGACCCTGTCTCAAAATAAAAAGGGCAGAGGATGTAGCTCAAGCACACAGGTAGATTGACCCTGGGTTTAATCCCCAGTACTGGAAAAAAATAAAAAAAGGAGAGAGAGAGAGAGAGAGAGAGAGAAGAAAGATGGCTACCAGGTAAGCTTTAGTACACAATGTATTCCAGCAGAAATGAGGATCTGATGCAATTACGTGAAGATATATGTCTAAATGCTACAGAATATATTTTTTCCCTTAGTGGAAATAGAAGTGTCAATTGCCTAAAATCATTTTTAATGTCATAAAATAGATAAGGACAAGAATTTTTTTGCATATTCCGATAGAGCCGTGAAACACAATTTTTAGACTTTTGCTGCCAGAGCAGCTGTTGCTGAAAATGTTTTCACAATCTCCAGTCTTCACGTGCTCCTTCATGCCATGAGATATGGAACAACTTTTTTATAAAAACAAAATCCTTCCTAGTGTTCCCAGAAATTCTAAAGAACTCTAAAGGAGCATCCTAAATCCTGGTATTCTGATGATTTTACAACACTCACGTGGCTTCCAAATTGCCCTATCCCTAATTTGTTCTGGTAAGTTTTTGTTTGTTTTTGCTCAGAGGATTTTCTCAACTGGGCTCTGTAGCTCATGTCAGCAAAGACAGAGTCAAAAATATGCTTACCGTTTGCCAAGAGAGTGGTAACAACACATACACAAAATAGAGCAGCTCTTCTGGCTTATAATGCCACAGAAGCAGGGCAGATTGCTTGTAGGCTAGCTGGAAAACTTAGAAAGTTCTATTCTAGATGGGAAGAGTATGAGTTCACTTTTCTTAAGTCTTGCATACATTAGCAAAGAGAGGATAAACGCAGAACAGGGCTTGGTGGGTTTTGCTCCTAACGGCTCCTGGTCATTTATGTGGCACAAGTCTTATGAAAATAACACTGGCAAAAATGTGCCCACAAATATGTTTTGAGAAATAAGCTATAGAGTATGTACACACTACAACGCATAATTACTATGTGGGGAAGTCGAACTCCACAGAGAATGTTCTGCATTTACTGCGTAAAAGTTGGCCTGTGTCTCTCCTGTGCCACCTCCCAAATACATCTGTCCCCCCAGCTGCCCTCCCCTGCTAACTCCATTCCTTTGACAATATTTTTATGACATCCATTCATCAGTCAGGTCCATAAAAAATTAATCAAATAAGTCATTCATTTGCTAATTCAGCAACTATTTACTAAAAAATCTCTACGTGTGGATACTGCTGAATCCTCTGTCCACTATGAACAAGACCCTCCTCCAGGAAGGCTTTTGATGTCATGAAAACCTCGGGGGAGCAAATCAAGCATAGCACAGTGCAGTTCAGGTTGAGAGACCCAATAAAGGGCAGGGACCTCCTTCTCAATAGCAAATTAAAACAGAGAAGTTGGGCCATGATCCTAAGTACCTCAGGAGAGTTCTTAGGCCTGACCATTTCATTGTGTTTGTTTCTGCTATATTCCTTTTATTTCATCTCAGTAATGAATATTAAAAAGAATTTTCAAAGAAGTAAGTAAGAACTGTTGACTTGCCTGCAGTGCAGTCAGACAGGGAGCTGGATTAACCGTGATCTACTTTGCAGCCAGATGTGAAGACAAAACTACCAAGGGATAGTTCATATTGAAAGAGCTCAAAGATCACAATAGCCAGATTGTGGAACCAACCTAGATGCCCTTCAACTGATGAATAGATAAAGAAACTGTGGTATACAATGGAATATCACTCAGTCATAAAAATAATAAAATTATGGCATTTGCAGGCAAATGGATGAAATTGGAGAATATCATGCTGAGATAAGCCAATCTCAAAAAAACCAAAGGACGAATGATCTCACTGATAAGCGTATGGTGACACATAATGGAGGGTGGGAGGGGGGCAAGAATGGAGGAAGGAGGGATTGTATAGAGGGAAGAGGGGTGGGAGGGTTGGGGGCAAGAAAAAAAAAAAACAGAATGAATCAAAAACTATTACCCTAGGTAAATATATGATTACACAAATGGTATGCCTCTACTTCATGTACAAACAGAGAAACAAGATGTATCCCATTTGTTTATAATAAAAATGGATTTAAAAAAAAAAAGAAAGAAAGAAAGAAAGAAAGAGCTCAAAGAGGCCCATGGCAGTGAAGGATAAGGAATTATGGGAAGCTGACTTGGCCACGGAATGCTCACCCAGGTACAGTGGTAGAAAGATCTGTTCATTGACCTAACAATTAGGCCTTAACTTTTGAGCTTTCAAAATGACCATTATTATCCTTTTTAAGCTAGATATCTTATTCAACTTCTGGATCGGTTACTGAAAACTTAGCTACTTAAGAGGAAACCTGTCTATGACATTGAAGTCAATCAACATCTCAATCAACAGTGACAGGCACTGTGTTGGATACAGAGGACACAATGAGTTCCTGCAGTCTTTACTCTCAAGGAGTTTACAACCAAGTTAGGGAGACAACAACCAGCACCCACATAGGATGTAACTGATGTATTCATTCTTTTGCTCTGAATTGTTGAGTTCAAGTTTGAAAACAATTTCTTCCATGTTATGTGATAAAAAAAGAATAATTTCTTTAAAAGATAGATATATCTTGAACTATCTTTTTTTTCTGAGAAATTTATGATCAATATCTCAAATTTTCTTGTTGTGGGCATAGTTGAAGGGGATAATTCATTTTGGAAATTTTGTTTGAGAAAGTTTGAGAAGTAAAAACAGAAACTTCTTCAATCCTATTGTATTTTTTAAAAATATTTTTAGTCATAGGTGGACACAATACCTTTATTTTGTTTACTTAATTTTTTTATGTGGTGCTAGGGATCGAACCCAGTGCCTCATGCCTGCTAGGCAAGTGCTCTACCACTGAGTTACAACCCCAGCCCTATTGTGTTTTTTCTGATACTTTTTTTTTTTCCTTGTGTGGTGCTGGGGATTGAACCCAAGGCCTTGTGCATGCAAGGCAAGCGCTGTACCACTGAGCCACAACCCCAGCCCTATTGTGTTTTTTTAAAGAAAGAAATGAGCTTAGAATGGTTAATTTGCTTTGGGAAAGGACGGTTTGGCATAGTAGTGCAAAAGAATAACCCAGGTGTCCTGGAAAAAGTAGGACCAATGAATGGGCAAAAATAGAACAAGAGAAGCAATGTGAATATACTTTTTGTGAGTATAAATTGAGATTGCAGTCATTGGTGGGAAAAAATATTTGTAGATCTGGTATTAGTCTCTTATATTTTTTATTGGGGATGTTTGTGTTGTGTTTTCTTATGCACAATCTTAACATTTGGAGAAGCTGGGTGAAGAGTACATGGGTACTCTTTTGATATCTTTTGTATATTGTTTAAGCCTGTAACTACCTCAAAATAATAACCTAAAAAGATGGATAAGTAGTAAGTTCAAACAGAAACTAATGAATTAAAATTTGAATCTGAATTTGACACTAAAACTTTGTTTTTGAACCACTACTTTATTTTATCTTCTTTTTAGAATTATTCTGTTTCCACCTACTCTTCAATAATGTTTTCCACCTAGAATCCTAGTTCTAGAAGGTCAAACTTTTAACCTATGAACTCCAATTATTTCTATGACTATGTTGCTTTTTTAGTGTCTCCTGTCATCACTTACTACTGAAGATTATTGACAAATATCTTCAAAATAATTTTCTTTAATCTTGGACATAGTATTATTTATTATTGTATAGCAAGTTTTTCATACATATAGTGACTTAAAACAACTATAAACATTTTATTATTTCCATGGGCCAGGAATTCAACAATGGCTTAACCGAGTAGTTCTGGCTCAGGATCCCCCATAAGATTGCAGTTAAGATATTTAGCAGAGCTGTAGCCATTGAAGATTTAATGGGACCAGAGTATCCACGTTCAAGATGGCTCCAGCACATGGTTGCCAGGCTGGCACGGGAGGCCTCAGTTTCTCTCCATGTGTGCCCTCCCCAAGCTACTTGACCTGGTAGTTTGTTTCTTCCAGAATAAGTGATCCATGAGAGAGAGTCAGGTGAAATTATTTTCAGACTTGGTTTTGGAAGTCATATAACATCTTTTCTACCATATTTTATTTATTGAAAGCAAGTCACTAAGTCAAGTCCATATTGAAAGGGAGAAGGAATTAGATCTCACCTTAGAAAGGGAGGAGGATAAATGTAAAAGAATTTAATATATTTTAAAGACACATATGTAGATTATGGCCAATCGTACATGTAGTAACCATGCATCATGCTGTAGATAGGTCTGGCTATGGATTAATATTTCTAATTATTTGTTCTTGAAAAAACTTCTTCAATATTTCTTTTCATATTCATATGGAAATGAATTTTTTTCCAAATTTTCTGAATAGGATACATGATTTAAGTGACCAAACCCCCAAGCAATACCTGTTTAGGACAAGTGGACTCTATTGACTTATGCAACCCAAGATGCTTGGGACTTTCCTCCATGTTCTGTCTCTGCTCTTCCTGGATGTCAATTTCAGTCTTTCTCACTTTTGTAGTTTCCCATACAGGCCTGGAATTAGGACTACTGACACTTTCCAAAATTTATATGCTATAGTTTCTGACATGGGAAGGGGTCTTCTTCATACTTCATTTGGTTCCAAGTTCAAAGCACTGAAGAAATCCCCAGTTGTCCACACTGGGGTCAAAGGAAGATCAGGGTCTTTGACATGGTAGCTCTGGGTTGCTACACTGTGGTGTTGAGGAGAAAAGTGATCCTGGAAGGGAGCAGAGAGTGAGGGAAAGACAAACACAGAGTCCTTTAAGGGGCTTCTATAAAATGTACTGATATTTGATTAAGTGTGAATATTGAACACACAGAAAGCATTTTATTTTCACATACATTTCTGTATATTCATTTAAAATTAAAATAGTTACAGAAACAATATTTGTGAAAATGACATGTTCTTTTGATGACTCATTTGTGTGGATACCCACAGTCATATTTGGCATTAATGCTAATATGTTTTAATTATAAAAATGTGGTCAGTGGATAAGTTCTAAGTTTTCATTTGAAACCGCTGAGAAAGCATTTAAAAATTTGTCCTAATGTTTTGTCAATTATAAAACAGAGTTTCCCCTTGGGTCTTTCAGCAATGTAAGAGACAAGATACTTTGGCAATATTTTCATCTTTGATCAGGTAGTAGACATTTTTCCCAGAAAGAATGAACAAACTGGTAACACCCAATTTCCAAGAAGTGGAAACCATTGAACTTTTACCAAACAACAATTTTGCTACTAGTTGTGTGTGTGTGTGTGGTGGGCAGAGAGAGAGAGAGAGAGAGAGAGGGAGAAAGAGAGAAAGAGAGAGAATATTTAAAGAATACTCCAGGGAGTTGTACACACACCAATGTACCTACTTTATTTTGAACTTCACAGAGTGAAATGCAGCCAGTTTGCAAAAACAGAAGTCTACATACAAGTGCTAGTTGTAAAGACAAACTCAAATACACTTTCCTCATGAAATATACTTTATAAAATGCACACACACCATGCACTTTATGAAACTATACTACTTCAGACACTTGGCTTTTGGCAGGCATCTTCTTCAATTCTTGTTATGGTCTGGTTCATAACTACTACCTCTCTGAGGTCACTACAGTCACTCTGAAAGAGGTAGAGCTGTTTTTTACAATCTGCACTCATCATAGAAAACAATGTTTTCTCACTTAGCTCTCCGATGAGCTTGGCAACCTCCCCTCCTTCCTACTGACCTCTCTGGTTTCTCCAGTAATCCTATTCACATATAAACGCTCCTCTGGCTTTCTTCCATTTGGAACTGACATTTCAGCATCTATTTCTGATCTACGCTACCGGTTAAATCAAGAGTTCCCTTAAATGTGTGTCTTCCTAGCTGATGTGCCACTCCCACTGCCTACACACCCTGCTGCTTACTTCCAGTCTTCCTTCTGAGAGTCACTGGTGTGGACAAGGCAGAGCGTCATTCAGCATGTCCCATTTCACTCCACCATCTGGCTCCTGCTAGCTAATTCCCATGACACATGATAGCTACTGACTGTTCTCCCTCACTTCCTCCCCACAAATTCTCATTCTTGCCTTTTCCACCTCAACTGGAATTTTAAATAGTGAAGCCATTCGTTGATTTTTCAGCCTGGAAATAACAGACTAGAGGGGGTGAAGCATTAACACAAAGCAGAAGTACCCTGAACCATTCTCCTTAGAAAGACCACTTTAGCCATTGGACTATACTATGTCAGTGTTTTAGTCCTTGTGGTGGCAGGAGCAAGCTCACTTTAAGAATGAAGCAGGAGTGATTGGCCTAGCTCTCCAATTTCCTTTGTCTTGTCATTAGTAAAATTGCCTCCAAAAGCCTATACAACCTACAAGTCCTGTCACTTTTTACCCATTGCTGAGATGAGTCTTTCCTTCTTGGTGTAATAGCACAAGGCAAATCTACAAGAATGGGGTCGTAAGGATGATGTCCTGAGGATGCTGACCCCTCAGCCAGAGAAGACTCCCATCCTCAAGTCATGGGCCTTGCATCTCACTAAAAAATGCTTCAAGCCTTCCTGGGACAAGCTTCCCACCCCCTAAATGCAGCACTTCCATCGAAACTGTCTTTTGGGTACTTTACAGACAAAGATCTTCCCTTCTCTGTAAAGCACATTCAGTGGTATGGGGACCTTGTCTTCAGGTTTTTCCACCCACTAGAGCTGGGGGTTGTAATTAATTGTGTCACAAAACTGGCCTTGGAATGTTTGATGGATGGGATTAAGGGAGATTTTGCTGATCATTTACTGGAGTCATTGGTCAAACTCAAAAAGATATTTGGGTACTTTGAATAGTATGTGACTGCTGACTGCCAGATCCTGAGCTTTTTTTTCCCAGGTCTGGCTCAGGAAGGAGCCATATGTCTTGATCAGAGATTAAATATAAATGAAAACTCTCATTCATTCATTCATGCACACACGCACAAACACACTCAGTGAATGCCAAGCGCTCTGCACTTTGCTTATGGAGGAGTTTCAGGAGGACTTGACCATTGCACTCAAAACAGACCCCCTCCCAGGTAGAAGGAGCTGTCCTACACTCTGAATTATTCTACCCATTCTTTTAGATCAAGGGTTTATGGTGCTCTGCTCTGGTTCTTCTGTTCAGCACTAGACTTTTAGGGTCTACTATCTCCTCATCGGTAGCTCACCTTGATACCAACAGAAAAAAGTCACTAAAAAAATTTTTAGAAAAAACTGAGAAATTACATGGCAAAGAGAGGTCCCCTTCCAAAAATACTTTTTCTCTGGTCAGATAGCAAACAGGCTTACTGCTCAGTTCGGTGAGAAATTTGTTCCTTCTGCCCCACCTCCCAACAAGCCTGACATACAGGTGCATATCTTTGGAAAAGCTAGAAACTTCATTAACTTGAGATAAACAATATAGAAATAGAAGTCTGTGTCCTTCTAAAAGCTAGGCCTGGATGATGAACGCCTTCTTGTGGTCTTATCAAATAGAAGACCTTTGAAAATGTAAGTCTTTTTCACAACAACTTGCCTCAGTAAGGTCATTCAAAGTCAATCTCATCTGTTTAACCTTCAGGTTTCAACATGCTCTGCTAATAGGCAAAAACTCCAAATCCACCCAATGCTCATCAGGGAGATAGTTTAAAAGAAAACATGTTCACAGTTATTATCAACAAATCCATTTATGGAACTGTCCAAGACATTTAGATAAAATGAATCAAAGAAAAAATGTGTTTTCCTGATTTCAAGGAGGTTAGAATGCTGACTGAAAACACTCACAAGGACAGACTTTCTCTTAAGGGGCCCTCAGGGTTTGTGTTCAGAGGTGGAATAAGGTCAGAGGATGCTCCTGAAGCTGTGAGGACTAGGAATATCAGGAGTGTGGAGCCTGAGCCAGACTCCCCTGAGAGTTCAGAAGATGGGCCCTAAAAACTGAAACTAACTGCTAAATTCATGGAGCAGAATGAATGCTGAAAATGGGAGTCATCCCTGAGGAGCAGGGGCAGTATCCAGATGGACTAGGGAATGAGTGGCCACTTAACTTTAGCAGAGTAAAGTAAAGAGGGTTCTAAGTGTCATAAATGTGTTAGCCAGAGTTTGCTTTTGCAGGTGTGGTGTGCATTACTTTATCCATCGGTCCATCTGTGTTCCAGGTCCTGGTACTGGAGCTCCAAAATGAAACAGTTCAGACTTAGAGGCTGACAAATGGGATTACGGTAGTGAGTGATGAACGCCTCCAGTGGTAGGGTAAGAGCAGAGGGCTGCAGGAACCTCTGGAAACTACCAAAACCAGATTTGGGGGTGGGGGTCAAGCAAGGTTTCTCAAAAGAGAAATTACCTGTGCTGGTGGAGTGGTGCTAGATGAAAGTCATAGGATGGGCAGGCACAAGTTGCGCAGAATCCAAGGAAGGATTTAATAATAAGAAACATTTTGATCTTTTTCTACTAAACATCAGACTTACCAAATACTCAACTTAAAAATATGTACCGTCTTTCATGATCTGACTACACACTTTAGTAGGATAGAGCTTCTGAATTGAAATTATGCCAGATTAGAGAACACCCATTTGATTGTAAGTTTGTCAATTATTTTGAATTGTTACCTATAACAATGTTGTACACTTTAATGTGAAGTAAATTCCAAAGTTGCAGTTTGGAGTTTACTAGCATGTTGGTAAATCAGTTAATAGGGTTTGGGTGATAGCTGTGATCTACTCTGTTACCCAAGATGCTATTTCAGTGTGGTTTTGAAGAATTCAAATAATGACAATTAAAATTTATATCATGGATCATATGTGCAAGATACTGCCCTAAGTGTCTCCTGCGTATAAATAACAATGCTGAGAGTGATAATAATAACAAGAATGTATGTAAGTATTTACTATGTTCCAGGAGCATTGTTGTGGGAAAAAGAGTGAGTGTCAGGAAGCCTCCTGGAAAAGAGGCATAGTGCAGAACCTAGAGCACTTGCAAATGTGGCACTTCTGCAAACAACTGTAAAAAGGAGAGGTATAATGATTGTGGCAGGTTTTTGGTTTGTTTTGTTATTTCAGGTATGTTCCATTGAATCTTATGACACAATTGCACCAACTGTGATGCTAAAGAGTGACCTACCTGTGATGTGATACCCCGACCTTCTCTATAACAGATTATAAATGACTAAGAAAAGTTTCCAGGATTTACAGCTACTGAATAGGTCTGAATCTTTCTGTTAGAAGATTCTTGAAATTGGTAATGTCTAAGGTTGGCTGTAGGTTTCCTGGGCAAGATCAAACAATATTGTTTTGCACTAGCTCACAAATCCTCCTGGAGATGGAGGAGTTAATACACAAAAAAGGAGAAAGTGAGGGGGGAAAAAATCCTCATTGGAAGAATAATTGTGTAATTTTGTTGTAGATAATACCAGTGGGTCTTTTTCCCTCAGGGGTTTTCTGACTTTTACATTTGTAAGAACTACCTGGAAAGGGTAGGGGCATTTTTTCTGAAGTTCTGACTTTCAGAGAATATGATTCTCTCATTAGTGCTGAGGAATGGACACCAGTAACTCTCTGCAATGAACTCAAAAGTGATTCAGATTCAAAAGTTTAGAAAATGCCATTGAGAAACACTTTGAAAGTTTCAGAAAAAAAAAAAAACAAAAAAACAGGAGAAAATCGTTAACATGAAACCTAAGAGGAAAAAGGGTGTCAAGAGAAACATAGGATCCAGTTCCTAGGGATATATAGGAACTGGAATTATATTACAAAATCACAGAATTAGTGATGTATTATAATTAACAATTATGATTCCTTGATTAGTCATTGTTCATTCCCTGCCTATTTCCCTTAAGGTGGCTACAAAGAAAGCAAAGCAAATATATATCTTTTGCATTTATGCATAAATATATTCTCTTTATATATATGTATGTATATTAATTTCCTTTTATATACTTGGTAGGAAGAAGACATTATCTGTTTTGATAGAAGGTATCTGGGGCAAGGAAGGGAAGAAATGATGAAAAATATAGCACCCATTGCCCAGGGTGAATGCCATGTGCCATTCTGGACATCCAGCCAGCTTTAATTGCTTACTTATAAGTCTATTTTCCTGAGCGATTTCTTAGCTGCCAGGATCAGGGGGTTCATTCAGGTGTGTGATTCTGACTGGATCAAGCCTGGTAGGGTAAGAAACATACAAGGAAATGAATCATTACTGATAAAACTTCATGTTTGACAAGGAATGTAATAAATATTTAACTTTGAGGAAGATTAAGGAGAGAATGTCTGTTTTAAAGGAATTCTTATTATTGGAAATATTAAATTCAGTAATTACTTTTAGTACTATATAAAATAAAATAAAATATTGTCAGTTTTAAAAACTAAGTACTGACAAAATAATGGCTATGATTATCTAATTATTACACACTTAACAAAAATCTATAATCTTTCAAGAACTAAATCAAATGCATAAAGGAATTCACTGCCCTGCATAAAATGTATTTAAATAACCAATTAATTTGAACAAAAAGTGAAATTTATATACTAAATACATTTTCACTATGCAAAATATGTCATGTACAGTCAAGAATTTCTTTTAAAAAAATTGTATCCTCAATATCCATTCCGTCACATCTTATGAAGAATATTTTTTCAGTAGTGTGTTCTTGGATTATTTCACCAAAATGCACTGTGTACTTAAATAAAATTCCTTAAGAAGTGCAACCAACCATACTTGATTAAAATGAAGAACAAACTATGAAAATATCTTAGAGTGAAAAAAAAAAAATAGACATCAGTAAACTGTTGCCTTTTTTAAGCATCATTTCCCCCTGTAATTCAAAATTCCTTTTCTGCTTTCTGCTCCACAGTCCCAAGGGCCACAGAGCTGCCAGCGAGAGCCATAATCATGGGCAACGCAGGCCAGACGCGGGGTCAGGGCGAGCTGGAGGCCAGCACTGCTGATGGAGGGGTCGGGCCTCCCTGCCTGGAGGAACGGCTCCCTGACACAGTGAAGATGAGCAGAGATTTGACTTGAAAGCCAATTATTTGTGAAAGAGAAGCAGAGTCCAAGAAAAAAGCTCCAAGAGATATGGAAATAGTAACCATCGCTGCCATTGCTTTTTGTTTAAATATTACATGTGAAATTCAAAACAGTGACACAAACGATGCCTCCCAAACCTAAAAACCAAAAAGACACACCACCACCAGACTATGGCACATGGAAAAGTCCAAGATGAACTGTATCCTAAGTCAACCTGCTCTCTTAAAAGATTGTTGTGTAAATAAAGCAAAATTCAAGTACCTGGACCGATAGTGCCAGACACTCATCGTTTGATAGAGCAGAGTCAAGTTGTGTGGGAGTTACATACACCAAAACTTGCCCACCACTGAATTGAAATAACCAAGCGGAAGGGTTGGGCATGGTTTTGGGGTACAAAGAATAGGTCTCCAGGGTCCACTTACCCCTGACCTATTTGCAAAACCTACTATTAGTGGCAAGTGACAGGGGCAGGGGGTGAGTTGGAGAAATGTGAAGACTTTCCCCTTAACAGCGTATTGGCAACTAATGTCATATAATTTCCTTTTACTGACCACAGAATTGCTAGTCATTATAGCTTTCAGGCACTGTGCATTGTTGTTGTCATCTGTTACCATACACAATAGAGTTTACCGCAAATAAGGCCATGGAAATTTAAACAGCGAAATCCTAGGAAAATACTAGGATTGTGGAACAATAGTTCAACAGGAAGGAGATGTGTGATCTTCTATGGGAATTTCCAATAAGTGCAGGGTCATAATTGCGAAGGGTGTTTGGAATGTGCCCTTGTGTTGAAATATTCAAAATAAAGAATGACAAATTAAAATACCCTCCATTAACAATTGTAATCATTTCATGTAAAGGTACTTACTTACACCACTCCTTTTGTTTGATCCTTACCATCCTGAGTACAAGGGAGGATTATGTGAAGATTTTATTTCGTATTGCCCATCTTTCTTTCCTCCCTGTACTCCTAAAATGTCTGAACCCTACTCCCCTCAACACACACAGATTCTCCTTCTAAAAAGGGCTCTGAAATTTGAACCACACTAACACACTGACTATGATCTTGATATTCCACCTGATTCACAACAGAGGCAATTTCAGTTTCAGAAGGCTTATATCCAAAGATTGGATTCCTGCAAATTTCTCCAGAATTTCCACAATCCCAGTTGGTTTCTTCTTGCTGCCTCAAGTAAGAACAAAAGTTCTCATTTTTCCTTGTTAAAATGCCAGTATGCTTGGGAAGGAACATTTATTATGCTTCATTAGCCAACAACACCCAAGTCGAATTTCTAAGATCTTTTCTGCTCTGAAAATTAATCAAACATGAGTTTGTTAAGAAACAAGACAGTGAGATGCTCTCCAAGGGGAAGGGAAGGAAGCTCATTTACTGAGGTGGTTGTATGCTGAGCACGTGCCACACGTATGGAGTAAAAGGCTACATACATTATTTTATTTAATTCTCACTTAAGTGACATTATGCAGGGACTTTTTTCCTTTTGTAAATGAGAACATTGAGATTCAGAGAGGTAAATTCAATCGTTGAAGCTCCCAAGTATTCACATTGGAAGATACAGGAATACAAGCGCCTTGCTGTTTTGAGAACTAAAGGCCGCAGACCTTGGAGCTCCACATGGTCCCGCAGACTTGTCCCTGCCACCAGCTCTCAAGACTGCAGCAGGAGCACATCTCTGGTTTCCTGACTCCCAGCCCCGTTTTCTCTTTCTAGACCACACAGAAGGCTCTGATGTAACAGGCGGGATCAGGGTTTTGGCTCTTTTGCTGACCAGCCCACGCTAATCATCACGAGTCAAGCCAGTCCTTTCATTCTGGTCTGAGGTGACCAGAGGCAACCTGCACCATGCGTTTTGTGGAAATGGTGGAGGAAAGGGAGCATCAGAAATTTGGTTCTTTCTCCAGATACCTTTTAAACAGTGACAATCTTTCAAAGCAATTGTTCTTATACGAGCTATTGAGACATGGTGTGTGAGGCTCTTTGAGAGGCGTGGCAAAGATGGTGAGTCCTTCTCAATTATGGAGACATGGGCCTGCAAAGGACTGCAGTTGGGAAGACTGGCAGGAAAAACAGGAGGAGGGAGGGTTAGAGCTCTGTCATTTAGAAAAGGTGTTACGTATCAGTTAAAAAAATAAAGCCTAGAAAACATCCACTTTTTATTTGTTGATATTACAAATCCGTTCCAAAATACATCTCCATAAATCAATTTAATCAAGTTCCATTTTCATGAAATACAAATGAAGGGTACCAAAGAGATTTCCTTTTTTTTTTTTTTAATTTGGCCATAATGTGGATTGAACCCTGGGCCTAGCTCATGCTATGCAAGCACTCTGCCACTGAGCTACACTCCAGCCCTGGAATTTATTTTATAGTTAGAGCAAAGTAATAATATAAAGCTATTTCTTTAAACAAGCAACTTTTAATCACTGTTTACTGAGTAGTTGACTAAACCTTCACATTGACTTGCAATGACAGTTTTTATTATATCAGATCACTATTAATATTAGTATGTTTCTGGGCTCTATTTTTTTCATTGCTCTTTCTCAATCTTATGTATTAACACAAAAGGTAATACAGTTTTAAATATGAGAAGTCAAGTTGACATTTATTACTTTAACTTCCAAATATATATACTTAAAGACCACACACACACACATTCTTATAAGGATTGGTAGTATTTTTCTTTACCAAAATAAAATTTTACTTTATGTATTACTTGATTTTTTTCATGCAACAATATCTACAAATACCACAAAGTAATATTAACAATTCATAATAACTAACATTTGTAGAGGGTTTGTATTTGCTAGACACTATGGAAAGTATTTTATATGTATGGCTAATTTTATATGTCAACTTGACTGGGTAAAGATGCCCGGAAATGTAGTCAAACATTATTCTGGGTGTTTCTATGAGGATATCTTTGGGAGAAAGTGACATTTAAATCAATAGACTTTGAATAAAGCAGATTACCATTTGTAATGTGGGTGGGCTTATCCAATCGGTTGAAGGTCTGAAAGTCTGAACTTCCCTGGAGTGAAGGAGTTCAGCCAGCAAGTGGCCTTTGAGCTTGAACTGCATCATCAGCTCTTTCCTTGATCTTCAGCCTGCTGATCCACACTGCAGATTTTGGATTTGCCAATCTTCAAAATCACTTGGACCAATTTCTTAAAATAATTCTATTTCTATCTGCCTATGCATCCATTTATCTATACTACTGGTTTTGTTTCTTGGAGGACCCATCTATGATATATGTATTAAGTCATTTGTTCATCCAAATACCTGCAAAGTGAATAAATTCTTATCTTTATTTTACAGATGAGGATACTGAAGCCTAGAAGCTTTAATATCTTGTACAAGGTCATGTAACCAATATACCAGTACGTGGCAGAAATGGGATTGGAACTCATTGCAAATTCGAACTCATTCACAACCTTTAACAATGCAAATATTCTTTCTCAGATCAACGAAAGTAACTTTTAAAACTCCTATAAAATATTTCCTTATTTTATTTGAAATTTTTTATCAATATCAAAATATTTTAGAAGAAAAACAATTCCAGAGCAAACATTCTTAAAGAAATTTTCAAGTAGCAAATATTGAGAAGTTATTTGCCTTTTTCACTCTAAGTATACAGTGGAGTTAATCCAATAACTGTATGACATATGATAATATTGTCCTGAAGTTGAGAGGTAAGGGACTTATTTTGGTTAACTTTAAATGAGTTAGTAGACATTTAAAAATTTCCCAAGTTTAACTTTTAATACAGTAAACATACATGCTTATGTAATTCACGTAAACAAAAGCCCTTTGGAGTCCTAAATAATTCATGAATTTAATAGAGTCCTGATACCAATAAATTTGAGAACTATTGCTTTAGAGGCATTACAAACTTTAAGATATTTCCTGTGAAATTAATCCAGTTATCAGTAAATTTACCAGATGCATTTTTATATTTAATTTTATCCAATACCTGTTGGACATTTGCTATCATCTTACAAAGGTGAATAAACGGCTAGCAGAATACATTCCCAACTTTCTCAAGTGTCAAGTAATGGGGATTTGTGAGAGAGCCACTGAAAATGTACGTGATGGAGAAATACCTGCCTGCTGGTGTTTGGGCACACAGTGACTCTGCACTTTCAGGTCCAGCTTCCTGTGGACTGCCTGGGGGTGTTCCACACTCCCTGGGCATTCTCCCAAGGGTGAGGCAACAGCCCTGGCAACCTCACACCACTTTCTTGAGCATTTGAGAGGAACATCAGCAGAGTTGCAGGCAGGGGTCCTGAGTATGTGTAGATGGGTAACCTCACTTGGAGATGCACCCTGGCTTGGCTCCAGGGCAGATGTGGCAGGGAGTGCAAAAAGTTCATCTTCCCTTCCATGTCTAGCAGATATGCGCCCAGATCCACCAGGAGGCATGCCACATGTATCTCTGCCTCAGTGTTATTAGAGAGTCAATAAGAAGAAAACAGAAATTCAGGATAGATCTGTTCTCACCACTGTTTCTGGAGAGTCTTGTTCTATCATATCACAATCGACAATATCATAATTCCTTAGGTTTATATAGAATGCTATGGTTGGTTTACATAGTGCCATCAACTTCAGTTTCCCTCAAGGATACTGAGTAGTGGACCAGGTATTGTTATCTTTATTTTATAGATCAGAACATAGAGAATCCAGAGAGACAAACAGTTTACTCTGGGTCACGGGGAGCCAGAGATTTGCCCGGCTTGGAAGGCAAGCCTGTCTGGTCAGTGCCACACCACCTCCACCAGTTAGGCAGGTGGCACCCCAGGAAGCCTTTCTCATTCTACCTGAAATGATCCAACCTCAGGGATGTTTCTTCACACAGTATATTTGGAAGGAAGATAGAGAGATAAAAAGAAGGCAGTGGAGATGGAAATGGAAAAGAAAAAAATAATCAGAGAAAAACCACTCCTTTTATAAAATTTGCTATAACCCTCACTTCTTTTCTAATTACACACAGAAAGCCTAAAGTCATGTTATCAACTTCGAGAGATTTAGAAGGCTTGTATATACACCTAAATCATAATTGGAAATAGTATGAAAACACCTGTTGACAAAAGGTTTTTTGCTTTTTTGTTTTCGTTAATTGGTGTCAGTAACCAAAATGAATCAGGGTGCTAAGGAGATAAGTGGGGGAGAGAAGTCCTTTAGTGAGTATTTACTGAATGCTCTCTAAAGCATCCATCCCCAAGCATGCAACAGCAATCACCC
Source organism: Sciurus carolinensis (assembly GCF_902686445.1). NCBI lineage: Eukaryota > Metazoa > Chordata > Mammalia > Rodentia > Sciuridae > Sciurus > Sciurus carolinensis. The sequence goes on from NC_062219.1 coordinate 29,569,745, forward strand.
AGGCCCAAACCTCATGCTGAATGCAGAATGACCTTGTGTAGGACGTGCTGGAGTTTCTTTAGCCATTAATTATTTTTACAGCTGCTGCTCTAAAAAACAGAAGGGACAAAAATTGCACTGTTTCACTGAAAGTGCAAAGAGAACCTGCAAAAAGAAATCCATAGGCTCTGTCTTGGAAATGAATCAAATAAACTTCTCCTTTAATGTATTTTTGATTATTTGAAGGTCAATTATAAAAGGAGGGTAACTAATAAAAAGCATTAGCATCAAAAAATTTCACAACCATTAATAAGGTAATAAGTAAAGCACAATGGCCCAGTGAGTGCAAAGTTAGCAATTAGCCTGCCATGCCTGCAAGAGGTAGGAATCTGGAATGCTCTTTTGGCCCAGGTACCCGATCATGTTTCTGTGTTGGTGGAATGAGAGCTCATAACAGAAATGAAAAGGTACTTTATAAAGCAAATTAGAATGCATTTCCTCTTCATTGTACTTCATGGGTTGGGATTTATGTTCTCCCATCCCAGTGTGGTCCTGAGCTTCTTTGTGAACACCACTGCCTCTGTGCACAGTCGTCTGTTGGCTATTTCAACTTCGATTCCCTTTGCCGAGCTTCTAGTTTCTGCTTCTCCATTTACCAGCACTAGGTTTTCACAGCTGCAGTTTCAAGGCCAGTCTCTCCTCCCTCAGAGGAACATGCATTTGCATAAAAACTGCAGCTTCCAATCACTCCACTGAGTAAGTGCCACTTAGGATTCTCATCAGTTCTGTCGTTGCTATTATCCCAAAGTAGTAGCAACCTTGAATGCCATATTTCGAAAATGTGTTTGAGACTGGGAGAGACACTTTAGAAGAAATTAGATGAAATATCTGCTCTTCCAACAATTCTATTTTGTGGGTCTTTCAAATGAAGAGTTGTTTCATGATATGAAAATCCTTCCCCAGAAGAAAGCATATCAATCACCATGCTGTTGATGTGGTGCCTTCAAATTACTGACCTCTAAGCACTCTTACTTATTTCAGATTGAATAGCCCTTTAAAAAAATTCTTCTTTCTGCTTTATAAAATAAATTAATTATTTTATATATAGTTAGACATTTTTATTGACTGTGCCATAATTCACTGACATTCTGTCCAAAAATTTATGCCTTAAAACGTCTATATCTATATCTACATCTATGTATATGCTTATAACTGGCCAAAAAAATATATTGGGTAAAATTCAAGTCTTTTGAAATAATACCAAAGCTTCTCTAATAGGAAATATATTATATTCATGTTTTAGTACATTAATGAGTTTAACAGTCTTTGGATTACATTCCAAAAAAGAAAATCACAGCAACACTCCTATTTGAAAAACAAATTATAGCAATAAATAAATCATTGATTATATATAAAAAAGAATGTCAAATTTTTCCTCATTTGTTTTTCTAATTAGAATATTTATGAATGCTTTTATAATCCATTATTATACCATTATTAAAAATGGGTAAGAGTATGGGTTCTCAAAATAGGCAGGGGAAACAATACTAGTATTGCCACTTTTAGCTTTTAGGAGAGAAAATATTTTTTCTATGCCCTCTTATATTCTGTTACTGGGGCCTATGAATTAAACTAAAAAAAATATAGATCTGCAGAAGAAAAGCACGCAAATTTTAGTTGATATTAATATTTTTATATGTATAGGGTTTCACAATAAAAGATGTGAAAAACCCAAAGTGGTTAGACTTGGGGACTTACATACCATTTTAATAAAAGACAATAAATTATGGAGAAGTAAGTAGACAAAGGAAAGAAAGTTTGGAGACCTAAGTGTTGTGCAAGCTGATATATGGGAAAATTAAATGGTAGATGAGAATTATTTTGTAAGGTCTGTTTATACTGATCCACCTAAGTGCTCTCTCTATCTCTATTGATAGGGGCAATTCTCCTCGTCCTGTTACAGAGGCAAGACAGGAATTCACAAGGGGGAATTTATGCTCTGTTTTTAGGAATATAAGGAGGAAAGGGCACAGACTTCTTCCTTGGTCTATTTTTTCTCAATCTTCAACTCAAAATAATCCTTGTGCATATTTGGGGATGACACATACTGATTCAGGCTCTATGACTTTCAGCAAGTTCCTATATTCCTTCTAGTCTCAGCCTCTTCCTATAAAGAATGGAAATGATAATGGTAACTATCTCATAGGTTTATTGAGGGCATTTGTTTGAGTCAGTTTTTTCACTGCTATGACCAGAAAACCCAACCAGAACAATTGTACAGGAGAAGTTTATTTGGGGGCTCATGGTTTCAGAGATCTCTGTCCATAGACAGCTGGCTCCATTCCTCGGGATTCAAGACAAAGCAGAATATCATGGCAGAAGAGCATGGTAGAGGGAAGCAGCTCACAATGATGATCAGAAAGCACAGAGACTCCACTTGCCAGATACAAAATATATACTCCAAAGTCATGCCCCCTGGGTACCCACCTCCTACATACACTCCATACCAGCCTTCAGTTACCACTCAATTAATCCCATTGGGGCATTAAAGATAATCCATATAAGGAACTCACCATTGAGATTGGTAGATAATAAGTGTTATGGTTTAGATAAAAGGCGTCCCCTAAAAGCTCATATGTAAGACAATGCAATAAATTTCACAGGTGAATCAATCGGATTATGAGGCCCTTAACCTAATCAGTGCATTGATTCACTTGAATTAACTGAGTGGTAACTGTAGGCAGGCAGGGTGTGGCAGGAGAATGTGGGTCACTGGAGGCATGCCTCGAGTATATATTTTGTCCCTGCGGGTAGAGCTGCCTCTTTCTGCTTCCTGATTCTCATGTCCTGAGCTGCTTCTCTCTGCCACACCCTTCTGCTATATGATGTTCTGCATCACTCAGGCTCAGAGTAATGAAGTTGGCCCTGTATGATCTGAGACCTCAGAAACCGTGAGCCCCAAATAAATTTTTCCTTCTCTAAAATTGTTCTTGTCAGTTGTTTTCATCATAGCAGCAAAATAGCTTACTAAAACAATGAGTCCAATGAAGGATAGTTATCATTCTTATTTTTATCTCTGATATTCATTTTTTGTGTATGAGCCTAGCAACTCTGCCTATTAATATCCATGGATTCAGGAAATGGGAAAATGAGAAAAATAATATCACAACCAATTTGCCTATAGTGTAATGGTTAACAGGGATATAAACGTCAATATTAAAGCCAGAGACAGCATGAGAGAGGAGGATTAAATTTAGGATACAAAATTTAGGTTCAGATTAAATAATTTAGTAACTAAAACTCCTTAGTTGTGTGTGTGTGTGTGTGTGTATGTGTGTGTGTGTTTACATGTGCTCATTATCTACTCTTAAAATCAGGGTCATCACTTACACACTCCATTTCAGGCCCCAGGTTGTGCCAGTGTTCCCTGGCTCACATCTATTACTCCCTTTCAATTTCCTAGATTAATGCAGTGACCTCTTAGAAATCCATTAGACTAGAACTCCTTCCATTAAACCCTATATTTTGACAACAGATTGATTTTCCTTAAAAACTGCTCTGTTTAATCACTCTGATTTCCAACCACCTACATAGTAAGATTTGAATTCCTTAGTTTAACTTTCAAGACATTGTACAATCCAACTTCAGCCTACCTTTCCAGCTCCATGGCCCCCAGGCCCTATTATTGTGATCCACTTTAGTAACCAGGAAGTGCTCTAGTGTGGGAATTAGAGTAAGGACTCCAGGAAGGCTACCTAGGTGAGCTTCAGCTCCACCACCAACAAACTTGAAACTAAAGGTTCAGATATTATGAATTGTGGAATAAGTACTACCTGTACTTTTCTCAAGGTGGAAATGTGGGCTTTAAGATATGAGACCTGAATTGACCATGGATAAGGGTCCTCCCTAAATTTTCAGGGTGGAGAATGAATCTAATTGTTTTTTTAAATAATCAACGAGATGGAGATTTCAAATGCTCCAACTCTGAAGAAATAGAGGATGGTTGACAGATAAAAGAGGGATTTTAGGGAATTGACCATAAGAATTTTTCATGAGTCCCTCAGCCAAGACCTGGTAAAGTTTTCTGACCTCTAGAACAGCTCCTTGTGACTCCCTTAAAGCCCAAGACCTCAATTCTTCCCAACTCTCTGAGCTCCAATGCCATTTGCTCATGGACTGACCTTGACAGGGAGGGATGTTTAGACAATCATCTGTCCAGAATCCTCTATATTTCTTGGATGATATTTAGCAATATGTTTTTATATCACCAAAACATCTTTGGAGTGATAAAAGTTAGATTTTTTGGATCCTTTTCTAGATTCTAGAACCTTCTAGAATCTTCATACTTCATTCTCATTTTACAAAGAAAGAAAGAGGGGTTCATTTGGTTTCAGTGGTGGAGCCAGTACCTTAACCAACATCTGTCTCCCTTCAGAGAACTAAGTTTTACAACTTTCTTCATATAGATCAGTATCTCTATTACTTCCCCAATCCCCACCCCCAGCCTCTACAGCTTGATCTTTCACACTCAGCAAAATTTGGATTGTAGAATCTGCCTCTGAGCTGAAGGCATACTTCATAAAGTTTCCTATTGCTCTCTCTGTCCTTTTTTATGATAGGATGGATGTAGAGGCAGACTTGGATGTTAAAAATATAGTTCCCATGTCATCCCTTGTAAAGATGTAAGAGAAAATGTAGAAAGCAAAGCAAAGCTAAGCTAATAACTCAGTGTGTCTGTTAGTTATAACACAATAAAAGAAAGAACCAGTCTCAGAATACAGCCAAAAGCTACATTTGGAAGATAAATGCAAGATATTTAGAAAGCACCTCATTAAAAATTTATACTATTATGGCTTTCAAACCAAAGCAGCCTATGCATCAATAAATCTTTATAGGGAAACTATTATGTGACAGGTGTGATCTTGGTGGTAGCAGTGCATCTGCCTTGCTTTATGAGTTTCATCTTTCCTATGGAGTTTCTTATAAACTTTGCAACATTCCTATGTGCAGGCTACCTATCATAAAATATTAAATAAATTGTATTAAATGGCCGGCCAGCAGTGCCAGTGAAATTTTTTAAGACTGCACTTTATTGAATACATTCATTTTTATGACTCTTTTGTTTGGAAAGATGAAATACTTCTTGATGTATAATGATATTCCTATAACTTACTATTTGGCTAATAATTATAGCTTAGTACTTTGTTTTTTTTTTACTGCAATAACTGATATTTGAATGCTGGATGAAATAACTAATGAATTTTTTCCAGTTTCATTTCTCCAGATCTGTTTAATGAAGTTCTCTTTAAAAAAAAAAAAATACAGACAAAAAAATCATACCCCAGCTCTGGCTCACAAGTTTAGAAATCCAAGTCATCAAAACTTATAATGGGTCTCAGATTTATTTTTTAAAAAAGCCTCAATACACTTTGGCTACTAGAAAATATTTCCTTAGCAAACAAATGCTTCATTTTCAATCGTGATTTTCACCACTTCATTCTATGATTTCTGTCCTTCTGGTGCCTCAGTTGTTCACCTAATTTGGTCCTGTGTCAAGGTGCACACTGTGGAATCCCTTTGGAACACTGCTAATGTTCTACCTGTTGGGTGTTGTTCTCCTTGGTTTCCCTTTTATCTTCTCTTGTTTCCCCTTTCCCAGTAGTTAGGATTCTGTGTGAAGCTCCCAGTCACAGGATCAGGCTACACACAGGAAGTGTACATACACAAACGGGCATATACCAGGACCCAGGAGTGCTTTCTTTGTGGAACTTAGTGACCACTGGCCTCTTGTTTAAAAAACATTGTTCCTCTTGCACTTAAAACCAGGCAGCAATCCAGCTGAACCCAGTTGCTATTTTTTTGGTATCCATTCTAAGAAGTTATCATTTTCATGAGAATGAGGTGCTTATTCTACCACAGACATTTCAACTTTGGAAAGCAACTCTTTGTAGTTCTAATTTCTCCAAGGGCAGTATTTTGCAGGCTGGTTTTTGTCTTCTGTGTTTGGACATCTGAGTTCTCACTTTCTGAAGCTGGTGTTTTCTGCATCATCTATCTCATTGTAGCTGTGCTGAAACTGGGTAGCTGAAGTTTAAGCTGAAATAATCATAAGGTTAATTCACACAATTTTGCATAATTTAATGTTTTCTTCCCCCTCCTCTCTTTTTTGGTGTGCGTGTGTGTGTGTGTGTGTGTGTGTGTGTGTGTGTTACTAGGGATTGAATTCAGGGGTCCATTCTACCACTGAGCTATATTTCCAGCCCTTTTAAAAATATTTATATTTTATTTTGAGACAGAATCCTGCTTTGTTGTTGAGGCTGGCCTTGAACTTGTGATTTTCCTGCCTCAGCCTCCCAAGTAGCTGGGATTACAGGCATGTGTCATCGCAGCTAATGTTTTCTTTCCATTTATCTATGAAACTGCTTCAAATTACTACTTCATTTTGGCAATGCTGATTTTTTTATACAATTCCAATACTCCACTTTTTCTCCTTCTATGGCACAGAGAGTGGTCTATGTTATAATAATATGGTTGATCACTATCACATCATTGTGCCTCCTTTCTTAACAATCCCTAACATAAGTTAATAAGTTTCTATCAATATGTTTCTCCGATATTGTATTATATTCAGGTAATATCTAGAACTTGTAATTCTCTCTTTTACTTTTTTTTGTTGTTGACGTTGTTGGGGATCAAACCAGGGCCTCATGTATGCTTAGCATGTGCTTTACCACCGAGCTCCATCACCAGCCTATTATAATTATTTCTGTTGGACCCAATGGCCTAATTTCTTGATGAGAACTCAAGCTCTGAGAATCAGAGATTTGTTTATTCTCATTAAATAAAGCAACATGTCATTGACTTTGGAGTAAAATGAAACTGATATTTCAGTGACTGTTACGGATTGAATGTATGTGTTCCCTCCAAATTTATTAGCTGATAACCTAACGCATAGTATGTTTATCTTTGTAGATGGAGCTGCTAATGAGGTCAAGTAGGGTTCAATGAGGTCATAGGGTAAGTCCTGATCCATAGGATCGCTGTCCTTACAAAAAGAGATACCAGAGATCAGAGAGTGTGGGGCGCCATCCTTGACTCATGTGAGAACCAGATGAAGTTTGAACCCTTAACCAGGAATATCTGGTCTCAGGAACTCATAGTGGGATATTGACTATTTGAGAACATCTGAGTAATGTGGTATCCTGCATTAGCTTACCACTCAGGTTCAAGTACAGGCACCTGGAGATGGGAGTGACCTGCTAGAGCCAAATGATCTGCTTGCCTCCACCCCCATCCTGTTTTTCTTGAAGAAGCTCCTACCAGTCCCCTCTGATCTGTACCGCTATAAGTAAAGCAAGAGCAGGCTCCTTCCTCTGTTAGAGCCAGACCCTTCTGGATGGTTCAATCAGTCATGCCTCTGCTTCAAAATATTCTTGCCTTTTTGCCTTTATTTTTGAAATATTAATTTCTTAACTTTTATTTCTCAGCCAACCCATCCCTCTGACAGGAACCCTTTACCTAGCCCACACAGGACGTGTGCGAGAAGAGAGCACTTGGGCTTGCATTCACTTCACCTCCCGCCTCACCCACAAACCAAACCTGCTGGCTCTTTAATCAGTGACTTCCAGTCTCCAGAATTATGAGAAAATAAATTTCTGCAGTCTATGCCACCTAGTCTACAGTATTTAGTTTTGCAGCCTGCACAAACTAAAATAATAACTTATTTTCTTGAAAGAGTTTTGTATTTTCCTAAAAAGTTTAGCAAAATGAATGTAACACAACCTTGCATTTTTCCAAAATAAGTTCATATACTGAGGCATTTGAAAACTGTGATTAGGGAATCCAAGATGGTGACCTAGAGGGGGGCTATATTCTTTGTCTCTCCATGACTCAGAATTCAAGCAAAGGAAATAGTATTTCTCTATGAGGCAGCTGTGGCTGCTTACTGATCTCCTACTGTTCACCCACCATTCATCTGCTGCCATCACTACTGTCTGCCAGCGTAACCCCAAACTTTTGAGTGGCGATCGCTCTCTGACCACTGCCTATCATCCACCATTTGCTCATTTACCTGCCTCTTGCCTGCCCATTGCCTGCCTTCACCTACCCATGGCCCGACACCCAGTGTCCACCAACTGCTCACCTGCCATTAGCCTGCAGACTGCCCACAGACCAACAGCAGATTGCCCACAGCCTGCTGCCCAGAAGCCCATTGTCACAGTAACCACAGATTTGGTTACACGTGGCCACTGCCATCTTGGGACACTGGCCACGGCCTGCGGGTTTGCCCCTCTCACTGCTAGCATCTTGTAACACCTTTGCCTGTCTGGGACACCAGTCAGGGGCTGGAGATATATTGTCAGTGCACCTGAGGTCTTTCTGCTTGGAGTGCTAGTGACTGCCATCTGACCGCCTCTTTGCAAGGTCGCTCCTTTATGTAAATGCATCCCTGGTGGTCTCGCTGCTAGTTGAAATGGTATTGAGATCTTAGGATTGCAGCAAGGCAGAACCTGGGGAAGCTGAAGCCCACGTCCACCCAATTGCAGTTGGGTTTTGGTGGACCAGTCTGGGTCTGGCAAGCCTCTGAAAAGCCAGAGACTAGGGGCAGGTCCCCCAGTCTTTGGTTTGTATGTCCATACCTTAGTCTATTCTGATAAATCTTAAATTTGGCCTTTGGGAGCACAAGTTGGAGAAACTGGAGAAAACCAGGCTCTCTCCGGCTCAGCGAGTCCTGAAGAATGCAAGGATGGAAGAAATAGGCTACCATGGGTGGGAAGACTGGATGAGGGTGTGAAGGCATCTTGCTATTGGCTCACTCACCCAACTGGACTGGAGCTAACAGCAAACTTCAAACAACCCCACCTATCTGTGGAGAAGGGAAGCTGAGAAAATTTTTGAAAGCCAATGGAAACAATTATTCATTTTTCCATTGAGACTTTCCTTTGTTCCCCCCCAACACCTTTACCATCTTTGAATCCAAATTTTTTTATGAATAAATTTATTGAGAAGTGGAATATCTGAATAGTATATTATAGTTTGGTTGTATATTCTTACATTTTTACTTTTTAATTTAAATCTCTATATATTTTTTCTCTCTCTCTATCTATCTCCCTGGTTTCTCTTTTTCACTTTTTTCATACTAACAGCTAATCTCTATTAATTCCTCCCTTGTTCTTACTACAAATTTTTACCTCTATTATTCTCCTTCATAAACATCACAACTTACAATACTTCTGTTCCCTCATTGTCCATCATTTAAAGTGGAAAACTCTTTTTAGCAAACTTAATTTTTATACTGTAGACAATAATTGAACACATCATTTCTGTTTATTGAGACAAAACTGTAGATGACTTAATAGGAACTATTTGGTTTAAGGTTATATATTGTTTGCACTGGATGCTGTTAATATTGGTCTCCCCCTTAACAGTGAGGTACCGGAAGCCTTAGGACACTACAAGACTACAGGGTAAAATCTGTACTACCTTAGAGCCATACCACTAGATGGGAAAAGCATACAAACAACATGAAAAAACAAGGAAACAAGTGCCTCAAACAAACCAAGATGTTCCAACAATAGAACCTGTACACAACATAGTAGAAGAATTGTAAGAGAAGGGGTTTAGAAGGTACATAGTTAGATTGATCTTCAAAAAAAGGATGGTATTGGAGAGAAAATACAGGAAGTGAAAGATCACTTCAATAAACAGAGATCAAAAAAGGAATCAAGCATAAGTCCTTAGAATAGAGGAAACGAAACCAAATTAAAACCAAATTAAAAATTTAACGCAAAGTATCACCAACAAACTAAACCACTTAGAAGACAGAACCTCAGACAATGAAGACAAAATATATACTCTTGAAAATAAAGTTGGCCACACAAAAATGGTAAGAAGCCATGAAAACAACTTCCAAGAAATATGAGATAACATGAAAAGGCCAAATTTAAGATTTATCAGAATAGACTAAGGTATGGACATACAAACCAAAGGAATGCACAATCTTTTCAATGACATAATATCAGCAAATTGCCCAAATCCTAGAATGAAATGGAAAATCAACTACAAGAAGGTTATAGAATCCCAAATGTACAAAATTACAGAAGACCCACACAAAGGCGCTTTATAATGAGAATGACTAACATATAGATTAAGGATAGAATTTTAAAGGCTGTGAGAGAAAAAAAATCAAATTACATATAGGGGGAAATCAATTCAAATTTCAGCTGAGTTCAAAACCCAGATCCTCAATGCCAGGAGGTCCTGGGATAACAAATCAAGCTCTGAAAGAAAATGGATACCAACCAAGATTTTTATATCCAGCAAAATTAAACTTCAGATTTGAAGATGAAATAAAAACCTTCCATGATAAGCAAAAGTTAAAAGAATTCACAACTTAGAAAGCCTGCACTACAGAACATTCTTAGCAAAATATTCCATGGGGAGGAAATGAAAAAAACAAAACAATGAAAACCAGGAAAGGGAGGAACTACATTAAAGGAAAAGTCAATAAAAGGAGAAACTAAGTCAAACTAAAAAGCAAAAATAAACCAAAATGACCAGGAATACAAATCATATCTCAATAATAAATAATGCTGAATGTTATTTGTCTAAATTCATCAATCAGAAGACATGGACTGGCAGATTGGATTAAAAAAAAAAGAGAGACCCAACAATATGCTGTCTCCAAGAGACTCACCTAGGAAGACATCCACAGACTGAAGGTGAGAAGTTGGGAAGAAATATATCACTCATATGGACTTTATAAACCAGCAGGGGTTTCCATACTCTTATCAGTCAAAGTGGACTTCAAACCAAAGAGAGAAGAGATAAAGAAGGCCACTTCATGCAGTTTAAGGGAATCATACACCAACAAGACATAACAATTATAAATATATGTCTCAAACATTGGAGCATCTACATACATCAAATGAACCCCTCTCAATTTCAAGAATCGAATAGACCACAACACAATAGTACTGGGTGACTTTAACACACCTCTCTCACCACTGAATGATCTTCCAAACAAAAATTAAACAAGAAACTATAGAACTAAATAATACAATCAATGATTTAGACTTAACAGACATATATAGAATATTCCATCCATCATCAAGTGAATATGCATTCTTTTCAATAGCAAATGGATCCTTCTCTAAAACAGACCACATATTATGCCACAATGCAACTCTTAAATACAAAAAAAAAAAAAAGATACTATCCTGAATTCAATCAGATCATAATGGAATGAAACTAGAAATCAATGATAAAATAAAAATAGAAGCTACTCCAACAGCTGGAGAGTACATAGCATGCTATTAAATGAATGAATGGATAGCAGAAGAAATCAGGGAGGAAATTAAAAAATATTTAGAGGTAAATGAGAACACCAGTACAACATATCAAAATCTCTGGGACGCTATGAAAGCAGTACTAAGAGGGAAGTTCATTGCATTGAGTTCATTCATTAAAAGAATAAAAAGTCAAGAAATAAATGACCTAACATTACATTTCGAAGTCTTAGAAAAAAGAAGAACAAATCAACAGCAAAAGCAGCAGAAGACAAGAAATAATTAAAATCAGAGCTGAAAGTGATGAAATTGATACTAAAGAAACAATTCAAGAAATTGACAAAATAAAAGTTTGTTCTTTGAAAAAATTTTAAAAATTGATAAATCCTTAGAAAGAGAGATAAAACTCAAATTATTAAAATTTGTGATGAAAAAGGAAATATCATGATAGATAGCATTGAAATACAGAAGATATTTAGAAACTATTTTAAAATTTTATACTAAAATAAAATAGGAAAATCTCAAAGACATGGACAAATTTCTAGAGACATGTGATCTACCCAAAATCAGAAGGACATGCGCAATTTAAACAGATGAATTTCAAGCAAAAAAATAGAACCCAATCAAAAGTCTACCAACCAAGAAATGTCTAGGACCAGATGGATTCTCAACTGAGTTCTACAAGAACTTCAAAGAAGAATTAACACCAATACTCCTCAATTTTTATTCCATGAAATGGAGAAGGAGGGAACCCATTCAAACTCATTCTACGAGTTTAGTATCACCCCGATACCCAAACCAGACAAAGGCACATTAAGGAAAGAAAAATTCAGCCCAATATCCCTGATGAACATAGATGCAAAAAAATTCTCAATAAAATTCTGGCAAATTGCATACAAAAGAATATTTTAAAATAGTGCACCACAATCAAGTGGGGTTCATCCCAGGGATGCAAGGTTGATTCAACATACAGAAAACAATACATCACATCAATAAACTTTAAGACAAGAATCATATGATTATATCGATAGATGAAGAAAAAACATTTGACAAAATACAGCACCTCTTCATGTTCCAAACACTAGAAAAACTAGGGATAGTAGAAACATACCTCAACATTGTAAAAGTTATCTATGATAAAGCCAAGGTCAACACCATTCTACATGGAGAAAAATTGAAAGCATTCCCTCTAAAAACTGGAAGAAGACAGGGATACCCTCTTTCACCACTTCTATTCAACATAGTTTTTGAAACTAGCCAGAGCAATCAGACAGATGAAATAAATTAAAGTAATACAAATAGGAAAAGAAGAACTCAAACTATCACTATTCGATGACAACATAATTCTATATTTAGAAGATTCAAAAAATTCCACCAAAAAATTTCTAGAACTAATAAATTAATTCAACAAAGTAGCAGGGTATAAAATCAAAACCCACAAATCAAATGCATTTCTATACATAAGAGATAAATCCACTGCAAGATAAATTGGGAGAACTATTCCATTAATAATAGCCTCAAAAAAATAAAATACTTGGGAATCAATCTAACAAAAGAGGTGAAAGACCTCTACAATGAGAACTACAGACACTTAAAAAAAAAAATTGAAGAAAACCTTAGAAGATGGAAAGATCTCCCATGCTCTTGGATAGGCAGAATTAATATTTTCAAAATGGTCATACTACCAAAAATTTTATACAGATTTAACGCAATTCCTATTAAAATCCCAATGACATTCTTCATAGAACTAAAAAAGCAATCATGAAATTCATTTGGAAAAATAAGAGACCCAGAATAGTCAAAGCAACCCTATTAAGAAGAGTGAAGCAGGATGAATCACAATACTACACCTTAAACTATACTACAGAGCTATAGTAACAAAAATGGCATGGTATTGGCACCAAAATAGACATGTAGACCAATGTTATAAAATAGAAGACACAAAGACAAACCCACATAAATGCAGTTATCTCATACTAGACAAAGGCACCAAAAGCATACAATGGAGAAAAGATAGCCTATTTAACAAACAGTGCTGGCAAAACTGGAAATCCATATGTAGCAAAATGAAACTGAAACTCTATCTCTCACCCTGCAAAAAATTAACACTTAGGCACTAGAACAAAACCTTGTTGCACCTAATAGAGGAAAAACTAGGACCAAACCTCCACCGTGTTGGCTTCGGAACGGACTTGCTTAAGCAGGAAGTTAAGGAAAACTTCTAAAGTGCAAGAAGTAAAATCAAAAATCAATAAATGGGATGGATTTAAACTAAAAAGCTTCTTCTCAACAAAGGAAACTGTCAATAACATGAAGAGAGAGCCTACAGAATGGGAGAAAATCTTTACCACATGCGCTTCAGATAGAGCATTAATCTCCAGGATATATAAAGAATTCAAAAAACACCAAAAAAACCAAACAACCTAATCAAAAAATAGGCTAAGGAACTGAACGGACACTTCACAGAAGAAATACAATTTATCAAAAAACATGAAAAAACATTCATCGTCTCTAGTGATTAGAGAAATGCAAATCGAAACTACACTAAGATTTCATCTCATTCCAGTTAGAATGGCAATTATTAAACACAAGCAACAATAAGTGTTGGTGAGGATGCAGGGGGTAAAAGGCACACTCATACATTGCTTGTGGGACTGCAAATTCTTGCAACAACTATGGAAAGTGGTATGGAGATTCCTCAGAAAACTTGGAATGGTAGTTACCATTTGACCCAGTCATCCCACTCCTCAGTTTATACCCAAAGACCTTAAAATCAACATATTACAGTATTACATTGATGTTTTATAGCAGCTCAATTCACAATAGCTAAACTATGGAACCAACCTAGATGCCCTGCAACAGATGAAAGGATAAAGAAAATGTCATACATATACACAATGGAATATTACTCAGTCTTAAAGAATGAAATCATGACATTTTCAGATAAATGGATGGAACTAGAGAATGTCATGCTACGTAAAATAAGTCAATGCCCCAAAATTAAAGGCAGAATGTTTGATAAATGGATGCAGATCCATAGTGGTGGGGGGCGGGTAGGGAAGAATGAAGAAACTTTGGATTGTGCAAAGGGGAGTGAGAGGAGGTGTGGGACAGTGGGGATGGGAAGAATGGTAGAATGAGACAGACATTATTACCGTATATACACGTATGATTACATGATCAGTGTGACTCTGCACCATGTCCAGCCAGAGGAATGAGAACTTATGCCACATTTGTCTACGGCATGTCAAAATGCATTCTACCGTCATGATAACTAATTAGAACAATTTTTAAAAGAAAACTGTGATTGCTTTGTGTTCCAGAATTTCTCTGTGAAATTCCACTGTAAAATGAATTTGATTATTGAAATCTCACTAAAACCAACTTAAAGATATTGATTTAGATATATCTCAGCAATGACATTCAGATTTTGTGCTAGTCTTATATTTCCAAAAAGGATGTAGCAAGACAGTTTATTGTCACACATAGACCTATAGAATTGAAAAGTGAAGAAAAATAGTTGTTCTAGGCAGTTTATAAAGTAAAATCTCACTTTCTTTTATTTGTTTATTTAATTATTTATAGTTATGGAGTAGCAACTATATAGTTCAACAATATAGCTATATGGTTAGACCACTAGAATTAAGCAAATTAAGTAACAATTAATTAAGTAACAATTACATTTGTGGTATAATTTGTATTATATTATAGTTAAAATGTACCAAATAAAACTTGCAAAAATAATCCCTTCATTAAGGAAATATGTAATTTATTTGACTGTTACATTTTCTAGCATCTTATTTAATAAATAAGGTATTTTTTCCACTGTTTCCTCCCAAAGAATAAATAAGGCACAGTTTTAATCAGGTCACGAGATCCAATCTTTCAAGAAAATAATGTTTAATAATAGATAATGTTTTAAATTAAGCTATAATGTTTATGATCCAAAAAATAAAAACTGGAACTTTTGCATATTAGGCAAAAATATCATATCAATAAAGTATTTGGTCAACACCACGTAGGATGAACTGGAGTCAATGTGACTAAAATATAGCAATAGTACACCTAACAAAACTCAGACTAATTCCTGGTGCCAGAATAGGCCTTGACTAAATGGCATTTCTACCCCCCAACCCAGTTAATTGGTATTAAGATATTCTCCAACTTATCTTTGTTGCTTCTTCATGACTTTCACCATATTTGTAATTAAAATCTTTTATATGGTTATTTGTGTGACAAGAGGTTCTAAGCTCCATTGGGCAGGTCTTCATCTGGCTTTTCCACAACTACATCTCCAGTACCAACAGCAGTAAGTGCTCAGTGACTACCTATTAGATTAATGAACAAATATTTGTTAGATGAATGAACAAATGGAAGGGGAAAGTCTGACTATAGAGTTATAAACGAAGGCAATACTGCCAGGTTAAGTTGTAGGAGTGACAGACAAGGCTATCCGTAATTCAGAAAGTACACAAAACTGGGGACATTTGGAAAATGGTTCATCCTATTTCCCAAAGGAAACCTCCTGCTTCCTCAGTTCAGCCTATTTATTTGTGAGTAAGAAATATCTCATTCAAAGTTAAGTTTCATCAGGAAGCATTCCGACTCCCCACGTTGCTGTAAGAACTCTACAGGTATATAAATATTCCCAACAGATTTAAATATATGAATGAAGAAGCGAAAATGACCAAGAATGTTTTATAAGTTTGAAGTATTTTTGGTATAGCTAAGACATGTGTGTTTTTCTTTTAAGAAAAATTCAATGGTATGAATCTACATCATGTACAACCATAGGAACGAAATGATGTACCCCATTTGTGTACAATGAATCAAAATGCAGCCTGTAAAAATTAAAAAAAAAACAATTAAAAATAAATAGACAAATAAATTCTGACTCTCATTTCTAAAAAAAAGAAAAAGAAAAAAGAAAAAAATTCAATGGAGCTATTCAAAAGCATTTAATAACAAAAGAATGGACATTTGGACATTTTGACAGTTTTAATAATGCTTGTGTATGTTTTTTCTGCTCCCTTTTTTCTTGTTTTTCATTTTTATCTTGTTTTATTCTTCTAAAAATATTTTAACTTTATTTATTCCCTCTCACTGTCCTTTCTTGAAGCATTGCAATTTTTGCTTGTTGCTGTAGGGGTTGATTTCATTCACTGGTTAAGAATGACAGATATTCAACAGACCTCATGAGAACCTGTGGGCAGTATTAGAAATTCTGAGGTTTGATATCACGAACAGTCCCTCAAAGGCCAGTAGACATTGATTATAGCCTGGAGAAGGAGCATGTGAGCTTAAACTCTGATCTGGGCCTCAAATATATAACCGTTGCAAAAAGAATCTTACTTTATACAAAGTTGCCCAACTGATGAGAACACATACCAGGTAATTCCCCTAGATTTATTTAGCTTTTGGAAATGATGAGCCTTTTTGCTGAATTAGGAATTTAGTCTGAAAAGAGATGGTTTACTGTGGCCTGCAGGTGAACTTACATAGACTTATGTATATGCATTCTATAGACCATTTTGACTTTCCTGATCTTAGGATCTTTCCTCACTCTGGAAAACATCATCAATTGGAAGAGTTCTGGGAGAGTTGAAAGAGACCCTGAAGGACAATGCTCAAATGCATGAGATGATAACTATTCCATTGGGGTTGGACAGGAAAATACAATGACAGGAAACAACTGCTGAAGATAGTACACAATTTTTAAAAATGTGAGCTTATGCATATAATAAAAACAATTTAGTTTCAAGTTAAGAAAACATTCTAGCATCTATTGTGTGATGATCCCATTTTAGCAGAAGAGGTAGACATTATGAGTCATTCTGTGGACTTGTTTCTGTAGCTACCTCTGTCCTTATCCAATGAGATCATAAAGTGGCCATGAGCAGCAGGAAAGGCGGTTATTCAGGGAATAAGCAATAGACACACTCATCAAGGCTGATCTTAAAACTACCATTGCTATCGGAGATTAATACTGAGTCCCCTTATGACATCATTACCAGGAGAATCAGTCAACTACCTGGTAGCAAGTAGAATATATAAATTACTTCCGTCATTGAAAAGGAACACTTTGTTCTCTCTGGAATAGAAACTTATTCTGTATATACACTTGCCTGCCTGACAAAATCTCCCTTTGTAGATGTTAAAAATGCTTTATTCACCACCATGGCATTCACACAACATTGTTTCTGACCAAGAGACTCATTTATAGCCAAAAAGATGTAGTGATGGCTCTGTGTATATGGAATTCACTTGTATCATTATGTTATTCATTCCTCTAAAGCAACTAGCCTGAGAGAATGGCCTTTTGAAGATGAAATTATGGTGCATTATGGTTCCAGATGCATGGCAACACTTTGTTGATCTGTAATATGTCATCCAAGGGCGTTTATAAGCTCTAAATCAGTATTTAGTTTATGGTGCTTTTTCTCTTAGTATACAGACCTGGTAACCAAGAAATGGAAATGGAAATGAATGGCTTAACTCACTGTTTGCCCTTAATGCATTGCCAACAAATTATTCTTTTTCTTCTTTGCAACCTTAAGGGGTCAATATGCCCACAGGTTTTAGTTCTTAAGAGAGAAAGGTTACCACTAGGAGACTTAGTAATGGTTTTATTACAAGGGAGTTTGACGTTGTGGTAAATAATAGGCAGAGAAGGGAGGTTTTGTGCTGACTAGAGTGTTTGATTCTATCGAGAGGAAATAAAGTTTCTACTGTACTACTATTAGTGTAAGGAGGGGTGTTTTTGTAATTCATGAAATATTTTGGGATACCTCTTAGTACTTCCACAACTGTAATAAAAGTCAACAAAAACTATAGCAAAACTGCTATCGTTCATACACACCCCACAGCAATAAGTTTGGTTTATCCCTCTAGGCAAAGACTCACAACCAAACTGCTTGCTTGAACTCAAAAGGAATGAATGGTTAGTAGAAGATTAAAGTTACAAATATTAGCTGGAATCACATGACCAACTGCAGAAATGAACACTGTGTTGAATATTTCTTCTTTGTTTCTATAGGAATAGCTTTGAAGTTATTAACTGTCTTTTGTCTTTCCCATCTGTTACCATAAAACATAAGATGCATTAATAGGAACCAAATTTTTTTAATATTCAAGCTATAGCTTATCAAAGGGAGAATGTAACTCAGCTAGAGGAAAAGAAAACATTACCCAAAGTTGAATAAAGGGATTTTTATATGCTCTTTTGGGGAGAGTTTTGGCATGTTTTTAGTTGTATACTGGATACTTACATCATATTATACAGTTAAATGATTTTACTGGGTTGCTTTCATTTAGATGTTAAATATGGTTAAAAGATGTGAAGACGTGAAGTGAAGTAGTAGCCAGTTTTTATGCTAGTTGACATGGGGTCAGGCACTGTTGAGCTCATGTATGGTTTTACTGATTAAATGGTTCATGTACTTGGTGTTGGGGAGAATTAGCTGGGTTTCTAGAATATTCTATATAGATTGTTTGAATCCCAGGTCGGGTCATATACAGTTTCACAGAAAAGGATACTGCATCAGCTTGCGGCTTATTCACATCATCAAATGTGAGGGAGCGAGACAAATCTGTTGTTATTTGTTCAGCTGGGTCTACTTTGTCCTCACAGCTTCCAAATGTCCCCACACAGTTTCCCTCAAGGTTCACTCTCGAAGTCCTCACTTCATGTCTCTATTGTCTTTGGGAACTAGTTCTAGCACAGAGGTAGTGTGTATAGCTTGCTTGACCAGCTTCTACAACTGCCTGAGAGCAAATTCTCAGAATAAATTCCTTATTGTATATCATTCACAGTAGGTCTGCTTACCTGATTGAACCCGATTAACATGCCCTGGAATGGTCATGGTGTTTATTCTGCTCAGACTTTGTAGACTTTGTTGTTTCTTGAATCTACTTTAAAATGTACTAAAATGCTAAGATTCTATTATTATTTTTTTTTCCAGGGCTTCCCTTTTTGGCTTGCAGATGGCTGTGTTTCTGTTTACTTGCAGGGTCTTCCCTCTGTTCAACTTTATTGTAATTTTGTCTTATAAGGACACTAGTCATATTGAATGAAGGCTCACATAGATGGCCTCATTTATCTTAATTACATCCTTACGAATTCCAGCTATCAAGTTGTTTTCCTTTTTTTACATAAAAAATTTTCAATTTTTATTCTCAGAAGTTAATTTTAACAATTATGTCAAATTGGCAACTTTGTATTTTTAACTGTTTTTCTTTCTTTAGCTTTCAATGTTTCAGAATGAATAATTTCCATTATTCTATCTTCAAGTTTACTGATAGTTTCTTTTGCAGTATCTAATTTGCTGATGAACTTTTTTGGTAAATTTTAAATTTTGATATTATATTCTTTGTTAGTAGTATTTCCTTTTATTTAGTTTCAGTTTCATTAGTTTGATTTCTTATTTTCACTTCTTTACTTTCTTTACTTTCTTAAAATTCTTGAATATTATTATAATAGCTGTTGCAAAGACATGGAAAAATATGCCCAGATATAATGACATTTCATTATCTGTACAATTTTTTGTTCTGTTCTTATTGCATGATTGTTATTCTGGTTATAAGTCACATTTGTAGAAAACGGGGGAAACCTTCCTTTTCCCCTTCCAAAGTTTCATTAAAATGAATTGACAATAGACTGAAAAGTGAACAAAATTATTTCATGTGCACTGGGGTATCACAGAAAAATAAGTGCCCCGAAACCCAGTGTGGTTCAGTTGTTTTTATACCCTTCTTTTTTAAAAAAATTTTTTATTTGTTCTAATTAGTTATGCATGACAGTAGAATGCATTTAGACATTATGATAAATCATACATAAATGGAGTGTAATTTCTCATTTTTCTGATTGTGCACATTGTAGGATCACATCTGCCATGCAGTCACATGCCCTTCTTCATAAAGGAGAGAGGAATGGGGAAATGTAGGCAACTTTAAAGAGGATTATAGGGGTATGAATGGAGTAAGAAAGAAGACAATAGTTGTAGTCTCTTTAGTGAATGGTCCTGGGTACATTCAATAGCTTGGGACAAATATGCACAGGTATAATGACATTCTTCAAGATTCCTTCCTATAATATGAGTTTAGTTAATGAACCTCAGGGAGTGGGTCATAGGTAGTTGTTTTCCTCTTTGGGAGGTCCAATATCTGCTGAACTTCAAAGGCCTTTAGTTTAAAATAACATCGCAGGGTATCATATTTTGGGGTGAAATTCCCTAGGCTCCTTCAGTTGCATGTCTAGTAATTTTTATTACATATTGGACAATATAGATGCTTTATCACTGATTTGATTTCTGACACCATCGTTAACAGAATGTTGAATTTCATTACTATAGACAGTTAATTAACTTGCAGATGACCGTGATTCTTTCAAAACTTGTCAAAATAAGTAAAGAGTAACTTTTTCTCCAGGACTAGATTGCCCCTACTTCTGAGATATGGCCTTTGTGGAGTTTCTGTGAAATCTTCAATGCTTATAAAGTCCTTTCACTTTGGCAGATGCATACATAGAAGGAAAACGTGATGAAAGCAACACGAGAGAGGTTTTCAGAATGATGTTCGGAGGCCACTAGGGAAAGGACTTATGCACATCTCAAACTGCTGCCTGGGAATGTGATCTTTTGGTCACCTTTATGCTTAGACTGCAGGTATCTAGAATGAGCAGATATTTACTTCATGTCCAGACACTTTGGATACATGTTAAAATGTGATCAGACTCTTGTTTTATGGATACTTTTAATATGTACATGCATTCTTTTCATACTTCAGTTTCTGAGCTTGAATTGATCAACACTGGTCAGTACATAAATGTTTTCCTGCTCTTCCTAGCTCTGGAGTTCAACTCCCAGTTCTTTCAATCTTATTCTTTTTTTGAATTATTTTTTTATTTTTAAAGACTGCATTTTGATTCATTGTACATAAATGAATTCAGCAAAGTATCAGGATATACAATCAATATGCAGAAATCTAATGCATTTCTATTCATATGTGATGAATTCTCTGAAAGAGAAATGAGGAAAACCACTCCATTCACACACACAAAAATAAAATACTTGGAAACCAATCTAACCAAAGAGGTGAAAGATATCTACAATGAAAACTAAAGAAAGAAATTGAAGAAAACCTTAGAAGATGGGAAGATCTCCCATGTTCTTGGATAGGCAGAATTAATATTGTCAAAATGGCCATTCTACCAAAGGCACTATACAGATTCAATGCAATTCCAATTAAACTCCCAATGACATTCCTCATAGAAATAGAGAAAGCAATCGTGAACTTCATCTGGACGAATAAGAGACCTCGAATAGTCAAAACAATCCTGAGCAGAAAGAGTGAAGCAGGAGGTATCACAATACCAGACCTTAAATTACACTAAAAAGCAATAGTAACAAAAATGAAATGGTATTGGCACCAAAATAGACAGGCAGACCGATGGTACAGAATAGAGGACACAGAGACAAACCCACATAAATACAGTTATCTCATACTAGACAAAGGCACCAAAAACATACAATGGAGAAAAGATAGCCTGTTCAACAAATGGTGCTGGGAAAACTGCAAATCCATATGCAGTAAAATGAAATTAAACCCTATCTCTCACCCTGCACTAAACTCAACTCAAAATGGATCAAGGACTTAGGAATTAGACCATTCTTGTCCTTTTTCTAGCAGCTATCCTTTGCCCTGCCCCAGGCAGTTTCAAGCTACACATACACAGCTTACCATTCAGTCAAAGATTCAAGGGGGACCTCTGTGCAGATGTCTGGAGCTCTTGTGCTCAGTTTACTTCCCCTAGTCCACATCATACAGATTCCAGCCATCTCAGTGGCCCTGAATTCCCATTGTGGCCTCAGCTTGGGTGGACTGCTACCTGCTGTTTAATCTTCTTCCTGAGTGAGTCTAGGAAGTGATGCCAGGCAAAGAGCTGGTACAATGACAGGTCTCTTTTGTTCTTCTTTTGGGATCACAGTCATGTACTGCCTGTTGTCCAATGACGGAAAGTAGTGATTTCATACATCGTGTCCATTTTTATAGTTGCTGATGGTGAGAGGCCTACTGACAGAATTCCTCCACTGTGGCTGGAAGCAAATCTGTTGGCTCTATTCTTGTTTAACCCTGACAACAAACAATTCTACTTACATACATTACGTTTTCAGAAGCCTAGCATTAAATCAAATAGAATAAACTCCACAGCAAGCAAAATACTTAAATTCTTTTCTCACTCCCCTGCCAAGACCACATATATCTCAGATTTGGATGGTTATCTTGAGAGCAGAATCATCTGAGTACTCATTTGGATGGAAATTTTTATTTTGTTCTTTTTGTTAAGCTTAGGAGCTATCGAAATTTACAAGAAATTTACAAATTCACAAGAACTATTACACAATTCAATGATCCCCTTCTTAATATATTAAAATTGTTTTAAGATAATTTTGACTCTACACTAATTCACCCTAATGTGTTGATATTCACTTTTAGCCTCAATGTTAAATGTGAATCTATCATATTGCTTTGGTGGACAGTGGGGCTATTTTATTGCATTCTGATTTGTTTATCCTATGAAAACTTTCAAGGGTAACTCAGTCCTGTGCAGAGGAAATGACCTAAAAAGAAAAAGAATGCACAGAGAAAAAACGAGAACCAAGGATCAGACTTCAGATAGAAAGAAAAACAATCTATGTCTTACTTTCTCTTCCAGTCTCGATTGCAAAAAAGGTGAGTCTGAAAGGGAGCCCCAGGAAGGTGGTGTTAAACCATCTTCTGCAAACAGAAGATGAGTAAAGTTTTGCCTAAAAAGTGACAACTCAAGCGTATTTGTATCCTTAATATTTGTTTACCTGTTTCTGTTCCTTAGGAAAGTCTTTTTGATTGTCTGAACTTCCAAGTAGCTTTCAATTAATTATTTTTTATTTCCAAAAAATTCTTCGAAATAATTTTAGATTTACAGGAAAAGTACAAAAGCAGTACACAAAGCATCTTTTACTTTCAGTCAGATTCCCAAAATTAATATTTTATCGGACTTGTTTTTTCTAATAGTGTGCTTGTGTGTATGCACATGTGATTTTTCTGACTTGTGTGCAAATAAGTTGAAGACATAATGAATGACACTTTGCCCTTAAAATACTTAAGTGTTGCATCTTTTAAAAACAAGCACATTTTTGAAGCAACTTCAGAGTTTTGTTATTGAAAACAAGAGGACATTTTTATATAGTTGAATGTACGCCAGTGTTAGATTCCAACTGTAGGCACAGTGATGTTTGGGCAAAAAGCAATAGGCTTGGTGTGGTAAAAATCTCTCGATCCACTCTGACTTCATGCTGGAGGGGCAACCCTGAGAAACAGATGCCTAATCCAATGTTATGATTATCTGATTGGAGTCTATTCCCTGCATCAACATAGTGTATTGCATCTCATAGTGTGTGAGAAAGTACTGCATAGCACAGTGAGTTAAAGTGTGGCTTCCACAGGCTGGGGTTGTGGCTCAGAGGTAGAGGTCTTACCTAGCATGTGTGAGGCACTGGGTTTGATTCTCAGCACTACACATAAATAAAATAAAGGTCCATTGATAACTAACAAAAAAATTTTTTTTTAAATGTGGTTTCCAAAGTTCATATGACTTTGGGTCCTTAGGCAAACAATATGACATCCGATGTGCCACAGTGCTTTTCATCTGTAAAGTGGTGGTGAGAATAATTTCTGCTTCATAGGATTAAATAAGCTTGACTATCTGTATCACTTGGACCAGATAGAGCAAGCACTCAAAAACGTTAGCTATGAGTACTTTTGAGTACTCATACTGGAAGTGAGTACTTTTGAGTTTGTATGTGTGCAACTACAATTTTCTCTGTTTTTTTTTTTTTTATTATAAACAAATGGGATCCATGTTGTTTCTGTTTGTACATGGAGTAACGGCATACCATTTGCATAATCATACATTTACATAGGGTAATGGAGTTTGATTCATTCTGTTATTTTTTGTAGAGACATGTTTGCAGCTGTTTGGGGAGGGGGGAAGGACGCGCCCACCTGCTGGTGCGCGACACCTCCTCCCGCCCTTACAGGCACGTGCTGCCTGGCTACGGGGGCACCGGGACCCAGCAGCCTCACACATGAGGCATCTATTGACGGAGCACATGGGAATGTCAGTCTCCTGGGGGCGCCGCTCTACACGAGACCAGCAGTTCAGTCCGCAAGACCCGCACTTGGACTGGGAAGACACCACCAGTATCTTGTCCGACAAGGCAAAGACAGGCGTTAACCATCCTGGAAGGCAGAGCTGGTGTTGGCACCAAGGCATCTACTTGCAGAGAGAAGCAAACAAGGAAGCAAGCAAGGAAGCACCACTAAAGAAAAATAAAGAAGTTGTTCATTCCCAGTCAGCCTCCGATTTTTTCCCGCGGTGTCGTTGCTGCAGGTGGCAACAATTTTTTCCTTCCCCCCCATCCCTTCCACCCCTCTTTTCCCTCTATACAGTCCCTCCTTCCTCCATTCTTGCTCCCCCACCCCCCATTATGATTCATCATCTGCTTATCAGTGAGATCATTCGTCCTTTGGTTTTTTGAGATTGGCTTATCTCACTTAACATGATATTCTCCAATTTCATCAATTTGCCTGCAAATGCCATAATTTTATCATTCTTTATGGCTGAGTAATATTCCATTGTGTATATATACCACAATTTCTTTATCCATTCATCAATTGAAGGACATCTAGGTTGGTTCCACAGTCTGGCTATTGTGAATTGAGCAGCTATGAACATTGATGTGGCTGTATCTCTGTAGTATGTTGATTTTAAGTCCTTTGGATATACGCCAAGGAGTGGGATAGCTGGGTCAAATGATGGGTCCATTCCAAGTTTTCTAAGGAATCTTCACACTGCTTTCCAGAGTGGCTGCACTAATTTGCATCCCCACCAGCAATGTATGAGTGTACCTTTTTCCCCACATCCTCTCCAACACATATTGTTGCTTGTATTCTTGAAAATCGCCATTCTAATTGGGGTGAGATGGAATCTTAGGGTAGTTTTGATTTGCATTTCTCTTATTACTAGAGATGTTGAACATTTTTTCATGTATCTGTTGATTGCTTGTAGATCTTCTTCTGTGAAGTGTCTGTTCCTATCCTTAGCCCATTTGTTGATTGGGTTATTTGTATTCTTGGTGTAGAGTTTTTTGAGTTCTTTATATATTCTGGAAATTAGTGCTCTATCTGAAGTATGAGTGGCAAAGATTTTCTCCCACTCTGTAGGCTCTCTCTTCGCATTGCTGATAGTGTCCTTTGCTGAGAGAAAGCTATTTAGTTTGAATCTGTCCCAGTTATTGATTCTTGCTTTTATTTCTTGTGCTATGGGAGTTCTGTTAAGGAAGTCTGATCCTAAGCCAACAAGTTGAAGATTTGGACCTACTTTTTCTGCTATAAGATGCAGGGTCTCTGGTCTGATTTCAAGGTCCTTGATCCATTGTGAGTTGAGTTTTGTACAGGGTGAGAGATAGGGGTTTAGTTTCATTTTGTTGCATATGGATTTCCAGTTTTCCCAGTACCATTTGTTGAAGAGGCTATCTTTTCTCCATTGCATATTTTTGGCCCCTTTTGTCTAGTATGAGAAAATTGTATTTATTTGGGTTTGTGTCCGTGTCCTCTATTCTGTACCATTGATCTACCTGTCTATTTTGGTGCCAATACCATGCCATTTTTACTACTATTGCTTTGTAGTATAGTTGAAGTTCTGGTATTGCGATACCCCCTGTTTCATTCTTCCTGCTAAGGATTGCTTTAGCTTTTCTGGGTTTCTTATTATTCCAGATGAATTTCATGATTGCTTGCTCTATTTCTGCAAGGTACATCATTGGGATTTTAATTGGAATTGCATTGAATCTGTATAGCACTTTTGGTAGTATGGCCATTTGACAATATTAATTCTGCCTATCCAAGAACATGGGAGATCTTTCCATCTTCTAAGGTCTTCCTCAATTTCTTTCTTCAATGTTTTGTAGTTTTCATTGTAGAGATCTTTTACCTCTTTGGTTAGATTGATTCCCAAGTATTTTATTTTTTTGGGGGGGGGCTATTGCAAATGGTTTTGTTTTCCTCATTTCCCTTTCAGCTATTTCATCACTTGCATATAAAAATGCTTTAGATTTATGCATGTTGATTTTATAGCCTGCTATTTTGCTGAATTCTTTGATGAGGTCTAGAAATTTTCTGGAGGAGGTTTTTGGATTCTCTAAATATAGAATCATGTCATCAGCAAATAGTAACAGCTTAAGTTCCTCTTTTCCTATTCGTATTCCTTTAATTTCTTTAGTCTGCCTAATTGCTCTGGCTAGAGTTTTGAGGACAATGTTGAATAGAAATGCTGAAAGAGGACATCCCTGTCTTGTTCCTGTTTTTAAAGGGAATGGTTTCAGTTTTTCTCCATTAAGAATGATGTTGGCCATGGGCTTAGCATAAATAGCCTTTACAATGTTTAGGAATGTTCCTACTATTCCTATTTTTTCTAGTGTTTTGAGCATAAAAAGGTGTTGTATTTTGTCGAACGCTTTTTCTGCGTCAATTGAAATAACCATATGATTCTTATTCTTAAGTCTATTGAAATAATGGATTACGTTTATTGATTTACGAATGTTAAACTATCCTTGCATTCCAGGATGAACCCCACTTGATCGTGGTGCACAATTTTCTTAATATGTTTTTGGATACGGTTTGCCAATATTTTGTTAAGGATTTTTGCACCTATATTCATCAAGGATATTGGTCTAAAATTTTCTTACCTTGATGTGTCTTTCCCTGGTCTGGGTATGAGGGTGATATTAGCTTCATAGAATGAGTTTGGTAGGGTACCCTCCTTTTCTATTTCCTGGAACACTTTGAGAAGTATTGGAATGAGTTCTTCTTTGAAGGTCTTATAGAACTCAGCTGAGAATCCGTCTGGTCCTGGGCTTTTCTTGGATGGTAGATTTTTAATGGCTTCTTCTATTTCATTGCTTGATATTGATCTGTTTAAATTGTGTATGTCCTCCTGGTTCAGTTTGGGAGGAGCATATGTCTCTAGAAATTCGTCAATGTCTTCTGTAGTTTCTATTTTGTTGGAATACAGATTTTCAAAGTAGCTTCTCATTATGTTCTGTATCTCAGTGGTGTCTGTTGTGATATTTCCTTTTTCATCATGAAGTTTAGTAATTTGAGTTTTCTCTCTCCTTTTCTTTGTTAGTGTGGCTAAGGGTTTGTCTATTTTGTTTACTTTCTCAAAGAACCAACTTTTTGTTTCGTCAATTTTTTGAATTTTTTCTTTTGTTTCAATTTCATTGATTTCAGCTCTGATTTTAATTATTTCCTGTCTTCTACTACTTTTGTTGTTATTCTGTTCTTTTTTTCTAGGGCTTTGAACTATAATGTTAGGTCATTTAGTTGTTGACTTTTCATTCTTTTCTGGAATGTGCTTTATGCAATGAACTTTCCTCTTAGTACCGCTTTTATAGTGTCCCAGAGATTTTGATATGTTGTTTCGTCATTCTCATTGACCTCTAAGGATTTTTTTATCTTCTCCCTGATGTTTTCTCTTATCTATGTTTCATTCAATAGCATATTATTTAATCTCCAGGTGTTGGAGTAATTTCTGTTTTTTATTTTGTCATTGATTTCTACTCTCAGTCCATTATGATCTGATAGAACACAAGGCAGTATCTCTATTTTTTTGCATTTCCTATGGCTGCTTTGTGGCATAACATATGGTCTATTTTTGAGAAGGTTCCATGTGCTGCTGAGAGGAAAGTGAATCTACTCATTGATGGATGGAATATTCTATATAATGTCTATTAAGTCTAGATTATTGATTGTGTTATTGAGTTCTATGGTTTCTTTGGTTGGTTTTTGTTTGGAAGCTGTATATAGTGGTGACAGCATTGTGCTAAAGTCACCCAGAATTATTGTGTTGTGGTCTATGTGATTCTTGAAATTGAGAAGGATTTGTTTGATGTACAGGGATGCACTATTGTTTGGGACATAAATATTTACTATTGTTATGTCTCCTGATATATGGTTCCCTTAAGCAGTATGTAATGTCCTTCTTTATCCCTTCTGACTAACTTTGGCTTGAAGTCCACTTTATCTGATATAAGGATGGAAACCCCCACTTTTTTACTGAGTTCATGTGCATGGTAGGTTTTTTCCCATCCTTTCACCTTTAGTCTGTGGATGTCTTTTTCTATGAGATGAGTCTCTTGCAGGCAGCATATTGTTGGGTCTTTCTTTTGAATCCATTCTGCCAGTCTATGTCTTTTGATTGATGAGTTTAGGCCATTAACATTCAGGGTTATTATTGAGATATGATTTGTATTCCCAGTCATTTGGCTTATTTTTGGTTTTTAAGTTGGCTTGGTTTCTCCTTTGAGTGGTTTTTCTCTAAGGTAGCTCCTCCCTTTGCTGACCTCCATTGTTGTTTTTCATTTCCTCCTCATGGAATATTTTGTTGAGAACGTTCTGTAGCACACAGGCTTTCTATTTGTGAATTCTTTTAACTTTTGTTTATCATGGAAGGATTTTATTTCATCTTCAAATCTGAAGGTTAGTTTTCTGGGTATAGGATTCTTGGTTGGCAACCATGTTCTTTCAGAGTTTGAAATATGTTGTTCCAGGCTTTTCTAGTTTTTAGAGTCTGGGTTGAGAAGTTGGCTGCTATCCGTATTAGTTTTTCCCTATATGTAATCAATGCTTTTCTCTTGCAGCCTTCAAAATTCTATCTTTATTTTGAATGTTAAGCATTTTCATTATAATGTGCCTTGGTGTGGATCTGTTGTGATTTTGTGCATTTGGTGTTTTGTAAGCCTCTTGTATTTGATTTTCCATTTCATTCTTCAGGTTTGGGAAACTTCCTGATATTATTTCATTGAATAGGTTGTTCATTCCTTTGGTTTGTATCTCTGTGCCTTCCTCAATCCCAATAATTCTTAAATTTGGTCTTTTCATGATGTCCCATAGTTCTTGGAGATTCTGTTCATGATTTCTTACCATCTTCTGTTTGGGCAACTTTATTTTCAAGATTAAATATTTTGTCTTCATTGTCTGAGGTTCTGTCTTCCAAGTGGTCTATTCTTTTGGTGATGCTTTCCATTGAGTTTTTTATTTGGTTTATTGTTTCCTTCATTTCAAGGATTTCCATTTGGTTTTTTTGAGAATCTCTATCTCTTTGTTGAAATGATCTTTTGCTTCCTGCACTTGCTCTTTCAACTGCTTATTGGTATTATCATTCATTGCTTGCATTTGCACTCTTAACTCATCCTTTGCTTTGTGAATCATCTTAATCATGTATAATCTGAAGTCCTTTCCTGACATTTCTTCTAACATACTGTCATTGAATTTTATTAATATAGAATCTAGATTTGTTTGGATCATTTTCTTCCCTTGTTTTTTCATGTTGTTCATTTATCTTCCCCACTAGCAATGAAGATCTGGAGTATTGCAGATTTCCCCCTATAGGCTTATAGTGACCCTATACGTTTCCAAAACCTTTTCTTTAAGGGGAGATCAATATTAGCAGTGCCCAAATCAGACACTATGTAATCCTAGACCAAATAGCCCCTATGAGGACAATAACAAAATTGTCATAATAAACAAAATGATTTCAAATATTATCTTCAGTAAAACAAACAGATTTGCAATAAGGCCTGCAATTTCTAATGGAGGACAAAGAGGATGCAGAGGGATATAGAATGTGACTCTTAATGGGATAAGAAAAGAATATACAGAAGTTCTAGATAATAGAAAGCGTGAGAGTGTTATCAAAAGAAATTGGATGTTAGCATGCAAAAAGGGAGAAAGAGACTCTGAGGGAACAGGTAAACAAAAGGAAAAGAGAGCCAAAAAAAGTAAAGAAATAAAAACTTAAAATTGTTCAATAAGGAGAAAAAAGAAAATCTACAGTATAACAGTCATATAGTAATGAAACCTCCCAGTCTTCAGTAGCCTGATGCATGAGAGGTACCTGACAATGAGCTTCAAGTCTCCAGTAGGCATCTCAGGACGGGATTTGCCCCACCTAAAGATCAGAGTTATGGCTTCCAGGATTATCCACGATGGCTGCTCTGGCTTTGAAATGTGTTGGCAAATGGGGAACTGCAGCTTGAGGTGTGGACGTGGTCAGCTGGAGGTCCTCGAGGTGGGGTGCAGTTGGTCAGGCAGGGGTCCTGGAGGTGGGATGTGTTTGGTGTGGCTGTGGGATCCTGGAGGCCGGGTGCAATCAGTCGGTCTGGGGTCCCGGTGATAGGGTGCAGTCAGTTGGTCGGAGTCCTGGTGGCAGGGAGCAGTCAGTCAATATGAGGGCCCCAGAGGCAGGGAGTGTTCGGTTGGGCTGAGGGATCCTGGAGATAGGGCTCAGTCAGTCCAGCCATGGGTCCTACCAGACTTGGCTGTTGTCTCAAAACAGCGGCAGCCACGTGTAACCAAACCTGCAGGTACTGTGACAGAGAACTTCCAGGCAATGACAGGCAGCTGGCGCTCCACTAGCGGTCTGTATTCAGTCTGCTGGCAGCTGTCGGACGATCAGGAGGTGAACCTCGGGTGGTCGGTGATGGGTAAGTGAAAGGTGATGGACAGGCAAGAGGTAGGCAAGTGGCGGATGATAGGCGCCTGACAGTCTTCTCTGGTTTTTAATGGTGCCACATCAGTAGGGGATGTCCTGGACTTTCAGGTTTATGTGAACCCCTGCTCTAATGGTTTTGCTCCTAGGGTATACTTTCTCAAATATGCTTATTTCAAGATCCTTCGGCAGAGAAGCACTGTATTTCAAAATGCTCTATTTTGGATACAGTAGAGGCATCTGATTGGAAATATGCCAAGTTTTCCGTCACAGACATATAATCAACAGCTGGCATTCTTGGCTAAATATTTGCAGTGATGTTAATGTGAAGTCTTTTAGCATTTAATAAACAAATAAGAAGATGTGAATAAATTTAACTTATGGAAGTGAATTTTTTAAAATAATGAAAAAGACTGGAATATTTATTTTTTTGAAATACACACTAATCCTTGAATTGACATATTGCATATTCAGTTTTTTAGAATGTATCTTTATTTCATTCTTCTCTGCTTGAAATAAAATTTGGACATGCTTATTCTTGTGCTTTGGGAAAATATTTGTCTTCAAATCCTCTAAGATTAGAATTTTTGCATCCAGTAATTGTAATCTTAACTAGTTTTATTGGCTTATTAGTTTCAAGAAAAAGGTAACAGTATTTTTAATGGGTTCGGAACACACATTTTTGTGTACACAATCTTTCTTTTACTGTTTTTGAAATAATTACATACATTTTACAATTCCCCAAACTCAATTGCTGTGAAATATTGTGCTCTGAAGAAGAAAAAAAAAAAAAATGGAGTGTTTCATACATTTGTTAATTTATATTAACTTAAAGGGAAATTTTTCCATATGGTTCCAAAACATTAAAAATGCAATTAAGTAGCCAGACACAGAAAAAAAAGCCTTTGTCTTGCTACAATATTCATGGTTCTAGTTGAATAAAGAAATAGAGTACAAATTTTGTAAAGCAAATTTTTCTTGTTTTTGTGCTTGCAGAATTCTGTAACTGCCTTGTTCTGCATGTTCACTGAATGTTTATAGGACCTGGGATAATTTTGGAATTCACTATTTTTATTATATCCAAAATTTGAGTTACAGTAATGAGAATATTTAGTGGAGTTTCATCGTCTGAATTATTAGAGAATAAAGTTTTATTGTCTTAAAATGCAAATGCAAAAATTCAGGTTATGCAGAATTTTTCATTAATGAATAATTGAACATTAGCTAGTAGGGAGATAGATGGTCTTCAAAATTTGTTATTCTGAAGGAATAAATAAGATTAAAGCATGCTAATATTTTATTATAGTTCCATTTTTTATAATTTAGTGCAAGTAAGCATGCCTAGTCAAAATCCAACTTTCTGGCTATAAA
The DNA here is from genome assembly GCF_902686445.1 of Sciurus carolinensis. Classification (NCBI taxonomy): domain Eukaryota; kingdom Metazoa; phylum Chordata; class Mammalia; order Rodentia; family Sciuridae; genus Sciurus; species Sciurus carolinensis. The sequence continues at coordinate 29,601,971 of NC_062219.1, forward strand.
TTTGATATTTAAAAAATAAGTTACCAATTTATAAAGTTCATTATTTTTATAACTCTCCTGAAAATACAGTTATGAATGTTTTGAAAAAAATCGACATCGGTGGGATTAAATTCCAATCTTATTAAATACAATTATTATGTCCATGTTTTCTGGCCAGAAATAGAATCAAATAGTATGACTTATGACCTATTGAGCCAGGCAAAATATTTACCATTGAGAAATGTGCTAACCATAAATTCATTTGCTCTGTGATGTCTCCAAATTGTGAGGAAACCCCTATTTGCTAGTAAACAGATAACACTCCTTAAACATGTAGACTTGAGAGCATTACAGACTTTCTGTCAACACTGGCATAACTAATTAGTGGAGATCATCATTTCAACTTGTAGATTTGATTTTATAGTATGGGTTCTGAATTTTACAAGATTCAAAACAAGCATAGTCAAAAACCTGAGTTTATTTCACTAGTTATAGTTAAAATAGGTAACTGTTATGTGATGAGAAAAGAAAAAGCAAACTTAAAAACTGGGATTAAATTTATCTGCTTAATTTTTAACATGAAAGGGTTTATGATATGCATTTCTCATTTTGAATTCTTTCCTCTAGGAAATTAAATTTAAAAACATATTGCAGTGCCTAGCTTTTATTTGGTATTTTATATTTTTCAAAGAATATTAAAAGATGTAATTGCATTTAATTCTTGTCACAACCTTTGAAGTAAACAAGGTTATATATCCTAGGCAGATTTAGACATGGGTAAATTGAGATGCAGAGAAGTTAAGCATACTGCCTGTGATGACTCAGATGTTCAGAGTAAGAGCTGACAGTGTCTTTGGGCTTCTATGCCAGAGTTTGTGCTCCATTAACAATGTCTTCGGAATGTGAGACTTGGGCAGAAGATGCAGTACTCTGTGCCTGTAAAATTAATTAGTCCATTCTAACTAACTACTATGTCTTTTCAATGTGTATAAAGTATGCATTTACATAAGGGACATAAAAGCATATGCATAGGCAGAAATTTTTATAAATTTAAGGCTCTGGTTTGACTAGTAGCATTTTATCATTGCCAATTTTATTTAAACTGTATATTTACATTTAAAAGAACAAACATCTTCATGTTGATATAAATCAATGAAATTTTTAAACAAAACAAGGAATATTATCTTCCAAATTGTTACATTTTGACACTGAATACAGATTCCAAAGATGTTACTATATAACATTTTCAAAAACTTTCTTGAAAAATGACTTACTGGTTCATTTTTTAGCTACACCCCCCCAAATCACAATCAATTGGCATTATCAAAAATTAAAAATAAACTTACTCACGTACAGAATCTATATTGTTCATTGTATTTGTTTCTGGCCAGTTATGAAGCATCCAAAATTATAATTACGTTGAAAAGTAAATAATTTCTTTACACCGAATAAATATAAAAGACATTAGAACTCAACAAGACAATTCAAACAGACACTATGCATGAAAGCATTTGGGTAATAAGAGCATCCTCAGAATGCAAATGCTACTTCTAAGTCACCATCTAAAAAAGATATACCCACTGGGGTTTTTAGGTCTCCTGGAAAAAATTGTTTTAAGCAATCTCATTTTGCCTGGGTTTATATCTCACAGAACTTGCCCTTAGAAAGCAACAAAGCAACATCATCCCCAGTATATATTTTAAACACCTAAAAGTTTTAAAGGAGGATGCTAATTTTGAGAAAATCATTTTTTCTCTCTGATCTTCCTCTTTTTATCATTTTGAGTATGTCTTTTCATACCTACACCCAATCCCATCTAGACACCAGGAGCAGATCCATGTGCCTAGTATGGGGTCATTTAGTCCCCTCCTCACTTCTTACCTCATAATGATAATCCACCATCACCACCACCATGCGCCTTTCTGTTTCTGCAAGGTGTTTTACATATATTGTCATATTTAATCTATAAGACTTTGGAAACTGTGTTTTTGTAGTGGAGACTGAGTACAAAAAAAGTTAAATAACTTTCTCTAGGTGACAATTGGTTAGAATCAGAGCAGGAATCTGAGTCCAGGTGACCTAACTTATCAGTCATCTGTAATAACCACCATGCCTCAGCTCAGGTGTGTAAGTCCTTGGACAGTGCTCCCTCATCTCTGTCCTCCCTACATACACAGCTACACTTTCACTCTGTTCCCATAGAACCCAGAGTCACCTTCTGTCAACACACTGTCTCCTGCATTTTAAGTTAATTGTGTTAGAATCAAGGAATATACAAAGGTAAAATCTCTTTCTTTCTTTCTTTCTTTCTTTCTTTCTTTCTTTCTTTCTTTCTTTCTTTCTTTCTTTCTTTCAGATTGTGAACTCTGTCAGTCAAGAAACAGTTGAAAATGTTCTAGAAATTCCCTCACATAGGACATAAGTAAATAAGTATTTCACTATTAAAAAATTATTCTATTTGGATATGGTGGCATACACCTGAAATCTCAGAGACTCAGGAGGCTGAGGGTGGAGGATCCCAAGTTGGAGGACAGCTTCAAAAACTTAATGAGATCCTGTCTCAAAATAAAATATAAAAACAGCTGGAGATGTAGTTCAGTGGTAAAATGCCCCAGGGTTCAAGTTCCACTGCCAAAACAAAGTTATTCCAGAAGAATGCTCCCTCAAAATTTCTATTTTAAAGTTAATGAAAACAATTTTCAGACAGGATTGTTCATAAAGTTCACTAGAGCAAAGTTCAGCGTATGAAAGAGAAAAGCTCTATTTCCTAAAGTATCTATATGATTCTATGCCACTCTGACATATGCTGAACATGTTAGTTTCTTTATTAAACAAGCAAAGAATAATATTTAGTTTGAGTGTGTTGATGGTTAATTTTATAAGTTAACTTGGCTAGGCCTCAGTATATAGAAACTTGTTCAAATGCCAGTTTTGATGTCTCCGTGACGGTATTAGCTTCCATTATGTGGGTGGGCCTTGTTCAGTCAGAAAGACCTTAAAAGACTGAAAATCCACAAAGAGGAAATTTTGTTTTTGGAATGTCTCCAGAAAGTACACGAAACATTAACTCTTCCCTGGTTTAGTTAGTCAACTTTTCATTGCTGTGATCAAAATACCTGACAAGAAAACTTAGGAGAGAAAAGTTTATTTTGGGCTCATGGTTTCAGAGGACTGAGTCTGTGGTTGGCCAACTCCATCGCTCTGGGCCTGAAGTGAGGCAGAACATCATGGTGGAAGGGCATGGTGGAGTAAAACTGATCAACTCATGGTGGCTGGGAGACAGAGAGCAGGGGTGGGGAGAGGGCAGAGGGTGCCAGGAGAAGATAGACTCTTCCAGGTGTGCCCCTGGTGACCTCCTTCCTCTGACGTCTTCCATTCAGCCATCAATGTATTAATGCCATGCTGAGGTTATAGCCTTCATGATCCACTCGCTTTACTTCTGGACATTTCTGCATTGCCTAACAAGTGAGCTTTGGGGGGGCATTCCAGATGTCCATAACACTGGGCCTCCAGCACGCAGTCAGTCGCGTGTGTGCACCCACGTACCCACACACACACACACACACACACACACACAGCCTACTAATTCTGTTCCTCTGAAGAGCCCTGGCTACTTGTTTTGAGACTGTAAATCATTATAAAAGCTACCAACTGTTTATTTGGTATTTTAAAGGAAGCTGTGGAAGATGACTAGACTCATAATTATATGGAGTTTGCTTCAAATTAATTTATGTTCAAAGAGACATTTCTGTCTCAGTGCATTCTGTTGTTACAATAAAAGTGACGAGTCTTAGAGGAAGGCAGAGCAGGCTTGCTGGGGCTGGAGGAGAGCCTCTGAGGTGTTTTCCTGAAATCTTTTCTCAGCTCTCGAACACCATTGTTGATCCAGATGGTGTATTGTGAGTCAATTTCATTGTACCATTGGTACAAGGTTGACAAATGCCCTGCTGTTGACTGCTTTGAAAATGTTCCTCCAAAATGAAGATATTTATTTTTTTTGTTCAGAATGCCTGGCAGTGTCGTTTTAAACAGTTAATAAACTGAACAGACTAAACATTTACACATACTGATTTCAAAAGTGTAGACTGTAGGATACTTGCAATATGTAAACAGCAATTTAATAGGAAAAGGACAAATCAAATAAAGAATCATAGAAATGTCAATTTAGGATTCTAAAACTAAGAATTTCTAAAAATATGGAAATTAAAGTTTTAATTTTTACTACATCTGACAGAAGAAACAGAAAAGGGGCTTTTATGCTATGTACATATGTGAATGTATCACAGCAAATGCCACCATATGTATATCTCTAAAGCACCAATTAAAGCAAACAATAAATAAAAAAAGAAAAGAAAGTGTTAAAAAAGGACAACATTTTTCTTTTGATAATTCCTATGTCCCTTCCCCTGAAATGAAAGAGAAATAGGTACATAGAATTAGAGAGTTTATAAGAAGCTCAGGCTATTTATCCCCAAACCCTTAGAGGAAGGAAGGAAATTCCATGAGTTAAGTAACTTTCTACATCATCAACCAACTTCTAACAAATATGGAACTGAATCTCAGATCTCCCAGTGTTCAGTATACATTATCACCACTTCCTGGTCAACTGGGGCCTCATGTTTGTGTTGTATCCTTCTGGTTCTTCTCTTGATTCCTCTTTATGTGCCCTTGAGTATCATCCTTCAGTTACCATGCTGGAGACAGAGATAGAGCCTTCAAATATCTCTACCACCCAACTGTGCTACATACATGGAGTAGATTAAACCAAACCCACCAGAAGCATATTGAAATGGGACTGTATCAGGAAGAAATAGACAGCTAATATTTGGGGAAGACATAGCATAAGGAAGAAGGAAGAAGTCAGACATATTTCAGTTTGCTATAGAAATAACCAGTTCATGATATATTATTTTCCTCCCCCAAAAATGTGTTTACGTATGCATGGTTGTGTGTGTGGATAATTCACAAGTAAATAGTAAAGTTTGCACTACTCTGTATGAAAAGCAATTCTGTATTCTCCAAATTCTATGAAAAATTCTATTGAAAAATATTTCAAAACCTAACTTTTAGGTTAAATATTTAGTCTATAAACATTTATTATTGAGAATTTGGAACTACTTTTATTTATGTCTAGAGGAAATAAAAAAGACTTATCAAAATCCTAATATTTATAGAAACTAGGAAAATCTTCCAAAATCTTTAGGAAAAAGTCATGCATGAAAACGAATGCACCCGAGTTCAATCTCCAGTACAACAAACAAACAAACAAACAAAAAAACACCATCATAATCCAGCAAATATGCTTTGAACAACAACCTTGTGTTAGGCAGTTCTAGGCCTCAGGAACACAACAGACAAAATTCATAGAAAATCTTTTTGCCAACTTTGCCAGGAAACAACGTGAGCTCCATCACTGCTAGGAATTTTGTCTGGGCTTGTATAAAGGATCAAGGTGGAAAAACCTTAGATTTATGATTGCTCTTTTCTGTAACTAGGAGGCACCTTAACTGCGGTGACCAGATGTTGAGGAGGAAATAAACAAAATTTTACTCCATCTAAACATGCATATTGATTCCTAAACATAACAGAAGAGGAAGTGTTTCAGAATGTCACACCAAAGCTTGAATTTAAACAATAACAACTGATAAATGGCATTGCTGAAGTGCTTGTTTTTTTCTATAACTAGAAAATGGAGCCTGTGAATATGGTCCCTTGTTCAGAAATACCAGAAGTCTCATTTCCAGGTATAAGGACAGGTTCAATCTAGTCTCAATGAAAGAACTAACGACCATGAGCAGTCTGCAACCATCTCAGTTGAACATAGAAATGGGACAAGTAAAAGATTGAGACTTTTCCAATTGACTATCATTTGACTGAGTATTTGAGGATATTTTAAAGATACTACCCCAGAAGACTTCCTATGCCATTAAATATTTGGTTTAAAACATTGAATGAAGATATATGAAGAAATTTGTAATCATAAAGAACAAAAATTAAAGAAGAAACTGCTTTTCTATGATGCTTACTATTTGGCTGCTTTGGGTAATTTAACCTCTGATATTTATACTCATAAGTGTTCTTTCCTCCCTCTCTGCTTCCTCATCTTAAACTATTATTATCATACAATTATACTCGAAAAGCTAGAGGGAAAAGAGTAGGTGATGTACTCCACTTTAAGCCAGGGCCACCCAAGTTTAAGAAAGATAAGGATCCAGTCTCAGTGTCAAAATGTTCAGAAAGAAGCATATAAACTTACCTTTGCAACCTATGGTAATATTTAAAATGTCATTAAACTGGAAAAATGAGTCTTGCATTTAACCTAAATTTCCATTCTATTTATGGAGGCAGAAAACAGCTGGTTCTTATGCTTCACACAAAAACTAAATCACTTTTCTAGCTTCAAGCCAAATAGTCTTGCTTCCTTTATACTTCCTTATTATGAAATATTTCAGAAATTCTGGAAGGTAGAAAGTACTGTAATAAACACCCCAAATCTATCACTTGGTATAAAATATTAAACATTATAAATATGATCAAACATTTGTTTTTCTGTCTGAATATTCTTTCTGTTTTCCCCCCATACACGCATTATTTTGGTTTCATGCTTATTGTTTCCTTGTTTGTTTTTATTCTTACATTTCTACTTACCCTATAACAAAGATATAATAGTTTCAAATGCTTTCCATCCATTAAAAATTGTAACATAGTAAGTATATCTCCCTTCAACTTTTTTTTTTTTTTTCTTCTCAATGAAATGTTTTGGAGATATTTGACACTGAGTCAAATTGCTCTCTAAAATTGTGGAACTAATTTATAAAACCAAGTTGTTCTTTATGTATAACATTTTTCCAGTTATTTAATAATATTCATATTAAATAGGAAAGGATAGAGAATGAGAATGGAAAAGTAATAAATAAGAAATAAGAAAGAATCTTATAATTGAAAGTGATACATAAATGTCATCTGGTTCATTATTCTGCATTTAAATTATATATCTTAGCACAACTAATTTGTTACACCTAACTTACTGAATTCCCACATTATTAGTGATGAGAAGACCAGAGAGGCTAATGGATGGCACTTTTGCATTCTATTTGGGATGAGCATTTGCACCAATGCAAAAGTTCACATGAGACATGCTCATTTGTGATTATAGCATTAAACAATAAACACCATCTGTAATTTCTGATTTCTATCTTACTCAATTCTCTCATTCAATGGTTCTTAAACTTATTTGTTCTTTTTTGATAAGATTACTTTTTGAATCAGTCTGGATTCCAACATAGTACAGTATATTTTCTCAATTTCTAGCATATTGCTCCTTATGTGATTGAACTATTTGCTGCCTTTATATTTTCATGTTCCTCATATGTGGGAACATCACTACCATCCATATCTTTTCAAGATTTTTTTAACCTGATATTTAGAATTATGATGTGAAATTTTCACAAAAAATGTGTTAATCTATCCTTGGAAACTTTTATTCCAAGTACGAAACAGAACAAAATCAGTAAAATGGAACATTTGGAAGCAGTTAGATACTTAAAAAATATTAAACTTGGAGGCAGATATATCTTTGATTTTTGGCTTCTTTGGCTCTGCATCCTCCATAAAAGATGGCCCCACCCCATCACTAGCCATGAGAAGCTCTATGCTCTTATGTTTATATTGTATTTGGGTTGCTTCTGAGCTACTCATCAAAATCTTAACTTTGTGGTTTTCACGTAATTTTCATATAACCATCAAGACCAGATGTATGAACCAATCAGAAGCAAAAATATGTAAATATAGCAACTAAATCAGTGTAAATAAGAGTAGTCTACTTTTTTTCTGATAACCACAAAGAAAAAGAAAATCATTATGTACTCATTGGTATAGAAATATGTTCTGAAATAGAAACAAAATAGTATGCCTATGTGCCCTTTACAATTTCACATAACTCAATGGTATTAAAAAGAAATTATTATATATATATAGTAACTTTTTCCTAAAAGGTAATTAGTATCAATTTGTTTTTCATCTACTTTGATTGGGAAAAAAATGTTCTAATGTCATGAATTGCATTTCCAGTGTTAAAATAATTATGTGTGTGTGTCTGAATACAATTTGTCTATATAATGTAATACAATCTGAGTGAATTTGCATGAAATGTACAGTCAGAAAATATTTTTGGATACTCTGTAAGGAGGCATTAGTATTCATATTACTTTTCTTCTACTCTATGTCACAATTCTATACAAAGTGAAAGAGTCCTTCAAGATTAAGTTCAACTACTATTTTGACAATGTTAATTCTGATTATCCAAGAATGGGACATCTTTCCATCTTCTAATATCTTCCATTTCCTTCTTCAGTGTTCTGTAGTTTTCCTTGTAGAGGTTTTCCACTTTCACCTCCTTGGTTAGATTTATATTCCAATTTCTTTTTGAGGTTATGGTGAAAGGGATATTTTCCTGATTCCTTTCTCAATAGATTTATCATTATAGTACAGGAAAGTTATTGTTCTATATGTTGATCTTGCATCTTCTACTTTGCTGACTTCACTTATTAGCTCTAGAAGACTTCTGGTGGAGTTTTTGGGTCTTCTAGGTATAAGATCATGTCATCAGCAAATGAGAAACAGGCTTATTCTTTTTCTATTTCTATCCCTTTAATTTCCTTTTCTGACCTGATTGCTCTGGCTAGAGTTTCAAGAACTATGTTGAATATGAGTGATGAGACTGGACATTTGTCTTACTCTTGTTTTATAAGAAATGCTTTCAGTTTTTCTCCACTATCATGTAGGACTTGGTTTTGTCATATATACCTTATATAATGTTGAGGTAAGTTCCTTCTATCCCTTGTTTCTCCAGCATTTTTAACAAGAATGTGTGCTAGACTTTGTCAAAAACTTTTTCTGCATCTATTGAGATGATCATTATTCTTGTTCTTAATTCTGTTTATGTGGTGACTTACATTTATTGATTTGTATAGGTTGAACCAAATTTGCATCCCTGGGCTGAAATCCACTTAATATTTTGTACTATCTTCTTTTTTTTTTTTATTTATTTTTTTTGTTTTTTTACGTTTACATAGGGTAATGATGTTTATTATATTTTTCCCCTTCCCCCCACCCCTCCCACCCCTCCCACCCCTCCCACCCCTCTTTTCCCTCTACACAGTCCTTCTTTCCTTCATTCTTACCGCTCTCCTTAGCCTAACTCTAAACCTAACCCTAAACCTAATGCTAGCCCGTCCCACCCCCCATTATATGTCCTCATCCGCTTATCAGCGAGATCATTCGTCCTTTAGTTTTTTGAGATTGGCTTATCTCACTTAGCATGATATTCTCCAATTTCGACCATTTGCCTACAAATGCCATAATTTTATCATTCTTCATTGCGGAATAATATTCCATTGTATAAATATGCCACAGTTTCTTTATCCATTCATCAACTGAAGGGCATCTAGGTTGGTTCCACAATCTGGCTATGGTGAATTGAGCAGCAATGAACATTGATGTGGCTGTATCTCTGTAGTATGCTGATTTTAAGTCCATTGGGTATAGGCCAAGGAGTGGGATAGCTGGGTCAAATGGTGTTTCCATTCCAAGCTTTCTGAGGAATCTCCACACTGCTTTCCAGAGTGGCTGCACTAATTTGCAACCCCACCAGCAATGTATGAGTGTTCCTTTTTCACCACATCCTCGCCAACACCTATTGTTGCTTGTATTCTTGATAATCGCCATTCTAATTGGGGTGAGATGAAATCTTAGGGTAGTTTTGATTTGCATTTCCCTTATTACTAGGGATGTTGAACATTTTTTCATATATCTGGTGATTACTTGTACATCTTCTTCTGTGAAGTGTCTGTTCATTTCCTTAGCCCATTTGTTGATTGGATTATTTGTATTCTTCGTGTAGAGTTTTTTGAGTTCTTTATAGATTCTGGAAATTAGCGCTCTATCTGAGGTATGGTTGGCAAAGATATTCTCCCACTCTGTAGGCTCTCTCTTCACATTTCTGATAGTTTCCTTTGCTGAGAGAAAGCTTTTTAGTTTGAATCTATCCCAGTTGTTGATTCTTGCTTTTATTTCTTGTGCTATGGGAGTCCTGTTAAGGAAGTCTGATCCTGAGCCAACAAGTTGAAGATTTGGACCTACTTTTTCTTCTATAAGATGCAGGGTCTCTGGTCTGATTCCGAGGTCCTTGATCCATTTTGAGTTGAGTTTTGTGTAGGGTGAGAGATAGGGGTTTAATTTCATTCTATTGCATATAGTTTTCCAGTTTTCCCAGCACCATTTGTTGAAGAGGCTATCTTTTCTCCATTGCATATTGTTGGAACCTTTGTCTAGTATGAGAAAATTGTATTTATTTGGGTTTGCGTCCATGTCCTCTATTCTGTACCATTGATCTACCTGTCTATTTTGGTACCAATACCATGCCGTTTTTGTTACTATTGCTTTGTAGTAGAGTTGAAGATCTGGTATTGCAATACCCCCTGCTTCGCTCTTGCTACTGAGGATTGCTTTAGCTATTCTAGGTTTTTTTATTCTTCCAGATGAATTTCATAATTGCTTGCTCTATTTCTGCAAGGTACATCATTGGGATTTTAATTGGAATTGCATTGAATCTGTATAGCACTTTAGGTAGTATAGCCATTTTGACGATATTAATTCTGCCTATCCAGGAACATGGGAGATCTTTCCATCTTCTAAGGTTTTCTTTAATTTCTTTCTTTAGTGTTCTGTAGTTCTCATTGTAGAGGTCTTTCACCTCTTTTGTGAGATTGATTCCCAAGTATTTTATTTTTTTTGATGCTATTGTGAATGGGGTAGTTTTCCTAATTTCTCTTTCTGAAGATTCATCACTTATGTATAAAAATGCATTGGATTTATGAGCATTGATCTTGTAACCTGCTACTTTACTGAATTCACTTATGAGTTCTAAAAGTTTTCTGGTGGAATTTCCAGGTTCCTCTAAATATATGATCATGTCATCAGCGAACAGGGATAGTTTGAGTTCTTCTTTTCCTATTCGTATCCCTTTAATTTCTTTGGTTTGTCTGATTGCTCTGGCTAGAGTCTCAAGGACGATGTTGAATAGAAGTGGTGAAAGAGGGCATCCCTGCCTTGTTCCAGTTTTTAGGGGGAACGCTTTCAGTTTTTCACCATTTAGAATGATATTAGCCATGGGCTTAGCGTAGATGGCCTTTATAATGTTTAGGAATGTTCCCACTACCCCAATTTTTTCTAGTGTTTTGAGCATGAAGGGATGCTGTATTTTATCGAATACTTTTTCTGCATCTATTGAAATAATCATGTGATTCTTAACTTTAAGTCTGTTGATATGGTGAATGACATTTATTGATTTCCGAATGTTGAACCAACCTTGCATCCCTGGGATAAAACCCACTTGATCGTGGTGCACTATCTTTTTAATATATATTTGTATGCGATTTGCTAAAATTTTGTTGAGAATTTTTGCGTCGATGTTCATTAAGGATATTGGTCTGAAATTTTCTTTCCTTGATGTGTCTCTGTCTGGTTTAGGTATCAGGGTGATATTGGCTTCATAGAACGAGTTTGGGAGGGTTCCCTCCTCTTCTATTTCATGGAATAGTTTGAGGAGTATTGGAATGAGCTCTTCTTTAAAGGTTTTGTAGAACTCGGCTGAGAACCCATCTGGTCCTGGACTTTTCTTTGTTGGTAAGCTTTTGATGACCTCTTCTATTTCATTGCTTGAAATTGGTTTATTTAAGTTGTGTATGTCCTCCTCGTTCAGTTTAGGTAGTTCATATGTCTCTAGAAATTTGTTGATGTCTTCGAGGTTTTCTGTTTTGTTGGAGTATAGATTTTCGAAATAGCTTCTAATTATGTTTTGTATTTCACTCGTGTCTGTTGTGATGTTTCCTTGTTCATTCCGAATTTTAGTAATTTGAGTTTTCTCCCTCTTTCTCTTTGTTAGTGTGGCTAAGGGTTTATCAATTTTATTTATTTTTTCAAAGAACCAACTATTTATTTTATTAATTTTTCCGATTGTTTCTTTTGTTTCGATTTCGTTGATTTCGGCTCTATAATACTAGGCGATTTTAACACACCTCTCTCACCACTGGATAGATCGTCCAAACAAAAATTGAATAAAGAAACTATAGATCTCAACAACACAATCAGCAATTTAGACTTAACGGACATATATAGAATATACCATCCAACAAAGAATGAATACACTTTCTTCTCAGCAGCACATGGATCCTTCTCTAAAATAGACCATATTTTATGCCACAAAGCTACTGTTAGTAAATACAAGAAGATAGAGATACTACCTTGTACTCTATCAGATCATAATGGATTGAAATTAGAAATAAATGACAGAATAAAAAACAGAAACTTCTCCAATACCTGGAGACTAAATAATACACTATTATATGATGAATGGATAACAGAAGACATCAGGAGGGAAATAAAAAAATTCTTAGAAGTAAACGAGAACAAAGACACATCATATCAAAATCTCTGGGACACTATGAAAGCAGTACTTAGAGGAAGATTTATTTCATGGGGTGCATTCAAAAAAAGAAGTAGAAATCAACAAATAAACGACTTAACACTACAGCTCAAAGCACTAGAAAAAGAAGAGCAGACCAATACCAAAAGTAGTAGAAGACAGGAAATAGTTAAAATCAGAGCCGAAATGTACTATCTTCTTGATGTGTTTTTTAAAAACATGATTTGCTGATATTTTATTAAGGATTTTTGTACCTATGTTCATCAGGGATATGGGTCTGTAGTTTTCTTTCCTTGATATATCTGTCTGATTTTTATATTAGGGTGATACTGGCTTCAAAGAATGAATTTGGGAGTGTTCCCTCCTTTCAATTTCATGGAATGATTTGGGGAAGATAGGCATTAGTGATTCTTTTTTTAAAGAGCTAGAGCTTAGCTAAGATTCCATCTGGAGTTGGACTTTTATTTGTTGGCAGGCTTTTAATTATTGCTTTAATCTTATTACTTGATATTGGTCTGTTTAGGTTTTCTATACTGTCATTCAATGTGGACAGATCATATCTGTCTAGAAATTTGTCAAAGTCTTCTAGATTTCCACTTTACTGGAGCATAAATTATCAAAATATCTTCTAATGAGTCTCTGGATTTCAGAAGTGTCCATGACAATATCTCCTTTTCATCTATAATTTTATTGATTTGGCTTTTGTCTCTCTTTCTTTTGGTGAGTTTGGCTAAAGGTTTATCAATCTCAATGTTTCTTCAAAGAATCAACTCTGTTGCATTAATTGAGATTTGACAACAGGATTTTTGCACAGATAGTTGAAAAGGAAAAACTCAGATTTTATTTTACTGATCTCTGGTTCTTCGGTACTTACACAGTACCTGTGGGGTGGAGGGACAAAATTAAAGTCTAATAAGTTTTACTATTTAATCACAATTCTAATACAATCTTGATTCACAAGTCCAATGGCTTTTTCAGTTGGCAGTGGCAACAGAAGTTTCAATAATTGATTTTTTTACTATTATTAGGCAGGAATTCAGTCACTTCACTTTTCATGTTTCTTCTTGGTATAAATGATAGGAATGAAGTGGAATGGTGAGGCACAGGGCTCATAATAAGTAACCAAAGTCAAAGGGCAAGAATAAGAAATTTTGCACATAAACATCTTCCTTGGTATTTTCTATTGCTAACAAAAAAAATTCTCTCTAATTCTAGAGAGCCATGTGCCAACCAAATGACACAAATGATGTCTATATTTGTTTCTAATTTACTTTCAAACAAAATGTGGACAGCCTCTCGCTTGATACCTGACTGACTATTGGCATCTTATTTCACACCCAGCTGCCAAATATACTTAATACTAATGCACATGAGGTTGATCAAACTTATTTCAACCAATTATGTTTTCATCTGTCTATGTTATAGGCAGTCTGAGAAGGCTGAATTTACTGTTAACTGAGTAACTGTAATTAAAAATTCTTCATGTCATACACATATATAACCCTCACTACTTTAGACATTTGACTTTATTTGTGATTAACATGAACCTTTGAAAGATCTTTAACTGGATTTTGGTGAAGGAGTACTGGGGCAGAAGTGGTTAAAGGGATGACCTCAGATAAAGAGGGAATTATTTCATATTGGAAGTTTGTGACTTTAGTAATAACTGAGTATAAACTGATTAAAATTTGATTTTATACTTCAATTATTGAACTAATTCTATGACTTTTTTTCTTTTGAAGAAGTCGACTTTATTGAGGTATAATTTACATCAATAACATGTACCTGTTGTATATGTACAGCATATTGAATTTTGACACAGATATGGCTGGCACATGTTTATTACACTACCAGGTTCCCTCCTGCTCCCTTTGCAGTCAGTTCTATAGCACTTCCTTCTCAGCCTCTGGCAACATTTCAAATACTATCGACCACTATGATTAATTTCACTTATAAATTGTATTTCAGTGGAATTGTGGAAGATAGACTATTTGGGGGTCTAACTTCTTTGGTTCATTGTAATGCCTTTGAGATTTATTCATCACCTATCACTAGTTCATTGTTTTTAGTGCTGAGTATTATTTCATTGCATACATGTACCAGAAAATACTTATCCATTCATCTATTGGTGGACAGTTGGATCATTTTCAGTTTGACTCTTATGAATACAGGTGTTATATTCTTGACTTAGTTGTTTAATGGACATATGTTTGAGGCATACATTTTAAACATTTTTTATTTGTTCTAATTAGTTGTACATGACAGTAGAATGCATTTATGCATTTTGATAGATCTATCATACATAAATGGAGTGTAATTTCTCATTTTCTGATTGTATATATTGTAGTATCACATTGGTCATGCAGTCATGATTATACATGAGGTGATAATGTCTGTTTCAGTCTACTATCCTTCCTACCCCGTACCCCTTCCCCTCCCTTCACTCCCCTCTACCTAATATAAAGTAACTATTTTTCCCTCTACCACCTCTCCCTTATTGTGAATTAGCTTCTGCATATCAGAGAAAACATTTGACCTTTGATTTTTGGGTTTGGCTTATTTCGATCAGCATGATATTCTCCAACTCCATCCATTTATCAGTAAATGACAGAACATTTCATTCTTCTTCAAAGCTGAGTAGTAGTCATATATATATACAGAAATTACATATATATATATACAGAATATACATATATATATATATACAGAAATTACATATATATATATATATATATATATATATATATACACACACACACACACACACACACACCACATATTCTTTATCCATTCATCTGTTGAAGGGAACCTAGGTTGGTTTCATAGTTTAGCTACTGTGAAATGAGCTGCTGTAAACATTGATGTGGCTACATCACTGTAGTATGCTAATTTTAAGTCCTTTGGGTATAAACCAAGGAGTGGGATAACTGGGTCAAATGGTGGTTTCATTCCAGGTTTTCTGAGGAATCTCCATACTGCTTTCCATAATGGTTGCACTATTTTGCATATATTTTAAAGAGCATGTATATATTTAGCCTTATAAGAACCTGACAAAGAGTATCCCAAAACAATTGTAATATTTGACATGTCAACCAACAACAAAACAAAAAAGTTCTGACTTTACAATGTGTTTGCAATTTTTTAAAAAATTTCAGACTTTGTAAGGAATGTTTGATGGTATGTCCTTGTGGTACTAATTTTCATTCTTCTGACAAATTAGGATGCAGGGCATCTCTTTTGTGCTTAATGACCATTTGTCTCTTTTGTTCTATGTTCCTTCTTTCCTCTTTTCCTTCTTTTCACTTTATTGAATATGTTCAATATTTCACATTATCTTCTATTGTATTATCAGCTGCATCTCATTTTTTATTTTTAATGTAACTGTTACAGGGATTATAACATTCAACTCAAACTTTTCAGTTTGCCATCTAATATTATGCCACTCCATCTTCAGTGTAGAAAGTTTACAATAATATGTTTTAGTTTCTCTGAAAAAATTTTGCTGTAACCAATTTTATTTTAAAGAAACCATGAAATTTA
Source organism: Sciurus carolinensis (assembly GCF_902686445.1). Taxonomy (NCBI): domain Eukaryota; kingdom Metazoa; phylum Chordata; class Mammalia; order Rodentia; family Sciuridae; genus Sciurus; species Sciurus carolinensis. The sequence goes on from NC_062219.1 coordinate 29,617,974, forward strand.
TTTACCCACACATTTACCATTTCTGGGACTCTTCATTCCTTTCTATAGATCTGAGTCTCCTTGTATTATTCCCTCAGCTTAAAGAACAGTGACAAATGCTCTCGGCTTCTGTCTATGTTTAAATGCCTTCGTGTTGCCATGAATAGAATACTGCAACTGTATAGAGAATCCTAGGCTGGCAGTTTTCTTTTCTCTTTCATTAACAATGTCATTTCATAGACTTTTGGCTTGTATTCAACTTAGTGATCCTTCTTATTTTTGTTCCTCTGTATATAATGCTGTTTTTCCCTTTTTTGTCTTTAAGATGTTACTGGTTTTCAAAAAAAAAAAAAAAATGATGAAATGTACCTTGGATGTAGCCTTTCCTGAGAAATTGTTATTTCAGATTTTTTAACTCCAGAAGTTTCACAATTTTTTATATCTTCCATTTTTCTCATAGGCAATAAAATTTCTCCATATTCACCTTTTTACTACCTGACCAAAATTATGACCACTGGAAAAGAATCTTAAAAATTATGCTTATGTTTATGTTATGATTTGTTGTTGTTGTTTATTTATTCATCTTCCAAATTGGAATTCCTACCTATGAAAGTTGGAAAATATGTCTGTGGTTTCTGGTTCCAATGCTTATTCTTCATCTGATTGTGAACAATTTAACCTAAGTTTCGGTGAATAATGTAAATCTACAAAATCCCACCCTGGTACACTGATACCCTAGAATAATGTGCATGAATGTTTTGGGCAAGACCTAAACAAATGTAGTCTATTCATTTTTCATCAAACCATGTGATAAAATATTTATAAGAAATCAATAACTTTCTACAAAGACATTTTTCACTTAGAACATTCAGAGTCTGGTTGTGAGGTGTGCAAGAATTAAGGAACTGCCTGAATATTAATATTGATTTTCTGTGTATTGTCATGAGATAATCAAAGAAACTGAACATTTTTCAAATGCAAAATACTTGCCATTAGCATACCTTAAATCTGTATGTACCTATGTTGAGTGTTCTTATGACCTGAAAAATTCAAAGGATGATCTTTAAGTACAAAGAATACCAAACCTTTCTTGGGGAATCTTGAGAGAAGCCCTTCTTGCCTCTGCAGAAGGTTTTCAAACCTGTTTAACTCTCTTCAAAGAGAAGAGTTTCCATACCCTCAGTATTACAGAATAACTAGTGAAGATCTCCTAAGAATAGTAGTGATGTTAATGAGTTTTCTATTTGTTCCCTGGTTCTTAGGTTTCAAGTAGCTGTCTTCCATTTCAAGTAAGAGAAATGCCAACTTAAGTTGCTTACAAAATATAAAAATATTTGTTATCTCATTTCCAGGGCCCATGTTCTTTCCATTAATCTCTAGTTTTTGTCAATGAGTTAGTTTGCCATTAGGGTGGTGTTATAGGCTGAATTGTGTCTCTCCAAAATTCAAATGTTGAAGCCTTATCCCTCAGTACCTTAGAATGCGATAGCATTTAGAGATAGGCCCTTAAAGAGGAGATCAAGTTAAGTACATTAGGGTGTCCTAATTCAATATCACTAATATCCTCTTAAGAAGAGCAAATTTGGATATACAAGAAGATGCATCAAGTGCATGTGGGCACAAAGAGAAGACTATAGATACACTGAGATGGTGACTATCCATGGGCCAAGAAAAGAGGCCTCAGGATAAAGAAGCTCTGCTGACACTTTGATTTTGGACTTCCAGCTTCCAGAACTGTGGGCAAATTAATTTATGTTGTATATGCAATCCATCATTTCTGGTGTCTTTGTCTTAAGTAGAAAGGAAGATTTCCAAAAACAACAAAGCGCACCATGGGGATCACAAAATAATCAGTGGTGTTGCAGGGAGAGAGGCAGTGAGACTTTCAACCACAAGGGGCTTAATTCAATTTATATTTGCCTCTGAGGCAAGGATGAAGTTACCTCTCCCCAAACAACATGAGGCATGTGTGGTGTTATGGTTTAGATGTCAGGTGTCCCCCAGTAGGACCCTATAAATGATTATGGGAAATTTTTTGAATCATGATAGGAAGATATAAAATAAATTCTTTCAAAATGTCTAAAAAATTATATGGCAGGTTTAAGGTGAAAATATACACTCTATAAAGGGAGTGCCACCTCCTCAGGAGATGTCATGTATACTGGACCAGACCTTGGGAAACACCAAAGTTAATCATACTTTAAATGTGGGAAAGAGCTCAAAAACATACAGCAAAAGCATAGAAGTTTTATCCATTGAAATAACTAAATTTAATGTTGCTAGAATAATTAAATTATTTATTAGAAAGTGCTATAATCCTGAAATTGCAAAATTTTCTGACATATTAGAATATGTCAAAACCTATTACAAGGTCTTCCATGAGAATAATGCAAGAGAAGAAAATCATGACTTTTTATCCAAAAATACCAGATTGGTACCACAGAACAAAATTACTCAACTTTTGATTCTGCTTATCAGTAATATTCAAATGTATATCAATATTTAAAGATTTAAGTATTTAAGAAGATAGAATATTTGTGTTTTAGGAATGATACTGTGACAAATGAAAATAGTAAAGGATGATTATTAAAATTCAGAAATAGGGGAGATTATTATGAGCTTGACCTTTCCACAAACCCCCCAAATTCACCTTATCTTTCCGTTCACACCTCCTCTTCTCCCATGACTCCTCTCACTACAGGGGCACCTTCTCTACTGTCCCATCATTAAACTATGAGGCCATCTCCTATTTCTGCTTCCATTTGTTTCCATAATAAATCATTTGTCAAATCTTAATCCTGTTTCTGAGCTAATTTCTGTTTTCACTAGTTCAGTTCCATAATCATGGCTTTTCCCTTCCCTGGAAAACTATGTTCACATCTTAACTGATTTCTTCCCACTGCCCTGCCCTCTTCAAATGGGCTTTTCTTTGATGCCAGAGAAAGCATCCTAAGTTTATCTGATTATTTCACTCATATACTTAAAAATCTTTTACCAGGCTCAGATTGTATCTGATATGAATCCAAATCTCAGTTTTGTGTTCAAGGCTCTCCACCATCTCGCTGCAGACTCTGTTCCTAAATTCATCTCTTCCTGCCCTCCACCTGTACCCTCAACTTCAGCCACATGGACAAAGCTCACCTTTCTGTGGTAGTCCCATTCCCCAGGCCTCTGCTCATGCTGTCCTGTTGGTATGCTCTTCCCTAGTTCTTCAACTGCTTTGGAACTTCTCAGACTGCAGAGCTTCTAAACTTACCTCTTTCAAATGGTTTCCAAAATCCACCACCAAAATTCCCGTTTCCTCACTTGTAATCAATAATGGCAGAAAAGGTTAAAGCTTCCATAATATTTGTACACTATCCTCATTTTTGTTAGTTATGGCCATCATTTATCTCTTCAAATACTTTGTTAGTTGTTATTAGCTCTCAGGGTACACAATACAGCATTTTGCATATGCTCTCAATAAATATTCACTTGTATTGGTGAATACAAGTGAAATAAAGCTGCGGTTGCTACAGACAGACTACTTTGTTCAAAACCCAGTTCTGTCACTTACTACCCAAGTGATTTTGTGCACACTCTCTCCATATGTAAAAGGAGAATGATAATAGTACCTAAATCATAGGTTATTGTGAAGAATAAATGAATTATTATGTAAATCACTTAGAATTCTTGGCAAATAGTGTTATTTCAGAACTAATTATTAGCAAAATAAAGGGAAATGTTTCAAAAACATTGATAGGTAGTCCTCCTTCATTTCATTTCTTTTTAATCTTCAATTTCTTTCTAAACACAGAGGTCAGAAATACCAGTCCTGTTTATAAAGACAGGGTTTGGGGGGAACAGCTATACATGCAAGTCAACTTTAAACTGTGATTTGAGCTACAAAAGCAAATTGTCATCATTTTTCCTATAGTAAATAGAAAACTAAACAGACATAACTAAGGAAAAATATAGGAATTAGTTATCAAATCATTTACTATTTCATTAGGGTAATTTAAAGTCATATGTGCTATTCTAAGAGTCTCATAAGCTAATATAATTCATCGAGTTGAAAATTAAGTCATATATGACTACATATACATTTAATATGAATGCCCTGTATTATGACAAATGAATTATTTATTTGTAAAGTGAACATAATTTGAATCCCATTTACTTAAAAGGGAAAATGCTACAAACAGTAAATGATCATTCAGCATATGAAACAATGGAAGAAAAGTTTAAAGAAACAACAACAATAAGTCATAAAACATATACCTGCCTAACAATCACCATCCTCAAGAGACAAGGATATGAAGGTTAAAGTCCCTCTGTTTCCAGACAGCACCAGAGTCAGGATCTGAATCAGTTTAATTTGATCTTTCTAAATTAATGATAGGTTAATGTTAAATGTAGTATGACTTAGAAACAAAACAAAAATTATGCATTCCTTATTACTATCATTCAAAGAATGGTCCCATCACTTGAAGAGGATAAAAAAAAGAACCATTTGATTTTCTTAAGATACCAAAAATAATGATTTGTTGAAGTACTGGCAGACCCCATGACGTATTCAAGAGTACTAAGAACAGCACAATTAAAAAAAAAATCTATGTACAAATAAGGATAATTAAATATAGGAAAGAATCTCTCTCCTTCTCGAAGATGTATCTGAGGGTATGGAGAAAGTAAAGCCATGGAATGTTGCTATTGCTTCTGTCTTCTCTCACAAATAAATTGATCTTCAGATTCAAAAGGGTAGAGCAAATGTGGTCAGAAAGGAATTGAAGCACATCAGAGTCAAAGCTACAGTAAAGCAAAACCTGATTGCTTCAGAGCTGTTAAAGTCCCAGGGAGATAGATTTCAATTAACTTAAGGTAAATTTCTAACAATAAGAGTTGTCTAAAAGTGGCAAGGACTATCTTTTTAAGGATGTGAGAATCATGCTTCTATAAATAGTCAAGTACATAATGAAAATAATAATAATAATAGAAGGGAGATCAGTACAGTAGAGGAAATAGATCTGGGGAACAGAGGAAGGGAAGGAAAGGCAATGGAGAATGAAATTGATCAAATTATATTATGTGTATATATGAATATGGCATAATGAACCCACTACTAGGTCTAATGCATCAAGAAAAAAATTAAAACAAATAGATACTCAAGTGCAAGATGAACAACTAGGAAAACTACATCCTATCAGAGATATAACTTGTTTTGAGAGACATGCTAAAATAAGTGGCCCCTAAGTTGCTTCACATTTAAAATTCTTCAGTTTTACATAACAAAGTGAAAGACTTAGAATAGCGCTATTTAACAAGTTCTATATGGCTTTTGTTGATGAATTCTTTTGCTGAATTTTCTTATCCAAACCAAGCATAGAAACAGTAAGTAGATGGATAATATGGCTTATTCTCTAGACCAGCTCCAGAAACTTTTGCTTTGGTCTGTAGAACTAGCATAGGTCTCAAAAGAATATCAAGTTCCCATGGTTTCAGTTACATTCTTACTGTGGCCTTGGGAAAGCCATACATGGGGCCTCCATTTCCCTGTCCTTTTCATGTATAGGTTTTTACACAGAACCAATAAATTAATAATATAAGACTGTTATATAAACTTCTCAACATCAATACATATCAACTTTCTTATTGCTAAGTTCTTAACCTAAGTAATTCTTCATTATATTATAATGGTGGAGACAATTCTACTTTGGCCACTGATTTATTTTTATAAAGAAATTCCATAAATTATCAGTGAAATCTAAAGATATCTGGTTTTAATAGTAATATTAAATATACTGAAATTAATCAATGTCAAAGTTAACTGTATTTATAAAGAGAATCTATTTCATGGGAGTACGTATTATATGAAAGTGTATACCTATTTCATTTTGGTATCCATTTTGAGGTAGGTTTATTAATAACTGGAAGCTATGCTTACATAAAAATGGACTCTAAAATGTATAATACTTCATACCTTATCAAAAATATTTTTCTGATGAATGCTCAGGCATCTTCAGCACGTGGCTTCTGATGTTTGCATAGTTGTCATATCTCGATTAGCTGAAAGAAGAAAAGGGATGGGAGAGAACACGTCAGATGGATTTTAAGATCCATGCCTGGAAAAAATGTATATCTCTTCTGCTTGCACTCCATTGGCTAGAGCTCAGTCACGTGCTATACCTAGCAAGGGAGACTGGAAAATGCATTATGAACATGAGCTCATGAAGAAGAGGAAATACATTTTGGTGAATGGTTAGCATTCTTTTTCATAGTTTTGTGCATTTGCCGTACGAACAGATTATTTTTCTGTAAAAGGTTAAGTGTAAAAAAAGGTGTTATATCACAATAATGAATTAACATTCTGTATGTTAATATACTATAATGAATTAATATTCTATATGTAATGAATTAACATTCTGTATATTGGAATTTTTAAAATGAAGTCATGATAAGAAGGTGTATGATGCTTTAAATAAGAAGTCATGGTAAAAGGAAGAGATGAGAAGGATTGTTTTTTAGGCTAAAGCATATATTTTTGTTAGATGAAAACGGATACCCTTATCATATGGAAAGGCCAAATATTCTATCAAAATATAATTTAACCCAAGATTGTTAAAATAATCTTTTTACATTTTAAATTTTATAATTTATTCAGAACATGTAGTTCTGTTTTTCTTTCATTTTATATATACCAAGTTTCTGAATTCTAAGACCATTTAAAAATAATTTTCCTTACTTTAAGGAAGTCTGTATTTTTACTGGCAGTTGTGTTTTATCATGTAATTCTATAAGCATTCTATTCATTATATGATATGAGCTAAAATTTGTAAACATCATAGACATTTTATATGCTATTATATAAAATATTGTTCTAATGTACATTTTCCAATGCATACACATTATTTTCTTCTTTAATAACAAGAAAACAGAAAAGCATACTTAATTTCCCATATCTTATATTCCCTAAAATGCTAGCATATACTAACCCTCTTTCTGATCTTGGTCTGATGGCTAGAATATAATTTTTCACCTTCTTGAAAACATAATTTCACTTGGAAATGAATTACTGCTGTATAGGATGCCAGGGTCTTATGTTTTTCTTCTTCCTGCCAAATTTACTTAGCATTATGTTAACAACATTAATTTTTGTGTTTTAAGGTATGTGTTATATATACTTTGAAAAGCACCAAAAGAAACAAAATATTCTCTCTTCTGAATAATCCTTAAGTTAAGCAAACCTTACAACTGTGCTCAACAAGAAAACATATTGCCTTCAGGAACCTGGCGAATTTCCTAAAAATTAAAGAAGACTAAAAATTCACAAGAATATCAGGGAAAGCACTAAATTGTGGAAAGAGCTTTCTAGAAAAATAAATAACTAGATGGCCTTTAACACTTGCTTCATTCAATATGAAGTGTTGAGAACATAGAAGCAGTGAGAATAAATATCAGCTTGGAAGCAAGCTAAAGGAATGAAGAGAGTCCTAGGTAGGAAAAGAAGGCCAGAATCTTGTCTCTAAAGCTTTTCTTCATCCCATTTTCTTCAACTCTCTCTTCCGCCAAGTAAAGTGTCATGATCTATTTCCTGCCTCCTCTCTCAATCTTATTTTCCTTGCCAAACAGAAGTGGAACATTTTCCTTCCCATTTCCATATGCTTCATAGTGCCAGGGTTAGGTGCTCCCTGCTCTGTACCTACCATAAACTGGGCCTGAAATCGTAATCTCAACAGGTTCTTAGTTCATGCGAGAGGGGAAGGACCTCAGATGCTGGTGCACATTTACCAAAGTTAATGACTTAAGCCAAAAAATACCATCCTTTTACACCATCTGCCTAGAGGGACACAGGAGTAAAGAAATAGAGTGCAGAAGCATCTTGGGGACAATAGTTTTCTAAGAAAAGGGGAAGAGAAAGGGGTTTTTTAGGGCAGAGGAGCACAGCTAATCCACATGAGGCCAAGCTAAAGGAGTCAACCACACAAGGACCACAACATGTATTTAAAAGTTCAAAGAATATTGCCAAGTAGCTTTTTCTGTGTTCTGAGTGATGTTTTCACTGTTTCATTTTATTTTCCATATGTAGATTTTGTGCTTTTTATCCCAAAATGCATACACATCATAAAACCCCTGTAAAGTAGCCTCATAAGTGTAAATTGGGAAAATATTTCCATGACTAATGTTTTTATACACTAAATATTTACCAGCCCATATTTTCCCCTTTAGCTGGTCCACCCTGCCACGGGGGATGTTCAGCCTGTGAAACAGATGAGCTCACCATTCTTTTCTGCTTGCTCAACAGAAACAGTGATTTAAAATCATATGATGGACAACTGACCTCTTTAGTGGGTATTTTGTCATGTTAAAATGGAGTCTATAACTGTGTGCCTGGTTAATAAATCAATTTGTTGTAAGATGCTTCCCGTGTTTATTGTTCAGATTTGTAAAGACATCTTTTCTCAAAAGCAGGCTAACCTGTAGAAATCAATTGACAAGAAATGTTCAGCACTTCAAATTTAGTTCAAATAAGCCAGTCTTAGTTTAACTCCTCTGTTGACAGGAGGAAATTTGTTCAGGACGAGGATAGAAAGGAGGCAGAAACAAAGCACAAAACAAAAACCTTCATTTCTCTGTGAGTACACACGTGTGTGCATGTGTACACGTGCTTGTCTTTCTCATTCTTTATATCTCTCTTTTATCTCAATCAAAACCCATAGTCTTTTCTATACCCTAGTCAGTTTTTTATGATGCTTGTCTTAGTCCACTTTCTGTTGCTATAACAGAATGTCTGGGGCAGGGTGATTTAAAAAGGCAAGAAGTTAACTCACAGTTCTGGAGACTGAAAGTCCAAGACCCAGTAGGTGTTTCTGGCAAGGGCCTTGTGCTACATCATAACATGATAGAAATGTCAGACAATTGTGTGTATATGGAAGAAAGAAAACACAAGGGACAGTTTCACTTTGCAAGAACACACTCTTACAGCAGCTGATGCAGTCTCACAAAAGCAAGAACTCACTCATTCTCTCAAGAATTAACCCAGTCCCTGAAGAGCAGCCTTAACCTCTTAACAAGGGTGGAGTTGAACACCTCTTAAAGGACCCATCACCTCTCAGTACTGCTACACTGAGGGCCAAATTTGGACATGAGTTTTGGAGCAGAGAAGCTACATCCGAACCATAGCACCACCCACAGCCTTCACAGTGACACCTTTGGGCAACACCACCTTCATATTCCCTCTTTCCCTCTGACTTTGTAAATCTCATTCTTTTAGTTGGTGATTTAGCAAAGAATTAAAAGGAACTAACTGCTTAAAATAATTTACATTGTTATAAATGTTTTCCAAGTTTGATTTTGCTGATGGTATTTTAATTTTAGAAAAGAATATTTAGTCATTGATATGGTTCACTAATTTGGGATATTTCAAACCATGCAATTAAATGGAAATTTCAAAGTTTCCAAGTTTTTTCAAAAAGCCATTAAATAAATACGTCTTAGAATTGGAAAGAAAGCCTGTCAAGGTGGGCCTTTGGGACAGAATGGACCAACACAATAGTAGTCCTTTGAAAATACATGAAGTTTGTAAGTGAACAATTATTTCAACTACTTTAATGTAAATACCTACATGCTCAGGAAACTCTCTTCCTTTTTATTTTAAATTTATTTATTTATTTAATTTTTAAAAATTTAATTGACACATTTCATCTGTGTACATTCCGTGGCACAGTGTGATCTTGGGGCACATGTATACAATGTGCAGTGATCAGAAATCAGTATCATTGGTAAATTCATCTCCTCAAACAGTCATAATTTCTCTGTGCTAGGAACATTCAAAATTCTCTCTACAGTGTACAGTTATTGTCAACCACAGTATCTATTATGATATAGAACATTAGAAGATATTCCTCCTGTCCAACTGCACCCTGAACACATCAGTAATCCTCTCTCTATTCTCCTCTCCCCTCCTGCCCTTCCTAACCTCTGGTAACCACTATTCTACTTTCTATTTTTATGAGATCACATTTTTTAAGGAAGTTCATTTATTAGGTATTTCTGTAATAGAGGAGAAAGGAAGAAGAGAGTATAACGTTTTTTTTTCCAAGGATATAGCACTTCTAGTTAAAAGGAAGAACTAAAGTACAGAGAAAAATAAGATCAGTACCATTGGTCTTCTGGTCTTAGAGATGTTTGCTTGTATTTTACAGGGGAATCTTTAGAGAATGTCTAGAACAATGCTAAATATAAAAGGAAATAATATGATGAGACAGACCAAAGTAGATAATTGAAGGCTAGAGTGATTTTAGGCCTCAGGCTTAAGGTTAAACATTGATCATAACCATATACAAGGATAATTATGGTCTATCCTATTCCAATTTTGAAACTATATTTCTTGTTCTAGACCTCTTAGTGTTTCTTTCAAGTAAAGGCACATTTACAGGAAGAAATTGATGAGTATTAGTTTCTCAGGGAAATACATATTTTAATAGAAGTTGAAATAATTACCTAACAATGAAATTTTAGAACTCATGGTGTTTGACTCACTTACGCCTCCTAAAGTCATTTCACCTAGGTGACTGCATATTTCATCCACTAGAACATCCAGGCTATTGTGTTTGTCACTTTTATAACATAGTTTGGGCGGGTTACCAATCCTGCACTCTGTAGATTCATTGTGACAGAGCCTGAGAGCATTGATAATGCTCAAGTAATTTTTCCATATTTTGATATCCCTATATCTCTTCATGCTGATTCTTTGTCAGTATAAGAACAACAAAATTTTGTTAATAGGGAATTTTTCTCTACTGTGTTATTATCTTATTCTGTTCAGACTACTATAACAAAATACTTTATACTGAGTAATTTATAAGCAACAGAAAGTCATTTCTCACAGTTCTGGAAACTCATAAGTTCAAGATCAAGGTACCAGTAGATCCTTGAGTCTGGTAAGGTCTGGCTGATCATTGATGATGACTGGTATGGATTCTCAAATGGCAGAAAGGGCAAGAAACCTCCACCCTCACAATTTAATCACTTTCCATAACACTAGAGATTAAATTCCAACAAATAAATTGGGGGTGGGGCACCAACATCTTTAACATTTATTTTCAGATACCCATTTTCATAAATTTAAACTTGAATCTAATATTATTTGTTTCTAATAGTCTAACTCATTATTGATTTATTCATTTTACTTGTGTTTAAAAAATAATAAATCTGGCAGATTTTCAATTTAAAGAAACTTCAACTTGCAATTGCAAATTTTGATGGGCACTAGAAACTGATTTCATGTGATTCTTTTTGCTTCCATAAAAGCTTACATTCTGGTAGAATACTTTCAATTCTTGTGTTAAATGAACATGACTCTGTTACATTTTTCCACCCTTAGTAGATTGGTTCTCCAACAACTTAGATTTCATAAAAGACTGAAGCAAGAATACAAGGTGAAAAACCATGATATTTGCCATCAAAGTTCAATATGGTTATTACACCTCACTGAATTGTTTACTTTAATAATTAAAGGCAAAGCTCTGGAAAATTGAATTTTGTTATCTAATATTGAGGAGGAGGAAAAGAAAATTAGTATCATGCTTTTTTAGGAAATTGTTTCATGAAAAATAACTCAAATTACAATTTCTACATCTTACCATTTTTTTTTCCTCCTAGGGAATCCATTTTGTGTGTGTGTGTGTGAAACAGAACTACATTTTAAGCCTTGATAATTCGAGTCAATTCCACAAACATGGAGCACTTATTATGTGCAAGGCACCATGCAATACCCTGCAGGGTATTCAATGATATAAAATACAAAATCCTTGCAGCTAAAAAATTTACCACCTACTGGAAAGAACTGGAAAAGCATAAAAATAATAAAGCACAAGGCTGACTAGAGAGAGCTATTTGGCTTAATGGAAAAAGCATAGTCTTTATAGAGAAACTGCACTTGCTTTCAAACTGGGCTCTGATGTTTATTAATAGCATATCTTTGCACAAAATGTATAAACTCTTGAACCAAGTTTTTCTCTTCTGCAAAATAGAGATATCAATAACTGCCTTAAAATTTTATGGCAAGACTTGTTAGGATTAATAGATGTAAAGTACACAGCAAGCAGCAGCTTCCCTGGAAAGCAAACTGTAAAATGAAGAAAGATTTCCGTGCAGGAAGTTAAGTAGGGTGGGCCCTCAGGATTGATACATGGGAGCAAAAGAAAGAAGCACAATTGGACAGGGGTCGATGGTGAGTTGAGGAGATTCAATGAAGACTTCACTCATTGCACAGGAAATGCTGGAGCCCAATGTTCTGTAGCATTGTCTCCAATTCAAGTAAGGGGGCCAGGCCCTCAGAACCCCATAACTAGTCATTGCATGTAGACTCTCCTTGGGAATGGGTCATGACCTTGGAAAAAGTAACACTCTTTAGGAAATTTTTACTTGGGAAAAGATGATTGACAGAGTTGGGAAAGAGGGTCCAAACTGTGGGCAGTCATTCTGTAGTAACTCCAGCAGCTGGGGAATAGGAACCAAGGTTATTGGGAACAGTGGGGAGGAACCTTGGGAGCATAGCATATAATTCAATTGAAATGTTAAAATTAATTGTCCAGACACTTCATAAAAATTGTGAATGTAATGCATGCACATAAAATTTGGAAAATATGGTAAAGGCTAACATTTTAAAAATTCATATCAACCACAAAGCAACAAAACCATTGTAAATATTTTGGTGTATGTCTTTCTAATATTTTCTAAACATGTTTATTTTCCTCTGAAATAATGGCATTATACTGGAAGATTTGTTTTGTGTCCCTTTTTTTCTCATATTGTGAATATTTTCCCATGTAAGTAAATATTCTCTTTGCAAGATGATTTTGTTTTAATGTCTTCTATTATACCAAAATTTACTAAACAAAAATATGTTATTGGACACTTAGATTATTATTATATATATATATATACATATATATATATATTTACTTTTTAAAATGCTATAATGATCAATATGTCACATATCTCAGAGATCACATATCTCTGATGATATCCTTAGGAAAAAAATTGTGAAAATGGAAATTGCTATGCTCAAGACTATTTGCATTTTTAAGGCTTTGATATATTTTGCCAAATTATCCTCTGGAAATTCCTGTCAACGATATTTGATACTTTATCCTTCCTCACTCTTGCCAAAATAGAAAATTATCATTCCTTTTAGACTGTGCCAATTTAAAAGGTAGCTTTTATAATTTATGCATACAAATTCAACGAGAGAAGCAGAACTTAGAAGTATTTATAAACATTCAAAAATGGAAGAGATCATATTCAATCATTGGGAATGAGAAAAGACTTTCAAGAAAAGGAGAGCAATGATATGATCCTTAAATATTGGACAGGGTTTCAACAAATAAAGATGAAAGGGATCTCAGGTAGAGAAAAACATCAGGGACAATGGTAATATTAAGAGTTGTGAATACTCTGCTTTGAATAGAGTATAAGAGAGAAATAAAACTGAAAGTAAGATAAAACTATAATGTAGCACAAAAGCAGCAAGTGTATTGCAAATCTGAAAAATAATCAATAGCTATCTGACTTTTGTATTGATAAGGATTTGGAAGCTCTGAATAGGGTCATTCATTTCTTAAAAAAAAAAAAACTTGTATTTACCACCCACAATATGTCAAGCACTTCCATCACTAATCAAAGTATATAGAAGTCCCTACCATCCTCAAGTGGATGGGAAGAATGCGTGTAGAATAGGAAAGAAAACAGAAAGAAAATTATGTTTGCAAATTGGAAGAATAAGAAGTCAGATAAGAAGCAAAGAGAGTGTAATGAAAAGGGAAATGAGAAGAAATGCTGTGGACACCAATGTAAAAGTATTGAGAGAGATGGAAGAATCAATGACCCCAAACAATATAAAGCAACTGAAAATGATTTAAAAAAAAAAACTGAGTTTGTCAATTCAGGGACCAACAGTAATTTCTAGTTTTTCTACTGTGAAAGGGAGGGAAGCCAACTTTTGAGGGAATACAGTAGATGATGTAGAAAGAGATGAAACAGACTTCAAACTGGTCATTAAAAAATAGTTTAAGAAATTAGAGTAGCAGGATCAAATGGAGAGAGCATACTGATGTTAGAAGAATGCTTTTAAATTAAATTTTAAGTATCTAGGAGTAAACTTAATAATGACAATAAACAAATCTTTGTGGAGTAATTATATACTATATGAATAAATGGGGCGGTTACTGTACCCTTAGAAAGAGAAGACTCATCAATTTTTTTCCTTTTTATTGGTACATTACAATTATACATATTTTTACATATTTGTATATGCACACAGTGTATCAGTGTAATTTTGTCAATTCACTCCATTCTAACACATGAATTCAGTGTGATATTGAATAAAACTCCCAACAAGATTTTTATAAAATTCACAAATGAGTTTGTTGCAAGAAAATTAAGAAATTTATGAAAAATAAATGAATGTGGAATTTGTTCTACCAGATATTAAAACTCAAAATACAGTTATAATGAGAATGTAGCATTAATGCAATATTGGATAAGTCTATTCTGTTTGGTCAAAGAGAATAGACTTAAATGTATGATGGTTATTGATGTGTTGCAAATACATAATACATGATGCATTTCAAATACATGATAAAGATCTGGCATTAATAATCATAAAATTAAAATTAGATCTCTACATCACAATATAGAGAACAATTAATTTTAAGAAGTTTCAAAAATGGAACAAAGAATTTAAACCTTGAAAAGCATCAAAAGAAGGTCTAGTGGTATCAGTTCATGACTTCAGGGTAAGAAAGACCTTGTTAAATTAGATATAAAAGCTGAAAATGATGATATAAAAGATGAATAAACTTTATTCTATTAAAAAGTATGAAAAAGATCACATAAACATAGCTGAACACAGGTGAAGAACAAATAAAATAAAATCATGCTATATAATAGCATTCAGAATGTATAACAATTTGTACCAATCATTGAGAAAGAAACAAATAGAAATGAGATTGATGGCTAATTCAAACAAATAAAAGGCAAACAACTGATAAAATATGTGAAATTATACTGGTAATGATAGAAAAAAAAAAAAAAACAATATGCCAATCAAAACAGTGAGAGATCTTTTTTTTACCTAATGTTACCCAAAATTTAGAAGACTGGTAATACGAAAATGGTTGAGATAGAATTTGAAGTTAGGTCTCATTATTCCAAAATCCCTGTTCTTAAGCACTAATTTCTCTAATGGAACAAGAGTTTAATTCTTGAACAAGGACAAAGCTTCTCAATGTGTTTCCCTACTAGCAGCATCAGCATCACTTAGAACTTGTTAGGAATGCAAATTCTCAAGCCCTACCTAAGACCTATGGAATCAGAATTGTCATATGGTTATAGGCTTAGGACCTGTGTTTCAACGAGTTTGAGAACCACTGGAGTAGGAAGTTGGAGGACCATTAAGGACCTGAAATGGAAAAGAGGGATAACCAATGGATTAGTAGAATAAGAAAATGGATGAGGCAGAAAAACCAGACTTGGTGGCATGCAGAGGAAATTCTAGAATTTGAGTTATTAGCAATGAAGTGGTTTTGAATAATGATGAGATTTAATTTATGATCATAAATAGAGTGGCTCAATTGGAATGGAGATGGAAATCATGATTTTTGTCTTAGGGTAAAGCCAGGGAGTTGGAAGACAAAATGAGTAATGCTCAAGCCACTGTGTTAGCATGAAGAATGAAGAATGGGTGTATGCTTCACTACTGAGGTTATACAGAAATGGTGAGTGTTCCCTGAATACCAGCTGACAGAGAATGAAGGATGAGCATTCTCTTGTTAGATGGAGTTCAATTGGAGAAGTCTAGATTGCTTAGGGACTTGTGAATCTACAGAGAAGAGACAAGAGGCTTCCACTATAAAGGTTTTTATAATATTTCATAATAATGTTTTATTGTTTTTTTTTTAACTGATTTTGGATTTTGAACATCAGTAGTTGGGAACTACATTTAACATACAATGAAACATGCTAACCACTCTTATACCCTCTCCATACATTGCTTCTGATCCCCATGTCTGGGATTTTCCGGAGTTTAATGTTTAAGAAAGAGGTGTTTGTTGTTATTGTTGTTTTAAGTTGAAAACTTGAACCATTTCTACTTTTAAGTCTTTTTTATTTAGCTATTTTTTTAGATGAAATCTGCACTAGGTTGCCCAGGCTGGTCTTGAACTAGCTGAGAATACCCTGCCTCAGTCTCTTGAGTAACTGGGAATATGGGTGTGTATGACCATACCTGTTTTTACTCTTGTTTTATCTTGCCAAACACATGACATTATGAGAGATATCCTCAAGGAACTTCTGTTGTCAGACTTTTGGTTTCTGTCTTTCCAGTTCTCTGTAAGTAATCTTATCAGAATCCTTATTATAGACCTGAAGGAAGCTAATATTCTTCCTGCTCTACCTACTTCTTAGAAATATGTAATTTACAATGGTGTCTTTATCCTTAAGAGTTGAGAGTTTAAGTTATACTACTCCTTGGTATTTATCCCAAAGAATAAAGTCAGAATATTGTAGAAATGCATAAGCACATCCAACTTTATCACAATTATTAATAGCCGAGTTACGGAACCAACCTAGGTGTCTGTCAATAAATGAATGGATAAAGAATATGTGGTATATATACACATTGGAGTTTTATACAGCCATAAAGAAGAATGAAATTATGTCATTTGTAGGAAAATGGATGGACCTGTAAAACATAATTTTCAGCAAAATAAGTCAGATTCAGAGAGAAAAGTATCATGTTATCTCTCATACGTGGAAGCTAGAGACAGGGAAAAAAAAAAAAAAAAACAAGAAGAAAGAAAGAAAAGGACACCATAATAGTAGAAGGGAGACCATAAGCTAGAGGGAGAGTGTGAGTGGAGAGGAGGGGAAAAAGGGAAGATATTGAATAGTAAAACTGAGAAAATTATGTTTTATATATATGCAAATATGCCACAATGAAACCCAGCATTTTGACTCATTCATATGCACCAAAGAGAAAGGGAGAGAGAAAAGTTGAAGGCTTATAATGAAAACTTTTGTAGTGTATGTGGTAGAACCTCATCAATGACCAAATAGAAGGAGAAGCCTATCAGTGAATTAGTGGATGAGATAGCACAATGTGTAAAACCCCACAAAATGTCAGTTTCAGAAAAAATTCTTCAAAATCCAAACTGCCTCCAGCACATTGTAAAGCTCTTTATAAAATGAGAACCACTGCCTGCCTTCTTCCCTAAAGACTGTGGAGGCAAGCTTCCAATGTTCACCATGAACCAGCATGTGTAAAGCTGTAACATCAACCCTGGAATTAAAAAGCAAATAAACAAAACACTTTATAGGTCAAACTGAAAAGGACTGTACTGTTCTCAGAACAGAAATGAGGCTGCAGGCTGGTATTTCAAATGAGCCACGAATTCTGTTATCTGTCTCAAATGGGAAATAATTTTATTGAATAATAAATTAAAAATGAATCCACTTTTTTCTACTTACAACTTAGAAAGTACTTGTGATATAATCTTTGTAGCCAGAGTGCAATTCTTCCATTAATGGATGAAAGAAGTTGTATAAGCCTGTGTACACAATTATCCAAAATGAAAATATAAAGATAAAATGAAAGAAAGTATCAAGAAACTTTTATTTTTTTATAAAAAGCAATCCAATGTTCTTTAATGTTTCAAAGATGCTAATAGTGTAAGCATCACCCTCATTAGATTTCAGACCTAATGAGCAAAAACACACAGGGCAGCTTGAAGTACCCCTCCATATCTATTCACCAAAGCAAAACATTAATACATTTTTAAAGGTTGGTTTAGGATTTTATTGCTTTTGTCCCTAGACAATGGAGTACAGAGTCAATGTTAAATAATTATTTAAGTAAAGATCAAGAGGAAGCAATGTTGAATGCTTCCTCAGTAGGTAATATTTTGAAATATAACTCAAAATATAGATTTATAACAGAGACAGGAAATTAAGGTGTTCAGTTATAATGTGAAAATGTGATTCTTATTTTTGAGTCAAGAAATTTTAGAGTTTATATAGTAAGATATAAACTTACTATTGTATATCTTATATATATTATATATCTTTTATATCTTATATATATTAAGATACAATTCTATTCAAATGATAAATCATTTTGTTTACCACCATGAATATTTTCAGCTTTATTCCAAATGTACATAGAAGACTAAAATCCAACATGAATGACCCACACACCTGAAGAGATTGTATGTACAATCTTTGAAATGTGGCATCTGGAGATGCCTACTTTGAGTTGTCATGAACAAGATCTAGAACAAGTTGCTGAAAAGTAGTTTTCCTAAGGTCTCAAAGGTCTCAGACCACTTTGAGAATTTGGGGAAGATATGGAACCTCTTCCATGGACAATACACATACAAACACGTGTGCAACACTGAGCATAGCATTTCATGAGTATTGCAGACCCTTTGACTCCTACCCATGACTCCTCAAGGAGTCCAAGTACTCCAGTTTAAGAATGCATAGTGGTTATAGGGCACCATGGCAGATGCCTATAATCTCAGCAGCTCTGAAGGCTAAGGCAAGAGGATCATAAGTTCAAAAGCAGCCTCAGCAACTTGTCTCAAAATTTAAAAACTTAAAAAACAGGACTGGGGACATGGTTCAGTGGTTAAGCCCCTCTGTATTTAATCCCGAGTACCAATATGTTTTTCAACCACATATGTATATACATTTTAAAAACTTAAAATATTAAAATAAAGCCACCATGATCCCATCACCCATGAGATCATGGTAAATCTCTTTACCATTTGGAAACATATTTTTTTCACTTTTTTTTCCAGGTATATTTTTCCACAAAAATATCATGTTGTATATGCTATTTTATAATAGCATTTTAAGTCAAATATTATCATATTCTCATGATATCAAACATTTAGTGACATTATTATATTTTATTAAAATAAATTAACATATATATATATTTTTATTGTATACAAATGGGATACATGTTGTTTCTCTATTTGTACATAGAGTCAAGGCATACCATTTGTGTAATCATACGTTCACATAGGGCAATGATGTTTATTTTTTTTTCCTTCCCCCCACCCCTCCCACCCCTCTTTTCCCTCTATACAGTCCTTCTTTCCTTCATTCTTACTGCTCTCCTTATCCCTAACCCTAAACCTAACCCTAAACCTAATGCTAACCCCTCCCACCCCCCATTATATGTCCTCATCCGCTTATCAGCGAGATCATTCGTCCTTTAGTTTTTTGAGATTGGCTTATCTCACTTAGCATGATATTTTCCAATTTCATCCATTTGCCTACAAATGCCATAATTTTATCATTCTTCATTGCGGAGTAATATTCCATTGTATATATATGCCACAGTTTCTTTATCCATTCATCAACTGAAGGGCATCTAGGTTGGTTCCACAATCTGGCTATGGTGAATTGAGCAGCAATGAACATTGATGTGGCTCTATCTCTGTAGTATGCTGATTTTAAGTCCTTTGGGTATAGGCCAAGGAGTGGGATAGCTGGGTCAAATGGTGGTTCCATTCCAAGCTTTCTGAGGAATCTCCACACTGCTTTCCAGAGTGGCTGCACTAATTTGCAACCCCACCAGCAATGTATGAGTGTTCCTTTTTCACCACATCCTCGCCAACACCTATTGTTGCTTGCATTCTTGATAATCGTCATTATCAAGTTTTGATTTGCATTTCCCTTATTACTAGGGATGTTGAACAATTTTTCATATATCTGTTGATTACTTGTACATCTTCTTCTGTGAAGTGTCTGTTCATTTCCTTAGCCCATTTGTTGATTGGATTATTTGTATTCTTCATGTAGAGTTTTTTGAGTTCTTTATAGATTCTGGAAATTAGCGCTCTATCTGAGGTATGGTTGGCAAAGATATTCTCCCTCTCTGTAGGCTCTCTCTTCACATTGCTGATAGTTTCCTTTGCTGAGAGAAAGCTTTTTAGTTTGAATCTATCCCAGTTGTTGATTCTTGCTTTTATTTCTTGTGCTATGGGAGTCCTGTTAAGGAAGTCTGATCCTAAGCCAACAAGTTGAAGATTTGGACCTACTGTTTCTTCTATAAGGTGCAGGGTCTCTGGTCTGATTCTGAGGTCCTTGATCCATGTTGAGTTGAGTTTTGTGTAGGGTGAGAGATAGGGGTTCAATTTCATTCGATTGCATATGGTTTTCCAGTTTTCCCAGCACCATTTGTTGAAGAGGCTATCTTTTCTCCATTGCATATTTTTGGAACCTTTGTCTAGTATGAGAAAATTGTATTTATTTGGGTTTGTGTCCATGTCCTCTATTCTGTACCATTGATCTACCTGTCTATTTTGGTACCAATACCATGCCGTTTTTGTTACTATTGCTTTGTAGTAGAGTTGAAGTTCTGGTATTGCAATACCCCCTGCTTCGCTCTTGCTACTGAGGATTGCTTTAGCTATTCTAGGTTTTTTATTCTTCCAGATGAATTTCATAATTGCTTGCTCTATTTCTGCAAGATACATCATTGGGATTTTAATTGGAATTGCATTGAATCTGTATAGCACTTTAGGTAGTATAGCCATTTTGACAATATTAATTCTGCCTATCCAGGAACATGGGAGATCTTTCCATCTTCTAAGGTTTTCTTTAATTTCTTTCTTTAGTGTTCTGTAGTTCTCATTGTAGAGGTCTTTCACCTCTTTTGTGAGATTGATTCCCAAGCATTTTATTTTTTTCGATGCTATTGTGAATGGGGTAGTTTTCCTAATTTCTCTTTCTGAAGATTCATCACTTATGTATAAAAATGCATTGGATTTATGAGCATTGATCTTGTAACCTGCTACTTTACTGAATTCACTTATGAGTTCTAAAATTTTTCTAGTGGAATTTCCAGGTTCCTCTAAATATATAATCATGTCATCAGCGAACAGGGATAGTTTGAGTTCTTCTTTTCCTATTCGTATCCCTTTAATTTCTTTGGTTTGTCTAATTGCTCTGGCTAGAGTCTCAAGGACGATGTTGAATAGAAGTGGTGAAAGAGGGCATCCCTGCCTTGTTCCAGTTTTTAGGGGGAACGCTTTCAGTTTTTCACCATTTAGAATGATATTAGCCATGGGCTTAGCATAGATGGCCTTTATAATGTTAAGGAATGTTCCCACTACCCCAATTTTTTCTAGTGTTTTGAGCATGAAGGGATGCTGTATTTTATCAAATGCTTTTTCTGCATCTGTTGAAATAATCATGTGATTCTTAACTTTAAGTCTGTTGATATGGTGAATGACATTTATTGATTTCCAAATGTTGAACCAACCTTGCATCCCTGGGATAAAACCCACTTGATCGTGGTGCACTATCTTTTTAATATATATTTGTATGCGATTTGCTAAAATTTTGTTGAGAATTTTTGCGTCGATGTTCATTAAGGATATTGGTCTGAAATTTTCTTTCCTCGATATGTCTCTGTCTGGTTTAGGTATCAGGGTGATATTGGCTTCATAGAACGAGTTTGGGAGGGTTCCCTCCTCTTCTATTTCATGGAATAGTTTGAGGAGTATTGGAATGAGCTCTTCTTTAAAGGTTTTGTAGAACTTGGCTGAGAACCCATCTGGTCCTGGACTTTTCTTTGTTGGTAGGCTTTTGATGACCTCTTCTATTTCATTGCTTGAAATTGGTTTATTTAAGTTGTGTATGTCCTCTTCGTTCAGTTTGGGTAATTCATATGTCTCTAGAAATTTGTTGATGTCTTCGAGGTTTTCTATTTTGTTGGAGTATAGATTTTCGAAATAGCTTCTAATTATGTTTTGTATTTCACTCGTGTCTGTTGTGATGTTTCCTTGTTCATTCCGAATTTTAGTAATTTGAGTTTTCTCCCTCTTTCTCTTTGTTAGTGTGGTTAAGGGTTTATCAATTTTATTTATTTTTTCAAAGAACCAACTATTTATTTTGTTAATTTTTCCAATTGTTTCTTTTGTTTCGATTTCGTTGATTTCGGCTCTGATTTTAACTATTTCCTGTCTTCTACTACTTTTGGTATTGGTCTGCTCTTCTTTTTCTAGTGCTTTGAGCTGTAGTGTTAAGTCATTTATTTGTTGATTTCTACTTCTTTTTTTGAATGCGCCCCATGAAATAAATCTTCCTCTAAGTACTGCTTTCATAGTGTCCCAGAGATTTTAATATGATGTGTCTTTGTTCTCGTTTACTTCTAAGAATTTTTTTATTTCCCTCCTGATGTCTTCTGTTATCCATTCATCATATAATAGTGTATATTTAATATCCAGGTATTGGAGAAGTTTCTGTTTTTTATTCTGTCATTTATTTCTAATTTCAATCCATTATGATCTGATAGAGTACAAGGTAGTATCTCTATCTTCTTGTATTTACTAACAGTAGCTTTGTGGCATAAAATATGGTCTATTTTAGAGAAGGATCCATGTGCTGCTGAGAAGAAAGTGTATTCGTTCTTTGTTGGATGGTATATTCTATATATGTCCGTTAAGTCTAAATTGTTGATTGTGTTGTTGAGGTCTATAGTTTCTTTATTCAATTTTTGTTTGGACGATCTATCCAGTGGTGAGAGAGGTGTGTTAAAATCGCCTAGTATTATTGTGTTGTGGTCTATTTGATTTCTAGAATTGAGAAGGATTTGTTTGACGTACGTGGATGAGCCAATGTTCGGGGCATAGGTATTTATGATTGTTACGTCTTGCTGATTTATGCTTCCCTTAAGCAGCATGTAATGTCCTTCTTTATCCCTTCTGACTAGTTTTGGTTTGAAGTCCACATTATCTGAAATGAGGATGGATACTCCAGCTTTTTTGCTGTGTCCGTGTGCATGGTATGTTTTTCCCCATCCTTTCACCTTTAGTCTATGGGTGTCTCTTTCTATGAGATGAGTCTCTTGCAGGCAGCATATTGTTGGATTTTTCTTTTTAATCCAATCTGCCAGTCTGTGTCTTTTGATTGATGAATTCAGACAATTAACATTCAGGGTTATTATTGTGATATGATTTGTATTCCCAGTCAATTGACTCATATTTGTTTTTGACATGATTTGGTTTCTCCTTTATTTGGCTATTCCTTTAGGCTAGTGCCTCCTGTTGCTGATTTGCATCGTTGTTTTTCATCTCTTCCTCATGGAATATTTTGCTGAGAATGTTCTGTAATGCTGGCTTTCTTTTTGTAAATTCCTTTAGCTTTTGTTTATCATGGAAGGATCTTATTTCATCGTCAAACTTGAAGGTAAGTTTTGCTGGGTATAAGATTCTTGGTTGGCATCCGTTTTCTTTCAGGGCTTGGTATATGTTGTTCCAGGCCCTTCTAGCTTTTAGGGTCTGGATTGAAAAATCTGCTGATATTCTTATTGGTTTCCCTCTGAATGTAATTTGATTCTTTTCTCTCGCGGCCTTTAAAATTCTGTCTTTATTTTGTATGTTAGGTATTTTCATAATAATGTGCCTTGGTGTGGGTCTGTTGTAATTTTGTATGTTTGGAGTTCTATAAGCCTCTTGTACTTGGTTTTCCATTTCATTCTTCAGATTTGGGAAATTTTCTGTTATTATTTCATTGAATAGATTGTTCATTCCTTTGGTTTGTTTCTCTAAGCCTTCCTCAATCCCAATAATTCTCAAATTTGGCCTTTTCATGATATCCCATAATTCATGTAGATTCTGTTCATGATTTCTTACCATCTTTTCTGTTTGGCCAACTTTGTTTTTAAGATTAAATAATTTGTCTTCAATGTCTGAGGTTCTGTCTTCCAGGTGTTCTATCCTACTGGTTATGCTTTCTATGGAGTTTTTAACTTGGTTTATTGTTTCCTTCATTTCAAGTATTTCAGTTTGTTTTTTTTTTTCAGTATCTCTAACTCTTTATTGAAATGATCTCTTGCTTCCCGTATTTGGTCTTTTAACTGTTGATTGGTGCGATCATTTAATGCCTGCATTTGCTCTTTCATCTCCTCCTTCAATGCCTGCATTTGCTCTTTCATCTCCTCATTAGCTTCCCTGATCGTTTTAATTACGTACATTCTGAACTCCCTTTCTGACATTTCTTCTGCGTGCTGTCATTGGGTTTTATTGATGTAGCATCTAGGTTTGTTTGGGACATTTTCTTCCCTTGTTTTGTCATATTGGTCAGCTGTCAGTGGGACCCTGAGATATTGCAGTTTTCCGCTATTGGCTTATAGTGTCCCGGTAGATTTCCAGTGTATCACCTCCCAGCCTTCAGTAGCCTGATGTCTTGGAGGAATCTGATAATGCAGTGCATCCGAAGAAAACTGCCCCTAGCCCCCTACTGGTTCCACGGTTTGGAACTGGCTCTGTGCGGAAAGGCTCTCACTGTGGGCCTGCACCGTGCAGCTGGCCGTGTGGGGGGAGCCCACTGCCGGAGTGTGGAAGGCTACCTTGGGAAGACTCTAGCTGCCCTGCCTGGCTCCGCTAAGCCACCTCTATCTGGGCCTGCCACCCGGGCCGAGCTTTACCCAGTGGGCAGACTCACCTGTGGCTCTATTTCAGTCCGAGTCTCTCAATGCCTCCTTCTTAACTCCTGGGTTCTGGAGCAACTGGGGGTGCAGTCACCCTCTAGGCCGCCATCTTGGATCGCCCCGTGAAGAGAGCCTGCGGCCGGGGTGGGCAGAGCCGCCTGAAGAGGTCTCTGGCTGCCCTGCCCTGATCCCAGAGGTTGCTTGCGGATCGAAGCTCTCCGTTGGTTCGGGGGCTTGTGGCTGGTTCTATGTAGAAATCCTCTCACTGGGTGGTCTGCTCCGAGAAGCTAGCCTTGAAAGGCACCTCCCACCGCAGGGGTCCAGGCTACTTGGGGAAGTCTCTGGCTGCCCTATCCTGGTCCCTGAAGCTGCTTGCGTGCCGAGTACGCTGCGCTGCGCTGGCTCTGGGACTTGGAGCTTGTTCTGGTCAGAAAGGCTCTCACTAGCGGGTCCGTTGCATTCCGAGAACCTGGAGAAGCTGGCTGTGTGGGCGGGGCCCACTGCCGGAGTGCGCAGGGTGGCCTGTGGAAGACTCTAGCTGCCTTGCCCGACTCCGTTAAGCCACCTCTATCTGGGCCTGCCACCCGGGCCGAGCTTTACCCAGTGGGCAGACTCACCTGTGGCTCTATTTCAGTCCGAGTCTCTCAATGCCTCCCCTTCTTAACTCCTGGGTTCTGGAGTGACTGGGGGTGCAGTCACCCTCTAGGCCGCCATCTTGGATCCATATATTTTTATTATAAACATTTTTATTTCAATTTTTAATTCTATAATCACTGTTACTTTGGAAATAAATTTTAATATGATTCATGTTTATTTACCAAAATAACTTAAAATAGTCCTTTATCTTCTAAAATCACCTTGTTCCAAACAGCCAACCTATTGAACACTGAGTTCTATATTTGTTACATCTTCATGAAATATTATATAAATATGAAAAATAAGGTAACTAAATTTTTCTGCAGTCCTTTTAACTTAAGGACCCATGAATCAAAAAATAGTATTAAATGAACCGATAATTCTTATAGATCACTTTGGTGGTCCGGGGATGGTTTGGTTTGATTTGGTTTGCTGTAGTTCAGCTTGGATTTAATTCTGTAATCATTTACAAGTAGGTTCTGAATTAGGGGGTTTCAAACTCTATACAAATTCAAGTTTCTGTGATGTTGAGGATCAATGTTGAAGCTTTGATTTTTATTATCGCTTCTTACAATTTCCATATTTATGTCCTGGTTTATCTTCCTCATCTTTCCATAGTGCAGTACAAACTATTAGAAAGGATGACAGACAAGGAGATGGGAGACCTGACTTAGAGTGAGCTTTTGATGATTTAAAGAGCTCTCTTAGAACTAAAATATCTTTTATTCTAGACAGGAAGTGAATAAGCACAGAAATTGATGATATTTGGTTTGGGATGAGGGATATGTTTGATATTTTCTTCCTGTTACATTTTATATTCTTTTTATATTTTCTAAATTAACTTGAATTAAGTTGACAATCAGGGGAAAAAAAGCAAAATACTGACATGTATCGTATGATCGCTCTCTAACAATGCTAATCTCATGTTCAGTTGGCCTTCCAGTGCTAATGTCTCCTAGTCATTTATTATCCCAAATGATAGACTCATTTTCCAGAAACCTATACTGTAGACTCATAAATAAGGATAATTCAAGATATCAAGTATCTACTCCCACCTTTAAAATCCAGAATAGGTCTGTTCAAGACAAAATGGAAATAGCTGGGAACAGTAAGTAGCTGCAATATTTCCAGTTCTTCCTTCATTCTTTGAACATTTGGGGTCTGAATAAAGATGCAGGAGAAGTGAATAATAAAATGAATACTCACAAATAGGAGAATGAAAGATTTCAGCTGACACAAATGGCTGACTCTAAAATTTAAAGCAAGCTCACTTCAATGTTAGCTCATTCATTCTTTCATCCACATATTTATTCTGTGGTTCCTAGGTGCCAAGTAATGTGCTTTAGTGCAGGATATAAAGTAGGAAACCAAGCTGTGTTTATGGAGAAAATACAGTAAACAAGCATACATATAACATAAATGTATTGATTCTTATCATAGTAAAGGATTACATTGCTTACATGCTTACTATATGTCATGTTCTATGCATAGTACAATAGACAATATTCTTGTCTATTCTTCCCAATCTCCCTATGGAATAGGTAGTAGAGATGAGAAAGCTGAGGTTTGGAAGTTGAGCATTTTGCCCAAAGTCACACAGAGAAACAGGGTTTTAATGTAGGTTATTTGACTTTTGAACCAGAACTGTGACAGAAAAGACTAGGATAATATGAGAGAGGTGGGGAGAGGAGAAACAATTGTGTTTAGGGGTCAAAAGAGGCCCTTTGAAGGGAATGGCACTTAAGCAGAGTCTGAAGTATGAGGAACAGGAAGAAGGACTAGCTGGTTGGTAGGGAATGTTTACTCTTGTTGTGTTCAAATGCTTCTGACCTCAATTTTACCAAAATTAATTATTTAAAAATAGGCCATTTGAGCCAGGCACAGTGGCCCACACCTGTAATCCCAGCAGCTGAGGAGGCTGAGGCAGGAGGATCTCAAGTTTAAAGACAGCCTCAGTAAAAGTGAGGGGCTAAGCAACTCAGTGAGACCCTGTCTCTAAATAAAAACTATAAAATAGGACTGAGGACGTGGTTCAGTGGTCGAGTGCCCCTGAATTCAATCCCAGTACCTCTTCCCCACCACCAAAAATAAATAAATAGACAATCTGCTTTATAATAGAGCTCTGAGATTTAGAAACCATAATGAGCCAAAAGGTCTCAGCTTTGGAGCATTCTTTTATTCCACTGTTGCTGTGCTTTACAATGGTACACTCCACAGGGACATCGGTTAGGCCACTCTCCAAGCATGTGCCATCAGAGGTCCCTTACATTAACAAATAGTCAAATTCTGCCAGCCTAACGCTCTATGTGCAGCCCAGCACACCCATCCCTATAACGGGGAGTCTAACGAATATCTAGACTCAAGGAAGGGGAAAGGGACCATGCTGTGGACAATGGTGATCCACAGGAGAAAACGACAGCATATTATATACCATGGACTGCAGTGGTCCAGTGCAGATAACCAATGTTAAATAACTCAATGCCACAGTTTTAAATGCCACCAGTCTCCTGTATATACTGTGTAAAGCGGGTGTGGCCTACTTTTCTTTCACTAAATACAATTTTGCAAGCATTTTCCTGTGTCACTGAATAGTATTCTAGAAATTCCATCATGTAGGGCTTCTTTTTCTAATTTATTTTTTAGTTCTATTATTTCACAGAGTGATTTGTTCTTAATTTTTACTTATAAGTTGAAATATAAAAATTGGATCTTGTGCAAAAATCTTAGCAGTTTGCTTATAATTAGACTAGATTCCTACTGAGTCAAAATGTTTGTCTTTTGAAAAGACTTGTAAGAACCCACCAATTTTTATTTGTAGTAACAATGTAAGAAATGAACACATCGCTACATAAACTCTTGAGTTAAGTATTGTTGTATTTCTTATATTGATAAAGAAAAGTAGCATTTTTGCCTGCATATTTTGCTGACTACTGACTTGGATATTTTTCACTTTTTATTGATCTTTTCTATTTCTTCTTTGTGTTTCTTTTTCCTTTTCAATTCTCATTTCATATATATGTATTTCTTTTTACTATAATTTCTCAACATTTGTCTATATCATTAGTTTTTAGCACTATAAATTCTATTGCTTTTTATCTGTAATTTATTTCTTTCTTATATTTACTTTTCCCTTCTTTTAACTTTTGCTGACATTTTTGTACTTTTTGAATAAAGCATTTAATTCATAAAATATTGACTCCTTATTACTTAATAATAAAATCACTTAAGCCTGTAAATTTTTGTCCAACATACAACTTTGCTCTATTTTTTCAAATTTTAGTATTCCAAACTATAACATTCTCTGAAAAACAATTTTTGTTTCATCTTTCCAACAATGACTATCTAAGAGAATAATCTGAAAAACAATTTCCTTAACAAATTATTCTGTCCAAGAATTTGTTATTATTTAGACACAGCAGTGGACCAAACAAAAATTCTTGCCTTGTAGAGTTTGCTCTTTCATTGCTGTTCTTTTAAAAAAAAAATCTAATTAGGGTGGCACTTGGTGGCTACTGGCGGCTGAGGTAGAGGCAGCCACACAGGACTTTGTCATGGGCAGTGGAAGATTTGGAACTTAAGCAGCTTCTTCCAGGGAAGTGTGCCAGTGCAGCCACTGTCCCAATCAAGATCTTGATCCGACTCAGTAGGTTGGAATATTGGTGGGGCAACAATCCTCAGACACCTCACTTAGAACAGGCACCTATCATCTGCCATTTGCCTGCCTCTTGCCTGTCCATCGCCTGCCTTACACCTATCCATCACCCAATGCACGAGGTTCACCTCCTGATCCTCCGACAGCAGTCAGCAAACTGATCACCAACTGCCAATGGAGAACCAGCTGCCTGCTGTTGCCCGGAAGCTCACTGTTACAGTACCTGCAGGACCTCCACCTGACCATGTCCACACCCTGAGCTGCAGCTCCCCATTTGCCAACACATTTGGAAGCCAGAGTGGCCATCTTGGATAATCCTGGAAGCCAGAGCTCCGATCTTTAGGTGGGACAAATCCCATCTTGAGACACCTGCTAGAGACTTGAAGCTCATTGTCAGGTACCTCTCATGCATCTGGCTACTGAAGACTGGGAGGTTTCATTGCTATATGACTGTTATACTGTAGATTTTCTTTTTTCTCCTTATTGAAAAAATTTAAGTTTTCATTTCTTTACTTTTCTTCCTCTCTTTTCCTTTTGCTTACCTGTTCCCTCAGAGTCTCTTTCTCCCTTTTTTGCATGCTAACATTCAATTTCTTTTTATTACAATCTCACCCTTTTATTATCTAGAACTTCTGTATATTCTTTTCTTATCCAATTAAGAGTCACATTCTATATCCCTCTGCATCCTCTTTGTCCTCCATTAGAAATTGCAATCTGTATTGCAAAGCTGTTTGTTTTACTGAAGATAAGAGTTGAACTCATTCTGTTAATTATGACAATTTTGTTATTGTCCTCATAGGGGCTATCTGGTCAAGGATTGCAGTGTGCCTGAATTGGGCACTGCTAATATTGATCTCCCCTTAAAGAAAGGGTTTTGGAAACCTATAGGACCACTATAAGACTATAGGGAGAAATCTGCAATACCCCAGATCTGCACTGCTAGAGGGGAAGATACATGAACAACATGAAAAAACAAGGGAAGAAAATGATCCAAACAAATCTAGATTCTATATTAATAGAATCCAATGACAGTATGGTAGAAGAAATGTCAGAAAAGGACTTCAGATTATACATGAATAAGATGATTCACGAAGCAAAGGAGGAGTTAAGAGAGCAAATGCAGGCAATGAATGATAATACCAATAAGCTGAAAAAGCACCTGCAGGAAGCAAAAGATCATTTCAACAAAGAGAGATTCTCAAAAAAACAAACAAAAAACAAACAAACAAACAAAAAATAAACGGAAATCCTTGAAATGAAGGAAACAATAAACCAAATAAAAAACTCAATGGAAAGCATCACCAAAAGAATAGACCACTTGGAAGACAGAACCTCAGACACTGAAAACAAAATATTTAATCTTAGAAATAAAGTTGCCCAAACAGAGAAGATGGTAAGAAATCATGAACAGAATCTCCAAGAACTGTGAGACATCATGAAAAGACCAAATTTAAGAATTATTGGGATTGAGGAAGGCACAGAGATACAAACCAAAGGAATGAACAACATATTCAATGAAATAATATCAGAAAATTTCCCAAACCTGAAGAATGAAATGGAAAATCAAATGCAATGGGCGGATTCACTTTCTTCTCAGCAGCACATGCATCCTTCTTGAAAATAGATCATATGTTATGCCACAAAGCAGCCCTTAGGAAATGCAAAAAAAATAGAGATACTGCCTTGTGTTCTATCAGATCATAATGGACTGAGAGTAGAAATCAATGACAAAATAAAAAACAGAAATTACCCCAACACCTGGAGACTCAATAATATGCTATTGAATGAAACATGGATAACAGAAAACATCAGGGAGGAGATAAAAAAATTCTTAGAGGTCAATGAGAATGACGATACAACATATCAAAATCTCTGGGACACCATGAAAGCGGTACTAAGAGGAAAATTCATTGCATGGAGTGCATTCCAGAAAAGAATGCACTCTAGGCAGCTCAAAGGCCTAGAAAAAGAAGAACAGAATAACAGCAAAAGTACTAGAAGACAGGAAATAATTAAAATCAGAGCTGAAATCAATGAAATTGAAACAAAAGAAACAATTAAAAAATTGACAAAACAAAAAGTTGGTTCTTTGAGAAAGTAAACAAAATAGACAAACCCTTAGCCACACTAACAAAGAGAAGGAGAGAGAAAACTCAAATTACTAAAATTCATGATGAAAAAGGAAATATCACAACAGACACCACTGAGATACAGAACATAATGAGAAGCTACTTTGAAAATCTGTATTCCAATAAAATAGAAACTACCGAAGACATTGACAAATTTCTAGAGACATATGCTCCTCCCAAATTGAACCAGGAGGACATACATAATTTAAACAGATCAATATCAAGCAATGAAATAGAAGAAGCCATTAAAAATCTACCATCCAAGAAAAGCCCAGGACCAGACGGATTCTCAGCTGAGTTCTACAAGACCTTCAAAGAAGAACTCATTCCAATACTTCTCAAAGTATTCCAGGAAATAGAAAAGGAGGGTACCCTACCAAACTCATTCTATGAAGCTAATATCACCCTCATACCCAGACCAGGAAAAGACACATCAAGGAAAGAAATTTTTAGACCAATATCCTTGATGAATATAGATGCAAAGATCCTTAATAAAATATTGGCAAACCGTATCCAAAAGCATATTAAGAAAATCGTGCACCACAATCAAGTGGGGTTCACGCCTGGAATGCAAGGATGACGGTTTAACATCCATAAATCAATCAATGTAATCCGTCATGTCAATAGACTTAAGGATAAGAATCATATGGTTATTTCAATTGACGCAGAAAAAGCGTTCAACAAAATACAACACCCCTTCATGCTCAAAACACTAGAAAAATAGGGATAGTAGGAACATTCCTGAACATTGTAAAGGCTATTTATGTTAAGCCCATGGCCAACATCATTCTTTTTTTTTTTTTTTTTTTTTATTTATTTTTTTATTTTTTTACGTTTACATAGGGTAATGATGTTTATTTTATTTTTCCCCTCCCCCCCACCCCTCCCACCCCTCCCACCCCTCCCACCCCTCTTTTCCCTCTACACAGTCCTTCTTTCCTTCATTCTTACCGCTCTCCTTAGCCTAACTCTAAACCTAACCCTAAACCTAATGCTAGCCCGTCCCACCCCCCATTATATGTCCTCATCCGCTTATCAGCGAGATCATTCCTCCTTTAGTTTTTTGAGATTGGCTTATCTCACTTAGCATGATATTCTCCAATTTCGACCATTTGCCTACAAATGCCATAATTTTATCATTCTTCATTGCGGAGTAATATTCCATTGTATAAATATGCCACAGTTTCTTTATCCATTCATCAACTGAAGGGCATCTAGGTTGGTTCCACAATCTGGCTATGGTGAATTGAGCAGCAATGAACATTGATGTGGCTGTATCTCTGTAGTATGCTGATTTTAAGTCCTTTGGGTATAGGCCAAGGAGTGGGATAGCTGGGTCAAATGGTGTTTCCATTCCAAGCTTTCTGAGGAATCTCCACACTGCTTTCCAGAGTGGCTTGCACTAATTTGCAACCCCACCAGCAATGTATGAGTGTTCCTTTTTCACCACATCCTCGCCAACACCTATTGTTGCTTGTATTCTTGATAATCGCCATTCTAATTGGGGTGAGATGAAATCTTAGGGTAGTTTTGATTTGCATTTCCCTTATTACTAGGGATGTTGAACAATTTTTCATATATCTGGTGATTACTTGTACATCTTCTTCTGTGAAGTGTCTGTTCATTTCCTTAGCCCATTTGTTGATTGGATTATTTGTATTCTTCGTGTAGAGTTTTTTGAGTTCTTTATAGATTCTGGAAATTAGCGCTCTATCTGAGGTATGGTTGGCAAAGATATTCTCCCTCTCTGTAGGCTCTCTCTTCACATTTCTGATAGTTTCCTTTGCTGAGAGAAAGCTTTTTAGTTTGAATCTATCCCAGTTGTTGATTCTTGCTTTTATTTCTTGTGCTATGGGAGTCCTGTTAAGGAAGTCTGATCCTAAGCCAACAAGTTGAAGATTTGGACCTACTGTTTCTTCTATAAGATGCAGGGTCTCTGGTCTGATTCCGAGGTCCTTGAGCCATTTTGAGTTGAGTTTTGTGTAGGGTGAGAGATAGGGGTTTAATTTCATTCTATTGCATATAGTTTTCCAGTTTTCCCAACACCATTTGTTGAAGAGGCTATCTTTTCTCCATTGCATATTGTTGGAACCTTTGTCTAGTATGAGAAAATTGTATTTATTTGGGTTTGTGTCCATGTCCTCTATTCTGTATCATTGATCTACCTGTCTATTTTGGTACCAATACCATGCCGTTTTTGTTACTATTGCTTTGTAGTAGAGTTGAAGATCTGGTATTGCAATACCCCCTGCTTCGCTCTTGCTACTGAGGATTGATTTAGCTATTCTAGGTTTTTTATTCTTCCAGATGAATTTCATAATTGCTTGCTCTATTTCTGCAAGGTACATCATTGGGATTTTAATTGGAATTGCATTGAATCTGTATAGCACTTTAGGTAGTATAGCCATTTTGACAATATTAATTCTGCCTATCCAGGAACATGGGAGATCTTTCCATCTTCTAAGGTTTTCTTTAATTTCTTTCTTTAGTGTTCTGTAGTTCTCATTGTAGAGGTCTTTCACCTCTTTTGTGAGATTGATTCCCAAGCATTTTATTTTTTTCGATGCTATTGTGAATGGGGTAGTTTTCCTAATTTCTCTTTCTGAAGATTCATCACTTATGTATAAAAATGCATTGGATTTATGAGCATTGATCTTGTAACCTGCTACTTTACTGAATTCACTTATGAGTTCTAAAAGTTTTCTGGTGGAATTTCCAGGTTCCTCTAAATATATAATCATGTCATCAGCGAACAGGGATAGTTTGAGTTCTTCTTTTCCTATTCGTATCCCTTTAATTTCTTTGGTTTGTCTGATTGCTCTGGCTAGAGTCTCAAGGACGATGTTGAATAGAAGTGGTGAAAGAGGGCATCCCTGCCTTGTTCCAGTTTTTAGGGGGAACGCTTTCAGTTTTTCACCATTTAGAATGATATTAGCCATGGGCTTAGCGTAGATGGCCTTTATAATGTTTAGGAATGTTCCCACTACCCCAATTTTTTCTAGTGTTTTGAGCATGAAGGGATGCTGTATTTTATCAAATTCTTTTTCTGCATCTATTGAAATAATCATGTGATTCTTAACTTTAAGTCTGTTGATATGGTGAATGACATTTATTGATTTCCGAATGTTGAACCAACCTTGCATCCCTGGGATAAAACCCACTTGATCGTGGTGCACTATCTTTTTAATATATATTTGTATGCGATTTGCTAAAATTTTGTTGAGAATTTTTGCATCGATGTTCATTAAGGATATTGGTCTGAAATTTTCTTTCCTTGATGTGTCTCTGTCTGGTTTAGGTATCAGGGTGATATTGGCTTCATAGAACGAGTTTGGGAGGGTTCCCTCCTCTTCTATTTCATGGAATAGTTTGAGGAGTATTGGAATGAGCTCTTCTTTAAAGGTTTTGTAGAACTCGGCTGAGAACCCATCTGGTCCTGGACTTTTCTTTGTTGGTAGGCTTTTGATGACCTCTTCTATTTCATTGCTTGAAATTGGTTTATTTAAGTTGTGTATGTCCTCCTCGTTCAGTTTAGGTAGTTCATATGTCTCTAGAAATTTGTTGATGTCTTCGAGGTTTTCTGTTTTGTTGGAGTATAGATTTTCGAAATAGCTTCTAATTATGTTTTGTATTTCACTCGTGTCTGTTGTGATGTTTCCTTGTTCATTCCGAATTTTAGTAATTTGAGTTTTCTCCCTCTTTCTCTTTGTTAGTGTGGCTAAGGGTTTATCAATTTTATTTATTTTTTCAAAGAACCAACTATTTATTTTGTTAATTTTTCCGATTGTTTCTTTTGTTTCGATTTCGTTGATTTCGGCTCTGATTTTAACTATTTCCTGTCTTCTACTACTTTTGGTATTGGTCTGCTCTTCTTTTTCTAGTGCTTTGAGCTGTAGTGTTAAGTCGTTTATTTGTTGATTTCTACTTCTTTTTTTGAATGCACCCCATGAAATAAATCTTCCTCTAAGTACTGCTTTCATAGTGTCCCAGAGATTTTGATATGATGTGTCTTTGTTCTCGTTTACTTCTAAGAATTTTTTTATTTCCCTCCTGATGTCTTCTGTTATCCATTCATCATATAATAGTGTATTATTTAGTCTCCAGGTATTGGAGAAGTTTCTGTTTTTTATTCTGTCATTTATTTCTAATTTCAATCCATTATGATCTGATAGAGTACAAGGTAGTATCTCTATCTTCTTGTATTTACTAACAGTAGCTTTGTGGCATAAAATATGGTCTATTTTAGAGAAGGATCCATGTGCTGCTGAGAAGAAAGTGTATTCATTCTTTGTTGGATGGTATATTCTATATATGTCCGTTAAGTCTAAATTGCTGATTGTGTTGTTGAGATCTATAGTTTCTTTATTCAATTTTTGTTTGGACGATCTATCCAGTGGTGAGAGAGGTGTGTTAAAATCGCCTAGTATTATTGTGTTGTGGTCTATTTGATTTCTGGAATTGAGAAGGATTTGTTTGACGTACGTGGATGAGCCAATGTTCGGGGCATAGATATTTATGATTGTTACGTCTTGCTGATTTATGCTTCCCTTAAGCAGCATGTAATGTCCTTCTTTATCCCTTCTGACTAGTTTTGGTTTGAAGTCCACATTATCTGAAATGAGGATGGATACTCCAGCTTTTTTGCTGTGTCCGTGTGCATGGTATGTTTTTCCCCATCCTTTCACCTTTAGTCTATGGGTGTCTCTTTCTATGAGATGTGTCTCTTGCAGGCAGCATATTGTTGGATTTTTCTTTTTAATCCAATCTGCCAGTCTGTGTCTTTTGATTGATGAATTCAGGCCATTAACATTCAGGGTTATTATTGTGATATGATTTATATTCCCAGTCAATTGACTCATATTTGTTTTTGACATGATTTGGTTTCTCCTTTATTTGGCTATTCCTTTAGGCTAGCGCCTCCTGTTGCTGATTTGCATCGTTGTTTTTCATCTCTTCCTCATGGAATATTTTGCTGAGAATGTTCTGTAATGCTGGCTTTCTTTTTGTAAATTCCTTTAGCTTTTGTTTATCATGGAAGGATCTTATTTCATCGTCAAATTTGAAGGTAAGTTTTGCTGGGCATAAGATTCTTGGTTGGCATCCATTTTCTTTCAGGGCTTGGTATATGTTGTTCCAGGCCCTTCTAGCTTTTAGGGTCTGGATTGAAAAATCTGCTGATATTCTTATTGGTTTCCCTCTGAATGTAATTTGATTCTTTTCTCTCGTGGCCTTTAAAATTCTGTCTTTATTTTGTATGTTAGGTATTTTCATAATAATGTGCCTTGGTGTGGGTCTGTTGTAATTTTGTATGTTTGGAGTTCTATAAGCCTCTTGTACTTGGTTTTCCATTTCATTCTTCAGATTTGGGAAATTTTCTGTTATTATTTCATTGAATAGATTGTTCATTCCTTTGGTTTGTTTCTCTAAGCCTTCCTCAATCCCAATAATTCTCAAATTTGGCCTTTTCATGATATCCCATAGTTCTTGGAGATTCTGTTCATGATTTCTTACCATCTTCTCTGCTTGTTCAACTTTGTTTTCAAGGTTAAATATTTTGTCTTCAATGTCTGAGGTTCTGTCTTCCAGGTGTTCTATCCTATTGGTTATGCTTTCTATGGAGTTTTTAACTTGGTTTATTGTTTCCTTCATTTCAAGGATTTCAGTTTGGTTTTTTTTCAGTATCTCTAACTCTTTATTGAAATGATCTCTTGCTTCCCGTATTTGGTCTTTTAACTGTTGATTGGTGCGATCATTTAATGCCTGCATTTGCTCTTTCATCTCCTCCTTCAATGCCTGCATTTGCTCTTTCATCTCCTCATTAGCTTCCCTGATCGTTTTAATTACGTACATTCTGAACTCCCTTTCTGACATTTCTTCTGCTGTGCTGTCATTGGGTTTTATTGATGTAGTATCTAGGTTTGTTTGGGACATTTTCTTCCCTTGTTTTCTCATAATGGTCAGTTGTCAGTGGGACCCTGAGATATTGCAGTTTTCCACTATTGGCTTATAGTGTCCCGGTAAATTTCCAGTGTATCACCTCCCAGCCTTCAGTAGCCTGATATCTTGGAGGAATCTGATAAAGCAGCTCATTCGAAGAATACTGCCCCTAGCCCCCTACTGGTTCCACGTTTTGGAACTGGCTCTGTGCGGAAATGCTCTCACTGCGGGCCTGCACCGTGCAGCTGGCCATGTGGGAAGAGCCCACTGCCGGAGTGTGGAAGACTACCTTGGGAAGACTCAAGCTGCCCTGCCCGGCTCCGCTAAGCCACCTCTATCTGGGCCTGCCACCCGGGCTGAGCTTTACCCAGTGGGCAGACTCACCCGTGGCTCTATTTCAGTCCGAGTCTCTCTATGCCTCCCCCTCTTAGCTCCTGGGTTCTGGAGCGACCGGGGGTGCAGTCTCCCTCTAGGCCGCCATCTTGGATCTCCCCGTGAAGAGAGCCCGCAGCCGGAGTGGGCAGAGCCGCCTGAACAGGTCTCCGGCTGCCCTGCCCTTATCCCCGAGGCTGCTTGCAGATCGAGGCTCTCCGCTGGTTCTTTGCAGGAGTACACTGCGCTGCAGCGGCTCCGGGACTCGGAGCCTGCTCTGTTCAGAAAGGCTCTCACTAGCGGGCCAGTTCCGTTCTGAGAACCTGGAGAAGCTGGCTGTGTGGGCGGGGCCCACCGCCGGAGTGCGCAGGGCTGCCTGTGGATGACTCTAGCTGCCCTGCCTGGCTCCGATAAGCCACCTCTATCTGGGCCTGCCACCCAGGCCGAGCTTTACCCAGTGGGCAGACTCACCCGTGGCTCCACTTCAGTCCGAGTCTCTCAATGCCTCCCCTTCTTAACTCCTGGGTTCTGGAGCGAATGGGGGTGCAGTCTCCCTCTAGGCCGCCATCTTGGATCGCCCCGTGAAGAGAGCCCGCAGCTGGAGTGGGCAGAGCCGCCTGAACAGGTCTCCGGCTGCCCTGCCCTTATCCCTGAGGCTGCTTGCAGATCGAGGCTCTCCGCTGGTTCTTTGCAGGAGTACACTGCGCTGCAGCGGCTCCGGGACTCGGAGCTTGTTCTGGTCAGAAAGGCTCTCACTAGCGGGCCAGTTCGGTTCCGAGAACCTGGAGAAGCTGGCTGTGTGGGCGGGGCCCACCGCCGGAGTGCGCAGGACTGCCTGTGGATGACTCTAGCTGCCCTGACCGGCTCCGATAAACCATCTCTATCTGGGTCTGCCACCCGGGTCGAGCTTTACCCAGTGGGCAGACTCACCCGTGGCTCCACTTCAGTCCGAGTCTCTCAATGCCTCCCCTTCTTAACTCCTGGGTTCTGGAGCGACTGGGGGTGCAGTCTCCCTCTAGGCCACCATCTTGGATCGCCCCCAACATCATTCTTAATGGAGAAAAACTGAAACCATTCTCTTTAAAAATGGGAACAAGACAGGGATGTCCCCTTTCACAACTTCTATTCAACATTGTCCTTGAAACTCTAGCCAGAGCAATTACGCAGACTAAAGAAATTAAAGGATATGAATAGGAAAAGAGGAACTTAAGCTGTCACTATTTGCGGATGACATGATTCTATATTTAGAGGATCCAAAACACTCTTCCAGACTTCTAGACCTCATCAATGAATTCAGCAAAATAGCAGGCTATAAAATCAACACGCATAAATCTAAAGCATTTTTATACACAAGCGACGAAACAGCTGAAAGGGAAATGAAGAAAACAACTCCATTTGCAATAGCCTCAAAAAAATAAAATACTTGGGCATCAATCTAACCAAAGAGGTAAAAGATCTCTACAATGAAAACTTCAAAACATTGAAGAAAGAAATTGAGGAAGACCTTAGAAGATGGAAAGATCTCCCATGTTCTTGGATAGGCAGAATTAATATTGTCAAAATGGCCATACTACCAAAAGTGCTATACAGATTCAATGCAATTCCAATTAAAATCCCAATGATGTACCTTACAGAAATAGAGCAAGCAATCATGAAATTCATCTGGAAGAATAAGAAACCCAGAATAGCTAAAGCAATCCTTAGCAGGAAGAATGAAACAGGGAGTATTGCGATACCAGAACTTCAACTATATTACAAAGAAATAGTAACAAAAACAGCATGGTATTGGCACCAAAGTAGACAGGAAGATCAATGGTACAGAATAGAGGACACAGACACAAACCCAAATAAATACAATTTTCTCATACTAGACAAAGGTGCCAAAAATATGCAATAGAGAAAAGATAGCCTCTTCAACAAATGGTGCTAGGAAAACTGGAAATCCATATGCAACAAAATAAAACTAAACCCCTATCTCTCACCCTGCACAAAACTCAACTGACAATGGATCAAGGACCTTGAAATCAGACCAGAGACCCTGCATCTTATAGAAGAAACAGTAGGTCCAAATCTTCAACTTGTTGGCTTAGGATCAGACTTCCTTAACAGGACTCCCATAGCACAAGAAATAAAAGCAAGAATCAATAACTGGGACAGATTCAAACTAAATAGCTTTCTCTCAGCAAAGGAAACTATCAGCAATGTGAAGAGAGAGCCTACAGAGTGGGAGAAAATCTTTGCCACTCGTACTTCAGATAGAGCACTGATTTCCAGAATATATAAAGAACTCAATAAATTCTACACAAAGAATACAAATAACCCAATCAACAAAGGGGCTAAGGATATGAACAGACACTTCACAGAAGAAGATCTACAAGCAATCAATAGATACATGAGAAAATGTTCAACATCTTTAGTAATAAGAGAAATGCAAATCAAAACTACCCTAAGATTTCATCTCACCCCAATTAGAATGGCGATTATCAAGAATACAAGCAACAATAGGTGTTGGAGAGGATGTGGGGAAAAAGGTACACTCATATATTGCTGGTGGGGCTGCAAATTAGTGCAGTCACTCTGGAAAGCAGTGTGGAGATTCCTTAGAAAACTTGGAATGGAACCACCATTTGACCCAGCTATCCCACTCCTTGGCCTATACCCAAAGGACTTAAAATCAGCATACTACAGAGATACAGCCACATCAATGTTCATAGCTTCTCAATTCACAATAGCCAGACTGTGGAACCAACCTAGATGCCCTTCAATTGATGAATGGATAAAGAAACTGTGGTATATATATACAATGGAATATTAGTCAGTTATAAAGAACAATAAAATTATGGCATTTGCAGGCAAATGGATGAAACTGAAGAATATCATGCTAAGTAGATAAGCCAATCTCAAAAAACCAAAGGAAGAATGATCTCGCTGATAAGCGGATGATGACACATAATGGGGAGTGGGAGGGGGGCAAGAATGGAGGATGGAGGGACTGTATAGAGGGAAAAGAGGGGTGGGAGGAGTGGGGAGGAAGGAAAAATAACAGAATGAATCAAACATCATTACCCTATATAAATGCATGATTATGCAAATGGTATGCTGTTACTCCATACAAACAGAAACCACATGTATCCCATTTGTTTACAACAAAAATAAATTTTAAAAAAATCTAATTATTATCATGCACAAATCTATTTGTTATTTATATGCAGT
This sequence comes from Sciurus carolinensis, assembly GCF_902686445.1. Taxonomy (NCBI): domain Eukaryota; kingdom Metazoa; phylum Chordata; class Mammalia; order Rodentia; family Sciuridae; genus Sciurus; species Sciurus carolinensis. Next base: position 29,658,379 of record NC_062219.1, read on the forward strand.
TATGTTATCGATATAGGGTCGCTCAGTGGGCATTTGATCCGAAAGACCACACTCAAAGCAGCTGCTCTGTGCCCTTTGGAAGCTCTTCAAGTAGCCCTTAAAGCTTTTTGCTGTGGAAGTCAGAAATTGACTGGTCCTTGAAATCAGTGGCATTTGACATATGTGAACTGTGTAAAGCATTCCCCTCTCTCTTGATCAAGGCACCAGATCCAGGGAACTCTCCATCCTCTGCCTTTCATAAGGATGCTTAGGTTTAGGGTCCAGCCTAGAGTGCCCTTGGAGGATTTCTGTTGATCTGGTGATTCTTGTCATGCCTTTAGTGTTTTGTTGCTCTGCATAAAGAGAACATTCTGTAAAAGTTGTGGTTGAAGCATCAAGAGGAACAAAATGGGATTTCTCCAAGTTTATCAAATGATTATGACCTGCTTTTCTGCTGCAATTCCTCTAATAAACATTTATTTAAAAAAACAAAAGAATTTGTTTTTCATTTCTAGATTTCTTGCCTTAGGAACTTAAATATGTTTATGATTTTTTACTTTTGTCAGTTATTGAGAGCTTATTTGTGATATTAATGGTACTAATACTCTAGAATCATTGGAGGACAGGATATATAAAAACTTATTTACATTATTCAAATAGTGTTTTGTTTATTTTTTGCTCTGTTAAATATGTCAAAGGCTAAAGTAGATTTGTTAAAACCTGTCAGACATTTTTCTCTTAACTTCTAATATTTCAGTAGCTTGATGCTATGTGACAATTTATACCTTTTTGAATCATGACTTTTGATATCACAAAATGACCATGTGTTTCCTTTTAATTCTGTTTGCCTTCATTTTACCTTGTCTGAAATTTATTCTGCTACTCCTGCTTTCTATGGATATTTTCCAGATAAACATCTTTTGCAGCCTCATTTTTAACAAAGTAGGGGTTCCAAGTGGAGACCCAGAATACATAGAACAGAAGCCCAGCAGAAGTTCTGCGATCACAGAGCCTTTCTTCTGGCTCTGCCACCAGTTTAACACGAAGCAGGTTGTTTAGCCTGTGTACACCTGTCTTAAAAATCTGTAAAATTGGTGGAAAGGAAATGAAGTTTTATGAGAAAAATTCTTGATAAATTAATAAAGCAAATTTCCTTAAATTGATAAAATCATCAACAAACATACTTAAAAGTAAAATATTAGCAGTATTACTTTTAAAATCAGGAATAAGATAAGGATGTCCTCATTAGCTGCTTATGTTAAACACTTAACTAAGGTGATAGTCATCCACTTAAGAATAGAATGAGAACTAACATATATAAAAATTGTAAAGGAGTGTGGTAAGAATGAAGGAAAGAAGGACTGTATAGAGGGAAAAGAGGGGTGGGAGGGGTGGAGGGGAAGGGAAAAAATAATGAATCAAACATCATTGCCCTATGTAAACGTATGATTACACAAATGGTATGCCTTGACTCCATGTACAAATAGAGAAACAACATGTATCCCATTTGTATACAATAATAATAATAAAAAAAAATCAGAGGGAACATTAGGTTTTGGCTTCCAGGATGGTTTAATAGGGCTGTAGAAGAACTTCAAGATGATTCTCATAAAAGTTGTTTTCCTTGTGAAAAAAAAAATTGTAAAGAAATGTGACTCTCAGGTTTTGAAGAAAATGTAATAATATTCATAGAAAATTCAAGAAAATCTACAAAGGAATTCTTCAAATTTATACAAGAACACTCATACATTGTTGGTGGGACTGAAAATTAGTGCAACCGCTCTGGAAAGAGGTATGGAGATTCTTAAAACCACATATGAAATGCAGTAAAAATGGAGATAGATTTAGGTTAGTGGTAACTGTGGAAAGGTGGAAAGCAAGCACAGAACAGTACACAGAAGACCCAACTGAGTGTGCAAATAATATTTTATAAACTGGGAATAGCTATCTGGGTATTTATGGTTTTATTCTATTTTTGCTTTTTGTACATCCAACGTATATCATAATAAGTAAATTGAACTTGGTAACAGTCTATGTAAAAAAAGGTTGGGGAATTCTTTTGAACAATAAACAGTATGAGTCATCAGTAAGATGCAATTTTTTACAACTAAGGCAATCCTGGGCAGCATTAAGAAAGACTATCAGTCAGAGGCAGTACCAGGGACCCATTGTTTGTTAGATTCTCTTGTACTGTCTTCCACTGGAAAGTAAGTTTGCAAGGGCAGAGGTCTCTGATGTACCTCAAGTTATTATACTGGTGCTTGACACATGTGAGGCTCTTGGAAGTCTTTGTTAAGTGATGAATGATTTCATATTCTTGTGTATAAAACAAGCATATTTTTATTGGATTCTATTTTGTTTAGGATTTCACCATCTGTTTCATAAATCACATAATCACATAAATCACATTGTTCCTTTCTCATACTGTTTTCATCTGGTGTTGGTAATGAGTTTATTTTAGTCTCCTAAAATACATTAAAGGAACCATTCCTCTCTATCCTCTAGAATACTTTGTCTAAGATTGGCATTATGTGTCCTTACAACATTTGGTAGAAGTTGTATGTTTAATTAACTGGTATGTGTGTATGTGTGTGTGTGTGTGTGTGTTTGCAATGGGGAGGTTTACAATGATGACTATTAGAAATATTCCTCAAATTGCAATGGCTCACCGCACAGAAGGCTCCTTTCTCATTCCTTACTCATGTAGCCACTGATGTTGGTCCAGCACCGATCCTGGTTGGCTCTCTTCCAGATTTTTCTATTGCAGGGCTTCACTGTAGAAAACTGCTTTGCTTCAACTACAAATAAAAGCAATTCAAATTCTAAGAAAGATCTTGGAGAAAGTCCTGTAAGCATCATTTTTGCCTTCATTCAACTGGCCAGCACCAGACTTGTGGCTTCAACCTAATGGCAAGGCAGATGTATTTCTAGGGAATGCAGATAGTATTGATGAGCATTCAGCCAACCTCTATCCTATGATTGGTACCAGTTTCCATATTCCTTATAATTCCATTTAGGTCTTTTATTTCATAACCAATAACTCACTAGGGATTCTTTTCTGATTTTAAAAATGTATGACCAAAATGTGTTTTAAGCATTGCATCATATGAAAGGGTAAAACTAGTCTGGCTGAGGGTGTGTTACAATATTTATTTTTCATATTATTTGTTTTTTCCTTTTCTTTCTTTTATTTCTTTTGTTCAACTTTACTCTAGCCAGCTCTCTATATCAATATTCTCTGTAGAACAGCTCTGGCTTTGTTTTCCTCTCCATTGTTACATATTAAATTAGTTTCTGTTCTTACCTTTATTAGTTCCTTCAACTTCCCCTGGGTTTTTTCTATTATTTAAAAAAAATTCTTAATGTGCTTGCTTATCTCATTAATATTCATTTTTTCTTCTTTACTAATGCAATTATTTATACATAGCTCTTTCTCACAAACTCCAGTATTAAGAATCTATAAAAAAGTGCCGTTGTTTCCTAAGTTCCTATATGATTTCTTCTTCAACTAATAAATTATGAATTTTTAAATTTTAATCTTTAAATGAATAGGTTTAAGAATTATTTTCTTGTTATTATTAATTTAGTCAAGTCTACACAATTTTATAATTTTTAATCAAGTCTACACAATTCTGTTAGTGTAAATGATGACTTTATAAATATCCTTCCATTGTTACAGTATTTATCATCTTATGGCTATACTACAATGATATCACCAAACACTTTGAGATCCCTATGCAATTGTTAAGTTAGTGAAAAGGAACAAAACAAAAATGAACACTTTTCACTTATTTTGTAATTTCAACTGTGAGAATTAAGAAGTGAATGTTTGTATTTGTTTCTGAAAAAATCATATTTTCATACTTTATTATTCTGTCCATTTTTTGTGTAAAACCTTTCTGCTCTGTGATTCTAATTATGCCAGAGTACAGATCTTTAAAGAAGAAATACTACCAAAGACTAGGTTACCAAATATACTAGGACCAAACCTAATGGATGTGGTCAGGACATTGAATGATCATAAAATTACATCTTTTCTTTTCTGAGAGATTCGTAAGCTCTGGAATTAGGCTGAACTGCATTGGAATCCCAATTTTGTCTTTTACTAACTGTAAGATGTTGGGCAATGTGCAGATATGCTCTGCTATTTAACTTCTCTTTGTAAAACAGAAATAATGATACCTCGAAGGGTTAGTACGTGGATAGGGAAACACTTGTTAACATTTGGACGTGGCACACATAATAAATGAGAGATTTTATTATTACTTTATATATCAAATTTTAATAAATTACTCAAAGTTTTGATTTTTTTTTGTATTTGAATTTCGTATTTATTAAGTGATGGTTCCCAAACACCCAGAGAGTTTACAAAACAAGCAAGATTCCCAATCTTCATCCTAGAGATTGTGAAGATCAACCTCCCAGTTCTTCCAGCTAATTAGTTTGGGTCAGATTAATGAACTATTTGAAAGCTAAGTTCCAAAACTTGGTTTTCAGCCAGAATTCTAGCAGAGGATCAGTGGTCATATGTAAGAATTCAACCTTGATTAATTCAATGAGAAGGGTAATTATATTACCAAAGTAACTTAATTCCTCTCAAAGGGCTCATTTCTTATTAAGCCTATTCATTAATATGTTTCTTGATTGCCATAGTTTGAAAATTAGCATACATGCTACACTCATCTCATGAAACTCTTCTGTATTCTCTGTTTCTACTTCTCATGTTCACATTCCTTGGTTAAAATGCCTCTTTTAATTCTATTTCCTGTTTTTTTTCCAATGGCCATTTTAATTTAAGAGATTCTCATCTTTGGTCACAAATCTGGAATTAATAAACCTCTTTTACTCTAAATATCAAACAGTGTCCAGCAGACTTTAACATGTCCACATTCTCTGTGAAACACATGCTAGAGAAATAATCACTCTCTTAGGAATAGGGTTGGGCTATCATCCCAGAGCACAGGTTCCAAGATTCAATCTAAGATCCAAGCAGGTCATATTTATTAAGACTTTAGAATATAACTACAGGTATATCTACATGAAATATCAAGTAATTTACACTGGGAAAATTATTTAAGTGTATTAAATAATAAGGGTTTCATTTAAAATATCTAGATTCATCAAATTCTTAAAGTTTGGAAGAACATTCCTGAGCCAAACTTTTACATTTATGATTTCTAGCCTTTTTCCATTAAAGAATTGTTTTGGAAAATTTGAGTAAGATCTGTTTAGCAGCTTTCAAACATGCAAAGAGCCAAAACAAAAAGTGAATAAAGGATGCAATAGGGTGATTTGAAAGCATATTTTTTAGAATGACATTTTGAGTGGAGATTACTTCTTACAGGGAAATACCTTCTCACAGAGCAGAGAATTTTCTTTTAAGGTGAAATTTTAAGACAGAAAATGCACACCTGAAAATATAATAAATGATACAGGATAACAAAGCTGTTCTTAGTCCAAATTGGCATTCAAGATGTCAGGATTTTGTTGGTTTGTTTGTTTCATCTAGAATCATTAGCATAAATGGCCATTTGCTAACAGCAAATGGTATAGACATTAATATTTGCTACCAGTTCTTGGTATAGACATTAAAGTGGATTATTGAGTATTGTATCCAAGAGAGATTTTCAGGAAGTCTTATATCAAATAAATATTCCAAATTTACAGTTAAGCACTTTTTTGCTTAACTGTAAGCAAAAGATTTTATATATTGTTTTAAAATTTTTAAATTTTAAAGCAATATATAAACACATACAATTACATACACAATGTTAGATCTACTTGTAATCATATGCCAACATCAAAGGCTATTTAGCTGCTTCTTTTAACTTTGATTCTCATTCACTATAAAGTGCCATATGATGTGAATTGTATAGGTTTTCCTGTGGGTTTGACCTCAGTCCAAGTTGGTATTATTAAAATTGATCAAGGAACAAAAGGAAAAACTCACACTTGTTTTTTCAAAATTTCATTGCCAGAAAGTAACAGACTGCCATGCATTATAACTTAAAAGAAACAGGGAAAAATATATTAATAGACATCACTTTTTTTAACCTCTACTGATGCCACCTAACAAAGTGTGTAAAAAACAGGCTTAAGCCACTAGAAATATCATAGAAGTTAGAGATGCTTTACCTATTTCTTTAAAATTTTTCATTTAAAAAAGTTTTGTATTAAAATAATTACAGAAAAATGCACAAAAAAACACCCATAGTTTCACAAGAATTAAAAAATGATAATTTCCTCACATTTGCTTTTTTCCTTCCAAAATATTGTATGGATAAAGTTGAGGTCCTCTTTGACCACTACCCTGTTCCCCTCCCTCTTCCTAGAGGGAACCGCTATCATGAGTTTGATATGCCACAGTCTGGCTCTCTGGGTTTCACGGCTCCAAACTTGGCCTTAAATTAGAGCCTTGGGCTCCTGTTCCATGAAAGTTGTGCAATTTTGGACTCCATACAAGTGGTGTGGGCAGGACTCCAGCCCTTCTTGGGTGATTCCTCCTCTTCATCAGCTGGAACTCATTCAGCTCCTCACCCCCACCACCTCTAGCCTTCCACTGGTGGTCCCAGTCTGGCCCTCCTCCTTGACCAATGCACATTCCACTTCTCCTCTTGAGCAAGAACTGAAACCCCATCCTCTTTTGTTCTAATGGGGTCCTGGTTTGCTATTGGGTCTATAGCTTTCTTTAGCCCCAACTCTAATATACTTTCTCTTTTCTAACTCCTGAGAATCAGTCTCTCTCTCTCTCTCTCTCTCTCTCTCTCTCTCTCTCTCTCTCTCTCTCTCAGTAGAATGAATTATGGTGTTTCTGTTTTTGGAGCACAGCAAGTGGTTTTAATATATCCCACCACTTCATTTTTGACCCTAAAGCTCCCTACTATCTAAGTAAAATTCATTTAAAAAGAGTTAAGCTTCAAAAGGAACAAAACAGCAACATGTTTTTAAAAAGAAAAATATTTACAATATACTACACTATTTGTTATGGTTTGGATGTGAGGTGTCCCCAAAAAACTTACATGTGAGACAATGTAAGAAAGTTCAGAGGAAAAGTGATTGGGTTGTAAGTCTTAACCCAGTCGTGAATTAATCCACTGGTAGGGAGTAACTGAGTGGTAACTGAAGGTGGGTAGGGTGTTACTGGAAAAAGTTGTCACTGGGGACATGCCTTTCGTGAGCTTAATTTAGTCTCTCTCTGCTTCCTGATCATCATGTAAGCTGCTCCCCTTTGCCATACACTTCTGCCATGATGTTCTGCCGCATCTCAAGTCCCGAGGAATGGAGCTTGCTGTCCATGGACTGAGACCTCTGAAATTGTAAGCCCCCAAATAAACTTTTCCTCCTCTACAATTGCTCTTGTAGGGCCTTATTCACAGAGCAAACATTGCTCATTCATCACAAAAATACAGTGTTCATTCATCATATAAATGTTCACAGAGTAACTGCTATCCACCAAGGACGTACTTCTACCCACTAAGGATATAAAAATGAACAAAACAAGAAAGAAGGGTAAAAAAAGTGGCTCTGATTTTTGTGTGAATATATGCACAACAGATGGATGAATACATAAATGTAGATGGAATTCTATCTATATAGCTATATTCTCTCCATCTGAACAATTTTCACTTTCTCTTTATAACTCTCTACCTATCTATATAGCAATCTTATGTTTACAAAGTTGGGAAGTGAACTGTACAGTGCTGGAGTTAGAAAGACCTTTGCAATTTCAGACAGATAGTCAGGGAAGGCCTAACTTTGAAGGTGGTGAAGGAAATAACAAGGAGCCCTTTGATGGAAAACCATTTCAGCAGAATTAGCAAGTGCAAATTTCTTTTTTTTTTAACTTATTTTTATTGTAAACAATGGGATACATGTTGTCTCTATTTGTACATGAAGTAACAATATACCATTTACATAATCATACATTTACATAAGGTAATGATATTTGATTCATTCTTTATTTTTTCCTCCCCCCACCCCTCCCATCCCTCTTTTCCCTCTATACAGTCCCTCCTTCCTCAATTCTTGCCCTCCACCCACCCCTGATTATGTGTGATCATCCGCTTATCAGTGAAATCATTCGCCTTTTGGATTTTTGAGATTGGCTTATCTCACTTAGCATGATATTCTCCAATCTCATCCATTTGTCTGCAAATGCCATAATTTTATTATTCTTTATAGCTGAGGAATATTCCATTGTATATATATACCACAATTTCTTTATCCATTCATCAATTGAAGGACATCTAGGTTGGTTCCACAGTCTGGCTATTGTGAATTGAGAAGCTATGAACATTGATGTGGCTGTATCTCTATAGTATGCTGATTTTAAGTCCTTTGGGTATAGGCCAAGGAGTGGGATAGCTGGATCAAATGGAATGTCCATTCCAAATTTTCTAAGGAATCTCCACACTACTTTCCAGAGTGGCTGCACTAATTTGCAACCCCACCAGCAATGTATGAGTGTACCTTTTCCCCACATCCTCTCCAACACCTATTGTTGCTTGTATTCTTGATAATCGCCATTCTAATTGGGGTGAGATGGAATCTTAGTGTGGTTTTGATTTGCATTTCTCTTATTACTAAAGATGGTGAACATTTTTCCATATGTTTGTTGCTTGCTTGTGCATCTTCTTCTGTGAAGTGTCTGTTCATTTCCTTAGCCCACTCGTTGATTGGATTATTTGTATTCTTGGTGTAGAATTTATTGAGTTCTTTATATATTCTGGAAATCAGTGTTCTATCTGAAGTATGAGTGGCAAAGATTTTCTCCCACTCTGTAGGCTCTCTCTTCACATTGCTGATAGTTTCCTTTGCTGAGAGAAAGCTATTTAGTTTGAATCTGTCTTTTATTTCTTGTGCTATGGGAGTCCTGTTAAGGAAGTCTGATCCTAAGCCAACAAGTTGAAGATTTGGACCTACTGTTTCTTCTATAAGATGCAGGGTCTCTGGTCTGATTTCAAGGTCCTTGATCCATTGTGAGTTGAGTTTTGTGCAGGGTGAGAGATAGGGGTATAGTTTCATTTTGTTGCATATGGATTTCCAGTTTTCCCAGCACCATTTGTTGAAGAGGCTATCTTTTCTCCATTGCATATTTTTGGCAACTTTGTCTAGTATGAGAAAATTGTATTTATTTGGGTTTGTGTCCGTGTCCTCTATTCTGTACCATTGATCTTCCTGTCTATTTTGGTGCCAATACCATGCCGTTTTTGTTACTATTGCTTTGTAGTACAGTTGAAGTTCTGGTATTGCAATACCCCTGCTTCATTCTTCCTACTAAGGATTGCTTTAGCTATTCTGGGTTTCTTATTCTTCCAGATGAATTTCATGATTGCTTGCTCTATTTCTGTAAGGTACATCATTGGGATTTTAATTGGAATTGCATTGAATCTGTATAGCACTTTTGGTAGTATGGCCATTTTGACAATATTAATTCTGCCTATCCAAGAACATGGGAGATCTTTCTATCTTCTAAGGTCTTCCTCAATTTCTTTCTTCAATATTTTGTAGTTTTCATTGTAGAGATGTTTTACCTCTTTGGTTAGATTGATGCCCAAGTATTTTATTTTTTGGGGGGCGCTATTGCAAATGGAGTTGTTTTCCTCATTTCCCTTTCAGCTGTTTCGTCGCTTGTGTATAAAAATGCTTTAGATTTATGCGTGTTGATTTTATAGCCTGCTATTTTGCTGAATTCATTGATGAGGTCTAGAAGTTTTCTGGAGGAGTTTTTTGGATCCTCTAAATATAGAATCATGTCATCAGCAAATAGTGACAGCTTAAGTTCCTCTTTTCCTATTCGTATCCCTTTAATTTCTTATCTGCCTAATTGCTCTGGCTAGAGTTTCAAGGATAATGTTGAATAGAAGTTGTGAAAGGGGACATCCCTGTCTTGTTCCCGTTTTTGAAGAGAATGGTTTCAGTTTTTCTCCATTAAGAATGATGTTGGTCATGGGCTTAGCATAAATAGACTTTACAATGTTCAGGTATGTTCCTACTATCCCTATTTTTTCTAGTGTTTTGAGCATGAAGGGGTGTTGTATTTTGTCGAATGCTTTTTCTGCATCAATTGAAATAACCATATGATTCTTATCCTTAAGTCTGTTGACATGATGGATTATGTTTATTGATTTACGAATGTTGAACCATCGTTGCATTCTAGGGATGAACCCCACTTGATCATGGTGCACGATTTTCTTAATATGTTTTCAGATACAGTTTGCCAATATTTTGTTAAGCATCTTTGCATCTATATTCATCAAGGATATTGGTCTAAATTTTTCTTTCCTTGATGTGTCTTTGCCCGGTTTGAGTATGAGGGTGACATTAGCTTCATAGATGAGTTTGGTAAGGTACCGTCCATTTCTATTTCCTAGAATACTTTGAGAAGTTTTGGAATGAGTACTTCTTTGAAGGTCTTGTAGACCTTAGCTGAGACTCCGTCTGGTCCTGGACTTTTCTTGGATGGTAGGTTTTTAATGGCTTCTATTTTATTGCTTGATATTGATCTGTTTAAATTGTGTATGTCCTCCTGGTTCAGTTTGGGAGGAGCATATGTCTCTAGAAATTTGTCAATATCTTTGGTAGTTTCTATTTTGTTGGAATACTGATTTTCAAAGTAGCTTCTCATTATGTTATGTATCTCAGTGGTGTCTGTTGTGATATTTCCTTTTTCATCACAAATTTTAGTAATTTGAGTTTTCTCTCTCCTTCTCTTTGTTAGTGTGGCTAAGGGTTTGTCTATTTTGTTTACTTTCTCAAAGTACCAACTTTTTGTTTTGTCAATTTTTTGAATTGTTTCTTCTGTTTCAATTTCATTGATTTCAGCTCTGATTTTAATTATTTCCTGTCTTCTACTACTTTTTCTGTTATTCTGTTCTTCTTTTCTAGGACTTTGAGCTGTAATGTTAAGTCATTTAGTTGTTCACTTTTCATTCTTTTCTGGAATGCACTCCATGCAATGAATTTTCCTCTTAGTACCGCTTTCATAGTGTCCCAGAGATTTTGATATGTTGTATTGTCATTCTCATTGACCTCTAAGAATTTTTTATCTCCTCCCTGATGTTTTCTGTTATCCATGTTTCATTCAATAGCATATTATTGAGTCTCCAGGTGTTGGAGTAATTTCTGTTTTTAATTTTGTCATTGATTTCTACTCTCAGTCCATTATGACCTGATAGAACACAAGGCAGTATCTCTATTTTTTTGCATTTCCTAAGGGCTGCTTTGTGGCATAACATATGGTCTATTTTCAAGAAGGTTCCATGTGCTGCTGAGAAGAAAGTGAATCTGCTAGTTGATGGATGGAATATTCTATATTTGTCTATTAAGTCTAGGTTATTGATTGTGTTATTGAGTTCTACGGTTTCTTTGGTTGGTTTTTGTTTGGAAGATCTATCTAGTGGTGATAGCGGTGCGTTAAATTCACCCAGAATTATAGTGTTGTGGTCTATGTGATTCCTGCAATTGAGAAGGATTTGTTTGATGTACAGGGATGCACTATTGTTTGGGGCATAAATATTTACTATCGTTATGTCTTCCTGATTTATGGTTCCCTTAAGCAGTATGAAAGGTCCTTCTTTATCCCTTCTGACTAACTTTGGCATGAAGTCCACTTTATCTGATATAAGGATGGAAACCCGCACTTTTTTACTGAGTCCATGTGCATGGTAGGTTTTTTCCCATCCTTTCACCTTTAGTCTGTGGATGTCTTTTTCTATGAGATGAGTCTCTTGCAGGCAGCATATTGTCGGGTCTTTCTTTTGAATCTATTCTGCCAGTCTATGTCTTTTGGTTGATGAGTTTAGGCCATTAATGTTCAGGGTTGTTATTGAGATATGATTTGTATTCCCAGTCATTTGGTGGGGGGGCTTATTTTTGGTTTTAAAGTTGGCTTGGTTTCTCCTTTGAGTGGTTTTTCTCTAAGGTAGTTCCTCCCTTTGCTGACCTCCATTGTTGTTTTTCATTTCCTCCTCATGGAATATTTTGTTGAGAACATTCTGTAGTGCAGGCTTTCTATTTGTAAATTCTTTTAACTTTTGTATATCATGAAAGGATTTTATTTCATCTTCAAATCTGAAGGTTAGTTTTGCTGGGTATAGGATTCTTGGTTGGCAACTATGTTCTTTCAGAGCTTGATATATTTGTTCCAGGCCCTTCTAGCTTTTAAAGTCTGGGTTGAGAAGTCGGCTGCTATCCGTGTTGGTCTCCCCCTATATGTAATCTGATGCTTTTCCCTCGCAGCCTTCAAAATCCTATCTTTATTTTGAATGTTAGGTATTTTCATTATAATGTGCCTTGGTGTAGATCTGTTGTGATTTTGTGCATTTGGTGTTCTATAAGCCTCTTGTATTTGATTTTCCATTTCATTCTTCAGGCTTGGGAAATTTTCTGATATTATTTCATTGAATATGTTGTTCATTCCTTTGGTTTGTATCTCTGTGCCTTCCTCAGTCCCAATAATTCTTAAATTTGGTCTTCTCATGATGTCCCATAGTTCTTAGAGATTCTGTTCATGATTTCTTACCATCTTCTCTGTTTGGGCAACTTTATTTTCAAGATTAAATATTTTGTCTTCATTGTCTGAGGTTCTGTCTTCCAAGTGGTCTATTCTTTTGGTGATGCTTTCCATTGAGTTTTTTATTTGGTTTATTGTTTCCTTCATTTCAAGGATTTCCATTTCCATTTTTTTGTTTGTTTGTTTTGTTTTTTTGAGAATCTCTATCTCTTTGTTGAAATGATCTTTTGCTTCCTGCAGGTGCTTTTTCAGCTTTTTGGTATTATTATTCATTGCCTGCATTTGCACTCTTAACTCATCCTTTGCTTCGTGAATCATCTTAATCATGTATAATCTGAAGTCCTTTTCTGAAATTTCTTCTACTATACTGTCATTGGATTCTATTAATATAGAATCTAGATTTGTTTGGATCATTTTCTTCCCTTGTTTTTTCATGTTGTTCATGTATCTTCCCCTCTAGCAGTGCAGATCTGGGGTATTGCAGATTTCCCACTATAGGCTTATAGTGGCCCTATAGGTTTCCAAAACCCTTTCTTTAAGGGGAGATCAATATTAGCAGTGCCCAATTCAGGCACACTGCAATCCTAGACCAGATAGCCCCTACAAGGACAATAACAAAATTGTCATAATAAACAGAATGACAATATAACAAACAGATATGTTATATTCAATATAACAAAGAGATTTGCCATAAGGTCTGCAGTTTCTAATGGAGGACAAAGAGGATGCAGAGGGATATAGAATGTGGCTGTTAATGGGATAAGAAAAGATTATACAGAAGTCTAGATAATAGCAAGGGTGAGAGTGTACTCAAAAGAAATTGGATGTTAGCATGCAAAAAGGGAGAAAGAGACTCTGAGGGAACAGGTAAACAAAAGGAAAAGAGCAAGAAAAGTGAAGAAATAAAAACTTAAATTTTTTCTCTAAGGGGGAAAAAAGAAAATCTACAGTATAACAGTCATATAGTAATGAAACCTCCCAGAGTTCAGTAGCCTGATGCATGAGAGGTACCTGACAATGAGCTTCAAGCCTCCAGCAGGCGTCTCAGGATGGGATTTGCCCCACCTAAAGATCGGAGCTCCGGTTTCCAGGACTATCCACAATGGCTGCTCTGGCTTTGAAATGTGTTGGCAAATGGAGAGCTGAAACTCAGGGTGTGGACGTGGTCAGCTGGAGGTCCTGGAGGCAGGATGTGGTTGGTCAGGCAGGGGTCCTGGAGGTCTGGTGTGTTTGGTGTGGTTGTGGGATCCTGGAGGCCGGTTGCAATCAGTTGGTCTGGGGTCCCAGTGATAGGGCGCAGTCAGTTGGTCTGGGGGTCCTGGCAGCAGGGAGCAGTCAGTCGATGTGAGTGCCCCAGAGGCAGGGAGTGATTGGTCGGGCTGAGGGATCCTGGAGACGGGGCTCAGTCAGTTCGGCCAGCAGTCCTACAGGTCCTGGCTGTTGTCTCAAAATGACTGCAGCCACGTGTAATCAAACCTGCAGGTACTGTGACAGAGAACTTCCAGGCAACAGCAGGCAACTGGTGCTCCACTGGCGGTCGGCGATCAGTTTGCTGACTGTTGTCGGACAATCAGGAGAGAGTTTCTATGGGTCAGATTATATTAAGTATTTTAAGCCATGTTATGGTTTAGATGTAAGGTGTCCCCTCAAAGCTCATGTGTTAGATAATCAAAATTGTTCAGAGGTAAAATTATTTGGTATGAGAGTCTTGCTTAATCAGTGAATTAATCCACTGATTTGGTTATACTAGGGCGAATGTAGGCAGGTAGGGTGTGACTGGAGGAGGTTGGTTACTGGGGACATGCCTTTGGGGTTAATATTTCATCCTTGGTGAGTAAAACTCTTTCTTTGCCTCCTGATTGCCATGTTCTGAGTTGCTTTCCTTCTCCATACGATTCCACCATGATGTTCTGCCACACCTCGGGCCCACAGAAATGGAGTTGGCTGTCTGTGGACTGAGGCCTCTGAAACCATGAGTCAAATAAACTTTTCCTTCTCCTTTTGTTTTTGTCAGGTCTTTTAGTCACAGTGAAGAAAACACTGACTAAAACAGGCCATGAAGAAGACTTTGAATTTCACTGTGTAAGATGAGAAACCAGTAAAAAACTGGGGACAGAGGAGAAACATCTGGTTAGTTTTGACTTTTACTATGTTATTATTATCCTCCTACCTCCTTTTTGGGAGCAGACAAGTACAGAAGTAGTGCCTATATAAGTTGCTCTTACATCGTTCAGGCAAGAAATGGTGGTGGCTGAACCAGATGATAGTGGTGGTGGTGGTAAAAAATTTTGATTCCAAAATATTGTGAAGATAGAATGAACAAGATTTTCTATAGACTGAATGCTGGGTGTGAGAAAAAGAGACATCAGAATAAACTGAAGCAATTGAAGAAAACAATGGAGTTGATGTGTGTTGAATTAGAGAAGATCACAACAGGTTGAAGTTTGGTGGTAGAAATAAGGGTCTCATTTTGGAATGTATTAATTTTGACATTACTATTAGACAACAAAGTAGAGATCTTAAGTAGGTAGTTGGATATAAGTGTTGGGAGTTCCAGCTCTGGAGATAAAGAAAAAAGGAAAAAAAAATATATATATATATTTTTTTTTTCTCTTATAAATGTGTAAATGGCATTTAAGAACAGGAGACTGGAAGAGATTAAAAGGGTAGTGAAGATATAAAAGAAAGGCACTCCAAAATTGAACCCTGGGATATGACAGCATTCAGACTTTAGAGAAATGAGAAAAAATAAGCAGAGGCAACTGAGTGGAGCAATCATTGCTGGAGGAGAACCCACCACCACACACACACACACACACACACACACACACACACACACAAAGTGGTGTCCTGGAAGAAAAAAAAGAGAGTAGTATCCTGGAAGCCAAGTAAAAGTGTTTTTAAAAGTATGAAATGACCAGTCTCGTAAAATGTCATAGACCAGTATGAGGAGAAATGAGACATGAGATAGAGTCATGAAATTTAGCAAACTGGTAAACATTATGACCTTGAACAAAGAAACTTTAGCAAAGAAATTGGGTCAAAAACCTATTTTAAAAGGATTTTAAAGAGATTGGGAGGAGTGGAATAAGTGAAAGGAAGAAAGAATATATAAAATTACTTTTAGGATGTTTGCCTGTAAAGAGAAACGGGAAAATTGAGGAAGTGACTGGAAAAAGGATATAAGATCAAGGGAGGAATTTCTTGTTAAAGGATGGAGTATGAAATTTCTCTTCTGGTTGAATTCACAATAATAAGAAGTAGAAAATCACCAGTTGAGGGTGCAGATGGGGCAGGAGATCTTGTGAGTTTAAGGGAAAAGATAATAAATGTTGCCCAGAAACAAGAGCAGTCAGAATGAGTGTACTCTCCAGTTGTATTCACGTTAGGGTGTACAGGTTCAGAATATACAGAGCTGATTTTTTCCAGTACAGGATTCTACTTGGGAGAGTAATAAAAAAATGTAAAAACAGGTAAGTAACTTCAGCTTGTGAGAAAGGAATTCATGTAATAATGAATCGTGGAATCTATACTGTATATAGAGTGGGAAATGATAGGGTAAGTTGAAATATTAGATGTGGTTTTTTGATGAGTTGTTCAAGGATGATATTATAGCTGGACAACTGTTGGTAATGGTAAGGCCTAGGATGTGACCACAGAATGGGAACTGAGGAAGAAAGGACGAGATCCTTGGAGGGGAAATGATGAGGAAATGAAAATGGCAAGGTAGTGGAGGATCCTCTGGATAGATGTTGAAGGAAAGTTAGTGCTGGGGCGTGGGGAGTGGGTAATGTGGATGATTATTAGAGGGCTGGAGCAGAGGAGAGCATGAGGCAGTGACATAAGATTCAAAGCTAAGGGGATGAGAAGATGAAAGAACAATCTAGAAAGGTACTTCCATAGGTCTTTGTGCATTCATGGAAATATGTACTGTAGCCACACTCTTCACTACAGCAACCATCACTAGTCACATGTGCTATTTGAGTTTTTTAAATGTGAGTAGTGAGATTGAGGAACTTATTTCTAATATCATTTAACTTTAATGAATCTAAATTCAAATTTTAAATAGTCACATGTGGCTAGTAACCACTGCAACAGGCAATGAGAAGAAGCAAGGAGGATGTGTTCCTTAACATTAGTCTCAATGAACAGGGATTTAGAGAAAAAAAGGCTCAGCTTTTGAGCTAGCCTGTGGAAGAAGCATTGTCAGACAAGAATCACGATCAATTAGAGAAAAGAGTGAGGTTATAGAAAATTCATTTTTATGAATGGTTACAAATTCCAGAGGGCAGCATGGAAAAATTTCAGGAATTAGAGCAAGGGGATAGATATGGAGATAAAAAAAGATGCGTGCATAACCTACATGTGTTATAGTTACTGCAGACAGGTCTTCAGGAATTTTTGAGCAGAAAGTTCCTATTTTAATAATTTACTACCCCTCAGAGAAACCAACACAATGCCTTATATGATGTTGGTATTTAATAGATACTTGCAAAATAAAAATTTAAAAATTCAAAATCTCTGGCAGATCAGGCTATTCTTATTGATAACCTTTGAAGTACACAGTCTGGACAATAGTTATATTACACATTAGACTGATTACCTAGTGAGCAAATGGGAGATAGGACTGCAAAAATTCATCCAAATTCCACAACAGAAGGCAGCATTTACCTCTTAGAATTCAAATGACTTTGTTTAGAAAGCAAATATTTAATGAAATTAATAAATAATTACTAGTTATTGAATATTTTCCTTGAAGAACTCTATAGATATCATTTCGTTTAACCTCCTACAATCCTATGTTAGGCATTGTTATCCACATGTTATAGAAGACTCTACCAAATCTTACAAGTATAGTCATCTGGTCCAAAATCATACAGCTATTAAGTGTAAGAGTTGAGATTAAAGTCAGATTCTTTGCCTTTGTGGTTACATTTTCTTTCTTTCTCTTTCTTTTTCCTTGGATTTTCTTTTTTATTATTTCTTTATTTCTTTCCTCCTTTCTTTTCTTCCTTCCTTCTGCAATTTTTCCTTGGTCAAAAGTTAGTAGGTCATAGTGTTTGGATTTAAGTATAAAATATATCATTCAAATCTCTTCTCAATTAAAATATTGTATTAGTCTGTTTTCCATTGCTACAACAAACTGAGGCTGAGTACTTTACAAAGAAAAGAGGTTTAGTTAGCTCTCTGTGTTGTAGACAAAAGATCCAAGAGTGGGTGGCCTTCTCAGCTGGGTCTCTGGAAGGAACTACTTTGTGTCACATCATGGTTGATGGCATCATCACTCAAGAACTAACCAGGGTCCTGTGAGAACTACCTCAATCTCTTCTGAGGATAATAGTTGTAATGACCTAATCACCTTACACTAGGGCCCACCTCTTAACCATTCCACCACCATTCAACAGTGCCACACTGGAACCAAACTTCCAACATATATGCCTATGGGGAAACATACTCAAACCATTTCAAACCATGTCAAATATCAATATTTAATAAAATATTGATGCAAAAGGACAAAGAACAAGCATGGTAAAGACTTGTTTTCATGTTATTTTGACATTTTCAGTAATGGCTCTTGTACTTTGAGAGATTATAAATTGTAATTTGCATAATTGTGACATTCTCTAGCAGTCTGCAATGTTCTAGGTAATGAAAGGGTGATTTTCCTGTAAAAAAATTTTTTTTTGTTGTTTCTCATCTAGGAATCCAGAGTCTAATACAACGATTAGCATTTAGGAAGGATTAGATTATCAAATGGATGAGAAAATTGGAAAGATTCCAGCCTTTGAATTTGGTGATATGAAACCATAGCTTCTGTTCTTGTTATGCCAATTACCTTTTTTACTTTCTGTTATTTCTCTCTGGGATTTGATTCCATCTTCTGCAAAATAAGGGGGCCTTTGATAACATAGGCCTTTCCAGATCCAAGAGTCTATGATTTTAAGTACCACCTTTTTCCCCTTTCCCTTTTTTTAAAATTTGTGCATTACAGTGGATTTTATTGTGTCATATTTGTACATGCACATAACATTATTTGATCAATCTCATTCCCCACTACTTTCCCTTTCCCTCCACTCTTCCCTCTCTTGATCCACTTGTTGTACTCTACTGATCTCCCTTCTGTTATTGGTATTGTTCTTTTAACCAGTGCATCATAATTATGTATATGTTATAACATATAATATACTATATCATGTGAAAATGATGCAATCAAGAGGAGTGGTATTCATGAGATGTATGAGGCAAATACTGTTGAATAAAATCTTGGTATTATGAAAGTGTCAAATTGCATGAGAACAAGTCCTGGTGTAACATGACATAATGTTTTATAACATATGTGTATATATATATATGTTTATAGTTTATATACATGATATATATATACATGGTATACTCTAAAATAATGAAAAAAGTATAGTATAGCAAATACATACACTAGAGATACAGTCATTTATTAGCATTGTCAAATATGTACTGTATGTGATTGTGTGGTTATAATTTTATATAACTGGCAACACAGCAGGTTTGTTTACAGCAGCATTGCCACACATGTACACAAAGCATTGCAGTAGGACATTGCTGTGGCTATGATGTCATTAGGTAAGAGGAAGTTTTTATCTCCATCAGAGTCTCATGGGACAACAGTTGTAAACCTGGTCTGTCATTGACAAAACTTCCTCTTGCAGCACTTTATGATAGGTTTTCTTTCTTCACAATGACTATATTACTTACTACTCTCAAGTTTCCCGTTACCCCACTGCACTCCTGAGAGACCACACAAATGCTGGTCTCTTTCAACAATGGTCTCTCTACCTTTTCTTTCTCTTTGTTTTTCTTCCTTAAGTATCATTGAAATTTATCTTCTTTACCTGTGACATGCTCCCTTTCCTCTCCCGCTTCGCTTCAGTGTAGCATGCTGAAGATCAGCACCTTTGTGAGATTTTATTCCCTGCTATAGTTCCAGCACTAAGATAAGCCCCTGCCCTTTGGTAGGTACTAATTAAATATTTCATTGAGTGAATGAATGAATGAAGTTCTCAAGAGAAGCAGCCTTGTCCATCTTTGTCTTTCACACAGTAATTGTGAACAGCTAGCACAGTAATTGGCATGTGGTTCATACCCAATAAATGCTTGCTACCCAGAAGCCTCACATAATAGGGACAATTTTCAAATTAATTTTGAATGAAGGCAAATTTTTATGTTGAACCAAAGAAATAATATTGTTACTTTGCAAGTTTTTCCGAATCTGTGTCCAGAAAAATACACACAATTGATTCTGATGAAGAAAAATGCATTTTTCTTAAGTAGGGAAAAATTAAAAGAAAAATAAAATCCACAAAGTTTTCTTTGCAGTATAAACAATTTCAAAGTGGGGAAAAATAAATTGTATCACCAAATTTTCTTGATTATCATTCTTCTAAGTTATTTTGTAGTAATAACATCTTTAATGATTGAGCACAAATTATTCACTACATACCAGTATGCACCTTAAATATATCCATCAAATTGAGTCATTTAATCCTAAAGACTCTTTAAGATGCCTATAATTAACCTTGTGTGTAGCCTAGAAAAATAATGTGGCTAAGGTCAAAAGAATCTGTGAACTTTAGTTCCAGCTCAGGATGCTTCCTCTAAAAGGGCCATTCACCTACTCAAAGTCCACACTTCAAAAGTCAGACCGTCAGAGTTCCGTATACTTCATCTAATGTTATTTCTGCAGTTCTTTCTTAAAAGGCTTTCTTTCATCTCCCTGTCTCTAAGTAGATGAATGTCTAAATTTGAAATAGACAGTCTAAGAATGAATTCCAAAGTAGTACAGAACAGTTTTTTTGTGTAGAACATTGCTTCTTCCTTTTCTACCTTCTGTTTCAAAAATCAGCACATTCAGGGACAGTATCACCTTTCCTCTCTTCGAAAGCTATATCTGACCAATCATGTCCCTTTTCATGACTCCAGCTATTACCAATGTCCCCCAGGACCTGGCTTCCACACCATATTGCCAAACTTCCATTCAATTTGTATAAGCCCCAATGACACACCCCAAGCTGAAATTTTCATCCTCATAAACTGCTGTAGCCCTATTTTATATACTTAGACTCATGGCATTGTTAAATAATCAGTTGCTGAGATGAACTTTAATAGTTCTTGACTCTTGCCCTTTGTTGTAAGCTCCTATCAGTCACCAATCCCAATCCATTCCATTTCCTGTCATTCACTTCAAATCATAATAGATATTTACTACCCTGGTTGTCTCTACTGCCCTCTGCTGCATTCCTACCATCTCCCTGACCCAAGGCCTGCATCACCACTTCCTTTGGTTTGAAAACTACTATCCTAGCTTGTGTTCAGGCTTCCAGTTTGCTGACACACTCCATGCATACTTTCCACTATCATAAGAATAATGTTCCTAAAATACAAGTCTAATATTATAACTATTGGTTTTAAAGCACTCCTCTCTCCCTTGGAGTCTCATAAGGTCACATCTTAGAACAGTATCCATAGTCCATTACACTTCGATTCCAGACTTCCTTTCCTGGTTTATCTTCTGATTCCACTTATCTATCTCAGTCATCTCTGAAAGGTCATTGATTCCCAGGCACACCAAACATCCACCAGCCCATTTCTTTGCAAGTGTTGCGATCTCTGGTAGTGATGTCTTTTCAATTTCTCTTCACCTTAATCTTCCAGATGTGTCTTAAATATTTCCTTCACTGTGAAGCCTTTTCACATGTGCCCAGGAAGATTGGATCACTCCTTTCAGAATAAAGGGTATAACATGTATAATTTATTACTAAAAGACTGAAGATACAAATAGAAAGTAGCTAGAGCATATATGGAAATAGAACTTTGGCCTTCAACCTGAAGTATCCTGCCCAGAAAATCAACCCCCCTTACCTACCAAAAAAAAAAAAATCCACTGTAAGTCAGACATGTATGAATTTATACTGCTGTTTCTTGTAGTAACCAAGAAACTAAAGAACAATTTGTATAACAATCATCCCCAAATGACTATGAATTGATTAATAACTGACAGTTTCCCTAATTTTTTCTCTCTACTTCCAACTCAGGACCAACTGGAGAAAGACAAATAAGCACAATGACTAATCATATAGGATGCTCGTCTTCTAGTTATCATCCCATGTCAATAGCCTCCAGTCAGGACACAATTGAAGCCTTTCCTTTTTTTTTCCACTGTAAAAACTCCTACTCCTCAACCTTTGAGTCTCTGCCAAAATACAAGTGATGGTGGCTGACTCCCTTGCTATGGAAAGCTCTCAGTAAACAGTCTTACTTTGTCTTGCTTTTTTGACTAATTTTTGTTTATTTCTACCTTGCCCAGCCAGGGCTCACTACATAAAATTGCTCAGTAAATGAATTTTTTGTTATTGTCATGATTTTTGTTGAATGACTACTGGTACTTCAGAATGCTTTTCACAATAATTCAACTTTGTCCTCATATCTTTATTAACAATATTCCCTTAATATCCAGGTAAAAGCTGTAAGATCTATAGTGATATCTCCTCTTTAATTCTTGAAAATGGTAATTTTGCGACTTTCCTCTTTGCTTCATAAGTTTAGCTACTTGTTTATCTATATTATTAATGTCAAAGACCTACCTATGGGTTTCATAAATTTTTCAACATTTCTTTTTCTTCTTTCTTTTCTTTTTTTTCTTTTGACTTTTGATTTCTGCTACTGTCTTTTTAATTTTTTCCTTCCTCTTACTTCAGATTTAATTTTTCTTTTCTTTCTAGCTTCCCTATTATGAAAATTTAGATTCTAATAAACTAAATTTTTGTCAATGTTTCTTCTTTCTTAATGTAAGTATGTAGTTAGATCATTTTGAGACGTATTTTTACGTTTTGCTCAGGTAAGTCTACAGGAAGCTTATTGTAGGAATAGTTTTAGCCCACTACTAAAGAGTAGCCTCCTTACTGTACTCCCAAGTAAACAGTATCAGTGAGAGCTCTCCATTCTGTCTGGTGATATTAAAAATGACCCCCATGCCTGTGTGAGTCAGGGAAAACTGCTTGTATCACAACTTTGTAGTTGTTTGTTTTTTGACCTTGTAAAGATTCACCTTAAGCATGCTTTTTCTTTACATTTTTCAAAGACTCATAGGATTCCATATAGATATATTTCTAGAATCCTTTCAGTATGCAGCTCCCAAGTCTACAGAACTTTGCCCCAACATTTATGTCATCTCGGACTTCCTGGACTACAAACTCTGTCTCTTCAATTACATTACACAAGTGTTCCTCGCTTGGAATCTCCCTCTGCTCTGCAGTCTGGAATGTGCATCCAGGCAGAAATCCTGGGCAATTGTGGGACTCATTTCACTTGCTTCTCTTCTATCAGATTCACGGTCCTATCCTGCTTGTTGTTCAACATCTGAAAAGAGTTGTTTGTCCACATTTGCCCAGTGGTACAGTTAATTCAGCTGTGAAGGTAACTCCAGTGCCTTTCACTCTAGAGTTGTAAGTCCTACCATCAGTCTTGTTCTCCTGAATGCCATCTTTCATGCTGCTTCTAGAAGGATCATTCTGAAATGTAAACTTAAGTATGCCACTTCCTTGCAGAAAATTTCCAATAGTTCCACAGTGTGACATTGTTTCTAGCCCTCAGACTTTAAATTTTAGGACTTTAGCATGTCATGCAAGATATTTATGCTTCAAGCTCTACCTTCCTTTCTTGTCTCTTGCCATAGGCCCCCCACCCCAACACTGATCTCTCTATTCTAAACTTCAACTGCATTTCTAGTTCCTCAAATTCTCATACTTCTTTATACATTTGGGTCTTTGCCCTTATTTGCTTCTCCATTTATTTGAAATATCCTGTACCCACTCAAACTAAAATTTTGGAAATTATTTCAAATATTGTTTTTTCCAGGAAAGCATATCTGACCCTTGAATTATTACAGTCAAGGAATGAGCTTCATAGAAGGGTATGTACTTGCACAAAACCCTCTTATATTGAACTAGAATTGTGTTATGGTTTGGATATTAGGTGTCCCCCAAAAAACTCCTGTAGCAATCAAGGAATTTTTGTAGGTGAAATGATTAGATTATGCAACCTGTAGCCTAATTGGTGGATTGATTCATTGGGGGAGTAATAATTCGAAAGGACTACTGTACTGAGTGGTAATTTTAGGTAGGGGGGTCACTAGAGGAAGTATGTCACTGGGGGTATGCCCTTGGGCAATATAACTTGTCCCTGGCTTCTTTCTCTCTTGTTTTCCAGCTGCCATGAGCTGAGAAGCTTTCCTCTGCTATGCCCTTTTTCTATTGTGCTTGGCCTCATCTCAAACCCAGAGCAATGGCATCAGCTGACCATGAACTGAGCCTTCTAAAACCATGAGGCTCTAAATTTTTTCTCCTCTAGGCTGTTCTTGTCAGGTGTTTTGGTCACAGTGAGGGAAGGCTGACTAACACAAATTCCCATTGCATTGTCCCTCAATCATGCATTTGTCCTCAAACTTCCTCACTGAAGTGTACAATTCTTGATTGCAATGTCCTTACTTAATTTATTTTTCTGGACCTGGCATCCACAGAGATGGTCTGAATATTTGTATCTTCTCCCTACTAGAAAAAGTCTTATGCTGAAAATTCTTATGTGACTTTATAAAAGACACTCAAGGGAGTTGTCTATTCTGCCATATAAGGTTGCTGCATAAAGATGCCATTTATGAAACAGACAACAAGACACCACAAAACCTGCTGAGGCCTTGATCTTGGATTTTCTAAGATTCAGAACTGTGAACCAGAAGTTTCTGTTGTTTATAAATTACCAGTCTAATGCATTTTGGTAAAGCTACCTAAATAGTCTAAGACAGATGCCTCACACATAGCAGGTACTTAAAAAGTGTCTGTTGAAGAAATGAAAAGGTGAATGACTCTATCAATTGAAATAAGCACCCAGTTTTTAGGAGGAAGCCTACTCTGATACTGAAGAAGGAAAAATTGCACTAGAGCAGCATTCAGAAAACATGTTTGTAAAGTTGCAGTGTTGTATGCTTTGTAGGTTATATATGGCTTCTGTCCTATCTTACAACAACTTTTAAAAATGTAAAGGTAGTTCTTAATTAACATACTCTCTGTTTTAGGTTTATACAGACATGGGTTTAAATCTTGATTCTTAATCATTAGCTATATTATTGTGATCACTTCCTAACTTCTCCAATATTCCATGTGAGGCTAATAATACTTTTTTTCCACTAATGTTGTAAGGATTGAATAAGTAAGTCAGGGCCTAGACGTATATAACTGAGACGTATATAGAGCACTTGCCTAGCATGTACAAGGTCCTGTGTTCAATCTCCAGCAACGTACGTGCAAACACACACAGAGACACACACACACGCACAGAGTGAATCGGTGTTGTCACAGGCCCAGGTTTACTAAAGCCTACCCAGATTTGGCAATATAGCTAGAAATCGTAGGCTGGTTTCAGATAACAGACCAAGAAAATTTTAGGAAGCCTGTGTTCTTGAGTCACACTTCTTCAAATAAATTCCATATTTAGGCAGATATCTCAGACACTTTAGGTTTTTTTCACAAAGACATAAGTGAGAACTTTTTATTTATCCTCACAAAGGGTTCTGTAAAATACTTTGAAAATTGACTTCATTTGCATCAAATGCCACCAAAATGATTGAAATCTATAATTACCTTGAAGTTCAGGGAAATTTACTAATAGGTAAGTGTTATCCTCAGTTACATTTTGCTTAACACATACATACATGCTCACAAACACACGCATACATATTTACATGTACAATATATGCAATATGCAATATATTTACATATATGTATAATATTATATATTAATATATTTCTAATTCAATACTGAATTTAGGTAATTTCTAAAACAAATCATGTTTTGTGGAGGCAATTTTCTTAAATTTGCAATTGTTAAGAAAATAACTGTCAAATAACTGCTTAAAAAATACTTTGCGCCACTGAATTTCCTATAAGTTGTGTCACTTTGATTTAAATTTTTCAAAGTCCTTTCTATTTGACAGCAATCTAATAAATCTACTTGGCCTGTGTACCTAGCCACATTAGGGCTCATCTCCATGCTCTGATTATTAAAATCATTTGCCTATTGGAAATTCCCAGTCTTGATCCCTACCTCCATCTTACTGTGTGATGGGTTTCACGAATAAAATTTACTGAATAGACTCTGTTGACCAATGAAGCAAAAGTGAGTAGAACATAATTTTTAAACTACTTTCTGGCAATAAAGTTAATACATGTCCATGATAGAAATTTTGAGGTGTAAAAAAATGTATAAACATGGTAATAAAAATAAACTAAATAGCCTACATGTCTAGTAATAATATCATTAGTATTCATAGTAACAATATAACTGTGTCGATGCAGCCTATTGAATGTCATGTACTTCCATTCCCAATTTCCTTTTTGAAAAGATTGTTGAAATAACTTTCTAAAAAAAGTAAAAATCATCCCATTGCAGGTGCCCTCTTCAATTCCAACGAGTGACCGAGGCTTTTTAGTGTTTAGGCTAAGCCTTGCGATTAGCTCTTGGAAATGTGGTTAGGTTTTATGAGTTCTTAGGCGCTTACTAATTTACTTTATTGAAGGAATTCTGCAGTTCCCACCAGTAGAGACAAATACCCATGCCATCCATCTATGTGGTCCTATGGACCTGTTCCTTTGTCTGGAACATGTTTCCATTCCATTCTAAATCATTTTTTGCACATTCAAAATACCACATACTAAACAGCTTCAGAATTTACTTTCGCAATTGAAATATCTATATTATTCTTATGCTGGCTTTTTAAAATGTTAATTCTTATAGTTTAACTTGTATTTTTATTTCTTGTAATCACCTTGCCCACTTTCTTGTGCAGTGAAATACACTGAAAGGATGCATAATCCATCAGCGCAAACTGTCTTCTAGTTTCTATTCCAAACTATCATAATTTGTATTTGCAGCAGGTGGACTTTATTCTCTTCTAGACTGGTGGGTTTTCTAATAGATTTGGCTCATTGTACACACAATTATGTGCCACATAATATTGTTTTGATCAAAAGAGTCCACATGTATATACAATGATGGTTTCTTAAGATTATAATGAAGCTGAAAATTTTCTATTACCTCATGACTTCATAATCATTCTCACATAGCACAATACATCACCCATGTGTTTGTGGAAATGCTGATGTAAACAAACTTACTGCACTGTCAATTGTTTAAAAATACACCTCATACAAGATTAACAGTACATAACACTTGAGAATAACAATAAAATCTATGTTTTAGAGTTATGAATTTACTATACTATACTTCTATCATTTTATTTTGGAATATACTCCTTCCACTTATTGAAACAAAAAGGTCACTGTAATACAGTGTTGTTATTCTGGAGACATTCTCACCTATCTCATGTTTACTGCATCTCTAGACTGCATCAAAAGGCCACCTTGAGTGATTCATTTACACAGTTTACATTTGTGTAAGTGCACTCTGATATTTGCACAATGATGAAATTGCCTAACATATCACTGTCATTAAATGATGAGTGATTGTACTTACAAATTTATTGGACAACTTTTCACAATTAACATCAAAATTATAACATTCATAAATGTCATTGAGAAATAGAATAAGCATTTTATTTTATGTAGAGAGATACATAAAATAATCCTGGAACAAATACATATTTTATTGACACAAAATATACAGGCATACATGGTACCCCAAATAATGGTGAACCACTTTTTAATGGTGGAAAACTGTCCCCCACACCTCATCCTGAGCCTCTGCTCCCTCCTTGCCCTTCATCTGACATACTCGATTCTCATCTGCCACCAACACTTTGCCCTGATTCCCAGGACAGATCCCTACCTTAGTTAAACACCGAGGATCAATTAACTTCAATCCAACAGCTTGGGGCTCAGATTCCTTTTGCTCTTCTAGGTCGTCTTAAGTCTTAGTCCTGATAAGCAGATTTTTCCTTGTCCCCGAGTTTCAAGTCCCACCTTGTTCTCTGAGCCAGAGCTAGACTGCTGGCTTATTTTTGTGGATAACTGAGCCCTTATCTCTTAGAGATCAGCCTCTTGCCTTATTTTTGCCAAGATCTTCCTTCTCTTGAAACCCACCTTGATAACTGAGATCCCATTTTATTCTAGCAAACTTTCTTAAAACTGATCGCTTGTCAACAAAAATGATGCCTCTCTGAAATTTTACACCGAAGACCTGATTTCTGTAGTTTTCCTCTTCAGGACAAATATTAGGAATATTTTGAATAACTGAATATTAGCAAATAACTTTCCCTAAGACAAATATGCAGTAGTTTTCTCCTGACCAGGCATCTTTTCTTGCTGCCAAAACTATTTCCCAACTACTCCTAGGGTTCTCAGCCTCTAGGACCGGGGAGGATGTGCTATGAATTTTCTGAGGTGCCTCAGTTTCATTTATATCATTTATATCACAAATTGTGCTTTAAAACATTATGACACACAAAATAATTGGTATACAAACTTTCCTCCCATTATGAATTATATACACAAACCTGAAATTTTTGATAAGGCCCAAGAACTTAAATGACATTGAAAATATTTTTTTGTGGAATATCATTTTGAATTTCAAATAACCAACTTGAAATGAGAACTTTTTCAATTATGCTTCATGGATAACCAGAATTATTTCAAAAGTGTTAGTTGTGTAAGTATCTAATTGAAAAAAAAATATGCAATCAAACATGTAGCAGACATGCAATAGCTCATTCGATTTTGTTTGATTATTAAAGTAGACCATCTTGTAGGCCATTTTAACCTCAAATCTCCCATCAAGCGCCAAACTCATCAGGAGTGAAGGCTTCTAAGTAATAGTGAAGGAAGTTTTGGTTACAATATAGTGTAAAGAATTAAAAGAACCAATTCAATCTGAACTGAAATGTAAAAAATCAAATTATGAAAATGGCAAAAAGAAACAGGAGAATTCTTGGTAACTTTGGAGTGGTGGAGAATTCTAAGAAAGACACAAACTCAAAAGCTATGAGAAAATAAATACTGATAAATATGACTATGTGTAAAATATTTTTGAAATTATTATGTGGCAAATAAAGAAAAAAAATGAGTAAGTTAAAATTCAAATAGAAAAAATCACACCAGGAAACATACAGGGGCTAGTCACATTCTGGAAGAAGCTAATTTTTTTCAGTCCTTAAAATAGCCCATTAATCAGTAAGGTGGGGCTCAGGGTTGGTGCAGAGATCAACCCAATATATAAGTAGGCAAACATTAAGAACATGTAATTAATAGTAATTATGATGATTTTAAGCATATAAAAAGAGTCCCAGCCATAATAATAAAAATATGGATGTGGGGAAAAGGGTACATACATAAATTGCTAGTGGGACTACAAATTAGTGCAACCACTATGGAAAGCAGTATGGAGAGTCCCAAAAACCTAGGAATGGAACCACCATTTGACCTAGTTTATCCCACTCCTCAGTACATATCCAAAGGATTTAAAATCAGAATACTACAGTGACATGGTCACATCAATGTTTAGAGCAGCACAATTCACAATAGCTAAGCTAGAGCAGCACAATTCACAATAGCTAAGCTATGGAACCAGCCTAGGTGCCCTTGAACAAATGAATGGATAAAGAAAATGTGGTATATATACACAATGGAATATGACTCGGCCATAAAGAAGAATGACTTTTTCACATTTACCGGTACATGGGTAAATCTGGAGACAATCATGTTAAGTAAAATAAGTCAATCCCAAGAAACCAAAGGTCAAATGTTTCCTCTGACATGTGAATGCTAACCCACAATGAGAGGGACAAGGATTAAAAAAAAGAATAGAAGTTCAGTGGATTAGAAAAAGGGGAATGAAGCAAAAGAAGGGGGGATAGAAAAAGGAAAGACAGTAGAATGAATCTGACACAACTTTCCTATGTACGTATATGAATACACCACAGTGAATCTCACCATGATGTACATCCACAAGAAATTAATTTAGAAAAAAAATAATGATGGGTAAATGGCAGAAAGATCAGTACAGGGAAGGGAACAGGGGGTGGGGAAAGTGGAGAGGAAGGAGAGGTACTATGGACTGAATTAGAACAAGATATATTCCATGCTTTTGAAATTATGGCAAAATGGATTCAACCATCATGTGTAACTAAAAATAACCAATGAAAAAAAAAAAAAAAAGAAATAGAAACTGCACTGCAGAGCATTTTGTGCCTACGGCTCCAGCTGAGCTTTCTAATGACGTAACCACAGTCAACACCTGGCTGCATCTCCACCGGAGACCCTGAGTCTTGGATTCCTGATTCTCAGAAATTGCATGAGATAATGAATATTTGTTGTTTTAAGTTGGAAAGTTTTAGTGTAATTTATTTTCAGCAATTGATAAGCAATATACATATCTCCTACCCTCTCTGCGCCTTCCCTGCTGCTTCCCAGAGACCAGATGCCCATGCAGCACTGTGTGTTCTTCTGTGTGGTCTATCTCCAGGGCCCAGGAGCTCCAGTGGTCTCTACAGCAACAGATGGAAGAATAACAGGTCAAGAAAGGTGATAAGAGTCACAGGAACTTCTGGAAGGAGAGACACAAAGTGTATCAGAAGATCTGTTTCACAATTCTCAAACTGCGACTTAGCTCCTCTCAGAACCTGCTGACTAGGACACCTCCAGTTGTCTTCCTTAAGGATACTTCCCGTCTTTTACTTCCTCAATTCCATCTGCCTCTCATCCTAGATGTTACATGCTCTCCCTTTTAGAGAAAAGCTGGAAAGGCAGGAAGATTCAGTGTTTATACAACATTGCGACATTGGTGAGGAAAGAAGGAGCTCCTTTTTAACTACCTCCTTTTTGTAAACACATAAATTTTGTTTCAGTAAATTTCTCCTAACACGTTCCAGGGCTCACAATCAACAGAGCATGTAACATTAAACAGTTGACTTACATGGCCTCATTATCTCTTTCTTTCCACCTGTCCCCTCAGCCTGTTCATTGCCCGTTTCCATCCCATAATTTAGTAGTTTTACTTCTGGAAACTGTATCGTTTAGGAGAATTTAACTTTTTTAAAATTTGAGTTTTTAATTGACATATATTTGTGCCTATGTATAGGGTACACCTTGATGATTCAATACAGGTAATAGAGCACATGTGATGATTAAATCAGTATAATTAGCATTACCAGCTCCTCAAATATCATTTGTATGTGTTGGGAGGCTTTAAACTTTTCTCCACTACTTAGTGGAAATGTGCGGCTATCTGTTGTAGACTGTAGTTACCCTGCTGTGCCATGGAACATGAGAACTACTTCCTCCTTTCCAACTGTGTCCTGGTATCCATTATCCACCCTCTCCCTCACCCTTCCCCCTATTCTTCCTACCCTCTAGTTAGCCGCCTTCTACTTTCTACTTCTGTGAGGTCAAGTTTTCAGCTTCCATAAATGAGAACATATTGTTTGTGTAGTTTGCTTATTTCGCTTAGCATAATTTCCTCCAGTTCATCATGGCTACTATAAATAGTGCAGCAAGGGACACAAGCACACAGGTATCTCTTTGATATAATGACTTTGTTTCTTTTAGAAGTATATTCAGTAGTGGAACTGCTAGATCATATGGCATTTCTATTTTTGTTCTTTGACAAACCTCCACACTGTTGTTTTATAATCGCTGCACTTGTTTACATTTCCACTAACAATGTATAAAAGTTCCCCTTTCTCCACCTCCTTGCCAACATTTAATTTTTGTCTTTTTGGTAGTAGTCGTTATAAGAGGGATGAGATAAAATTTCACTGTGGTTTTGATTTGCATTCCCTGATGATTAATGATGTTGAGCACTTTTTCATATGCTGTTGGCCATTTATATATCTTTTTTGAGAAATGTCTATTCAGGTCATTTGCCCATTTTTTAAATTGGATTGTCATTTTGCTGTTGAGTTATTTAGGTTCATATATCTCCTAAATATTAACTCCTTATCAGATAAACAATTTGCAAGTTCTTTTTTTTATCATTCTGTAACTTGTCACTTAACTCTGTTGATTATTTCCTTTGCTATGTTGAAGTTTCTTAGTTTTGATATAATAGTTTGGCTTGATATAATAGTTTTTCTTTTGTTGACAGTGATTTTGTCTCCTTATCCAAACAAATCTTTGCCTAGCCCAAGGTCTCGAAGTATTTCCTCTGTTTTATTCTAGTAGTCTCAAAGTTTCAAGTTTAACATTTAGGTCCTTGTTATGATTTAGCTATGAGGTATCTCCCAAAAATTCATGTGTGAGACAATGCAAGAATGTTCAGAGGTGAAATGATTAGGCTATAAGAGTTATAAAATAATTAGTGGATTAATCCACTAATATGGATTAACTGGGCAGTAACTGTATGCAGGGAGAGTGTGGCTGGAGGAAGTAGGTCACTAGGAGTATGTCTTTGGGGTTTATAGTTTGTCACTGATGTGTGGAGCTTTCTCTGCTTCCTAGCTGCCATGTCCTAAGCTACTTTCCTCCATCAATGCCCTTCCACCATGATGTTCTGCCTCATCTCAGACCCAGAGCTATGGAGTCAGCCAACCATGGCCTAACCTCTGAAACCAAGAGCCAAAATTAACTTTACCTTCTCTAGGTTTATCGTGCTGAGTCTTTTGGTCACAACAATGCATAGCTGAGTACAAGAGTTCTTGGTTCATTCTGAGTTGATTTTTCTCTAAGGTGTGAGAGAGGGATCCAGTTTCATTCTTTTGAATATGTTTGTCCAGTTTTCCCAGCAACATTTTTTGAAGAAACTCTCTTTTCTCCAACATACTTTCTTGGTGCCTTTGTTGAAAATCAGTTGGCTATTGATAAGTAGATTGATTTCTGTTCTGTTCCATTGGTCTATGGGTTCATGCTCATATACCACATATATCATACTTATATATCATGCTGTCTTGATTATTACCTCTTTGTAGTATGTTTTGATGTTTCAGCTTTATTCTTTTGGCTCAAGATTTCTTTGGCTACACAAGGTCTTTCATGGTTCCACATGAATTTTATGATTGTTTTTCTCTAGTTCTCTAAAGAATGTTGTTGGTATTTTGATGAGGATTGCATTGAATTGTAGATCATTTTGGGTAGTATAGACATTTTAACAATATTGATTTTTTTTTTTCAGTTTTTGAAATTTTTTTTATTGTAAACAAATGGGATACATGCTGTTTCTCTGTTTGTACATGGAGTAAAGGCATACCATTTGTGTAATCATAAATTTACATAGGATAATGTTTGATTCATTGTTATTTTTTCCCTTCCCCCACCCCTTCCACCCCTCTTTTCCCTCTATACAGTCCTTCCTTCCCCCATTCTTGCCCCCTTCCCTAACCCTAACTCTAACCCTAAAACTAACCCCTCCCACGCCCCATTATGTGTCATCATCCACTTATCAGCGAGATCATTCTTCCTTTGGTTTTTTGAGATTGGCTTATCTCACTTAGCATGATATTCTCCAACTTATAATATTGATTCTTCCAGCCCATGACCATGGGCTTTTTTTTTTTTCTTGTGTATGTGTGTGTGTGTGGGGGGGGGGGGGTGTTCTTTAATTTCTTGGGTAAAGCTTTCTTGACATTTCACACTTTGACCAGAAAGAATAGAAAACTTTCTCCATCAGTGCACCTAGTGCATGCCTTCAGAGATATGCCTGTCTTCATTTTGGATCCTGTGGCTTTTTCTTAAGCTCGAAACTCACATCTTAAAATCTTGTTTGTTGCTCTATCGAATGACATAGTGTTTAGCAAATAAGAAATGTTCAACAGGCTTTTAATGAAGGAAGGGATGGATGGAGGCAGGAAGGAAGGGAGAGATGGAGAGATGGATATGTGATAAGGAATAAGAATTTACCAGGGTTTCCAAAATGCTAGATACTGTGCTAGTTTGTTTGTCTTTACCTGATAAAGATTGGGACTTACTAAATGTAATCATTGTTATTACAATGATTTGTTAAATGTTTTGTTAGTACATTGTAGTTATACATAAGAGTGTGGCTCATTTTGACATAATCATACAAGCATGGAACATAATTTGTGCCATTTTAGTCTCCAGCACTTCCTGCCCCTCACCCCTACCTCTGTTCCCCTTCCTCTACTCTACTGATCTCCCTTATATTTATGTATTATTTTTTCTTAATTGATGCTTTATATATTTACATAAAGAGTGGATTCACTGTACTATATTCACATGGGTATGTAATGTAATTTGGTCAATTTCATTCCACAGTTTTTCCATGCTCTCATTTCCTCTCCCATCCCTTCAACCCCTTTTCTCTACTCCATTGATCTCCCTTTTATTTTTATGGGATCCCCCACCTCCTTTCTCTCCTTCATTTTGCTCTAGCTTCCACATATAAGAGAAAACATTTGACCTTTGACTTTCTGAGTCTAGCTTATTTCACTGAGCATGATGTTTTCCAGCTCCATCCTTTTACCAGTCAATGAGATGATTTCATCCTTTTTTATGACTGAATAAAACTCCATTGTGTATATGTACCACATTTTCTTTATTCATTCATCTGTTGGCAGGCACCTGGGCTGATTCCATAACTTGGCTATAGTGAATTGTGCTATTGTGAGCTGCCTTCATCCTATCACAGAGATTTTGATATGTTGTATCTCTGTTCTCATTGGTTTCTAAAATGTTTTTAATTTCTCCCCTGATTTCTTCTATATCCCACTCCTCATTCAAAAGTATGCTATTAAATCTCCAGGTGTTAAAATTGTTTCTGTTTTACATCTTATTATTGATTTCAATCTTCACCCCATTATGATCTGATAAGATGCAGGGAATTTCCCCCAGCCCCCCAGTGGTATTTGCTAAGACTAGTTTTGTGTCCTAAAACATGACATATTTTAGAGAAGGCTTCATGTGCAGCTGAGAAGAAGTGAATGTTTCTAGGGTTTTTGTTGGTTCTTTTTCATAATCTCTGTATCTTTATTGAAATGATTTTTTCACTTGCTATATTTTCTCTCTTAGTTCATTCCTTACATCTTCTTTAAGTTCATTGAACATTTTAACTATGAGTTTTCTAAATTCTTCAATAGACATTTCCTCCAGTGTTGTGTCAACAGATCAGCTGTTGAAGTGTTGTGTCTTGTTTCCTTGTTCTTCATATTGTTTGTAGTCCACCCACTGCTGGAATCATCCTCTTCTACTTTTATGCAAGGGACTATTTAGTGAGTTTCTTTATCCTAAATACCCTAGTTTGTATGAATATCCAGGTATTGATTCTCCCTCTCAGCACGTGCCCTCTGCTATGCACAGTGTCCAGCACTTTGAATCACTTCACAGCAAAGTTATGTACTAATAAACCCTAAGAAAGAAATACTACTTGAAAATGTTCTCCATAGTTCCTCTAATCCAACTATTCTTGAATAGGTTGAGAAATTAGTTATTAAAGATAGCAATATTACTGTTACACTGTATAGGGGTTAAAAAGGAAAGGAGAGAAAAATGAGCAGAGAAAAAAGAAAGGAAAGAGAGAAAAAATACTATCTAAGATAAAAGAAGAAAAAGCGGGAACGGGGTTTGAGGCAGAAGCCAGTGATGCAAGAGGGAAAGAATAGACTAAGAGGAGCAAGTGTAAAGCTAAGCTAGTAAAGCAAAAAATAATGATTCCAGCTGATGCTTCAAAATGTGAAGGAATACAGTCAATCGGGTTAAGGGAATCAGTCTCAAATAATAAGGGAACAACTATGGATTCAATATGAAAAGAAATATCTGTAAGACCATTTATGATATTCCATGCTGAGGTGGGCAGATTTTTTATTAAGTCTTCCCAATTTGGATTGCATCTGAATTGGGGACTTTTAGAAGATGCCCACCACTCCTTGACTTTACCTCTAAATTTCCCTGGGTGTGGTGATAATGATCACACCTGCTCAACTCTGATACAATTCTAGGAGGCCCCCTCTGATCTGGTATGTCCAGGTATCTACTCGCTTTCTGGTGGATCAGAAGAGAAGATTCTGGTTGTCTGTGATTTAGCAGCCAGGTTACTGCCTTTTGGGCGGAGGGGTGCAGTCTTATGTGCCATCCTGAAGAAACATTCCGTGTATCCAGTGCTGTCCTATCCAGTGTGGGCTTTCCCATGTGTGTTTTGAAGTGTGCAGGATGTGGTGGTCTAATTTAGACATACTTCTACTGTCTGGTTGAGATGGTCCTAGGTGGCCCGTGGGAAATGTAGGGCTGCTGCCCTCTCTGTCGTGTGCAGGTTATAGGCCCATGGGATTGTGTCTGGGCACCCTGAGTGGTAGCTGGTGTCTGTTGGATGCTCCTCTGTAAACTCCTTTGTGGGATGTACTGCCCTTGAGTACATGCGAGGTTCTCTGCTGGTTGTTTGGGATTATCCTCAGGAAAAGCTTTCAGTGGGTCCTTAGTACTGAATGAGAATTGAGTTAACTGGCAACTCTGGAGCTCACAGCTGTGGACTCCCCTAGAGGTGCTGGGCATCAGGAGTTACTTCCCTGGTTGCTACCATTCTCTTGCCAACTGGTGCATGTTAGTCAACCCAGAGGCCCAAGTCTACATCTTTCGAGGGTGATGTGTCTGCTGACTAATTCTGTTGGGTGCAGGGTTGCAAGGTGCAGGGCTCAGGGTTGTCACTGGCTGCTGTGGAATGCTGTGTGCCCACTCCTCTCTGCTGGGACTTATTTGGAGTGGTCTTATCTAAGCACATGGTGGCTGTCTGCAACCGTGAGACCTGCGGGTGTGGGCTCTCTGTGGGCCAACTCTGAAACCTCCACCCTGGCTGATGCAGATAACTGGGGTACCATTTCATGACTAGGGTAGTTGTCAGTTTGCCAACTTTTGTCTGACTTCTTATGACTGGCAGTTGTGAATCGCTGAGCACTCTCATCTGATGAGGCTCCTATCTAAGTGCTTGGTGACTATCTGCGACTGTGGTACCTGTAGGTGCAGGCTCTCTGTGGGCACTCTGCGGCACAGAAACCTCCAGCTGCAGATCACTGGGGTTTTACCTGTTACCGTCACAAGGGTCGGGTGTCAGTTAGCCTGTCTTTGCCTGAGCTCCTATGGAGGCTGTGGGGAGCACTGTGCTGGTTGGGGTTTATGCTCCCTGGGAGTGATCTGCTCTCAGATCAACTTCACTCCTCTCCCCTTGTCCATGATGAGAGTTTGCAGTTTTTTCTTCAGCTAGCAGCAACCCCTATACAAGTTCCTTCTAGATGAATTACTGACATAACCTGTTTCAGAGGCGCTCCCCATGGTTTTATTTGTTACTATCCATAGTTAGGGATAAGCTGTATTGATTTCATACAGCCTTCTTGGGAGGCTGGCTAGCTATGGACTCTACAAAATGACTGCCCTGCCCACAAATTGGGCTAAACTTTAATCTCCTTCACGGTCTTTGCTGCTCCTGCCACCTTTTAACTTGGTCTGCATTTTTTTTCCAATTGTTGTTAAGGAAGTAAGTTTGTGGGCTTCTCCTCTCCCTCTTTCTCTTGTTACCCTTCCCCCTGACCTCACCCTAAAGAATTCTGTCCTTATTTTTGACTTTGGTAACCAAGTTTCAAGTCACTCCACGTCTCATGCCATCCAACACTGAGTTCGAGTGTTTACTCTGTAACCTGCCTCTCCGGTCAGCTCTTCTTTCACTGCTTTATTTCTGGGCTGTGGATGGGGATGAGGGTTACTGGCTAGATTTGCTCTGCCATTGTCTGAGACTCCCTGTTCTAGATTCTTTATAAATACCTTGTACATGTACATTCTTATCAAGAAGATTATGAAACTGAGGATCAGAGAGGTTGAGAAACATGCTGAAGTTCATGCATTAGTGATGAGTGCAGTTGGCAAAATTTGAACCTGAGTCCATTTGACAACAAAGTCCATAGTCTTCCAATGGCACCACATATTTTTTTTTTCTGCTGAATGTAACCACAACAAAAATAACATATTTAACATAATATTTTTAAACAGAAGTATTCTGAGGACAACTTAGAGTTACCATACCTTAAAGGAAAAGGTTAGTACTTAATTAACTTCATTTTGCATTTACAAATGCCAATAACCTACTGAACTACAATGGGGCATCCTGAAGGATTTAGCCACCAGGATATGACACTTGTAAAGAATTTGAATCCCATTTTATCTACCAGTGCAAATTAGTGTGGAGCTTATAGTTAGACACACACAGGTTATTAGTTTTTAAGTCAGGTCTGTTTTAACACAAACTGGTTATCTATGGTCATAACACTGTCTGAACTGTGGACAGGACAAAGCTGGGAAAAGAAAGAACTGCCTCATCTCCAAGCCTGCAGAGCGAAATCCTATGCTGTAGATCTAGGCTGGTCTGAAGGGGAAACTACTTTTCACTCAGATGCAAAAACCTTTTACAAGGACATGTCAAGGGGCCATAAAGTAGTGGTCAGCTGCACTGCAATCCATTGCTTAGATGAAAGTACGAACAGGGCAACACAGGAGGCCCTAGTGAGAAGCACTAGGTGATCCCAGTGTTGCCCAGTGCTTAAACTGGGTCATGTAACATCTTTGCTTGGAAGCCCTCAATCAAGCAGGACTTCTGAAACCTACAACTGTTATTTCAAACCACAAGAGGAAACAGAGCTCTCTCAAACTTTTATTTTGCTGAGGAAGTGGATGATTTAAATAAGTCTGTGTGACACATGCCTATCAGACTTCCCAGTCCCCGTAGGTTTCTTGCAAGTCAGCCGTAAAGCTATTCCCCACTTGTTCTAACAGGATTTATGCATTCTACATCTGGTGTTCAGCAAGCATATTTTTCTTCCTTTTTCATTGAACTTCTGCCCATACACACATACAGGGTCTCATTTTAATAGCGGGATTATTCCCTGTGTATTTAAATACACAGGAAACAGGAAATCATCTGAAAGAACACAGTGATCTCATGGTTATATCACTTTTCCCCACAAGCCCATTTGGAATCAGAGACAAAAGCAAGATTCTGGAGTGTATAGCTTAGAGTTACTCAACCTGAGAGACTGATTGACCTTAAGTTCCCTCTTCTGGTTCTTAACATAGTACAAATTAGGAAAATGAAATAGTACATTTATTCTAGGAGACAGGAAAAAAAAGAGGATTTTTTTTTTTTCAAAATAAACCTCTCTTCAACTCTCAGAAATGTAAGAAGTCACTCCCATGACTTCTGCTGCTATAAGAAGGGTCTGAGGGCCAAGGGAGAGTCCTCTACCAGGGCATCAGAGACAGTCCAAGACATCAAGTATTGTATATAGTTGGTCACAGGTTCCTTCAAAGCTGTATCCATAGTGTAGGAACCTGTACAATTTAATGAGCACTAATATTTTTCATCCATGTCCCATTTAATCATCACCCAAACTGAGTTAGGTTTGATTAGCCCCATTTTACAGGTTTGGGCTTTAAAGCCTCAATTTATAGCAAGGAAGGTTTTTCTACCAGTTGGAAATTCTCTTCAGAGAGTAGAGTTTCCTAGGATGCTCTCATATTGCAACCTTGGAGAATAGCTTGAGAACACACTTTTCTCATAGCACACTGTGATTGAAAATGTATAGACTCCACCGCCAAACTCTACTAAAACAGAGGTCAAAGATGCTCAAAGTCATGGGTTGTGGCAACCCTAGATGTCCTCTCTTCATCAAAGAAGAAATTAGGCTCTGTGTTCTGTGATATATAAAATTATTTTATTGATTTCTCTTATTGGTGTATATATGTCAACTCTCCATTAATCTGAACATTTAATACGAATACTTTATTCCCCAATCATATAGGAAATAAAATATTTGTGGAAGTAGGATGTCTTCATTCTGCCCTAGACCAACTTCCTGACTCCTAATACTAGTAATTCCAAGGTTTTCACTTTCATTTAGCACCAGATCTTTTTTTTTTTTTTTTATTGTATACAAATGGGATACATGTTGTTTCTCTATTTGTACATAGAGTCAAGGCATACCATTTGTGTAATCATACGTTTACATAGGGCAATGATGTTTATTTTTTTTCCCTTCTCCCCCACCCCTCCCACCCCTCTTTTCCCTCTATACAGTCCTTCTTTCCTTCATTCTTACCGCTCTCCTTATCCCTAACCCTAAACCTAACCCTAAACCTAATGCTAACCCCTCCCACCCCCCATTATATGTCCTCATCCGTTTGCTGGCTCTTATCCCACTTCCTTTTCTGTGATTTTTCGTCTTTCCCACTCGTCCAAACCTATCACTGTCAAAACCAGGTTCAAATCTCGCCAAAGTCTCTGTTATTGGCCGACATGTCCTTTATCTTCTTAACTCTACGGTCTCACTAATCTACAGCCTTGGAACTACATTGTTTTGCACCTACTCTCAATACTTTGTACTAATCTTTGGTCGTTTTTCCTGTAACAGTTGTGGTAGGAAAACTCACTGAAATTCTTTGCAGAGTAGAACAATGTCACTCACTATGTCAAATCTTGAGGTAGTATGTGTTTTTAGTAATGTAGATCCAGTGGTGTGCTGGAACTGGCTCATACCCACCCAGAAAGCCCATTGTGTGCAACATGCTGGACATCTTTTCTCAACCCAGTTTTCAGTGACATTATGTTGGTCTTGAACGTGGCCATTGTAATAATATTACTGTCATGAAAATTAGCAAATACTACAAATACAGTCTTTGTTTCCCAACGTGGGAGAACAAGTTTACCAGCACAATGTCCTTGCTATTTAAAAGTGTGGTCCACAAGCTAACAGTGCGGACATCACTTTATACTAGAAATAGAGTCCCATGACTCACTTCAGGCATCCCAAAACAGGTGTTTGCATTTTAGAAAAAGCCTGGGGTGATTTGTTTACATATTGAAATGCAAGAAACAAGAAACTTTTAAAATCACCTTGTACGATCTAGAATCAATTCCCTTTACAAAGACTGTACTAAGTGACTCTTAGTGTTGATTGTAATCCAGAATGTGAAGCTGTTTCAATCTTCAGAGCAGCTGGCCAAAGGGCTGAGATGTAGTTGTCCTATTTACATACTTATTATCATAATACTGTGATGAATTTGTTTTTTAAAGTTTAAAATAGGACAATGTCCAATCGCTGGAAGAAATCTAGATTTTTTAATACTGAATTAGGGGCATGCTAAACTAAGAAAGGAAATTAAAAGAATTTTCAGGCATGAAAAGATTTGGCATGGAGAATCTTTTCTTCTTTCTGCATGCAATCCTGATGCATTTATGGTACCCAATATATTCACAAGTCAGATAAATTTTAAAATCATGGGATAATATTAAGAAAGCAGTTGTAGCATCTTTTTATTAATATCTTCTCCAGGGCAGTGGTAGAAGAATACAAACTGTGTGTATGTGTGTGTGTGTTTAATTCTGGGAAAAACATTAAGAGTAAGCTCAGAAACCCACATGAAACTTGAATTAAATTCCAGTCTGTAGCAATTGAAATTTCTGAAAAGCAACATTGGTTGAATATTTGTGAAAAAGGACTAGACTATGGACAGAGTGAGAATTTTGGAGCCAAACTGTTTAAATTCAAGCTCTGCTGGGAAACTTGCACTGTACCTCAGGTCCTGAACTGTAAAATGGAAATGTAAGAATATTGCCTCCCTTATGTTAGCTGGTGGTCACCTGTAGTTAAACTTGCTGACTCTGGAGTCAAGGTATCTCATCTGAATCTTGATCCTAACACTAATTGTGTGACCTTGAATAATGGCCTCATTTGTAAGATACCATACAATAAATAAATTGATCTTCTATATAATGCTTTAAAGAGCCCCTGGACCAAGGAAAAGGCTTTAGTACGAAGGAGTTTCATTAAAAAACATTTGTACACCTTCAATAATAATTATCTGCCATCAAACAAATCAGAATCAGAATAACTAAAAAGACACGTATGTCCTCATGTCTGTAGCTCCATAATATCAACTAAAATAATGCAGATTCATGAATGAATGTCTTAGATAAGTTTGTGAGAGCACTACAGGCTTAGGCAGTGTGTCCCCAGGTTTTCTGGGGAACCCAGTGGGCCCCAACCCCAGGAATCATGATGCAATTGCTACAGGCGCCAGCATTCCAAAAAGCTCCCAAGGTGATTCTAATGTTCAGTCAGGACTGAGAACAGCTGGCCTGGGGCATGATTAAGCAGATGTATAAGCCAATTAAGAAACAAGCAGTG
Source organism: Sciurus carolinensis (assembly GCF_902686445.1). NCBI lineage: Eukaryota > Metazoa > Chordata > Mammalia > Rodentia > Sciuridae > Sciurus > Sciurus carolinensis. The sequence goes on from NC_062219.1 coordinate 29,700,021, forward strand.
AAGTAATTTAAGGGAAACAGATGGACAAACTGGTATGACCTGGATGTGGCTGTTGCCATTTTTGTTTCTAGGGTCAGTCTACCAGCTCTGTAGGTCTGTAACCTTGATGGTGGCATGCCTACCTCAAGCTGAACAGCTGGAGTGGGAGAGAGAGGAAGCAATTAGCTCCCACTGCTTAGAATCACCAAGGACTAACTTAACTAGAAGGTTGATTCACCACTAGCAGTGAGCACTCTTTCCAGGAGAAATATTGTCTCCTTGGGAAAATAACATCAGAAAGCTGCTTAACAAACCTATGAAGTCAGGAAGAAGCCCAGGAACTAGAGGAGGGTGTGGTCCTGAAGAAGTAATAAACTGAATTATTTATTGTAGACCAATGATTCTCACACTTTGCTGCGTATTGGATCATTTAGCTTGAACAATTAAATCAGAAGCCCTGGATCTTGCTTTTTAAAAAAAATTCCCAAATGTTTACAAAGGGCAACTAAATTTGAAGAACCAAGGAGATTATTATTCTTTCCACAATGATCCCAAATCCCACTTTTCAGTGTTTCAGTTTGTTTGATAACATGTACATTAAAAGTCCTTAATTGATATTGAAAATGTGTTAACATGCTCCAATTTCCTCCAGTAAATAGGAGTTTATTTTGGGATACAAAGTCTTCTCAATAATGAGAATATAATTCATTGTTGAATTGATATAATTTATTAGGCATAATGGAAGCATTCCAAATATCAGAGTTATGGGAAGTATTAGGTAATGCATGATTTTTAAAAGATAAGTGTTATTAGATGTTTGCATTTATACTGTGAATCTTATAAAACAGAGAAAAAACCACAGAGCTTTAGACTTCTTTATGATGCTATATTTCAATATACATGATCAGTGAATTGGTAGGAACAATTAGCAAAGCAGCTTGTAACTTAATTATAATGGAGCCACTTTTTCCTTCAAAGAATTAGTATAGAAAAGAGAGTTTTCTACATCTCTCTCATGTTCATCTCCACATGCAGTGAGCTACTAATAGTAAGTATTCAGTAATGTTTTTAGAGTTAAATTATGTTAAAAGCCTTTTCTTCTTTAAAACAAGATGTTTTACCACTTGATTTAGTCATAAATGTTTCATGTTCACATTATTTGAGTGGTACCAACATTTTACATTTGGAATCAGCTTTTATAGCATTGCATGTTGTCCAGAGTGATTCCTCCTCTCAGCTTCAACCCTGTTGATTCAATCTCAGGGTACTGGAAATATAGCCTTGTAAAGGTTGCCACCTGTACCACCTAGTTCCTTTCTTTCTTGTCACAAGTCCTCCCATTCCTGATTCTTTTGTTGAAAGGCACCTTGGCAAAAGTTGGGGGAGTCGCTATGACCAGAGTTCTCAAAGCTCTAGACTTTCTTTAAACATATTTGTAAAGAAAAAAAAATCTTCACAAATGGTGTGACTCTACATCATGTACAACCAGAGAAATGAAAAGTTGTACTCCATTTGTGTACAATGAATCAAAATGCATTCAGCTGTCATGTATAACTAAATAGAACAAACAATAAAAAAAACTTTGAACTCATTGCTGATTATTACCACTTTCAACACTGGTCTTAGTGACAGCATCTATTTACTCTGCTCACTTTCTGAAATTGCATAAATTGGTAAAAGTGATCTTACATGCATGTGCAAGAATAATTTATTTTTCCCTATTTTTATTTATGTGGAACTAAGTGAAGACCACCAAACTAAAAGCAAACAGAAGCTGTTAATCCAGGGGCTCTGGGAACATAGGATAATTTTTTGCATGTTCTCAGACAGCCAACAATAGGCAACAGGCTTACAAGAAAACAAATTGTGTTACAGTGTTGAATTAGTCAGCTTTCCATTACTATACCAAAATTCTTGATATAATCAAGTTTAAAAGAGGGAAGGTTTATTTTGGCTCACATTTTTGGAGATTTCAGATTGTGGTCAGTTAGCTATGTTGCTTTTGGGCCCGTGGCAAGGTAGCACATCATGGTGGGAGTACATAGCAAAGGAAGCCATTTAGCTCATGGTGTGCATTTCAATGTCATTCCCTCCAATGACCTAAGTTTTCTCCCTAGGTCCTTCATCTTAAAAATTCTACTACCTTCCAAAAGTTCTAAAGGCTGACAACCAAAGCTTTAACCCATGGGCTTTGGAGACTTTTTAAGATCAAAACTGTATGAAGAGAGGAGTGAAGAAAGTATAAAAGTGGCTAATGGTGAGTTTTGGAGTCACTGGCTTTGAATTTACTTTTAATACTCATCCCAATTATTAACTTTTAGACAGTGGCCAGCACCCATTATTTTAAACCTAGGATTGGTGGTGATATTGGAGAGTCCAGAAAAAGAGGCTTAGAGGAAATATGTAATTGATGGATGACAATAGAAAGTGATTAAGTTTAGATATCAGTCAACCACTCCCTATTGACCAACACTGTTAAATTTATCACCACTGCTATTTTTCTCTCTCATCCCAATAAAATATAAATTTGCCAGGAGAATCCTACAAATTTGTATATATGCTTTCTAAAGCAGAGGGATAAATAGAAAGAGGGTCACAGAAATTTCACAGTAATTTGCCCAAGTCACAGAATAGTTTAAAATGAATTGGACAAATTACTTAACTCTTTTATATATCAGTTTTCTCTAGCTACAAATGGAAGATAATAAAAGTCATGACATCATAAGGTTATTTGGATATTATTAGAGATCATTGTAAAGTTGAGGAACATAGTTTAACCCAGGCAATCATACAACACATATTCTTTTTTTTTTTTATTCTGGGGATTGAACCACTGAGCTATATCCCCAGACATTTTAATTTTTACTTTGGACAGGGTCTCACTAAATTGCCAAGGTTGGTTTTGAACTTGGGATTCTCCTGCTGCCCATGTAGTTGGGATTACAGGCATGCACTACCATGCACAGCAAAATATTAACTTTTATTGATGTAATATTATTCAATAGATTGTAAACATTTGACTAGAACTGAAAAAAAAGATGCAGCATGTGTTTTTCTGACAAATTTTGGGCTGGGGCAGAGGTATGCCCAAAGTATTCACATTTATAGTTAAAGGTCATTTACATATACTTATGCCTGGAAAGGACACAACCTTACCTGAATTTTATTTCTTTATAGACTCTGTTACTATAAAAAGATACTTCTTAAAATTCTACCAAATTATATATCCAGGAGTCTTGAGAATGGTGTGTTTATTTTTAATTTGAAGGTGCCCTTGGGTGTTCCCATGTTCACAGTCATAGCTGAAGACCTCAAGAATGTTTAGGACTTGATTGGGCAGTTCAGGGTTGGAATGTGATTTGCATCCCATATTTTCCTGAGCTCCTATGAACTGGAACTCTGAAACTGCCCAGCTCTGAGAAGCAGCTGTTTGTTTATTCATTTACTTGGGACCATATCATATCCTAAGCAGATTTCCTCCAAAGTAACTAATTCTCCCCACTGATTTAAAGTAGCGTCTTTTGTTGGCACAAACACAGTCCCTGAGATCTGTACCTATCGTATTAATCCTATACATCTTGACATCAAATCCTTCAGTTCCCCTTCAGCAACCTAGGACCTTGTATGAAATCTCTCTGGCCTTATAAATTCATAAATCCCAAGTAAAATGAGTAAGCGGAATACAAAGGAAAACAAAATTCAGACAAATCCTGTTTTCTTGGATGCTTGAATCCTCTTAAATTGAACTTAAGACACTGTAAAATTATTCTATTCAATTGTGCCTTTCAGTCACTTTTCTGTTAGGCGAATTCCCTGTGTGAACAGTTCTGCATGACTCGCTGTTGGAGACATTTAAGAAGTTCAACAAATAGGCCCAAATTTTAAAGATCTTATAATTGGCAAGAAAACAAATAATACCCAGTGAACAATTATAACAGAATATGAATAAATATCAAGTGGATACCAAAGGAGTTCAGAAATGGAACTGATTAGGGTTTGATTTGGTCCCTGAGAGGAAAAAAAAGAAATCACTAGAGCTTATTTTCAGCAAGTCCTTAGGTCCTAAAGAACAAATGAATTTGCAGAAGGCAGAAATCATTTGAGAGATTATTCAAAATGAAGAGAACAGGAACAAAGGACTACATAGTTAGGCAGTTCCTAGATATGGTGGAATTGAACACGACATCTACAAACATAGAAATAGAAATAAAAATATTTTTAGATATGAAAAATATAGCAGAACTCAAAAGCAAGAAAGGAGATCTCCAAATACCAGAACATAGAAGGAACATGACGATTAATCAGGAACTAGGAGAGGTGACAAGTCTCAGAGCCTGAACTTTTGAAGGCCATTCAAGACAGAATGTGGCTCAGGAAAACATGTTCATAGCAAGAATAACATTGGCTTCCTGTGCAAAATTAGAACCCCAGAAAGCACCACACTGATCTTGAAGGAACCAGAACATCTCTGCCTGCAGCCAACATCTCCATCCTATGTGTAAAAAGGAGTCTTCCAGGGAGACGAGAACCCAGGATTGAACTGTAGGTGGGAGTGGGAACTGAACTCTCATTATCAATGCACTTTGAGAATCCCAGGATGAAAATCTAACACAAACAATAATCCAGAATCAGCGAGTCTCAAAGGTACTTAGGGACAAACAGGTGGAAAACACCTCAGGGTAGAAAAAAATACTCCTGAAGTAAACTCACAAGTAAAACACAGTAAAATAAAATAAGACATTTAGCACCATGAAACATGATTTGTAGGACATGCAGAACCAGAGATAACAGTATTATGAAAGGGAGCTTACCTTGTTTATAACATAAAGGAAGACAGCACATCTTTAAAATAAAAGCAGGAAGTTATGAAACAAGCTCTAAAAAGCCAAGTAAAAGTACAGCCATTAAGATTTTTCTAAAAATTTTTCTGCAAATAGATTATGTAAAGGAAGAGTCATACTGCAAGATGAATTGGAAGACTGAATAGAACATCTTTATAGCATGGTGGAGAGAGATAAAGCTATGAAGGTATTAAAATGTTAGGAATCACAGAGACTTTAATATCTGTATCATAGAAATCCCAAATATGGGAACAGAGAGTGAATAAACAATATTCTAAGGCATACTACTGTAGAATTCCCAGAAATTAGAAGGTATAAATCCTGAGATTGAAAATATCCTCCAAGAGCCAAGTAGAATAAATAGAAATTTGAGGCACAAAAGGTTGCATTGAAGATTACTGAATGATGTTGCTAAGAAAGTCATTTGGGGAAAGATTCCATCTTGTGGGATAACCCAGTTCTTTATTTCCTACTCCCTTTCTTCCTTCTGGTCTATTCCATTTTTATCATGATAGCATTTTTTATTAAAGAAGCTCTTTTTACCTAAATTATTCTTGTGTACATTTTTCTATATTTCACATTTCATGTTTTTATTTACTTTTTAAATTAACATCCTAATATTCTGAAATGTTAAGCTCAAAAATATGGCATTTACAAGGCCACTAAATTCTAAAGATGTAAAAAACAACAAAATCAAAAGTCATATAAGCAAAATTTTAAAAAACTGTTTAGTCTATATTCATTGACCAAACTTTTTCAAATGAATCTAACAGTTAAAAATCTGTTATTTTAACCATCCCCAGAAAGAGCGACAGTCATTCACTTTCTTGTTGAACAACAATATTGAGGGTCAACTACAGTGCCGAGGTCTGAGCAAGCCAACTCCTGTCCCGAGGTGCTTGCTCACCACCCAATGGGGGAAACAAACTGCAACATCAATTAATAGAATAATCTGGGATATGTGCCATCAGAGAAGAATGCATTTGTCACTATGGGAGCCCAAGAGGACTTCTAGCTGAACTAGTGGAGTTCAGGAAGTATTCTAAGAGCAGGTTGTGCCCGAGCTGCAGCTTGGAAGTTGAGTTAGCTAAGCAGAAAGCACTGGACCTCCAGGGCACTGCACATGCAAAGTGTTTGTTATGGCAGAAGCAAAATCAACAAATGAGACCTCCTGAAATGGATGCTGTGGAGAGGGAATAGACGTCAGATCATGAAGTGCCAAGTGCCATTCTTTAACGTTTAACTTTTTACAAATGGTCATAGGAAGTCAATGCCAGACTTGGATTTGTGTTTGAGAACGATCATTTGGGGAGCAATGCAATAGTGGATACATAGGGGTAAGACCAGAAAGGTAGGGAGACCAGTGAGAAGAATTATAACCCGAGCCTCGTCTAAGTCTTTTTTAGCATTGAAGATAGAGAGGGAAATATTTTTGTTTTGTTTGTGGCGTGGAACTTTTTTTTCCTCAAATGAAATCTTGTGTGAAACCCTACAATATAAGACAAATGAGGTTGGAATGTGTGAGTCATTCTGTTCCATCTTTGCCTTGCATCCTGCAGCAGCTCCTGAGGTTCCTCTGTGAAACACGGATTGAAAATCGCTGTACTACAGATATAGATCAAAGATGTAGAATCAGCGTTCCCACCCATTTTATTTAATTAACTCCTCTGGTGTCTAATCATCTATAGTGTCAAGCTACTCTTCAATTTCTAAAGTAATCTCTGCAAGAGTTCATAAGAGGCCTTGTTTTATTTCTTTAGATGTCACATAAATATTGCACTCAATAAATCTCTCAGTATGCCTTTCACCTCTGCAACAATAAATCAAACCAGTTGAGTATAGTCTTGCACAAGCAGACTTTCTGACCCTCCATTTCCTGAATCAGCCTGAACATGATGACTTTGGGTCCAGACTGCATAAACAATTCACTTTTTGAAATCTCAGCTAATCTCAATTTTTATTCTCTCCTGTGGGACAGTCATCTACCCACAAGTTTTCAGTCTCTCCCAATAACCCCATAATGATGTCCAAATATCAATAGCATGCCCCAACTCTATTTTGAGCTCCAGGCTTGTAGTTGCTGCTGGACATGTTTGATTAGGCTCTGCAGACAGCAGTACTGGTCAAAGTGAACCGTATCACTTCCTACCACACAGGTACTTCTCTATTCTGGACACTGGCCCCAGTGAGAATCCCCAAATCACCCATGCCACCCTTTTCTCACCCCCACCAAATTGCCTCAGCCCATATCGCCTGCCCTTTATACCACCCTAGGACCACTCACAGATCCCTGCCTCCTCTCCCATCCTATGCAATTTTCATCTAGTGACATGAACTTCTTGTGACAGAGACTGTGGTGCTTACCAAGCATTCTATCTGTGCCCTCCATTTTCCACCCTACTGTACTAAGGCAAAGACATTTAATTGGTTGTGAACTGCAGCAGAAAATGGCATGTGTTACTGCCATTGAAAAATCACAAAATAAAGCCAGTGCACAAGTTTGTAGTTCTTTCTTCCTTGATGTGATATCTGAAAAGGTCAAGTGTTCCAGTTGGTACAGCCAAATTATGGTGGAGCATGAGTTCCTAAGTGACCTTGTAGAACAAAGACCCCTGCAACCCTGTGCAGAATAAAAAGTATCCTTTTGTTGGGCTAAGTCATGAAGAGCAAAACATTGATACTCCATCCCTATCTCCCCCTATATTTCCCTATTCTCTGGTAACCACAATCTATTCTTAATTTCATGGGATCAGTATTTTTAGATTCTACATATGGGTGAGATCTTCAGTACTTGGTCTTTTTCTGTCTTGCTTTTTTCCTTTAACATAACAATCTCCAGTTATATCTATGTTGTCACAAATGACAATACTTAATTCTGTTTTATGGATGAATAATATTCCATTGTGAATATTCACCATGTTTTCATTACCTGCTCATCAGTTGATGGGCACTTAGATTTTTTCTATTTCTACTATGAATAGTGCTTCAAAAAATGGGAGTGCGGATGTTTCTTCAACATACTGATTATGTTTCCTTTAGATATATATAGATATATATATATTACATATGATATATATCTAGGTTATATATATATGTGTAGATATATAGATATAGATATATGGATATATATATCTAGGAGGTATAGATATATCTAGATATCTAGGAGATATATAGTTCCTATATATATATCCATATCTATCTATATGTATATATATCATCTATCTATACATCTAGATGGGTACAGATAGATATCTATCTATAAATATAGATTTGTAGATATATCTATCTCTCTATATATATCTATATTCATATATAACTATATATCTATCTATATCTACAAATACATAAATATATATTCATATCCATAGATATATACATATATTCATGAATATATATGATTATGAGTGGATTTTCTGGATCATATGATAATTCTATTTTTAATTTTTTGGGAAATTTCCATACTGTTTTCCATAATGTTTGTATTAATTTACATTCCTATAAATAGTGTGCAAAGATTCTCTTTTTCTCCACATTCTTACCAGCAGTTTCCAGCTTTTGTCTTTTTAACAAGAGCATTCTTACTTAAAGTGAAGTGATATCTATTACAGCTTTGATTTACATTTCTCTGATGATTAATGATATTTAGATTTATTGCCCATTTTTTTAATCAAGTTTCTTTTTTGCTGTTCAGTTTTTAGAGTTTTTTTTAAATATATTTTGTATATTAACATCTTGTCAGATGTATTATTTACAAACACTTCATCCCAATTTATGGGTCGTCTCTTCCCCTCTGATGAGCTTTTCCTTGAATGTTCAGAAGTTTTTCATTTTGTCACCCATTCGTCTATGTTTGATTTTGTTTCCTGTACTTCTGGGGTATTGTTCAGAAAATTCTCACCCATTCCAATATCCTGAAGTGTTTCTCCTACATTTTTTTTCTAGTAGTCTCATTGTTTCTGTTTTTACATTTAAGTCTTCAATTCATTTTGACTTGATTTTTGTAACTGGTGAGAAATAGGTTCATCTGCTATGTATTTAGGTCTTTACTACAATGTGATACATTTTCTTAGCACCATTCATGGAAAAGATTGTCTTTTCTCCACTGTGTGTTCTTAGGAACTTTGTTGAAAATCAGTTGACTGTAGATGTGTGGGTTTATTTGTAGGTTCTACACTGTTCCATTGATACTCGTGTCTACTATTATGCCAATGCTATAATGCTTTGATGATTATGGTTTAGTATATTTTGAAGTCAGGTAGTATAACACTACTTTATTCTCTTTACTTATGATTGTTTTGGCTACTTGGGTATTTTGAAATTTCATACAAATTTTTGGTTTTTTTTTCTAGATCTGTGAAGAATGTCATGGGTATTTTGATGGGGTTTATGTTGAATCTGTGGATTGTTTGGGGTAATCTGAACGTTCTAACAATATAATTCTTTCAGTTTATGACCACATGATGTTTCCATTGTGCTTGTGTGTCTTCTTTGAGTTTTTGCATTAATATTTTATAATATTCATTGTAGATATCTTTTCCCTATTTAGTTAAATTTATTCCTAGATATTTATTACTTTTTGTAACTATTGTAAATGGTACTGCTTTCTTGATTTCTATTTTCAATTGGTTGCTACTGGTGTATATCAATGCTACTGATTTTTGTGCGTAGATTTTGTGTACTGCAACTTTGTTGAATTTTCTAGTTCTAATAGTATTTTAGTGGAGTGTTTGGGATTTTCTATATAAATGATCATGTCATCTGAAAAGAGTAACAATTTGACTTCTCCTTTTTCCAATTTGGATGTGCTTTCTTTCTTTGTTTGGCCTGATTGTTCTGCCTAGGGCTTCCGATATTATATTGAACAAAAATGGTGAAAGCAATCATTCTTTTCTTATTCCAAATCTTAGAGAGAAAGCTTTTAACTTCTTCCATTAATATAATGTTAGCTGTTAGCTTATTACACACACCCTTTATTATGTTGAGGTATGTTCCTTTTATACTAATTTGTTCCACATTTTTATTATGTAGGGATGTTGAATTTTATCAAATGCCTTTTCTCCATCTATTGAAATAATCATATGATTTTGTCCTTTATTCTGTCCATGTGGTGTTTTAATTAATTTGTGTATTTTAAACATCCTCGCCTTCCTAGAATGAATCCCACTTAATCATGGTGAATAATCTTTTTAAGGTGTTGTTGGATTTAGTTTGCTAGTATTTTGTTGAGGATTTTTGTGTTTATGTCCATCAAGGATATTGGTCTGTAATTTTCTTTTTCTACTTTGTCTTCGTCTGGTTTTGGTATCAGGATAATACTGACCTTGTATACTGTGTTTAGAAAAGTTCTTCCCCCTCTGGAATTTTTTAGAATAACTTAAGAACTGATATTGATTCTTCTTTAAATGTTTGGTAGAGTTCAGTAGTGAAGCTGTCTGATCCTGGCTGTTTCTTTAATGGGAGACATTTTATTATTGATTCAGTCTCATTACCTTCTAATAAGCTGTTCAAGTTTTTTATTTTTCATGAGTCAATCTTGGTAAGGTATACATGTACAGGAATTCTCCCATTTCTTCTAGGTTATCAAATTTGTTGGAGTATACTTGTTCATAATAACCATTACTGTTGTAGATCTGTGGCATTAATTGTAATGTGTCACTTTTCATCTTTGATTTTATTTGGTTCTTGTCTTAGTCTGACCAATGGTTTGTCAATTTTATTTATCTTTCCAAGGAAAGAGTCCTTTGCTCATTGATCTCTCATATGATTTTAAGTCTATATTTCATGTATTTCTGCTCTGATCAGGTTGTTTATTTCAGAAGGACATTTTCTCACATAGAAATTGGTAGCTGCAAATTTCCCCCTGAGTATTGCTTTTGTTGTATCCCATGGTTTTGGTATGTTTGTCTCCATTTTCATTTGTTTTAAGAAATTTTTTAAAGTCCTTCTTGATTTTTTCCTTAATCCATTGGTTGTTCAGGAGTAAGCTATTTAATTTCCATGTATTTATATAGTTTCCAAATTTTTTTGTTATTGATTTCTACTCTTATTTCATTATATTCATAAAAGATTCTCAGTATGATTTAGATTTTTAAAAGTTTGTTGAGACTTGTTTTGTGGCCTATCAATTGACCTATCTTGGAGGATGTTTCATGTGTTGATGAGAAAAATCTGTATTCTGCAACTGTTGGATGGAATGTTCTGTAGATATCTGTTAGGTCAATTTGGTCTAGGGTGCAATTTGCCTCTGCTGTTTCTTTATTGATTTTTCTGTCTGAATAAACTGCCCATTGCCTATTAAAGTCCCCTACTATTATTATATTGGAGTCTTTCTCTATCTCTTCTTTTAGACATATTAATAGTTGTTTTCTATATTGGGTGAAAACTACAACATATTTTGAAGTAAGGAAGTGCAATGCCCCCAGCTTTGTTGTTCTTTTTCAAAATTAATGTAGCTACTCATGGTCATTTGTGGTTCCATGTGAATTTTAAAATTGTTTTTTTCTGCTTCCTTAAAAATAGAAAATTGAGATTTTTGTTGGAGATTTCACTAAATCTATGGATCACTTTGGACATTTTTTGGATACATTTTTTTCCCTATAAATTGCATTCCTGATTCCAATAGGCAGAAGTGGTTCCACCTTGTACCAGGCCCCACAGTATTCTGAACTAAGCTCCATAACATATCACACAGAAGCATCTGTTACCTTTGTTTCCTAATTCCCTGTCTTTTGGTTTATACATTCTTACCATTCATTCCCTGTCACAAAAAATAATCACTCAGCCAAAAAAATAATTAATTACAAAAATCAATACTAAAGCTTTTACTTACTGCATTTTACAAAATAATGCATCAAGTTGTTCTTTCTTTTCAACTCAATTTACTGAAAATAGGGAATGTGTTACTTACAGATAACACAGGATAAACATATACATTTAAATATTGGATTCATTTATTTTTAATAATGAGCATAATTACATAGAGGAAAGAATCTGAGTGAAAAGAGGAATCAAGCAATGTTTAATTTTATCTCTCTGACTATAAGTTTCTATTGATAGACTTGCAATCCAAAACAATTTCCATTCCCTATATCTAAAATTAATGTTTGTCACTTGCATAAAAGTGTTTTTTGCCTTAGTAGTATGGAATATTGTTTGCTTTGTTTTAACTTAAATGTTTTCTATTTTTAGTCTTGTGTTTGTCTTTATTAAAGAAGTAACTTAATAAGTTAATGTCATCAAGTTTTGATACATCAAAAATATATTATGGTTTTTATTGAATATGCATAGAAAATATGTCTTGAGGAAATTATAGGAACGACTTGATTAATTTTTACTCTATTTCAAACAAAAATTATGTGTTTGTAACCAAAAAGTTAATTAATTATTTATGTTCTTAATTTTCTGAACAGATATTCCTAGGGAATTCTTATCTAGGAATTCTTTAAGAATCCCTTGCTTCCAGCTGCAAAATGGGAAAGTCTCTGAACCTAAATAACTTCGTGACTTGTAAAAGTTTAAAGACTCAAAGAGTTATGATTTTTAAAATGCCTTATGTTGTTTGACTCTAAAGCGAATGCACACAAAACGAAATTTCCAAAAAGTAAAGAAAGAAGGAAAAGACCAACCTACAAATTAAAATTACTTGGTGCCCTGACACAATATTAGACCAATTAAAATTAAATCATACCATAATTTGTGGAAAATTCCAAATTAAATAGGATTTCTGCTCTGTGGGGATGAGGCAAAGCAGAAACTAGGCTCGAATGGCAAAGTTGTCCTTATGTTTTACTTCTGTAATTTGATCTTTGTTTATCTACTATTTTAATACATGTTATTTCACTAAGCAACAATTCATTGATCATCTGTATTATTCAAAGCATTATATGAAGTCTCTACTTAAATTCTTATGTACTTTAGGATCATGCAAAATAAATGCCAGTGAAAAAGTCAGTTATGTCCCCCGATTCCATTTGCTAGCTCTTCATGGTATTCTTGCCTCCACATCTCATCCATTTAAATGTAATTTACAAATCTTCACATTAGTTTGGACAATTTGGGCAAGACTTTGAATGGATGGCTTAACATATAGCATTTTACTACCCTTAAAAACGTAATACAGCACTCTGTAGTCATAATATATATAACTAATTTTTTCAACCCCATATGAAATACGTGAGTACAAATGCAAACAAGTTTGAAGGAGATGAAAGGGAAGTAGGTATTGGAAAGAGCATATGCACAGGTTTCCTCTCTTGTTCTGAAGGCCAGGCACATCAAAGAGACTTGGCAGGGTGGGTGCCAGCTGGCCAGCAGCAGAGGAGTCAGAGGCCTCTCTGCAGATCTGCATCCTCTCTAATCCCACAGCTCATTATGTAGTCTGCTCACTTGGCCTAATGCTGTTTCCCTCATTTCAGGGCAGAGAAAACCAATGCTAAAAATGTTTTCTGCATTCACATTAACTTTATTTCATCCTGATTTACACTGAGGAAAATGGAATGTGGTTTAGTTCTTTGATTTTTGTTTTCCGCTAAACTCTGTTCTTTGTCAGATTAACCCCAGGAAGAATCATAATAGGAGTATGCGTAATGTATACTGCTTCATGTTATTCTGTACCTCATCACCTTCATTTCCTTTTTGAGTCACATTTTGTTGGTTCCACTTCAAATTATGAAATGGATTGCTCCCCAGAGAGTATGACATCATGCATCTTTAATGGATCTGACATGGAAATTAAATGCTTTTAAACCCTTCTGAAACAGTAGTAAGATAGATCCATTTCCACACTGATTCTGTTTCTAGTACAACATTTAATTAAAAAATTTGTAGCAACATGTCAGTGAATGGCAGGCTTTCCACTAATGCTCAGAAAATAACACCTTTAGGAAAAAAAATGTGTGGACGTAATACAAGATGCCCTTGTCAACATGAGCATCCTCATGTGTGTATGATATTCTTGCATCTGGTCCTAGGGGACAGAAAACTATAATTCTAATCCTTTTCCATAGCTCTATTTCCTGACTTGAGATCTAGGGTAGAGTGAGTGTCTAATAAATTTTGGATGAAAGAATAAATGTTTAAATGATTGGACATATAAATTTGAATAGTCATTTATGGAAAGTAGAAAAACGATTTTCTTTTTTCAGCTTCTCGAGGTGAACGCCCCTGGCTAAAAGCTTTTTTTTTTCTTTTTTTTTTTTTGTCTTTCAGAAAAACAAGAATACACAGTTGAATAGTTGCAACCTCTCAGATGTTTCTGGATAAAATTCCCTTTGGCTACCTCTCTGATCTAATCCTCTACGATCGCTACCCCTACCCACAAATCATTTCCAGTATCCTGACCTCTACTATAGATGTGGACACATCAGAGTCTTTGTTCTTCCTGTTCTCCATCGGGTATTCCCTTCTCTCCAATATTCCCCTGCCATATATTCAGGCTTCACTGAGGTCCCTGTTTAAGTGTAATTTCAAAAATTTCATTCCTAATCACCCTCCATAAGTTCACTTTTTCCATTTCTTTCTTTCCAGTATTTGTTGCCATGTGACTATATATATATAGTATAAATACATACTATATACATATATTACAGCATATATATATAATATATATACATACATATTGTTCACTGTGTATCCTTGATGTTCAGACCATCAATAAATATGGAGAATGAATATACAAATTTAGGACTTCTTTGTTTGGCAAGATATATAATCAAGAGGTTGCTCCTATGGTAGAAAGAAAACTAATTTGGGGTAAGAAGGATTCCATCCTACCATTTACTAATGGAGACCTTAGACAAATTAGTCAACCTCACTGAGCCTCAGCTTTCTGCTTAATAAACAAGGAATAATAGTCCTTGTGTTGAAAGCACATAAGGGAAACTTCAGGAAGGAGCAAGACAGGAAGTGTCATGTTTTCCAGAACATGAAGCCATGACTAGTTGTGGATGAGTAATACTAGATTAGATGGTGTGAGATTGCTAAAATTATCTTATCTATAATTTAGAATTTATATCTCAGCTGTCTTCAAAACAATAACTTACTATAGTGATTTAGTCAGTTTCTTTGCTGCTGTGACGAAAGGATCAGGCCAGATCGATTTTAGGGGAAGAAAACTATGAGGGCTCATAATTTCAGAGGTCTTAGTGTATAGGCAGCTGGCTCTATTCCTCAGAGTTCAAAGTGAGGCAGAACATCATGGTGGATGAGTATGGCAGAGGAAACCAGCTCACATGATGATCAGAAAGCAGAGAGGTCTCCACTTGTCAGATACAAATATAAACACCATCCATAGCCATACCCCAATGAACAACTTCCTCTAACCACATCCCACCTGCCTCCAGTTGCCACTCAGTTAATTCCATCAGGAATTAATTCACTGATTGGATTAACTCTATAACCCAATCGTTTCTTCTCTGAACCTTCTTGCATTATCTCACATGTGGGCCTTTGGGGGACATCACATCTAAACCATAACACATAGCAAATTAATGCAAACACGTAATTAAAATTAAAAAGTTATAATAATGTTTAGAAAACCTAAAAGGTCCTATAATTCACTTAGAAGCAAGAAGTGCAGGACAAATTTTTCCTTGATGCTTTCCTTGAGTCCCTTTGCCAACTCCCCTACCTAACCCCACATAGTTCTGGGGGTGCTTCTAATCAAGGTCTTCCCCTTTTTCACTATGGGATGGGCTTGTGACTCTGGCTGGCCAGTTAGCATCCTTTAACCTGGGACCAATTTAAGTATTGGCAACATATCAGATGTCCTTCCTTCTGGAACATCTATGCAAGCTGCTTGCCATATTTTTTACCACATGGAAAGGATCCAAAAGTAGGAGTAACTTCAACTTAGAGAAAACAGACTTGAGAATAAAGTCTTGATGACACCTAAACATGTCTGAAGTCAACTCTACCTTTTCTACCCAGACTTTTCAAATTATGTGAACCAACAAATTATCTTTTCTTTAAATCAGGGAGTTGGAGTTGTAAGGCAAAGCAAACAGAAGCTATAGGGATACCACAGAAAACAAGATAGGAATTCATCCAAAGCACAAAAGCAATAGGATGGGAAAAATATTGAACTAATTCTTGCATTTCATAAAAGAAAAGTCATTTTACCACCTACCCCTACCCCAAGACCCTGTTTTCATCACATTCTCACTTCCAGACTGAGATGGGATAGGGAACCCAAGTACTATCTTAGAGCTGGAAAAAAACCCAAATTTCAATAAGAAGTCATGCAAGGACAGAGGTTCCTACACCACTGCTGGTCAGCAAGAAGAAAGTTGTCTCCCTGTTATCCAGGCTGGGGCTGGATACCTTTCCATTCAGAATCATGAATACTTCAAACAGATGGTTCTGAAATTATGTTAGCTCAAGTCAATTGAATTCAATGAGTAATCAGGCTGCTTACAAGCAAATGTTTCAAACCCACTCCATTCCTAAATTGCAGACTGTCCATTTTAACCACTGTGAACTGTATGTATGTGCAGTATATGATTACTCATACCTTCTCAGTTATAAAAGGGTAACAGTGTTTTACATGTGACACAGAGAAAATTGGAGGAGGACCCCAGTGTCCCTTCCAAAGGGCATAAAACCAAATATGCTTATATAGATAATTCTAAAACATTATTTAGCCTTTTTACTGTCGTTTTTTACAGGCACTGTTATGGTCTGGATGTGAGGTGTATCCCAAAAGCTCACATGTGAGACAAGGCAAGAAAGTTCAGAGGAGAAATGATTATGTCTTAAGAGTCTTAACCCAATCAGTGAATTAATCCCCTGAAAGGGATTAACTGAATGGTAACTGAAATGGAAGGGTGTGACTGGAGGAGGTGGGAATTGGGGCATGGTTTTGGGTATATATATTGTATTTGGTGAGTGGAGTCTCTCTCTGCTTCCTGAACAACACGTGAGTTCTTTCCTTCTGCCATACTCTTCTACCACGATGTTCTGCCTCACCTTGAGTCTGGAGGAATGGAGCCTGCTATATGTGGATTGAGACCTCTGAAACCATGAGCCCCCAAATAAACCTTTCCTGCTCTATAGTTGTGCTGGTCAGGTCTTTTAGCTGCAGCAACAAAAAAAGCTGGCTAAAACAGGCACTAATGGAGATTTTTAGGGACTTATGTCTCTTAGTGACATGTGACATCAGTCTGGTTACAAAATAGATAGGAGAATCTAACTGTCTCCTACTAAATTAGATATCAATGAATGTCATTTCAGAAACTATAGATGACACAAAATGTTATGATATTAATATGAAATGGGATTAATATTTTTAAATTAGTAATAAATACATATTTATAATTTTTCTGTTTTAGTTATTACAATAAAAATATTGATATATATTAAAAGATCCTTAAATAAATAAAATGAACAGAAATAAAAGATCTTTGAAGTTCTCAATAATTTTCAAGAGTATAATATGTTCTTGAGACCCAAAAGTTTGAAAACTACTGTAATAGATGAACCAGAAGAAAATACACTCAGATAAAACTTGTAATAATAGAATATTATATGTTTGCTGTTAAATCAAAACTTTGTATAGTTTTTAAAGTTGTAAAATCATTGTATAATCTTCAGAAAAAAATTCTTATTATAATTTATTATAATAGATTCATTGTGCAATTTCACATTGATTTTAAAGTGTTTATGAAAGACTGATTTGCTATGGAATGCATCATAGTTAGTTCTTTGTAATACTAATTTAAAAAATATGGTACTGCTCTTATTTCCAGATGAAGAAGCTGGGCCTTTTCAGTAGAATGATCTAGAGCCAGGATTGGCAAACTCTTTGTTTAAGGGACCAGATAATAAATATTTTTGGCTTGGTAGGCCATGTGATTCCTGTTTCCACTGCTCAAATCTGCTGTTAGAATATGGTAGGAGCCATGGGCATTATGTACACCAACGAGTGTAACTATGTTTCAATCAAACCTGGCATAAGAACATCAAAATTTGAATTTCACATAACTTTCATATATCATGAAATATTCTTTTATGTGTAAATATGTAAATATTATAATACCTAAATATATGTGAAAACTGCTCCTAGCTAATGCTTAATACAAAAGGAGGGGGCAGGTTAAATTTGTTCTACAAACCTTAGTTTGCTAACCACTATTCTAAAGTATGTTAGGATGAGCCCTAATCCTTGGAGAACCCCTATGGCAAAGAGTACCATGACTGAGTAAGTTAGGAAAATGTTGCAGTAGAAATTCAAACTCTATACTATAAAGTCTCTGAAAAACCCTTTAAATATTTTTGTTTCATTCAATTATCAAACCAATGGATTATATAAACTTAAAAAAATAATAATAACTGTATTTAATTCTCAAACTACTGTTCCATGGAATTTACATTCGGAATTATTTCTCTAAAGGAACTTAGATCAAATACCCATAGATAACCATGCATGATACCTATGTATGATTTTCCCTATGTGAGAAAATAGAAATTAAATCTGTGTATGTCAGGCCAGTACCACTGCCTTTTAATCACATGCAGGATAAACAAAATGACAAAACTTATCTTCAATCTATATAAAGCTCTCAGACACCAGTTTACAACCATTGGTATGTGGTATATTATGGCAACTGACATCAAAGTTTCAAGATTCAACATACAAAGATGCAGTTTGGACAGATGACTTCTCTTGTCATCGATGATCCCATTTCATATGCATCTGTGTCCTCAGGTGATAATTAGAGAAAGACACAGTACAGATATAATCAGAGTATAGAAATTGTGCTTTTGCTTTTACATAGCCAATTCTATATGATTCCAGGCTGATGTTTTCCCAATTTTGGACAAATTACCTGGGATTTTGTTGAAATGCAGTTTCCAATCATGTTGATATGCAGTGGGACCCAAGAGTCTGCATTTCTAGCAAGCTTTAGGTAATGCCAATCATCTATGGGTTCAGGATTCAGGAAGAAACTTTTTGCATTTCACAATTCAGTGAAATTAAATGACTATGAAATACAACCTGCATATTCATAAGATAACCAGGTGGCTCATACACACATTCAAGTCTAAAATCCTCATCTCTAGAGCTGATTTCCACAAACAAATGTTCTCAATTCACTAGTCAGTCCTGCCATACTAATAACTCTCTAACAGTATTGAAATACAATCTAAGTATATTTGAATAAATATGGAAAGAAGGGAAGATTAGAATTCCCATCTAAAACTCTCTATGTAGGCATTGTCTTCACTCTGAAGAGCCTAGAAATGATTTGTGAGCTAACCCTGGCCTGATATGTACCAATGAATCCACATTCATATTCAGGAAATGCAGAGCAAGAACTCATAGGTTAGTTATGAAAAAAAATCTGATAAACAGGGCACTGGCAAAAATAAGTACATGGTGGAGCCACAGAATATCATTTTAGGAATGCTTTGCTCAATGAAAATGTTCTCATGAAACATAGGATACCAGTACACTTACATCTGCAGCACATCCATTGCAAAACTGACACGAGGTGGTAAGTCAAACCCAGAATGGCATGTGGACATTACAGCAGGCACATGTCATAAAACAGAAACCATTAGAGGATATTTGATAAATATTTGTTGAATGAGCTCAAGAATATCAGACTTGTATTATGAATAAAATAATTTTTATTTGTGTGATTGTCCTGATTTTTGGACACAATTGTAATGTTCCTCAGCCTTGGAAATGCTATATGTTATCATTTAAATTTTATTTGTGGGGAAGTAGCAAGGGGGCTGAGAAGGATATTATGTTTGTAATCCAAGTATTAAAAAAATCACTAAGACACATTTGGACACAACACTAAGATGCTGGGGGAAAAAATAAAACATGTTTTTGTTAATAACAGTACTGAAAGTTCAAGAATGGAACCACGACTGAGCTCTTGAGAAGTGGTACCTACTCAAATGAAAGGGAGCAGCACAATTTCATTTGGCTCAGAGCCTCACTGGCAAAGTGGTGCCTTTCAAGGGCCTTTGCGCCCTGGAGAGCACTTTCTGGCACTGCATGAAGGAAGGGACTGGTACATTCTCTTTGTCCACAGACCTGGCTTCCTAAATCACCCAATGGTAACTTTCTCTTTGTTTCTTGTTTTCATTCCTCAGTTACAGGCCTACCTCCCCCAACCCCTAATCACTATTATGTTTTTATCCTTAGTCTTCAGGCACAATCTCACTTCTGGCCCTGACCCTGGCTTCTCATGACAATAATTTGCCTTCATTTTTCCAGTGAACTTATGACCTTCATTGGGTAATGCCTCTCTTTATATCAGCGTCTCAGAATTGTTTGGTACTTACCATCGGTTCTACTTTTTAAAGTAGGGTCAACGCACTCCAGATTTGATCAGAACAGACATCATTCATAGTCTTACCATTATCCTCAGTTGACCTCAAGCCCCCATTCTGCACCTTTTCATGGATATTTTCAACTGTGTTTCTATTGACTCTGCCTGTAGATCATGTCTCATTTGGAAGAAGGCCTTTTCTTATTTTATAAAGTCTCAGAGACAGCATAAGTCCTATACTTATATTATTTATATCAAATAATTCCTTTTTTTTTGGTACTAGAGATTGAATCTATGGGTTCTGTGCCACTGAGCTATATTCCCTGCTCTTTTTTATTTTATTTTTTCATTTTGAGATAGTGTCTATGTTGCTGAGGCTGGCCTTGAAATTGTGATCCTCCTGCTTCAGCCTCTCATGTAGCAGGGATTACAGACATACACAACAGCACATGGTTAATTCCTAAGTTTTTATGATTACGTGGCTTTAAAGAAACAAAAAATGTATTGAATGTCATCATATGCACAGACTTGTTTCAGAGACTTTAATAGGTGCTTGGGCCTTGAGTGATAAATTTTTCAAAAGAAGCAGAGATCATTCATGCATTATGAAACAACATTCAATCCACCTATGGCCAATGCATTTTGCACATCTCTTACCTGGGTCGAAAGTGAGACTCTGTCTCAAAATAAAAATAAAAATTAAAAATGGCTAGGGATGTGGCTCAAAGGTTAAGCACCCCTTGTTTCCATCCCCAGTACCAAAAAAAAAAAAAAAAAAAAAAAAAAAAAATCAGACAAGCAGGTAACTTTAGACCAACAGATGTGTCTTCCCACAACTTTGACATGCTTTATACTTGTATTCATTATATGGAATAAAGCTATGATAAAACTACTTTTTCATTTAATTTATTTAATTTGTAGCCTAGTTGTATTAAAACTATTGACCCTGTTCATAAAATAAAATAATATCAGCAGTTTAAATGAATAGAATACTTTTCTAGGAATAACTGTTCATTTTTATATACATATTAAAATGTTAAACTATTTCAGGGTCAAAAGATTACATTTCCATCCCTAAAGTACAAAATTCTACATATACTAGGAGATTCTCTGTTCCAATACACAATGGATCAATTTCATATAGTTTCAGCTTATTTTTAAGATGAAGCAAATTTATTTCATCTGAGAAACAGAACTTCATGCAGCTATGTTTGCTCTGAATATGTGAATAAATGGAGATGGGTAAACAGGTATATTACTCTCTCCTGTTGGTTTCTCCAAAACTGAATAAGTCTACCTATCTTACAATTATGTACATAATTACAAAATAATTAGAAGGCCTAATTAGGATGAAAAACTTACTCTAAGAATGCCTTTGAAATCACTTGTTTTTATTATTTATACTTAGTTTAAGGTAGTTGTTTATACTTAGCATGAGGAATTTTGGAGTAGTCGAATGTACTTTTATGGCTCTTAAGTATTTGCCTAATGTCTGCCTCCATAATGTAAAGAACTTTTCATGGTGGAAGACATTGCTACCCGCTTCTAACTTGGTCTTGTTCTACCAGCATCTTCCATTCTGCATGTTAGATAAAGCATAGAAGTATTGGAGGAATAAAAAAGAAATCATCTTTCAAGTATTTGCTATGTGCAGACACTTTTGTTACAAGTTACCTTATTGAAAGCACAGCAATACAGCCCTAGTCAAGGATTTTAACATTGTCCATAGTACGAAACTGAAACTCAAAGAGGTCTAGCAGCTTTATTCAAAGTCACACAATTCATTGATTAATAAGTGGTGAAATAATCAAGTCCATCTAACTCCAAACTACAAGTACTTAATAATAATAAAGCAACAAATATTTACTGAGTATTACCTACCAGCTGCTTTACTGAATATGTCCCAATATTATCTCAGTCCTCAAATAGCAGCATGAGGTGGATTAAATTTCCCTGCCCTTTTCTTTTGGGGGTATTGAGGATTGAACCCAGGAACTCATGTGTGCAAGGCAATTCCTCTTATACCAAGCTACCTTTACAGTCCTTCAGTTTTCTTGATGAGGAACCTAGGTAGAGAAGTTGGGTAGCTTCCTGAAGTCTACATTGCTAATGAGGGTTAGCATCAAGATTTGAACCAGGCTGACCCAATTCTAGTGTCTAACTGCTTAATCAAAATACTCAGTTACAGACACCTATTTTAGGATGTATCTTAAATTATGAAGCCATCAATGCTACTCATTAATATAATTTATATGTTTATATATACATACTTGTGATTTTATGCCAAAAATTAATATATTGGTATCAGTGTCTGTCTTTATTAGCACGTACCTTGTATCAAAAAATGCTAGGTTTTAAGAATATGGAAATAAAAAAAAAGACACACTATTTCTTTTCTTTTTTCTTTCATTTTTTTGGGGGGAGGGTTTGAGCTTTATAGTTATACATAGTGATTGGATTCATCCTGACAAACTCATACATGAATGGAACTTGATTTCAGTTCATGATCTCTTCCTTTTCCTGCCCCCTTTCCCTTTCATTTCCCATTCCCCTGTTCTCCTTCCTGTACTAGTCTTTCTTTTCCTCCTCTCTGTATTTAAAAGAACCGACCTTTTAAATTATACATAAAGGCAGTATCTCTATTTTTTTCATTTCCTAAGGGCTGCTTTGTGGCATAACATATGGTCTATTTTTGAGAAGGTTCCATGTGCTGCTGAGAAGAAAGTGAATCTGCTCGTTGATGGATGGAATATTCTATAAATATCTATTAAGTCTAGGTTATTGATTGCCTTGGTGAGTTCTATGGTTTCTTTGGTTGGTTTTTGTTTGGAAAATCTATCTAGCAGTGACAGCGGTGCGTTAAAGTCACCCAGAATTATTGTGTTGTGGTCTATGTGATTCCTGAGATTGAGAAGGATTTGTTTGATGTACAGGGATGCACCATTGTTTGGGGCATAAATATTTACTATCATTATGTCTTCCTAATTTATGGTTCCCTTAAGTAGTATGAAATGTCGTTCTTTATCCCATCTGACTAACTTTGGCTTGAAGTTCACTTTATCTGATATAAGGATGGAAATCCCCGCTTTTGTACTGAGTCCATGTGCGTGGTAGGTTTTTACCCATCCTTTCACCTTTAGTCTGTGGATGTCTTTTTCTATGAGATGAGTCTCTTGCAGGTAGCATATTGTTGGGTTTTTCTTTTGAATCCATTCTGCCAGTTTATGTCTTTTGATTGACGAGTTTAGACCATTAACGTCCAGGGTTATTATTGAGATATGATTTGTATTCCCAGTCATTTGGCTTACTTTTGGTTTTTAAGTTGGCTTGGTTTCTCCTTTGAGTGGTTTTTCTCTAAGGTAGTTCCTCCCTTTGCTGACCTCCATTGTTGTTTTTCATTTCCTCCTCATGGAATATTTTGTTGAGAACACTCTGTAGCGCAGGCTCTCTATTTGTAAATTCTTTTAACTTTTGTTTATCATGGAAGGATTTTATTTCATCTTCAAATCTGAAGGACTTGAAGGTGTTCTATCAGATCATAATGGACTGAGAGTAGAAATCAATGACAAAATAAAAAACAGAAATTACTCCAACACCTGGAGACTAAATAATATGCTATTGAATGAAACATGGATAACAAAAAGCATCAAGGAGGAGATAAAAAAATCTTAGAGGTCAATGAGAATGACAATATGACATATCAAAATCTCTGGGACACTATGAAAGCGGTACTAAGAGGAAAATTCATTGCACGGAGCGCATTCCACAAAAGAATGAAAAGTCAACAACTAAATAACCTAACATTACAGCTCAAGGCCCTAGAAAAAGAAGAACAGAATAATAGCAAAAGTACTAGAAGACAGGAAATAATTAAAATCAGAGCTGAAATCAATGAAATTGAAACAAAAAAAAATTCAAAAAATTGACAAAACAAAAAGTTGGTTCTTTGAGAAAGTAAACAAAATAGACAAACCCTTAGCCACACTAACAAAGAGAAGGAGAGAGAAAACTCAAATTACTAAAATTCATGATGAAAAAGGAAATATCACAACAGACACCACTGAGATACACAACATAATGAGAAGCTACTTTGAACATCTGTATTCCAACAAAATAGAAACTACCAAAGACATTGAAAATTTCTAGAGACATATGCTCCTCCCAAACTGAACGAGGAGGACAGTTGAAACAGATCAATATCAAGCAATGAAATAGAAGAAGCCATTAAAAATCTACCTTCCAAGAAAAGCCCAGGACCAGATGGATTCTCAGCCGAGTTTTACAAGACCTTCAAAGAAGAGCTCATTCCAATACTTCTCAAAGTATTCCAGGAAATAGAAATGGACGATACCCTACCAAACTCATTCTATGAAGCTAATATCCCCCTCATACCCAAACCGGGCAAAGACACATCAAGGAAAGAAATTTTAGACCAATATCCTTGATGAATATAGGTGCAAAGATGCTTAACAAAATATTGGCAAACCGTATCTGAAAACATATTAAGAAAACCGTGTACCACGATCAAGTGGGGTTCATCGTTGGAATGCAAGGATGGTTTAACATCCATAAATCAATCAATGTAATCCGTCCTGTCAATAGACTTAAGGATAAGAATCATATGGTTATTTTAATTGATGCAGAAAAAGCATTCAACAAAATACAACACCCCTTCATGCTCAAAACACTAGAAAAAATAGGGATAGTAGGAACATACCTGAACATTGTAAAGGCTATTTATGCTAAGCCCATGGCCAACATCATTCTTAATGGAGAAAAACTGAAACCATTCCCTTTAAATATGGGAACAAGACAGGAATGTCCTCTTTCACAACTTCTATTCAACATTGTCCTCAAAACTCTAGCCAGAGCAATTAGGCAGACTAAAGAAATTAAAGGGATACGAATAGGAAAAGAGGAACTTAAGCTGTCACTATTTGCTGATGACATGATTCTATATTTAGAGGATCCAAACACTCCTCCAGAAAACTTCTAGACCTCATCAAAGAATTCAGCAAAATAGCAGGCTATAAAATCAACATGCATAAATCTAAAGTATATTTATACACAAGCAACGAAACAGCTGAAAGGGAAATGAGGAAAACAACTCCATTTGCAATAGCCTCAAAAAAAATAAAATACTTGGGAATCAATCTAACCAAAGAGGTAAAAGATCTCTACAATGAAAACTACAAAACATTGAAGAAAGAAATTGAGGAAGACCTTAGAAGATGGAAAGATCTCCCATGTTCTTGGATAGGCAGAATTAATATTGTCAAAATGACCATACTACCAAAAGTGCTATACAGATTCAATGCAATTCCAATTAAAATCCCAATGATGTACCTTACAGAAATAGAGCAAGCAATCATGAAATTCATCTGGAAGAATAAGAAACTCAGAATAGCTAAAGCAATCCTTAGCAGGAAGAATGAAACAGGGGGTATCGCAATACCAGAACTTCAACCATACTACAAAGCAATAGTAACAAAAATGGCATGGTATTGACACCAAAATAGACAGGAAGATCAATGGTACAGAATAGAGGACATGGACACAAACCCAAATAAATACAATTTTCTCATACTAGACAAAGGTGCCAAAAATATGCAATAGAGAAAAGATAGCCTCTTCAACAAATGGTGCTAGGAAAACTGGAAATCCATATGCAACAAAATAAAACTAAACCCCTATCTCTCACCCTGCACAAAACTCAACTGACAATGGATCAAGGACCTTGAAATCAGAGAAGAGACCCTGAATCTTATAGCAGAAAAAGTAGGTCCAAATCTTCAACTTGTTGGCTTAGGATCAGACTTCCTTAACAGGACTCCCATAGCACAAGAAATAAAAGCAAGAATCAACAACTGGGATAGATTCAAACTAAAAAGCTTTCTCTCAGCAAAGGAAACTATCAGCAATGCGAAGAAAGAGCCTACAGAGTGGGAGAAAATCTTTGCCAATCATACTTCAGATAGAGCACTAATCTCCAGAATCTATAAAGAACTCAAAAAACTCTACACCAAGAATGCAAATAATCCAATCGACAAATGGACTAAGGAAATGAATAGACACTTCACAGAAGAAGATCTACAAGCAATCAACATATGAAAAAATGTTTAATATCTTTAGTAATAAGAGAAATGCAAATCAAAACTACACGGATATTCCATTTCACCCCAATTAGAATGGCAATTATCAAGAATACAAGCAACAATAGGTGTTGGAGAGGATGTGGGGAAAAAGGTACACTCATACATTGCTGGTGGGGCTGCAAATTAGTGCAGTCACTCTGGAAAGCAGTGTGGAGATTCCTTAGAAAACTTGGAATGGAACCACCATTTGACCCAGCTATCCCACTCCTTCACCTATACCCAAAGGACTTAAAACAGCATACTACAGAGATACAGCTACATCAATGTTCATAGCTGCTCAATTCACAATAGCCAGACTGTGGAACCAACCTAGATGTTCTTCAATTGATGAATGGATAAAGAAACTGTAGTGTATATATATATTTATATTAATTTATTATCTCATAGGGTCATATATATATATATATATACAATGGAATATTACTCAGCTATAAAGAATAATAAAATTATGGCATTTGCTGGCAAATGGATGAAATTGGGGAATATCATGCTAAGTGAGATAAGTCAATCTCAAAAAACCAAAGGACGAATGATCTCACTGATAAACGGATGATGACACATAATGGGGGGGTGGGAGGGGGGCAAGAATGGAGGAAAGAGGGACTGTATAGAGGGAAAAGAGGGGTGGGAGGGGTGGGGGGGAAGGAAAAAATAACAGAATGAAAAAAAAATTTTTTTTAATTACACATAAAGGAAAAGAGACACTAAAAGATAAAAAATAAATAAACTCAGAAAGGAGTGGGAAAAGATGCAAACTAATAAATTCTCTTGGAGTTGATAAGAGAGAATTCCTCACTCCCATAGCAGCACAGAAATGTTTTCTAGAAGAGAAGAATTTTAAGTTGCAGTTGAAATTGTCCAGCTGTGCATGTTTGGGTGGAGTACTCCAGGATGAGGAAAGTAGCTGAGAAGACCGCGTGGACTGTCAGAGGAATGCCAGTGCCGCATTGCTGTGCACGCCACCAGACCCAAGAAATGGGTGTCCAATCCCAAAAGGTCTTCAACATTTTAAATACATTAATTTATTATCTCATAGGGTCATCAAGTAATTTTTCCATGTCTGCTGTATATCTGGAACTGTACTGCGTACTTAGGAGCTAGGAAAGGTACAGTCCTGGCCTTCTAGCCATTACAAAGTTAGTTGCTCTTCTAAGGAGTTTGAGTTGTATCCTGTGGTCAACTGAAAGAAACTGAATGCATTTAAGCAGGATTCTATGATCTATCTGATGCTTGAGAATAATGGAGAAAAGATAGCCTTTTCAACAAATGGTGCTGGGAAAACTGGAAATCCATATGCAGTAAAATGAAATTAAACCCCTCTCTCTCACCCTGCATAAAACTCAACTCAAAGTGGATCAAGGACCCAGGAATTAGAACAGAGACCCTGCACCGAATAGAAGAAAGAGTAGGCCCAAATCTTTATCATGTAGGCTTGGGACCAGACTGCCTTAACATGACTCCCAAAGCACAAGAAATAAAAGCAGGAATCAATAAATGGGATAGATTCAAACTGAAAGCATTTTTTCATCAAAGGAAACAATCAATAATGTGAAGAGAGAGCCTACAGAGTGGGGGAGAAAATCTTCACTACATACTCTTCAGATAGAGCACTAATCTCCAGAATTTACAAAGAACTCAAAAAACTCTACACCAAGAATACAAATAACCCAATCAATAAATGGGCTAAGGAAATGAACAGACACTTCACAGAAGAAGATATACTAGCAATCAGCAGATAAATGAAAAAATGTTCAACATCTTTAGTAATAAGAGAAATGCAAATTAAAACTACCCTAAGATTTCATCTCACCCCAATTAGAATGGTTATCATCAAGCATACAAGCAACAATAGGTGTTGGAGAGGATGTGGGGAAAATGTACACTCATACATTGCTGATGGGGCTGCAAATTAGTGCAGCCACTCTGGAAAGCAGTGTGGAGATTCCTCAGAAAACTTGGAATGGAACCACCATTTGACCCAGCTATCCCACTCCTTGGCCTATACCAAAAGGACTTAAAATCAGCATACTACAGTGATGCAGCCATATCAATGTTTACAGCCACTCAATTCACAATAACTAGACTGTGGAACCAACCTAGATGCCCTTCGATAGACGAATGGATAAAGAAACTGTGGTACACATATACACATGGAATATTATTTGGGCATAAAGAAGAATTAAATTATGACATTTGCATGTAAATGAATTGAGTTGGAGAATATCATGCTAAGTGAGATAAGCCAATCTCAAAAAACCAAAAGCTAAATGTTTTCTCTGATAAGTGGATGATGATACAGAATGGGGATGGGGTAAGGGAAGAATGGAGGAAGGATGGATTGTATAGAGGGATATGAGGGTTGGGGAGGGGGCAGGAGAAAGGAAAGATAATGGAATGAGACAAACATCATTACCCTAAGTACATGTATGATTACAGAAACAATGTGACTCTACTTTGTGTACAACCAGAGAAATTCAAAGTTGCACCCCATTTGTGTACCATGAATCAAAAAAATTTAAAATATTTTTTAATTATGCCTAAGCAATGGTCTGAGTTGGAAAATCTGCCCCAAATTTAAACAATTAGCTCTGTGTCTCATGATTTCTACCTTATCATTTCTTTCCTTCTACTTAATTTTAAAATGTTTTCATTGTCTAGGTTTCCTTAGAGGTTTTAGTTCACAGCAAAATTAAGTGGAAAGTATAGAGATTTCCCACAAACATTTCTCCCCACACCTGCACGGCCTCTGCACCATCAAAAGTTCCCACCAGTGTTGTGCATTTGTTACACTCAATACACCTATACTGACACACCATTGTCACCCGAAGTCTGTCGTTTACTTTAGGGTTCACTCTTGGTGTTGTAATTTTGTGGGTTTTGACACACATACGATGATTTGTATCTGCCATTATCAGGTCATAAGGAGGGATTTCCCTGCACTGATAGTCCTCTGCGCCCTGCCTGTTTAGCACTTCCTCCTCTCTAGCGCTAACAACCACTGATCCTCCTACAGTCTCCATCCTTTGGCCTTCTTCAGAACGTCGTAGTTGGGATCATACAGCACACAGGGTGTTTTACTGCTTTCGTTTGGTCATATTCATTGAATGTTCCTCTCTGTTCATAATATGTGTTAGTCAGCTTTTCACTGCTGTGACCCAAATCCCTGAATAGAATGGAGTAGAGGAGGAAAGAGTTACTTAGGTTCATGGATTCAGAGGCCTCAGCCCACGGTTGACTAACTCCATCCATCTGAGCCTGAGGCGAGGCAGGACGTCACGGTGGAAGTGTGTGACAGAAGCAAGCCACTGGCCTCGTGCTGCTAGGAAGCAGAGAGAGGAAGGGGTGGGGGAGAAGAGAAACCTTCCAGGAAACGCCACGAAGGACCCCCTTCCTCCACCTAGAAGCCGCCTCTCAGTAGTCCATTCAACTATCAATACTCAATAATCCACTAAGGAAGTCCTAGTCCTCATGATCCATCTTTGAACTTTTTCGCATGGAGGACCAGGCGTTCACCATGTGAGGGTTTGGAGGACATTCCGGACTCAAGCCACAAAACATCGTTCAGAAACTCATTTCTTTTCAGTGTTCATCGCCAACAGATGATTTATTTGTCCATTCACCTGCAAAGGATTTTTGGTTGCTTTTAGATTTTAACAATTATGAATAAAGCTATTTTAAACATTCATAATGTAGGTTTTTGTTTGTCTATAATATTTCAGCTCATTTGAACAAATACAAAGAAGCGCAACTCTTGGATCAAATACTAGGATGATTTCTTTTTTTTTTTAAAGAAACTCCCAAACTCTCTTCTAAAATAGACATTTTGGAATCCTACTAGAAACAAATGGCAGTTCCTGTTGCTCCATAACCTTGCCAGAAACTGGTGGTGTTGATGTTGTGAATTGTGGTCATTCTAATAGATAGGTAATAGTAATCTCATTGTTTTAATTTGCAATTCCCCAAGGAAATGCGATGTTAAACAAGATCTTTTCATATGCTTAATCACCATCTATGCGTCTTCTTTGGCAAAATGCCTTTCATGTCTTTAGCATAAATTTTAAAATCAGGATTTTTTTTCTTACCGTCAAGTGTTAAGAGTTCCTTATATATTTTGGATATAATTCCTTTATCAAATACCTCTTTTGTAAATATTTTCTCCAAGTCTATAGCTTGTCTCCTCATCTCTTGATAATGTCTTTCACGGAGTTTATCCTGATTGTCTTTTTCTTCTTGTATGAATGGATTTATAATAGTGGACTAAACTATTTCTTTCTGGACTTCTATCAACTTTTGCCTCTCATATTTTGACATTCTAATTCTTAGGTACATACACCTTAAGAATTGTCATGTCTTCTGGGAGTACTGACTCCCTTTATTATTATTTAATGCTCCCCCTTACCCCTGATAACTTTTCTGAAGTCTGCTCTATCTGAAGTTATGTAATTGCTCTTTATTTATTTATTTTTCTTATTGTAAACAATGGGATACATGTTGTTTCTCTGTTTGTACATGGCGTAAAGGCATACCATTTGTGTAATCATAAATTTACATAGGGTAACGTTTGATTCATTCTGTTATTTTTTCCCTTCCCCCCCACCCCTTCCACCCCTCTTTTCCCTCTATACAGTCCTTCCTTCCTCCATTCTTGCCCCCCTCCCTAACCCTAACTCTAACCCTAACACTAACCCCTCCCACCCTCCATTATGTGTCATCATCCAATTATTAGCGATATCATTCTTCCTTTGGTTTTTTGAGATTGGTTTATCTCTCTTAGCATGATATTCTCCAATTTCATCCATTTGCCTGCAAATGCCATAATTTTATCATTCTTTATAGTGGAGTAATATTCCATTGTATATATATATACCACAGTTTCTTTATGCATTCATCAATTGAAGGGCATCTAGGTAGGTTCCACAATCTGGCTATTGTGAATTGAGCAGCTATGAACACTGATGTGGCTGTGTCTCTGTAGTATGCTGATTTTAAGTCCTTTGGGTATAGGCCAAGGAGTGGGATAGCTGGATCAAATGGTGGTTCCATTCCAAGTTTTCTAAGGAGTCTCTACACTGCTTTCCAGAGTGGCTGCACTAATTTGCAGCCCCACCAGCAATGTATGAGTGTTTCTTTCTCCCCACAACCTCGCCAACACCTATTGTTGCTTATATTCTTGATAATTGCCATTCTAATTGGGGTGAGATGGAATCTTAGGGTGGTTTTGATTTGCATTTCTCTTATTACTAGAGATGTTGAACATTTTTCCATATATCTGTTGATTGCTTGTAGATCTTCTTCTGTGAAGTGTCTATTCATTTCCTTAGTCCATTTGTCGATTGGATTATTTGCATTCTTGGTGTAGAGTTTTTTGAGTTCTTTATAGATTCTGGAGATTAGTGCTCTATCTGAAGTATGATTGGCAAAGATTTTCTCCCACTCTGTAGGCTCTTTCTTCGCATTGCTGATAGTTTCCTTTGCTGAGAGAAAGCTTTTTAGTTTGAATCTATCCCAGTTGTTGATTCTTGCTTTTATTTCTTGTGCTTCCAGTTGAGGAAGTCTGGTCCTAAGCCAACATGTTGAATATCTGGACCTACTTTTTCTTCTATAAGATGCAAGGTCTCTGGTCTGATTCCGAGGTCCTTAATCCATTTTGATTTTAGTTTCGTGCATGGTGAGAGATATAGGTTTAGTTTCATTCTGTTGCATATGGATTTCCAATTCTCCCAGCACCATTTGTTGAAGAGGCTATCTTTTCTCCATTGCATATTTTTGGCCCCTTTGTCTAGTATGAGAAAATTGTATTTATTTGGGTTTGTGTCCGTGTCTTCTATTCTGTACCATTGATCCACCTTTCTATTTTGGTACCAATACCACGCCGTTTTTGTTACTATTGCTTTGTAGTAGAGTTGAAGATCTGGTATTGCAATACCCCCTGCTTCACTCTTTCTGCCAAGGATTGCTTTAGCTATTCTGGGTTTTTTATTCTTCCAGATGAATTTCATAATTGCTTGCTCTATTTCTGTAAGGTACGTCATTGTGATTTTAATTGGAATTGCATTGAATTGTATAGCACTTTTGGTAGTATGGCCATTTTGACAATATTAATTCTGCCTATCCAAGAACATGGGAGATCTTTCCATCTTCTAAGGTTTTCTTGAATTTCTTTCTTTAGTGTTCTGTAGTTCTCATTGTAGAGGTCTTTCACCTCTTTTGTGAGATTGATTCCCAAGTATTTTATTTTTTTTCGATGCTATTGTGAATGGGGTAGTTTTCCTAATTTCTCTTTCTGAAGATTCATCACTTTTGTATAAAAATGCATTAGATTTATGTGCATAGATCTTATATCCCGCTACTTTACTGAATTCACTTATGAGATCTAAAAGTTTTCTGGTGGAATTTCCTGGTTCCTCTAAGTATATAATCATATCATCAGCAAATAGGGATAGTTTGAGTTCTTCTTTTCCTATTCGTATCCCTTTAATTTCTTTGGTCTGTCTAATTGCTCTGGCTAGAGTTTCAAGGACGATATTGAATAGAAGTGGTGAAAGAGGGCATCCCTGCCTTGTTCCAGTTTTTAGGGGGAACGCTTTCAGTTTTTCACCATTTAGAATGATATTAGCCATGGCCTTAGCATACATGGCCTTTACAATGTTAAGGAATGTTCCCACTATCCCTATTTTTTCTAGTGTTTTGAGCATGAAGGGGTGCTGTATTTTATCAAACGCTTTTTCTGCATCTGTTGAAATAATCATGTGATTCTTGACTTTAAGTCTGTTGATATGGTGAATTACATTTATTGATTTCCTGTTTTTGAACCAACCTTGCATCCTGGGATGAAACCCACTTGATCATGGTGCACTATCTTTTTAATATGTTTTTGTATGCGATTTGCTAAAATTTTGTTGAGAATTTTGCATCAATGTTCATTAAGGATATTGGTCTGAAATTTTCTTTCCTTGATGTGTCTCTGTCTGGTTTAGGTATCAGGGTGATATTGGCTTCATAGAATGAGTTTGGGAGGGTTCCCGCCTCTTCTATCTTATGGAATACTTTGAGAAGTATTGGAATGATCTCTTCTTTAAAGGTTTTGTAGAACTCGACTGAGAACCCATCTGGTCCTGGACTTTTCTTTGTTGGTAGGCTTTTGATCACTTCTTCTCTTTCATTACTTGAAATTGGTCTATTTAAATTGTGTATGACCTCCTCGTTCAGTTTAGGCAATTCATATGTCTCTAGAAACCTGTTGATGTCTTCGAAATTTTCTATTTTGTTGGAGTATAGATTTTCAAAATAGCTTCTAATTATGTTTTGTATTTCAATCGTGTCTGTTGTGATATTTCCTTGTTCATTCCGAATTTTAGTGATTTGGGTTTTCTCTCGTCTTCTCTTTGTTAGTGTGGCTAAAGGTTTATCAATTTTGTTTATTTTTTCGAAGAACCAACTATTTATTTTGTCAATTTTTTCTATTGTTTCTTTTGTTTCAATTTCATTGATTTCAGCTCTAACTATTTCCTGTCTTCTACTACTTTTGGTGTTGGTCTGTTCTTCTTTTTCTAGGGCTTTGAGCTGTAGTGTTAGGTCGTTTATTTGTTGAGTTTTACTTCTTTTATTAAATGTGCTCCATGAAATAAATCTTCCTCTAAGTACTGCTTTCATAGTGTCCCAGAGATTTTGATATGATGTTTCTTTGTTCTCGTTTACCTCTAAGAATTTTTAAATTTCCTTCCTAATATCTTCTGTTATCCATTCATCATATAATAGCATATTGTTTAATCTCCAGGTGTTGGAGTAGTTTCTGTTTTTTACTCTTTCATTTATTTCTAACTTCAATCCATTATGATCTGATAGAATACAAGGTAGTGTCTCTATCTTCTTGTATTTGCTGACATTAGCTTTGTGGCATAATATATGGTCTATTTTAGAGAAGGATCCATGTGCTGCTGAGAAGAAAGTGTATTCGCTCTTGGTTGGATGGTATATTCTATAAATGTCTGTTAAGTCTAAATTATTGATTGTGTTATTGAGATCTATGGTTTCTTTGTTCAATTGTTGTTTGGAAGATCTGTCCAGTGGTGAGAGAGGCATGTTAAAATCACCTAGTATTATTGTATTATGGTCTATTTGGTTTCTAAAATTGAGAAGGATTTATTTGACATACATGGGTGAGCCATTGTTTGGGGCATAGGTATTTATGATTGTTATGTCTTGCTGATTTATGGTTCCCTTAAGCAGTATGAAATGTCCTTCTTTATCCCTTCTGACTAACTTTGGCTTGAAGTCCACATGATCTGAAATGAGGATGGATACCCCAGCTTTTTTGCTGGGTCCATGTGCATGGTATGTTTTTCCCCATCCTTTCACCTTTAGTCTATGGGTATCTCTTTCTATGAAGTGAGTCTCTTGCAGGCAACATATTGTTGGATCTTTCTTTTTAATCCAACTGCTAGTCTATGTCTTTTGATTGATGAATTCAGGCCATTAACATTCAGGGTTATTATTGAGATATGATTTGTATTCCCGGTCATTTGGTTCATTTTTAAAATTTTATTTATTTATTTATTTTTTTGGACACAACTTGGTTCCTCCTTTATTTGACATTTCCTTTAGGATAATTCCTCCCTTTGCTGATTTGCTTCTTTGTTTTTTATCTCTTCCTCATGGAATATTTTGCTGAGAATGTTCTGTAATGCTGGCTTTCTTTTTGTAAATTCTTTTAGCTTTTGTTTATCATGGAATGATTTATTTCATCGTCAAATTTGAAGGTAAGTTTTGCTGGGTATAAGATTCTTGGTTGGCATCCATTTTCTTTCAGAGCTTGAAAAATGTTGTTCCAGGGCCTTCTAGCTTTTAGGGTCTGGATTGAAAAATCTGCTGATATCCGTATTGGCTTCCCCCTGAATGTAATTTGATTCTTTTCTCTCACAGCCTTTAAAATTCTGTCTTTATTTTGTATGTTAGGTATTTTCATTATAATGTGCCTTGGTGTGGGTCTGTTGTAATTTTGTGTATTTGGAGTCCTATAAGCCTCTTGGACTTGATTTTCCATTTCATTCTTCAGATTTGGGAAATTTTCTGATATTATTTCATTGAATAGATTGTTCATTCCTTTGGTTTGTTTCTCCAAGCCTTCCTCAATCCCAATAATTCTCAAATTTGGCCTTTTCATGATATCCCATAGTTCCTGGAGATTCTGTTCATGATTTCTTACCATCTTCTCTGTTTGTTCAACTTTGTTTTCAAGGTTAAATATTTTGTCTTCAATATCTGAGGTTCTGTCTTCCAGGTGTTCTATCCTATTGGTTATGCTTTCTATGGAGTTCTTAATTTGGTTTATTGTTTCCTTCATTTCAAGGATTTCTGTTTGGTTTATTTTCAATATCTCTAACTCTTTATTGAAATGATCTTTTGCTTCCTGTATTTGCTCTTTTAACTGTCGATTGGTGCGATCGTTCAATGCCTGCATTTGCTCTTTCATCTCATCATTCAATGCCTGCATTTGCTCTCTCATCTCATCGTTTGCTTCTCTGATCATTTTAATTATGTACATTCTGAACTCCCTTTCTGTCATTTCTTCTGCCATGCTGTCGTTGGATTTTATTGATATAACATCTAGATTTGTTTGGGGTATTGTCTTCCCTTGTTTTCTCATATTGTTCAGGAATCAGTGGATCATTAAGATATTGGAGATTTCCTCTATTGACTATTGTCCCTGAAGATAGCTAGTATATCCCCTCTTATCCTTCAGTAGCCTGAAGTCTTGGAGGAAGTTGATAATACAGTGCTCCACAAGGAAGCTGCCTCTCTAGGGGTGGTGACCCTCAGGTGGGGTATATTCCCTGCTATTGGGCAGAGGTGCCTCCACTTGTTGACCAATGGTCATCCAAAGGGGAACTAGGCTGCGGGCTGAGGCAAGGCCTGTTTGTGCCTGTGTCTCTGGTTTTACCATCCTTGTGGGAAAACCTCACCCAGCAGGGAAGACTCACCCGGTGGGGAGGTCTCGCTGGTCAGTTCCCCTCCTAGAGGTTCCCCTCAATCTACAACTACCGCCTGGGCTGGGCTGCCTTCCTCTGCAACGTTCCCAGGGGCCCAGACCTACCTCCTGGGCCTGGGAGCCTCACCCTTCGCAGATGAGTCTCCTTAGGCTGTCTCTCCTCAGAGAATCTGCCCACAGTCCTGGAAACTTCGCTCTGCCCCTAGGCGTGTCTCTGTGCGGCTCTTCCACCAAGAAGCCGCCTAGGTCCTGGGACCCTGCTCTGCACCTAATTGCCTGGCTATGCGGCCCCTCCTCTGAGCCACCACCTGGAGCTCCGTATAATAGCTCCGAGACCCAGAGACCCGCCACACACCTCTTCCTCCAGACAGCCGCCCGGTGTTCCAATGCAGTCATTAGGAGTCCAAGCAACTCACTTCGGGTCTCCTCCTCCCGCCAACCGCCCGTAGCCCTAGGCACTCACTCCAAGTCCAAGTGACCCGCCCTGTTTCTCCTCCTCCTCGGGGTAGCCCCCCGGGTGTTCAGGAGCGGTTGCTCTGAGACCAAGCGACCCACCGCGCTCCTCCTCCAGGCAGGCCACCAGTGTTCAGGAGTGGTTGCTTTGAGTCCAAACAACTCACCACTCGCCTCCTCCTCTGAGCAGTCACCCAGAGCTCTGATGCAGTCACTCCTAGACCAAGCGACCCGCCATGCTCCTCCTCTTCCTCCGGTTAGCCCCCGGTGTTCAGAAGTGGTCGTTCTGAGTCTAAACAGCTGGCCACGCAGCTCCTCCTCAGGCAGCCGCCCAGAGCCCCAGTGGTTGCTCCGAGTCCAAGCGCTGTGCTGAGCAGCCTCCTCCTCAATGTTCCCAGTTGTCTGTGTTTCCCGCTCCAGTGGGGCGAGGCGTGTCTCGCCGAGGAACTCTACTTCACAAAGTTCCCTGCATTCCGGGGCTATGGCCCCATCCGGGACGCCTCCCCAATGGGAGAGACTCACCTGGTGGCTTTGAGTTGGTCCCAAGTCTTTCACTATCTCCTCTTTTGAATCCTGAGTCCTGGAGCAACATGAAATGCAGCCGCCCTCTAGTCCGCCATCTTGAAACCCAGCCTCTTTATTTATTTTGATTGGTAGTAGTATAGTATACTTTTCTTCATCCATTTACTTTTAATCTATATGTGTCTTTATATTTAAGGTATATTTCTTTTAGATAACATATAGTTCAGTCTTGTTTTTGATCCACTTTGGCATCTGTTTTGAATCAATGTATTGTAATCCATGGAGGCCAAAAGTGATTTTCAATATATCTAGATTCATATCTACTATATTTATTAATAGTTCACTCTTGTTCTTTGTTCTTTACATAATATATTTATTTCTTTTCATACTTTTTAAGGCAATTTCCTAGAGTTTTGAATATACTAAAACCAATAGAGGCCCATTTTCAAATAACATGTCATCAAATTAGTGAAAGTGCCATGATTCTAAAATATTCCTAATTCCTTCCTCTTATTTTTTGTTTCATTACTGACATTTATTTCATTTATACAAGAATAAGCATCATAAGAATAAATGTATCTATGATACATAATCTAAAAATAGTTGCAATTATTTTAAACAAACTTTTCTTTTAGCTCATTAAGAATCAGAAAAAAGGTTTTTGTCTATTTCTACTTGTTCCTTTTTGATGCTGTTCTTTTCTTTACATAGGTCACAATCTCAGAACTATGTCATTTCCTTTCTCTCTAGAGAACTTCTTTTAGCATTTCTTCAATGCACATCTACTGCCAAGAAATTTCCCCAATTTTTATTTTCTTGAAAAAGTATTTCATCTTCATTTTTTAAAAATTTATCTTTTAATTTTTTACAGACAGCATTTTGATTCATTGTACACAAATGGGGTACATCATTTCATTTCTATGGTTGTACATGATGTAGATTCATACCATTCGTGTAATCATACATGTACATAGGGTAATGATGTCTGTCTCCTTCCACCATTTTTCATACCCACCTCCCTCTCATTTCCTTCTACATAATCTAAAGTTCCTGCATTCTTCTCTCACTCCCCACCCCCTCATCTTCATTTTTGAAGGATAGTTTCACAGGGTACAGAATTCTTCAGTGATTCTTTTTCTCTAAACATTAAATTTTTCATTCTACTGTCTTCTTGTTTCATGCTTTTTGAGAAGTTGGATATAATACTTATTTTTGATATTTTATTGGTAAGATTTTTTCTTATGTTTAGGAAGAATTTTTCTTTATTTTTGATTTTTGCAATTTGAATATGATATGACTAGACATTTGTTTCTAAATTTGTTTTTTTTAATTTTTGGTATTTATCTTGCTTGGTGTTGTTTGAGCTTGTGGATCTATAATTTGGTGTCTGGCATTAATTTGGGGAAAAATCTCAGTAACTATTGCTTCAATTGTTGCTTCTGTTCCTTTCTGTTTCACTTCTCCTTTTGATATTCCCAAAATATGTATGTTACCTTTCATAGTTGTCTCACAATTCTTAGGTATTCTATTCCAGTGTTGTTTTTCTCTTTGCTTTTCAGTTTTGAAAATTTCTATTAACATATCCTCAAGCATAGAGATTCTTTCCTCATCTGTCACCAGTTCAATAGCCCATCAAAAGCATTCTTCATTTCTGTCACAGTACTTTTTCTTTCTACTGCTTTTTGTTCTTTCTTATAGTTTCTATCTCTCTGCTTATGTTGTTCTTGTATGTTTTCTGCTTTGTGCATT
The DNA here is from genome assembly GCF_902686445.1 of Sciurus carolinensis. Classification (NCBI taxonomy): domain Eukaryota; kingdom Metazoa; phylum Chordata; class Mammalia; order Rodentia; family Sciuridae; genus Sciurus; species Sciurus carolinensis. Next base: position 29,738,992 of record NC_062219.1, read on the forward strand.
AGAGCTTTTGCACATAACTAGCAATTTTGACATTCTTGCTATATCTGACTCTGGTTTGTATGTTTACATTCTTTGTTCCAGCTTTTTTTTTTTTGGCCTTTCAGTTTTCTTTGTAATTTTTTGTTCAAAGATAGGTATGATATACTGCATAAAAGGAAATGCATTGAATGGACTTTTAGTGTTGTGGTGGTAAGGTGTGGGGACAGAGAAAACTTTTAGTTCTAATTTTTAAAAGTGCCTCTGGACTGTGAATTTCACAAATATATCTTGACTTTTCTCCAATTAGGTGGGAAAGGATATCTAGAATGAACTGGAGTTTAGCATTTCCTTTCCTACAGTTTGAATAGGATTAGGTAAAATGCTTTCTTCTGAGGAGAGACCTTGCTAAGAAGGATAGAATGCTATGGTTCAAACTGATTGCTTTCCCTCTCCCCATGCTGGAAGCATGAGGGGATTCTCTCATATTCACTGTGAAAATCTGATTAGGCTCTTAGCAGTAAAAACACATGACAATGTGTGGGGATCCCCATATGAATGGCTTCCCCTGGAGTTTTTAACTCTTAGACTTGTCCACCCTGAACCTCCAGCAATTTATTGATTGTAGTTTAGATTTCTCTACCTCAGCACTGGTTCCTATGAAGGTGTTTTCTGTTTAACTTGGAGTTATCTGTGTTCACCAGCCTGTTCAATTTTAAGAGCTGCAATTTGCCTTGTGACCTTATTTCTCTGATGGATTTAAGATGAGTTGTTGATTTTTCAGGTGTTTTGTTAGTGTTATTTTGCTTTGTTTCGTTACCTGTTTGCATGTTACTTGGATAAAGTGATGGCTGCCCAACTCCTTACATGTTGGACCAGAAACCAGAAGTCGTCTGACTAGGTTTCCTAAGTAGAAGTTTAGGTCATTAGGTTTAAACTTTGCTTCCACTTTAACATGGGTATGTAAAGCTTTAAATTTCCATCTAAGCACTTCTTCAGTTTATCTCATGAGTTTTTCATGTTTTTCCATTATAATTCAGTTCAAAAAATTTTCTAATTCCTACCATGATTTCTTATTTGATCATGGATTATTTAGAAATGTGTTGCTTAATTTCTAAATATTGAAGACATTCTACCTATATTTCTGTTGCTCTGCATGACTTTAATCTTTGGCATTTATTGGTATTTGTTTTAGAATTCAGTATATGTTGACCTTAAATGTTCCATGTGTACTTGAAAGAAATTTATATCTGCATTTATTGATTATATCAAGTTGGTTAATATTGCTTTTCAAATCCTGTATGTATTTACTGATTATTTTATGTATCTCTCCCATCAAATACTGAAAGATGTTAACATCACCCATAACTCAGTGGTCCCCAAAGAAACAGAATGAAGTTATAGAGTACAAATATCTACATTAAGAGATCCATTTTAAGATATTGGCTTATGTGACCGTGAAGGTAGGAAAGTGTGATATCTATAGGGGAGGCTGGCAGGGTGGAAGCTCAAGCAGAAGTTGACATTGTAGTCTTCAGTCTGAAGACTGTAGGGCAGACCAGCAGGATGTACACTCAGGCAGGAATTAATGCTTCAATCTTGAAGCAAAATACCTTCTTTCCAGGAAGCTTCAACTTTTGTTCTAAGGTGTTCAATTGATTAGATGATTCACTACCTATTTTATCTAAAATCATTTTCTTTACATAGAAACTACTGATTGTAGATGTAATCACATGTACAAAATATCTTCAAAGTAACACCTATATTAGTGTTTGATTAAACTACTGAATACTGAAGCCTAGCCAAGTTGACACATAAAACTAACCATCACAGCTGCAAATAAGAGTTTGCCAACTTCTCCCTTTGGCCTATCAATTTTAACTTCATATTTTGTCATTAGGAGCACAACATAGGTGCACAACTAAGATTGCTATTTTTTGATAAGTTGATCTAATTATTACTATAAAATTCCTTTCATTTGATAGTCTCCTTTATCTGACATTTACATAAGCACAACATATTATACTTATTTTTTTTCATGGTATTTTTTCTATTCTTATACTATTAGCCTATCTGTGTCACTTTGTTTAATGTGCTTCTTATAAAGAGTATATTGATCAGTCTTTCCTTTAGTCCAGTCTGACAATCTCTATTTTTAGTTGGTATATTTAGTTCATTTATATTCAATTATTAAAATACTTGGGTTATAGCTTGCCATTAATTTTCTATTTGTAATATTTGCCCATTTCTTTCCCTATTTTGGGTAAACAAGGTAGTTTAGCAGTATTCAATTTAATCTTTCCTATAGACTTTTAATGAGAACCTTGTAACACTTTGAGAACTTTAACTCCATTTTTGATCTTTATGTTTTTATTTTCTCATATTTTATTTCTACATATGCTACAGCTCAATACACTGATACTATTTCTGCCTTAAAAAGTCAACATATTCTTTAAAGATGTTAAAATTTTTAAGTTTGCCTGTATTAAAAACAAAATGCTAAGACAGTCTTTAATCTCTACCCTTTCAGGTACTCTTCATTGCTTTCTATAGCTCTTAGGTTCCATCTGGTATTTTCTTCAGCCTGAAAACCTTATTTCAACTTCTTATGTCTGAGATTTACCAAAGACTAATGCTCTCAGCTTTTGTCAACTGGAAGTACTTTGATTTTGCCATCATCTTTAAGGGATATTTTTGTTGGACATAGGATTATTCTAGGTTGTTTTTTTTTTTCCTTTCAGTACTTTAAAGATTTTGTTTTACTGTCTTCTGGCTTGCAAAGTTAGCTCTCATTCATTTCATTGTTTCCTTATGTAAAGTTGCTTTTTCCTCTGGTTACTTCTCAGATTTGTCTTTTATTTTTGGTTTTCAGCAGTCTAAGTGTGATGTGCCTATGTGGTTTCTTTTGTATTTGTCCTGCTTGGGATTTACATGAGTAGTAGGTGAAATTCCTTTAAGAATTATATTGCACAAATCCAAATATTTTAAACAGAAAGCAATATGGGAGATTTTTCTAGTCCAAAGATTCTTACAAATGTAGGTTTATTTTACTAGGGGGTAAAAGACTCCTACACTCAATAGACCTCAGGAGAGCCTCAGGCTATTACTGTTCTAAATCAGTGTAGCTGGTAAGTTCTGGAGAAAAAATTACCATTTTGGAAAATATAAGGACCAACTTTAAAATGTCTTGATCTTTTGTTTTATCATCAGAAAAATTTGAAGGCAGGCAATAATTTAAAATAAACAATTTGCATAACTGACATTCTTGTTGGGGTTTCATTTTATTTGGATTATTTGTCTTATATTCATTCCTTGTAGTTAATAGGAATAAAGCATGACACATCCCATGACCACAGTAGGTGTTGAAATCCAAGGATCGAAAAGCTGGTGCAGTTGTGCCCCGGCAATTAGCCAGAGGTTAGCTCTCAGAAGTGGCCAGGCACAGCAGCCCACCAGTGTGGATTTACGGAGTGTAGAAAAAGAGGGGAGACTGAATGAGGATAGGGAAGATCTACCTTCAAGTTCACACTCTTTACTGTCTTTGATTTTAGCCTCCTCATCGGTACCTACCTACTCTGTTTTTCTAAAATATAGTAAAAGGGGCAAAAACTTCTTAGACCGCAGCAGGAATTTAATTGTTAATCTTTATGCTTCAAATAGTTGTGGATCAAATTATAAAAACTTCTCTTTTTGAGACGACTAATCAGTCTAAGGGATTTAGAGTTGGAATAATAATATTCCTTAATTTTATTAGAACTACTCATTAATAACAATAACAACACTACAGAGGTCTTGATGTGCATTTAGTCTGGAGGTATTGAAGCCAAAATGAACATCCATGAACTCTGGATGACCAGTCCATTTACATGTAGATGTGCTGACTGAATCTGGATATTGTGTTCTTGTATCTCAGGAGAAAAGAGCTAAGTTCTTTTCTATGCTGGTTTGTGTCCAAACAAAAAAGAAAATAAATATTAATTTGGGCACATAAATTCATTAAGATTATATGTTTAGGTATTTTTCTGCATAAGAAATACTGATGTCAAAATATTTTTCTCTAAATAAAAGTAGGAAAAATAAAACTATAAAGTGATCTTTGTATTTTCTTCATACATTTGTAAACTATGTCCTCCAATATTTAATAGGAAATAAATGTTTAACAGCTGCAGTGCTAATCTCAAATCATTATTTCTATGACAGTATGAGCAACAGTCCAGAGAGTGAAAGGAACCTCTTAGAATAGGGCATTTATGGATCTCCATGACTGGAACGCAATGAAGGAAGGGAAGATGTTACAAATGAGGCTTGTAAGGTTAGCAGATCATGGGCAATCATTATATGACTTATTAGAGATTCTGGTCTTCATCTTATGAGCAATGCACTCACAGTTACTGAAGAGATTCAGTAAGGGAGAGACAGATTTCATATTTTAGGAATTATCCAGTTGTCAACAAAGTGGAGAATGGATTGAACTGGTTTCATATTGGGATGATCACCTAAGAACTCTTCTGGAAAATTCAGCTCCTCCCTCACCCCCACAAAAGAGAGAATAGTTTAACTAGGAGTAGTGGAGATAAAGAACAAAAGTTCAATATATAGATGTAAGAAAATAGCATTAACGGGAATTGGAGATTGGTTAAATATGGGGGAGGCTGAGGAGACTGAACAAAGAATGGGTCACAGGTTTCTTGCATGTGCAATGTGTGAATATTGGTGCCACTTGCTGAGGCAGACACTGGAAGAGGTTCACAGTTTTCTTTTTGGAGTGATGGAGAGAAAGCTGAGACACTGTTAAAATTTGGGTTGAGGCACACTAAGTTGGATGTGCCCAGGAAATGTTCAAGTGGAGACAGTAAGTGACCAATTTTATATGTCCAGAACTAAAAGTAAGCATAAATTTGAAAGAGAATAAGTGAAGTCAGAAGAGTAAGATTGTCTCAGCAGGTTTCTCAGCAAAAGTTCTACAGGATCCCAAGGGTTTGTGAAGTGAATATTTTCATATGAAAGACTGAAAAAAATTAAATATCATTTTTTGAACTTCATGTGCTACATGATAGACTGTGAATGGGTATTCCTATCAGAAATTCTGTTAGTGAATTTTCAACCCCATACAGCACTGCACAGGACAATATTTATTTGGATGACTCCATTCTCAAATTTCGACAAAAGGAGAGAGAAACTTAGATATCTCTTAAATGTTTTGCTGCACAAAGGAGAGGGACATAGGTAAATGACGTCAACATCTTCATACAGATTACCTTTCCTACCTCCCTATATGTATAACCTACTGAATAAGAAATCACATAAGCTCTCCTGACATAATAGAAAAATTAAAGAAACATTTTCATTCTAAAGGAGATACACATACCAATTAATCTGACCCCTGCCAAGAATTGTAGTAAATGATGAACATGTGACTCAGGTTAAAAATAAAGTGTATGGTGAGGTGCAGAATTTCTTGAGATTTTCTCCAGTTATTGTGCCTTTCAGTTTAATATTTTACTTGTATTTCTGTTTCAGAAATATGTCTGATGCTACAGTATGATGATTTCAGAAGATAAGATATGAGATAGAAAAGAAAAATTCTAGGCTTAGGTTTAGTGGCAGTTTTGATGAGAAATTAGAATCTTCTGGACCAATTCACTGCACCAGTGCAGTGAGGCACAAAAGACAAGTAAGTTCACTTTTTTTTTTTTTTAATAAGTTCACGTTTTAAATGAAAGATACAAACTGATGAGTATGACATCCCAGTTGTCCTATTCCCGTGTGCACAGTCCGTGCCAAACAACTAGCAAAACAGAAAAGATGCTTACCTACAAGTCACAACAATTTGATGACTATAAAGATGGTGATTATTTTAAATAGCAATTTGACTCTCAAACAGAATAAAGGTTTTTTTAACCAAAAAATCACACTCAATGAAAAGGCTAAGAACACTAGTTATTTAGGAGTTATTCAGAGTATAATTTCTGGCCCAGAAAAGGAAAAACTGCATAGTTGATGTGAACATGATGAACAGGAAAATTTACAATTCATAAAATGCTTAGGGTGAGATTCAATACAAGAAAATGAAAAAGTCCCACTCTCAACCAACCTAAAATGTTGGCATTCTAAAGACATGTCACCTGATGCTGAAAATATTTTATGCAATAATCTTGAAAATTACAGCTTCTCTCCCCAATTTGGTGAATAAACAAATTTCACTACTGAACGTCAAACTGTAGCATTTGTAAGGTTTGCAAATGCTGTTTAAACTTAAGAACATTTTTCTACTGCAAAACACTGCCCCCAAACAAGTAAGGGACGAGATAATTTGATGTTATTTTCATCTCTGAAAACAAAGTCTTTTGTATTGCAAGAACTGCTTGGCATCCGTGTTGATGGCACCCTAAGAAAATCCACATTCACATTGACATCACTTCTTTCCAGAGAGCTATGGCTGTTCAAAACTCTTGAATATGAATTGTTTTTAAAAAAATCTGAGTGATGCTACTGAAATGGTTAACTTTATTAAACAAAGACCAGTTCCCCAAGGATAGTTTCAAGGTAGTATGAAAATCTTAAAGGGACACTACACCCAGGGCTTAACAGGGAGAGTTCTCAACAGCTCCTTTCCAAGGGAGTTCTTTCAAAAAAATTAGATTTTGTTAGATGTTTCAAAGATGAGAATTCACTGTAAAAACTAGTCTAGTTAGCAGAAGTTTTTTCAACATCACATTGTCCAGCCGAACAAGTCTTCAAAAGATCCAGAAAAAAAGTCGGATTTGACTTTAAAGAACAAGATGTTTGAGTTTAAAAGAAATTTAATCTTTAGGAAAAATGAGAAGGAAATTTTGACATGTTCCAACTGCTCCTTGAGCTCAGAAGTGAGGGAGGGTATGTGCATATCGAAAACCATCCTGAGAACTGTGCAGCAGTGTTTTCCCTGCCGATTCAGAGCAGGACTCTGGAGCCACCCATGTGCCAGATCTGCCCAACATGAGAGCTTGACTTGAAGAGAAGAGTGAGGATTTGGAGCTGAGATTCACTTGGTCACTCACTATGACAATTTGAGCTCTCCTCTTAGAAGACATCTGGATTTGTGTAAGCAGTGAACATTTGGCTGTGAGTTTCAATTCCTTTGACTTAAAAGCAAATGTTTTCTTATTTAATAAGCACCAGAAACAAGGACAGAAATTGTCTGATTATACCCCAAAAGGAATTACTTGTATGCTTATCTCAATATATTTGACCTAGAATTGAATATTTCAACATTTTTGCAGCACAGAAAAGCTGGATGTGTAAGTTTCATTGTTTCCTTTGGTTCAGATGATACTTTTACTTACATTAAAGCCTATCAAAGAAATGGAAAAAAAAACCAACACATCTGCATAATTTTATCACTACTAGACTTATATTTAATCCTAATCACATCACTTGGTAAAATAATATTTTGTCTTTGAATTTTGTGTATATCCCAAACTATATTTTTATTTGTATTGCTGAGGCTTATTATTTTAAGAGGTTTGTTATTCAGCAGTCACAATAAATCTTTGTGTTGGAAATAATATCACACATAAACCTTTTTTAAATTGAAGCTAAGAACTCTAATGTTAGAAAAAGTAATTTCTCATTTTGGTTTAAGTCAGTTAATTAACAGAATTTTATTAAATTAAACTTATGAGTTTTAAAAAATTTATAAAAATAAAATGAGATTACTTTTTAAAGGCAAGCCAAGTTTAATTGCCTTTCCTTTTTAAAGAAAGGTTAACTCAGAAGTCATTTTTAGTGGTAAATAGGGGGAAAACATTCTTGGCATGCATCATGTACCACATATTTGACCTCATTAGCATATTTTATAGTAGATACTTGTAACAAGAAGTTTCAGGTGTACTTGGATAAGGTTAAATAAAATTGAGTAGAAATTTTTTTAAAGGAAAAACTATGTAATTTCTTCTACCTATACACCTACTTACACTCAAATTGATATCCTTAGAAGGGAAACTGCAGAAAATGAATTAGACTAATAATAATTTAAGTAAAGTAAGCAGATCCACAGAAAACTGTCATTCTTTCCTCAAGAGAGTGTTGATATTATTTTTGGTTTATTATATCTGTAACTCACTTATCATGGTAATGTACTGCAATAATAGAAGTAACTTTCATGCAGGGATTCTCTAAGACCTAAAAACTAATGAGAATGTTTGATCATGGAGAAGAGTAGAGAATTGAAAACTGAAGCCTGAAGGAATTCAATATTTACACATGAGATAGAAGAGAAAGAACTGGTAAAGGAAGAAAAAGAAGAAGAACTTGTATGGGTTGGGGGGGGGGGCTAGAAAACCAAGATCTAGTATATGGAGACCAAGTCAGTAGAGGATTGCATGGAAGTAGAATGGTCAAGTTTGTTTGGCACTTTGATAAGAGGACAGGTTATATGAAATCTGAATAACCTGTTTAGCCCTTTCAGAGGAAGGCTATTAGTGAATGAGAGCCAAGGAAATGGAGTCATTAAGTAAAAGACAACTTTTTCTTTTCTGTTCTATTTCCGGTGCACAAATAAAAATAGAGACAGAGAGGATGGCGACTGGAGGGGTAAATGGGATGAAGTAATTTTATAAATGAAAAGACTTATATATGTTTAAATAATGATGGGAAGAAGAATTCAGCAGAAAGAAGAAAAAGATACAAAAGACAAGGCAGATGATAAACCAAGGATAAGAAGGGGGATGGGTTTCTTGGATTGGTGGAAAGATTGGCCCTGTGGCAAGGAGGGTCACCTCTACTACTGTAGGTACAAAAGCTATAATGGTAGTTATGTTGGGTGTAGACTGGCTGGAACACCATCTTTTTTGCTATTGTGTTCTCTCCATTACATTTGTAAACTAAAATGAAACTTCAGGTTGAAAATAATGGGTATTTGACAGTATTCCTCTCTCCTTGCTTTCCCTACTTACCTCCTCCCTTTACCTAATCTATGTTCCTCTCATCCCCACAGGACCAAGAACAATGAGCTCTTTGAAACCTGTTTAGTAGGGTCAACAATTCAAAGCCCTTTGTGGACTTTTATAGTGGTGCATATATTTTCCAGGAGTCATAATCATAATCGGGCTTTGAATAAGAACAGATTTCACATGCCACTACTCTTAGTGGGCATTAAATCAAAACGAGGAAAAGAAAAGAAAAGGAAAAAGCTCTTAATTCAAGCACATAACATGTCACCCTTTTTCTAGTATCTTGCCAATTTCCTGCATCTTGTCAGTGTACACTGTGAATATTTTGAGATTTAGGAGGTTTCTGGTAAGAAAAATTCTTTGTGCTTTTGAAAGAGAATAGATCTGGAAATGGGAAGTTAAAGATTAATTACTTCTTCCAAGCAGGAACAAAACTGGGCTACTGTTCAACTTCTCTCTTTAATTTTGATGCTAAATGAGCTTTAAAATCACAACAAAGTAGACAAGTAATTCTCTATTACATACCACAGGGATAAGAAAATATTCATTACTCTGGATATTTAATATAGAAAATAAATGTCTCTAAATAAAACTGTGCATCAGGTAAATAGTTTCAATATACAGAAATATCTCTAATCTATAGAAGTTTATATTTTCATGGAGACAAAAAATTTATAATTGATTGTATAAATAAAATTTTGAAAGGCATTCGTTTATACATCTAAAATTTATATTAGGCTGAAAGTACTTTAAAGGGGAACTTGTTCTCAAATAGGTTGAACCATATCAAATTTCTAACTTTTCAGGCTAAAAAGGATGGAATACCATCAGTGGCACAGAGTTCAGCTTAATAGCAAGCACACAGTACATGATGGTCATTTGAAAAACTGTTCCCAAACAAATGACTGAGCCTGAAAACTCAGGCATGTATTTATTCTACTTATTCTGAGAAATACACTAAATAAAAGAGCATCAACAGAAAGTCAACCTCAAATATTCAGCAAAACAGGATACGATTACAAATTAATTAAAGAAACACAAAAATTTACGTCAAATGAGTTCTTGACATTTTCTGATAGTGTGAATGAAAATCAACTGTGGCAAGTCCACAATAATCATTTGGTTGGTGTTCTAGCAGTGCCAGCCTTGTAGAGGTCAATGAAACATTAGCCAAAGTGGGGGACAATCTCTGCCTAAGGATTTGCTGTCAATTACTGAAGGTAATTTTGACTTTTTCCCACAGATTTAATTTTCAAATATTAGAAAAATGAAGCAGGAAGAAAAGTCCATGAACTCTAAAATAAGCAAAATTTAACTTTTTACAAGGAAACTTTGAATTTAAAGTTGAATGCAATTATACACCTTTTGGCAATTTTTAAGTTGCCATATTTAAAAAGGACTTGCAATTTTCATTTGCTTTTAGACTTCAGAAGTAGCTTGAAATCTAAATTGCAGATTCCCAACCCCCGACACACATATAGTCCTCTATCACATCGCCCTATTTTATTTTTATAATACTTATTTAAAATTAATATTTTAATAAATAGATTAACATTCATTTTAACAATTATTTATGAGCTTCCATCATGTAAAAACATTTAATTATCTCTGCTTCTTACCATAAAACATTTTAAACAGATGATATCTCTAATTCAGGATGTAGAAAATGTTCTTGTCCTTTGATCTCACTGATGAAAATGTTAGCTGCATTATGTGATAAAAAACCAATTATCCTAATCATATATTTTGATAAAATCTTATCATAAATTACTAAATTTTAATAAAAAATTTTAAAAGCCATGTGTGCCCATTTTTGCAAGCCATTTAATAATAATCACAATTGTTGTGCTCAAATACCTCTAATTACTCTGTGCTCCCATAAAATATTCCTGGCACTGTGCTAAACACCATACATGCCACATATCATTTGATTCTCACAAAAATCCTTGTTATAAATACTGATATTTACCTCCATTTAACACAGGATAAAATTGAAGCTGAGAGGGAAATATTAAGTAATTTCTCCAGGGTGACTTGACTAGAAGGAAATAGAATTATAATTCATATCCACACTTCATCCAAATCCCTTGTTTTTAAGGTCTGTATAATGTTTTCTCTCCCTTGGGAATATAAACTCCATCATTTTTTTAAAAACTTGATGGGCCACCCTCACAAGAGGCCACCAGCACCAGGGTTGATGGAAAGGCATTCCACAGAAGACACAGAAATCATGGCTTTCTTCCCTCACTCCTAAATACGTTTTTCACTAAAGGCTCACTCTATCTCTTAGAATATGGAGTTTGATACCAGGCTTAAGAATCACAGGGTGTACTCAAGTTCATGGCCCCCACTCACAAATCATTCTCTCCTCAGAGCTGTAACTTACGACAGCTCCCTTTAACAGGAATGACTATACCTTCTCCATCAAAACATAACTTTATACCTTTTCTTCTCAAGATTCTCTTCCTCAATTAAACAATTCATGAATGATCTTAACTGACTCCAGATCCAAAAAATGTTTCCTTATCATTATTGGGGGCATCCTTTGCTCCTGAAATTACTACACTGGGTGAATCTTTATTTTTCTCTCTTGCATGTGTTGACATTTTTTTTTATCTACCTTTTTAAATTAGAACCCTGAAAGTAAAGATGCTGCAGTGTGTTCCCAGGAGCTACTAATGGAGTACAGACTGAAATTTGGCAAGTGATTGTGTCATTCTGCTGAAAAGCAAAACTCCGTTGACAAGGTCACCAAATCCCTTCCTGCATTAGGTGTTTACTTTTACTGGTGGCCCCACAGTTCTGTGCCACCTCCCAAACCAGGAAGCATATGGTGTTTCCTGTCCCTCCTGCTACCTTGCAGGAAATGTGTGACTTTGGGTAATCAGGATGAACAGGCTGTAAAAGCTAGCAGAGGAGACAGGAGGAGCTGACACCAAATCCAGACAGTGGAGTGACTTTTGCCCAGCCAGGTGTTTATACTGGACTTTCTACACCACCCTGCCTCTGTTCTGCCCCTCCTCTGAGTCTGTCTACATAGAAATGGTGATCATGCACAAATGATACAAATTGAGGCAAATCTGACTATTAAATGAGATTAAATAGTTTCACCTCATATATTGTCTTAAAATTCTTCAATTCTAGATTGTTACTATTCACCCAGAATAATGGATCATTTTATACCTACTAACAAAGTAAGAACATTTTCACTTTGCCACTAAGGGGGACAAAAAAAAAAAACAACTCTAACTCAGTTTAGTTCTACATCCACTAACAAAGAAACTGTTCATAAAAAGAACGTAAATTCATTTGGGGTGATAGAGGAAAGAGTAGGATGAAATAATTAATATTTACTGCATGCTTATTACTGTGTTGGTTCAGGTAATCCAAGAAGCAGATGCTAAGCAAAACTAGACATGACAGAAAAACACTGAGGGAAATTCTTGCAAAGGATATGGAGGCCAGGGCACAGGAGAGGCTAGGGAAGGCCTCCAGACCTGGCTGCAGTCTTTCTATACTTCCTCACTCAGAACTGAATGAAATTGACTGCATTTGAACAATGATAACATTTTTTTAAATTTCTGATTAATCAAAATAGTTTGTCATAAAATTAGTCATAGCTGACAATAGTGCATGAATTGGTTTTTAATTTTAATTTCAAAATTAATATTAACCTTCAGAAAAATCATAGGATGGAAGCAACTTATGTGCTTAGGATCCTCAAGGTCATCAATCCAGTTTTTCACCCTTTGATGGCCATTTGACATTTCCCTGAATGTAGCCTTTGTGAGGGAAATAGTTCCATCACAAAGCAATTCAGTTTATTTTTAGAAAACTGCAATCATTCGAATTTTTTAAAATTCTTTTGGAAACTTTCAAGAAAATCTTCCTATAATTTTTTTCCCTATAGCTCTGAAAATAGATATTGGAAAAAAGCTACTGGGAGTCTCCTTCTTTGGCAGGGCTAACAAACCCTATCTACCATTCCTTCTTTAACATTGTTTCTGGAATAATAGGCACCCCAGTCACCTCCAACAGATGTGCTATTAATTTTTCAGTATCCTTCAAAATACATAACAGCCATGATTTGATTGTCCAGCCAAATGAAGGAACTGTGCTGAATACAATGAGATGATCTAGTTTTATATTTGTCTTATTGAAATAGATTTTTGGCATCACATGTCACAGCATTGCACATTTTGATTTGGTACTTAACAAAAATCTTTCAACCACAGAATTATAAAATGAAACCCAGAAAGAACTTAAAAAAATGTTCTTATTCCAACATCCTCTTTCTCATATAAAGAGTTTAAGGCAAAAGTCACACTACTGATTTATGGCAGAGAAAAGGTTAATTAAAAATTTTCTAATGCAATGCTTCATTTTGTTTTTTGTTTTATTTTTATATTAAGTGTCATTGAGCTTATCCTCCTTGCCCATTTTCCACTTAAGTAGTTTCTTAAGTGCAAATTTTTACATTTAGCCTTTTGTTCAAGCTATTTAGACTTTGTGGACTTTGTAAATCTCCAGCCTTGGAAACTTTGAACCTTTTTTAATGTTAGGTGAAGAAAATCAGTGAACTAAATTTCTGGAATCATTGTATTAAAATGTTCTTCTAGTTCCATCCTTTGCTAACCTACACTGTTGTTTTTCATTTCCTCCTCATGGAATATTTTGTTGAGAACATTCTGTAGTGCAGGCTTTCTATTTGTAAATTCTTTTAATTTTTGTTTATCATGGAAGGATTTTATTTCATCTTCAAATCTGAAGGTTAGTTTTGCTGGGTATAGGATTCTTGGTTGGCAATCATGTTCTTTCAGAGCTTGAAATATGTTGTTCCAGGCACTTCTACCTTTTAGAGTCTGGGTTGAGAAGTCGGCTGCTATCCATGTTGGTCTCCCCCTATATGTAATCTGATGCTTTTCCCTCGAGGCCTTCAAAATCCTATCTTTATTTTGAATGTTAGGTATTTTCATTATAATGTGCCTTGGTGTGGACCTGTTGTGATTTTGTGCATTTGGTGTTCTATAAGCCTCTTGTATTTGATTTTCCATTTCATTCTTCAGGTTTGGGAAATTTTCTGATATTATTTCATTGAATAGATTGTTCATTCCTTTGGTTTGTATCTCTGTGCCTTCCTCAATCCCAATAATTCTTAAATTTGGTCTTTTCATGATGTCCCATAGTTCTTAGAGATTCTGTTCATGATTTCTTACCATCTTCTCTGTTTGGGCAACTTTATTTTCAAGATTAAATATTTTGTCTTCATTGACTGAGGTTCTGTCTTCCAAGTGGTGTATTCTTTTGGTGATGCTTTCCATTGAGTTTTTTATTTGGTTTATTGTTTCCTTCATTTCAAGGATTTCCATTTTTTTTTTTTTTGAGAATCTCTATCTCTTTGTTGAAATGATCTTTTGCTTCCTGCACTTGCTCTTTCAACTGCTTATTGGTATTATCATTCATTGCCTGCATTTGCTCTCTTATCTCATCCTTTGCTTCGTGAATCATCTTAATCATGTATAATCTAAAGTCCTTTTCTGACATTTCTTCTACCATACTGTCATTGGATTCTATTACTATAGAATCTAGATTTGTTTGGATCATTTTCTTCCCCTGTATTTTCATGTTGCTCATGTATCTTCCCCTCTAGCAGCGCAGATCTGGGGTATTGCAGATTTCCCCCTATAGGCTCATAGTGGCCCTATAGGTTTCCAAAATCCTTTCTTTAAGGGGAGATCAATATTAGCAGTGCCCAATTCAGACATTATGCAATCCTAGACCAAATAGCCCCTGACAATGAGCTTCAAGCCTCCAGCAGGCATCTCAAGATGGGATTTGCCCCACCTAAAGATTGGAATTATGGTTTCCAGGATTATCCAAGATAATTAGCCATTATCTGGCTTCGAAATGTGTTGGCAAATGGGGAGCTGCAGCTCAGGGTGTGGCTGTGGTCAGCAGGAGGTCCTGGAGGCAGGATGTGGTTGGTCAGGCAGGGGTCCTGGAGGTCAGGTGTGTTTGCTGTGGTTGTGGGATCCTGGAGGCCAGGTGCAATCAGTCAGTCTGGGGTCCCGGTGCTAGGGTGCAGTCGGTTGGTCTGGGGGTCCTGGCAGCAGGGAGCAGCCAGTCGATGTGAGGGCCCCAGAGGCAGGGAGTGATTGGTCGGGCTGAGGGATCCTGGAGACGGGGCTCAGTCAGTCTGGCCAGAGGTCCTACGGGGCCTGGCTGTTGTCTCAAAATGGTCTTCTTCTACTTCCAAATGCTTTTTATTTCCTCTCACTCCTCAAAGGAACCCCCTATATTTTGCTCTGTCTGAGTCAGTTCTTTTGCCTTGCCTACTTCCTTAATCTTGATATTGAAATATCTGGATCTATTAAATAACATTTCTCACTAACCTCTTAAAAACTGAACATCCTTTTTGTATTAGGCAGTTTTTCATTACTATAACAAAATATCTGAGACAATCAACTCAAAAAGAGGAAAGGTTTGTTTTGACTCATAGTTTTGGAGGTTTCAGTGCACAGTTGGTTGACCCCATTGTTTTTGGGTCTGTGGCAAGAGAGAACACATAGAAAACACAAGAGAGAACACATCACGGCAGGAGAACACATAGAGGAAGCTGCTTACCTTGTGGAAACTGGGAAGCAAAGAAAGAAAGGAAGGAATAGGGTTCCACAATCCCTTTTGAAGGCATTCCCCTCAGTGACCTAACTTCTTCCCAGGAGGCTCTACTTTAAGATCCCATCATGTCCAAATAGAACCCCAAGCTGGGAACCAAGACTTTTCCACATGGGACGTTGGGGGATATTTCAGTTCTAAACTTTAGCAATTTACCAAAAGCACCTACTCATTCCATTCATTTGGAACCTCAATCTATTTTCTATCCAAACAAGCTTCCCCAGCAATTGCTGGTCATTTTACTTATTTGTTCAACCTCCCCAGAAGACTGAGCCTCAATCTCTTAGACTTTGGCACCAACAGTTCATTGGTTCATCTCCATCTATTCATGCCCACCTACATTTTATCAATTATTTGTAGCAGGTCTACTAGGTGTAAAGCACATATTAAGTAACATCTTATTATTTAACCTTTTTTAACTGTTTAAACCTATTGTTAAAGGCTAATAATTTCTTCCCTGTTTGGAATATTTAAAACTTTTGTTAGTGTCTGCCAATTTCTTCCAACTAATAAAAAGTATGCATTAGGTCACAGAAAACCAACGTTCTGAAGACACAGCATACATACATCTTAAATATATAAGTTCTAAATCTTTGCATTTAACTGAAAAGTATTGATTTATTGATTTACTAAGTATTTAATAGTACTGTTGTTTGTTATAGTTCCCTCCTCTAAGATGCTCACCTGAACCATGCTATTAGAATATTACCTACACAGCCCATATATTAAGCTAATATTATATAGGTCTCAGCCATTAACTCAGTAATTTCATATTACTTCCGACATATTGTTATTTTTGTAGAAGAATAATTCCTTCTTATATTCCTGGCACCCACCAAAACTAAAATGGAGATTAAATTATTCCACATTTTGTGTCAATTGTGGTCAATAAGAAAAAATGAAAACTATCTTGATTGTTGAAGATTAGGAGAAAACCAAGCCTTGAAGGGAAGAATAAGTCATCTAAAAATTAACATAACTTTCTGGTAGCCACAAAAAAAAAAAAAAAAAAAGACACGGCAAGTTGAAATCTTATGAACTTTATTTTTCCTTTCAGTCCATTATCCACTAATAATCTATCTAATCAATAATAAACAAGTAAAACTACCACAACTCAACAGTTTCACCTTGGTAATTCAAGGAGATAGTGCTAGAAACTTTGAATTTTTGAAATTTAGCATAAATTCACATAAGACTGAGAGTTTTGTACTTGGTTCAGCACAGGAAAATTTCTATAAAATCTTTGAATTATTGGAGTGTGATGTAGTAATGTGCTTTTGGTTAACACTGACTGGTATACCCTGATACACCTACTTTGGATTCCTCTTTTGACTTTATAGTTGATCCTAAACTTAAAAGTTTGACCTCTCCATATTAGTGTTCCCCAGGAATCAATTTGAGGGAAGTCAATCAACACACTGAACATAGGAGTTACAGAGTCATTGACACTTGTTTTTTTTTTTTTGGGGGGGAGGGGGAGTTGTTTTGTTTTGTTTTTACCATTCATCTGTCTCCATTTTTTATAAAATGAAGGTAATTGTATCTAACTGTTTAGAGAATGAAATAAGTTAATACAGAAAACTTCAATGATGGTTGATTTAACAGTTAACTATTATTATCATTTCACCTCAATCTTCTCATCATAAAGCTGAAAACATAAACATAGTCCATTATGTTTAAACTCCATGGAATTTGTGAATCCCAAGTAATAACAGTGATATACTATTCACGTCTTTGGTTTACAATTCCTTGATTCATCTTATCCCAGACCATACTCAACGTGACAAACCAAGGGAGTTTCTCCTGTTGATGCAACTTTGCCATCGGATCCATGAAGGCATGAAATGACCAATGCTACCATTTCATTTATGTGTAAACAGGTCAGCGTATGAATGTCTCTTTCCTCAGGGTCTTAACTTCAGTGTTAGATGAGGAACTGAAACAATCATACAGGCTTGGCAGAAAAGTGAAGGGCAAATGAGAGAATCTAGAACATGGTTTGAATTAGCCTAATAATAGATTCAACAATTTCTCTTACTTGAATATGGCAACCATTCTCAACAGGCTTACAGAAACATTCACAAAACAATTGAAGAAAACATTCTAAACATGACAGTTTAATTTAGAATCTAAAAACATGCAAATGACAATCCCAACTACTACCTTGAACCCATAAGTATTATTCTATCCTTCAGGATCCCAAGTGATACATAACTTTAAAGGAGAGAGCTCACAAAAACCAGAGTAGAAAGGAAACAGCTGGTTAGCAGCTGCACTGTGATACCACAGGCCAGTTTTCAAGAAAATGAAAAATAACACATTTGATTAGAGCCTATAAGCTAAACCTTGTTTCCTGGGTTACTTCATGACTAAACGAGAATGTTCTCTCATGTTTTATTCCTTTCACATTTGGGCCCAATCCTGCAGTCCTAAATTAAAGGCAGAGAAGAGACATGTATTTCAGTCACATTATCTGCTTCTAAATCCAAATTCAAAATTCATATTCATTCAAAGTAAATATGCACAGCATGTCATGAGAGAGAGCACTTTGTTCGAGGACACCCAAAGAAAAGCATGTTAATTATAGTTCGTATTCACATGGCACCTACTTAGAGTTGAAAGCAAACGCGTGCATGGAAAAGATCAAAGACCAGCTGAACAGGAAAACCATGGACTGTCCCCTCCATTCCAAGTTGTCCATATAAGGTGGAGCTTCCTTTCATGTTTAAGTTTAGACATCATCAGAAAAGTTGAACCACAAGAGAATGATGACACTTGGGCTAAAGCGTGGTTGATGTTAGTGTCTTTGGGGCCAACACAAATCTTTGGTAGAGAGTCTGAATCAGCTTCTCTGAGAAACTTCTTTATGATATTAAATGATTAGAAACTCGTATTGCTAAAAATTTGTTATCGCTCTCAATAAAGCTCAGCCTATTGTTTGTATAACCAGCATACACAATTGTAACACTATGGGAGATTATTTTTAAAAAATGAAGCTTTGGTTTTTTGGTAGGAGAGTTCAATTATGTCCATAGCTTTGAAGATCAGTCATTACTCAACAGAAAGAATGAGGAAGAGAATTAGAAAAGACTTTTCAATGCAGATGGAATGATGACAAGACAATGAAGTAGGGAAAGCGGGCACAAAGGGAGTGATGAGTGGTAGATGTAAAGGTAGGTTAGAATTTTAAAAATATGACAGGGAGTATAGCATTGGCTTCAAAGTGGGGTGTGAATTCAAGCTCTGACACTTGCAGTCTTGTAATCTAGAATAAGTTCCATGGACTCTTCAAGCCTTGGTTTCCTCTCCAGGAATGTGGACTTTGTTATAATACACAGCTCATCTGGTTTCTGTGAAGATCAAGAGAGATAATCCCTGCAATGATCACGAAAGTATAAAGTATGTTATATTCATCATTGTATGTCCAGCAGACATACAATGCTTAGTACCTAATATGTGCTCAATAAACATTAGCTTCAATAATAATTAAGAATTTTTAGTTAAGACGAGAAAGGTAGATCTAAGTCACAGGCCTTGTCTATCAAATTAAGGGGATTGGATTATAAATATAATGAGAAAAGGGGATATATAATAAGAAAAGGAGAGATAAAAGTGAATTTTGTGATCAGAACCTTGAGTTACTCTAGAAAATAGGTTGTAAGGAAAATAGTTAAGATTACCATTGATAAAGCTAAGAAGAGTCCAAACTAGATGGGTGTCTGGGAGTATGGAAGAAAGAAAAAAGAAAGAAGAGAGGCCTTGGAGGACTCATAGGTGCAGACCATAAGAAAACCATAGAATATGGCTTCATCTTCATAAAAACAAACAAAAGGGCTGAAATAAAAGTGAGTTAAAGTCAACATGAGACTGATCACTGAGTTAATGAAACAAACTCAGGGGCTTAACTACCCTTAAGATATAAATTCCAGACAAATTATACATTTACTGGCAAGAAGCTAGACCTTTCATCCTAACCAATAAAATGCCAGGCAAACAGGCTATTTCTGTGACTTAGATCTAAGTCTTCAGTGAGATGTTTATTTAATAAAATAGTTAAGAGTGTTGAGTGAGGAGCCCAACTGCCAGAGTTGAATCTCAGCCCCACAACTTTGCAGATGAGGAACAAATTACTTAATCACTCCATGACTCAGTTGACTTGTCTGTAAACTGCCCATACCTACTGGTATCTAATTAATAGTATATATTACCAAACGCTTTCATGAGGATTAATAATTTAACATCGTAAACACTTAGAACTATGCTTCCTATAGAAGTAGCCATTGATAAATATTGACTACTTTAATGCTCAGGCTCTAACTTTTTGGTCTGAACTGAGATCTTCTGGCAGCATGTGGATCCATCCCAAGTACTATGCCGGTTTCCCTATAGTTCGCAATGGTTTCCCATACGCCATGATGGGCCAGACTGATTAATTTTCCTGTATCCTCACTCCCCACATCCCAAAGACCCATGGTTTGGGAACATTGCACACAATTTAAAATCTTACCTTTCTTTGCATGCATCATCCATATACACATCATGAAGTAAAATGGCCCTAGGGAGGAAGTATTATGAATTCAGATGACTGACAACAAATATTAAACAAATCCTTGATTCAAGTTCAAAAATCTCAAGACACTTTCAATATATAATTCAATGATCTAAAAAGTGACATTTTCAAATACAATCTACAAAAGCAAAATCCATATTCAGAGTGTATCCAATGTAGTTATTTAAAAGAATTAACTTTCTGTTAATAGTGTAAGATTTTTTTTAAAGTGTTCTGTTTATTATCACACAGTAGACAATTTCTATGACTACTATACAAACTATAAAATGCTGATAATAAGTTCATAAAAGTAGAATTATTATGATTTAATATGACGTGATTATTATATCCAAGTTTTAAATGTTTATTAATTCAAGTATCTCATCATTCTAACACACAAGCTTTCAGTTGTTCATTATGGGCTGTTTCATTCCTTCAAGGATTAATTGCTCTTTAATGATGGACCAGCTATTTCAAATCAATTCACGAGGCTGAAACTGTTCCTTAGACCCAGTTCAGCATCTGCAATTCTAACTACCAGAATTACAAATTTAGTGTCATGATGGGATTGCTAAATGAATTAAATTCTTTCACCCACTATCAGACATAAGCTAAGTGCATTAAAAAGCTCTATTCCTTGATAGCTGAAAGAAATAAGAAAGGAATAATAAGCTATTGATTTTTTAAAATAGCATTCAGAAGACTTAAGAGTGAATTATTGCAAGTAACCACGACTCTTTAATTTCTAGGCAACTACCTATTCCATGAAACACTATCCTTTAAAGAAAAACAGAATGAAATCTATTTCAACCTGTACCACACTGATCAGGAAGTGACAATCAGGAACGCCTGAAGAGATCCTTTAGAGGTCAAAATGACCTTTTCTGAAAGTACACTCCAATTTGGTGCATAATTATTCTGCAAGTCAAACAAAAAGACCATTCATGATTATTTTATAAAACCCCATCTGTCTAGATAAAGTGAACCATGTTTTCATGTCACTCTATAATATTAAGCAACATGATTAAGTGTTCACATCTGTTATCCTCTTATTCTTGTTCTTTATCAGCAAATAAAAGGAAAACATGAAAGAAGCGAATTGATCTTGAACCAAAGAGAAAAGGGAAATACTCCACCTTTTGCTTATCAACACTGGTGAACATGCTGCCAAGCTCTAGACTCAGGAGACAATTACCTGCATGATATGGGACAGTAGCAACATTCAAATTTCCCCTGCAGAGCTTCCCAGATGCAATTTATCTCATTAACTCCTGGAAACAAGATGCATGGATTTAGTTTGCAGTATCAGTGTTGTCCCTCCTGTTCCTCAGTGAGGGGAATAAGCAGGAAGTAGAAAGTATCATAACTAAGAACTCAAACTTGCAGTTAGAATGCCCTTGTGTTCAAATTCCAGCAACTCTGTTTACAGAATGCATGAAACTGGCAAAGCTACTTCTCTAAACCTTAGCTCTTTCACCTATAAAATAGAAATATATAAAGGGCTCAGCACACGCTCTGGTATAATACAAGACCTCAATAAATAGTAAATAGTAGGATCATTATTATAACTTAATCAAGAATGACAAGTTGACTCAGCATCAAAGTTAGGAATAATGAGTATATTTGTGTAACTGAATAGGGTTGGTTACTTTAAATGGAGGAAGTGAGGACAACATTCAATTCTTCAGGGCATAGAATCCTGTTGTTATTGAGAAGTCACTAATTTTTGTCCCTGAAGCAAATAAATGATCAAAATCATTCTTACAGGGAGAGTGGATGATGGTATTAATGAAGAAATGTTCAATCAATTAGAAAATCAACTGTCATAACTTAAGCTGGAAAAGTTTAGGACCTGGACTAAGGCAATGCAAGGAAATTACACTGCAAAACTCTTGATGGAGGTCTAAAGGCAAGTTGTTAGATCAGGTTCTTGGCCTCAACCTGGTGAGAAAGCTTGGTCCTTGATATATGGAGCAAAGAAAAAGGTGTTGCTCATAATAAAGTTCATTTTAAAGTTATTATCCTAAAAAGATAACCAAATATTAACTAACTTTACAATTAACTACAATTAAGATCAGTACAATAGTTCCCCCTTATCCATGTTTTTTTCACATTTCTTAACAAACTCTCTGCACAGCTCAGTTTGTAACCAGCAGTTAACCATGGTCTAAAAGTATTAACAGGAACATTCCAGAAATAAACAATTTATTATGTTTTAGTTATTTTATTTTTTATTGGTTCTTTTTAGTTATACATGACAGTACAATCCATCTTGATATAATTACACAAGTATGGAATTTATCGTATTCTAATTAAAACCCCATTCTTGTGGATATACACAATGGTGGGGTGCACTGTGGTGTATTCATATATGTACATAGGAAAGTTGTGTTAGTTTCATTCCACTGTCTCTCCTTTTCTTATCCCTGCTTCCTTCCCCTCATTCCCCTTTCTCTAATCTACCGAACTTCTATTCCCTCTCCCCTTATTGTGGGTTAGTTTCCACATATCAGCAAAAACATTTTACCTTTGACTTTTGTGGACTGACTTATTTCACTTAGCATGATAGTCTCCAAATCTATCCATTTACTGACAAATGTCATAAAGTCATTCTTCTTTAAGGCTGAGAAATACTCCATTGTGTATATATAACACATTTTTTTATCCATTCATCTGTTGATGGGCATCTAGGGTGGCTCCATAGCTTAGCTATTGTGAATTGTGCTGCTATAAACATTGATGTGGCTACATCACAGTAGTAATGCTGATTTTAAATCCTTTGGATCTATACTGAGAATTGGGATAGGTGGGTCAAATGGTGGTTCTAGTCCCAGTTTTTTGAGGGATCTCTATACTGCTTTCCAGAGTGGTTGCTCCAAATTTGCAGTCCTACCAACAATGCATGAGTGTCGTTTCTCCCAAAATTCTCACCAACATATATGTTTTAAATGACTTTTATTATAGTATATTATTATAATTATTCTCTTATCATTAGTTAATTTATTAATCTCTTACTGTGCCTAACTTATAAACTTTATCATAGATATGTATGTGTAGCAAAAATAAAGAGTATCTATTGTTTTGAGCATCCACTAGGACTTTTAGAATGCATCCTACTATATTCAGCTCTTGATTTTTTTAATAATATGAGTTTTAAAAGTATGGAAACAAGAACTGTGAAAATAAAGGGAAAATTAGTAGTCACCTAATTTATTGTTTGCAAAATTGCTTGGAGACCCGTTATTTGTTGACTATGCTTAATTGAAAAAAGAAATCACTTAATCTCTGTGCCTCAATTCCCTGTAAGATTTTTAGTACCTGTCTAAAAAGCTGTTGAACTAAGTGGCATGCTATATTTTAAAGTGTTTCATAAAAATATTTTATTGTGCAATTTTAAATCACATATTTATAATTCATATTATATTATGCATTTTAGTTCTATAAAACTTGTCATTGTACATTTTACTGAGGATACAATAATAAATACTTGTTACTTGTACTAAAAAAGAAAAGTAGGGTAATAGGGTGCGGCTTTGGTTATATATTCTGTAAAATAAGAATAACAATGGCCCCTACTTTATCATATTATTGTAAAGATGAAACAAATTAATATATGTAGAATGTCAATATCTGGCACATCCTAAGTAGTTTTAGTAAGAGTAGTAGTAGTAGCACTGGTATTTAGAGTATAAGAGCCAGAAAATCCCATATCTAAAGATCAGTCTTTCCACAAACTTAACCTCTCAGAAGAAAAAGATCAATGAATTGTTGAGGATTTTATCTTAGCACACTCACATATTCCTTGCTTTTATTTAATGTATAACTCTTAGGAAGCATCTAAAAAATCCAATAACATACTAAAGAGTGAGAAACATGAAAATTAATGATCGGACACTGAGGAAGAGAATAGGAAAGTTGAAAAGCAAATGCCACAAGGAAAGAAAACTGACACTAGGACCAGTTGCTCAGGATATATTAATTCATTCAATCCTCATAAGAATTCTATTTTGTGGGGGGCAGTATAATTGTGCATAATGGTGGGATTTGTTGTTGCACAGTCATACATGCGAACTACATAACCATATGATTTGGACAATATTCCTCACCAACGCTCCCCCGCCCTCCCTCCCAACTTCTCACCCTCTGGTCCTCTTCCTCTATTCTACTGCTCTCCCTTTGATTTTCATGCCACTGCCCTTCCCATTTCTTTTTGTTTCCTCTCTTATTTTCACAAATGACAGAAAATGTATGACCCATGACCTTCTGAGTTTGACTTATTTCACTTAATTTGTTTCATCTGTTTTCCTGCAAGTGACTTAATTTCATTTTTTATTACTGAATAAACCTCCATTGTGTATATATGCCACATTTACTTTATCCATTCATACATTGATGAACCGTAAACTGGTTCCATAGTTTGGCTATTGTTATTTGTGCTGCTATAAATATGAGTATGACTGTATCACTATAGTAAGATGACTTTAATTCTTCAGGATAAATACAGAGGAGTGGTATTGCTGGATCATATGGTTGTTCCATGCCTATTCTTTTCAGGAGCCTCCAAACTGATTTACATAGTGATTGTACGAATTTACAATTCCACCAACAGTGTAAAAGAGTTCATTTTTCTCCACATCTTCTCCAGCATTTATTATTGTGTTATTGATGACTGCCATTCTATTATGAGATGAAATCACAGTGCAGTTTTGATTTGCAGTTCCCTAATTGCTAATGATGTCCAGCATTAATCATATGTGTTGATCATTTGTACTTCTTCTTCTAAAATGTGTCTGTTTAATTCATTTGCCCATTTATTAATTTTTTTGTGTGTTCGTGTTCAGTATTTTAGTTCTTATATGTTCTAAATATCAATTATCTGTCAAAGTTGCTAGCACAGATTTTTTTCTCCCATTCTGCAGGTTCTCTCTTCACATTCCTAATTGTTTCCTTTGCTGTGCAGAAGATTTTCAGTGTTATGCCATCTCATTTTTTAACTGTTGGTGCTGTTTCCTGAGCTTTCAGGGTCCAATTGAGAAAGCCATTGCCTGTGCATTTATGCTGTAGGGTAGGCCCTATGTTTTCTTCTAGGAGTTGCATAGTTTCTGGTCTACTTCCTAGGTCTTTGATCCATTTTGAGTTGAATTTTGTACAGGATGAGAGATAATGATCTAGTTTCATTCTACTACTATGGATTACCAGTTGTCCCAGCACCATTTGTTAAAGAGACTGTCATTTCTCCAATGTATGTTTTGTCAACTTGCTCAAGGATCAAATAACTGTAGATGTGTGGGTTTTTCTCTGTGTCTTCTATTCTGTACCATTGGTCTGTGTCTATTTTTTATGCCAGCATCATGCAGCTTTTGTTACTGTAGCTCTGTAGAATAACTTGAATTCAGGTATTGTGATATCTCCAGTTTGCTTTTTTGACTTAGAATTGCTTTGGCTATCTGGATCTTTTATTTTTCCAAATAAATTTCAGGACCGTTTTTTTTTCTAGTTTTGTGAAGAATGTCATTGGTATTTAGATGGAGACTGCATTGAATCTGTGCATTATTTTTGGTAGTATGGCCCTTTTGGCAATATTAATTCATCTATCCATGAGCATAGGACATCTCTCCATTTTCTTGTGTCTTCTTCAATTTCTTTCTTCAAAGTTATATAGTTTTCACTGTAGATTACTTTCACCTCATTGGTTAGATTTATTCCAAGGCTTTTTATTTTTCTTTTTTGAGGCTATTGTGAATGGTATTGTTTTCCTGATTTCTTTGTCAGCAGATTCATTATTGGTATATACGTAAACTACTGATTTTTGCATGTTAAGTTTAAAACTTACTATTTTGTTGAATTTATTTCTTAGCTCTAGTAGCTTTTGGTGGAATTTTTTGGATGTTCTGAGTATAGAATTATACCATCTACAAATAGTGATAATTTCACTTCTTCCTTTCCTATTTTTATGTTTTATTTCCCCTTTTGCCTAATTGTTCTAACTAGAATTTCTAGCACTGTATTAAATAGGAACATCTTTGAGCAGACATCCTTGTCTCATTCCATATTTTAAAGTAAATGCTTTCAGTTTTCCTCCATTTATTATGAGGTTGGCTTTAGGTTTTTCACATATAACTTTCATGATATTGTGATAAGTTCCTTCTATTCCTAGTTTCTTTAGTGTTTTATCATGAATGGATGCTTAATTTTGTTGAAGGTCTTCTCTTTACTTTCTGAAATGACTAAGTAATTTTTGTACTTAATTCCATTTATGTGGTGAATTAAATTTCTTTATTTGTGTGTATTAAACCATCCTTACATCTCGGAGATAAAAACAACTTAGTCATGTTGTACAAGCTTCTTAAAATATTGTTGAAACCCACAATTCCCTAATGTTTTATTAAGGACTTTTGCATGTATGTTCATCAGTAGTATTGGTCTGTGGTTTCCTTTCCTTCACATGTCCTTATCTGGTTTTGGTATGCAAATCCTCATAACAATTCTTCAATGTTATTCTGAGAACACTGAGACACAAAACAACAAATAAGTAGTATATATGCCTCATCCTATAAGTAAAAGATCCACAAAGAGGACATAACTAGAAGACCCCAACTGACTTCAGAGTTACACTGGTGCTTGGTATTAAAAAGTGCTTGTTAAATTAAAAATGCTTTGGTATGTTTTATTCCTTTCAATGAAATGTTAGCAGCTAACAGAATTGCAAACATTAGCCTATTGTCATCACAAGAAAATGAAGTTTAGTTCTCACAAAATTGGTGCAAACCATTGTTATGTTTTGGATATGAGGTATCTCCCTAAAGGTCACATGTGGGACAGTGCGAGAAGGTTCAGAGGAGAAATGACTGGGTCATGAGAGTCTTAACCTAATTAGTGAGTTAGTCCCTGATGGGATTAATTAATTAATACCTGAGTGGTAGCTTGAGGCAGGTGGAGTTTGACTGGAGGAAGTTGTTATTGGGGGTGTGGCTATGGGGTGTATATTTGTATCTGGCAAGTGGGGTCTTTCTTTCTGCTTCTTGATCACTGTGATGTGAGTTACTTCCCTCCCCACCCTCTCCTGCTGTGATAATCAGCCTCACCTTGAGCCCCAAGGAATGGAGCCGACCTTCTACGGACTAAGACCTCTGAAACTGTGAACCCCCAAATAAACCTTTCCTCCTTTACAGTTGTTCTGGTCAGATCCTTTTAGTTACAGCAGTGAAAAAGTTGACTAAACAACCATAATGAAGAAAAATTAACTATAGATTGAGAATGAAGAAAAAAAAGATAGAAAAGGTGTTTCCATAACTATCACAAAAATAGAATCGAATAGAAAATTACACACATCAAGAAATCAAATGTAAGCCAGGTAGGGTGGTGCATGCCTATAATTCCAGATACTTCTGAGGTTGATGCAGGAGGATCACAAGCTCAAGGCCAGCCTTGGCAATTTACCAAAACTCTGTCTCAAAATAAAAATAAAAACAGGCTTGGGGTGTAGCTCAGTGGTAAAGCATCACTGGGTTCAATCCCCAGGCAATATGAAAGAAAGAAAGAAAGAAAGAAAGAAAGAAAGGAAGGAAGGAAGGGAGAGAAATCAAGTTCGGAACTCAGATTACAAAGAACCAATCAATATATCATAGAAACTGTACAGCAGGACAAGGGGCAGTATTCCAAGGAAAAAATAAAAGCTAAAAACATTTCTTAAAGTAAAATGAGAGTGTACATTGTATTTCAGGCATTTTATTTATGTGTGTGTATATGCGAAAATAAAGCTAAACCTAAATGAATTTAGAAGTAACCAATCTTTTGCATGGACTGAAGTTCTACAAGTAAGTAGTCACTTGTGCTACACACTGACTCATTCAAGCCATCCCACATTTTTCCTAGAATCAGAGTATCAAAAAATGTGTGTGTGTGTGTGTGTGTGTGTGTGTGTGTGTGTGTGTATGCACACACAATGCTTTTGTGTGCCCAGGGGGAGTACATCTTATTCTCATACTTGTTTGTACAATTTTGAAACCATTTGTTCAGGTGCAATACCCAAGCCAGATCAATGTAGAACATTTTTGGTTGAAGTAAGTAGGATGAACAGAGTACTACTCTACTAATTGTGATTAAGGATCAACTGCTGAGGGTATAAAATCAACATTCATAAATCAATTTCATTACTATACATCAATGATGTAAAACTGAAAGGGAAATCAGAAAAACATCCTATTCTCAATAATCTCAAAAAAATAAAATATTTGGGAATCAATCTAACAAAAGAAGTGAAAGACTTCTACAATGAAAAGTACAGAACACTAAAGAAAGAAATTGAAGAAGACTTAGAAAATGGACAGATCTCCCATGTTCTTGGATAGACTGAATTAAAATTGTCAAAATGGCCATAGAACCAAAAGTGGTTTACAGATTGAATGCAATTCTCATTAAAATTTCAATGATGTTTTTCATAGAAATAACATAAAACAGAATGAAATTCATTTGGAAAAATAAGAGGCCCAGAATAACCAAAGCAATCCTTAACAAGAAAAGTGAAGCAGGAAGAATCACAATACCAGACCTTAAATTATACTACAGGGCAATAGTAACAAAAATGGCATGGTATTGGCACAAAAACAGACATGAAAACCAATGGAACAGAATAGAAGACACAGAGACATATTCACATAAATATAGTTATGTTATACTAGACAAAGGCGCCATAAACATACAATGGAGAAAAGATAGCCTCTTCAAAAAATCATGCTGGGAAAACTGAAAATCAATATGTAGTAGAATGAATTTGAATCCCTATCTCTCACCCTACACAAAATTCAACCCAAAGTGGATCAAGGATCTAGGCATTAGACCAGACACCCTGTGTTTACTTGAAGAAAAAGTAGGTCCAACTCTGTATCATGTTGGCTTAGGAACCAACTTCCTTGATAATACTTCTAAAACACAAGAAGTAAAATCAAGAATCAATAAATGGGATGATATCAAACTCAAAACTTCTTCAAAGCAAACTGTCAAGAATGCAAAGAGAGAGTCTACAAAATCAGAGATAATCTTTACCACCTGCACCTCAGGTACAGCATTAATCTCCAGGATATACAAAGAACTCAAAAAACACCAAAAAAGCAAATAACCCAATCAGCAAATGGGAAAAAGAAATGGACAAGCACTTCACAGAAGAAGAAATAAAAATGGTCAAAAAATATATGAAAAAATGTCCAACATCTCTAGCAATAAGAGAAATGCAAATTAAAACTACTCAGATTCCATCTCACTCCAGTCAGAATGGCAATTATCAAGAACACAAGTAACAATAAGAGTTTGGGGAGGATATGGGGAAAAACGTACACTCTTACATTTCTGGAGGGACTACAAATTGGTGCAACCACTCTGGAAAGCAGTGTGGAGATTCCTCAGAAAACTTAGAATGAAACCACCATTTGATCCAGTTATCCCACTCCTTGGTCTTTAACCAAAGACTTAAAACAGCATACTATAGTGATGCAGCCACATCAATGTTTATAGTAGCTCAATTCATAGTAACCAAGCTATGCAACCAACCTAGGTATCCTTCAACAAATGAATGTATAAAGAAAACATGATATATATACACATTATGGAATATTACTCAGCCATAAGAAGAATGAAATTATGGCATTTGCCAGTAAATGAATGGAACTGGAGACTATCGTGCTAAGTGAAATAAACCAATCCACACACAAAAAAAGGCCAAGCGTTCTCTCTGATATGTGCACGCTAACCACAACAAGGTAGGGTGGGGAGGGGAAGGATAGAAGTCCATTAGATTAGACAAAGGAGAATGAAGGGAAGGGCAGGGTAGGGGAATAGGAAGGACAGTAGAATTAATCTGACATAACTTTCCTTTCCTTGTATTTGAACACTTGACCAGGGTAAGACTGCATCATGTACAACCACATGAATAGGATCCAAATTAGAAAAAGTTATAATCCATATATGTATAATATGCAAAAAACACTCTACTGTCGTGTATATCTAAAAAGAACAAATGTAGATTAAAAAAAAGAAAGAAAAGAAAGCAGTGGAGAAGGAAAATAAAAGGATCACCTGCTGAAAAACAGTGAATTAAACTAGAAAAGTTTGTTTTTCCTGGTTTTTAGCAGTCCAGGACTGTTATAATCAGGGGCCTTTCCATTGTATTTCTCAGTCATCTCTAAGACTGCTCACAGATTCATAGTATGAGAGGGCTTTCTATCACAGTCACATCCTACACAGCAGGATGGAGGGACATGCCACTGTCTAGGGACATAACCCATGGGTCATCCACTCTACTTCTACTCAGCTCTCATTGGACACAGCACAGTCACCTGGTTATGTTAAACTACAGAGAAAAATGAGAAATATGATATTTATCCTGGCAGCATCATGCCACAATAAAGATTTTTAGAAACCGGTAAAAATAATTTGGGGGACAACTGCTAGTCTCTAACATACTCACCCATCAACCCTTCACCAAAAGAACCCAGAATCACTTCTGCAATGTCCCTAGGCATAGCATGAAAACCTGAGACCACTAAAAGATAATTTTACACAACAGCAGCAGAAAACACACCCTTAGAGACTGTTTCACAGGACTTTGAAAGAATGTTTTCTGCCATTGTTGGAGCATATGAATAAATGTTGGGTCATTGTGTATACATTTTAAGTAATCGAAACAGAAAAAGATTTATGATCTCTGGTCAAAATGGTGTTAAATTGCATGTCAAGGGAGAAAAATATCTGGAAAAATATACCCAAATATTTAGAAATTAAACAACACTAAACCCATGATCAAAAAGAAATATAAGGAAATTAGAAAACATTTTTAACTAAATGATAATGAAAGCATAATGTTTCAATGTTTATGAAATTTGGCTAAAATAGTGCTTAGGAGAGAATGCATGGTTTTAAGTGTTTATATTTGAAAAACAAGAAAGTTCTATGATTCAGTATCTAAGCTTCCACCATAAGATACTTGACAAAAGAACCAGGTAGAGGAAAGAAAAGATTACATGCACGAGAAAAACACTGGACGAAATAAGAAATAATGGAGAAAAGTCAAATGCTAGTTTCTTCAAAGACTTAGAATTGTTAAGCATCTGTCTAGATGTATCAAAAAAAAAAGAAGGAAAGAAAAACAAAACATCAATAGCAAAATTAAAAGGGACATCACTACATTTTAAAGACACTTAAAGGATAAAGACCTTAAAAATATAATGGAAAATTGTATACAAGTTTGAGTCAATAAATTTGGTCACTTTGACAAAACAGAAAAATTTCTAAAAAAAAAAAAAAAAACAGATTATTCAAATTGACAAAAGAAGTAGACTCTGAATAGTTTGAATCTACTAAGTTAATTGAAACTGTAAATACAGTCTCCTCACATAAGAAATTTTACGTGCAGATTCTTTCACTGACATATTATAACAAACATTTGGGAAAGAAATAACACCAACATTATACAAATTTATCTAGAAGATGCAGTAGGAGAGAAAAATTCTCAAATCACTTTAGAAGATAAGCACTTCTCTGACACCAAAGTCAAAGGCATTACCCCCAAAAAATAAAACTATAGATCGATAACCTTCATGAAAGTAGTTGCAAATATCCATAACTGACTATTAGCAGCTGAATGCAGTAATGCATAAAATGGAAAATACATCATGATTAGATTGAGTTTATTGAAGGATTGCAAAACTGATTTAACTTTTTTTAAAAAATCAATAAAAATAATTCAACAAAAACAGAACAAAGGAGAAAACCTATATGATCATCATTATAATTGTTATAAAACCCAAAAATCATTTATGATAAAAACTCCCAGGGAACCAGGAATAGAAAGAAACTTCCTCAACCTGAAAATAATATTTACAAAAGTTCTACAGTTAATATCACAATGCTGAAATATTAAATTCTCCCCCCAAACATATACATCCCAGTCCATAATTGGGAACACCAAACTGCTATTCAGTGTTCTATTAGAGGTATAAACCAGATCAATAGGGAAGAAAAAAAATACAAATTGGAAATAGGGACGTAAAACTAAAATATCTCAGTTCACAAATGCCAAGATCACAAACAGAAAGTCCTAAAGAATCTACAAAACTTAGTAGTACTAATAAGTTAATTAATCAAGGCATTGAGATATACAGTCAATATGTAAGAAATATTTGTGTTTCTAGATACTAACAAGAAATTACAAAATAAAACAAAAAATGATAACAAAAAACCTTGAAATACTTATAAATGTGCTAGACCTGTACATGCAGAATTATAAACCATAGATAAATTAATGAACTAATAAATAAACAGAGACATGCACTATATTTAAGAATTGGAAAACTCAGTGTTAAGAAGTCAGGTCTTGGGCTGGGGAGATAGAGTGCTGGTAGAGTTCTTTGCCTTGCAAGCCCAAGGCCCTGGGTTCGATCCCCAGCACGGCAAAAAAAAAAAAAAAAAAAGTCTGATGAAAAACAGGTAGGTAGATCCTGAGATTTAAATAGAAATACCAATGACGTAAATAACCTGAACAAAATTTTAAAATAATCAAATTTTAATCATTTACTTTTATGATGTCAAAACTCACTGATAAAGACAGTACGATATTGGCTTAACAGACACATAGATCAGTGGAATAGAATACGGTCCCTATTGGGCCCACATATACAGGGTCAGTTAATTTTTTTTTTTTATTGTAAACTAATGGGGTACAACTTGTTTCTCTGGTTGTACATGAAGTAGAGGCATACCATTTGTGTAATCATACTTTTACATAGGGCAATGCTGTTTGATTTATTCTGTTATTTTTTCCTACCCCCCGACCCCTCCTACCCCTCCAACCCCTCTTTTCCCTCTATGGGTCAGTTAATTTTTAACAATAGATACAGAGTGATTCAATGAAGAAAGAATAGTTAATTCTACAAATGGTGTTAGAGCAACTGAATATTTACATTCGAAAGAAACTTTGACGGCTTTCAAAACTCAAGCTCAGTGGTTTCAATTACAGTGTCATCAGAGCTACATTCCCTCTAGGTGACCTGGGAAGAACTAATGTCCTTGCTTTTTCTAGCCTCCATTCTTGGCTCACAACCCATCTCCCACCATCAAAGTCAGTAACACAGCATCCTGTAACGTGTTCTCATGAATTAAGATGTGGACGTCCTTGACATGTCATTATTTGGCCTACCATATCATAGACATAGCAAACTTCAATAAGATGTTGTTGACAAGATCAAAGGAAAATCAGAGCAATCTAGTTGAATAAAGACTAAAAGTGTACTTTTATTTGACAGGAGCCTGATTTTTCTACAAACAAATCAACATTAATTTTAGTCTATGTTATGTACATATCTATTTGCAAACTCACACGTATTTTGCATTTAAAAGAGCTTATTCTCTAAAGAATTTTCTGATTTTTTGGTATTGGCAGGTAGTTCCAGTGATAATATTTCTTTTATGGCCTTCTTATTCTTACATTATGATATCTGATCAATGGTACTTGTTATGGCTTGGATGTGAGGTGTCCCTCAAAAGCTCACCTGCAAGACAATGCAAGAAGGTTCACAGGAGAAATGAATGGGTTGTGAGAGTCTTAACCTAATCAGTGAGTTGATCACCCATGGGATTAACAGTGGTAACTGGAGGCAGATGGGGTGTGACTGGAGGGAGCGGTTCATTGGGAGTGTGGCTATGGAGTATATGTCTTATATCTGGAGAATAGAGTCTCTCTCTGCTTCCTGATCTCATGTGAGCTTCTTCCCTCTGCCATACACTTCGCCATGATGTTCAACCTCACCTGGAGCCCCAAGGAATAGAGCCAGCTTCCGATGGACTAAGACCTCTGAAACCATGAGCCATCAAATAGACTTTTCTTCCTCTATAATTGTTCTGGTCAGATCACTTAGACACAGCAGTGAAATAGCTGACTAAAATAATACTACATCATAAAGACTTTGTTCAAGTTCTCAGGCAGACAAGCCAATAAAATATTAAGAGTTAATGTGAAAAAATAAAAAAAAGAAAGAAAGGTAGATAGGTAGGAAGGGAAGGAAAGAAATGAGCCTCAACTGTTTTCACATTATACAGAATATTAATTTGAAACTGTTCACAGAGCCACTGAAAAAACTAAAATCATAAAAATCTGTAGTTGAAAATAGAGAAGAAAATCTTCACAATCCCTTTTTAAGGAAAATATATGGTTAACAGACCAAAGAAAAATTATATTTATTTAAATGTGAAAAGTCTTCTCTTCTAAAAAACAGTTTAGAAAAAGAAAACAACAAGTCATACGCTAGGAGAAAATACTGACTTTACACATATCTGACAAAGAATTTATATGCAGAATATATAAAGAACACTTATAGCTAAAAAGTCTTAACATTGTAGTTAAAAACACAAACTACCTGAACAGATACTCCATCAAAGAAGACATCAATAGCCAAAAAGCAAATTAAATATGTTCAACATCATTTGTAACTTTGGAAATGTAAATTAATATTATGATATATCACTACATGTACATGTTGATACAGCTAAAAAAGACGGACAAGCCCAGGAGTGGGTAAGGATGTGGAATAACTGAAACTCAGGCATTTTGGTTGGGAGAAAAATGGTGCCATCGAGCCACTGCTTTAAGAATGAACTCAGAAACGTGTAAACTCCGCACACCTCTTCCCAGGCGCCTCTCCTTGGGCTCTCTCTCACCTTGCTGTCAGTTTCCTAGAGCCTTCCTTTTCAGTCTTCCAGCCAAAAGCTGAAGTTGCCTTTTGCATCCCTGTCACTCACATCCTGCCCCTGTATTTACAAGTGAGGAGAGGACAGAGCTAGAAAAACAGCAATGAGGGTTTGCCCCATTCTCTTGGTGAGGCGGGGTGGCCCTTCGCGGGCGGTGGTGGTGGCAAAAGGACAGTCAGTGTAGGTAATGAATGGTTGGGTCAGATCGGGAAGATGGGGGCTGGTTCCAAAGGAAAGGAAATAAAATGTTAATACCTTCAGAATACTTCTCCTCCTCCTCACCTCTTGCCAAAGTTACCTGCCTCTAGAAAACTGTTCCTCCCAACAAGAAGTTGTTAATGGATGCCCCCTGGGCAACTCCCTTCCTGCCTATACCCCCGGAATGCTCCTTTCCCAACTTTTGGAGGAGGAGGCAAGATAACAAAGGAAATCTGAAATCTATAAAAGGAGCAGGACACCCCCCACTCCCTCAGGTACCAACTTGAACCCCTCCTCTGTGGAGGAGTCTCTCTCTCTCTCTCTCTCTCTCTCTCTCTCTCTCTCTCTCTCTCCCTCCCTCCCTCCCTCTCCTATCCTTTAAATAAAACTTTTGCACTTGCCTCAACATTTCTCAGGTGTTCAGTCTTCAGCATGGGGGAATAGGACTCAAACCTGATTGTCAACACTGGTATTATTGGGACCATGCTTCTTCCAATCCAAGAAAGACCCTTCCCTCAGAATTTGAGATGCCTGAGAGCCTTCACTTCCATCCCTGTCACTAGCTGGAGACCACTTTCTTGGCCTGTGGTCTGAACTAGAGGCTTCGCCCACAGCTGTGTGTCCATGCCAATGTGATTCAGAGGTCTCTGACTACCTTGAGTTTGAGCCAGAGGATACCTAAGGAAAACATGGTGAACTCATCATTGATTTAGTGGTACTTCAAATTCTGCTCTTCTTCCCCACCCAAACTATTTATTTTTTAGAGTCCTCAAATATTTGCTGCATGCATTCTGCCCAGGACTTAGAACAATATTCAATGGGAGAGACAACAGGATGTATTCTAAATGGCTCATCATATATATGCCCATCTTTGTTTTTCCAAAGCATAGCAGCAAAGTGCCTGCTTCTATTAAGTATTTCAGTGTCATTAAATGGTGCTAAATCTTCACCTTGTAAAGTGGAAAAAATCTTAATATTCACCAAGTATAATCAGATATAACAGCAATAAAACTGCCCCCAAACAACACTTTCTAGGCAATAAATATTTAACGAAGACGTTCAGGTAGATATCCAGGGGCAAAAGGAAAATCATCAGTTTATAAGTTTTTTAATTATTGAAATTTCAGATAATGGTCAAAATATAGTTAGCCACCTTGTTATATAATCAGTAATAGTTATTTTCACACTGGGATCTTTTAAAGCAGAAAATTCTTTAAACTGGTGCAACTGGTATATAAATTAATGTGTTTCTGTCAATAAATGCTTTTAGATGCCTCTTTAATGGATCACAAGTAAAAATGTTTGAGTTTGAGATCTAGAGCAGGACTCACTGAAAATTTTTAGTATTAAAAGAGGCCATTTTGAGTTTGAGAGGATTATTTTTTTTAAAGTTCAGAAGCAGAATTTCTTGTACTCTATAGCAAGAGAATTAGAAAAAGGAAGAGGAGATTCAAAGAAATCCTGTTCAAGTGTATCTTCCACCTTAAGTACCAAGCAAGAAAGACTAACATTCCTCAGTGGAGGGTCTTTTTTCCCCCCAATGTTGCTGGGGATACCAGACCTTATGCATGCGAAGCGAATGGTCTACCACTGAGCTCCACCCCAGCGCTCATTTCTTTTGACTTACACCTCACCTCCTCTTGGTTGACAAGGCAAAATTCATGGGGCTGATTACTGAACAATAAACAAATGTGCCCAATAAGTCTGCAAATAAACCTCTGTTTCCTAGATTTGGTCCAGAATCGTTGATCCAGCAAAAGGGGAGGGGAAACATATAAGTCAACAATACTGTATCTAAATTAGTTTTTCAGATCACTCTCTTGTTTTACAGAATGAAATAAGGCAACCCCAAAATACTAAATTGCCTAAGAGAAGGAAGAATAAGAGAGGAAATCACAATCTTTTGGTTCGGTAATTTAACTCCAAAAACTGTCTAAGGCAATAAACACAAAACCATATGCATACTCTTTTTGAAGTGTGATTGCTGTGTCATTCTACATAACAGAAAAATATGAAAACAAAAATGGGTGATTTATTAAATAAATTATAAAAACCTTGTATGATGGATATTCCATTAACAATCACATTAAACATAGATAAGAGAAAAAATTGTAAGCAAACATCCCAATCACATTAAAATGCTTATTTGTAGATATGCACTCTTAAAATAATAATGATCTGCTCTCTGGTGAGAATATGGATGATTTTAAAATTTTCCTTACATTTTATTATTTTACAATGAAAATTTTATAAATATTTTACAAATGTTTACAATGAAACTACATTGTTTTACAATAAGAAAAAACAATTTTATTAAAAGATAGTTTTCAATTTTGTTAATTTTCAGCCCCATACAACATGTCTATAATTCCAGCTTCTTGGGAGATTGAGGCAGGAGATGACAAGTTCAAGACCAGCCTGGGCAGCTAAGTGAGATACTATCTTAAACATATTAGGGATATAGCTCAGTGGTGAGTACTTGCCTAATGTAAGCAAGGCACAGGGTTCAATCCCCAGTGCCATACACGCAATAAAAATTTCAAAATATATAAAAAATAAAAAAATATATACTTACACTAAATTCCTTGATGAATAAAAAGTTATAAAAGGAAAGGTAATAATATCTACTTTCATAAAGGCTTATGATTTTAGCCAATTTTAATTGTTAAAGGAAGACATCTAAACAATTTTCTAAGTAAGACAGTGAATTTAGAGTATATGTCAATTTTACACAAATGTGTTCAAATTTGCACAAATTTATTAATAGAAGTCACTTCATTTTGTGGTGCTCAGTGGAAATGAGCTCTGTTTTAGAATTGTCTCCTCCAAAACTGTGGTCTGTTTGTATGTATTTTTTATTTCAAAAGAGCATTTGGTAGATAGAGTTGTTTGAGATTTATGATTTTAAAATACAGAAGAATAAATAGCACATATAATGTATCCTAAGAATATATAGAAAGGCAGGAGAAGTGGGCATGCCTATAATCCCAGTTACTCAAAGGGCTGAGACAATAGGATGGCAAAAAAAAAAGAAGAAAAAGAGGAAGGAAGAAGAGGAGGAGGAGATGGTAGGGATGATGATATTAGGAATATATAGAAATGTGAACAGGAACTGATTTCCTATGAGATTATCCTGTATATGATTGAATTCATAAATATAAATAAATAGACATTTATAGGATAAACAAAAAGTAAAAAGAATAAATCAAAAATATACAGGAATGCAAAAAAGAGGAAGTACAGATGACAAAGATAAATGAAGAAAGTCAAATGATGACATTATTATTATTTATGACAATAACCATCATAAAATAGCTTTGAACTTACCAGGACAGTAATAGCTTTGAACACACCAGCACAGTACACAAGCTACAAAGTCTGCAAGACAGAGTTAAAATAAAATTGCAGGATGTTCTTCAAAACAACCAAAACAAATTTTGCTCGAAGTTTAATAAATGAAAAGATAGAAAACAATAGGAAAGTTAAAAAATAATAATAATACCTTTTACCCTCACATGCAGCTCTTTTTGTTGCTTTTACTAAATTAGTAAATTATGACCCCCTAATGGAAAAACACTGTACTGAAGAAAGTGATCAGCAACATGACAGGTCAGAATCAGGGAGAGAAAACAGTTACTAGGAGAGTATCAGTCATTTCACTGAGGTCCGCAGAAGCTTTCACACGGTAACATTACTAACTCTTACCCCTACTTAATCTCAAGAGGTCCTCTGTAATAATAAAGGTAGGATAAACACTTGTAGAAATAGCCATGAGTCACACAGAGTACCCTTCCACAGTAGTGGAAAACGGCATTGATTTTGGTTGGACAAAATAAGTTATAGGAGACAATGAGGCACTTCACATATAAATTTTGGAAGCCAGGGGTGGAATGCTATGGTATGAATATGTTCCCCAAATTTCATGCATTAGAAACTTAATCCTCAGGCTGGGGATGTAACTCAGTTGGTAGAGTGCTTACCTCACAAGCACAAGGCCCTGGGTTCAATCCCCAGCACCGCAAAAAAAAAAAAAGAAAAGAAAGAAACTTAATCCTCAAAGTTCGCATGATCATTTTAGTAGTTTTATAGGAAAGGGGAATAGAAACACGAGCAGCATTCTGACTTGCCAGGTGATGCCTTTTTGCCATGACATGACCCAGCAGACTGACCACATTAGATGCTGAGAAGATGCTGCCTTATGCTTCTGGGCTTCCAGAAATGTGAGCTAAAGAAATCTCTTTTCTTCATCTTTCATCTAGCCTGTGGTATTCCATTATATCAACAGAAAATGAACTAAGAAAATAATCACAACTTCCACCTTGGAAAACAGTGTTTTATTGCTGTTTAGGACAATGGCAACAAATTTGCATTTCTAAAATATTTTAAATTGGCTGAACTAGAAAAATGTGACTAGGCTCCTGGAGGTCCATTGTCAAGATGCCTGCAGGTTTGATTGCACATGGCTGCCTCCATCTTGGGACACTGGCCAGGGCCTAGGGGGCCAGGGGGCCTACAAGTTTGCCACCACTGCCATCTCAGGACACAGCCGCCTCTGTCTGGAGACACCAGCCAGGAGCTGGAGATCCAGTGTCTGAGGGCCTGCCGGGTATGGATGCACCTGAAGCCTTCCTGCAGGGAGTGCTGGTGGCCACCATCTTGCTGCTTCTTTGCAGAGTCGCTCCTCTGTGTGAGCACATCCCTGGTGGTCTCTCTGCAAGTTGGAATGGGCATGGAAATCTTGGAACTGCAAGGTGGCAGAGCCTAGGGTACCTGAAGCCCAGATCTGTCAGATATTGTCTGAGTTTGCGTGGGCCAATCTGGGCCTAGCAATTCCATGAAAAATCAGAGACTGGGGGCATTTTGTGTGGTGGTTGGAGAGGCTGAGAAGAGCCAGGGTATCCCCAACTCTGCAAGTCCTAAAGTGCGCAAGGATGAATGGAGCTGGCTACATCCAGTCCAAAGGTTGGAAGAGGGTATGAGGGCATCTTGCTATCAGCTCACCCAGCCAGCCAGTCCAGCACCCACAGGACTAGAACTACCATCAAACTCCAGACAAGCCCACCTATCAGCAGAGAGGGAAGCTGAGAAACTTTTGAATGAAAATGGAAATAATTGTTCAATTTTTCATTGAGATTTTTTTCCCTCTCTAATATCTCTACCATATTTGAAACCAAGTATTTTTCATGCATCAGTTTGTTGAGGACTGAGATATATGAACAGTATTTTACATTTTTGTTGTGTATTCTTATAAATACATACTATTTTACTTTGTATAAGTAGAGAGCAAGTGAATATATAATATGTTGGATGTTAATATGTGTTAAAGAAAACATAATCACAAAAGGGCAATAGGGGACTTCAGCAAGATTGATTTCTAGATTGAAGCTTCCACTCTAGAATTTGCTGTAGAATTTTAGAATGTAATCAAACTAA
Organism: Sciurus carolinensis; assembly: GCF_902686445.1. NCBI lineage: Eukaryota > Metazoa > Chordata > Mammalia > Rodentia > Sciuridae > Sciurus > Sciurus carolinensis. The sequence goes on from NC_062219.1 coordinate 29,779,492, forward strand.
GTTGTATAGAAACAAAGCCCCATGAGAGTCCATTCTGATGGAGGCCATATAAAGAACTGCTTTATTCATGCTCGATGTGTTTTGTTTATGTTTCCTGCTAATTTCCAATTAGCAGAAGATGAAATATTTTTTTAAAAAAACAGCTTCACAATAGAACTGAAGTAGTAGAAATGTCAAGAAAGCAAGGTTGACCCTTTGCTTAGAAATGGATCAACCAGAAGTCATCGGTTATTTCTATCGGTAATCTCCTTCTACACAGAAATAAAAAAATGGTCAAAGGGATGATTTAAGAATCAGAGGTTCACCAAGCCCTTCTTTACATGGAGGTCTAATCAACTTCTGTGACAACACACAAGGAAAATCCTCTAAAAAAAGTACACATTACACAGTGACCTTAAAATAGCATCCAGAAGCAGCTGACCAGATTAATCCATTGGTAACCAGCCTGGCACCACCTGGAGATCCAGACTTATGAGGTATGTATAAACATGAAACTGATCGTGAAACAATTTCAGCCTAGAGAGGATTTTAAGGGATTTTTTCCAAAATACAATTTCAAGGATCTGTGAAAGAGTAGAATGGAGAGTCCAAGTAACATTTAGGTAAAGTTTTTAGCCCATTACCAATATTTTTAAAAGCAATAATTAAAAGAATGATTTTTGAAATTATTTCACACTGACATTATCTACAAGGTCATTGGAGGTAAATTTCCACTTACAACAGAGTAGTATATCCAGATTTTGATTAATTATTCATCAAAAACATTGTACGTGTAACATATTCTCTACTACTTAATGGATTGTTTTAAGAAAGTAGCTTTAGTCTCCTTATAACACAAAGATTCCTGGGTATTACATGAGTGAGATCCTGCCACTTCCATCTATAGGATGCAGGAAATAGGCTGGCACAAAAGTCCCATGTCACATGTCACATAGGGACTTCTCTTGGAGGCAAATTATTCTGGACAAGACCTTAGCCCCACTGCCTCTTCTTCAGGGTTAAAAACTAGTAGTGAACTAGAAAGAATGCATGAGCTACATTCACATAGTATGTAGCTGTGTTTAATTTGTAAATATAATGTCATATAAAGAATAAAGTCAAGTCTGAAGATATTTCACCCTTACATGAAGGCCAAATATGAACATTTAATTAATTACTATTAACTAATAATTAATAATAATTACCTAGAATTTTTTTACTATGCCCTGAACATACTTGTTTTTTCCATTGTTCTTCTTTTGTTCATATAATGCCCATGTCCTAGTGTGACAGAGACTTTCATAAAAGGTGGAGGAGTTAAGGATGTGTCATCTCAAATTGGTATATTAATTAAGTCAAGATTAAATCACTTAAGGAACTGCAATTTCAGAAAAGCCATGTGGTCTGTCTTTTTCTACATGCAGCAAACCATAAAGATTCTTTTGGAAGAGATGTCCTTCACATACTGTCTAGAGGAACAGAACCAATAGAATATATATATTCTATTAGTTTCTATAGATTCTATTGTTTTATATATATATATATATAAATATATATCTAATATATATATATATATATATTAGATAATTCATTAGATTGGCTTACATGAATAGAGCCCCACAATGGCCATCTGCAGGCTGGAGTTGCGGAGAAATCAGTTCAAGAAGCTGGTAGCCTCAAAACAAGAGGGACCACTGATAAAACCCTACAAGCAACCTGGAAAGTTTCTGGCACAAGTCTGTGTTCAAAGGCTGAAGAATCTGGAGTTTGGTATTCATAGTAATGGCATGAGCAGAAAGCATACCTGCTCAAAAAGAGTTGAGCAAGCACACATGAAAGGTCCCCCTTCTTGGGCTTTTTGTTCCATCTGGGCCCCAGCCTATTGGATAGTGCTGCCCACATTCAGGGCGGTCCTCTTCCTCAGTTGTTGATTTACATGACAATCATTGTTGGAAACACCCTCACAGACACACTTTACTAATATTCTAGGCATATCTCTCAATCCATTCTAGTGGACAACCAAAATGAACCATCAAGTATGTCAAGGTCGGAAAACAATCACCAAAGACTAGTAGTTGGGATGACAATGGATCTGAATAAATAAATTCATTGTAACCCTTATCTTCCATTACCCTTTGCACACACACCCCATGTATCTCTTGTTAACATCCCTAGAATTTATTACTAGTGCAGAAATCCATCTGTCCTATCATTCCTGCACAAATTAATTTTTCTTTGTCTAGAAAGTATAAAAGAATTGAGTTTTGGTCATTTTTTTGGACTTCACTCTCTTGTAAAGATCCCATGCACATGTATTTAATAAAACTTCTATGCTTTTCTCTTGGTGATCGTGTATTAATCTCTTGTTAATCTCTTATATTAACTAAATTCCTAGATTCAGCCAAAGAGCCCACATAAGAACTAAGTGGTGGTACAGCACATCTCTCTCTCCCTTATTAAAGAAAAAGCAAATAAAAATATAATTACAACAACCCTTGCCCCCAAACAAATATCTGATAATTGTTTTGTTCTTCAGCAAACTGAAGTTTGGTAAATGTACTTAAGAAGGCCCTCATTATACAGTAATAATTACTACCAATTTTTTAAAGAATTTATTAAGTGACAGAATTTTTCAACACTTTTGACATAGTGTCTCATTTAATCTTTACAATCAGTTTCTATCTCCATTTCACAGAGGGAAAACTGAAGCACAAAAGACTTCATCTTGTTCATGACACACAAGAAATGAGTGGTAAAACTCAGAATGCTATTCAGGTCATTTGCCTTTGGGGCCAGTACCCTTACCCACTCACTACTGCCAGGCCACTTCCATGTGTATTTGGCACCTCACATTTACCAGAACTGTTTTCAAGACATCAATTTTGTTATATCCTCAGTGAAATTTCTCATAGTTCTATCCCACTCACACTGCTATAGAGATGTCCAATTTAATTCCTCAAGGCAAGGGGGGTGGAACAGTTTCTACTGATAAAATCCTTTAAATATTGAACAACTCTTATAAAACACTGAATAATAAAATTTCGTATGTTAGATAATATATATATATGTCTTTTGCTTTATTTTATTAGTGTTTTTTTTTGCAAGGAAGACTAAATTAGTCTTTTGTTTTCATATGTTTATTATAAAATACAGAATGGAATGGTCAAAAATTCATAAAAATATAAATAAAAACATCACCATACCTCTGCCTAGAGATAACACATGTTAGCACCATGGGCTCTCTGATTTCATACATGGTTTTATGTAAACCAGACATGTAGAAAAATGCAGATTCTGCATGTCATTTTCAGATGACAAAACATACTCACATATACATGAAAAATACAGTGAGTTTTTTTATTAAGCAATATTAGTAAAATTTGATGTTAGTGAAATCTGGCAGTGCAAGGAACATTTTAAATTTATGCAACTGTAAGTTAGTACAATAATGTCATTTACAGGAATTTTTTTTATGGAAATATTAGAGAAGAAGCAATGATGTATGTTTTCAAGTGCTCAATTCAGGATTGTTTTAAACAAGGACAATGATCCAGATTATTAGAACAAATGTCTAATTACAGAAAAACATTTAAATAAAGTCTGGTATATATGTATAATTGAATATAAAATAGCCATATAATTTAATTTATCATTTCTTTCTTATGACATGGTAAGTTGTCTTAAAACAAATTTTGAGCCAGAACTCTTTTCTTAAAAATGTGTTCCTTTTTACAGACTCCCTGGCACCTCAGCAAATAGATATTTGAGGGTCCAATGCAGGTTTTTCAGACATATCTCAATTCACTGAGAAAAATTATAGCTTAAGGAAGCAGCAGGCCACATTTTTCCACCCATTACCTCTAATTCCAATAGTTATAATTGAATCATGCAAATACTTTTAATGAACACACAGAGTCTATACAAATTCAGGACACGTTAAAGAAATAATATGCAAAGACTATTTAAAAATCAAGAATATCATTAAGATTTATTGTGAAAATAAGGAACCTTTATGCTTTCAATGCCGCAGTGTTCAAATTATAGGTCTTTAATATAACTTTTAAGGTTACAAATATGTCATTTATTAAAATCTACCAAGGAAGAGAACTCACATAAAGCAATTTGCACACACCCCCTCCACACCAATCTTGTAAAAATCCAAATAAAACTTTCATACTATTCTGAGAACTCACTGGTTAGAGTGTGTTGTTACTGGATATATATCATACACAGGACTGCTGTTTAGAGATCAATCATTTCTAATAATAGCAGTTTCAATAGAATTCTTTTAAAATACTATAAATTATATACTACAACTTCCCTGGTTTGGAACATGCACAAATAACCATGATAGCAAGAAGGCAGCCTGGTCAGGTAGAAAGTGCTTCAGAGAAGTAATGGGAGAAAAAAGCAGGCCTATGCGTGAAGATAGACAATCTCTTGGGCAGTCTGTCAAAATCCTCCAAGTGCCAATTTCCTCATCTGGCACATACTAGTTGTATTGGTGTCTACTCAGCTTAGGCAACAGGACTGCTAATGATGACCAAAGAATTCTGTGCAATCTGAAACCTATTGGGTGTTATTAATCACTAAGCTAGAAAAGAAGTCTACTCTTCATCTTATACATTGTGGAGATAGAAAAAGTAAATGTTTTAAAATTATTTTTGTAATAAATTTATTTTTAAGTCAAATCCCAGGCAAAACTTGGAAATACAAAACTTATGAAATCAGAGCTTCTTCCTCTTCCAAAAACCCCACTGGACCTCAAAATAATGTTACAGAACTAGAGGCCATGTAGAACACATTTTACAAACCACTGACTTTAAATCTGCAAAATCCATCATTTAAATTATATTTCTTTCAATAAAAATCAAAGAGTTCTTTACTGTCTGGATGCCTGCCCCTACTTCCAATAATCTCTCATTACTTTGAGAAATAAAATTTGCTGCTACTTTTCTTTTTAAAAATATGATATCTGATTAAGCTCTAATTAATTTTCCTTCTTTGTACTCAACAGCAAAAAATGAGTTGGTAGATTCTCAAATATATAATAGGCAAATGGTTCTTAGAGATTTTATTTTTAACTAGTGTTCATTAGTTTACAAAGTGTCTACATTAAAAAGGAAATGTTCTACATACCTTTGGTTGATTAATGGCTCTCATGCTAAGAGGAGTGTCCTTCATAGAAGTCATGTGACCAGTGAAAAGTATAATGAGAAACAGGAATATTTTCTAACTTCTAACAATGTTCCATTCATCAGATCAGACTTACTTTTTCATTAAGCATGAAAGCAAGCATGACAAATGTGGAATCCTTTCCAAGCCAGCCTGCTGTATACCTCCAAAACTTTGCCATAACCCTGAAATATTTCCTTCTTTTACAGAACAAAATATATGCAATTTTTTTTGGAAATCATGCCTGGGTGTGTATGTGTATATGAACAACACAAAAGTATTCATGCCTTTCTTACTCATAATCCATTCTCTATACATGTGAGTTTCCCCTATTAATTTTTTCAAAAGGCATGTCCTTTTGATTGAAAACAGGCTATCACTTTTGATGGGACTTCATAAGTTTTTCCTTTAAGAACTGCAGCTATCTTCCATGGAATATTTTAACTTCATAACATAAAGTGTCACTACCCACATATTTGCCCCAGAGTTTCATCACAATGAAATCCTCAAGATCATTTTTTTAAAAGTAGAAGTTGATTTTCAATCTTTTATGGTCACAAAAATGCTTGTTAAATGCAGAAACCTATGAATATAATATGTCTAAATAATAGTAAGAAAATAAAATTACCCTACTTAATACCTTGATTAATAATTTTTCATATATTTAATGCACATACAACCATCTATATTATTGAAACAGGCCCCCATGTTCACTTAGTCAACATAGCATGAATTTCTTTTATAATAATAAATATAGACACCAGTTTCTTGGTAGTTCTCTAGGAATCCATTGTATGATGTACCAACATTTATTTTTACCATTTTTATGTTAATGGAACTTACAGCATTTCCAAGAACAGTTTTTACTCTTACAAGTTGGTTATTCTAATCTGAAAATCTGAAATCCAAAATGCTCTAAAATCTGAAACATTCTGACCATCAACATAATGCTACAAGTGCAAATTTCTACACCATGAAACATTGTCCTGCACAAAATCATTTAAATATTGCATAAAATTACCTTGAGCTATAAGGTATATATCAAACACAAATTAATTTGGTGTTTAGACTTGGATCCCATCCCCAAGATATCTCATTATACATATGAAAATATTCCAAAATTTTAAAAAATTCCAAATTCAAAACACTCAGGTTTCAAGCATTTCAGATAAAAGGATGCACAACCTATATAAACAATTCAGTGATTAATAACCCTGGACTCAAGAGTGATGTCAATATATATAATAGCCCCAACTATCCATTTACACTCCCACCAGCAGCAGTGTATGGGAAATACTCATTTTCCAACATTCTTTTGACCAAAAAAAATGTTATGAAAATGAGAAAAATCTCAACAAACCTATGTGCAAAAAATATGGTATCTGTTAGATGGTACTAATGAACCTTTGCCAATGCCTGTACTGATATCTTTATCTGTGACATTTTAGTCCCTCCCATTAAAGATAAAATATAGTTCCTTGTCCCTTGATTCTGAGTTTGGACATGTGATTTGCTTTGGCCAGTGGAATGTAGCAGACATGGCACAAGCAGGAATTCAATAAGCATTTGTCCACTGGGTTTTACCATTGCCACAAGAAGGTCATGCTTAATCCAGTCCACTGGTCCCAGGAAAAGGGTGAGATAACAAATGAGGTCCCAGCAGAGTATGAGACACTTGAAGAATTGCTTTAGCTAAACTTTACCTGCCAAACCCAGCCTCCAGAGAGATAGATCCAATCTATATTCAGAAACAAGAGAAAATTAAGACCATCCTAAAATAGGCAACCCTCGGACAACCAAAACAAATCATTGCTACTTTAGCCTTTGAGTTTGGGGAAGGTTTATTATTCAGAAATGGGTAACTAGTACATGATGTCCATTAATTTCAACTTTTTTGGTTACTTTCTATGTTTTTGTACTTTTACATTTTTTTTGTGATTTCTCTGCTGATATCACTCATTATTTTTTTAGGATAGTAAACTTTTTAGTACTAATTTATAATGGTTCCCATTAAACCTATACCTTATTTATTATATATTCTGCAATACTTTCTTAGTTTATTATTCATCTTTTATATTCTGATTTTAGGATATAAAGATAACAATTTATGTGATTAAATGATTAATGTTCTCCTTTACTGTGCACTGAATTAATTTGAGAGATTTTCCTCCAATGCCAAGATTTTTAAATACTCACCTATGTTTTCTTTCCATTCTTACATTGTTTCTAGTTTTGTACTTAAATAGCTTCATATCTGGAACATATTTTGGTATAAAGGGATGAAACAGAGAATCCAAGATTATTTTTAAATAGTTATGTCAATACTGTTAACTGAATAATTAATATTTTATTCCACAAATATACAATTCACATTCATCATATACTAAATTCTCCCCAAATGCTTGCATTTGTTCCTTGTATTGTGTTTCACTGACTCATTAGTCCTTTACTGTGCAAAACTCAATGATTTATTTTTTATCAGATAAGCTTTACATACATTTTTAATCTTGGTGAGGAAACACATTTATTATTGTTTTTACTTCAAAAGATTTGTGTAGGGTATTTTAGAAACTTATTATTTCAAATTAATTTTAAAGACATTTGTTGGAGTTAAAATTTTTTCATCTGTATCTGATTTAAAGGAAATGTGTATTTTATGATATTGAGTCCTCTCATCTAGAGGCAGTACATCTTCTAAATTATTTGAGTAGTCTAATCCCATTATTAACATTTTGGATTTTTTTAGGCCCTTCATACCTGCACAATTTCTTCTTGTGCATTTCTTCTTATGAATTTCTTCTTATGTGTTTTGTAATTGTTATTACTGCTATAATTAGAATTTATATAAGAAAGGTACTGGTTTTGCAATGACATTTTATCAAACTTATTAATTCTATGTGTTTTAACTGATTCTCTTGAGAAATAACTATGTACTCCTTGAGACTCTTCTCTCAAGTAAATAAAATTATAAAGAGTGAGAAAGGAAATATTTGTTTTTAAAATACATAAAACTTTATTTTGCATTATTTATATTTTTATGCAGAAACTGAAGGCAGAGATTTAATCAAGGATTTTCATCATCTTAGTTCTAAATTCTTAACTGATCTTCATGATGTTTATATCTGTTCAAAATTGACAGGATTTCCTATTTATAAAGTACATAGAGCTTTCAGTGAATGTTTTATAAATCCTTGTAATTTTATTTCAGAGAGTAAAATCTCTAAATGAGCACTACTGAAATTTCTTCCAGAGCCTTCATCATTCAGTCCTCTCAATCAAGGAACTCTGACCTGCATGTTCTTATCAGATTCTCCCTCAAGTTGCTAGTGGATAACTGGAAACACTCAAATTCATCCATTGTCACTGCCGATATTCAAAAGAGATCTGGATCCAAATTGCAAGAACAATGTAAGAAAGTATAAAAAATACATTCTAAGTCATAGTTTTGTTTTGTTACAGTTGCTAATATATTTTATAAATTAGAAAAAATACATTTTTTAAGAAACTCAGGTCAAGGGGAGTCTTGTATGCAGCCAGGGTTGAGGATCATTGCAAGTGAACCACACATTTTCCCATTCTACAATTAGATAATAGAAATTATTGCCCCCACATTTATCTTTCTTTAAAAACAAATATTTTTCAGATAAAGAGACCAAGAAAAATTTCACATTGCTCTCTACTTTAGAATTTGCCATAAAGAAATAAAAGGAAGAAGAGAAAGTGCTGTAAAAGGAAACACCTGTCATTGAAATTTTAATTTTTTTAGAATATTAACTCTTCAAGATTGAAAATAACTAATTTGCTACATTCACTGGAATAGCCTCCTAATTAATCTTATCAAGAGACACAGTATTTCTAAATATTCTTGAATTAGCAACAGATTTGCAACCTGGACCATTTATCTTTACTATTACAAAGTCTCAATTATCTTTCTCTTTTATCACCGCTTACTTTGAATTAAAAATGTATAGTGTATTAGATTATCCTTTTTTGAGTCAAATATACCACAGAATGTTCTCAGGCTTTTTTCAGGTAAGAAATACGTGAAAAAGAGAGAGGTAAGAGGAGCAGGCACAATTAGAGGATTATTTTTGTGTGTTGTTCATTTTTCCCATGGGCTCAAGAGTATCATTCTGTGTTAATGATTTCTGATTTTATTTTTAAGTTTTTGATTTTTTAGTTTTTGTTTTTACTCATGGAACGACAAACTAAACATACAAGTTTACTTTGCAAAGACCCAGCATTTCAGAGGAGTTTCACTTTTGTTCTATATCTGGAAAGATAAACTAACCTCTAACCTTTTGCATGATCTGTAACTCTCCAGAACCTGTAAGAAAACCACAGGAACAACCACATTTACGCACATCAGCACCATAGCAAAACCACGTGAGCTATGAGGTGGAAATAACAGGCTCAGGCCGGTACTGCTGGAATGCTCTTGTGATATAAAAATGCAGAAGAATGGCCCTTCAAATAAAACCCTACAAATCCAAAGGGCATTTAACTTGTGAACATGCAGGTAGGCAGTGTGCTTTCTCAGGAACAAGTTCCGGCAAGAAGCCAGTCTCCATGTCATCCTTTTTGTATTCTTTTCTCTTCAGGATTTTTAATACAGGATCAACTATCAACTCTCAACTGCTAATCAATAGAATTAACCTATCAACTATCAAACGGGCCATAGCTAGACTGCTAAGCTTCTCCAGGTCATTCACAGACTAGGTTCCTAGAATACCAATGCTATTCTTTCTGCCATCATTATGATTTGTTCATAAAAACTGTTATTAACACAGTGTGTAGTTAGCCCATTTGTTTTGTGAGGTTAGAATCGGGTTCTAACCAAGAAATGTGGGAATGCTAGTTATCTCTTGATTATTTTCTGTGATTTGTACACTCTCTTCCTTCAATAGCCTAATTCTTTGTTCATGGCGGGCAGTTCTATCAGTTTCTTCTGCCTTTTGCTTGTTTTGCAGAAGTGATCTCTGTTTGCCATTTGGGTCTTCCCTAAGTACTTAAGCCCTTTTCCGTCATAAGACTCTGCTTTATTTTCCTCAGAGCACTCATCACTCTGACATATTCTTTTAAAATTTTGAATACTGTCTAGCTTTCCCCATGAAAGGCATTTGCTCCAAAATAACAGAATAATAGGGAGAACTTTGTCAAGGGAGAGCTTGGAGGCTTTCAACAAATAATGTATTGAATAAAAGAATGAGCTGTGATAGATGAATCAAGTATTATGAATATATAATAATATATAATATAATATATAAAAATCTGATTGTCAAATGTCAATATTAATCTACAATAAAAAAGCTGTGGTCAGGCTGAACTATTAGTTTAAATTAAAATTCAGTATAGAAATTTCCCATGTTGGATATATTTAGATTTGAACAGGATTGTTTATCTTATATTACTTTTCATCTATTCCTTACAGGAAAAAAGAAACGTATAGGAAGACCCTATTATTAAAACCCAATTCTGTAGTTCTTATGCCTCAGGCCAAGTCAGGGAGGAATACACCATATTAAAAATGCTAGTGATGTTTCTATTCTTTCAAAATACTTACTTTCCGATTTCCAAATGGATTTTCAAATGAAATAAAGAAAGAAGTCATTCCCATATTTTGGATGCTGACTTTATTTCCCTGTAGCCCTTTCAAATGCATCTATTTCCAAATTTAAATAATTTTTATTTTATTCCAAACAAATCTTCTCACTGCACAACCTTTCAATCTAAAAGGTCTGTATCTGTCAAGCATTAAAAATCTCTGTGGTAGCAATTTGTGTTGTAAAGGCATGAAATATAGCCTCTCCAGGGAGAAACAAGCCTTATAAGGACAAAATTCTGAGTCCCATACCTTTCCTGCTCAATCTAGGCACCAGAATCTCTAATTTAATACTTACTGTTGCCCATCTTGTCCAAGTATTCACAAATATCAGTACTTAAAAGTGTTCTGTACCTCAATAACTTGCAGAAAACAAAAGAAAGTCATTCTGTTGAAGATGCTGAACCTACTAAAATTCTCTCTTGTCAATCCAGTCATACCCTCCAAGTTCTAAGCAATAAGTCCTGATATTTTGCCAGTTGCTCCTCATACGAGAGTCATGGTGATCTTTGGTTAGTTTGGAAAGGCAGTCAATGCAGGGTGTAAGAACTTGGAACTCTGGAGTCAGCTGTCAGGATCTGATCCAGTCCTGCCAACAATTTGCTGTGGACTTTAAGTAGGTCTGTTGGTCTCATTGAACATTGGTCCTCCAAAGAAAGAAAACAATAATCCCAAACACAAAATGTTGGTGTAATAATTACATGTACCAAGCACATACTCAGAAAGTCAGAAACATCTGCTGTTTTGTGGCCAATATTTCCCTAATTTGTAATTAATCTTTAAGTTTTTTTAATAATATTAATATTATACTATGATTTTTGCCATTATATCTACATAGATACTAAATGATTTCTGTCAGATATGGTTTCCCGATGACTGTCAGCACGAAGAGACTGATGCTGATGTCATTTTGATCCTTTCTATACATTCTACTATCCCTTATTGCTCTTGTTCCATTCTTATGTTTTATCCTGCGAACTTTATTATATGCTTTTACTCTGCAGTTTAGTCTTTTCTCAATTTCTGAATCATCTAGTAGCAAGTCCATATTAGCTGGTGGCCTTGGAGACATCCGCATCCTATCTGCAAGCTCTCACTCATGTCCCTAAGACCTCTCTCTGTGATCAAGCCCTCTGCTCCAACCACCACATCCTCTCTGCAGGATAAACTGATACAACACAGTAATGGAAAGAGCATATGGTAGAATGAGATTACTTGTTTAATGTTAAATTAAATAAACAAAAGACCATTATCTTGGGGCTATCTCCATACTTTTTCTAAGGAACTGAAACCTGAGTATGTAAACTAACTGAAACCAACTTATAAGTATGCTTTTGTTGTAACTGATAGCCAGATCTCAGCCAATCACAGGCAACCAACTGATCAGACCATAACCTAATGAGGCAAACACCTGCTATAACCAAACACATCACTTTGACCATTTACTTCCATGTTCTGTCCATAAATACATATGCCCACATAGTATAGAGCTCCGAACTCCCCATTCTGAATGATATTCAATTCCTAAATCATTCTTTGCTCAAGTAATCTCTGTTAAATTTAATATGTCTTTTAATAGTAGAAAGAAAGAGGCATTTTCTGCCTGAAGATAGGGCCTCCTAGTTCCCACTACCCACAAAAGTAAAGTTATAACATTTCCCGTACTGAGTCATTTAAGTGTCAGTCTGCCCCAATAACTAGGAATATTGTCACTGAATTACTTCTTGTTCAATATAATGTGGATGTGAGCACTATTAGAGACTATAAATAAGCACGAACGCATTACATATCCACACTATTGATGATACATATGGCCAAGAGGTAAGAGTTTTGCTTTACTAATTCTTAAAATTTGTAAAAAGATGAAGCAGTTTGAGTTTCATAGAATAAATTGATATTATTAGCTGAGAAAACATCAGAAAGTGTTTTAGACAGATATAATTTCTATTAGGATAAATTTAATAATAATAACTGTATTATACAATTACTATTAGGTTAAATTTAATAACAACTATCTAGTAATGTCAATCACAAGTGCTCAATATTGACCTTTCAGTGCTGAATTTGCCTTGATATTCTTCTAAAGTAACACTTATATGCTGATTACAAAAATAACCCCTATTTGTTGTAGAAAATTTTGTTAAATACATAAAGAAATATAGATAAGAAAATTTAAATTATCTGAGTTTTTTCTTTTCTCTCTGCAATTGTGACTCTAACTAGAGAGCCACTATCACAACTTTTAATCATAGGTTACAAATTATCAGGCTACAAACTTGGGAGAAGACATTTGCTTTGTTTTCTTGACTTCAGAACTTTCTGACTTCTCAAATCTTTCTGGCAGTAGAAACATAATATTAATCAATACATGGTGAACTTGTTTATGTTTATTTTTTCTTCAGCAAAATCAGAATTTCCTCACCTACTTTTGTCCAGTCTATTCCACATATCCTTTCTTTTAATTTAATTTTTTTTCTTTTTATTTTTTATAGACTGCATTTTGATTCATTGTGCACAAATGGGGTACATCATTTCATTTCTATGGTTGTGCATGATGTAGATTCATACCATTCGTGTAATCATACATGTACATAGGGTAATAATGTCTGTCTCATTCCACCATTTTTCATACCTCCCTCCCCACATATCCTTTGATCCAGGATTTTAGTTTCATTCCTCAGAATCATGTAGACACAAAGCATCTGGAGAGATGTGGGATATGGAGGGTGTCTTGACACTGCTCCCCAGGACAAATGTGATGGATGTTGTTTCTTCCAACATGACACTATGCTCTTTGTGTGGCTGCCATAGAAAACTGCTGCCAGAAGTTAACCCTAAAACGTCCCCCATTCTTACCCCATCCTTGTATCCTTTACTCAAGATTCAATCTAGACAATAAGCTGCTCTATTCAAAATTTGACCTCTGGAGGATTGTCCCTTCTTCACTGTCCACTAGAGTCAAACCTAAATGGTGTTGTAATTCTATACAATTCTTTTGGTCACTCCCAGTAAACAATGTCATACGATATAGAGCCATCTATTAAGCAGATGCAAAAATTTTCCCCCTAGCCAGCTAGCCACTGGGAATGTCCGTGAAGTAATAGGGTGAACTGAAGGATAAGCAAAATGAAGGAACACTGGACATGTGAATGACCTTTTAGGAAAGGCACTTTTGCCTTCAGGACCCACTGAGTCCTGTCTGAAAATAACTATGCCCATTTAATTATGAAGCATAGTTAGGGCCTCCCTGACTTTAAGACCAGATGGATCTTAGACAGTAGAATTTATGATGGACAGCTTCTTTCAATAAGTTTTAGTTAGAAGATTATTTATCCTTAAAATATTTTCTTAATGTGAGTTACCATGCTGGAAGAAAGATAAAAATATAGATTGAGGTATAGTAATATGAGTCAAATTTCCATCCTAAAGAGTATGTGGGATGTGGAAAAGACAAACAGCCATTACAAAGGTATATTTTTGAGGTCATTTCCATAAACAACATTGGTTCTTAGGAGAAATAAAAACTGCCCCTAACAGACAGGAATGGACTAGACCTACAAACTAGACTGGTTTTGCAAAACCTGGCATTCACAACTAGGTCTCAACATTCTCCAGTGAGATATGAATAATTTCCCAGAACATCTTCAGATAAGACCATGCTGTGGTTGTAATGGATCAGGACAAAAAGATCACTTCATAATCACATCTGAAAACAGATAGAAAATATGAGCATCATCCGAATACAAAAAGACCAAGTATTTCCCTAACATAGCTAATATGATTCTTTTTTAAAACACACACACACACACACATATATATATATATATATATATATATATATATATATATATATATATATAAAGGATATTTGGTTACTCACATAGGGTACAGCAAGCATGCTCATTAGGCTAAGGTTCCAAGGTCCCTGGCTGATATGTTAGTATTTGCTTTGTAGCTTCTGAAATATTTTCACTTATTTATTTACCTGGGAAATAAACCTATATTTGAATACAATTTGACACCACTTTTTGACACTAGAATGTACTATAAAGAGTGATATGGTTCATCAATGGAATTGTAGATGAAAATTTTGAGAAAATGTTATTGCCAGATAACAAAAATTAAAAAAGGAGTTCTATATTATTTTAGAAATATCCATTCCCTAGCCTCTTTTTTTATTTGTTCTTTATATATATACATGATAATACAGTGTATTTTGACATATTATACAGTCATGGAGTATGACTGAGGATTCAGTTCTTGTGGTTGTACACAATGTGGAGTTTCCCTGATTGTGCATTCTTATACAAACATAGGAAAGTTAGGTCTGATTCCTTCTACTGTCTTTTCTATTCCCATCCTTTCTCCCTTCCCTTCATTCCCCTTCATTTAATCCAATGAGCTTCTATTCTTCCATTCTTCTCCTGCCCTATTGTGTGTTAGTATCCACATATGAGTGAGAACATTCAGCCTTTGGTTTTGGGAATTGGCTTATTTTACTCATCACGATAATGCCAGTTCTCTTTGTTTACCAGCAAATGCCACAATTTCATTCTTCTTATGACTGAATAATATTCCATGCACAACATTTTCTTTGCCCATTCATCTGTTGAAGGATAGCTAGGTTGATTCCATGACTTGGTTATTGTGAATTGAGCTGCTATAAACATTGATGTGGCTGTGTCGCTGTAGTATGCAGATTATAAGTCTTTGAGTATAGACCAATGAGTGGGATAACTGGTTCAAATGGTGGTTCCATTCCAAGTTTTCTGAGGAATCTCCACAATGTTTTCCAGAGTGGTTGCACCAATTTGCATTCCTACCAGCACTATTTGAGTATACCTTTTTTCCCAACATCCTCACCAACATTTATTGTTACTTGTATTCTTGATGATTGCCATTCTGACTGGAGTGAGATGGAATTTCAACGTAGTTTTAATTTGCATTTCTCTAATTGCTTCTGACATTGAACATTTTTTCATATTTTTTTTGACCACTCATATTTATTCTTCTGTGAAATGCTTGTTCAGTTTCTTTACCCAACTATTGATTGATTGCTTATTTGAGGTTTTTGGTGTTAAGTTTTTTGAGTTCTTTGTATATCCTGGAGATTAATGCTCTATCTGAGGGACAAGTGGCAAAGATTTTCTTCCATCCCTTAGGCTCTCTGTTCATATTCTTGATTATTTTCTTTGCTGTGAAGAAGATTTTTAATTTGAAGCGATCCCATTTATTGATTCTTGATTTTACTTCTTATGCTTTAGGAGTCTTGCTGAGGAATTAGGTGCCTAAGTCAACATTATGAAGAGTTGGACTTACATTTTCTTCTAGTTGCAGGGTAACTGGTCTAATCACTAGGTCCTTGATCCATTTGAGTTGAATTTTGTGCAGGACTTCTAGTTTTGCCAACCCCATTTGTTGAAGAAGCTATCTTTTCTCCAATGTATGTTTATGGTGACTTGGTCTAGTATGAGATAACTATATTTATGTGGGTTTGTCTCTGTGTCTTGTAATCTGTTCCAATGGTCTTCATGTCTGTTTTTGTTACTATGCCATTTTTTGTTTCCATGGCTCTGTTGTATAATTTAAGGTCTGGTGCTGTGATGCCTCCTGCTTCACTTTTCTTGCTAAGGATTGCTTTGGTTATTCTGGGCCTCATATTTTTCCAAATGAATTTCATACAACTTTTTATATTTCTATGAAGAACATCATTGGAATTTTAATAGTCATTCTGTATAGTACTTTTGGTTAGTATGGTCATTTTGACAATATTAATTCTGCCTATACAAGAACGTGGGATCTTTCCATCTTCTAAGGTGTACTTTGATTTCTTCTTTATGGTTTTCATTGTAGATATCTTCCACCTCTTCTGTTAGGCTAATTCTCAAGGGTTTTTTTTTTTAAGTTATTGTGAATGGGATATAGCTAATACATAATTGATGTATAAGAAGAAAATTGATTTATGGGTGTTAATTTATATCGTGCTACTTTGCTGAATTTGTTTATGAGTTCTAGAAGCTTTCTGAGAGAGGATTTTGGGACTTCTAAATATAGGATCATGTTGTCAGCAAATAGGGATAATTTGAATTCTTGTTTTCATATTCATATCCCAATTTAATTTCTTTCTTTTGCCTAATTGCTCTGGCTAGGGTTTTGAGGACTATGTTGAATAGAAGTTGTGAAAGAGGGCATCCTTAACCAGTTTTTAGAGTGAAAGTTTCAATTTTTCCCCAATCAGAATGACATTGTACTTGGGTTTAACATATATAGCTTGACAACATTGAGGTATGTTCCTACTATTCCTAGTTTTTCTTATGTTTTGAACATGAATGGATGCTGAATTTTGTCAAATGCTTTTTCTGTATCGAGATGATCATATGATTTTTGTCATTAAGCCTATTGATGTGATGATTATGTTTATTGATTTCCATATGTTGAACCAACCTGGCATTCCTGGGATGAACCACATTTGATTATAGTGCACTATCTTTTTAATATGTTTTGTATGTAATTTGCTATAGGGAACATTCCTCAAGCTTATTTGACAGCAGTTGCTGATACAATGGTTAAAATAAATCCAAAAGTCTGGATGGGGAAACTGAGGAAATGGTAAAGGCTCACCATGGATTGTAGACTTTTGCAGTTACTGAGGCTGAGCTATGAGCTGAGGGAAAGCCTCGCTCAACAGGCATCATGGCCAAGCTGTGATGTGAGCTCACACGTACCGCCTCGCCTCATACTGGGTGCTGGAGCCTTGCCCTTCCTTTGTCTCAGACTTGTTGCTGGACAGAATCACTTAGGGATACTTGGTTTGTTTATATTAGTATGGTGTATAGCTTACCGAGAGGTTGATTCTGTTATGTTTTAACAAGCATCTTAACCTGATTGGATAATGTGTCTATATGTCTTGTACAATCCTAGGTAAAATTAGATCTGTGCCTTCCGAGCCTGGTGTCTGATGTCTGCGTTTCTTGGGTGACATCATCGTCCTCACCCTCAGCATGACCTCCATTCGAAATTACAATTTGCCAGTTTTTTATTAATAATTTTTGCATCTAAGTTCATCAGGAATATTGGTCTGAACTTCTCTCCTTGATGTGTGTTTGGTTTTGGTTTCAGAGTGATACTATCTTCACAGAATGAATTTGGAAGGGCTACCTCCTGTTCTATTTCTATTTGTTAGCTCTTATTTGAAGGTCTGGTAGAACTCAACTGAGAATCTGTCTTGTCTTGGACTTTTCCTGGTTGGTAGACTTGATGGCATCTTCAATTTCATTGCTTGAAATTGATCTATTTAAATTTTCTATGTCCTCCTGATTCAATTTGGTTAGGATTATTGTCTTTATTTCAATAGTGTCCATGGTGATATTTCCTTTTTTATCACAAATTTTCATAATTTTAGGTCTTTTTTTTCCTTTTTCTCTTTGTTAGCATGGCTAAGGACTTATTGACTTTATTTATTTTTTTCAAGAAACCAACTTTTTGCTTTGTCAATTTTTTGAATTGTTACATTTCTTTCAATTTCATTGATTTAAGCTGTGATTTTAATTATTTCCTGTCTTCTACTGCTTTTGGTGTTCTTTTTCTACAGTTTTGAGATGTAGTGTTAGGTTATTTATTTGGTGACTTTCTTTTAATGAATGAACTCACTACAATGAACTTTTCTCTGAGAACCACCTTCATAGTGTCTCAGAGATTTTAATATGTTGTATCAGAATTCTCATTTACCTCCAAGTATTTATTTTGTCCCTGATTTCTTCTGCTATCCATCACTCATGCAGTAGCATATTATTTAGTCTCTGGATGTTATAGTATTTTTATTTTTTGTTTTATCCTTGATTTCTAATTTCATTCCATTATGATCTGATAGAATGCAAGGTATTATCTCTGTTCTTTTTTTATTTACTAAGAATTACCTTGTGGCCTAAAATATGGTTTATTTTAGAGAAGGATTCATGTACTGCTAAGAAGAAAGTATATTCAGGTGTTAATGAATGAAATATTCTGTATGTCTGTCTAAATTATTAGTTGTATTTTTTATTTCTATAGCTTCTTTATTTAGTTGTATTTAAAGGATTCATTCAGTGATGAAAAAGTTGTGTTAAAGTCACCCAGTATTATTGTGTTGTGGTCCATTTGATTCTTGAAATAGAGAAGGATATGTTTGATGTGTGTAGATACTCCATTGCTTGGGGCATAAATATTTATGATTATTAAGTCTTGTTGATGTATAATTCCCTGAAGTAGTATGAAGTGATGCTCTTTGTCCCTCCTGATTAACTTTGGCTTGAAGTCTACTTTATCTGATTTAAAGATAGAAATCCCTGCTTCTTTATGAGACCCATGTGAATGATATATGGGAATGTTGTTATTCCCATCTTTTCACCTTCAGTATGTGAATGTCTTTGCCTATGAGGTGAGTATCTTGGAAATATCATATTGTTGGGTCTTATTTTTTAATCCAATTTGCCTATCTTTATCTTTTAATTGATGAGTTTATGCCATTTACATTCAATGCTATTATTGAGAAATGATTCTTATTCCCTGTCATTTTGATTTAGTTCTGGTTTTTAATTTGAATCGGTTCTCTTTTGATTGACTATTCTCCCAGTAAATGGAGGAACTACACTAGAAGAAGAGCGAATCAAAAGAGAATTTTATTTTTCACTTCTTCATGAAATATTTTATTATGTTTCGTAGTGAAGTTTTCTAGTTGTAAATTCTTTTAACTTTCCTTTAACATGGAAGGTTTTTATCTCATCCTCAATTCTGAAGTTTAATTTTGCTGGGTATAGAATTCTTGGTTGGCATTCATTTTCTTTCAGGGCTTGGTATATGTTATTCCAGGACCTCCTATATTTGAGGGTCAGTGATGAGAAATCAGCTGAGATCCAGATTAGTTTACCTTCAAATGTTACCTGTCATTTTTCTCTGGCATCCTTTAAAGTCTATCATTCTGTATGTTAGGCATTATTATAATAATGTGCTTTGGTGTGGGTCTGATGTAATTTTGTATATTTGGAGTCCTGTAAGCCTCCTGAATTTGATTTTTTATTTCATTATTAAGGTTTAGGAAATTTTAAGATTGTTTATTGAAGATTGTGCATTCCTTTGGTTTTTAATCTCTGAGTCTTCATCTAACC
Source organism: Sciurus carolinensis (assembly GCF_902686445.1). NCBI lineage: Eukaryota > Metazoa > Chordata > Mammalia > Rodentia > Sciuridae > Sciurus > Sciurus carolinensis. The sequence goes on from NC_062219.1 coordinate 29,799,391, forward strand.
CAATAAATCTTGATTTATTCTCTTCATGTTATCCCACATTTATTGAAAATTCTGTTCATGACATCTTTTCTTTATGTTCCACTTTATTTTCAAGATTATATATTTTGTCTTCATTGCCTGAAACTGTCTTCCAAGTGGTCTAGTCTGCTGGTGATGCTTTCCAGTGAATTTTTAATTTGGTTTATTTTTTTTATTATAAACAAATGGGATAACATGTTGTTTCTCTATTTGTACATGGAGTCAAGGCATACCATTTGTGTAATCATAAATTTACATAGGGTAATGTTGTTTGATTCATTCTGTTATTTTTTTCCCTTCCTCCCCCTCCCACCCCTCTTTCCCTCTATATAGTCCTTCCTTCCTCCATTCTTACCACCCTCCTTATCCCCAACCCTAACCCTAACGCTAACCCCTCCCACCCCCCCATTATATGTCCTCATCCGCTTATCAGCGAGATCATTCGTCCTTTAGTTTTTTGAGATTGGCTTATCTCACTTAGCATGATATTCTCCAATTTCATCCATTTTCCTGCAAATGCCATAATTTTATCATTCTTCATGGCAGAGTAATATTCTATTGTATATATATGCCACAGTTTCTTTATCCATTCATCAACTGAAGGGCATCTAGGTTGGTTCCACAATCTGACTATGGTGAATTGAGCAGCAATGAACATTGATGTGGCTGTATCTCTGTAGTATGCTGATTTTAAGTCCTTTGGGTATAGGGCAAGGAGTGGGATAGCTCGGTCAAATGGTGGTTCCATTCCAAGATTTCTGAGGAATCTCCATACTGCTTCCAGAGTGGCTGCACAAATTTGCAACCCCACCAGCAATGTATGAGTGTTCCTTTTTCCTCACATCCTTGTCAACACCTATTGTTGCTTGTGTTCTTGATAATTGCCATTCTAATTGGGGTGAGATGGAGACTTAAAGTTAAGAATCACATGATTATTTCAATAGATGCAGAAAAAGTATTTGATAAAATATAGCATCCCTTCATGCTCAAATCTCTAGTAATTTGGTTTATTGAGTCCTTCATTTTAAGGATTTCTGCTTTTTTTTCTTTTTCTTTCTTTTTTTTTTTTAGAATCTCTACCTCTTTATTGAAGTGATTTTTTTACTTTCTGTATCTGCTCTCTGATGTCATTCCTTACATTGTCCTTTACCTCTCATATCAGTTTATGAACATTCCAAACTCCTTCTCTGATATTTTTTCCACTGTGGTGTCAATGGATTCTGTTATTGAAGTGTTTTGGTTCATTTGAGATGAGTTGGTCCCTTGCTTTTTCATGTTTTTTTGTCTAACAGTATGGATTTGAGGCAATAGAACTTCTACCCCATGGACTTATAGCGTCCCTGAAGGTTTACAGTATCTCAAAGTGTAGGGAGAAACAGATAATGAAAACCACCAATGCATACAATTTACAGCATTTAAATAAAATGCTTCCTGCTATGGTATCTACAATGTTTTTTGTTTTTTTGTTTTGTTTTTGTTTTAGGTATTTTGTTTGTTTTAGTTTGTATTTGTTTGTTGATAAAAAGGAAAAAGAAAGTTTATTGTTTTGCAAGGAAAGGAGAAACTTGTCCTAGAGGGTGTGATTCTGCCCATCAGCAAGAACAGAGGGCTTATATAGAGGTGATTCAAAAACTATATTTCATGTGTTCTAATTCACTTGTTAATTTGGGAGATAGTCATTTCTGAGACCTTCTAGTACCATCCCCAAAATCTAGATTACTTCATTCCTATGGCAGGTGTGTGCTCACAGACAGGTAAATCTGCCTAAAATGTGGAAGACAGGTAATCCTGTTTCCTCTGAGATTAGAGAGGAGCAGGGAGAGAGGAAGGGAAAGAAACATGTTCATTTTAAAAACAAGTTGCAGTGGCAGAGCAGCAAGGGCGACATTCAAAGCATAAAGTGAACCACTGTTACATTTCCCCACTGTCAATTTCCATATTCTATTTTTATGGAAACATCAGAGATGACATCCTCAAAGTGCTTACTTCTGAAAGGGGCAAAGTTGGGGGAAGTAACTCAAAGTCCTTGTTCTCAATCTGGTGGTGCATGGACAGTTCAGGGCATTCAGCATCAAATCATTCCAGTGGTCCACAGTGGCAGATGGCAGGTGACTGGACAAGGCATACGTAGGGAAGGGATCATGCTAAGATAACAGAAAAGAAGGCAGCAAAGCATTACTTTTTTCATAAACAATTAGCACAAAAGCAATTAGTATTTAAGCTACTCTTTGAAAACCATGAAGACAGTAACTCATATCAGTGGAAAACAGATTGAATTTATCATTATAGGAAGTTAGAAAAATTTTTAAGACTATGAGATCAGACTCACATTAACTCAGGACAAACTGGTGACTCTTGAGTCCTTTGTGATCATTTTTATTAAGCATTCCCACAAGAATCCTTCCTTTATAGCTTCCAGCTTAACTTACTTTTGGTAAGGCTCACACAAGAGCACATCATAAGGTTCATTTAAATAAACCATTGTTTTTTTCCTTTTAAGTGTCAATGTAAGACTGTGCTCAGGCTATATTCTCCTGCCAGGTGTTTAAGATCAAGTTGGTCAAACCTGACCTTGTTCCTATCTACACTTAAGAGTCAGCTGAGATTCCTCAGAGGTCAATCTTGGGGATGAGTATGAAGTCTCTTGCCTTCTTTAGCTTTCCTCAGCCAGTGGTGCCACCTGTGAGGATGGGTTGGGGTCTGGTTGACCATACATGGCTTATCTTGGAAGCATAAGGGACATTTCATCTCCAATGACTCTCCTCTTTGCTGAATGTGCACTGGTTGTCTTCCTGTTCTCTAGGATTCTCTTGATCTCCATGATCAGCATATCAGTTGACTCACCAGAGATGCAGTGCCCAGAGAGGGGTGCCTTCATTCTCTGGGTCCTAGCGGGCCTTAGAGGGCAAGGGTCAAAATGTTGACTGCTTTCTCCTTGGTCCTTTTACTTCCTTGTTTTGGTCTCCAAGTTTGGTTTTAAACACCCAGCAAGCCAATTTCACTAGTCTTAAATAGGGATTAACAGGTTATAACTTCAATATATTACAGTTACCCTTTTCATTTAAATGAAGTTATTATTAGTACTGGAAATCAGCACCATAGGTGCTGTAGGTAAATGACTTATTATCACAAATTAGCCCAAATTGGGTTTTTTTAATTTTTTTTAAATAATACCTCTGCAAAACTCTTACAGGCCACAGTTATATAAATTTTACAAGGAAAATACAAAATGAAATTTTAACAGAGAAAAAATGTATTCAGTTTTTGTAATAGCTATGAATCAAGAAAAATTACTTATATAATCTTGAACCTTTACTTAGTTATATATTATATTCCCTGTTTCAGATCACAGTAATCTTCATGACAAAAATCAAACTTTTGATACAACTTTAAATGAGCTGAAGTTTAGCCTATTTTAGAGTCATTTTAACATGGAGTAAGGTGGGAGGAGGAGCATTACCTCAGATAAGGCAGAGGGCTCTTCACAAGTAACAATACAACATTAAATCTGAAACATGAATCAAATAAAGACTAAGAGAACTTTTAACTTTTTTTGTGGAAAAAGTGGCAGAATGCTTTCATGTTTCAATGTCACTTGTAATCAGATCAAGCTCTCGTCTTGCAAAAATACACTTAAATTTCAATTAGTATGAAGAGTAACACAAAATTGAATTACAACTTATTGACAACAGGTTACTTTATCCAGCTATAAAACATCAAATGACATGAATAAATATCAATCAAATGTGTTATTTTCATGGAATCTGAGAATTTTGCTACACATAATTTTAGTTTGGAGAACACTAACTTGTAAAAGTGCTCTCCTAAGCTTTACATTTTACTAAGTTTAACTTTTAAAGTACAATATAGAATTCAGAGTATATGGTAAAAATAATCACATGTCTGCATAGGTTAACAAAAATCAAAGAATAGCCTTAAATCTCTTATACATTTGGGAAACAATGTTAAGGATCAGAAATTGACTTAGTCCAAGCAAAGAGATTTAAGACAGTTCTTCAAGTGACAGTGTGGCCCTTCTTTGTCAGATACAATGTATAAAGGAGAGCACTAATTGATTATCTTGCCAGTAAACTTACATAAACTTTCATTCTATAAACTTTTACATAATACTTAGACAATGCTTTGACAGGTATAGTTCTCAGACGCATACATATACCTAGCTATATATATATTTAGGGTGTTGACTATATTGTTGTAATCTAAATAAGAGTTGTTTTTTTAACCAATTACAAAGTAATCATTTAAGGCTTTAAACCAGGTACAAGCCCTAATTCCTTTAAGATTTAGTTTCCCTAAATAATAAAATAATAAAACCTAACAAATATAAGAAAATTATGTTGATAGATAAGAGGAGATCAATGTTTCAGACTTTGTTTCATATCTGTACATTAAAGTTTAAGTAACTTTGACTATAATACTTATAGTCAATTTAATCACAAACACAAACTTTCTGAGATTTACATTCCACAAGCCTTCTGTGACTGACTTAAACATTTGCAACTTGTTTACATACTGAATTTTGTTCTCTTTCATCTTGGATTTAGCCCAAGAATATTACTTTTCCAAACAAAATATTTTCTCATCCAGAAACATTTCTTTTAGCTTCTAATTTTCCATACTAAAATATATTTCCATAACTATAATTGTCTTTTATCTTTTCTAGTTTTGGACCCTTTTTAAAATTCATATTCTGAAACAGTCTTTATGAATGTTATCTGCGATTTAATTTATGTGACAAATTTCATCCCAAGAGAAGGTTGGACAATCCAGCATATTCAAAAACTATGCCTTAGTCTTTTTTCTTCCAGGTTGCATTCAAGGGTTTGGAGCATAGGATATTTGTGAGCCTGACAGTCTTTGTTATCATTATCACAATGCCATCAGCTTTAAGTGTGTTCCCCACTGTCATTTGTACCCAGAGGCTCTTTGGGGGCCTTTTTCTTATGCTAGGCATATTGATATACAATGGAGGAAGCACTTTCCATCCTTTTCCCTAGGCTTCCTTGAAGATCCCTTTGTAGAGGCTGCCTACAAAACAGGTTGGCCTTGGTTTCTGTCTTTTCTTTTCTGGGTGCAGTCACTTATTGTGCTAGTCTCCCCAGGTATTTAGTTTGGTGAGATAGCAAGAATTGCTTTGCCCCAGTGATGAATATCCCCTAGCCAAATGGAGTGTCCTGTCTTAAAAGGGAGGACTACTCCTGTTCCCAGGTCATAAACTGACAGTGCTGGAGCCTATTGCTACATCCTTTGTGTCCAGCAGACTCCACCCCCAGGGGCAAAAGGGGTTGGAAGGCAGGGCAAAGACCAAGATCTTCTTGGCCATTTTCTACAGCCCAGGCAGCTTTTCTGGGATTTTTTCCCCAGTGTAGGACTGGTGTCCTGGACCCACAGTGAGATGACCTGTGGCTGCCTGGGGCCAGGCTGAGAAACAGTGCCGGGAGTTCCAGCACTGGGTTTAAAGGATTGAAATATTTTTTAACCCTTTCTTCTGGCGTCCTGTTATCCTTGCCCAACAGAGGCAGCGCCTTTTGGCACCTTCATATTTGTTCCTGACTGTTCAGACCCCTTATTATACAACTTCATAAATGCCTGTACATACAGAATCTCTTTCATATACTTTACCCCTGAGAGACTGACTCCAACTTTAGAATTGTATAATAATCCAGAAAAAAACAAAGGCCAAATTGTGTTACAGTAAACTGTCTTTCTCCTAAACAGGCTTATACCTCTAGGTGGGCCATTCAACCAAGATCTCTCTGCTCAAGAGACTATTGGTAAGATCAATGCAGCACGGCCTGTGTCTTAAAGGGCCAGTAACAGACAAAAAAAAAAAAAAAAAAAAGACAAGAGAGGATCACTGAAACCAGGGCTGACAGACAGGAACTGTTAAAATTGACAGGCCAACATGTACAAATTTCTTCCACTTACTTTACCTTTGACAAACCAATTCCAACTGCAAGATTGTACAATAATCCAGAAAACTATTTAAAAGCCAGATCATTGAAGCAAAACATTATCTTAGACAGACTTATGCCTATTGGTGGCCCTTTCTTCAACTCACTTTATCTCTGACAGAATAACTCCAATTGCAAGTCAATACCAAAAAGAGAGAGAGAGAGAAAAGACAGAGAAAGAGAGAAAGAGAGAGAGAGAGAGAGAGAGAGAGAGAGTTCACCAGAGAGTAACCTCAAAACTATGGCCCATAGATGGGAACCTTTAAATTGACCAGCCAAGATCTTTCCCAAGAGATCACCTGTAGAATCAAGGTAGTACTGGCCATGTCTTAAAAGGGACAGTAACAGATACAAACAAAACATGCAACATGCAACCAGAGGGAATGCCAAAGCCCAAGGCCAACAAACAGATGAAAACCTAGAACAGATCCAAAGGGAGTAAATAACCTTAGGTTCTTAAGTCCTGCTTAACCATGACTCCTATACCAGTGGTGCCACAGACTTTCCTAGAAAGAGGGAACAGATGTTCCCCTGAAGAAGAACCAGATGTGTGGAATCAAGGGTCTCAGTGTGCACACTATGGGACTTACCAAATGGCCAAAGTTTCGTGACTTTCCTGAGTGCAGTTTCCTTTTACTCAAAGTGGATCATGATGGAGCAATTTGTACTGTTCAGGAAGAAAAAGCAAAAGGAACTCCTGCAGTTGCTGGAATGGTCCCTCTGTCCCGCCCTGTACTCACAGGAATAGTTCCTCTGGTTCAACCTGGGGCAAACTCACCTATCTCCCAACTCCAGCCACCTTACATCCTCCTCATGGAAGTGGGTTTCCTTGGAGAGCCTGGCCTGCCCAAGAAAGCTAGAGCGGGGGGCTACTCTTGGATCCCATCTGGGGCTTCAAATTTGTTGCCGAAAGTTTGGTCCTTGTCCCTGATGCCAATGCAATAACAGAGACATGGTTTTGAGAAAAAGGAAAAAGAAGGTCTATTGCTTTGTGAGCAAAGGAGAAACATAGGGGACTGCTGTTCCAGAGGCTGTGATTCTTTATAATATTACTTGTCACAATAAACAGAAATGATATGATCTGTTGTTGCCCATGATAAAAACAGTAAGTTTACAAAAGTGTTTACAATATAAAGTGGTGAACGGGGATAGAACAGAAGTGATGTAGGATGTGATGATTACGAGGATGGAGAGGAAATAGAAGCAAAAAATTGAAGAGTAAAAGGAACAATGGAGATTAGTCGCTTGCAGAAGAAAAGAGAGAAAGATAATTGAGGGAAACTGATAAGTGAGAGAAAATTGGGTAAAATAAAAAATTTTAAAAATAAAATTAAAAGAATACAAGAACAAAACCAATATATACTAATCAACCATACTAGTTTTCAAAATACCAATCCAAGAAAAATAACCGCTTTCAAAAAATGCTAGAAATGAGGAAAAAGAAACGGATATGAATAAGGATCCATAAACCACTCAGATCACATTGAAAGAATAAGAGGAAGAAAAAAAAGATCTTGATGAAAAGTTAAAGGACAGTTTTCATTGGAGTTCAAAAGATTCTCAGCTTCCCTTCTCATCCGTGTTAAGTGGGGTTGCTAGAGTGTGAGAGGAAATCCATAGACTGGGGTCCTGGAGGCAGGATTTAGGTTTAGCTAGCCTGCAGGTTCTTCCTTGAATGGTGATTAATCTGAAGATTTGAAATCACGGCACTCCCCAGGACCAGCAGTTGCTGGGTTCCACTCATCGGAGCCAATCCTTAGACTCCTCAGTCCCCATGGACCCTGTGTTTTCTGGTATCTCTGGTTCAGTCTCCAAACTCAATCAAATCTGTCCCTGCTCCTTTGAATTCCCAGTCACATGTGTCTCTTCCAGTCAGTCCTACAAGTGACTGGTCTGGGGACATTGGGGGCAAGGTGGGTTTCCCCTACCTGTATTCCCCTGAGTAAACCCCTCTCCATGCTTGATTTTTCTCCTGGTCACTTAGGCACGCTTTACATCATGCAGTGTGGATTTGCCAGGTCTTCATATCCACCCAAGCTCCATTTGCCAGGAATCAGTTCCCCCAGCTGCCAGTCCCTGTGCCACAGCTACAAAGTGGTTCCTTCCTTGTCCTCCACAGACAGCCAGAAGAGACGTGGCTTCTTTCCCACACAAGGACATTGTGCACCACATCTTCCGGGCTAGTCAGGCAGTGTCTTTGATCTCTGATCTCTCCATACCCAGGCACACCTGTAATTGATATCCCTCCATCCCTTTTTTCGAGTGCCAGGGGGGATCACTCTGGCAGGCACTAGGGATTTCTTCTTTATTTTATTAGATCCAACCTCCTGATTCCCCAATCTGCTTTGAATGTCCAGAATTAGTTCCCAGAAAAGCCCCCACCCACCCACCCCCATTTTTTTAACACCCACCTCGCTGAGAGGTTACCTGTCTGCTTCCTTGGTTTCACACCACGGAGCAACATAGAAAGCGACCATTTCTATTCCACCATTTTGGTCCTCTAATATGATTCTTTAACAAGTCCGGGTTGAGACTCACTCACACCGTACAGAAATTTAAGACACCCAATCAGAATTACCCTTGCTTCCTGACAGCATACAGTCCAGAGCAAAGGTCTACTTTCTTGAACCCTCCTCAAAGTACTCCTCATGGCTAAAAGTACCATATTTTTTTCTAATGTTGTCTTACAAAAACATTCCACAATTCCCCATGGAATTTATCCTCATTGCAATGAACATTAAACCCAAATCGTTCAACTACAGTTGTATTCCTTGTGGTGCATGGCTGTAGGGAAATGCCACAATGTGCCGCTGGGCCCTTCTGGAAACATACAAGATGCCTCCCAGAATTGTGTATCAGAAGGAGGGAAGCAAGAGGATCATTAATACATCTGCCCCACCCCCTTCAATTGTTCAGATGTTTCCCTTGAGGGCATTAGGTCACACACCCTTCTGAGCAGTGTATGTACTCTGACCAAGGAAGTTCCTACCAGCTTTCTTGGGGATAAAGGAGCCACAAGGAGAAAGTAAAGTGAGCCAAGTTTGTATTCCAGAAACATCTCAAGTCTCTTCCATAGTCTCTTATAGGACTTGCTGTAGCATACCCATTAATTAGACAAGCAATGTAGGAGGGTATTGAACACAAGAGCCAAATGATTAAGCTGCTTACACTGAGGCCTGAGCCAGCATGAGAGGTTCCTCTGTTCTGGGCCTCACTCAAAGTTGGCAGTTTTTTAGGTCATCCTAAAAATAAGTTGTCTCCAAAATCTAAACAGGCCTACTAAACATTTAGAAATATATAATTCGACAGACTAGATGTCTATCAACAGATGAATGGATAAAGAATATGTGGTCTATATACACAATGGAGTTTTATTCAGCCATAAAGAAAAATAAAATTACGTCATTTGCAAGAAAATGGATAGAACTAGAGCCCATTATGTCAGGCAAACTCAGAAGGTTAAAGGTCTTATGTTTTCTTTATATGAAGAAGTTAGTAAAAAGGAAAATTATGATAGGGTGGATCTTACAAAAATCAAAGGGAAATCAGAGGAAAGGGCCTAAAGGGTGAGAGGTGAGGAAGGAGGGTGGAAGTACTGGGTAATAATATTGGCCATAATATATTGTTATGTTTATATTGTGTGCATGTATGAATATGTAACAACAAATCCCATTAGTATGTACAACTACAAAGCACCAATAAAAAATGTGGGAATAAAAGAATACACAGGGTTTAAGAATTCATTTTTTAAATCAATGAAGGTATCTATTTTTTCCTGCCCAAGACAGATTCCAAAACTTGTATTTGAGGTGTCAGATCCCTGTATTTTCAGGAGTACATATAATAAAGCACCTATCATACATACACATTTTCTTGCTGTATCTGCAAATCACCAATATTGTGGATGAATATGAGGTCCAATGAACTGGAGAGATGTCATTACCCCAGGCACTAATTGAATAAGTTGATGAAAGAATAACTGGTATGTTGTTTTGTTGAGGTTTCTTTAAAAGAAGCATTTTTTAATTGTTTGTTCTATTTAGTTAGACATGACAATAGAATGCATTTTGCTTCATTGTACACAAATGGAGTACAACTTTTCATTTCTCTGGTTGTACATGATGTAGAGTCACATCATTCATGCAATCATACATGTATATAGGGTAATAATGTTTGTCTCATTCCACCATTTTTCCTTCCCCCTATCTCCACCCCTCCCCTCATTTTCCTCTAAACCATTCAAAGTTCCTTCATTCTTCCCTTACTCCTGTGCCTCTCTACTATGTATCAGCATCCCACTTATCAGAGAAAACATTTGGCCTTTTGTTTTTTGGGATTGGCTTATCTCACTTAGCATGATATTCTCCAACTCCATCCATTTACTCACAAATGCCATAACTTTATTCTTTTTTATGACTGAGTAATATTCTATTATATATAATAGAATATTATATATATATATACCACAGTTTCTTTATCCATTGATCTTTTGAAGGGAATCTAGATTGGTTCCATAATCTAGCTATTGTGAATTGAACTGCTATAAATATTGATGTGACTGCATCACTGTAGTATGCAGTGAAGATCTTAAAGTAGAGACCATAGTTGGAACAGTTGCAGTAATTAGTGACTACTATTATTCTCCAAAATAGCCATCTTTCCCTCTAGCCAAACTGCAGAATTAAAAGGGAATGTGAATCATTATACTTATGTCATTGATGAGAGAAGAAGAAATTTTTAAAATTTTTGTAAGATCTATACACTAAAAATTACAAACATCTTTGAGAAAAATTAAGTGATATAAATAAATGAATAAGGCATACATGTTTATGGATTAGGAAAGTAATAAAGTCCTAAAATGTCAATTTACCCAATGCAAATGTAATAAGTTCTAACTGGCTTTATTTGGCATATATTTTCAAGCTAATTCTAAAATTTAAGTAGAAATGCAAAGGATTCGAAATATCCTGGAAAAATTAGGAGAATTTAACTTCTTAATCTCAGTACATATTATAACCTACAGTAACCAAGAAAGTCTGGTATAAACATAAAAATAGATACACAAATCAATGGAACTAAACTTAGAATCCAGAAACAGAATCATATCTATTCTCTATAGTCAATTAACTTTTAATAAAAATATTAACATAATTCAATAGAAGCAAAAATTAGTCTTTTCGACCACAGAAAAAAATGACTGGATATTTACATGAAAAAAATTAATCCTACGCTTTTTACAAAATTAACTCAAAATGGATCACATATATTAACATTAAATGTTAAACTATAAAACTTCTAATGCCTAAGTTTTAAAAAGTGATATTATCTAATGCATCTTTCATATACTGGAGGTGAGATTGTAAAATTATGTAACCATTTTGGTTTGATAATTTTGATTTGATAATCTTCTAACAAATTAAATGAATTAGCAAATGTGAGTATATTCTCTAGGAGAACAGTAAAATACATTAAATATTCATGTCAGAGCTAGCAGATTAATTTTTTCAACTTGAAATTAGGAAATAAAGAAATATAAAAAAGATTCAAGCACATTTTTGAACGTCAATATAAACAGTACTAGAAGCAAAAAGAAAACACCCAGATACCTCCCAATTCAGTACACAATGTAAAACCAAGTAAAATGTCATCAACTTAGCTTCAGCAAGGCACACACATAGGTAAACCAATAAGTATTCTCTATAACTTAAAATACAAAAGTACTAGCATAGAAAATGAAGCGTCAGAAAAATGTAAAACAAAATGACAAGATGAACACTATCATTTTATTTGTTATAACAATAAATCAATTTGTATAATTTACAAAAAAAACTGAGCACTCCAAAGTGATTTTCAAAGCAGTATCAAACTAGCTTTGGAAAATATATGCCTAAATAAATCTACTAGAAGCATAAAAAAATGAAAAAAATTGGAGCAGATAATAAAGGTAAAAAAATAAAGTAAAATATATAAAAATGACAATATAGACTTCAGATAAAGTACATTTTATGATAAAATGCATTAAGGAAAGAATGTCAATTTTATAAAGAGGTATAATCAATAAGAAAAATATGACAGGAACTTCCTGCCTGAAGAACTTTATTTAACATTTCATTTATAAGTCTACTGGTGACAAATTTTCTCAGGGATGTGTGTGTGTGTGTGTGTGTGTGTGTGTGTAAGTCTTCATTTTGTCTTTGTTTTGAAACACATTATCAATAGTATGAAATTCAAGGTGATTTTTGTTTGTTTCACAACCTTAAAATTGTCCTTTAATTTTCATGGATTCTGACTAAAACTTTGGGATTATTCTTATCTGTTTCTGTGTATATGATACCTTTATTTTTCTTTGAATTCTTTTTATGATTTCTGCCTATAATCAGATATAGAAACATATTTGTTTTTCTTTCCCAATACCTTCATTTGAGACTCCAATTACATGTATGTTAGACTGCATGATATGTCCCCGACAAAATGTATGCTCTGTTCATTTGTTTCACTCTTTTGCTCTGTGTCTTATTTTAGATAGTTTCTCTGACCTAAACCTCACTGATCTTTTCTCTCCACTGTCCAATTGTCTGTTGACCTCATTTGACTCTATTTTCCATTTCAGATATTTCTCAGCTATTGAAGTTCCATTCAGGTTATTTCTCTCACCATGTTCATGTTTTCTTCCACCTTCTTGAACATGTATGTAATCACTGTCTTGATCTATGTCTGCTAGTTTCAGTCGTATTTTCTTTTTGCATGTTTGGTAGTTTTGTGTTTGATGCCATTCATTGTGAATTTTAAGTTGTTCTTTTGTCATGTTCCTTTAAATAGCATTGCATCTTACTTGGGTGTGTATTTAAGTTACGTGGAATCAGCAAAATCATTTTGAGGTTCTTTTTAACCTTCATTAAGGCACGTTGAGAGCAACTTGTAGTATGGAGCTAGTTTATTCCCACAATGAAGGTGAGACATTTCTGAGCATTGCAGTCGATGCCCTTCATAGGCCAAATTATTTTCACTTAGCAGAAATTCTAACACTTCAGTTTGAGCTCTATTTGAGAATTATTCTGCCTACTTTTTGTGGTATTTCCTCTCTAATCTCATGTAGTTTCTTCTCATGCATTATAGAGGTCATTAGTTATCAGACTTGTGGAGACACCCTGCAAAACTCCAGAGTTATGTCCCTATACTGCTTCCTCCACATGTTATTCTTTCCAGTAACTTCTAGGTGACTTGATCTGAACCTTGGATCTGAACCTTTTTCTTCTCATCTTAGTCCATGCTGTGGTCTCAGGCATACTGATACATTTTTGAGCTCATTTTTTTTTCTTCGCCTTAGGGGGTCAAAATCCTGCATTACTTCTTGTCCAATGTCTAAAAGCCGCTAAAAGAGGAGAGAGACAGAGACAGACAGAGAGAGAGAGAGAGAGAGAGAGAGAGAGAGAGAGAGAGAGAGAGAGAGACCCAGTTTTTTCTTTGCTTGTTACTCCAAAACAGTAAATAGAAGGAGAACACTTATTTCTAAAAGGTTTTAAAATGTATTCCGAAACTCCTATTTATGTTTATTTTATTTCAATAGTGAAATACAGGAATAGTAACTACCACAATATTTGGAGGCTAGGGAAGTGAAATATATTGAGAACTATGAAAATACACTAATAAATCATCTCATCAAACATCCCAGTATCTAGCAAAAACATACATGGGTGTGTTTAATCTAATTTTAGTTGCTTATGAGAATGAAGGCATCTCATAGTTTTGTCTTTTTCTGGAATCACATGACATTTTTCCAAACTCTGAATGCCTACTTAATAGGAAAAATCCTTTCAAAATCAGAAATAAAAACTAATTTAAAGAGGCTTAGGAAAAAATTTTGCCTGATTGTGTCTTCTCTTCCTAGAAGGAGAAAGGGTTCCATCTTCTTCATGGAATCCATTAATTATTCCTCCATGACAAAATAAGTTATTAACACAACATTGCTGTGCCCTGTCTGACTTCCAGTACTCCTCTCATATTAAAATTGCCTTCTAAAAGCATTCAATAATTTCTGCCTCTTTTAACTAGGCTGGCAATTTCACACTTTTGAATTACCCAAATTTAGACCCCAGCAACTTAAGTGCCTCCATATCCCCAAAGAGTCATAAACTCACTAACATTTGTTCAGTGTAACTCATCCTTCTTGCCAAGCCTTTGATGAGTAATTCACTATGCTGATCCATCTCTGTATTTGTTAAAAGATAAAAATTGCTTTGAGAGATGCTTAGCCCTGTAAGTTTATTCACCAAAATAATGCCAACACCGCTAAGAGATGGCATTTACCCTCATGGCCCTATCGTTGTCATTTTTTAAAGTATGGCTTTTTATATGCTATGGCATTTAGTTTTTCCCACTCAGGTCCCACATGTACAAAGTGTCCAATAATGCTTCTTCATCCCCAATTGCAACCAGTAAACACACACACACACACACAAGAACTCATCTGTGCTGTGATTCTAATAGATTTGTGCAAGTATCACTTGAGTATGCTTCAATAAATTGCTGAAATAATTAGCAAAAAAAAAAAAAAATGCTACCATCAATAAAATAACTTGTTTAAAGGATGAATTAAATGCAACCACAACCACTCCTCAAACTCACAAGCCTGCTTTTAATTTTGTATAAATTATTACATTGATTACCAAATTATTTCTTCAAAGGAAGCACCAGTGTAAACTGCAACCCAAGGGCAACACTCTAAATGATGAATTAGTACTAATTTTCCCATAAGAGTTTTTAAATCCTTCAGGATGTTGCTTTTGAATATTCAAGAGGAAAAACTACACAAAAAGACAAGATAATAATCAATTTTATTAATTACAGTAGCAAAATTATGTTGAAATTCAAATTCCAGATTTATTATTGATCCTTTCAATGTACTTGAAATAATTTAAATTCCTGGGAAATAATTTATTTGCCTACTTGTATAAAGTAGTAGTTCCCTGGCTCATTAGAAAAAGGGAACCCAGCAGAAGGTTTATAGGACCAACATTTTTGCATTATTGGGACATTTTTACTGACATACTAAAGTGGATTATTTTTACATGCTTACTACACTGACACAAAATTGGAGCTCAATAACTGCATGTTAAATGAGTAAAGTAACAAACTACGTGACATACCATCTTTCCCCCATAAAATGTAGGCAATATTAGCTAATTCTTAAGGTAAATATGATAGGTTTAAAACATACACACATTCATGAAAGAAAATTGCTGCTAGGGTTATATGTGTGTGTGTGTGTGTGTGTGTGTGAGAGAGAGAGAGAGAGAGAGATCTATATCTGTTCTACACTATATATGTCTATGTAACTATATATAAACCCTATTGGAGAACCCGGAGTAATGGTTTTATAACCCTGCAAAGGCCAAAACTACAAAATGGGAAATAAAAAGATCCCTAGTGAATTACTGGGATAGGGTCACACCTGGTTCCATTTTTCCTGTTGGGACCCTAATACTATATGAAGGTCTCTGATGTAATACATTATCTATCTGATTTAACCTATTAAGTCCCAAGTTTTCAAATCTGTGAACATAATAATTATTGCAAAGTTACCATAGGTGGTTCATAGCAGTATATTTGTTATTCAAGTTTTTATAGGTGTTCCTCATCTGGGATGATAGGACCAAAAGGGTTAATGTTACACATTCTGGAGATGGCATTCCATCCTTGAAGAGTGTTGTCTCCAAAATGGCACCTCCACTGTGCCTTTACAAAACAATTTCAACAATATATGAAGCAGCTGCTTCTAGATGGTGCAACAAGTGATTTGACCAGTGGGTTTCATAGTCATAATCTATCACCCACATCAACATCACTAAAAATAATTTAAAAAATAATAAAAATAAAGTGGGTCTCTTCTCAGATGCCATGCTAAGTAGAATTTGATGCTAAGGGATCAGGTATTCTATAAACCCCAAGAAAGTGCTGGCTAAATTTCTGTTGACAGGAAAGACAATCTCATACCCAAAAGAGTTATCTATCCCAGAATGGAGAAACCATTGGTCTTGCCAGAAGGTAAAAGGCTCATATGGTTGACTTGCCACTAACTAGTTGTTTGGTCTCCTAGAGTAATGATACCATGTCAGGGATTCATCAACACTCTTGGTTATGGACAAATTGGACGTTCAGAGGTGGTAGTAGTTACATTGATTTTGGTAATTAGATAAGTCACTGCTATCAGACTCATTTATATCCCCCCTATGTATACCCTCCATCTCGGCTTCTATGACCTATCTCTTCATGTCCCTATTCTGTTAGTTCCTGATCATGAAGACTGGGTAACACCAAATGATCAAGTCATTTTTGTCTATTTGGTTGTACAGTGCCTCTTCTGTGATGTATGCCTTCCAATAGGCATTACCATCTTTTGAAAAACTTCACTTCTTGCTGACTTTCCTAGGCTTTGTATCCCATTCACTGTCTGTCATTTCCACTTCACTCAGACTACTGCTTTCTCTTGGTTTCAAAGATCTACCCTAGCAAGTTTTCTTGGTTGCCTGTAATCCTTGACAGAATGTTAAAGCTTTTGTCCCAGGAAAGTACACCCAAGTTAACAAATTTTTCTTTATACAATTTTACTTCTGGGCCCCCTCAACCACTTCTAACCCCCTCAATCAGACCTCCTCAAAATCTAATCACAGGTATACTCCCCTGGCTCCTGTTTTCACATGCTAATTAATCCTTGCTTTTCCTCTGTTATCAAGCGTAGCACATCCACAGTAAGGTTGTATTGGTTCTTAGCCCTACATCAGCTTGACAACCAGGATAGGACGTGGAGGCATTCCTGATGGGGCACTTGCTTTGTGGAAAAGAGACCTCAGCAGCACAGGGAAAGCACCCATCATTGTTATTTCTATAGATTCTGAGGCTCAGGAGATCTGTAGCACCAAAAACCGTCAGAGATATTTTCCTAGATATCTCCATCCCATTCATCAGGGTCCCAGGACCTGTATTGGCTGAGCATTTAAATGTTTCTGATGCTTTGTGACTCTAACTATAAAACACTACATCTGCTTTCAGTTGTGTATATTTCTCTACTATAGGATACCAGGGCTTACTTATAAGCTACCAAAAGTCCCTTTGACACTTACATTGAGTTTTTAACTGTTAACTACTCTGTTTTCCTTTACCCTTTGTAGGACATCAACACAACTTAGCAATAATAAGCCCTCTGGATATTCAATTTCCTAAATTACCAAAAGTGAAATCTTAAGTGATTGGGGAACTCCAACTGTATTTGCATTCATCAAACACACAGTTCTTTCAGGATGGAATCCTCCTCCCCACCATGTGGGAAAAGAGAAAACTAGTTCCCAAGTTCCATCTTTGTGCCTATTTTCTCAGATCTCTCCTAATACCCCCTTTATCCTTTATATCCTCAGAGAAGCCGGTGCCACAATGAGATTAGACATACAAGAGATGTATTAGGGGAAATGTTTGTATTAGGGGAAATGCAGGATAAGGAGGATGGACCAGAACTAGACATGGAGTACCTTCAGGCTGTGTTACAGATATGACTCCAGTGAAAGAAGACAGGGAAGGAAGGATTGGAAAGGAAATCTCCAAATCACAGCAAAGTTATAAGAAAGTTTAAGCCAGGCCAGTGGGGAGTCCCTCCCAAAGGCTACCCATTAGTACTGGGACAGGAATGGATCCTAATATCCCTGCCAGGCTCAGTCGTTGACTGGGAACATCCCAGGGCAAGTGTGCCTTGAACATTCATAGGAGCAGTGACTATTGGCCATTCCAGGCTTCCTGCAGTAGACTGTCAGCAGGGTATCCATATGTGAACATCCCGAGGGATGAAAGCCTATCTGAAGTAAGTCCTCTGGGGAGTCTGGGAATAAATGGGGTACAGAGAAAACTAATCTTGATGAAAGGCAATTAGTAGGCAATATGAAAAATTACATAAGAAAGAAATATGATCACGATTCACTGTGGCTCAGTGGTGAATTATATTTGAATAATCATAATAAACATGGAATTTAATGAAGAAAAATGTACCAAAACAACTTAAAATCTACCTTGAAAGGATGAGAAAAGAAAAAGTGTGAACAGAGCAGCATGGGGTAGCAGACAGAAATTATTTTTCTATAATAGGAAGTCTTTAGATAACTTCTAGGAAGAAAATATTAAGAAATAATAGTACAAGTAGGTTATTTCAAAATATAAACATTAATAATAGACATACTGGAATGGTTGAAAGTGGTATCTCTAGAGAACTGGAATCTAGGGTAGGAAGGAGTGCAGCAAAAGGACTGCTGTTTTTAAACCTTATAGTATTATTTGATTTTTAAAATTCTGTCAATGTTTAACTTTGAATAAAATATTGATCAAATTTTAAAGACAAATAAAGACTGTCTAATGGTTGTAAATCCAAGTGAACAATATTAATTTCATGCAATTCTCAGATATTCTGCAATTGAAGGGCACATGGATAACTTACGTCCTGTATCTACCCCATAGTCAATAAAGGAACACGATTTTATTCTCGTTCCAGATTTCGCTGCAAGTATTTTAGCATGCAAAATTAGAACTATCAACTACCATGTCATGAAAAGATTGCAAAAGTGATGTTTTCAAGTCAGGCAGTGGGGACTTTTATGGGGTTTTTAGCTCGTTTTCTGATAGTACACATTTGGCTTGAGGTTCACTTGTGTCAGCTGTTATCAGCTGCCTGTGTGCGTCACTGAGTGAGCTTTGCGGTATTATCTGCAGCCAAAGGAAACACAGAGGAAATCATTGCAGGAGCTCCACACATTTTAATCAGTAAAAAAAGAAGTCTGTTCCCTCACTGAGATTCCACAGGGACCCTCTGAAGCAAGTCTATTATACTACAGCAATCAAAAAAGGCAAAACAAAACAAGAAAATATATTTGGATTCCAATAGCTGCAAATTCAGCATTAAAAACAGGATTTGTATTAAGTCAATAGTCCTGGAAAATCCTCTTGTTTCAAAACTTGCATTGAACTTTTTTCTCAAGTTTCTTGCACTTTTCCTAAGAACAATTTCCACCCCCCTTTCCTTTTTCTTCCACACCTGGTTCAGGGACAGAGCCATCTTCCTGTATGTAAAATCAAAGATATACAGGGCTAAGGATATAGCTCAATAATAGAGCACTTGCTTAGCATGAGTGAGGCCCTGAGTTCAATCCCCAGTACTGAAAAAAAAAAAAAAAAAAACTCTAAGACATACACACATACACAAACAAGTCTTGCAAAAATCAGTTTTGAAAGGATGAAATATTCATCATTGTATGTAACATGAATAAATTGCTCCATAACACAAGGTACTAGAGTTGTTCAATTTGTTTTCCTATGTCAAATTATTCTTGGATCTGAGCCCTCACCCAAGACGATAGGAAAGCAGCAGATAAATATCAGTTTTTGGTACTTAATCCCACTCTTTTCAAGAGACTATACAACCCTGGGTTGTCAAGGTTCAGAAAAAATAAGGTAGTCCAGGTTCTTATTCAACTGTGGTTAGCAATTTCTATACCTCATTGGAGTCCAACATTCTGCTGTGGCACATGTATCGTTCCCCATCATGGAGAACTGGTGATGGAACTGCCTTTACAGATGACAGAGATGTTTCTCTATTCCTGGTCCCTTCAACAGGGTGTCACTTCAGTCACAGGAACTTGTATGACTGCCTGTAACTCCTAAGGTTTCACTTTTACAAATGCCCTTATGATAATCCATTGGAACGGTTAGCTCCTACTTTTTTTCTTTTCTTTTTTCTGATAAGATTGTTCCACCCGGATGGAAAGAGGTGGGGTATGGAATTATTGCTCCCTTCAATTATTAATACCTTGCCCTGCCACATTTATTAAAATGCTTGAAGTTATGTATCCAATTTTTCTCAAGGTAATGAAGAGTGTGTGCATAATGCTCATTTTCATGCCTAAAATAATTACAGTGATTCCTTGCTAACCATAGGAAGTTATGCTCATGAAAAAGTTCTGGGACTGCAAGAACAGTTGGTTGGTAATACTTTTTCATGAAAAATAAATGGTTGGACAGAAAAAAAAATGTAATAACTAAATATATATATCTATACATATATAGATATATATATCTATATATATGTACACACACACACACACACACACACACACACACACTGCACATATATAGAGAGAGAACTTGAAAGTAGAGCAAATAAACATCTGAAAGGCATCTTGTCCAAGGCAAATCATATTTGTTACTAAAACCTATTCTGGGGCTGGAGGTATAGCTCAGCGGTAGAGTGCTTGGCTAGAATGCACAAGGCCCTGACTTCAATCCCCAGCACCACAATCAAACAAACAAACAAATAAAAAAAACTGTTCTGATAGGAAATACCCTACCAGAGCACTTCTTTTTAATTGTTCCAGAACCACCATTGCTGTCCCATGATCTGTTGAGGCAAATGTGTTCATAGCCTGACTGTCCAGTTAAAAAAGATTGAGAACCATTTTATACTGGTTTGAAATTCAGTGTTTTAACATTTGCATTCTTTCTATAAACAGAACCGGAGGCCCTGCCCTACACAGGGCTCATGAAAGGCACTTCTAAGAAGTAGTAACATTTTTAATATAGTAATATAGTGATCAATAGTAACATATTAATATAAAAACTAACAGTAATAATTGCATTAATATGATAGGTAATAGTAATATAGGTATAACTTGCTTTACAGCATGTAAGGTGTAATTTCCTTAAATTGTGCCTTAAATAGAATTATCAAATTTCTTAATCAAATAATACCTGATGTTGAACCTTCATTTACCAAAGATGGCAATAAATTCATTATCTGTTATTATTGGGGTTCCCTCATCCCCTTTTACAGAAGGTTTATGTCTTTTTATAAATTAATAAGGTGATGAAGAAGTACTATTTCCACAGCCTGGTTTTTCATACATTTGTTGAAAAGATAAAATTTTAATGATCTTTTTTCTCTCCATAATCCCTAATGGCCTATACCCAGATCTGAAGGAGGAGGAGTATTTTAAAGGGTTAATATTCTTTTGCTGCATAAAGATCACCTTCAGTACCTGTTAAAATACAAATTTTTGGCCCCCATTCCTGGAGATTATGATTCAATGGTTCTGGGGAGAAGCCCAGAAATTTGTTTTTTTACAGAGTCTAACTTATTATGGAGTTTAATAAGTAGCTTTGATACCTATAAAGATAAAACAAAAACTTGCAAGAAAGAAAGATCTCATATTTTAAATATCTGTTGTAAGAATTTAAATCATATAAATGGATACTACAGATCCAAATAATGTGATTGGCAAGAGATCACTATACTTTTGTTAGACATGTCTTTTTTTGTTTTTTTTTTTACCACTAAACATTTTTTATTGTGGCAAACTATATGTAACATATAATTTGTCATTTGACCAGTTTCAAATCATTGGTATTAAGCATATTGACATTATTGGGCAGCCATCATCACCATCTATCTCTAGAATTTTCTAATCTCCAGCTGAAACTCTATCCATTCAACATTAACTCTTCATCCCCACTTCCCTAGACCTTGACAACCACCAATCTACTTTCTACCACTATGAATTTCACTATTCCTAGATACCGCATGTGGGTGGAATCATGTAGTATTTGTCTTTTTTTGACTGGCTTATTTAATTCAGCAATCACCCTTAAGGTTCATTCATGTGATAGTATGTGTTAGAACTTCCTTACTTTTTAAGGTTGGATTATATACCATCATATGTACACAACACATTTTTTCTATCCACTCATCTATTATTTTGGGTTGCTTTCAACTTTTTACTATTGCAAATAATGCTGCTATGGAAATGGGTATATAAATATCTATTCAAATCCCTGCTTTTAAAGGTTTTTTTGGGGAGTATATTCTATGATTCTTATAATAGTCTTAATAAAATAAATGGATGCCTGTGTACTTTTAACCTAAAATTTCCTAGGACATAAATTCTGATTTCCTTTTTTTTTTTTTTTCTTTTTAAGTAAAAGATATTGAATCCTGGGGTGCTCTTCTACAGAGCTACATCCCCAGCCCTATTTTATTTTATTTATTTTTATTTATTTATTTATTTATTTTGGTGTAGGGGATAGACACATCCCCAGCTCTTTTTTGTATTTTATTTAGAGACAGGGTCTCACCCAGTTGCTTAGGGCCTTGCTAAGTTGCTGAGGCTCCTGTCTCAGCCTCCCAAACCACTAGGATTACAGGCATGCACCACTTTGCCCAGCTTATTTTATTTATTTTATTTTATTTTTTGAGACAGAATCCTACTAAGTTGCACAGGCTGGCCTTGAACTTGCAGTCCTCCTACCTCACCTCCCAAGTAAGTATCTAGGATTACAACCATGTGTCACTGCTTAACTCTGAATTTCTAAAGTGTTGAATACAAGACTAATCTTATGAGTTTCAATTTTCCCTGCCTTTCGTTTTTTATTTTTTCCATCTTCAACATATTCTCCTATGACAAGTTCACCATTCTCATGACTTTTTATTTTCTCTTCCTTGTGGTTCCAAATTCACCATCAAGCCCTAGATTTTGTACTCCAGTTTCTATTCCCTGCCAGCTGTATCTTCATGAGTGAGTAAGCTATCTTCTGGAAGCACTATTCCATTAGCCATTTCCTTTCTCCTCCATGTTCTACTCACACTTTCAGCATAGGCTAAACTCTGCTTAAGTCCATCCTATCTTTAAAACAAAAAATCTCAAAGCCATTTCCCATTTAGCAGTCCACCAGACTTATTTCAATTGCTGAAAATAGACACATGGACGCACATGTACATGCAGACACTTTGCCTTCACTCTAATTGATACACAGAATGGTGTGACTACCTCGCACTTTGCCCTAAGAAGCAGAACCAGTAATCACACAATCCCAGTTTTTACCTCAGAGAGAAATAGATCTTTTAGGCTGTTAGTCAGTTTTCTATCACTATAAAGAATACCTAAGATAAAACTTACAAGGGGAAATGTTTTTGTTTTTGTTTTTTTGTCTCACAGTTTTGGAGATTTCAGACCATGATCTATTTGCCCAGTTGCTTTTAGGCAGCACACCATGGAAGGAGTACACAGCAGAGCAAAACCATCCACCTCATGACCACAATGCAAAAGAGAGAAAGGAAGAAACCAGAGTCTCACCATTCCCTCCAAGGGAATGCCTGAAGACCAAGTCCCACCTCTTAAACTTTTCCACAACTCCCAATAGCCTCAATTTGGGTGGGGACCAAGCCTCTAACACACAGGCCTTTAGGGGACATTTCAGATCCCAACACAGTACAGGCAAAGATAAGAGCAAAAAATACTCTATCATTTACCTCACCCCTATATTACTTAGATAACAAATGCAATCGCAAACCCCACTACTCTTGCCAATGCCTATACAGGTGTACACACTCACCACACACACACACACAACTTTCATAGCAGCAGCCTGTCACAAACTTCCCCTCATGGCTGAACTACCATAAGTTGTTGGTGAGGTCCCTTTGTCCTGCCAGCTGTGAGTGGCAGAAGTAACTGAATCACAGGCTCTACCTGTCCAGCAGCCAAGTGACCTAAGGTTGTCAAGTCTCAGGACTTTCAAGGACCAGAAATTAAAAAACATCTTTCAAAAAACTTGATAGGAGTCTCCAAAGTCAGACTTCAGATTCCAAAAGTTTGTTCTGTTACTAGACTGTACTCAGAAATTAGTCATTGACTCCCCTCCCTCTGATAGTGGGAATGGACATGTCAGTTCAGACGGAGCTTTACATGAGCCCTTATCTTCCACTGACACACACAAAGCAAGAGTCCTCAAGGACAAAATTTATAGATCTCTTGTTTAAAAGGCAGATGATGAGGATTATTTCTTTATTTCCAAAACCTCATAATAAGGGAGGAAAAGAGTGGGCCAAATTTTAAAACCAGAATCTAAAAGGTGGGGGGAAAAAGTCCTGGACTTTTAAATAGAAACTTTTCCACACCCCATCCCACCCCAGAGGAAACCCCTTCTTTCTCACACTCTCCTTTCCTACTAAATTCCATCAAAAGAGTCTTGGATCTCTTGCTCTATTCTCTAACTACAACTATATTTCCATAGCAGCATTGAACTTACTGTGTCAAGGCCATTGATTTAAAGAAAAAAAAATTAATGTCTGCTGCTGGTGCAATGAAATTGGAACTTTCATACATTACTAATTGTTCTCTAAATATGTATAATCATCTTCTAAAACAATTTCTTTATATGTGTCAAGAACTGTAGAAAATATTACACACTTGAACTTAGTAATCATGCTTCCTAATGACCATCTAAAATGGGTAAAATGATTATATTTAAATATATATTTATTAAAGTGATGTTTTAATAGAAAATGAAAAAATAGTCAACATATGAGCAATGTTTTAAAAAGTTACAATAGACTGTTGCTATTTCTTATTATAAATAAGATTTTGAACATATAGTAAAATGCAAAAAGGCACCTAATAGTTTATTGAATATAGAAAACATCCACAACCATATAAAATATACATAAGAGTCTGTGAGGATAGGTGGCAAAATGTAACCAATTGTGTATCAAGGTAGTGGTACTTTCCTACAATTGAATAGTTTGCAATGTTTTTGCATTATTTTTATAATTTCAGAAAGTTTCTGACATTTTTAAATGGTCAGCATCATATGCCTATATAAAATCATTATTAAAACAACTTTACAATAATAATGAATGCACACGGTTTCTCTAATACGTTTTGGTTTGTTTTAAATGCTTATGGATAATTTTTCTCATTTAGAATTCATCTAAGATGATTCCAAATGCTCTAAAAACCTAGTGCATTTACTCCATTTGGTCTGCTAAACCAGCTATTTTATAGTCTATTACCCAAATGATGTCTCGAATGTGTGCAAATACAATGGGTTTTCAAGCTTATTCAAATCCTAATGATATATCCTGACTGATATCTGAAGTTTATATTATTTTCTCTCAGATACTAATGAAATGGTTCTAACTGTATAATTTTCAACAAGACCAAATGAAGTCTTCACAAATTATACAGCTGTGAAGCTTTTATTACGATATATATGTGAGAATAAAAACCAACTAGCAGTACAAAATATGAAAAAGAAAAGGAGTGCAGAGGCGAGATATTTTACTCCATTGATGGTGTTCTGGACAAAGACATGTAGAAGATGCAAATGGCTCAGAAGCACTTTTACCTATTTGATAATGATAAAAAGTTAGTATTTTATCAGAAAAATGCATTCTATGTCTCATTCTTGTTTGCAGCTAATATTCATCAAAGCTACATCCTGTTCATAGCATTGTATAAGGACCATAGAGATGCAATTGAACAAAAGTTTTGTGGGGTGTTAGTTTAGGGAGAAGGGGAAAGGGTTGCAAAAACATAGAAATAAAAACTTCTTCCCCAGCTCCTATCTGAATTAAAAAGAGTGAGGAAAGTTTTCTATAGACTGCCGGTGAATTTCAGAGCTCTCCAGTCACTTTTCTCTTTTATGAATGAGTTGTCACTCTCAAAACTAAAAAGCAAAAAGAAAGTGCTGTGTTCAAAGAAAACTGCAAGTGGAGTTTCTGCAAGTTCCTTCTTCCTTGCAGGTTTCCTCTTTTCTGGTTTGACGTTTCCAGGTACCTTGGTGCCCTCTCTTCCATTCACACAATTACTGGATGCACAGCTGAAATGAGGACCTGTCCTTCACTTCTGTTGGAATTTTTGTGCTATTTCAACTAGTATTCTTTATGGGTTATGATACTTAGTTTGATGGTTTTATCAGAAATTTTTTGGTGTTGACAGTGTCTAGCATTTTTCCAAATGTAAATTTAAATTTGTTGTCAAAACCTCCGATTGCATTACATCAAAACATTCAGAGCTGGAAGAGTCTTAACAAATATCTAGAAAAAGCCTCATTATTTTACAAATAAATCTAAAGCCCAAGGAAACCAAGCAACTATCTTAGTTTCTGTAACTTAAAATAGTACTGTAGCTGCAACTTATAAATGCTGGCCTGCAATTCAGCATTCTCTCATGTGTGATACTCTGGATCTGTTCTCACTCCCCATTTAGTCCTTTTTCTAACATAGTAGAATCATGGAATCTAAGAGTTAAAATTATGCTCAAGTTAATGAACTCGATCACATAAACTTTTTAAGTTTCTGTTTTGACAAAAAGCAAAAACAAACAAACAATAAAACCCTATAGGGAAAAGCAAAAACAATTAGAGAAAATACTTGCAAAACAACAAATAAAGGGTGTATCTCCTTCATCAAAAGCTCAAACCAAAATAAGAAAAAGACCAACATCCAAGTAGAAAAATCAGCAAAAAATTTAATTTAGCAACTTGCCATCATACTAGAAATTTCCTTTGCTTTGTTTCTAATATTTCTGGTTCTGGATCATCTTTCTTGATTTATTCCCTCATTTTCAAGGAGTATAGCTTCCAATGGGTTTCTTTAAAACGTAGATAAGAGAAGCAGAGAGGCATGAGATGGAGAAGATCTCAAACTTATTTTTTTTTACTATTATACATTTGATGGATGGTTTTGTTGTGCATAGATGCCTATACTTAAAAAATAATACACATAAGTTAAAATAATATTTTTTATTTAATTCTTATTTCACACAACTAGTAGTAATGGGATATTTAATGTTGGTCACTTTCCAACTTCTCAAACCTTGGACTCAGAGTGATACTGCCTCCCTCACTTTCTGTTCTTCATCAATTTTCATAGAATACTTGCTTGCTTTTAATTGCATCTACCCAGCTTTGCAAAGATGATGTTGTCAAAAGGAATGTAGCTTAATCTAGTAGTTCACAGGATATCCCAAAGATGTCAATATCATTGCATTTCCCTTGAGAACTTAAACATTCCCATGGCACCCTGTGAGTTTGCTGTAATGTCCTGGTGCACTCAGTGTACAGTTTGAGAATCTCAGGACTAATCATTAGGGAAAAAAGAAAGTTAAATTCCTTTATTATATATGTGTAGTATGAACATGTTTTAAATGCCTTTATTATATATGTATAGTATGAGCATGTTCTTATTCATGTGTATACATGTACATTTATATGTACATATGTGTGTATATATACATACAAATATGTCATTTTTCTGTATTGTACATACAAACATATATGCCATATTAATTCAAATGCTGTAAAAATTATAGTCTGATAGATATCAAAATGCTAATTATTTCAGAGTGGTAAAATTATGAGTCATTCTCCTTCATGCTTATTTTGTTTTATAGCTCCTATGAGATTCTATTTATAACCAATGAAAGCAGTAAAGTTCAATTTTGAACAAAATAAATTAAAAACTAAAAGTGAAGACCCCCAAGTTCCACCCAATTTCTTGTAATGAGGAAAGTTAATTTAGAACTCACTCAATAAAAAGATTTTCCTGCTGAGAATGGATTTGTACCATTGTAAATAATAATAATGGAGAGACAGGTTATGGTAAAGTACTACTTCTGTATAAGAGCTGAACAAAAGAAACTCACTCACAGATCACTTAATGAACAAAAGAAAAAGAAACAAGCAAAAGATTTTTTTAAACACTCTAAAAATAGATAATAAACAATTATGACTCTTTCAAAAACAGAGATGGAAATCCACAAAATACACCTCAAATACACAACAGTCCCCTCTCATTTACCAATTTACTTTTTGTAGTTTCATTCACCTATAGTCAACTATAATCCAAAAACATTGAACAAAAAAATTCAAAAACAAATAATTTATAAGTTTTAAAGTTTGTACCATTCCGAGTAATGTGATGAAATCTCACACAGTACCACTTCATACAGCCCAGAAGGGAATCATAATTTGTGCAGTGTATCCCCTCTATACATACTACCTTCCCATCAGTATATTGTTATTATTGCTCTATTTTACTCAGTTGTTGATAATTTACTGTGCCTAATTTGTAAATTAAACTTTATCATAGGTATGTATGTATAGGAAAAACAGTATATATTTATGGTTTGGTAGTAGCCAAGGTTTTAGGCATACACTGGGGGTCTTGAAACAGCCATTTGGATCAAATAAAACTACCGTATTGTTATGAAACTAATGAAAACTGAACAGTCATCCTATAATCAAAGAACTTAATGAAACAATGTCTTCTATAAATGCTGGAAGAACTACAAGTGAAATGGAAGAGAAAATAAGGCCATCACAGAAATGAAAGTCACATTGGGAAGCAAAAGAGAAGAGAACTGATAAAACAAAATCAGGATCATGAAGGATAAGCCTGGGGCCACTGAACAAAACCAAAATTGCTTGAAGGAACCAGAGAAGAAATAAAAGCTATAGAAGACGAAGAACATGAAACACACACTTACTTAGGATCCCTAAAATGGAGAAAAATAAGACCTAAAAATTTTAAAAACATAATTCAAAATTCATATTTTTAAACAAATATTTGAATCTACCTGTTGAAAAATCACATGGTGTTTCAGTAAAAATGCATGCAAGTGGCCAAGAAATTATCATTCCTGAGAAAGACACTAAACTTCAAAGAGAAAGAAAGAATTTGGTCATGTTATACAGGGGCAAAAATCAGGAAAGTTTCAACTTTCCCACAGTCACAACATAATGCTGGAAGATGACAGAGAATGTCACATCCTTGGGGAAAATAAGAGGCACTCAAAAGATTTTGTAGTTGAAGCATTTTCCAGGCATAAAGAGACAAACATCATTTATAACGGGGAAGAATTTAGGAAGGACAGTCCCCTGAAGACATCTTGAAGAAACAAACCAGCAGCAGCAGTGGCAGTGAACAGCAAAGTCATTTATGCACAGAACTGAGAATGAACTTCTATTTCAACTGTCTGTGGACTTCACCAACCATGTCAAGCTCCAGAGGACTATGACTTATCCAAGGAGGAAGGCTGTCATGAGACCTAGGAGGAAAACAACTGATAAATATGGTTTAAAACAAACAGTTCACCTACAGTCTAAATAAAAATCTGTCAATTATTTCATGGTGTTAAAAGTACCTATTTAAAACCCTTTAGAAAAAAATAAATGAAAAGATAATAAAACAAAAGCCAAAGGACTGGTGATATAGCTCAGTTGGTAGAGTGCTTGCCTCGCAAGCACAAGGCCCTGAGTTCAATCCCCAGCACCACTAAAACAAAAAAAAAGCCAAGATCACATAGTAAATTATGATGTATTGAAAGTCTAAGTGTGAAACAAAGTGAAACAGTAAAGTTGAAAATAAAAGAATTAATGAAGACCTGTTTGGCAAATATAAACCAAAAGAAAGCAGTTATGATATTATTATCAGAGAATGTCGAATATGAGTCAAAAGGCACAAAATAAGGAAGGGAGAGGTGCTTTCACACAATGCTTACTATCCACAATAAGGAGCTAATGGTTGTATTTTTGTACCGAATAATAACAAAATATTCTTAAAGCAGAAAAATAAAATAAAAAGACATACAGAAATACAAGAGATATGGGAGACTCATCTCTCTCAGTGACAACAGATTAAGTGGAAGAAAAAATAATGATGAGCTAAGTTACCAGTCAATAAGATAGATACATTGATTTAAATTAAAGTCAGTATACTTTTCAAGGGCACATAAAACATTTTTAAATGGTCACAAAAAGCTAATAAACTGTTAAAAGTAAAAATAATACAGATAACATCTTTTTACATAAGGCTCATAAAAACTAATTATGAAAGTAGAAAAACAAAACACCCAGCTGCATATAAGTTTTAAATTTCTCACTAATACAATTTTTGCATCAAAGAAAATACTATAAATTAAAATTATTAGGCATCCAGGAAATAGCAATAGTTCAAATACCACACATCAGAAACAACAGAAACATCTAGAGTAGATATAAATTTATGTATTTAGATACTTAAGCAACTAACTAATTAAGAATACAGATTATTTAATATAGCATTCAAATAAAAATTTGGAAAAAACACAAACAAAAAGGAAATAATTGAGAATTAAAACAAAAAACAATAAAATAGAAAAATTAATAAATAGAACTCAGTCTCTGGAAGAAAAAATCAAAATTCATAAACTATTAACTAAGCTAAAAAAATCTGAGAGAAAATATAAATACATAACAAGTAAAATGAGTGACTGGTTTTAGTACAGAAGCTTGCACATAAAGGTACTCAGTAAACATTTGTTTTATAATTAAAGGAAATAATTAAACTACCTCAGATTTTAAAATGTTTAAATTACATTTCATTCAATTCTAAGACATGTATTAATAGCTTTGATGTTGAGATTTATCTTGCTATTGATAGTGTAGATAATTTAGCTGTTTTTCCTAGTGATTGCATGACCACAAACTCTCCACACTTCCCTCAACAACAACCATTTCAGAAGAAATTTCAGTCTGTTCATTGCCTAAGCTCCTTCATTGTCACTTTCTGAAAATAAAGACAATGCCATCTCAAAACTTACAAATGTGTGTCAATAACCTAAAAGAAAATCCAAAAGACAATGATATTTAGAAAGTACTACATATTGGTTGATACAGAAAACAATATTGTACAGAATGATAACAGCATCAATGACTTTGCCCACAAGAGTAAATCAGAAAAGTCAGACATTGTGTGTGAAAGGTCTTGAAATGTCTCCGGAACCTGAAACTATGGCCTTCATCATGTTTACTCAACCTCTGATGCAAAGATCCTGGTGTGTTAATGTGCCTCCCAGGACAAAAGGCTAATGGCTCTCCCATTCCTCCTCCTTCAATTCTATAGCATACTCTGAGATTTGACTCCATGGTGAATACTCTGCATCCTCCAAACAGACCTAAGAAATTGACTGAC
The DNA here is from genome assembly GCF_902686445.1 of Sciurus carolinensis. Lineage (NCBI taxonomy): Eukaryota > Metazoa > Chordata > Mammalia > Rodentia > Sciuridae > Sciurus > Sciurus carolinensis. Next base: position 29,830,201 of record NC_062219.1, read on the forward strand.
AGACTCCAGGATTTCTGATTCTTACCACTCCTTCTGTCTCCATGGCTGAGATCTACTCTACTGATAGAACAAACTAATATTGCATTGATGTTCTTATATCCAACTATTTTCCAGAATTATGATTAAAGATCACAGTATCCTTTGACTTCCAGTCCTTGCCAGATCTCCTCTATGATCCAGACTCCTCAGTATAACACAAGACTGAATTTACTTGAAACCCTTCAGCAAGACATGATTCTTGGCTCCAGGGAACAAAACAGTAAGAAGGAGTCCACAGATGCCCAGAGAACCACACATCATGGGGCTGAGAATAAGACCCAGAAAAAAATCTTAGAACTGTTTGAGTTTTCTAGTCCTACACACTGATAGTTAGGGAATTATATTTGAGCATTTTAAATAGTAATCAAACATTATGGTTTTAATAAGCATTTTTATTCATTTTGAGATGTTGCAACAAAAATAATAGGCTATACAGACTATAATTTTGATGGTCAACATTCAAACAAATAGATAAATTTGAACACTTTGGTAGCAATACAATAGCATTTAAAGCACTAGAAAAAGAAGAGCAGACCAATACCAAAAGTAGTAGAAGACAGGAAATAGTTAAAATCAGAGCCGAAATCAACGAAATCGAAACAAAAGAAACAATTGGAAAAATTAACAAAATAAATAGTTGGTTCTTTGAAAAAATAAATAAAATTGATAAACCCGTAGCCACACTAACAAAGAGAAAGAGGGAGAAAACTTAAATTACTAAAATTCGGAATGAACAAGGAAACATCACAACAGACACGAGTGAAATACAAAACATAATTAGAAGCTATTTCGAAAATCTATACTCCAACAAAACAGAAAACCTCGAAGATATCAACAAATTTCTAGAGACATATGAATTACCTAAACTGAACGAGGAGGACATACACAACCTAAATAAACCAATTTCAAGCAATGAAATAGAAGAGGTCATCAAAAGCCTACCAACAAAGAAAAGTCCGGGACCAGACGGGTTCTCAGCCGAGTTCTACAAAACCTTTAAAGAAGAGCTCATTCCAATACTCCTCAAACTATTCCATGAAATAGAAGAGGAGGGAACCCTCCCAAACTCGTTCTATGAAGCCAATATCACCCTGATACCTAAACCAGACAGAGACACATCGAGGAAAGAAAATTTCAGACCAATATCCTTAATGAACATTGACGCAAAAATTCTCAACAAAATTTTAGCAAATCGCATACAAATATATATTAAAAAGATAGTGCACCACGATCAAGTGGGTTTTATCCCAGGGATGCAAGGTTGGTTCAACATCCGGAAATCAATAAATGTCATTCACCATATCAACAGACTTAAAGTTAAGAATCACATGATTATTTCAATAGATGCAGAAAAAGCATTCAATAAAATACAGCATCCCTTCATGCTCAAAACACTAGAAAAAATTGGGGTAGTGGGAACATTCCTAAACATTATAAAGGCAATCTACGCTAAGCCCATGGCTAATATCATTCTAAATGGTGAAAAACTGAAAGCGTTCCCCCTAAAAACTGGAACAAGGCAGGGATGCCCTCTTTCACCAATTCTATTCAACATCGTCCTTGAGACTCTAGCCAGAGCAATCAGACAAACCAAAGAAATTAAAGGGATACGAATAGGAAAAGAAGAACTCAAACTATCCCTGTTCGCTGATGACATGATTATATATTTAGAGGAACCTGGAAATTCCACCAGAAAACTTTTAGAACTCATAAGTGAATTCAGTAAAGTAGCAGGTTACAAGATCAATGCTCATAAATCCAATGCATTTTTATACATAAGTGATGAATCTTCAGAAAGAGAAATTAGGAAAACTACCCCATTCACAATAGCATCGAAAAAAATAAAATACTTGGGAATCAATCTCACAAAAGAGGTGAAAGACCTCTACAATGAGAACTACAGAACACTAAAGAAAGAAATTAAAGAACACCTTAGAAGATGGAAAGATCTCCCATGTTCCTGGATAGGCAGAATTAATATCGTCAAAATGGCTATACTACCTAAAGTGCTATACAGATTCAATGCAATTCCAATTAAAATCCCAATGATGTACCTTGCAGAAATAGAGCAAGCAATTATGAAATTCATCTGGAAGAATAAAAAACCTAGAATAGTTAAAGCAATCCTCAGTAGCAAGAGCGAAGCAGGGGGTATTGCAATACCAGATCTTCAACTCTACTACAAAGCAATAGTAACAAAAACGGCATGGTATTGGTACCAAAATAGACAGGTAGATCAATGGTACAGAATAGAGGACATGGACACAAACCCAAATAAATACAATTTTCTCATACTAGACAAAGGTTCCAAAAATATGCAATGGAGAAAAGATAGCCTCTTCAACAAATGGTGCTGGGAAAACTGGAAAACCATATGCAATAGAATGAAATTAAACCCCTATCTCTCACCCTACACAAAACTCAACTCAAAATGGATCAAGGACCTTGGAATCAGACCAGAGACCCTGCATCTTATAGAAGAAAAAGTAGGTCCAAATCTTCAACTTGTTGGCTTAGGATCAGACTTCCTTAACAGGACTCCCATAGCACAAGAAATAAAAGCAAGAATCAACAACTGGGATAGATTCAAACTAAAAAGCTTTCTCTCAGCAAAGGAAACTATCAGAAATGTGAAGAGAGAGCCTACAGAGTGGGAGAATATTTTTGCCAACCATACCTCAGATAGAGCGCTAATTTCCAGAATCTATAAAGAACTCAAAAAACTCTACACGAAGAATACAAATAATCCAATCAACAAATGGGCTAAGGAAATGAACAGACACTTCACAGAAGAAGATGTACAAGTAATCAACAGATATATGAGAAAATGTTCAACATCCCTAGTAATTAGGGAAATGCAAATCAAAACTACCCTAAGATTTCATCTCACCCCAATTAGAATGGCGATTATCAAGAATACAAGCAACAATAGGTGTTGGCGAGGATGTGGTGAAAAAGGAACACTCATACATTGCTGGTGGGGTTGCAAATTAGTGCAGCCACTCTGGAAAGCAGTGTGGAGATTCCTCAGAAAGCTTGGAATGGAAACACCATTTGACCCAGCTATCCCACTCCTTGGTCTATACCCAAAGGACTTAAAATCAGCATACTACAGAGATACAGCCACATCAATGTTCATTGCTGCTCAATTCACCATAGCCAGATTGTGGAACCAACCTAGATGCCCTTCAGTTGATGAATGGATAAAGAAACTGTGGCATATTTATACAATGGAATATTACTCCGCAATGAAGAATGATAAAATTATGGCATTTGTAGGCAAATTGTCGAAATTGGAGAATATCATGCTAAGTGAGATAAGCCAATCTCAAAAAACTAAAGGACGAATGATCTCGCTGATAAGCGGATGAGGACATATAATGGGGGTGGGAGGGGTTAGCATTAGGTTTAGGGTTAGGTTTAGAGTTAGGCTAAGGAGAGCGGTAAGAATGAAGGAAAGAAGGACTGTATAAAGGGAAAAGGGTGGGAGAGGTGGGGGGGAAGGGAAAAAAAATAAACATCATTACCCTATGTAAACGTAAAAAAATAAATAAATAAAAAATAAATTAAAAAAAAAAAATAGCATTTAACATAAACTCCATCTGGGAGAAGTACCAGTCTGAGCAATAAGCTAAGATTTGTTGACAAAAGCTTTATGGAGAACAAGTGAGTGTATTTATAAAGCAATGGCAATCAATGGAAATCAATTCTTTGATTAATATAGGAATTATTGTGCTGGCACAGTATTATTAAATATCAGTATGATCTACTTGCTTTTTCCTAGAGATTGCTAATCTAATTCATATATTCTCAGTGGGAAAAGATTTTAATGCAACATTTTTTGCCTGACGTTTAGAAGCATTTATTACAATTTAAAATGGCCACACCCCTTGGTTCAACAGTGCTACTTTCAAACATTTATCCAGCAAAAAAAAAAAAAAAAAAAAAGACAGTTGTACAGGTATACAAAGATGTATGTTCATTAGAGAAATGTAAATCAAAACTACTCTTAAGATTCATCTCACTCCAATCAGAATGGCAATTATCAAGAATATAAGCAACAATAAATGTTGGTGAGGATGTGAAGGAAAAGGTATACTCATACATTGCTGGTGGGAATGCAAATTGGTGCAACCAGTAGAGAAAGCAGTATTGAGATTCCTAAGAAAACTTGGAATGGAACCACCATTTGACTCAGTTACCCCACTCTTCAGTTTATAACCAAAGTACTTACAATCAACTTGCTATAGTGACACAGCCACATCAATGTTTATAGCAACTCAATTCGCAATAGCTAAACTATGGAACCAACCTAGTTCAATGGACGAATGAATAAATAAAATGTGGTGGTGGTGGTGGTGGTGGTGGTGTGTGTGTGTGTGTGTATGGAATATTACTCAGTTTTAAAGAAGAATTAAATTATGGCATTTGCTGGTAAATGGATAGAGTTAGAGAATATCATGCTAAGTGAAATAAGCCAACCCAAAAAATCAAAGGCTGGATTTTTTTTCTGATATGCAGATGTTAATTCACAATAACAGGAGGAGGGATAGAGAAGAAGAGAGTTACTTTTTATTAGGTAGAGGGGAGTGAAGGGAGGGGAAAGGGTATGGGGTAAGGAATGATGGTAGGGTGAAACAGACACTATTACCTAATGTACATGTATTACTGAATGACCAATATGATCCTGCAATATGCATAATCAGAAAAATGAGAGATTACACTCTAGGTATGACCTATCAAAGTATATAAATGCATTCTGCTATGATATACAATTAGAACAAATAAAATAAAATAAGTTTTAAAAAGATGTATGTTCAATGATATTCACTGTAGCATTTTTATAAAACTAAAAGTTTGGAACCTAGATGACCCTCAATAAGGATAATAATATCTGGTTAAACAGATATAATACACCCATTTAATGGAATATTAAGCAGTATTGCGATTCCTAAGAGTTCCTAAGATTCCTAAGAATTTGTGGATCTTAATTACTTGTTATGGTTTGAATGTTTGTCTCTTAGAATTCATGTTAGAAACTTAAATAGTATTTGGAGGTGGGACTTCTGGGGGGTAATTGGGTCATAAGGGATATGCCTTATGGACTAATGGGTTACTAAGGGAGTGACCTTTTTTATATATATAAAAGCAAACTCTTTTTGTGTTGTATCATGTTTTCTTTCTTCACAAACACATTATTACAATAATAAAAATTAAATTAAAAATATTTTAAGATTCTGTTGCATTTGTTTTTACTGTAGCATATTCTTATACTGCTGCCCCCAAGAAAGGAGAAAACTCTGCAATGCTACCAGTACAGAACAATACAGAAAATGTCACTTCCCTACTGTACTGGAAAATTGTGTGCATCACAAATTCATATATTAAAGTTCTAACATCCAGTATCTCAGAATGTGACCCCAGGTGAAGGATGGGAAGAGCAATATTAAGAAATCAAGGAGATGTTAGAAATAGAATAGATTTCTCATATTGTTCTTTGTTTGGTTGAGGGAAAATTATTCAACACAGCTGTTAGGTTAATGTTTCCACAAAATCTGCTATGTATTAGAGGAGGGAAACAATTATAAAAGATAAATGTGTTTTTGTTCTATTATTTCATTGGTTATATGTTAAAGAAAATGAACTGAGTATGAGAATCTCTCTCAAGAGCTCCCTAATGAACACCAGTGACTCACCCTTTCTTAGCAAAGAATAGATTTCATAATCAAATGAAAAAGTAGTTCTTCAAAATGAACAACAGTACATTGCGAAGCAGTGAAATCCAGGGACACAAAGCACAAATATCCTATTCCCATACTTGCATGTTGTTGGCTGTCACACTTAGAATGTCATGCTTGGAATGACTGAGGAGTGAAGTCAATTCCTGATTTTCCACATAATGGAGGTGAGCATAACTGACCTAGAAGATCCCTGGTCTCTAGCCATACACTCAAGTGTAATTTTTTTTTAAGAAAAATTATTTTATTTGTTCTAATTAGTTGTGCATGACAGTAGAATGCATTTATACAGTTTGATAAATCATACATAAGTGGAGAGTAATCTCTCATTTTTCTGATTATACATATTACAGGATCATATTGGTCATTCAGTCATACATGTACATGATTAAATAATGTCTGTTTCACTCTACTGTCACTCTTTCCCCCATACCTCTTCCCCTTCCTTCACTCCATTCTACCTAATATAAAGTAACCCTATCTCCCCCAAACCCGCATTGTGAATTAGCTTCTGCATATCAGAGAAACAAGTGTGTGAAAAATACTTCTGCTTGAGCTACCTAATTTCTATGTCAAACCCTCATGCCAAGGTAAGGATAGGAAATTTTGAAAATCCCATTCAGGAAATTTAGGACTCTCCAGTCTCACAGCACCATCTGGGAATTTTGGGAATTTTGCCACTATTTTGGGGATCTTTCTGCCAAGAAGGGCTCTCAGTACACTGTTAGCATGGTGCAAGGGAGGGAGGAGCAGAAATGGAGATCTGTGGATGGCAACCTATGCCCCTCAGGCCTACACGCTCATGCCAGCCCCTTTGCCATGTTCCTGGAGACTCATCCAGATCTGCACCCCACAGTATAACCACACTTAAGCTGACGTGGCAATTCCAGGAAGCTTCTTTCTTGGGCCCATCCATCAGGGAATCTAGGTGGAACACAATGGCTGCCTCCCCTTATCCAGTACCACCTGTAGGAGGGGCCACCAGGGACTCAGAGGTCTGAGATGGAACCAGAGCCCCTCTTTCTGATTCCCACCCACTTGTGTTACCATCACATCCTTTCTGTTCCATCTTTGGCCCATGCTTTCATATATATACCTTGGTGAGCCTTTATCTTCCAAAAGACAAAAGCAGTAATCACCTATGATATTTCTCTCAAAGAATTTATGTCTAGCCAAAGATTCTCCAATGTCCCAAAGATACAAGCATTTGCCAGGAAATTTCCTGGATTTGGGAGAAGTTGTTTTTGTTTGGTTGGTTTGGTTTGGTTTGGTTTGGTTTGTTTTTTGTTCTCTTTCACATCATATCCTTTCCCCGAGATAGTGAAAAGAAAGCAACTTTGCTTTTTAAAGGACAGGAAATGGAATTAATCAACAGGAAGGAAAAGTAGACATATATTTCTTAAAATATTCTAATCAAAATATCTCATGAATTTATATTCTTACTTCATAATTAGTCTATATATGGTAATGACTGATATTCTGAAAACTCAAGGCAAACAGAATAACAAACTATTGTTCTTTATTAAGCTTTCCTACACTTTCCTTCTTGGACACCTTCATGAATTGTATTGGAATTAAAAAATACAGTATTGGTGTTATTTTTTGTACTATCTACAAAAAAAATTAAAAGTCTATAGGAGATAAATCAGATAATATATGGTTAATTCTGAAAATAAGATACAAAAATCTTAAGTCCTGAAGTCTGCCAGTATGTACACCTCTGAAGGATTCAGATGGTGCTGTAAAATGAAGGTCCGTACACTGGCCACATTCTCTTACTTCTGAACTTCTCTGCTTTCTCCCAGAACAAGACAAATTCAGGACCTAGAGGGTGTTATTAAGACCAATTTCCTGTCTTTTGCCAGGTAGCTACTGTTTTTGCCATAACACAATGATCTGGGGAACTAATTAATCCTGTTCCCGCTGCACCTGGAGTAGGATTCCTTCCAAAATGACTTATCAGTTGAGTTTCTTTGGCTGTAAGCAACAAAAACCAATTTTAGCTAATTTAAAATTAAAGAGAATGTATCACTTCTCATAGCTGAAATTTCTAGAGTTACAATGATTTCAGACAAGCTTGATTAAGACCTCATCCCTAGAGGCAGTCTGATGGTTCCTGACATCCTCAGGTTTTGACATGAGGCAGCAGAAGAGGGAGCCAACTTCCCAATAGCTCAAAGAAAGGTCCAGGCATTTAATCCCAAATCTTGTGCCAAATCACTCACTGCCATCATGAGAACTGAATCACATGAAAATAGTCTGGGGTTGCAAGCCACAGGATTTTTGTCACAATTAACTTTGCTTCTGTAGAACAAAAAACAGCCATATATACATGTATAAGCACTGGTTTTGTTATAATAAAACTTTATTTTTGAACACTGGAACTTGAACATTACGCAATTTTTATGTATCATGAGATTACATCCTTCTTTGTACTTTTTGCAACCATTTAAAGACATCAAAACCATTCTTAGCTTTATACAGTAGTATCCATTTCACTTGAAGCACATAAACCGAAAATAAGAGAGAAGTGCGTTCCTCCAAGCAAATTTGGGAGGGTGAATGCTGAGCAATAAACAAAATAAATGTTCACTCCAGCACCATGATGCTTCACAATTTTAGTCCACATGAGATGTTCTATCCAGTGAACTCCATCTTAAGGTAGAAGGATAACAAACAGCCCACCCCAGCTCCTCATGCTGTCCCTAATCCTCTACCACTTGCCATTAGGAGTTGTCCAGAAGACGCAGTCCAAATAACTATCTGCTTTCTGTGACATCAGCAAAACAAGCAGGTACCAGTTGAAGAGCTCTGCATCACTGTCCCTACTAGCATTTCCTAGCCAAGATACAACCACTAGTGCAACAGCGCCACCTGAGGGCTGCCGTGGGAAGTGCCCATCAGAGAACCTGGATGTAGAAGTTGTGGATATAGCTTTTACCATCATCCATATAATGCCAGAAAAGATGTTATCCTAGAATAAGAGAGTTCCAAGATGATCAAGGGTTCTCGGTGAATCCTGAGGCTCACAAGATGACAGCATAAATTCATTCTCAATTTCCCCACCTCATCTACTCAAATTACTGGTTTCACCTAACAGAGAAAGGGTTTTAACAATGCTTCACTATATCTGTGACATGAAGTTCTTGGTGCTGAAGCTCCTGTTTATTGATGACCAGTTGCTCACCCATCCTAACTCCCTTGCCCCTAAACCTTGGTTCTTTAAACAAGCTGTACAGTAATACCATAGGGGCAGAGGCTAAAAAAGCACAAATGCCTAGGCTACTTCCCAGCCAATTAACTCAGAATTTCTGTGGGAAGGACACAGGCATCTCTTGGGGTGATAATAATATGTAGACAGGGCAGAGAACTTCATCCTTAACCATCCAAACTAATATTTCCCTTTCCTACATGGAGGCCATTCTCATTCAGAAAAATCCAAAGAGAGTAACCCTCATTTTGGAAGCTGATTCTGCAGAAAACTGATCCCAGAGTCAGTTCTCCCAATGAGAATGGGAGTTTTTAGCCACCAAAACCTCATATGACAGATAGAGGCATTTATTTCCCTTTTGCTTTTGCTCTACAACACCACAGCTAAGAAAAAACATAATCCAGCATCCATAACTGCATCATCCCCTACCCACTCCCAAAAAAGAACTTATTTAATTCCTCTGTTTTTGATAAGCAGGTGTGATACCTTTGCACAGGGATTCCTTCTTCTAGGAATGTGCTTTCTCTCTGCAACTCAAACTCACTCTGGTTCCATCTTCACCTGCTAACATTTGCTTCAGATAACAATCATTCCCTGATGAGATAACCACCAATTTGCTCAGAATTCCTTGCTTCTTGCTATCATAGTATATAGTACACTGTATAATACTGCTTTCATCCAGTCTAAGCACCATCAATTATGAAACACTATTAGTTTATGTAACCCTACGGAGAAAAAAAAAAAACTGCCAATAAAATTATAATAAAACCTTATCACTTAGAATTTTTATATTTTTATTTTATACAAATTTAAAGAACTCTTTTGGTATAATTATGAAGCATATCAAAGAGCCCAGGGTTTTGTTAGCGTTTTTTATTTAACCAACTGATAGTTTCAATTTTTCTTCAATCAAATCACATGTCACAGAAAGTTAAGCGGCTGCTGTTCAAACTCAGCAGGAAGTTTCTGATATTGAAGTTTGACACCTTAAAGACAGTCCTGCATTAGGAATGAATTGGTCACATTAGCTCCTTGTTGTTTTGAAATTTCTTTCATCTCTTCAGAGGAATTTGGCAATTTCTCTTGCCTTTAGTTGAAATGTCTAGCACGTGATACTGGAAATCCTCAAACAGTTACGTGCATATGAATCATTTGTGGATCTCATTAAAATGCAGATTCTGGTATTGAAAATTGGGATGGGTGTTGGGGGCTGTGCCAGCCAGAACGGTGCCTGATCACATCGGCTGTGAGGAGGTTAATTAACATAAGCACACTCAGGAGATTTATCACTGGCCGTATTCAGTTAAGTCCACACGCACAACATGTGCACAGGTGTTCCCGAGCGTGCCTGCTTGGGCCTGCTCGTTTTAACCCTTGCCGTGATGGGGCAGCTGGCTCCTCGCCTGATCACAACTGGCGTGGCCCGCCCTCCACCTCCTGGAGGTGATATAAGCGGGCAGTAGGTGGTGGCGCGACAGTAAGGAGCAGTAGCAGGCAGAGAAAAGTGGCAAGACGAAAAGAAGCAGCGAGTAGGGGCAGCGGCAAGCAGAGAGAAGCAGTGCACCTTTAGCACATACTCCTAGCATGCACCTTTAGTTCACAGGATGCAGGACGCATCTTTAAGAAGCAGCAGAACTAAGAAGAAATAGATCTCTGATAAGCGTAGAAAACTCTCTTTCTCTAAAACTTTCTCTCTAAGCAAAGTTTCTCTTCCTCTAAGCAATTCTCTTCCTCTAAGCAAAGTCTCTCTTCCTGATACGCAAAGTTTCTCTTCCTCTAAGCAAAGCCTATCTTTCTCTCAAAGTCTCTCTTCCTCTATAAATTAGTGAATATAGGAAAAATAGTTTATTTCCAGGCCCCTCCGATAAATACCTGCACAATTGTTGCTGCGGGCAGCGACAGATGGGGGCTTAAATTCAGCATTTCTTACAAATCTTTAGGTGAGGTTCATGTTGCTGAACCAAAGACCACCTGTGGATAGCAAAGTGATAGGCACACTTTTGCACATATCTCAGTCACAGTATCTTACACAATCTCTCCAACTTGCCATTTTTGCTTAGGACCTATAAAACATTTTAATAATTTGCAATAAAACAAGAAAAGGGGGTTTTCCCTCCAGTGATAAACACTTACCTCCCTGATATCAAATATACACCCCATTTCACCATTTCTAGCTTTTCTATTTATGTAACTTTTTGCTCTAATGCTGAATCATAGTGTAATTTTTAAAGGCATTATAAATGGCAATTAACTAAACTTGTGCAGTATCAACAATGCACATACCTTAGTGAAGGGAAGATTGTATCAACAACTGTGACCAAGTTTGCACCCATATAAACCAAGAATATTTATTACTGCCACCCAGGGCAGCATGGAATACACCATCATGTGTAAGATGCAATCTGATTTCTGAGATGTAAAACAAAAAATTCATCAAGGGCTGGGGATATAGCTCAGTTGGTATAGTGCTTGCCTCGCAAGTACAAGGCCCTGAGTTCAATTCCCAGCACCGCAAAAAAAAAAAAAAAAAATCATCAATGTCAGGGACCAAGAAGTTCTCATTCTGAGAACATTCTGACCTTTACAATAAGCAGCAGCGCCCCTCCCCCCCTCCTGGCTGATAATTCTGACAGTATGGCGCCTATGCTGTCCCGACCCGCGGGACATCAACGCGGACGGCAAACCTAAGAGAGAAGGAATGAAGGGACAAGAGACGCAGGGAGAGACAGCAAGACAGGAATTCTGATCAAGCTGCAAATTTTTATTGTTCTCACGGGTATTTATGCTGAGGGAATGAGGGGTATGACGAGGTGCAGCCTGGTTGGTTGTATTCTTCTGCTGGGTTCCTGATAGGGTGCAAATTCGCGCTGGCGGGAAGGTGAAGTTCTCGCCGGCGGGAAAGTGTAGTCCCGGAAAATAATTCTGTAGTTGTCTGTTCTTGCCCCTTTTATTCAACGATACTGTAAGTTACCTGAGAACAAGAACTAAAAAGGCTTTGTATAAAGGACAGCACAGTGTGGGCATGAGGTGAGATAGGAATGAAGTCCTGATACTTCCCTGATGTTTCAGCTGTGCTAGGAGTCAGTGACTCATGCTTATTTATAACCCACACATATTTGAAATGTTCTCTTGATGTGCCTGCCCAGGGCTTACTATGAGTAAACTGAGGACAACCAATGTGCCTTGTCAGCTAACAATAGCCCTGGGTGGTGGCAGTGGTATTGAAAACAGCTTATGGTGTGATTCTTTGAGATCCAGATTACTGCAATTTGCCTTTTGATCCACCATGACTGGTTCACACCCACTCTCCTGGATAGCCTGCTTCATTTTCCCTTTTTTCCTGAGTGATGAATCAAGTCAATAGAAATTCAGTATCCCTACATTGTTACTCGCTTGGGCCATTTAGTTCAAAAGCTTATTAAAGTATATGAGTCCCTGGTCGTCAAAAAGAAACATGGGAAAGATTATGTTAGCATTTTGCAAAAGCATTTCATGAAACAGAGTGTTCATTAACAGAGAAGTTAGAAATATAAATCAATAATTACTGAGAAAAATGCAAAATCTTAGTAATTATGAAAAAACATTTTAATTATCTGGTTTTTAAAACTTACAAATCATAGTACCATAATAAGTCAGCTATTCAAATAAGAAAAGTATACCACTTAAAGAAATCTCATTGAAATGGAAATGAATTTTTTATATTCCAAAAGCAAGAAAATGTAAATAGAGCCTTTCTTTACATTTAGAGCTAGTTGGGGCCTTAGAAATTGTCTTCTCTAAAACCCTTCATGTTCATAAGGTTCAAATTTTTGTACGTCTTTCCAGCCTGATAATTCTAATATTCTTTATAATTTTAACACATTCATGTGAAAACATGAGGTTGTTCAAATAATCAATTTATAACAATAAAGCTTCTTTTACATGTTTAAATCACAATATTTTATATTAAGTATTCCCCATTTAGAGAAGTGAAGTGAAAAAAAAAAAAACCATTAAGAGAAGTCTCTGCCTATAACTCTGCCAATATACAATGGAAACCATTAAAAAAAATACAACCAGTGACCCTTGTTAGGAAAATACACAACCAATGATTTCATTTGTCAAGGGCACTAATAGCAGTATATTTCTTCTAAAGTCTAGGATATCTACAAATCAAAGTTTCCCTTTTTATTTTGGGACACTATTCTTCTAAGGGTGGAGAAAATATCCTCCAATTTTAAGTCAGATTTACTATAGAAAATACTTTTCTTCTCATTGAGAAAATCATTTAATTTTGGTTTTTTTAATCGACAAATTCAAAATTATGACTCTCGTATTCATTGCCTTTTCCTAACAGAAAAGACCTCTTTGTGAGTACCAGGTTTTGTGGTAGACAGGAGTAAAAAATCCAAGACCCTGTTTCAGTGAGTTGACACAAGTGTTTTGTGAGTATAAGCACAGATATTTGATCATTTTACAGGAATAAACTGAATGCTTTCCTAATGGAATGGGGTCTTTTAATAAAACCAATTTCTCAGAGGGATTAAATGATAAAATTTTTTATGTATTTCTTGTCTCCACAAGTTCTACAGTTGAGTATGTCTTACTGTATTCTATTCATGGAACCAGAGCAGTCAAGAGGGCTCATGTAAATTATGCTCTGTGCTTTGAAATGTCCACAATTTAGAGAACAATAGGTTTTTCTATAAATGAATTGAGCAATAACTATGATACGCTAATCAGTCTAGACAGGACCTCCTCTACTTCCTCTTTCTTCTTCTTCTTAACACCTTTATTGACATGTAATTGATATACATTCCATTCACACACTTAAAATGTACAATAAATGGTTTTTAGTATATTGACAGGATTATGCAACCATCACCAATTTTTAAACATTTCATCAACCCCCAACGAAATCCCACACCATTAGCATTTCCCCCCATTTCCTCCCATTTCTTCTCAACACATCTGGACCCAGGTAACCACTAATCTATTTTCTTTTGTCATGTATTTGTTATTTTGGACATTTCATATATGTTTTGTGAATTACATTTCATATATTAAAAATGTGATGTTTTGAAATTAGTTTTCCAGAAGTTTGGTACATTGCATCTTTCTAAGTCTTCTCAAAATATTTTCTAACTTCTCTTGTGATTTCCTCTTTGGCCCTTGGTTTCCACATATGTGTGAATTCCCCAAATTTGTTATTAATTTCTAATTTTGTTCCACTATTGTCAGAGAACAGACTTTGATTTCAATAATTTTAAATATAACAAGAATTGGTTTTTGGTCTAGCATATAGTCTATCTTGGAGAATGTTCCATGTGCACTTGAGAAGAAAATGCACTCTGCTATTGTTGGCTGGATTGTTCCATAGATCCCTGGTTGATAGTGTTGCTCAAGGATCTTTTTCCTTGTTGCTTTTTTGCTTAGTTGTTCTAGTCATTATTAAAAATGAGGTCTTAAAGGATCCAAATATTATTGCTGAATTACCTGATGTTTCTTCTTCCAGTCCTGTCAGAACTTTCTTCATGTATTTTGGAGCTTAACTATGAAGACCCCTACATGTTCATGATTGTTAAATACTCCTGATGGATCCATATTTCATTATTACAAAAGCCATTCTAGTAAACTTTTTGTTTTAAAGGCTGTTTTGTCTGATAATTGTATAGACCTCTAATTGTCTTATGGCTACTATTTGCATGATATTTCTTTTTCCATTCTTTACTTTCAATTTATTTATACATTTGAATCTAAAGAATGTTTTCTGAAGAGTTGGATATTGTTTTAATATCTAGTTTGACAATCTCTGATTCTAATATGATTGTTTAATTCATTCATATTTTGAATGTCATTATTGATAAATGTCTTAGTCAGTTTTTCACCCTGGTGACCAAAAGACCTGACAAGAATAATTAAAGGAGGAAAAGTTTATCTGGGGGCTCAGTTTCAGAGATCTTAGTCCATAGACAGCTGGCTTCTTTCCTCCAGCCCTCAGTTTAGGCACAAACTAAAGGTGGAGGTATGGCAGAGGAGAGCAGCTGGGAACAAGGCCACCAAGAAGCAGAGAAAAAGCTCTGTGCAACAAGAACGAAATATAAACCTCAAAGGTATGCCCCCAGGTATCCACCTCCTTTAGCCATACCCTACATGCCTACAGTTACTACCAACTTGATCCCTATCAGGGGATTAATGCACTAATTAGGTTAAGCCTCTTACCATCAGTCATTTCATCTTCAAACTTTGTTCTTGCATTGTCTCTCACATGAGTGTTTGGGGACACCATTTTCTTTTTGTTTTCTGTATATTACATGTCTTTGCTATTGTTATGGTCTTCACTTATTGCATTCTTTTATACTAAGTAAATATTTTCTAGTTTAAGATTTTTAATCCCTTTAATTTTAAAAAATATTTTTCTGTAATTTTCTTAGTAGTTACTGAGACTTTACTATCTGCATCTTAACTTATCAAAGTCTACTTTAGATTTAGACTACCAATTCAAATGATATGTAAACATTACTCCTACACAGTTCTATTATTTATTTATCATTTATTAATTTATTATTAATTAATTAAGTAATTGTTTATTATTATTGATTATTATTTATTTATTATTATTTATTCTGTACTAATATTATTATATGCATTACATTGATATATGTTATAAGCCCAACATCACATTGCTATAAGTTTTACCTTTTTTTTTAAAGAAACCAGGGGAAGAAAGGATATATATATATTCTATATATATATGTGTAAATACATACATATACATACATATATATTTATATACATATATACATATACATACATATATATACATACATACATATACATATATACATACATACATATACATACATTTATAGGTATTACATGTTATAATAGGTAATTATATATTATGTGTTATATAATATAGTTACATCTTGTATACAAAGTAATTATATATAATTATATATTATTATCTACAATTTCTTTTAAAAATAAGAGAAAGAAAGGAGGAGAAATTTGCATTTAAATGATCTTTTATGTATTTACCAATGCTTTTGGTATATCTGTGGATTCAAACTGCTGTCACTTGATTTCTGTCTGAAGAATTTTTTTAAGGTGGATCTATGCTATGAATCTAGAATATCCCCTAATGTACCATGTTAATAGTAAAGGCTTGGTACTCAGGTTGATGCTATTAGAAGGTGTTGGAACCTTTCTGGAGAGGTCTTAGATCACTTAGGTGCACTCAAAAGGGACTGTGGGACACAGGTATCTTCCTCTCTCTGCTTCCTGGTCACCATGATGTGAGCAACTTGTGCCACTATATGCTAGTGTCATGATGTACTGCCTCACTAAAGGCCCCAAAACAGCCAGGTCCAACCAACCATAGAATGAAACTTCTGAAACCATAAGCTCAAATAAACCTTTTTTATGAGTCGATTATCTCAGATGTTTTACAGTAACAGAAAGTTGACTAAAACAGTCAGCTAACAAAAATAAAATCTGTGTTCATTTATCCAAGAATATTTTGTTTTCATTTTTGAAGAATATTCTTGTTGTTAGACATAACATTATTGGTTGGCACAGCTTGCCATTCCGTATTGTGAATATGTCATCCCACTAGAGCAATATGCTTCCATTGTCAGTTGTTAACCTTATTGGTGTTCCCTTGTATTTGACGAGTTATTTTTCTCCTGCTGCTGTCAATGTTTTATCTTTTTCCTTACCTTTTAATACTTCTACTTTGAAATGTCTGCATGTAGATCTCTTTGCACTTTCCCTACTGGCAATTTAATCAGTTTTTTCAATATGTCTGTCATGTTTTTCATCAAGTTTCGAAGGTTTTCAGCCCTCACATCATTGATTTTTTTTATGTTCCCTTCAATTTACCTCTATTTGTGGTATTCCCATTAAACATTATCTCTGTTCAATTTCCTTCGTATTTTTCCCTATTATTCAAATCACATAATATTTATCAATCCACCTTCAACTTTTGTCTCTTCTTCCAGTTCAAATGCAATATTAAACATTCAATTAAATATTTTATTCTAATTATTATACTTTTCAACTCCAGAATTTCCATTTTCTTCTTTGTAAAATAATTTTGATCTCTTTATCAACATTTTCTACTTGATGAGACATTGTCCCCAGACCCTTTTCACTTCTTTTTTTTTAAAATTTGTTCTTTTTAGGTATGCATGACAGTAGAGTGTCTTTTGGCATATTATACATTCATGGATTATAACTTATTTTACTTAGGATCCTATTCATGTGTTTGTACATGATGTTGAGTTACCCTGATTATATATTCAAATACAAATACAAAGGATAGGAAAGTTATGTTGGATTAATTCTACTGTCCTTCCTTTTCGCCTCCCCCCACCCCTCCTTTCATTCCCATTTGTCTAATTCAATGGACTTCTATTTTTCCCCTTCCTACCCTCCCTTGTTGTGGGTTAGCATCCATGTATCAGAGACAACATTTGGCCTTTGGATTTGAGGGATTGGCTTATTTCACTTAGCATGACAGTCTCCAGTTCTATCCATTTATCGACAGATCCCATAATTTCATTCTTCTTTATGGTTGTGTGTATGTATACCATATTTTCTTTATCCATTCATCTTTTGTAGGGCACCTAGGTTGGTTCCACAGTTGGGTTATTGTGAATTATGCTGCTGAAAACATTGGTGTGGCTGCATCACTGGAGTATGCTGATTTTAAGTCTTTGGGTATAGACCAAGGAGTAGGATAACTGGATCAAATGGTGGTAAGATTTTCTCTCATTCTGTAGACCCTCTCTTCACATTATTGATTATTTCCTTTGCTTTGATTCTTGATTTTACTTCTAGTACTTTAGGAATATAATTGAAGAAGTTGTTCCTAAGTCAACATGATATAGAGTTGGGCCTACTTTTGCTTCAAGTAAGTGCAGGGTGTCTGGTCTAATGTCTAGGTCCTTAATCCTCTTTGAGTTGAATTTTGTGCAGGGTGAGAGCTAGGGATTCAAATTCATTCTACTGCATATGGACTTCCAGTTTTCCCAGGACCATTTGTTGAAGAGGCTATCTTTTCTCCAATGTATGTTTATGGCGCCTTTGTCTAGTATGAGATAACGGTATTTACTTGGGTTTATCGCTGTGTCTTCTATTCTGTTCCATTGGTCTTCATGTCTGTTTGTGTGCCAATACCATGCCATTGTTGTTACTATGGCTCAGTAGTATAATTTAAAGTCTGGTGTTGTGATATCTCCTGCATCGCTTTTCTTGCTAAGGATTGCTTTGACTATTCTGGGCCTCTAATTTTTCTAAATGAATTTTACTTCTTTAACTATGGAGTTCTTTAATTCTTTGAATATATCATAATAGCTTCTTTGATGATTTTCCTTGATCAATAGGAACTAAGTTACAGTTAGATAGAAATAAAAAGTTTGGTGTGCAATTGAAAGTAGGGTGACAATATACAACAATTATGTGCTTTATATTTCAAAAAAGCAAGAAGAAAGATTCTGAATGTTTTCAACATATGGAAATGATAAGTGAGGAGAAATATTTAACATGATTGAATATTACATATACACACATATCAAAACACCACATGAAACTCCATTAATATGCAAGTTTTTGTGTTTTCATGTATCAGTTAATTTTTTTTAAAAAAACCCAACCAGCTAAATTATAAACCAGTTACAAGTTTATCAGAAAGGATCATACAAAGGTATAACTAGGCAGATTCCTCCCACAGTTGGAGGAAACAACGTCAAGGACCAGCCTCAAAGGTCACTCTTACAAAGAGGTCTGAATTTAAATGGATCATATTGTGGAGCAATTAATCACCCAAGGCAATATTAAAAACAATGAAACAATAAGCCAGCTATTAGTGGAGGTTAATTATTGAATGTGAAACCACGGAGGTAGACAGATTAATAATGAGATCAGGGAAAGATGATATCAAAAAGAGTACTTCTAACACTGCTTCATCTCGGGGTGATTGTGCACATACCCAAAGTATTGACCTTTGCGGAATAAAGTCACAGAAGGTAACATAGGCATCATTGTAGTTGTCCAAATTAGGTACAAAATATATTAACAAGCAAACAAAAACAAGTTTGAAGAGAGGTTCAATATGCAGAGTTGCTATAATATATTATTTAAAGTGTACAGTTTTCAACTTTCAACTATGAGACATACAAAGAAATAGGAACGTGTGATCCATATACAGGGGAAAAGTAGACAACAAAAACTGTCTTTTAATATAAAATTCTATAAAAGATAATTATAAGTATCATTTCAAAAATATTCATGTTTCACCTGTAATCCCAGCAGTTTGGGAGGCTAAGGCAGGAAGAAGTTAGCCTCAATCATAGTGAGACTCTAAGCACTGAGTGAGACCCCACCTCCAAATAAAAAATAAAAAGGGCTGGGGATGTTGCTCAGTGGTAAATCACACCTGGATTTAAACCCTGATGCTAAATTTTTTTAAATAATAAAAATTAAAATATTCATGTTTTCTGTAAAGAAAACAAATGTTGTTATTAAAATATCAACTTGTTTCAAACTATATTCTTTATAATAGAATCCAACTGCTTGAGTCTAAAGATTCTCCCAAGTAGTGGGTTCTAGCAGTAATATCACATTATTTATAGTACTTTTAGTATTTACATATTCATTCATCCTTGTTTTAGTCAGCTTTTTCACTGCTATGACTAAAAAATTTGACCAAAACAATTTTAGGAGGAAAATTTTAAGGGCTCACAGTTTCAGAGGTCTTAGTCTACAGAAGGACGGCTCCATTCCTTGGGGCTTCAGGTGAAGCTGAATATCATAGTGGAAGAATGTGGTAGAGGGAAGCCCCTTACATGGTGGTCAGAAAGCAGAGAAAAAAGGACATGACTCTCCAGATACAAAATATGTACCCCATAGCCACCCCCTGTTCCCACCTCCTCTGGCCACACCCTACCATTTCAGTTAATCTCATCAGGGATTAATTCACTGATTGGGTTAAGAGTCTTGCAACCCAATCATTTCTCCTCTGAATCTTCTTGCATTGTCTCTCACAAGAGCTTTTTGGGGACACCTCACATCCAAACCATAACAATCCCTAAAGAGATTTTAATTAAGCATAGGCCTCTTTCAGGTGTCTGTTCTATCATTCTGGTGTGTGTGAGAAAATGGAAAGTTAATCCAGTACCTGAAAAGTGTTAATGTTCCCTTACAAATATCTAATTTATGGCTAAAGGAGTTTAATTAATGAGTTCAAAAGGAGGCTGGTTGTTTTCCTCTTTCGTTTTAGGTATACATTGTGGTAAAGAATGTTCTGAAGCCCACATGATAGACTTGACATTTCCTCTAGGAGCTTCAATCTCCATAAACTGCCTTGACCCTAAGGCCTGATTCTCAATTGCTAATCTTCATTGTCTGCTGGAACAGACCAGCAGATCTGCCTAGTTAATAGGTAGAAAATCAGGAAACAGAAATCTTTCTCAATTCCCTTGTAGCAAGGACAAGATGTTAGAAAAATCACACACCAGAAAAGCTAGCACTTTGGTGACCTCTTGTGGGAAATTTATTAGTAGCCCACAATTAAACAGTTACAGAATGGAATCCGAAATAGCTTTTCTTCTTAAGAACAGAAATACACTGATGGGACTGCTGATAGCCCAAGGGTCTGATACAACCTAGAAATTCCTATATATACACTAAAGTATCAATAGCGTTAACCGCTACAAACACACATCAGGAGTGATTTAAAAGAACTATTAAATATATTAAAGCATCCTAAAGTCTTTTATCCATAGGATAAGAAGGAACCTTCTAACTACACACTAAATATTTGATAATGGTCAAGGAAACCAACCAAAAGAGAGTTTGGGAAGAGATTATGAATTTATCAAAGCTAAACTATCAGTGATATTATAAATGCTCACTGAATGAAATAATAGGTAACTCAAGTGAAGGAATCATCTTCATACTTACTAGTTAACATTAATATTGTTAGACCTATAATGAGTGGAGAAATGAAAACAAATTGATGCAGCTTCTGGCAAGATTCTGGTTATAGAAAGTTCCTAACTTACAATGGTACATTCAGCTTATGATTTTTTTCTTTTTACCTTATAAGAGTGCAAAAGCATACCCATACCCATTCTGTTTTTCACTCTCAGTACAGTATTCAATGACATGAGATATTCAGCACTTTATTGTAAAGCTTTGAGTTAGATAATTTTTCCATAGGCACTTTACGTGTTCTGGGTGTTTAAGGTAGGCTAGGCTAAGCTATGATGTTCAGTAGATAAGGGATATTAACTGGATTTTTAATTTATGATATTGCTAACTTATTATGGGCTTATCAGTACATGATACAAAGACAAGTTGAGGAATCTGTATATATACAGTTGATGGAATGAAGAACAAATTTGTTCATCAACAAAGTATCCATTGCTTTCACACCTAAGAGCAGGGTTCTTCAAATGGACCAGGATTCCAGTTGTAGGCTAATCATTATGGTAATTATTTTGTTTTTTTAACTAGCAAATGCTTCTTCCACATGCAATTAAAGATAAAGTCAAATTTTATTTCTGCCACATAATAATGAACCTTTCATGACTTTACAAGGTAGCTAAGTTTTTTAAAAATACTGTTAAAGAAACTTGTTTTCAGAATTTCAGATTTCTACTTTTCTTTCTTTTTCTTTTTTTCTTTTTTTTTTTTTTTTTTGTACTGGCGAATGAACCCAGGGGCAGTCAAACACTGATCCACATCCCCACATCCCCAGCTTTATTTGTATTTTATTTAGAGACAGGATCTCACTGAGTTTGTTAGGACCTCGTTAAATTGCTGAGGCTGGCTTTGAACTTGCGATCTTCCTGCCTCAGTCTCCTGAACTGCTGGGATTACGGGCATGCACCACTGGGCCTAGCAGATTTCTGATTTTCTTCTGAGTTTATTTGTTCAATTCCCTGTCATTTAATTATTTTTCATGTTCTTCATATATTAGAGATTTGAATGTAATATTACCAGTCAAGGAGGCATTAATTTTACAGTTCCATATATTTATTGATTTGCATATTGTATTTTGGTGCCTAGTTTTTGAAATATACAGAAACATGTAGATATTAACCTAAATGAATGAATTTTTTATAAAAGTCGTTTTAAACTGGATTTGTTTTAAAAATAATTTGTCTGAATTAATCCGTTTTAAGAAAACATTATAGTTCCTGTGAAAAAGAATGCATCTTAATTGTTTGGTGAAAGTGTGTTCCCATGTGAAGAGTTTGCAGAAGAGTAAATGAGTCTACAAACACATCAGAAAATAAATGAGTAGGATAACTAGCTCCCTGCTTAGTCCTGTAGCATTAAGATGAATCATGTATTGGGTTTCTTTCAGTGACTTTTGATCCTTTTGCTACTCTTTGTCACTTAGCTGATAACTTATCTCATTCATAGAGACCATTATCAGAGTAGAAGTAGATTTATATGGTTTGTTGAAACAAGAGTCGCATGACACTGATTAGGTCATCTGGCCTAACCCCACTAATGTAAACCAGCATTCCCTTCACATCAGGAGCATTAAGAAAAGGTACACTCATACATTGCTGGTGGGGTTGCAAATTAGTGCAGCCACTCTGGAAAGCAGTATGGAGATTCCTCAGAAAGCTTGGAATGGAAACACCATTTGACCCAGCTATCCCACTCCTTGGCCTATACCCAAAGGACTTAAAATCAGCATACTACAGAGATAGAGCCACATCAATGTTCATTGCTGCTCAATTCACCATAGCCAGATTGTGGAACCAATCTAGATGCCCTTCAGTTGATGAATGGATAAAGAAACTGTGGCATATATACACAATGGAATATTACTCCGCAATGAAGAATGATAAAATTATGGCATTTGCAGGAAAATGGATGAAATTGGAGAATATCATGCTAAGTGAGATAAGCCAATCTCAAAAAACTAAAGGACGAATGATCTCGCTGATAAGCGGATGAGGACATATAATGGGGGGTGGGAGGGGTTAGCGTTAGGGTTAGGGTTAGGTTTAGGGTTAGGGATAAGGAGGGTGGTAAGAATGGAGGAAGGAAGGACTGTATAGAGAGAAAAGAGGAGTGGGAGGGGTGGGGGGAAGGGGAAAAAATAACAGTATGAATCAAACAACATTACCCTATGTAAATTTATGATTACACAAATGGTATGCGTTGACTCCATGTACAAATAGAGAAACAACATGTATCCCATTTGTTTACAATAAAAAAAAGAAAAAAATCAATAGAAGCAATTTTCCCAAAGTAAAAAAAAAAAATAAAATTGTTTTTTGATGATTCTGGTTACCACAAAAATGACAACTGATAATCTGGCATGTGTAAATTTCTGGGTTCGGTGTCCAGCATCAGAGAGACAGAGACAGAGAGAACTGATGGAGGAGAAAAAGACATTGTTCTAGAACTGAAAAAGTATGAATAAAAGTAATTTTAAAAGCCCATAATTCTGCACCTTGCTAGTGGATGAGAAATAAAATCGTCAAAAGTGAATTGAATTGAAACGTCAAGCAACCAGACCTAGGGCTGTGATGGTTTTGGCATAGTTACTGGGATTCACATAACTGGCCTTTCTGCAGAATATCTCTATTTTATACATACTCAATATCACTTTTCAGAATCCCACCAAGAGGCATGTCCCTCTGAGGAATGTTTTCTTAAGAATCAGATTTATTTATAAATTTTTGATTCCAAAATTTAAGATGAACTTAAGGTTCAGTTAATTAGTTTTTCTTTTTGTCTCCTTGAAATCTAGTTATGTGATCAGTCTCATGACTCTGAATGTATTGAACTTAAATTTAAAGTATGAATATTTTATTTTGTTTTTCCCATATTTCATTGGCTCATAATAATTACACTTAATAGTGGAGTTACATATTTGTACATGCACATAATGTAACAGTATAATTTGGTCGATATCATTCCCCAGTACTTCCTTTACCCTTCCCTCCTCCCTCACTGACATTTGAATATTTTAGAAGATAGGCAAATAGAAATAAAGGCTACCAAATACAGATTTCAAAGTTAAGAACCAGATTATCTAATATAACTGAACATATGTTTCTTTAATTAAATTTGATTATAAAGCTGATAGTTTATTTAAGAGATTGTGTCTTGATTGCAAGCAATTAGAAACCATCCATTAAATAATGTTTTCCATCTTACAAGACCTGTAGTTCAACCTTGGAAGCCAGGTGTGTTAACAATTTATGGCTAAGTTTAAGAAGTAAGAATAATAATTCAAGTATTTAGTAATTGCTTTTCCCTGGCTTGGAGCATTTATCTTGGTTTACATAAGTATAATATTTTTATAATATCCTAAAACTGATGTTCATGAAGCACTTAAAACAATTTTCTTTAATTATATAAACTTCCGAAATTAAAAATAATCAGTAGATCTATAACCAGACATAATTATCTTCATATTTGTATAGTATCTTTTACTCCTTATCCAAAGATAGTCTTACTTTTACGGATGTAGTTCTAAAGCTATGTGTATCCCATGTTGGGCACATTATTTCTATGCTCATGTTTTCTGCAATCTTCAGAAGTCTCACTGTAGAGATGAACAATATTTTCTCATATTGATGTAACATCATTTATTAGTCATTTATTTTACAGTTCTATAAGCTGTTTATAATTTATTTGCTATTGAATATAATGCTGCAATGAATATCTTCATATAAAAGCTTTGAAATGGCTTTATTTTTTTAAATAATGTTATTGCATTTTTAGACCTTTATTTGTTTTACATTTATGTGGTGCTGAGGAGCAAACCCAGTGCTTCATACACGCTAGGCAAACCACTGAGCTATAGTCCCAGCCCTGGCTTTATTATTAACAATAATTTGTGCCACATTCAAGTTGGGATTTAACCCGGGGTGCTTGGACACTGAGCCACATCCCCAGCCCTAATTTGTATTTTATTTAGAGACAAGGTCTCACTGAGTTGCTCAGCACCTTGCTTTTGCTGGGGCTGGCTTTGAACTTGCAATCTTCCTGCCTCAGCCTCCCAGGTCACTGGGATTACAGATGAGCACTGTAATCCCACTGTGCTACACCTCTTTTGAAATAGTTTTGAAATGGCCAGGGTCAGAGCAAAAGAAGAGATGGCACATTCCAAAGGGTTTTCACACAGGATGGTTTCATGAAAAAATTATTTATAAGTGTGTGGGAAGGATTAAGTGTACCAACCAGTGTGGGTGAGGCACACAGAAGCTAGCAAAAGTGAGACAGCATCACCAACCCATTAAACCTGAAGTGCAAAGGGAGAGAGGCATTAAAGTTGGAACTGTGGACAAGAACATGCCCAACCACAAACTGTAACTATTGGGAACATAGTCATTGCTGAACTATGGTAAAGTGGAGAAATATGCCTCCCTCTTATCCTGCCTTCCCTTCTCCTGTTATCCCCCAATCCACTAAACCCAACCCGAAGTTAGGTGAACAGGAAGAGGTGTGCCAGGGTTTCATGGTCTGCAGAGATTGACTGGGTGGAGTACAGAACATATCCATGTGGGAAGGTGGGAGAGTAGAAAGCAATTAGCACAGAAGCCCTGTGTGTAGTTAATTTAAAAATTGACAATGTCTATGGACTCAGAAAAAACTCTATGGGGAGTCAGGTTTAAGGAGAGAACTGGAAGATAGAAGGTAAAGGATAACAAGGTTCAGAGTATATCTAAAGTTGTCAGGGTTTGTGGGAGAGGGATGTGAAGCTCACTGGAGTTAGAGAGGTAGAAAAACACTGACGTCAGGGATGGTAAAAACAGGACTTGGAGTAGAGGGTGATGTTGTGACACAGGTGTCAGAATCTTGGGTGGAAGAAGAGCTATCTTCCTAGCAAAGTCAGGTATCAGTCGTGACCCATAGGTCAAGGAACCCCCCTTCATATATACAGGGGATGTGCTGTGGGTTTCTAAGAGGGCAGCTAAAATATTTGGGTGGAAGAGCAAGCACCATATGTGTTGATTCAGAGAGGAAAGAGCAACATAAGAACAAGAGAATATTCCCAGAAGGAATTATAGTTCAGTTCATCACCTAAAGAACAAGAATGTGAGGTGCCTGAAATTAGTCTCAAAAACTATAAAGGAACCTTTGGTGTCAATTTCCAACACAGAAACATTTGACTGGAATTGTCTAATCCACACTTATCAGTTAAGTCTGGAATGGTGAGAGCCAGATAGGCTGGAAATCATGCTGTTTCACTAATAGTCCAGCCAAATCACTATTATTTCTCTTCTTCAAACTGCACAAGTTAATGTTCCTTTCACTCTTTTGGTCTTGGTTAAATTTTAAGTTCATGGGCCTGTCCAACTACCCATGCTAAAGTGGAAGACCCTCCTATTGTTCTGATCTGTATTGTCTTAATCACCTCTATTACTTTTTGCACTAGAATTTAGCTCCATAAAAGTGGAAACCTTGTTTTTCTTGTTCACCTCTGTATCTTCAGCTACTGCAGTAGTGCTTGGCACAGAGTAGATGCTCAGTAAATATTTATTAATGAATGTTTGTACTCTTTGACAGCAAAACTGTCCCAAGGGATTTATGGGCCTTTGTATTCATATCAGAATAGAAAATGACTTTTTGTGTCCAAAATCAGTAATAAGAAATCTAATATATTGGACCTTTAAATACATTAAGAAATGATCAAGTAATTTAATCATAACATGAACTTATTTGGTCCTTAATTTAAAAAAAAATTATTACTGTATATCATAGTGCTATTATTAATACATTTTATGAAATGTACACACATGTATGTCAATTCCTACTATGACCAAAGTAATTAATGAATACAAAAATTAAAAAGAGATGCTCTTGCCTTGCAATGAGTTTACAAATTAACAGAGAAGATAAAACATACTCGTATAAGATAGACATGACAAAAATGCAATTGGAGCAGAGGCGACTGAGTCAGATTACTCAGCTCAGGAACCTGAGTTTGTTCTAAGACCTGCAACTTTCCTTGAAACATCAACTCCAGAAAATAAGGCTAATAAAATAAGTCTAAAAACTTTCCTAAGCTCATATATGAATACAAAACCACATTATGTTCAACCACAAGAATGGGATCAAAACTATAATGAGTTGCACCCCATGTATATGTAATATGTCCAAATGCATTCTATTGTCATGTATATCTAAAAACAACAATTTTTTTAAAAAAGGGTAATACCAGTACATTTTCCATAATACTCTTTTGAGAATTTTAAAAAATAAAGAATATGAAATATTCAGCAAAATACAAAATACACAGCAAGGATGCACTAAATGTCAATTATTAGTACTTACAGTTCCTACTAAAAGATTCTTTGGTTTAATTAACTGCTATAAAACTCTATTTTACTTAAAGTTAAAAGTTATTTCCTGGTATTACTTTTGATAATTACAACACATTCCTATTCAACTGATTAGTTTTACTGGACAAACAATAATTACCTCTGAACTTCATGATCTATACCTCAAGAAATAAGAAAGTTATTGTTCATAAATTAACATTTTTAAAGCAAAGCAATTATATAGGAATGAGAACTTTCTCCACTAACTTCTCATCAGCTTAATGATAGGAAAAGTAAAACTGTTATTAAAAACAGAGAATCATTATTAAAACTGGAATCTTTACTAATCTGTGGAAATTTAGCCATTAAAGCTTTAATCATGAGAGTTAAAACCATTTATCTGTAGAAATATCTATTACATAATACTATTTATCATTTATTTACTTCTGGCTCTATTCGAGAACAAATGCTTTCCTCCTCAAAGTAACTGATCTTTGATCTATAAAATATGGTCTTTAACATAAATATGTGTCAAAAAATTTTAGAGAGCAAAATATTCTAGAAAAATTTTGTAATATGTCAGAATTATCTAAAACTTGGACCATTCCTCAATTACTTGAGGAAGATTTCTTCCTGGATGATTATAGCTATGTATATTTTTATGTTCATAGATGTGACATTTGGAGTATGAAATCAAAAGTTCTTTCATTCAAACATCATCATGCAGATACCTAAAATTACTTTAAAAACTTTTTATTTCAATTCATTTTACACTAATATGTATTTGAAAAATAAAAGTCAGAAGTTAATCATTCAAGTATATAATTAAAATTCAACATTAGAAGCTTTCTGATAGTGACAGAGTTGGCTGATTCTTATCCTATATTCACACACATACATTTTCTTTCTTTTTTTCTTTTTTTTTAAATTATGGTAAGGGCTAGAAAATGTGTGTGCTACAACTCTGGAACAACAATTGTAATCAAAAAGTCAAAGCTGATTTATTCCAGGCATCACTTGCCAGAAATGGTACATCAAAAAGTAGTAAAAAGTTATGAGTTTTTTTATTGCAAATAAAGTTCACATATACTTTAAAAGGAAAAGAATTGGAAAAGTGAACATCTTTAAATATCTTCAAGATTAATGGTAAGACACTCTGAATTGGCCATGTCACAGAATAGTGGAGGAATGTCTAACTTAATTACAATCTGCACATACATACACTATGTTTTTTACTGATAGTTTTCACTTTGGTTATTTATTCAGACAATATTATATTCCCCCAAATAATAATGCTTTCTTTAATGATCTTGTTTGAACCAGTTTTAAGCATACAGCTGCAGCATGTTGAATTTTTAAGAAACAAAGGCAGGCCAGTTTCATGAGTTTGGGCTTTTTATTGCATATTTGAATTTATTTTTCTTGGAAAGGAAAAATGGTTATAGCAGCACCTGGTATAGTGCCATGAACACAGTAGAGGCTTAATAAATATTTATCACTGTTGAAGTTAGAAGAAACACTGATCTGCACTCTGCATGATACATTGGATTAGGACCATATTGCTTACAAAAAGTGTAAACATTGGATGTAGCATCCAAATCTTAGACAGTTTTTGAAAATGATGATTTTTGTAGGTGGCCTAATATTCTACATAAAGAATAAAACCTTATAATTATGATTAAGATGCATTAAGATATAAAGAGTTGTTTAGAAAAGCAAACTGCAGAATAGGGAAATTCTTAACTATTACACATTGTGATCTGATTGGTCTTGGCAGGAGAGTCAGAAAGGATCTTCAGCTATAGATTAATAGGAGGGAAATGAGCCACGACTGGTGGGGGTAGGGTTAGTCTAACGGATATAACTATAGAGCTCTCCCAATTTCAACATCTAAGAGGACACACCAAACCTGAGTCCAAACCAGATCAATGTTGGTAGTCACCATCTGGAATAAGCCCAGTGGGAGCACGACACCAGGAATTGGTTATACAAGAAATGTTATTATCTTACAGTTGACAGTTTTATGTTTGTAGTGGGAGGGGTTGTCTGGGTTGTAATAAGGTCCTTGCCAGTGGACTATAGAAAGAAGAACTTTGGGATAAGATTCAGATCCCCTAGAGAGAAAAGGTTGGCAAGACTAGCCGACTTCTCAGGCCCAGACAATTTGGCTGGGATTCAAAGCTGGAATCCATTTCCCACAGAGAATGATGTGCAAACAAAGAACAGAGGCAATAGTCTAAGTACACAGTACAGTTCAGGTCAGAAACAAGGGGCTTAATATTGGTGGTCACATAGATAATTATTTCAGGGTTCACTCAATAGAAGGCTTAGGACAATAGATGAAATCCAGACTCTGTTTATTGATTGAAATGAAACTCTTAATACCCTGCCAAGCTTGGATCTCGTTTGTATAAAACTTGATGGTGCTCTGTCTGTAGGTTGACATCTCGTGGTGTCTGCTGATGGGCATTGCTATGCAAGAGCTGTCACTTTGGGGCATAAATTATTTTATCCCAGAATAAACTTAAATCTTAAACTATATTAAAATTGATCACTCATTTATTAAAATAGAACATCAGCTTCTCAAACAGAATCTTTATTTTTCTGTTCCTGGAGTATTCCAAATGTCTCAATGGCACGTAGTTATCATTCAACTGGTATTTCTTGAATTTAAGAATGAATTAGAGGGAGATCCAAGATGGCAGACTAGAGGGAAGCTGCGTTCCTTGTCGCTCTGTAACTCAGGTTTCAAGCAGAGGATATCTGTTTCTTGATTGCTCACTGTCAGGCATCTATCATCTGCCATTTGCCTGCCTCTCACCTGTCCATCACCTGCCTTACACCTATCCATCACCCAACGCACAAGGTTCACCTCCGGATCCTCCGACAACAGTCAGCAAACTGATCGCCGACCACCAGTGGAACACCAGCTGACTGCTGTTGCCTGGAAGTTCACTGTTACAGTACCTGCAGGTTTGATTACACGTGGCTGCCGCCATTTTGAGACAACAGCCAGGCCCCATAGGACTCCTGGCCAGACTGACTGAGCCCCGTCTCCAGGATCGCTAAGCCCAACCCATCACTCCCTGCCTCTGGGGCCCTCACATCGACTGACTCTCCCTGCCACCAGGACACCCAGACCAACTGTCTGTGCCCTTTCACTGGAACCCCAGACCAACTGATTGCACCCGGCCTCCAGGATCCCACAACCACACCAAACACACCAGACCTCCAGGACCCCTGCCGGACCAACCACATCCCGCCTCAAGGACCTCCAGCTGACCATGTTCACCCCTGAGCTACAGCTCCCCATTTGCCAACATATTTCGAAGCCAGAGCGGCCATCTTGGATAATCCTGGAAGCCTTAGCTCCGATCTTTGGGTGGGGCAAAACCCATCCTGAGACGCCTGCTGGAGGTTTGAAACTCATTGTCAGGTACCTCTCATGCATCAGACTACTCAACACTGGGAGGTTTCATTAGTATATGAATGTTATACTGTAGATTTTCTTTTTTCTCCTTTTT
This sequence comes from Sciurus carolinensis, assembly GCF_902686445.1. NCBI lineage: Eukaryota > Metazoa > Chordata > Mammalia > Rodentia > Sciuridae > Sciurus > Sciurus carolinensis. The sequence continues at coordinate 29,861,000 of NC_062219.1, forward strand.
AAAAAAATTTAAGTTTTTATTTCTTTACTTCTCTTGCTCTCTTTTCCTTTTGTTTACCTGTTCCCTCAGAGTCTCTTTCTCCCTTTTTTGCATGCTAATATCCAATTTCTTTTGATTACAGTCTCACCCTTTCTATTTTCTAGAACTTCTGTATATTCTTTTCTTATCCCATTAACAGCCACATTCTACATCCCTCTGCATCCTCTTTGTCCTCCATTAGAAACTGCAGACCTTATTGCAAACCTGTTTATTTTACCAAAGATAATATTTGAACTCATTCTGTTTACTATGACAATTTTGTTATTGTCCCCATAGGGGCTATGTGGTCTAGGATTGCATAGTGTCTGATTTGGGAACTGCTAATATTGATCTCCCCTTAAAGAAAGGGTTTGGGAAGCCTATAGGGCCACTATAAGCCTATAGGGGGAAATCTGCAATACCCCAGAACTGCACTGCTAGAGGGGAAGATACATGAACAACATGAAAAAACAAGGGAAGAAAATGATCCAAACAAATCTAGATTCTATATTAATAGAATCCAATGACAGTATGTTAGAAGAAATGTCAGAAAAGGACTTCAGATTATACATGATTAAGATATTCGTGAAGCAAAGGATGAAATAAGAGAGCAAATTCAGGCAATGAATGATAATACCAATAAGCTGAAAGAGCAAGTGCAGGAAGCAAAAGATCATTTCAACAAAGATACAGAGATTCTCAAAAAAACCAAATGGAAATCCTTGAAATGAAGGAAACAATAAACCAAATAAAAAACTCAATGGAAAGCATCACCAAAAGAATACACCACTTGGAAGACAGAACCTAAGACAATGAAGACAAAATATTTAATCTTAGAAATAAAGTCGCCCAAACAGAGAAGATGGTAAGAAATCATGAACAGAATCTCCAAGAACTATGGGACATCATGAAAAGACCAAATTTAAGAATTATTGGGATTGAGGAAAGCACAGAGATACAAACCAAAGGAATGAACAACCTATTCAATGAAATAATATCAGAAAATTTCCCAAACCTGAAGAATGAAATGGAAAATCAAATACAAGAGGCTTAAAGAACACCAAATGCACAAAATCACAACAGGTTCACACCAAGGCACATTATAATGAAAATGCCTAACATTCAAAATAAAGATAGGATTTTGAAGGCTGCAAGAGAAAAGCATCAGATTACATATAGGGGGAGACCAATATGGATAGCAGCCGACTTCTCAACCCAGACTCTAAAAGCTAGAAGGGCCTGGAACAACATATTTCAAGCTCTGAAAGAACATGGTTGCCAACCAAGAATCCTATACCCAGCAAAACTAACTTTCAGATTTGAAGATGAAATAAAATCCTTCCAGGATAAACAAAAATTAAAAGAATTTACAAATAGAAACCCTGCGCTACAGAATGGACACGACAAAATATTCCATGAGTAGGAAATGAAAAACAACAATGTAGGTCAGCAAAGGGAGGAACTACCTTAGAGAAAAACCACTCAAAGGAGAAACCAAGCCAACTTAAAAACCAAAAATAAGCCAAATGACTGGGAATACAAATCACATCTCAATAATAAACCTGAATGTTAATGGCCTAAACTCATCAATCAAAAGACACAGACTGGCAGATTGGATTAAAAAGAAAGACCCAACAATATGCTACCTGCAAGAGACTCACCTCATAGAAAAAGACATCCACAGACTAAAGGTGAAAGGATGGGAAAAAAAACTACCACTCACATGGACTCAGTAAAAAAAGCGGGGGTTTCCATCCTTATATCAGATAAAGTGAACTTCAAGTCAAATTTAGTCAGAAGGGATAAAGAAGGACATTTCACACTTCTTAAGGGAACCATAAAACAGGAAGACCTAACAATAATAAATATTTATGCCCCAAACAAAGGTGCATCCCTGTACATCAAACAAATTCTTCTCAATTTCAGGAATCACATAGACCACAACACAATGATTCTGGGTGACTTTAAAGCACTGCTGTCACTACTAGATAGATCTTCCAAACAAAAACCAACCAAAGAAACCATAGAACTCAATAACATAATCAATAATCTAGACTTAATAGACATATATAGAATATTCCATCCATCAACGAGCGGATTCACTTTCTTCTCAGCAGCACATAGAACCTTCTCAAAAATACACCATATGTTATGCCACAAAGCAGCCCTTAGGAAATGCAAAAAAATAGAGATACTGCCTTGTGTTCTATCAGATCATAATGGACTGAGAATAGAAATCAATGACAAAATAAAAAACAGAAATTACTCCAACACCTGGAGACTAAATAATATGCTATTGAATGAAACATGGATAACAAAAAACATCAGGGAGGAGATAAAAAAATTCTTAGAGATCAATGAGAACAACGACACAACATATCAAAATCTCTGGGACACTATGAAAGCGGTACTAAGAGGAAAATTCATTGCATGGAGCGCATTCCAGAAAAGAATGAAAAGTCAACAACTAAATGACCTAACATTACAGCTCAAAGCCATAGAAAAAGAAGAACAGAATAACAGTGAAAGTAGTAGAAGACAGAAAATAATTAAAATCAGAGCTGAAATCAATGAAATTGAAACAAAAGAAACAATTCAAAAAAATTGACGAAACAAAAAGTTGGTTCTTTGAGAAAGTAAACAAAATAGACAAACCCTTAGTCACACTAACAAAGAGAAGGAGAGAGAAGACTCAAATTACTAAAATACATGATGCAAAAGGAAATATCACGACAGACACCACTGAGATACAGAACATAATGAGAAGCTACTTTGAAAATCTGTATTCCAACAAAATAGAAACTACCGAAGACATTGACAAATTTCTAGAGACATATGCTCCTTCCAAACTGAACCAGGAGGACATACACAATTTATACAGATCAATATCAAGCAATGAAATAGAAGAAGCCATTAAAAATCTACCATCCAAGAAAAGCCCAGGACCAGACAGATTCTTAGCCGAGTTCTATAAGACCTTCAAAGAAGAACTCATTCCAATACTTCTCAAAGTATTCCAGGAAATAGAAAAGGAGGGTACCCTACCGAACTCATTCTGTGAAGCTAATATCACCCTCATACCCAGACCAGGAAAAGACACATCAAGGAAAGAAAATTTTAGACCAATATCCTTGATGAATATAGATGCAAAGATGCTTAACAAAATATTGGCAAACCGTATCCAAAAGCATATTAAGAAAATCGTGCACCATGATCAAGTAGGGTTCATCCCTGGAATGCAAGGATGGTTCAACATTTGTAAGTCATCATGTCAATAGACTTAAGGACAAAAATCATATGGTTATTTCAATTGACGCGGAAAAAGCATTCAACAAAATACAACACCCCTTCATGCTCAAAACACTAGAAAAAATAGGGATAGTAGGAACATACCTGAACATTGTAAAGGCTATATTTATGCTAAGCTCATGGCCAACATCATTCTTAATGGAGAAAAACTGAAACCATTCCCTTAAAAAACAGGAACAAGACAGGGATGTCCTCTTTCACCACTTGTATTCAACATTATCCTCGAAACTCTAGCCAGAGCAATTAGGGAGACCAAAGAAATTAAAGGGATACAAATAGGAAAAGAGGAACTTAAGTTGTCACTATTTGCGGATGACATGATTCTATATTTAGAGGATCCAAAAACCTCCTCCAGAAAACTTCTAGACCTCATCAATGAATTCAGCAAAATAGCAGGCTATAAAATCAACATGCATAAATCTAAAGCATTTTTATATGCAAGCGACAAAACAGCTGAAAGGGAAATGAGGAAAACAACTCCATTTGCAATAGCCTCAAAAAAAATAAAATACTTGGGAATCAATCTAACCAAAGAGGTAAAAGATCTCTACAATGAAAACTACAAAACATTGAAGAAAGAAATTGAGGAAGACCTTAGAAGATGGAAAGATCTCCCATGTTCTTGGATAGGAAGAATTAATATTGTCAAAATGGCCATACTACCAAAAGTGCTATACAGATTCAATGCAATTCCAATTAAAATCCCAATGATGTACCTTGCAGAAATAGAGCAAGCAATCATGAAATTCATCTGGAAGAATAAGAAACCCAGAATAGCTAAAGCAGTCCTTAGCAGGAAGAATGAAACAGGGCATATTGCAATACCAGAACTCAAGTATACTACAAAGCAATAGTAACAAAAACGGCATGGTATTGGTACCAAAATAGACAGGTAGATCAATGGTACAGAATAGAGGACATGGACACAAACCCAAATAAATACAATTTTCTCATACTAGACAAAGGTGCCAAAAATATGCAATGGAGAAAAGATAGCCTCTTCAACAAATGGTGCTGGGAAAACTGGAAATCCATACGCAATAGAATGAAACTAAATCCCTATCTCTCACCCTGCATAAAAACCAACTCAAAATGGATCAAGGACCTTGAAATCAGAGAAGAGACCCTGAATCTTATAGCAGAAAAAGTAGGTCCAAATCTTCAACTTGTTGGCTTAGGATCAGACTTCCTTAACAGGACTCCCATAGCACAAGAAATAAAAGCAAGAATCAACAACTGGGATAGATTCAAACTAAATAGCTTTCTCTCAGCAAAGGAAACTATCAGCAATGCGAAGAGAGAGCCTACAGAGTGGGAGAATATCTTTGCCAGTCATACTTCAGATAGAGCACTAATTTCCAGAATATATAAGGAACTCAAAAAACTCTACACCAAGAATACAAATAACCCAATCAACAAATGGGCTAAAGATATGAACAGACACTTCACAGAAGAAGATCTACAAGCAATCAACAAACATATGAAAAAATGTTCACCATCTTTAGTAATAAAAGAAATGCAAATCAAAACTACACTAAGATTCCATCTCACCCCAATTAGAATGGCAATTATCAAGAATACTAGCATCAATAAGTGTTGGCGAGGATGTGGGGAAAAACGTACACTCATACATTGCTGGTGGGGCTGCAAATTAGTGCAGCCACTCTGGAAAGCAGTGAGGAGATTCCTTAGAAAACTTGAAAGGGACCTACCATTTGACCCAGCTATCTCACTCCTTGGCCTATACCCAAAGGACTTAAAATCAGCATACTACAGAGATACAGCCACATCAATGTTCATAGCTGCTCAATTCACTATAGCCAGACTGTGGAACCAACCTAGATGCCCTTCAATTGATGAATGGATAAAGAAACTGTGTCATATATATATATACAACGGAATATTACTCAGCTATAAGGAATAATAAAATTATGGCTTTTGCAGGGAAATGGATGAAATTGGAGAATATGCTAAGTGAGATAAGCCAATCTCAAAAATCCAAAAGACGAATGATCTCACTGATAAGCGAATGATGACACATAATAGGGGGTGGGGGTGCAAGAATGGAGGAAGGAGGGACTGTATAGAGGAAAAAGAGAGCTGGGAGTGGTGGGGGAAAGGAAAAAATAATGGAATGAATCAAACATCATTACCCTATGTAAATGTATGATTATGCAAATGGTATGCTGTTACTCCATGTACAAACAGAAACAACATGTATCCCATTTGTTTACAATAAAAATAAATTTAAAAATAACAAATAAAAAATAAAAAAAAGAATGAATTTGAGCTGGGGGCTCAGTGGTAGAGCACTTGCCTGGCATGTATGAGGCACTGGGTTTTATTCTCAGCACTGCATATAAATAAATGAATAAAATAAAGGTCCATCAACAAACAACTAAAAAATTTTTTAAAAATGAATTAGACTGAGGCAGGATGATTACAAGTTCAAGGACAGCCTTGGCAACCTAGGGAGACTGTCTCAAAAAAAAAAAAAAATTAAAAGGATTGTGGGTGTAGCTCAGTGATAGAGGACCTCTGGGTTCAATTCCCAATACAAACAAACAAATAATTTAAGAATGAACTAAAAATATTGTCGTGGGTCTGCAAAACTTGACCATAACTCCCCTTTCTAGTTACACTTTACCTCAATATTTTACAATCACCACAGTACTGCAATTCCAGATCAAAAATAGGGAGAGATCGATCAAAGGGGTTTTCATGACTTTATTCCATTGAAAAGGGGGAAATTTTATCAAGAAATTCAAAAGTGGAAATGACAATGGTTAATTTTGTGTGTTAACTCTACTGAGCTGCTGCATGCCCAGCTATTTGGTTCAACATTCTACTTCAGATTCTTTCAAGCAGTTTTGGATGTTTAATATTGAATTAAATAGATTGCACAAATCAAACTGCCTTCCCTTACATGGGTAGGTCTCATTCAATCAATTAAAGCCTGAATAGAATAAAAAGGCTAATTATCTCACGAATAAGAGGGAATTCCTTGTGCCACACTGCATTCAATCTGAGACATCAGTTTTTTTCCTGCCTTTGGACTCATTGAAAATCTTTCTCATCCTGGGCCTTGAACCTACCAGATTTTGACCTGGAAATACACCATTGGTTCTCCTGGACCTTCAGCTTGCCAATTTCATCTCTTGGAACATAGCCTACATAGTCACAATAACAAATTCCTTAGTACATATTTATACATACAGCTCATTAGTTCTATTTCTCTGGAGAACCCTTACTAATATAAGAAGTTGTAGGGTTGGTTAATTCAGTAGCTCAGCAGTATCAAGAACCAGATTCTTGCCATTTCTATATTCTGCCATCTTAGCAGCTAGGCTTTTTGACTTACACTAGTTCTTCTCATGAGATAAGTGGTTGTGACAGCTCTGGATATCACTCCTCACCCACCCACATCCAAATCAGAATAAGTTACTGTTTTTTGTTTGTAAAGCAAGCCTTTCTGAGAATCAACGCAGCCTATTTCCAATCTTTCATTGGCCAGAAGGATCACATGGCTCTTCTTATACCAGTTTCTGAAAAGCAGACTAGACTAAAAATACCATGATTGGCTAAGAGAATTATATTTGCCTCCTACATACAGAGGAACTGAGTCACCTTCTTTGAGTACATGACTACATAGAAGGTAAACAACTAAACATATAACAGGAAAAAGAAGGGAGAAATGGACTTTTGAGCAAACAACTTCTTGCTATACTTATCCTGATTTCAGCCTTTCATTTCAATGCAGATGGGAATCTTGAATTTTCATAATTGTTCTGAGCCTCAAAACTGTTTTTTGTCATTAAGTGGTCACCAGCTCTAGGACCCTCAACTGCTCAACTGCTTCAGAACTGAAATACTCATTGCCTGTCTTAGTCTATTCCTGCTGATGTAAGAAAATACTTTAGATTGGGTAATTTATAAATAGAAATTTATTGCTTCCAGTTCTAGAAACTGGAGGGTCCAAAATCAAGGCACCAGCAGATTAGGTGTCTAGTGAGAACCCTATCTCTACTTCAAAGATGGTGCTTTGTTGCTGTGTCCTCAGATGGTGGAAGGGATAAAGTCTATATCCTCTCATAGTGAAGGGATTTCACAGCCTTCTCTAACTACTTGATTAGAGCCGAAAAATGTCAACATAATAATATTAGGAGAGATCTACTGTGTTAAAATACATTGAAACCAGGATATCAGTAAGCTAGTTCAGAGCAGAGATGGCCAAAAAATTTTCAGCTGATGTGCTAGCTCCAGTAAATTGGTATGGAAGCATGGAGGCCATGCTGAAAATAATTCTGAACATGTATCTGGGCTTACTGAGAATAAATGATATGACTGATTAGTGATCATGGTCAACAGCAAGGCTATAGCATATATGCCATGTATTGCTATCACTAGTTAGAAACTGCAGTCAAAACCACGGGAAAGATGTAAAATATTTCAAAAGATACAGTCAGCAAAATGTCATAATGATTAACTTTGCATAAGTTAGTACAATTTCCTATTATTTTGTTCCTACCTTCTAGGGAAGTGTCATAATAAATTGCCAAATGTTAAATGAAATTAAACCTCTATCTCTTACCCTGTATAAAACTCAACTCAAAATAGATCAAGAACCTAGGAATTAAACCAGAGACCCTGTACCAAATAGAAGAAAAAGTAGGCCCAAATCTTCATCATGTTGGCTTAGGACCAGACTTTCTTAACAAGGCTCCCAAAGCACAAGAAATAAAAATAAGAATCAATAAATGGGGTGAATTCAAACTAAAAAACTTTTCCTCAGCAAAGGAAACAATGAATAATGTGAAGAGAGAACCTACAGAATGGGAGAAAATCTTTACCACATGCACTTCAGATAGAGCACTAATCCCCAGAATTTATAAAGAACTCAAAGAACTTAACACCCAAAATACAAATAACCCAATCAATAAATGGGTTAAGGAACTGAGCAGACACTTCAGAAGAAGATATACAATCAATCAACAAACATATGAAAAATGTTCAATACATCTAGTAATTAGAGAAATGCAAATCAAAAATACCCTCAGATTTCTCTTCGCTCCCATTAGAATGGCACAGATGGACAGACACACTACTAATGGAACTCTTTTACAAGCATACAATAACAATAGGTATTGGTGAGGATGTGGGGGAAAGGGTACACTCATACGTTGCTGATAGGATTGCAAGTTGGTGCAGTCAATCTGGAAAGCAGTATGGAGATTCCTCAGAAGACTTGGAATGGAATCAACATTTGACCCAGCTATCCCACTCCTTGGCCTATGCCCAAAGAACTTAAAATCAGCATACTACAGTGATGAGGCCACATCAATGTTTATAGCAGCTCAATTCACAATAGCTAAACTATGAAACCAACCTAGATGCCCTTCAAAAGATGAATGGATAAAGAAAATGTGGTATATATACACAATGGATTATTACTTAGCCATAAAGAAGAATAAAATTATGGCATTTACAGGTAAATGGATTGGGTTGGAGAATATCATGCTAAATGAGATAAGCCAATCCCCCAAAACCAAAGGCTGAATGTTTTCTCTGATAAGTGGATACTGATATATAATGGGGGCAGGGGGGCAGGGGGATAAGGGAAGAATGGAGGAACTTTGTATTGTGTAGAGGGAAATGAGGAGGGGAGGGGGCAGTGGGAAAGAAAGATGGTAGAATGAGACAAACATAATTACCCTATGTACATGTATGATTACACGAATGGTGTGACTCTACATCCTGTACAACCAGAGAAAGGAAAAGTTGTATTCCATTTGTGTACAAAGAATCAAAATGCATTCTGTTGTCATGTATAACTAAATAGAACAAACAATTTAAAAATGCCAAATCTTATTGTTACCCCTGGAAACACAGAGAATTTGAATAGTTGGGGAGTCGTGATAGAACCAGTTGAAAAATATTAAAAGGCAGAGAAATAGAAAGATGGACAGACACACTACTAATGGAACTCTTTTACATAACCTGGATTATTTTGTACCTTCTCAGACTTTAGCATAATTCGATTTTATTTAGAGATAATCTAATAAAAACTCTTCAGAAAGTAATTATATAGACCAAAGTTAAGATGGTAGACTGACCACACATATTTGTTTTCTCTTTTTCCTAAATACCTGGTAAATGGTCATAAAGAAAAAATACACACACACACACATATGCACATGTACACATGCACACACATGTGTACATATACACATATATACATACAAATATACCATCTATCTATCTGGTGAGGTGATATGCAAAATCAATAACAAATAAAGAGGACAGAAATTAAGCCCTTAATAAACAATAAATTTCATCAAATTTCTTAAAGAGATTTGCAGTACAACAGTGGTGTAGTGAGTTAAATCATGATATCCAAAGGTATGTCCATATCTTACACCCAAGAACCTGTTAATATAACCTTATTTGGAAAAAGGGTCTTTGCAAATGTAAATTAGGCTAAAGATTTAGAGATCATCCTAAATTTTCTTTTTTTTTGTAAGAGTAAGGCAGACAGGTCAGATTATACAAAAGATAAGAGTCAGAGATTGGAATGATGTGGTTATAAGCCAAGGAATGCCAACTGCACCAAAGCTGGATGAGACCAGGAATGTGTTCTCTCCTAGAGCCTCTGGTGGAAGGATGGCCCTGCTTAAGCTTTGATTTTTTTACTTCTGTCCTCCAGGCCCATAAAACAATATACTTTTATTGTTTTAAACTAGCATGTTTGTGGTGTTCTGTTGTGGCAGCATCAAGAAACCAATCTAAGTGGTATCCAAGAAAGCTGAGTAAATTGGCTTGCAGAAATAGAGAAGCTCAGAAAGCACCAATTGGAAGGAGGTAGTGCAATGTGGGGTTAAAAATGGGGGAAGTAGCTGAGAACTCTGTTGCACACCTGTAATTCCAGCGCTGTAGGAGGTTGAGGCAGGAAGATCACAAGTTTGAGATCAGCCTCAGCAACTTAGAGAAGCACCAAACAACTTAGTGAAACCCTCTCAAAATTTAAAAATAAATTTAAGAAAGGGTTGGGAATGTAGCTCAGTCGTAAAGTACCCCAGGGTCAATCCTCAGTACAAAAGGAAAAAAGAGGTGGGGGGGAACTATTGAAAATTAGTGTTAGTTGTTCCTTCTGTTGCCTTTCCCAAAAAGTGGAATGCTCAGCAGTCAGATATTTACCACTTTAGCAAAAATTTTCCAGATTCTATTTTTTATAGATATTACACTATCTGGAGAGAAGTAGAGAATGCAAAGAAGCTGTTACCATCCAAATATTCTCAAGCAACATTGATCAGTTGACAATTTCAGCCAACAACCAGTTTTTCAATGCTTTACTTTTTTTTGACAAATAACAAATAACTAAGAAAACTTGTCATGGTTTAGACTCAAAAGCTCATGTGTAAGACAATGCAAAACAGTTTAGGGGAGAAATAATTGGGTTATAGCCCTAACCTCAGTGAATTAATCCCTGATGGGATTAACTGAGCAATAACTGGAGGTAGGTGGGGTGTAGCTGGAGGAAGTGGTTCATTGGGGGCATGGCTATGGGGATATATTTTGTATCTAGAGAGTGGAATCTCTCTCTCTCTCTCTCTCTCTCTCTCTCTCTCTGCTTTCTGATCATCATGTAAGCTGCTTTCCTCTGCCACCCTTTTCTGCCATGATGTTCAGCCTCGCCTTGAGCTCGCAGGAATGGAGCCTGTTGAGACCTCTGAAACCGTGATTCTCCCAAATAAACCTTTCCTCCTCTGCAGTTTTTCTGGTTGGGTCTTTCCGTCGCAGCATCAAAAAAGCGGACTAAAACTAACCCCAAACATGGTTCCTTTGTTTTGTTTTGTTTTGTTTTTGGCAGTGGTGGGGATCAAACTCAGGGTGCTAGGCAAGCACTCTGTCACTGAGCCATGTCCCTAGCCCCTCCAAGTACTTCTCATTTATTTTATTTTAAACTACTTTACTGAGGGGGGTCACTGAAATATAAAAAGCTGTAAATATTTAATAATACAACTTGATGAGTCTGGAGATAAGTATTCACCTGAGAAACCATCACTACCATCATGGCCATAAACATATTCATGTGCTTCCAAAAACTTCCTCTCTCCTCTCTCTTTAGTGGAAAGAACACTTGGCCTAAGATCTAACCTCCTAGTGTTTCAGAGTTGGGACCTACTGAGAAACTGAACATGAATACCCCCTTAAAACCCTGATTCTTACGACCAAGTCAGAAAGATTTCAGACATGCTGCTCAGAGTAACAGAAGTGAGCTTATTGAAAGGATGGAAGAGGGGAAAAGGGGACACTCTCAAGGGATAGAATGGGTCCTCTCTGAAAGGAGAGGGACAGTGTGCCTCTTCTGTACTCTAGTTTTATTGGGGATACCAGAGAGTCCTGCCCAAGTCTACCCCTTGACTTTTGACTGACAACAAGATGACTTCAGACTTTCAAATACCCACTGTCAAAGTAGCTCCAGGTCACTGTGGCCCATGCTGACCAATTCTAATTGGATTCCTAACCATACATTCTTAGAGATTATATATTGTTAGGAGGAACTATCCTTATCTCCCAGTTTCAGGATCTGGTCACACAAGTCTCCTGGGTTTCTCCTATTGACATTATCTTCGGCCTGCATTTCCCCTGAAGAAGGGTAGTTTGCTGAGGAATGTGACATGTCCTTTCTATTTAGGCCAGGAAAGGCTGTAGGTAAAAAGCATGTAGGGGTCATCACAGTGGACCCATTTTATAGAATTATTCTCTTACCCTTGTGTTCCCACCATCCTCATCTGTCTGTCCCCTAACATTAGCAAATTTAAATATGCAACACAGTTAGCTAAGGCACTATCTACATAGGTTGATCTCCAGAACATATTTATGTTGCATAAGTTAAACTTTGTATTCTTTAATTATTACCTCTCCGTTTTGCCCTCTTCCCAGTCCCTGTCATCCACCATTCTACGCTTTGCTTCTGTGAGTTTGACTATTTTATATTCCACATAAATGTGGAACCATACATGTTTGTCTTTCTATGTGTGAATTTTTCACTTAATATAATATCCTCCAGTTTTATCCATGTTGTCACAAAGGGCAGGAATTTCTTCCTTTTTACAGCTGAGTAATATTCCACTGTATATATCTACCTTAAATCCTTTATACATTCCATCTCTCAATGGACATTTAGGTTATCAACACACAATGGGTCAAAGAAGAAATCAAAAGGTCAACTAAAAAACATTTTGAGACAAATAACTATGGAAACACAAATTTTGCACGGGATGTAATAAAAACAAACAATTCTAAGAGGGATATTGGTAGCAACAAATTCCTATGTTTAAAAGAATATAGAAAAAAGAAAAATCTTAAGTAAAAACCCAATTTTATACCTAACAGTATTTGAATAAGAACAAAGTAAGGCCCAAATCAGCAGAAGGAAAGAAATAATAAAAATTAGAGCAGAAATAAATGAAATAAACACAGGAAAAACAATACAAAATAACAAAAACTAAGAGTTTTTATCTTTGAAAAATTATGTTGACAAACCATTAGCTGGAATAAAGAAGAAAAAAAAGGAGATTCAAGTAAACAGAATTACAAATAAAAGAATAAATAATAAAGTTTATACCACAGGAATACAAAGATCATAAAAGACTACTGTGAATCTTGCATGCCAAAAAATTGTATAAGCTAGAAGAAATGAATAAATTCCTAGAAACATACCAACACTCACTCATGAAGAAATAGAAAAATTGAACAGAGTAAGAAGAATGAGTAAGAAGATCGAAGCAGTAATCTAAAAGCTCCCAACAACTGGGCGTGGTGGCACACACCTGTAATCCCAGGAGCAGGCTGTGTGTTCCTTCAGCAACCAGGCCCACGCTGGGGGGCTTAGGATCTGGGCTTCCTCCTTGGGAGTTTCCAAGTTCCTTTCTTATTCACTAGTCCCTTAATCCTAAGAGTAGTAGCTGCTTTCCACTCTCACTATCTGTATTGTTTAGAGTTCCCTATTAGTAATTAATACATCTTTTACTTAGCTCACAAATTACTTCACAATTATTATTTTTCCCCATTCAAATCACTAGTGTGTTAAATGTTTTCTTCTGATTGGACCCTGCCTAACACAATAGTCAGTAAGACACTGCATCTTTAAAATCCTGTAAAACTAAACACTAGAGATCAGATAAAACTCTTAGAAATAATATGATTGCTAAAGTAAAATGTATAATAGATGGCTAAAAGAGTAATTTAGGACAATGTCCTAGAAAATATAATAACCAGAGATGGAAAATATGGGAAGTGAGACTAAGATGTGCAAGGGGAAAAGAGAAGAGCAGTGTAATTGAATTTCTTCATTTTACAGAGTGTCAAGAGATAATGTATATATATTTGATTAAAAGTAAGTATATTATTTAAACATACAAAGATAATCCAGAGAAAATAAAATATAGTAATCTTAGTCATTAAAATGTACAAAATAACCAAAAGAAAAATTAATACATTAACTTAGTGCTTTAAATATCTTTACCCATTTATCCTCATGATGATTAAAGAATGGATTCATTATGTCCATTTTGCAGATGAGGAAAAAGAGGCTCAGAAAACTTGAGTAACTTGCCCTCAGTCACAGCACCCCACAGTCTGTGCTCTTGTCTATTTTACTATTCTACTTTCTTTATACCACTTTTCTGGGAAGAGATAGATAAAGAATGTGAAAGGTGATACTAATTGTCTTTCTTTGCAGTTGATTAAGGCAATATTTAAAATTTTAAATTTATGAAGCAAGAAATAGTGATGAGATAGAGCTGCAATTACCAGAAGAAACAAAAACAGAAACAGTTTAAAGTTTTAATTTCAGGAGCAGGTCAGTAGGAAGGAGCAGGTTGAACCAGGGAGTTGCCATTTTTCTTTGTAAGCCCGTTGGTGTCATTAACATGCCCTTTAAAAATAACTCATTCGAAACATTTTATGTAAATTTATTAATATTATAAGTGACCTCAGGTGAAAACAGAAAAAATGGGGTCATAAGCTAAATTATTTTAATGATGTTTTCTTTTCCTTTTCCTCCTCCTCCTCTTCCTCCTCCTCTTCTTCTTCTTTACATTTTACATACCAATTATATATTAAAAATATCTCAAACATGATAACAAGGAAATTCCCTTCTCACCTGTGGTAGATCTGACCCAAGTCCCTTCAGGAAGTCCTGGAAACTGCCCCCAATAGGGGTTGGGAAGACCTTATCCTCACAATTGGTAAGAGATATGAATCTGGTTCCCAATCTAGTAAACAGACATTAACATCCACAAAAGACATTATGACTCAGGAACAGTAAGGAGTGTCTAAAATGTGTGTTTTCTCCAACCCTAAGAAAAGGAGCTTTTTGGAAGGTGGATTTTTATATGTATCACTAAAACCAACTCTGGTGGTACCGACAACATTCTGTATTACATTCATTAATCTAGAAACTGAATTGTTTAGACTTGGTGTCAAATACATCTCATCAACTATATCATTTCAAGCTAGTAAGTTAAAACTCAGTAAATTAGTGTGGTTAACAAATCAGTGCACAGTGAAATGTAATATGATCTTACACAGCCTTAAACCAAGATCTTTCAGGTACTGGTAATAATACATGTTTACATGCTGCCATCTAGTGCTCTTAGCTTTAGAAACCTAGATTGAGCATATGTAGAAATGGATTATGTTAGTATTGCTGTTATTATTATAATTTAATTTTTCCTCTTAGTCTCTGTAGTCATTTCTCTTTTTTGTTGGGGTTAAGTCAATATGTTTTCCTAATAAAGTGATAATTCACATGTATACAACAAATCTAAAGACAGCTTTGTATGTTATGGAAAATTCAGTGAATTCTGATCCAGTCCTTATATATAGATTCATATGGTTTTCTTAGCATTTCAAAACATAGGACGCATGTAGGAAAGGCTCAATTACTTCAGTAAGTCATCTGCTAAATGTGAATGTCAATCAGTATTGCAAAGCAATTAGTGTTGCCTCACAAAATTCCTTGTAAAATGAGTTGAAAGAGAAGAAATATCTTTTTACCCAATATGTAACTATGAAAAAAAATGGAAAATCAGCTAGAAATGCTGATTGCATCATTGACCTCACTAGAAAGTAGAGGAAGTTCTCAGGCCCCCAAAGAGAAGAGAGGACTGAAACAAGAGTACAGTCAAGGACTGAGGGAATTCCTACGCAGGCGGGAATTTGCTGATAGCAGGAATACAGTCCTAGACTATAATGACTTCCCAAGACATAGGATATAAGGACTTGTTCACGATGGGAACTAAGATGTTTGCATAAATCTGAAACCCTCGATAGATCATACCAGGAAAGAGAAGCAAAGAAGTTTGTCAGGGCCGAAGTTCAGATGGAAAAAAGAAATTTGTCCTCCAAATTATAAACATAGCCTCTCTTTACATGAGATTTGAGTACACACACACGCACACGCACACACACACACACACACCTATTTTTTCTTTTTGGGGTACTGAAGATTGAACTTAGGGGCACTTGACCACTGAACCACATCCCCAGCCCTATTTCGTATTTTATTTAGAACAGGGTCTCACTGAGTTACTTAGCACCTCGCTTTTGCTGGGGCTGGCTTTGAATTCACTGTCCTCCTGTCTCAGTCTCCTGAGTCGCTAGGATTACAGGCATGCACCTGGCAAATTCAAATCTGTATTAACCTGATAGATTGAACATGAAGTGTAAGGTCAAAGATTATGCTAAGATACTTGATGCTCATCCGGAGTAACTGGGAAAATGTCATTGTCAAAACATGAGATGGAGAAAGCTTCAAGTGCTGTTGGAGGAGGCAGAATATAGGGGGAGTTTGGTGTTAGAAAGTTAAGTTCAAGATGTTTATCAGACATTGAAGTGAAGACATCTAGTATGCATTTATGAGTCTGAAGTTCAAGAGAGAAGAATGGGTTGGAGGGATACATTTGGCATTAGTCTGTGATGATGGAACTATAGAACTAGAAGAAATTGGGAGTAAATATGGATAAGTCCAAGAACTTATCGCTGCAACACTCCAATATGGAGACATCAAGGAGATAAGGAGTCCTAGAAGAAGAAGCAGGAAAATGTACAATCACTATAATGAATGCATTCAAAATAGCACCAAAAATATAGAAAATACTAAGGAATAAATTTAATAGTAAAAATATCACTGTATTACTTTTTGGCATTTTATTATAATTGATAAACTCTAGAATAGAAGTGATAGAGGATGAGGATATTAAAATGAATGAGACAGATGCATATTCCTGATGCCAAAAGATTCATAGGATGATAGTACATGATAAAGAACAAAAATAAGCCTGGCACAGTGGCACCATACATGTAATTCCAGCAACCTGGGACTGAAGCAAGAGGATCCCAAGTTTGAGGCGAGCCTCAGCAACTTAGCAAGATCCTACCTCAAAATAAAAAATAAATAAATAACAAGCGTTGGGGACATAGTTCAGTGGTAGAGAGCCCTGGGTTCAATTTGCAGTACCAAAATATCAAAAAAAGAAGAACAAAAATTATATGGCAGG
The DNA here is from genome assembly GCF_902686445.1 of Sciurus carolinensis. Lineage (NCBI taxonomy): Eukaryota > Metazoa > Chordata > Mammalia > Rodentia > Sciuridae > Sciurus > Sciurus carolinensis. The sequence continues at coordinate 29,877,892 of NC_062219.1, forward strand.
ACAAAATCAACATATGTAGACATCTTTGTAATTTGGAATATTTAGTATAGGTATGAAAGAAGGTCTGGAAGAATATGTAAAAACTATGATCAGTGATTAACATATTGTTGACTTTCAGTTCCTTCATTATAAATATCTAGATGTTTATTTTAATTTTTACTATAGCATATAAACATTATTAACAAAGTTTAGAATTTTTAATAAAGTTTATGTGGTATATATAATAGTGTGGAAATAAAGTTATAACACAATGTTAATTAAAGAAAGCAGAAATAAACATTTTACATAAAACCAAGATTAGAACATATATGGAAAACAGATTGGAAAAAAATTTGTCAAAAAAGTCAATTGTGATTCTCTTTGGGTAGTAGTATTAAGTACTTTTTCCTTTTTTTATGTTCTTTATATTTCAAATTCTCTATAACATAGTAATATTACTTTTATTTTTCCTGTTTATTATGGAAATGTTCAAAGAAGAAGTTTAATAAAATACCAGGTATCGATCAGTCAGTTTCAATAACTGTCAAAATTTAGATATATACGTGTCACCTTTCCCAAGTTTTATTTTTTAATCTGCAACATTTTAAAGCAAATCTCAGACACCTTGTTACTCTTTTATATATTTCAGTTACATGCTTACATAACAGTAATACTATTATTTCATCTAATGAAATTAAGAAAATTAATGTTATTTAATACTTAACCCTTAAGAAACATTTTCTGATTGCCTAAAACATGTCTATGCAGTTAGTTCATCTGAATCAAAATCCAAACAAGACCTACCTAGTACAACTTTTATTTTTGTAGTGTTATGGGCTGAGTTGTGCTACGTCCCCAGTCTTATGTTGAAGTCCTAACCCCCAAGTACCTCAGAAGGTGACCGTATTTGAAGACAAGATCTCTACACAGGTAGTTAAGTTAAAATGGGGTTATTAGAACGGGTCTTAATCCAATTTGACTACATCCTTAGAAGAGAAGGGTACACAAGTACAGGTGGAGACTGAGTGAAGACAGAGAGAAGGTGATCAGGCATAAGACTAGAAGAGAGACTGTGAAGACACCTTCATCATATACTTTACTCTCCAGAATTGTGAGAAAATAAGTTTCTGTTCTTTAAGACACCCAGGGTGTGCTACTTTGTTATGGCAGGTCTAGCAAACTAATACAATCACTAAAGTCAGCATCCATTCTGACTTTTTCATGGAGGATCAGCCTTGTAAAATTCATACTTAAATGGCAGCTGGGTATGGATGAAAAGTACATAAAATAATGCATAGCTTTAGAAGGAGTTCAATATGTGTCATCTATTACTCATTCAACAAATGTTCATGAAGTACCAATTAATTGATAGATACTGGGGTAAATGCGGGACATGGAGAAATTAAAATACAATGCAATGAAATATAATTTATAGAATCAGCATCTAAAATATAATAGGACATAGCAGAAGTGGCCAGAGTTAAGGTAATCGACTTCAAGATTTCAAGGATGGGCTGCATTTTGGAGAAGTAGGCATGTAGGAGGAGAGATTTTCAGGGAGAATGGACAATATGGGCATGAAAGGGTACGGACTGTTTTGAATGGTGCACATAATTCAATATATTGGGTGCCTAAAATTGCATGGTATACATAATTCAATATTTTATGAAGTTAAAACAAGAGAGATGAGAAAGAGAGAGAGAGAGAGAGAGAGAGAGAGAGAGAGAGAGAGAGAGATGAGAGACGAAATTAGTCAGGCAAGATGGAGCATCTTGAATCCCAGGCAAAGTAGATAGTCTGCTACAGATGACCTTTGAAGAATTTTCAGGAGGGTGGCATTATCAGCTTTACATTTTTAGCTAGGCCATTCATAGCAGTCTGGAGAATGGGATTTAGCAGTCAAAACTACAGTGTGGGGACTGGTAAAGGGGCCATCTTCCAAATACCCCGTGGGAAATGTTGAAGGCTGGCTTTAGGTAGTGGCAGTTGAGATGGACTGACTGTACACTGGTGATGTTAAAAAGGTAGAAAGGACGCGATTTGTTTAAAAGATGTATTCGAAATACTCTGAAGGTATCTTACTGTGAGAACAGTGGTGACTTAAAGCAAAATAAAAATTTAGAAGGGAAGTAGATTTAGATTGGAAAACAAACACTCGGCTTGGCATACATTGGACTGGTAATGCTTCCCATTGTCTCCTGATAAACTTTTGGGAAGCAAATGAGATTTCCTTTGTAAGGTGCGATGAAACCGGTGAGAACAGAAAAAACTGGCTTCCAGAGAAATATACATAACTCTCAGTGCAAATGAAGCAACAGGCGACGGTGCACTACTATCACTGCAGAAAATGGCCACTAATTCAAGAACTGGGGAATAACGCAAATAGTATTTTTCCATCCTTGGTGACTCAGAGCTAAAGATGGCGCCTGTAGCAGAAATTAGCACGGGAGAGGGGGCGTTATAAGAAGGAAAAAAATGACGTTTTTATTTTTGTTTTCAACACATAATGAGACACCTCAGCGCTGGGAGAACCATGGATGGTTTTCTTCCGCTAAGATTTTGTCTGTAGTACAACTCTTCGTTTTCCACGCTAAAAAGCATGGTTCTTTTTGTGGGCGCGAGAGCGTGGGGGGTGACAAGTCTTTTTCTTTGCTTCACTGTCTCATTCATTCATGTTTCTTATCCAGGGAGGATTCCACGAGCGCCTGCCCGTCTGGCTTTCCCTCCTGTTTATCCCGGCGCCCGTGACAGTTCTGAGGCGTACAGAGGGTACACCCGCGCATCGCCGGGTTGCCTTACAGCTCCCAGATGAGCAGATTCTTACCCACTCCAGAGCCGCGGGGGCGGGCGGCGCGCGCACGGCGCCGGAACGCGCGCCCGCTGACAGGCCGAGGACCCGCGGACCCGCGGGCCCGCGCCGCGAGGCAGCACTTCCGGGGCCTGCGCGGGGGCGGGGCTCAGAGAGGGCGCCCAGGCGCGGCCGCGGTCCAGGCCGGGCGCGTGGGCCCCACCGGTCGTCATGGGAACGGCAGCGTAGGCAGGCCTGACGTCAGCTAGCGGCGCGCTGCCCGCACTGCGGCACCCAGTTGGCTCTCAGAGCCTGAGACGTTGGCTGCTGGTCTGGCTACGCTGCTGCCTCCCTTCGGCCCGCCCTGCTTGGCGCGGGGACCGCTGCGCACCGCTTCGGCTGTCGTTTCGGTCGGAACAGACTGCTGAGCGCTCTCCTCTCCGTGAGTACCCAGCGGGTGCGCTGGCGGCCTGCCCCGGGCTCCTGGGGGTGCGGCGGCGTAGAGGCTGCGTGAGGCCGAGCGCGCTGGGCCGCAATGCGCCACCGCGGGCCGGACGCCGGGCGGGTGAGGGATGCGATCCTGGAGCCCCGCGTACTTTCCAGGTCCCCTGCTCCGCGGAGCGGGTGATGGCAGTCCTTGTCTTTCGTGCTCGCGATTCTGGCATACACGCTTTCGAGCAGGGAGGTTTTAAGTTTTTTTTTTTTTTTTTTTTTTTTTTAAGAGTCATGCAGGTGCTGAAACGCCTTTTTAAATGACATCTGGAAAATTTACATTTATAAGAAAAGAGTCAAATTGTTATGATAGAGTCGTTTCGATATCCCTAAAAATGGGGTCGGGGGTTGGACTGTGTGGGAAGAATCCCCACCAAGTGGTTACCCTGCGTTTCAGCGGTACTGTGAAAACACAGCCGCCCGCCCCTTCCCCGCCCGAAAGGGAAGCCAACAGATTTGTCACCTGTTGCGTTAAAGGATTGCTGTTATTGCCTAGGCTTTCAGGAAGAAGATTGCCTGTTATGAGGACTCAGGAAATTCTTTAAAAGAATTTTTGAAAGACATTAAGATACCAGAAGTTTTAAAACCATATTTAGAATCTCGACTATTTACGAAGACTGTCCTTGATTTTTTTTTTTAATTATGTAAACTGTGTTTTTGTTTCTTTTTTTCCTTTGCTGTAAAATACGGTTCAGGACTGAATTATCTAAGCCTCTCAGCTTTTTCTCCTCTTGGTATTTAGTCCCACGCTGTGTGATAATCAGGTGGTCAGGGAAAAAATTAAAACGAGATGAAATGGCGATCTAGTTAATTTTCCTACGTTCTGTGTCTTAGAAGCTCCTGTAAAAGACTTGGGAGGGAGACGTTTTAAAATAATGGCATATATGATATTCAGGGATGTTTTATTAAATCAGACCTTTTTGCAGATATTAATCAAGTGTCATTTATTCTATAATGTATTAACATTTAGAGATAATTATTTGTATCATACATTTGCTGTTACTAAATAATAATTATTCAATTGTGTGTTAAATGATTAGCAGTAAATAATGTAAATACATAATTTAATCACGTGTTTTATTTATTAAGTATTAAAGGGACATAAAGTAATTTTATGGAGCACCACCTGCATTATGTGATCGTTTTGCTTTCTGGTATTTCCTTTTCTCTTTACCATGGAGTAGGTGCCATTTTAATTTCCCAGGCAAGGAAAAACCAAGTCTTAGTGAAATTCAGTAGTTTGCCTCAGACCACAGATCAGTAAGTGACAAAACATGAGCTCAAGCTTGAGTCTTTTCAAGCTTGAGCTCATGTTTTCAACTATAGAGCCATAGTTATAGTTATAGTTTAAAAAAATTTTTTTTTAATGGTGATACATGGATATTAAGAGAACACAGATTTGGCTGTCCAAAAGCTAGCAGTTTGGTGGTGGTCACAGAACATTTTACTAGGGTTAATATTCAGGGTCAAAGTAAACCAATTGGTTAATGAAGATCAAGGAATCCTGGAAGCAAAAGAAGAATTTAACTGTCTCTAGAGATGATCTAGGAGAAAAGTAGAGAAGTTGTCATTTACATTTAGTGTCAAAAGACAGTTTGTTAAAGTGACAATGGAAAAAAGGCATTTCTCAGGGGGATCTATGTGTATTGGTACAAAGGCAAGAGCAGATTTGGCACATTAGAGAGTCTACTTTTTAGCATTTCTTCTCAGACGTTTCTGTTAGGGAATATGAATATAGATCTCCAGAGAAGTAGAGCATTAACTAATAATACCTACTAGTTCAAAGTATGTTTTTATTTTTTGTAGTCTTCAGTTTTATTCTTTAAAAATTCATGCATATTGTATTTTTTTAAAAAAAATTCTAATTGTAGATGAACACAATACCTTTATTTTATTTATTCATTTTATGTGATGCTGAGAATTGAACCCAGTGCCCCACACATGTAGGCAAGCGATGTACCATTGAGCTACATCCCCAGCTCCTGCATATCATATTCTTATATGGAAATTTATATGTTCATTTTAGACTCATCCTCATTTTTAAATAAATTGACAATTCAAGAATATATGTGCAGAGTACTTCCATGATCTTGAGTAACTGATATACTTTACACTGATATTTATTTGAAAATGATGGCACAAATGCTTGTGCTGACCTCTATTGTAGCATAATTTTCAGTGGCAGATACAGAGACATTTAAATTAATCATCTATGATTATGCTGCTCACAAGCATTTTTTTATTAATATAATAATGTATGCTTTTGGGAAAGTCAATCCTGAGATGGAGCTGGGTTTCTTAAAATCATGTTAAAATAGTCATTAATTTATTAGAACACTTTTAAAGACTACTGACGTACATGGTTAGGTGTTTACTGCCTTTCTAATTGTTTTTGTTCCAAATATGTAAGTATTTTATTCATATATGATCCAGTCTACTTAACCTGATTTCAGGACCCTTAATCAATTCAAATATATCCAATTCATTTCCATAAAATTGGAATAAGAGACTATAGCTTTATTGGTATAAACCTGATAAAGTAGTGGAGATACCATGGCATAAGTTAAGTGAAGAATGTTTATAATTTTCCCTTGGAACATTCATATTATAAAAATCCTTTTTGTTTTAATAGGATCCTGATTGCGTCAGTGTGTAACATTATTTCTCAATGCCTGCCATAAAGCTGAGCTATGCCCACTGGTAAGATTTTTATGAAATTTATGTACAAAATTCATATTTTACACACTTGTTTTTAAATTTGACTTGTTTTAGGGAATAGATTAATGAATAAAGTAGATGTCATTAACCAAATATTACTTTTAGAGATGGTAATAAGTTAGGTTTGGTCTCTGTGGATTTAGTCAACTCTTTTAAATCATAAAAGTACCATAAGAATTCATAACAATGAGCATGTCTGGTTTTAATAAAACTTTATTTACAAAAGCAGATGACTAGCGTGTAGGCCATGATTTGCCCACACCTGTTATGGGTCATTCATTCATTCATTCATCTTTTTTTCATTTAAAGCATGTTTATTGACCACCAAGACTAATAGCTAGGGATATAGATATACACTACATAGTATAGTGGGAGAAAGAATTATTTATGTAGATGTACATAGACCTGTGTATATTATAATATACACACATACACACGTGCGCGCGCGCACACACACACACACACACACACACACACACACACACCATTTGGGTTAAAGTCTACAATGGAAAAGAATGACCTAAGAAACAGAAAAATTTAGATGAGGTTGTCAGAAAGTGATCTGTTTTAGAGGCAACATGTAAATAGCTTAACACTAGGTGGAAGCAGCTTCATTTGCATGGGAAGGAGCTTGTTTTGATGGAGGAGCAAAAAGGGCAGCAGTATGACCAGGATGTGAGTATCTGAGGGGTGTCTGTCTTGATTTAATGCTATAGAGATGAACAGGTCACAAAGTGCAGGACCCTGAAGGGTGTATGAAGGACTCGTTTAATTTTATCCTAAGTGAAATGTGAAATCTGCAGGGTCTTAATCAGGGGAATAGCATGATACGATTTGTGTTTTAAAGGAAAATATAACTTAAGATTTGTCAAATGCTGCCTATGGGCTAGACAGATTTTAATAGTTTTTTCATCCCAAATGATCTTTGACAGAATTATTGTGATCTCAAGATAATATTGGAAATGAACTTTAGAGATGTTAAATCTAAGATCACACAACTTAGAGTAGTATATGCTATTGTGCATATGAAGTAAATGGTTGGCAAAAGAGACTTTTAGAGGAAGTGACTAAAGAGGTAAGAGGGATGTGGGTGAGTAGTAACCACAGCTAAAGGAAAAAAGTGTTTTAAGAAGTAGGGATTGTTCAGTTGTTCCAGTGTAGCTGAAGAACTCATGCAGGTATTCACAAGACTATTTTTTAATATCATAGTAGTAAAGGTTTGTGTTACAGTCGAGTTATTTAGAAAATGACATGTCTTTATCTTTTGTAGTTGAGAGTGAAGCCAAAGCAAAAACCAAAGTTCGCTTTGAAGAATTACTTAAGACCCACAATGATCTAATTCGTGAAAGAAAAAAACTGAAGAAAAAACTTGCCAAATCTAGAGAAAGCGTCCCAGTGAGTAACTGATCATTTAGTTATGGTGACTTATGTATCTGAATAAAATTATGACTTTCATATTAAAATTCCAAGGAACTTTGGAAATTAAAAAGTCTTATTTTGTGATCCATAACACATGGTAAAATAAAGTTTACATTAGAATCAACATCATTCTTAGAGTATTGAATTCTGTCTTGAGTGCTGTCCTACAAGAAGGACATAGTCACACTGGTGAGGATTATCAGAAATAATGAGAAAACTCAAAACTAGCCATATTATACATTTTTGAGGAAAATAAAGGTTTTTTTTTAAACCCAGAATGTGAAGAACTTTAAAAGTAATATCTTCAGATAGACAATGACTTATCTATATATTTACTCTGTCTGATTCTTCTCAGCAGAAAATAGGACAAATCAATGCCTTTAAGTCAATAGTTATCTTTATGCTTGAGCCACACATTTAAGTAAGGAATTTTGGATAGCACACTTAAAAGGATTAAAAATACAGAATTCAAAGCCATACTAAAACAAGTCAGCAACTATCTAACCTGATTCATGTGGTATTATGAAGAGTCTATAATAGCATCCATAGTGAACTGTTCTATACCTATCTCACCATTTCCTTTGCTCTTTCTCCTTTGAATGTAATCTCTTGTGTTCTTATACATATACAAAAATGAAGTCCTTTCTCGTCCTGCCAAATGGTACATAATCTTTCTTTGGTAGAAGTTTTTATTTATTTATTTATTTTTATCATTTATATATCCTATGTTTTGCTTGTACCAAATTTTACCCATTGTGTATGTATAAAACCTGTTTATTTTAGTATTGTGTCATCAGGTAGTCATCAGCATAACAGCATATACTCTCAAGTGAGGCAAAAATAAGTATAACTGGCCAGAATCCAGCCACAAACATGTGACAGATTATAGTAAGCTGCAGAATGGGACAGATTAGGTCTTCCATAGTGAGTACTGCTCTAAAGTACGATGTTTTCTTCTGGTGGTGCCAGTGTGCAGTGTAATAGGAAACAGTGACATGTGCAGAATAGAACATTGCATATTGGTACATGCCCCACTCCTCAGGTGGGGTCTTCACATTGCAACAAAACAGAAAGAACCCTGGAAACAGTTGTCTGCAGAATATTTTTATGAACTCACTTGGTTAAAGAAAAACCTCATATTTTCTCTCACTGTTAGAGAATTGGAATATGTGAGCCATGAGTGAGATGCAGTTTAGGCCAGGAATTCTAAATTAAGTGAATAATAAGAAAGTGGGCTGAAGTTATATCCATTTACCCAAGATCCAATTAAGATGTTGAGGACATACAGATGTGAAGTAACTAATCATAATCTACCCAACTTCTCTTAGCAAATACCAGACCTAAATAGACTTTGCATTCAGAAATAAGGATACTAGGGGAAAAAAGAGATTTTTCTAGGTCAAAAGAAGGGAATATTCCTGGAGGACTTAGAGGAAAGCAAAATATTTCTGAAATTGTTAATCCTAGGAAGTAGAAGAGGAATATCCACTTTGATTTACTAGATACCTCAGTGCTTTCTGTCTTTTAGACTGTCATTGTTTGGATTTGAAGTGTCCCCCAAAAGCTCACATGTGAGACAATGCAGGAAGGTTCAGAGGAGAAATGCTTGGGTTGTAAGAATCTTAACCCAATCAGTGAATTAATCCCTGATGTGATTAATTGAAGTGGTAGGGTGTGACTAGAGGAGGTGGGAATTGGAGCGTGGCTTTGGGGTATATATTTTGTAACTGGAGAGTGGAGTCTCTGCTTCCTGATGATGCAAGCTGCTTCCCTCTGCCACATTCTTCTGTCATGATGTTCTGCTTCACCTTGAGCCCCAAGGAATGGAGTTGACTTTCTATGGACTAAGGCCTCTGAAACTGTGTGATCTCAAATAAACTCCCTCCTTTAAAATTGTTCTGGTCAGATCTTTTAGTCACAGCAGGGAAAAAGCTGACTAAAACACAGATACTCTTCTAAACTTCTATGTATTCACACATTTGTTACAAACAACAGATTTATAAGGTTTTATCTCCATAGACCAGGAAACTGTATCATAGACTTGGAGTGTCTTGACAGAAGTTGCATAGTAAGTTGTGGAAACAGGATTCAAATACTGATAGTTTGATTGTAGAATTCACTGTCATATCTACAACTCAGCATTACTTCTTTTAATAAAAGTTGAAAAAATAATATTTCTTTGAAACAACAAGGACTTTTATGTATATAACGTAACAGGTGAACAAGGAAACAGTCTGAAATAAAATGAAGCAAGGGAAAAAAATCCATAATAAAAGAATTTATAAGAATTACAGGTTATCTTATTATGTTCCAATTACATATCAGGCTCTGTGATAAGAATTTTACAAATAACATTTCTAATAGTCATGTTAATCAAGCAGAGTAGGTATTGGGACTCTCTTTGCACATGAGAAATTTTATTTAAAAAGATGTTAAATTTTTTTCCACATCATATAGTCAGAAATCAAATAAGTGGGATTTAAGACTACACTCCCTCCAATTTTAAAGTCCATGTTCGTTCTTCAGCTGCTTCCTTAAAACTGTCTCAGACCTTAACTCATAGAATTGATATCATGGGAAAAGCTAATCAGTAATATGGGAGACAAACTTGAGGTACTCTGCATGAGAGAAATGGCCAAAACTAAAATAAATAAATAAATAAATAAATAAATAAATAGTGAGGATACATTTGACCTACAAATAAGTGTTCTCAGACAGTACTCATGAAATAGAAACCAAAACAGCATAATGAAAAAAACCTTTCTGAGGTTAAGAAAAAAAGATTTTCAAAGACATGAGTCCATTTTGCATTCTAAGTATTTATGAGATGAGAAGTGTATCTAGAAATGTTTTCTTTTTTTTTATTTCAGGATAAAAATAAATCTACAAATACCTAAACAAAAAAGCATCAAATACATTTCAAACTTCTCTATAAAAACACTGACTCCAAAGGAGAGTAGGAAAATATAGATTTTTCAGGGGAAAAGTGACCCAAGAAGTCTAGTAACCCTAGTCATTTGCAAGGGTAGTAGTAATCATATGAGCAGAGAACTTAATCAGCACTACTTCTGAAAAAAAATGTATTAAAGATGTTTATTTGAAGTTGTATATGATTATCAGACATGACTAAGTTAAGCATAGAAAATTTATGATCTGTAATTAATGAACCTTGAAATCAGTTAAATATATATAGATTCACACCATTTCTCACTTATATATGTGCCAAAAATAAACATAAAGATTTTTATTAACTATGTATATAGCGTCTCCTTGACTTAAAATGGTATTATACCTCAATAGACCCATGTAAGTTGGAAATGCATCTAATGCATCTAACCTACCAAATAGCTTGACAATGCAGTCTACTGTAGAGTATTGGTTTTTAATCCCTCATGATTGCAGGGCTGACTGGGAACTGCAGCTCATTGCTGCCCAGCATTTTGAAAGCATACTGTGCCATACATCACTAGACTGGAAAAGATTCAAATTTAAAATTGGAAGTACAATTTCTACTGAATGAGCATCTCTTTTGCACCACCATAAAGTAAAAAAAAATAAATAAATAAATAAAAATCAGACTGTCTACATGATAATGTGAAATAACAGAATTAGTTGGTTTCCAAAGATTGAACAAAGCTTTCTTGCTTGCAAAGGAAGAAAAAGTCATATAACTATTACTGCCTAGGGTATAGCTACAATTTCATCCTAGAGTTTGAAATAACTGAAATAATATGTAGCATATACTTCCTGAGTCATCAGAGGTCAGGGAAAATCATTGAAATTAGATTTTTTTAAGAGGAAGAAAAGTAATGGAATAAGAAATTTAAGAGCAAGTATTTAGTCATGAAAATAAATGTAAATGGCTTACCATTCCTATTTTAAAAAGTAGATTCTATAATTTTTAAATAATCAGATTTTCTACTTGCAAGATTCACATACCAGGCAAAATGACTATAACGTTTAAAAATGAAAGCACAAAAATATAGATGAGGAGCACTCAAAAAAACTTAGAGCTATCTCCTTTATGAACACATATTGAAAGAATAAAATAATTCTAAATAAAAGTTGAACAATTGAAATTGATCATGTTAAAATAATAATCTATGTAAATCTAATACTTCCCCTCCACATCTCAAAACGGTCTTAATTGGATATTGGTGAGTAATTAAGTTAGTGCAAATAAATTGAATAAAAGCCATATGATCATATAAAAATAACTGAAAAAAATCACTTTAAATGGAAACAAAACAGTAATTTATTTAAACAAAACAGTTTGATAATCATGTTTGTGAAAATTATGCCCCTTCTGATCCACATGTACATATGCCATACCATGTAAAATTTCATAGCTTTCCATGCTCCCTTTAAGGAGAAAGGGTATGCATCTGACCTTCATTTTCTTCTTAGGGCCCATAAAGAACATCTCTTTTCATTATGACTGTTTAATATTCTTGCTGTTTGCATAAATATGCTAGGGTATGAAACAATGATATGATAGCTTTTTTTTTTAAACTGATATTTGTGTACATCTAATTTATGCCAGGCACCATACTAAGTGCTTCCTTGCATTAACAAACTTACTTCATTCTCGTAAGAATCTTAAAATCAGTATAGATTGGAATACTGAAGCACCAGAGGTTCAGGAACTTCCCTGGGATCATACAACTAAGGTATGGGAATCCTGGTCCTTCTGATTCTGTATCTTGTAATCATGATAACTGTGCTCTACTGCCTTCCTGTTATGTATATAGTGTGGGCAAATATATGTTCTCCTAGGAGAACAAATGATCATTGGTAGTCTGAATGCTAATATTAGGAAACCTATGCAAGTCAACTGAAAGGGAACAAGGAAGAAAACTAATTGAATTAGAGTGAGAAACAGTAAGTTAGAAGATTTTGGAAAAAAAAGGTACAAGAACTAATAGATAAATACCACATAGAAACTACAGAAACCCCCAACAGATCTTAAAAATAAATTTTCCAAAAGTATATATTCATAATGAAAAAACTTGAATTTTGTTAGCAAATATTATATACTTAGACTTATACTTACCAGGTTTCTTTAAGATTTAGTTTTCACACGGTTGTGATAATCTTCACTGGACTTTTTTAGTTGACAAAATTAGACTAAAATTCATGTAGAAGAATAAAAAAGGAAGATTTCACTTAAAATTTTAAAACAAGGGATTATACCATTTCTAGATGTTTCATTATGTTGTAAATATAATTAAAAGAAATAATATTGTTTAACTTTTGAAAAAGTTCAATTAAAACCTTATTTTATATCACTGAATTACATTTCAGACAGCTTGAAAAGTTAAATGTAAAATCTAAATTAGTAGAAAAATTCTTAAATAAGAAAATAGAAATGACAAGCTGATTTAATCTTTCTGTAAGGAAAGATATTCTGGTCTTAAAAGGGATAAAAGACATCACAAATAGTCTATACGCAGAAGACTTAGTACATGTTTATTGAATGAATGAATAGGAGGTGAAGATGCTCATTTTGTCAAAAAGCAGTCAACCAATTCATTGAGAAAAATATAATATTTTTACAGTCCTAAGAGTTAATACTCTACATATAACTAACAATAATTGTTAACATGTACTGAATACTGGAATCAGAAGGACCTACTTAGTGTTTTATAGTTATTATCTGATTACTCCTCAGAACAACATTATGAGTAAGTTTTATTTCTGTTAACATGTAAAGTAGTATAATTAGATGCTATAAATATTAAGATCCTAAATAGCTAAGTAAACTCAAGGCATGAAAAATAAGTTATATGAGAAAAATAGCATTAACTAATAGAATGTAGAAATAGTTTAAGAGATTCAGAGTGGGATACTGAGATGATATTTTTGCTGACCAAATAAGTATTTAAAAGCTTATTAGTAGTAAGGTAGTGAGCAGGGCTTTTTGATACAGTGCTGATAAAAAGGTAAAGTAATATAGCACACATTAACAACTCTTCTAGGAAGATTAAAGAGGAGTATTATGAAGATGGTATTTATTGAATTTAGGTGTTTAAACACTGATGTCAGGAGGATAATGGAGATATTGATAATATAGGGAAGAGAAAGTTTTTTAGACGACAAGTAGAAAAGATGCACACTTTTATATGGGAAGAAAAGAGAAAAGATAGTTTTGGGTGTGTGGAAATTTGCATGTTGGTATCAGAAACTTCCACCTTCCCATATGATGGCTTGTATCTGTAGAAGTGAGCTAGGAAGTGGCAGCATTGGACATCAGAGGTGAGTGAAGAGAGTCTGAAGTAGCCACCATGGAGAAGGCAAGGAGGAGTGCAGGTGAACAGGTTATGTGACATAGAAGAATTGTCCAAAAGTATTGCTATCCCAGGTGGTTTTATAGACCATATTTTTATAAATAACACCAGTGGTTCAGATTTTTTCAATCTCATTATAAAATGACTAAGTTTGAACAGTGCCTGTTGCCAGACAATTCGATGGATGGTAAGTACGTGATATGGGCAAGTGATTGAACTGATGGCTCATGGAATCACAGTATCAGGAATTACATAAAAGGAGATTGATAAATAAGGAGACTATAGTGGATTAAGAACATAATAAACTATTATACTACTGTCTGGAGTAGTTTGATAACAGAATAAACAGTGTAGTTATATTTCTGGAATTGTATTTAATTTTTAATTTAAATGGGGAAATTTAAGCCATATTTTGATCATTTTCATTGCTTTTGCTATAATTGATTTTCTTTGGTTTTCTTTCTTATCATTTTATTCTTGTAACTCATTTTATATTGGTGATATCTTTGTTTCATGAGTTAAAGTTTCTAAACATATTTGCTTTTTGTACTAAATTTTAAAGGGTAGAAAATCTTCTAGGTTCTCTAGGTATTACTAATATCCATATATTTACTTTAGCATATAAGTCTAATTATTTCAGCTCTACCAAAGATAAATTTAGAACCCCAATCTTCTTAGGGGTGACTAAATATTTTTTTTATTTTGTATTAGGAATCCTAAGAAAATAAAGCAGCCAGCAAAATATATATATAGATATATAGATATATATATAATTTGATATCCAATGAAATCCACCAGCCTTCTAAATAAGAAAGATAATATGACCTATAACCAAAAAAATCGATCAATAGAAACAATGTAGGTGGAGATAGAAAAATATATAAAATAAAAAACATTATGAAAATTCTAGATATTAAAAAGTATAATATTTGAAATTACCAATAAACTGGATAGAATTAGCATATTGGAGACTACATAAAAATAATCAGGAAACTTGAAGAAATAGCAGTGTAAATTATCCAGATAAAACACAGAAAACCAGTGGTGTGCTGGAGTGACCTGTCCTGGATTTTGTGAACTGATGTGTTAAATATTAGTTTTGTAAACTGGTTGTTAAGCCATTGGTAGACTGAAATTGGCCATCATGTGGATACTTGCATAATGGAAATTGATAAACACTATACATGACAGCTTTTTATTTATACTGCCTTGCCTCCAATGGAGAGCTTATTTACCATTCTACCACTATAATCTGAAATGTTGAAGTGGAGGGGGAAAGAGCATTAGTGACTTATAGACAATATTAAGCATATTAACAATGTGTACCTGAAGTCTGAGAAAGTAGGAGTTAGAAAATATTCAAAGAAAAAAATTTGCAGGTTTTATGGAAACAGTAAACCCACAAATAATAGAAGCTCAACAAATCATAAGCACAAGAAACATGAACAAAGTCGTACCAAGGTACATGATAGTAAAATTGTTGAAAAACCAGAGAAAATAAAGACATTTTGTTGAGGAGAGTGAAGAATGATAGCAGACTTAAACTATTTCAGCTAAGAGTCAGTGGAGATATATCTTTTAAATACTGAAAGAAAAAAAATATTGCCACCTAGCCTTTATATTCGGAGACATACCTTGCAAAACTGAAGGTGAAATAAAAACCTTTTAAGTAAAAGCTGAAAGGATTCAATGTCAGTAGACCTGAAGTACAAGAAATGGTTTATTTTTAAAATGATAATAACAAAGTAGAAATGTGGTTTTATACAAAGAACCACGGGAACTAATAAGTGTACTTCAGAAATAATTTTTTCTCATTTTAAAAAATCTTTAAAAGGTAACTTTTAAGGCAAGAGTGAAAACAGGGTGGAATTTATAATATGTGTGGAAGCAAAAGGTAAGAACATAGCACAAAATATGGGAGAGAAGGTAAGTGGAAGTATATTTTAGGGTTCTGAAAATACATGGGAAGTGGCATTATTTGGTAGATTAGGATAACAATTTGTATTATAAAACATGGAACAATCACTTAAAAACGGGGAGGTAAATAGACAAAAAGTCAACAGTGTTATTATGGAATCACAAAAAGATAATGAGAGAGATGGCAGAAAGAGGAGAAAAAGAAACAGCAGTACAAATAAAAGCAAATAATAGAGTGGCATATTTAAATTCAGCTGTATCAAAAATCACTTTAAATATAAATGGTGCAAACAGATCTATTCAAGGGTAGAGATTTCAGGTTGGCATATAAATAGGACCCTGGTATATATTAACTATAAGAAACCTACTTGAAATATAAAGACACAGATAGGTTAAGTTTTCAGGAAAGACAAAAAACATAATACCATACTAATAGTAGTCAAAGCATAATTGGAGTGGTTATAGTGATATCAGAAAGAAAGTATATTTTAGAACACATAAAAAGTTACTAAGGATAAACAGGAATATTACTAAGGGTGAAGAGAAATATCTTATAATGATAAAAGTATTGTTTTCTCAGAAAGAAAATAACCCTAAAAGTACATAAACCCAGTAAAAGAACTTTAAAATACACAAAACAAAAACTAATGGAAATAAGCCAACGGACAATTCAGCAGTTATGATTACATATTTGAATACCCCTTAGAAATTGATAGAATAAGTAGTCAAAAAATCATTAAGAATATAGACAATTTCAAATCACTGTCAACAAATTTGGAACATTGTATCCAACAAATACAGAATACTCATCAATTCCTAGTGCACTGAGACAAATACCAACCTGTTCCATAAGCCAAGCCTAGATATCCAATTTTAAATATAAGCAATAAAAATTACAGATACAAAATAAAAATTTTAAATGATACAGAACATGTTTTAGACTATGACAGAATTAAACTAGAAATAACTAACCAAAAAATATCTGTCATATCTCCAAATATTTGGAATTTAAACAGGATCCTAAAATGGCCATTATATTAAAGAAGAAATCAGAAGAAAATATTTTGAACTAATGCAAAATGAAATCACAACGTATCAAAATTGTGGAGTGCTTCTAAGCAGTAGATGAAAATTTATAATACTGAAATTAAAGAGGAATAATGGCCTCAGATCTATCATTGAAGCCTTCTTAAACAATATGAAGAACAAATTAAGCCCCAAATAGAAAATGGAAATAATTAGTGTAAACAGTGAAATGAGAAACAAAAACAATAGTGAACTTTAGTAAATCAAATGCAGATACTTTCAAAAGAGGGCTGAATCGATCATCTTATGTACTGGGGATTCTAATGGCCTACCTCAGGCTTAATAATTCACTGGAGGGACCCACAGGACTCAAAAGCTGATATATTCACATAGTTTATCACAACAAAAGGATACAGATTAAAATAGCAAAGGGAAAAAGTGCATGGGGCGCACTGCAGGAGAAACCAGTAGTGTGCTCCCTATGGTGCTGCATGGTTCTTAATTCTGCCAGCAGCAATGTGTGAAAACGTGCAAAATGCTGATAATCAGGAACATTTATTCAAACCTTCTTGTTCATGGTTTTGTGTACATGTGTGAGGTTTCAGTCACAGAGGCATGCAGTGCCTGTGTGAATGATCTTAGCTACTCTGATTTCAAGCTCCCAGACCAAAAATAGATGTTTACCATAAGTCACATTACTAGTATTTGATCATACTGGTCCAGTGTGTCCCAAGGTTTCAGGCATACAAAAACGGTCTTATCAAGCATAACATTCCAAAGACTCATAGCTCAGTTTCTAGGAGTCTACCCAGAACTGGTCCTAAAAATGGACCTTATTTGGGATTTGCTGCATTTTACCAACTGAAGTCTGCTGAGTTTTTTTCAGCATAACTTCTAACTGGATATCTACCAGGAAAAAGGAAAGAAGATACAAATTACCAATATAGGAAACTGAGAGGAAAGTCACTGTAGATGCTACAGATTTTTGAAGGATAATAAGGAAGTATAATGAATAATTTTATGATGGTATATGTAGCAGCTGAGATGAAATGCATAAAATACACAAAGGGCATAAATTCCCAAATCTCATTCTAAAAGAAATATGTAAAATCCTCACAAAGAAAAGTAGTTCTAGGTGGCTTCATTGGCAAATTTCACCGAACATTTGAGGAAGAATTAATACCAATTCTGTACAAGTTCTTAACAGGTTACTCAGTAAGAGAAACTAATTCTTCACTCCTTTTTGTAGGCGATTATTACCCTGATCCATGCCTAGAAAAATATTCCAAAAAAACTGACCAATATCCCTAAAGAATACAGATCCAAACATTTTCAATGAAATATTAGGAACTCAGTCTTACCAAAAGGATAATACAAAATGACCGAGTGGGTTTTATCTCCGCAATACATTGTCAGTTCAGTGTTAGAAAAACTATTCAGTGAAATTCACCATTTCAGAAGATTAAATTAGAAAACTGTATGATCATCCTAAATATAGAAAAAGGACCTGGAAACATTCATTATCCTTTCCCGATAATTCTTCAAGAAGTTAGCAATAGGAGACTTCCTTACTTCCTTGACATCATATGCCCTCCAACTAACATGTACTTAATGGCAAAAAAGAATGCACATGCCTTAAGCTTAAGCATATGTCATCTGACCAATGCAATTATGCAATGTTTTTCAAAAAGCAAAATTGTAAAGAAAGAAGTAAAATCATCTATCTATAGACAAGATGTGTAGTAGAATATAAGATCAATGTATGAAAATAAATGTATTTCTGCATCAAATAACTTGAAATTAAAAATTTAAAAACTTTTATAATAGCAACAAAAATATATAGTGCTCAAATATTAGTGCATCAAAAATGTGCAAGAGCTGTACACTGAAAGGCCCCAAAGTGTTTAAAATAAAGATTTGCATAAATAGGTAACCAGTTCATGGTTTAGAAGAAACAATGTTAAATGTCCAATCTCTGAAAATTAATCTTTTGATTCAGTTCAATTCTAATCAAAATACTGGTAACTTTTAAAAATGAAAATCTAAATATGAAATTTATTTGGGAATATGAACCACAGACTTAAAATAATTGAAACAATTTCAGAAAGAACAAAATTGAAGAACTTACACAGTCTGGTTAGAAACCCATTATGGAGCTGTAGTGATCAAGACAGCTTGTTATTTTCATAAAGATAGGCATACATATCAGTGGAACTGAATAGAGTTTAGAAATATGCTCTATGTTATCAATAAATTCTTCCTTTCCTCCCTCTGTGCCTCCCTCTCTTCCTTCCTTTTTTTGTGCTGGGGATTGCATACAGGGCTTTGTGCATGCTAAGCAGGTGCTCTACCAATGAGCTACACCCCAGTCTGAACAATTAATTCTTCATTAAGTTGTCAAGGTTAATTCAGTGAGGGAAATGAAAAACTTTTCAACAGTAATCCTGGAGTAACCAGATATCCATGTACAACATAATAAACTATGACCATATTGTGTTTGGAAAGTAACTAGAAATGAATCAAAGACATGTAAGAACCAAAGCTACATAACTTATAGAAGAAACAGAATAAAACCTTGGTATCCTTGGGTTAGACAAAGATTGCTATGGATACAAAAGTGTAAGGTATAAAAAGAAAATGAAATAAATTGGGGTTTTCAAAAATTAAAAACATTGCTAAGAAGATGGAAGGATGAGCTATGGATTGAAAGAAAATATTTTCAAAACACCATCTGATAAAGAACATTTTAAGAACTGTTAAAACTCAGTGATATGAAAACAATCCAATGAAAATTAGACAAGAGGTATGGATGGCAAATAAGCACTTGTAAATATTCTCATTGTCATTAAGAATTAGGGATTCCTAAATTTATTAAAAAATAAAAATGTAAGAAACAGAGTCTTGCTAATAAGTTGCTTAGGGCCTTTCTAAATTGCTGAGTTTGTCATTGAACTTGTGCTCCTCCTGCCTCAGTCTCCGGAGTCACTGGGATTATAGGAATGCACCACCACACTGGCTTTAGGAGTTGACTTTATAAAGACAGAAGGTGATGGAAATCCTTAGCATGATTATTGTGGCAATATAACTATACATTTGGCAAAATTCATTTATATACTTAGTGGATTTTTTTTGTAAATCATGTCAGAATAATTTTAAAAGCAGACACACTAAAGAAAAAAATCTTAAGTGATACACATAAGTTAAAAGATGAAGGAGGGACAAAGATAAATTAGGAACATGAGTAAATGTCTTTGGACTATTCAAATTCAGTCACAACCAGATCTATGACGATATTAAACTACATAAAGTAGACATATGTTACTGTACTACAACAAAACTAGAAATTAATAACAAAAGTTTATAAATAATTTATCCCATAAAGCTGTTGAATGGAAAAAGGAAATCAAAACCACAAAAACAAGTTGTTCAAAAAGTCATGAAAATAGCCAGGCCTGGTGGTGCATGCTTGTAGTCCCAGCATCTCAGGCTGGCTGAGGCAGGAGGATTGAAAGTGCAAAGCCAGCCTCATCAATGTTGAGGCGCTAAGCAACAGTGAGACCTTGTCTCTAAATAAAATACAAAATAGGACTGGGATGTGGCTCAGTGGTTGAGTGCCTCTGAATTCAATCCCCAGTGCCCCTCACAAAAAAAGTCATGAAAATATCATTACGATCCTGTGAAATGCATGGAATATTACCAAAGATACTCCAGGAATTACATTTATTGTACTATTAAAAAGCAAAGAACTGAAAAAAGAAAAAGATTGATGACAAATACGAAGTCATATAAAATTATTATTTGTACAAAGACTGATGGATTAGAGTGAATTAAAATACAAAAAACCAAGCCTCATCTCATTAGTTTTCTAAGAGTTGCATTTTAAAAACCTTTTCTTTGAGATCATAAAATCTTTCTTCTGTTTCTAATTCTTGATTTTGTCTTTTCCCAATTATTTCCTTCAGAAGTATCTTCACAATTTCTGTAATATTGGCACTGCATTTCTGGTATTCACTGAGAAAGTAGAAAAAAATCTGTATTTTTAACATAATGGAAATTCAAGGTTATTGAGGTATGACTGTATTCATAGAAAGAACCAAAAAGATGTTTCTGAAAAGATCAACAATATTTTTCCTTGTGGAAGGCAATCAAGGATGAACTTCAGGTTTCTAATTTTTTTGTTTCAATAAATTATTTCATTTAAGCATATATCACTTTCATTTAATTATTTCATTTAAGCATATATCATTTTAAGCATATATCACTTCTAAAACAATATATGAAAATTAATTTTTTAAAAGAGGGGCCTTTTTTTTGGGTACTGAGGGTTAAATCCAGAGGTGCTCAACCACTGGGCCACATCCTTAGCCCTTTTTTATATTTTATTTAGAAATGGTTTCACTGAGTTACTTAGGGCCTCACTAATTTGCTGAGGCTGATTTGAACTTATCCTCCTGAGAGAGGCAGTTTTTGTTAGATCTGATTATGGGTGATTTTTTAGAAGTTATGGCTTCATAATTTATCACTAAAGATAGAATTGGGAAAATCTTTAAGTGAGCAAGAGTCTTGAATATGGTAAAATGTTGGATATATATTGAGCTACTATGTGTTCAGTGTTCTTTCAGCATTTTTTCCTCCTCTTTTATACGTAATGAATGTTTTCTAACTGCTTTTAAACATGGAGAATTGCAAAAATTGGGCCTCAGTATTCAGTAGTGAGCACATCCATTTTTGAGAGTTCTTCATTTTGATTTAATTTTTGTCCATTCTGATTTTCAGCGCATCGTTAAGCTTTTGTTTCTGTCACTCAGAATTTCTAACATTTATGGTTCTTTTTCATTCAGTATTCTTTTGTATTTCTTCAATATGATGACTATTTTAAATTCTTACTTGGTTTATACCATTCATATTCCTTTGGTGTTCATTTTTCTCTTTTGTCGGATTTCATGGCTCACCTTCGTTGTGCTACTTTCCTTTAGCGTTTATTAATTTTTAGTTACCCAGTCGTCTTTCTATTGAGAATCTTTCTTCTGCCTGTTGGTTATTTTTAACATAGTCTCCTTTTGCTGTTTATGGGGTGTACCTACCTGAAGCATGCTACCCTGCTAAGCTGCTTAATCCTTTGGGAGAGTCACCACATAACACAAATGAAGGTGGGAAAGAGTTGTTCATTCCAACTCCTCAGTCAGTCATCCTCAGGCATATTTGCTGCTTCTTAAGAGTACCTGACTCTGATTCTTATTGCTTCTCCAGAACCACCTGCATCTGTGGAAGTCTTTCCCTATTAATTGTATTTTTTTCTCTGATAGTTTCTTAATATATCTAACCTTGCCTACTTAAATCCTTGGAGAATTTCTCAAAATACTTATTTTACTATTAGTAACATTCCTTTGTGATTTTCAGTTTCTTGTTTTTTTTCCTATTAAAATAATATCTCATTTCAAATAATATTTAATTGAAAAAAGAATTATAACTGTATGCTTAGTTTGACACTTCATTTAATTTGATATTTAATATTTAGCAATGTTTTAGTGATATAGTTGGGCTCATTACAGGGTAATTTTAGAGCTAGAGACTTTGGTTTTTGAGTGTAATTATAGAGCAAGATAAATGACCTCTGTCTGTTTTCTCTTGGGGAACTTGAAATGTTTTACCCACAGTGACTCTTTTAGTAGTTTCTCATCTCCTAATTAGAGTTTGGATCATTCTGCCAGGGAGGAAAATAGTGTTTGAGATTTGAGCAATTAATGCACTTCTGAAAAGTCCTTAAGGACTTTTCCCCATGTTAATTTGCTAATTCATTTGATCTCCAGTTACTTTTAGAGATTACTAGATTATGTTCTAATTCTGGAACATAAACTGGAAGAATGCACATCAAAGGCTCCACAGTATTATCCCTCTGTCCCAACAGAAGATCCAAATAATGTCATCAGTGTAGAGGAAGACAAGCAAGGAAAGCCAAGTAAAAAAGTTACAAAGACTGCACAAGAAATGGAACCAGAAACTTCTGAGAATATTGTCAAACATTAGTCATTGTTTTTACCTTTATAAACTTAAACTGTGCTTAGCTAAAGCTTTGTTTTTGTGTCTTCTTCCCTAGTTCGGCACTGTTAAAAGCAGTCTTCATAATATTAAAGATACTAAAAGTGATGATGTAAGTTGTATTAACACTAATAACCCAGAGAAGAGCATGCGAGTCAGTAAAAACAAACTGAGGAATACGCATTCAGCAGCTGAAGATCCAAATAATGTCATCAGTGTAGAGGAAGACAAGCAAGGAAAGCCAAGTAAAAAAGTTACAAAGACTGCACAAGAAATGGAACCAGAAACTTCTGAGAAGGTAGATTCTGCACATCAGAAAATTCGAACAAAGTCACTGTCTGGTGTTGATCATCAAAAAAGTGATAAGACAAAGGAAGGAAAAGAAAACAATAATTTAGAAGGGGAAGAAGAACTCATGCAAGCATATCAGCTCCAGGTAGCTGAAGAAATGGCAAAGGAGATTAAGAAGAAAATAAGGAAGAAACTAAAAGAACAGTTGACTTACTTTCCCTCAGATACTTTATTGCATGATGACAAATTGAGCAGTGAAAAAAGAAAAAAGAAAAAAAAGAAAATTCCAGCCATGTCTAAAGCTGAAACAAGGTACTTTACATTGATAAATATTATTTTAATGCACTCATTATTTTCAGCTCTTGCATGACATTTGTTAGTTTAATAAAATTCTTGGTCTTTCATTTGGAGACACTGCCACTAGGAAAACAATAACGGACTTTATGCAGCACCTTAACTCAGTGCTAGAAACTTTACGAAAATTAACTCATTCATTCTTTGTTACAATCCTATAAGGAAAAGTGGTATCATCATTCTGTTTTGCTAATGAGGAAACTAAAATAAGTCACACAGGCTGAGCCAGACCTTGGCAACCTAACTCCAAAGTTTCTACCTTTACCCACTTACTTCTGCTTTTAAAATAATAGAAACCTAATTACTTCCCCCTTTTTGAGTTATAAATGCCCATTTGGATGTATGAATGTAACTTTTTCCTCCTTATACAAATCACATTTACTCATTGTACAATAGTCATTCACAGATAATCACTGTTGGCAATTTGGTATTCTAGTCTTTTTTTAAATATATGATGACTATACTTATATGATTTGGGTTTCTGTGAGTATATTCATATTTATAAGTTCTATCTTTGGAGAAAACAGTAGGATTTAAAAAATATCTTTTACCTGCCATAAGTTTTCTCTACAGTCATCAGTTAGAGAAGTAACTTGAGGTGGGAACATTCTGTATGTGACTATTCCTTGGCATTCCAGGGCAGTTTCCTCTAAAGCCCTCAGCTAAAAGTAATTCCCCTCTTACCATCGCAAGTTAAAGGACCAGTGATAACAAAGAGAAGGACAGTCCGTTTGCCACAGAGATATGTTAGTTTATGTATCAGTTACCTGTTGCTACATTAAAAAATTACCCTAGAACATAGCAGCTTAGAACAACAAACACTTATTGTTTCTCAGTTTCTGTGGTTTCAGTAGCCTGGGAATAACTTAACTGGGCACCCCTGAGTCTCACAGGGTCTCTCACAGGCAGCAATCAGGATGTTAGATGGGACTGAAGCCACTACAAACCTTGATGGGGACGATCTGTCAAGGGACATAGCCCTTAGAAGGCCTCAGAAGATCTACTTCTAAGATCAGTCATATGGATGTTGGCAGATTTCAGGTTCTGACTTGCTTTTGGCCAGAGACATCACTGCCCTACCACATGAACCTCTACATGTTCACTACTTACAACGTGGCCACTTGCTTCCCCAGAGCAAAGGGTCCAAGGGAATGAGAGCAAGAGAAAGTCACAGTCTTTTAAAGATCTCATTGTAGTGGTAGGTGACTCCACTACTTCTCACACTTAAAGAGAAGGGGATTATACAAAGAAATGAATATGAAGAGACAGGAATCATGAGGGCTGCTAAAAATACTGTAAAAACAGTGAATCTTCCTTCTTTTCTTAGCTCTCACATTGATGAGGAATTAGAAAGCCATTCTTACTATAAAGTAGAACTGTTTCACAAATTTTAATTAAAACCATGCCTTACATGATGATAGTATGCAAAGTGTAGCAGTTATCCTTAAATAATTACAAACTTTTATAGGCCAGCTTCTCTTTAAACTTGGTATGCTTTTTGGCTGCTCTTTCTTACTGTTTATTGGTTTGTATGATGCAGATTTTTATTTTAATGATAGCCTTCTGAAAATAAAGTTACACTGGAAAACACAAGGAATTAATTTTTACCTAGAAACCAGAAGTTATTTATCTGAAACCTCTTAAAAACAACAGCTGTAGAATACTTCTTTTTTTGCCTTTAAATGAAGTGACTTAGAAATTTGTTCATTAATCATTCATTTGGCATCAGAGCTTTGAGTAGTCCTATGTAAGATAGATCCATCGCTCATAAAAGATGATTTCATTTCTTCCCTGGGGTTTAGAGCTCAATTTACTGACCCTTGGGGTATATATATAACTCCTAACCTAGCATAAAATTATCCCTATAAATACCTAGTTTGATGTCTGTTCATTATATAAGAAAATATATGCATCTCCCTGCAGAAGATAATAATTTTAATATTATCCTATTTACCATTCACTCTGGTCTACCATGAATAATAATTATTATAATATTAATATATTTGTAACTTCCTGTACTTGGGTTATATTTGCAGCACATTGAACATCTCTGATGACACTGTTGAGGGTGAACAAAAGGAAGACTTTCCAGTTGGAAACATTACTTCAGATTCTCATCAAGATGATGAAATAAGCTCAGTGGAACAAAATGTGGATGATAATATGCCAGATAACACAAAATCCAAACCAAAAAAGACAAAAAAGAAGTCTAAAGCAGGTTTGTTACCCTAATTAATTGAAAAATGAGAAATGACTTGACTCTAGGAATTTTAGTTCTTAAAACTAAACCTAAAGATATAGTTTAAAATAATCACATGTACAATATTTGGTACTTGTTCTAGATTCATCTTGATTAAATCATTCATTTGTAATTAAGGGTTGCTGTGATGGATTTATATTACTTGAGTCATTTTTAGTTCTTAACTCAACCCTAGAATGATACAGACTTTGTCATTACTTTTATGGCACAGAGAATTTCTTCTTTAAACCACTGAGTTTAGAGTCCCTAAATGGTCAAGACTTAGTTGTTGAAAGATAGAAATGGTCAACAGTCAAAAAACATTTCGGATATTAAGGCTGTATCCCTCTATTAAACCTGAGGTCTACCGGGTTCTTCAGCTAATTCAACTGCTGTCTCCTCTACTGTTTCCCTTTCCCCTGTTGCTTTCTGTCTCTACCTTTTCTGATTTCTTTTATTTTTCTTTGTATATTCTTTCCCTTTTCCTACCTGTTATTGTTTTTTTTTTTTTCAGATCCCATCTAATTGGCAAAACATTGGGACAAAAATAGGCAATTTAGAATTTATTAATTTTAGTCACTTGAGGATGCAATTATTTTTTCTGATTCTTATAGTTAAATAAAAATAAAACACTTGTTGAAGCACAGTACATGTATAGAAAAGTGTATGTATCACAGTGTACTCTTTAGTGAATTTTCACATGCTGAATATACCTATAAAATCATTGTCTAAATCAAAGAACAGAACATTATTAGTTCTCAGACACTTGATTGCTCCATAGGAATAACTACTACCCTGATAGCTAACACAGATCATTTTTTGCACATTAGTATGAATAGAATTATAAATATTGTGCTTTTTTGTGCCTGTCTTCTTCACTCAGGTTATTTTTGTAAATTTATACCAGCAGTAAAGGCAGTAGACCTAATATATTCTCAGTTCTGATTTTGTACAGTGTAGATTTTCACTGTGTAAATATACCACAGTTAATTTACCTAACCTATTAGTGGTAATTTGAATTGTTTCTAGTTTTAGGCAATCACAAGTAAAGCTGAAGGAACATTCTTTTCATATCTTTTGTGAACATATGTATAAATTTTTGTTGAGTATAGTCTTAGAGTTGCTTTGTCATAGTTTATGTATATTTTTGCTTTAGTCATTACCTCGTTTTCCCTGCTTGGTTTGAGAGTTTTAGTTGTTCCACATCTTCACCAATATGTACACTGTTGGACTTCTGAATTTTTAATCATTTTTAGGAATGTATAATGATATTTCCACTTTGCTTTAACCTGATCCCCTTTAAAACTAGTGATATTGAGTATTTTCATGTTTATTAACTACTTGGATTTCACATTTATACATTTTTTTCAAGTCTTCTGAGATATAAATTCACACAAATAATTGCAAATGTCTTCCCACTTTAGGCTTCATTATTTCTTATTGGTAACTTTAGAAAAATAAATTTTTATATTACCCAGTTTACCTATTTTTTTTTTCTTCAATGGTAAGCGTTTTCTGTAATTTGTTTAAGAAATCTTCCCTAAGTCCTGAGGGTGTTTTGCTGAAAGTTTTACTGTTTAACTTTTCATGCTTAGGGTTGCAGTTCATCTGGAGTTGATTTTGTGTGTGGTGAGAAGGCAGTGATCAAGACATTTTTTTTCACATGAGTATGTAATTGACCTAGTAATTATTTACTGAAGAATGTCTTTTTCTCTTTGTATTACAGTGTCAATTTTATGATAAGTAACAAGACCATGATATATGTGAATCTGTTTCTGTAGTCTCTATTCTGTCCCATTAGACAGTTTATATAACCATTTCTTGGTTACTAAACTTTATAACAGGTCATGACAGTTAGTAGTGTACTGCAAATTATTTTTCTTCTTCAGTATTGTCTAGGCTATTATTATTATTATTATTATTATTATTTCCATGTGAATTTTAGAAGTAATTTCTCAATTACCTTCCTCCTATCCACCCTTATCCTGCCAACCAAGCTCAGATTTTCATCTAGACTGGGTAAATCTAAAAGATTCACAATATACTGACCTCTAAGTAGACTTGGCATCTTTAGAAATATTGATCTTAAAATCTATGAATTTGGTATGCATCTCCATGTATTTACATCTTATAAAATTTATCTTGGTAATATTATAAATTTTGGCAGTCTCTTCAGAGATTTATTCCTAGTAATTTGATATTTCTTAATATTGTAAAAGACTTTTTTAAAAGAAATTTTGTTTTCTATTCATTTGTTTCTATTCATATGTATTTAAATTTTAAACATAGTATCTAGTACTCTTGGTAAATTTATTCTAACAGTTTATTCTTAATTTGAATTCTCTACATGTATAGTCATTAATCTATTAGTAATGGTAATTTTATTGTTTCTTTTTCTGTTATATCTTATTCTCTTTTTTTTTCTTAATACACTGTCTAGGATTTCTATCATAGTCTTAAATAGAAGTGGCAAAAACAAGTATTTTTTTGTTACCAACCTTGACAAAAAACTTACACTATTTCACTATTGAGTATGATGTTTGCTGTGAGTTGCCTTATCAGATTAAGGAAGTTACTTTCTATCTTGCTTTGCTAAGGCTTTTATTTTTCTTTATCATTAATTGAGTTTGAATTTTATCAGGTGCATATGTGATCTTATCAACCCAATCATATAAATTTTACCCTTTTTTGTTTAAGTGTGGTTAATTGTTATTTAAATATTAAGCTATCTTTGTGTTCCTGGGAGGGTTAAAGGGATCTACTTGGTTGTAATGGATTATCTTTTTTTTTTCCCTCGAAATCCCTTTTTTGATTTGACTTGCCATTACTTTGTTTAGGATTTTTGTATCTGTGGCCGTGAAATTGTTTGTTCCTTTTCTGAAATGCCCTGAATGTAGACTTCAAAATTTTGATGGTCTCAGAAGAATTGGGAAATGTTTCATCTTTTCAGTTTTTGGAGGAAGTGTTTGTATAGATTGGCGTTATTTCTTCTTTAAATATTTGGAAGAATTTACTGATGAAACCTTTGGACTGAGATTTATAGGGAGAATTTTAATCAGATTTAGTTCCTTTAATGCATATCAGAGTCTTTACATTTTCTATTTCTTCTGGCAGCTTTGTTAGGATATAGTTTTTGAGGAATATGTCCACTTAATCCAAATTTTCAAGTTTTGAATATCTATAGCATCTGAAAGGTCATACCATTTTTTTCATTTATGATATTGTCATTTTTTTTTTTTCCCTCAAGTTTTGATCCACTCAAGGATTTTCAGTTTGAGGCTTCAAAGACCCAGCCTGTAGCTTTGATTTTTTTTAAATCATACATCTGTATACTATTTTAGTGACTTTTTTTCTATTTGTATTATTTCCTTCTTTGTACTCTGAGTTTGCTTTACTATTTTTTTTAGCTTTATGAGTTTTATAAGAAAGATTTTAGTCTTCCTTTTTTAGGCATTTAAGACTTTAAATTTCTACCTAAGTATTGCTTTAAGCTGTGTCTCTAAAATTTTTTGATGTTCTACATCTTTATTATCATTTAACCAAAAACAATTTTATTATTTTAATTTTAATTTATTTGATTATGTATTATTTAAAAGTCTCTTGCTCAGTTTTGAGCAGCAGGTGATTTTCTAGTTCTCTTTTTATTATTTGTCTTCCATTGAAAATTGACCAAACCCAAGGCCTTCTTATTTTGCCTGTGTTGTTTCAGACCTCTTTCCCTAGTGTGACATGTCCTGCTAGTACCACCTAGCCACCAGAGGATTTCAATACCTCTCCACCTTCTCTATAACCTCAGAATTCACTTTTATGAGGCAAATTGTCCATACATGTAAAACTTTGCCATCTTCCACTTTTATCACTTTACTCACAGGAAATCACTGAACATTTTGCTAGTAAACTTCTACCTGGGCCAAATCTTGATCCTCAGCCCACACCATGAATCAGAAGATACTCTCAGAGACAAAAGCAGCTGCCATTCTGTCTGTTTACCTCTGACTGAGTCAGTTTGTCCCTGTGTTCCCCCCACCCCACCTGCCAAAACTGCCCACTTTCTCTCCCTGGAATTTTAGTCCATCTAGTGTACAATGTTTCTGTAGTTTTCTGAGGGATTTAAAATAAGATTTTTGCAATTTATTTGTCTTTTTCCATTTTTTACATGAAGCATTGACCTGCTGTATCCTACTACATTCTACCCATAAGCAGAAATTCCAGTTATAAACTATTTGAATGAAATATATTACACACAGAAAACAGATAAAATTATTTTTCAACTCATTTTTTTCCTCTTCTGTTATTGATGCTTGTTTGGAACGAACATTCCTCACGCTGCTCTGATGCATTAGTAAATATATTGTTTTGCTGTGTGTACTCTGCTGCTCTCTGGCCTTTACTCTTTTCCCTTGAAGTTCCTTTGTTAATCAAGTGAAATAATCACAGATCATAAGGTTTAAGTTATATGTAAATTCAGCTGTGAGTATAGTTAATTATAACATTGATTTTCTTCTATGCATGTAGTTTCAGATGATAATGATGACATTGATGGTGATGGTGTTCATGAAATAACAAGCCGAGATAGTCCAGTTTATCCCAAATGCTTGCTCGATGATGACCTTGTCTTGGGAGTTTACATTCACCGAACTGATCGACTTAAATCAGATTTTATGATTTCTCACCCAATGGTAAAAATTCATGTGGTTGACGAGAATACTGGTCAATATGTCAAGAAAGATGATAGGTAATTTTTTTTAGTTACACAGCTAATCCTTGACATTGAAACTGTCTGCAGAAGTTGGCATTGTTAATGGGAATAGAGTTGTTTGTGTTAGAGAATGGTCTGCTAATTACAGTTGTTCATTTACTGTCTGACATTGATCAGTATGTTTTATAGAAGAAATGGAGAATATTTGTTCATTTTAAATAAAAGAGATTCTGCCAAACTAATTAATGCCACAAAACTTTGAAAATCATCCTATATTGCACTGTAGATGTCCTAGTTGTGTAATTCACATTTTTCTTTCTTTTTTTTACTTTTTTATTTTTTTGGATATTGGGGATTGAATTCAGGGGCACTCAACCACTGAGCCACATCCCCAGCCCTATTTTGTATTTTATTTAGAGACAGGGGCTCACTGAGTTACTTAGTGCCTTGCCATTGCTGAGGCTGGCTTTGAACTCGGGATTCTCCTGCCTAAGCCTCCCAAGCTATTGGGATGACAGGTGTGCACCACTGCACCCAGCTCATATTTTTCTTTTGAAATTAACATGTTACCTTTATTTGCCTCCAGTAAGGTGAATGAATCTTGAATTTTTTTTCTTAGATTATTGCTCTTGGCAATACATGCTTGAAGGCCCAGATAAAAAGTACATTAAAATAAAGGATGATTCTAGTATTCAAAAAATTATTTGTTCAGAAATGTGACAGAGGCAGAAAACATGAAAATTGTCAAAAAAGGTCTTTCATTTATTCAGTTGCCTTAGGATATACAAAGAAATTATGAGAGCTCCAAAAGTCATGTTCTTTTTTTTAATATTAATTTATTTTGCTATCTTATCACAAATTTGTTTAAAATTCTGAAGGAGTTGCTTTATTTCAACTGTATAGTGAAGGTATAATTGTGTCTCATTTTATGTTCCTGTAATAATGTGATTCTGTGAAATCAACTGATGGAATATAAATGCAAGATGATAGTACATTACTACTTTAAAGTTTTATAAATTTATAATTTTCTAGATGGACAATGAAAATAATTTTTCCTTTTGTATCATGATTGTTCATTATATCTAGTTGTATCTCTTATACGCTATAATTTTTTCTCATCTAAAAATTATGATTTTTGTTGACTTTCCTTGGACAGTGAACGACCTGTATCTTCTTACTATGAAAAAGAGAGTGTGGATTATATTCTTCCTATTATGACTCAGCCATATGATTTTAAACAATTAAAATCAAGACTTCCAGAGTGGGAAGAACAAATTATATTTAATGAAAATTTTCCCTCTTTGCTTCGAGAGTTTGATGAGAGTCCTAAAGTCATCTTGTTCTTTGAGGTATGAATTGAATTGACAGTTCAAACTAAGTTTTAGTTGATATTTAATTGTAGAAATATAAGTTGTTAAGTGTATAAGTTGTAAGTAATTCAGTAGTTCAAAAAGTAGTGTGGAATATGCTATGCAGGTACAGTTAAGACACCCTTTTTAAAAATAGTGATAGTTTTCAGTGCCAGAGTTAACCATTTGACTCATGCTATGATATTATTTAATCCTTACAGCAACCTCATGACTGTTAATTGAAGTGATAAATCTTATATATATGAGTGCAACCCTCTGTTCTGAACCCATTTCACATAAGTTCTTTTAACTGAATATTAGACTCCACCTGGATTAAAAAAGAGAAAACATAAATAGATCAGTTAACTAATACAATGGCATATATAACCAAAAATGATAAAGAACTTCTCAGATTTGAAGTGGAGGATCAGATAGTCAGAGAAAGATTTATAGAATAATCTTTGAGCTGATTTGTTATTCTAATTTTTTTTCACTGATAAGGATATTAGGTTTAGAGTACAGTAATTTCCCCCACAGTACTCCAATTTTTAAGTTAGGTAATTTGGATTTGATGATAATTTCAACCTAGAATACCACATTTCATTTCTCTATCTTATGTTCTGTCTCTGTAAGCAAAGGGAAACAGAGAACCAAACTGGATAATTTTAGTATAGGAACAAGGAACCTGGCATGACTAGAGCTAAAGATTCATTTTGTGGAGTAGCTTGTTTTTATGATCCTTGATTTTCAGATTATTTATGTTTATGATACAAATATTTTATCATTTACATCTGGGATTATGTTATGTGTAATGTATATAAAAACTCTGATTTTTAGAAAAAGAAATGTAATTTGTATCTCAAGGAACTTTTTCTTTGTCATAGAAACATGATTTGTGGGTAACGCCTATCAGGGTCCTCTCTTGTCCCTGCAAGAGACCTGTTTTATTCTTCTCAACTGAATACATCGTATTCCTTAAAAAAAAAACAAAGCAAAAAAAGGTCATTCTTATTTATTATATATCATTTTATAATCATTTTAGTAAGAGGTTTAAGAATGATAGATTATTGGATTATACATTTTGGTTACTTCTTAAGTTTTACCACAATGTATTTGCTGCCTGCTGATTTCAATTTTTAAGAGATTTTTGAGGAAAATTTCATAATATTTATCAGAAGTCTTTAAAACTGTTTTTCTATTCCAAGGTATTTATCCTAAATGACAAGTCTACAAAGATGTGTATGCAAATATATTTATTTTAGCTCTGTTTATGGCAAAAACTTTAGAGAAATAAAGGAACCTAATTTCAGTCAGTAACAGTTTAAATAAATTATGGCTTTTATTAAATTTTTGGTGTTTATAATACAGGATTTTAGGCAGCCTAGTACAGGCAGCTATTAACATGATGATATTCGTAGGTAGTAATAACAGGAGAGGTAGCCACTACATGCTCTATGAAATAGTTTGCAGAAGAGCATGGGATTTGTAGTCACATGCATACATATATTTAGTAATGCACAGAAAACGGTTTAGATTTGTATAAGCTAAATGTTAATAGTGATTATCTATAGGTCTGAATTACAAATTATTTTACCTTGCTTATGTATTTTTTCTGTATTGTCAGTGCTTTTTCACTGGGCATGTATTATATCTGAAAAATATTTAAGAATCTAAAAAAGATGGATGAATGAAACCCATATTATTGTTTAGGCAATCTTCTATAAAGTTTTAGTGTCTCAACTGAACTTTTGATAACCACAACAAATATAAAGCAATAGTGTTTGACAAGTGCCTAGAATACAACCTCTGTGGCAGGTTGGTTGCAAATTCCTGAGCTTTAACATGTGGATAGGATGAGGGTATGAAATAAATCCTCTTGAGAAGCCTAATTACAACATGTATCCAAAGAGAAAGCACCCAACTTCAGGAAGGTGATCCAAGCAAGGACTCAGAAAAAAGGTCCTGAGTTTTTAAAATAATCAACCCTTTGTAGCCTGCTCTGATACATATAAAATGACAGAGCTTAAGAATTTTTTTTTTTATTATCCTAGTTTTTTTTTTTTTTTTTTATTATGAACAAATGGGATACATGTTCTTTCTCTGTTTGTACATAGAGTAAAGGCATACCATTTGTGTAATCATACGTTTAATAGGGTGATGTTGGTTGATTCATTCTGTTATTTTTTCCCCTTCCCCCCACCCCTCCCATCCCTCTTTTCCCTCTATACAGTCCTTCCTTCCCCCATTCTTCCCCCCTCCCTAACCCTCACTCTATCCCTAAAACTAACCCCTCCCATGCCCCATTATGTATCATCATCCACTTATCAGCGAGGTCATTCTTCCTTTGGTTTTTTGAGATTGGCTTATCTCACTTAGCATGATATTCTCCAATTTCGTCCATTTGCTTGCAAATGCCATAAATTTATCATTCTTTATGGCTGAGTAATATTCCATTGTATATATATGCCACAGTTTCTTTATCCATTCATCAACTGAAGGGCATCTAGGTTGGTTCCACAATCTGGCTATAGTGAATTGAGCAGCAATGAACATTGATGTGGCTGTATCTCTGTAGTATGCTGATTTTAAGTCCTTTGGGTATAGGCCAAGGAGTGGGATAGCTGGGTCAAATGGTAGTTCCATTCCAAGTTTTCTAAGGAATCTCCATACTGCCTTCCAGAGTGGTTGCACTAATTTGCAACCCCACCAGCAATGTATGAGTGTACCTTTTTCCCCACATCCTCGCCAACACCTGTTGTTGCTTGTGTTCTTGATAATCGCCATTCTGATTGGGGTGAGATGGAATCTTAGGGTGGTTTTGATTTGCATTTCTCTTATTACTAGAGATGTTGAACATTTTTCCATATGCTTGTTGATTGTTTGTAGGTCTTCTTCTGTGAAGTGTCTGTTCATTTCCTTAGACCATTTGTCGATTGGGTTATTCGTAGTCTTGGTGTTGAGTTTTTTGAGTTCTTTATAGATTCTGGAGATTAGTGCTCTATCTGAAGTGTGATTGGCAAAGATTTTCTCCCACTCTGTAGGCTCTTTCTTCACATTGCTGATAGTGTCCTTTGCTGAGAGAAAGCTTTTTAGTTTGAATCTATCCCAGTTGTTGATTCTTGCTTTTATTTCTTGTGCTATGGGAGTCCTGTTGAGAAAGTCTGGTCCTAAGCCGACATGTTGAAGATTTGGACCTACTTTTTCTTCTATAAGATGCAGGGTCTCTGGTCTGATTCCGAGGTCCTTAATCCATTTTGAGTTTAGTTTTGTGCACGGTGAGAGATATGGGTTTATTTTCATTTTGTTGCATATGGATTTCCAATTTTCCCAGCACCATTTGTTGAAGAGGCTATCTTTTCTCCATTGCATATTTTTGGCCCCTTTGTCTAGTATGAGGAAATTATATTTCTTTGGGTTTGTGTCTGTGTCCTCTATTCTGTACCATTGATCTACCTGTCTATTTTGGTACCAATACCATGCCGTTTTTGTTACTATTGCTTTGTAGTAGAGTTGAAGTTCAGGTATTGCAATACCCCCTGCTTCATTTTTCCTGCGAAGGATTGCTTTAGCAATTCTGGGTTTCTTATTCTTCCAGATGAATTTCATGATTGCTTGTTCTACTTCTGTAAGTTACATCGTTGGGATTTGAATTGGAATTGCATTGAATCTGTATAGCACTTTTGGTAGTATGGCCATTTTGACAATATTAATTCTGCCTATCCAGGAACATGGGAGATCTTTCCATCTTCTAAGGTGTTCTTTAATTTCTTTCTTTAGTGTTCTGTAGTTCTCATTGTAGAGGTCTTTCACCTCTTTTGTGAGATTGATTCCCAAGTATTTTATTTTTTTCGAGGCTATTGTGAATGGAGTAGTTTTCCTAACTTCTCTTTCTGAAGATTCATCACTTATGTATAAAAATGCATTGGATTTATGAGCATTGATCTTGTATCCTGCTACTTTACTGAATTCACTTATGAGTTCTAAGAGTTTTCTGGTGGAATTTCCTGGTTCCTCTAAGTATATAATCATATCATCAGCAAATAGGGATAGTTTGAGTTCTTCTTTTCCAATTCGTATCCCTTTAATTTCTTTGGTCTGTCTAATTGCTCTGGCTAGAGTTTCAAGGACGATATTGAATAGGAGTGGTGAGAGAGGGCATCCCTGCCTTGTTCCAGATTTTAGGGGGAATGCTTTCAGTTTTTCACCATTAAGAATAATATTAGCCATGGGCTTAGCATAGATGGCCTTTACAATGTTAAGAAACGTTCCCACTATCCCTATTTTTTCTAGTGTTTTGAGCATGAAGGGGTGCTGTATTTTATCAAATGCTTTTTCTGCATCTATTGAAATAATCATGTGATTCTTGACTTTAAGTCTGTTGATGTGGTGAATTACATTTATTGATTTCCTGATGTTGAACCAACCTTGCGTCCCTGGGATGAAACCCACTTGATCATGATGCACTATCTTTTTAATACATTTTTGTATGCGATTTGCTAAAATTTTGTTGAGAATTTTTGCGTCGATGTTCATTAAGGATATTGGTCTGAAATTTTCTTTCCTCGATGTATCTCTGTCTGGTTTAGGTATCAGGGTGATATTGGCTTCGTAGAATGAGTTTTGGAGGGTTCCCTCCTCTTCTATTTCATGGAATACTTTGAAAAGTATTGGAATGAGCTCTTCTTTAAAGGTTTTGTAGAACTCAGCTGAGAAACCATCAGGTCCTGGACTTTTCTTTGTTGGTAGGCTTTTGATGACTTCTTCTATTTCATTACTTGAAATTGGTCTATTTAAATTGTGTATGTCCTCCTCGTTTAGTTTAGGCAATTCATAGGTCTCTAGAAACTTTTTGATATCTTCGAAATTTTCTATTTTATTGGAATATAGATTTTCAAAATAGCTTCTAATTATGTTTTGTATTTCAGTCGTGTCTGTTGTGATATTTCCTTGTTCATTCCGAATTTTGGTAATTTGGGTTTTCTCTCGTCTTCTCTTTGTTAGTGTGGCTAAAGGTTTATCAATTTTGTTTATTTTTTCGAAGAACCAACTATTTATTTTGTCAATTTTTTGTATTGTTTCTTTCGTTTCAATTTCGTTGATTTCAGCTCTGAGTTTAACTATTTCCTGTCTTCTACTACTTTTGGTGTTGGTCTGTTCTTCTTTTTCTAGGGCTTTGAGCTGCAGTGTTAGGTCGTTTATTTGTTGAGTTTTACTTCTTTTATTAAATGCGCTCCATGAAATAAATCTTCCTCTAAGTACTGCTTTCATAGTGTCCCAAAGATTTTGATACGATGTTTCTTTGTTCTCGTTTACCTCTTGGAATTTTTTAATTTCCTTCCTAATATCTTCTGTTATCCATTCCTCATATAATAGCATATTGTTTAATCTCCAGGTGTTGGAGTAGTTTCTGTTTTTTACTCTTTCATTTATCTGTAGTTTCAATCTATTATGGTCTGATAAAATACAAGGAAGTGTCTCTATCTTCTTATATTTGCTAACATTAGCTTTGTGGCATAATATATGGTCTATTTTAGAGAAGGATCCATGTGCTGCTGAGAAGAAAGTGTATTCACTCTTCGTTGGATGGTATATTCTATAAATGTCTGTTAAGTCTAAATTATTGATTGTGTTATTGAGATCTATGGTTTCTTTGTTCAATTTTTGTTTGGAAGATCTGTCCAGTGGTGAGAGAGGCGTGTTAAAATCACCTAGTATTATTGTATTGTGGTCTATTTGGTTTCTGAGATTGAGAAGGATTTGTTTGACATACATGGGTGAGCCACTGTTTGGGGCATAGATATTTATGATTGTTATGTCTTGCTGATTTATGGTTCCCTTAAGCATTATGAAATGTCCTTCTTTATCCCTTCTGATTAACTTTGGCTTGAAGTCCACTTTATCTGAAATGAGGATGGATACCCCAGCTTTTTTGCTGGGTACATGTGCATGGTAAGTTTTTTCCCATCCTTTCACCTTTAGTCTTTGGGTATCTCTTTCTAAGAGATGAGTCTCTTGCAGGCAATATATTGTTGGATCTTTCTTTTTTATCCAATCTGCCAGTCTATGTCTTTTGATTGATGAATTCAGGCCGTTAATATTCAGGGTTATTATTGAGATATGGTTTGTATTCCCGGTCATTTGACTCATTTTATTCATTTATTTGCTTATTTTTGACACGACTTGGTTCCTCTTTATTTGAGAGTTCCTTTAGGATATCTCCTCCCTTTGCTGATTTGCTTCTTTGTTTTTCATATCTTCTTCATGGAATATTTTGCTGAGAATGTTCTGTAATGCTGGCTTTCTTTTTGTATATTCTTTTAGCTTTTGTTTATCATGGAAGGATTTTATTTCATCGTCAAATCTGAAGGTAAGTTTTCCTGGGTATAAGATTCTTGGTTGGCATCCATTTTCTTTTAGGGCTTGAAAAATGTTATTCCAGGCCCTTCTAGCTTTTAAGGTCTGGATTGAAAAATCTGCTGATATCCATATTGGTTTCCCCCTGAATGTAATTTGGTTCTTTTCTCTCACAACCTTTAAGATTCTGTCTTTATTTTGTATGTTATGTATTTTCATTATAATGTGCCTTGGTGTGGGTCTGTTGTAATTTTGTGTATTTGGAGTCCTATAAGCCTCTTGAACTTGATTTTCCATTTCATTCTTCAGATTTGGGAAATTTTCTGAAATTATCTCATTGAATAGGTTGTTCATTCCTTTGGTTTGTTTCTCTAAGCCTTCCTCAATCCCAATAATTCTCAAATTTGGCCTTTTCATGATATCCCATAGTTCTTGGAGATTCTGTTCATGATTTCTTACCATCTTCTCTGTTTGTTCGACTTTGTTTTCGAGGTTAAATATTTTGTCTTCAATATCTGAGGTTCTGTCTTCCAGGTGTTCTATCCTATTGGTTGTGCTTTCTATGGAGTTCTTAATTTGGTTTATTGTTTCCTTCATTTCAAGGATTTCTGTTTGGTTTTTTTTCAATATCTCTAACTCCTTATTGAAATGGTCTTTTGCTTCCTGTATTTGCTCTTTTAACTGTCTATTGGTGCGTTCATTCAATGCCTGCATTTGCTCTTTCATTTCATCGTTTGCTTCCCTTATCATGTTGATTATGTACATTCTGAACTTCCTTTCTGACATTTCTTCTGCCATGCTGTCATTGGATTTTATTGATATAACATCCAGATTTGTTTGAGGCATTTTCTTCCCTCGTTTCCTCATGTCGTTCAGGTGTCGGTGGACTGCAGAGATGTTGCAGATTTCCTCTATTGACTTATAATGTCCCTGAAGATTGCTAGTGTATCCCCTCTTATCCTTCAGTAGCCTGAAGTCTTAGAGGAAGTTGATACTTCGGTGTTTCCCTAGGTAGCTGCCTCTCTAGGGGTGGTGGTCTTCAGGTGGGGTATATTCCCTGCTAGAGGGCAGAGGTGCCTCTACTTGTTGACCAATGGTCATCCAAAGGGGAACTAGACTGCGGGCTGAGGCAATGCCTGTTTGGGCCTGTGTCTCTGGTTTTACCGTCTTTGTGGGAAAACCTCACTCGGCGGGGAAGACCCACCGGTGGGGAGGTCTCGCTAGTCCGTTCCCCTCCTAGAGGTTCCCCTCAGTCCACAACTACCACCTGGGCAGGGCGGCCTTCCCAGGCAACGTTTCCAGGGGCCTGGACCTACCTCCTGGGCTTGGGAGCCCTGCCCTTCGCAGACTAGTCTCCTTAGGTGGCCCCTCCTCAGAGAAGCTGCCCGCAGTCCTGGAACCTTCGCTCCACCCCTCAGCTGGTCTCTGTGTAGCTCTTTCAAGAAAAGGTGCTTAGATCCCCGGCTTGGACTGTGCTTTGCACCTAATCGCCTGGCTATGCGACCCCTCCTCTGAGCAGTCACTTGGAGCCTCATACATATGCTCCAAGCCCCAGTGACCCGTCACTCGTCTCTTCCTCCAGGCAGCCACCCGGTGTTCTGTGTGGGCGCTTGGAGACCAAGCCACTCACTGCGCAC
The DNA here is from genome assembly GCF_902686445.1 of Sciurus carolinensis. Taxonomy (NCBI): domain Eukaryota; kingdom Metazoa; phylum Chordata; class Mammalia; order Rodentia; family Sciuridae; genus Sciurus; species Sciurus carolinensis. Next base: position 29,917,480 of record NC_062219.1, read on the forward strand.
CTCCACCTCCTCAGGACAGCCCCCTCCCCGTTGTTCAGGCGGTAGCTGAATCCAAATAGCTCGCCGCCCAACTCTTTCTCTGGCAGCCCCCGGAGCCCTGGCAGATTGCTCCAAAAAAAACAAAAAACCAAGCGGTGTGCTGCTCGGCCTCCTCTGCAAGGTTCCCCACTTTCCGAGTTCACTGTTCCAGTGGGGGGAGGTGTGTCTTGCTGCCTGGGCAGGGCAGCCTTCCCAGGGGCCCAGACCTACCTCCTGGGCCTGGGAGCCTCACCCTTCGTAGACAAGTCTCCTTAGGTTGTCCCTTCTTAGAGAAGCTGCCCACAGTCCTGGAACCTTCACTTCGCCCCTCAGCTTGTCTCCTTCACAGACGATTCTCCTTAGGTTAGAGAAGCTGCCCGCAGTCCTGGAAACTTCAATCCGCCATTTTTCGCTCCGCTTCGCTGTCCGTTTTTACCGCTCTGGCGGGGGAGGGGCGTCTCGCCGAGTCACTCTACTTCACAAAGTTCCCTGCCTTCCAGGGCTACTGCCCCATCCGGGACGCCTCCCCTATGGGAGAAACTCACCCGGCGGCTTTGAGTTGGTCCCAAGTCACTATCTCCTCTTTTGAATCTTGAGTCCTGGAGCAACATGAAATGCAGCCGCCCTCTAGTCCGCCATCTTGAACTCCTTTCAGAGCTTAAGAATTTTATGCCTGGTGTATTTGTGCCTAGACTGCATTTGAGGTAATTGTTTAAAATATATCCTTTATGTTTAGGTGACACATCATAATTATACATATTTATGGGTTACATTGTGACATTTCCATAAATATATACATGTATGATGATCAAGTCAGGGTAGTTGGCATATCTGTAATATATAAGGCAATTAATACTGGGCCTTGGGATTGAAATAAACCTTAATAAAATATTTATTAATAAGATATAAAGTGGCCAAAAAATGAGCCCTCAATAACCGAGTTAACTCAAAGGTGAATGGAATGAGATAAAAATGATTTTACTCTGTATAAGGAACACATTTTTAAATATCCAAATGATTCTTAAAAATGTTTAGCAATATTTTATTAGAAAATATTAAATTTTAGGTAGCTTAATATTCTGTGAAGTAATTTTTAGAATTTACTTGCAGATTGTTGATTTTTTGAGCATGGATGAAATTAAGAATAACTCTGAGGTTCAAAACCAAGAATGTGGCTTTCGGAAAATTGCCTGGGCATTTCTTAAGGTATGTTTTTCATTCATTTTAAACACGTTTAAAATAATCTCCAGATTTGGCTGCTTTTCTCAAGTCAGTTTAGTCTTATATAAGGAGTTTTACTTAAAGGAAGATTGCAATCATGAAGGGGTGTTAACACAAGCTTGAGGGAGACCCATTAAGAGTCTTAAATATTTATTGATCGCCTAATCTGTGCCAGTTCCACTTTTTTGGTCCTGGGGATGCGGCACACTAAGTAAGATACATATGGCCCTGCCATTTTTTATTCAATTCAACAGATATTTAGTAAGCCCTTTCTATGTTCTAAACCCTGTTCTAGTCAGTAGGCTTAAGACAAATTCGTTGACCTCATCAGCTTCATATTCTAACAAGAAAAATAAGCATAAAATAACTAAATAAACAAATTATTATTAATTTGTGTAAATACTGTGAAGAGTTAAGGGGTGGCTAATGAAAGAAGGGTCCTGTAGGATCAGGAAAACTTTCCTAAGGAAGAGACAATTAACTTGAGCATTAGCTAGGTGTGGGAGCAGTGGAATGAAGAGTTCTAGGAAGGGGATACAGTATATGCAAAAATCCAGTTATGAGGAACAAGATCTATTCAGATAACCAAAAAAAATGCTGCTAAGATTGGTAGACACTGAAAGAATGGTGCATGAAGAGGTTACTGAGATCAACAGGGTCTTGATTACACAGGACTTCTTAAGGCTTGGGTGCTCATGGTAGAACACTTGCCTAGCATGTGTAAAGCCCTGGTTTCAGTTCTCAGTACTGCAAATAAATAATTGGATTCATATTTATAGTTGTGTTCTTTTGAAAGAGTTGGTAAGATTTTATAATTTTTCTAATAAGAATCTCTACTCAATTCATTTTGTTTAGTAGGTGTTTTTAAATAGACCTTTTTAAGAGAGTGAACTGAAATTTTGGGAAAATATAATGATTTGTTTGAATTAGTTTAAGTATCTTAAAATGATGTTGACATTTAAAAAACTTATAATAATTTAATCATTAAAAATACAAATAATGGACAAATGGAAAATCATTTCTGTGTTTAATATGTATTTTAGTCTTTATCATTAACCAATATATATTGATCATTGCTTTGTGCAGAGTAACACTGGTTCAATAATGTAAATGTTTTATAGTCTGAAGTGGTTATTCAGATAAAAAGAGAGCTTTTAAGAAAATATTTTAGGTGTCATTTGGGTTACCTTTGTTCAAAAATGATCTGAATCTGCTTAACCAACTATATCAATGTTCTTTCCTTTACTTTATAAATCCCAGAAATTTCAGCATGTCATATTAATTCTTTATAAAGAATTTCTATCTATTGTTCTTTACTAGATGTATTTATTTTCTATGAAAGTAATATTTTATATGAATTCTTCTGTTAAGCTACTGGGAGCCAATGGAAATGCAAATATCAATTCAAAACTTCGCTTGCAACTGTACTACCCACCTACTAAACCTCGATCCCAATTAAATGTTGTTGAGGTTTTTGAATGGTGGTCCAAATGTCCAAGAAATCGTTATCCATCAACATTGTATGTAACTGTGCGAGGATTGAAAGTTCCAGACTGTGTAAGTTAATAGTACATACAAATGTATATCTTCTATGGTTGAAATTAAATGATAACATAATATGTTTTCAATTTTTAAAATGATAGGTCTCAAATTTTTTAATGGATTTTTGTAATGGAGTGCCTGCAGAGATTTTATATTAAGCTTATAAAGGTTAATATTTAAAGAGATACTTAAATGAATTTTAAGTTTTAAATGTGGATTTCAGTGTTAGAAAAATGTTGAAATTTGTTTTTTTAATTAAAGATGAAAGGATGATGGTTGAGAAATATATTTCTTCTAAAGGGTCTGATAGTAAATAATTTAGACTTTATAGACCATATAATCTCTGTCTCAATTACTCAACTTTGTAGTGTGAAAGTAGAAGTGTAGACATGGAATCAATCAATAAATAAGTGGTTATGACGTGTCCAAATAACACTTTATTTTTAATAAAATAATTTTTCAGATCAGTTGTACATTCTGTATCTGATTTTATATACTTTGGCCACAGCGTCAATTTGCATTGGTTTGAATGGAGTTAAATAAAATCTATCACTAAGAAATGAGGGTTTTTAAAATTTAGGGTTTTTATAGTATTAGTTTTGTCACTTTTTAAAAAAGATATCGTAGGATATCAGAGACATGGCAAAATATCAGGTATTGAAGAAGTGGAAATAAAAGGACAAGGTTATTAGAACTATTTCATGCAACCATTAGAATCTACTTTTTTCATTCAAACTTTTAAAATTTTTTGGTTATAGGACTTTTACTGGAAACAATGTAAAAATAAAAACAAATTTTTTTATGGATTGCATTTTGAAAACATTTCCGTATTTGTCTCCAGTAATAAAAATGTATAAATGTGTGTATATATATATATATATATTTTGCTGGGAAACATGAACATGATATAAATTTTCTCATTTGCTATACATATCTAGATAAAACCATCTTACCGCTCTATGACGGCACTACAGGAGGAGAAAGGTAAACCAGTATATTGCGAACGTCACCGTGAATCAAGTTCAGTAGACACAGATCCTGGATTAGAAGATTCAAAGGAAGTAGTAAAATGGAAACGACTTCCTGGGCAGGTGAAGTGCTTAATAATACTGATTGATTTAGATATTTACTTATTGCCTTAACCTTAGTCTTCTCATTAATTCATTTGACAAATAATAGAATGCCTAGTAGATGTATAAAAGCATTGTTTTAGGTTCTTCGTTTGGGTACCTGGGAAGTTATATTAGTTTGCTATGACTGCTGTGTAGCAAAATACCACAGGCTAAGTGACTTAAACAGCAGGTATTTTTTCATTCATTCACTTATTTATTTATTCATTTTGTGGAACAAGGATTGAACCCAGGGATGCTTTACCACTGAGCTTCATCTCCATCCCTTTTTATTTTTTATTTTGAGACAGGGTCTTGCGAAGTTTCCGAGTCTGGCTTCAAACTTGTGATCCTACTACCCTTAGCTTCCCAAGTACCTGGGATTGTAAGCAGACACTTATTTCTTACAGTTCTAGAAATAAGTGCCAAATTGGTGCTAGCCAGTTTGATTTCCTGATGAAAGTCCTCCTGGCTTATAAATGTTCTCATTGTATCCTCACATGGTGGAGAGAGAGATCATGTACCACATGTCTCTTCCTTTAGATGCAGTAATCCTATTCGTGAGGACTCTACATTTATGACCTAATTAGCTCTCAAAGGCCCCATCTCTAAAAACCATCACATTGGAGATTATGGTTTCAACATATGAATGTTGGTGGGACTCAGGCATTCACTCCATAACAAAGATTAAGGTGCCAGCAAGGCTGATAGCCTCTGTGACCTCTCCTTGGCTTGTAGATGATTGCCTTCTTGTTGCTTCTTCTCATTGTCCTTTCTTTGTGTGTGGTTATATCTGGTGTCTTGTCTATTTCTTATAAGAACACAAATCTGTTGGATTACTACACTACCCTTATGACTTCCTCTTACTTAATCATATTTTTTAAAACAGTCTTTTCTCTTAACTACTGTTACTTTAACATGAAGGCTTTAACATGAGTTGGGAAAAGGATACTATTTAGCTCATAACTATTTAGATCAAAACTTGAGTCAAAAACATAGATTTTTGATATGTAAAATACACGTCTCTTAATCTTTATGAATTCCTGAAATTTTAATAGCTTCTGGTTTTCCCAAATCACATTTTGAAAGAGATAACATACATATGCATATCCTCCTACAACAAATTGAGCAGCATTTAAATTTTTTCTTAAGTTTCCTAACTTGGTTAGTATTTTTTGCAGTGGCAAAACCTTTGGTAGTACAGTTTTGTAAATTTCTTATTTATTTCTATAAAGGATGGAGTAGTTCATTTTATACATGAGCCATGAAAGAAAGTATACAAAATCTAAATTTTACCCAAATCTCTAATATGGAAATAAGAAAGGTTATTTTCCTAGACCTCTTTATTTGCTGTTTCACATCACATTTAACTTTCTGAGAGACCAGTATTATAGATGGATTTTAAAATCACTTTGTTGGGGTGATGTTCAAACAGTTTGAACATCTCTAATCTAAATATACAAAATTCACAAAATTTTTGAATTTTAGAGATTTTTTGAGATTTTAGATTTTCAGTTTAGGGATGCTCGGCCACAAATGCCCATGCAAATATTCCAAAATCCAAAATAACTCCCAAATTTGAAATATTTCTCATTCCAACTATTTCAGATAAGGATAGTCAACCTGTAATATGGAGAGAATATGCCCTTAGGGAAAGAAATTAGTGTTGTTCACTTTCAGGTGAAAGTCTTCAAGAAAAATAAGTACAAATGTAATTTTATAGATCAGTGGTTCTCAAAGTGTAGTTTGGAACCTTTGGGAATCCTGAGACCCTTTCAAGGGAGTCCTCAAAGTTAGCCTCTTTTCATAATAATTCCAAGGCATTAGTAGTCGGTTTTACTTTCATTTTGTCTCAAGTACATGCTAGTTTTCCAGAGGCCAAATGACGTGTGGTATCTCAAGAGAGCGAATGCAGAAGCAGTTATGAAAACCTATCTTTTATTAAGCCACGTTATGGACATTTTCAAATTTGTGCAATACTTTCATTTCATGTAGTTATTTTTCATAAAAGGGTTCTTTCGTTAGCATTTAATGGATTTGTTACTATTATTTTTAAGTGAATTAAATTTTTAAAAAATTTCTCCATTTTAAATTCTAATGAAAAATTTCCAGAGATATATCTACATAAACAAAAACTTTGGGTACTTTAAATATGAAGGAGACAAATTAGAATGGGGAAAGAATGTTCATTCACAAGAGAGATTCAAGATACTAGGATGGCGGGTTTAGGGTTGGTGAAGGATTGAGCAGGGAAGGATATTTCCTATGGAAACAAAGTTGCAAATAAGTGAAAAGTGCATCTTGCATTCATTAGACTCTCCCAGCAGTTTGCTGACTGGAAAACAGAGTTTGCATAAGAGGTAAATTGTCTTGCCTGATACTTGGTTGTATGGATGTGAAAAACAACGGAGGGTTTGGGGGAAAAAAGAAACTTAATCATGTTTTCAGATAATAAATACTGGCCATGTCATGTGAAGGTCCTAAAGCAGGATACATTAGAATTAGAGAAATCTGTTGAATGGTATTTGGACATTGATATGTGAGGTGATGAGGATCTAACCTTGGGTTAGTTAATGGCAAAAATGAAAAGCAAGATGAGTACAAGATGTAGAAAATAAGACCCTGCCTGATTTAGTGAATGTCCAAGAAAGGAAGGGAGGGGGCACTGTTAAAGCTGTTGAGCATTTTTGTTTTTATTTAATTTTCATAGAATGGGATATAAGGTCAAACCCTGGAACTACAAATAACATGATAGTGGCTTCAGTGATTTTAGCTGGGTGATTAGGTGGAGTTTTCCTTGATTATACTTCCTCTAGAAGCCGCAGCAAGTGGTTGTAAAACCAAATATCTTCAGATTTTTTTTGTTTGTTTTTTTTTTGTTTTGTCTTCCATGATGTCTGATATATTATTATTTGACATTCCTAGTTGCTGCTCATAATGCTGTTTCCTGAGCTGCTAAATCTTGTTTGTACCTGGTACCTATCTGGAGAGCAAGCCTAATAGTTTTTGACTGGGCCCATTAGCCTGGACTTAACTCTCAGAATATCCTCGTTAGCTATGTTTAGCTAATAATAGATACTCATAGCTAATAGCAGAGATTGCTCATGGGGTTTCTAGGTTGATCATATTCAAAGGCATTTATAATAAGGTACAACATTCACAGCGTACAACTAAGGGCCCAGTATGTTAATTTAGTTTTTTTGTATAACAGGAAATAAAAAAGTAAGGCCCACTGAAGGTTAAAAGAGAATATTAGAGAACAAAATAAGTAGGGTTTTCCATAATAGATACTAATACCCAGAAAATTTTGTTTTCCTCTGGGAGTAGGGAATGAAACCCTAGAAATTATGAAGAAATTTTAATGAAATTAATGAATGAGAGACCAATAGGGTGTGATTGATTACTCTGAGTATCCAATAATTCTCCCGTATCCACAGGGAATGCATTTCAAGACCAGAGATAGTACTAAACCCTCCATAGGTTATCTATTCCTCTATTTATACATAACTGTAATAAAGTTTAATTTATAAACTAGGATCTGTGAAACCCCCTTATTTGCAATAAATGATTTGGTGTCACTCATTTCAGGGAATCTTTCACTAAATTTTTGTATAAGCTTAATGTTTTCTGATGCTGTCAGTTGGAACACCTTTTCTGTTCATGTCTTCAACCCACAAATTTAGTGCTTTTTCCATTTTAACTAAGCACTTATCACTCACTGTGACCATAACTTGCAGTTTGAGGTATGACACAAAATTACCACAAATTTTTTTTCATAATTTCACAGATAGAAAACTTCTTACTGTAGATTTTCGCATTCTCAGTAGATGATTTCTTTTTTATAAAGAAGTCTAGAACTTCTTTTATAAAGAAGTCTAGAAGTCTAGAACTTTTATCTCTTCCTTTAAAGGAAGTATTCTAAGACCTTTCTTTGGCATATTTGAATTGCCAATACTCTGTTTCTTTGGAGTCATTATTAATTAAAATAAGGATTACTTGACCATAAGCACTGAGATATGATAGTTAATCTGATAACCAAAAAGGCTATTAAGTGGCTAATAGGTAGCATATTGATGTATACATTGATATCTATTGTTATCTATATCATATAGATATGCAGGTTGAAGGGGTGATTCATGTTCTAGGTGGGATGGAGCAGGACAATGCTGTTTCATCACACTACTTAGAATGGTGCCAGATTTAAAACTTATGAATTGTTTATTTCTGGAATTTTCCATTTATTATTTTCAGACTCCATTTGAAACCAGAAACCTCAGAAAACAAACCACAATTAGCAGGGTGGAGAATTATGGTATATTTTAGAAGCAGCCATAGAGGATGGTTATTTTAAGAGAGAAAAAGAAAGATGAATATTTGTACACCCTGGACTTAAACTAGGTCATATGTAGTTTTAAAAATAAGTTTGTCACATTAGCAAGGGTGACTTATTAATTGCTATTATGAAACAAGAAGATCACATACATTCTTTTCTGTGCCTGTATAAAAGCAGTGTGATTGTGACAGCTTTAGACTATCAGATATTGAAATGTTTCCATTCATATTTTATATGAATTAAGAACTAGTTAGACATAAAGGACAAATCACTTAATTTTATGGAGAACCAGTTCTCTGGTTAGAAAGTGATTTACTATGATTTTTCATTATTCCACTTAACTTGCTTTTCCCTTTTTATTAAGAAAAGATACACTATAATGATTTAAATTAGCAACTAGACTTCGTATTTTTAATGTTTTCTAAGTTATGAATTTTAAATGTATGTTTTTTAGGCTTGCCGTATTCCAAACAAGCACCTCTTCTCACTGAATGCAGGAGAGCGAGGATGTTTTTGTCTTGATTTCTCCCACAATGGAAGAATATTAGCAGCAGCCTGTGCCAGCCGGGATGGATATCCGATTATATGTGAGAAATGATCCTACCTGTTTAATCTGATTATAGTCTGTATGGTGGACATTGTTTGGTTTTTAAAATTCATTGAAATCTTAATGCAAGTAATCCTCAGTACCAATAAATTAAACAGATTTCTTCAGGTAAACAAACAGTTCTTTTATACTTTTATAACTGTTCAAATATAGAGTGAAAATGCTGAAATGAAAGCTGTTAATTTTTTTAAACATATAGGTGTTTTGTAAACATTTTCTATTTTAAGTATAGAAATTTAGAAATATGATGGATTAGTAATTTTCATGGGAGATTTTAGTCTAACGTGGTTAGTCGATAGCAGTGGTAATTTGAATTATGAAAGCCCACAAACTTGTCATGCACTAGAACACTAATAATTGGATTTAACTTCTCATTATGACAGGGAGATCAGCAGAGAGGCCAAGAAAAATTTCTATAGCTTTAGAGGTTTTTTTTTCCTTAAGTGAGCATTATCATACAGTTCTGGATTTAGAAGTGTTAAATTGAGTCCCTTACTTCTGGCTCAGTAATGAAAGCAGCTCTCCTCAGGAGGAAGAAGGCAGCTCATCATGGCGTCTGCCTTAACATAGATCATGTTGAACTTCACTTGGCTTCACGTAGTTTGTTATGCCTTCTTTGATTACTCAGAATTGATTCTGTTGGGATTTATTGAATGAATATTCCTTCCCATGAAATAATAATAGATTTTTAAAAAACAAAATTTTTTGTGTAGCTCAATTACCACTGTGCTGTTTTAAAATTCACCCAAAAACGTATGTATAGTGGAAAAAGATTCTTGGGAAATATGCTTCAAGATATCAATAATAATAATAATAATTGTTTTCTTTTTTGGGTGATAGTGAAAGAATGATTTTCTAGTTTATATATTGTAAAATTTTTGTGATAGGTATGTTTCTTTATGCTTAAGTTACTTGTTAAAAGTGCTATGTATACTCATTGCTTAAATCTTAAAACAGCAGATGACACTTTGATTTTTAACTATTTATTATGATGTGTCTAAATCTGGCCTTTATTTTAGCTTATTAAATGTACAATTATTGTTTTTCACAAATTTACCAAGTATTCAGCCATTATTTCTTTAAACATTCTGTTTGTCCTTCTCTTTCTTCTTTTGGGACTCCCATTGTACCTGTGTTGGTAGAATTGGTCACAGGTCACTGAGACTTACTCATTTTTTAAAAATTATTTTATTTCTGTTCTTCAGACAGAATAATCTCAATTGACCTATCATTGTTTAGTAATTCTTTCATCAGTTAGATCTGCTGTTTAGTCCCTTTAGCAGTTGTACATTTCAACCCTAAAATTTCTGCCTTGTCTTTTTTTTTTTTAACCTTCTCCATTTCTTTATTGATATAGTCTTTTTGGGTGAAAAGTCATTGTTACACTTTACTTCTTTAGACATGGTTTTCTTTAGATCTTTGAACATATTTATAATAGTAGATTATATGTTTCTATTGAAAGAGATCAACATCTGGGCTTCTTCAATTTCTGTATGGAAGTTTTTGTCGACCTCTTTTTTCCCCTGTGTATGAACCATACTTTTCCTATTTGTTTGTTTTTCTGCATACCATAATTTTGAGCTGAAAACTAGAATTTAAAATAATACAGCAACTCTGGAAATCATGTTTCCCTTCCTATTTCCTCTCATCCATCCTCTATTTGTTTAGTGACTATCTTGGACTAATTCTGTGAAATCTTTATTCTTTGTCATGTGTTAACATTGTAGTCTATACTCAGGTTAATGGTCAGCTGATGGGTTAGGCAAATTATTTTTTAAAAAATAGCTATGAGTGGATAGGTCTGATGTCCTTGGCCAAGGAGCTTTGTGTATGTGTTGGAATATGCTTTCAGTGTTTTGGCAGACAGTTTAAAATTCTGCCTTAGCCTTCATTTCCTATTGGTGCAGAGCCTCTTCAGGTTAGCCAGAGTGAAAAAAGCCTCTTACTTTTTCTTGTCTGTACACACAGCCCTTGAAATACCTGCATGGGAATTCTTCTAGAGCTTCTGAAAGTCCCTTATGGCCATCTCATTCCCCGTTTCTTCATTTTGAGTTCTTTAGTAACGCATTTCTTAGTGCCAATCAGTATTACTGCCTTAAGCAGCTACATTGCTAAAAGATGACACATACACCCTAGAGTTATAACTTTTTATGTGAAATGAGTTTTGATCCAGGTCAAATAAAACAAAGTCCTAGGAAAGGAGTCTTTCATGGAGTTACTAAGTGGAGATGGAAACTTCAGATTTGTCCGTACTATTCAATGGCCACTAGGTTCCTGATTTTCATTGGTTTTTAAGCTGACTCAGAGTTCAGGAGAGGAAATGGGCAGGTTAAAACACTATAAATCGTGTTCTTACTGAGATTCAGCCATGTTTCCTAAAGAAATACTACTCAGATTCATGCAAACTTTGCTTGATTTTCTGAGTTCTGGAATATTTTGAGAATATTCAAAATATTCTCATTTCTCTTATGGGAGAACGTATTTTCCAAGGTCCTTATTTTACTATTTTCATTGATTTTGATTTGCTCAGTATTTTAAATGGTAATTGATTTTGCCACTAGGTGGAAGTAGAGACTTGGAAACTTTGTGGTCTTGTGGTAAGAGTAACCTTAGATTTCACTGGGTCTGAAACATAAAAGTACAGTGTTTTGCCTATCAGAATGATATGCTGCTTATTCCTTTACTCTTCTCATTTTGGTATTAGAATTTTTTCTGACAATAAAAGTTTAAATATCTTATTCAAATAATTGCAATTTTGGTTGGAGTTTTGTTGATTTTCACATAGAATAATACCTTATTTGTGAAAACCTATATTATAGACTTTTTGAAGTAAATTTTATGTAAATGTTATTTATTATTGGACTGATATTTATCAAAAATTCTTGGGGGTTGGTTTGAGAGATGAAAATGATTGATAGTATATTAAAATACTTTATACAATTTTAGCATATTAGAAAATATGTGTAAATTCTTATATCTAAAGCCAATGAAAAACTATTGTTAAGTACATTATGAAATTTTTATACTGCAAATATCTTTGGATGTATTTTTCTTATAAATAGTTCTTAACATATGTCTAAATTATAAATTGTGTATTTGGATAACATGGGTTAAATATCCTCTGTCTGGAAACCTATTAATTTCTAAATATTTTTATTAGTATATGAAATTCCTTCTGGACGTTTCATGAGAGAATTGTGTGGCCACCTCAATATCATATATGACCTTTGCTGGTCAACAGATGATCGCTATATCCTTACTTCATCTTCTGATGGTACTGCCAGGTTAGTATACTCAGGAAGTTCTGATTTTGCGTGCTGTTTGCCATGGAGGAAAGCTAAGAGAATATGAAGTGATATAGCTATTCTTATGCTTCAGTTATGTTTTACTTATGAAGGAATCATTATAAAAATGCATCATGCATACTGATTAAATAGTCATAAACTTCTTCCTTGAAGGAATTTTTCTTAAATATATTCATTTATATAATATGTACCTTTTCTGGTCCTAACCATCTTGAAATGATCATTATGTAAATTGTTTGATTAATAGCTTGAGATGAGGTTATTATACACTTGAGATTTTTCCTTTCATGTAGGAGATTCTGTCTGTGGTCTTCTGCCTTAACTGGATTCAGGAGCTAGAACCCAGTAATGCTCACTACTTAGAGATATAGTGATGTTAAGGGAATAAATATGTATGTGCTTTATGTTTTAAAGAGTTCTATAGATTGTTAGTTATTTGCATTTTCAGTATCTTCTTAAATCGTCCCCTTTCAATTTAATAAGTCTGCCAAATAAAATTTTTTAAAAAACTAAATTTTAAAGTTTAGTTTATACTGTTTTTAGATGCTTGTTTGACCTTGAATGTGTTCTAAAAATACTATTAGATAGTTTTTCAGAATACTTTATATACATCATTTAATTTGATTCCAACTATTAGACGGACACACATTCTCTCTATAGTTTAGTGACACTTAGATCTATTGTGACTTCACTCTCATTTACATTCTTTGCTTGCTTTTCTCTTAACATATCATGTGACTTCTCGCATCTGGGCCCCTTTTTCTATTAATCTTAACCTTCTTTTCTATATAAAATGTCTAATTATTAAAGATTTTATCAGTGTTGTTTAGTTTATATGTAAAAGAAAAAGATGACAGTTAATGACAATTAACTTCCCTTTCTGTTGAGCTGGGAACCTACCATTACTACCCCTTTAACAGTATCCTCAGGAACTTATCAGGGATAATATCTTCAAGAACAGCCATTCTGTCTGATGCCAGGTAGTACTAGAAGAAAATGCATAGCTCTGTGGAGGATTAACTGTATTTTGGTGAGTCAGTCACCTTAGCTCTCTTCCCTCCTACTTTATACTTACTTTTATTCAGCTCCTTTTCCCATTCCTCTGGCAGCAAATCCCAAACCTCACCATGCACCAAGTTCTTTCTACTAACTCACAGTCTTCCAACTTTCATTAGATGACTACCTTCAGTTTACTGTCAAATTTAGACAGACATGACTTTCCTTTATTTCCCCTCCTAATATATGTAAATGTACCCATCTTTATCTCTGTTCATCTCTTTTAACAAGGAAATGTGGGATGGAGTCCTTTAGAGCTAATCTTTGATCAGTATTTTAATCTCACTTTCTTGATCTATAATTCTGTTATATCTACTATTTCCTATCCCTCTGGTCTGTTTAGTATCTTCCTCTATTGAGTTGTCCTCTCATCTTAGCAGTATGCTCACCTCTTCTTATCCTTAAAAAAAAGATAATATTTTTTCTTAGTTCTTCCTGCCTCCTGCTTTCTAAACTACCACATCTTTCCACCACCCCATTTATACACTATCAAGAGTATTCTGTACAATATCTTTACTTCAGTCCAGTTGGTCTGACTTTCATTCCCAAATGCTATGTACTTCTTTCTTTAGAAGAAAGAAAGTACTTTCTTGCTTATTTTCAGATCCGTTGTCCAGTTATAACTCTTATTCTGTTAGTCTTCACTGTAGTAATTGATTATTGACCAACCTTTAAATGTCTTCAGTTCATTTTATTAACAGTTTGTTTTTATTAACAACTTCATCTATTTTCATTTTATGACTCATTCATTCTCCTCCTTCTGTTCCTTTCCCTCTGCCCATTTCCTATATTTATTCTCAAGATAAATTTTTTTGGTTTCATATGCATATTCCAGTTTCTCTCACCTTCCCAGCTTTAAATCTCACTTATATGCTAATGACTTCTGTCTCCCACTTTTATTTTGAGTTTGTCTTTCCATTATACTATACATAATATACTAGTGTGTGTGTGTGTGTGTGTGTGTGTGTGTGTGTGAATGTATATATGTATATATTTTTTTTCCCCCCCAGTGGCATTTTTATCCATTCTGTTTTCCAAACTGGAAACTCTATTCATCTATCCCATTACCACCATTTCTGTCCACATCTAATGAGCACTGAAGTTTGCCAGTTTTCTCTCCTCAAAGACTCAAAATTCTATCACATCCTTTCTGTTGTCAGTGTGTTTGCCTTATTTCAAGACCTGGTAAGTCTTCTTAAATTGTTGGTATTTCACTTTCCCAGTGTTCAGTCTCTACCTTCTCCGCCTCTGCTGTGCTAAAATCCAAACTATCTTTCATAATACTTTGACTTTAAAAAGTCCTTGAATACTTATTGCCTTTGGAAAATGTTCTGCTTACTGGGGCATAAAGACATATCCCTCATTGATCCGTCTTACATTCTTCTTTATGAACTTGCCATTTACCCTTTGCCTGACCCACACAATCTTTGGAAATACCCTTAACATCTTCTTTGGTATCTTCATGCCCTTTTACTTAAACTTCTTCCTCCTATATTTAAATACCCATCTCCTACCCTTCATGCCTAACTCATTTATTCGACAAAAATTTAAGTGCCTTTAGTGAGCCATAGTGAATTGTGGTTGTCATTTAAGAATCCATCCCAAATTTCACCATTTCTTGAGGCTGTCCTGGGTTCCCCACACAACATATGGTATGTCATAGAGAAGTATGTTTTTCTTTCTGTAACATTGTTTAGACCCTACATTGTAAAAATATTATGAAATCTTTAACTGAATGAAGAGAGAAGCAAGGACGAGGAGGTTTTTGAAAGAAGTAAAGACTACTCGCAATGAATAAGCTAAAGTCAGAAGGAAGAGAATTAGGATTGCTAATGCTCAGAAGGGGCAGTTGTGATTTTTGCCCATGTCTTCTTCTCTTTTCCTGGGAATCAGTTTCATGTTATCACTAATGTCTCCTAAGTAACAATTTCTCTCTGACTGTCTTTCTGCCAAATGACTTTGGTCTAGATCCTCTTCTTCAGCTCTTTCTAGAATAATGTGTGCGTGTGTGTTTTCACATCAACAGCTCCTAATACCATCAGAAAGACATTTCCATGAGTAAGGGCTCTCTGTAGGCCCATATGTCCCCACTATACCCAACCTCACAATGCTGTTTTAACTTTGTTATGTTTTTTTGTTCCCGTATCTTATGATTTTTGTGTATGTGCTCTTCCGGTCTCTAAAGATTTGTATTTCCATGTTCTCTGTGAGCACCCTGATATCCTTCAAACCCATTAATATATTTCTTTTGATCTTGTATTCTATAAAAACCACCACTAATAACTGGTCAGGTTTCACACAAAAATTTCATTTTTATTTTAAAAATATTATATCTACTTTAATTTCCTTGAGCTGTTTTAAAGATATGTTTGCTTCATTTCTGCCTCTTTTATAGTATTTCAAATAATGCCACTAAGATTTATTAGGAAGTAATTAAGATTTTCCTGTTTTAATTATCTTGCAAGTTAGCAGTTTTATTCTTTTAGTAAGCATCCTATTTCATGTAGCTTGTTTATTGAAATTTTTACTGTGGAGAAATGTTTATGTAGTGACACGTGCTTTATTTTCATTTGAAAGCATGTTCTTTCATCATTAGTTTGGATTCTTAGTAATTGAAGAGCGTATCCTATGTTTTAAGAAAATTCATGTTATTCTTAAATAGTCAATTTGTATTTTTCTTTACATCTTTTATAAAGGATTTAATTTGCTTTAATTCTTAGGCAGTAATTGAAAGCCTGAACTATAAATTCCCCTGATAAAAAAATAACATTCTTCTAATGCTAATAACTTAACCAAACATGTTTTTAAAATGCACTATTCCACATTCATATAGCACCTTTTTGTTGCTAGATTTTGCCTATTTTTACACATGCTAGAAATGTAAAATACCTAACAAAACAGTTTAACCTTTTGGTTTGCTCTTTGATCAAGACTGTAACAGTAATAATCTTAAATTTTGTAATAAAATCAGCCATTATTCAGAAGAAGAAATACTGAGAGTGTTGAACACAGAGTGTCCGATGTATAATAGCCTATCAGAATATTTGGTATTATTTTAATCTTTATTTGCTCAAGAATTCAGAGTAATTTCAACACAGCCTTTTAAGTCTTTGGGATCTTCATGTTTATTTATCTACATAGTCAGTTTTCTTGAAATTACAAATTAAAAATCAATAGTCAATCCTATTCTCTAAACCAGCACTTGTAAGCATTTTCCAGAAGCAAAATATGCAACATAAATGGAAAATCATTGAAGTCTCTCCCCATATTTTTAAAAATACATTGTACTAAAAGCAATACTTTACCAGCTATTCAATGTATGTTTAAACAATATCAAAAATAGGTAGTTTTTAAAAATAGATAGATATGTCCAAATACAAATATAGTTTTTAATTTTACTCTGTAGGTTATAATTAATAGATATGCTTGAGAATAAGAAATGCAAAGTGTAAAAATTTTCAACCATAAAACACATGGTCATATTTTTTGTTATAAATGTTGCTTTACATTAGTGATTGTTAGTTACTTATTTAAGGCCCATTTTCTATTGACTTTTAGATAAAAGAGATTTCTGCCTTTCAGAAATAATATGTAACTTTTTCTCCTTTTACAGGATATGGAAAAATGAAATAAACAATACAAATACTTTCAGGGTTTTACCTCATCCTTCTTTTGTTTACACTGCTAAATTTCATCCAGCTGTAAGAGAGCTAGTGGTGACAGGATGCTATGATTCTATGATACGGATATGGAAAGTTGATATGAGAG
Organism: Sciurus carolinensis; assembly: GCF_902686445.1. NCBI lineage: Eukaryota > Metazoa > Chordata > Mammalia > Rodentia > Sciuridae > Sciurus > Sciurus carolinensis. The sequence continues at coordinate 29,934,439 of NC_062219.1, forward strand.
AAGATTCTGCCATATTGGTTCGACAATTTGATGCTCACAAGAGTTTTATCAACTCTGTCTGTTTTGATGCTGAAGGTATGTCAGAGAATATTTTCACAATGAGGGCTAGTTGAATGAAGAAATGATTTTAATTAATTTTCATTTTACTAATAAGCTTATTTAAGCATGAGAGGGATTTGATGTATTGATAATTATTTGTGCATATTTAGGTCCAGGTTACATGTAGGTTTGACACTGAGGAAGTTTTGTTTATATCTTTAAAATTATTATTAAATTCCTCAACAGATTCATTTCATATTACTCTTAACAATCAGTTGTGTATCAAATTTCCTTAATTATTTACTGGGATTGGTGATTATTATTCTTAGTAAGTTATTTTTAAGGACCTTTTAAGTTAAAGTATCCAGAATTAAAGGGATGTGGGGGAATCTCAAAAGAATTTAAATATATGTATTAAATGTAGCAACAGGGTTATTTAAATAGTACAGTGTTTCTCAGTTTTTTGTCACTGTGACAAATACCCAAGAAAAAGAATTTAGAAGAACAAAGATTTATTTTGACTCATAGTTTAAGAGATTTTAGTTCATGGTTGTCTGGTTTCATTGCTTTTGGCATGAGGTGAGGCAGAATATCATGGTAGGAGAGTGTGGTAGAGCAAAACTGTTCACTATAGGGAAGAGGGAAACAGAGAGAGAAAGAGGAAGGGACTAAGACATGTAGTACCATTCCAGGGCATACCTCCCAGTAACCTACTTCCTCTAATTGTCCCACTGCCTACAGTTTCCCCTACCTCCCAGTAGTCCATTCAGCTATCAGTGGATTAATCCACTGATGAAGTCAAAGCCTCTTATGTTTCAGTCATTTTCCAAAAGCCCTACCTCTGAACCTGGCTGCACTGGGGACCAAGCCTTCTATACTTGAGCTTTGGGGGCAGATCCAAATTATATCAAATACACACATGTATAAAAGAGAAATTTACAGTCATTTAAAAATTTCTCCTAGTATATGAATAATATAGATGATATTTTAAAGATGTAAAATATAGACTTAATAGATGTAAAATTTAGTTAATGTTTTCACTAACTAAAAGAAATTTATGTCTATTAGTCATTTTTTATTTCAGACACTAGGTATGTAAGCTATAGCTATAATCAATTAAAATGGGATTCAGATCAAAATGAAAATATATATCAATAATGACAATATTCATCTATAAGGATGTTAGTAAATTTGAAACATATTCATGAAAGACCCTGAGTAGAAAGATGTCTGAAAACTGTCAGAAATAGCTCCAATTATAAAAGAAATAATTTCTAAAATAATATTTAGCCATAAGATATGCAAATGTGAAAAAATGTCTCTCTAATAGGTAGAGTTGGGACCAAAGCTGCAGAAGACAGATTTTTCTTGGCTCAGAATTAAAAAGAGCATTCTGATACATGGAGCAATTCACCAGTTGAATAAGCTATTTTGTAAAATAATAAATTTACAATTAGCAAACACCCATCTATTAGTAATGGTGTATAAGAGATTCCTGAGTGACTATGAAGTTGAACTTGATGCTTAAGGTCCTATTCAACTTTAAGATAGCTTAACTCTAAAGAATTGGTGCTAAACTGTTAACACTTGTTATTTATTGTTTTATTCATTCTCTGATCATTTATAGAGTTTTCAGTGGGTTTCAGGTATTATGCTAACATTATGTATTAGAAAATAGATAATAGATAATTTTCTTAGGTTAACAAAGATCAGGAGTACAGGAGCAAGTTGAATAATTCAGTTAATTTGGCTATAGAATATGAACCATACTCTGAAATGCTCATTTCTTGTATTAAAAAGCAGGTGAGAAAGGGAAATAAGTGTCAAATAATTTAGAAGAAAATTCACTTAAAGATAATTGGGAGTTATTTTGCTTTTTGCCTTTTTTAAACTAAAATGCCTTTTACTAGCACTCTCGTGCTTTGACGGTTTCACTAGGTTAGGGTTTCCTCTCCCCAGACTTTATATCATTTGTTTTTAACTCCTGCGATATTCATTGCTGAGTTTTGGGATTTTGTTTGTTTGTTTGTTTGTTTTAAATAGGTCATCACATGTATTCAGGAGACTGCACGGGGGTGATTGTTGTTTGGAATACTTACGTCAAAGTTAATGATTTGCAGCATTCAGTGCGCCACTGGACTATAGATAAGGTATAAAATCATATCTTGTAATTTGGAAATAAATTAAAGAAATTGGGAAAAGTATTCAACCACATGACCTTAAGAAAGAACATAAAGACATTCTATCTTTTCAAAATATTAACAGCTTTTTCTCAGTCCCTAAGAAGTCATTTATCATTAACTGTTACATCTTCTTAATGATTAATCAATGACACCATAGTGAATATTTTTATTTTGCCCAGGACTTTGTGTGTGTGTGTGTGTGTGTGTGTGTGCATGTGTGGTGCTGGGGATTGAACCCAGGAACTCTTGCATGCCGGGCAAGCACTCTACTACTGAACTGCATCCTAGCCCACTTTCAGTCTTTTGTGTTGTTTTGCAGTATGGCATTAGCTGAAGTTTATGTTAAAATGAGGTATAAGTAACAACTTATATTTTCTGTAATTTATATCCTTTTTCTTGGTCTCGTAGCATCTCTCTAAAAACGGTATGATCAGTGCCTTGTCAACAGTGCTTTCTATCAGAGTCATAATTATGAGGGAGATGGGTCATTTAAACACAATAATTCTTTCATTTGAAATATGCTAATTTGGTAGGAACAAATGAAGAAGCTCTTTCTTTTGGGGGAAAGAGTATTTTTAAGATGGCCTGAAAGCAATTTTGTTGATGTGTATTTTTAATTTTTTAGTTAAAAATATAAATTAATTATTAAACTTGAGTTTATTTTATGTAAATCAATAGTTTCTCCCCAACATATTACACCTTTGTTCTTTACTTTTTTATCATAGGTTATGACAATAGCAGTCCTTTTTTGAAAAAAAAATACCCTAAGAAAAAGAATTTCCCATAAACTTTAGTTAAATTTATCAAGTATTAGATCTGTTTAAAAAATTTATTCCATTTTCACTCTTTCTTATCGGATCTGTTAGAATAATGTCTTAAGATTCATCATGTAGCCTAATTTCACACATTCTGAAAATAACTTTCTAATTACATACCAGAGAGATTGGCAAGGCTCAAAAGGCATCATTTTTAATTATTTGAGTCTACAATGCAGAATTTATTATTTGTTATAAAATCGTGTGTTTCTTTACCTTAGTGTAAATTTGCCTTAAATCTATAGCTTGGTCATTACTTGAGGCACTCAGAACTTTAAAAAGTGAGAAAATGAGCTACAATGTCATTTTAGTGGCAAATGCCATATGATAAACTGGAGAGACAGTGATTATCTCATTGACCATAGTTTAACAGCAGTGTGGGGAATGCTGAGTTATAATCATCTGTCCCTTAGGGGTGAAGCACTTATGTATTGTGGCATATGCTGTTAGCCACTCATAACACTGTCTTCAAAGCAAGGGTTATTTTAGTTTGAACATGAATGTAATCAAAGAAAATATGGAGTAATCAAAGAAAAAATATGGAGGTAACCATCAGACACAACAGGCATTAAATCTGGTAGCATCTTTCTCAAATTTATACGTAACCTTGTTCTGCAGTTTTATTTGACACTTTTGCATGTGTTCCAGTTGCTCATATCACCACCAGTACGTCTTCATCTCAAATTTGATATAGTTTAGCTCCCTGGAATCCCTATCTGTACTTTGGTTCACAGTTGTCTGTGACTCAAAAAAATAGCTGGCAGCAGATCTTACTGACAAACAGTGGTAGCAGGGGCTCAGCAGCTAATACTAGAACTGTAGCACATTATAGCCCACCATGACCAGTGCCAGCCCCCTGCTGAAGAAGTTCACAGATCCTATAAGGAGCAAAAAACAATAAGGGACCTTAAAGGGAGAAGGTAGCTAATTCAGAGTTCTGCCTGCAGGTTAATGGACTTTGATTCCTTGGACTTTAGCCTAAATAATTTTCCATTCTCAATTTGTTTCTTTCACCTACTAATATAAAAGAAGGATCTTTGGTAATATTCTTTTGCTTTTAAAAAATAAATTTTATTGTGTATTTATTAAGGTATACATAATATTAGGAGAATATATACATATAGTAAAAAGGTTACTATAGTGAAATAAATTAACACATTCATTGTGTGACATAATTTCTCTTTTTGTTATATTTGTGATAACCAACTAAAATCTACACATTAGCATGAATCTTACATTCAGTGCAATTTTACTACCTGTTGTTCTCATGATATACATAAGCTCTCTAGACATATTCATCCTATGATGTATGCTCTGACCTATATCTTCCTATTTCTTCTACCCCTGCAGCCTCTAATAACCTATTTGAATTTTTTTATTTTTTAACATTGCACACATAAGTGAGATCATGCAATAAAATTTGCAATATTTTTCTGTCTGACTTATTTTACTTAGCATAGTAAACTCCAGTCTCTTCCACATTGTGGGAAATGGGAAAGAACTTATACTTTTTTAGGGATGAATAATAGCCCCCACCTTGTGTATGTGTTTGTGGATGTGTATCACAGTTTATTCAGCCTGTGTACATATCTTGGCTATTGTGAACAGTACCCATTTATTTATTTTTGCTTTTGTGACCTGAGCTTTGGATGTGATACCCAAAACCTCATTACCAAGACTAATATTCAGAAGTTTTTCCTCTATGTTCTTTCCTATGAATTTTATGATTTCTGGTGTGAACATGGGAGTGCTGATATCTTTACAAGGTGATGATTTCATTTCCTTTATGTTTCCAAAAGAGGGACTGCTGGATCATATGGTAGTTCTCATTTTAATTTCTTTGGAAACCTCCATACCATTTTCTATATTGGTTCTACTTTCCCCCAGTACTGTAGAAGAGTTTCCTTTCCTCCACTTCCTTAACTATCTTTTGACTTTTTGATAAACATTCTGGCAGAAGTGTTATCTCATAATGGTTTTAATTTGCATGTCCCTGGTGATTAATGATTTTGAGCATCATTTTATATTCCTGTTGGACATTTTTTGTGGAAATAAATGTCTATTTAGACCTTGTGCCCAATTTTTACTCAGGTTATTTGTTTTTCCATTACTGAGTTGTAAGAGTTCTTTATAAATTTGTGGTATTAGCCCCTTATCAGATACATGGTTTAGATATAATTTTTTCCCAATCTGTAGGCCACCATTTCATTTTGTTGATTATTTACTTTGAGATGCAAAGCCTGTTTAGTTTAATGTTATCCCATTTATTTATTTTTGCTTTTGTAACCTGAGCTTTGGCTGTGATACCCAAAAACTCATTACCAAGACCAGTATTCAGAAGCTTTTCCCTTACGTTCTCTTCTATGAATTTTATAGTTTCTGGTGTTACATTTAGATCTTCTATCCCTTATGAGTTGATTTTAACATACAGTGTAAGATAATGATAATTCTTTTTGGGCAAGGCTGGTGCAGGCGGGTTCTCCTTCACTATTTGTCTTTCCTGTTATCATTAGTTGATTATCTTCTTTAGCTGCATCAAATAACTATTCCCAAGCCCCCAAAACCCTACATAAAGTTATAATCTAAATTAAATGTTTATTTCAAAATAAGAAGTCTGTAACATATGTTTTTCAAGACGAGTAGAAGTATAAGAAAAGTATGAGACTGGACTGGTAACTGAAAAGTTAAATCTGCACTTAGGTTTGAATTTATAAAAATTGGAAGTTGTTTTATATGATGTTAAACCAAAAATGCAGTGTTAGAAGATGTGTATGATATGCCTTTTGTTTTGAACTGAAAGTGAATAATATACAAAAACACATACTAATCAAATGCAGTGTTGCATATTACAAAAGTAGGTTTTGTCAGCTTAATTTTCAATCCTAAACTGCAGTTGCTGGGAATCTTTTTGTTAACAGTTTTACAGTATTCTGTATAGTGCAACTGCGAATGAGATTTTAAAATTAATTTTGTACTTTTCAGGATCCATATTTTATAATTTTTTTAAATTCATTTTAGGAAATTAAGGAAACTGAATTTAAGGGCATTCCAATAAGTTATTTGGAGGTTCATCCCAATGGAAAACGTTTATTAATCCATACCAAAGACAGTACTTTGAGAATTATGGATCTCCGAATGTAAGTATATTTTAGTATCGACAAGATAACTACTCATAGGATAAATCATGAGTCAATTTATATTTATAAAATGTAAAAGTGATTCTTAACTAGTCAGTTTTATCCCCTGTGGGTATCTGGAGACTTTTTTTAATTTGTTCTTTTCAGTTATTAATGACAGTAGAATGTATTTTGACATATAGATGGAGTATAACTTCCCATTTTGGTGGTTGTACATGATGTGGAGTTAACACTGGCCCTATATTCATTTATGAACATTAGAAAGTTATCTTATTCATTCTACTGTCTTTCCCATTCCCATTCCCCTCCCTTCCCCCTATTCCCCTCTATCCAATCTGGTGAACTCCACTCCTCCTTCCCCTACCACCTATTTCAAGTCAGCATCTGCATATCAAAGAGAACATTCAGCCTTTGGTTTTGGGGATTGGTTTATTTCACTTAGCATGATAGCCTCCATTTCCATCCACTTACTGGCAAATGCAATAATTTCATTCTTATTTTTGACTGAGTAACATTCCATTTGTATATGTACCACATTTTCTTTATCCATTCATCTGTTGAAGGGCACAACATTCATCTGTTAAGGTTCGTTCCATAGCTTAGCAATTGTGAATTGAGCTGCTAGTGGCCTCCTCACTATAGTGTGCTGATTTTAAGTCCTTTGGGTATATGCTGAGGAGTAGGATAACTGGGTCAAATGGCGGTTCCATTCCAACTTTTCTGAGAAATTTCCATCCTGCTCTCCAGAGTGGTTGTACCAATTTACAATCCTACCAGCAATGTGAGTATAGCTTTTCCCCCACATCCTCACCAACATTTATTGTTACTTGCATTCTTTATAATTGCCATTCTGACTGCAGTGAAATGGAATCTCAGGGTAGTTTTATTTTGCTTTTGTCTAATTGCTAGTGATGTTGAACATTTTTTCATATATTTGTTGACCATTTGTTTTTCTTCTTCTTGAAGTGTCTGTTCAGTTCCCTTGCCCATTTATTGATTGGAATATTTTTCTTTTTTATGTTAAGTTTTTTGAATTCTTTATATATCCTGGAGATTAATGCTCTGTCTGAGGTGCAGGTGGCACATATTTTCTCCCATTCTCTAGGCTCTCTGTTCATGTTCTTGATTGTTTTCTTTGCTGTGAAGAAGCTTTTTAGTTTGATACAATCCCTTTAGGAGTCTTGTTGAAGAATTTAGTTCCTAAGCCAACATGGTGAAGATTTGGGCCTACTTTTTCTCTAGTAGGCACATGGGTCTGATCTAATGCTTCGCTCCATGATCTACTTTGAATTGAGTTTTATGCAGGGTGAAAGATAGGGGGTCTAATTTCATTTTATTAGGTATGGATTTCCAGTTTTCCCAGCACTATTTGTTGAAAAAGACTATCTTTTCATTGGAGATATTTTTGAAGTTACTTGTAGTATCTAATAGATAAAGATCAGAGATGCTACTAAGCATCTATGACTCATAAGAAGCTACCCCCCCCACAACACAAATGTGAATAGCTCTGAGGCTAAATCTAGTCCCTTGCTTTTTATTTTCACAAAAACAAACTTCTACCTTCAACAATGGGAGAGTATCTTATCTCTATACCACTAAAGCATAATAATAGTATATAACCGAAGGAGATGACTTTTGGTTAATACATATTTTTTTGTTGGTGGTTTATTCATTTCTTGTATGTGTGGCAGGAATTGGGGGGTAATGGGATTGAGCCCAGAGGCACTTTACCACTGAGCTATAGACTAGCCTTTTAAGTTTTGAGACAGGGTTTCACTAAGTTACTGAGGCTAACCTTGAACTTGCCATCTTCCTGCTTTTGCCTCCCAAGTCTCTGGGATTATAGGTGTGCACCACCACTCCAGGCTTCTTTGTTTTTTCTAAATGAAGACAAATGAAGGGAAATTCTTTTGAAATAGAAAAGGCAGAGCAGAGTTCTAGGTAAATGCCTGGACTTTTAGTATGCTTTTGTCTTTTTGTCTTTTTAGTATGTTTAGTATGCTTTTGTTTCTGTAAAACAAATGAGACAAAGCTATTTATTAGATTTTCTTATTGTATTTAGAAAAATGTGATATTAATTTGATATTAATTGATAAGATTAATATATTAGTTTGATTCTGCAATTATCTTTTTAGTGCTGACCATTAACCTTCACTATTTACAGACTAGTTCAAGATCTTGGCATGGATTTGGGACACTGATAATAGGATTAGTCCATGAAGAATGAATAATCTACTTGCATGCCTTCAAAATAAAATAAAAATATTTAGTCAAACTAAAATACGAGACTTTCACAGATTGGAATTTGCTTATTTTTTCATGTCATGCCTGGAAGATAGTAAGCATTCGGGATATATCTTTTATACATACATTTTATATATATATATAAAATATATATATATATACACACACACACACACTTAATACATATATGCACTATACACATGTGTAAATGTATATTCACATGTATATTTAATGAATGTAAATATATAATAAAAGGATTATTTTTTCATGGCAACAATAAGGTTGATAACTGTGATTTAGTCTTCTGTTAAATTCTCCACTGAGAGGAGATGTGAGCTGAATCTTGAAGAATGGACAGAATTTAGATACGATGGAAGTTTTTCAGTAGGGTGAAAACATGAAATCAAGATCAGAAGTGGGGTCGTGTGCATTCAAGGAAGAGGAGGGTAGTACATATGAGTAGAGGTTTCTTGATGAGGAATACTGGCAGGAAATTTTAAAGAAATAGAAATTAGAACTAGATTGGAAGGCCAGGCTAAAGAGTTTGATAGTCCTTTTTAAACAATGTAAGATCGTGCCTGGGCTCTAGAGGTATACTGCTTAGAGTCAGATGCTTCTTCTCTGCCCTTTCTAACCAATTAACCTTTCTGTGCTTGTCCTTTCTCATTTCTCAAATGGGAGAAATTATTTATCATACTCGTAAGGGTTTTGTGGAGGAATAAAGTAGTTAAAACATGTACATACAACAGTAAAGCACATAGAAAGGCCTCCAGAAAAGTTTGACCCCGTGACTATAGGTCTGGAAAATCATGTTAAGAAAATAATTGTAAAATAGTACAGATATAAATATGCATACAAGATTGCTCATTGGCATCATTTTCATGGTAGAATAAAGTGGGAAACATCATAAATGTTGTATAACAATAGAAAATTTCTTAAGATAAATTTAGGCAGTGATAAATACCCATTAAAATGATAGTACAGTGAAACACATTATTACCTCATGTACATATATGACTGCATGACTGATGTGATCCTACAGTATGTACAGTCACAAAAATGAGAAATTATACTCCATTAATGATTTATCAAAATGCATCAATGCATTCTACTGTCATGTATCACTAACTAGAACAATTTACAATTTTTTTAAAAAATGATAATGCATAGTCTGTTTTTTCTGACATGGTGCTCAACTATTATTATTTATTGTTGAGTAAAAACAGACTGGTGTTTCTAATGTCCTACCAGATACATATAAGTGCTAAAACAGTGTAACTGTTATTTATAAGTGAAAAAGCCTGAAAGTTTGTACACCATATTCAATAGATGATTGGATAATGTATTTTATCTACTATTTTTTTAGGGACCAAGTAGTCCTTGTATGATTTAAAAATCCATTAGAAGAAGAATATAAAAATTCTATCCATGTTTTAGTAACCAACTCAGATGCTGCTTCCATAAAGTGATCTTTCTCTTATTAGCTAGTCTTAATTTCTTTTATCTATATCTGCAAAGCACTCTTTCTCCTCTTCTTTTGTGGGTACATTCTGTGTTCACCTTCTGATTTACATTGATACATTTCTTCTTTCTCCTGCTGAATTCTAACCTTTCTTGGTACTGGGACCAGCTCTTCTTTATTCTGCATCATCAAAGAATGTTTGTCATATGGTAGAATCTCAAAAGTAGTTTGATGAGTGCAAATTAAATAATTAAAAGTTTTTCTATCAGTAATCTTTTAAATGATTGCTTTTTTTTTTTTTTTTTTTGTCTACAGATTAGCAGCAAGGAAATTTGTAGGTGCAGCAAATTACCGTGAGAAGCTTCATAGTACTTTAACACCATGTGGGACTTTTCTCTTTGCTGGAAGTGAAGATGGCGTAGTATATGTTTGGAACCCTGAAACGGGTATTTATGGATCTTCAGAGATCTTTTTATTTTTATTTTTTTTAAGGTGGAAGGAATGGGTGGGGGCTTGAAGAAGTATGAAAATACTGCCATTTTATGGAATAATTTTTGAGAAAATTCTGATTTCAGGTTTTTAATTGTGTTTTTTAGATTGAATAGTCTTTAATGGAGCTCAGCAACACTAAACTTGTATCAAATTGTTCTTTATTGCTTTACTATCTTCATTGCATTTAGAATTGCACTTTACAATTCAAGGTTTATTCTTTTTTTGTCTATGATATAATGCTGCTCTTAGACACTTAATGACTGTAATGCAAAATACAAAGTTATGTAAGCTGAATTGTAACTAAATAGATGGTTAAACACCTCTATTTTCTTTAGAGTAACAAAAACACTCCTGCGAAAATTTTTAATGTTTGAAACTAAATTAACAATTTACCTAAATTACAATTAAATATTTTTTCAATAAACTAAACTGTTACATTGAAAAGTTTATTTAGCCTTACCTTTGCTTTTATTTATTTATTTATTTATTTATTTATTTATTTATTTATTTATTTTTGGTGGGGGTAGGGTATACCAGGAATTGAACTCAGGGGTACTCAACCACTGAGCCACATCCCCAGCCCAGTTTTGTATTTTTTTGAAGACAGATTTTCACTAAGTTGCTTAGTGCCTCACTTTTTCTGAGGCTGGCTTTGAACTCGCTATTCTCCTGCCTCAACCTTCCAAGCCACTAGGACTACAGGTGTGTGCCACCATACCTGGCCCTTACCTTTGCTTTCTAAAAGAAAAGCTAAAACTACTTGAGCATTTATTTAACTAGAAATTGAAAGAATTTTTTAAATTTCTTTAATTTCATCTCATTTATTGTTTTGTTCTTTCCTTTAGGCATTTTGACGAGGCAGCACACTAGTGAATTTTGTTTTTTTCCTATACCATATTTTAGCATCAATTCAGAAGCATCAAGTTGCTCCTGGGTTCTCTTCACTTGTGCTGTAAGCATTTTTTAGCCATAATCATGATAACCTAAACAGCCTATGGGAAAAAACAAAATAGAAAAAATTAATACCTCAGCAATCCTCCTCCAAATAGAGAATTTCTTCAGGTTTAGAGTTTTGTAATTCCTCCCCTAGTTTTTCCCAGACTTCTTTGTTAGTTGTAATTTGCTCGGCCCTGTTAGACCTCAGAATCATGTACCTCTATTCTTCCTTCCGATTACTTTATGTTTATTTTGTGTCTTGAAAAGCTCATTGAAGAGGTTGGATTAAGAAGCAGAAAGAGGAGGACCAACCGAATGTAAAATAAAGATAATTATTTAAAATACACTGAAATATGTGAGCTTCATTGTTACTATAAGTACTTTTAATAATTTGCAGAATAGTCTTGCCTATAAGAAATACCTTATACAGTACAGATTTCTCCTTTTTTTAATTTTAATTTTTATTTTTATTTAGGAGAACAAGTAGCAATGTATTCTGACCTGCCATTCAAGTCACCCATTCGAGACATTTCTTACCATCCATTTGAAAATATGGTTGCATTTTGTGCATTTGGACAGAATGAACCCATTCTTCTTTACATTTATGATTTCCATGGTAAGTCCAGTCCACATCACCCAGCGCTTGCTAAGTTAAAAATATATGTAATCTTTACATTTAGACTGGACCAGGAATCATGAGCTGTGTGAAATCTGTTTATCCGTTGAATTAACAAACCCTCATGAATATACTGTAAAAGTCAAAAAGATTAAATAGATTGTATTATTATGATGTTACATTTTATTTTGTTTTCTGTGAATGTGATTAATATGAAAGTTAAATGTTGGTGAAAGTATTTATAATGGTTGTGCTCTACGTTGGAATCACAGAAAGGTAGCTGTTACTTTCTTTGTAAGTAGGTATAAATAAGCAAAATTCACCTAAAAATTATTGGGGAATATGTTAACTAAATTTAAGAGACAAATAACATGTAGGAAGTTGAATTTTTTACTCTGTTTTTATTTTTTATTAAATCACACAGTAAGTTGTGGTTGAGAGTTTCTTAACATAAAAGTGGGGGGAAAATTAAATGTCAATGAAAATAAAATCTGGAATAAAATTCTAATGTCTGTTTTACCTCTAAAATTACACTATCCTATCATTTTGAGAATAATAAAGAAATTAAAAGTTTGAGTACATTTTTCAAGAATAGAAGGGCATTCTCGAAACTGTTTATATTTGTTATTTTTCATATATTTCTATAATTTCTATTCTGAAATTAGGATTTCACTGTTTATATTAAAACTGTCTTTCTCAAAATTACAATTCTATTTTCCTCATATATTCTTGTAAAAAAATAAAAGGTCTTTAATAGTCGTTTGATTTTTTTTTTAGAATGTTATGTATCATTTATTTTTGATAAGCTAATATGGCTTATATACATGTATAATTACATAAACACCATAAATATACAAATATGTATATAGGTAACATTAACATTAATCTAAAACTATTTGGACAGAGTAATTAAATGAGAAATTAAGTTTATTATGTTAATACATATTGAATTGATTAACTCTGTGATAAGTATAAGTTATTAGATGATTAAATTATTCACCTGAAGTTTTTTTTACCTTTTTTACCTTTTTTCACTTTTTTTTTTTTTTACCTTTTACCTTTTTTACCTTTTTTAGACATTAATTTTATTCATTTATTTATATGTGGTACGAGAATCAAACCCAGTGCCTCACACATGCTAGGCAAGCACTCTACCACTGAGCCACAACCCTAGCCCCTCTCCTGAAGTTTTTGATCATAGTATAGATAATACAATTCCTTTCCCAGTGAATTATCTTGAAAATAATATATAAAATCAAGATTCTTATTTTTAAAACCTCATTTTTGAAAAACCTGGCAGAAAAGAAAGAAATTCTGCAAGTCATATGCAAATTTATAAAATACTATTACTAATGACGAATTGTCAAGCAACACAGTACCATTTACATTCACTAGCATGTTAGCAAAAAATAAACACTGTCTGATTATAGGAATAAACAATGGATTTCTCAAAATTATCCTGTGTCCAAATCTGATGTCTAGTTTTTTTTTTCTTTTTATCCATTCTAAATCTTCACAATTACAGAGAGTTATACATAAGTACTTTATAATTGGAACTGTTATACAGGAAATAGGCAGCACAGTTATTTCCTCAGACTCTTAAGAGATTTCACAACAGTCTTCATTCAATTTCTAATTTGCTTTATAGGTTTTTGAGATTTTCACTACAAATTCAAGTTAAATTTATGCTCTTTTTTTTTTTCAAGCAGTTTATTTTTGCTTATTGACAGAAGGATTAGCCCAGGATAGTTAGGTTTGCCAGTTTGTTTTTCAGACAATAGGTATTTTGCTTAAGAAGTCCATTCTAGAAGCACAGTGAAAAGAGCAAAGTGTTGTAGCAATACAGTAACATGAAGCTTGGGCTCCTCTTTTGTTCTTCAGTGATGTTAACATAAACTTCTTGCCTTTCTGGATCTCAATTCCCTTATCTATTAAAAGGTACTGCTAGTACTAATAACTGCCCTACCTAAGAGAGTTATTTATGAGAATACTGTGAGACAGTGACTATAAAAGTGTTTTATAAACTGATAAGCACTATGTTAAGACAAATAGAAGATAAAATGAGTTGTTATCATGCCCATTCACTTGATATTAAGGGAACTTATGCTTTACTATGTTGATAAGCATCTCCATATGAAATGGAATTTAAAAAGCTTTTTTCCGCCTCTCTTTTACTCTGTTGGTCAGCCTTTTCTTTTTATTTATTAAAGTACATGCCATTCCTGGTCAATTGTATTACAAAATAAGCACATAAAGTTAAAGACACATTATATTCACATTGTCTCACTATGGAAGAGAAAGAATTTCCCTAGGCCTTTTAGAAATTAAGACATTCAAATAATAACACCTAAAATTACAATTATTTTGTACAGTATATTTAGAACATAGTTTTTGACCCATTAACACACCTTTACAAATTAAAACTCACAAAGTTTTAACACATTTTCCCAACTCTTCACTGCCTATTTTTAAAAAGAGGAAGCTTAGGAAGAAGTTAAGTAACCTCAAACCATCCAAGATTTAGCACAGTTCTTCTGAATGGTATAGCTCTATAAGAAATGAAACGTTGTTTCAGACTCTGAAATGCTTTACTCATTAAATATAGACCATAATCATCAATTCAAATTGTCTTTAAATTTTGTATTGAAAATTATAATGTTTAATTAGCCTATCACACTTTTTTATTTCTTATTTTGCCCAAAATATCTTGTCTGAAAAGTTTACATGAAATTTTAATGATATCATAGATACAGAACAGTTAAGTGACTTTTAAATATTATTTATGAGAGCTTCTGATAATCGTCAAAGAAAAAAGAGCAAGCTGATCTTTTTGTAAGTTAAATAAGCTACAAATGAGACCACAGTAGTAGCTAAATGTATCATCCATCTTTCAGTTCTAGCAAAATCTGTGAAGAGTCAGCAAGCATCTTTCCCTGTTAAGCATATGTTCAGGCTGTGGTCTTTTGAGTCTTTCATTCTACTGACTTTTTGCTTTTTTTGGTAAGAAATATGATTTTTACTTTCAGAAGGCAGTTTTATTTGCCTGATGTTGAAAGAGTTAATCATCTAGTAATACAAAATTTAGTCACAGAGTACCACAAATAATGTACTTTTAGGATTCCCATAATAATAAAAAAAAAAGTACTAGTTAGAGAAACTGCTTCTATTGAATTAATTTATGAAGCTAAACTTTAGCAGTTAATGATTTTTTATTATCAATATTTGTCTGCTTGAGTCTCTAGGATGCTGTTCTACAATTAAGAATATTTATTATACCTCCATAGCACTTTATATGTTCTAGATACTGTTTAAGCACTTACATCTATTTAAGTTTTTGCAGTAAATTTTATCATCTAGATCCCATTATTAGCCCCATTGTACAGGATCCAGGGCCTAAATCAACACAGTCTGGTCTTGAGATCCATATTCTTGTTTGATACACTAAACTGCCTTATTGGCACATTTCCTGAGTATCCAGTAAACAAACTTTATGCAATACCATTTTCCTTATGCTTCTCTATGGACTGTATTTTTCCTTGGTACTTTTTATACTTTGTAGGAGGAAAGATAGAGGTTTGTTCATTTTTAAATTACCTGTACTGTACCTGAATACTGGCATATAATGAATGTGCATATACTGTTTTAAGTAGGGTCAAATCTTAAATTTAAGAAGTTTCTTAGCATTTTTTGAAAATCCCAGGTAATGAGCCTACTTTTTCACTAGGTGGCAGTGTCTCCTCTGAACCAGTATTAACTCGAATGCTTTTTAGTCAGTGTCTTAGGCAAGATAAATCTTTATTGACCACCTATTGTGTGCTCCGATGACCATGTTGTTTTCTAATCCTTTATATTTTTTAAGTAGTTGATTAAACCTCTGGAAGAACTTTAGTCAAACTGAAAGGCAATTCTTTATGCCACTGACTTGACTTTATTAATAGAATCATGTTCATCAGTGGTCACCTGTAAAAGTGTTTTATAAACTGATAAGCATTATATTAAAACAAATAGAAGATAAAATGTGTTGTTATCATGCCTATTGTTGTAACTTTACTGTGGCATTCTTTACCAGAGGTCAAGTAACGTTACATTCCTATAAAATTTTTCAAATTCTTGCTCATTGCCTATGGAGTTTATAACACCCTGTGTTTTACATAGTACCTGAGATATTAGTAATGTGCAGTAAATTTTGCATTAAGAACTGCAAATTTTCTTGGAGAATGACATTTCCCATTAAATTTTATAAAAATATAGAATGAAGGTGTCATCAGTAAGTTCGAGGCTTATAATAATAGTGGTAGTAGTAGCTAACATTTATCAAGTGTTTACTGTGGGTCCACCACTCTTATGAGCATTTTCTCATACATCCTTCTAAAATGCTTCGAGGTAGGTATCATTATTGTCTTTATTTTGCACATAATGAAACTGAAACACGGGGAAAATTAAGTAATTTGCCTAGGGTCACACAATTGGTAGTGAAGCTACTGTTTGATTCTAAGCTGTCAGATTCCATAGCTCATGCTCTTAATGCATTAAGCTGTCTGTCAAATCTACTTAGTTTGCCTTCCTTCATCATGAATTAACTTAAATTAAGAAGATAGCTAAAGGACTGGGGTGTAACTTAGTGATAGAGTGCTTGTTCAGCAAGCATAAGTGTGCTTATCTAGTATTCTTATTAATAGTTCACCTCTTTAAAAATTTGGGGTGAAACAATTAGGATACAATAAGTCATCACATTCTCAACAAAGTGCATAATATGAATTTTCTTTAATGTGGCATTGTTTTAATGCTTTCACAATATTTTTTCAATAAAATAATATCTAGTTGAAATAAATTTAATATATGGTTTTCTTGTAATAGTGATAATGAGTGATTCAAAAGCAAACTCAGATTTTTTAGTTTTCATACTTAGACAAAATTATACCATAACAAATATAACATATCATAGTACAGAGTTTTAAATATTGATCTTAAGTCTAGTAAGAAAAAATAAGAGATAGAGATGCCACATTTTATGATATGCTGAAATTACTTCTTAGTTATAACCTAAAGAATGTATTTTAATATTTTTCACATCTTGGGATACTTTGCTTTGAAAGTTCAGGCCATTCAGGGAGTCAGGATATGTGAAAAACTACTTGATGATTTGAGCATGCACCAGAGCACCAAATTCCTCAGTCAGGCCTCTTTTTATGCTTACGTTGATGCTTTTTAAAGTGCACCAAAAAGAAAGAATTGTGCAATATAAAGTAAACAACCGCGTGGTAGGAAAGACTGGAATAAAAGTTAGAGCACTGGGGGATCTAGACAAAATTCTGTCACTTTCTCTTTGACCCTGGAAAGTAATTTAGCACTTATGCATTGGTTTTTCACCTAAAAATTAAGAATAACACCTATTATATTTTATCTCAATATTTTATCAAAGGGAAATTATCAGGCAAGGCGTGAAGCCTTGGTATTACTAGAGTTCATGGACCAGACTGCAGTAGGGAAATCCTAGCTATTTTTCATAGCAATATACATGCCACACACTTTGAATTTAATAGCTTAATGTGTGATTATTGATAATGGAATAGGAAACCAACAAGAGAATAGCATTGCTGCAGGGAATTTGTAGATAGGTTATTATATTTTAATGTGCTACTAATGGATCTGCCAAATGATGGTCAATGCTCTCCCATTTGGTTGGATATGAGACTCAAATCTGCTACATGTTCTTGTATAGCTTTTTGAACAGTTATATTAGTAACACATATATTTTACATGATATATCAGACATGTCACGGAGGGGCTGGGGGGATAGTTCAGTGGAAGAGTACTTGCCTAGTATATGCAAGGCTCTGGATTCAATCCCCTTTAACACAAAACATAAATAAATAAACATTAAATTAATTGCATCAGGGAAATATCAAATTACTAACAGGCCATTAAATATATGCATATGGGAAGCTGTCCTTATTTAGCAGAATCAGACTAGGTTGAGCCATGAGATGCAGAGGCCTGGCTTCTAGGAATGGCTGAGAAGCATGTGGCGCTGTGTGGGAGTGATTCCCTGTCTCCTTCTGGAATTTTCCCCTAAGAGAATGGCTCCCCTAATTCCACCTATCCTGTCAATCACAGAAGAAGCCTCCTGGCCCTTGTTCTCTTTAATTGTATGTTATGAATAAAGGAGACTTGGGCAAGTCGTTGTTGTAAGAGGCCAGAGCTGGTATGGCCAGATCCATCACGCTGCCTCTCATATAAAAAGAGTATTGGCTCTTGTGTGTTTATTGAGTAGATAAGTTTTTGGGGTAATAGATACAAAAACCACCAGTTAACCCTTTCCTCTTCCATACAGGACATGGCAGAGAGGACCTCCACATATGCAGGCTTCTAGAATTGAAGTGTTAATGCAGTTGAACTTGGATCTATCCACACAGTGTCATAAGATTATATGAATCAGGAAAAGTCAGACCAGCTAAAACACATAAAAAACATAGACTGTTGAATATTCTCTGCACAGAGCAAATGTTAAAGAAAGAGAAGTAGAATTCTTCCTTACTGGTAAAGGCTGGGAAACCACAGGACTACCAGTTTATAGTAATAATACTATACTTCAAAATGAAATTTATAAAGCATTTAGGTATCCTGTAAGTTGACTTTGTATAATAACAAGGCAATATATTAATAACAAATCTTGAGCAAAGGAATTAAACATTGACCCAAAGGAGATCTTACTGTTAACATAGTGTAGAAATAACATATGATGATTTTTATTTGTATTTTCCTATAAAGTCAATAATATAAGTACACATAGATTTTAATAATAGCAAACCTTGTATTTGCTTTTAATGAGAAGGGTAGTAGATTAAAATATTTTATTTCCTCCATTCTTTCTATTTAGAGATAAAATTCTCCTGAGAAAACCTTGTTTTTTTCATAATTATTTAAGACCAGAAAATGCACAAAAGCTCTGAGCTTATATAAGTCAAAGGATTGTTAGTTATTTTAAGAATTTTTTTTGGAGATGAACATAGAAGCATTTTGATGTATATAACATTCTTTCAGCAAAGAATTTCCCCCCATGTACTCTCAGTACCTTTCTCTTCCTCTGCTATCCCGCTTAGCACCTTCAACTAATTTGTTCACTTGCAGAAGGCTGAATTTCCAAGAAGGACCAGTGTCTTTGTATTCTCAGGGCCTGCTCCAGTGCTTGTACATGATGACTCTCAAAAAATGATGAACGAGAGAGGATGAGATTGTTAAAATAATGAGTTTTAAACATACAAGATTCGGTCAAAGCTAAATTTTAAACATACAAAGTTAAATTAGCACAAAGAAGAAAACAAAGAAAAAAAATGTAGTTATTTCATTGCAACATCACGCTCCAGTTATGATGTTAAAGTATTTTAGAAACCACTGAAATGTTAAAAGCATAGATCTTCAAAGGAATACCAGAGACCACCTATTATAATCTTGTTTTACAATAAAAAGCTTACAAATGGATTGAGTATGTATTTGTGGTGGGCAAGGGAGGGAAAAGCCCAAGGACTTCTAAGCAGCTTCCATTTCTAGTGTCTCAGAAAATTAGTCTTTGTGAATCTTTTGCACATTTTTCTTGCACAGAACTAGATGTGCCAAAGCAAGTGTGGTATTAATTTCACTCCGTGAAATCTAGTCAGATGACTTTTGTATCAAAAATTCCCTTTAGAAAACAGAAATAAGTATTCATAATTGCTTGGGTTTATTTTTGTTATCTGCATCCATTTAGGTAATTTTAATTCTTTCTGAAAGGCATATTAATGCCTGGGGAATTTTTTTTTTTTTTTTTTTTTTTTGGTGCTGGGGATCGAACCCAGGGCCCTGTGCTTGTAAGGCAAGCACTTTACCAACTGAGCTATATCCCCAGCCCCAAGGGGAAGTTTTTAAAACAGATAAATACATAGGTGGTGCCTTCTTTATCTTTTACTGGTTAAAAAAATTCATTTTTTAAGAGTGAAAGATAATACATTCAGCATATCATAATACTTAGAAAAAGTGATTAGGTAGGAATGGATGCAGTGGTACACACTTGTAATCCCAGCAACTTGATGGGCTGAGGGAGGAGGATGGCAAGTTCACAGCCATCCTTAACAATTTGGTGAGGCCCTAAGTAACTTAGTGAGACCTGTCTCAAAATAAATAATAAAAAGGGATGGGAATGTAGCTCAGTGGTAAAGGTCCCCTGGGTTCAACCCCCAGTTCCTAGTACCAAAAGAAAGAATGCATGAAAGGAAATGTGATTAGACAAAAAGAATAAGAAGAAAATACCCAAATCCTACTAATGTATAACATATACTAACTAGTATGTGTTCTTCTAGACCACTTCCATGTGTGTTCAGTCACTTGGAGGTTAGTTAAAGTACAGTTGTGATCAACAAGAACAAAATTCAGACAAAA
The DNA here is from genome assembly GCF_902686445.1 of Sciurus carolinensis. Classification (NCBI taxonomy): domain Eukaryota; kingdom Metazoa; phylum Chordata; class Mammalia; order Rodentia; family Sciuridae; genus Sciurus; species Sciurus carolinensis. Next base: position 29,954,778 of record NC_062219.1, read on the forward strand.
TGTAGGGAGTTAGAAAATACCATTAAATAGTTATAAATACCCTGCTTTACTTTCCCTTCATTGTAGGAAGAAAATTAAATATTTAACAGGCGATTTTAAAAAACAAAAGCGACAAAGACCATGAAACAGTGTGTTTTGTTGACTTACTCATCTCTAAAGCTCATCCATTTCCAAGTTCCAAATCCCAATCCAAAAATCACTTTCATTGATTCATTTGTTTTTTATAGCTTTAAAGTTTCTCTTATTCTTTAAGCAATCTTTGAATCATTGAGGGTAAAATGAAAGTTATTACTGTTCTGTAAAAAAAAAGTTCAAAATATATGCTAAAAAATAGTTGTCAATCTCACAAAAATCTGTGAAGAAATAACTACCCTTCATTTATAAAGAACAGTAATTCATATTGAGGAACATGCATCACTGAAAGTCTGGTAAGTCACTGGGTCTTCTTCAGTATTGTCCTGTGGTACTCACCATTGCCATTTGTAGGGAAAAAGCACTAGTTATTAGTAAGTTGCTCTTCCTTTACAGTGTCTTAATGAAGTAGTATGTAAACATAAAGATCTAAAATGTATGCATAATCTCAGACTCATGGTAGGTGAAACTGAGCTTAATAACTACCCAAAAAAGTTATTCTTTTGTATTGACTATATTGTTTTATAAATTACTTTTATTACAATTTAAATGTGTTTAGTATTCATATAATAATTATACTGCTATATGTGATTTTAGTGGCAAAATTCCCTTTCTGTAAGGCATAATTTATTTAAATAACTGTTGCACAGTTTTCATTATTTTAAATAATGCTTCAGTACACACACATTTGGCTACCTTGATCCTTTATTCAAATAGTTCATGGCAGGGGAGAATATCTTGAGGTTCAGTGGTCAATTAACAGGCAAAGAAAAGAGAGAGAAAGACTCAAAAATCAGAAAACAAATAAGCCAACTTAAAGATTTGAGCAGGCATTTCATTGAAGAAGCTGTAAGTTGGCAAATGAGAATGCAAAAGGTACTCAACATTGTTAGTCAATTAAGTACATCAAATTAGTAAATTAAAAACACAATAAAATAGCACTATGTATCTGTTAGAACAGCTACAATTAAAGACTGGCCAATTCAATTGACAATGTTATGGACTTACTAGAATGTTTCTACATTACTGGAAGTAGCTCTACACATCTACTAGAAGGGCAACCTGAGAGTGCTTCCTTAAATTTTGTTCCCTGTGTGCCTCCTGTTCCTAACTCTAAGTTTTAGCATTGCATAAACTGTCATATGTCACAAACTTTGCAAAGAAAGTTATATTTTTTCCTTTTATATATTTTGTCTATTTTTTGGTAAATCTGATTCCTTCTAGTCTTTTTTAAGCAGAGATAGAGGAACCCTATTATCTGTTCATTGCTTTTTAATTTTTATTATCAGTTTTTTAAAAACTTTTAATGAAGACTCAAATTTTCATGTAGTGGTCTCTATCTTATTTCTCCATAAGATCATAGTATCTGATAAAAATAATGATCTGTTTTTTAGAAATACTTAACTATACACACCCATGTTTTTGCCTGTAACTTCAGTAGTCTAAATCTCTGAAGGCTCATCCATGGGTTCCACATTTCAAGTCTTTGAGATTTCTTCCTTTCCTGTCATGGTTAGAAAGGCCTGTCATTTCAAGATTTTATAATTAAGGAAATACTTTTTAAATGATGATTTTATATATTTTTCTCCTTTGTATATACAGATAGGCATTTAAAATTCTTTCAGATTCATCTATTTTAAATGATCACATGACATAAAATATGTAAAAGCATCCTAAAAAACATAAAATACAATGCAGTGTTCTCATGACTGTGGTTGTCATCATCATCAAAAAACATTCACCTTTCAGTCATTGAGTCATCTTTCCCACTCTGGAGAATTAAATACAAAATAGAAAATAAGTTAAAAATCGAAGTCTACTTTGAAAGTGCGTACTTATGCAATGTCAATAATAAGGGAAAACAAATATTGTAAATATTCAGTAATTGTAAAATGCATTTGAAAAATTATGGTACTTCGTTAGATATTATAAAACATGGTAATTGCATCATTGTACATGTATGAAAATATTTTCATTTAATTGAGAAAGTATTAAATTATATTCACTTTATAATGTTCTTTATAAAACTATAGAAAGATTGGAAGAGATATATAGAAATACAAGAACAGGTATAGTGAGATGGATTTGTGAATTTTTTTTTATTATAACATCCCTTTTAATTCTCTTTGATCCTTGTTTTTTAATATTCTGTCTTTTATATACCTATGTTGAAAAAGTTAGGTTCCCATATCAATTTACTTGACCTTTAAGGCTCAATTACAATACTGTTTGACCTGAAATTGTGAAATAATTATATTTCATTTCTTGTGGTTTTAGTGTATCTAGTAATTTTACATTTTGTCAGTTATGTCACCTTTTTATTACCCAGTTTTTAAAATGTATTATGCAGTTTCTGATCATTTGTTGACTGCTATAGTTTCATGGCTTATTTATTTGATTGTGCTTTTACAATGATGATTTGAACTAATGATGGATTCATTTTTTTCAGTAGCCCAGCAGGAGGCTGAAATGTTCAAACGCTACAATGGAACATTTCCATTACCTGGAATACACCAAAGCCAAGATGCTTTATGTACCTGTCCTAAACTGCCTCATCAAGGCTCTTTTCAAATTGATGAATTTGTTCATACTGAAAATTCTTCAACAAAGATGCAGATAGTGAAGCAGAGACTTGAAACTGTCACAGTACGTTTAATTATTAATTATTGAAAACTTAAAACCATTTCTGTTTTTATATTGCCTTGCAAATGAATATTAATGAAGTAAGTTAATTTCTTAAAACTAGATTTTAATATACTTTGATAGTTCCTTTCTGAAGTCATTAATTATAGTAGACAAACCAAATTTAGGATAATCCATCATATTATCTTGACTTATTATTTTTGTAAAATAATGAACCCAGGACCTAGTTGTAAGGAAGGCTTTAAACCAGAACACCACACGTAGAACTTGACACATGGGTATGATTCATTCCTGGGAAAGAAAGACTATGGCCTTCTTAGCCCTGCCCAATAAGATTCCTTTGGCAAGATGAAGTTAGCAGCTTGAACCCTAGCCTGTGAACTCTCAGGGTCAGACCAATAGGACCACCTCTTGGAAAGACAGATAATATTCAAACAGTCTCTGCCTGGATGTTCAGAGTCCCATAAAGTCTTGCCTCAAACCTCATATTTCGTTCAGTGGTTCTCAAACTTTAGTGTGTATCAGAAACACTTGATAGTCTTATCAAAGCACAACTTTCCAGGGTCTATACTTAGAATTTCTGATTCAGCAGGTCTGGATGGTACTATGATTTTTCATTTCTCACTAGTGCCCAGGCAATACTGCTGGTCACCTCTGACCAGCAGTCACTGAGACCAAATGGTCTAATTCACAGTTCCAAACACTTAGGAAAAACATAATAAATAGGTATTTCATGCCATCATGTAAACTATAAGCTCCCTAAAGGAAGTTCTGATGTTGTCTTCTTTATATCCCCCAGTCTGCATAACTGATTTTCATTGAAAACTAAAATAGTTTGGGTAATCTAAGGAAAAACTAAATTCCTAAACTTCGCTTTATCACAAGTGCTATTTCTTATTTTGTCTTTAACCAATTTTTTTTTCTGTCTTCATTTCGGGGAGATCAGTCTGTACCTTAATTTTCTTTCCCAAACTTCCCCATTCTTTACATTTTTCCCAGCTCTTGACCTTCCTCCTTGGTTTTCTATTTTCCAATTGGTGTTGTCCTGTCTGCCCACCATACATCTGTGTGCTGACCACCTGCTAATAGCCTCTACAAAAAACAACCTTTACCCTCTATACCTGTGCACTATTTTTGTAGAAAGTGCTGACCAGTTATATCTTGGCCTTCCAAGTTGAGCTACAACACTTGGAAAAAAGAAAGTTTAGTTACCTCAAATATTTATTGATTACCTACTACATTGAAATTCCAGAGAACCATAAAAATATTAAATCCTTAACCTTTAGTTTGCATCAAGTCTGGTCGGTAGTGAGAAGTATTCAAACAACTATTAGGTAGAGTCTTTTAATAATACTGCATGACAGTGATGATGACCCTTTTTTTACAGACAGGAAAACTATTTCTATTCAAAAGACAGATAAAAAGTTTATAATATAAATTTGAAATAGCATATGCATAATCTCCCTTGCTATTTTTTAAAACGTTTCTAACATTATAAAAAACAGTGGTAGCTAATTGTTTTTCCATGTGTAATTATTGAGCCTCTGCTACTGTTATAAATACTGTGGTGGAATTTTGTGTGGAAACTAGTGAAAGAGAAAAAAAGAAGCAGTAGGAAGTATCTCCCAAACTAATAGAGCAGTTAATGAAAAAAAAAAATTAGTCAAAAATGTGTGTCTCGGCACTAAATTACCCTCACTGCCCAAAAAAACTGACAGGAACAGAATATTCCACTTCATTTCAGCACAGCTATATAAGAAGAATACTGAAATCCAGAAGAATAGGTTTAAGAGCTACATACAACCCTCTGGACAGTTTGAGTTCAAAATGGTAAAATTTATTGATCTCCTTTAGGGCTGAGATGGACCATTGAAAAGATTATGTACATTAAAAAAGAAAAGCAAATAAAGAGAAAGCATATCTTAAAATAATGTGTTCCAGTCAACAGAATGTTTTAGGTTTGTGTTCTTAATAAAATAGAAGAAATCGAGTTTCTGTTAATGAAAAAATGAAAAGACAGTCTGAGATTTTGATGTAAAAGTTATCTGGCTAAGGTAAAAAGAATTTAAAGAAGTTTAAAAGGCAAGGTTCAATTAATTCTACATTGCAAATGGTAAAGGGGAGAGTTGACACATAAAAATATCAGATCAGTAGTAGAGCCTAGAGAACTAATTTCAGAAACATCCTAAGGGTGCAGATAAAAAGATAGGTGGAAATAGTTAAGGCTCTACAGCTTAGGCACAGGCATAGATACACTGGCACCAACCTCCACCTGCTTTGTTACTCAGGATAAATAAATTCAGTTTTCCCCATCTATAAGATTCTATTATTTCTCTATTCTTTTTATATTTTGCAAACATTTGGGTTGACAGGATCCCTACGTTTTGTCACTTTTTTTTTTCCTTGTTTCTTGTAATTATATTTCAGTGGACTCCGAATTCCCTTTTTTTGTATAGGCTCTTCATTAATTTATAGAAGAGTCTATTACTGGAGATAATTGTTTCTTACTAAAATTGGAGCATTTTCTAATAAATTATAGTTCAGGTTTAGGATGTGATTTTGTGTGTATGTGGCGGGGGAGAATTGTATAATAAATTTAGCTCAGAGGTATTTAAAGGTATTTAAGAGGTGTTTGCTCATTAGCAAGTAAAGGACATAAAAGATAGCTCCCTGTTCTTGGGAACATTACCATGTAGTAATAATATAAATTATTTGTCTCATAGTTATACTTCACTGTATGTTGCTTCCATGGCAGTACCTAAAAGCCATTCTGCAACCCTGGTAAGACCTCACAGGTAGATATATCTCAAAGTTTTCAGATCCAAAAATGTGCTCTTACCAGTGCATCCACAGTTGCTCAGTTTGGATTACCTTTTAAAAGTAATCAATACTCCAAAAGATTGATTAATAAACCTGAAAAAAATCCATGGAAAAAAATCTTACAATGAAAGGTAGACCTTCCCAGTTGTTGGGACACTTTAAGACCATCCTCCCATTCTAAAGGTAACCTAAACTCAAGTCAGTAGATCACAGAGGTGCTTATTAAGTAGCATCATAGGAGAACAAATTGGATGAATTCAAAATGTTTAATGCCAGTTTTAAAAAGGTTGGTTAATTTTCTCTACCCCCCACAGGAGATTTCCCTTATATTGGTTATTGATAACAACTGTTTAATTATAAGTAATAATTGATGTAATATATTTCTGCCACTGTTCTATGTCTTTACATGTTTATTTAATCCTCAAACCATTCTGTAGGAAAGGAGAGGGTACTAGTATTATCCCCACTTGCCAGAAGAGGAACTCTTTCCTTTCAGTAATTAAATTACCACTCCCTCCTTTAGACACAGTATCTTAGAAATTTCTGGATAAAATGTTGATACTCTTTATTTTCAAATTTCTGTTTTTTTTTTCCTAAACTCTGTGTTGATTTTTACTATTTTTCTTTAGATCTTTACTAGGCTGATGATCTATACTGGTTAATTTTAATTGGACTTACATATTTTCGGTGTTTTCTTAGCAGAAAAGTTTCTAATTGTTCATTATGTATTGACTTATATTCTAGCTCTTTAAATACTAATCATATTCTTTACCATTCAGTAGTGTTTTTGAGATGTCATCTGGTATAAATTGTTAATATAGAAATACTAGTATTATGAATATTTTATAGAGATAATTATACTACAGTTAATTCAGGATATCTTTTAGACATATTAGTGTTCTAGTACAGAATTTTAGTATTTATTCCATATTTATTGAGAAGACAAATCTTCATTGAGGTAGACACATATGGGCCCTCACAAGTCTGTTGGTCACTGCCTTCAATTTATACTCCTTCCAACTTACTGGAAACAATGCAGAGTGATAACTGCAGGGTGATAAACTCTCCCAAATGCTGCTTTTGGTTATTACAAAGCTAATATCTGAATGCATTGAAAAGAGCTGGTACTTTATTTCAATGAAATTATGAATACTTCTTTATTGTACTGTATCTCTTTTAGGAGGTGATACGATCCTGTGCTGCAAAAGTAAGTAGTTCTTATTACCAGGAAGGTAACTTTAAACTATAGTTTCCTTTGTGCTACACCAGAGCATTGCAATGCATCCTTGTAGAGTTTAGAACTTCTACAAAAATTAATCTTGTATATACTTTCCTTAATTGGAATTGGAATTTTTCAAGGAATTGGTGGGAATCGAGAATTCAGCAAAAGTGAATCTTTAGCAAGTTATTTCACAATTTAGAAGATTTAGAAATAGTAAGTGAAAACAAGTTTAAAAAAAGGATAAAATAAAAACAAAAGAATAGAACAAACAAACAAAAAGAATACTGATTGCAGTATATTCAGTAAAGGATTAATAGGTAATTTCATTCTCTGAGCTAAATTTTATGCTTATTTATTTATTTATTTATTTATTGAGGGATGGGGTGCTGGGACTTGAACACAGATAAGCACTGCACCACTGGGCTAGTCCAATAAATTTTACATGATAATTAATACATAATAGACATCAACCAGTACAATCTGGTGGGTGTATGCTAAATAAATTTTATAAGTATTGAAATGCACACAAGTTGCAGTTAATGATATGTTGTGCTGATAATGCTCTAATTATTTATCAGTCTTTTGTACTCTTTTCCCATTTACCCATATAATAATCCTAAATGACAGATTAGATATCATTGTTATTCTAGATTTAGAAAGAAGGAGGTTACTGCTATTGTGATTTGCCCAAGAATCCAAATTTAATCTAAGAATTGTAGTATACAAAAAGGCCCTTAATATTAGACAGTGTGAACTAAAGTATATGAGATACACACAGCATGAGTCCTCCTTTTACAAACAAGACTATTTTATTTATAACTTAATTTGGTTGTTGAGAAAATAAATGAAGGAGTTGGAATGACCCTGTTTATTCAGCCTTCCCTTTTTTTACCCACTTCCAAAGTTCAATTAAACAAACATTCATTTATCAAATATAATTATATGTCACAAAGTAAAAGATGAGAAGGGAAAGAATTAGAATGGTGTTAGTGTGTTCAGAGACTGCTCCATATAGTGTCAATTCAGGAATTTTTTTTTTAATTCAATAGTACCATGTGTCAGACACACAGAATACAGGCTATTATCTTTTTCCTCATGGGGCATCTTACAGAGGAAACATATCAGAAAATACTGAACTTACCGCATCACTAAGCTGTCCAGTATCAGTCAGGACCTATCACTTTTTACCTAATTATCACAGAGTCAACAAGATATCAAATATAGACAAGGGAAGGAAGATGGAGGAAAAAAGAGAACAGGCTGTATTCTGACTTGGGCTGCAGATGTTCAGGAAATTTGTTCCTGATAGCATTGATTGGTGCAATGATTGTAGCTCCAGGATTGCTAAATCTTAACTGTATACAGTATAAAGAGCTGGTGGCAAAAAAAAAAAAAAAAAAAAAAAAAAAATTTGTCTCTAACTAGCAATTCAAAGTTATTTCACTTTTATTTTTAACTAATATGTCATGTGTACTTCTTTTGTGATGCTGTCTGAATGCCCAAAAGTAAAGCATCCTGCACACATTTAGCCAGTCTCTATGGAGAATGTCCTCTACATAAATGTGGAGGGAGAGTGAATGCTCATAAATAAAAAGGTAGAATGAATGCTCATTGAGAAAATTGATTACATATTACATTACATTGACTACATTTTTAAACAGGTTTTATTGAGATATAATTCACATACCATAATATTCATCTTTTTAAAAAGTATACAGTTCACTACTTTTTACCACATTTGAGTTGTGCAGCTATCCAGCTTTGATTTTAGAACTGTTTCATCACTCCAGAATGATCCCCATATCAGTTAGCAGTCCTTCCCAATTCCTACGTGTACACATACACATCACAAACCCATGGTAACCACTAATATACTTTCAATAGTTTTGCCCATTCAGGACATTTCATATAAATGGGATTGTATATTATGTGGTTTTTTGTAACTGGCTTCTTTTTACTCAAAATGATGTTTTAAAGGTTCTCCATTTTTAACATGTCTCAGTACTGTTTTTTTAATTGCCAAATAAGCTCAGCTGGTAGAGTGCTTGCCTCACAAGCACAAGGCCCTGAGTTCGATCCCCAGTACCGCAAAAAAAAAAAAAAAAAAAAAAAAGACTCCCTGGTATGGATATGTTACATTTTATTAATCTCTTCATCAGTGTATGAACATTTGGGTTGTTTCTACTTTTTAGCTATTAAGAATACTATTATGAAAAAAAATTTTGGACATACATTTTTATTTCTCTGGGATTTAATCTAGGTGTGGACTTGTCAACTCTTTCTTTTGACATTTTGAGGAACTGTCAAACTTTTTTCCAGTGTTCATACCATATTAGAATCCCACAAACAAGGTATTTTCTTTGGGAAAAGGTTTGTTCAAATCCTTTATCCATTTTTTCAATTGAGTTTTTTATCTTTTTTATTGTTCTGTTTAATAGTTTTTTTATATATACTAAACATGTGTTTTATCTGATGGATAATCTGCAAATGTTTTTTTCCCATTTGTATTATTTTCACTTTCTTGATGTTTTCCTTTGAAATCAGGTTTCTGAGATTCATTTTATCTTTTTTTTTGTCACTTGTTTCTCTTGTGTCACATGTAAGAAAACGTTGCCTAACCCTGTGTCTCAAAGATTTACTCTTAGGTTTTCTTCTAGGATTTTTATAATATTGGTTCTTAAATTTATTTAGGTCTGTGATTACTGTGAGTTAATTTTTACTTTGATATGATGTACAAATTCAATATCATTCTCTTGCTTGTGGCTCTGTAGTTGGTTTAGCACCACTAAAGACAATTCTTTCCCATTGAATGGTCTTGCCACTTGTCAAACGTATTTCATCTTCATAGCAGAATATATGCATTTTCTCATCTTTTAGATCCTGGATAATAAATTTTCATTAGGTTCCTATTAAATAAGTTTTTTCTTTCTTAAATCCTAGCCAGATTTCTACATTGTCGAGGCTTATTTATTTTTTTCCTACTGGAATTCTTTAAATAACTATTATTGAGTGCTTACCAAGTATTTTTCTAGGTGCTTGTAATGTAACAGTGAACAAAAACATTTTATTGTAAGGAGACAAAGAAAATAAATGAGACAATTCCAGATAATAAGTCATACAAAGAAAATAAGTCCATGGGACAAATAATGACTGCAAGTTGAGACTATTCTGAGGAGGATGATCATGGAAGGCCTCTCAGAGAGAGATCCTTAAGAAGGAACTAGTTGTTTCCTAAATTCTGATGTAGGAATAGTATTGGCATGCTCAAGGATCAGAAAGACCTGTGCTTAAGAAAATAGTGAAAGCTGGGTCCAGTGGCGCATGCTGTAATCCCAGTGGCTTGGGGGCTGAGGTAGGAGGATCGCGAGTTCAAAACCAGCCTCAGCAAAAGCAAGGCAGGTACTAAGCAACTCAGTGAGGCCCTGTCTCTAAATAAAATACAAAACAGGGCTGGGGATGTGGCTCAATGGTTGAGTGCCCATCAATCCCTAGTACCAAAAAAATAAAAAAGTAGTGAAGAAACAAGATTTCATGATAGGATAGGTGGGGTATCAGGAGTAGATCATGCAGATTCTATTAAAGGGCCTTGTCAGCATGATTAGGAATTAGAAGTAGTATTTTAATAGAGAAACAAGCCAGGGAGAATAGGAGGATGGATTGTAGGAAAATGAGTCTTCCAAACAGAGAAGCCAGCAGACTGTCGTTATTATAGTCCATAAAGAAGAGATAGTAGGCTTCTATTAGTGTAGTAATAATGAAGATGCAGGCAGTGGACAACTTTGGGATATATTTTGGGAATAGATTCATCAGGACTTGGTGATGTGTTCAATGTGGTAGAAGTGAAGGAATGAGGAATAATTTCCATGTTTTTTGTTTCAGCCATTGTTTGGGTGCTGGTAGTTCCTTTTCAATGTGAGGAGTACTGGAGTCAAGGGAGCAAGTGATAAAAGAAGAGTTTTAGATAGGAGGACAGCTTTGAGGTAGATAATGGATATATGAGTCTTGCGTTTGGTACGGAAGCCAGGTTTAAAATCTTTCTTTCTTAGAGTCTTCCTTCCTTCCTCCCTTCTTCCTTCCTCTCTCCTTCCTACCTCTCCTCCTTCCTTCTTTCCTTCCTTCTTTAAACTGAAAGATCGAATGATATCACATAGGGAGAGAGTATATTGTCCACCTGAGGCAGTGGTCCCAGACAGCATGTCAGGGAAGAGCCTAGAGAAGAGTAATTCAAGAAAGAGGAGTGAAAGACTGTTGTATACTACTGAGAGAAGAGTAAGATAAAGACAGTTGACCATTGTATTTGGCAAGATGTTGGTCTTTGGTTACTTTGATGAAAACTGTTTCATTAAATAATGGAGACAAAAGAACAAGAGAAATGGGTTGAAAATGGAACCAGCAATTTAAGCTGAGACCAGAAATATAGGCCATTCATTTAAGAAATGACTGGAGAGCAGAGAAATAGGGCAGGAGTGAGGGTAATATTAGATGGAATATTAAAGCATAGTTATCTGCAGATGGGAATAATTCAGTGGTAGTTTAAAAGTTGATAATGTACCATGGAGGATTACTGAAATCAAGTCCTTAAAAATAGTGAGAGGGGATAAAATCTTGAGTTCAGATGGAGGGTCTAGTCTGAAGAGAAGGGATTTCCATTCTTTTTTTTTTTTATTGTAAACAAATGGGATACATGTTGTTTCTCTTTTTGTACATGGCATAAAGGCATACCATTTGTATAATCATAAATTTAGATGGGGGGATTTCCGTTCTTAAAAGATAAAAATAGTTTTGATGATGGAAGAATGAGAGAGCCTTCATCTGATTGCTTTCCTGGTAGTAACTGGTATTTGGATCTTGAATGTCTACATGTGAACTTATAATTTACAAATTTCCTTGCTTCTTCCTTTGTTTGGGGTTGAATTGTAAGTGATCAGAAATGGTATTATCTGAGGTCTCTATCCATTAAGCTTTGTATGATTGCTCATAAATGGAATTAATCTGTTCTTCCCACTTTCCCAGGCATATTTATGCATATCTGTTGTGTTTTATAAATGGGCTTGTTCTGCCTTAAATTATAATTAATTTTGCCTGTTTTTTCCCAGCATTGTCTATTACTACAAAGCAACACCCCCCCCCCCCAGATAGATAGATAGATAGATAGTTGCTTCTATTCCTAATCCTTATATATCTGTATCTCCCACACCTTGTAAGCTTCGGAATTTAATCATCTTCTTTTTTTTTTTTTTAATTATCACTTACCCTTGATGAACATAAATGCAGCCAAGGCAAAGTTTATTGAATTATGTTTAGTATAAGAATTCTATAAATGTAAAGTAGTAATCTGTATTATACTCTAATCTATCTTGGAACATATTATTTACTGAAAACTTTTTTTAAAGATTTAAAAAATAGAGACTCCAGAGAAAACTACTTATTAAAAATATATTTATTTATTCAGTTGGGGCCTGGGAATATAGCTTACAGGTGGAACACTTGCTTTACATGCATGAGGCCCTGGGTTCAATTCCTAGCACCACTGAAAGAAAAGAGAAGGAACAAAAAGTATATATATATATATATATATATATATATATATATATGTATGTATATATATATATGTGTATGTGTGAGGATATTTTCATCATAAGAAAGAAAAAATCAGGTTTAGATTTGAATAGAATAATGGTTTTCAGTTGTTTGGAAAGGATTTTTTAAATAATTTTTTAAAATACAATTATTTCTTACTGGCATTCAAAACTGAATATGAGCAGATTTGAGTTTTGTTCTGACAATACGTAGAAAGCTGGCTTTACTCTACATGTGATCCATGTGGCGTGTGGGGAGCAATCAAGGAAGAGTCCAGTTTTCTGACCTGGGCAACTAGTCAGAGAGTAGTAATAACTCTACCTGAGAAAATAAATTATAGGGAAAGAATTGATTAACTCTGAACTCAGTGACCAAGAGGCAAGTTTTCGATACAGGAAACAGCATTAGGAAGCACATTAAGTAATGAAAATAAATGTTCCTGCCCAGAGTGGCTATGTGGTATGATATGAGGGAAGAAGAGAGCTAAGTGGGTCTTGCAAATACATTAATGAGTAATAGATAGTATGGCAAGACAGACAGGATTAAAAACAAAGAGAAGAGAGTTATGAATAGTGTCAGAGGCTATGTGAATGATGATTGAAAATCCAGAGTAACCTTCACTTCACATTTAGTGTTAACAGTAAAGACAAGCTTTATTGTAGCTGGTTAAGAATGAAAGATTGATTAGCAGCTGTGTACTGTTTTTCAAGGAATTTACCTTATAATGAAGCTTGAGAGAGAGAGAGAATTACAGGGAGTTTTTGTTGTTAATTTTTGTTCTAAAGTAGAAGGATCTATTCTTCTAACTTGTCCTAAAAGAGCCAGTAGAGAAGTTGAGAGTAGAATCCGAAAGAGCTTTAGGAACATCCCCAAGGGGACCAGTGAAGGTATTGATCTTGAACAGAAGCACTTCTTCCTCTGATAGAAGAAATAAGGGTAGGTGGAGGAGGTGCATTTTGTCACTGGTTTGAAAATTAGGAGTTCAGGGGATTCAGGATCACATTTTCCTTGTGAAGTTGGGCAGTAAACTAAACAGGAAAGGAGTGAAAGTCTTAGAGGAAACCAAGATCTTAATTTTTGAAGTACTCTTGGAGGAATCATATCAGTAATATTTGAACCATCAACATCTTGGTAGCTATCAGAGGCCCCCAAATATCTGATTAAATATTACAAAATAAAACTTCATAATGACTGCTTCAAATTTGACTTCTGATTTTAGTTAATATAGTAGTAATGAACTGGTTTAGGGCTAAGATTTTCTGGTACCATACCACCATAAAAAATTGTCTAGCTGGACGCTGTGGTGCACTCCTGTAATCCCAGCAGCTCAGGAGGCCGAGGCAGGAGGATCTCTAGTTCAAATCCAGCCTCAGCAACTTAGCAAGGCACTAAGTAACTCCGTGAGACGCTGTCTCTAAATAAAATATAAAAAAGGGCTAGGGATGTGGCTCAGTGGTAAAGTGCCCCTGGGTTCAATCCCTGGTACCCCACCCCGCAAAAAAAAATCTCTGATAGTTCCTTCCCAGTCTCTCACTTCTCTTCTCACTTTTCTGTCCCAGTTCATAAAGAAAACATCTGAAGGTGTAGAGATCATGTTTCTTGGTATACTATGGCCTACTCATTTGTTTGGTTTTACTAACCTAGAAATCATAGCATCATAAACTGCTATTAGAATTTATATTCTGACCAAATGTTCAACATGTCGGCTTAGAATCAGACTTACTTAACAGGACTCAGCACAAGAAATAAAAGCAAGAATCAACAACTGGCATAGATTCAAACTAAATAGCTTTCTTTCAGCAAAGGACACTATCAGCAATGTGAAGAGAGAGCCTACAGAGTGGGAGAAAATTTTTGCCACTCATACTTCAGATAGAGCACTAATTTCCAGAATATATAAAGAACTCAAAAAACTCTACACCAAGAATACAAATAACCCAATCAACAAATGGGCTAAGGAAATGAACCAGACACTTCACAGAAGAAGATGTACAAGCAATCAACAAATATATGAAAAAATGTTCAACATCTCTAGTAATAAGAGAAATGCAAATCAAAACTACCCTAAGATTCCATCTCACCCCAATTACAATGGCGATTATCAAGAATACAAGCAACAATTGATGTTGGAGAGGATGTGGGGAAAAAGGTACACTCATACATTACTGGTGGGGCTGCAAATTAGTGCAGCCACTCTGGAAAGCAGTGTGGAGATTCCTTAGAAAACTTGGAATGGACCCACCATTTGACCCAGCTATCCCCACTCCTTCGCCTATATCCAAAGGACTTAAAACAGAATACTACAGAGATACAGCTACATCAATGTTCATAGCTGCTCAATTCACAATAGCCAGACTGTGGAACCAACTTAGATGTTCTTCAATTGATGAATGGATAAAGAAACTGTGGTATATATATACAATTGAATATTATTCAGCCATAAAGAATGATAAAATTATGGCATTTGTAGGCAAATGGATGAAATTGGAGAATATCATGCTAAGTGAGATAAGCCAATCTCAAAAAACCAAAGGACCAATGATCTCACTGATAAGTGGATGATGACACATAATGGGGGGTGGGAGGGAGACAAGAATGGAGGAAGGAGGGACTGTATAGAGGGAAAAGAGGGTGGGAGGAGTGGGAGGGAATGAAAAAATAACAGAATGAATCAAACACCATTACCCTACATAAATGTATGATTACAAAAATGGTATGCCTCTACTTTATGTACAAACAGAGAAACAACATGTATCCCATTTGTTTACAATAAATAATAAATTTAAAAAAGAATTTATATTCTGAGAGTGTAAAAAAATACTTAAATATTGTGAATATTACTTTAGTTCAAGCTTTCTGTTTAACTTGCTTTTCAGTACTGGGGTTTTAATTTTTACAACAGATACATAATATGCAACAAACATTTCCTGGATATTATTGTGTTATTTTTGCCTCAAGAACTGTCTTCAGATTAAAATATTGCATTGTTCAGATTTGGTGGAAAAAACTGACAACTATCTGGGCAAAGAGATGAACTTGTGAACATAGCATAGAAACAGCATCAGAATATTCAGTTATAACTTAAAACCAATTTGAGGAGTCTTCAAAGCTTAAAATTTATTAACAATTCTATTTGTGGTGAAAGTAGCATGTAATCTGAAGTCAGCTAAAATGATTAGACTTGTATGTATATATGGAAATGAGTGTTCTATCTCTCCCTAAAATTTTAAATTTTCACTAATGACTAAGAGAAACTTTCCTTAGCTTATTTAGACTTTTGCATTCAGTTTATTTTGGGGGCAGTGAGGTTGTTAACATGTAAATGAACCCACTTCTAGAGAATTAATGTTTGCATATTTTGCATAAAGCTGCTTATACTCTAAAAGAGTAGGCAAAACAGTATTGTGATTAACTTGGCAGAAGTTCCAGGTGATTTTTTTCTTTTTACCTATTATGAATTTCATTCAAGTTTTATGCTTTAAGTGTTCTTCAATATGGAGGTACTAAACTGACTTTGGCAGACTGTGGTTTTTGTGTGAAGCAAGCAGAAAAATGTGTTGTGAAAAGAGGGTAGATCAGTATAGGGTAGACTATCTTAGCCAACCTTTCTGTTGCTGTAGAATTATTAAGCAATTCTTTTCCACAGCATATATTTCAAAAATAGATGTTGCTTCACTCTATCTAATGGTTATTATTATTTTTCTTCCTCTAAATGAAGTGGTAAATATATGGAAGCTAGCCTTGAAAATACTTTGAGTTCTAATTTCAAATCACTAATAATAACAGTTTTCACAAACCTTGGAAATTGCCTTATCTGTTCTTTTATGTTGCTACACATCACTTAATGGACATTTGAATAGCCTCTAAAGAAAGGCATCAAGAATTAACAGAATTATAAAAATACTTTGCAAGAACTTGTAATTATATTTTTCCAAACAGCATTTTATTTAAAAAGAATGACAAGTTTTTCTGTTTGAGCAGAGGCATTAAGTACATTCTTCAAACTTTGCTGGTTTGTTTTGTTTTGTTTTGTTTTGTTTTAGTGCACATAAATTCCTGAAGAGGAAAACTATAAAAGGCATTGTAGGTATTTGTGTGTGTTTTGTGTGTTTGTGAGTATCTGTGACCACACAGAGATATAGATTCATATCTCCACCATGTACCTCTGCATTTGCGACAGATAAAATGCATTTTTTGGCATGTAGGAAAATGATTTTCAAGAAACTGACAAAAGGAATTAATTAAAAGGTTAAGTTATAAATATGTCCTTTTGTATATATACTTACATTTAAAATCATAGAACTCTTGATTTATTGCATCACCATACTACATTAAATCACCTAATTACCCTTATTTATAGATGATGTTAATAGTAATATTTATATAGCACTTTAGGTTTGGGGGGTTTTGTTTGTTTATTTGTTTGTTTGTTTTTGCATTTCTGCAGATCAAACCCAGAGCTCTATGTATGCTAGGCAAGCACTCTACCATTGAGGCATACCCCCAGTCCTATTTAACCTATTTCTTATTTAATATGTCACTCAGTGTTTTATGGTTAACATGCAAATAGCACTTTATAATACCAGATGTTCATATTTATTGGCACGTCCCCAATTTTATTATCTCCATTTAAAGATGCATAAGGAAGCACAAAGATACTGATTCTGTTGTTATTTTAGATACTACATTAACATAAATAATCATCCTAATTTTGGTCAGCGTTTGATAATGGACTCAATTTTTAAAGCTGGACAATATTTTAGCACTGATGTGGTAGTTGACCTCTTTTGACTTCTTTTAAAAATAGTTCCATGTTGTATTAAATGTCATCATAACAGTTTAAGTACTTTAGAGCCATATTAGTATATGTTCTTAATTGATTTTTTTACTGAATCTGCTAAAGCTCTTAGCTCCAGGAGGAAAAGTTAATCTAAGCTATACTGTTACTATTTGAAAGAAAGGAAGCATTTACAAATATGTAAATAGTGAGTCAGATAAATTTCTTGTAACCTCAAACCATAACTATCTTATTTAGAACTCAAGAGGGAATTTTTAAATACTAGTGCAGAAGTCCACTCTGTGGTTTTGATTATTTAAACCAAAATAAGTAAATAAATAAAAAGGAGAGGAGCCATTTTCATATATTAATATTTATATGCCATAAATTATAATTTTAGTTTTTTTAATTCACCAGTTACATACGTGCAGAGAACTAAAATATTACACTGTTCCAATTTTTTAAAAAATATATCGCATTTTATCATGATTCTTGGTAATGATAAAAAAATTTTCTGACTTATTAATGAACTAAAGACTTGCTTTTTTCCTAAAATTCATTAAAATTTACAATATGAAGGTCCTCATAAACACTTCAGCTTTTTTTAGTGAACTATTATTTTCTTAAGGTAGCTATAATACATATTTCATTCCTGTGAGACCAATGTACTCAGTGAATCATAATAAGTTTTACATGTTGTGTAGAACATTATTTACTTCAGAAATTTTGCTTAATATTGTTTCTAAAGTCATGCTGGTTTTAAACAGAATAAGGTTTTCAGTGCAGTAGAAACTGTTTCACATGGCAAGTTAAGTTACAGCTGTGTTATCTGTGTCACCCTGATTTATATAAACACAAGTCTTTACAGGTGTTTTCTATGCAGTCTGTAAAAAGGAAGTACCTGCTCTTTCACTATAATGCTAGAGAAATGTGGATATGAAACATTTTACACTCTTAATTAAAAGCAGTTAAGGAGTCACTTTACTTTTTACATGGATTAAGACTATTTTATTAGTGATGATAATTTTTAATAACTAAACTTTAGAAAAACTTATTTACTTTAATATAATTAACTTTCATTATCACTGTATGCCTTTCTTGATAAAAACTATTTTGTTTTTTGTTTTGTAAACTTTTCTAACCATATAAATCATTACCACTTCTTTAACCAACCATGTGTCCTGATTTGGCTAGTAAGCAAATATTTCACATCCAGTTTTTGCATTAGTAACCCAAAAAATTACGCTGTAGTTTCTGATTTGCATTTTCTATTGCAGGTCAACAAAAATCTCTCGTTAACTTCACCACCACCAGCGTCCTCACAACAGTCTAAGTTAAAACAGTCAAACTCGCTATCCGCTCATGAGATTCTGCATCAGTTTGGTTTCACTCAGACCGGTGAGCCCCTTTCTTACTTTGACTATTCTTCTAAGTGTTCAGATATTATTTTTTTAAATGAATTCACATATTTCTCTTCAGAAATAAGGTAGCATTTTTATGGTCAGCTTTCACAGTTGATAAATTCCATTCAGTCATCCTTTTTTCCTTGAAATCACAGAAATTACTTCAAAGTAAATTTAGATTTGTCAACTTAAACGGTAGCTATTTTGAACCTGTATTCTATTAAACAGATAATAACTTAAAGGCAAATAAATGAGTTTTAAACATGTATAATTCTAAATCTAATTCAGTTTCCCAGTTGAATAAAGGAACAATAATTTACAAATAATCCTGTTTTTCATCTTAAGTAAAGTCAAAGTAGAATCAATGCATTTTTTTTTTTAAAGTAGGATGCAACTTGCAGAGATATCAAGTCCCCTCAAAGTTGGCGAATTAGTAAAATATGCAAAAAAGCTTGTTAAAAAATTACATGAATTACTGAGTTGATATGAACTGTACAATTGTAAATTTTTAGGCTAATGTTCAAATTTGAATAGGATTTTCAGATAAAGTCAAAGAAAATCATCTAAGTGAGAAGTATTTTTGCATTGAAAAATGACTTTTTCTATTCATTAGCTGTATATTTCTAACAGTAATTTTCCTGAAACTGAATTCTTTAAGAAATGTGAGCTAGCTGAAAATTACAAAACAATGACTGTTTAACAGAGATTATAAAGAAATTTGAGTTTGAAAAGATCAGCATAATTTTCTACTATGACATCTACAGTGTTAATTATCACCATGAACAAATGATATGATCAGTTATAATCAAAACAGCAAGTTTGCAAAAGGGTTTACATTTTCAAATGGTGGACAGGTAGAGAACAGAAGTAATATAGGATGTGATGTTTATAAAGGAGGAGGAGAGAAGACAGAAGTTAAAATATTAGAGGAAGAGTGAAAGAGAGAATAATAGGAATTGGCTTACAGAGAAGCTGCCTATCTACTTTCTTGGTTTCACTCCATGGAGCAGCCAGGAATGTGACCTCCTCTATTCTACCATTTTGAATCTCCTCCAAGATCAGCATAATTTTCTTAGAAATTCAGAGAATGCTATCTTTTCTAACTTGAAAGTATTTTGGAATTTACATATACAAATTATGTGAATTTTGCTGTGTTGAAGTTTTTGCTATAAAGAGAAAATATTTTGATTCAGAAGTCTTACGGTAGTGCTGGCTATCTTTTATTATATCTGTGAACCCAAGACTTCATCTGAAAACTAATAATGGTGTTTGTTTATATTATGTGTTGTTGATGTCCAGATGACACATATGAAAATACTTTGTAAACTTAAGGCACTATATGAATATAAATATTGACATTGTAAACTTGGTAAATATGTGTGAACTAGGTTTTAAAATACTGAGTTCTAAATTCGGATCATTCTAGTAATTAACCATTATCTCAAACCCCCCAAAATTTTAATTTCTCTTGTTCCAGATATCTAACAGAAGTTAGAGCAATAGTGCTGATCATTGACATTTTCATTGGTAGGTTCTCCATGTACTGCCCCTTTAGACTTATTCTTTGCACCCTAAATACATAACTGGTTTTCCTTTATACCTTGTGCTTTTAATCAGTAGGAGGGAGTTTCCTACCATATTTGTGCTAGGTCATAATTTCTGGGAACAAACTTTTTAGTCCACATTTCTGGATTAAAGACTTAGAGTATTGTGTAGATAATGAATATAAAATGCTTTTATTTTTTGTGAAGAGGAAGAGCAGAAGGATAGATAGGAAATCCTTTGAAATGGTAAGAGAGGAAGAACAGAAGATATGATAAGGGCAAGCCTTGCAGACTTCACAAGCATACATAGGATTGGCTACGTTTTCCTTTAGCTCCCCTGGCCATGTAGGCCCCAGTGGGATATCTACATCCAGGATGTCTGTCCACATACACACTATCTTAGTGGTGTTATCATTTAGCCATGTAATACATGGTTACATGACTACACCTGATTTTGGTATAGCTACTAATATACCTAACCTCACTATAAGGCATATCCTTCCTAGAAAGTTTATTAAGACAGAAAAACAATAAAAGGAGAATATGTGATCTGTATAGAAAAATGATAAAAGCAGAATGGCCAATTGCAAAATGGTCAAATTAATCTATTTTATTCATTAAAAAAAAGTCTCAGTGGAAGAAATCCTGCACCAGGAAGCAGGTAGACTGGTTTCTAGATCTGACCCTATTTCTAATTAACTGTAGAATCTTCATTAGTTTCTTCTTGGATTTCATTCACCTACCGAAGACTTTGGATTTTATTTTTCTCCTTAAACTTAACGTGATTTTATTCAGTGTTCAAATAAATTTTAAAATAAATGTTCTTGACTTTACAAATCTATTAGAATCCGAAATACAAGACTGCCAAACAAATAATATGGATTAGAGTGTTTAAAAATAAAAATATCAATTGAGAACCTATCTGAAATATATAGGTCATACCATGTTTTGCTTTGTAAAGTATAGGGAAAACCTGTTCACACTTCTAACAATTGTGTGAAGAGATATGATCCTGCTAACAATTGTGTGAAGAGATTTTAGAACAGAACTTGATATATATATATTACATATAGGTGAGTTCACTTGCTGGATGTAGCAACTCTGGTGTGGGCTTTTATGGGCTTTTATGTTCAGCCAAACATATATTGATCTTATTTATTCAAGGTAAGGTCTAGGTAATGGGGACTGCTAGAAAACTTAGCATTTCTTCCTCATGGATTTATTTTCCTGAATTTTCAGAATACTTCCTTATTCATTGTAAAATCATTTTAAGTGTCTACCTTGTCTTAGGCCCTCTATCAAAGATATAGAGTAAATATTACAATCTATGCCTTCAAGAAGCTTTTGGTTGGGTTGGGGAAACAAATGAATAGGCAGCAAACTAAGTCACAGTAATAAACAATGAAATTACAGACCATCAAAGTATCCAGCAATAAAGAGAGATTAAAGAGCTAACAGGTTGTTTCATACTACATATACAAATAGAGCTCTTGATTCTCTGCCCCCAAAACCCTGCCTTCTACTCAGCTTCCCCTACCACTTCTTAATCCCAGCACTCCATACTATCATTGACCCATTTGTTTAGGGAAACTTGGAGTCATTCTTGATTCTTTCTTTTCCCTCCACTTCCCACTTAATACTTGTCTATGGAGTTCAGTTGTTTGATCTGTCCTCCTGCAGTGATCTGTAGCCTTTTCATTCACCCTAAGTAAAATTTTTTCTTACCATACTTCAATGAGTCTCTCTCTCTCTCTCTCTCTCTCTCTCTCTCTCTCTCTCTCTCTCTCTCGCACACACACACACACACATACACATGCATTTTATTTTATCTTATTTATTTTTTAACAACACTTGAAAGAGAACTCAACATGTCTGGGAGTGGTTTGAGTTTTTGTTTAGCTGAAAATGGTGGAATGGATGTTTAGGGAAAACTGGGTCTGCAAAGGTAGATTGGGGTCAAATTGTGCTTTACTGAGAAATTCACTTTTTATTCTTTAAATAGAAGAGTTATCCAAGATATGAATATGAAAAATATGATAAAATATGCTTTTAAAAGGAATGCAACACTTCCAAATTCATTCTCTCTAGCCAGTATCACATAACAAAACCAAATAAGGACGTGTCAAGGAAATAAAACTATAGACTAATATTCCTGATGAACTTAGATGCAAAAACACTTAATATTAGCAAATCATATTGAACAACATATTTAGAAGATTGTGAGTTGGTTTTATTCCAGAGATGTAAGAATGATTTCATATATGTAAATCAATAAATGTAATTCATATAAATAAAATTAAGGACAAAGATAACTTAGTTATCTCAACAGATGCAGAGAAGAACTTTGACAAAATTCAGTACCCGTGCATGATAAAAACACTAAAGAAACTAGCGATAGAATAAACCTACCTCAACATCATAAAGGTCATATGTGAAAAACAAAGTCAGCCTATTCTAATGGGGGAAACAAAGCATTTCCTTTAAAATCTGGAATAAGACAAGGATGTCCACTCATACTGCTCCTACTTAATATAGTGCTGGAAATCCTAGTTAGAGCAATTAGGCAAAGAGGGAAATAAAAGGAATAAAAATAGGAAAGGAAGAAGTCAAATTATCACTGTTTGCAGATGGTATGATCCTATACTTAAAATATACAAAAAATTCCTCCAAAACATGTCTAGAGCCAAGAAATTAATTCAGCAAAATAGCAGGTTACAAAATTAACATACAAAAATCAATAGTTTCCTATATACCAGCAACGAATCTGCTAAGAAATCAAGAAAACAAGTCCATTCACAATAGAATCGAAAAATAAAATGAAATACCTAGAAATCAATCTAACGAACAAGGTGAAAGACCTCTACAATGAAAACTATAGAATATTGAAGAAAGAAATTGAAGAGGACCTCAGAAGATGGAAAGACCTCCCATGTTCATGGATAAGCAGAATTTATATTGTTAAAATGGCTATACTACAAAAACAGTATACAGATTCCATGCAAACCCCATCAAAATACCAATAATATTCTTTACAGAACTAGAAAAAACAGTCCTAAAATTTATTTGGAAGAATAAAAGACCCACAATAGCTAAAGTAATTCTAAGCCAAAAAAACAATGTTGGAGGCATCACAATATCTGACTTCAAATTGTAGTACAGAGCTATTAATAACAAAAACTGCATGGTGCAGGAATAAAAATCAACAACTAATCAGAACAATAAAATTTAAAAATTTTAAAAATTTTTCTTAAAAACCAGTGGAACAGAATAGAAGACACACAGACAAACCTACACATCTGATCCTTGACACAGATACAGAAAACATACATTGGAGAAAAGATAGCCTTTTTAACAATAGTGCTAAGAAAACCGGTTATCCATATGTAGAAGAATAAAACTAGATACTTATCTCTCATCCTGCACAAAAATCATCTCAAAATGGATCAGAGACCTAGGAATTAGACCAGAAACTGTGCAACTCCTAGAAGAAAACATAGGGTCAACACTTAAGCATATAGGCACAGACAACAACTTCCTCAATAGGACCTGCCAAGTTAGGACCCTGTTGTTGAGTCCTAAGTGACCCAACAAGTATATGAAAAAAATGTTCAACATAAGTAGCAACTAGGGAAATGCAAATCAATACTACATTGAGATTTCATCTCACACCAGTCAGAATGGCAGTCATCAAGAATACAAATAATAATAAATGCTGGAGAGGATGTGGAGAAAAGGGAGCACTATTAGGCTGTTGGTGGATAGTAAATTAGTGCAACCACTATGGAAATCGGAGTAGAGTTTCCTCAAAAGACAAGGAATGGAACCACTGCATGACCCAGCTATGCCACTTCTTGGTATTTACCCTGAAAAATTAAAGTCATCATACCATAGTGATTCATACGTATCTGTGTTTATAGCAGCACAATTCACAAGAGTTAAATTATAGAACCAGTCTAGGTGTCCCATCAGTGGATGATTAGATAAAATGTGGTATATATGTATATAATGAGGTTTATTCAGTCATAAAGGAAAATGAAATTATATCATTTGCCAGAAAAATGAATGGAACCAAGGACCATTATGTTAAATGAATTAAGTTAAACTCAAAAGGTCAAGGCTTATATATTTTCTCATGCAAAAGCTAGAAAGGAAAAAGGAAAAGAAAATTGGGGCAGATCTCATGGAAATCAAAGGGAGATTTATTATGCTGTTAAATGTAAGAAAATTTAACAAAAAATGTCATCATTATGTACATTTATGTACAGTGTAATGCACCATTAAAAAAAGTTGTTGAAAATTTTTTTCAAAAATACAGTTGTAAAAATTATAGCTGGTGTCTGGTTGAGACATTGGCTAGAGAAGAAAATACTCTTTAAGATATACTTACTTTGGGAACTGTTATTAGGCTGTTGTTCTAAATTCATAATAACAAAATAATAAATCAGCTAATCCTGTTAAAACTATTAACATCTTTCCTAATTTTAAAAAAAGTGAATTTGTAATTTTGACATTTTGGGTTAAATTAAAGGTTACAGCCCATATAAATGCTTCACCATGTACTGAACATGATACTTTATCTCAAAACTGTTTCCATATGTGTTTGGTATGATTATGAAAATGTATGAAATAATGACAGCAATTTAGGTTTACATAAACATTTATAGGATTTTTAATATATATATATATATATATTTGTTTTATCCTCAACAAAACTCTAAAAGGAGGGCAAATGTGTTCTTACTGAGTGAAATCATTTTAAAGTTTTAAAGATCTTAAAACTTTTATTTTTCAATTCATTTGCAGTACAAACTAAGAACTGGAGGGATTGACTAACTATAATGCACCTAGCTAATGTCAGTGACACCTAGCTCAGTACATCTCATCTCCATACCAGACTGAGTGTCCCAGAGTAGGACTTGAGAATGGAGGCAAAGTGGATTCCTTGGTCAAGACCCTTGGAAAGGGCCCTTTGTCCTTTTATTCTGCCAAGTGGTCCCTCTGACTGTGGGTATTATCTTCCTTTACTAGCTTTAGAGTTCTTTGATACATTGTAACAATACTAACATTTGGAAAAGGCATGATTTTTGAAATGAAGGTGTTAAGAAGGACATCTTAATTTCTGAGGATTAATCAATTTATATTTTATTTCACATTTAGATATATTGTATTTTGTCAGGTAATAGATTGTCTTTAAGGCTTGGGTCCAGTATAATTGACATGTTTAGTCTGTAGTCAAATCAACAGGCTCTTTTCAGAGAAATTTTATTCTGATATTTTTGTCTAAATCCAGACCCCATTCAGTCATCTCAAGAGTCCTGTAGAACTAAATTTTAGAACATGCCATCAGGCATGGTGGTAAATGCCTGTATTTCCAGCTACTAAAGAGGCTAAGTAGAAGAATTACTTGAGCCCATGAATTTAAGACCAGTGTTGGCAACATTTATATCAAAAAAAATTTTTAGATTTAGATTATTCAGTAATTAAATCAATCACTATTATGGGTGGATAGGAGAGAAAAATCAGCAGAAATGCTTATTATTGACAATGGGGTATTTGTATCATCTTGGCTTATTTATATTTGAAGGGCAGTGTATTTTGTTTTACATACTTATGTCTTTTCACAACATTGCTCTAAGTTAAATGAAGCAAAATAAAATGAATCATTTTATTAATATGACTTGTTTTCATGAAATTTTCATGTTGTCATTTTTAATTATAAATTCCTTTTTCTGCTACCTATTTTTGAGCTTAGTTGACTTTCTCACTTCAGATTAATGTCTCTATATTTTCTCCTGCATAGAATTGTTAGGATCACAAAAATATTTTAATACTTTAAAACACTTAAAATGTTATGAGAATAAAAGTAGGAAGTTATTGCAGATTCTTCCCTCCACCCCATTTAAAATCATAAATTTTCATTGTGACTAACAGAATGAAGGAAGTCCATGATTTAATAAAATGAATTAAGTGATGATTATAGGAGAGAAATATGTGAGAGGGACAAATAATGGGTATAGGAGTTGTAGAAGCATGCCAAAAAGGTGTCAAGATTAAGTAATGTTAAGAGGACAATTTTCAAACAAGTGTCTCAAACTCAAATAATCCCCCAGAATACACTTCACTTTTGAAACTTTAACTTTCCACAGAAGTACCAGCCTTAACCCATGAAATGTGATAACGTTGGGACCTTCAGATAGTTAAAATAATAGGTCAAAATTTGTGTGAGAGTTATGTGTTTGGTTGGGGGACAATCTTTTTTTTCCAAAGCTGAGAAACAACCAAAGTAACACAGAACTCCCTTTGCTAGCCTTGGTTTCCCTCAGGATATGACTGCCTCTAAAACCATGCAGCAAGAAGCATCAGAAAACTTTAAGGTACTTCATACAATTCCATTTTGCAACCTGTAGTTTCTCTGCTAACGATTCTATAGTTTTAAAAAAATCAAAATAGGAGGAAGGATACTTATTTAATCAGAAATATTTTGATAATATTTGTTCATTAATTGAAGTATTGATATGCAGAAGTGAACATCAGATTAGGAATTAATGTCAAATTTCTAATTCTCCTTTATCACCCAGCCAGCTACTCAATTTATTCAACTCCTAAATAACTTATGATAGGTCAGGCAGTGTGCTGGTGCTGGTTGTTCAGATTAAAAATTACAAACCCTGCCCTCAAGAGTCAGCAGTTTTTTATTAGAAGTTGACAAGCAGACATTCATAGCACAACATGAAGAGCCTAACTCAGGCTCAGGGGTCTGGGAAGATAAGAAAGAATTTAAAGACTCAGTGATTTCTGAATTGAGTTTTTAAAAAGAGGACTCCCTATTAAAAAGAGAGGGGCTCTAAGGCTGGGGGGTAGGAACAACTTATGAAGTTTTTCACATATAAAATGGATGTTGTTATGCCAAATTTGACTGCTTTTTACAAAGGCTAACAAGGAATGTGAAATCACTTTTTAAATGATTAAGCAAATCAATATAGGTTGTTACTCTTATCTTTTATTTCTGTAGCATGAGTTAAGTAATAGTTGCTTAATGATAAAAATGAAGACAGGATAAAATGTATATATGTCACATAGCTGTTCAGACTGACTTAACCATCTTAATCCTGTTGTCCATCTCATCTCCCAAAGATCAAGAATTACTTCCAAAGCCGATTCACAGAAAGGACATTCCATATCCTTTCTCTAACCACCCATCAACAGAATAGTCCTAGAAATGAGTCTAATTTCATATTTGGATTTTTCTGTTTACTGGCTAAACCTTCCTTGCTTGGAATTTTCCTTTAACACATGACTATTTTACTTTCCTCTTTCACAAATAAGACTTCATTTGCTAGAATTTGCTGTTGTTGTTTTCATACTTGGACTCTCTAAAACTGATGTTGGATCAATAGTTTAAAGATGCATTTGAGTAATCAGTATGGTATTATACTAATTCTGCAGTAATCCAAGTTAATCTATTAAAGTATTAATTATTAAAACTTATCCTTCATTCATAATAGAAGTCCCTATATTTTTTCATAATGTTATCTAAATTAGGTGTTTTTAAACAATATATATATAATTTACACTATATTCTATGCACATATAATTTCCTAATTTAAAAATATTTCATCAGCTAATAAATATTAATGAATTGATGGTTCTCCATCCACAGAGATATGCATTTAGTACTAATGCATTGATTATAACAGGTGTTAAATTTCTCTGCCCATCTTCTGGGGAGAATATGAGTGCAAACTTTACTCCTTGTTGAAATCAGCAGATTCAAATAATCTAGAATCTGCCCACTATTAGCCATTTTTTTTGTAGGAAACTGTTTTCTTTGATGTCTGTATGGTGTCATATGGTTCCAACCTTACAATTTTCACCCTTAATCTGTTCAAAATAGAAAAGGTACTTTATTTATTTATTTTTTTTGCATTTTTTGGTTTTTTTTTATTTTTATTATTGTTGTATACAAATGGGATACATGTTGTTTCTCTATTTGTACATGGAGTCAAGGCATACCATTTGTGTAATCATACGTTTACATAGGGCTATGATGTTTGATTCACTATTTTTTCCCTTCCCCCCTACCCTTCCCACCCCTCTTTTCCCTCTATACAGTCCTTCTTTCCTTCATTCTTACCACACTCCTTATCCCTAACCCTAAACCTAACCCTAAACCTAATGCTAACCCCTCCCACCCCCCATTATATGTCCTCATCCGCTTATCAGCGAGATCATTCGTCCTTTAGTTTTTTGAGATTGGCTTATCTCACTTAGCATGATATTCTTCAATTTCATCCATTTGCCTGCAAATGCCATAATTTTATCATTCTTCATTGCAGAGTAATATTCCATTGTATATATATGCCACAGTTTCTTTATCCATTCATCAACTGAAGGGCATCTAGGTTGGTTCCACAATCTGGCTATGGTGAATTGAGCAGCAATGAACATTGATGTGGCTGTATCTCTGTAGTATGCTGATTTTAAGTCCTTTGGGTATAGGCCAAGGAGTGGGATAGCTGGGTCAAATGGTGTTTCCATTCCAAGCTTTCTGAGGAATCTCCATACTGCTTTCCAGAGTGGCTGCACTAATTTGCAACCCCACCAGCAATGTATGAGTGTTCCTTTTTCACCACATCCTCGCCAACACCTATTGTTGCTTTTGTTCTTGATAATCGCCATTCTAATTGGGGTGAGATGAAATCTTAGGGTAGTTTTGATTTGCATTTCCCTTATTACTAGGGATGTTGAACATTTTTTCATATATCTGTTGATTGCTTGTACATCTTCTTCTGTGAAGTGTCTGTTCATTTCCTTAGCCCATTTGTTGATCGGGTTATTTGTATTCTTCGTGTAGAGTTTTTTGAGTTCTTTATAGATTCTGGAAATTAGTGCTCTGTCTGAAGTATGGTTGGCAAAGATATTCTCCCACTCTGTAGGCTCTCTCTTCACATTGTTGATAGTTTCCTTTGCTGAGAGAAAGCTTTTTAGTTTGAATCTATCCCAGTTGTTGATTCTTGCTTTTATTTCTTGTGCTATGGGAGTCCTGTTAAGGAAGTCTGATCCTAAGCCAACAAGTTGAAGATTAGTACCTACTTTTTCTTCTATAAGATGCAGGGTCTCTGGTCTGATTCCGAGGTCCTTGATCCATTTTGAGTTGAGTTTTGTGTAGGGTGAGAGATAGGGGTTTAATTTCATTCTGTTGCATATGGTTTTCCAGTTTTCCCAGCACCATTTGTTGAAGAGGCTATCTTTTCTCCATTGCATATTTTTGGACCCTTTGTCTAGTATGAGAAAATTGTATTTATTTGGGTTTGTGTCCATGTCCTTTATTCTGTACCATTGATCTACCTGTCTATTTTGGTACCAATACCATGCCGTTTTTGTTACTATTGCTCTGTAGTAGAGTTGAAGATCTGATATTGCCCCTGCTTCGTTCTTGCTACTTAGGATTGCTTTAGCTATTCTAGGTTTTTTATTCTTCCAGATGAATTTCATAATTGCTTGCTCTATTTCTGCAAGGTACATCATTGGGATTTTAATTGGAATTGCATTGAATCTGTATAGCACTTTAGGTAGTATGGCCATTTTGACAATATTAATTCTGCCTGTCCAGGAACATGGGAGATCTTTCCATCTTCTAAGGTTTTCTTTAAAGAAAAGGTACTTTAAATTTTAGCCTCATTCCTTTGTGTGTTGGTATATGTCTTTTAAGATCCTTTTAAATTTAGTTGTCAGTGCACTGTAGCATTTGCCCAGTGGTGTATTAATGAATGAAAAATAAAAATCAAGCAACTGAATATCATAAACTAAGAAATTCTCAAAATGAGATCTTACTGATTTAATGACTCTGCAAGCTATATAATTTAATCCTAACATAGCCTAAATATGACCTAAATCATTGAATTCATATAGATATTCTGATGTTTACCTTTTCCAAAACTTTTTGTTGATGTATTAATAACTTCTTAATTGTCTTATTTGTATTTTGAAGATTTATAAAATTATTTATATTTACTTTTTTTAAAAAAATTTTGGATTTAGGCAAATGGAACAGAGCTATTATAAAAACTCTAAATATAAAATCTAATCTTAGAAAATATTCAACTTTAAATGTACATAGCAAGATAATATAAACTAATCACTTTTGTCATGTGTGTCACAGAAATCTAATCATTGCCATGAGTGAACTTGAGGTTCCTGAAAGAAACCTCTCTTTTTTACTCTTCAGTTTTATTTCTGGGAATAACATTACCACTTTTTTTTTTGGTACTGGGGCTTGAACCCAGGGTCAATTTACCACTGTGCTGCATCCCCAGCACTTTGTAGTTTTTATTTTGAGACAGTCTCACTAAATTGTTTTGGGTTTTGCTAAATTGCTGAGGCTGGCTTTCACGCTGGCCTTGAACTTGCAATCCTCCTGCCTCAGCCTCCTGAGTCACTCAGCAGCTTATACCACCAATGCCCAGCACATTACCACTCTTTCAAAAAGAAACTTTGGGTTCATCTTTGCCTCCTTCTCTCTTCCTTTTTCTAACTAGTCTGTCTCAGACTCCTCCCATTTCTTTGTTCCAATTCACCAGTTGCCCCTTTTCTGTTTATAGTCTCTTTCATGTCTTCTTTGTTCCCTTTTTTCTAGTATTGATGTTTTGTGGATTTCATATCTTTTTAACTCTTTCAAAGTTCTGTTCCCCGAATTGATGTTTCCTCTGTGTTCAGTTTTTTTTCCATCAGTTTTTATTTTATTCCAGTGGTTTTTCTTTATATATCTGATGTCATTTTTAAAGATGAAGGACTGGGTGCAAATACTGTGTTTTTCTGTTGTGTGAATAGCTCCATGATCTCACTATTTTGTTCACCCAAGCGGAATGTCTTAGAAGTTTGTACATGTGATCAGGACAAATAACTGGCTGCTTGTATTTCCATTCAGGCAAGATGAATGGATCCACCTGTCAGGCTTGTCAGGATAATTGCCAGATGAGAAAAACCGGTAGCATATCAACTTGAGACACTTTCACTCTTCCCAAATGGTTTATTCAATGTTATTTTTAGAAACAATTCCACTGATTTTTTTAATCTTTTTTTTGACCTTAGGTTAATATTGGGCAGACTCCATTTTTGAGTTTTCATTCTGTGTGTTTCATATATGAGCTTTGAGTTGCTGCCCCTGGCTTTCTGTTTGTTTGCCCTTTGTCAAATATGCTAGTTACATATTCACGGCTTTTACCGTCAGCTAGCCTCTAAATCTACTGCAGCACCTCCTCCTTGTAATGTTTCCAAACAGATGTTTCTAATCACTTTTCCTCTTTTATAAATTTATTGAAATCTCTGATCTGTTTTTCTCAAGCTCAGTGGTGACCTTCACATTGCTAATTCCAATGGTCAATTCTTCATCCTTATCTTACTTGACCTATCAGCAGCAATTGACACATTTAGTCACTTCTTAATGCTTGGTTTCTGGGATACCACACTCTCTTGGTTTTCTTATCTCATTAGTCACTCCTTTTTATTCTCTTTTGCTGATTCTTCCTCTTTTCTCTCATGTCTTTACTAGGTTGTTCCACTGCAGTTTGACTATTTTATTCCCTGCATATGCTCACATCCTTGGAGATTACATGACTTTAAATAAAACTCATATTCTGATGATTCTCAAATGTTTTATATTCAACTCAGATCTCTTTTCTGAACTCTAGGTGTGCACAGTATATTACAGTAGTCTCCAGTATCATGTGATTGTTGAGTACATAAAATATAGCAAGTATGACTTAGGAACCAAATTTTTAATTTAACTTAGTTTAATTTAAAATTAAAAACTATTTGTGGCTAAGTAGGGAAAGTAACAGTTGTTGGGAAAGTAATAGTTGTTTTAATTGAATATAAGCAAATCTTTAATAATAAAAACTTCCTTGAATGTAATGTTGAAGATTTTTATGGTATTTCCCTGTCATGATTCTGAAGATGTTATTAAAATCAATTTGTCAGTTGATTCATGTTGGGATTCTAGAAATTTCAAGTCAACACATGAGAGTCTGGTACAACTTAGTGAAGAGATCAAAAATTCCTGAATTTAGATGTGTTTTCTCTTACTTTTTCTATGATTATGAGCAAGTTATTTTGTCAGTGATTTGTCATTTGGGAGCAGATGATAGAAAAATATTTATTACAAGTGAAAATTTTTAAATATGCAAATACACTTGACTTCAGGTACATTAGGGATTAATAAAAGTTTGTATCTTTATGGCGATATTCAGGATTACTTTAATCATTGAACCTTTATTTTAAATTTGTCAAATGTCCTACTCCGTGTTAGAAAGTGAAAACACTGTGTTCTTAAAATTAAACCTGGTGAATGTTTTATGTTAAAATCCATATTTCTCTGGTCCATACACATATATATATATTATTTCAAAATATAACATTTAGGAATACCAAGTAAAATATTTCTTTGACAAAGGTGATTTTTATTATATAATTTTGCAGTAGGTGACTGAAGGTTTTGACTACTGTATCAGAACATAATTTATATCATAATGAAAGCAGCCAATGTTTTATAATTTACTTCCTCCAGGATAAAGGAAACTGCCAGTAATAAGCTTTTTCAAAGGTAAGAACAAAAGGAAAAATCAAAATCTCATATGGCTACCAAAAGTGAGGTGAAGCTGGGTGTGGTGGCGCATGCCTATTATCCCAATGGCTCAGGATGCTAAAGCAGGAGGATCTGGAGTTCAGAGCCAGCCTCATCAGTTTAGTGAGGCTCTAAACAACTTAGCAAGATCCTATCTCAAAATAAAATATTTTAAAAAGGGGGACTGGGGATGTGACTCAGTGTTTAAGCATCCCTGGATTCAAACCTGGTACCAAAAGGTGAGGTGAGAGGATTAGTTATAAAATAACTAAATTATTTTGACCAGACATAACCATTGTTTTTTGTAATACTTTGAGAATAAGACTACATTTAATGCAGTCTATTTTATCATCTCAAACTGAAATTGACAGTTTTTCAACTTTTAATATAATTAGGTATGCAAAGTAATATTGTATTTTTCTAGTACATAAATTTTAATGTAGGTTTTTGTTACTTTTTCTTATAATAAACTTAATGCATACTTTTGAAGAAAATGAGTATAATTTTTAAGCCATCCCTCATTACTGTATTTTATTTTTATTTTTTCAGTATTATAAAAACAATATATCTATACAGTACATTTACCACATCTCTAATAAATGTATTTAGTTTAAAGGAAAAGGTCAAGTTTTTACTTCATATTAATTAGTTATACTTGTTCTTTCCATTGATATTAACATTTTCATACCAAATATCAATGTTCACTTCAGCCATTCTGTGATGCTGCAAAAAGTGGTGGATTTTTTTAAAAAATTAACATTTTTATTTATTAATTTTGCCTAGAGTGGGCACCACATAAAACAAGCAAGCTATTCTTCATGTCACCTACCCCAGCCAGGGGAAAGAAAACGAAAATCATCTATATTATAAAAATAATAATTCTCGTTTTCTTTCTAAAGCCCCATGTCTCAGAGTAACTTTATAAAAAATTAGATCTGTGCCAAGAAATAGTTTAGTATTTAATCATTTTAATTTGTGTCTATTTAGAGATCAGAAGAAGACCCTGGAAATTCAGAGAAAAAGACTATCTAAATTAAGTTCTCACTTATTCTTACTCGCTTAGGTTATAATCTACTAAGACTATACTCATAATAGCCCTAAGGTTTCCCTTAGAGAAGTGAAGTGCAGACTTTTGCATTTTGTGGTTTAGTCAGTTGGGTCTGGATAGTGAACAGCATGTGATATCATAGAATTTACTGGTAATGTTTTCTGGAAATGAATATCCATCACTTATTCAAATAGTCAACTAACAATGAAAATTAGGTTTAGGAACCACACCTTCTGGTAATGATAGAGATGTCTAGATAATGTTGATTTATATTTTCCAGAATTTTAAATGCACATTTTCAGGAACCTTTTTCCTTGAATGAAAAGTGAATGAAAATGTAAAGAGTCACTCTTTGTGGTGTTCTTAGTCAGCAACTTGACTTACTAGTGTGAGAGCAGAGTTGATGAGAAAGACAGAAACTGACAAATGACTAAGTGGAGTGACTGGTCATTTTTTAAAAATAATATGAAAGGTTTTCTGTTTTAAATGTTGAATAAGTAAAAAGTGAAACATTGTCCTAATTTCAATATACTTTTTTTGCTCAACTTTCCCCTCTGAAAAATATCCACTATAATTTTGTAAGGAATGAAAATTGAGAATGATTTTTTACTAACTTTCATCCTTTTTAAAAGCAGGACCAGAAATACTATATTTAATAAAAATACTCTAATGAAAGATGTTCGTCAGTTTAAAAACTGAACACTTTATTACACTTTCAAAAAGTTAATTCTTGCAGTTCATCAAGCAATGTTTATAAAAAACCTACTCTGTGACAGGAACTCAGCCAAGTTCTGAGCAAAAATAGAACATGAAAGCCTTTACATTTTATGACTATTAAATTTGAGAAAGAAGGGCTGGGGAGATGGTTCAGCTGATAGAGTGCTTGCCTCGCAAACACAAGGCCCTGAGTTCGATCAGCAAAGCTTGTTTTTGTGGGGGAATGTCCCTTGTTTTCCTCTTTTATTTTCCTTTTCCATTTAGTAGTGACCTCATGAAGTTGTATCATGTCAGTCTTTTTAATATGTATTTTAAAGTCAAGATTTAAAAGTAGTAGAAACACTTTTTAAACATCGTTGTTTGAAAGTTATAAATTCGCAGCATAATAGGCTGAACATTCACTGAACTTTTACAAGGAAAAAAGTTAATAGCATAATAAGCATATTGTTAAAATCTGACTTTTCTTTATTTTGAGTTATGGGAAATTTCTTCCAAATCATGTTTATGCTTAAAGTTTAAATGTATAATTTTTCCCTAGAATTTAAATTATATCTTTAATAAATGGTCCGGATATAATGTTTTCTCACCTTCCAATTTTTTTACTACCTTACCAGTGTAATAAACTGCTTTTTTTCATCATTAAATCCTGTCTTGTGTTAACTCTGTTCATATTTTGTTTTGTTTTTGAAATATGAAGAATGTTTAATTCTTATACATTCAGGTTCTGGAAATGTAAGATCATTCATATATTCAGTAAGTATAATAAATAAATAAAAATAGAAAAAATAACAAGGAAGCAAAGGTGTTAGCTTTCTATTACTGGGACAAAATACCTTAGATAATGAATTTATAAAAAGTAAAGATTTACTTTGGCACTCCGTCATAATTGGTTGACCTCTTTGATTTTGAGCCTGTGTCATGTAGTCAGTCTTTCATCAGTGTGATCAAAATACCTGAGAACA
Source organism: Sciurus carolinensis (assembly GCF_902686445.1). Classification (NCBI taxonomy): domain Eukaryota; kingdom Metazoa; phylum Chordata; class Mammalia; order Rodentia; family Sciuridae; genus Sciurus; species Sciurus carolinensis. The sequence continues at coordinate 29,990,248 of NC_062219.1, forward strand.
ACTTAGAAGAGGAAAAAATTATTTTGGCTCACAGTTTCAGAGGATTCAATCCATGGTTGTCTGGCTCCATTGCAGGGTGTGGCAGAGGAAATACTCAGTTCATGGCAGCCAGGAGGCAGAAAGAGAGCAGGGAAAGATAAACCCTTCCAGGGTGTGCCACTAGTATACTACTTCCTCCTCCTTGGTCCCACTTCCCAGTTATCTTTTTGCATTATTAATCCATCAAATGAATTAATCCACTGATGAGTCTAGAGCCCTCATGATCAAATTATTTCCTAAAGACCCCACCTCCAGACATTGCTTCACTGGGGACCAACTTTCAACTCATGAACTTTTGGGGGAACATTCCAGATGGCAAATCATAATAGCAAGGAAGCACATGATGGCTGAAGCATAAGTATAAATTAAGGAATCATGGACATATGTGTGATATTTGAATACACAGATGTTAATGAGATGTTGGAAGAAGTTATTAAGTAAAAAGAAATAAAGAGATGAAAAACTAATGAGAGTGACAATTGAGGGATATCTTTGGATATTTGTGACCCAAAAAGATGGTAAGGGAAAAAGTTGAGGAAACAGGAAAATCCAGGAAGCTTCTTGTGGTAGTGTACATCATTGTTTTTAGTTCTTCACTGCAGTAACAAATCTTCATAAAAATGAAACAATTATAATATTGTGCCCTTTCATCCTCTTTGTAATTGTGATATTTCAAGTATAATAAGGTTGTTAAAATATAATTAATATTAGGATTAAAGACAGACACTAAATTATATTTGAATGATTGAACACAATGAATTGAAGTTTATTGGCCTTTCCAGTATAAAAAATGAGTGGCAGTTTGTATTAGAAACATATGACTTTCCTCAGACTAGATATCTAGAGCATGTCTCAAAGGATGTGGTTTGAACAGACTCAATCTCCTAGTACAGTTTAATGAGGAAATTTAGTCCAATACTAAAAATTGTGTACAGTTTTTGGTTTTAAAATAGAAATGAGTACAATAGGAATTTGATTGTTGGTTTAAAATTCAATTAAAGATCTGCTAGCTTTCTGTACTTGTTGGATCAGTGAATTTCATATTTGACTAATATTTGAGATTCAAAAACACAGATCATGTACACTAGCATATCCCTTGGAGATCTTCTCAGAAGGAAGATCTAGGATATTGATTAATTTATTGGGATACTACTAAATTGTCCTTTCAAGTATATTTTTTCCTAATTGTAAAGGAACAAAAACTAATGAGAGAATACAGCTCATATACTTAATTTGGCATAGTAATTTTCCCAGATAATTAATATTTTAACCATAAATATAGTAAATTTATTGTCAATACACATGTAAAATATGATAATAATTGCTCACTCATGTATTAATTTTTGAGCTTTCTCTTATTTTTAGGAAAGTGGTTGATAAGTCCAGTGTTAGGAAAGGAGTGTTTTGTTTGTTTGCAAGTAATGATGAGAAATTTTCTCAGGAAAAAAAGCCTGCTTTGCCTATATACAGGATCATGCAGTGTTCAAAATCATTGAAGATTTACATGCCTACTATATGATCTTTATATGTCTATTTAGGGCCTATAATATTTTTTCTACAACTTTAGTTGAAAACTTTTTTAAGCCACAAGTTGAAAAAATAAAAGATGTTTCTAAATTCACCACATTTGCTTTTCTTTCAGAAAACTTTATCGTACACCTGGTAAAAATAGGTATATTTTCCTATATAAGAACAATACAATTATCATATCTTAAAAATTAATGATAATTCTGAAAAATCATCTAATCAATAATTCATATTGAGATTTCCCTAATTTTATAAAAACATGTCTTGAGCAAATTTTTGTGTACTTACTTTATCCAAGATCTAATCTACATTTACATTTACACTGACTGGTATGTCATTTTAGTCTTATTTAATTTCAATTAATCTAAAATCTTTGTTTTTTTATGATATTAACTTTTTAAAAGAATCTGATACTGGGCTAATTCTCTTACAAAATGTTCCATGTTTGAATCTTCCTATTTCATCATAAGCAGGCTGAACTCTTGGTCATAATACTATGAGTGATACATTCTTTTTTGCATCATATCAGGTGGCATGTAATGTTAGGTGTTTCTACTATTGGTGTTGCCAAGTTCAGTCTTTGATTAAGATGGTAAAAATAAAATATACCCTTTGCAATAGTTCAGTAGTCTGGGATAATGCCTTGAGACCATGTGAACATGTGACTGCCCTGTCCCCTAACATCCTTGCTTAGTGGTTTCAGTATCCATTGAGGATCCTTGCAGGAATTAATTATCACAGTGGGGAGGGATACAAAAATGATGGTTTTCTAATGCTGGCCTTCTTCCACTTTATTGGCTGGCATTCTTCAAACAAGCAGTGATTGCTTTTTATTCTTCTTTCCCATCTCTCTGTTATTAGTCTTTTTCTTTCATATACTTTTTATACTTCTTTAGTATTCTTTTCTTGAAAATTTTTTCATCAGTTCTTGGCCTTGAACCCAGCCTTGTGTTTGCTAAGAAAGCACTTCACCACTGGGTTAAATCCCCAGCCCTTTTTATATTGAAACAGAGTCTTACTGAAGTCACCCAGGCTGGTCTCAAACTTGTGATCCTCCTGCCTCAGCAGCCCAAATCGCTGGATTACAGGCATGTGCCATCACACCTAGCTACAAAAGTAGTCTTGAACAGATGGAAAGACATCCTTCTCCTGTGACAAGTCAATGTAACATCAGTGTCAATTCTCCCCCAAGATAATATATTAATTTAATGTGATTCCAATTTTAAAACAAGGTGTTTTTCATCAACACTAGACAAATTGATCCTAAAATTCATATAGGAGAGCATGCAAGAATACCTAGAAAATCCTGAGGGGGAGAGGAAGGAGAGCAAACAGTAGAATAAACACAACATAATATTAATACTTATTTTAAAATCTTCTGTAATTAAAACAGTGCAGTGTTGACAAATGAGTAAATATGTTGATTAGTAGAAGAGATAAAAATGTTTATAAAAAGACCCACATACATTTTAGTAGATGAAAAGGAAGAGTTTTTATCCATGGTATTGGGACCACTAGGTAGATATTTTGAAAAATAGTAGCATCCATACCTCACAACATAAACCAGAATAGTAAATTCTTATTAGGTCAGAGATATAAATGCTAAAAATGAAGTTATACCAATCCTAAAAGAAAACATGGTAAATTCCTCAGTAAACTTAGGAATGGGGAAATCTATTTAAAAAAAAAAAAAAAAAAAAAAAAGCTTTTGCACTACACAGTCAAAAGCCAAATGGCAGTGTGTGAAAGATATTTGCAACCTTTATTATTGATAGATGAAAAGTCTCCTTGTTATGTAAACCAAAGCATACAAATATAAAAGTAATATGCTCAATGACTTTTTTAGAACTTGGTTTCCTAGATATGTTCACTGAAAAGTTTAGACTTAGCAATAACTTAAAAAGTCTCTGAGTATACCCAAGTCCCAGATGTTAGTTTTTGTTTTTGTTTTGTTTTTTGTTGTTTTTGTTTTGTGGTGCTGGGGATTGAACCCAGGGCCTTGTGCTTTACAGGTAAGCACTCTATGAACTGAGCTGTATCCCCAGCCTCAGGTGTTGGTTTTAATTCCATTATCTGTTAATAGTACCAAAGCTCTTTGAAGAAATGACAATTCCAATTCTATGAGGAAATCTTAGGGTGAACCTAGGACATTATAAGTCCTTACTTATGTGCTCAAAAGCTTAGTGTTTTATATCAAAGGGCATGAGAACAGGCATAAAGCAACTCTCCTGTGCCACATGTGGAGACAGTTAGAGCAACAAAAGAAAATGGTTAGTAGTCAGGTACAGTGGCATATGCCTGCAATCCCAGCTACTTGGGAGACTGAGGCAAGAGAATCATAAGTTCAAGGCCAGTCTGGACAACTTAGCAAGATCCTATCAGAATAAAATTTAAAAGGGCTTGGGATATAGCTCAGTTTCTAGCATGCACAAGGCCCTGGATCCAACCTGAGTACCACAAAAAAAGGCAGAGGGACTACTTTGTGCATTTCAGTAAAATTAAATGTTTCTTTATTCTGTTTGGCACATTGCTTACATTTATCACATTTTTTATCTTCAAAATTGCTCATGTAAATGGAATACTGTCAGGCTGGGGATATGGCTCTATGGTAGAGTGTTTGCCTAGTATGCACAAGTTCAATCCTCATCCCCTCTAAATGAGTGCTCTCATATCTTCTAACTTGCTTGAATATGTAAAGTATTGAATTTTATATATTATATTTTATGCTTTTTAAATTTTTTCTCATTGATTTTGTTAGTATTAGCCCTGATTCTTTTGAACTTTCTAGATATAAAATTGTGTTATGTAAACCAAAGCATACAAATCAGGTCAATCGAGGGGTCCATGGTAGAAGTCTGTTGGGGAAGAGCAGGTTGTAAAGTCATCTGGGGGTGGGTGCTTCTATGAGAGAGAAACAAAAGACATGAGTGCTTAAATGAGATTAATTCAAAATAAATGTTGCAGCATCTGGAGCATGTCAATGAATATCATGAAGATGACAGAAGTCAATCATCTATCACCAGGTTGTGGAACAACTGAGAAGTTTTTCCCATGCAAGGCATGACAAAGGCTGGAGAGGACAAGTCCTGTATTTGGGAACCTTAACATTGTCCAAGTTATCAAGAATGTGAACACAACATTTGACTCTTAATGTCATTGATGTCCCCAGAGAATATAGCTAAACTACTTAATGTCATCTGATTTTTGTAAAATATCCTTTTATTATATGACCTGTGTTTAGTAGAGATCTCTATATTTCTGTTACTTAGGGCTAGATAATAATACTAGCAAACAGAGATCTAAGCCTGCCTGCGTAGCTTAGGAAGATCTATAGGTCTTAAACTGACTAAAATTTTCTAACTCTCAGTTTTCTCTTGATAGTTATCAGGCACATTTGCCTAAGAATCTGTCTTTTGTAGCTTCCACTCTTTATTTTAGTGGGCTAACACAAGTGTATATTTTAAGTTTCTTTTAAATGCCCAAGAACGGCTATGTTTTGGTTTTAACTTTTGCTAGATGTTTAAGATCAAGCTGGTCAAATTGACTTGTTACTGTCTTAAGAGTCAGCTGAGTTCCCACAGGGGTCACTCATGGGGAACTTGAGAGCAGCTTCTTAGCTCCTTTAGTGCCATTTGCTAGGTAGGGTGTCCTTGATGAGATGGTTTCCCTTGGAAGCATCAGGAATGTCTCCCTTTTTCAATGACCCTCCTCTGCAACAGGTGCACTGATTGGCTTTTCATTCTCTAGTTGTCTCATCAATCTCCCTGATTGGGAGGTCGTGTGACCCAGAGTTGCAAAGCTCCTTAGAGAAGTCCTTTTGTTCACTGGATTCAGGCTGACTCTGAGGTCAAGAGCCAAATACTGGTTTTTCTTGGCCTCTGTATTTAATCTCAATCTCTAAGTTTGATCTTAACCATCCAGCAAGTCAATCTCACCAGTCATAAAGTAAGAGTACTGGACTTTAACTTCAGTGTCTATAACTTTACAGTTATTAACCCTTTTCTTTAAGTGGAATCTGTGTTAGTACTGGAAGTTACCACTATGTACTATTTCTTCTGTAGGTAATGGCTTATTATCACAAGTTACCTAGGTTGTGTGTTCTTGAAGCAGTACCTCTGAAAAACTAACAGGTAGCAGTTTTACAAAGTGAAATTAGCAAGAGTAAAAATATATTTAGCTTGCGTAATAGCTGTCTTGAATTTTGGCTGAGCATTTTGATTACATTATATCCCCTGTTTGAGATCACAGTAATTTTACAACAAGAACCAATCATTTGACTATAACTTTAAATAAGCTGAAGTCTGGCTTATTTTGGAGCCACTCTAACATACAGTAAGCTGGGAGGCAGAACCTTATCTGGGGTAAGGCGGGGCTCTTCACAAATCTTAAGTGTTCTAATTCTGATGCTGATCTTTGACTTCCTTAAATATCATTTTAAGTTTACATATATTGTTTCCTGAGTGTATTTGAACATTAGTAAACACAATTTAACATTATATCCAAAACACAAATAAAGAAAGGCTGAGAGAGCTTTTTTTTAAATTTATTTTTGTAAACAAATGGGATACATCTTGTTTCTCTATTAGTACATGAAGTAGAGGCATACCATTTGTGTAATCATACACTTACATAGGGTAATAGTTTTTGATTCATTCTGTTGTTTTTTTTTCCTTCCCCCCACCCCTCCCACACCTCTTTTCCCTCTATACAGTCTCTCCTTCCTCCATTCTTGACCCCCCTCACACCCCACCATTATGTGTCATCATCTGCTTATCAGCAAGATCATTCATCCTTTGGTTTTTTGAGATTGAATTATCTCACTTAGCATATTCTCCAATTTCATCCATTTGCCAGCAAATGCCATAATTTTATTCTTCTTTATGGCTGAGTAATATTCCATTGTGTATATATACCACAGTTTCTTTATCTGGGCATCTAGGTTGGTTCCACAGTCTGGCTATTGTGAATTGAGCAGCAATGAACATTGATGTGGCTGTATCTCTGTAGTATGCTGATTTTAAGTCCTTTGGGTATAGGCCGAGGAGTGGGACAGCTGGGTCAAATGGTGGTTCCATTCCAAGTTTTCTTGGTATCTCCACTCTGCATTCCAGAGTGGCTGCATTAATTTACAGCCCCATCAGCAATGTATGAGTGTACCTTTTTCCCCACATCCTCGCCAACACCTATTGTTGCTTGTATTCTTGATAATCGCCATTCTAATTGGGGTGAGATGAAATCTTAGGGTAGTTTTGATTTGCATTTCCCTAATTACTAGGGATGTTGAACATTTTCTCATATATCTGTTGATTACTTGTACATCTTCTTCTGTGAAGTGTCTGTTCATTTCCTTAGCCCATTTGTTGATTGGGTTATTTGTATTCTTCGTGTAGAGTTTTTTGAGTTCTTTGTATATTCTGGAAATTAGTGCTCTATCTGAAGTATGAGTGGCAAAGATTTTCTCCCACTCTGTAGGCTCTCTCTTCACATTGCTGATAGTTTCCTTTGCTGAGAGAAAGCTTTTTAGTTTGAATCTATCCCAGTTATTCATTCTTGCTTTTATTTCTTGTGCTATGGGAGTCCTGTTAAGGAGTTCTGATCCTACGCCGACATGTTGAAGATTTGGACCTACTTTTTCTTCTATAAGATGCAGGGTCTCTGGTCTGATTCTGAGGTCCTTGATCCATTTTGAGTTGATTTCTTTGATGTCTTATATTCCTATCAGCTAAGAAGTTTAGGAGCTCTGTAATGGCCTTTGGATATTTCTCCTTCATAGCCAAATGTTTGACTTGGTCAAAAAACATAAGGTTACCAATTTACGATTGAGCTTGTGGGCTAACATAAGCACCACACCCTGTAAGGATGTCCAACATTAAGGGGATATTGTATGCCAAATTATTACATGCTATCTGTTCTGCTTCCTTCTCATAGGAGGCTTTCCGTTTCAAAAATTGCGGGCAAGTTAAACAGGCTTTAAGAACATTAAGCCAATCAAAGGGAGTTTGAAAATTAGCAGACCATTGGTTAAGCTTCTTCAAAGTAAGGGAAGTCAGGACCAGAATCTTGTGATGCCTTCCTAAGGAGGGCTAGGGCTGGGAGTGGGGTGGGGATCCAAGGCCTTTCACCCTCATCAGGGCCCAAATTGACAGGGTATGCTGCAAATGGATTCTTAGGAGAGAAAGAAGACCCTTTTAAATCTCCCAGCTTCACGTCCAGAGGGAGCCGAGATGGCAATTCATTCTAAGGGTACAGGGGGGAAAAGCAGAAGGCGGGAGGCCTTTGTTATTATCAGTTTCCTCCACCTCATCCTCAGAAGTTACAACGCTTGAAGTGGAGGCCTGAAAGGTCACTTTCTTGTCAGTAAAGAACCCTCATCCAAATTGGGGGTCCCAAATGTTTTCAGGGCTGATCCATGGTGCAGTGATTACCGATTTGTCCCAAAAACAGTTGAGATCTTTTGGTTTCACATTAAGCCCGTGTTGCGAGAGAAGTGCCTTTAAGGCAACAAGTTGTGCTCGCTGAGGGGAGGGGGGGACAGATTTCCCGTTGTTATGGAATGGAACTACATGAAAGGGTGGTGTTGAGTTGTGGATTGGAGTAAATGAATCTCTCAAGGACAAAGAGAAGGACTGTGAGGTAACCTGCAATGAGTGTCCCTAAGCCTAAGATAGGGGACCAGTGGGAGGACAAAGGGAGCCTATCTTCCGACATACAAAGAGGTGTTTAGGATCCAATGTCTTGTGTTTAGTGGGGGACTTCCGTGGGTCATTAGGTTACGGCCATATACCCACACCATGTCTCCGGTAGAAATCTCCACAGAGGGAGATGTGGTTCCGAATTCTGGAAAGATGAATCCCTATGTGAATTTGCTAGGAGAACCGGAAGTGAAAGTGGGGCTGCAGGCAGAAAGGCGCCCCATACAAGCAGCGGTGTGTACCTATTCTTGGGGATCAGGACAATACAAGGAAGAAAGGGGGAAGAGGGGTCCTGTGCTCACCCTCACAGGACCGTCAGCACACAAAACACACAGAGGCCCTTACTGAATCGGGGGACTCGCCAATCCCGAGGTGTGTGCGTAGTCGATGCACGTTGGGCACCAGATGTTGCACAGTCAAGACCCAGACTCCAGGAGTTGGGTGGAAGCAAGCTTGTGGCGAGCAGCTTGCAAACTTGTTTATTTTGGGAACAGCTATACGTTTTATATGTTTCTTGCCCAATCACAGTGTGTCATGGGGGATCAGACCACCAGGTTCCTATACGGGTTCCCTTGGTAACTCTGAGTCAATTTGGGGCAGTTGTGTGCTTTCCTAGGTGGAAACGCTCCTCTCCACAAGTTTTCCTTACACTTTTGAGATGTTCACTGCTGCCAGCCAAGAACTAGGATTTCTCCCAACATTGAAACTTGAGTTTCAGTCATAGTACTGCTGCTCCTTACTTGTGTGACCTTGAAAATGTTAGCTACCTTCTAATTTCTGAAAGCCACTATTTTCTTTCTTTAAAATGGGGTCCTCTTTGTTGTTTAATTACCTATCTTAAAATTCTTAATTCTTCATTTTTGTTTGCTTCATTTTGGTTTAATAGATAACTCTTTTTCTCACATTGACATCCGTGGTATTACCAGTTCTCATTTATTTGGTCTTTTTCATGTTACTAAAATCCCTTAAAGAGAGTTGTTCATTTTCTTTGCCTCCTCATGTTTTCGCGTTACCAACTGTACTGATGGAGATTTGAGCTGTGCCAAAAACAGAAACAAGCCTATCCAATTTATATCCCTGTCCTAGGATAGATAGTTAATAAATGTATTTATTACTGTTAGGGTCAGGAAGGTAACCAATAGCAGAACTGAAACACAGGTAAAAAAATAAAAACAAATCCAATCATAGGCAAAGAAAAAAAGAATGTACTAAATTGACCAAAAACAAAGAAAGAGACAAAAATAGCAACAGCAATATAACTAAATGGAAGCAGAGTTTAGTGTCTAGTTATTGTATACAAGGTTGGTAATGATAATCACTCTGACCATAATATTGGGAAAACCTCACATAGCCAGCACATCCTCAAGCATTCTGATGACTAAATGACTACTGCTGCTCACACTTAACACTGCATTATAGCTTATGGATCTGGTGGGTATGGCATAGGAGGGGATGCATTCATTCAGTTAATATTTGAGTCAACTCTTAAGGGCCTTCTGTGTTTTGGACATTTGGATTGTATACTCTATTTATGGAAATGAATAAAATCATGCACACAAAAGGGTCTGAAGGGTTTGTGGCTTAGAAGTGTTATCATAGATGTGGATACAAAGAAGTCTAAATAAAATAAATTACAAAGAGAATTGAGCCCTACTCCATAAAGGAGTAAAGGCCAGCTGTCACTTTAATGCGTTGGAGCATTTACAGAGATAGAATCACAACAGAAGAGCAAGCCTCCGTAGGCAGGATAACTGCCAGGAGAGTGAGAAGTGAGCTGAGGACCATGTGGGCCACCACAGTAGATTGGAATCTGAAAGATCCCAAATGTGAATCAGTCTTCTTCACCCGCCATTTCTCCCCCAGAGGACTTTTGTGGCATAAGCAGTAACTCCAGGAACTGGGAGAAAGGCAGGGTTCTCATGATCTCTATGAGTTTAAGTACCATAGTCCTCCTAGGAGGAATAACTTATTTCTGGAATACTTCAAATAATAGGTTTACTAAAGTTAGCTATAGTAATAACAGCCCACCCCAACCTAAGCCAACTCCTGATTTGAATAAAGAAATCCACCTTTCACCATATTTTTCTGAAAGAGAGAATGGTGACCCCTTCCTGAGGAGAGATTTTTAAATTTCATTCTCTACTGATGATATGTCAAACAGTTCTAACCTATAGTCAGAACTTATGAGGCTTGTGAATAAAGCAGAAATAAGTGCCCACAATCAAGAGAAAGTACAATCAATGAAAGGAATCCCATAGATGATGGAAATGTTGGAATTAACAGATAAAACTTTTAAAATAATTGATGCATATATTGAATAATTTATGAGGAAACATGGTCAAAATGAATGACAAGATTGAGAATTTCAGTAGAGAAATGGAAATCCCCCAAAGAGTCTAGTGGAAATTCTAGACCTGAAGAGTATGATGGATTACATGAAAATTCATTAGATTGGTCTATTAACAGATAGGACTCATTAAAAGAAAGGATCACTGAATTCTGGGACCAGACAATTGAAATCATGAGAATTATCCAAATTGAAGCACAGGGTTTAGGGAGCCCTGGGAGGAAGAAAGAGAGTATGAGATCTGTGTGTCCTTGTAAAATGGACTAATGTGTAATAGGATTTTCAGGACAATAGAGGAAATGAGTTTTAAAAATATTTGAAGAAATAATGGGCTAGGAGTTTTCTAACTCTAATAAATGATTTTTAACCTCTAGATATTAAAAGCTAAGCAAATCCCAAGAAGGAGATAAATATTTACACACACACATAAATACATACATGCATGCATACATACATGTAAAATGACATCTAGGCATATCTTAATTAAAATGAAGAAAATGAAACATAAAGAGAAAATTGCAAAAGCAGCCAGAGGGAAAGGAATGCACATTGAGGGAAATAATAAGAATCATGCCTGCCTTCTCATAAGAAGAAAATGGAATGAAATCACTTTCTGAAAGAAAATAACTGTCAACCCTAGATTTCATTACACATCAAGAACATCCTTCCTAAGGGAATATCCACCAAAGACCTCAGGAAAAAAGCCGTAACCACATTTTTCACTACAAGAGATTCAACCAAAGGTTCATCAGTCTGAAGCAAAATCATCTCATTTGAAAGCCTGAACCTGCAGGAGGGAATGAAAAACACTAGAGAGGACAAATATTGGCAAACATAAAAGACTGTATTCTTTGAAATTCTCTGAAAGACTTAACTTTAAAATAAGTAGACTGACAATATATTGTCACATTTGTAACATAGAAGTATAAGAAGCAGTGAATAAAGGGTGGTGGAGTAAATGTAGGAATACTGGTTTAAGGTGCTTGTATTATCCTTTAAGTGGAAAATCCTAATTCAAAGTATACTGTAATAAATTAAGGGTATATGTGTTATCTATAGATTAATCATTAAAACTATGAAGTCGTATAGCTAAAAATCCATTAGGGGATATAAAATAGAATAGTAAACATTGAATTATTCAAAAAGAATAGAAATAAAATGCAGTAAAATAGTAAGATGGCAACTGGGTGCAGTGGTGCTCACCTGTAATCCCAGCTACCTGGGAAGCCAAGGCAGGAGGATTCCAAGTTTGAGGTCAGCCTCAGAAACTTGGTGGGAACCTGTGTCAAAATAAAAAAATTTTAGAGACTAGGAATGTAACTTAATGGTAAATCCTCCCCCCGACCCCCACCCGGGTCCCATCCCCAGTACTGAAAACATAAAAAAGAATAGCAAGATTAGGTAAATTTAAAGCCATACCATTAATTATTATAAATGTAAATCGTCCAAACATTGAAAGGCAGAGATTCTCAGGCTGGACAGTACAGCAGTAATATGTCTTGGCAGATTGATTTTTATTTATTTAAATGTTTTTTCTTTATTCTATAGATATTCTGTAATCTTAAGTTCATTTGAAAGTTTTCTAAATTTAAAATATTCCATGACAACTTGGATATTTTAACTATATTCCTGCACAATTAGTATTTTAATGAACATATGTATTTGTATTGTACAATATAAACTCAGTTGTGTTCATTTATTTCATGTTTCCCAGAAAATAATGTTCTTTTGAGAAACAACCAATAGGATGTGTGTGTATGTGTATATATGAATATGTGTGTATACACACACACACACACACACACACACACAGATGGATTTACTTTAAGGAATAATGGAAGCTAGCAAGTCCAAAATCTGCAGGCCAGGAAGGAATTATAGTTCAAGTTCAAAGGCAGTCTGTCTGCAGAATTCCCTCCCAGGAGAGGTCAGTGATTTTCTAAGACCTTCAAATGACTGGATGAGGTCCACTTACATAATGGAGGTCCATCTACTTTCTTAGGGTGTACTGATTTAAATATTAATCCCATCCAAAAACAAAATATCCAGAATCATGTTTGATCAAATATCTGGGTACCATGGTCTAGTCAGGTTGACACATAAAATTGACCATTATAGTAAACTACTTAATATGAATTTTTGCAATATTGTTATATTTTAATAAAAGTGAAATGAGATACAAATGCAGATTTTTAAGTAAATTTTACTTAAAATGGGAAGCTATTTTGGGGACATTTTCCCCAAGCTTATTCCAATTTGTTTATTTTTTTTACTGCAACTTTGGATAAAAATATTTTATTTCCCAACAGTATTATTTCCATTTGCAATCTAAATTAAAACTAAGATTATAACTTTGGGTAACCACTTTTTAAAAATTCAAGTTTCCAATATTCTTATCTTGCAAATTAAGCTAAAATATGTAGTTTTTATCCTTGGGATTATATAAGCCGAGGATATTGATTTTGGGGTTTTGTTTTGTCATTTAAAGTTACTTTTTATTTCCAACTAAAGTTACTTTCTAATTGGAGAAGAATTTTAAAATTCATAATCAGCTTAGGTCAGTTTTATAGCAGTCAGGTTACAATAGTGAGAACACACATGTAGATGTTGCTAATTCCTGAACCCCATGGTGTGAGCCCTCTCATTTGAAAGCATCTTGTGCCAGACTGCACTCAGTGGTTACAACTAGGAGGGTTGCAGACATCAGGGCTGGGGAAGTGGGAATTTCACCATTTGTTCTGTGTACCTCTGTATTATTAAAATGTTCGAACAAGAATCTTCATTACTTGGATCTTGGGTCTGGGGATGTAGCTCAGTGGTAGGGCATGTGATTAGCACGTATGGAGCCCTGGGTTCTATCCCCAACATTTGAAAAAAAAAAAAAAAAACTGCACTATTTGAATGTTATCTAATATTTTCTAATGTTTTACTTGTCTTTTTTTTAAGCTTTTCACTCAAAACCAGTGTTCCTCCATGATTTAAATCTTTGCATTAAAACTACCTTAAACTTACCTTAAAGACTTATTACACTTAAGACAGAACCCAGTATCCCAGTATTTTTTCAAAACAGGATATCTCTGTTTTATTGGACTCAATCATAATTTATTAATCTTTTAGCACTGAGTGCCAGGGAGCCTCTTACTAAATATTTGTTGATTGGATGAAGGTAGCTAGTATTATAAAGTACTATACTTCACTAACAATAAAAATTTAAAGAAATTTTTAAATGAAACAAAAACTGTATTTTTAAAAAATGGTTCATGGTGCATTGTTCATTTTGAATATATTCTTTCAAGTTGTAAAAAGCAATTGCTTGTGTTGATCTCGTTTAATCCCTTTTCATACTTCATGTTAAATGCTTGTGAAAGAAAGGAACTAATACTTTGTTTGAACTAGGAATTTTGCTAATTACTATTAACAGACATTGTAGTTCTCACTTCTAACAGGTCTTTAGTGTTAAACTATTCTAATATCCTCACTCTTGTAAGTTTGCTGATGGACAGAGATTGGAAACTAAATGAGACCAGTGCCTGTGTTCATTTTTAACTTGAGCTTGACTTTGAACCAGTATCTTACAAATGAGATACAGTGTGTTATATTCTTGAAGGCTGCTTATTACAAAGAAATGTAGTAGAGGACCTTGAGAACAAAAAGATAAATCCATACATGATAAAAGGATATTTCTCAAGATTAGCCATCAGTGTTATCATTTTAAAGGAGAGAATCAGGGAACTTTCTTTTTCCTCAGATACTCCGTGGTGGTTGAATAAATAATAGAATATGTCATAGTAGGAAGTCAGATCAAAGAGAAATTCAAATAGATTTATTTATTCTTTTGAGAAAATAAGGAAGCAGTGATTCCTTTCATGGCCTTTATGATATTTTATTATGAAACTTGATGACCTCAAGTCAGAAATAAACCTTTCATGGAGGAAATGCAGCAGAGTCCAGATAATGGTGTAATTTTGAGCTGGAAGCAAGATATGGCACATCTGCCACTATTGCTGGAGGCCACTTGAATGGGGAAACTGTCTTAGCTAACCTTAAGTAGGGTGTCTTAGCTTAACTCACCAACTGTTCCTGACCAAAGAATTCATGATATAACTTGAAAGGATCCTGCCAGCTGAGTGAGGCCTTTTTCTTGTAAACTGTATGAGGCATGTCTTACTGATATAAATGTTTTCAAAATAAAATGAAGAGGCATAATAACCCAATATTCACAATTCTTTTCTTTCCATAGGGATTATCAGCATAGAAAGAAGGCCTTGTAACCATCAAGTAGATTCACCTCCAACGGTAAGGCAGCTTCTTTTCTGCATTGTTAAAACTGTAAGAAACTACAGAATCGTGCTGGTTACAGTGACACAAAGCACTATTGTAGAAGACTCTTATATTCTCTTTTTGGCCAAAAGTTATGTCCCTGCAAGGAAATTAATGTCATGTTTTCCAAATAATGAAGAAAAACTTTGTAATTTTTGCAAAGATATAGGAAAATAAGATAGAGTATTTTTACCGATTTTTTTTTTTACCTTACCTTAAAATAGCTTATAGTTTTGGCAAAGTAGTGTAAATCTTTATGCAAATCAGTTTAAGCTTTTTTTTTAAAAATGAGTGCTATTTCATACATTAGTATTATTTACAGTGAATATTGTATGTCAGTAAAAGAATGCCATAATGCTTTATTTCTCTTACTTTGTTTTATTATTATAAAAGTGAAATCTTATTTTTTAATCCCTCTTCTGTTACTACCAGACAATGAAAGTACTTAATCACTTACTATAGTTAAAAATATATATTATAAAAGGAAAACAACTATATTTCCCTTTTAATCTCTAAGTATATTTTTATGAATTATACATAAGTTTCTGATTTCCAGTTGAAAGATTCTTAAGATGATAAAACTTGAGTACCTTACCTTTCCTTCAATATAATGTTCTTATTCTATCTATACAGTAAGTTTTAGAGTTCTTCATTCAATTCACTATTTCCTGTTGTGAAAAAACTTTCAGTGATACCTTTTTTAAGAAAATAAAGACTATATTAAACTTTATTTGAACTTTATTGATGATTAATAATTGCCTCACTAGAAAATTTAACTCTATTTTCTATTTGTAATAAATCCACACAACTGATTGACATAACATGGTTGATTACTTAATATATGATGCTCCAGAAAAAACTGGTTTATCAGAAATTAGTCATTGGCATAATCATAAAAATTACTTGGCTGTATGTGTTTCAGTTATCTTTTAGTAAGTATGCAAAAAAGTAGACATGACATTATGTAAGTTTTACTCTTTAATATTAAGAAATACAGATTAGCAATTAAGAAATTTATTTTTAATATATTTGAATCATATACTCCATCATTGGATTATTTTACATACTTCCAAAATTCATTTTATTCCTGTAGGCTTCCCTGTGTCATCTGTGTTTACATTCTTAATTTTGTTTGTACATTCAGGAACTAAGGAAAGTAAAGCCTGACACAGTTTTCTCTTTCACCCTGTAGGCTGATTGTAGATTCCCAGGTTAATTAAATGATGAAGTAATAGAACCAAGTTCACATGAACCCATGAGAAATAATGGTATTTATATTTATAGCAGTGACTTAATGATCAAAGAATTACTCTATGAATTAGGAACTAAGTGTCATGCATAATAGTTAAGATATTACTTATCTTTTTTTTGTTATGCTTTTCCATTTGGGTTAGGAAATGATAGCTCCTAATATATTAACACTGTTTTAATTCTATACAATCCATAAGTTGTTTAGTTTGTTTGTTTGTTTTTTAATTTTGTGTGTTGCAGTGGTGATGATCCAACCCAGAGCTTCATGCATGCTGGTCTAGCATTCTACCACTGAGCTATACCCCCAGCCTTGATAAGTTTTAAAGTACTTGGTATTTGCATGCATTCCCCAAACACCCATTAGTTCCCTAGGTTTTCAATTGAACCCAGGTTCCTTTTGATGTGTATTTCTGAGGTAGGTCTATAATTCTCCTTCTGTCTCTTTACTACCATCTAAGGCTGTTCTACCCCTCCTCCATGGTCCCCCAGCTTGCTGACAGTTAGCCTTGGCCCTTTCTCCATGACTTCTAAATGGAGACACAAGTCTATTCCTTACCTGATGCCCCCAAGTCTGCTGAACCGGTAATCTGATTTTCACAGAAATATAATTATACTCAATATTCAGAGTAAGGGATAAGAAGGAGTCTCTCAGAAAATTGAACAAAGTGAGATATTTGTAATTCTAAACTTTGTACTGTCCTGGCCTGAAAAGGAGAGATAACCATGAGTCAAGTAACTCCTTGAACCTGTGGGAAAAAAACAGAAAGGGAGTTGACCAGGATTTCAGAATGGCTGAGGCCAGGGTCCTGAATGACTTCCTGACCATGTATGTATCTAACCCTCAGTTTCCAGCTTACATCTTTCCCCATTATCACTCCCTCTTCCCTTTTGCTCCAAGTGTTGAGGAATGGCTCATGTCTAGGAGAGTGCTAAATGCCAATTGCAGTTATTCAGCAGGTGAAGGAAATAAGTAAGAATTTCTCAAGCCTCTCTTTTAGGGAATGCTGTGTTTCTTGATGGTCCAAGTTAGAATTCTAAATGGACTATTCAGTAAATATATGGTTATAGGGGATAGTTTGATCCTATAGCACTATAATATAATGGCAGTGACCCTTAAGTAAATATAGATTAGCTAAGAACAAAACCACCTCTATTCCTTTGTTGTGTTCCCTCTTTCTCTTCTTAATTTACTTATTTCCTTTTTTGTATTTTATTTATTACATGAACTTTGAATATTTTTTGGAGGGGGTATTGGAATTTGTTTTCTTTTTGACATAAATAGTACCCTGCCTATTTTTGAGATGTCTTTAATAGAGGTGAAAAAGAATATCCCCGCATGACATGACCTTATCCTTCAAAAAGAATCATACCTCTCTTTTTAAGTGGCTATCATCTCTTCTTTTTTGCATACCGAACTCTTAATTTTGTTCATATCTAAGAGTACATTTTTCAAATTTTTTTTTCAAGAAATATAAAATTGGAGATGAATTATCTACACATATATTTAAAAATATCTCTCGATTGTCTTTGCATAAGGTCAATTTTTTATTATTTTGACATTTCCTATTTGACTAAGAACATTGTGGAAACTGGTCATCTTTGCCTTCTGGCATTTAGTGTTGCAGGAGAGACCCTAGACATCAGCTGGATGGTAATTTTTTTGCACAGATAGCCTGTTCAGGCTGCTCATCTATTATAGATTTTATTTTCTTTATACCTAATGTCCTAGCTCAGTTTTAATGACCAAAAGGATTACCTTCTTCTCACTGAGTAATTTCCACTCAGATGCTACACTGTTAATAGGAAATTCAAATAAGACTTGAGACAATCACAATATTAGATTATTTGAAAAGAATTAAATCTTGCCGCTTTAAGAACTAGCTCCTGCACCTGCTTATAGGCAGTATATTATCAGCCTCAGATTAATCAAAGGTCACTGTCTGAATCCTGAAAGACAGGTGTAAAAGTTAGTTAAGAGTTAAATCAGCTCAGGTTTGAGTACTGTGTTTACTTTAAATGAAGGACTTATTTGCAAATCAAAGAGAAAGCACAGCCAGCATAAGGAAATGTTCCCCAAGTTAAAACATACCTGCCTTTTAATGTATAATCATATGCATAGCAGAGTTCACATCTTTTCATATTTTCTGACATAATTAATATTCCTGTAGGACATTAAAACATAGTAAACCATGCTGAATATATATAAAGCATTTTTAGTAATTTGAGGAGTATTGTTTTTCAATCTCTTCCAGTGAAAACTGATATAATGAATTCAGATAGCATCAGTATGGACTATTCTAATTGATTTCTTAAATTTTTGTAAATTTTCTACATTTCAAATCCTTTACCAACTAATATTACTCTTTATTCTTAATTTATTCAGTGATGTTCTAAACCTGTTAGAATAATTTTTCTTTTTAACAGATGGATTTTTGACAGTTTATAAAAACACAGCTTGCACTTTCACAGAAGCCTACACATCTACCACAGTAGTTCAAATAATATCCAGACAGTCTGGATTTTATTAAGATTATACCAAATATGGAATATTTGCTGTTTGTCTAAAGTCTTTTCTTAATTATTAGAATTTAAAATGCTCTTGGTCTGTTTGTAATTTAAATATTTATTCATTATTGTTATGAGACCAATTTTGCAAGCGTTTAGTACATTCATTCTGCAATTATACCCCTTCTAAGGGCTGATTGATATTTTTTGTCATATTATTATCAGTTGTAAATATGTGTAAGACTTAATTTGTCACCTTGAAAATATTTCTGAGATATTCATGATGTTGGTTGCTCTTAACACTAAATTTATTCATAAAGGTACTGATCCAAATCATGTAAGTTAAATTTTACTCTGAATCTCTTCTAGATTACAAGGTATCTGCTGAATCACAGCCTCTGCAACAGGAGTCCCCTGTGTTTCTCCTTTGCTTGCAAAGCAATAAACCTTCTTTTTCTTTTTCTCAAAAAAAAAAAAAAAAAAAAAAAAGATATCTGTGCTTTTTTGCAACATTTTGAGTTGTTAGATTGTTATTGTTTTGCCCTTTCTTCAGGTTTACAACATGGTTATCTACTACATTTTTATACTTTGTATAATATACTTGATATATAATTTATATAAAACATGGCTGTTTCATGTTTTAATATAATATTTTGGACAGCTTGTTTATGGATAAATGCATGAATTCAAGTGAAATGTCTTCAAAGGGCACACTTTATTTTCTCCAATCTAGCATTTTCCAGGAATTCATAATATGTAAACTGGGATGAATGTGCCCCTATAAAACTCATAAAATAGAACCTATGTCCAATCTCTTCCTGTATGTAATTGCAGGGTGGGGAGGGAACTCATAAACTCTAACTTTTATAACTTAAGTCATAAAAGAATCTTTTTCACTTATCAATAAAGTAACAATTCAAAGCAGTTCCATTGAAATTCAAACATAAATGCAAACTATATTCATTTTTAAAAATGACTTGTAGCTATCCATACTATAACATTTTTCTTAAATGTCTGCACATTGGATTTTTCTCCAGACACTGTAAATAATGAAGCATATATTATTTTTCCTGCATTAGTATGCTCCACTGATGTTTATGTTTTTCTTAGACTTCCCCCAATTCTTTTTGGCTTTGCTAAATTCTAAATTTTTTTCATTATTTAGAGAGTACTTTATTAGTTTCTGTAATCAAATCCACATAGATAAGACCTTACATATTTAGTACGATGTATTACCCCTGTACAAATAGAAAAAAATTAAGTTTAACGTTTCTAGACAAATATGGTTGTTAATTTCTGTACAATGCCAACTCAACATGGTAAGCTGGGATAATTTTTCTAAAGTTGACAGCACAGCTAGTTTCCAAAAATTTAAATTTTATATATATATATATATATATATATATATATGTATATATATATAAATATAAATATATATATTGGTCTCTATATATAGAGACCAATAATAGCAGTATGTTATGTATCAATAGCAGCAACAGCTTTTCCAGGTTCTGCAGTCATCTGAACAAAATTATAGAGACATGCAGCACACTCCATTATCTAATTTTTTTTTATCTGACAAGCTTAAAATTCTGAAAATTTCATGTTATTGGAGGCCGTTGTAGTAACAGTGGCATGGACTCAATTTATTTTCTCAATTATCAGCAGATAGGTATACAGTATGCTCATGACAGAACTCTACCAGATGCTACATATGTAGTGCCTATGCACTACACACACACACACACACACACACACACACACATATTTCTATATATACATATATGTGTGTGTGTATATACACATACATTGTGTGTGTCTGTGTGTGTGTGTATGTGTGTGTGTGTACATGGTTTTCTGTGTCTTTATAAAATATGTCTTTGGGTATCCCTTGATCTTACTAGAAAAATGACCTGTAAACAGTTAAATCCTAATATATGAGATGAATAACTGAAGTTCAAAGCAATAATGAAAAGGATGTCATGTCCCTAAGGCAGTTTGCACACAATATAGCAACATGAAATAGGATGAATACCACAGGGATTCCTAGGACTGAAGTGGTTTGGAAAGACTATTTAGAACAGACTTTTAACTGGATCTTAAAAGAAGGATGGGACTTTAAAAGGAATAGGACATTCTAGACCAGAGTAACAGTGTAACCAAAGATTATAACAGAAGGAAAGTACCTACAGTTTATAGACCACTGAAGCAGAGTAGATGAGATAGGAAAAAATTAGAAAAGATGATTTGGGCATGATTTGTAAGGATGACTGGGTATTAGATTAACAATGAAGAACCATCAGTATAAACATTAGTAAAGTATTTGAGTGTGAGAAAAATATGATCAAGGGGGATGTTTTTAAATTTCAGAGAATTTGAATCTAATTCTTTTATTGGTACATATTATTTAAGCAGAATGTTGGGCTAAATTATGGCATATTCTTATATTCATAAAAACATGATTCTGATTTGACTCCCCAGTACCTCCCCACCTGTCCCTCTACCCTGCCCCAGACCTTGATCTCCGCACTACTTGGTATCCTTTCTACTTTTATGGCATCCCTTTTATTTTCCTGGTTTTTCCGTCTAGCTTCCACATATGAAGGAAAAACACACTTTTTTTTCTCCACACCTGACTTATTTCACTCAAAATTATGTTCTCCAGTTGCATCCATTTTCCTGAAAATGACATAATTTTGTTCTTTATGGCTAAATAAAACTTACTGTGTATATATACCACATTTTCTTTATTCATTCATCTATTAATGAACACCTAGGCTTTTTCCATAACTTAACTGTTGTGAATTGTGCTATGATAGATGGGTATGAATGTATCCCTAAGTATGCTGACCTAATTCTTTTGGATAAAAAAGGAGTGGTATAGCTGGATCATATGGTACTTCTATTTTAAGCTTCCTGAGGAACCTCCATACTGATTTCCATAGTGGTGTACTATTTTATATTCCCAACAGTGTATGAGTTACTTCTTTCTTCATCCTTGCCTGTACTTACTGTAGTTGTATTCTTGATGATTACCATTCCAACTGGAATAAGATAGAATCTCAGTATAGTTTTGATTTGTATTTTTCTGATGGATGGCTAAAGACATTGAACATTTTTCACATAATTGTTGGATATTTGTACTTCTTTGGAGAAGTATCTGTTCCACATATTTGCCCATTTATTAATGGGATTATTTGAGGGGTTTTAGTATTGTTTTATTTTGTTTTTTAGTTCTCTAAATATTCTGGATATTAACCCTCTGTCAGAAGAGTAGCTGTAAAACATTTTCTCCCATTCTACAAGTTGTCTCTTCACTATTAATCGTTTACTTTGCTGTGAAGCTTTTTATTTTGATGTCATCCCATTTATTGATTTTTGCTCTTATTTCCTGAGCTATAAGGATTCTGTTCAGGAAGTCTTTATCTTTGCTGGTATGTTCAAGTGCAAAAATGTCTGGTCTTAATTCTGATTCATTTTGAGTTGACTTTTGTACAGAGTGAGAGATAAGGATCTGTTTCATTCTTCTACATATGGATATCCAATTTTCCCAGCACCTTTTGCTAAAGAGGCTATCTTTTCTCCAATATGTGTTTTGGGCACATTTATCAAGAATTCAGAGAACTGTACTTATGTGGGTTTGTCTTTGTGTCTTCTACTCTGTTTCATTGGTCTACATGTCTGTTTTTTATATCAATACCTTGTTGTTTTTGTTATCACAGCTCTGTAGTATAATTTGAAATCAAGTATTGTGATGCCTCCAATGTTGCTCTTTTTGCTTAGGGATTGCAATGACTATTCTGGGTCTTTTTTCCTTCCACATGAATTTTAGGATTGATTTTCCTAGTTCTGTGAAGAATATCATCGATGTTTTGATGGAGCTTTTACTGAATCTGTAGATCACTTATGGTAATATTAATTCTGCCTATCCATGAACATGGGGGCCTGTCCATCTTCTAGGATCTTCTTCAGTTTCTTTTTTCAGTGTTCTGTAATTTTATTGTAGAGGTTTTACACCTCCTTGATTAGGTTTATTGCTAAGTTTAGGGGATGGTTAATGTTTGTTTTTTTGTTTGACGCTATTGTGAATGGAATTGTTTTCCTAGTTTTTTTTCTCAGTGGATTCTTAGAAAAAAAAACTATTAATTTTTATATGCTGGTCTTGTATTCTGTCACTTCGCTGAATTTATTTATCAGCTATAGAAGTCCTCTGCTGGTACCTCTAGGGTCTTCTAAGTATAGGATCATGCAAATGGGAACAATTTGCCTTCTTTCTTTCTTATTTGTATCTCTCTTTCTTTCCTATTTGCTTATTTCTCTTGTCTAATTTCTCTGTCTAAAATTTCAAGCATTATATTGAATAGGAGTGGTGATAGTAAACATTCTTTGCTAATTGAATTCAGGAGCACATTAAAAGGATCATACACCATGATCAAGTCAGTTTCATCCCAGAAATGCAAGGATGGTTCAACCTATAAAAATCAATAAATGTAATAATACACCACCTAAATAGAAACAAGGACAAATACCATATGATCATCTTAATAGATGCATAAAAAGCTTTCAACAAAATTCAGTACCCCTTCATTATAAAAAATCCCTAAAGAAAGTAAGGATAGAAGGAACTCATCTCAAAATAATAAAGGCTATATATGACAAGGCCAACATAGAATGTGGAAAAATTGAAAGTATTTCCTCTAAAAGTCAGGAACGAGGTAAGAGAATAATGTTTTAAAAGATTCAACTCATGAAATGAAAGCAGGTGGGTGGAGAAAGGAAGAAGGTAAATGAGCTGTGAAGCTACTGAAATCCATGTTTAAGGTGATAATAGTCTGAGTAAGAAATCATGGAAATGGAAATGAAAAAGATTAGAAGTTTAGAAGTTATTAAACTATATTTCTCTTTAAAGTCTACATTCAGAAGGTTAGAGGACAAACCCCCATAAGAAAACACATGGGGAGAGAAGAGACAGGAGATCAGGAATAGTGTAACATCTTGAAAACTAATGAGGAGTACAGAAGTAGGAAGAGTTTTTGTTTGGAAGAGTACAAGCAGGACCCTAGACAAGGAAGCTGGTTTCACACTAGGAGGTGTGATGAATCAGAATTAATTGAGGAAGCCTGTTATGAGAAGATGATGGAAAATAGAAGAGTAGTTAATTTTGCCTTGTGTATATGTTGCTGACCTATTTCAGAAAGAAAAGAAAGCATTATACCAAAAGAGCTGCCATGATACTAATCTATTTAGAATGTACAGTAAATATTTCCTTTTTTCATAATTTTTAAAACTAAAAATCAAAATTTGGTAGTTTCCATTCAAACTAAACATATTTCAGATGAAAGGAAAGATCCAGAATATGAATGGGGCAGGAGAAAGATGTAAACTGCACTTTCTTGCATTTGACAGAAGAATACAGGTCAGTTGTGGAAAGGTCTTTTACCAAGGAACTTAACTTTTCTAATTGGTAAAGTGAGGAAGGTGGAAGAAATTGATCTTAAAGTACACTTTCAGGTCTTTTAGTTCTGTAAATTTTTTCCTTCTGCTTGTATTGCTCCAGGGCAACATATTAAAGCTAATCATCCTTTGAATGGTCGATGGTCATTTCACTCATTCTTCTGTTCTCAGGACTCAGAATCTACTTCCAGGTATACATATGGTAGTTCAGTTTACCAAATCAAGCAACACCCAACACCATTGTTGCTATTGGAAATTTCATGCTGCTTAATAAGTAAGTAGTCATAGGCCAGTTGTCTTCAGTGGATCAAAACCTAAGACCCAGCCTGCTATGGTGGTGTGCTTCTGTAATCCAAGCTACTTGGGAGGCAGAAACAGGACCACTACCTCCTTGGCAACACTCTGACCCTGTCCCCCCAAAAAAAGTCCCTTCAAGACTGCAGGACCTGATCTTGCCACCAGTGTTTGATGAAATGATGCCGGACATCTGGATGTGGTATCCAGATAGCTGTGCAGTTCAGCCAGAGCACTGAAGTGTAGAGTGTGTAGTGCAGTGTGAAAGAGGGATGGCGCTGCTCAGGTCAGGTGTGCTATTGAACCAACACCCATCTGTTTTGTTCATTTCATATTTCACTAGATTTCCTAATACAAGGAACAGGATGCTTAGTTATATACCCTTGGTAGAAGTTGAAGAATAAATCTGGGCAATTCAAAAGAGCATAAATATTTTTAAAACAGTACTTATAAGCATAGAGAACCTGAAGAAATTAAAATCATTCAACTTTAGACTCTCGGTAATTTAAATCTTAAAGATTTAAGTGCTGAGTACAGTGTCTGGCACAGAGCAATCAGGTAGCCACTAACCATTGCTGTATTACCCTCAGTACAACGCTATGCTTCTTTCCTTGCTGGATTCCATCAAATTGTTTTTGACATACTGTCAAGCCTTTCAAAATTCTCTCTCCAAAACCATAAAGCTAACATATTTTATAATGTTCCTTATAAATCATCTTTATTCAAAACATTAGAAAAACATTAAGCAGTACACAAAATCAAAATAGCAATTATTTCTTTACCTTCCAGCCATTTAAGTTTTTACACGTTTTGTTTGGGAGGTATTATTACTTAATAGTAATTTCAGTTTTATATGGTTTTTAAACAAAGCTTTCACTGCATATCTTTTAAAATAGGATTTGGTGATTACTTAAACTTTTTCTTTCCCAAAAAGTAAAATAAAATTTGGTTACCTTAAGGAAGCATTGAAATGTCTATAGCAGAAACCAAACTTTAAGTTGGTCATGTCATGAAACAAAGAAATCATTGAGAAAAGAAAAAAAAAATTAACATTCCTCATTACAGGAATATAATTTTCCTTTTTGGTAGAAATTTAAACAAAAGTTATCAAACTAGCTGTTTTTCCTTAAATGAACATCAACCACCTGTATACTAATATTCCATATATTCTTATTTTGTCATACGCAAGTCTACAAAATTCCATCTTCCTATAATGTTCTTTATTCTGCCATCATCTCAGTGTTCCCAGCAGTGAAATCAATTTTTTGACAGATGGCCCCATAGCAGTCACTAACACAGACACCTCTTGGTATAACCACATAATTGTCTCACAGATTAGCTAGATGCTTGAAGATTAAGTGAGATAAATCCCTAGAGGAAGTAAGACTTGTTCTGTTATTATTGAAACTTAATAAAGTTTTCTTGTCACCATATCAGTGGCTGATTATATCTTATGGCACCATGGGTACACTTCTGTGGGAGCATGTTTATATTTAGATGATATTTTACCAGACCTGGAAATAAATGTTTGTCTTCAGAAATAGAGTTGAAGTTAGTAGATCTTTACTTGCTTTTGAAAACATTGTCATATTTATGATTATAGGTTTTCCATAGAAATGTTTTACTATAATATACTATTCTATGATCATTTGAAGAGCTTCAAGAACTGAATAATAATAATTAGACCTAACATTTATTGAGTACTTCTTGTGTACCAGACATTGTGGAAAGTGTTTTATGTAGACGATTTCACTTAGATATCCTACTTTTTTTTTTTAATTTAAAGAATGCTATATTTTTATAGAAGGAAGTAATAAAGAGGTAACTCATAAAGTACTTACTTCCTATAAGGTTCCCTGAATTTGTTAATATTTCTTTTTTTTATTTTTTTTATTGTAAACAAATGGGATACATGTTGTTTCTCTGTTTGTACATAGCATAAAGGCATACCATTTGTGTAATCGTAAATTTACATAGGGTAATGTTGTTTGATTCATTCTGTTATTTTTTCCCTTCCCCCCACCCCTCCCACCACTCTTTTCCCTCTATACAGTCCTTCCTTCCTCCATTCTTGCCCCCCTCCCTAACCCTAACTCTAACCCTAACACTAACCCCTCCCACCCCCCATTATGTGTCCTCATCCACTTATTAGCGATATCATTTGTCCTTTGGTTTTTTGAGATTGGCTTATCTCACTTAGCATGATATTCTCCAATTTCATCCATTTTCCTGCAAATGCCATAATTTTATCATTCTTTATGGCTGAGTAATATTCCATTGTATATATATACCACAGTTTCTTTATCCATTCATCAATTGAAGGACATCTAGGTTGGTTCCACAATCTGGCTATTGTGAACTGAGCAGCTATGAACATTGATGTGGCTGTATCTCTGTAATATGCTGAATTTAGATATCATACTTCTATAAGATATTCTTATCACCCCTTGTCAATGGGAAAAACAATATGAAGGGTTTATAAGGGTCATATAGAAACATTTAGATTTAATGCATTAATGCATTATAATACACTAACCAAATACCTTAACTCTTTAAAACCAAAATCAACTTACATGAATAAATTCTTAATGTCACTCAGTAGAACAAGGCAGATTTTGTGGAAATTAGTAGTAGTTCAGGTGATAATAACAGTAGTTAACATTTGTGAAACCATTTGTATTTTTAAAAATTCTGCTACATGTTATGTGTTATCCCATCTATTTTGTGTAACATCACTGTACCACTTAATGAAATTAGGCAGAGGGTGTAGTGACAAAGGCTGTAGATAGTTGAACTCCACTGGAAGGCTGAACAAAATGACAACAAAAAGGGTCATGAAAACCTTGACTTGAGATAGCCCAGTACAGATTCCTACATCTTAATAAATCTACCAGGAAAGTTATCTAAAATATTGCTTGGAATACATCCCATCCACCCACTAAGAAGTTTCAGACAGATAATGGTTTGAGGTTAGTGAATAGAATCTTAGTTGATTTCTTAGGAAGAGTAACACTTCAGTTTTAATAACTGTGGGTGGTTTAAAGATACATAAGTAGCAAGAGAGTAATCTGGATGTGAGAAGGGGATCTTGGGGTTTGGTGGGAAGAAAGGGGCCCAGAAGCTGTGGTTTTTCTAGTGCACTGGCAGAATCACCTGTGACCTTGAGAAAGGAAATTACAAACACCTGCTACACTTCAAACTATGCTACCCACATGCCACAGACAGCTGTCTGAAGAACAGGAGTAAAGGAATGAGAAGGTAGTTATGGGTGGCACCCAAAAATTAGGTGAGGGGGCTCCTCCTGCTCTTCCTTGAGACCTACTTGGAAATCTCACTGATTCTTAGGTATTCCCACTAATACCTAAGTGTGAATGATTCCCCAGATAATGTTCTAATCTTAGTTTTTCTCTCCTTTATCCATTCAACTAGAAAACTCTTTACAATCAGTTCTTAGGCTGTTAATGTTTGGTCACCTAGAAAACCAAAAACTGAGTACAGCTCAGTAAAATTTCTGCCTTCCCCCACGGCCTTCACTGGGTCTTGCCACTTTAATTTGCTGTCTCTGGTGTCACCAGCTGCTTGGTTCTTACCAACAATACCTTGGTAATGTATTAGGCTAATCTGATTCTTTCATGTCCCACATATGTTGCTTTCTCCATCCATTGTATTTCCACAGTCTGATCTTTTATTCCATTATCAGAGCCAGCCAGATCAGGATTACCCTCTCGGACATGGAAAGCTGTAGTCTCTTTGTCTGTATTTTTGCTTGTACTGTTGCTTTTTCATCATAAGCAACTTTACCTTCAATAACAATCTATGATTTTTATAACATCTTTATTTAAATATAGTTGACAGAGCATAGAATTCTCCTTTTCAAGATACACTTCAGTGGTTTTTAATGTTTAGAGAATTACACAGCCATCACCACCATCTGTTTTTAAAATGTATTCCTTGCCCCCTCAAAAAAATCCCATATCCATTAGCAGTAACCTCCCTCCATTTCTTACATTAGATTTCTTATCTAAGAAACCATTGCCTGATCCAACCAAGGTTACAAAGATTACATTCTATATTGCCTTATGAAAGTTTTATAAATATTTTAGGAATAGAATTGCTGCATCATAACATTTGAGGAACTGCCAAAATATTTTCCAAAGTACCAAAATTGCTTTAAAATCCCCTCAAGTGAATGAGGGTTCCAGTTTTTCCACATCCCACTTATTACTTTTTTTTTAAATCTTCTAAGTTTGATTTGCATTTCCCTAATGACTAAAGGTGTGAGCATCTTTTGAAGTGCTGTGTATATGTCCACTTTGGGGAAATGTCTAATTCAAACCCTTTACCTCTCTTCTAAATGAGCAAATTATATTTTATTAAATTATATAACTTAGATATATTTTAAATTAACATATTGTATGTGTAAGATATTCAGAGCTTATTTTCTCAAACCTAGATATAAATTTTTGGAGTTGAGGTTACAAGACATACTTAGTTTAGAAATTATGGTCATATTTATTGCTGTGGGTAATACAGAAAGCACTAGTTATTTTATCACACTCGATAAACTTTTGGGAGTTGAATAATAATTATACTTAACTCTCTTAATTGAGTTCTTACTATGTGCCAGACATACAGTATATGAATTTTTCTATTAATTATATAAAATTGTATTATTTGTATTATTCATATCTAATTAAGTTTATCTTTTTATTACTGACATAAGAATTCTTTATGAACTCTAGATATAGGTTCTTATTAAATACACAATACAGGTTCTTATTAAATACACAAATTTAATGGATACAAGTTCTTATTAAATACACAATTCAATAAATATTTTCTCCCATCCCATAGGTTTTCTTTTCTTTTTCTTCATTATATTCTTTGAAGCACAAAAATTTTGATAAATTCTAATCTATCTACTTTTTTCACTTGTACTTTAGATTTCCTATCTAAGAAACCATTGCCTGATCCAACCAAGTTTTCAAAGATTACATTCTATATTGCCTTATGAAAGTTTTATAAATATTTTAGTTCTTTTAAGCCATTTTTAGTTAATTTTTATGTAATATGAGTTATGGATCCAACTTTTGTTCTGCATGTGGCAGTCCAGTTTTGTAGCCCTATTTATTCAAAAAAGTGGGGTTTTTTTCCTCATTTTACAATCTTAGTCCCCTTCATGAAAATTAGTTGACCATGAATGTAAGGGTTTATAGCTAGATTTTCAGTGTATTCACATTGATTCGTATGCATGTCCTTATGTCACCTTTATACTGTTTTATTTTCTATATCTTTGTGGAAATTTTTTAATCAGAGTGTTTCCTCCAACTTTGTCCTTTTTAGAAATTGTTTCAGTTATTGTAGGTTCCTTGAATCTTATTATCATCTCCTCTTGTTTTTCTGGTATGCACAAGTGAGTACATTTGATGGTGTCCCATTAGTCTCTGAGGCTTTCTTCATTTTAGTTCACTAATTTTCTTTCTGTTCCTCAGACTAGATAGTTTCAATTTACTTATCTTGAAGTTCACTGAATCTTTCCTCTACAACTTCAGATCTACTGTCGTATCTCTCTAGAAAATATTGTTCTTTTCAACCCTGGAGTATTATTCAGTTCAGAATTTGGGGGAATTTTTAAAATACCCTTTCTACTGACATTTTCTATTTGGTGAGATATTATTCTCATACTGTCTCAATTGTTTAGACAGTTTTTTCTTTACGTCTTTGAACATCTTTATATTACTAATTCAAAATCTTTTGTCTAGTAAATTCAACATCTGGATTTTCTCAGAAATAATTTCTGCTAACATTTTGGCTCCATTTTCCTGTTTCTTTGTGCTTTTCATGGTTTTTTTGTTGGTAACTGGACATTTGAGGTAATATAATGTGGCAAACATGGAAATCAAGTTCTCTAGTCCCAACTCATCACCACCTAAGGTAGATGCATGTTAAACAGTTGCCATTGATTGTTTTTGACAAATGCTCTAGGGGTACAATCTTTCATATAGCGTACTCCTGAGTCATGTCTAATGAAATTACCCCTGAAAATAGAGATTTTCAGGGAGCTGCTCCACAGTCATAGAGGGATGCTTCTCTGGGGATGGAACTTTGGAGGCACTCTAAACCCATTCTGTCCTCTGCACTGACTGCTAGGCAACTAGATTTCACAGCCATTGAATTTCTGAGACTGTCGACTTTCAAAGTTGCCAGAAGCTGGCAAGGAAGTAATGGGCATGGGTCAACTTAAAATACAAAGCTTGCTATTTTACCAGAATTCAGCTGTTTTTTCTTTCAAATGCAACCATTGGTTTGTTGCAAGCCTTTGGTTAGTTTTCAGATTTCTGATGAAGTTGATTTAGAAAAATTCTGACAGTGTTCTTAATTTCATGCAGGAGCCAATTTTTATGATTCCACCATTCTAGAAATGATTCCCTTCTGCTTGTTTGTTCTGAAGCTCAGAGTTTTCCATTTGCTTCTTAATATTCGGTTTGCTACTTTCTATCTTGCTAAGTAAAATCATTTTTAGTAATTTTTAGAGTCCCCTACTCAATAGTCTATATTTCCAAACTGTGTATCAAAATTAGGATTATATGCTAAAGTGAAATATCTTATCCTTTCTGTTACTATATCTGCATCTTCTTCTCCATTAAACCAAACACTCATAAGCATGTATATGAACTTTTCCAACAATATTTGGATTGGCATTGAAATTAGAAATATATAGGCCTCAGTGTTTTCATGACACGAGCAGTTAATTATTGATGTCTGACTGCTATCTTTTTCATATAAAGATACTATTCAAGATTTATGTTTGTCAGCTTTCTATTATTGTAAACAATTTCCCAAGATAATAACTTAAAAGAGGGAAACATTTACTTGGGCTCACGATCTTAGCACTCTTGCTTTTGGACCTGGAGTAAGACCATGCATCATGGAAGAAGTACATGGTAGAGAGAGCTGCTCATCTCCTGGCAGCCAGGAAGCAAAAAGAAATTGATACCCCACAAATTCTTTAAGGGCATGCGCACAACAACATAAGATGGCTCACTAGTTCCCATCTTTTTTTTTTTTTTTTTTTTTCTTGTGGTTCTGGGGATTGAACCCAGGGACTTGTACATGTGAGGCAAGCACTCTACCAACTGAGCTACATCTCCAGCCAGGTCCCATCTTTTAAAGGTTCTACCACCTCCCTGTAGCACCATGGGCTGCACACCAATCTAACACATAGGAGTTTTAGGGGAGACACATATCCAAATCATTGCATTCTGCCCCTGATTCCCAAAGGCTTATGTCTGTCTCATAATGCAAAATGCATTCAATCTGTTTCCAAGAATCTCCAGTCTTAGCTATGCCAACTTTGCTGGTCCAGTGTCTCCTCTGAGACTCAAGGGAAACATAGCCATGAGCCCCTGTAAAAGTCAAGACAAGTTATACACTTCCAAGATACAACAGCACAGGTAAACATTTCCAATCTAAAAGTAGTAAATAGGCATGGAATGTAGGAATTAGATCAAAGGAAGGTCAATAAAAGATATATTTTAGAACCATTTTTGGCATATGACCTGAATAAACACTTCTGAAAAGAAGAAATACAAAAGGTGAATAAATATATGGGGAAAATTCTCAATATCATTAGCAATCAAGGAAATGCAATCAAAACTGTAATGAGATACCATCTTTCCCCAGTTAGAATGATTATTATGAAAAATCTCATAATAATGGTTGCTAGTGAGAGTGTGAATAAAAAGGAACCCTGTGAACAGTTGGTAGGAATATAAATTAGTACAACCACCATGGAAAATGGTATGGAGATTCCTCAAAGAAGCACAAATAGAACTACCATCCAGCAGTCACATTCCTGAGTACATATCCAAGTGAAATGAAATCAGCATACAAAAGAGATACCACTAACCCATATTTATTGCAGCACTGTTCGCAATAGCTAAGATATGTAATCAACCTAGGTACCTATCAACAGATGAGTAGACAAAGAAAATGTGATATATATATAAATAGAGAGATATGTCTGTATATACATCTATCTATACACACACACAATGGAGTATTCAGCCATAAAAAGAATGAAATTCTGTTGTTCGCAGCAAAATGGATGGTACTGGAGGACATCAAAGTATAACATTAAGCATAATAAACCAGTACAGAAAGACAAGTATTCTTGAGAATATGTGGAAACTGAAAGGAAAATTAATAAAAAGTTAACCTTAAAGTAAAAGAGGGATGCTTAGGGATTAGGAGGGGGAACAAGACTAAAGAAGGGTGTATGGACATAATTAATTCATGATATATGCATATATGGAATACCATAATAAATTGCACTAATCTACACAATAAAAAATTAAATTTTTTACAAGAAACTTTTCAATAAAACACTGATGATTCACTATAACAAAGTGTATGAGTTGTGATTTCCAGTAAGAAAAGATTTAATTGGTAGCTATTATATTTGAGCTACTGTAACAAAATACCATAGACCAAGTGACTTATAAACAACAGAAAATTCTTATGGTTCTGGAGGCTAGGAAATCAAGCCTGAAATCAAGGTGCTGGCATATTCTGTGTCTGATGAGGGCCTATTTCCTAGATCACAGATGATATCTTCTCTGTATCTTCACAGGGTGAAAGGGGCAAGGAAACATTGCAGCCATGATTGTGACCTTGCAACATGGCTTTGAGAAAGAGAATCTAAGCACATATGGTCCTCAATTAAAATGGTTTAACTTTAGGGTGGTGTTGAAACAGTACCCTTATGACTGTTCTGTTCTTTGCTTTCAGTACAATATTCACTGTATTACTTAAGACAGTCAAGACTTTGTTATAAAGTAGGACTTATGTTATATGATTTTGCCCAAATTTAGGCTAATATAATTATGCTTTAGTCAATTTAAGGTAGGACAGGATAAGCAGTGATGTTTGATAAATTAGGTATATTAAATATATTTTCAACTTAGGGCTTATTGGAATATAATCCCATTATAAATCAAGGAGCTCTGTAAACAAAGTAGGTTTTGTGAAATAACTCATTTCCCAGACCTATTTTTACTGACATGGGCACATTAGCTCATGTCTATAACTTTTGTACAGAAAGATTTCAAAACTACTCTGTCAGCTCAAGAGGCAGATAATATTGCTGAGGATAATTCTGTCCTGCCTACATGAAAACCACTCTGGGGAAGAAATGGTACATTACAGAAATACTTATCAGGAGAATGATCAAGACATTTTCTGTAGTAAGACCTGACAGACAAGGTGGAAGATAAAGCTAATATTAATTCAAAACAAACCTCTTGATGGAACTATGCTTCCCAACTTTTTTACAGTTTTACATTATTATAAACATTGAGATAAGAACATCTTAATTGTAGATGGAGAAGTTATGATTTATTCAGAATCTACATCAAATTTAGACAAGTAATGAAGTTTGCTATGTAAAATATGACCCTCAGAAAAGAATAAATGGTTTTCATTCAAGAAGATAAAAGCACAGTGCATAGAAACACACACTGGAACACAAGCAGATTCTCATAAACCACGTGTTTTTTGTCTTGTGCCTCCAGTATGTTAAGAGAATAGTAATAGCCAAATGGTCAAATTGTAGTGTCAAAATGTGAACCATTGACACATTAAACACTGGTTCCTTGCTGTATAACACCACCATACTTAAATGCCAATAGAGATATAATGGAGATGTGCTCTACAGACTTTTCCAGTATTCTAGAGAATGTATCCTTACCAACCATCACCCTCCCAAGGATGCTGGTTGTGAGGTTTGATGACAAAGACATTGTTTCCACATCAAGAGATTTGTAGTTCCCAGGCAGAATGATTTTAAGGAATTCATCTGTTACCATTAGTTTGTGGGACTGCTCTAGTCTACTTGGGGCTGCCATACCCCCAAAATACCATAAACTGGGTGACTTACATACATTTTCTTTCTCACAGCCTTGGAGCCAAGACCAAGATGCTGACAGGATTGATTCTTCTGAGGCCTATCTTGGTTTGTAGATAGTCACCTTCTCATTATGTCCCCACACAACCTTTTTCTCTGTCATATATGCTCCTGCTGTCTCTTCCTTTTCTTATAAAGACACTCGTCCCATTGATCAGGAATCTACCCTCATGACCTCATTCAACCATAATTGCTTCCTTAAAGGCCATATTTACAAGTACAGTATTGAGGGTGTAATTCAGTCCATAACATTCATACACTGTAGAACATCAATGTTGGTAAGTCTTGCCAGGTGACTTGACGTATGTATTTAGTTATGTAAGAGAATATAGTAATCAGTGGATACTGTAATAGGAAAAATGTATTTTGGGACCTTATACAAGTTTTTGTGGACCCCTGTAACAATGAAGGGATTCTTTGATCAACAAATCCTCATGAAATATCCAGTAAAAGTTTCTAAACTTCAGTTTGAAGAGCTCCAGATTGCTAGTAGTCCCCACAGTGATAAGCCTGATATGGAACTTCCTAAATGATTCTAGTGCCTGAACTGACTGCCTCCTGTTCTCCTTTCCAGCAGCCCACCTAGGACTCAGATAAATAAGCATACATTGATCTTGTCTTTGCATAAGACTCATTAAGGTTGTGGTATCTCAGTATGGCAGAGCCGGGATGAGGAACAATAGGAACAAACCCATGTCTTGGGACTGGGGTTTTGTGTGTCATGAAAGGGACTCAGTGGGCCTGCAGGTGATCCAGGACAGTTGGTGTTCTTAGCATAAGGAACTCTTTTTGTGCCACTATCCAAAAATGCATTTTAACCTTCTTTCCTCTTTGCTTCTTTTTCCCCATAGGTGATTCTAGACAAAGGTGGCCTATAAATAGGTTTGGTTTTGTGAGAAAAAGAAAAATCTGGGTTATAAGTCTTGATCATACCACTTACTAATTTATTTGACTTACTAGTTTATTTAACTTTAATTTACCAGTTATTATTTGTACATCAAATTCCTCCTTTGTCCAGTGAAAATAAGAATATCTACCCTCAGAGTTTTCATGTGGGCTTAATAAGATAATACACAAGCACCTACCATGAAGTTCAGAACAGGTATTCAGTTTTTAAAATTAGTTTTTCTCTTTCATGGTAGTGCCAAGTGGGAGAATGAAGACAAGGATAACAGGAGAAGGAAGAACAAAGGGAAAAATTAAAGTTTCTACTTTCACATAAGGTTTAGCATCATCATACTATAAGAGATTTATTTATAAACCTTAATGTCCTGCACTGCATGATGTAAATTAGGTACTATGCTAGGTAGTACTATAAGCATTGCATTTGAACCATTTAGATTATCATTACTGCCCTTATACCAAATAGTGACAAGTTAATTCCAAACTGATTAATTAAAATCACCTGTTGATATGTTAATAAATCTTACTGTTTTTAAAGGTACCAGAACTGTTTTGTGAACACTAATAGAATCCCCTTCCATCTTTCCATTGGCAATATTATTGAGTCTGAACTCCTTTGCCATTCATGATCTGACCCCTACTTCCTCCCTCAGCCCTAACCTCCCTCACCCTGCATCTTGACACTCACCCACAATGCCAGGCTCCCTTTATACTGAACTATTTTGAGTTTGTCTTTGCTGGACTCTCATACATGTGGTGAAATCTGGCTGAGATACACTTCCCCTCACTACCCAGTGAATTCCTGATTATTTTTTAGTTTTCCTGCAAATGCTTAATGAAATATCTCTTGTAGATATTGTCCTATTTACCAGGTATAGTTAATAAAGCAGCAGGCACATTAAGATTTCAGTAGTTAAGTGAATGAATCAGTACTCAATCTAATTGCAAATGATTACAATGATTTTCTATTTCATCTATAGTTGTGTAAGCTGTATATTTGCAAACCCTTTCTAAATAAGGGGAAAAAAGTAGAATAAGTATATTCTTCAGATCTAATATGGATCAAGTACTTCAGATCTAATATGGATCAAGATCTCCCTTCCTTCAACTGCTATGAGGGATTTTTAAGTGCCGGTGCAGCCACTACCATACCATTTTTGACTTGAGTTTTTCCAAAGGAAAAAAAATCAAATAAAATGATTACTATAATAATACAAAGAAGAAAATTCTCACAGAAAGAACTTTCCTATTAAATTTGGACCTAGTGAAAGTGAAAGTAAGCTTAGAAGGATGTTTTCAAAGATAGAAGATTTAGATTGTTTACATAAAACACCAAAAACTATGTTTTTCTAGAGAAACATCTCAAAAAGAGACATTAACAGTAAACCAAGCGATCACAACAAAATTGTGCAATCAGGTTGTTCCATTGAGCTTTTCCTTTTTGTAAAACTATTAACCTTCTGAAGAATTTTCTTTCAGGTGCATCTGCTTGCACAGAGAACAGGATCTAAAGGTGTAGTATAAAACACTTCTAAGAAAGTGAATGGTGTGTGAGCTTTTTTTTATTTGCTTCTCAAGTAATTTACTTTAAAAAATTTAACATCTGCTATTTTGAAGCTAATCTTAGTGTGTTGGATGTTCTTAACCATTTCACAGTCCCACAGTCTTTTATCTTGCTGCTCCTGCTGTCTTCCCACCACCCCTGGTTCCATTAGCAAACCCTGAGACAGCCTCAGACTTACCCAAGTACTGCTTTGGTTTCAGCTGCTCTTCTGCAAGAGGAAGTGAGTGTTGGGGGTTTCTCTGTGGCACAGTTGTGATAAAGCTGTGGTGGTCTTATCTCTCTTTTAGGTAGTGGCTCTTTATGACTATACAGCGAGCCGATCAGATGAACTAACCATCCATCGTGGAGACATTATCCGAGTGTTTTTCAAAGATAATGAAGACTGGTGGTATGGCAGCATAGGAAAGGGACAGGAAGGTTATTTTCCAGCTAATCATGTGGCTAGTGAAAGTAAGTTTTATGCTCCCTTCCTGGTTTACTAATATGGTCTAACTGATAGTCCAAGATCTTATCATTTTCTACCCTTTAGTTTACTGTCTTTGTAATCTTTGCATACATTTGCCAATGGGTATTGCTTTTCATACTCATGATGCAAACAAAACAAAACAAAACAAAAAACTAAAAAGAAAAAAGAGGAGGTACTATTATGTCCCAGAACTACTGCATTCTGTATTTGGAATGTTTGCTGATTGCACTCATCATCCCAGGGACCTGCCCTGTGGCTTCAGCTTTCTCCCTTAGCTCCTTTTACCCTGCCATTGACTTCACACAGTTTCATCAGCTCAGTGACTCCTCAGCTGACCAGCGTCCTCAGAACCCAACGTCCTCAGTTCTCCAACCCCCACTCTTCGATTTTGCACACCTCAGTCCTAGCTGGTTACCTGCTAAAACAAAAGGACAATAGGTTGTTTCATCTCAAGTACATTAAACCTTCCTCTGTGAAAGAAAAAAATGAACTAGAGAAGAAATTCCAAATACAATTTCTGAAAGCTATAGATTCATAGCCAGGCCTTGAGAGGTGAAAATAGAACTGACAGAACCTGAAAATAAAGACAATAATTGTTTTAGAAAGGGGAAATGTATGGTAATGCTTCTTCAGAAGAACGCCTCCTGTCAGCAGTTAGCTTGCAGTGTGGAGAAAGCACAACACCCAGGGGCCATGAAGACTACCTTCTAATACTAGCTCAGCAACTTACAAGGAGGTGCCACAGTTTCCTCTTGTGAAACAAAGAAATTGAGCTATATCAATTCTAACTTTCTTCCAGAAACACAGAAATCACATGATTCTGATTTGAAATGTAGTAAATGGAGAACACTGTTTAAATATTTTTTGTTAAGTCTTCTGTTTCCACAAAGAAGTAATTGTTACAAATAATGGTTGGTTTTCAGGCTAGTCTGTGAAACCCCATCTAACCCAAACCATGACTGAACAAAGGTACTATTGATTCCTAACCTAAGTTCTGAATTTTGAGAGCAAAAGAGATGGGAGAAAGGAGAATTTGTTTTCTCCTTGATTACTGAGTGCTGGTCTAAGTTTAGATAGAACTATCTTTTGCACCTTCGTACCACTGTCTGTACCCTAATCATTCCCAGTGCCCTTCTGCCCATTTTCTCAAGTGACCTCAAGTCTCATTGCAGATCCTTTCCCCAGCTTACCTGCCCCTTCAGCAAACTCCTCCCCTTTACAATGCTATGTATCTCCAAATTACCTACTTCCCTCTCTGGCAACATAATTCTTAATTATTTCTGTGCCACTTTTTAAATTATTTTTTTCCTAAATAACAAATGGCTGCTAGCTTTTAAATGTACTTCTCTTATAGGTATATATTTATGTTTAAAAGAGAACACATATGGAGAAAACTTAAGATGGAGTGGAAGGGAGAAATTTTAGGACAGGCTAATAACTGAGTACATGTAAGACAGCATTTAAGTCAAATAAACTCAGTACTTCTAACTTCCAGATTGTCAAAAATATCCATGTTTGCCTTCCTCTCCTTCTCAGTAATAGCTCTTGCACAGAATTGATAGCCAAGGTTAAAAAGGGGTAACTCCTGTTTAGAAATAAAGAGCTGCCATATAATCATAACCACTTTGGAGGATTTGGTAATTTTAACTAGGTATTATAATCCATTGTTCCCTTAAGAGTCAAGTGAAAACATTTACACTTTTTTTTTTCATTTGGAAATATAAGAAGGTTGTGTGTTTTCACAGATGGTGGTATTAGGTGCTTTAACTTCAGTTTAAAGCAATAACCTCTTAGGCTTACAAGTCTTGACAGGTTAGATATTTGGTCTAAAGTGAGTTAAATCTAATAAAATTTGTTTTTCTTTCATAATAATCAAGTCAAATCTCTGAAACATATTACAGTGATGGTTGATGGTTGCACACAGAATTAATTTCTTGTCTCAAGACCATCCTGCAAATGACAAAATTCCTTATTATATCCCAGAATAATTGATGTTTTCTTTTGGCATCAGTCACTGTTTCTTGAAAAAGCACTATAAAGGCCAAAATAAATGGGAGTAGTGGGGGGAAATCTTAGAATACCCACGAATATAATAATTCTCACACTTCATCAGAAGTTATTTCCTTTCCCTTTTATTCTGCTTTTTACTTGGGTTTAACAAAAACTGAACTGCCTGGTTTTTACACTTGAAAAAAAGACTCTCAGCAGCATATTCCACTCTAAAAATAGTAAGAGGAATTATCCCTGATCTTTATCTGAAGCCAAATATGCAAAGCAAATAATCTAAAGGAGTCTATATATATATATGAACAGAATCTGTACCCACTGTTCAATTGAGAACCATCTCCTTTAAGAGAACAGTACGGTGGCAGAAGATTACACCATTATTATGAAGGACTTATTCTCTTTGTATCTTAAGCCACTGGAAAGAAGAACATGATCAGCTTCCCTTAATCATATCTAACACCCTTTTCTGTAAGAGATAAAGAAACCCAATAATAATACCAACCCATATCCAAAGCCAGCTAATATATCTTACAATCTTAGTTGTATAGTTTTGATCAAATATAGTTTAACATTTTCTCCAATTCAGAGTTTCTTTTAACCAAAATAGATTTTTGTTTTAACTCTTTAAAATTCCCACATAGCTCTATGGATTCAATATCCTATGTAGATTTCATTGATGATATAGATTGGAATAGTAGATTGTAAGACTCTAAGATTCAACACTATAGATTCAACATCATTTATAGTCCTAAATCCATGCTTACTCATTTCATTCTGTCTTCCCAATTTATCTTGTCCCTGCACCTCTGCCTGGTAAAAACCTGCCTATTCAAAGTCCATCACACCCCCACATCTTCCTTTCAGCATTTTTAATCTCCATATCACTTTGTCTTTGTTGTTACTATCTTTCAAATAATACCACATTTTATTTTATATTGCAGTCACTTATGAACATGTCTATCCTTGACCAGATTGTAAGCTCCTTGAGAGCAAAACTGTCTTTTGATCATCTTTCTATCTCCAAAGTACCTAGCAGTCAACCTTACATACAACAGGTTCCTGGTGAATGTGTATTGAGATAAAATGAAGTAAGCATCTCTCTGACCATATTGTAAGTGAGAATGGTACTATCCTGCTGATTAAAATTGTTCAATCATAACTAATGTTTAAGACTACAAATTGGCATCATGAATAAGTGCTACATAGCTTGTTGCTATATCAAGGAATTGAACACTGAGTCCTCTTTAATTTCATATCTGCCCCCTCTATTCCTGTTACCCTCCTCGAAACAGTGCTTCTCAATTTATATACATGAATTACTTTTTCACTTCCAGCCCTATATCAAGAACTGCCTCCAGAGATAAAGGAGCGATCCCCTCCTTTAACCCCCAAGGAAAAAACCAAAACAGAAAAGCCCTCAGCAACTCCAAAGGTAATTGTTCTCAAAAATATGTGTTGCATATTAGTTTTTTTCACTCTCTCTGCATAAAATGTTCCTAATGTTCATGCTTGTAATCCTTCATTGTTCACATTACTATTTTTTTGATCTTTGCACCAACGTTATGAAATACATAAGGCAAATGTTGTTATAGCCATTTTCCAGATAAGGAAACTAAGGAGGCTCAGAGAAAATAAGTAGATCCCCCAAGTCACAGTCTTAGTTATGAAATGTTTTCCCAAAGTAGAACTCATGATATTAAGTATGATGCTGTTTCCACTCTATACTTGTTTCTTCAACTTTGATAACTGCTGCTACTGTCAGCCCCACCTAGGAGGTACACATTTAAGCTAGAGGTCACTGGAGTCCACACAGTAAATGTGTTCTCTCTTTCTGGAGTATTCCTTTTACTTGCCAGTAATCTAAAACACTTTCAAGTTTAACTGAATATGGATGTGTTATTAGTCAGATAAATGTGGGATATTTCTTTTTTGTTGTTGTTTTGTTTTGTCTGTGCCATCAGATTCCTCAGGGATATCATTCACTATTCTTTGGATTTTAGTAGTACTTCAGTGGAAAGATTTAATAAGCAGTGTCCCATCATGTATATATTGCTTATTATACTTGTTTTGTTAAGTGATAGTGGCTCTTGCCTTAGTCTGAGTAGCCTTACTGTTTCTTGACTGGTGAACTGACAGATATACCTTTTTTTTTTTTACAAATATCTTCAAGAAACATCATTATAATATCATGATAAAGTTATTTTGTCAGTTGAACCTGTCATGTATCATTCAGCCTTTGAACCTGTATTTATTGAGTTCCTACTTCCAGGCCAAATATTTTTAGTCCCCACCAAAACAGGAGTGAATAGACAAGATACTTGCCCTTCAGGAGCCCACAAGCTAATGGATGAGAAACTAGTGAGCAGGAAATTCCAGCAGACCCGGAACTATAAGGAGACCGTAGGCACAATACATTGGGAACACACTGGAAGAAAGCCTTTAATAAAATCTACTCTGGGGAGTCAAGAGTTCCCAGAGAGTTCAAGTGCTTGGCTTGAGACTTCTAAGATGGAAAAACATGTTCTGTGTAGATGAACTTAGAAAAACAATTGAGGGGAAAAAAATTCATAATACCTTATTTCAGTGACGTATGGTATGCAATGATTAGGTCTGA
This sequence comes from Sciurus carolinensis, assembly GCF_902686445.1. Lineage (NCBI taxonomy): Eukaryota > Metazoa > Chordata > Mammalia > Rodentia > Sciuridae > Sciurus > Sciurus carolinensis. The sequence continues at coordinate 30,032,195 of NC_062219.1, forward strand.
AGAACATGGAACATGGGTCTAATGGAGAGAGGACAAGAGAAATGCAGGAACCAGGTCATGGTGAACCTAGTGTACTGTGCTAAAACGCTTTGATTTTATCCTCCAGGCAATGGGGATTACTTGAAGGAGCTAACCCAGGGAGTGACATAAAAGGATTTGCATGTTAAAGAGATCATTTTAGGACCTGGGGATGTAACTCAGTGACAGAGTGCTTGCATGTGTGAGTCCCTGGGTTGGATCTGCAGCACTAGAGGTGGGGGTAGGTATTGTCTAGTGACAGCATAGTGGTTGGATAAGAGGTAACTAAGACCTAGTGCAAGGAAATTAGTTAGGAATCCATAGAAATAAAATATAAAAACCTGAACTAGTGCGAATAGAGGGGTCGGGAAATAAGGTATAATTGCCAGAATTTTCTGATTCAGTGGCTGTGATTAGTGAAGGAATGTAGGATTTTTCTAAGGATCCTAGCTTATTATATAGCTGAATAGATGGTGTTACTGCAGGAATTACTAAGCGAGCAAGGAAGATTTGAGGAGATAGAGACAAGGGACAATAAAGAGTAGGAGATAAGCTCAGTTTTAGACATCTCAATTTATTAGTGTCTGTAGTGCTACCAGATAGAAATATTTACCAAGGGTCAGAAATGCAGGATTGAATTTTGAGACAAGATTGAGCTTCAAAATCAAATGAAGAGTAATTAGTATATTCATTGTATTATATCAGTAGGTAGAAGCTTGTAATAGAGACAATGGCTCAGAAAGAGTGTTGTCAAGTTCTAAGAGACAGCCAAAGGTAAAACTCAGTTGAACACTAGTGTAAGGGAATTCAAAGAAAAAGAAAATGATTAAGAAAAATAGTTAAAAGAAAGAAAAAAAAAATGTGCCTTGGAAGCTAGGAAAGGTTCAAGGACAGTATAGTCATAAATAGCCAAGCACGTAGTACTCAAGAGGATCCTGGTAGCTCTGCACCAGTATCAGTGGAGTAATGAGGATTAAGGGTAGATTAAAAATTGAATGGAACCTCAGCAAGGGAACTCATGGATGTCATTCTCAACACTTCACTTAAAAGAATTAAAAGAGATTGAACAGTGTTTAGAAGGGTGACCGGGCATTTAGGAGTGAATTTTTTTTTTAAATATTGGAGAGACATATAAAATTATATATTAAGGAGACAAAGCCAATGAACATGTTCAAGATCCATAAAAGACACCAACAATACAGGTGGATCTTGGAGGAAGTAGGAAGGTTTTTTTGTTGTTGTTTTGTTTTATTTTTTAATCAGAAAGAGGTTGATAGATGAGCTTTGACTTAGAAGACTAGTTCTCACTTAATGGTGATTTTTGCCTCGCAGGAGACATTTGGCAATGTTTAGCGACATTTTTTGTTATTTCACCTAGAAGGAGGGGGGGTACTACTGGCATCTAGTGGATAGAGGTCATGGATGTTGCTAAACCTTCTAGAATGCAGAGGACAGCTCCCTTCAACAAAGAAATATCTAGCAAAAAATGTCAGCAGCGCTGAGCTTAGAGCAATACCTTTCTAAGGCAAGTAAATATGTATGATAATGAAAATAAGTTGATATAGTTGAAGTACAGAAATTAAGAATATCTTTGTGTTCTCCAAAATAGAAATCAAAGTCCACTTCTAATATAAGGGACAAAGGAATGAGATAGGGTCTCAAGAGAAAAAGAGACCATTTGAATTACCTCCAAGGAAAGTAGGAGCAGGAGCTCATTTGGGAAACGTAAAAAGATTTCTCAATAATTCTGGGAACTGCTGTTTGGATACCATAAAAATGTAGTTTCACAATTCTCTGTTGTATTTTTTTTTCTTCAGTGGTGCTCAGTATCTTGAGCATAGGAGTGGAGAAGGCAAATTCAGTTTGATATGGATTTGAACTTGTGTGTATGTTAAAGGAACCAGAGGGTAAAAGATTTGATAGCCTTGGTAAGAGTCACTGGGGTGATATACCATAAAGGATCAGTCAGATTGAAGAAGATGGAGAATCAAGAGAAGATTGACAGACTTAGAAAACTAGGTTCCCTGCAAGGTTGCAGAAAGCTGTCCCTAGAGGTGAGGCATAGAGGTGTACAGTAAAGGATTTAGCAAGCTACAGCAACTGTGGTGTTTTTAAGGCCAGAAACTCTCTTGCGTATTTAATATTTCATGTATCAAGCACTCCAGGTTATGATTGATAGAGTGTGCATCAGAACTGAAGTGAAATTAAAGGATACATTATTAAAATTGAGCTGGTTGAGGAACTAGGACCCAGAGTATTGGACAGCTTATTCTCTTCAAATTAACATTCCAAGGTGATAGAAGGAATTGGTTTATAGAGGAAACTGATGAAGCAGGAGCCATATGTCCTTAATTATTGTGTTAGAGCAGAGGTCTCATCCTTGGCCCATGTTGCAGTCACCTAAGGAATTAAAAAATTCTGAATACTGGTGACCATCACCACACCCCACAGATTGATTTAATTGGTCTAGAATGGAACGACAGTTTTCCAGGTGATTTTAATGTGGCAGTCAACACTAAGAACCATAGTGTTAGAGTGACCACAGGTCCAAATGTGGGTAGCAGCCACAAAGATGAGTAGAGGGTGTTATAGCGAGGTGTTAGACATCTGAAGAGAAGTGCTTTGGAAGTGCAGTAGCCTAAAATCAGCAGAAGAGAGCTAAGAGGAAGCCAGTGTTAACTCCTGGCTTCCATGGTTCACAGTTGGATATGTGCAAAAACAACCTGCGCTACAAGGAACTGAAAGAAAGGGAAAATGATTTCTTAGTATAACAACAGTTTCAAGTAACAGCAAGAATATAAAGTGATGGTTGCCTACAACAATTTGAGTACTACAAAGAATACAGTCAAAAGAACTGGCAAGGCAAGAATTGAAATTCAACTATCTACAAATGTTACATGTGTAAAATTACCCATTGTTCAGAATTTGGCATCAGATTTAAGAATTTAGGCAGATGCTTGTCTTATCAGGCTGTTATAACAAATCTGCAATAGACCAATGGCTTAAACAACAAACATATATTTCTTACAGCTCTAGAGAATGGGAAATCCAAACTCAAGGTGCTGATAGATCCAGGGTCTGATGAAGGCCAGCTTTCTGGTTTTCAGCTCTGTTGCATTCTCACAAGGCAGAGGGCAGAGAGAGAAATCTCTCTTGTGTCTCTTCTTATTAAAGCACTAATCTCATTCTTGAGGACTCCACCCTCATGACCTCATTACCTCCCAAAACTATCACATGGAGGGTTAGAATTTCAACATATGATTTCATGGAGAAACAAGCATGCAACTCAACTCGTAATAATGCTAATTTGTACACCCTAAAAACATTTAATGCAGTGGAATCATCCATAACATTGGCATGGGGAGTCATGATAGCTAACATGTTTAGTCTATATCAAAAACTACATGCAATATTATGAAAATATGGTCTTTACTTGTGGTGACTTACTGATATCCCTGACTCCGCATCATGCTGAAATCAAGGCTTTCTAACCCCACCTCTAAACGTATTCTTATTCAGTACCCATGAATTAATTCTGCCTGAGCCAGAGGAAATTAAAGGCACTCCTGCTATTTGAATACTGTAATGTTGATATTGTCCTTCCTCTTCCTGTCTCCTAGAAGAAGAGATATATTCAAGATTCTGACACATTTACCAACAGAGCAGGTGTGTTCCTCTGTGATCCCCAGTGTGCCTGTGTTCCGGAGGATAGAGACCTCTTACTCAATTCCAAGATTCCCCAATTCTCACTACTGAGCCACTCCTCTACTTAGATGGATTCTCAGCATCATGGTCTCAGTTTACAGTGTAGTTGATTTGGGGATTTTGTGTGACTTTTTTCCTTATAGACTGATCTCCATGCTTCAGACATACCTTTACATTCATCTTAGCAGATCAGTTCTTCAGATAACTATCTTGACCCTTCACTGTCTACTTCAGGCTAATCTCACTGATGTCCAAACCCTAATTCTAATAGAGCTCAAGGAACTTATAGACATGCAAAATAAATAAAATAAAAAAGCACTGTGACACAAACCTGGCCAATTGTGCAGGTAAAGACAATATGCATCATTGACTAGGTGGGTGGAGGAAATAAATAAATAACTTTTAAAAATAAAAAACAGGTAAGGCTGGGGACAGAGCTAACATGCACGAGGCCGTGATTTCAATCCCCAGCAGTGAAAAAATAATAATAGAGAAATAAAATAGGTAAAACAAAAATGTTCAGAGGATAATACATTTAGGCAAAGGAATAGTTAAGCCCTCATGGAGGGAATGAAACTTGAATCAGGCTTTGAAGTTTAAAATACATGGATTTCTTTAGTTGAAGAAAATTATTTGATCTGCTTTAACTGAATCCATGAGTTAGAATAGAATTCTACAGGGGGCTGAGTTGTTCAGTATAGAGCACTTGTGTGGCATGCACAAGGCCCTGGATTTGATCCCTGGTCCTGCAGGAAAAAGAATGACTCGGGGAAGTGGTAGGGGGAGAGAAGTGGGGAGGAGGAAGAGAGAATTCTGCACTTATTTCTTCTCCTAAGATATAGTATATGTATATTAGACTGTTTTACTTCCCTGTAGGACAAAGTGTAAGAAATGATCTGTTTACGTAAAAAGAAGTCCCTGAGAAACATAATGTAGGCCCCATTAAAATGCTGTTGTTACATGGAGTTATGAAGCTAACAGCAAACCCTTGAGAAATATGACACTGAACTTCCTTAGTACCTGGCTAGTTACATTTTAAGTTTAGTTCCTTTATCAAAATATTTATGATTTGATTTGATCAAGATCCTGCCTTATAAGCCTACCAGATGTTTAAATTCATGTGCAAGTTTTATTATCACATGTGAGATACATTTCTTAGAAAGAACTTGAAAAGTAATCTCTTATAAATGACTTGGATTGTGTAGCGTCTGAGTTCATAGAATTGTAGAATTAATGTCAGGGAAAAGATGTTAGAGATCATCCCTGATGATTCTAGTCAACTCCTTCATTTTAGAAATGAAAATTGAGATCCAGAAAGTTAAGAGATTCATTCAAAATGACCCTGCTAATTAGAATAATGGCCTCAGTACTCTCAGGCCAGTTCCCTTCTTCCTCCACCCACCTAGTCAATGATGCATATTGTCTTTACCTGTACAATTGGCCAGGTTTGTGTCACAGTGCTTTTTTACATTCCTCTTTTATGTTTGTTTCATTGTGCCCTTTTTCATGTGGAAGTTCTAAATAGTGTGTTCTGTATGCTTTTCACTTTTGTTTTTGAGACAGTCTTGATGTATTGCCCAGGCTGGCTGCAAATTCCTGGGTTCTAGCAATCCTCCTGCTTCAGCCTGCTGAGTAGCTGGACTAGTCTCATATCTGTGCCCAGTCCTGTGCTTTTTTTCCTAAAAGAAAAAAGGAAAGAAACCTCTTTCTTTTTAAAAATTATTTTTATTCAAACTGTAGAATAAGAAGCAAAATTATGCCTTTTAACAGCTAGGTAGCTGCCACCTCTCAAAAATTTATCCAAATGGAGCACACCTGCTCTATTGGTAAATGTGCCGGGCATGTTCCAGCATTTCATCTGGCTTATTGAAATGTTGGTGGGTGATGGCAACATTGGTTGCTGATGCTTCCACTGCACAAGGAGGGAGCGAGGTTTGAATTATTCCTGAGGGTAGGCCGGAGAGTCCCCAGACAAATCAGTAACTACTTATACAACAAGGGAGTAGGAGTAGGAGAGTGTCTTCCTCGAGGCTCATTCCAGAACATTTTTACCAGTACATGCTATAAACTTCCATCTAATAGAAAAGAGAATATTGGTGCTACCAGAGAGAAAAGAAACTTGGAAGCTTTGGGGAGAAACAAAGTAGTGGTGACAGCTGGATTTTATTCTTTGTTTATATTTCAGACTCTTTTCATTTGTTTATTTTTTTGCTTTTTAGACCTTTCATTTATTTTTCTTTTTTATTTATTGGTACATTATTATAATCATATGTACTAGTGGTATTCATTATGCTATATTCATACATTAACATAACATTATTTGATCAGTCTCATTTCCCAGTACCTTCCCTTCCCCTGCTTTCTCTCCCACTGATCAACAAGTGATGCTATGTCCATGTGCAAATATACCACAATGAATCTTGCTCATATATATAATGTTCTAATTAAAATTAACAATAATCGAAGAGATGAGTAGAAATCATTGGACCTTTTATTTTTATTTATTTATTTATTTATTTTGTGCTGGGGGTTGAACTCAGGGCCTTGTGCTTACAAGGCAAGCACTCTACCGACTGAGCTATCTCCCCAGCCCTGGACCTTTTATTTTTGTTAGCCTAATTATTAATCTATATGATTCATTAATTTGGAGAGGAAAAGTATTGTTAATTTTTAAAATTTGTTTAAATTTTTTAAAGTTCTTCTACTATAAAAGTAATGTATACTCATGCTTTTAAAACTTCAGCCAATAAAGAGTAGTATAAAATGAAAAATAAGCCTTTGCCATGCTGTCACATTCATTCTAACAGTTTCTCACATATCCTTCTAAAAAGTATTCTCTGCATGTAAGAACATACATACCTATATTAATGTTGACTTGTTTTTATGAAACTAGGATTGTTCTTGATATTCTTTTTTATCAATATATCTCTGATATATTTTTGAATTATGTCAAGTTACTAAAATATATCAGGTGCAGTGGCACACACATATACTCCCAGCCACTTGAGATTCTGAGGCAGGAGGATCTTAAGTTTGAGACCAGCCTGGGCAACTTAGCAAGACCCTGTCTCATAAAATAAAAAGGAATGGAAATGTAGTTCAGCGTAGAGCACTTGCTTAGCATGTACAATGCCCTGGGTTTATTCCCCATAACCACCAAAAAAAAAAAAAAAAAATTGCTCAGATTTTTTTTTTTAATTTCTGAACATGCTTAGTTTGTTTTTCTCTATTTCCATCTAAAAAACAAAACTCATAGTTGAACGGTTCCTTTTACTTTGTGTTCAACATTGATACAACTAAGTGTGTTTTTGTATAATTGCCAGATGTAGAATAATAATTATGCATAGGAATGTTAGATTATTTCTGAAAATGTGGAGTAATTACTATGATGTTTTACTTATGTACTTTTCTAAAAACTCAATATATATATAATAATTATTGGTTTTACTATTCTAGGATAATTATAAAAATAATCCATTATAGCTTATCTTCACATGAGGAGAAGAGTGTTTTGATTATTTTCAGTATTTTACTAGACATGTCGAGTCAATAAGAGCAAGCTGGCTTAATTCAAAAGGGCTGACTCCTCAACCAAAGTACACACTCTAATTATATTCAGATACAGCTGTTTTCTTATCTAATCCAAAACAAGAAAAGAGAACCCAAAAGGGGACAATTCCATGGTAGTTCCTCTTCCAGCCAAACATACCTACACAAAATGTTAGGTTAATGGTTCTGTCAACCTCTTAGAAAAACAGTAGACAATAAATAGATTACCTTCAATATTCATGGGTTTCTCAAACCTCTTGGACAAACAGTAGGCAATAAATAGATTACCTTCAGTATTTATGGGTTTCTCTCAGTCTTCAGAGTACGTAAAATTGTGCTGTATAACACTGTTGTCAAAAATCATTTTATATAGCCAGGGACAGTGGTACATGTCTTTAATATGAGCGACTCAGGAGACTGAAGCAGGAGGATCACAAGTTCAAGGCCATCCTCAGCAACGTAGCAAGACCCTGTCTCAAAATTTAAAAAATAAAAAAAAAGGATATAACTTAGTGTTAGAACATACCTGGGTTCAATTCCTAATACTGTGACTAATAAGAAGAATAAATAAATCATTTTACGTAGAAAAAAAAATTCCAAATGCTGTTCCTGACCAGAAGTAAATTCACATGATTCTCAATCCTAATAATAATGACTGTATTATTGTGTTAAGACCAACAACAAATTTATAATAAACGTTGTTGATTTTTTGGTGTGGTAAAATGGATTTTCCAAATATAGAAAATTAGTTACTATACAAAATCTTTGAAAACAAATTCACAGTTATTGCCTTCTTCCTTTTGCTAAAGAATAACATGTATTTAGGACTAGGGATGTGGTTCAGTGGTAAAGTGCTTGACTGAGTTGCCAAGGCTCCAGGTTCAATCCCAGCACCACCAAAAAAATAATAATAATAATAATATGTATTTATATTTTACATTAGTTTTTATTTTTACTTCAGTAATTCTGTTTGTCAGAGAAAATGTAGTGAATTAGCTCTAATTTTTTATATATATTAAATAAAAATTAACGTATGCTTAGATCTACTTTAAAGTTCCAGGAATATTTGAAGTTTTCTTCCTTTCTCAGAAGAGAACTAAATCAAAACTAACAGTATATAGTTAGGATAGTGATAAAAGTGAACTAAAATCTTAATTATAAGGAAATTAAAGCTGTTTTTAGTATTCCATGAGAATTTCAATGCAGACAACACTGATGTTTTTTTCTTTCATTATAATTGATTTAAGTAACTTTGTAACAACTATTTTAACAAAAAAGTTTTTTTAAAATGTATATTAATTTTATATAAGTGCTATTTATATTTGAAATAACATGTGAGTCTAAGGTCTAGAGAAAGAACATTCCCACAAAGAAAGGAGGTGGGACTCCATTGAGAAGACAGCAGCAGAACCAATGAGAGTCACCTCGCACCCAGATTCCACTCCCAATATTGAAGGCCTACATGTACTACATGGAGGGATGCCAAAAGCTTCCAGAGGTTCATGGAGCATCTCTCCTACCCTGATAGGGACCCACAGAGTCTTAACTCTTGAAAGTTTAGGGGCTAGTTTTGCTGCTCCTTCCCTTTTTACTTTTATACATGTGCTCTGCCATTGTATTGGGATGTGTACCTCAACCCCTGCATTCTCCTTTGAGGCAGTTGTTCTCCATGTTTCCAGGACTCTGTGACCCTCAACAGAGTGATATGCAAGCAACTTGTCTTCTCATTCTGTCTAGCCTGGGGCAGGACCCAAAGGGTTGCCAGGGGTTCTGAAATAAAGGGGCTATGAGAGAGTCCCTCTGTAGCGTTACCCCAAAACTATATTTAAAGAATTTTTCTTGATGTCTTTCTCACCCCATTAATTAAATTTTATACAAATTAATATACAGGTGAAATTATTTTCCTATTTAGTAACCCGCCTTTTAATTACTTCTTATTTGAGTCTGAATTCAGCTTCTATCACATCTCATTTTCTTATACAGATCTTCCATTTAAACTCAGAGAATGGTATAAATTCTTAATAAAGATTTCATGATTTTTCTAATAAACAGTGATAAGTTTAGAGGGCATTTTTCACATTTCTCAGTGTTATAAGCAGTGAACATTTTGTGCTTTTATAAAAAGCATTGATAGACTTATCTAAGGGAAGTATCTTTGAATGATGACTATATTTAAAGTATAAAAGAAGTGATATTACACTGGATCAAGTGTGTACCACTTGGCCCAGCACACTCTCTGACATGCTCTGTTGTTTGATAGAATAATATCGTATTTGCTGCTCGTGATATTTTCAAAGAATAACCTAAATGTCAGTAACATTTCTCTGAAAATGTGTTACAGATCTAAAGTGCGAAAGATATAATTGGGAGAACTTCCCACCAATCATTCTGTCATAAATTGTCCTTTAGATAGTGGCAGAATTGATTATCAGTCACTCTGTCTTCTGACTTGACAAGCAGCATGACCTTTTTCTGGAAGTTCTCTAAGAGTGTAGCTCTGCCGTCCTCTTGCTTTGTCAGCCACTCTATTTGAGGGTTTCTCAGCCTTGGCACTATTGGCATTTGGGACTGATAAGGCTTCACTATTGGGGAAATGTTCATTGTAGGATGTTTAACAGCATCATTGGCCTGTACTCACAAGATGCCAGAAGCATCTCTTCCCAGTCATTATAATTAAAAATAAGTTCCATACATTGCCAAATTTCCCCTAAGGGTCAAAATAATCCCCCTAACTCCCAAGTTAAGAATCATTGTTCTATTTTAATAGAAACATATGTGATATATATATTAGAATAAGAGTTTTTCCATTAAATTACAATTTTTTTCATTTTAAGATTTTGTTAATAAAATTTTGCTCTTATTATTGCATTACCTGCAAGGGTAGGAGCAGTGATGTTGAAGTTATAGAGCCCTCTGCCTAAAAACAACAGCTTGGGCTACAGCTTAGTGGTAGAACACTTGCCTAATGTGTATGAAGCCCTGGACAAGGGTGGGGGTTGTCACATAAAGATGGATCCAGCTGTTTGAGGCTCCAGGTGATGAGTAGATACAAAATATGTCAATTAATTTTAAATATCTATTGACTACTGTTTATTTCCTTTGCTTAAGAAATTAACTATGCTCATCTTTGTATAAACAATGGAAAATTAACCATGTGCTAATGTTCTGGTTATTATTACTGTGGTTATAATGATCACTATTTTGACATGGTTCTCCTTTAGGTAACATAAAAAGGGAAGAACCTAGTGTCTCTTATCCAGACAAAGCATTCATACAATAATATCTTTTTCAAACTATTGGAAGAAATTTGCTTTAATAACTTTTACTTAAACTTTTTTGTACTTATAAGTCTTTTCTCTTTCTAAAACCTGTTACTGCTTCCCCACCACTGTAGATGTATTGAGTAGTGCCTCTTGCATACTTATCTTAACACAGAGGATTTCCTGGTGATGCCACTGACCTGATTTGGGAAGAACTATTCTCTAGTGATGGGGATTAGTAGTAGGGATAGTTCAGATCCAAAAGAGGAAATGAATTATCTAAATGATAGCTCAGTTTGCAGGAATTGTAAAATATGGGGTGACGTTCTGGTGTTTCCTGCAATCTTGGTTATCTACAAGATTTCATTCTTCCCAAACCAGATCATTTGAGAATGCTGGGAAATAAGTGCATGGAAACAGCTTTATTTAGCAGTTTGATGCCAGAGCATGAAGAGCACTTGGAATGTGTAACTCATTTCACCAGCCCCCAGCCTAAGAGCAAACTGTCCATTTTTCTCACTTCTGCTCTGGTGTTTAATCATTGCTTTAAAAAAAAATCACATTTGCCTGTCTCTATGTTGGGTTTGTGATTGATTGCATCAGTGAGGCCATGGTCTTTGTCATCTTTTTTTTTTTTTTTCTTTCCGTTTGACTCATACCCCAGTTCTCTGTGGCACCTGATCAAAAAATAATTTCTGAAGCTGCTAACCTCTTATTCCAAGTTAACTTTGGCTCCTGCTTTCTTGAAGAGATGCCATCTAAAATGAACTCCCTCAAATTTTCAACCCACTTTATCTATATTTCTATAATTTTACTCTCCTTCTGTGACTGTTTTGGGGTATGGAAAAAAGAAGTGACCTTTCTATGGCAGACCTCTCTACTTGAGTTTTTGATCATTTTTCCCTCTCACATTCTTCTGGCCCTTACCCATAATTCCCCATCCTCTCTCCCCCACCTGCTTTGGCATCTTCATTGCTTAATCATTTAAAACATATTGAATGCCTGTTCTTTTTCTAGGCACTATGTTAGAATAGAGCCTGGATGGTGAAATGGTCAATAAATCAGAAGTAGATCTGCATTTAATCTAATGGGTGAAAGTGACTTTAGTGTTAAAGTGTCACAAAACTAAACATATAAACAATAAAAGGATAGTGGTGGGAAACTCGGAGGCCATTTGTTGAGAAATAGGTGAATTGGTTTTTAAGAGGAACCATATAGTTTTTAAGGAATACATTTGAATAGCACATGCAGCCAGGCATGGTGGCACACACCTATTATCCCAGCGGCTCCAGAGCCTGAGGCAGGAAGATCAGAAGTTCAAAGCCAGTCTCAGCAATTAGGCAAGGCCTAAGCAACTTAGTGAAACCCTGTCTCTAAATAAAATGTAAAAAGGGCTGGGAATGTGGCTTGGTGGTTAAGTGCCCCTGAGTTTAATCTCCAGTAACCAAAAAAAGAAAGAAAGAAAAAGAGAGAGCATGTGCAAAAGTCTAACCTGGCTCAATATTGCATCATGACTGGAGATTAGGATGCAAGGTTGAAAGGAGAAAGAGTTGAACCTGAAAAAAATGAACAGAATCAAGAGGGTCCTTGTATGTCATATTAAAGAGCAGGAATTTATTCTGAGGATAGGAGGAAGCCATTTGAAGCATCCTAAAGCTCATTCTAGGTCTGGGTATGTAGCTCAACAGTAGAGCATGTGTTTAGTTTTTGTGCTTAGCATTGGTTCAGTCCCTGACACCAACAAAGACCAAATAAGCTCATCTAGAAACTCTGTAAATATTGAAAAAAGCAGCTGGGTTCCATGGCGTAAGCCTTTAATCAAAACCAGCAGCTCGGGAGACTAAGGCTGGAAGATCTTGAATTCGAAGCCAGCCTCAGCCTAAGAGAGGCACTAAGCAATTCACTGAGACCCTGCCTCTAAATAAAAACACAAATTAGGACTGGGGATGTGACTCAGTAGTCGAGTATCCCTGAGTTCAATCCCTGGTACCCCCAAAAAGCATAGATTGGAAAAAGCAGTTAGGAAATAAGACCAGTGGGGGCTGTTGCAATAATCCAAGCCAGAAATAATGAGGAGCAAGAATTTGGTGACTAAATCCATGTGAAGGAAAAGAATTGTAGGGTTTTCATTTGAACATCTAAGAATTTAAAACACAGAATGTGTGCAGTAGCCAGTTGCAGATATCTTGCAGGCCTGAGACTCAGGAGAGATTTGCTAGAAGCTCAGGTTTACAAGGTGTTTTGATGAAATGGATGAATCAAGTGTGTTTTCAGATAAACTGTTGTGCTGAAACTAGCTTAACTGAAAAGCAAAACAATTGCCCAGTCATTTTGAAGAAAACACAAGATCCCAGTTCAGACTTTTTATTTGGAAATCCTTAGCGTAAATGTACTTGTTACATAGGAATAGAGGAGTTTAGAGAAGGAAAAGGGTAAATGTAGAAGGCAGGCCTAAAGGAACATGAATATTTTAAGAGCGAACTGAAGACAGAGAACTTGGGGAGAATGGTGCTGTATAAAAGCTACTGCCTGATACATCCTCTGCTCTCTGCCCATAGCAGTCTCCATTCTTCCATTGTCCAGTCTGTAATGTGCCTTTTACCTGCCTGCTGGAGATACCTTCTTAAAATAGAAAGAAAGTCATGTGATATGTCAGCACAGAAATCAACTTTAGTTGGTTCTGTATTTTTCATGGAGTCCAGTTCTCTTTTAAGTTTTTAATGTAGGTCTTACTGCTCAATGGTAGAAGTTTTGATCTGTTTTTCCTTATCTTCCAAACCATCCTTCTGAATATGTTGCCTTTAAAGACATATCCCTCAAACCTTTGCTCACTCTACTTTCTCAAATTGTTACCTTTTTTTCCTTCTCCAGTTATCAGAATGTCATTCACCCCCTCAGATCTAGTTAGATGCTCTGTCCTCTGAATCCTTCTCAAAAACCTCCATTCCTAAGTTAAGGCCTCTCTTCCTTTATTTCCATGCATTTTCCCCCCCTAGTTGGTTATTTACACACCTTTTCCTCATGGTCAGAGAACAGGGGCTCCTGCTCACTCAGGTTTGCATCCATAGGGTGTCTAACACAGTGCAAAGCTCTTAGAGTGGGACTCCGTATGTATTAGGTTTTGGTTTTGGCATGATAAGTATCCAAAACTATAATCATGAAATCAAAGTGGTCTTTGCTCTGTTACAAATATGGTTCTAGAAATCACATCTCAATGCAGAGGATTTTTTTTAAAGGGAGAGTATTATAGTTGAAGGATTTAGCATCAAATAAATCAGATACATCATCAGTAATAAATTCTAAAATCAAAATCAACTCCAAACTAGATGAATATATCAAACTTTGCTCCTTGAAACAGAATTTAGCAATCAAGGAAACCTTGTAAGAGCTCACCTAGTCTAGTGGTTTTCAAACTGTTGTCTATAGAGGGCTCTCAGGATAGGACTGGGTACTCAGGGGGTGCCAGGCCATGCAAACCCTAATTTCACCTAGAGTGATTTTATTTTCTCATGTTTATTTATATATGAGACTTTCAAACAAAGTCGTATTGGAAAGAAGTTTGCTATTACATCAGTTTGAAAACACTAGCATAACCTTCAGACTACTTCTGTATTGTTGGAACTCTGGGCCTCCATTTCCTCATCTGCAAAATAAGAGAATGGTGCTATGATAGCTTGTGCTTTTATGCTAAGCCCCCTTATTCCTTTCCAAGGGAAAAAAAAAAAAAACCAAGAGAGGTTAAGTGACTTACTCAGGCCTCACAGAGTTACTAACAGAACCAGAACTAGAATTTAACTACCAACCTTGACATTTTTCCTCTCATGCATCATTTTTTTAAAAATTCCTAAAAAGCAGATATAAGCAAACTATAGATATTATTTAGAAAAGATAGATATATGAGCACATATATAAGCTGCATATTAAAATGAGCTATACCATGTAATATATTTGCCTTATTTAAAGCTGGTATGCTAGCTACAACCTGCATTGATTAAACATTTACCTGATTTTATGTTCATTCTCCAAGTTTATAGAAATATTTGGGTTAGTTGTTTGCATGGCCCATTTCTCTTTTATGAAGCAATTTATGAGTTGTTTTCTTCTTGATAAATCTTCACATAATCAGTGGAAGCATTTAAAATCATTTCATTAATCATTCTTTCATGTTTAAGTCTCATTGCATCTAAATTGAAAAGCATCCCTAAGAAGTTGTGAGGTTTTGGGAAGTAAGAGTCTCTAGATTCTGCTCCTTTCATTCATCTTCTTCACTTTGCTCATCTTCCTCTCTTCATCCCCTCCTCTCCAAATCAAGGGTATCCATGAAGAGGAAACGAAGTCACAAAACAACTGTCTGAGAGGTGTGTGTGGAAAGGAGGGAAAGAAGGGCAGTCATGCTCCTTGGCCTTGTTGATGTTGGGGGGCATTTATGGGCTGATCGCATTGCAGCCTTGGGGGCTTTTTTGTTTAAAGATAAAATAAAACAGCTCACAGAGACACCTCCTTCTTCCCCCTCCTTCTGCCTCCATGAGTCACTACCCATATGGCGCTGCTGCTGAGACCAAGGAATGAGTGAGTAAAGGTGTTTAGAAGTGAAGTATTGGTCCTAATTAAATAAGTGTCCTTTGCAAATAAGTGTTAAAACTTTGAAATATGGATCCCTTACTAATTTAGAATTTATAGGATTTGAAGATAGGCTAAGGCATCTTTTACATTATAAAAAAGGAATTGGGTGTGTCAGTCATAGTAATGTAGTAATATGGTAGAAAAGATGGCAGGGAACAACCTACCTAAAACAAACTTTCTAAGGATATCACAGCATCCATTGCAAATGAACAAACTGTTACAGGCAGGATTGGTAAGACCTGCCCATGGCAACATGGTATAGCTTTGACTTAACAGTGATGCATAATGCAGTCTGACTTCTCTCCCCTGGACCTCTTGAATAGGTTCAAATTGATAATAACATCTGATCAGAGCTATATGTCAAGTTCTTTTCTTAAAAAATCTGGTAGTTTTACCAAGTTTCATATACATGACATCTATCTGTGGTAAGATGTTGCACTTATCATGAGCACAGACACAGAAATATTTATTTCATGTAAAGAATAAAGCATCTTACCTTTAATTTGATTACTGTGTTTAGAATTTATTTCATAAGCCTGTAAAGGAACCAGAGAAATTATGTTGATGATTAATGCTTTGTGAGTTAAGTTTTGATGGTTTTCTTTGCTTGTTGCTCTATTGGATGAGAGCAGACAGACTATTCTGCAATTTGCGTTAATCCTTGAATTTGAAATTTTCCATTTGTATGTACTTCTTTCCAAAACATATTTCAACTGAGTCTAATCAACTTCCCTAGAGAAAAATCCATGAGTCTTTGGTTCTTTTGTTGTTGGGGGTCACTTACTACAATACCCACCTTTAACCTCTAAGTCTTCTCATTCTTTAATTCTTTATTAATTGCTTGATTTAAAGTTATATGGCTAATAATAATAATCACATAATTAGGGTGCAGAAAAGCATAACATCCTCTTGAAATCTTTATGATAAGCAAAGTAATACTTGTTTAAAAATACTCAGTGCCAAATCTTGCAGAAATCTAATTTCAAAGGAGGATATCTAAAAGGCACAATGAACTTCTTTAGAGATAACACTGGGAAAGCATTAGTTACTAATCAAAACCGAAAGAAAATGTTGTAATCCTTTTCTTTCATTTCATTTTATTTTGTTTTGTTTTCTGAATTTTTAAATTTAAATAATTATGTAGATGTCTACCTCATATATAATTGAAAATTTTAATAACAATATATATTTTCTTGGGAAATATGAAATGAATCCTTTCCATAACATCTAATTTTCTCTTTAAAAAAACTTTTGCAATCTGTTTTATAGCAACATTGGATTGATTTATAAAATACTATTTATCATTCAAATACTGTTTCCCACAGTACACTTTCATTTGGAGCTCATATTTATTCTAGAAGCATCCAACACTCAAGAGTATAATTTGGTACCACAGAAAGTACTTATTTGTTTTTCTCACAAAGTTGCCATTAATAAAACAAGATACACTAAACACATTTTGTAAAAGATTTAAAGAACTTTCAAATTCAAAATCTTGCACACAGTTCCATAAGAATCACTATAAAAATATGGAAACTACTGAAGATAACAAAGGAAAGATGCAATGTTGAAAGATAAGGTTAGCACTTTTGTAATACACCACATAATATTAGATTTATAATATACCACAAAATATTTAGACTGATAAACAAGCCATATTTTTTGCCATACATCTGAAAGCCGATTTTGTTTATAAAGAGGGCTTACAATATCAGGAGAACTGCTTCCTTGGTTTTCCAGAAGAGTGAATATTTTTCTTGATAGACATTGCATTCTGACATAGACATTCTTATTCAGAACGGGTATGTTCTCTCCTCATTCAGGAAGTTGGTAGGTTTTCAGCATGTGAATATTGACTGGGTTTTCTTCCCTCATTTTTGACTAACTACTTTTCTTCTTCCACAGCAGTCAGTCAATAAGGACAAGTCCCAGGATTTCAGACTGGGCTCACAATCAGTGACACAGTAAGCAACTTTTCTTTCTAAATAATTTGCAGTGATAAATAGTTAAGGTTTGTGTCTGTTTTTTGTTACTGTTTTTTAGGATAATTTCTCCATTTCCTATTTTCTTTGTGTATGATCATACTACAAGTTAAAATTCAGATAAATGATTTTGAAATGAGTTTAACGAGTTTACACTGAAGTGAAAATTTGTTGGACCTTGAGAATGTGTCTTATTTCAAAACCATAATAATTGACATTAAATAATAGCACACTAAACTTTCAAGGACCTGTTTTGTCATTTACTTTTGTTTGAGTAACATATTGAAATAATATCAGCTGAAAAGAAGTGATATGGTAAAGTAAATATGCCTCAATATAGGCATTAAATAAAAAGAATAATACTCAACTCATCATCATTGTATATTGTCTCTAACTGCTTAACAAGTTTGAGTAACTTATTTCGAGGTATTTAAAAGATCTCTGGGGAAGGTTTTATATATAGATATATTTGGAACTTACTATGTCACAATATATAAAAAGAAAATCTATCTAATCTCAAAAAATTTTACATCAAAACCTTCCCAAAATATTTCTCAATTTTTGTCATTTAAGATTATCTTTTGGACCTAATATTAAGCCCAAACTGCACATTCATACTATATTACTAACAAACTATAACATGAGTGTAATGACTGTGATGTGCCCTCCACCGCCCCCAACATACACATGGGTGCATGCTTACTGACATGTGCACACACAATCCCTGCTGAATTTCCTGCAGGAAAGCATTAATTCAAATTAACCCTGCTATGTACTTTGAGACTTTGAAGAATAATTTGTCTCTCCTTCAAAAAGTTCTGATTCAAATTACAGTAGTTTACTGGAATTGTCAAATAAAGCCATGCAGTTTTTCACAAGACAGTATTTCATTCTACAGATGCAAGATGTGTAATTTTTAAATGGGTTTTAAAAGAGTCACAAAATTATAACCTAGATGATACCTTAGAAATTCTTTCTATAACCTCTGTTTTTGTAGTAGAGCAAAGCACACACTTAATCAGAGCATGGACCAAGACCTAAATCTCCTGATTCTCAGACTACTTGGTTTTTTGTTTGTCTCTTCTTTAACTGGATTCAGTATCCTTAGGAAGGTATCATTTTGTAGGGTTTTTTTTTTGTTGTTGTTGTTGTTGAAAGATAAGATCTACTTGATAAATATATATTTAGCCCTGTATAGCTTCAGAGTACATTCACCCGTGTTTTCACATTTGATCCTCACAACATCCCTGAGAGAGAGACTGTATAGTATCCTGACCCCTGTTTTACCAATAGAGAAAAAAAGATCTGAAAACCTATGACCTGGGTTCCTGGATGTGGTATGTGGCAGATGCAGTACCAGAACACAGGTCCTCTTGATTCCAGGCTGCTCTTCTTTCCTTGCTCTCCCTCCACCTGTCCCACAGTACAGACACATACCCCAGGTCTCTCAGTTTTTTGTTTTTATCTGCCAAGTATGTTTTTAGTTCTAATTTATGAAAATTTAAATTTTACATAATAGTAGATAGTATAGTCACTGACCCTAAAGCGCTTATACCCAATGACAAATTACACATATAGAAAACAAACTGATAGAAGGACTGACTGTTTCAGCAACCAAATCAATAACTATATTAATACCTTTGAGGAACAATGATCTGTCTTTGAACATGTTTTATAAATTTTTTTAGAACTTGGGCTGGGGAATGTAGTTCAGTGGTAGAACACTTGCCTCGCTTGTCCGTGAGGCCCTGAGTTTAATCCCCAGGACTTCAAAAACAAAAACAAAGAAACAAAACTTTTTACTAAATATTATGTAAATGAAAGCGTGTATAGACATATACCACACTCTGACTGAATTGAGTAGCTATTCTCAGTTGATACACAGATCCATACCATGCCCTCCAAATTAAAGTTCAGTGTCATAGACATCTCAGTTTTTAAAGGTTGTCAGGGTAGCTTAGCTTCTCTTTTTGCATAGAACTCACGTAAGAATTTTCTGGAATTTTTTAGTTTCATAAGAAAATTGGGTATGTCCATATGCACCAGTTTATCTAAAGTCTTTGGACTCTCCCTGTACTTATAATTTCTTAGAAGTAAGAATGAATTAAGTTGTCAAGTTGATGATAGAATACTGTAGCCTGGTATATACAAATGAGTCCATTGTACCCCAGTAAATGGACAAAGGTTAATTTTTTGTTTGTTTCTTATCCTATTCTTTTTGTGTGTATGTGTGTGGCGGCGGGGGGGGGGGGGGGGGTCCAGTCACTTTTGTGCACACTTACATTCATTTTAATAAAGCCACACTTTATTTTTAGGATATCAAGGAGAAACTTTTATAGCTTAATTTTCTTGAAAGTCTTGAATTTTCACCTTTTGTACTTCATGTATGTTCTTCATTTATTAACTGATGCCCAAGTTGGAGTTTGTAATGAAGTTTCTATAAAATCCTTAATAAGTAATACTAGTATTCCCTAGTTAAAATCCTTAATAAGTAATACTAGAATTCCCTAGGTATTCACATATTCTATATTGAGTTTTGTTGAGTTTTGTTTTTCTGGTTTTTAACATTAGAAGGCTTTATGCCACTAAAAGCTTTGGTCAGAGAGATTAATTCAGATGATCAATCTTACTGAAGTCCTTTATTTTTAAATGCTCAAATGCCAACTAAATAAATGAACTATATAGCACAGCCATCAGTACCAAGTAACCCATCACCTCTCCACTATATATATTTATCCATCTTTATTTATTTATTTATAACATTCCTATTCTAGGCTTATTTCTTTTTTCTACATAAGGATCACTTGCAACTTTTCTAAGTTGTTTATTATCCAATTTTCAGCCTTTATCTTGCTCGTCATCCTCGTTTCTGAAACCAAAACCATCCATTGTCCCATGTGACACCACAGAGTACTCAGCTCTGAGCTTGGTGCATTGAGAGATATAAAAAAGTATCACAGGGAAGATGAGGAAATAGAAGGAAACAAAGTATATAATTGGGTAGAAAATGGTGTGAAACATGTTGTAATTACAGAAAAAGAGGAGTCAAGTCGCTTGGGAAGGCCGTAGGGGGGAGTAAGGCTTAAATTGAGCTTTGACATCAATGGGGCATTTGCTTGTGATGCAGGAAGGAAGCAGGTATTTCAGACTGAAGAAGCAAATCACAGTAAAGATAGGAGAAGCTAGCAAAGGGGGAGCGGGGGTGGGAGGAAAATCACTAATTGGTGGTTTGGGGTTGGGGATTTGCAAAGAGAGAAAAATATCAGGCTAGAAATTATGCTCTTAAAGAATCTAGTGTGAGGGAATTTGGGAGCAGCAGATGATGGGAAGGTGAGACTAGGAGACATATCATGCTGCATTTGCCCAGCATTTTACATGAGCAAACCAGGCTCATGTATAGTCAGGAATTTGGTCTTGTTCTAGACTTTGATGCTGCTAATAGAAAGAGGAAAATCAGGAACATTATTTCCAGGTGAACAGTAGTGGTTCATTTGTGAGAATCAATCCAGTGAAGGAAATGTTGATCATCTATTCTCTGCACTAGGCATCTGTTCTCTGTACCTAGGTATTGTGCTAGATGCTGAAATGCACTAATAAATGGTATACAGTATGCATCTTGGAGGAGTGCTCAGTGTGGCAAGGAAAATAGACTTCCTTCATTTGTGTACTCATTTGCTAAGTTGAGATTTACTGAACATCTACCATGTCTCAATGTTCTAGGCACTAGGAACACAACAGTAAACACAAAAATCCTGGCCATAGAGAACTAACATTTTGCTGGGCACTGTACCTTACATTTGTAATCCCAGCAGCTAGGGAGGCTGAGGCAGGAGGATTGCAAGTTCAAAGCCAGCCTCAACAAAATGAGGCCCTAAGCAACTCAGGGAGACCCTGTCTCTAAATAAAATACAAAATAGACCTGGGGATATGGCTCAGTGGTTGAGTATCCCTGAATTGAATTCCTGGTACCAAAAATTAAAAAGATAAAAAGATAACATTTTGTTTGCTTATATGTAAAAGAAGTTAAATGTCTATGGAGAAAAATAAACCATGGGTAGGGAGAGGAAAATATAAAGCCTGCAGTTGTAAATAGGAGTGATAGAGAAGATCTCACTAAGAAGAGTGGAAGGAAAAAGGGAAATGAGTGATGTGAACATGTGAACATGTGGAGAGCAAGTGTTAAGAACCCTGAGACAGGAGCATACCTGGTATCCAAAGGAACAGAAAGGAAATTGCTGGAGTTTCTGGAGTAAAGTAAGCTATTAGGAAAGAGTATATGAGATCAGGAAAAGTAGCAAGACCTTATAAACTATTGTAAGACTTTTGACTTTTACACTAAATGAAATAGGAGGCCATTAAAAGAGGAAATGACTTAGAATTTAACAAGATCATTCTGACATTTCAGGTAAGTATAGCCATTTATGGACATGTATGAAACCAGAGAAACCAGTTAACATAATATTGAAGTTGACAGTACCTTGAAAAAGAGTGGTAACGATGGAATCAGTAAGAAGAGATCAAATTTTGTGTACACATGTATATTTCTAATACTTTTAATGAGATATA
Organism: Sciurus carolinensis; assembly: GCF_902686445.1. Lineage (NCBI taxonomy): Eukaryota > Metazoa > Chordata > Mammalia > Rodentia > Sciuridae > Sciurus > Sciurus carolinensis. The sequence continues at coordinate 30,053,898 of NC_062219.1, forward strand.
CTAGATGTACAATAAATTGCACATATTTAAAGTATAGTGTAAGTTTGACATAGGTACACCCCCATGAACCACCACAAGTAAATCTCCTCAAGAGTTCTCACATTCTTTTTATAATCTCTCTCTTCTACTGCTTCCCTTCCCTAACTTTCATCCCCTTGCAATTACCAATCATTTCTTTCTCACTTTCTAAAGTTTTAAATACCACAATTTGTTTTACTCCTTTGCCTATTGATGGGTCTTTGGATTGTTTCCAGCTTGAAGTCATTACAAATAAAACTTATATTCACATTTGTGTTCAAGTCTTTTTGTGAACATTTGCTTTCAGTTTTCTTGGGCAAAATATATGGGAATGGTATAGCTGGATCATATAGTTGGTTTATGCTTAACTTTTTAAGAAACTACCACATTGTTTTCCAAATATGTTTTCTATTTGATCATACCATTTTACAGTCCTACCAGTATGTATGAGAGTTCCACTTCCTCACCAATACATGGTATGGTCAGTCTTTGTAATTTTAGCCATTCTAATGTATAGATGTATCTCATTGTGGTTTGAATTTGCATATCTAACAACTAATAATGTCTAACATTGTTTTATGTGCTTATCTTCCACACATATATCTTCTTTGGTCAAATGTCTGTTCAAATCTTTTGCCCAATTTTTATTAGGTTGTTTTAATATTACTAAGTTTTGAAAGCAATTATACATTCTGTTTTTTTACTCTCAGATATGTGATTTGTAGATATTTTTCTCAGTCTCTGGTTTGCCTTTTTATTCTCTGAACAGTGGTTTTTGCAGAGCAGACTTTTTTATTTTGATGAAATCCACTTTCATCAATTACTTTCTTTTATAAATTATACTATAGTATCTAAGAAACCTTTGTCAACCCAAAAGTTTTCTCCTATGTTTTCTTGTAGAAGTTTTACAGTTGGAGTTAGTTTTTGTGCACAGTTTGAGGTTTGGAGCAGAATTCTCATTTTATGTTTTTTCTTTCATTTTTTTTTTCTTTTTTTGATTGTTATTTTTTGTTTTGGGGATTCTTATTTGTTTTTTACATTTGGATATGCAGTTGTTCTCATGTCATTTTGTTGAAAAATAATCCTATCTCAACTTAATGAATGGCCTTGGCATACTTATTGAAAGTCAATATCTGTGCAGGTCTATATTTGGACTATTTTTGATACACTTCCCTGCGATGACCACATTATGCTACTATCACATTATCTTGATTAAGATAGTTTTATAATATGTTTTGAAATCAAGTAGTATTAGTCCTCCAGGTTTTTCCTTTTCCAAGTTGGCTTGGCTATTTAAGGTTTTTTTGCATTTCCACATAATTTTGGAAATCAGCTTGTCAATTTCTGCAGGAATGCCTACTGGAATTTCAGCTGCTATTGCATTAAATCCATAACTAGTTTTGGAAAAATAGACATGTTAACAAATTTCTCTTAATTCTACACTATCCTTAATTTCTCTCAGTGAAGTTTTGTAGTTTTCAGTGTATTGGTCTTGAATGTATTTGGTTGATCTGTTCCTATATATTTCATGTAGAAATAAATTGCTTTTAAATTTCAATTTATGATTGTTCGTTGCTAGTTTATAGAAATGCTACTGGTTGCTGAATATTGATTTTGCATTGTGCCATCTTACTAACCTCACTTGTCAGTATTAGTAGTTTTTTAGTAGATTCTCCCAGATTTTTTACATAGACCATCATGCAAAACAAAACTGTTCTATTTCTTCCTTCACAATCTGGTGGTTCTTTATTTCCTTTTCTTGCCTTATTGCACTGGAAAAATTTCAGTATGAAGTTGACTGGAAATGATAAGAGAGCACATTCTTGTCTTGTTCCTGGTTTTGTGGGAAATGAGTAGGAAAGCATTCAGTCTCATTATTAAAGAACAATGTTACCATATGTTTTTTATAAATACCTTTTACCAATAGTTTTCTTCATTTGTTAGTTTGTTGGCAGTTTTTAGCAGGAATAGATGTTAGATTCTTGTCAAATGCTTTTCCTACATCTATTAAGTACTGTCTGCCCTTTGTATCCATGGGTTTTGTATCTGCTGGTTCCACATCTGTTGAAGATCAAAAATATTTGAGAGAAAAAAATTACACCTGTACTGAAAATATATAGACTATTTTCTTGTCATTATTCCCTATACAATGTAGTATAAGAACTGCACAGCATTTACATTGTAATCATTGCTATAAGTAATCTAGAGATGATTTAAAGTAGGGTGTGCATAGGTTATATGCAAATACCATCATTTTTTATAAGGGACTTGAGCATTTGCAGATCCCATAAGGGATTTGGAAGGACAACAGTAATCATATAATTTTTCTTTTTTAATTTTTTAATAAAGTGGATTACATTAATTTTTTTCAAACACTAATAACCAATCTTCCATTTGTGGGACAAATTCTACTCAATAGTGGTGTGTTATCCTTTTTATAAATTGTTGAATTGATTTGATAAATTTTATTTAGAATTATATACATTTTGTTTGTGAAGAACATGGATCTGTAGTTTTCTTTTCCTGTAATGTCTCAGTCTAGTTTTGATAATGGGATAATACTGGTCTCCTGGAATGAGTTGGAAAGAATTCCCAGTTTTTCAGTTTTATGGAAGAATATTTATAGATGTAATATTACTTCTTCTTTACTGATATTTTCTATTTACTACAGTGGCATAGCCACATCAATGTTTATACAGTGTTTTACTTCTTTACTGATATTTTCCATTTAGTATGACATTGTTCTCATACTTTCATTCTTTAGAAATGATTTCCTTTATAATTTGTGGATTTCGAGTTTTAGTCCTATATGTCCAGTGTCTGGGCTTTCTCAGGGAGAACTTTTGTTCATTGCTAGTGGGAACAGGCACTGTTCTGGCCTACGGTAATGTCCTCAGGTGCATGTGCTTGTTAGTACTCTGCTGAGTACGTGAAGAGGAACCTTTGCAGATCTTCAGGCTCTCTCACCATGAAGTTCTCTTCCTCTCCTTTTGTCATTCTGTGAACTCTAGCCAACTTGAACTCCCCAGAGTCTCAGCTCTCATTAAGGTAGTCTCCTTCCTAGGACCTTACCTGGAAATTCTCAAGACACCACATTGTATGCTTATCATATTCATTTTCCTTCTTTGAGGGATCATTGTCCTTAATTGCTTGTGAGTCAGTATCTTGAAAATTATTGTTTCTTATATTTTGTCTAGCTTTTCTTGTTGTTGTTTTAGATGAAAGGTAAATCTGGTCCTGATTGCACCATTTTGGCTTTCAGCAAAAGGTCAGATTTTATATGTATTTGCAAGGCAGCTTTTTAATAGATTGGCAGAGATGAAAAGAGAACAGGATCACTACTGTCTGATCTTCCCCTGTGATCAGGAAAAGTTAAAAATGTATGGCAGCATTTTAAGCTTCTACAACCATATAGAGATGGGGTGAACAAGAAAAGAACAACCTAGAAATCAAGGGGGATAGTAGGAGCTAAGACATAAAAATGTGGAAGTTCATGGCACACCCTCTGGCCAACAAATGTATACACCTGGCAGAGAGGTCAGAAACCAGGGCTGTGAGCCACATAGAGTCCTGATATCTTTAGTTAAGTCCTCAGTGTGTATGTGTGTGATTTTATTATTCATCCAAATACTAGAAGCTTTGACCTATAAGAAATGGAAATGTCTGACTTTCCTTGAAAATAATTCAAAATTCTAGACCACAGTTCTGCATTTTCTCATGACATCTATCAGCTGGAGTTGAAATAGTGAAGTTTCCCCTTTACATGGGTCATCTGTTCTCCAGTTTGCCACAGTCCACTATATTGTTATTGCTGTTAGTATTATCCTTGACTTGCTTCCCTTATTACCTTATCACCCTGGCTTCCACAGACATTTGAGCTTTTACTTCAGAGCTCGTATATTGTTTCCTTGGAGATAAAGCTGAAAGGGTGAACTTCATTAGGTTTTATTCTTATAATTTGTAACCTTTCCATTCTCACTCATCTTGACTTCTTTTAATTACTTCATTTAATTACTTCTAGGGCTGCCATAAAGGAATACCACAAACTTGGGGGTAGATTAAAAAATGTGATATATATACACAATAGAGTATTACTCAGCTGTAAAGAAGAATTAACTTTATGACATTTGCCAGCAAATAGATGGATCTGGAGACTATCATGCTAAGTGTAGTAAGCCAGTCCCAAAAAAACCAAAGGTCAAATGTTTTCTCTAATAGGTGAAAGCTAACCCACAATAAGGGGGATAGGGGAGGAGAAGAATAGAAGTGCAGTAGATTAGATATTGAGGAATGGAGGAAAGGGAGCGGGGATAAGCAAAGGAAAGACAGTGGAATAAATCTGACATAGTTTTGCCATGTACATATATGAAAACAACGCAGTAAATCCTACCACCATTTATATCCATAAGAATGGGACTCTAACTAGAATAAGATATATTCCATGCTTGTATAATTATATCAAAATGGATTCTGCTGTCATATATGACTAAAAAGAACCAATAAGAAAAACAATGTGCTTAGAAGGAAAATCTAAATTAATTAAATTTTCAAAACTTGTTAACTACACATTCAGATCTGCTGGCATAATATGTATGACCATAGCTATATTCAATAATATTTTATGCTACTTATAAGAATAAAGGTATACAATTTTGATACTACTCTGTAGTATTACAATAACAATTCAGTTTCTACATATGTAAAATCTGTTGATAGGATATGATGGCAAACCTTAATACATGTAGTTATAGAAAAACATCCATTTTTCAAATGTTTCGTTTGACAGATCCTCTGTATTGTGTCTTATTAGAGAAAGGTCTAACAATGAGAGGCAGTTTTTAAATTAGTGTCAATATTTGCAAAAATCATGTAGGCATCTCATTTGTCATTACTATACATGTTGTAAATGATGTAGTTTAACTTTAAATGTGGTTTTTAATAATTTTCTATGAAAAAATTAAAAATGAAAAAGACACTTGTCATTATTGGGTTAGGGCCCTACCCTCATGACCTTCTTTAACTTTAATTACCTCCCTAAGGGTCCCTGTCTCCAAATGCAGTCACATTAGGGGTTAGGGCTTTAACATGAATTTTGAGAGAATATAGTTTCACCTATAAGAACCCTGTTCAGTCCTACTAATTACCAGATTTTGAAATTCTTACATCTTCTTTAAGCTCTACTTCAGTGTTTCCCATCATTCCTGGACATTCTAAAGGAAAGATGTGATCTCCTTTTTTCAGTTTCCCCTGTTTCATTGTTTTTATGTTCTTTTTCCTAACATAAATGCACCACTATGTATTCCCATGTAACTACAGTTACATGGTTTTGTTACCATTGGGTTATTTGAAAGGCTCCATTGCCCATTCAACAAGTCAGGATGTTATAGCTCTCATATGCACAAACTTCCTTCTCTTCTTTCTGGCTTTGAAGAATATTCTGTATGTTTACATGTGTATGTGTGTGTGTTTCCATCTAAGTTGATAAAACTTTTTGGGTTTCTCAAGCATCAAATGTTTTTTCAGAGAACAGATGAAATTTGTTTTATTCTTCTCCCTTCATGGAGGTTAAGAGGCAACTCTGTCTCCCATAGATAATCCCTTTTACAATTCTACCACACAGTCTTCTTACTCAGATCCTCACACTTATCCTCCTTTTCATTCCCACTGCCCCTTCCCCAGATCAAAGCTTCCTCTGAATTATGTCAGCAGCTTTCTTAAACTGCTCCTTGTCCCTGTCTTTCACTCCTGTAGTTCTGAAATGGGCAAAGAACAGAGCCGTGAGGACCGAGGACACAGAACGGACTTGCAGGTGAAGAAGAATGAGCAAACAAGCCGAAAAGTCACCCTAATAGAGGTAAGAGGAAAACCAAAAGTTGTGTTGTACAGTCAGTAGAGAAAGACTTAGGAAGGTACGGTCAGTAATGACAAATGCCAGAGAGAAGAGAAGTGATACAAGGACTGATAAATGCCTTTTGGGATTTATGGCCAACAGGCCATTTGTGGCCTTGGAGTAGATAGTTGGGTTTTTTGTTTGTTTGTTACTGGGGATCCAACCAAGAGGCTTAGTCACAGGGTCACATCTCCAGCCCTTTTCATTTTTTTTTATTTTGAGACAGGGTCTCACTAAGTTGCTTAGGGCCTTTCTAAGTTGCTGAGGCTGACCTTGAACTTGCAATCCTCCTGCCTCAGCTTCCCAAATCACTGGGATTACAGGTGTGTGCCACCACACCCAACTGGAAAAGATAGTTTTGATGGAGAGTCCTGGAAACATAAATTAAGTGTCATTAACCTCAATGGAAAAGACTGTCAGAATATCCTTCCTTTTCAAAACTCCAAAGGAAAGACTGAGCAGTAACTAGTAGGAAGCCCTGGGTATGAAGAAGATCCTTGTAAAGAGGCTGGTGACAAGAACATTCACAAACTCAGAGAGTAGAACCACCTGTGGAGGAGCCCTTCAAGGTGTGGGAACCTGGGCATAACCCCTGAGTCCTGAAAAAAGACGAAATTGTGTTCGCCTCTGAGATGGGAGAGTGGAGAGGTGTGTTTGAATGACATTTTCTGGTAGGGCATGAAGGACTTGGGAATAAAATCCTAGCAAAAGATCTTATTTTCTCTTTAAGTAGAAGTAAAATTGGCCTGCCTGGTCTCAGTACCCCATGCCTGTAATTTCGTCAACTCAGGAGGTGCAAGCAGGAGGATTACAAGTTTGAGTCCAGCTTGGGCAATTTAACCTGGCCCTCAGCAACTCAGTGAGACAATCTTAAAATAAAAAATGAAAAGGGCTTGGGATGTAGCTCAGTGGTAAAGTGCCCCTGGGTTCAATCCCCAGTATCCCAAAAAAAGAAAGAAATCAAGTTGATTTGTTGAACGTGAAATGTTATAGCCCTCTGTTCATGTCCACATGTACGATTTTATCACTCTCCTGAAACTGAATTCAAATTTCCCATAAGTATTCTTCATTTTTTTTGTTGTTGTTGTTTTTTCTTTTTGTTTGTGTGTGGTACTGGGGACTGAACCAGCGTTGAACTGCATCCCCAGTCCTTTTTATTTTTTATTTTGAGACAGTCTCACTAAATTGCCCAAATTAGCCTCAAACTTGATCCTCCTTACTCAGCCTCCTGAGTAGCTGGTAGCCATCAGCTCAACTCCATAAAGTATTTTTATTTTTTTGTTTTTGTTTTTGTTTCAGGGCTGAGGACTGAACTCAGGGCCTTGTGCATACTAGGCAGGCCTCTGCCACTGAGCTAAATTCCCAACCCCTCCATAAAGTATTTTTTAATTTCATTTGTAGCCCCAGGTACAGTGGCACATGACTGTAATCCCTGCTACTCAGGAAGCTAAGGCAGGAGAGTCTGAAGTTCAAGGACAGCCTGGGCAACTAAAAAGGGTGGGCTGTAGCTTGGTGGTATAGCACCCTGATTCAAAAATATTTTAATTGTAAAAAAATAAAATGTAATTGTACAGAAAGCATATATATGAATAGTTGTATAATCATGGGTTAAACATTGATACCAGAATTAGAAAACATTGAGATGTTGAGATGTGTCTGTGCTGTTGCTGAGGCAGGTCTCAAACTCCTAGAGTTAAGTGATCATCCTGTTTCAGCCTCCTACATAGCTAGGACTACAGGCGTATACTTCTGTCCCCAGCTAGGAAACATTTTGAAACTGATTTTTAAATTTAAGTAATAGAAACTTTAAAATTAGGCATTTCAAAAAGAAAAAAAGGCCATAAAATTCTTAAATGAACAATAACCTGGAATGGAGAAGATATACATGCATACAGGATTTATACCCATAACACACAGAAAGCTCTAAGATACTAAGGAAAAGAAATGCATCCATAGAAAAATTGTCAAAGGATGTACACAGGACAAAGAAGTAAGTGGTAATGAACATGAACAGTGTTTACCTTCCAGTGATCAAATTTAATGCAAATTAAAATCATAAAATAACATGTTTTTCCCCCTCACAAAATGGTAGCAAATTTCAAAACTCAGGATATCCAGTACTGACAAAAATATGGGTAAGTGGGTATCCTTTTACACTGTTGGTAATAGTATAAGATTGACCTGTTCTTTGTGAAGGACAGTTTGTTACATTTTTTAATGAAAAGTTCTCAAAATTTGTATATAGCCAGGCACAATGGTGAATGCCTATAGTCCCAATGACTGGGGAGGCTAAGGCAGGAGGATCATTTGAGGCCAGCTGTCCATTCATAACATGACTCCATCACAGAACAAACAAAAAGTTTATGTACTTTGACCTGACAGTTTTAATTTAAGGAGTCTACTGTAGGAAGATACTCAAGTACAAATGGAAAGATTTGGTTAAAAGTTGATAAAAATCAGAAAAGGTGTTTTAAGAACAGAATTTAAAAAGCTCAACTTTCATGAATAAAGGACTGATTAAGTTATATATTTAAATGACTAGTTTCATGTGGTCATTATTATATTATGGAAGTGTTTTATGGACATGGAAAAGAGTATAATAGATCTTAAGTTAAAAAGATGAATATAAAATAGTTTTATGTTATAGACATAAAATACTGAAAAATATACATCAGAAGATGGTAGTTATCTGAGTGGTGAGATTGTAGTGATTTCTTTATTTATGTACTTTCTTATTTGTCTACTCATGTATACATACTACTTTATCATTTCTTTGAAAATGGAAGTAATTTCAGAAATTCTATAATATAGTCTCTTCTTTCTACTCTTAAGACACCAAGGTCTCAGTCACAAGCACCAAGTATCTGAACTAGGATGAGGTCTCCTGGCTCTAAGTTCAGGATGGTTGTTACCCATCATTTGTTATCTCTGATTAGACTGCAAGGTTGTAGTGCTTGTGGGCAGAGGTCGGAACACGTACACATTTTCTCCCAGCACCTACGTGGTGTCTGACCACAAAAGCTCACCTTCAGGGAATATATATTGGATTGAATTTCTTGTGGGATAGGACCCAGGATTTTTCTGAATCTTATTTTTTACATATAAAACACACACGCACACACACACACACACACACACACACACCTATTTTTATATTCATTTTCATAATCTTGCTACACAGATTTCTTTTTTCTTTTCATCTGAAATACCTTTAAAAATGCCCTTGCTTTGTTACTTCTTCCTCTGTTAGCTGTGGGGACACTTACGCCTCCAAGAAGGAAGGATCTGGATTTGTTCCTGTCGTTTAGGTTAGATGATCTCTCTTTCCCTCTTAAGCAAACCCCTGCTGTCTCACAGCTCGCAGGTGACTGTGCTGTCAGCAGATGTCATGCCAAGCACCACTCTTGCTTTTCAGTAGTCAGAGGTGCACACTTGACTATCTCTGCTCTTGTACCTTTATTCTGTCCCTTTTCTCCCCTTCATGGGTAGCCTTTGTCATTTTCTGTCCAATGTGTTTCTTCCTGCTCTTAGTCAGAATCATTTTTCTTAAAGATGTTCTCTTTGCTGCCTACTTCAGCTTTTTCTAGTGAAATTTCTTTTTGGTTCCCCCTCCTGAGGGTCCTTCTGGCTTCTCTGTTTACGTCTCACAGTGCAGTCTCCACCTGATTAATTTAACTTGTCCTACATATTCTGCACCTGCAGGATCCATCTCACTAATTTCCAGCTGTTCTTCTCCCCTTGTCTCCCCTTCCCTTTTCTGTTTTTCTTCTTCTTTTTTCTCCTACCACTACCACGAGCTCCTCCTCTCATTTTGTTTTGTGTTGTTCTTCCTCTAAGATCCTTCTACCTTCCTCTGTCCTTTGCAGAAGTTTTTAGGGTCTCTATGTGACTTGTGCCCTGCACCAATTTGAATTTAAAAACACTTTCTTTTCCATTTTTACCAGACCCTAACTTAAGTTTTACATAATTTTCCTGTGTAGATGCAGGGATGGCCCCTGCTGATCTTGTATCTTGTCATGCCATATCTATATTATTTTTTTATACTCAGCTTCAGGTGCTTTCATGAGCTATCTTGAACATATTTTGGGGCTTCTATATGTAATACAAGCTTACCCATGTAGCTCCATCTAACAAAGTTAAAATCAGAAAACTTGTACTGACAATTTTTTTCTCTTTATGTAAATTTTTCTTGCATGAAAAAATAATGTCACCATTTACTTAAGATTGGACCTGTTCCTAAAAGCACAGATGTTCACTGACCTGCCTGAGCCCTAGGGAGAGCGCTTAAGTAGTGGTCTGCTCCACCCTTTCCTGCCACGTATGCCAACCAGAGCTTTTCTCAGGAGTGTTCAATGGAGTTCAGTCACCTTCACCATCTTGCCCTCTTTCCAAGCTCCAGCTAGCTTGTTTCTAAGGGCCACCAAGTTATGGCCTCCCTGTTTAGAGGGAAGACTGCAACAGATACTGTCCACATGTTTCACAGTGCTGTGTGGGTAATTACACTAAAAAGTCCAGGTTCAGCTCACTCATTTACAGTGCCCTACTTGTGGAGCGCCTACCATGTGATCCCTAAAGAAGCAGCTTCTTGTCTCATCTGCATACTGGTTCTTGATTTCATTAATGATATAATTTGTTTTATAGTAAAGTTGCATCTAGGTGCATGGTTAGCCATAGTATCTTGGTCAAAATTGAAATGAATTTTGAAAAATAATAATTGACCCAATTGTAAAAGTAGACATAGCCATAGACTGAATAAAAGAACACTATTTAATGAAGTGGTCTATATCTTTTCTAATCACTAACACTGAAGTATCATCCATAATGATTTTTTTCATTGAAAGAAGAACTTTACATACTCTAATTATCTGCCCTTAATTTCTGAAAGTTACCCAGAGTTTGTAGTTCTTCAAGTTTCTATATGAGAAGTTTATTTTTTACTATATAATTGGTCAATGCTGAAACAGGCCTTAAATTGTTAATGACACAATGAAACAATATGTTTGAGAGAGAAGCTGTAAGATAGGTAACTAGTATTTTCATTTTATTTAGTCGTGTGTGTGTGTGTGTGTGTGTGTGTGTGTGTGTTATATAATGTCTTTTTCTTACTTGTACTGTTGCCTGGGCACACTAACATATGTTGTGACCCAAAGACATGTTTAGTACTTTTTGTGTACTTTTCTCCTTAGTAAAGAGTTGAAGAAGAATGAAGACACAATCAAATACACAGAAATGAAATGACAAACCAAATGACATTCCTCTTTAGAGTTCAGAATTTTCAGATACAGAGGAAGAAAGGAAGAATCCACTACTTCTTATCCTTATGAAAAATCAGAAGAGGTGGGTGGAGAAATCAATGTGGCCTTTGAGTGTAATTGTTACAAATTATTGTTGTAATTGTTGTTGGTCAAAGTGTTGGTTCTTGTATTATCGGTGATTGCATCAAAATTGCATTACCACTGTTGGAAAACCAATAAAGAAAAAAATGTCATTGCTTCTCAGCAAATGTGAATAAAAAGTGTTTGCATTGTTAGAATGTCTGTTAAGTAATCATTCAATATTATTGTATCTGTAATGTGGTTATATGTGTGATGTTATGCTCAGAATATGAAGTGTTTGCTTTTGAAACTAATGTTATTTAAAAGATAAGCAGCTTCAGAATATTGTGTATTCAAAATGGTCCCAGTGACAAAGGCATTAAAAGAAACAGTCTGCTTTGTAGAATTAAAATTTTGTGTTTCTTTTGAGTGAATCTTATATGTAATTTGATACACCTAATCTAAAAGTGACTTTTGACTGAACTGACAACAGTGTTCCAGATTTCTTTATTTTAAAAAAAAGGCAGTTCATATTTAAGAATATAAGTAATTTGTATATTTGCATTATTATTTATTTTTAATATTTGTTTTTAAATTATTATATTGCATTATTTATTTTTTAGTTCCAAAATAACAATGTCATTACTATGCGACTATACTTTTTGAAGTTTGGTATAATAGGAAAATTCATTTTTTTGTTCTTGACTCTTCTTTCTCAGTTATATGCTATCAATAAAATATTTAGCCCCAAGAAGATCAAAACTAATATAAAATTAGAAAAACTTATTTACCAAATTAGACAATTGATTCCATTAAAATAAGAAGTGAGAAAAAGTGTTGGGCATTGAGGTGTAAATTTCGTCCAGATGTATACCCAGTGTGAAATTTCTAGTAAAAATATATTTGGTTTTATTCCTGCACATGTTGTAGAAGCATAAAAATTGGTAAACATGACCCTGCTGTGAGACCTTTTTTTTTTTTTTTTTTTTTTTTCCCAAACAAACAAAAAAAGGCATTTCAAAAGTGTTGAGCAGTATTGACGCCTGCTGAAGCCCTCAGCCATCAGCACAGAGGTCTGTTCTGGTCCTGCCAAGTTTTCGTTGTTCTGGATGCTTACAGCTGGGCATGGGCAGCTTGAGTCACTCTTGTATAAGCTTGTTTTTTTTTTTCCTCTCTTGTTGTGAATGCACTTGATAATTTAAAAATAAAGATGTTTGTCTCTCTGCAGTTTCAACTCATGATTTTGAGATGTGCGTCGATTTTCTGATTTTGGTTTTGAATTAATCAATGATTTCGACAGGTAGTAGAAATACTTTAAATCAAGACAAATGAAAAAATATATCAGGGGAAGTGAAACATTTGCTAATATCTTGGTGTTCATGTGAAAAATGAAATAAAGGATTATTTTTATATTGTAGCTACTTAAAACTAACCCATGAGGCAAGCACCAAGAAAAGTTGATCCTACTCAATGACCAGTTAGTTCTTTTCTACTTTGTCCTGCCGATGATGTAAGATTAGCACTATGTTCATGAATAGAAGAGCTCAGTAAGACATCTTTTTCACACCCTCTGAATTGAGATGGGGTATGGGACTTAACAGTAGCCCCCAAGTAATAGGTCCAGATTTTAGTCCCACAGGAGATAAGACACCAGAATCTATTTTATGATTTATAACTATACATTTCTTAGTAACTAACTGACTTCCTTTATTTATCTTTATTCTTAAATTATTGAACTTCATTCCATCATCTCTCTTCTTTAAGCAGTAGTTTTATACTATCTTCTCTATCTAAATAATTTTAAACCATGCATAGAAATATATTCCCTAATTATTGATTCAAATCTATTTTGAACAAATTAAGGTTTTTTCAGTATCAAAATTATACTGTGAACAGGACTTGTAAAGCTAGAATAAAAATCATTTTCAGAAGATTTAAAACATAAACTGTTTGATACCACAAATGCAAATTTATGTTGAAAACGCACACTTGAAATCAAATTAATAGTCAACTTTTCGCAGGACTTCTATCACATAAAAGCAAATACTTTGATTTTGTGCATAAGTTATAGAAAATTTTGTTAAAGGAAGACATTTTCTTTTTAAGAAATTTAAGACTATATCTGCAAAATAACTTTTTATTATATAGCTTTATATAACATGTCACTTTAGTCACATATTTAACTCACAAATATTCTTCAGAAGTTAAGAAAGTTTAGAAATTGTAACAAAAGTTAGTGAACTTATACTTTATATGTATTTAAATTGTTCCCGTTTGAGGGCCATGTCTATTAAATAAATTATGGAAATATTTTTAAACAATCCAAATTTTAAGCTATACATGTATCTGTGTTAACTTAATTGAAATTAACTATAGAAAATATTCCCTATATCTTCACTTTGCTTTTGCACATGGTCTTATGTAAAATACTCTCCACAAATCTGTGAAGTAAATAAAATCTTCCCTAACCTGCAAATAAGGAAACCAAGGCTCTGAAGTAGCTTGTACAAGTGCTCGTGGTCTGTAAATATCATTGCTACCTATAAATGCAGGTTTATCAGACTCCACTGGAGATTTCTGAAGTATTGAATCTCAGTTGCTATGGACAGAAAAGCCAGTAAATGCTTGAAGTTGGTGACTACTGCATTCACAAGAGTAACTAAAAAAAATCAGTCCACCCAGAGTCTAGAAACATCTAATATGTTTGTAATGCAACAATGACCTAAAAAAAGGAAGTATGTCTGAGTGAAAATTGTCTTTTAAACTGATCATTTGTTTATCACATAATTATTTTGATAAGTCTTTACTCCATAATATAGTCCTTATGTCTTAAGAAATAGTTTCCATAGATTCAAACTAATTACATGTACAGTAACACTTTTTTCAAAAACCAGAAAAGGCGCCATTCCAGTCATATAAGAGATAATAAAACATCAAGAAGTATGTCAATCAAAAGGCTGTGTTGACTGGAGAACTCCGTCTATGGATGGACCCAATTATCTGCAGGAGAATTGAACGTCAGCATCATTTAGGCTTAACAATGGGCTAACTGGGCAAACGCAGACAGCTACTCTCTACAGAGACCCAGGAAGCAAACTTGGTAATGAGGCACTTCATTCATCATATCTTTCTGCTCTAATTATTAAGGTGAATAGGAAATACTTTAAGCTAAGGCGGGAACTGGATAACATAAAAACATTTGTTTTGTAAACACAAAGAATGCTATTTTTCTAATGATCCCCTTCAAATCTACATTAAGCATACGTTGTAAGTGCCCTTTATTTTAAAGTTGCTCTTCTATTACCTCAAATTTATACTGGTTATGAATGGGTTTTCTCTCAGAAAAGTTGGGGAAGCTAGTACTGTAAAGAATCTACAATTTTTATTTCTCCTGTCTGGAAAAGAGGGTCCTGTATATACCACATCAAACATAGCTGGTGTTCTCCCTTTTTCCACTTAGTTCAAAAATGATCTAACTATATACTTCAGCCTCATTTCTAAAAGTAATGAACAATCTGATGCTTATTTATTGGAGTTCATATCTTCTTAAATCATCACTGGAGTCTTGTCAAGAATGATGAAACAATTTCACAAGAATCTTTAAGATTGGTCTATATAACATTTATTTACATAAACTCATCTGTTGTCCATCAAAGGATGATGGTTCTTTAAAATCTCTTGGGGTGGAGATGATTTACTTACTGAAAATAAAAAAATAAAAATAAGAGCACAAAAGGAAGGAAAAGTAAGAATTTGAGGAAAATACTCGTTGCCAGAGCAAAAAATCAACTGAAGCTTGCAAAAATAGTCATGAGACTAAAGAAAGTTCGTTCCCTGGAGAAAACTTGGTAGATTCAATTTGGTTTTTCAGCTGAGAATCATTTCTTTTTTCTATTAAATTTGTTCACAAGGCCATTTTATATAAATGTTCCACATAATCTTTTTTCTGAACTATAATCCTCTAAGATAAATGAAAAGATGTTTAAGTGTGATAATGTTTTTAACCAACCCTGCCTGTTACATAGAAGTTAATGTTCAGAAGTATCTGCAGATGCTACTTTTAGCAACTAAATATTTCCATGGTGGTAAAGAATATCAGTAAAATCTATGCACTTTAAGAACATCACATTCTTATACTTATCATGTGTGCAGGCAGACTACATAATAAACTAGTCTATAACAGCTGTAAATTCTGAGGATTTATCTAACCACAATACATTGAAATGGGGAAATGGGTCTATATTAAACTATGCAAGATGCTGCTGGAGCTTTGCCATTTCTGCAACATCCTGTAATTAATTTATCATGACAGGTCTGGCAAACTGAAACATCCAATACACTTGCGACAGACTGTTACACTACAGTTGTTACAGATCCTGCAAGCATGTGAAGTGAAGGTAGATTTTTCTTCCAAACATGAGATTAGGGTTATTATATTTATCTTTAGAATTCCCTGTAGTCAAGGACAGACCTATCACCCTTGCACCTTAAATTAAGACTATCTGGAATATGGAAAAGATCTTGGACTTGGTCTGCTCTCTGCCATGTGTGTTCTTTTCCTGAAGAGGGACAGCCCTGGGCAGGGGGATGATACAGCCTGGTCAACCCTTCCCATGCATGTGTGTGTCTCCCCTGGGTGGTTTGAAGCTCAGCTCTCTCTTGGTAGTGTCTTGGATACATCCTTTTCCATAAACAAGGCTCACAAGGCCATCTCCTCCAAGATTGTGACAAAGTACAAATAGATCCTAACACTAAGTTCATTCTCATTTCCTAATAGTGTAAGAAAGTGATCTTCTCTTAACTTGATGTGTGTGGTTGATACACAAGATCTCACAGTTGATGTTGAGGATGAATTTGTAGTAAAGAAGCTTCTTTGCTAAGGAAGTGGAGCTACCTCCTACGAAACTCACATTGTACAAATGTCCACTGTCTTACCTGTTTGCTGGGGAAGATCAGAATTCCTCAGTCTACAAATGAGGGATTCACGGGTGTCTGGAACCCTTGAATCTGGAAGTTTCAGTGAGAGAAAGGTGTCATGGAATGGTCCATGGTGGTGAAGTATAAGCAATTTAATTTCTGTTTATCCTTATATTGAAAATGGATCCTATCTGACCTGAGAAGTTTGTTCCTTGGGCCTAAGTTTTACAGGAAAAGCAAGCAGCAGAAACCCAAACTAAATAAACAGGGGCTGGGAGGGTTGAACAAGAGACAATGGTGAAAAAGCTTTTGTGTCCTCCACTCTCCTCTGCCTGAAGCTTCACAGCCCTTTTGTATGAAATTTTGGAAATGAAACGGAGGATGGGGTAAGTGGGGAGTTCAAAAAAATACAAATGAAAACTCTTTCACCACTCCAGGATCACAAACCAGTGGCATGGCCCTGCCTCCTAATGCCGATTCCCAGCTATTTACCTTGGTGACACTTTCAATCACTAGGTAAGGAGCTGCATTATTAAATCCTAATTCTGAAAAGTCTTTCATTTTCTGAACCTTATACACAACTAAAAGTAATGTTTCTTGTAGAACATGGCCTACATTCAGACCCCTTTAAAGCTAGTTTATCACAAGTGACGATGAGTGAGTGAGGATAGTAAGAAAAAATGTAAATGAGTCAATGAGAGGATTCCTATGCATGCATGGAGGGAGAATTGGGATTTTTAATTGTTTTTTGACAACTGGGCACCAATGATGATTAATTCTATTTGTATATCAAGCACTAGAATGGACTACTTTCCTAAATATATTTTGATAATTTAGGATCCTTAATTTTAACACTTAAATTTGTGTGTGTGTGTGTGTGTGTGTGTTTTACACATTTGCTTCTTCACCAGCTAATTCTTGTATGCCTGTTGGTCAAGGCCTGAACAGAAAATGGATAGACAGTTGAACCAAGAATTCAGCTCTTCTATTTCCCATTGAAATTGTCCCACCTGTATTGCCGCTGTCACCCTACAGTGGTTTCCAGAAGACTTCTACATATCATTGCCAGACTCGAGCCTCAGAATAGTCTTTATTAGACAGAAAAGTCATTATCCCACCTCCTTTTTTTTTTTCTAACTACTCACAACAAGATTTAATGACCTACCCGACAACTATTGAGCAGCACCCAAGGTCCTCCTCCAAACAAGAAAATTCTACTGACATCTGAAAAAAATGTGGAAATAAATTATCAGGAAAGCAATCTATGTTCCCTGTACAAGAGGCAACTATAAATTAATAAGACCCATTTGTATATATGACTTGGAATCAATTTATGATCTCTTCCTGTACTCAGTTATTTTAAAAAGTGTGTTTTAGCTGCAGTCTTGTATTTGAATATATATTTTTTAACATGCAAGAACCTAAAATGTAAAGGTGTAGCAGAGTCCAAATAAGAGCATATAAAAACAAAATTATGTTTCGTACATAGGGGAGGGAGTTGTGCAGAAAGTCCCTTTTCCAAAAACCTTTTTTATGAACCAGGTAAAATGAAATTATTTCATGCATTATATATTTAAGCCAAGTGGTTATGGTTCAAATGCAAATAAATTGCATTTTCTACAAATAGGCAATAAATTCCCATTTGACTTAAAACTTTTTATTAGATAACTCGCTAACTTGGAAATACCACAATACAGTTCCTAAAATGCAAAAATGACTTAAAACTCTTCACTGACAACCCGTTCCTAAGTCCACTGGCTTTTCCTATGAGCTTAGAATAATTCCTACAAATCTCCTGCACTCTGATATCACAGGAAACTAAAATGAAATTTAATCACCTGGAAGTGACAGCAAAAGTAAGAAACTTGACTGATGTCTTGAAGAAAGGCCAAGCTGCTCAACATGGTAGACAGAGACTTTGGTGTGCTGTTGTTTCCTCTACAGTTTCATTGACTTCCTGTGGAAATCCACTGTTCACTGCTAAAAGACCACACTGCTGTTCTCCAAGGACCTTGAGCACATCAAGCCTTTGAGTTTGTCTCATTATTAGAAGCATCTTTCCATCAATGCCTTTGCTGGGTATTGCCTTTGGGATTTCGTCTCAAAAGTCACATGCACTAATTATTAGCTGGGGGAGTGACCTCCTCACTGTTTTCTCATAGGGTCTTATAGCTAATGTCTGTGAAGACACTTAGCAAATGACATTGAAACTGACACCCTTATAAAGGGTGAAACTCAAGAAAGCTGGAAATGGTGTCATACACATCTTTGTATGCCCAGAACCTACCACTGATTCAGCACACAGTAGGAGGTCAGAAATGCTGCCCGGATCTGGATTGGACGCCAATAGAAAGGTTAAAAAGTCATTGAATCATTAATATTCTCAATCTATCAGTCAACCTGTATTAACATTTCTTCTATGCCTGAGAGTTCTTAAAAATCTGCACTTATGATATTCTCAGTTGATATATAATGTTTTTAAAAGTTCAAAATGTCCAGCAAAAATCAGGAATTTATAGAAGGAATCTAAGAATATTTCATTAGTCATTCTACCACTCCTTTCTCTAGTCACAACTTTTCCTTTTTTTCCATTCCTTCTTCCCTTTCTCATACTCTGCCCTTTCCTGTTTTGTTTAGTTTTTGTTTTATCTTCCATTTTCCTTTTTTAATTCTTTTCTGCCTGATGTCAATTAGTGGCTTTAACTGAACTCAATATTAAACCATTAAAACCATTTCTGATGGCCTTTTCAGTCTTGCCCCTGAAAGCCAGGGAATCCAGATGGAGGGTCCATCTAGGCAGTGACTTTGGGTGCCACAGCTCATGCCCCTAGTTCAACCTAAGCAACTCTCATTTACATAAAAACACAATCTTAAAATGTGCATGTAATCTTCCTTTATGTCCTTTGCTTTTTTTATTGAGGCAAATTAACCAGAAGGTTAAGTCTGATTTGCATAATACTTTGCATTCCCATTCATCTGAGGGTAAAAATCCTCCAAAAGCCTTCTAATGTGTATATGAACCTTATAGCTGTTATCTTGACCATTATTTTCTTCACAATTTTTGTAGTTTTCTGAGAGAAAATTTTCCCAGATTCATAAAAGTTCATAGTACCACCATTGCTGAGTCTGAGCATCTGGTTATAAGGATTCACAGCTCCTAGTTGTTTTGCTCACACCATGAAGTGACCCAGCCCTTTTCGTCACATATTTTTGTCACCTGAAAGCTTCAGACAGTTCTTTGTTCAACAAACAAACCCAATATCAAGCCAAGAAGTGTTGCCCCCTGAAGACCTCAGGGCAGAGGCAGAGGGACCCGAGTCGCACTCAGACCTGGCTGACCAATGGAACATGACACCTTTGGGCACAGATTAAACCAAACCAGGTCTACGTAAGGTCTGGCCCCTGGGGCTCAGCCTTCTGTGGGACTCACCTTGGAGGTGCTGGGGGACACCTTCGACTTCCAAGAGCTGTGCTCCCAGCTTCAGAGCTTGTACTTTTTAGGATTAGTTTAACCACTTCCAAATATGAATATGGTATTCTGGTGGGTTCCTTGAGAACCAAGGCCACTGTGGGCAACCTGGAGGTGGCACTAACCCTGACTGCACAGCGCAGGAAATGCGAGTTGGGCATTTATCCCATTAAATAAATCTCCATTAACAGCAGATCAATCCACTCAAAAATTCATTTAACCACTTTAGTAAGCTATAACCATTCAATTCACAAAATAATTGCTATTATTCAAATTCACTTTGGCCTATGTAGAGAGTCATAATTTAGCAGGAAAAGAAAAGGTGATTATTATCCTAATTACCCATAATTACAGACTAACTTTTGCAATAAC
The DNA here is from genome assembly GCF_902686445.1 of Sciurus carolinensis. Taxonomy (NCBI): domain Eukaryota; kingdom Metazoa; phylum Chordata; class Mammalia; order Rodentia; family Sciuridae; genus Sciurus; species Sciurus carolinensis. The sequence goes on from NC_062219.1 coordinate 30,073,879, forward strand.
TAGCTTTTGCTGAGCACAAACTAGATAAACTGGGCCCCTCGTAAGGGGTTTTGTATATATTAGCTCACTTAATTTTCAAAATAAAATTATTATTCCCATTTAAATATAAAACAGAACCACCCTGGAGCCCAGAAAGGCTAAGCAATATGTATAAGACCACACAGCTTTTGAGCTAGAGTTATCAGGATCAAATTTCCAGTTTATCTGACTCCAAAATTCTCCTCTTCATCCATAGTTTACCAGCCTCAAGTTTACATACTCTATTTTCTTTTTAAATGAACTGACTTCTTTTTAAAAATGTTTGTTCCACTAACAGTTGACAAACAGCAGCTTCCTCCTGCAAAAAAGTAAGAAAGCCAAACACTTAATATTTTCCAATTTCTGTATTATTTGTGGAACAACCCATTTTCAAAAAAAAACAGATTGATCAAAATTTAAGCCATGGCCTCATTACAAGAGTGGATTTGCTTCTCATCCTTCCACCCCCGTGTTTACCCTAGTGCTGGCACAACAGCAGGACATTCAATAAAAACTGAGCAAAAGCAGACCCAGGACCAGAGACTTATTTTCTACATATGGACAAATTGTCAGAGGATGAATTGCATGTAGGGATATTAGCATATGGAAACTACAACAGGGTCACATCCTGTTACAAAGGTGAGCAGCTTCTCTGCGCATTTTTCTGTTTCCTATAGGAAAACTACCTACTCCCGCCCCACCCTGCCTGGACTCAGCTGCAGCCTTCGCATCTTTGAAACTCTTCCATTTCCTTTATTTACAATCAAATTTGTTTGCAAGGCCCCAGAACCTTCTGACTTCCAGCTGGTAGTAGGTGCAAACAAAAGCAAGACAAACACATATTGTGTCTGCTCTGGAAACAGACTCACTTCTAGGTAGTTGAAAGGACTCCCTGGGCACCTGGAACTCAGGTGGGGGCATACCAGTGTTTCAAGTGAAACCTGCCTGTGTTTCCCCTTTCCTCTCTGGTGCAGGCACTTGGGAGGTGGATGTACAGAAGTGTGACTGGAGTCTCCCAGGTGTTCGCATCTGGGTGTGTGCAGCAATGAAGGGCAGGCTATGCCCAGAAACTTCTTTGACCCTGAGCTTCACTGAGGTTCCCAAGAACATACCTCAGATTTACACATCTATTTCCTAAAAAGCATTCTTCTCCTGGGCTAACGCCGAGAATCCAGCTTCCTATGGTTGTTCTGAGCTGCAGAGCTACAGGTCATCTATGGAGCCCACCCTTTGAGAACCCCATGCACTTAGTGAGGAAATCCTGTTCCCACCCTCTGGCGGCTATGGAGTGGGGCCTCTGGTTCCCTCCAACACTGATCGCTCCAGTTACCTTGGGTGTCCATGGAGGTTACAGCACGTCAACACTTCCATTACAAATCTTTCCTCGTCAGCCTCCCTTGTAAGTGACTCATAACATGAGCACAAATCATCATGTGGTCTTAACCCTGGAAGGAAGAAAAGGTAGCCTGGTTAACAAGAAAGGAATGTCTGCAAGTAGATCACTATTAGTGAATTGTCTTCAGACTCAAAACACCAGACGGACTGTGGCAGCACTTTTTCTAGCCTCATGCGCGGTTTTAAAACTCTCATAAGTGGAAAAATGATCTGAATCAGAAAGAAGGGTAATTAGTGAAGTGCCTGAAAAGTAAAATGGGCTTATAAAATTACAATGGAGGGCTCAGGTGTTTTGTTTGAGTTTCCATCTGCTGAGAAATGACGAAAGCTTCACACCTTACACAATATTTCCCGTTTTCTTCATTCTTCCAAATTTGTTTTATTCGAAGTTCAATTTTAAACACTGGCAAATCAAGTAAGAAGGAAGCCCATTTTCTTATGGCTCCACCTAGTAACAGAGACCCAGGACAGAAATCAAGAATCTTCATTCCCAGCACCATAGGGGGAAAATAGACAAGATTTATGCAAAACTTCAAAGGAAGCCCCTCCCTACACACACCTCCCCACTGTGTGGGTTTTTCCTTCATCCCACTTGGGTTTTTAGGTGAACATAATTGTGCTTTTGTCTTGGACTTGGCTCACCCCACTACACTCTATTCCGAGATCCCCTGGCCTGAAGCCCGGGGTGGGGCTTTGCCCTCAGTACTGTAAATAATGGTAATTGCCTTTACAAACTAAAAAAAAAAAAAAAAAAAAAAGTTGCTGTTTTTTTTTCCCCCAAGGCCAAGAATATCCAAAGTCTAGAATATGCTATAGCCCCTTGTCTGCAAATCTATCAGAATGTGGGTGGGGATTATAGAGTATCTCCCTCACGGGATGACCCAAGTGAAAAGGACGTCACCAACTCTCAGCCACCCGATGGCCCCCACAGGGCCTGGGACTTCTCCCCTTCCAGGTTATAGGAGTGACATCAGAACAAATGAATAGGTTAAATATTGAAGGACAACATGTATGTGTGAATTCTATTGAAGCAGAAGCATATTCTAGGGGCTGGCTCTGGTGGAAAGGCGTAGCTCCTCACGGAGGCCGCAGTATTTCCAAAGCACTCGCTCCTTTTGTATCTGTCTGGTTGACAGCACCTGTTGTTCGGATGAAGCTGTCATGCATCCAAGCTCTGCCTCGTTGGATGTCACCATGGTGCGGAGGTTATGATTCCCACAGTATCTTAGTATTTTATTTCATGCACAATCACTAGCAGCTGCTATCTATTTCTAAAATGAATTAATGAAAATTCAATTTTTTTCAATTCAATAGCTTTTGGCCAAACAGATATGAGGTTCATTCAAAGGGTCTGATCTACGATTGGGAGACATTGCTTTCCAGGCCACAGAGTTCCTTTGATAATCTTACTTCCAGATTAACTGGTTTGAGTGCAGAGACCTTAACATCTGGACAGATGCCTGTTACCCAGCAAGGCCTCATTTCAAAGGCCATGTCAAGGCCAAAGACACAAAGTGGTAAGCTCCCTGGGCAGATGTGATCATTGGATGTTTACTTAGACTCCCTCGAAGGAAGTGTCAGAGTTGTCTCCATGCCATTTTTCCATTCTGAAGTCAAATTGCCTCTCGGTGACTGCAAGAGTTATTGAGGTCATGCTCTGTTCTCGTGCCATGGTGTGTTCCCAACATTTAAATCATCAAGGATGTTCATCTGTGAGGCTCCTTGTGCTAAGAGGGAATGATTTATGAGTATCTACCAGAAAGAGAAGACACCTGATCAGGAGACTAACATTTCATTTACAAGCTCTTTCCCTGGTTCAGGACCCTGCTGAGGATGCAGAGAACTCAGGGGAAGCTAAGGAGTCCAGCCCGCAGTGCTGGGGCCTTCCCCTAGAGTGCTAATCAGCAGCAGCAAACTTTCCTCCTCTCACCAGGAGGGCTCACTGTTTAGGAGGTAATTCCTTCTATACACTTGGCCTCTTTCCAAAAGTTTAACTCTTACAGAGGTTCTGAGAGCTATGCATGTAACCAGCTGGGTGTTTTGCCTACTCTTTTGTGGAGAATTGCTCTCATCCTTTTGTGACCCCTCAGTTCATTCCCTCATACATGCTTCCTTCAAACTGCCAGAGATAGCACTCCGCATGGGGTCTGTCAGTCTGGACTCCACATGAATTCAGTCCCTCCAGAGGGACTCTCCAAATGACTAATGTCTTTGCACACAATTATGAAGAGTAACCCCAGATAAAAGATGGTGGGAGTCTTTTGGGTTGGACAACAAGTAAACCAGCCCTGAACAGGAAGGCTCTACAGAGCCCCGTCTTGTGAAAGTTTTCAATCTAGGATGCAGGATAGGATTTCCTCTCTGCTGCTTGCTTACTCTCCAAAATAACTTGTTTGATGGTGATGGAAAAGAAAAAGCTGAAGACAAACAGGAATTGGTTTTCTAGGTCAGGTAGTGTAAAACTTATTAACTCCTGAGAATCCAGCGCAGTCCCGTTTCAAGGCAGACCCCCACCACAAGCCATCCCCGCCTAGATGTCTCCTGATAAAACAAGAAGTGCCTGAGTCTTGGCAACAAAGCTGGAGCCTGGCCATAATGGTTCAGAACTTTTTTCTCTGAAATAGTCTAGTTCCTTCTAGCCTTGCAGGCAACGCTGGTTGGAAGTACTGTTCCCCTCCATTTGGATAGAATTGCTTCAGAACATGCAGAAGGGAAAGAATTGTTTTCTAAGCCATGACTCTTGACTCGAGTTCATCTAGGAAAAGAAAGGGTTAAGCGCACTGAGTAAAACATTGTCAATCACCAGTGACTGCCATCGAGATGAAAAACAGGCTGCACCTGTACACAGGCAATTTAAGAGCTTCTGGTCAGCTCTTTTTCTCTGGTGCTTTGTTCTGCCAGCTGCCTCTGTGCTTTGGATGCAGGTGGAAGCATGGACTTTGCTATCTATAAAAAAATTTAATGGTAAAGATCAACTTCCGCTTCACCTCCCCAGGGATCAAAGTTTTTTACTTTTTTTTTTTTTTCCTTTTCCTGAAAGACTGGTAGAGCAAAGCTCAGAAAATGGGTAGTTGTTGAGGCTCCCATTGACCCCCAGACAAGTAGCAGGGATCTCTGATGGTTTCTGATTTTCCCTTCCCAGGAAATAAAAGAAGCATGGAAATGTTCCATTTACTTTGGGAGGAGGGCTGGAGAAGGATGACTGAGAAGCCTCGACCTCCATCCTAAGCCTGCTGTGTTCGGGGCATGTGGTGACCACACGGAAGGGACAGGCTCGGTGGCCATGAGTGAGAAGCACAGGCTCATTGTAGCACCCTTCCACCAGTGCTGGTAGGGTGTCACAAATTTTGCATCTGGCCAGATAAACTTCCATTACACAATCAATGATCTGTAAAGTGTGTGGGTGGAAAAGAAGCTGAAAAATTCAGTGCTCTAAATTAAGAAGAAATATGTCTCACAGATGACAATATCAACATTCTTGTACTGATTCAACAAACATGTATAATCTACAGTGTGCCAGGAACTAAGTTGCTTGTTAGACCTATACAGTGATGGTTACAGGTCAAACTGTGTCTCTGTCCCTTTAAAGAAAAGGAAAGTTGGACACAAAGAGACTCCAGGGACTTGTGCACAGAGGAGAGGCCACAAGAGGACGCAGTCAGAAGGCAACCATCTGCAAGCCAACATGAGAGACAGCAGCATAAACCAAACTACAGACAGCTTGGTCTTGGACTTTGAGCTCTCAGGACTGCAAGAAATAAATATCTGCTGTTAGGTCACTTGAACTGTGGTCTTCTGTATGGCAGCCCTAGAGACTAACACAGAGGGAACAGGACAAGGCCCTTGTCATGGCTGAACATACAATCTTTTGAAGAACGCAAATCTCATGCCCACTTAGGCAAAGGAGAAAGGGAGGTGACTGTTGACACTTTTAAACATTGCCTAGACAGCCAGAGTCAATAAAAGAGGCAGGACCAGGAATTCCAGCTTATCTTGTGATGTATTTCATTACAGCACATGTGGTCGTTACCCAATATATTTAAAGCAAGGGTTAAACAGTATTATCACTCAGCTTCAACAAGAGAAAACAAGAAATCCTGCACTAATCAACTGATGGAGGAGGGAGGAAATCTGGCAGATCTGACCGAAAAGGTTAAATGGAAAAGAACCGGGTGGCTAAATGCACATCACATGCAAACACATCACCAGTGTGTGGGCTTCAGCATTACCAGTAGCAGCAAAGGAAATCTGTATATTTTTATAATCACTACACAGGCGCTTATTTTAGATTGTTTTCTTGAAAGTTGTTAGCTGTTTCTTTTTAACCTTTCTCCCCCGTAGACTTACGGCCTCAAAGGAAGCATAATGCAAGATGAAAATACAGAAGTTGCTAGTTGGTGTTCAACAGGTTAAAACAGAGCTGAAAATAGCTTCTAGGCATGTCATATGGTTGGCTGACTATTTAATCCTCTGATCTGGAGGAGAAATTGAAGTGCTTTAGTCTGAATATCTACCAACTGTCCGTGAGGCTTTACTGTCCTTATGATTTTTCGGTATGGTCATTGGGGGAACTGAGCTTCGCATTCCCAAAGAAAAGTACAAATTTCTTGTATGCCAACCAGATGAAACTGTGACATGGGTGTGTGATTTCTGTTGTGTGAATGGTATTGCTCACTGTATGATTCAGATATTGTGATTCTGCCCAGACAGGCAAGGACCCCTGTGTGTGGAGAAATGGAGATGGACAAGGTCTCAAATAAAGGGAGAGGACTCACTTATTTGGAAGCCCATATGACTCTGAGGGTAGGGTGCAGACAACAGGATGGAACCTGGGATGAGCACTGAGCAGAGAAGTCCGATGCAAGCAGCAGGGTTAAAATCTCATTCCTGGTCTTTTGTAGGGTTGCCAAATAAAATATGAGACTCAAGTCAAATCAGAATTTCAGATAAACAACAAATTGTCTTCGGTACAAGTATGTCCTATGCAACATTTGGAACATGCAATATTTGGTACAAATTATACTAAAGAATTCTGTTATGTACATGAAATTCAAATTTAACTGGGTACCCTATAGTTTTATTTGCAAAATCTAGAAATGCTGTCTGAAGGGCAAATACCATTTTCAGCGTGGAAGGGAAGAACAATCTGTTTCCTATTTGTGGAGATGGGTCTAGAGCTGGATCATGTTGTCTGAGAAGCTATCTCCTTCTTTCAAGGTGAGAACTGAGCAATCCTTCTGCATGGTATTGGGTCCCAAAACCAGCAGTTTGCAAAAAGATCAGAGAACTGTAAAGCATAAACCTGAGGGCTTCCAATCTTATATATCCTTGGCTTACTAATGTTTTCTACTCCTTCGGCACTCAGTCTTCCTGGAATTTCTAGACCACCTCACCTAGGTGAAGGTAACAAACTAAGGAAAGAATTTCTGGCCACACTTTGACGGGAGCATTAAAAATAAATCGCAGTCCCCACGAGGGACCAATGTTGAAAACAAGGAAACAAGATTGGAGCCATTTGTTTACCTCTTTCGACCTGAAAGGTTCTAGACTTGTTTTACGGAGCGAGCAAATACCTTCCCCAAATGCAAAAGCTCCCTGGTTCTGCTGGAATCCGAACCTGTATCTTCAGCCAAGGAATTCCTTAATTTATCAACCAGTATTTATAGAGGACCCTTCATGGGTCAAACACCATGGGAATACAAAAACCCACAGGTGTCACCTTCATCCGGTAGCTTATGGTCTCCTGGGGGATCCTGATGTCACTCCTCCTAAACTCAGCCCTGGGCCTGGACCTCGCACTCATTGGCATTGCCTCACGGAGGTTCCTCACAAGGCATCATGGTTCTCGCTGCTTGTGCTATCACCTGGAATAACCTCTTTAGTTCATCTGCGTGTTTATCATGTATCTCTGAATTAGGATGAAAGCACCAGGAAAGAAACCACTTCATCCTTTATTCACCATTGTGTCTCCAAAGCCCAGAACAGTACCTGGTGTGGTGCGCCCTTAACATTTATTTAAAGAATATATAAGGAGGATATGACCATGTGACCTGACCTGTCCTTGCAATCTGTGACTTATGTAGAAAGATCTTACATGCTGGAAATTGCCAGTTAGGGAAGATATTAGGTATATCTTCCACAGATAACAAGCACGGATAACATGTTCTGTTTTCTCATGGAGATATCCGGTACCCTATCTGTTTTCCTTACTGTGGGCAGGGGCTTGATAAGTCATCCACATTGGGAACCTGGAAATTCACTTTGCTCCTCCTCTCTTTCCCTTCCTTTCATGGAAACCATAACTCAGTACTGGTAGATGTAGTGAAATGGCCCCTCACCTCTCTCTCCTCCTCCAAGTGTATTATTCAGGATCCTCAAGGGAAGTAGAGCCCAGTGGAAGAGAGATGGAGATGGAAATGGGGCCAGAAATAGACTTGTTTTAAGGAACTGGCTCACACAATTGTGGAAGCTACCCATTTGCAGGATAGGCTGGACAGGCTGTCAACAGGAGTTGACATAGTTCTAAGCCTGGTCTGGCAGGGTTCCTTCCTCTTGGGGGTGGCCAAAGTAGGGAAGGAGGTCTTTCGTCTTTTCTCTAATGGCTTCAACTAATTGAATCAGTGTACTCACACCAGGGAAAGTCATATGCTTTACTCAAAGATTTCAGTGTCAGCCACATCTAAAAAAATACTTTGCACCAACATCTTGATGGGTTGCTGACCAACCAGCCTAGCCAAGTTAACACAGATGGCTCTCTCCCTCTGTCCCAAACTCCTCCACTGTGGTTTCAGCACTACAGAGGATAGACAGCAAGAAACTGCGTCAAAATTTTTTAAAAATACATAATTAAGGAACTGGGAATGTGACTCAGTGGTAGAGCACTTGCCTAGCATGTGTGAGGCACTGGGTTCGATTCTCAGCACCACATAAAAAATGAATAAAAGTATTGTGTCCAACTACAACTAAAAAAAAAAATTTCAAAAAAGCCCACATAATTAAAAAAAAAAAAGACTCCTGGCCACTAGGTTGCCTAACAGGGCCAGCACTAGAGAGACACAAGTAAGGCACCTCAGGCAAAAAATTCAGGTGACCACATCAGTAGACAAGAGGAATATGGTTAGTGCTCCTGCATCCAGTCACTGCTGCAATGGGGGGTGCCCGTCAGGAGTCTAGCCATGTACGTTTCACTTTTGCAGATGGAGTAGCCATCACATAGCTCTAGAGTCACTACCTGAAGGAACAGAAGCTCCTGGCACAACTAGGGTGGGCTCTTCCAAAAATGGCAGCACTAAAGGTTGCCCTTCATTCCTAGAAGTCAGCCTACAGTTCGCTTCTCTTGCTCTTCCAAAGACTTGAAAATGACCCTATTCCTATACCCTATTCCTATATTATACCACTTTCTGGTTCACATACCCAGAGATGTCTGTTTCCTGCAATTGAACCCGCCAACTTCCATCATCTCTCTCATATTCATCCCCTCCTTTCAGCTCCACCATTCTTCCCTTATTCCTTTATAGCTCCCCTTCCTTCTCTATCCTGGTTTCCAGACCAACAGTCAACTCACATTCTACATTCAATTCTTTCTCTACATTCTTTACTCCCCACCCAGATGGACTTGTCCTCTTCCTTAGAGGGCTCCCACTTGACCATGTAGAGCCAACTAGTGCCCATAGATGCAGTTAACATTTGCATGTCCTGTGGAAAATACAATGTCAAAAATTCAACATGGAAAGTCTATAAAATCTCTTTAAGTACTCAGAAGTTTTACATTCCTTTCCACCTCTGTCTCTACTGACTTCTTCACTTCTTGATTTCCCACATTCCACATATTATTGCAGAACTTTTTGTGTGTGGAAGACCTTTCTGAACAGTAGCATGCAAAGCAAACTCTTTGATTAGAAAGTCCTGCATCCTCTGCCACACTGTTCAGTAGTCCCCAGGTTCATTCTTTCTTGTCTACTTGCTATTCTCCTTCTCTCTCAGATAGAAAAGGAAATTCATCAATTTTCTAATGTACTTCATTTCTTCCACTTTCTCCATGTAGACTTTTTTCTGTCTTTCTATACTCAATTGATTTATCAAAGTTTTCTTCCTATAAAATAACATTACCACCCAAAGAAGACTTCTGCTAGAACTCAGTTTGGGAATATGAACTGGCAAGACCTGGATTACTCTAAGTTATGGAATCAAGGTAGTACTGAGAGTTCATGAAAACGATCTGAAAGATGAAAAAACATGGGCAAGGAGAGGAAAAAGGAAAATTCTAGAAACCATAGAAGTCAGGATACTATATGATGTAGTCTGGCCAATGAGAATTACTAGAAAGGAGAGGAATGGACTTACAAGAATAAAAATATCTGATGTTCAATTAAAAGATGGTACAGGAGAACCAGGTAGTGTTTTGAAGCTAGGACTCTGGGACTTTATTAAACTCTAGCTTTATCAAGAAAATACAACTCCTCAGCTGGCTTGTTAAACTACATTGACATGTTCAAGGGGATTTTGTTTATCTTTCTTGAAAATATATGATGTTGTAGCTCAGTGGGAATTTTAGCAAGGTGATGGATTTTGCTTCAGCATGTCTCTCTTGATTTGTACAAACGGAACTGTCAGTTGGGACCTTTTTTTGTTTTCCCTGATTTTTATCTTCTTACTATTTTGCCTCTTTTTAACAGGAGCCCGAGAACAAGGTTTAAATGAGGAAACTGGGACTTTAAACTTAAGTGTGTGTGTGTGTGTGTGTGTGTGTGTGTGTGTGTGTACAAATCTTCATGATGTTTGCCGAGTTTGGGCACCAAAACTTGGAAAATGTGACAATAAAGAACAAAAATATTGACAAAAAAAACATAGCTTTACCACTAACTAACTGCATGATTGGCAAGTGCTTAGTCTCTTTAAGTTTCAGTTTCTTTTTTTGTAAAAAGGGATGATAATTGTTAAAGGAAAAAGTTTATCTCCAATGACTATTGCATGATTAAATATAGCATACTATTATGGTTTAGATCCAGGAATGTCCCCTGAAAAGCTTATGTATTAGACAATGCAGCAATGTTCAAAGGTAAAATGATTACATCATGAGGCTGTAATCTCATCAGTGGATTAATAATAGTTCATAATTTGAATGACTACTGGGTGGCAACTGTAGGCAGGTGGGTGTAGCTGGGGGAAGTAGGTTGCTGGGGATGCATGAACTTGGGGAATAATCTTGTCTCTGGCTCCTCTTTCTTTCTCTGCTTCCCAGCTGCTATGAGGCAAGTGGTTTTCTTCCGCCTTGTTGTTACGCCATGTTGTTCTATCTTTCTTCAGGCCCAGAGCAATGGTGTGGGCCAACTATGGACTGAGGCCTCTAAAACTGTGAGGCCAAAATAAACCTTTCCTCCTCTACATTGTTCTTCTTAGGTATTTTGGTCCCAGCAACAAAAAATCTGACTAACACACATATGAAAAGTGTCTGGTAAAATAACTTATGGGTTCTCTGGCAGGTTGGTTGTGATGATGATGATGCAAATAACGACCTCAAGTTGCTGTTACCACTGCCGGGCCAACCCCCATTACCTCCCCAAACTTCAGTAGAAGTTCTATAGGCTTGTTTCAGATTATTTGTTCTGGTTGATGCAATGATGAAAACAAGTGCAAGTGAATTCATAAACCAACCTAATGCAGCATAACCAATTGCTCCTGGACACTAGTTACCCAGCTCCTTGGGGAGGAGAAGAAATCTAGGGGTGAGACTTTTGAGTTTAGGAATGGAGGACTGAGCTAATTGCACCTGGATCTGAAAGAGCAGAGAGAATCCAACTTTGAGCAGTCACTGTGGAGATGGCTGCTGCCCAATCAATGGGCAGCCCTTCCCCACTTGTTTCTGGCAGCAGTCCTGTGCTGAGGATTCTGAAACCATGCCCAAGCTTAATTTCAGCTTGGCAGTTGTTTTCGTCTGTTTTTCTTGCTATCATAGAATAACTGAGCCTGGGTAATTTATAAAGGAAAGAAGTTTATTTTGACTCATGTTTCTGAAAGCTAGGTATCACATCTCCTCTCCTTCTGATGAGGGCCTCATGATGCATGATGGGAAAAGAGAAGGGCAAGGGGGTGCACGTGAAAGAGAAAAAAACATGAGATCATTCCCACAGTAATTGATCAGGTCCCTCAAGAGTGGGAGCTCACTACCTAAAGAATTAACCCAGGTCCCTGAGAAAGGCACGAATTCATTTATGACAACAGTACCCCCATTACTATTCAATTATGGCAGAGGACCTTGGTTGAAGCAAACTCCTAACATGATCCAGAAGTGTTCTAGGTTGGGGCTCAGCAAACTGGCCAAGGGCCAAATTCAGCCTACAATCTGTTTCTGTATGTCACCTGAGCTAAGAATGCTTTGTACATTTTCAAATGGTTGAAGAAATTAACTTAAAAGGATAGTATTTGATGATATGTGAAAATGATACTTAATTATCATTAATTAATTGCACTATTCACAACTGAAGTTTTGTTTGTCTGTTTGTTTGTTTGTTTTTGTTTTTTGCAGTGCTGGGGATTGAACCCAGGGTCTTGGGCTTGTGAGGCAAGCACTCTACCAACTGAGTTATATCCCCAGCCCCACAACTGAAGTTTTGAAACAGGTCAGTAAAAAATTGTGGAAAATATTTTTTGCTCTTATATATATGTACATACAATTCTAGATTTTGTCTTGACCCAGAAAACTTTAAATATGTACTACCTGGTCTTTTATATAAAAAATCAGCTGACCCTGCATTATGTCATCAAGAGAAACCAAATCTGTCACCACATTGTGCCTTTCTGCTCTCACTCTCAGGTCTGGACTATTTTTAACTTTATTTTGCCATAGAAAAATAGTGGATGGGAGGCTAAGAGGCCTATGAATTGATTTTCTATCTTTGGATAGAATAAGTAGTCCTTAGGGTGGGTATGGGTGATGTGCACCTGTAATCCCAGTAGTTTGGGAGGCTGAGACAGGAGGATCATGAGTTCAAGGCCAGTCCCAGCAGCTGAGTGAGAACTTGTCTCAAAATAAAATATTTTTTTAAAAAGGAGGTTAGGGATGTGACTTAGTGGTTATGTACCCCTGGGCTCAAACCTTAGTACCAAAAAAAAAAAAAAAAAAAAAAAAATCCCTTAGCAAAAAGTACATTAGTAACTCAATAATGCATGCCTGATTGAATTCTTGTTTTTATCAAACACTAAAATGAGTCAGTAACTCTCATTGTCTCCTGCTTTAGTGACTAAAGTATAAGGTAGGCCCACATTTGTTCTAATGATGCAACTTTTTTAGTGTTTCTTCAAGCATTGTGGTGTCTGCCAATTCTGCTATAACTAATTTTTATTCTTTTATTTAAAAAAAATTTTTTTTCTGCCTACTAACACCCACTACTCCTCTCTGACTAATTGCAGACATCTGAAGAGGATTTGTTTTCTCAGCACCATGTAGGATTTGGATACATTATTTGCCTTTTGGTGAAGTACTGTTGAGCCAATGGCCTTTTTCTCCACTCCTTCAAGAATGCACGGTATCTTCCCGGTTCCCAGAGTCCCTCAATAACTTCACAGAGAACCTTTTCTTCAGAAAAGCTCTGTGAACTCTGTTTGTGTTCAATTTCCCCCATAATTAAATTCTAATATTAATAGAGTTTATCTTTATTTCTTATTGATCTTCAATTGGTAGCACTCAGACTTTCTCAGGCCCACCCCTCTGTCAAGTTCTGCAGCTAATGATCTGTTAACAAACACATAAGAGCTTTAGTGGAGTTGCCTTTTACAAAAGAAACCTGCGGAGTTCTTTTAGAGGAGAAAATGTCCTTTACAAAATGGATAATAATACCTTAATTATATGTTCTGGGGACTTGGGTTTTCTTCATCAGATTTTCCTAGGGTTTGCACAACAGGAACAATGTTCCTCCTTTTCTGAAACTTTCTTTCCTGAAGCCTATTTACTCATTGAGCAATAATTTACTTTATTTTTCTTAATTGATTTTACAAAAGCCGAGTAAGCACTTTGTGACCAAACAATAGAGTTACACAGGAAAGCATCCCTCCCTGGTTCCTCCAGTCTCACTTTGCTGGGTTGATCATGGATGACACAGGAGTTCTTCCATGGGTTTCTCCAGATTCACATAGGCCCAGACGAATGTGGAGTTATTGTTCTACATTTACAGAAAATAGGGGCATACAGTATATATCACTCAGAAATCATAATTGATCTGTATGAATCTCACTCATTCTTCTTAATAGTATGTGTAATTCCACAGCCAGCTATTGATGCCCCTGTTGATACACTTTCAATTTAACCAAGTTTACTTTACATAAAATAAATGCGAGACATTTTGATAAAGGGTGGTGACAGAAAAATGAATAACAGACTACCTTGATGACAAGGGTCCCCTAGGGGAGATCAACAAATGATTACATGTGAACCCCGAGTCTGGCAATGAGCTGTCCACATTTGTGTGGGGAAGGGATGGAGAACTTGGAGGGGGATTCACATTCCCCTGGAGATGAGTCTGACGAGCCAGGGGGGAAGGTTCAGGCATAGGGATCAGCATGTGCAAAGCCAAGCAGGTTACAAGCTGCCCACACTCTCCTTCCCGGCTCGGGGACTGTGCCTGTGTGGGGGTAGCTGACGAGGCAGGATGGCAAGGGTGGCACAGAAGTGAATGGACTTGTGCACTAAGCGGGAGAAGCTGCATGCATCCTGTGGGTGAGGTAAGAAAGGGACGTGCACGTGATTAACAGGAGAGTCCAGTGATATTTCTGGAAAGACTTATAGGCCATCTGGAGGCAAGGTGATCAGTGGAATTTGGTCACCAGAGGAGAGTGGACTGAGGCAGGGCAGTGATGGAACAACAGAGGGGAAGGAGATGATCAGAATTAGCTTTCTAGGGAGACCCTAGCAAAACGTTTGGGTATACTGAAGGGCTGGTGGTCCAGGTGGACTTCAGCTCAGGCAGCCAGATGTAGCCATGGAAAGGAACTCAGGCGGAGGGCAAGTGTACCGGGGAAAGGAATGACAGTCATTTTGCACATGGAGTCTGAAGTGCCTGTAGAATGACGTGGGTTCTTTAAACATTTTCCAGATATGTGGTGGTGATGGCTTTCCTCAATTACCTTCATTTAACCCTGCCACAGGTTTTTGGTTTTCACAAAGCAAAACAAATGAAACTCTCAGTAAGGTTCTAACCAATGACTCCTATCCCATGGGGTGGAGCTATAGCAACTGGGACTTGGGACTACACAGGCTGTGCCTCGATGAATTCATAGCGGACAAATTACAAAACTATGGCCCACGGGTAGCTCAGTGAGCAAGTGGCATCCTTCTTTTGGATCCAGGACACTCCAGAAGGCATGGCTGCGAAAGTGGCACCACCCCATTGGGGAAGCTCCTGTGTGCAGCTCCTAGTCTGTCCCTAGTGAGAGTGTCCTCTGAATTGACCATTTTCATCAATGAGCTCCTGATGACCTAATCCAATAAATAGCTATCATTGCACATCTTCTTTTATTCAGTAAACACAAAATATTCTACTCCGTGCCAAGGACACTGGACAGCTGGAGACTAGCTGGAAGCAAGGTTTTCTTTCAAGGTGGTCTCAGACCAACTGGGGAGTCTGAAAGTGACAGCTTGAGTCCCACCCCCTCACAATGACTGCTTCCATACAGAGGTACAAAGTTTAGTGGTGTGACCAAAGAAAAAACTAGTGTGGATGTTGTTACCGCACGGTTCACAGAGCATAGGCAGAGAGGACTCTGGGTAAATAAAATTCCACCCATGAGATAGACAGGGTTCCAGAAATATCTTCCTCAGAGAAGGAGGCTATGGTTCCCAGAATGACCAGGGAACCTGATCCACCAGAATTATCAGGAAAACTTTTAAGGTCCCACTAAGGGAGATAATTGCAATTTAAAAAATCTGACCATGTAGGGAAAGTTACAGAATGCAGAACACATAATTTATCCTTGGAAACCACTGTTTGTTTCTTTCTTTCTTTCTTTCTTTCTTTCTTTCTTTCTTTCTTTCTTTCTTTCTTTCAACACTCACACATTAATACTGTGAAATAGAAGGCCCAGAGGGATTTGGCAGGAGGGGGAGATTAACATAGAAGGGGCAAAACTGCTTCAACTGGGTATTTTCTGGGTTGTTCAGAACAAATACCTCTAGGAGGAGATGATCCTTGGGGTTGGAGAGGAAGAGAAGGAACTTAAAACTGGGGTAGGTTGGGGAGAGTGGATGGGAAGAAGGGTCTCCAGGGCAGGGACAGATAAAGCAAGAACCACCTGCTAACTGATCTGATGGAGGCCAAGTCCTTTAGGAACTGTGGTGTCTGCAATATCATGTTGCTTCCTACTATGTGCTGTCTTAGTCCTCCACAAGTCACTAGTGAAGCTTTATTAACCACTAATCAGGGCCAACCTGGTGGTACCAATGCCCTGGGGAAAGGAGAGGGTACAGAGATACAAAAGTGAGATATTGGGACTACCAAATGGTTTGAGAAAATCGTCCATGGCAGAGTGGGATAATAGAAAAAGAAAAAAAAAAAAAAAATTCAAGGAAAATCTAAGGATACCTTCTTCCCTTTAGCCCCCGAATCCCCAAAGGCATTTAGGAGGGAAATGAAATTCCTTTGGAAATATGCGTCATGGAAACTAAATTCCTTCATGGGATTGGAGTGACTTCTCTGATTTCAATAAACCGAAGACTTGAGAAGAAAGCCAGTCATTCTCCCTTATCCAAGGTTTTACTTTCCATGCTTTCAGTTACCCACAGTCAACTGTGGTTCGAAATGTTACATGGAAAATTCCAGAAATAGGTAGTTTTTAAGTTTTACATTGTTTAGCATTCTGAGTATTACCATAACATGTGATCCCCCTCTGTCATACCTCAAATGGGAATCCTCACTTCATCCAGTGTATACATGCTTCAAACTCTACCCACCCATTTATCACTTAGCATCTACCCTGGTCATCAGATTGGGGTAGCACAGGGTTTGTGTTCAAGTACTGTCAGGGACCAAGAAGTTCTCATTCTGAGAACATTCTGACCTTTACAATAAGCAGCAGCGCCCCTCCCCCCCCCTCCTGGCTGATAATTCTGACAGTATGGCGCCTATGGCGCCCACGGCTTCTCTTCCGGGACTTCACCTTCCCGCAGGCGCGAACTTCACCTTCCCGCCAGCGCGAATTTGCACCCTATCAGGAACCCAGCAGAAGAACACAACCAACCAGCCTGCACCTCGTCATACCCCTCATTCCCTCAGCATAAATACCCGTGAGAACAATAAAAATTTGCAGCTTGATCAGAATTCCTGTCTTGCTGTCTCTCCCTGCATCTCTTGTCCCTTCATTCCTTCTCTCTTAGGTTTGCCGTCCGCGTTGATGTCCCGCGGGTCGGGACAAAGTACATCTTATTTTAATTAATAATGACCCCAAAGCACAAGAATAATCATACCAGTAATTGAGACTTCCTCTAAGTAAAATGGAGAAATTTATTCTCAATAAGGAGAAAAAAAAATCTGCATGCTAAGGTTACTAAGATCTATAATACGAGATATGTTGAGAGAAAGACATATTCACATAACTTTTATTATAGTACGTTATTATAGTACTATTTTATCATTAGTTTTTGTAGTCACTGTGCCTAACTTATGAACTGAACATCGTAACAAGTATGTGTAGGAAAAAGTATAGTAGATACAGGATTTTGCACTACCAGGCATTTCTGGCATTTTCTGGGGGTCTCAGAACATATCCCTGCAAATAAGCAGGGACCACCGTATAAATGCAACTTTCCTTTCTATGTCTTATCTGTCCCTGACAATTCTGTTCCTAAGGTCTGGGATGGAGTTGTGCTCAGATGGCTCTGATCTGCTGAAAGCTTGGGGATTCCTGCCATAGACCATGTTGATGGGGGAATTTCAAGGAAATATTTTCTCTTTGAGAAGGCTCCCTTTGGTGGCAGAATGGTGGCAGGTTGATGGGGCAGAGATTTGAGTGGGAAGTCAAGTCATCAGAACTAACAGGGACCTGAGAGGTGCTCGCCACTGGCATTATGCTAGGCACAGTTTGAGTTTCAGAGGAGGAACCGAGATCCCTCCCTCAGTTGAAATATTCCAATATTTCCTGAATTTTCAACAAAATATGAAAAGAAATTTAAAGACTGCAGTGCTTACAAAAGTAAGATTTAAAATGTAGCATTTAAAATGTATGCTTAATTCAAGTTAAGAATAGGCAAACCCTTTAGGGCTTCTTTCCTCCCTTACGGATGCATCCTGTGTTCCAATTTTAAGGGACAAAATGTAACAATTTCTGAACACAATAAAAGGAATTGCCTCTAAGCCTACAGCCCCCCCCACACCTCCCTTTTTAATGTAAATGTGGGCAATACCAGGAAATGAGCTGGACACATTATTTGCACTGGGTCTTCATATTTCCACTCTGTCTATTTGGAGTCTTGGGTAAACATGCCCTCAGCCACAGAGCATGGCCCTGTGTGAGCGACCCAGCCTCTTCAATAAAGCACCTCTTCTCCACGTTTTGATTAGCATCTCTCAAGTCCATTGTCATCTTCTGCAGCCAGAAAACAAAGACACCGTACTGGAACTTAAAACAGTAAGATTCTTACACAGGAAAAGCCTTTGATACCTAATTCTTTACCAAACATCAAGAGGAAACTTGTATTCCAAGGATCTTCTCACTTGTCCCTGGGCATTTCATACATAATTCACAAGTGTGCATTTATTATGTGAAACTGTACTACATATGCTGTGCATATATAAATGTATTAATAGCATGTAATCCTTCTGCTGTAGCATGCAGTAAGGGAGGTACTACATATAAATGCATGCCTCACAGTACCAGAGTTACCCATCATGTACCATTTGTTCTATTCATAATGCTATTCAAAATGCTAATTGTCATTTTTTTTTTTTTTTTCAAAGTTCAGGCATTTGTTTCGGAAGAACAAGGCCAAAGCCCACATTGTTTCAACAGTATGGCCAGCTGCTGGCTTTTCCACAATGAACTGCATTGTTGGGTAAATGGAGTCCCTCAGGTGAATGTAATTATGCAAATCCTTCCCTAACTACCCTCCTCTCTCTGCCCTCTCCCTGAGGCCGCCCAGCACTGGGCACACTGTCACATTGCATTACTGGAGGCCTCACTTGTTTTCTGGGAGTGTCCTCCCCACATGCTATGGTCTGATCTCGAGAGAGAACCTGCTAGTGGCTCTGACCCCAAAGGCCTGCTGCCCTCATGGAAGATCAAGTCCTTCTTGCCAGCTAACTTGTGTCTTTACCCTGTGTCAAGCCTTGGATAACATTCCCTCTCTTTCTCAAACCTGGACTATTCTGATCAAGGCAGCCTGCTAGGGGATAATTCTAAGGTCAGAGGCAAGAGAGATGGGGTGGGGCTTCTTTGCTGAAGATCCTGGATGTTATATAAATAAATGGTCAAGTATTGTTCACACATGCAGAATTACCCTTCCTCATCCACTCAAGAACCATCCTATGTAGTTATGCAATTGTGTAGTTACTGAATATTGGTACTCCCTAACCTGAGATTGGGAACACTCAGCTACATCATTTATTGACAGTACTTTAGACATAACTAGAAATAAGGAACCTGGACAAAAAACTCTCTTGAAAGTCCCCACCTCCTTTAATTTACGTGAGTCACTCGGTACACAGGGTCATTTTTTCCATATTTTTGATTATTTCCCATAGTCACTAAAATAGAATTCTGTCTACTGGTGGCCCTGCATAAGTGCAAGAGAACTCTGCTTAAATTAACTTTTGTTTACTTCCTTGAACTAGTTTAGTGAGATAAAAATGTTTTAATTATCACCTGTATTATTCATGAATAGTATTTCATTTCTCAACATTCTGTAAATTGTACTCTTTGCTAAGTATTGCCTAAATAACTTGAGAATTTTGAATAGAATGTAAAATATTATGACAGTGATCCAAATAATACTTTTTTTTCTGAAGAGAATAAGATGTAAGGAAGTTAAAAACATGAGACCACCAATTATGGAATTCATTTGCTTTAAAGCTAACTCAGCCTCAAAGAGTTGTCCTCCATTCTTGTCCTTCAAGACTGACATATTTTACATCCCAGAGGCTCTGCAAAATTTGCCAGCAAAGGCATGAGACTGAGCCTGGGGTGGCAGAAGAGAAGGGGACAGGGAACTGCCCTTCACGATGGAGGTTGTAAGGGAGGAGACCGGCTGTTATTTGCACAGAAGCCCTGTGACTATTGTGGGATGGAATCGGAGAAAGTAGGAAAGTAGGTGGGGAATAAGTAAACAGGGTTCTTTGTATTTCTAAACTTTTCCTGAATCCTGTGGTTCCTCTTTTAAAAAAAAAGAAAAAGGGATCTGGACTCTGGTAATAAAATATAATTTTGCAAAATCTTCCATAGTAATTCAAGGGACACTAGGTTTAGGTATACAAAAGAAGCATAAATTTAGGTAACATAACCTTCTACAGCTATAGGCAAGATTTGTTAAAGGATTTCTATCACATGTAGGAAATGTAGAATAGATTTTCTAACCTAACCGTTTAATACCATCCAGACCATCACATTTACAATTTTTCGTTACAAACAAATGTCACATAATGACACTTGGTCAGATTTTAATGGAACTGGGAGATCCCCCTTGCCTACTGACATTGTGGCCGTCCTTTTATTGCCTTCCTTAGCTGCAGTACTGGGATTGAACTCAGGGGTGTTTCACCAGAGAGCTACATTCCCAACCCCTTTTATTTTTTTAATTTGGAGCGAGATCTCATTGAAGTTGCCCAGGCTGGCCTGGAATTTGTGATCCTCTTGCCTCAGCCTCCCATGTAGCTGGGATTATGGGCCTGTGCCACCACAGTGGGCTATGTTGTTGACATCATGATGTCATAGCCTAACGCATTGTGGTGATGCTAGTGTTAAAAAACCCGCTATGTTGCCAGTCCTATACGACTATGCACAGTACATCGGACTTGATAATGATAACAAATGATGTGACTGATTAATTTATTATGTTATACATTTTATCATTATTTTAGAGTGTATACCTTCTACTCATAAGCAAACAGTTTACTATAGAACAGGATGCTGTTCCTAAAGATTTCTTTAAATCCCTTTAATTCTCTTTAGTGTCAGGATTCCTATTGGAAATTTTTCTCATTTCTTGCAAATGCCTGGTACATTGTGAAAAGTTACATTGCGGGGCAAAAGAAAAAATTTAAATAATGAAAAAAGAATTTTATTAAAAAAAGATGACCTCAGTGAGGCAGGTAAGGAATTGCTTTTGATATTCTATATATAAAACAGTTTTGCATCTTTTCAACTGATTAAGTTGTAGGGGAGAAAAAGTAACATCTTTTCCTCACCCTTCCCTGGATTGTGGCTGAGAATCTATAACCATAGTTGGATTAGCAAGACAGAAACTTATAAATTTATTTCATATCACAATCCAAACAAATGTTGTCCCTGCTAATTTGAATTTGAGAAGTGTTGTGGTTTGGATATGGGTTTTCCCTTCTGAAACTTATGGTGAAATTTAATGTCCATTATGAGATACTAAGAGGTGGGACAACTGGGACCTTTAAGATGTGATTAGGGCTCTGTCCTCATGAATGATGAATCCATTCATGCAATTAATGGGTGAAAGGGTTAGTGGGCTATTTTGATAGTGGGTCTGTGTTATAGCCAGTTCAGCTAGGTCTCTCACCACCGGTACGTCCCATGGGGTTTGAAGGCTGTGCCGGTAAAAAAATGTCATCTTGAGATGCAGCCCTTTGACCTTGGACCAGCACCATAAGCCAAAATAAACAACTTTTCTTTATAACCGACCAGTTTGTGGTATTGTGTTATTTGCAGCAGAAAATGAACAAAGAAAGAAAGGGACAAGAAGAACCTTTTGTCATTCTCTCTACGGGTTCTATGGACAGAGATCCAGGAGAGTTGACCTTGTCAAGAGTATCTACCCTCTGCCAGCTTTGTATCATTTGTCCCACGATCTCATCTCAGGTTCCAGAGTGAGAGGAGTGTATCAGTTGACCCACAATGGGCACAGAAACAGTAGGGGAGGAAAAAAAAAAATCTTTTGTTTCCATAGTAAGTTCAAGGTTATGACCCTATAACAAAAAATAAGCAATCAAAAGAAAAGCATGCAAATTTATTTAATATAAGTTTTATGTGTCCCAAGAGTCTTCAGAAATGAGGACCCCACGAAACAGGGGAACTGAGGGGTTTTGACACTAAGTTGATGAAGCAGTGGACAAACAAGGGGAAGCTTAACTGAACAAAGAGGCTCTGATCCCTTGGCACAAACTTTGAGGACCCCACAAGACCTGTTCATCCAGATTCTTCCGGGCGTCTGGGTCTTTGAGGATAAGGATGTCCCCTTTCTCTGGGCAAAGTCAGGGCACCTCTGGAATGAGAGTTTCATGACCTGCTTCAGGGAAGAAGGCTGAGGGGAGGATCAGAGAGACCTTCCTGCTTTGACTTTTCCTCAAATGCCAAGGAGCCACGGTTAGCATGGCGTGTCCTCTGCCCCATTGCTGGGCTGGGATTTAAAACCATGCACCTCAGCAGAGTTTACACAGTTACAGTTCTTGCCCTGTTCCAGTTTACTGTTCATTTCAGTTTCTATAAGGGAATATATTCCTGATTTTTTGTTTGTTTTGATATGCAATCAACCTTCGTTTATTATTTCTCTGGGTCACAACTCCATGAAGAGAGAGAATTTCATGGATCTCTGACAGTCTCTTTCAGCTGGTTTCTTTCTTGTTCTCTCTCTTTCTTTTTGTGTGTTTGTGTTGTATGTTTTACTTAGTTGGAACTATATTGATGGATACTTAGAGTGATGGCGTTTTTTATTGATGCATTATAATTCTACATAATATTGGGATTCATTTTGGTTTATTTGTATATGCACATAATATAATTTGATCTATCTCATTTTCCAGTACCTTCCCTTTCCTTCTCTTCTTTCCTCCCCCAAGTCACATGTTCTGCTCTACTGATCTCCCATTTATTATTATTGCTATTATTTTAATTAGTGCATTATAGTGATATATATATAAACAGGATCCAGTGTGCCATCTTATTACATGGATATGTTTGTTTGTTTTTGCTTGTTTGTTTTCTTGAGACAGAATCTCCCTACATTGCCTAGGCTGTCCTCAAACTTCTGGGCTCAAGTGATTCTTCTGACTCAGCCTCCCCAGGAGCTGGGACTACCCATGTGCACCACTGCATCCTGCAGGGAGTAAATTCTTTACCGAGAACCAAGTTATATTAGCTCTGAACTACAGAACAGAAAATGATCTGTCAATCTCAGATCAGAACTGTACTGATCAGATGTTTCTGTGAGGCCCACAGTTAGTTATTTATATAAAACACACAATGCAGTAACAGCTCACCAACAGCCACGGCTCACTCCAGTGCCCATTTTCAGAATCTCCACAGCAGAGTCCAGGAGCGTCAGGGGAGGCATGGGTGGGAGATGTACCTTTGAATACTGTCCTCCGAAAGCTAAATTGTACTTTGTCTTTTAAGATGTTCTAAAACCATCAATGTGAGCGCTTAAAGAAAGGAAAACAAAATCCACATCTCAACCCGAAAGACTTTAATAACCTGTCAAAATGACAGTTTTGGAACGACAGAAATATGCAGCAGGAAATAGAAGTCATTTTCTTCTGTTGTCTTCTTCTTCTTCTTTTTTTTTTTTTTTGATAAAATCTTTTTTATTTTTACAGACTGCACTGTCTTCTTGGGCTTAGGTATTGAAAGGCAACAGGCTCTTGGAGTTTTTCCCACTTGAGGAGGCAAAGTAGGTACAGCTGGAACTCTGGTGTCTCTTCCACCCACCGCTGTCAGCTCAGGAACACTGCTGCCCATTGATCCCAAGCCAGAGCAGTGGTTTCTAGGGTTGTTAGAGAGGGCTTTGGCTGCCAGGCTAACAGCAATGCAAAGCTTAGAAATGACAGTCGGACAATGGGAAAATTCTGTCATGTTATTATTTGTCATGAAAACAGGAAAGCATGTTCCCTGATGCCAGGAGCAAAATCCTACAGCAGGCGGGGTCAGCCACTTTGCTCTCTCCATGCTGATCAAACTCAGCACCAAAGCAAACAGAAAAGCGTATAGTGGATGGGAAGGAGGAGGAAGTCCTTCCAAAGGTCAAATTTTCCTGTTTTCTTAGAAAAAGTCTAACTAGGGTGGGGTGCATTGTTATCAGATAAAGTCCAATGTAGCAGCATGTACAGCAGAGTGACTAATATAATGATGATTAATATACAAAGTGCCAATAAGTGACTCAATCCTCAATCCCTATTCAGAAGGTTTTATCACATGGGTTTTTGCAGCTTGCATGGAAATGTGAACAATCATTTACCCAAATAATCTCCCATGTGGATGTAGAAAGAGGATGTCCTTAGGCATCTCCTAAAATAAATAAATAAGCAAACAAATAAATAAGTGTTTTTTAGTGTTTTCCTATTTATCGTTGTTATCCCTATTCCAGCAACATCCAGGGTCAATTAAAAGCTACTCATCTCTCCATGAACAATGATGAAGGGGACTCTTCTGGAAGAGCCTGGAAGGGTTAAATGGTTTCATTCACTCAGTCCTCAGCATTGCCCATGCATTCTGATTGCTGTTAGGAATATAAGGCAAAAGTAAGAAGCATTTGAAAGATGAATAAAGTAAACCCCAACTATTCTTCCTTTTGAAAATTCTCTTCTAATGTTAGTTCATATGTATGCTTTTTATTTGTGGTAGCTCATTTAATATGTGCAAACGGATATACTCTACTTTCTTTCAGTGAACATTCCATAGTAAGCATTTTTCCTAGCTTTTTGTAGGCTACCTAGTATTTCCAATGGTTGCATTGTGCCATCATTTAATTGATGTCCTGTTGTTGAATTGTAGCTTTTCTTCCTGTCTTTCTTCTTTCCAACTTCTTAGTTTCCAACACTGTTTTCTCAATATTGGAAATTATATTCTTTCTTATTTATTTTGGCTTTTTTTGTATATCAAGTTTTCAGAAGTGGGATTACTGTGTCAAGACAAATGAGACTTCTTATTGTTCTTTATATATATTATTAAATTGTTTTACAAAATATTTGTAGCAAGTGATATTGCCTGAAATAGTAGACAAATGTATCAAATTCCACAAGCTTCTTAAAACAGTTCAAATTACCCACAATTCCCACTGTTATTTTCGTGTGAATAATTTTGTTTTCAGCCTGGTTCATAATTTTAAGTCCTTTTTTAAAAAGCAAATTATGATTCCTCTTATTCAAACCATTTGTTTACTGGGATTTTTATGTTTTCCTTTCCATTTTGTATGAATTTTTAAAATAACAAAGAATTCACTGTTTTATTTTTGCTGTGTGCAGTTTTCAAAGTCTTTTGCATGCCTTCCTACTTTGATTATGGAAGATGTTTTTTGGAGATGAGGTTTACTAGGTCTTTTCTGTTAAATTTGTTGATTTCTAATTTTATGATCAAGTCTATTAGAGCTAAAAGTAGTCTATTTAGGTGTTTGATATTCAACTTTTTTTCCTAAAAATTAAAATAATATTTAGTTTTTCACTGTATTATACTGTGTGATGTAAGTATAAATGGATTTTCTGTTCTAATTGCTTATCACTAACCATCGCCCCTTTTCTGTCTGGTCATTTTATAAGACCTCCCTGGTGATACATTAAATTCTGAAAACTGTAAATCTACCCAAACCTGAGGCTGCACATATATTTATTGTTACTTTGGAATATAGGGCAGTACTGGAATATAAGGCTCTTCTTTTTCGTCTTTTTCTTTCTAGAATATTCCTTGATATATTTGTCTCTTCCTTTGTTTAAATGAAATCTAAAATCACATTATCAGATTAAAAAGCATCCTGTGGGGATCTGATGACCTTGCTTTAAACCTGAGTAATTCCATCCTGAGCTATTTGGGATAAGGGGGCAAATGGTAACTGGGGTATTTTAGCAATGTATATCCTGAGTTATACTAGACTACATGGGTTTTTGGCTCAGAATAGCCTAAAGCATTCGTGAACTGAGAAGTTCCCCATAAATTATAGCCAAGGAGAGGGCTCCAAATCCATACCAGAGGGAAATGTCAGAGGTCTAAGGAGAGCCAGTTACCTTGAAAGGGAGAAAGAATATCAAGAAATGCAGAACCAAGGAGCAAGAATAAGTCAAAAAACAGCTGCCACGACCTTAGAGCATACCTAGCTCTCAGTGCTTCCTCCTGGTACTCTCATACCTACAACTCCATTGGATTTCCCTCTTTATTAGCAGTCTCAGTATAGGCCTGGACTGATCCCTGTGCATTTTATAAACTAGAAACAAACTGTGTAATTCTGTACAAATTGTCTGCATCAAAGAAATCCAAGTATCGCTCAGATTTGCAGTGTTTGACATGTTCTGTAGGAACCATAGACAAATTGACAGCCTCTCATTTCAGTTGCCTAATTCTTTCCACCCTCCTCTGGTACTGAGGATTGAACCCAGGGGTATTATCCTGCTTAGCTACATCCCTAGTCCCTTTTATTTATTTATTTTTTTTTTTTTTTTTTTTTTTTTTTTTTTTGAGACAGGGCCTCAATAAGTTGCCCAAGCTGGCCTTGAACTTGCAATATTCCTGCCTCAGTCTCCCAAATCTCTGGGATCATAGGTGTGTGCCACCATACCCAGTTCATTACATATTTTTGAATATGCTGAAGAAACATTTACTTCATAAATTCTGCAATATTTTGTTTTGAAATGTATACTCTTTTGAAGTCATAGTATTTACCTTTATCTTTTTATCCCACTTCGAAATTGCTTTAAAAAAAAATCCAAAAGACATGTGATACTTTCTTAACTATAAACACTGTTTGCTAGGAATACAATATTTTCAACAAAAAATTTTAGGTATCTTCTATTTTCTGAAATCTAAATCAAGATAAAGAGACCATAATATGCCAGATAATTTCCCTATAAATGTACCTTTACTCAAACATTGCTGTATGAATACATTGTATTTATGAATATTTTCTGCAATTTTCTCCAGAACCCTTTATTTACATTATAAATTCTTATAAGTGATAACTCTATGGGTAAATATTTAAAAGAAGAGTCATGAAGAACTAAATCCTTCTAATCCTGTATTCCAATGTTAGATCTCAATACCAGGGTTCTTTGAAACTTCAATGTTATCTGTACAATTCTCGTTTGAAAGTGCTTCACTGCTCGATCTTTTGGGAAAAGCTGATGTAGGCACTTATGTTCTATCCACCACATTCCTTTGAGGTAACTTCTCTTTCCTCTAGTTCTAGCCCTGAGATCCAAAAGGTAGCAGTCATCATTTATGTACTTCCGCATCCTTGGCTATAGCGACTATTCATTCAACAGAACCAACACAACATACATAGAATCCTAAGGCACTGATTGTAGTGCTTGATCCTGGGAAAGCCACATTACTGACCCTCTGGGTTCTTTGCACTGATCCCTTGAGGTACTCATGTCTGTATGACTGTGCCCCTGGTTTTGCAGTGATTTGCATCTAAGAGCTCCCATCTGTGACTCAAATTTTCTGTCCCAGGCTACTGGGGATATTAGTTTTACATATTATCTACAAACAGTGTAGAATGTTAAAAGCACCAGGAATGTATGCTTCTTGGGTGAACTTTAGCCAATGATAACTGACGCAGGAGTCTAAAAGCCCAGGAACTTAACTTGTGTCTAGACAAATTTGAAACTCCATTTATGCATTATGGCTTCCTTGCAGAACCAGGTTGAAGCTGGTTTTTTATCTGCAATCACCCTTGCTTGACTTCTCCCCACTTCCCTATCCTATTCCCTGCAAACCCCCATTTCCCTTTTTCTAAAAGCACTTCATTATAAATGACACTTGCACACATAGCCTCATCACAGGCTCTGTTCAAGGAATCTGACCCAAGCCAGGGTTGACTCAGCCTGGGTCACTAAGAAGACTGACAACCTGCCTCTGGAAAGTAGAAAGCTCATCAGGATGTGAATCGGTAGTTGTTGGTGGTTTGAGTGTATAAAACTGACCCACAGAAAGAAGTCAAAAAACCCTGGTGGTATTGCAGGCTCTGCTTCCAGTTGTATTTGAGGTTATCTCCATTCCTACTCTTTGGAAGAAGTGGTTGAGATAGTTAAATTAGGTTCTTGTCATTTGCATCCAAGAAAATCCTGACTAATGTGGTCAAGACTGCAGAGCTTTCCAATGCTCAAGCCTCTCTTCATGGAAAAAGACACAGTCCCACATAATTTTGCACATGATTTCAGGGGTTCTCCTAGATTCTTTATGGTCCAGCCCCACCTATGTTAGCATCATATGTACACTGATGATTTCATAAGTATTAAACTCTCATGGGTTGCTCTTTACTCCTCCAGGCAATAGAGCTTGTCTTGCTGGGTAATCTTAGAAACTTTTAAGAAAAATAACCAGGGTTTTTGTTTTTTATGTTTCTCCCCAAATAAACACGGTTACCAATAAGGAAATCACAACTGATCAAGTCAATTAATAAGGAACTTAAAAAGGTGCATGTGCTACACAGTACATATACAAAATTGTGAAAATGTCCACAAAAACAGAAAGCTCATGAAAACACCTGGGTAGAAGAGGAAGAGATTGTACTTTTTCTTTGCTTGGGAGAAAGTGTTTACAGTATTGCAAGATTAATAGAACCCTGATTATGTTCCATGATCCGCCTACCTGATTTATGCATTTTGTCACATCTGTCACGTATCCAAAAAGAAAAATCCATTTCTCCCAAGTCAGCACCTGTACTCTGCCAGCCCGGCACCTTTTAGTGGCCCATTGCCCGCTTGACACGAAGTACATTGTGTCAGACAGATGAACACTACCAACTCCACAGTGGCAGAGGCTGCCCCACTTCTTTTCTTAGTCCTGACCCAGTGTTTAACTGCATCTCACATTCTTTTCTCTGAGCCTTCAAATCTCCCCTCTGGCATCAAGGAACCCCTGGGGTGTGAGCTCCAGGTCAGTTGACATTTCCTTCACCTCTCCTCGCTATAGCAAATGCTCAGGAATGTGCTGGAACTCTCTAGCACTAGTCGCTTGCCCCTAGTGAACAGGCAGGAAGGCAGGGTTTCTATCAGAAGCAAGTTGGAAGGATCAAAGAAGTTTTTCATGCCTGGCAGAATCCTCACTGTAAGATGATAGTAACATATAGGTACAGCTCTGTGTTCCATTGAGAAATTTTTGGGATATAGAAAGTTGTACCTCCATCTGACTGTGTTATCTTCTGCTTCATGAAAAATTAAAAAATGTGTTATTTTTTCATAGACGGTATCCCTTTTTTCCATGGGATAACTCCCAAGACGCCTAGCGGAGAGTTCTAAACTCTATGTACTCTATACTTTTTCCTATACTTACATACCTAGATGAAGTTTAGGTTATAAATTAACCACAGTAAGAGAGTAACAACAATAACATAATAATCATAACAACGTACTATAATAAAAGTTATTTAAAACTTATGAATTATTTCTGGAATGTTCCATTTAATATTTTTGGACTGTTGTTGACTTCAGGTAACATAAACCACAGAAAGTAAAACCACAGATGAGGAAGGGGACAACTGTATTTTTATAAATTTAATCTTCTATTTATAATTCTTAGAAAAAAAGAAAGAAAGGATAATAGGAAGAAAGAAAGAATAAAAGGGAAAGGAAAGGGAAGGAAGGGGGAAAAAGAGAAAGGAAGAAAAACAGGAAGGCAGGCAGGTTGACTTTACATGTGGTAAGTCTACAACATCATCTTTCTGTCGTCATACCATTCTCATTTTGACAGGCACACGTTAAATTTAAATTCTGCCGTTACGTCTTTGTCTTCACGGAAGCTCGTTTTGCCTGATGATAGCTTCCCTCCTAGCTAGTTTTCAAGAATAGATTGCTGTGTTGCCTTCTCCCCTTTCAACTACATAGTCATAGGTTGCTGCATAACAAACCTAGCAACTGAAGACCATATGCATTCCTTACACAACTACATGTTCAGCACTCAGTCACTAGCACGCAGCTGGGTTTCTTCCTCAGGTTGCACAGGGCTGAAGTCTAGTGTAGCTGGGATTGAGTTCTTATCTGGAGGCTCTGGGGATGATCTGCTTTCAAGCTCCTTCAGGCTGATGACAGAATTAAGTTCTTTGTGATTGGTTAGGTCTCAGGTCCCCATTTCCTGGTGACTCTCAGGTGGGGGCAACTGTCAGCTTCTAGAAGCTTCTTTCTGGCCCTGGCACAAGGCCCCTGACATCCTCAAAGCTAGCAACACACACAAATCCCCTCACACTTTGAACATCTCTGCTCTTTCCACTACTTTCTGGAGAAAATTCTTTGCTTTGCTTTATTTATTTTGTGATGCTTGAAATCAAATCCAGGGCTTCATGCCTACGAGGCAAGTACTCCACTGCTGAGCTACACTCCGACACCAAAATGTGTACTAAAGGACTTACCTGCCTAGGCCAGGCTCACCAGTACAATCTTCATTAAGGCAACTGATTGGGAGAGTTGTTTTATCTGAAAAATCTCCTAGTAGTTCTTAAAGTAGTGTCTGAATAACTAGGGCACAGGTATCTTGAAGACAAGGGGCCATGTTTAGAATTCTGCCTACTACCTCTAACAACTAGAAGAACTTTGTCCCCTTTTAGTTCTGGATGAATATGGATATGTCTGTATCCCAGAACTGGCATGAGTATTTTTTTCTTAGGGTAACCAGCTTTTGGGGTTACTGGCTGCTTACCATTTGGATTTTTTTCTGCTGTGCTTCCTTAACATCTTTGTCTTGTCTGAGTGGGAGGCTTAGAGATTTCTACTATTTTTTGTGGGTCTAAAAATTATTTTACAAAATATTTTGACATTTACACAGGGCCTACTTATGTTGGGGTGGAGAGCCTTTTGGAATATGTAGTCCCCTCTACTGACAGATTCAATGGTAATGGATTCTTTATTAATTACTGAATCAATCTTTGTGTGCATTTATTATTTATTAACCAGTGATATGGCAACAGAATGGACACCAGCTCTGAAGCTCCAGGGTAGCTGAACAGCAGCCCTGTTCTACTCCAGTACATAGGAGGCACTGTATTAAGAGCACTGGGAGATAGGAAGATAAAAACAAAAATATCCAATGCACAAATCTTGGAAGAAAGATGAGGTATGTATGTAAAGGATAGAGAGAAAAATGAAATACTTTGTGAGGTTTATGAGGTCAGAGGAAACAAAGATTATTTTTAGTCAAAGAATCCAGAAGGTTCCTTGGGCTGCAGCTCATGAGGTGAGGCAGGTGGACAGTAGGCATTCTAGGCCTTTCACAATCTCAGCAAGAGAAGAAGCATTTATCAAGATCCTGCTTAAGTTCCCTCTGTAACACACATGTTAATGCTCTGGCAAAATATGAAAGCTACTTTTATGCCCAAGGCAGTAGTAAGTCTGTTTTCTGAGTTAGAACTGATTTTGATTACTTAAAAATAATCCATAGCATGAAGACATCAGATTTATGACATCAAGAGACTCAGAGACTAGCCAGCAGATCAACTATTGCTATATTCCACTCTACCTAAAATAGTAGCATAAAATCCTCAGATATCATCACTCTAGCTCTCCATCTGCTCACAAGATTTCTTTGTTCCAGGCCTCCCACCTTTGCTGAGCAATCCAGTAACACAGTATTGTTTCCGTAAAGGCATTTCTGTTCTAAAGGGGAAGATGTGCTGATCTTTTCAGGGTAAAAATGGCTGGAGTGGTGATTGTTTTCATAGATTGTTATGGTTTGGATCTGGAATGTGTCCAAAAGTCTCATGTTTGAAGCCTTGGTCCCCAGTGGGGCAGTGTTCAGAGGTGGAGCTTTTAGGAAATGATGGGGTCATGATGGATCAAACCTCATCAGATTAATCCATTTGATGGATTAGTAATTTAAATCAACCACTGGGAGGTGGTGGAAACTGTAGGCAGGTGGGGCACAGATGGAGGAATTAGGTCATTGGGGGGTGTGCCTTGGGGACAATATCTCGTCCCTGGCTCCTTCCCTTCTCTCTGCTTCTGGGCTGCCCTGCGCTGAGCAGCTTTCCTTTGCCAAACCCTTCCACCATGAGAATCGGTCTTACCTCAGACCCAAAGTAATGGAATCAAACAAGGACTCAGACTTCTGAAACCATGAACCAAAATAAACCTTTCCTCATCTGAGTTGTGTCAGATATTTTGGTGACAGTGATGAAAAGCCAATACATAGTTTATTCACAGAATGACTACATTTATTCAGCTCCCTCAGCAATGTGACTCTTCCCATCAAGAGACGGCGGCCATGGCCAGTCTCCATGACACTCAGCTGATCTGATGACTTGCTTCGACCAACAGAAGGCAAAAGAAATGACACTGGGTCATCTGAGGCCAGTCACCATAGCTATCCCTTGGCAACTCAGCTGAGTCACTGTGTGAACAAGCACAGGTAGCCCATCTGAACGCATCCAGAAGCAGAGCGAGAGGAGAGTTGTTTGAGGGAACCCAGCTGAGGTCAGCAGAACCACAGATTCACAAGATACAATCAATGATGGTTATTTTAAGATATTTAAATTTTGGGTTGCTTTGTTATAGTATGATAGTTCCACTTCTCTTCTGAGGTAAGTTAAAAAGGCAAGTCCCACTCTGCTTTTAGGAGCAACATCAAAATTGTAACCTGAGACAACAGTTTCTCACAGAGCCTTGCAAGAATAACATAATCCATTTGTTTCAATGGTGCACCAATTATCTTTCTGTAATATGTACACACGAAGTTTGTGTGCTATACTTAAGATACTTATTAAAAGCCACAATATTTTATTTCCATCTTTTTTCTAAGAGAAAAACCAACCAAACCCAAAAAAAAACATTAAATGTATGATGAGTTTCAGGGGCTTCAGACCACCAAAAGGAAATTTAATGAAGGGTCTCTAATTTTTCAAAATACTCTAGTGATGCCATTCATATGGCATGAACCAAATTTTTGAAATGATAATAAAACAGGTTTTTCATTCTTTTTAATTTTTTGGAATTACAGGCATGTGCCAAAATACCTAGCTTATAAACAATGTTAATAAGGTATTTTTTAGACCATTTGCTATAGTTTGGATCTTGAATGTCCTGCAAAGACTCATGTGTTAAATGCTTAGTCTCCAGGGTATGCTTCTGGGAGGTGGTAGAAGTTGGTTTTTTTTTTTTTTTTCTTCTTTTTGCAGAACCGACGATTGAACCCTGGTCTTTTGCATGCCAGGAAGCTCTCTACTACTAAGCTACATCCCCAACACTTTTTATTTTCTTTAAACCAGGTCTCGTTAAATTGCTGAGTCTGGGCTCAAACTTGTGATCTTCCTGCCTCAGTCTCCTGAGTACTGGGATTACAGGGATGCATCATATGATATATGTGGGGAAACCTTAAAGAGGTGGGGCCCAGTGGAAGATTTAGGTCATTTGGGGTATGTCTTTGAAGGGGATTGTGGGACAATGGCCGCCTCCTCACCCTGTTTCGTTCCCTACCTCATGATGAAGTGAGCAGTTTTACTCTGCCATGTGCTTCCATGTGATGTGCTCTTGCCACAGGCCCAAATCAATAGGGCCACCAGTAATGAATTAGAATCTCCGAAACTGTGAGCCAGTTTTCTCTTCATAAGTTGATTATCTCAAGTATTTCATTATAGTGACAGCACATTATACTGCCTAACACAGTATTTAAACCTTATGATTTTAAGAAATACATATGACCAGTTCCCCCTTCCATTTTACACATAAACTGAGACTCTGAGATTAAGTTGTTTTGCGTAATGGAAGAGGCAGAATATGTTTCCGTTACCATCGACACCAAACCCAAGCTTTCCCCATGTGTTCATTAATGATCAATGGTTTGTAATTTGATAGCATGTTTTATATAAGACCTTCAAAATATTAATTACTTCTTGCACAAAATCTGTCTCTAATGTGGAACATAACGAGTAGAAAAATCATTAACTTCAAACAATAAGCCATTTAATAAAAAAAAAAAAATTCACCTCTGTAGTCCTACTTGCACGCTCAGCTTTCAAGTGTTTATTACTTACCTCACTGCTGATACTGTGATCAGTTCACTTTTCCCCATAACTTATTTTTTCCCAGTGCTGGGGATCGAACCCAGAGCTTTGCCCATGTTGTCATGGAGATCTATCACCGAGCTAAGTTGCAGCCTTTTTCTCAACATTTTATTATGAGTATTTTAAACACTCAGAGAGGTTGAAGTTTAAAGCAGACACCCACACGCTCCCTGCTAGACACTACAATTAATGCTTAACAGTATTTGCTGTCTTGTATCATCAATCCATCTACCATTCCTATCCATCCACTAATCTATCCATATTCACCTTTAATCACACAGAATGGTAGCCCAGGACAAAAGACAGTTAAAAGTATTGCTGGGTGAGCAAAGATTTGCCACTATCCCTTGACACCAGGGTCTGCAGACAAAACCACTGATGATCTGAAAAGTTAACTTCAAAGGAAGGATGTCAATAAAAGCACCAATTGCAATCAGTTGCAAAATGACTTAGGTAGTCTGCATGGAAGCATTGCCCACCTGCTCATAGAAAGGGCTGGCAAGAATTGCAACTCCTGCCCACTGGTCCAGAGAACGCTTCTTTACTGAAACTCTAATTCTGAGTCCTATGCTGGGTCTTTTTTCCTTTTAACTTCTGGGACTTCCCTCTCAATAGGGAAATAAACAAAGATAAAAGGCAAGAAGAGGAATCATCAACTTATAGGATGTAGAATGGCAGAAGACAGCCTTGTGACTCTGCCAAAGGGGACAGGTGTCCAGAATAAAGGGTAAAATCCATTGCATAGAGAAAACTAAAAGACACATATTGTGATGGAGAGAGGAGGCAAAGCAAGTCCCGAAGAATGACCCAGCTGTTGGAAGAAAGAACATACAACGGAAGTCTGGAAGCGCAGCCCTTGACATGCTCCACTACTGTTTTAAAGCCATAGTAGGGCCCACATAGCGCTAGGATTGATTTTACTCTCAAGCACATGCTTGTTGTGCCTCATTCTACCACATAGTGGGCAATTAGTCACCAACTTTATGAATGGATTTGAGATTTGTGGCTTAGGAAGCCCCACAGGTTGCAGTAGGGTGGGGTAAGCTCTCTTCCGCTTGATTATGGCCTCTGACAGCTTCTCCTGTAAGTGTAGTCCAGAGGCCCCTCCTCCCCCTGCTAAAACCACAAGCGGGGTTTGGAAAATGCTACACCTACAGGAGAACACCTAGAGGAAAGCGACTAGATGAATGGAAAGAGGATGGAAAAAGAGCTGGGGAGGGATTAGCCAACTGTCTTGCAGTATAAAAACTCTGCTCCCCCAAAATGTATTATCGTAGTACATTCGTCACAGATTTCCCTACAGACAAGATTACTCTGACCTTGTCCTGAAAAATGAGGCCAATGATAGTTTGTAGAAAAAATTTCAAAAATTAAGCCCAGGCATAAGACAATGGCAATCATGTCATGCTAGTTCCTAGGGAGATAATAACCAGAGTGAGAGAGGAATGGGACATCTGAGGGAGCACTGAGTGGGAAGGGCTGAAGAACCAGAGTGGCTGGGTGGTAACAGCATCTGAACCCTAAGGATGAAAGGCTACTTGGGGTGACTGAACCATCATATCTGTCCTGCAATCCCAGGTGACCTTTTATTTCCCCACTAAACCTGAATACTGTGGCCAATGAACCCCACCCCCCACCTTTCTTTTTCTTGTACACTTGCCTGACAGACCCCAGCTGAGACCACTTGAGTCCAAATGTGCCTTTGGTCTTAGAGAACTTAAGTAGCTCAAATAACTGGACTAGAGACCTCCCGTAATTCCAAGTGTGTTAGCATCCTGGAGCCTGTGTTTGAGTGACAGGAGAAGAAGGAGCTATAAAATCCTCTTTCGCACCTCCATGTCCTTCCTCTTGGTAATTATTGGATCATAGCTACGTAAGAGATAATCCAGCTGGGTGCAGTGTCGCACACCGGTAATCCCAGGGACTTGGGAGGCTGAGGCAGGAGGATTGTGAGTTCAAAGCCAGCCTCAGCAATGTCAAGGTACTAAGCAACTCTGTGAGACCCTGTCTCTAAATAAAATACAAAATAGGACTGGGGATGTGGCTCAGTGGTTGAGTGCCCCAGAATTCAATCCCTAGTACCCCCCAAAAAAGAGATAATCCAACTAAATAATTGATTAAATAGGCCTGTTTATAGTCAGCAGTAATAAGACCAAAGGAGGAACCTCGATTTGATTCCTGGTTAACCTCCCTTTTTGCTCTTTTTAGCGCTATCTCCCCTCCCGCACCTCACTTTCATCTATTTTTCCAAGTGAGTGCTGTATCCTTGGATGCCAGTTGACTTGAGGATGACAAATCTTGTCATCATGGTATTTAAAAGGGGATTTCAGAAAAGTAGGAATTGCTGGGCCAGATGAGTCCTGGGAGCTGCCATGGTATTGTGTGCTTCCTTTTATTGTGTTCATCGTCACCCTTGAAGATAGGTATTTCTCTCCAGAGTGTGAGATCCATGAGGCAGAAACTGTATCCCTAGAATCTAACATAGAATACTCACCCGCTCCTGCCACAATTCTCCCATTATCTGTTCAATAAAGGACTTATTATGGGCTAGCACTGTGCCCAGGGAAGACTGTAATAGTACAGAGGTACTCAAAGAGTGCATCTTGGACCAGTAGCATTGCTTGGGAATTTGTTAGATATACATTCTCA
Organism: Sciurus carolinensis; assembly: GCF_902686445.1. Classification (NCBI taxonomy): domain Eukaryota; kingdom Metazoa; phylum Chordata; class Mammalia; order Rodentia; family Sciuridae; genus Sciurus; species Sciurus carolinensis. Next base: position 30,110,075 of record NC_062219.1, read on the forward strand.
GGTCCCAATCCAGACTCAGGAATGTGCTATGGTGTGAATCTCAGAAAGCTCTGTTCATAACCCTTCAGGTGATGTGATGCATGCTCAAGTTGACCACTGCAGTAGTGATTACTTCATGTGTTAGTCAGATTTCTGTTACTGTGACAAAATACTTAAGGTAGAGGTTTATTTTGGCTCCTGATATCAGAGTTTTGGTCCATGGTCTTTTGACCCTGTTGCTTTGGGCCTGTGGTGGCATAGCACATGTGGCAGAGGAGGTCTGTTGACCTCATGGCAGCTGGAAAGCAAAGACAGGAAATAGGCTGGGGTTCCCATTTCCCCTTCAAAGACATGGCTGGAATAACCCAGCTCTCTCCCACTAGGCCCTCTGCCAAAGGTTACACCACCTCTCAACAGCACCATGGGCTGGAGATCAAGCTGTTAACACTTGAGACTTTGAGGGACATTCCACATCCAAACCATAGCAACTTTTATGCAGTGTGAAACTATAACACCAGCATGTGGGTGTTGCCAGAAGCTCTTAGAGTAACCCAGTGGTTCTCAAATTGACCACACTGTGTGTGTGTGTGTGTGTGTGTGTGTGTGTGTGTGTGTGTGTCCCTCAGGATCAGCATGCTAAAGGTGCTCTATCACTGAACTACACCTCCAGCCCCTCTGACTGTACTTCAGTAGCACCTGGGGTGCTTTCCAAAAAGTGCTGATGCCTGGTTTCTTTCCCAGGAGACTGTTTCAATGGGTTCTGAGTGTGACTTAGGCATCAAGTTTTAGAAATTTTCTCAGGTGACTCTGATATGTAGCCAAGACTGAGGACTACTGAGATATTTGGAAAACTGGAAGGGAAATGGGGAACTGAAACTTAACCCACTGAAGGAAGTCAAAGCATAAGGTCGAATCACATGAAGTTGTTGTCATTTATAGGCAAATTCATCAAATATTGGCAATTTCATTTGTTTAACCTACTAGATGTTTTCAATTCCCAAGTAGAAGCAGTCATGGCATTTAATTAACAAAAGGACTCAGTAAATGGAGAAATCATAAACCTCGTGTGTCTGAAGCAGGATCTGTTATCTTCACTCCAGTACTGCTCTTGTGAGTTCTTACTAAACTCTTCTTCTAGACATGAGATCACAAATTTTTCCTATAAAGGACCAGATAGTAAATATTTTAGGCTTTGCAGGCCACCTGGTCTCTTTTGCAACTACTGAACTCTGCCACTGAGGCAGGTAGCTAGCCACAGACAATATGGAAAAGAAAGGTATGATGGTTTTACAGAGAAATATATTTATTAGAAGAGTCAGTGGACGAGATTTGGCCAGGACAATACACCCCTGATCTAGAGTATCAGTTTTCCATAAGTGTTAGAAAGTAGGTGTAAGTTGCCTTAGACTTTTTTATGATGAAACAGCTGGTTAGTTGACTTGTGATACAGATTAGTTATAGGATACACAGAGAATTTCTGTATACTGAGTAGCTTTTAAGTGACACAACCAAGTGTAGTGTTCCTTGGACTCCATTTAAGCAGCAATTGTGCAGCTTGAGAATCTCGATGGAAGGAGACCCAAAGTTTGGAAACCCCCTTTCCCTTTGTCTACTTGGTGTTTAGCAAATGTTATTAAATGCATTATCTTCATGAGCAATGCTTACTTCAAGCAATCCTCTAAAACCACTGCAGTTTCCCATTTCTTAATATTTTACTTAAGTTAGAGGTGTAAGAACTGGATGGAGTCTATGGCTGAGCTGGTCCAAACTCACTTAGAGGATGAAGTGGTTGACTATAATCACAGGTAGGATAGAGGTGAGACCACACTGGGATGCCAACTCACATTCACTCATGGGTTTTCTGAATATTTATTTAGCACCTACTTCATGTTGGGCATTGGGATAGACACTGGACCTAGAAGGGGTTCCCACCTTGGAGAATTTTGAACACACATTAACTCATGAGCCATAGTTAAGCACATGACTCTGATGCGCTTGGATAAGGCACAGAACACGTGTTTGTTTCATTTTAATAAAAAGGCAGGGGTCCTTTCTAAAAATTTCTGCTGGTCAGTTCCAAATTCTGCCTTTGTATTATGGTATCATCAATTTTAAGACTGTAGATTTAATAACTGTTTTCAAAGAGAAGCAAATCAGACTGTGTTAAAGATAAAGCCTAAAGTCAGAATGTTTAAAACATGAAAAAGGATATATTTCAAGTTAAAGAAATATACCATTAACTTTCTTTCTTAATACTGTTGGGGGCATCCAAGAAAATCTTTCTCCATCCATAATTACATATGTTGTTTATATATAAACATGTATATATACTTTTTTGAATTCTGCCTTGCATAGGAAGTGCTCAGCAGATAATTATTAAATAAATGAATGAAATAGGTTCTAACTGAATAAATGAATAAGTTAGTTCTGTCCACTGTTAGCTATCTGGGACCATTAAAGAACAGGTGATAGATTTACAGTCTTTAGAACAGTGATCAAATGAAAATAAATCCTTACTCGTCCTTAGCATCTGCCCCTAAATACAGGCTAAAAGTGATTTGCTAACCTATATGTTCATTTCAGAGGATGTTTTCTAACAGGAAAACATCACAATTCCCTCCTAAGTATTCCAATGTCTTTGGGCTCCTGAAGCTTTCTTTGAATTTTGTTTGTCTTTGATCTGTTTGCTTTGTAACTATATACAGGATTAAATACTTCCTCCATTTAAATAGAAATCCCAGAGCACAGAGGTGTAAAGTGACTTGAACGAGGGTTTTTGGCAAGTTGATTAGAGACTAGTTTAGAACCAAGGACTTATGAATTTAAAAATTTTTTTGCTGTTTTTTTTTTTTGTTTGTTTCCACACTAAACTTTTTGAGATATCTATTTCCTTTTGCCAGAACATGTACAATAGAATCAAAAAAGATGTTCAGATATACTGAGAATAAAATTATGTTTCCTCATACTGTAAAAATCAACCAAAGACAGATCTGAAGGCCAAGGTTAGTTTTAATTACCAACATCTGTGACATTATGATTCTTTGGATTTAAGAAATCTTATAGTTAGGGTCTTTAAAATGTTCTAATGTTGTATAGACCAATGGACATTTTAATTAAAAAAAAATATGGGTGCCCCAGACACTGAAAGTTATTGAAAAATATTTAGGCAGAAACCACAGGGTTGGGGAGTAACAGATTTTTTCCTAAGGCAGGGTTTTTTTTAGTGTGGTTCTCTCAGACCAACTGTGTTTCAGTCACCTGGAAGTTTGCTAAACACTTGACTCCATCTTCAAAATTGCTGAGGAAGAGGTCAAGAATCTCCATTTTAAATAAATCCCCCAAGTATTTCTGATGTCCAATAAAGTCTGCGAACCACTAACTGTATGAATGTGCTCCAGATTAAAGGAGTGAAATAAATATAAAATCATGTTGAAAACACCTTTCAGAACAAACGTAGACAAGATTCCTAAATGGGAAAAATACCAAAATATAATCAAGGATTATACCATACAAAAAGTCATGGGTGATTTGGTTGGAAAATGACAAAGAAGGTTTTAGATAAATTATTGGTAGAAAATATTCTGCTCTAAAGGAGAAAAGTGTTAACGCAATCAGTTCTTCCTGAACAAATTACTTTGTTGACTATAAAATGGGGGAAATTTTTTAATGAACTTCAGGTTAAAAAATAGTTTTTCAGTAAAATTTTCTAGGATTAAAGCACATTTTATTTTGAAATTAAGAAGCAATAGGAAATATATGATGTAAGCCCAATTAACTGGGTATGAAATTCAGACTGTAATTATCTGTATCTGCTAATCTCAGGCTTAATATTATATCATCCATGATAAAGGATTTGAGCAGGATTATTCATATAAATCAGTTATAAATTAATTGTTTTACTTCCCTGCCTACTATTCATGACTCCCCATATATCTAAGGACAAAGCTCAAGCTCAGTTTACACAGCTCCCCTGCCTTGTTATCTTTTCCTTTTCTCCAAGTTTCCCTTTCATTCTGACCACTTGGACACCATTATTCTTCTCCATGCCAGACATCTTCCCTCCCACTCTTCTTTCCTAGCATACAGTGAACACTTAATAAATACTGTGTCATGTCATTACTGACAATGAAGAAAACAAATATGCATAATATACATTTCAGATAAAAAACCAGGAAGATTTAAGGAAAAACATGCCCTATCTTTCCTATATACATTTGTATAAAAAGCGTTGCTATACATTAGAATGATTATAAATATTTCAAGAAGATAGGATTCATTTATATATGACTTAATTTTAAGACAGAAAGTAGATCTAACACACAATTGGGGACATGGGCCTCAGGAGCCTTCCCTTCTCCATTGCTGGGTAACAGACTTTTTTTTGCTTTGATCATGGTAACTTAGCTAATTGACAGGTCCTGCACCAAATACAGAGATTAAGAAGGCATTGACTGTCTCATGTAATCTTCATGATGCCAAACAACCTTAAGGAGTATTTTTATCTTCAATGTTAGTAAAATATAAGTAAAATGAAGTTAGAGGAAATCAAACTCATAAAAAGTCATAGAGCTGGTAAAGAAAGGACAAAGTTTGAATTAAACCCAAGATTGGTCAGGCTACAAAACTGATTTTCTTTTCATAAAGCAATGTAATGAGCTCCTTAGATATCTAAGGTCCCTTGCAGTTCTATTATTATATAATTTCTAAAGAAACAAGGAAGTTCTTTCCTGGACATCTATCTATCCATCCCAACTAGAGGCTTAGAACGAATCACTTGTCTCAGTTTCTTTCCTGTTCTCTGGATATAATGTGTAGCTGCCAGCTTCGCACATAGTAACTCATTTCAGTAGTAAAAATTCTATTTCTATTTATTATACTACCTGAATTTGTGCTGTAGAGAGAAAAATCATTAAAAGTAATAATAAAGGCCTTCTGCCATGTGAAAGCACAGCAAAAAGTGCCATCTATGAACCCGGAAGTGGGCCCTTACCAGACCCTGACTTGATCAGAGCCCTGGTCTTAGACTTTCTAGCTCCCAGAACTAAAAAACAAAGAACTTGGGCAATAACTTAGAAGCCTCTGATCACTGCCTCCTGAAGCCACTAGAATTTGAACAATCTTTCACTTCACCTTTCCTGTGATTATGTTTTAAATATAGATAAACATTCACAGAAGTTTTATTTGTTTTTATGGTGCTGAGATTGAACCCAGAGCCTCATGCATGGTTAGCTCTCCCTCTACCACTAAGCAACTGCTACCTGCCAGGTCCCCTGAAAGAATATTTAGTCCTTTGCTCCCACATCTATCATCTCTAATAACTTACTTGTCACACCAAGATGATCTACAAGCAAATTATTTGAGTTAAATCGTTTGCGATTCTCAGTATATGACCTTACTGCTGGCTACCTGATGAATTTGATGAAAGCTAACTTTCCTGTAGTTGTGACTTAAAATTTATCCCCAGTCAAGAGTATTCCTTATTATAAAAACCCTCAGATTGTTGAAAACTTGTCCCACGGTTATTTTACCATAAATCACCTTCACATTCCACATGCTTTTATAGATGGAGAAACATGTTTTAGCGATGACTATGAAGTGAATATTATTTGAGTGTTAGCATTTGCATATAAATCTATTTATTGACTAGTTATTATATTAACTAGCTATTCCATCAAAGCGTTTAGATTTTAAGATTCTAGTTTTTGAGTTACATACCTGTTGAGAAAGGAAATGCGTACTTCGATTTTGTATAATATTGAGTTCATTCTTGCCATTAATTTATGTTAATATTTATAAAGTGACTCCTAAGTTTAAGTTCACTATTGGCCCTCCTATGCCCTGTCAATATTTGGAGTATGAGTGTGATGGCAGAATCTGACCTGATTGTGAAATAAAATTATAAAAACATTATGGTAAGAGTCCAATGCCTGGGGGAAGGGGTCAGTTCCCCAGGAAGCCTAATTAACCATGGGTCCCTAACTTTTGCATTGTCAATAACTGCCCTAAGAGTCTGACTACTCCCTCCTGAAATGTAATAGACGTCTGTGAAAAGAGTTTTCTTCTTACCTGTTCTGTGAGCATGCTTTATGTTAGAGACCCTGCACAAGGCCTTCAGCCACACAGATTAGGAATTAAAAAGGAAAAAGTCCCAATGATAGGATGGGTCTAAGATGATGTCAAATAACCTATAAATATTGTGAGAAACTGTGGATCAGGGCTCAGAATTTGGAGTTTTTGTTTTCCTTTGGGCCTGCCGGCGTAAAATAAAGTTCTCCTCTCTGAGTGCTGCTTGCTGCTTCTCGACCAATCTGTTTCCGGCAACCTGAGTACTTGTGTAAATGAACTCTTTTTGCATCATCCCAAGTGAAAAACTGCTAGAACCCTTACTGATACATTTTGAAAGATTCTTCCCAATTGTCACTACAACTATTTAATAAATGATTTAACTTGGTTTGCTTGTTCTTCTTTCTCCATAGTAATGATTCTTGGCTTCTTCAAATGAAGCTCTGATGGTATGCAAATTTTTAAGAGAGGAAAAGGTGCTGAATTCACTTCATTGAAAAACAATTATAACACATTCACAATCACAAGTAAGAGAGAAGTCAAAAGTAAGTAAAATAAGGGCACAGCTTTATTTGCTACAAGGCAGTAAGTACACTGTCATATCAAAAGTTCAGTGCTGGCCATCTTGCACCGAATGTTCTTAAGGCAGAAACTGGTTATTGACCTTAGTCTTTGTCTCCCCCAGCTGCAAACATAGGATCTGTGAGGCAGTTCCAAAACCATACACATAGAAACCATGGGGGATGTTGATGGAACTCAGAATCCCTGAATTAAAGAACAGTCAGGGGTTGAAATCAAAACAAAACATAGGACATTGACAACATAGATCTCCCAAAAAAGAAGTGCAATGCATGCTTTTATAAACCAACAATTACCAAAAAAAAAAAAACAAAAACAAAAACAAAAACACACAGAACAACAGATGCAAAATCTCCCAAACAAGTTTTCCAATGTATTACAAAAGGAAAAAAAAATGTATACATATAAAAAAATAAAACAGGTCTGAAATACTAGTGCATAGTCAATTACCTAACACCAAGTTTTTTTTCTTTCCAACCAAGCTCTACTGCCCCTCTGATACTAGCAGCATGTCTACAGGCTAAGACCATAGCAGCAAACACATTTTTTCATTGGCATTTACAAAATTAAATTACTGAATAAAATATAAATTTTTATAAAACTATTTCATACAGTAATAATTTTTAAAGCAAGCTAAAAAAAAACCTCATAAAATGGTTTAGTACAATAAATGTACCTCCCATGTTATTAACCATAAATGAGCATTAACAATCTTTATTGTCCCATGGCATTTATCAACGTTTATAGTAATGCTTTTACTGATTTTTAAAAATCTATGCATATGTTTTAGTGATTGAGAAAAGTGAAATACTGGAGTACCTCTTTTGTATAAAATTTCAAAAAACTCATCATAGGCAAAAATACTGATCTGTTGGATTCTCTAAAATACAGATAAATCATTTATGTTTTTTAAAAAAATCTGCATAATAACAAGTGGTTATAATTCATTACCTAATAATTTAGGTAAGACCGTTATTTATTTATTTTTAAAAATCCTTTTAGTTGAGTGAAATCTAATAAGATTTCATCCAACTAAATGCACTTATGCACTTGGTGCTGCTCTCAACTGTTGTACCACAACAAAAATAGGTTCTTCTCCCAATCATGAAAAGTTTCATGTCGAGGAATGACATATCCCAAGTCAACTTGAAGTGTTCTGAAAACCATAATGCTTTTCTGGAAACGTCTCACATGACCAGAGTCCGGGCTGAGAACGCGTTCACGTATTTGTGAGCCTGACTGGAAGCCGTCATCTGATCCTCCGTCTTTCCACAGGAGGCGGGTTCCCAGGCGCTGCTACAAGGCTAAGGGGGAAAGAGGGGGACAGTAGGGTCAGACCAGGAAGCACACACCGGAGTCTAAAAGGGATTCCCAATCCCGGCACCGCCAGCTGCCACATTTTGAATGCCAGATGGCAAGTGGTTGACACAAGGAAGCCATTGTGGACAGACTTCAACTCCTCCACACCCAGAAACCCAGCATCCTTAAGTGTCCTTAATGATCAGAACTGTTGACTGAGGGAAATTCCACTCCAATTGGTTTCTTGAGATGGGGCCATGGCTTCATAGGGGAATGCCTTTGGTTTCAGCGATTTTATGAGGTTGCAGACATGAATGAACACAATTCTCCAGAGGCCTACCATAAGCTTGCTTGGGCATTTACTCACTGGTGAGTGCTTGTGCCAAGAAGCTCATGTAGGTGAAGGAATTGGTCAACATCTGCTAAGCACAGTACACATTTCTTATAATTAATTTAGAAATATCTGTTTCTCAGTAGAGCTTATTTTTGCTGTTTTTATTTTTTTTCAGTGTTGGGGATCAAACCCAGGGCCTCACTCACATGCTAAGCAAGTATTCTACCACTGAGCTAAACCCTCAACCCTCGTACAACTTAATTTTTTAGACACGCTCCATGTTGCCTCAAAGTGAAGTCTTTAGTATTTAGTAACCAATTTAGTATTTATGTCCTACTTAGTTCCCAAAAGGATTTAATGCAATTATAAAATAAATACAACAGGGTTAAAGAAGTGCAGAAAGCAAGATCACAGGGAATCAATGTGGGGAAAATAATAATATGAAAACAGGGCAAGATTTGTACATAAAATGTCAAGAAGTGCAGTGCCCCAGATAGATGTAGCCTGCCAGCTTAACCTGAGCTTTCTAGCAGTCAGTGTGGAGGGAAACAAACACAAGCAGATGTGAGATTTGGTGCCCTAAGGTCAAAAGGGGCCAGTGGCTGAAGCATTTACATCTGAAAGGAATTATCTTCCAAGGGACAAAAGAAGAATAAGAAAAGCCTTTGCTCTCCAGAGCCTAAAGTGTCCTTTAAGAGATCAAATGCAAAGGTGTTTCTCAACAGTAGAATAAGAACCAGCTGGGGAGTGGGGATTGGTGCAGGTGAACAGGGCATGGGAAGTTGAGGGAGTGCCAGGCACTGCTGTAGGGAAAGGGCAAGAACAGGCAGGGTGGAGAGAGAGGTGGAAAAGCAGGAGTATAATCCTGTGGAGAGAGAGCAGCAAGGAGACAGGAATCTGCAATCTGTGCACTGTTGGTGGGGAACATGGGGGGTCAGGGAGAGAGGGATACAGTGGTTAATGTTGGCATCTGCAAAGTCCTTACTCTGTGCTACCTAGAGTCTTAGAGTTTCATAAGTCTCATCTCATTTAACTCTCACGAAAAAAAAAAAAAACCCACAAAAGTCCACCTGTGGCTCTGTGCTTACTTCACAGACCAGGGAATTTAAAAGGAAGAGACAACTGAGGCAACATCTTGAGGTCACATGGCTGAGAAACCATGGAGCAAGGATTTGAACTCGGGTGGGATTTGGGAGCTCATACCCCTAAGTTCGAGATGCTGCTTCCAGCAGAGCTCTTGTCAGGAAGAATGCAAGTGACTTGATGGACAGTTTGGAGCAGGCTCAGTCACCAGGGCCTTGGGATCCAGGAAGAAGCATCGAGATGGGGAGTGAGGGTCATCAGACTTTTCAGCAAAGAGGTCTGATAATCCTGAATGAACACTGTACCGGTTTGGTGGTGACCAATGGTGAACAAAGTTCCAGTGGCATACAGTTTGCAGTGTCACGTTCTTCTGTAGGACTAGGAAACTTCCTGAGTTTCTCAGCTGTGCCATCTCCCCACCAATGTAAATGACACAGTTGAGTACATATGTTTACTTTGAAAGCTGAGGCCTCATATGTAACTTGAAATACTACATAGCAAAATGGATTATCCTAATATTTTCCCAGGAACTGTGGATCACAAAAATGACAAGACAAAGATGATAGGTAGGTATTCTGGGTTGACCTCTCACACTGAGTCAAATCTACTATTTTCCTGAACAAAATCACCAAGGTAGTTACAGCATTCTTTGAAACAGTTCTGAATAAATGATGTTTCCCTAGACTTGTGCATATGGATTAAATATACACATCTCTCTGGTGTATATGTATCAATCCATTCGAATTCCACATTTTAGTTTTATTGATCGCTTACATGTTATTGGTAAAATTTTCTAGCGCAGCACTGAAACACTAAGTTGATACATGCAATTGATTTTAAAAATAAAATGTAATGTTATCTTTTTAATTATTGAGTTAACATGGGCAGTCATCATAGCAAAATGGGACATACGAGTGCTACTTGAGAGGTCATAGTTCAGTGTGGTTTATCTACCCCCAAATATTTAGGGCTGTGCTTAGAAGCAATGCTTAGATGCACACAGCAAGGACCATGGATTTTTTGAGGGGACAAGGGGTACTGGGGCTTGAACTCAGGGGTGCTTAACCACTGAGCCACATCCCCAGCACTTTTTCTTTTCTTTTCTTTTCTTTTAATTTTGAGAGAGGGTCTCACTAAATTGCTTAGGGCCTCAAACTTGCTATCCTCCTGTTTCAGTTTCCACAGTTGCTAGGATTACAGGTGTGCCCCACCACACCCTGCAAGAGCACAGCTCTTAAAGCAAGTGACGAATGAGGAAGCAGAATGGAATATCTTCATATACTAATATCTTGTATGTAGATTTAAAATTTCCATTGAAATACATGTAAGAAAATACATATATTGGAGCAAATGAAGGGGAAAGGAGAAGGAAGTGAGAATAGAATTTAACAGCAAACAAGAGGGTTATTTCTGTATTTCTGTGATTAAAAATATTTCTACTTAGCAGGACTTCAATAATATAAAATGCATTTTCTAAATGTTTTTTTTTTTGGGACCAGGGATTGAACCCAGGGGCACTTCACTCCTGAGCCACATCCCCAGTCCTTTTTAATATTTTATTTAGAGACAGGGTCTCACTGAGTTACTTAGCACCTTGCTAAGTTGCTGAGGCTGGCTTGAACTTGCAATTCTCCTGTCTCAGCTTCCCAAACTGCTGGGAATACAGGCATTCAACCATGCCCCGCTAAATGAAGTATCTTAAAATAATCTTGTTTGCTTTTCCTACAAACTTTCACTCCTGGTAAAAGTCAATTCCTGATCCTTTGTGACACAATATTCAGGTTGACTCAGAATTCCCAGTCTGTTCAGGAGAATTCAACATGAAGGATTTCCAACTTAATATATTTCCAACTTGAAACAGGATTGTGATTTTGACAGAGTACCCCCATGGCTTATCACTTGATTCATATTTGGTTCTTCCTCCAGGATCAGATATTTAAAATGACATTAATATAAAGAAGGTGCCATATATTTTTAATTAGTATTTGAAGAGAGCTTTTGAATCATCAGCTTCTCCTAAGATAAAAGAGAATGTACTAAGAAACTAATGAAAATAACTGAAATATTCTAATTCCTTGGCATATAATCTGAGGCTAAGAGCCTGAGGTAGGCAAGGTGGCCAGGAACACCTGCTTCTCCCAGGATAGAAAAATACTGGAATGCAGGGTCCTGAGTACAGTAATGAAAGGCCAGCAAGGTGAGCCAGGAATCCCCCTTTCTGCACTGAAAGCACAAAGCAAGAACAGCCTTCAATAATGAACATGACACACTGGTCAGAAGAGACACATACTGAGGGTGTTAATGCAAAGATTAGAAGGTTGAGCACTCAGGTAAAAAAGAAGGGGTCCCTCTTTCCCTTCCTACCTTGAACCCAGGACCTAATGCCAACTTTAAAACAGAGCAGTTTTGACAAGGGAGGTTCAATGACCTTGTGCTGGAAGAATATTTTTTAATCCTGTTATATATATCTTTGTGCATCCTCCTTATTCCCTCTCCCTAAATTTTAGTTTCATTTACATGAAGGAATTGATAAGCATTATGGATTTTTCTGCCTCTGAATTCTTGTTTCATTACTAACCTGTGGTGCTATTACAGACATGTCACATCATCCTAATTCATTTCAACATTAATAATCCTACCCACACATCCTCCTCCCATTGCTGAGGAGTCACCTTGGTTATCCTGCAATGTGCCTTTCATTGCCCCTGGGCAGAAGTGAACTATAAACAGTCTGTCAAAGCTTTAACTGGGATATCCTGTTGAAGCACTTTGAATAATACCCAGATCCTTCCTAGAAAACAGAAGAAGTGAAAGGAGACAGGACCATGTCCACAGGTGATTTTCTGTCAGAATTAGATTATCTTCACATTTTCATTTAGAATCTGAAGTATTTTTTATCACACTGAACAACACCTGCTATTAAGATCATATTCAGATAGTAGCTTTACATAACATCTAGTGATGTCAGAACCTGTGTTTTATAATTTGAAGACTTAATTAGAAATTCTTATAGACCTAAAAATATTCTGAAAAATGAAACTTCTGAGATGGTATTATGTTTTTATTTTGTTTTATTTTATAATAATAAGTCAGTATGAATGGTGTCCAAAAGAATAGGAAATAAGAATTCTTTGATTATACTATTTAACCTGTCTGAAGAAAGCACTTATCCTGGACAAAAATTCCAAAGGTCAGAATTCCTATCCAGAGGGACATCTTTTTAAAATGCATCAGTTCTAAGAGATAATATAAAAACCTTTGGTTATATCTTAAAGTTAGATCACTGACTTTAAACTTGAGCAGAAGTGTCGCTAAGATAAGGTCAATGGATTTTAAACTTTCTTCTGGTCTATTTCCCTATGTCATTTGCTGGTAAATGGATAGAACTGGAGAATATCATGCTACGTGAAATAATCCAGTGCCCAAAAAGTCAAAGACCGAATGTTCTCTCTGATATGTGGATGCTAATCCACAACAAGGGAAGGTAGGGAGGGGAAGAATAGAAGTTCATGAGATTGGACAAGGGGGAATGAAGGGAAGGGAGGGAGGATGGGAATAGGAAAGATGGTAGAATGAAAGTTACTTTCCTATGTTCATATCTGAATACACAACCAGTATAATCCCACATCAAGTACAACCACAAGAATGGGATCCTAATTAGAATAAGTTATGCTACATATATGTATAATATGTCAAAAATACTCTACAGTCATGTATACCTAAGAAGAACAAATTAAAAAAATAAGGAGCCACAGAGTGCCTTAAACAACATATTTCCCTATGCCAGAACAAATCAAATAAATGCCTCCAACTTCAGGGTTGCTGATTTTTCACAGAAAAGAACCTTAAAACTTAGGGCATTAAACTCCCAGATGGAAGTTGCTCCATTCACCAAGGCCTCCACTCCCCAAGCCTAAATAAATAATAGCTAATGAAGATGGACGCTTCCCAGTTATGAAGTTTGTGCTGGTTGTCTCTACAGGTATCTTCATCTCAGGTTTACAGACTTCCCAACAGTTTATATCACATAGCCCAGGGTGTCACAAGTGTCTGAAAGAACATAAGTTCCAGACTATTAAAATTAAGACAAATTCCAAATTGCTGTAAAGCAATTCTATCTTTGCTGGCCTCCTGAAAGAAGATTTTATCTCAGAGTGTTTATTCTCAATGTTACCAAAGCAAATAAAAAAGTCATGTCTTATAATGTCTGGAGCAGGGTACTCTGACTCTGAGCTTCATGGAGCTTCTTCTTTCATTTAGCCTTTCTCAGTTCAACCCCAAAGCTTCACACACAGAAAACTTGCTTAATTTATAACATTTATTAAAAGGCAAGTTACTGAAAATACTACTGACAGCTACATGAATTTTTGCTGGGGTAAGAGGAGAAACGCTACCAAAAGAACCAAATGACTGTGGAGACAGCCAGGGGAAACAGGTCAATAAAGCATGCTAAGTCAACACTCAAGAAAGATCTCTATCACACACAGACTGTTTCCATGCCAGTGCAAGCAGCAGAAAGCCAGAGAACACCTGTAAATCAGCGATTTTGTCTCCATAATACCGAGAGGTCTGAGGGCCTTTATTTCAGAGAACTAGTTAAGTTGGTTATCTCTTTTGTGATCCACTGACATTGTTCTGTAAGAATGGAACAGGGACTACTATGCTAAGGGAAATAGTACGCCTTAGTTGAAAAGAAGACCTGGCCATTGGTGAGGCCTCCTTACCTGCCTTTTTAAGGGCAGAGACTGTGTGCAATGGCCAGTGTACCGCCATCTTGAAAGCAATATTATATACATTTGATAGTCATAGTAACTATGTGGTGAGTGGAGGATGTCACGGTCCCCAGTTTATAGAGAAAAACAATTTAATTAATTTAATGAATTAAAGCCATTCAAATAGGAAATGGTGAAGTCCAGACCAGAACCCAGGGTCTGTTGCTCACATATGAGTTTTATTACACTTCTCAGCAATACTTGTCACATAAAAAGGATCTGCCTTATTTTTGAAAGATATATACATATTTGTATATGTGAATATGTACATATATACACATATATACAGCTTTCAAAAAATACATATATACATATATATATATATATTTGTGAGATATATATCTCACAAATAAATCATATAGAGATGGGAGCAATCCAAAACACACAGAAAAATCCAAGGGAGTTGCAATTTCTAGTAAGAATATCTTAAAATTCTTTGATGTTGTATGAATGTGTTTAATAATAATGACTTGGGAAATTTACTTAAATTAAATTCACTGTTTTAAAAAAGTGAGGGCATGACAGCCAAGTCAGGAAATTAAAATTTAAGGCTGTCATTCTGTGGTTACAAAAAAGAGGAAAGTGAGTGAGTAAAAGCATATGAACATATCTTTTATGCTTAAGTTTTAAATAGGAATAAAAGGAAATTATAGTTTAAGAGAAAAATACAGAAGTTCAGACGGCTTATAACTTGTACAATTTTGGAACTACCAGTAAAAGTGTCTACCTTAAGAAACATTTATTAGCACAATGTATTTATTCCGACATGTACAGCAAATTAAAAGCATACTGAGGAAAAAGGCAATCTTTTCTCCTTGTCCAGGAGAGCTCTCTGTGCATGTCTGCCTCAGTCTCTCTCAAGGTAATTTCTGGAATCCTGTGGTATTTCACAGTGAATTTGTCTTTCTTGCTCCAAACAGCAAGGTTTCTAAGCTGAATATTTTTGCTACCACCTCACATTTGTGATCATTTTATAAGCTTCTCGACTCCATCTCTACCCTACAAAATTTGGGACAAAGGCTGAGTACTGGCAATGGCACAACATGAAAATCTCAAATATAATGATCCATGTGAGAAAAAGTAATATTAAAAATGTCTCAGAACATTTTAGTTTAAGAATACTGTTATATTTTTTTTCCTTCAATGCTGAGAATCAAATCAAGGACCTCAAGTATGTTAGGCAAGTGTTCTAAGCTACATCCCCAGTCCACTATGTTTTCTTTTATAGTTTAAAATGAAGACAGCTTTAAAAAGAGATTATTAGAATTAGGATTACAATTACAATTACAATTAGGATTATGCAGCTACCACAAATTCTTTAGAAAAAGATTAAATATCAACTTAAGAAACAAACATAACAGGATTGTGCATAATAACCTCTATTTAAGCCTCTACTTATTTAAGTTAAATAAATTTAATCTACATACAGATTATACATCAGGGGATATATGGAAAGTTCTGAGTTATTATTCATTGTGTATCAATGACAATCCACATAACCATGGGCATACTTAGCACCCTGATTTTGATCTCTGCATACAATTTCCCACTGAAATGACTCAGAGCACCTTGGGGAAATGGCTGATTCCAAGAAGAGAATGAGGAAATGTGGTTATTAAAGTCACTTAAAGTAAATAAAGTTGAAAATTCTGGTCTCCAGTGATACAAGTCACATTATACTCAAGTCACATATGACTAGTGGCTATCGAACTGGACAGTAGCATATTAGACATTTCCATCATTGAAGAGGTTCTACTGGACAGCACCAGTCTAGCAATTAGAAGACATTTAGGAGACCTAAAAACCAAATGCAATGTGTGAAATTGTTTCAATTTTGATCAAACAGCAAATAATACCATTTTTTGATTGATTAGAAAATTTAAATATGCCCTGGGAATTAGAATATAAAGAAATTACTCTTAATGACATATGATAACAATATTAGGTTGTTTATGAATTTGTCTATTGTTAGATATACTCTGCAAGTACATAAGAATAGAATATTATATTATCTGGAATTTAAAATACTTCATTAAAGGGAGATAAATATGGCAAATGTTAGTAATTGCTAAGAACACAGTATATTGTTACAAAACTCACAGCTTCTTGCATTGTTTTTCTTTCTTTTCTTTTCTTTTTTTTTTTAAGTGGTGCTGGGGATTGAACCCATAGTCCTGCACATGTTAGGTAAGTGCTCCACCATTGAGCTATATCTCCAGTCAACCTTCTTGCATTTCTAATTTTAAAATATCAAATGTAATTTATACATATTTATAAACATGTGTATTCTTATCTATATTAGAAGCAAAACCATCAAGACTCAGTATATGGGTCTTAAAAACTATAGTAATTGCTCTGTCTAAAACCTTATTGCCATAATCAGGTAGGGATGATTAAGACTTGAATGACAGAGCACAGAATTACAATTACTATAGTCTTAAATAAACTGATTCTGTGCGTAGGCAAAGTTTTTGGAAAATTAGATGTAAAACCTAGTGTTCTATGTAAGTGGTAAATATTTTACATTTTAGAAGTATTTACATTTTAAAATATTTGGGGAATCATACTTGGTTTCAATTAAAAGCACTGCTATGACAAAAGTATCTGAATGGTTTGTCTAAAATTCCAGTTAGTATTTGATGTACGTACACATTACAAAAGTTATAGATTGTATAAAGTACTCTTAAGTCAACAGTCAGATCATTTAGTAAATGCATAATGTCTTCAAAGTACCATGTGTGAGAACTGTGCATGATTAGGTCAAATTGAATTATCAATAGAAATATATGAAATGGCATTATGTTTTAAACAAGCAAAATTACCAAAATGCATAAAAACATAAAGAGTGGTCCCCCCCCTTATCCTTGGTTTTGCTTTCTGTAATTCCAATTAGACAAGGTCAACCATAATCTGAAATTATTAAACAGAAAAAAAATCAATTCTTGAGTTTTAAAAAACTTTTATTACAGTATATTATTATACTTATTCTATTTTATTGCTGTTATTAATCTCTTACTGTGCCTAATTTATAAATTATACTTTATCATCTGTGTGTGTGTGAGTGTGTACAGAAAAATCGGGGTATATACAGGGTTTGTCACTATGCATAGATTCAGACACTCCCAGAGGTCTTGGAAAAACATATATTCCTTGGATAGAGGGAATTATTATATAATATTTTGAATCAAGATTATATTAAATATTGGTGTTTTAATAGTTAGAATTGCTTGATACATTTTCAGTATTTAGCACAAAAGTTTGAAACATTTTAGAAATCACACATTTCTGCAGTACCAGAAGCTAGGTTCCATGACATAAAACAAAATGAGTTATCTGTTATAGCAGATTATTAAAAATATTTGATCAGTGTAAATCAGTAAGCCATACTGTATATATAGAAGCACTGACTCTAAGTTAACTGTTATGTCTCAATTATTCAGTTGGTGGAAGTGACAAATATCATCTTACCACGCAATGTGCACACAGGACTTAGTCTCAGCATTCAGATATTGGAATGTGTAAAGTGCCAAATAAGATCCACTGTGTACTAGAAAACACAGGTTAATACAACAGCTGCTACTTAAATTTGAGGTTCAAAGTTAATCAATATTTCCATGAAATAAAATGTAAATATTAACATATTTCCATATTAAATTTTTTAAAAACTTGAATAACATTAAAAGTTCTGTGGCAAAAAATAAATCAAACTACTTTCATAAATACTGACATTATTGCTGTCTTTTATATAATATATATTTTATATCAGCACCATATTCAATTCTGAATGGTTTTGCCCAAACAGTGTTTGGATAGGCCAAAAGCTATTAGGATTCTATGTTAGAAAAATCAGGGTTTTTCATTTTAGGTAATGATTACTGTTCCCCAATTATATTTACATGCTTGCTCTTTGACACATTTAGAATGCATTTTCTCTTTGCCTTTTTGTGTTTGTGGTATTGGGACTTGAACCCAGGGTGCTTTGCCACTGAGTTACATTCTTTTTGTTTTGTTTTGTTTTTGAGACAGTCTCACTATGTTGCTGAAGCTGGTCTTGGATTTGCAATCTTCCTGCATTGGCTTCAGGAATACCTGGGAGATTACAGGTGTGTACAGCCATACTCAGCTCAAAATACATTTTTTCTATACTACTACAAATACAGGTTGTGTCCCAGGCTAGGTTATAAAATACGCATAAAACAATCTATTAAATTAAGTTAATCTCTTAACTTAATCTAACTAAAATACTAATAGCTTCAGTCAAATTCTATGCTCTGGATACCAAGGATCAAAGGAAAACAAAGAAAGTGTTTCTCTTCTAGACCCAGGATCAGGTCTAGGTAAAACTCTGAAATGGCTACCACTTTGCCCTGAGCTTCTACTCCCTTTTCTGTTGCCCTCTGACATCCCGATGGTGTTTGTTTTCTCACCTCCCAATTCTTTGTGATATACTGAGTCCTCTCCAGGGGGCCTGCCCAAGCCTGACTGACTTAGAACTTCTGATCGCCCACAAGTTCTGACACTCCCTGCTCCATAATCCAGTTCCCAGACATCTCTTACCAAAGCACATGGTGTCTGAGAGAGGCCACAGGAAAGTGATCTCTCTGAATTAATAAATGAATGTGCCTACGACCTTTCCAGCTGTATTTGCATATCTTTAAAAATAATTCTAAGTGTCACAAATACTTTAGAAGGGAGTTTTAAGATGCTCACAAGTTGGAGTATGAAGGCCCAACACTATGACAGGAAAGCCCTATAAGGGACCTGGCCGCTCCTGGTGCAGTGCTTGTAACCTCCAGCATCAAATAGGACTTTCCCCTTCTGAATCTAGGCTCTCCACCTGCAGGGAGGGTGAGGGGTTTCCCTCTAAGTAGCACAAGAGGACAGAGGGGAGGGCCCTACAGCTGGCTGGATACTACTAGGCCCTTTAATGTTGGGAACTGCTTTAAATAATTTGGAGGAGAAAATTTGCATTCTTATTTACATTTGGCTCAGGATTAGTTTGGGAATGTGTTGTATATTCTCAACACACAACTATAAGGAAAATCTCCTTTGATATTAAAACCTGATAGCAGATGGTCCATCATGGATTAGCCACAAGCATTGACAGTTGCCTTTTTTATTCTGATGGTCAAATACACTGCAATTATTTTGTCTCGATAATTTCATTTAAAATTTAACCAATCTCAGAGCTTTAATTGTTTAGTGATAGAGCATAGAAAAGAAGAATTTTGAAACAAAAAGTAAACTATGTAGACACTTTAAAAAATGTGTTCAAGCTGAAGGAGATACTGATTCCCGGGTAATCCATGATCTTAGTCACAGTAAAAAATGTTTACCTTCATGCTTGGAGGACCTGTTCTTATGAAAATTTCCAGCATGTCTCATAAGAGTAGTACCAAAAATTGTAAGAGGTTTTCTAGACATTAAGATGTCACTTTAAAACACAACTCCTCTACATCTAGTATGTTAAAAACAACAATAACAACCTTCAGTGAATTAATTTTAAGATACCTGTGTTGGAATAGTAATTACCTGCAAGGGACTCACGAGGGACCTGTTTTTAGGTACTGTGAATGCTTTGAGAACATTGTCTTCATCTTCTGATACTGGTGTCATTAAAACGGAGCTTGTAAGAATATTCTAAAGGGAAAGAGAATCATTTGAAATTTAAATGAGCTTGGATAATATGAGAGCCAACAATCCTAACACCACTGAGAGGAGATTACTATGAAATGATACTCATTAGCATGAAGAAATGCAGGCATCTGCCAGGAAGTTTCTTCCCTGTGAGCTAAGAAGGATATACTAACCCTCACACCACTGTGGCAAACATCACCAGAACCCGAAAAGCTTTAGGGTCCCATCTTGTTCTAAGAATGCGATATGCACTCAAAATCCATCTTCTAAATGAATACATAAGTCCATGCTTTTAAAAATAAAGGATATTCTAAGCTCTGGGATGTGGATTCTTTATTTCATATACTGGGACAGAAATATTTTACAGTTGTATTAATGGTATAAAGTCACACTAATACGGATTTTTAGAATTTAGAGCCACACTTTCAGAGTTATAATCCAGAACCAGCCCCATGAGGTATATATATAATCTTGAGCAAATGACTAAACTACCCAATTTTCTAGTTGCTATAATGGAAGTAATAATGTTATAACCTTATGGGGTTACTGTGAGGATTACATGAATTAATTCATCTAAAGTCCTTAGATTAGTACTCATCACTTAATACATATTGAAGAAGTACTAGCAATTATTGTTTGCTTGAATTCTCCATAAGCTATAAAGGCAACTATTCACTAATTGTAAACTGTAAAGATGGTGGTAACCAAGGCAAGGCAATACAGTTGGCCCTATACATCCATGTATTCAGGAACCAAAACTTTGGGAAGAAAGTCACCTATGTACTGACTTTATTCTGGTCTTTATCCCCTAAACAATGTAGTCTAACAACTATTTAGATAGCATTTATATTGTATCAGGTTTTAGAAGTAATCTGGAGATGATCTGAAGTACAGAAAGGATGTACATAGGTAATGTGCAAATGCTGAACCATTTTGTATAAGACACTTCAGCTTTTGCAGATCTGGATATGAGGGAAGTTTTGGAGCTAATCATCTGTGGATATCAAAGGATTCCTATACTGGTACAATGCTGGGTATCTACTACAGACAATATGGTTAGCACCATGCTAGATACTACATAATACCAAACAAGAGACAGCATAATGAGAAGGAAATACTGCATCTAGAAGACAAATAAATTCAAGGAAAATGTGAAAATTAACGTTGTTTTCATGGAAATGTCCATGTAGCAGATTTTTTAAATGGTAAGGATCCTAAAACCACAAGAAAACAATGAAAAAATATGCAGTGGAACAGAATCTGTCTTGAATACATAAATAAAAATCTCAACTTTATATTCTACATTAATAATCTTTTTTTTTTAAAAATGCAGGAGAAACTGTTTTGAAACCAGATGCATTGAAGAGTGAGTACTGAAACCACAGTGACCCCACATACCACACCCAGGATTTTGAGTTACCAGTAGAGCAGGACAACTTGGTCACTGGTGCACGGGTACTTACTGGTGCCTCTGCCACAGGTGATGCCTGTGTGAACAGTTGAGCATTCAGACTGTCCCCTTCCCAGTGACTTGAGCAGAAGAAGTTTCCTGATTTATCAGTTGGGGATTCTACCTAAAAGCAAACAGCAAGTGCTTGTCATTTCTAGAACTACTACTTGCATGAAATATTTATTCTCAGCAGTAATTTTCTGGCCAGTCTCTCAAACCTTCAACCTTACATGAAAATAATTTCAAGAGCAAATTATCCAACCTGTTAGAGACACCTCTTTCCAACAAGCTATAAATTTGATCCTTGCAGGTTAGATCTTCTTTTTCCTATACTATGAATTTAAAATACTACCATTTTAATGTGAATTCCAATTCTCTATGGTATCAGAGAATGCAGGAACATGTCATTCAGGATAACTTGAATTTGTGTTCCCAGTGACAGTCATTCATATTTGGCTCAGAATAAACTATTTTTTATTCTTTTAAAAAGGGAGAGAGAAAATGGAATATTTATCATCTATCTATAACCAGTGATTTTTTTAAAGTACAATAGAAAGTTTCTGTCCTATCTTTCCTTTATCCTAGCATCTTTTCTGTCCCAATACAAAGTTGATAGAAGTGGCTTGGCTTCCCAAATGACAGGTTGGTGCCTACAGTCTGGCAGTACCTTTTGAATGCATCTTGTATGAAACCTTACAAGAGAAACAATGCTGTCACATAGCACCAAGACCAGACACATCAAATTGTGCAAAGGAACAAAGGCAGCAGGATTCACAGCTTGTTCCTTCCATAGGGTCTTGTGTTTACCTCCTGTTTGATTTTCTTCAGTAAAGGTGGACCATTCTCTTGAAATTCAGCAACAATCCCAGATTCATCCGATTCCTGTTTGATTACATCCTGTAGATCATCTACTAGATGAGTTGGTGTCTGAGGCTGTAGGAAAGAGTGGATATTTTTGCATCAGAGGAAAATTTCTGTCTATGCTAATAAGTCAACTATACCCAAGGACTTTCCCAAAACTTACTAGCATTTTCAGGGGACCATATTTAATTTCTTGAGCTGCAAGTGCATGTTTGAAAGGTGTGGGTGTTCTTGGCGAGCTTTCTAGGATTGACCTTTTGATAGCTGGAGTTCTAAACCTTTAAAGAGAGAACAAGCAGAGGCTTAATATAAAGACATGTGTTGCTCACATTGCTGTATTCATCAAATTTATTTTTTTTCCAATAAGCACAGTAAAGTTTGCTACTGTTATGGAATTGGATATGTTTATTAATCATATAGTCAGTAGGGAAAAGATAATATGTAGATCATATATCTTCAAATATTTCAAAATATTATATACCCCTAATACTAAAAGTGCTAAACTATTTTTCATCTTTCCTGAATGGAAAGATGACTTTATGATGTCAGACTGTATAATGACTATAATAAGCCTTACAATATCTGATGTCATTCACAAATCAATTTATCTATTCATTAAAAGGAGATTCATACTAGAAAATATGTTAACCTTTAAATTTTTTTTTGTACTTGGAAATAATAAGAATAGATTTCCTTCAGAGTTTTCTTATAAATCATACTGATTTTCTCTGCCATTTCTTTGAATAGGTTAAGCCTTCATCAAATAAAAATGATTGTTTAATCACACCTTGGCTTGTAATCATAAGATATTCCTGAAGATGTCAGAGAAAATTTAAGATTAAAAATATGAACTATGAACCATGATCAATCTTATTTTGAAGTTTATAATCAGAGAAGAAAGAAGGTTAGAAATCTTTTTAGTGAGAGAAAAATTCCTACCGAATGAACAAACAAACTAGATGGAAACATTATATGAAAACTGCCTCTGCATATATAGGGAACTGGAGAGAACTATAAAAGGCAATTTAGTTTATTTTCTCACCTTCTACCTCTAGTGAGCTGTAACATTCCTAGGACAGACATAGTCTGTCTGGGAATATGCAGTATTTTACAAATACACAAGTAACATTTACACACAAGTGGATCAGATACTTGGGGGTTATATTCCATTAATTAGATATAACCAAGATAAATAAATACTTTTTCTTGACCCAAGAACTTACATGGTGTTTTCCTTTTGAGTTTTCACAGTCTGGTCTCTATGAAACGGTGTTGTAACAGTCAATTTGTGACCATTGAGAGGGGTGGAAGTTAAAGAAGGTGTTTCCAAGTCTAAGCTTTCATGGTTACTGGAAGTGTTTAAGAACTAAACATAGGGAGAGAGAAAAGAACTACTTAGATTAATCAGTGATTCTCTATTAAGCCCAACTTAAAATCACACCTAGATAATAAGCAAGTATGGTTTACTGACCCACTTTGCAAATTAATAGAGATATTAATAATCATATGATGTTGGAGAGGGATTTGTTTACTTCAATTGAGCACCTAAAATAAATCTAGGGTCAATACTGAAAAATTTGCAAAATCCTACAAATCATTATCCATAAAAGACACTTGCTGTTAAAGAAAATGAGACATGCTCTTTACCTCACATCAAAAAGGTTATAAAATATTTTTTTTTTAATAGGAGGCTGATATAGGATCACTTGAGTATAGGAGCTTAGGCAACTTACAAGACCCTGTCTCAAAACCAAAATACAAAACAAAACAAAAAAACAGTGGTGACAACTAACTAATTCAGGGTACTTCTGAAAAGAAACTGTTTCTAACTTTGAATCAATGTTTCTCAAATATACTTAGGGTTTTTTTTTTCTGGAACATCATTTATTAAAATCTTGCAGAACTAATATTCCGCAGAACACAGCTTGGAAAGTACAAAAACAAGATATATATATATATGTATATATACATATATACAAATATATATATGTATGTACATATATGTACATGTGTGTATATATATATATTTTGGTGGGGCATCATTTGTTTATACTTAAAGCTGTTCTTCAAACAAGCTCAACAGACAAAATTGGAAAGTGCCAGATTATCTATAATTTTAATTATTTTAATAACTTAGGAATACAAGTGTCTGATAAATATTATAATTACTATGCCTCAAAAAAACTGTATGAAATGAGAATAGTCTTTGGCCAAAACTTCACTAATAAAATATGGCACAACTGAAAAGAGTCAATGTTGAAAATTTTAAATTATTTTCCGTAAGCATTGTTTCTTCATTCTCTCCCTCCACATTCCCACTCAAAGATGGACTGAAATTTCAATTTCCAGTTGCAACCCAAATGTTATATAATCATAATTTGGTTCCCTCCTTCCTGGGGTCAGTGAATCACATAATGATAAATGAACAAAGAGGCAGAAACATGTTAATATTTTAAAATCAAGGGATCATATAGGACTAGAAGAAGGGACAGAAATGCTACACTCTAGTGTGAAAGGAAATAGCACATCCCATGCAACTATCTTCCAAATAAAGTAAAAGTAAGAATTAGGACTAAACCATCAGCTAGCCTGCAGCCAGCCTAAACTCTGGGAGGCAACAGGTCTCAGCCACAGCTAGATTCAGTGCCAGAATGAAATCAGCAAGGGCAGCAATAGTCATTTGTTCCAAAGGATTAGTTTCTAGATTATTAAGGCTCAGATGTCTGTTGCAAATTAGTAACAGCTGTGCAGAAATTGTGCTCTACCTGCGAGGGAGAGAAGGGCAGGCTTTTGACAGGGGAACGCTTGGGACTTGCACTGCTGACGTCAGCAAATAGGAAGGAGCTAGAGTCTCCAGTGGCTAAGGGGCTGGCCTGGCCCCGCTTTTTTCGAAGGATGACCAGTGGAATTGTGCTGTGCCTTGCAGGAGGTAAGGCCCTGGGAGGGTTGTTCACCCTCGGGTTAGGCTCTCCTGCAGGGCTATTTCCATTGCCCTCTCTTTGCTGAAGCTGGAGGCCTTTGCCTGCAGGATGCTGGCTAGGTGAAAAAGCTGCTTCTTCAGAGAATTCAAAACTGCTGAGATCACACCATGATGAAGAATCCTGAAACAATGTGGGAGGCACAGAGCTCTGAGACAGTGTGTGCAAGATGTGTGCCATCATCACCTGAAACAGCACTGAGAAAGACATGCTAAGCGCACAGAAAACCTGGGGCCCATATGCTGAACTTCTTCCAGGAGCAAAGGTAACAGTGGTTTGTCACCGTGCATTAGAGGGGTCCAGGAGCTGCTTGAGGTTGGTCCTGTACATGTGCTACGGGGAGCTCCTGGCATCCTATCATCCACATGCAATCCAAAGCAAACAGCAAACCTTTCTAGAAGGCACACAGCAGCAATATCCATATCCTGTCCAGCAAGTACACAATAAATGTTTTTTTTTTTTTAACCAACTAGGAACCCCAGGAAATGAAGGGAGTATCTGCTGAGTGGAGGCTGAACTCCAGTTTGTTTCACTAAGAATGCTTTATCTTGGTGAGTCAATGGGACAGATAGTAAATGTTCAGTATTTTACAGAGAAAGCCATGTCTACCAATGAACTGATTATTTATTTCAAATACACTTTGCTTTAAGCTCTCAGTAAACATAATTCTTAATGTGCTATCCAAAAGCAAAGCAATATTCTAGAGCAGCCCAAAGAAGAAAGCAAAATAAAAGATCAGTTAAAAGTCACTCAAACACCAGTCCCATAGCTAAGCTCTGCTTTATAAGCCATCGACTTTGTTATTTATTTATTTATTTTTGTAAATACGCCTCTTGAAGGAAAGCTGTAGTCCTGCTTTATAGGTCATCAACTTTGTTATTTTTTTTTTTTTAAAGTATGCCTTTTGAAGGAAAAGTGTAAACAGCTCTTTTGTCTTGGTAGCCTATGAAATTAGATCTCTGAAAAAACATATTCACTAAGACTAAATTCATTTTACCTTTACATGAATTTAGACCAATAACATTTACTATAGAAAATGGCAAAGAGTTATGAAATGAATTTTCTAAGCTCCTTCCAGAAACATTAATGTGGCTTAACAATTCTACTTACAGAATC
Organism: Sciurus carolinensis; assembly: GCF_902686445.1. Taxonomy (NCBI): domain Eukaryota; kingdom Metazoa; phylum Chordata; class Mammalia; order Rodentia; family Sciuridae; genus Sciurus; species Sciurus carolinensis. Next base: position 30,136,226 of record NC_062219.1, read on the forward strand.
TATAAATTGGAGTGTTTCTGCAAACTCTAAGAAGTTCTTAACATTATCCAGAATGGTGCCCTGGTGGACGATCATGCACCTTGCAGGTGAGGCGCTTTCTTCAGGTAGGGAGCTAGGATCCACTGGCAGAGACGGAGTGGAGTGGTGTTCTCCCAAACAGGAAACAGGTGCACTGTCCCCATGAGGTCTGGTGTGGTCTGCAATGGAGGTGCTGTGCCACACCGGGTAGCTGCATGTGTGGTTCTGTGTCTGAGGAAGGGGTGGGGGGTGTGTAGAAATAAAGAGAGAGTGGGGGAGAAGAAAGGAAGAAGGAACTTAGAGCAATGATGTTGCACAAGGTATCTGATGCTGTTGGAGGAAAGATAAAAGTAGTTGCATCACCCAAAACTTATGCCTATGAAACAGTTGTCAAGATGTTTCCTTTTTGTCAATGCAAGCCCCTGCTTTTTAACAGTGCTCTAGTTTGTACTTACACGATTACCTTCGTTGTTATCTTTTTGTTAAAACTTCAAATCATGGGACTGTGCTACAAAGTACAAAGTTCTCATACTGAATGTCTTAGGAAATCAACTTGAATACAATTCGCAAAAGGTTCATCAATGTTTGCTTTGAGTTAAGAATTGTCTTATTTGCATTCTAGCCTACTAAAAAGGCTAGAGAATTCAAGAGTTAGAGCTGCTTTTATGTGCACATGTTCTTGTTGCTTCTTTCCCTTTATAAAGATATAGACTGCACTGAAGCAGTGAAGGGCTGCCGAATCAGCGTGGTTAGGAAAGCAGAAGAGCAAATTAACAGAAGTCTCCTTTCAGCATGACCACGCAACAGGAGAAATTGCAAAACATTAAAGTTAAAAAGTGGTTGAGTGGTCAAACTAGCATGTGCACATAATCATTTATTATTTAACAAAAAAGAAATTTACCCCTAAGAATACCTACTGGGTATCACTTCTCTTTTATTCATTTTGTTGGCTAACTACATTTGTTAAAAAGTACAAGCTGCCTTCCCAGTTTGCTGCCCAATTACTAAAAAAGATGTCAGAATTCAGTAATGAACCACATAGCTTTCATGCATGCACACAAAAAGAGTGACGTTTATGCATCAGTGTTTTTTATATATACACATATAAATATGTATATAAAATAAAATATATAATAAATATATACATTTAATGATAAATACATAAAATATATTAAAATTCTTTTATATGTAGTACTAAATATGCATTGAATCATGTTTGCAATTAGAAAACATGGAAATCAGATTAAGAAATGAGAGAAAAAGAAAAAAAATGAAACGAATAGCATATAGTACAAAGCTTTGTAAAAAAAATTGCAATGCTCCTTTTATTTTATCCTTGCTAATCTTTGAACTGATCACAGTCCAGGAGGGGGAAAAAAAAGGGTGATAAAAAGCACAAATGAAATTTGTTTCTACTGGAATAGAAAAAGACTACTTCCAATTTAGTTAATATACATTCTGATACCAACAGTATTTTTTTTGTTTTACTATCACCTTCTTCTGTTTAAACATTGTTAATTGATAGATAGAGTCTTGGCTGGTGTAATATTTAGAAGAGAAGACAAAGGATACAGAAGAGTATTGGGGTAAAACTGCAAACCATCCCCCCAAGTACACAGTGACATTCTTACTGGTAATGCCTGCTGTCCTTTGAGCTCATTTTCAGTCGACATTAGGAGCAACTCTAATTCCTTTATTCGTTTTTCTTTCTCAGGGTCTTCATCATTATAGTGTCTCTGAAATTAGAAGTTGAGGGGAGGGGGAAGCAAAGGTCTGATTGGAAGCTGCAAATATAGTGGTTGTAGCCTGGAGTCTTAAGGTACCACACAGCCCAAGAAGCCTCAGTGTGAAACCAAGACCAGTCAGATATTACCACTACAGAAATCTTGCTGAATGTGATTTCAGACTTAAGGCAGCAATGGGAAATCTGAGGCTAGAGTGGATGCTGACTAATGAATTGTTTCAACTTATAACAATGAACATCAGAAAATTCTAGAGCAAATTCTCCAGAAGCCACAATTGAGAGACTGCTAGCCTGAATTCCACCCTCCTCTCTACTATTACCTTTTCTTTTTACTTCAGTTGGTCAGGTGAAAATAAGTGTCTAAATAAAAGAAATAAAGCATTTCTTAAAAGCAGTGCCTTGCCCAGATAATGAGTTTCTTTCTAAGAGAATCTTACCTGAATGGCTGCAGCAGCTGGCTGAGGAACATTAACTATATTTACATGTAAAGCTACAGGATATGGAACATGACTGGAGACCTAGATCAAAAAGGGAAAACAAAGGCCGAGTCATTCATGGTTACATATGCTTCAGGGGATTTGGCTTCCTGAGGTTTTATTCTGGGACAGAAGGGGGAAAGTACTCTACTGATAAAATTCACTAAACAATTAAATAACAACAAAAAAACCTCCTTTAATTTGAAGTTTAGCCAGGTCTTTTTAAAATGGTTGAACAGCTAAAGCAATATAATGAAAGAAATTTAACATGTTCATCCATCCCAGCAGGAAGCATTCATTAGAGAAAAAAAACACAATGGAAAATATAACCTAAAATACATTTGTGAATGTATGAAAAGTTTTCATGGGAAAAAGGGATAGTACTAGCTGCTTGTAACAGAATATTTTTCTTAGAATAGTTATTATTTTTGATAAAAAGCACAGAACCGCTTATGATAATTCATTCACCTGAGACCTTTCTGGAAAGTCTGTAGTCAAATTCAGGGAACAGAGAGAGAAGAGTAAAAACTATTCACGAATATGTTTTGCCTAACATTTGCATATAAGCTCTGTATTCTTGGGTAAATTTCATCATTTATTATTGTTAGTTCTAAGATTAACATTCCTTGATTTTTCTTCTTTATTCTTTTTTCTAAAATTTCTTTCTTTCCGTACTTATAAATATCTAGAACCGAGGAAGGAATCACACCAATCCAAAAGGAAGATAAAAGGGGACATTGGAGTATCAATGCCATAAAGCTCTGCTCTTGACTCAGAGTAAAAAGGTAAACATTAACTGGAACAAAAACCAAATTTTAGCTAGATCACTACCAGAATTAACTTAACAACCTATCCATTGGTGTCAAACTATTTTCTCTTTAAATGTAATATTACATTCACTTTTCATTTTGGAAGAGAAAAATATTGAAAAAATGTATCTCTCCCTTCCCCCATGCTTCTTTAGCAGCACTTTAAGAAAATTTTGTATCCAAACTCTAATTTTAAATTAGATTTGAAGTAATGAGTTGGAATCAAACAACTTGAATTCTACCTGGCACTACCATGACTCTGTAACCCTGGAGAAAATCACTTTGCCATCCTCATTTCCAGACACATGATTCAGGGATACCCATATCTACCCTGATCTACTTCAAGGGGTACAGGTGAAGATTGATCATAGTTATGTTTAGGAAACCTCTCTGAAAAGAATATGACTGCAAAGTATTATTATTACCTGCAGCAAAAATGACCATGTCTTTCACTAAAGTAAATTCTCAGGAATGGCTTACGTTTTGTGCTTCAGAAATGTGGTAATAGGAATAGTCACTGTTGACTGAGGGCTGGCCAGTTGGAGCGAGTTGAGATGAAGGTGGTGCATGAGCAAAACCCATCAAGTGATTGTTCTTCTGGAAGCCTGTGGCCACTGTTGGCTGGCTGGCTTTAGAAGACTCCTGCAGATAACCTTCCTGTTCCACCTTCCTACGCATTGTAGAATTCCAGTGGTTCTTGATAGCATTATCAGTTCTGCACAGAAATATATCACATAAAAATTTTACAAAAATTTCAATTCAGATTAGAGTTAATTGACAGAAAACTGTTTCTAACAGAAATCTTTCCTTTGTTTCCACTAACAGTTGTTTTCTCTTTTTAATTGTTTTGCTCTTTTCCACCTGCTGAGATCTTGCTTTCCCCGTAGCCAAATTTAAAATCCACTGTTTTCTCTTATTTATATAATCTGGAATGTATGGAGCTTTCTATAAACTTTTGTATCTTTTCATCATTTTGTGTCCGAGGTAAGGAAGAATTTTCAACACAATAACCCTTCAGTGTTGATCCTGACCATTTGTGGTATAAGACTCTAATGCAAACTAAAAATTCTAGCTGTCCTAAAAAAATTACTCCTTCAAGAATGGCTTAGTAGGGCCTACCCACCACAATAGGGACTTGGTACAGTTTGGGAATGATAATCATGCTGCCTCAGTGTCTACTCTTTAGCTCTTACAGCACTAGTGAGAAATTTTGTGTCAAAAACCCTTCCTACCTTTTGAAAAGCACCCATTGTTCCTAGAGCCAGACAGAGGTGAGAAAGTGGATCCCAAAGGGAAGAACGATAACTCCTGGATATTTTCAAACTGCAAAGCATTTTTACTAATGTCTTTCCATTCTCAGAAAGTTTCTCAATTCAAAGAAAGAGAAACCATTTTAAGTCAACCTTTTCCTATTACCAAGGAGGTAGGAGAATGTGTGCTAAAGTAAGAGGAAACTGAATCATCCCTTAGAAGAGTCAATAATGTATCCTCCATAGGAAAGAAAAGGCCACTTTTGACTAATCTCTTGGATTTTCTAAGATTTTACTAAACACTGAGGGAGCAAATGCTTTGGAGCATCACAAAAAACAAAAAACAAAAAACAAAACAAAAAACAACAATAACAACAACAACAAAAAAAACATAGCATAAGTCATCTTTGAAACTACCCTTTCTCCATTTTTGCATTAGGAAGCTCAAGAATAAAAATATCTTTAATATTTTCTACCTTAAAAGTTGTAGTAAAAAATATTTTCCAAAATAAGAAAATTCAGTTATATACTATTTAAGTGAGGAATATGGGACAAAAATGAGCTTCCATAGTTATCCTTCATAATGAGGTAATTTTCTTGCCTTGATCATTGAAAAGAAAGCATTATATTGACATTATTTAGAAACCTGAAAAAAGTATGATAACTCTAGAAATACATTATCTCTTTACTCAAAGTAAAAAAAAAAAAAAAAGTTAGTCACATGGCATAATGAAATGAAGGCAGGTATTTGGAAGAGAAGCTAAGCAGCTACCAAAATGGTAACCAGTCACTAAACTGATTGATAGACTGTCTACCTTCAGTTTCTTTCTGTGTTTAGAGTTCTGCAGTTTACAGAGTGCTCTGACATTCATTTTACTTTGATCCTAACATTGGCTCCATGAAATAGATTATTACTTATTTTGCAAATGGGAAACTGCAGCTAAGGAAAGTTCAAAGATTTAGCCCAGGGACTGGGGATATAGCTCAGTTTGAAGAGTGCTTGCCTGTCAAACACAAGGCCCTGGGTTCAATACCCAGCACAGGAAAAAAAAAAAAAAAAGATTTAGCCCAAGGCTTACCACTGGATGGATCCTAAAAGTCCTCCACCAGATAAACTATAAGATTTTTTTCTGGTTCTAAATAAAACATGACTGATGGTATGTAATTTGTTCATACATTTAAAACAGAATATTAGAAACCCGCTCCCTCATTCTTCCCAATCAATATATTGTTTGACATAGTATTACCGTCCAGGCAGTAGCTTTGCGATTTCTGCCCATCTGTTCCCCAGTCTCTTGTGTGCCTGGTAAATAATTCTGTCTTCCTCTTCTGTCCAGGAGGTTTTCTTAACTTCTGGATTCAAGTGGTTATGCCACCTCTCCCTACATTGTTTTCCAATTCTCCCTTTTAAGTGCTTGGCAATAACAGACCAACGTTTCGGACCGTATTTCTGTACAAGCTCTATCACCTTCAGATAAACACACAAAAATAACCTGTGTTTTAATGTTATGTAATGAGTCAGTGTAATCATTCTTGAGTGTTACAAGTTCTATAGAACACTTCTAAAAGTCTGTTTTCATTCACTGGAAATATGGGACCAGAGTCCTTTACTTCCTGTTTGCTCACTTTACCTGCTTCCTTGGCTGGGGAAACATCCAACAAAGATGTCTGGGAAATGTTCTTAATTTTAATACACATATCCATGAAAACAAAACTTACTCTCTGATCTTCTTCTTTGGTCCAAGGACCCTTGATGAGCTCGGGATTTAGCACTTTCTGCCATCGGTGTTGGCACTGCACATCTGTCCGATTCTAGACAAAGTACGCACCATCATAAAGATAGGACATCACATGCATGTGAAGACTTTGTTTAATATGTGTCATACAAAGATAATATGTAATGAAAATATTCAAGAACATTTTAAGGCATGTGTAGAGAGCCCACCTTTCCCTCACTACTTACAGGCTAAATAATGTACAGATTATACAAAGTCACATATAAAATTAGAAGCCTTGCCTCCTGTGCCTGTCAATTTAACTTAACCTTGACCACACGTGGCATGTGAAGTACCTACATGGTTGCAGACTCCTTGGAGATTCCATATTTTCAGACTTCAATAGAAACCCACCAGAAAGGAATATAATAAAGTTTGTTTCCCATTCAAACTAAGAGGTGTGCATTCAGGAGCACATCTATAAAATGGGAATGCTGTTATCAGTAGGGTTATTTGGGGCTTACATTATACTGTGGAAGGAACAAAGATGATAAAAGATAGGTCCTACTTTATAGCAGCTTGCAATCTTATATGAAGGGAAAGGCCAATATATAATTAACTATAACAGAAGGTTGAATTTGATTCATATGCAAGAAGAGACAAAAGCGAAGTGCTATGGAGGTGGGCAGTAAAGCATTTCCTTAGGAGGAGAAATTCCTTCTAAGGGAAGGAATCCGAAAGAGCTCTGGATATGGACTTTGGAGGACGGTCAGAACTTTTGACTGGAGAGGGAAAAGGAGAATATTCTAGGAGGTGAGACTGACAGGAACAAAAGTCCAAAGGAGGCAAGCAGAAATGAATTCCACTAAACCAGCTTATGGAGAGGAAGTAGGAGACGGCATGGCAGCTCTAAGATGGGCCTCTGCACCAGGTCAAGGCACTTTACTTAGATTATAAGATTGTAAGTCACCTTTGGTGGGTTTTGGTTTTGTTTTGCTTGTGGTGTTGGTTAAACCCGGAGCTTTGCACATGCTGGGTAAGTGCTCTGCCACTGAGCTACACCTCCATCTACTATTGTTGTTTTTGAGAAGATAAGATACAGATGCATTTTAGGAAGTTCCGTCTGTCAACAGTGTTTGGGATGGAAAGAAAAATGGAAAGCTACAAGCGGGGAAGCCATTGGAGTAGCCCAGATGAGAAGGCAGGGGACCTAACTTGTGACTCAATCATGGAACGTAAAGGATAAGAGGGATTACAAAGGAATTCCTTCATAATTGCTTGGACATAAGGGACAGAGGAGAGGGATAAGTAAAAAACACTCTGGAATTTTAAACCTGAGTACCAAAAATATGGCTATTTATGAAAATGGGGAATTCAGAAGCTGAGTAGGAGAAAAGATCAAGTTTAATCATCTAAACAAATCGTCAGAATGTTAATTTATATTATCTTGAGAAATCAAAAGACAAACAAGAAGCAATTGTTTAAGATGTGGAAATGTTTTAAAATTTATTTAGAAACCCCAAATATATGTTATAAAATGCAAATTAAGGAGGGGCATCTCTGCCCCTACTTCTCATATATATGCAAATATGTAATATCTTAATGGCTTCTCCTAGAATGTTTATTTAAATCTTTGGGAGGAACTTTTCTTTTACAAAGAGAAAAAATTACTAACTTACCGGGAGATAATTGGCAATAACTTTCCAGTCATCTGTTCCATTCTGTTCCACCAGCTTCTTGAGTTTTTCATCCTAGGACATTTAAAGATAATCCTAGGATATCAGTCATTTATTGAATAACTCAGTCCAAGTTACAGTGAATAAGGAAACTAATCCCAGGATTCAGGGGAAAAAAAGCCCAAAGTATCCAAATATAGAAAATAAAATATACTGATCTAGAGCATATATTTATTTAGAGTCAGAGTAGAGTTTTAAATTTGGATTGGCTATTGACTAGTTGTATCAGTTGCATGTATCATTTTACCTTTTCAGACCTTAGTATTATCATCTACAAAATGGCAATGCTGTTATCAATAGGGTTATTTGGGGCTTACATGAGGTAATTATGAAAAGCATTTATAATAATGCCTGCACCTATTCAGTGTTTAATACTTGGCAACTGATAAAGAGTTTTACTTGGTGGTGAAAGAAATTAATTCCAATGTTAGCCTCAGTAGTCACTGAACTATGATAATAGATAAGACCTTGAATAAGAAATAGAATATTTTCAGTTAGTTCGATCTCTTTCATATGAAAAAATAGAAGATAACTTTTCATACTTAAACTTGAAGGCATATATAATGTAACAAGATCATTTAGTTCTTATTACCAATATATTGAGTTTAAATGAGGCCAAACATATTAGATCACAGAAGACACTAAACATTCATGGAAAATTGATTCTTTCAGTTCATGTGCTGTTCACTGTCCCACCATTTCACAAGTATCATTCCCAATGTGTTTCCTATATTTCTGCAAAGGTAACATTCATACACAATGCAGGTCCCCTGGTACAATACAGACACAGGAATAGGAACCAGGTTACAACAGAACTTCTGTTTCCCTAATGATCATCTTAAGTGCACAATTTCAACAGGTAAAATATGCATTTCCCTTGTGCCTCCCTGGGAATCCTGTTTGCCTGCCCAAAGATACTCTGGTTTAAATGAAGCCCCAGAGTGCAGTGAAACTGAAGAGTTAATATCATTTATATGTAAATGAAATTCTCTAAGATCTGTGTTAATTTTTTTGAGAATATTAAGGAAAGGAAACTTTTCCTCACACCATAATAATTTAGCTTTAGATGGACTTTTCCATTCCTGCAAGGATCAGGTTTTTGATAAACTATCAGAAAAAGAAATGTGGGGAGCAGTTATGTCTCTACCCACTTTTGAATGGTTTTAGAGCAAACCTTCATACCCATGTATGGGTCTGTGAAATATTAATATTGAGAGTATTAAATGAATAGATTACAAAAGGGTAAGTTCTGTAAGTGTTTTGTTTTGGTTTTGGAAATGGCAATTCATTCACTTATTCAGGGAGTATTTATCAATATCCTGCTTTGTAGTGAATAATTCTGGGTGCTGGGAACACAAAGATAGGGACATTTAGTCCTACTCTTAAGAGATTTGCAGTCTCTCACATCAACATGAAGGCAGAACCTGTACCCAAGGGCACAGAAAAACAGGAGATGCCTCTAGCTCTGTTGGAGGAAGCAGGGGCTGGCTTCACAGAGAGGCCATGTCTTTGTAGTTAATGAAGAAGTGGTAGGAAGTGGTGGGGCTCGAGAGTGAGAACTGGACAGGCAGAGGGAAACAGATGAAGCACAAAGGGAGAAGGAGAGGACGTGTGGGCAAGTGGAAGTGGTGAGCAGGCAATACTGAGCTCTCCAAGAGCCTGCTAATGAGCAGCAGCTCCTGGAGTTGAGCTGGAATTTTGTTGTTCATAAATTACACACTATCATTGTTTTTTTCATGCTTTGATCATATGATTATTTACCTCTTCCCTGGTCCACCTAGTTTTCCCTAAGTGACGCTTTCCAGACTTGGGAAGAAGCCCATCATAGTCATGGTCACACATCTCAATGTCTTCATCATCCTCGTCACTACTGTATATGCTGCAGAAATAAGAATGGCAGACTTGGGCTGAAACAAGAGGATTTAAACTATTGGATTACAAAATTTACACAAAAACTCCTCAACAAGTTTTTCAAAGGTTATGAAGATAAAACTTTGGAAACTTGCACAACAAGATTGTTTTCTGTGTTCTGTTGCTCTAGTATTGTAAACTGGTTCTGCTGTTATTGGTATCCACAGATACGGCAAAGGACCTGGCACTGTCTTACTGCTCTGCATGTTTGGACCTGCTCTTACTGTTAGGCCAGTGACAAGTTACACATTTGGCAACCTTCCAACCAATGAAGGTTTAAATTTAAAACTTAATGTTAAGACGAGAAAAAGAACAAGAGCCCAGTTCCTTTATATAACTGCACACTCAAAATCTCTGGCATACGTCACATCATTTAAATAATATCTCCCAAACACAACAAAAAAATCACTTATGCTATTCCAACAGGGCTGACATTTTATTACAATAAAAAATTCAAGAAATAATATATCCAATAGCATAATTATAGTCATCCCTTAAAGATTAGAAGATTAGGAGAAGCTAAGAGGAAAGGATTTTTAAACCTGAGAAAGGATAATTCCATCAAGTGATCAAAGTGTTTTGCCACTAACATAAATACCAAATTGTTCAAAATTCTGGGCCTGATGGACCCAACTGTGGCCATGTTTACATTACTCAGTTTCTAGAGTAACTAAGTGAATAATTAGGATACTTGACAGTCAGATTCTTACTTACTCTTATTTTTTCTATCTTTGACTGAATGATGTTCAAAATATCTTAAAATGTATGCAATTCTAAACTCAGGGATTCCCCCAGAAGAAATCTATGGGTTAAAAAAAATTCTGTTTTTCAAAAGAGTTTTCCCTTTACCTATTTGACTAAAACTATGAACTTTGATGAGTTTTGATGTAATTCTATACTTAGTTTATTTATCATTTACCGAATAGATGAGAGTAACTTCACAGCTTACTCTTAGGTATAATTTTCTTTATAAAACAAGATGTGAAAAGTTATATTATCTTACAAACTTCATTAAAATTTGTCATTATAATATTGAGAGATCCATCAAACTGAGACTAATTGCTTTTATGTTAAAAGTAATAGCATAATGGAAATTATTTTGAAAAAGGAAATTTATATTCATAACAGGTTTTATCTTCCCAAACTAACTCAGAAGCATATATTACCAACTCCCTTCAAGTCAAGCATAAGTGCTTTCCACAAACTCTGAGTTGGGGTTCTTATGCTTTAAAACTATTATTTTGGGAAACAATCTGATGGTCCAGGTTGCATGGTGACAGAATGTGATCTAAACTTCAAATACAACTACTACCACACATACACACACACACACACACACACACACACAAATCCCACTAAAACATATTTATAGTCTATTTTTTCATTTAGTTTCTATCATTTGAAACAACAGTATAATTCTGTTTCAAACAGAAACAGTATTAAAACAGTAATACTGTAAACAGGAGGCAGTAAACAATCAATAATAATTACAATAATAATAATATTGACAAGTCAATAATAATTACAATAATTTCCCTTTAACACAACACAGTATTATAAAGAAAAAAAATTATCATAAGCCCAGAGCTAAAAGTCTGCATCTTTTGAAAGGTTCATAGTAAACTCCTTGGTAAGCCACCAAATGAAGTAGCCCCTTGTGAAGTATCATGGATACCAAGAAAACCAAAGGAATCTGAAAGTAGAGCCACAGGTTCAACTCAAATTAGCTGTTTAGGTTTGGCTAGATCTGGAGATCTGAACTGTGGACGACATTTCCCAAATCATTAATTGGGCATCTGTCTTGGCAACAACTTAATCTAGTAACAAGCAAAATATTAAGCCGCCCACAGGGGGCAGTCCACCTCAGGTGTGAAAGAGCAGGAATCAAACAGGACCAGAGTTCTCTGGAGGATAAGGTGCCAGTCCTAGTTCTGCCTCCGCCTAGCTGCGTGAGTTGGACAAATCACTTCCTCTCTCTCGCGACTTCTGTTCCTCGCTTATACATTAGGGTTTGGATTGTATTTCTAAGGTACTTTCCAGCGTGCATAAATGATGCCTCTCGTCTTCTGCGCCTCTTTAAAATTAAGCAAACAGGCAAAGCTGTGCAAAACCAAGGTCTTGGGGGAAAAGCGGCATGTGCCTTCTGCAGGGGCCATGAGGACAGCGGGACCCGTCCAGGGCTGCTATCAGCAGGCTTCGTGCGGGGGCTCTCCTTTGACCTTTGCATCTGATTTCCTTGCTCTAAATTGTCCTGCCCGCCTCAGTAGCATGATTAATTTCTGCTAAGGACCTGAAATAACTTTTCCTTTATCCGCTCTGACAAGATCTCAGACCCAACAGTCAAAGGACTTTCAAAGGCTGATTTCAGGCTTGATGCACTCGACTCCTCCACCTGCTAGACCCGGTGTGGTTACAAGAGTACAACTATGAATATTACATTCTGTCAAGGAAACAAACCGTGCAAAGAAACGAAAAAGAAAAGCGCTGGGGGTTGGGAAGAGGGAGGGGAGCGGGAGGAAGTGCCTTGTGGCTCTACTGTGATTCTAGAAAAGGGGTTCAGACTGTTTCGCTGACCTGGTTAATAATCCCTGCCGAGTTGACGCTCGCCCTGCAAAAAAAAACGGCTCGGAACCCGCAGCCAGGTTTCTCTTCCCCCTGAGCCGGGTTCAAGGCTCCCGCCCCTCCCCGCGCCTCCCCTCCGGGCTACCTGGGAGTCACAGGGAACCTGCGCAGCCCCGCCCCCGCTGGGACTGCCGAGACCTTGGGGCGCGGAGCCTCAGCAGCGCCTCGGGTCAGCACCCCTTCCCAGCTCCCTCCTCCTGCTGCCAGTTTCTGCTCTCAACAGAACAGGTGACCTCGGTTGCTTTCCTGTTAAATCCAAAAAGACTCTTTAGGGGTGAAACCTCTCAAGGGGTGGCACCCTAGCCCCGCGCTGTCGACCCTGCGAGGGAGGGGAGAGGGAGCCGAGGTCCCCCTACATCGACCCCCTTTTCTTCCGATTCCAAGTCACGCACAGGCGCAGCTCCAGGCCCGCGTCGGCCTCAGGGTTCTGCTGCAGGGCTCACGCCCACGCTCTTTGCAACTTCCAGAGTTGCAGGGGACCAATGCCCACCAGTACATAAAACAAGTATGAGAAAATCAAACCACCCGAAGAAAAGCGAGCGGGTTTGCTTTGCCTTCTCGAGCTTTTTTCCAGAACCCCTTCGCGAAGGTCGGTTTGGTCGCCCTTCCAGAGGCCGAGAGACTCAAGGAAGCTGGAGCAGGGCGCGGGCAGGAGCAGCGACCTCAGTCGCGTCCACGTGTGCGCGCTGCGTCGGGCTCTTGCCCAGGAGGAAAGCCCACAGGGATAGCGTCCCGGTTGCGCAGCAGCGGCCCTGGGTGCTTCGGGTCTCTGTCCCTCTGGGCCGAATGGCGACCACTTCGGCCACTGAGCCAGCCCCCGCAACCTGTTCTCGCAGGGAACCGGGGCGTCTTGAGTCCGGAAAATCCCGGGGCCGGTAGAGGCTGGACCGCCAGCAAGTGACAGTTCCTAGGAGTACTTCCCTCCTCCTCTCCCTCTCCTCATCTGTAGGGTCAAAATGTAAGGGGATTTCACCCATCATCCTGGTCAGCCTTCCCAAGTGCGGTGACATGTGCGGCGCGAGCGCGTGTGGGTGCGCGTGCAGTGTTTGCAGTAGAAATAAAAGCCTTCCAGAGAATAATGATTCGAACCAGGGCTTGGAACAATTTGCAAAGGCTTTTCGTCCCCTAAAACCTTCTTTTCAGCCGCCTGTCAGCTGACACTCTTCTTTGCCTCCATAAAGAATGAATGAAATTTAAATAAACTACCTGCAGCTACTAAACAATCCGGCATTTTCCTATATCTGCCATATGCTCTGCACTTTCAAATCCAAACATATCTCAATGCATCCAGCAATTAGGCTTCGATTCCCTTGCCGACACCCGAGGCATCAAGCCAGACACCTGGTGGGTTCCCCTTGGCTGGTGGACATCGCTCTGCCACCGGGTGGAACGTGCTTCTTTTTCCCCCCAAAAGGGAAACATATCCCCGTGCAACTTGCAAAACGAGCCGCGGGGCGTGCTTCCCAATGTCCCGATGCATTTCCCGCAGAGACTCTTCCTTCCATTCATCAGTCTCTCCAGCCGCTTCTGCGGCGGAGGCAGGGGCTCCGGGTCCTCTTGGGTTCTGACAGCACCACAGAAGATCCGGGAACCAATTCCCACCTGCTCCTAGGCGCCTGGCGCCCCGCGCGTCCTCGCCCTGGGCCGCCCTCCCGGACTCCCCGTTACCTGTGCCGAGGTCTCCGGGCCATGGCGCGGCGGGAGCGGGGCTCCGCCGAGAGCCGCGGGGACGCACCGGCTACCGCCTCCCGCTGCCCGCCGCCTTGCCTGCGTCCCTCCCCGGCTGCGTAGCAGCGCTCCGCACCGCCGGGGCGAAGTTTCTTGGGAGAAAGAGGAGGAGGAGGAGGTCACGAAGGAGGAGGAGAAGGAGGAGGAGGAAACAGGTTGATATTAAAGTGTAAACTCTGTAAACAGAGATGCCATCAAACAAAGAGCTTTGGACACTCCCCCTCCCGCCAAATCTGGCGCCCCTGCAGTGCGCACGCGCCCTGCCCGCCGCCTCCGCGGTCGCCTTAGCTGCAACCAGCCGGCTGCCGGGCCAGCGGGGCCGCCGCTCCCATTCGGTTCTCGCGCCGCCGAGCTGTGCCTGGCGCGCCGCGAGGCCCGGGCGGCGCGCGGGCCGAGATCCCGGGGAGGGGCGACCCGGGCCCGCGGCGGCGCCTTTTCCTGGGCAAACCCCGCTCCCGGGCCGCGGCGGCGCCGACCAGCGCCAAATCCCGCTGCTGCTGCCTTCCCTCCTCCTGGGCAGCAGCACCACGGTAGCCCCATTCTGGGTGCTCAGGGAAGCCAGAACCCGAGCCAGCCGCGCTCTGACTCAGACGCGAGGGTGGAAAGGGGAGTGGGGGTACTCTTACTTTGGGGATTTAGACTGAATTTAAACCGCAGCTGTCTGGAGATAGGGGAATGGGGGGAGGTTGAATAGAGGATGGGAGTCTTTCTTTTTCTTTTAATTTTTTTTTCAAGACTGTTTGGCTAGGTGTTTATAATTTTTTAAAAAAATAGAACATCTTTAATTTGTTAGCGACAAGGGACACAAATACGAGTAGGCCTGCGGCTGTCGCCACTTACACATAGGACTCCCCCGCCAGCTTTCACTCCCCTCCCAGAGCCTGCAGCCCACACGCCACCGTCCTATTGTCACATGCCTTTCTGTCTCACCCGGGGACACGCCCGGCCCCACCCACCCCGCCCGGCCTAGCAGCGCTCTCCACGCACCTCTGCCCCCTGCCTTGTGCGCGCGCCCTGGATCACACAGATCACACACCTGCGAAAAATCCACTGGGTTCCAACCAGCCCGACCCCCGCGAAACTCAGCAAACCCCACGCTTGCATGAGTGGTTTTGAAAGTTAAAACATTTTGATGACCAAGGTCGGTGTCCTTTCTTAGTGTAATTTGAGAGCTCAATTTTACCAGCTAGAAGTTGGCAAAGACTTTTGTGTTCATTTAACTAAGGGCTCCTGAAGAAGTAAAGAGAGAAGTGCTGAGTTTATAAGGATTGATGATTGGGGGATTTTAGGGGAGTTTTAGTTTTACTTCCGTTTATAGATTAGTACCATTGGGGATTTTTTTTTTTCATTCTCTGCACACACTAATTTATTTTTCCTTTAATCTTTTAGGAGTTTGAGACTTCTGCTGACTGGGTTTGTGGGTGTCCCATGTGCCCCAGCAGTTCAAACTTAGCTCAGAAAGCATTTTTCTAACTAAAAAAGCATGTTCTTACTAAAATGAGTCATAATTTTATTAAATGGTGAAGCATGCTAGGTTTCAAGACTTAGTGTTTGAAGCTTTGGTTCTTAAAGTTTGTTACATAGTTTACATCTTTATTTTAAAATGTTAGTTGTTCCTAAGATTTTTAACATTTTTTCTTCCTGAAGAAAAAAACTAACACTTAGAAAAAATTGTGAGATATTTCAGTTCATAATTCCAAAAGGCAATATTTATTTAAACCAATTTTTATTTCTAGATTCTATAACAAACTGTCATTTTCTTTTCTTTTCTTCAGTTGTAAAACTACTTTCTGATTTAAAAACTCCATTTAAGTAGAAAGATAATAAATTCAATTTGTCTTTATCCCCTTTGTGAATCATTTTCATATGGGTTGTTTAGAGAATTCATAATATTGTTATTCCTCAGACATTTTATTATGTATGATACTTAGTAAAACTTTTACATTTTTCTTATATGTATGACACTGTGAGGGCATGCACACTCCAATAAAAATATACATGCAGTCATTTTTTAGCTTAATTGGTAATATATTGTCATTTGATAAATATATGGAAGGATAAAATCAAATGGCATCATCAAAATTCTTGTATGAATGAAAATATATTTTCAAAGACACTACAGAGTGCTCATTGTAACTATATGCATTTCCTCCTACTTTTAAATTGTTGCAAATGCATTTTTAGACAACAATTTTATATATTCCATCTCTTTCTGTTTTTTTTTTTAAGGTTGCTACATTGTGGGGCTAAATTCAGATATAGGCTTTTATTTGTGACACACTGAACTGATCATAAAACTTTTCTGTAAAGTGCCAGATAGTAAATATTTTAGGCTTTGTGGCCTCTATTGCATGTTCTTCTGTTTCTTTTCTTGTCTGTCATTGTCATCTTCCTCTTCTCACAACCCTCTAAAAATGTAAAAGCTGTCTTTAACTGGAAGGTTATACTCAGTCTACAGGCCGGACTTGTCTTGCAACACAAGAGGGATCCTCAGTCTTTACTGTGTACCAGCTGGGGATGTAGCCCAGTGGTAAAACCCTTACATAGCATGCACAAGACCCTGGGGATTCAGTTTAGGCCCCAATAACACACACACACACACACACACACACACACACACACACACACATAGAATAAAAGAAATTTAGTGTATAACTGAATCATTGGGTGGACCCATTAAAAATGCACAGTCCTTGGCTGTCTCCTTAATAACTGATTCAGTAGACCTCACATGGAGTTGTAAAATCTTCATTTTAAGAAATATTCAAATGGTGCTCATAGAAAAATACTTCCAGGCCCCTTGTTGATAACTGCAGCTGTCTTGATATACTTTTACCTTTGCCATTTTTTTTTTTTTTTGCACTGCCTTCCTTTCCCTCTCACCTCTCTTGAGCTAAGGAGTCAGGCTCTCCACCACTCAAAATCATTTAGCTCCCTGGAAAGTTGGTGCCTGTGACCATGGGACTGCCACCGTCCATTCCTCATTCCTTTACATGAACTTCAATCTCATAGTTGAAGTGTGAAGGAAAAGGAGTCACTTGATCATTTGCTGGGTCATAATTCTCCCCCTCAAAAAAGTCAGCACTTGAAATATTTTATTTTACTTGGAACATTGGAGAAGGCCTGAAGGAAGAAAGATGTATAAAAATAGGAATTCCAACCTCTTCTGACTGCTAAGAAATCCTGGGCATGTGGTGGATGTTTAACGACCTTGATCAGCATCCTAAAGATAAAAGTATTTTCAGTGGTGGTGTCCCAGGCTTCAGGGGCTCTACGTCTCTACCACCCACCTTTCCCACCCTCTCAACCCACTTTGGCTTAGGGCATTAAAAGGGGAACAATTATAGTAAATGTCAAGTGGTTAAAGTACAGACAATTCTTGATCCTTTCAGTTAATGAAGAACAGCTGCAGCATGTAAAAATGAAATCCATAGGTTTGAGATAGATTTCATGTTGGCTTCCAGCAAACCTCTCAGTAATAACAATGGGATAATTCCTACCTTAGAGCAGTATGTTCCACAGAGCCTCTGTAAGACACGGTGACCAAATATATTTTAATTACTTTTTATCTTCAAATGATTCCTGGAGTTGGCACTTCTTGTTTGCTTCTGCTCTCTAAATCTTCATCCACTTGTATATTCCTATGACTACAGACCCACAGTTTTTCACTGCTATTTGAACTGAGTCTTAAATAAAAGGTATCAGTCTTTCCAAGAAGAGGAAATAACATTCCAGAGGAAGGGAAAAATGTGAGCAAATGCACACAATCAGAAACCACAGGACTTGTTCCAAGCACAGGGGACATGGAGCTGTCCAAATTACCTGGAACAAGGAAAGCTTTGAAGGTCAGATTCTTGTGTTTGTGTGTGTGTGTGTGTGTGTGTGTTGAATAGAAGAGCTATATTGTCACAGCTGTGCATTTCAAAGATTAACAATATTTTCAGATAGATTGGAGTGAGAAAAGACTGAAAGGGAACAGGCCGGTTAGTTGGTCTGGACCTGGGCAGTAACCCTAAATGACATGGAAGGGAGGAGGCAGATCAGAAGATCATTGCACAGGCAGAGCCTTCAAGACTTAGCAACTGATTGGATGAGCATTGGAAGCACCATTAATAGAAATAGGGAAGTCAAGAAGGGAAGAGAAGTGTGTACCAGGAGATTCAAAGAGGAAAGTGTTTTAGACTTCAGAATGTTAAGTTTGTGGTTTCTTATGGAAGAGGTCTGCACTGAGTTGATGAGCAGGTGGTAGTGTGGGATGAGAGCCCTCTGGAGAGGTTGAGCCAGAATGGTAATGTGCTTGTGCTGTAAGCCAGTTGTTAGACACAATCATTTAAAAAAGTAAACTGTGCAAACTCCCAATTAAATACAGTTTAAATGATAATAAATATTCAAAACTCATCCCTTTCTATTTTACTACATATTCTTGTTATCTATGTACTTGAGGTTGTTGTTATATCTCTGCAGTGGAAACACTGTATAATACATGTTGTGGTGCATTTATTTTCGATTTTACATTTAGTGAATTAATATTAGCTTGAAATTTACTATGGCTGGAATATTTACACTATAGAAAGTGGCAAATTCTACAAACAAGGGCTATTTACCATGGAAAACTAGTTGGTAAATATTTAACATCATACTCAATAAATGCTTTATTTGGGAGTTTATATGCATTAAGATAATAATTGTATCATGTCCTAGATATGCTAATATTCAATTAATAGTTGACCAAATATGGGGCTCACATCTGTGATTCGATCTACTCCAGAGGCTGAAGCAGGAGGATCACAAGTTAAAGGTCATCCTGGTCAACTTAGGGAGACTGTGTCTCAAAATAAAAAATAAGGTGATGGAGATAAAAAGAAGGTGATGGAGATGTAGCTCAGTATATGAGAACCTGGGTTCAATTCTCTGCTGAAAGAAAGATGACCTAGGGAAAGCCATGGAGAATAAGAGGTTGAAAGATGGGGTTGAGACTGAGAAGTAGAGGGTAGATGGAGAGACCTGTTGGTGAGTAAAGAAAGTTTAAAAACTATTTTTTCATTTCTTCATTTAATAGAATTCTGTATTTTTCAACTGATATTGGAAAACTTTCACTTACTTTGAGAATAAATACATACTGGGAAGTGACTTTCAAACATTTTTTACTGAGGTTCATAATAAGAAGCAAATCTTATAACCCACCTCAAAACACACATCTTTTTAAAAAAAGTTTCCAGAACAATGCTTATCCCTCACTACTAACCATGCAATCTGATGTGTTCTGTTCTGTCTATATTATTCTATTCTACTCTATTCTATTTTTTCTATTCTACTCTACTCTACTCTACTCTACTCTTCTGGTCAGGAGCTCTAATTTGTTTTTGTGCCCTATTTATAGGTGGTGAACCACAGTTTGAAAAACATTGCTGCAGAGATAAAGGACCTGTTTCTCCTTTCTAAAATCTGCTTTATGGAATCACTAACTTTTCTCCAAGTGACAGCACTATCTTTTCAAAGCTTTGGGGGTGAAGTCATCAAAACCAATTAAAACAAAAGAAAAGAAAGAAGAAAAAAGGAAAAAAAAGCAATTAGAAGTCATTTCTCTTCATTTTCTCTTCTGGTCTATTTCTTCTCCTTCTCTATGCTTTCCCCATATATGTGATAAATGTAATATAGCAGCTTTCAAAGTCTGTCAACAAAATGCAAGCCTTTATTAATCGAGAGATACAAATAGACACAACAACAACAGAAGATGCATAACATTTAGGAATTTATTGGAATAACAAAACAAAATGTCTAAGTCAGGTTCATCAAATGAATAGGCAGAACACAATTTTTCTGAGCTTCATATTCCAATCCTTCAAACTGGGGAGGACACAGTTAAGATTTTAAAGGGTGTTTCTATTCTTTAATATTCCACTTTCCCCAAAATGCATAGGTTCCCATTTTACTTTTGTGTACCTGACAATGTTTCCATAGTTCCTTGTCATTGATAAACACAATGGTACACACCTGTAATCCCAGGTACTTGGAATACAGAGGCATGAGGATCACAAGTTTGAGGGTAGTCTTGGCAACTTAGCAAGACCCTGTTTCTAAATTTAAAAAATAAAGAGGACTGGGGTTGTAGTTCAGTTGTAGAGCACCCCCAGGTTCAATTGCCAGTACTGCAATAAACAAACACATGCAGAGTTTCACTCGATGTGAAGCTCTGCACTAGGCCTGGGCCCACAGAAAGAAAGAATTGGTCATTTTGCTAGATAATTCTTGCATGCATGGGGCCTCTTTTCCATCCTATTGTTACCACTTTCTTCTAGGTTATCATTATTTCACCCTGAACTACCATAACAGCCCCCTAATTAATTTTCCACCCTATGGCCTCTTTCTCCCCCGTCCATTCTACATCCCACTGCTCCACGAATCTCATTATAACCACTTTTGGCAGTTTAGTCATCTGTGTAAAGACCTATAACTGGCTCCCTAATGTTGACGAGATAAGATCTGAACTCTTTAACTTGGCATTCCCTGCCTGGAGCTTGCTCTGGCCTCTGCCTACACGACCTTACCCCCAGGGGTGATAGTATTTAATAGCTAGGATGGCTCATACAACAACCAATCAGGAAAGGGCTTGCTGTAGACAACTGCGAAGCTCCACTGGGGACACTGGCTGAGTGCCATTTTGCCTCACAACAAATCTACCTTCCAACTTTAACTCCTACCACTCTCTCTTCACTCTTTTTCCTCCCAAAAAAACACCACTGGCAATCTCAGGCCCTTGCTTGCGCCATGCTCCAGCTTGCGATGCTTGCCTTCTTCCTCTGGGCTTCTGCAAAGCCTTCATCCTTCAGCCCTGCTGAAGCCCCGGCTGCCTTCGGAAGCCTTTCTCAACTTCCTGAAACCACAGGCATCTCTCCTACCTAGGCTATCCTGTCATTGCCTACCTTCCTTGCCCCTTCTTGGACATGGGCCAGTTACCTTCCTTTGCTGTTTGTCTGCCTGTCTGTCTATTATCTATTTTTTTAAAAACTGTGTCTTATCTCATCTGGAGTCTTGATTATAAGCAAGAAGGATCATATCTTTTACTTTTCTGCATACTTGGTTCCTGGAACAGGGTTTTGAGCCCAACTATGCACATCATTGACAGTGGAGGAGAAACTAGTTGGAGCTGTTTGTTTGAAGCACACTTTATAATGCCCGACATCTGGGTTTTAGGGTTTATAGCAGGCTTTGCGTGTATCACTTCATTTAATGCTCATGGCAGTTTCTGCCTTTCTGCCTCTGTTCCTCGCTGTGTCCCTCCTGTATTATTTCCTCCATTTTCAGGTGGGGTGATTGAGGTTGAGAGTAGTGAAGTGATTTTCCCAGGTCACACAGCCAATAAATAGCAAAGTTAGAATGTAAACTCTGATTTGTTAGTCCACATCCGAGTGTTTTCACTGCTCTGTGGCAACCTTTAATTCCTATGCTTCTGCGTTCTTGTAATTGTTCTCAAATTATGGGTCCCTCACATGGATTCAGTTCTGTCCTCAGGTAAAGGCTGATAAGCTTACAAATTGTAGCAGCATCATAATTTTGATCTTAGTAATAGGGCTTTATTTCTAAGATTTGTATAGATTGCTATCCGTTTGGCAATGTGACTTTGGGGTTTTTTTGTTTGTTTTATTTTAAGCTCTTTCATGTATTGTTTTCCTGAATCATATTTTCTCCTCCTACTCTATCATTGCATATTTATCTCCATTTATTTACCTTAACAACTCTTTATATAATATTGAATTTACCTTCAGGTAAATTCTTTTACCTCAGGGAACCATCCTTTTATAAACTCGTCCTAAAATCAGTGAATGAATAAGTGCTTAATTCTAGTACCTGTGAAAAGATTTCTTAGTGTTTGTGAAAATAATCCCTAATATGTCTGTCTGTCCTAATTCTTCTTTAAAAACAAAAAGGAAAAGCAAAACTGACCCCCAAGTCTAAGAAAAATAGTTTTTAATCAAAGCAGAACAAGAATAGGGGACTAGCTTGAAGGTAGTTATGGTTTTTCTTTGACCCTTTATATCAGGTGGATTACACAATTTTGAATGTGAACAGTGTTAGGCTAAAGTACATTTTTCCCTCATTCTTTTCATTTAATTTTATTGATAGAAATATAATAAATATATCTGTGGAATGTACAAAACCAATCTGCAAAGTTGTGACACCTATGGAGACTCCTTATTCTGATTTACTTTTCAGTAAAGGTAATCACAGGAAGGAAATACATAAAAATAGTTTATAAAAAAATGTTGGTTTCCAGAATTGTCTTCTTTTGACTTAAATATTTGTGCCAGGCATACAGTTTACTTTTGTAAAGAAAATTGCTTGTAAAGAAACTGTATTGATATGTTTATGATCCTTTCTGTTAAAAATTGACAGAGTTCTTGAAGCATTAGCTGTTGGGAGCTCAGGAAGTCCCGTCTGATCCCATTTGACACTTTCACCATCAAAGGCAAATTGAGTTTGAAAAAGTCAGTTACACCCAAGTTCTCATATAAAATTCTAATTAATTAATTAATTCTTGACAAATACTGATTACATATACTTAGGGGGTAGAATGTGATGTCTTGATTTTATACATAGAAGTTCTAATTTGTGTTTTAGTCTAGATTACATACAGTTTTCTTTCCCAAAAACCCTTTGATAAGTTTTGCTTTCTTTTAAATAAAGATGAATTAATGATGTCCTTATGAAACATTAAAGAACAATGCTTATACAGAATACTTTAGAAAGAAGATAAAATTTACCTTCACACACACACTATATATATACATATATATGTAATATATATTATCATGTTAGATATATAACATTGTATGTATCACATATAGTTGTATGAATGTATGTGAATATATGAAGTAGATGTTATGAATGTAAAATTACAAAAGCAATCCTTACTGTAATGCACTTAAAGGTACCTTCCTTATGTAAATATCAAAATTTTCATCATGATACTATTGAGTCCCAAGAGTATTTATAGTAAACAGCTCTTTAAAAAAAAAATAACATGGTGTGGTGTGGTGTGGTGGTGCATGCCTGTAACCCCAGTGACTCTGGAGACTGAGTCAGGAAGATGGCAAGTTCAAAGCCAGCCTTAGCAACATAGAGAGGTCCTAAGCAACTCAGTGAGACCCTGTCTCAAAATAAAACATAAAAAGGAGTGAGGATGTGGCTCAGTGATTGAGCACCCCTGGGTTCAATCCCTGGTATCAAACAAATAAAACCCACCATAACATGGAAACAGATTTCATAAATGCAAAACGAATGCAGTCCCTGCACAGTGTGAGCAGTCTTGTGCCTTGTTATAACTTCATTGGTTCCTTTTGAAGACGGTCAACAGGTTTTGTGTAGAATGACTCACTCAAAAGAACATGCTGTAAAGTTTTGAAATTACAGCAGGCTGGGTTGCTGACATTCTCTTGTAGTGAATGGTATTGCCACCCTTTCAGTCATGGTCAACCCAGGAGCTTGGAGTCACCCTGAACTCCCCACCCAGCATTCAGTCAAGCACAAAGTCCTGCTAAGTTCACTTCTTTAAACTTTATCTGAAAGATGCTATCTTTCTCTCTTTTTAATCCCTCTTCAAATTAGGCACATCAACTCCCCGATGCTGGGCCAGCCCTCTCAAAGGCATTCTCTTTACAGTTGCTAACAGAAAAATTTCTCAACACAGTTCTGGTCATAATACTCCTGACTTAAGACCCTGCTTATAGCAGTGGCTCTTGACCAGCATGTCAGGGTAATTTGGAAACTTCTCAAACAACACATATGAAGACCTATGACCTCCACCAATTGCTTTTCATTTTATATGAGAACTTGGGTGTAACTGACTTTTTCAAACTCAATTCCCTTTCGCTTCAAAAATCTGTCTGCCTTGAAGATCCTTAAATAGTTTACGTTGCATCTAAGATTCTTCATAGCCTCATATCAGACTTGTACTGGTAAGTATGTTTGAAAGATGTCAGGTACACCAATATTCTCACATTAAAGTTCTAATTAATGAATCATTTCACCATAGGCACGATAAGAATTAGTGCCCACGTGTCTTGCTCATTCTGACCTTCTGCTTGTTATTCTATTCACTTCCTTCTTTAGTGACTAACTCCTGCTATCATTCTAGACTCAGTTTAGAGGCCTGCGACTCAAAAATTCTTCCATGGCACACTGTGAATGTTTCCCATCTCTCGCAAAGTACTTACACAATGGCCACATGCACCTTTCTCTCTCTCTCTCTCTCTCTCTCTCTCTCTCTCTCTCTCTCTCTCTCTCTCTCTCTCTCCTCTCTTTTACGCTTACTCTCCCCCTCTCACCTTGTGGAAGAGTGGGTCATATTTTAGTGGTGTAAGAATTACCACTTAACATCAGATTTCTGATGTCCAGAAGCCTAATTCTATGCTAACTAGGATCTAGCATTGATCTAGCCTTATTTCTAAGCAAAATCAAATGATAATGATGTGATGGTTTATGGACCACACCTTGAGAACTACTGCACTTGAATATAAGCACCTCAGAATTTGGGATTCCAGTAACCTGTGTATAACAAGTCACTTGCATGTTGCAGATGTTCCATAAATATTGAAGGCAATGAGTTAAACTGAATATAGCTTTTATTTCAAGAGGTATGTCAATTTCAGAATTTTTTAGGTCTTTGCCTGTCTACCCACTCCTACCCCATCAAAAAAACCCTCACATTTCCCCCTTCTCTCTGGCAAGCTCAGAAAAAAATAGCACCTCTGGAAGACCTGAGTAATGAAGAATCTGAGAGTCAGGCCAATCAAAAAAGGAAAATTAGCTAATAAAATGAAAAGCAATATTATCTGTAATTTTTTTTCCAGTTACACAGATAATTGGGTTTCCCTATATGATGGTGATGCCAGTAAATTTAATATGAGCCATATACCTATTACACAAATTTATTATGGTCACACTTTAAAGAATAAAAAGAAACAGACAACTCTGGTTGTAAAAATACATTTTATTTTGTTTAAACTAATAACTCAAAAATGTTATCATTTTAATGTTTAATCAATAACAAAAAATTTTAAGAAAATATTATGCATTTTTTCTTTGGTACCAAGTCTTTGAAATCTAGTGTGTATATTATACTTAAGGCACATCTAAATTCAGATGCTAATTTCATGAGAGATACTTGATTTTCATTAATAAAATATACAGTTTGAAAAGTAGGTTCATATAACCAAGGTATTTGAAACATAATTAAGAGTTTTCCAGTAAACGAAGCAAGTGTCAGAGCTTAGATTTAATATTAAATTGTCTAAATAAACCAATAATTAATTACAAAGTTAATAATTAATGATTAAATTACTATTGGATTAGTGAAAATAAATTTAAAATTCAGTTTCTCAGTGATCATATTACAACTCAATTGATCATATGACTCAATATGATCTACCATATTAGACAATGTAGTTTCTAGAACCTGGAATTGTTCAATGTCCCATACTTAACATGGGACATTCACATGCACCCCCATAATTTTCATAAGGATCAGATTATAGAATTTCTGAATGTTTAAAATAAGGGAATTTTTTTCCCAATAGGATGAAATTATTTGACGTTAGAATTTGACTCAAACAGTTAATTTAATATTTTCCCTTAAATGAATGAATGGACTGAGTGGTCAGTGACAGAAGAGAAGATTGCATGAGGGAAGAAAACATGTATCTGATTTGGAGCCCAAACACTTCTGAATGCATTGCATAATTTTGGGCCAAATGCTTTGTGTTTGGGTGTATTATCTTCATCTATACAATGAAGAAAATACCTATTCTTTGCGTGACAATACAGAATCAAAGTGAAGGTCAAATGGATAACTTAAGTCAATATGGTCAATAAATGATCATATTGATTTGTTGATAACTATTACTTCTTGGTTTTGTAAACTGTAAATGAGTTACTACAAGAACACAAATATGGTTTAAAACTCATAGATTAAAACACTAGATTAATAGTTTCCATTTATTAAGTATTTGCTATATGCCAGCCTCTCTGGACTAAAGCTAATCCTCAAAGTATCCTTGCCAGGTAGGTAAACTGACTCTGTTTGATTGAGAAGGAAACAGAACAGTTGAGAGTTTAAGTACATGTGCAAATTTACACAGTCTTTGAAGTTTGCAGAATTTGAACCTAGTCCTTTTAATACCAAAGTCTTTGGGTTACCCTAGAAGTTTTACCAAAAGAAAAAAAAGAAAGTGAGATTCTTAGATTTCTTTTCAGTCATAGAATAAAATAATTGATTTATGTTTTTTTTGGGGGGGTGGGTACCAGGGGTTAAACTCAGGGGCACTCAACCACTGAGCAGCCACATCCCTAGCCCTATTTTTTTATTATTATTATTTTTTTAGTTGTCAATGGACCTTTATTTATTTATTTATTTATATGTGGTGCTGAGAATTGAACCCAGTGACTCACATATGCTAGGCAAGCGCTCTACCACTGAGTAACAACTCCAGTCCCCCAGCCCTATTTTATTTTAGAGACAAGGTCTCACTGAGTTGCTTAGTGCCTTGCTTTTGCTGAGGCTGGCTTTGAAGTAGCCATCCTCCTGTCTCAGCCTCCTGAGCTGCTGGGACTCCAGGCATGGGTCACCATGCCTAGAAGTTTATGATGATTTTAAACAAGGAGCAAACTGGTAATTTAACTGATTTTTGAGAGGGATTATAGAATTCCAGACTTTTAAGGAGGCTAACTTATTGCAACAAATAGAATGAAGGGTAACTCCACAGTTTTTTAATAAGAATTTTCTGACTTTAACTCATGCCAGAAGTCATAGGAGTTAGTTAGCAATGATTAGGCATCAATTCTCAAAGAAGACAACCAGGCTTTAGTAATATTATG
This sequence comes from Sciurus carolinensis, assembly GCF_902686445.1. Classification (NCBI taxonomy): domain Eukaryota; kingdom Metazoa; phylum Chordata; class Mammalia; order Rodentia; family Sciuridae; genus Sciurus; species Sciurus carolinensis. The sequence goes on from NC_062219.1 coordinate 30,163,108, forward strand.
ATCAGACTTTGTGAAAATAAAAGCTTTTATTTTATGGCGTACACGACTTGGTGTTTGGAAAGTAAAGGAAGTCGACAACAAATACTCAAATGATTTGAAGTGGCCAATGCTGAAGTCAGCTTGCCCAAAATTAATAGGTAAGGTGTTATTATATTTGCATATTTATATATCTTTTGTAGGCCTTGTTTGTACCAAAAAGGATGTAAGACAGCTGTAGCTATGTGACTTTAGAAAACTTATGTTGTCTCATTGCAGAAAGAAAGAAAATTATTTGTCTTTTAGTTTTTCTTCCAGAGTTTTGAAAATAATTTTCTAGATCCAGTTCATATTCACATAAACAGAGCACTTAATCACTTCTTCAGAGGCTAACACACATTCATTCATTCAGGGCTTACCATGTGGGCAACTGCCAGGAGGTGGCAAATAAAAGATGAGTGTATAAATCTCTGCAACTGAAGGTGTCCAGTGGGGAACACCAAACTGTAGTGATAAACACACAGTGTGGGAGAAAGCTTATGCTATCTTTAATTCTAAAACTACCAGGTAAGACTTCGGTGAAGATTTATCCTGAATAACCCTGTCAACTGTGTTTCACTAGACTGGCCTAAACAAAGACACTTGCCCTGGGTACCTGACACTTACTGATCCTAACAGGATATCAGACTCCTGTTACAACTACTGCTTTGAATTAAATAACCTTATTGATCTATTGATAACTTTTTGGGGGGCAGGGAGTACCGGGAATTAAACTCAGGGGAACTCAACCACTGAGCCCTGTTTTATATTTTATTTAGAGACAGGGTCTCACTGAGTTGCTTAGCACCTTGTGGTTGCTGAGGCTGACTTTGAACTAGCGATCCTCCTGCCTCAGCCTCCCAAGCCTCTGGGATTACAGGCATGTACCACCGGCCTGCATAACTATTACTTCTTAGTTTGCACTCAGTTTTGAGTTGGGAGTTCAGCTGAAGAGAGGCCCAAATTAGACACTGGAGTGAAGAAACTCATTCAGTAGGGAATAAATCTCAGAGAGCGAATCCCATTTGCCGGATTTGGGAGGAAGCCTAGGATTAACCTGAGTTTTTCACTTTCACTTGTTCATAATAAGTATAGTACCCATAAGGGGACATTGTACTCTGAATTTTGTAAAATGTTTGTTTTTTCTAACAAAAATTTTTCAAAGACATATGTTCTTTTGAATATCATTGATGTCTTTAAATTACAATGCTGGATTCTTACGATCTTCCCGAAACTCCTTGAACTACTGTCTGAGAGAAACTACCCACCTCCCCACCTAAATTGGACCCCATTTGTAGTCCAATCTCATAGGATGAATTCTGTAGCCAGGTATGTGACCCCAAAGGGCTTATTTACTTTGACTGACCAAGAGATTTCTTTTGACAATTGTTTGCCAGGTCAATATGCAACAGGCAGTGTTCCTGTTGTGTATTCACCTCAATAGAGACCTAAGAGAAATTTGATTTTGAAGGGAGCATCACACAGCTTCACTGAGGGCTTTCAAATGAGGTCATGACTTGGCTGAAAGGAAGCAACAAATATTTCTGGGAGACTGAGACCCCTTCTCTGAGGCTGGCTGCAGTGTGTCTCCTGCTGAGATGTCCTGGTTGGTGAGTTAAAACCTGGGGCTGATCTTTTTATAGATTCAGAGAATAAGATCTCTCCTGATTTCTTTTTCTTTTCACAGTCTCTTCTGCTTTTATTACGGTGGGGTTTTTTTGTTGTTGTTTGTTTGTTTTGGTTTTTTTTGTTTGTTTGTTTGGAAAGGAAATTGCCTTATGAATGATTTTTCACCTTGAGAAGATCAGAATGTTCCTGAAGTTCAGTGAATCCTGACATCAGGACAGAAGCTGACCACATGGAGACTGCTGATGGTTTGCTTGAGGGGGCCTCACTTTTAGGAGCCAGATATGACAACACTTGCAGAATCAGACAAGGTCACTTCAGGAATATGTGGGAAAAGTGTGTGTATGTCTAGGACTCTGAAACCATATGAAAATAAATTGAAGAAAGGAAGGATAAGGAAGTAGAACTAGCAACACTTGTAGTGTTTGCATCCTAAAAGTTGGTCTAATTTCCTGACTAGTGTATACACTAAAATATTGACAGAATTTAATATTGCATATAATTGTCAACCATAATTTATTAAATGGTGTTTTTGATTAATTTTTCACTTTACTCCAGAGCTCCTAAAAGAGAACACTCACAATTCAATAAAAATTAAAAATTCAGTCTATTTCAGGGGTAACCAAGCTGTATGAGTAGACTTTAGGGGACACTTAAAATTGTGTGCAAAATACAAATAAATTCATGTAAGTTTTCATCGTTTAAGGGAGAGAATTTCCACAGTAGTCATTAGATTCATGAAGTCATTGGTGGATCCAAAAAGCACAGAGTTGCTGGTATATTATTATGTGTCATTTTGTAAAATGAGTTTAATTCTGCCTCATGGAACAAAGTTGAAAGAAAGCAGAAATTTTAATCCAAATCTATTTTTAAATACCTATGTATCCATAAATGTGAATGTAATGGAACCATAGTCAAATATATCATTTGCAATATACATGAGAGATAAGTGGAAGTATTATATTGTGTAATCATTAAAAATAAAATCATGTTTTTTCCTCCAAAACTTAGAAATGTCTACTTCGAGAATTTACTTTTAAAGTATAGATGTTGATTTCCAAAAAAGATGAAAACTTTGGTAAGATTTTGGTATAAGAACAAAGTTAAACTTTTACTCTCCCCAGAAATATATATTCAACTAAACAGAATCAGAATTCTAGTCATAAGCTTTTATTTTTTGCACTTGAAGAACTGAAAGCTTTCTGTGTTTGTTATTTTCTGAAGGAGGGGGTTTCCTGTGTGTCTTTCTGAAGCTCTGGGGATCCCCTCATCTTTTCAGTCCTAGGAACCTTTTTCTTCATAGTGAGCATTCTTTGAACCAATAAGAGCTTCTGAAGCCAGTTTGCCATCCCCTGGCACAGCGACCTGCTTTTTTTCTTGACTGACTCAGGATACTGTTTCTTGGTGTTGGGGATTGAGGTTGCTCCAAGTGCTAACTGCAGGCACACCTCAGGTGGAGGCAGAACCTGTCTGATTTGAAGTGACGAAGAACTGGATTCTGCACTTCCAATGCTCATGGTGTCTGAAATTCTGTCTTTAGAAGTGTGTTCCTCTGAGATCTTCCACACTTCTAATGTTTGTGTCCTTTCAAAAGCAGTCTTACCTGGGAATCCCATTATTAGTAATCAAATATTTTGACTCGGGGCATTGGGACATTGATTTACACATAAACGCTGAGGACAAAGGTTGGTTGGTGCACCTGCATGAGAGATCCCAGGAGAGAACAGCTGGAGTGGCACCTGCATGGGTGGCAGAGAAGTCTTGAGTTTTCTTCTGCATTGATCTTGGTTTGCAAGACAAAGGTCTCAAGGGCTGCCCACTCCTGCTGCAATCCCAAGAATGACCACTAGGGGATTGGGCCTGCTAGCCCTTTTGCTTTCCCCATAATTTGGTAATAAAGGAAGCCCACAACTTACATCAGTTTTTCAAACTATTGTGAGATGAAAGATTTTCTTTTATGCTGAGATCTTGAACTTTAAAAAATCACAAGTGGCGTTGTAAATGGATTATTGATGCAGAGCACTTTATTGTTGTTCAATAAAGAACTCTATGTCTCCATTACACAGACTAATGACACCTCCAGACGTATTTACAGTAATTTTCCCAGCTGATAGAGTTTAATTAATGATATAAGGACATAATTACATGTTTCAGTGATCTTTCACATATTTACAGGAACTGCTGTAACTAGCTTAATTAGAGTAATTATGTAAATAGCTGATAATGCACAACAAATTACAGAAAAAAAATCTCCTATAGTCTGGTGTGTTCAGTTTCTAAGCAAGCTTATAAAAGGAAAGCATTTACATTTGGGGCTTCAATTTCAGACTATTTGGCCTCAAAATTTTGTTGTTCCCGAACAAGCAGAACATAACTGTTGGAGGTTTTAACAGTTAACTTTTCTTCCTTTTGTAGTTCTGCTGCAGACCTCATGTCAGTTGTTGTTCTATGAAATTGCTCATTCTGCCTCGCCACTGGCTTGAGTTTCGTGATGAGTTTTTGTGTCATGTTGGGTAGTGATATTGCATTCGCTGAGAATTGGAGAGGGTGCTTAGGGAAAAGGTTGACAAACCTCACACCTCTCTTTCATTTCCTTTCTTGTCTTGTCTTTAACTGATATCTTCTGTTTCCATCACACTTATGCACAAAGATGTTTCTTTGGGCCAGTCTCTCTTTCTTTCTGTAGTTAATGCATATGTAGACTCTGTAATTGGTGTTCTACCCTGGAGTTCTAACACTGGTTGCCCACTGTTAAAGTCCTTTTGATGTTGCCTTTCCCCTTGAAGTCATGGGCCTTTTAGCTCCCAGGAGGAAGCAAGAGCCTCTGTTTAAAGTGAAATAATGCTCCTCCTTCATCAGCTGGTCTGTCTCCATTGATTGACACTGGGCACGCCCTCTCTCTTCCTTTGCCTTTGCCAACAACTGGACCCATGTCATTGTACTTCTTGTGTAAGAAGACCTAAGGAAATTCAACTGAGCCAAAAGAAATACCAACCTCAGGGAGAGTATAGGATCAAATTTTAATTACAGTTTGCTCAAGAGTCATTAGACTCTTGTAGGCTTGTACATTCATCCTCTGCCTAGTTTTTAGCCTTTCGCCTGCCCTAACTAATTTCCCAGCATCTCACAGCATGAAGAAGGCTCTTCTTCAGTCAATCTAGACTCGATTATCCCATGAACACATTCCTAAAAACCTATGTGGTCATTTCCTTTGTTTAATCTTCCTTGCTACTGAATTTTTATCCCCTTTAAGGCCCTTCTAAAGTTCACCTTTTGCATAAAGACTTTCATTACCAGTCTCATTGATTTTTGTCTTCCAGAACATGGTCTAAATCCTATACATTCATCAGTTTTATATTGTCAGATATTATGCACCCTCCTCTTCTCTCCAGCTCCATGGAAGACTCCCTGTGGGTAGGGTGAATGTGTCTATATTTTTATAACCCAATGGTGCCTATCATGGTTTTGGTTTGCTGTCAGGCATTCAGTAAATTGTCATTCATCGATTCAAGTGTATCTAATCAGGACCTGCTTGTGACTGTGTAGGCTGAGTACGCACAACCCTAGGGGGCACCATCCAATGCCAATTTTGCAAGACTCTGTTGTTACATGATATCAACCCCTTTCTTCTCCAGTTCCTCACTGCAATCACTGATATCTATATCCTCATCCTTACTGATTGCTCTCATCTTGCTAAAATCTGAAATTAGTCAATGTACCTCCACGGTAAGTTCCAGTAACCTCTTTCAAGGAACTCCCAGTCTAATGGGGGACACAGGCATATAAGTGAATAATTACTAAATCTTGTGATGTATGTGATGATAAAAGGATGCAGGAATTACAGAAGGAGTATATAGGAGAAGACAATATTTAAGTTGTAGAATTAGCAAGACAACTGTATGTTGGGTTAAAGAGAGAAGATGAAGGTTCCTGACTCTAAAGACTTCATAAATGGTGATATGTCCTGTGGGAGAAGGAATTCTGGATAAGGAGAAAGTTGGAGAAAAAAATGCTGTTTTGGAGCATGTGGTTTTATTTATTTATTTATTTATTATCAGGAATTTAACCCAAGGGTGCCTTACCACTGAGCCACATTCCCAGCCCCTTTGATTTTTTATTTTTGAAACAAGATCTCAATAAATTGCTTAGGGCCTTGCTAAATTGTAGAGGCTGGCCCTAAATTCGTGATCTTCCTGCCTCAGCTTCCTGAGTTGCTGGGATTACAGGTGAAGGCCACCAAACCTGGCAGGGGACATGTGACTTTTGAGATGCCTGTAAGTAATGGAAGGTGCCAGGTGAAGCATTGATTTCATGAAATGGAACTGTACTGAGCAATTAAAAAATGAGGAGTGTCGACAGCTACAATGGTGGTTTTGTGGATGTTTGAGCGCCCAAGTTAGAGTTTACAGGATGAAAAGGGGAAGGGACCAAGAAAAGAGATCCTGGGTGAGACAGAAAAACCTAGCAAAGAACAGAATGTGGGTAGAAAAGCCCCCGGAATGCCAGGGTCCACAGGCCCTGAGTTATGACAACAGATGGTTCATTCAAAGATCCCACTGTAATAAATCCCTGGGAATGATTCCTAACAAGCACCAACAAATGGCAATCGAAGCATGACATTTTCTTTGCATATGAAATATGCAACTAAACATTTTATTTCTAAACTTCTAAAAACATTTTAATATAGCATGCCCTTTAGCCTATAATTTGTTAATGAAACATTAAGCAAAACAGGTGTCCCTGGAATGTGGAGGTTGGCTGAGGTTATGAGGGCCCATGAGGGCAGGGGGCATGGAGGAGGCACAACTGCACATGAGCCCTCAGCTCTGCTCTGGTGGCCAGTTTCCTGCCACAGAGGGCCATGCCTGGCACCCTGATGCCAAAGCCCTTGTAGTGAACTGTCCTTACCCATTGCCTTCCCTTGCTATGTACTTTCCCCTCTGCTGTCCTATGCTCTACTCCCTCAGGTCAGTGTTAAGAGTTTACTCCATTATCACTTTCAAGTTTCTTACAAGTGGCTTTAAATGCTTTCTACAAATTTATGATTCTGAAATTTCATCTCCAGCCTGGATCTGTCTTTTGACCTCCAAATTCAACAGAGCTAAATATTCCCTAGACTTCTCTCTAATTTTGCTCCTTCCAAGTCTTTCTTTCTTGGCATGGGCAATTTTATTCTTCCAATTATAAAACTCAGGGGTCATCTTTGATTTCCGCTTTCATAATTCATCAAGAAATCTTGTTGGCTCTGCCTTTAAAAATATTCTATGACTTCACCTTACCACCACCTCAATGGCTACCACTTTGTTCCTAGCCTCTGCTATCTCCACCTCAATATCATTCTTCTGACTGGCTGTCTTAAGTGTTTTCTGCACCCCATAACAATTTTATCCCTTTTATCTTCCCGTTGTTTTGCTCAGGGCATTCCTTTCATTGTGTTCACTTAGCTGATCGTGGAACATGCTAGTCTCACTCCTGCTCAGGACTTTTGCACTTGCTTGTCCTTCTGTCTGGCTGTTCTTCCTTCCATCCACAGGACTTGCTTCCTCGCTTCCTTAGGTCTTCATCCAAATTTCCCTTCTCAGAGAGACCTTCCTGTGCACTCTGACACTTCAGTTTCCCACCTCCATGTTCCCAATGCCCCTTCCTGGCTCAGGTTCTCTCTGTGGCACTCAACCACTTTCTCATGTACAACATATATGGATTTATTTATCTTGTGATTGTTTCCTCCTCTGCTAGAGTCTAAGCTCTATGTTAGATATATATCCACATATGAAGATGAGGTCACTTGCAAATGGTTTGGGCACAAATGGTTAACAGGGACTGTAATAAGCCCTGATACAGAATAAAGCCATAAAACCAAAACAAAGCATCCTATTAAAAACAAAAACTCAGTTAAGTAAGTCAAGTCATAGAAGGCACTGTTGTACTTGGAGGTGGTTCCTTTAAATGGAAAATGATAGGCAAGAGCTCATGCTGACTAATTTGTTGAAAAAGAGATAATGAACTTCTAATTCTTAAAAGTCAAAGGTCAATTTCTGTAATGGCAAAGGACAGAAATAGAAGAAAATAAGACTATTGTTATTGTTACTTCGTCTTAATTATCCTGGTGAATTTTTAGCCATTTTTCCTAAAGAAGCAATTTAATTCCCAAGATCAAGACAACAGATTCAAGAAACCATGTTTTTGTGCATAGTAGTAAGCTGTAAAGACTACATGTTTTGCTGTTCATTTAAGTAAAATAAAGCATTTAACTTGAAAAGATGGTAACAGGAAAGGATTTGACCATGATAATAGATTTTTAGAATGATAACATGGAGACACACTTTCTTCCTCACAGAAGAAGCCATTTCAGTTCTTCCTCTCAGCATTTCTACCTCTTATTTGCTCATAAAGCTGAGGCCTGGAGGCATGGAATTGAGAGCAAATGTTCTGAAGCTGGGGACCTCCTAACGGCACAAACTGAAGCCCGAGATATTGAACACAGCGTTTAAAGAGGCTGTTATTTCATCATGAGTTTTGTAACTCTGTAGAAGATACTTGAGGAAATTAGTATCTTATACATTCATGTGTATGTTTTATTTCTTCAACAGGATTTTGTAAGAGAGGGAAAACTTTTTTAAGAACTCAAGAGCACCACCAACTTGATGTTAGACAAGACAAATGTGAGGTTCCTTGAAGTCATTCAAAATAACCCTCCAGCAGAAACTTGCTCCTTGCTCCTTTACAGGCACTGCACTCCCTTTCTTTCATTTAAAAAAAAAAAATGGCCACTTGTCCTTTAGTTTCTGCATCTTTCTTTTTCGTTTCTAAGCACTTAATGGAAAAGAAATAGGAGTAAATGAAAAGGAGATGGCAGAAAGAATACATTTGAATTTGATCTGTAGTTCAGGTAGAAGCTGGAGGAGTAGCCCTTAGAGTTACAAAAAAGGGCATGGGTACAACTTTTTTTTTTTTTTTGTACCAGGGATTGAACCCAGGGGGTACTTAATGACTGAGCCACATCCCCAGCCCTTTTAAAAAAAATATTTTATTTAGAGACAGCATCTCGCTAAGTTGCTTAGAGCCTCATTAAGTTGCGAAGACTGAGTTTGAACTTGGAATCCTTCTGCCTCAGCCTCCCAAGCCACTGGAATTACAGGTGTGCACCACTGTGGGGTACACCTTAGAGTAATAAGCCACATCATTGTTCACTAGCACAGGATATTAGGTTTGTTGTTATGATATGTGCCAATAATTTCTACTTTCCATACACCTCAGTCAACAACTGTTCAGTCATTTTTCCCTATCTTATTGTTTTCTAGAATTCATTTATGATACCAGCTTAAGAGATTTTTTAAACTATATAATTGGAAGGGTTACTTTGGAAAAACACAAGTTGACCTCTGGTCTACCTAGCAGTCAAATCAATATTTCCCCCCTCCTACTTCATTCTGCAGTAAATGTTCAAAAACGAGTTACTTTCTCTTTGTTTTTATATTTTCTTCCATTACCTACATTGGGTAGTTTGAACCTCTTACCTTGTAATGTTTAGGAATCAGTCTACAAACAATTTCTGAAATTGTTCTTCCTCAATGTTTAAGAATACTATGACTCCACTTGAAAATGTTTTCAGATAGAGAATATAGAGACAAAACTTATACATTTCCTTCACAGTTTTGCCCACGTTGTCATAATCTCCTTTTTCTTTATCTCCCCCTCCTCCTCTTTCCTCTTTACATATCTGGATTTGAAAAGTATGTACCATTTTGTGTCCTAATTTCTGAATTTGTTCTTCAGCAAGGATCCTGCATGTGTTCTGAACTTTCATGCTACCCTACTTTTTTGCCCCACTTTTAACCACTGTTGACAGCATCTGATGCCTGACTCAGAAAAAAGAATCACTCTTCCCTTCAATGTTATGGGAATTAGTTCACTTTTCTCTATCTCTTCTTGTGATTCTCTTGAACGATTATTCATTCATCAGCTCAGCATCTGTGCTGAATTCTGGCTTTACAGAGATAAATAGTACCCAAACCTCGTGCCTGAGGAGATAGTATCTGGGGAGCTCATGCTTATAATAAACTCTGTGATAAGTCCTATGATAACAATGTGTATAAGAGACTATGGATGAAGGAGACAATTGAAGGCTCTCACAGAGGAGAGATGCAGAAGTCCATCAGAAAGAAACAGCATTTCCCAAAGAGGAACTAGCTTGAGGGAACAGTATGGAAGTGTAAAACATCTCTCCAGGGACAAGTCAGATACAGATCATGAGTGTCCAGCCTAGAAATGATGCAATGGAAATGGGTGGGGATCGTGGAGAACTACAGTGTGTGTCTCATCTGAGGCCACTGTGTCGCTGCTGCTGGTTGCTGCCATAAGTGAATTTTTGCTCAGTGTTGGCACATCTTCCATTTTCCAAGAAGACAGAAGTCCTGTAAAATGCCCAAATGGAAATCTTTTTAAATACTCTAAGACCCAAATAAGAGTGTAGGATGGACAGGCCCACAGACCTCCAGCTAGCCCTCTTGGTTCATGTTCTGGAAGTGATTGGTGCTGAATAGTGAGATCAGGGGCTTGTTCTGAGGGATGGTAAAATTGGGTTTATTATAACTTCCTAAAAATATTCATAGTTATTAAACTTTTTTACTTAAACATATTTCTGAATATAGATTTAAATGCTTTTATCACAGAGGCAGTATGCATAGGAGTAGCCCCAGTACTTCTTTGTAGTTACAATTGATATTAAACCAGTACTCAGGAATTAAATGATCCATAGCACAACTCTCTTACCACTACAATCACCTGTGTTTGCAGATGCGATTGTGTAAATTGTATACTTAAAAAGACTTGGCAGCAACCTCCCATTCTAAACATTAAATAGAAATTAGCCTTAACAAACAAACAAAAACGTTGAAGGACGAGAGGTGTAGCTCAGGGGTAAAACTCTTATCTAGCATGCACAAGGTCCTGCGGGAACACAGGACCACGAAAATAAAACTTGACAGGCACAGGGAGCATGAGTACCTCAGAATGCCTCCTTAGACTTTTACCTATTTGTATACAGAACTTGGCCAGAGTTGGGGTGGGCTCATTCCAGAAGATGATTAAGCTGTAACCCAATACTTATCTGCTGTCAGTCATGGTTCCTGGCATTGCTTTAACGGCAGCTGTCTACTCTAGGCTACCCCCAATACTCTCTTCTCCCTTACTCACTGAGGCTTGGTGATGAGTGGGCTTAAAGAAAAAAACCACTATTTTCCACCAGAGCTTCGGGAGTGGGTTAGTGCATCATCCTGGCTGCACTTGTTGCTCAACCGTGGACCTCGGTGAAAACACAACACATTTTTAAGCATACTAAAATGGAAGTTTGATGACCTACAGTCTTGCTCATGGAGGAATATGACTTTGTAGTGATGTTTAAAATTAGTTCCTGGCATAAAGTTGAATCAGGACATAGACTTTGTAAAAAGGTTGTTTCCTGTCCTCTGACCCCTGCTGCAGCTTTGAGCAGGGTCTCTGATTTTACGTAGGTCCAGACTGAATGTGGCATCAAAAGTAGAAACTAGTGACTAAAATTGGACTCTGAGCTTTTAGTCATGATAGGTCTTAGAACTAGGACCCTAGTCATCTTAGCAGTGAACATGTCACCTCATACTTCTACCAGTCCAGAGGAAATGAAGCAGGAAGTCTTTTAGAAGACGAACTCTGGATTGGTGTGACGAGATGAGCTTCCCATGAAAATCTCAGTCGAAGCACCTTCCTGCATCTCTCAGTTAGCCCAGTTGTAAAATGGAAATGACTGCACTATCCTACTGGATGGAGATGAGAACCATTCAGTGTGTATTGAAATCTGCAGGAAGAAAGATATTGATAGTACCTATTATTATTTTTATTGGCTAAAAATAATTAACCTTGTAAAAAAAGAAAAGACAATCCTCTTAAACTCTGTTTCAATTATAACAAATTCTTTGTATTAGAAGGCTAACCATATAGCAGCTAGCCTTTAATTAGACTTTTACTTTCATTAATTTCTAAGGAGTGGTATGTTTGCTTGATGTCTCTGAAGTATACTACAAATGGTAAAAGTGAAAATGAAAACAATTTTAAATATAGATGATGCAATGGAAAATTCCTGGGCTTTCTGGCCCTTCTATAGGTGCACACTGGTGGTCTGAGAAAGAAATGAGCAGGTTTCCTCACAGATGTTGTCCACATAAACCCAAATCTTCCATTCCCACTTTCACCCAAAAAGAGGAAAAAAGATATCCATAATTAGGGGGAACTTTGGACTCAATTTTTTTGGTTTGCCAACTTCCCTGTTCTAACTTTCACTACTTTCATTATCAGTATCAAACACTATATACCCTGGAATCGTGTTTGCTCATTTCTATTCTTCGAGTTTTTAAAAAAGTGATTCTTTTAACTCTCTCTCCTATTATTCTCTGAAGACTCTGACTTCTTATTTTCCACAACATGTTTTGATCTTCTCACTCACCCCCACCCCCCACATCAATTTACAAGGAAACCTTTGGTTCTTCCATTTAATACACAATGTTGGGTCTTCCTTTTTGAGAGAGGTGGGCCATCTACTGTTGCCTTTTGGTATGGCTTTGGAAATAGAAAGTTCAGTTGGTGGAGCCTAGATAAGTTTATAAAATAAACAATAATTACAAGCAAATTAAGCCTATTAGTAAAAACAACAACAACAAAAAAACCCTCTTTTAAACATTAAGTTTTTGTTATCATTTTTGTTGCAGAAGGAACGTTATTTTTACCGGACAGGGTTGCGGGTAGAGGACAGGTGAGAGCTCTTGTGTTCAGTGCTCAGATGAACATGTTCTAGCCAGTGCAGGAGGGCCCTTAGAGATCAATAAGGTTCAGACCTGACCCTTAAGACACTCAAATTTAACTGGTCTGGAATGGAGCCCAAACTTTATGTACATAGAGATGAAAACCCCTGCTATGGTTTTGCTGCTGCTTATTTCTAATTAGAATTTTTTTTTTTTTTCCAGTAGACGAAGAGCCTGCTTTGTAAGGTTTCTTACAAAGTAGAAGTTTCCTCGTGGAACACGTTTTTAAAGGACTTTCCAGAATGAAATTGTCATGAATCAACACAGCCAAATCATCAACTACCACTGATGACTAGTCAGAGCTGAAAAATCCCTTCTCCACTTTTTGTATTCTCCAGGCAAATGTGTAGGGTGAATCAGATAAGAATAATTTCATTCGAAATTCTGCTTTCCTTTCTTTGTGTCATTTTGAGCTAGTTGCTTTACCTCTCAACTCTAAAATGAGGAGAGTAACAACCAGTAGATCACAGGAGTTTGTAAGAATTAAAAATAATTTATGTCCATCTTACCCCAGCTTTTAACCTAGCAGTGGGCACATAGGAAGTTCTGGGTGAAAGTCAGAATTGTTTTGGTAAATGGAACTGTACTGTGTAGTGACTATGATAAATGACACTTAATTAGTCTCTAATTTTTTATTTAAACCTGGCTGTAGTCCCTAATGAATTCTTTATGGAAAATTATATTAAACTTCACATAGTCAACTCCTGATTTTTGATGTGTAACTAAACAGCTTAACTAAATTTAACTAAGATTTTACTGCCAAAATATGCTCTTTTACTATGACTAGACTAGGGCACAGTTCACATGATGAGAGAGGAATAAACTGGTCTACTTTTCCTCTTAGAATCCTTAGCAAGGTGCTAATGAGGGTGTGTGGGTATGCTCCACAGGTCAAGCTATGATGCAAGTTGGGATTTTTTTCTTTAAAAATTGTTTTCTAACAGTCTTAAAAGAAAATTTAAAAGTAATAGCAAGGACAAAAAAAAAAAAAAACATCGATTATCCTGTCCTCTTAAACTAGCACAGTTGATTAAATTTCTTCTTGCCTTCTTCCAATTCTATTTGCTTGTCTTTATCCTTGTTTTTCTTTCTGAGCGGGGGATCACTGTATCTATTTTGCATTTGATCTTTTCCCCTTAGGCTGCAGAGTTTCGTAATTACAAGCGTGGGCACCAGTGTCCAAATCCATGCCTCCCAAGTCTCCTCCACTTCCGGCTGTATGACCTTGAGCCCTCAGCTTAACTTCTCTGTGCTTCATAGAGTTACGAGGATTTAGAACATAGGTACTCCATAATTAAGCTATTATTTAACCGTTTTTTGTAAGCTCTTTCAACTTGCTACATAATATAAACATTTTCATTATTTAAAGACTGATGCAACTTTTCACTGATGAAACATTAATATCTGAGGACTGAAAATTGCATTTATCTTTTAATTTCCAATTTCTCTTCTTATGTTCTAGATTAATTTTAATTGAATATATCCAAGTCAAGCACATATATGTAGATAGAAAAGAATGAAAAAAAATACATTCGTTTAAAGAAGATGCTATCAGGCAACCACACAAGACATTGTGTCTCAGGATTATACAAAGTGATTTCTAAGCCTCTGTTGACTTACTGTGGATGTGACTCCATAGATATAAAGAAGCTGCTATAGGCTCGCATTCAACTGAGTCTGGATCAAGGCTTTCCTCTTGACCCAAAGCACCTCCAGGTATGACGTTGTTGGAGAAGAGAGACACAATGAACACTGTGCTTCACACGTTCTACCTTCCAATGAAAAGTGACAGCTGATGATGTACCAGGATTGGGGGATGATCTACAATGCTCATTTGTTTCAATCAGTTGTCATCACATACCTGCTCTTTGCCAGGCTGACGGTTGGGAATGCAATATGAACAAGAGCCAATATGGCCTGATCTCTCAGAGATGACCATCCAGGAGAAGAGATAGGCATTAATTAAATGATCAGTTGAACAAATGTAAAGTTATACCTGTGACACATTCTAGAAAGGAAAAGTGCAAGGCACATGAGAGCCTAGAATTAAGGTTCTTGACTTAGCTACAGAGATCAGAAAGGGCCTGCCTAAAATGTCACAGTTGTGTTGAAAACAGATGGATGAGTAGTCATTGATTAGGTGAAAAGGAAGGAGGGAGCATCCTAGGCAGAAGGAACAGAAAGTACAAAGACCCTGTTGCAGGAGGAAGCAGAGCCAGTAAAGGGAATTGAAAGAAGGCCAGGTGGCTAGTCCTGTGACAGTGTAATGAATGACTCTTGCATGGACTGAGCCAGTGCTGTGCTGGAACTGCTCAAACCCCCGCCTATAAGCCAATCCACACATGTGTCTTTTTAACTTGACATTCAGCAACACTGTTGTAGCTTAAAATTGGCCAAGGTGGGTGTATTTACACCATAAATATTGGCCAATTCCATCCTCCAGAGCCAGTTAACCAGCACTCCACTGAATTGAACTAAGAGGAGTTATGTCCATTTTCAGAATCCACCCATTTCAGATGGTCTGGACCTGAGATTTCAAGCAGAGAAGAGACTTGTCTTGGGAAAGAGAGACTATGACTATCACACTATATGCAGTCTGAGCAAACTAATTAGGCATGAAGAATGTCATCTGGGATTATGACTTTGCCCTGTTCTCCTCTCCTCTCCTCTCCTCTCCTCCCCTCCTCTCCCCTCCTCTCCCCCTCTCCTCCCCTCCTCTCCCCTCCTCTCTCCTCTCCTCTCCTCTCCTCTCCTCTTCTCTCCTCTCCTCTCCTCCCTTCTCCTCTCCTCTTCTCTCCTCTTCACTTGTCTCCTCTCCTCTTTTCTCTTCTCTTCTCCACTCTCCTTCCCAAATACTGTTCAGAAGCCAGAGTGGGAAGAGTGGACACTAGGGCTTTGGGAGGCCTAGGAGGAGAGACCACCTCCCCCCCAAGGCAGGAGCTTAGGGTAGTGAGGTCTAATCTTGAAGTTCACGATGGTTTCTTTTCTATGCTAGGTGTGCCTTTTGGAAATAAAAGAAGATGGGTGATTGTCATGTAATGTGACCTGGTGAAGGTGAAACGGTGTGACAGATGAGCAAGAAGAGCGTCCGGAAGAAGAGTGCATGCTGAGAACCCAGTAGGAGCTCAAGGTAAGAACTGGCCATGAGGAAGAAGGCATGTATCTATTGGGGATCTCAGGAGAATGCTAAGCTTCCCACAGTATTTGGTATGAATGTTTGAGCCGTTTATTTGTAAAAGTAGAAAAAGTGGAAAAGAAA
Source organism: Sciurus carolinensis (assembly GCF_902686445.1). Lineage (NCBI taxonomy): Eukaryota > Metazoa > Chordata > Mammalia > Rodentia > Sciuridae > Sciurus > Sciurus carolinensis. Next base: position 30,178,840 of record NC_062219.1, read on the forward strand.
AGAGAAAAGAAGGGGAAGAATTGAAGACATTAGAAATTATAATTTTCCTTAGTTTTGGGCAAGATCATACTTTAAAGTAGAGTTCATTTCTCCACCAATCAAGGATTTGGGACTTTAGTATTTATTCTGTCATTTTCCAGAAACATAATTTCCTTTCACAACCACAAGTTTGTTACAGCAGGAGAATTGGAAACACCATATGTTCCCTTTCATTTTGAACTTCAATGTACCTGGTGTTGAGATTTTATTTCATTTTTTTCAGTTCAGACTCCTTGGCATAATTAGAAGGAAATGCTCGGCACTCCTCACCTCCCTGGTCTGGAAGCCTGGACGCCGGCATGCAGTGGCAGGTTCCCTGGCCAGCATAGCTGACTGCACTGTTAACAGCATGTGCTCCTGGGCACAGGAAGACTGAGTCTCAGAGCTTACCTCCACCTCTTCATGTTCCTTTCCTAACACAGAATTCCTGAGCAGGTGTTGAAGAAAAGGTCCTACGTGCTATTTCAAGCCTTTGCAAAGAAGTTGCTCAGCGGAATAGAATGAAGACTGAACTGTAATTGAGAAAATATCTGGTCGGGTCAAAGTTAGCAGAAGCTTTCCTTAGTGCCTTAGACTTCCATAGGCTTTGCTTTCTAGTCCATTCCCCACTGACACAGAATCTCTTCAGTTCTTTCACACTAAGGTATAAATGACTGATGACTTCATAGATTATTGCATCTGGAGCTATTTGCATTTTGGCAGGGGAAAAGAACTTAGCTAAGGGAAACACACTGTTAACCCATGGAGAAAATTATTTTGCAAAAAGGCACCTTCCTGACATCTTGGGAATTATTTCCCCCACTTGAAGGGTTCTTTCTGGAGACTAAATCTAAGCAGAAAGAGAAAGCTTATTTCTTCTGAATGGAGAGGTCCCTGTCATAATTAACCTAGCACTGATATATAATGTCAGTCGTCACATGGTGACTGTAGTCAATAATGATATACTGTATTCTCTAAATAAACAAAAAAATTTTTAAAAAGAGTCAGTCCTCCCTTTTTAGATGGAGAAGGCAGAACCTATTGGAGAGGTTGACTAGAAAGGAGTTAGTGGCTTCTAGTCAATCTCTTATAAAATGTGTATCACTCATCACCAATGTCCCTTAATGTTCATCTCAATAAACCCTAGAGTGAGTCTAAAAAGCGGGGGGGACACCCAAATCCTGCTTATAGCTTACATCTATCTTTCCTGAGAATAAAGGAATAAGGGGTTTCCAGAGCTTTTAACCCTTGCCTTTCAATAGATCTAATTCAAACAAGAAATATTATAAAAGTTGAAACATGTCATTTTATCACCTGGTCCTTGCTCATGGTATTAATTTAAATTTTAAGGCTCTGATAGAATATTGAGAACAAGTCAAATGAACATCATGAGGTCATGACTGGGACTGGATTTGGAAATTTGATCTGCTAATCCCAGAAATGAGGGCTAGCAATCCATGCAGATGGAAATGAAAGCCAATTAGACATGATTAAAATGTAGATTCAAAAATAAGATAGCATAGCATTTTACTCTGAGACGTTGCCAGTATAGTTTAATAAATTAAAATGAAGTGCAGTCAAGTTGAGACAGCAGAAAATGAGGTTGGGCAATATTATGCAAACGTCTCAAGACCTGGTTAATAGATCCTTGCACTTGGGGAAGATGAGTTGCTTAAAGATGAGTAGGGGGTTCCCTTTTGGTTTAATGACCTATCCACTTTCTGAAAGAAAGGACCTGCAAGATTTCAACTACGGAGGCAACTAGGATTTTAGAGTTGTCCAAATCTTTCTAAAGTTACTGATATTTAGTAACTGTTTGCATTCTTTTATGTAATAGGGTCTCCCTCTAGGAGATCCGCTTATCATGGTGTTATTTAGTTGCTATGAATGGAAAAATAAGGAATTCAATATAAATTATAATTTGTGTATATAAGAGCAGATGATTAGAAAATAGAACTAAGAATCATAGTTCCTGGATTATTTTGTTTAGGTACTGCCTGCGCTCTTCCTACAATTTCATTTTCACAAAGCTCTAGGCTGTTATGGTGCAAATTGCACCTTGCTTAAGGGCAGCAAGATTTACTTAATGACTGTCTGAAAATCATTTTAGAATCTAGAGGGAGGAATGTTATTAGGGCATGGAGCAGTAAATGCTCTGTGCGGTGGAAAGTTGCCCCAGTCTGTGGCCGCAGGCTTTGATCTCATCGGTGCTCATAAAGTCAGCTGAATTTCTGTCTTGTGTTTTATAGAGGCTTTCTTCTAAAGAGAGAAAAATCTAGTGCAGACATTATCTAATTCTTCCTTGTAACATTCATGTAAGGTTGGGTGGGGCTGGTGTTATTATTACCCAACCCATTTCACAGATGGGGAAATAAAATAGAAAGTTAAGTGACTTTCCCAAGGTCAAGGAGAAGCTGAACAAAAGCCAGGAGAATTCCTTGTGGGACCTCTCAGTGGTTAGCCCAGAGATTTTGTATGCTGTTCTCAGAATTACCAAGGAGCACGTGACGGCTAGCAGGTCAGGCAGGGCTATGGGAGGAGCACAACATTCTTTGGGGGTGGTATCTGAATTTGCCCCCTCCTGCTGCTTACTAACTGTGTGATATTGGATAAGTCCTTGGTTCTTCTTTAAAACAGACCTACGTTAGAAGTGTGTGCCACGCAGGACTGCTAAATTAGATGAAATAAAGAATGTTCAAGTGAAGGCACCTGATGAAAGTATCGACAACACATTACTGTCCCAGAGGGTAAAGTCTATGACCATTTTGTTGAACTTCCCAAATACAAGTGTGGAAGGGGGTCACCAAGTCTTCCTTGTTATCTACATTCATTTCAAAGTGTGCCCATGATTGTATTTACCGTAGAACCGATATGACTGTAGCACAGTGAATAGATGCCCAAGTCCCCCATGTCTTTCATTCTTGCTTTCACCCATCATTATGTAACCCTCACACAGGTACAGTCGTAATCCCTGGGAGGCCCTAGCACAAATCTGACCTGTGCTCCTTAGCAAATCCTACTAGCCACTATATGGCCTTGTCATTTCTTCATTTCCCAGCTCTTCCCTGCTGATGACACCCATAAGTCATTCCCTCCAGGCAGAGTTGCTGTCAAGAGGCACAGTCACCACTGTGGCCCCTATGAGGGTTCCCTGTGGAGCCCATGGAGTCTGAGTTCTCTGGGAATTTTTGCAGAACAACAGCCACGTGATGTGGGCACTCCTTCCCTCCTATGGGTCATACCTTCCCCATGGCTCTTCTTCCTGGGTCCCGATGCCATAAAGCGTTGAGTACTACAGTCCCAAGACCAGCACAGCCCTGAGGGACTGGATCCCGGGAGAATCCTGGAGGGCAAGCACTGTGGTGTTCCCAGAAATCACTCTTCTCTGACCACAAACATTATTTAAAACAAACAAAAATCAGGATAATCACTATGTTACGCCTGTCCAAATCAGTTTTTATTTTTATTTTTTTAAACGAAGAATTTTCTCCCAGGAAGTACCCAAGATTTTCAGAGAAATGATTTGTGATGGTGACCAATCTAGACTGAGACATCATCTGAATTCTGAATTGTACAAAGATGTCGTTCTCCCTACTCCCATAGAGATATAACTGTCAAGCATAAAATAAAATAAAATAAAATAAAATAAAATAAAATAAACCAAAGTTAATAAATACAAATGTAACTGTAGAGTTAGCATTTTACACAATATTTTCTATGAATCATCTGAACCCCTGAACTTAATTTACTTTATTTAGTGAGTGAGTGGTCCTCCAGTTTATAGTAGGTCCTCTTATCCCTCCAAACAAATGAGAATGGAAATAAAAGAGAGAAACATTTATTGACCACATATACATAAATTTTCAGAGATTATATAATTTAGGAGTCCAAACAATGTCCCTACTTATAGCTAAGATGTCTGTGTTCCAATGTCTTGTATATCATCCGTTTTTATGTATGTGAAGGGGACTTCCCTATTTTTTTTTTTTTTCCTTTTCCTTCTCATCCACTGCATCTGTTACACATCCAGTCCTACATCTGGATATATGAAATTTACAGATTATGAAATGACACCAATTAAAACAATTGTTGTTTTTAGAACATAAAAGAAAGAAAAAAGAAGAATACAAAAATCTACTTCTCTTGGTGAGAAAAAGGCTAATGACAGTGTTCAAAGTCAAATCATTGTATTTCTTTCAGGTAGATGACAGAATCTTTAGTTCACATTCCACGATGTTGTACATGCTATGGATTTGGACAAAGGTATAACAAATTCCAATCATTACAAAACCATCTAGAGTATTTTCACTTTCCTGTCCTGAAACTCCTCAGCCCTGCATATCCACCCTTCCTTCCTCCTTTAACCCCGGGCCACCATTGAGGTTTTTACTGTCTCTATACTTTTGCCTCTTCCAGAATGTCATATATTTGGAATCATACAGTACATAGCCCTTCAAGACTAACTTCTTTTACTAATAATGTGCATTGAATTTTCCTCTCTATATTTTCAAGGTTTGATTCCTCCTCCTCCTCCTCTTCCTCCTTCTTCTTCTTTTCTCTCTCTCTTTCTGTCTCTCACTGAATAACTCTCCATCATCTGGATTTACTACAGTTTGCTTATCCACTCACCTACTAAAGAACAATTTGGTGGCTTCCAAGTTTTGGCAATTAGGAACAAAGTGGTGATAAATATTCAAAGACAAATGTTTGTTTAGACTCTGTATCCTCTCTGGCTTGAAATATTTAGAAGATTACTTACTATATAGGTATTAGAGTTTTTAGGGTCTGTAAAATTACACATTTGAGACATTGTAATAGAGCAGAATTTTCATGGAGCTTAAACATGTGAATTGAACACATATCACTGTAAGTGGAAGTTTGGCTTCTGTATCTAAACCAGAGGCATGAACAAAGAGAGATTTTACTATATGTCTACAGTAGGCTTGTAAACACATCCTCATGAAAGTGTGAAGATTATTTATGATGTGTTTTACAATGTTGTGTTTCAGGACATGGAAAGTATAGGAACAAATGCATTAAATTTTTGCCTCCCAAGTGTTTTCTAGGAGGATATGCATGTGACAGGAATGGGGGAAAAATCAGAAAGTTCACAGATAAATTAATGATTGTGAAATTTCTAGTCTTTTTCTAGACGAAGAATGTTAGGTGGAATTTCAGAATGTTACTCTGAATTGAAATTTAGAGGTTTTCTTTACCCCTGAAAAATGTGTGTGGGTGTGTGTGCATGCATTTAGGTGTGTGCACACTGGTTATGACCTAAGGAAATAGTTACACTGATCAAACTCCTAATTAAAGGTAAAATAATTGAAGACACCAAAGCTCACTTATTTGATTTTATTTATTTTTTTGTTCCATTTTTTTAAGTAGAAAAGCTTTATAATTGCACAGAGGAGCCCAATAACAGAAGTTGTGCTGCTCGGTTAATTTTGAATATTCATGAAAGAGTACATTCTTTCTAACCGTTATGAAATAAGAGAAAAGAGTTTATCTTTTTGGTACACCCAAGGCTCCTATCAACTACAGGCCATATAAATAAAGGGGTTAAGAAAACCCAAAGAACTTCCAAAATGACTGTAGGCTACAGGAATAAGAAGAAAGTACCAACAATGTGGCATATTTATAAAAAAAAAAATTGGCATATAACAGAAGAATGCAAATGGTCTGGGGAAGGAGAGTCGCCTTCTCTCATTTTGTCCCTGTTAAATCAAGTTACAGCCTGACCTGCTGGGAAAGTACAGTTTAGCAGTCTCACAATTATCATTGTTGTTCAGCTGTAAAGAAAGAAGGGTTTTGTTGTTGTTGCTCTATTTTATTTTGAGTTTTAAGAAGCAATTCAGCAAGTTAGGAAGAGGAAGTTAGATCCATGCCAACTTTTCACTGATTTTTGTGGATATTCCCTCTCCCGCCTCCAGAGCTGGGAATTTCCCTGCCTTACTCCTTGCTCGCCCCCACCCCAGCTCTGAGCAGCAGCCTGCTTATCAGCCTTTGCTCTGCTCTGCCTGCTTTGGCAGAATCCCTGCCTAAACAGAAGGGTTGTGATATATTTGAGAACAGTGCAACAATTCAGGCAGAACTTTATCATTCAAAGAAGCTTCTTCCTCAACTCAGGAGGTATTTCTTCATAGGTACAAAAGAGCATTTTCTCATCTGATTATCTCAAAGTTTATTTCTATAAAGGCAATTATGTTTGTAATTTAATTTAATGTATTTATTAATTTTTGTGATGCTAGGGAACCCAGTGCCTCTACCACTCAGTTATATCCCTAGTCCAGTTTTTTAAATTAAAAATCTATAGTTTGGGGTTGTGGCTTAGTGGTAGAGCACTTGTCTGGTCTGTGTATGGCCCTGGGTTTGATCCTTAGCACTAAATATAAATAAATAAAATAAAGGTTCATTGACAACTAAACAAAATGTTTTAAAAATCTATAGTTTGACAAATTTTAATTTGTAATCTTAAGGTTTAAATTATTGCATATTATTAACTCATGTTATACTTCATTTTAATAGAATAGAATAAAAATGTAAAGATGATAAACTAATTCCTGTGGTATTCTGTTTTTCATTTTCTCTTGTGCTGAATATTACCAAATATTGACATTTTTAGTCACCTGTAATTATAATTCTTTTTTGACTCTAAATTTTTAAAAAAATCATTAATAAAATAGTGTTAAATTTTCAAAACCAGGATAATTAAAGATAATTTTAATTCTGAATATTAGTGTTTTATGTCCCTAGGATGCTTATGGGGAAGTACAGGCTGGGAGTGGATTGCAGTTGTTCACATTAATACATTTTAAGCATCCAGATGCTTTGCTTGATAGATCTATTTACAGATGTTGTTAAAAGAGTCTTGATTTTATTCTGGCCCTAAAGGTCAAGGAAATGGACATATATACCTTGAAATATTTCTTCTTTCTAATAGGGCAGGGTGAGGAAAAAGATAAGTATTACTGATTTTTTTTTTTTTCTTTTCTTCTTTTTTGTGGTGCTGGAGATCAAACCTAGGGCTTTACACATGCAAGCATGATATTATTGAGCTATAACTCCAGCCCATTATAGGTCATTCTTTGTCCCTCAGACTCTAATATGGCTTATAGGGTGCTGGTACTGATATTATCTATATTTTAAAATTTTTATATTTTGTTTATCATGACGTTTTTACATTAACTTAAAATTTTAAAAGTACTGTGTCAAATATTATTTCCCTGGGTTACTGAGTTTCAGGGCACCCCCTTAAATTTTATACCCAAGACAAGTGAATCCTAGTCCCTTCCTGTATTTGCTGCTTCCCTAATTCTCAAGAGTAACTATCATGGCCATCTCTGATCCCCTGGAAAGCTTAGTGCCTAAATAGTGCTCAGCACAGAACTGAATTTTGATAAGTGGTTAATGATACTGCTAACGAAGCCTGGATAACTGCTTGGGTCTGATCCCTTCCAGTATAATGAATCCAGTTGTCTAGGATGCGGGATGTAACAAAGCACCCCATAACTCTCCTAAGAGGTGGGAAAGGGGGCAGGCACTACTCCCTGAGAATAGTAGACTTATTTATGACATAGAAACATCTACAGAACCCTTTTAATCCCTGCACCGTCCGAATGGCCAGTGTCTACATGACAGAGAAGTACAGAGACTATGAAGCAAGATCACTTGGGTTCACAGCTCAGCTGGCCCACTCTCCTCTTTCAGGACTCCAGGGAAGTTATATCACCTCTGTATTCAGCTTCTTTACCTATACCATGAGAACATGAAGAGTATCCACCTCCTGAGATTTCTGTGAGGATGAAATGAATTCATTGTTTCTGAGATAAGTTTCCTTGGAAAACTGAGTCAAAAGTTATCTGTTAAACTTTCTGTTAGAGAGTGCAATTCCAGGAGGCAAGAGTGAGGGAAAAAAGAAAGGCAATCTTAGTCTGTTTTATGTTTCTATAACAAAATACCTGAGACTCAGCAATTTATAAAGAATAGAGGTTGATTTAGTTCAACATTCTGAGAAGTCTAAGAGCTGGCATCTGCTCAGACCCTGGTGAGGGACTTGTTGCATCATAACATGGCAAGACAGAGAAGCTTGCCATAGAGAACTCCCCTTTATAAAAAAGCACTCCCTCAAAGGCCATTAATCCATTAATCCATGAACAGATTAATCCAGTCATGATATCTTACCTCTAAATTACCATTATGTGAATTTGGGAGTTAAGTTTTCAATATGTGAAATTTGGGGGATATATTCAAACCACAATAGGCATATGTGAGAGAGTATATTACAGGACTGGCCAGTTTTCTTGATCAGTTGGTTTCATAGGACCTCTCCAAAAGGCTGATCAAAAACATTCTAGAAATAGGTCCTCAGAGAGGAGGAAAGAAAGCAGTTCATCTGCTGGACCCTTTCTGTGCCTTTTCTCTCAATGATCAAAGTCAACCCACGATGCTGTAACTCCACTCAGGTCTGAGTTGTGTGAGCTGATCCCAGACAGTTCTTAGGAAAGCTGGACCCTTCCTTGGGTTCATCCAGTCACTGCACAGGTCCAATAGCCTTGACAGACAAGGAGCTTGACTGACGGCATGGTGGAAACTGCAGCTGTGACTCTACAGCTGTAGAAACAATATGAGCCATACTGTTGGCGTCTGGATTCTTTCCAATATCCCAACCCTGGAACCTGTCTGCTGCTCCCTTGGCAAAGTAATCTTTCCTGTGTTTGAGGTATGTTTTCCTCTGGCTAATCCCTCTGCCTCAAAATCTGTCTTTGAGATCTTCAAATGCTAATATTCTTTTAGCCACTGGATCGCAACTCAAATGTCACCTCTTTAGAAAGGCCTTCTGATGACCAGGACAACGTTCCTCACTCTCAGATAAAGAGAGATACATAATACTTTTTGTTCATATTTTTTATCGACGCATTATAACTATAAATAATAGTGAAATTAGTTGGTACATATTTGTGCATGCACACAAGACGATTTGGTCAATAATGTCATTCCACAGATATTCTTAAACATTTTTTTTTTTTTTTTTTTTTTTTTTTTTGTGGTGCTGGGGATTGAACTCAGGGCCTTAGAGCTTGTGAGGCGAGCCCTCTACCAACTGAGCTATCTCCCCAGCCCGATATTCTTAAACTTTTAATCTGGTTTTTAGAAGTGTGTACTTTTGCCCCACAAATGAAGGACATTTTATGTTACAAAGGAAAGGATGTGAATCAGGGTCTGCAGCTTGCTCTCACACTCTGTAGCCTGCCAGTTCACACAGCCAAACCACAGTGGAACTAATGTCTCACTACTGGCTTCCCATCATGTCTGACCTATTATGAATTAGCCCCCTTTCCTTATCAATGTCAAAATTGCCTTGTTCAGGATGTAGAAAAGTGTCATTTCTCTTCCTGTCTCTTTTTATTCTCTCTAGAATCATTAAGTTTGACATCAAACTATCGGTTTATAGTAAATTGAATGCTGGCAACAGAAATTTGGAAAGAAAAACCAGTGATACACAAATATAAAGGATACCATTTACATTCTTTCCTTTCCCTTCATCTCTCCACTCTTCCCTATGCAGAACATGTGTGTGGTGGTTCCCAGCCCCTCCCCTCAACTACCATAGCTTCAGTTTTTTTATTGTAGATTCTTTTTTTTTTTTTTTTTTTTTTTTTTTTTTTTTTTTTTTTTTGTGGTACTGGGGATCAAACTCAGGGCCTTGTGCTTGCGAGGCAAGCACTCTACCAGCTGAGCTATCTCCCCAGCCCTATTGTAGATTCCTGAATCACTCAGTCTCTTATTCTCTTGGGTCAACACCTGCTCAGTTATGTACAGGTATGAGAATTCATATTATAGCAAAGATAATGCATGATTAAAAAATCAAAATAAAATATTCTAATGTTTCCTTGTAATTACTGTTTCATTTAGGTTTCTTCAGGAAAAAATTACTGTGACTTTCTCTGTTTCAAAATAGACAGATGTCTTTTCATTCTCTGGTCTCTTATTTGTCTTGATCACAGGTGACTTCTATTAAAAGGATAATAGTCAGAACTGACATCTTCAATTAACAATCCAGAAGTAGACCCTCCCGCAGCACAATCATCTGCTTGTGGAACAGTCACTTCTACAACACCTGTGACCCAGAGTCTGGTTGGACCTCACCAATGACAAGAATGAACAACCATGTGGGACAGGTCTTCCTGCTCAGAACAGCTCTGGTGGTTAGGAAGAACTTTTTAATATACTAAGCTGAAAAATCCACCTCCTTGTGACATTGGTCCTCTGGCTGTAGGTCCTCCTAGGAATCAGTGTTTTGCCGGGTGTGCTCTGTGGTCCACCCACACCAGGATCACCTGAGGTTCTTTTGTGGCAATACAGGTTTCTGAACTGTTCTACACACAAGATCAAGGCCTCTTACGCGTCCTAATCCTTCAGAGAGGTGAGACAGATGTTAATATCTCTATTTCTCTATGTCATTTGTTCTCTGGATCAAGTTCCCCTCAGTTTTTCCAATTGTCCCTCATATGAAGGGGCTCCAACTCTTATTTTCTTCAAACTATGTTTCATCTAATTAGAGTCTAATCTAAAATCCAATGCTCGAAACTAAACACAGTGCTCCAGCTGAGCCCTAACAGGTGTCGTAGCATGGAGGCACCAGACTCTTTCTTAGGGCAGATATCATGTTTCTTATATGAGAAATTATGAATGAAAGTAAACACACTTATTTGGATCAAGGATGTGTTAGCTATGGAAAATCTGGTATATGGAGCAGCAATTCAAATATAACTGTGGGATTGCATTTGTTATTATGAGAACTGTGTATGATAGAACTTCATTACCTTAGAGGACCAATTTGGCACATTTGGTAGTTGGGATGGAGTTAAGACAAAGACTGTCTCTGGCCTATAGTCAGTGGGTTCAGTAAGCAAAAATAATGTTTAAAGATTGAAAGGATATAATTAATCTATTGGAAGCTAAGGATGCAACTCAGTGGTAATAGTGAATGCTTAGCATGTTTAAGACCCTGGGTTCAATCCCCAGCAAAAAAAAAAAAAAAAAATTAATCTATTTAAGAGAACTTATTTTTTCCAGGTTTTCCTGCTCATGTGTTCTCAATTTATATATTTATAAAATAATTCTTATTATTTTAGAAGGGGCATTTATAAAATTATTCACTTACCAGTACTCTTTTTGTCCTAGTAGAATGTCATCAGATATAAATGAAATAACAAAATGACATTTATTTAAAGAAGAGCATATAATTCATAATTTTCATTAGTTCATCTGGCTTCCTTCCCCACTTGTCTGAGTTGAGTCTAAGTAGTCTTCAGGTCAGACTTGGTAGGCCAGCTCAGGGGTGATCATTTTCTCAATATAACTTATGTTTACATCTTTGTCCTTTGTATTGTAACCTATATAGTGCAATGCAGCTTTCTGGACTGTCCTCCACACAAGACCATTTGAATGATAGTGAGTAGTTTTGGAATTCAGATTCTTGTTTTCACAAGCTCCATATTGGAGTTTTTTTTTTTTTTTTTTTTTTTTTTTTTTTTTTTACTGTGAACAGATATGTCTAAAAGTAAATTAAATAAAAAATAACTTGCAATTTTTTTCCATGAAGTTATTTAATACTGAGCATAGGACGACTGTGGAAACAAACTACTGAGAAATGGAGAAATAAATCTCTAATTCAGAGCTCCAAAGGAACAGCAGTACCTGTTTCTGCTGCCCTCTGTCTTACAAATCCGTTGTCTCTTTTGCATGGCGGCTTCTCTTCCCTTTCACTGGCGCTGGGACTCTATTGCTCATTTTCTCTGCCTAGTGCTCCTTCTTTAAGAGAGTTCATTCATTCTCATGGCTTTATCTCCTCTTATTCTCTCCCATTTTTACCTCTATTTTCTGTGCTCAAGGTGACACATATAGTATTCTCATTTTATCCTTGACAGCCTTATAAGGTAATTTGCATTATGATGGCTTAAAAATGGAGAAACCAAGGCTTAGACATTTGCATTCGACATTACCTTAAGCTGAACATAAATTGTGAACATAACTTGATTACTGTTGCCACGGCATCTCCATGATGCTCAGAGACTGTATGTGCTTTTGTTCAACCATTCTTTACGCTCTGCCTTGTAGAAAGTAAGTGCTAAATAGATATTTGTGAATGAGAAAATGAGTGAATAAATGGTTAGTACAAATTTTAGGTAGATGATGGGTAATAATTAGTTGATTTTTGGAGCTCGAAGGCAGCAAGGAGACTAGGAAGCAATGACAAATGCCCAGATAAGAAATGACGTGGGTGGAAGTGGTGGGGATTATGCTCCTAGGTCACAGGAAGCAGGGTAGTTCATTCTGAATGGAAAGTGATGTGCAGCTCTTCACACTCTCCCAACAGAATTTGGAGATTGCTGGACTCAGGTTTCTGGTTGAATGATCAGATGCAGATAGTCTACCAACGCAGTCTGGAATATAAGAGAAAAATTCTGAGGTCTTTGAGTATTCTACTACCAGATTAATCGTCTCCAAAGACCATTCCTATCATGTTAATCTAACAATCAAAAATCTACAATGACCCTCTTTGTACCCCAGAACAGAAACAGGCTTTTAAGTTTCCAATCCGAAGAACTTATTTTGATATTCAATAGTTCAATACCTTCTCCTCCCCCTATCCCAACTGGATTATAAACCCCTTAAGGGTGAAGCATATCACATAGTTTTTGTTGTTGTTGCTATTATGGTGCAGTGCATAACAGTGATAGGTAAATAGTATGTGTGTAACACTAATTTGTGTAAGTGATTTGAAAACAATTGTATAATGATGCCTTTGAAATTCTTGATTATGAGTGTGGCATAATTTAGAAAAATAATGATGTAACTTGCCTTTACCTGAATTTATGTTACAGTTCATAATAACAACAAATTCTTATATAGTGACTTTTATATACTAGACATTAAATTGTATTTAACATCTATAGTAACTCATTGAATCTTCATAATATTAATTATAGATTACTAATTCAATCTATAGTATCCTACAGTATCATAGATACTAGTAATTTCCTTATTTTATAGATGAGGATACTGAGGAGGTTAAGGACATTGGTTTAAGTTACATAGCTGGTAAGAGTTTGGATTTGAACACAGGAAAATCTGGTTTCAAGTTCACTTAACTACTACATCATACACAGCATCTCAGAGATGACTCAGGACCCACTGATTGTCATAGCTACAAGTTAAGTAATTACCCTTTTATCAAAGATGAATACATACTTAAGTGCTAAAAAAGGTAATCAAAATCTATATCACTCTTGAGACAATATGTCTTTCTGATTATTTCTATTTTTTTTATTGTAAACAAATGGGATACATGTTGTTTCTCTGTTTGTACATGGAGTCAAGGCATACCATTTGTGTAATCATAAATTTACATAGGGTAATGTTGTTTGATTCATTTTGTTATTTTTCCCTTCCCCCCCACCCCTCCCACCCCTCTTTTCCCTCTATACAGTCCTTCCTTCCTCCATTCTTGCCCCCCTCCCAGTCCCCATTATGTGTTATCATCTGCTTATCAGTGAGATCATTCGTCCTTTGGTTTTTTGAGATTGGCTTATCTCACTCAGCATGATAGTCTCCAATTTCATCCATTTTCCTGCAAATGCCATAATTTTATCATTCTTCATGGCTGAGTAATATTCCATTGTATATATATACCACAGTTTCTTTATCCATTCATCAATTGAAGGACATCTAGGTTGGTTCCACAATCTGGCTATTGTGAATTGAGCAGCTATGATGTGGCTGTATCTCTATAGTACGCTGATTTGAAGTCCTTTGGGTATAGGCGGAGGAGTGGGATAGCTGGGTCAAATGGTGGTTCCATTCCAAGCTTTCTGAGGAATCTCCATACTGCTTTCCAGAGTGGCTGCAACTAATTTGCAACCCCACCAGCAATGTATGAGTGTACCTTTTTCCCCACATCCTCGCCAACACTTATTGTTGCTTGTGTTCTTGATAATCACAATTCTAATTGGGGTGAGATGGAATCTTAGGGTAGTTTTGATTTGCATTTCCCTTATTACTAGGGATGTTGAACATTTTTTCATATATCTGTTGATTGCCTGTACACCTTCTTCTGTGAAGTGTCTGTTCATTTCCTTAGCCCATTTCTTGATTGGATTATTTGTATTCTTGGTGTAGTGTATCAGCAATGTGAAGAGAGAGCCTACAGAGTGGGAGAAAATCTTTGCCACTCATACTTCAGATAGAGCACTAATTCCCAGAATATATTATTTTTTTATTTGTTCTAGTTCTGATTCTTTTACCATCTATTGTGTTCATAGTAGAATAACTGAAAATAATAAAGATTTAAGAAGTTCTTGTGCATCTGTAAGTCATTTGACGGTCATAAGAAGTTGTGAGGTGGGGGATAGACTCTATTATGATTCACTCCTAAGAGGAAGGTGACATAGCTGCTGCCCAGGGCTCCTGTTTCTAATGCAGTATTTCCCAGCGCTGGAGATTGAGTGTCTGACCAGAAATCTTTCAACCTGAGCACACAACTGAAGGAACAAACTATCAAATCTGAGGTTACCATATAAAGTTTCAGGTTGAGATTTCCCAGGACAGATGTGTAAGTGTGTAAACCACTGAGAATTTACGAGAATACTTGCTAAAATGTTTTATTCAAAACATCCCAGTATAGTCCTTTGAATTTTTTTATTTCCCTCTCTCTCTTTTTGCTTTGATGTTTATTTTTATTTATTTTTATTTTTTGAGATTGGGTCTCACTATGTTGCGTGGGCTGGTCTTGAATTCTTGGACTCAAGTCATCCTTTTGCCGCAGGCTCCTAAGTAGCTGGGACTATAGGTGCCACTACTATGCTCATCCGTCTTTCCAGATTTTTGAAACAATATATTGTCTATGTCCTGATCCTTAGAAACTATCTCTATTCAACAGTTTGAGGAAAGTTTCATAACTTAATAACCATAACTTCTTGCCATCTTGCTGAATTGCCAATACTAATTATTGCTATCAATTGTTGTGATTGGGTAACTAGTATATGAATTATTAATTTGCTAAGAATCAGTCAAGACTCATCAATTCACCAAAATGAAGAAGAATTGTTATAATTATCTACCACTTTGAGTTGTTCACAGGATTGACTGTGAGCTTGTAAAATGCTTTGAATAGCTCCTATTCTAAAGCTAATACTCAGTGAAGGTAAATTATCACTTTTATTAATATGGATCCTAATGGTATGTAACAATGATCCTCTCTGGACAGCATCATATTTTAGACTGTAGTACCAGGAGCTGTTTTATGGGAGATCTATGTTCCCAGCTATCCCTGTGTGCTCATTTGGGATCTCTCATTCACTTTTTCTTGAAGATACCTACTGAGCCCATTTATTTTATTCCATGTCACTGTTAGAGCTGATGGGGTTCCTAATCTTACCCTCTGTTATGTAAAAGTATTATTTTCCCCACGTATACATTCCAGATGACATCTGGAAACTTAATGGACACTAGGTTTGTCTAGGCTAATGAAAATGTAATGATGGTATAAAAAGCATCTTTATTGCTCTTCACTACCAGTTATTGATAGAGATGTTGAAGATTTGAATGATGGTCATTAAGAATCGGTACCCTGTGCTCAACCTTACTCTGTGGTGATTATTTCAATTACTTTTCCATTGGCTATGTCATCTGACATTAATATATTTTTTTAACAAACCAAGAAATAAAATATTCAAAACAAAGAAATCCACAAGAAAAAGATTTTGACTCATGACAGGGGTACCCTAACTTTGCTTGCTGGGTAAAATGAATCATGACTGGGTAATGACCTCAGGACAAATTTTTTAAAACAAAACATAATATTTTCATTTTCCTCTTTCTTTGAATTTCACTTTTACGGATTTGTGGTTATAATGAAACATCATTCATATTTATTTCAGAGCTACCTTCTGAGACTGGAGCCATTTCTGTGCCAAAACTAAAAACCTCAGAGATGCCTGGCTAGATACATTGGGAAACTGCTGTTAATTCATGAGTAAACCAACTGTCATGTTCCATAAGACCAGCGGAGGAATAATCATGGTTCCTTCTAATCACTGGGAAATTTCTTCCTTCTGCCTTTCTGTCTCCTTTTTCC
Organism: Sciurus carolinensis; assembly: GCF_902686445.1. Taxonomy (NCBI): domain Eukaryota; kingdom Metazoa; phylum Chordata; class Mammalia; order Rodentia; family Sciuridae; genus Sciurus; species Sciurus carolinensis. The sequence goes on from NC_062219.1 coordinate 30,194,999, forward strand.
ATTTTTACTTTCTTGTGTCTGTTTCCTTTTCCCTTCATATTGTTTTCCTCCACTGTCTTTTCTCACATCTCCTCTCCATTCCTTTACCTCCAACCTTCTACCCTGTTGATATTCAAAACTAGGTCTGTTGCTCCAAAACCCATTCACTCTCATATGTACAACTTGCTCCTATGTCTACCCTTTTATAATTTGCATCTGCTTGTGGTCTCTTCCTTTTTTGTGTTTAGATCATTCCAGCAGACTTCAACTTGGGTTTACCTGGCTGGGTCTCCTTGGTTTCACCTTCTGTGTGATTCCTCTGTCTGTCCTCTATGTTGGAGGTGCCAACCCTGCTTCATGGAGGGGAAGGCCTGCTGTCCAGCTCACTCCTTCCCTGTCATTTGCTAGGTCAGCCTTGCCTCCTTGGCAGAATGGTTCAGTTATTAATTTCTCACAAGATCCATTCATTCAACAATAATTTATCAAGTCCTACATAGAGTAGTAGAGATCAAAGACCTTTTCTCTTTTCACATACTGCATTTTTCTTCATAATTTCATACTATAAATTCTACTTAATTGTCATGTATTCATCTAGATGTCTTCAAATGATACTGTATAATTCATTTTTACATGAAATTAAGCCTAACAGACTTTTAAAATTAAAGTGCAGTTCACATGATTCTGAACACTTACTCATCTTACTTCACTGTGTCTAAATATAATGTCCTTGAGACTGAGGGTATAACTTAATGGGAGAGTGTACATTTAGCATGTGAAAGGCCAGGATTCCAGTCCCAGCACAAAAAATACATAAACAAATATAATGTCCTTATAAAATTAAACAAAAAAATGTATTATTGACAGTCTTCATTTTTGATTCAGACATTTCAGTCTTGCTTAAGTCCAAATACTTAGATGCAATAAAAATTTAGTAGTAAGTACATTTTTCCCAGTTATCGAGTGGTCTATGTGTTGACCCAAATGGTTACAAACTACGTGAAAGATACTGTGAAGTCCATGAGGAATCTGCCTTGTCTTAAAGTGTACACATTTACAGAAAAATAAAATTTCAAAGCTGTATGTGTGGAAGTGAAAGAGAGATTAAGATCCTTGTCAAGTCATCTGACTTAGTCAAAAACAACACTCAACATGTCTTACTTATGTCTTTGTGACTTCAACCCTACACTGAGCCAAAGCCTTTTAATTTTAATATGTGCATATTAATAAAGATGATGATGTTGCCATTAAACTATGTTTACAGTTATAAACAGTTATTCTCCCACCCCAGTGCTGGGGAGTGAAGCCTGAACCTAGGCAAACATTCTATCATTGAGCTACATCTCCAGCCCAAACACTATAAGTTTTAACTTGGTTTTCTTTTCAGGTAATATTTACAGTGAATGTTTTTATTTGCTAAGCAATGAACAGATGTGAATGGTGGGTGTATTATTTATAGTAAGATTGTTATTCTCTAGACAATTATGTTTGTAAAAATCAAGTAGATAGCATGAATGGACTCTAGCAAAATGAGCATTTTGGAATACGTATCCAGAAAAAGGGATTTCCTTGCATTTAGTGTCCTTTATGCCTCAGTGTAAAGACACCATATTGCTTAGACAGGGTTAGTGATTGAATGAACTAAAAATAAGCAGTTTTCTAATTTCCCACCAAACCATTCAAGTGTAAGCCTCTGATGTAAGATATAGTATCTTCTCTTAATGAATTCTTAAGGGTAAAGATTTGACATGAACTGAGATTCTAGGATGTACATTACTTCATTTATTTTTTTAACATTTTGATAGATATTTTTGTCCCTGTTTCACTGGTGAGGGGTAGATGAGCCATTGAAGGTCATGGTGGTGGAAGAGATGATATTCAAAACTAGGTCTGTTGACTCCCAAACCCATAAATCATATTAATTTCCCCCACTCTCTCTATATGACTTTCTCTTATTCTGTGTCTGAATTGATGGAAGAGAGTCATTCCATCTTCCATGCTTGTTGTAAAGTATCTCTACTGGAAGACTCTGAGGACCACCCTCTTGAGAAGGTCCCAAAATGTCAGCTTGGAGAACAAGGGGCGCAGGATTGGGAATAGGTAGCCTGGCACAGGTACCAGAGTGGTGGAAGGAGAATCCAATACTGACTGAAGCACCAATGGAGAGCAGGTGCTATCAGACGCTGGTGGAAAAGTCATGTCAGGAAGCTTCAGAAAAGAGGTGGATGAAGAAAGGATGGAGGGGCAGGTCATACAAAGTAAAGGAAGGGAGGAATGGTTGGAAGGCAAAGACAGCAAGTGGTTAGAGAAGGGAGAGGGGATGAAGATTATCAGAGGACACAAGCAGGCTTTGTGGTGAGAGGAGAGGGTGGAGGGGAAAGCAGAGAGGAGACCTGAGGAAACTGCCTAAGGAACAAAGAAAAGAATAAGTCAGTTTTATCTACATTACAAAAGTGGAAGTCTGTCTTATGTGACAGGTTGCTCCAACCCATTGTGTTGAGCCAAGATACTGGATTATCTCAACTGTTTACCATGAGAACTATGTAGATTCCCAGGGCCACTGTCTTGCAAGTGCTCACTAGTGTATCCAGGCTGGTAGGGTCCACTATGCAGTGATGAGGTGAAACCTCAAGTAATGAGAGCCCCCTACCTTCTCATCAACTAGCCAGAGTCTTCCCTCTTTAAAAGAGGACACAGAGATGGGAAACAATAATATCACAAAGCAGAGGTAACTCATCTTTTGAGGTCAATTATATGTGACTCATAGACTTCCTGGAGGTGACTTATAAGTTCAAATATAACATGTAGATACTTCACCAGGTCCTAATAATCCTATTTAAGTTTATTGGAAACTTTGGCAAACTTTCTTAGATATCTAAAGGTCACACTATGTTCATAACACATTTCATAGAGATTTGCAAACCTTTCAGCAATGCTGAACTGGATTTCAGTTGAGTTGCATGTGAACCTGGGCTGTTTCAAGGGAGCATTGGGTAGTTCTTTCAGGTAGACACCAGGTGAAACTCAAAGTGTCCAAAGTGGGTTTTGATTTGAGTTTCTTTTTGTTCTGTTTGAACTTGACAGTCAAAGTGAAACTCAGGAGATCTGAACCTCTTGCAAACTCAGGCTCAAAGGGAGGTTTTTGGAAGCAAATTTTGCATGCTGAAAATGCTGAGCTAACAGTGCTAATTGGTGCTTCAGTTTGTTCTGTCCAAGCCTCTAAAGATGGTTTCATATGGAAAAAGGTTTCTTTTAGCCTATGTAAAGTTCAGTAAAGGTTTGCAAGAAGACATTGAGCTTGCTAATAGATTACCTATAACAAGCAGAATGTACCAAATTCCCATAATGCTCAATCTCCAGACAGAGCCCCTGAAGTAGCCTGTGAAATGAATCAACCAAGTCTTTTTATCACACCCCTGAATTAGGATCAAAGGCATCTTGTTTATTTGTGCAATTCAAGTTAAAACTGAATGTTACCTGTTTGACCTGGATAGTTGACCACAGTGAGATGAAAATATGATGTCATTTACGTCATTCTCTTATTTGTGAGAACAAATAACTGGAAAGAAAGTCCTGTCCTCCCACCCCCATTAAACAACCATAAAGACCATAAAATACTGTCCTTAAAATGTAGAGACTCAGTAAGCATATAGATGAGCCCACTGCCAAGACATTTTACAAGATATACTAAACTGAATAGGGGTTGGTGCCAGGGTAGAGGGAATTTAATTTGCTTTTGGCAAACAAGCCTGAATGCTAAATTAAACTGAACAGAAACGAGGGTTTTTTTGAGAAAGGAAACAGGCTGGCAGAATTTTGGCGTCTCAACAAAAGGAAATCACACAAAGAGAGAAGGATTAGTCAAAATAAAGATCAAATAAAGATCAAAAATAAATTGGCTTCAACCCAGGAAACATTTGTTACATTTTACAAGCAGGTCTTTCCTTCCCCAGTGTGAAGAATAGAGGAACCACCTGATCTTCCCCCAAAGGTCACTGAGCACTCTACATGCTGGTGATGAAACGCTCCAGGAGCTCCTGTAAAAGCCCAGCACAGGTGCAGTATTGAAAAAATATAAATTTCCTAGTCCTAAAACTGTAAATGCCATAATGACAATGGATACTAGTAAGCAGATTCTAAGGAAGTGATGTACCAAATACTCAGATATCAGAAACACTTGCTGCTTTAACGAAATGGACAATCAATATCCATCTATCATCTTTCAATATATTGGGCATTCAGAAAGATCTGGAACATTTCCAGACTTCGAGGATGCTGTTCAATACATCATTATCACAAAAGTCTCATAATTTGAGGATCCCACTACTAAATGAAAATGCAGGACCCCTTGTTAAAAAAACAGAAATGTTGTAGAAGATACTTAGTATCAGGCTTTTCCCTTTCTTCTAGGGTAGCCTTCCTGACTTATGGTGGTTTTCTCCCGATTTAATGCTTTTCTAAGGAAAGAAAATATTGAAATTTGAATTTTTAGCAAGAGTATTACCACTCGTCTTTATTTTGTGCACAAGTCTTCAATGCAAATATGAATGTTGCCTCCCTACGCAGAGTTACTGAAATTGCACAATTGGTATTTTGTAGTTCACACATACATATGCATTTCATTCTTACCAGAACAGTGGAAATACTTCACAAAATTAACTCGACAGTTTTTATTTCACTTCTTGACATCCAAAGATAGTAGGAGCTAACTCTACAAGTAAGAATTTCAGGATAACATTCTGGTTAAGAGGCAGATTTGCTACAGGAGACCTAATAAACTTTGGCACAATTGGTGGTTTTATATTTGGTTGAATTTTTCTTGCATCTTTTGTATTCCCTTTAATTAAAAGACACCTGTTGTTAAGTGTGGTGTTCATTAGTGCACCTCCAGCAAGCATCCGTGTCATTCAAAAACTTCCATCTGAGGTCACAGTTGATAAATCCAATCCTAAATTGTCATTCTGACAAACACACAGTTCCAATACCAATATTCCTTTTCTAGAACAATGTCTAAAAATAAATTCTACAAAGAATACAATATCCCAGACTCCATAGAAGAGTTAAAAATGGAATGATGTTGGAAATTGAGACAGTATTTAAGTGAAGTCAAGGCCCTTGTGATGCTAGAATCAATGTAACTGTTTAAGGAACTGAATGAGATCCCAGTTTTAAGAAACCATGAAGTGTGTTTAGAGATGAAGAAATACAAATAGGATTCGTATGTGTGTATATAATAATGGGGATTTAACCCAGAAGTACCATACCTCAGTTCTTTATATTTTTATTTTGAGAAAGTCTCTTGCTAGGTTGCCAAGACTGACCTTGAACTTGCAATCCTCCTGCCTCATCCTCCTGAATTACTGGCATTGCAGGCATGTGCCATCATGACTGGCTCAAATAGAATTTTAATATACCCTTAAAAAGAGTGTTGTAGATTAAATTCTGAATTTGAATGCATTCACTCTTCAAGTTGTCCAATTATTTTGCAAATAAACCACCCACACAACTGAAATTATTTACATACACATGCATTCATTCCTGGAACAGCCCAGTGAATGGATAGATGGACATATCTACTTAAAGGATTATTCTACAAGGATGAATAAATTAAGCAAATGTGAATGGGAAGGGAAAAAAAGTTCTCAGGGCATATCCTGCAGTGTCTCTTCATATAATTTGGTACCCTTGCCCAGCTGTGACTGTGGTGGGGACAGGCCTAGCTCAAACCTGTGGAATGTGGAGCCACCACTTGGGGAAGAGTCTGAGCAGAACCTGAAGATCTGATGTCCCATGTGTTTGTACTGGGGACATAAATCAAAAAGTCTGTGTAGCAAACACCATTTTTCATGGCCATACAATTCCTGTTACATTGATTCTCTTTAAAGATAAAAAAGTAAAATAAAGGGAGGCCGGGCTAGTCAGCAGTTCAGATATGTGAGAGCGTGTTTATAACCAGGGTGTAGGTCCAGTCAGCATCATGCCCTCCCTCTCCGCAGATATTCCCCCAAATCATAACCTCAGAGCTACGCTTCATTAGTCATATGGAGATTCTTGTAAGAACATGTGGTTAGTTGGTGCAAATGAAACACTACTCCAGGAAAAAACAGTTCAACGTGTGTGCCCTGGAGACCACGGTTCAGAAACATTTTACACAAGGGAAAAACATTTTCTAAACAGCAAAGGCCTTATGACTTTGAACTGTCTTCATGGCAGAAATGGCTTTTCACACTCATTCAGTTTCCTTTGTGACCAAGCATCTGGTGTCCAGCCGCATATGGCAATGACCACGACCACAAACCCTGTATTTCATAGGTCTTTACTTACCTGTTAACAGAAATAAAATGTCCATTCAAATTTTTACTTATTATGGCCTAAGACAGATTGGTTGTCTGTCTTGCTCTTACAATTAGGAGTCTGGAGGGGAAAGAAAAGTTTAACGGTGATGGTTTTGGACTTGACTTTTGATCTTCTTTATCATTTTGTAAACTTCTTTTTGGAAGAACAACCCTGTAAGTGGTTGTGAACTGTTTCCTTAGATTTTCTGGGCAATGCCTACTGGTTTCTTCACAGCCCACCCTAAATGCCATTGATAATGGCACAGGTACAAATGACAAAATAAGGGAAATGTCAGCTGGATTATTTTGAATCAGACCAAGACCACCTTTATTCCTCGATTTTTCACTAATGTGTTTTCACAAATTTTAGAAAGGGAACAAAATTGAGCAAAGAAGTTTTTAATGCTATCAAAAAAATAACTTGAGCTGAGCATGGTGGTGTACACCTGTAATCCCAGCTGCTCAGGAGGCTGAGGCAGGAGGATCATGAGTTCAAAGCCAGCCTCAGCAACTTAGAGAGGCCCTAAGCAACTTAGTGAGACCCTGTCTCAAAATAAAATATAAAAAGGACTGGGGATAAGCCTCAGTTGTTAAGCGTCCCTGGGTTCAATTTCCAGTGTATGTGTGTATGTGTGTGTGTGTGTATGTATGCAAGCATACACACATACATACATATATATGTATTCATATTACAACTTGAAAACTAAAAGGGTGATGGGACCTCAGACCACGGAGAGCCACTGTAGGGACTATGACTTTGACAGTCACTGTGGCAACCAAGATTATTCCATATCTGATCAATAACATTGTAAGTAGCAAACTGTACACTTCATCTTCACCTTGCTTATTTTCACTTTACTATGTATCCTGAAGATCTTCCTACATCAATACAAGGAAATCTTCACTCATTTTTTATAATAGTCTAATTTTCCATTTCCTGGATAGACTAAAATTTGTTTTAGCAGTTCTCTTTTGACAGATGTTTGGATTTTCCCTACCCCTTGAAAATTTCTTATATAAGAAATAACAGAACAAATAATCTCATAAACAGCATTTTATATACATGCAGGTGTATTTGTAGGAAAAGTCGCAGGAATGGGATGCAAATGACAATTTCACCAGGTCTGGCCAAATTGACCTTCCTGGAATTTGCTCCATTTTGTAGGCATACAAAATGGCTTTCTTCCTGAAAATTTCTGGTGGGAGCTTTGCTAATCTGGCAAGGGAACATAGTGTGCATTTCTTTTATTATGAGTAAAGATGAACGTTTTTCCGTAGGTTAGCACCATTTATATTTTCTTTTCTGTGGACTGTAGGTTTTCTTTCAGGTCGTTAAGTCTTTTCCTTCTCAATTTCTAGGGGCTTTCAGGGAACTGGGCACAATGTAAAGAGGTTGTTTAAGTATTGCTCTCAGCTTGTCATTTTTCTTTAGGGTTGTTTGCGGCATCCTTTGCCATATAGAACTATTTCCATTTTTATGCAGTCTACTGTATCAATACATTTTTAAAAATTTTTTTGATTTCTGGATTTTGAGATTTGATTTAGAAAAACTTTTTCTACTTCAAATTATAAAAGAATGTACAAATATTTTCTTCCTGTAAATTTACCTTCTTGTTTACATAGTTTACATTTAATCATTGACACACTTGTAGATTTGTTGGTGTAAGTTGTAAAAGATGAATTGAATTTGATATTTTTCCATGTCCTATCTACTTTTCTCAATGTTATGAATTGAAAAAGCTTGTTTTTTCTTGCTGGATTGAGAAGTATCCTTTATTATGTAAATAATTTCTAAATATGTTTGGTTTTAGTAGTATATGAAAGAATTTAAAATCCTAGAAGCCACTAGGATGTATTCTAGCAGTGCAAGAATCATTTGGTGTTGACAAATGCACTTACATAGCCCATTAGATTAAAAGATCTCACATCCACCGGGTTGATAAATGTTAATAGTAAGGTCAAATTGGCTGAGAGACCAGACAAGACACCTCCTGATAAATCAAAAAAACTTACTTATCTAGACAGGCAGAAGGAAGTTAGTGCAATCAGGATACACAGCACAGAGGCCAGCAGCCTTCTCCAACAACAGACAGAGGCACAGGCAGATGTGCAATTACAGATAGTCAATCTTGAAGAGTTAGAGTCACATGAGAACTCCTAGAAGTTCAACTGACCCCTCCTAATACTGCCTTCTATTGAGGAAGCTGTGGCAATTCCCTTAGAATTCAGAGTGGCCAGGTGTGAGGGCACCTATCACAAGTTACGTGTATCATTAAGCATGGTAGAACCCAAGGCACATCAGACTGCCTGTCATGGTACGGGACAGTGTGTCTCATTCAATATATTTATCTCTCTTCTTGGTCTCTTCAAGGTAAACAGTATCCATTATTTTCCTGAAATTAGAACCGTGGAAAAGAAAAATTGCCAATCATAAACTTCTTTGGTAATAACCTCTGAGACCAGCTGTAAGACCCAATTTACAAAATGTAAACATACTTTAATAATCTCAACAGATTTTTTTTAAAAGCATTTTCTGTTGAATTCTTAAAAACTCAAAAAATACAAATCTTAATAAACTAGAATTTTACTAAGACTCTATAGCCAACATTCTTGTGAGAAAATGCCAGAATAATTCCTACAAAGGCAAAGATTTCTGCTAAACTACTACCTGTCAGTATATACTGAAGGTCCTAAAAAATCTGAGAAAAAGAAATTGAAAATGTAAATTTTAAAAGAGATAGCATTGCCACATACTGGAGATGGGATCACCTATACAGATATTTAAAAGAATCAATCGAGGAACTATAATCAATAAAATAAAGAGTCCATGAAGGCGGCTGGGGACATTGTTCAGTGATAGAACACTTGCTTAGCATGTTTAAGACTTTGGGTTCTCTCCTCAACATTGAAAAAATAAATAAATAAAGCAACAAAAATGGTGTTCTATATACCAACTTTAAGAAAATATAAAAGGGGAAAAGCCCCATTCAAAATAGCAACAATAAATAGTTTTAAGATATTTAGTAATAATTAAAATAATAAATGTTAATACACATGCACAGAGAAAGATCAACTTTTCTTAACATTGCCAACAAAGACTTGAAAAACTGGAGAGATGAGTCATGTTCCTAGTTGGGGAAACTTGGGAAAAAATTAATTTTGTAAGTAATACATAAGCTTAATGCAATCACAACTAAAATATTATTTGAATTTTTAAAAAGATAATCCTAAAATTCAGAAAGAAAATACGCAAAAACATTTAATAAATAATTGGGGGGAATCACAATCATTGGAGACTTGGTTGATATATATGAGAACATGCTGAAAAGCTTTACTAATGAAAACAGCTTGGGGGTGGAATGGATATAAAAATCAGTCAGACAGAATAGGTAGCCAAAAGTCAAATCCATATACAGATATGATGAATGCACTAATTTAAATCTAAGGGGAGGGTAATAAATGTGATTGGTATATTTAGAAAATAATTCAGAAAAGGTTTTTACTTTTTCTAGGCATCCTACTCAATTCATGCATACATACAGAGGTATACCTAAATTTCAAATGGAATAGGAGCTATCGGTAAAAACAAACTAGGCAGTAAAGTCAGATGATTGTTGACTTACCTAGTTAATTAATTTAAATGGGGATATGTTAATAACCTGGCACATAGTGTGCCCTTAATAAGTAAGGCACTTTATCCTTCTTGTAATGTAGTGTGGGATCATATTGTCCATAGAAATATGTTCAGAACAGTTGATAGCCCCTGCTTATCATTTAAGCTCTTTTTTTTGCAGTGTTCTCACTAGTAGCATCTCCTTAGGGTAGGTTCTCTAATCCATGGTTTATCTTGCAAATAATAACTGATCACTTAGAGTCATACCACATCATAGTCCATTAGGAGGGAATTTCTAGGATTTAAGTTGGTTCTTTATGCCTACCTCGTATGGCTTGAATGTGTTGCTAGCACACAAATGGTTTGGTCCATTTTTTTCAAATAGTCTCAGTACTTTCTGAGAAACAGATGAGTAAATGTCTATGGCAGTTGAAAAGTAGATTTCAGACTAGGACATTAAAATATTCAGACAGACCCTAAAAGGTCTACATTTTTCAGAGTGAAGAGAAAATGAACAATCTGTTCGCTAAAAATAGCCATAATAAAACTAGAGCATTTTTTTTTACTAAATGCTACTGATTCTGAAGCTAAGAGATACAATCTATAAAAGTTAAAGCACTTCTTTTTCCACAGGCACATAGTTTTTTGTTATGTTTCATGAGCACATTTGTTGAAGATCAATTTTCAATGTAGAAAAGCTTTCAACAGCTAAGTCTTGAAATTTTTTCACAACTCAGCACATATATATCAACTTCCATATATTGATATAGTTTATATACTATGTACTTGAGTATTTATTTCATATTTACTTATTGTTAGTAGTTGATTTAACAGGCACTTATTGAGGACATAAAGGAAGATCGTTTGGTTTTTGTGTGTGATGCTTCAAAGCCAGGAAATTTGAATAGAGATGCTGAAGTAATCAAAATACAATATATTCTCTACGAATCAGATCCCCTTCATAGATCTCCATCACACAGCACAGACTGCCTTCACAAGAACATTTTGCTGCTAAATTTATTAATCATTATCTAGATGTTGTAAACGTTTCATAAAATGAATCAAATACATGGCATATTGATTTTGAGGTGAAACTGCAAACTTTATAATAAAGTCACCAAAATTAATGAAAATGGTGATGGGAAACTATTCTAATTTATAGAAAGAATTATTGACAAATGAGGATCTGGTATCATTTCAATTAACAATTAAAGAAGAAATCTCCTATAAGAATGATAACATAATAAGCTTCTCAAAGAGACTTATTTCTCTATCAGTGTATTAAATGGGTATTTAAGAAATAAAAGCTCTTGAATAATTTTTATGACTCTTATTAAGATCAGTTGGCAAAATTCAAACAGTGAGTGGTGCCGTATCCTACCAGCTCACCTCCTCAGAAAAATTACCTTAAAAGAGAAAGAACACTTGATTCATTTTTCATCCTAGCAATTACTGCATAGGCTTAGTTTTAACAAACATTCCATAAAATACAAGATGGGGTACTTCGTTTTATAACTTTGGTTGCTCTTTTCAAAATAACATAATCAAACCTTTTGCTTACTCTATCTGTGGCATTTTGTTCTCTACCTATGTTAAGTGAGTATTTTCCACGATAAATTATCCTTCAATAATGAGGATTTGTTGTTCCAAAAACAATTAGCTCTGCACTGTGAGTCCCTATGCTAAAGAATTATACAGTTTAGTCAACATAAACAACGTTGTCTAGCTCTCTCTCTCTCTCTCTCTCTCTCTCTCTCTCTCTCTCTCTCTCTCTTCATGCATAATATTTTGAGAGGAAAATCAAGGATTTTTTCACCTTATTCCCAATCAAGCTAGTAGTTCCAAGACTATGGAGACAGTGAGTCTAATGATTGCAACTTGAAATGAAGTTTTCTGCACTTTATTAAACAAATGCTTCCTGTTTTGCATTATCTAAAGATTCTTATTTGATGCTCCTGATATTTGGGTGAGAAGAAAATGATTTATTGATGATATAAACTTAGAGGCAATTTAGCTTTTCTGAGGAAGTTTTTAATGAAGTCTGAATATGAAGACTTTCCCTTTATATTTCTCTGTTGAGTTCATTTTTTCTTCTAGAATTTGTGGGGGAAAGACAAAGAGGTGTTCTTTATAATATTCAAGTAATAAGGTTTTTTTTTTATCTGTAAGAATGAAAATAAAAGGAAAATTTCTGAATGCCTGTGATATAGATGGATTGTTACTTACACAAATAGCTCAGTCAGGATGGTTTTAGAAACTGTAGTCCTCTATTAAAGGATTATCAGTGCCCCTTTAAAATATGTTATTAGAGCATGTATGAATATGTAACGACAAATCGCACCATTGTGTAAAACTATAATTCACCAATAAAAAACATGGGAAAAATAAAATGTGTTATTAGCAGATATTTTATTGTTACTGGCAGAAATTCTATCCTTTACAAAATTATGAAGCCAGTTATTTTATTGATCCTAATTTCTCACCCTCTTCTCTTTCCATCTTTCCTCCTGTCTATGAGGACAAAGTAGATAGTTATTCAGACGAAGACTCTTCATAATCTCTGTGTATTATAACTGTAATTTTTAAACAGAAATTCTCTCACTGTCTCATTCAAAGAGAGAACTTCAATTCCATCTTCAATTAGGATCAGTGTCTGAGGACTTAGGCTGGACTACATTCTTGACAGAACAGAAGGTCTACTCAAGTTTGCAAAACCAGACAGATCATAATCCAGGAAAAGCACAGGAAGTTTGCAGTTCTGAATAAGATCAAGAAAAATCAATTCAAAGAACAAAGAAGTTTCTATTGGTTACATTTTTTTCGTGACAAATATATATGAATGCACACATTTTAGTGGTAAGAGAAGATTCTGAACAGGTTTAAAGAAAGCACTGCTGTGCCTTCTGTTAATTTGGTGACCAGTTGTCTCCAAGTTTCAGAGGATAATTTTCTTTTCTGGAAAGGTTTAACTTTGAATCCACTGTGACTGCTTAGTTACTCTGAGCACAGAGAAAATATCTCTTTACCCAACATCTGCATCTTTCTCATTCTGCCTTATTGCTCACTCCCAGTTGCCACGACCCACAGCATCTTGTCCCAGATGGCAGTGGGGGGCAGGGAAGTGGATTTTCTCAATGTATGGGTGAATGGATGGGTGATCATGTGTTTACTTGACTGTTTTTGGTGTTTTGCTTTTGAAGTTAGATTATAGATAGCATGAAACAAAAAACTAGGCAGCATTTGGTCTGTGGACATCTGGTACTCATCACTGTTATGGGATGAAGAACAGAAACAATATGGCACCCACCAATTTTGATTGGTAATACCACAGATCTAATCACTTTTCTGCTCAAAAGCTTCCACTTTCTTTCCATCACACAGCACAACAAGACCACACGATAATGTAATATACTGAGTTCTTATTGTGGCCCATGAGGTCCCATAGGATCTTACTCTGGCGTTCTGACTTCGCCTCTTGCCATTTTTTCCCTTTCTCTCTATAACAGTCAGCAACAGCAACCTCCTTGCTCTTTCCTGAACATACTGGGACACTCGTAAGTCAGGGCCTTTGCATTCTTTCTTCCCTCTGCCTGTATCTCCCAGCCTTCAGGTATCTTTGAGGCTCTCTTCTTCATGTGCTCAGGTCTCTGCTCAAGCATCACCTTACAAAGAAACTTTCCCCAACCACCATTTCTAAACTAGTTCTCCTTTCCTACCTCTGTTACTCTTGGTTTCCATAACCAGCTTTCTTCTTTTAATATCACTTACCATCTTTTGTTGTATTAGAGGTTTTCCTCATTATCTCTGTCAGTCAGAATATAAATTTTCTGAAACTGGAATTTGTCCATGAATGCCCTGTATCATTAGCACTTAGAATAGTGCCTGGACAGAGTAGGTATTCAAACATCAGATGCTGTCAGTGCTCCTTATGATTCCTTGGTCTGTACCATTTAAGTGTACTCTGACCAACTTCAAACAGCCAGTATCTGCATTTCCAAGCTCACGGATGTTTTCTGGAAACTGTAGAAGGCCAGTATGCCCATTTGTATTAATCAATTTTCTATGACTAACAAAATGTCTGAGACTGTAACTTAAATTAAGTTGCTTTAGCTCATAGTTTTGGAGGCTGAAAATTTGAATAGTATGGTACCAGCTCTGATAAGGGTCCCCCTGCTGCATTAACTAATGGAAGATGGTATCACATGGTGGGAATATGTGTGGGAAGGAAAGATTGCATAGCTCAATAGGGAGCCCAAAGAGGCTGGGGAATAGCCAGATTTGTTCAAGGGTATACCCGCAATGAACCAAGGATCTCTTGCTAAGCTCTACCTCGTAAAATTCTACTATCCAACATTAGCACACTGAGAACCAAGTTTCCAACATATTAACCTTTATGAATAAACCACATAGAAACCATAGCACCATCCTATGCCTCAGGTGTGGTACACAGACTAACCCTTAATCAGTGCTTTTCATCATTTGATGCAGAAATACTACAACTCCCTTGTCCTTCAGCAGAGGGGTATGGGAGTAAGGAATGGGCTGGGAATGAAATTATTCTAAGACTGAGGTTGTTATAGAAATATACTTCTTGTTGGCTACCTTATCTTCCTGTAGCATGTCCCTTTTCCTTTACCAGCTTGTATCTCTCAAATAGACTGTTTACCCTCAAATTCTTATTTAGGGGTCTATTTGGGGCAATCCAAACCAAGACTATAAACATCTGTTATCGTCTAAGGTTGAATGAACTTTGGTGGATTCTGGCTACATGCATGGCTTGGGTAGGACATAGCTTCACAGGTGTAAAGTTGGCTCAGCAAGCCAGGCATGGTAGTGTACGCCTCTAATTCCAGTGGCTCAGGAGGCTGAGGCAGGAGGATCACGAGTTCAAAGTCAGCCTCAGCAATGGCAAGGTGCTAAGCAACTCAGTGAGACCCTGTCTCTAAATAAAAACACAAAACAGGACTGGGGATGTGACTCAGTGGTTAAGTGCCCTTGAGTTCAATCCCTGGTACCCCACATACAAACTCCCCCCAAAAAAGTTGACTCAGCAGCAAGGAAATAGGGCCACCCCCAACAGAGAAGAGACAAGATTGTTATATCAAGGCAAAAATGAAAATGAATGCTTGGTAGCACCTGAGAATTAGCATCTGCTGTCGAGTCCTCTGAGCACAAAACCAGGTCCAGAGAACGCTGGCTTCATGGGTATGAAAGCTGTATATTCAGGTAGTCGCACAGGGCCTTAAGTTCAGAATGATCCTGCGCTTGGTTTAATGTTCTATTGCCACCTTAAAATTCTCAACAATTTTAAACATTTTCATTTTGCACTGGGCCTCACAAATCATGTAGTCAATCTTGCTCATTACAGTTTAGGAAAAGGAATAGAATATTAAGATTTAGATCAAGAGAAATAGGTTTTAAAGAGTTGGGTCACTAAGGAATTCTCAGGGTCTTCCCAGAGTCTAATTAAGAGTTTTGGTTTCTTGTTTCAGGTAATTATAGCCAAATTGGAAGCAGAAATAAGTATTCTAGTAATTTACATTAATTACTTGGTATAAATGGAAATTTTTTTTGATTAATGTGATACATATTATCTGTTTACGGTCTTTTTTTTTCCATAGAAAAATATAATCTTCACTGACTCGAAAAATTGTGATGGAATACTTACTAAAGAAATCAGATTTGTCATCTTAATTGATTTGTAATATTCTATTTTTATGTCTATTATCTGCTGGTAGCTTTTTAATTGATCATTCATCTGGTTCTCTAGTTGAAAGTCTGACATGAGCTTTAAATGTTTCAGCTAACATTGGGCATGTTAGATGTTATTTTAAAAGAAGTCATTATGTTTATTTACATTTAAAATAGTGAAGATTTAAAACAGTACATTTAAATTTGAAAAAATATGTCTTCTGAGATAAGAAAAAGAAAAAAAATTTGTGAAAAAACCATTATCCCTTGTGGGAAATTTTGAAGTTTGTGGATTTTCAAGCAAGGAAGCAAGTAAGTCAAGTATTGCAGCATTTTCCACTAACTAAAAACAGATGTCATGTGACGATGGGTGTTACATCTGCAGCTGACACCCACTTCAAAGAACAGGTGCCTCTAGATGTTTAAAAAAGAAAAAGCAGCTCTTGTACCAGTCTACAGTAACCCTCAGGAAGTGATGAGTGGGAGCAGTGGGAAGACTGACCCCTAGCAGCTCTGCGTCACTGTGTCACTCTGCCACTATGCTACATCAGGCACTTATGGTCTCATTACAGTTTCTCCATTTATTAAAATGGCATGATGTGACCAATAAAAAAAATGAAGTTGTATACTTTTTTAAACATTATGTACAAAAAGTAACTGAAAATGGATGGAAGATCTAAACATAAGAGCTGAAACTATAAAAGTGTTAGAAGAAAACCTAACAGAAAAGTTTCATGACATTAAAGTTGGCAATGAGTTTGAGATATGACACCCAGGGCAGAGTCTACGAGAGAAAATATAGGTAGATTAGACTTCATCAAGATTGAAAACTTTTGTGCATCGAAGAACACAATCGGGAGAATGAAAAGGTAACCCACAGAATGGAGAAAACACTTGCAAATCATCCACCTCAAGAGGGGTTCACATCTAAAATACATTTGAAAAACAGAACTAGACAACAAAAAACTTAATTCAAGCATGGGCAAAGAACGCAATCTTGAGTGAAAAGAACAAAGAAGGAGGCAATTCGCTTAGTGACTTCAAAATATACTACAAAGCTACAGTAACCAAAACAGCAGTGTATTGGCATGAAAACAGACATGTAGCCCAATGGAATGGAATGGAATGGAATGGAATGGAATGGAATGGAATAGAATAGAATAGAATAGAATAGAATAGAATAGAATAGAATAGAATAGAATAGAATAGGAGAACCTAAAAGCAAACCCACACATCTATGGACAATTGATTGTAGGCAAAAATGCTAAAAATGCACTTAGTCTCTTCAATAAATGGTGGTGGGAAAGTTGTGTATCCACGTGTGGAAGAATGATGTTAGGTGCCTGTGTCTCACCATATACAAACATTAACTCAAAATGAATTAAAGACTTAAATGTAAGTCCTGAAGCTGTGGAGTTACTAGAAGAAAGCATAGGCCAACTTCTCCAGCATATTGGAATGGGCAACATGTTTTGAATCAGCCCCCAAAGCACAGGAAACAAAAGCAAAAATAGACAAAGCCTGATCAGTGGATTATAGATGGAAAGTCCTAGTGTTCTATTGCACAGTGGGATGACTATAAATAATGATAATTTATATTTCAAAAAAGCAAAAAAATTTTTAATGTTTTCACCACAAAGAAAGACTAAGTGATTGAAGAGACACATTACCCTAATTTGAACACTATACATGTATACATTTATTGAAACATCACATGGCACCCCATAAATATGTCCAGTTTCTTGTCATTTAATATATATATATATATTTTATATATATATATAATATATATATAAAATATATATATATATATATATTTCTAGGTGTCTTTTTACTTGAAAAAAGATAGGCAAAGGACTTGAATAGACATTTATCTAAAGAAAATACAGAAATAGCCAATAGACACATGAAAAAGATGCTCAATATCACTAGTCATTAGGACAAGGCAAAGTGAAGCCACAACATGATATCACTTCACAATCACTACAATGACTATTATAAAAGAAAAATAAAGAAAGACGTGGTAGCAAGGAAGAAGAGAAATACAATGGTGTAGCCACTTTGGAAAACAACATGGAAGTTCCTCAAGAAAAAAAATGATTTTCTATAAGATCCGGCAATTCCACGTCTGCATATGGAAAGCAGGAACTCGGACAGATATGTGTACACCAACATTAATGAGTTGCCCCATTCACAAGAACCAAAAGATGGAAATAAGCCAGTGTCTATTAACACATAAATGAACAAACACAACACAGAAGATGCATACAATGGAATATTATTCAGACCTAAAAAGAAATGAAATTGATACATGTTACATCATGGATAAACCCTGAAAGCATTATGCTAAGTGAAATAAGCAGACATAAAAGGATAAATAATATTGTATGATTCCATTTATATGAGTAATCTGGAACAGTCAAATTCATAGAGACAAAAAGAACAGTGGTTACTAGAGGCTCAGGGGAGTCACTGTCTAATGGATGCAATTTGCACTGGGGATAGTGAAGAAGTTCTGCAGATGGAGAAGGTGATGGCTGCATAGCCAGGTGGGCACACCTAACACCACAGAACTGTATGTTTAAACATGGTTTCAGTGGTAAATTTAGTCTTTCCCTCTTGTTTATGTTTGACTTAGTTCAAACACTCTAACTTCAATAATACTGTAAAGGAGTGTTCTCCTGACTCTCTTCCTACTTAGCTGGTCTTTCCCCTCTGTGCTAACAGTTGAGGATGTTTTAGTCTCTCAATCCACTTTTTCCCTTTGTGGTATAATGACAAGATGAAGGAAGAGAAAGGGAGGGAGCTTAATCTGGTGAGTGCAGTCTTCTCCTGGGAGCCTTGCTCTTCAGTGTTTGCTGAGGGTGAGTCTTCTGTCCTGTGGCCACTCCAGTTAGCTAGAGTAGGTGTCATCTACTGGCTTTAGCTCACACCCAAGACAACATAACCTCTGGAAGATGGTGGGTATGTACAGTCTTCTGCCTTATCCAGGGTCTAGGGTTTTTTTTTTTTTGGTACCAGGGATTAATCTCAGGAGCACTCAACAATTGAGTCACATCCCCAACCCTATTTTGTATTTTATTTAGAGACAGGGTCTTACTGAGTTGCTTGGTACCTCACTGTTGCTGAGGCTGGCTTTGAACTTGTGATCCTCCTGTCTCAGTCTCACAAACCACTGGGATTAACCTGTTCACCATCACACTGGGACTATTGCTTCTACTCTAAGAGAGTTCCTTTGACTTTTCCACAGCAATCAGTAGACACCCTTACAGAGCCTACTCTACAACATTTTCTGCTATTTTCTGCTCCCAACTAATCAGGTCTGGGGAATAATACGCAGCTATAGCAATGTCATGATATGCCCCATCAAAATCTTTCCTTCCCTTCTAATTCACACCTTTTCTAATTTTATAGTTCAAATTCATTCACTTTTAAAAATTTTTATTGTTTGGAAGAGAGATTCTGTGATCTCACCTTTTTCCACAATCCCCCTCCCATCCCCACAAGAAGTCTTTAAAAATATCTCCACAGTAAAAATTCTAACATGACTTACACCAACACGATGCAGTATTAATCAATTACAAAAGCTATAATATTTTAAATAAAACAAGTGTCACAGTTATCGAAGACCCACACTAGAGTACAAAGAAATTATGATTGCAGTTAAATAGAGAGTACAGTCTTGGGGAAAAAAACACACAATCATGGAGTCACAGGATTGGAGACAGTCCTCAAGGAAATGTGTGGATGATACATTGTCTCTGGGAGACACTGGGCTCATAGGGTGTTCCCAACTTGTCATACACACACACACACACACACACACACACACACACACACCCCTCAACAATGAAAAGTAATATATACAAAGGGATAGTCTCATCTCAGTTCTCAGTGAAAAAGATGCCAAGTTCTGGAGAAAATGGAGATGCCCTCTGTGAGTGAGAGAACGTTATCTGCATTTAATGATTTTAAAAATTATTATTTGCTCGCAAACTGCACTATTTTAATAAAGAATTATTTTGGAGCTGAATGACTTGTCAAAAATATTGTGGAGAAAGTCAACAAAACTTTGCAACTAATGAGGGATAATTTCACCACTGGGTTGTCATGCCCCTCTTCTTAGAATTAAGGACACTGTGAAAGGTGAGTTGGAGATGCAACTCAGTGGTAGAGCACTTGTCTATCATGCATAAGAGATCCATCCCAGGGACACCACGTACTTCAACGGTGAAACCAAAACCTTTGTGCCAGAGGTTAACTGTTAATATGTGTTTTTACAGTTTTGGGGTGACAATTTCTAAGTTGGCATCAAAAGTAGCAGATTAAATTACATAAAACTAAAACATTGAGGGTATATTGTTTTGGTGAAAACATAAAAAATTAGGAACAAAAAGAAAAAAGACCTATATATAAATATATATATATTTATATAAACATATATTTATATATACATGTTTATATATATATTTATATAAACATATTTATATAAATTTATATAAATATATATTTATATATACATGTTTATATATATTTATATATACATTTATTACATATATATATATATAAAACGGGGTGCTATGCAATAAGTCCAGAAGAATTAATAAATGCCCGATATAAAGATGATACAGTACACAAATAACCAAAGAAATGCAGTATTTGAAAAACGTGTTATCATAACACTAGTTATCGAATAACTATTCTTACTCTATCAATTCGAAATCATTTAAAGAAAAAAATGACAATGGACAGAGATTGTTTTTAGTGATACTATATACTGTGGGGAAGTTAGTTCACTGTCAGAAACACTCTGGCAAGCATTAAGAATAACTAACCAAATGATTTCACTTCCAAAATTTTTCCTAAGATATTTAACTATTTCTGTACACAGGAACCTTCACAGCAATATTGCTTATAATAGTCAAAAATTTATAAAAGCCATGTGTTCACTTAATTACATTATTGCATGTCCTTACATTAGGATTCCACACAGGCTCTTAAGGTGATGTTGTACAAAAATATTTAATGATATAAGAAATGTTTACTGTAAAAATTAAAAATTAAATTCAAATTACCAATGTTGTATATGCTTTGAAATAATTTCCTTGTTTTTTTTCTCAGGCCTGTGCTTTTCTCAATGATGGCATTCAGGAAACTTTTATTTTACTCTTTTTTTTATTCCTTCATATTTTCTAAATATTCTACCATAAGCTCTCAGAAGTGAAAAGTGTTAAATTTTGTGATAGTAAAATGTCAGAAGTTTTTGCCAGTAAGTGTCTTCTTAGGGAACCGCCCTGATAACATTTTGTGGTTTTGATACAATAACATCTGCTTTCCAGAGTGAATTTCATCCCAATGTTATGTTAGTAGAGTTCCTTAATCAGAAAGACCAAATTGCTTTGTTCTTCTGCAACATCACAAAAATTAGTTTCACAACCAGGCTAAAGAACAGAATACTTTAAAAGGTGTGCATTGAAAGTATGATGGTGCTATTAGATGAATGGACAAATTATTTAATTTACTCAAATTATGATAGAAAAGAATAACCATGAATATCTGAACAGGCTGACTTAGAGAGTCAAAGATTAGGTTTCATTCCCATTTCTTCCAAAGCACCTAGAGGTGTGCTTTGGAGTTTATAAGTATCATAATAACTACTAGCATTATTATTAGTCATGTGACTATATGATTTATTATAGTGTTTTATTACATGATCTCCAATGCTCACAACTTCTTTCTTTTAAATACCCCTATTTTACTGATGAAGAAAACGAGGTTCAGAGAACTTGCTGGCAATCCAAGATTACTCAGTTTCTAAATTGTAGAGCCAGGTGTGATGATATTTGCATTTGTTTAGTTCACTAAAGCTCTGATTGTCTCCATAAACATCAATTAAAGGCATGGCTTTGGTCTACTTTGGAGGCAGTGGCTGGCTGCTCTGACTTACAAAGAAAGACTCACTGAAATATGCTGACCCAAATGTTTCCACAGTCATAATCCTAGTCAGCAAACATTTAGTAAATGCCCGTAAATACAATGTGCTGCATTTGTTATGGCAAGAGTACATGATTGTTGAAAACAATTCTTGCTCTTTGGAAGCTAAAAACCCAGAATGCTGAGGTCAAATCCCAGGTCCTTCTCAAACTAATTATATGGATCTTGGTTTTGACTTCTCCAGCTCCTTATCAGTAAAATGGGAACAATAAAAATGCCCATCTTGAAACTTTCTAGGAGGATTTAAAGAGTTATATATAATTTGTTTAGAACAATATTCGGCACACTATTTCTTAAGTGCTAATATGTGCTTATTAAACAACACATAAATATATATGTATGTATATAAGCAATATAGTCACTTATTACATAACAGATGGTGCTCTCTGTTAGAACCATTATGCTATCTCTTCAAATTTTGTACATATGTAATTCCTTTTAGCCATATCTACACTTCTCCCAAATAATGACCCTGCGTGTATATTGAACTAATTTCTGTCTTCTTATTAGAAGGTTCTCTGCTTTGGTTACATTATCTGAAAAGAAGGATCAGGAATGAGCTCTCACAACATGATGGTATCCTGTGTTTGAGATCCAGGGTCTCGGGGTGGAGCTCAGTGGTAGTGTATGCCTGGCGGGTACGAGTCCCTGAATATGGTCCACAGCCCAGAAAATAAACGAGAACATAGGGTCAGACACACAAACAATGTGAATGGATGTTTTCTACGATTTCACAAAATTCTGACAAATTATATTTTTAGCACTTTTTTTTTGGGGGGGGGGGAGTTCTGGGAATGGAACCCAAAGGCCACTGAGCCATATCCCTAGCCCTTTTTAAAAATACATTTTATTTAGAAACAGAGTCTTGCTAAGTTGCTTAGGGTCTCACCAAGTTGCTGAGGCTGGCTTTTTGAATTTGCGATCTTACTGCCGCAGTCTCCTGAGTCACTGGGATTGTTTTAGCACTTTAATATGCTCAATCATTAGCTTTTTAATGAGTTTGTTACATCATACAATGTTCTGATTAAGTGTCCTTGTCTAGGTTGATAGGTACGAAGGAAATTAGACATTTATAAAGAAAAGATCCCTATTTCATAAATTAAAGAATGATTAAACACACACACACACACACACACACACACACACACACACACACCAGAAGTCAGTTACTTGGTTAAATAATGCTAATGAATTAAATAATAAAATTTTTGACATTATTTTTCCCCACTTAAAATACACATGCACAATCATACATTTCTGCAAGTTTGGTTCATAATTTTTATGACTTCCTTGTAATTCAAAAAGAATAGCAAACTTTGTGTGCCAAGTACCATGCTAGATGCGTGGAATTACAAAAGAGAGCAAGAAACACGCTAGTGAGACATCTGGAGTTTGGAGGACATGCTTCTGCTCCTATTTAGAGTATGTTAGGTTATTTCCTTATTCAGAAATTATCAGGATTTTAAAACATACACTCAATTATTTAATGGAGAGTTCAGTTTCATCCAATCTACCTATCAGATGAATTGACTCATCTAAGAACGAATGTAGCAGTGAGATTAGCTCAAGTGGTTAGTATTTCAGGAGATTTTCAGTCCCAGACCAGATCATTTTCACTTAAAATATAAGCATAATTGTGCACATGTCAAAACTTACTTACTGTGAAATTTATACTAGTTTTTAAATTGGTTAATACTTGTTAAGTAAAGTCAGTGAAAATATCTCATATATTTTACCTTCCCACCTCTTTCTTCCGTTGCTTATCTTTAAGAACTCAGTGTTTGAAATACATTGAAATAGCATTGTCATAATATATCTTTAAAAATTCTGCCTTTTAGCTAGCATGAACTTTAAAAAGTCTTTTTATTCTTTCAAAAAGTGACCCAGAATGGAAAATCAGAATACATCCTGTATTACAAAAATATAACCAATTCTCAGGTTGTATTTGATCTTATTTACATTAAACAATGGAATAAAAATCCAACAAAGCCTCAAGTGTTTTAAAAATTGTTTTTGGAAATAAGAAAAGCTTAATTTAAGTAAGTCAAGATAATTATCATGCTTAAAGAAAAATAGGTAGCAGTGAATCACCAGGGACCATTTTACTATGAGTCATACGTGGTCAGAGTTCTACTTTTTTTTTTAAGAATATCCTTTGGTGGCTTTCTTCTGCCTCCGGATTTTTCATAATTTGGCATTGCTTTCTGGGGCTGAGGCTTTTCATCTGTAGAAGATTCACTGCACTATAAACACAGTCCTTGTGGTTACATGGCACAACAGGGCTGATGGTACACGATCCCCCGTAGTGTCACCTACTCGGCTTCTTTCCCCACCCCATCCTGTCTCACATTCAGACACGTAAAATGCTCAGTTGATAAACAGGATGACTTGACATGAGAGGTGAGAAGGAAAAAAGGATAATATGAAAGGTTTTGAGGGTACATCTATTATGTCTCTGTGTCTCCCCTTGTGACTAGCAGTTATTCTACCAGTAATAGGAGATCAGTAAATATTTGTCAACCAAAAGAATGAGTGATTAAATGAGTGACCTTTGAGAATGGGTTATACCCTATTTTATTTCATTTTGGAAGGCAATTGAATTAAAAAGAAGTCATTGAATTAAAATAAAGACATTGAAGTAATAGTCACATATATCTTAATACTTTATAATCATATAAAACACTTTGGCATGGTTTATCTCATCAGAACCTCACAAAACCCTTAAGGAGGCAGGTGCTAGTATATGTGGAAAATACAAAGCTGGGAATCAAAAGATGACAATGTTTTCCTTCAGTATCTCACTAACAAGGCACCAGGGGGTGGGAGTGTCTGTCAACTGGCTAGTATATCATTAGTTGTGGTCATTGTGGTGAGCAACAAACCATCCCAAAGATCAGAATTGCACTAGTTTAGGGTCGAAATAATTAATGTAACGAGTAGCCTTTATGTATATATGTGGACAGAGTGGCAAGGGATGGGATGGGATAGAAGCTCATAAACTAAAATTATATAAATAATAAACATTTAATGAGAACTTACTATGTGCCAGGCACTTTAATAGGTCCCTTCTCCAACATTTCCCTCCATTTTACAAATGAGGAAATTGAAGCTCTTTGAGATTGAGTGATTTGCCCAAGGCTACACAGCATGTATGTGGCAGGAATAGAATTTCAACATCCAAAAGTACAATAAAGATCTCATTTTAAAGAACTTGAAATTTTGTTGGAGGAAAACCATTAGTTACACACATTGACTAGATAATTAGAGATACAGTACAGAACAAATTCAACTGTTTACATTAAAAATTCCAGCAGTGCATATGACATGAGTTGGAATGGTTGTTAATTTCTTGGGTGAGGTGGAAAACTTGAGGTGACTTTGAAAGGTGAGTAGGACTTGGACAGGTTACATGGAAGGGGAAGGTATTTCAGGTCAAGTGAAATGCATCAGGGAGGTGCCAATACAGGAATTTTCAGGGTCCTTACCAGTGGCTGTCTAATATCATTTAAAGCACTGGAACTAGATATGTCAGAAATTTCAGAGAGGCATTAGACGTGGCACACCAGGCCAGAGGGGAATGTCAAGGACTGCGTGGTTCATGAGGGTTTTGTGGAGAAGCTAATCTTGAAGCCAGGGCAGTGGTACATGTCTGTAATCCCGGTGACTCAGGAAGCCAAGGCAGGAGGAATGCAGGCTCAAGGCCAGCCCTGCAACTTAATGACACTGTGGTTTTGAAGGCCCAGGCACATATAGCTAGGGAGCATAGTTGTAGGAAGTGGTGGGGTACAGTTCACAAGGAAACCAGTCCCTGTCTTTCATTTTCATAGAGTCTATTTGTTCACACTTTAGATTTCTGAAAATTGGTGTGCATTGTATGATCTTATGGTCATTGTCAGAGAGATGGCCAATGTAATGCAGTTCTCATTGCCTGAGCAGACATGAACTTGGTCATAGCTGCTTGTATTCTTGCTGATTCAATTGAATTACATGCACTGTGGATACTACATGTGTTGAGTTTAATTGCCATGAGATGTCCATTAAAAGAGTATGTTCTTATTTGTCATTGAAAGGAAAGGTAAACATGTAAGAAAGGCATGTAAGGTAGAGCTCTGCAATAGAGCACTTGTTTAGTGTGTATGAGGCTCTGGGTTCAATCCTCAGTAACACACACACACACACACACACACACACACACACAACATATAAACAAAGCCATGGGGAATACACTCAATATTAGTTATATTTGTTTTCCATTGCTTCCATAACAAATTTACACAAATTTCATGACTTAAAACAACACACATTTACTCTTAGTTTTAGAGATCAGAAGATTAGGTTTCTTTGGATTAAAATTTAGATATTGGTAGGACTGTAATCCTAGAACTCCTAGGGAAGAATCTGTTTCCTTGCAATCTCCAGCTTCTAGGATCTGCTCACATTGCTTGACTCATGGCCCCTACTTCTGTCTTCAAAGTCAGAAACAGTGGGTTGGCCCCTCAAGTCACACCTGTCTGACCCTTCTGTTGTACAGGCATCTCTCCCTCTGATTGTGATCTTAGCTGGGAATGGTTCTCTGCTTTTAAGGACTCATGCGATTAAGAGGGGATTAACTAGATAATTACAGAGCATTCTCTCCATCTCAAAGTCTTAACTTTGATACATCTGCAAAATCCCTTTTCCCACATAAACTAACATATTCTCAGGTTCCAGGCTTTGGACTTGGACATCTATGGAGGTGGTTAGTCAATTTACCCCATTGGGAAAGCAAAAACTCTTCTTATTTTCTTCCAGAGCAACAACCAATACTTTATGGAACTCAAAAAAGAAAGTTACCACAAAGTAGATGCAATAATGTTTCATTTTATTACTGAGATAAATGCAGATTTCATAGCAAGTGACACCATGCCACTAAGTGAAGAGGAGATGGTGTAATTCCTCGGGAGGGAGATGAGGTATTTCAAATCCAGGAGGCTCTCCTGATGGGGATGCAACATGCAAAAGGATAATGATTTTCTAGATGATTTAAAATCGGAACCATATACTTTTCAAACTGTTTTCATGTCTGAATTAGTTCATTTTTGGCCCAGTTATGTAGTCATGTACTGCAATCCAATTTTCATAGAACTGTAAAAGTTGTCCTCTCTTTGCCCCTTGACCTCTTTCTATTATAAGAATAAAAGAATAAGTCGAGCTTCACAAGTCAGAGTATGTGTTATTCCTGGGCAAGAGTACGTTAGTGATAATTTCCAGTGTGGGTGGATTTGAGGTTCTGAAGGATGAATGAATATTTTCCAGTTTGCTTTTCTATTGACATCAAAGACTCTCTTGTCACATCTGCCCCATTTGTTGCTTCAGTCTCGTGCTTATTATATGATATGTTCTCAACCTTAAGATCTTTTACAGAGGTCTTGTTTCATATATTTAGGTTTATAGTGAATGAAAGGAAGGCTTTTTGAGTAACTACTCATGCCAAAATGGCACTAGAGGCTTTGATGCATGTCAGCACACTGGATTTACTCCTCAGAGAGTGTCCAGGAGGCACATATCCCTGTCCTGGGAGCTGGGCCTTGTCTGTTCCAGCAGCAGCCCCCAGGTTCACACACACCCACACTGCAGTCCAGAGTTGGCTCCATTTGATGTTGACTGTAACCAGGAATATCGAATCTTCTCGAATATCAAAGATCCCACAGCATGGAGGCTACTGAAGACTCCAAAGGCTCTGGTAGATATTAGAAATATTACAATACTTACAGAGCCTCCTAAGGCAATTGCTTTTAAGAAAACAATCCTTCAAATAACTAAGATTTGATTCTTTCATTTAGCAAAAAATCAACATTATTTATCAGTTATATTTTTGTGGAAGTTGTGACTAAAGCTAATCATCTTTTCTATCTAAATCTCTAGTCCCTATAGATTTTTATCAATAAATATAAATACTCCATTAATGTTAGCATAAACACATACCTCCAAAATAGAACATTAAGGCATTGTAAAAACCTAAAGAGAAGTAGCTAGCTAGATTTGGCATAAATAAATTAATGTAAAACAGATAACTTGTTCATGCAAATTTCCAATTCTCCTGCCAGAACTCCTACTCTGTTCTATTTGGACCCATAAATACTATTTCTCTTAGTTCTTATTCTCAATTACAGTAGAAGTATTGTGTAATAAAGAATTAAAATGGCACTTATCCATGGAGACTACTCATTTTTGTAGAGACTGTAAAGCACCAAAAAGTTTTCAAAAAAAATCAAAGAATAGCACCTCGCAGAGTAGAATTTCAGAATTTCAAGAATAGAGACAAGGCAAAAAGTTTCCTAGTTGAGTGCTGGGTATAGCTCAGTGGTAGAGCATCTGCCTAGCAAGTTTGATGCCTTCATTGTATTCCCCAGTACAGAAAAAAAAAATCCTACTTGAAGTCCTGCAAGCATTCATTTTGTGATTTTTTTTGTGGTTACATATTAAGCGGATGTTTTCACTACTCACTGAGGCCCAGACCATATAGAGTAAATCTTATTTAATTCATCAATAAGGTTCTAAAACAAGTCCAGGCATGGTGGCACACTGTAATCCCAGCTACTTGGGAGGCGGAGGCAGGAGGATCACAAGTTTGAGGACAGCCTCAGCAACTTTTGAGACTCTGTCTCTAAATAAATAAATAAATAAATAAATAAATAAATAAATAAATAAAGGCTGTGGTGTAACTCAGTGGTAAAGTGTGCTTGGATTCAATCCCCTGTACTGGGGAGGGGGGAGGGAAGATGCTTAAACAAAATCCCACTTTCCCAAGTTGTTTTTGTCCAGAGTTCAAAAGTGAATTTATATTCCATCAAATGGGATCCTCACTGTAGTTTCAATCCCATGCAGATTTTAGAAATTACCCTTCCTTTCTTAATGCTGTTGGCTTTTCCTGGTAAATCATTTGTTTGAGACTTTATTTCATGGGGTCTCTAATGACATGTTACCACAGGAAAAAGGTGCTGCAGGCTGCTCTTGTGCCTACGGTTATGATAAACCATGACAGTGAGGTAACATTTAAGAAACTCTGTGGGCGTGAGGCAGTGGTGAGCTCATGCTGGTTCAGACTGGCTTGTGAGAGTTGATTATGTCCATTTCCTCCTAACTCAGGCAAGGTGACTCTGTCACTGGGTGAGGTGGGAGTATTTACATATGGAATTTGGTAAACTGTACAAGGGTGAGTGACTGACTAGTTCACCATCAGTGTAGTCATTTGCATCTCCCCAAAGTTGAAATACACACTTTATTCCTTAATTAATATTTACTCATTTGATCTCAGCTCGAAGTCAGGTCAGCTGATCTATTTCTGCGTGTAAGATTTCAGGAAACATGAAGACCTACCTGCATTTGTCAACAAATGTCTGACACCTTCTTAGGCCCTGAAGATCCAATGGAGACCAGTTAGGCAAGGTCCTTGCCCTCCTGCTATTTATAGCTTGGTGGAGAAGACAGATATTTTTACATAAATAATGTAAAATTCAGCCCTGGCTGAGTTGTGAAGGAGAGACAGTGAATGACAGGAATGTATAAATGTAGGGTGTGACCTAGGTAAGAAAGGGGAAGTTTTTTGAAATTGCCTAAGACTTAAAGGAAGAACAGAATTTAAATGGACAAAACCATAAAGGTGCACTGCCCTTGGCACACAGTAGGACCTTAAATAAGATACATAGTGGGTAAGCTATGCTTGTGTACTGGAATCTCTGCTGAACTCTTGTTAGTAATTTCCTGGAAAACATGGTTTCTTTTGATTTCAAAAGTATGTCACTCTGGGATGCCAGCTGGAGATATCTTTTTGACCCCTCTATGATCTCTTTTAAAGTCTGGTTTTCAGGGACCGTTAACACCTGCTCACGGGAAGAACTCCAACTCTATGTGAGATCATTCGATAGGAGAGCTGAGGCCTTCAGCTACACACCAACCACACAAGTAGCTGTGGTTTTTTTTTTAAGAAAAAAAAAAAAGTTATTCTACTTTAGCAGCCCAGAAACTGCCAGTCTCTGTCTACTTTCGTGTCTGGATGTTTGTTCCTATATGTGCCGTGACTCACATTCCATCTTTTCCCTATGCCACATATGTCAACAAGGAAAAAATAAAACAACAGAACCAGACTATCATGTTTAAAGCAGTAGAACTTAGGTTTTGAATGCAATCGTGTGTGGCTTGTCAACACATTTTGCTTAGAGCATTGAAACATTACCCTAATGTGTATGAAAGGGGCTTCATTGGGGATGGAGAGGGGGTATGGCAAGGGAGGCAGGACGCAAGTGTGATTTGATGAGAGGATGAGAGTTGTTGCGATGTACCAGTTGGGACCTGTGGGTGGGAGAACGAGGCAGCCTCAAGCAAAACGACCCACAACTCACACTAGGGGCACAGGGCTCTAGCATTTATCTGTAGGGAAGGGGCAGAGGATGGTTGTTCTCAACCATCTGCACCACGTCGTCTAGCTGGATGAAATCAGCCATCACTGCCCTCGTTGCTTTGCCCTCAGCATCCCCAGGTCTTTCTTTTTCATTGACTTTCATAGAAGGATTAGAGAGTTACATCTCTTAATTCCTATGACCGTGCCAATCCCATAGAAACCAAAATTTCTAAATTTTCTACAGTTTGGATCTTGAATATCTCCAAAGGCCTGTGTTAAAGGCTTGGTCCCTAGTCTGTGGCACTATTGGGAGGTGGTAGAACCTTTAGGATTTAGGACCTAGTGAAAGGAAGTTAGGTCACTGGGAATGTTCCATTGAAGGGAATGTTGCATCCTGGCCATTTCCTGTCTCTTCTTCACTTCTTGACTGCCATGAGGTAAATAGGCCTCTTTTACCACACATTCCACCATGAGGTACCGGGCTTCTACAGTCTCAAAACAACAGGGCCAAATGACCCTGGATTGAAACTGTCCAAATCATGAGCCAGAATAAAAATTTCCTCCTTTTAAATTGATTATCTCAGGCATGACCTTTTAGAGGTGCTCACAGAGACAGTATCACACCTGCAGAGAACTTCCTGGGCAGTATCCCCCACATCACACCCACTGAGTGTAACCCTGTTGTCCCTGGGGATAGCAATATTCACCTAATGCAAAGAAGAATCTGTGCTGCGCAGAGAAATGATAGGCAGGCATCTGTGTGAGAGGCCAGTGGTCGGCCCTGGGATCAGTGACAACCAGAAGACATGGTTCCCAAAAGGCTGCTGGGATCTGGAGTGAAGCCACCAGCAATGGGAGTGGCTCCAGTGGCAGCAGCAAACCTGAGCACAGTCCTGCTGCCAGAGTAGGAATCCTGGTATCACCTGACATCAGTGGCTACAATGGCGCCCACTGCCAGCAGGAGCTGCCTCCAGGCCCTCTTCAGATTTACCTGGAGCTGCCAGCACCCTTCCTTTTGCAAGTGCGCTTTTCCCATCTGGAAATCAAGTTTGGTGCCACCTAAGTGGGTTCCAGCTGCAAGGAATTTGAGGACATCTTCCTCCTTCATTGCAGGATATCAAGGGCTCTGGACACTGAAAATTTTCCTTTAAATGGGGATGAGAAACCAGAACACCCCCAAATGACCCCTCTCTTGGTAGCCCTGACAGGATTTCGGAAAGCCTGGGAAAGTCAAGGGAGAGTCACCTTTGCTGTGTTCCAGCAGATGGAATATTTAAACAGGCTGTTAACAGAGCCTCTGTTAATAACTTACTGTGATTATCTTTGAGACTTTGTTAAATACAGAATGTATAACCACAACAGTGGTAACAGACACAAGGTGTGTAATATAGAAACACGAAGTACAGAGACTTTACTGAATTCATCATGAGTGTAGTAGCCTGTCAATCTGGAGGAAATTATTATATAAACAAAAATAGGAAACACATGACAAAATTATCTTCTGTGAAAGCAAAGTGAAAGCAGTTGAATTTGTATGGTACATATGGTATGCTTCATATGATATGCATATCATATGGTGTGCTTCAGTGCAGAAACACTTTAAAACCTCAACTTAGACTAATCAGTTCATCCTTAGAGTCAAACTGCGGCAACATATTTGTCTGTGGGTCCACAGCCATGGATAACCCTGGAAAAAGATGTGCTGGAGATGTCAATCTTCCTTCCTAGCCCTAAGGAAGGATAAAGTAGATCTTCTGAAATTGACTGGGGTCCCTTAGGCCTAAACCAAGAGCTTAAATTTTAAAGTATTTAAGACATTGAAATCAATGTGAATCAATGTTGTTGCTATTTTTTTCAATAGTTGACTAAAGACAGGTGTATTTATTATTATACATAAATCATGTATCAAAAAGAGTTCCTCTAGAGGCTAATATTCAAAGGCAATTTGATTCAAATTTTAACATAAATTACAAGTAATTTTAAAGTCCAACTTGTCTATTTGGGGGAAGATTTTTCTATTTGGGGAGTTCCAAGTTTAAGTCAAAGATATATACCAGTGTTGAGGCTTTTAAAAATTAGTTGTACTTAGCATTCTTTACCTGTTATTTATCCTGGATAGTCTTTGTTTTGACAACTCAAAGTCAAGCACATAGATTTTTGTTCTTTCTTAGGATTTGCCTTTTTTTTTTTTCAAAAACTTTGTTTTTTTAAAAATTTTACTTTATATGAGATTGAAGATTATGTTTTCCGTATTCATTTTCTTGTGAGTCACCCTGGTTATTTTAACATGGATAGTTACAATAGTCTAAGGGTAGTCTATTTTTATTCTCTTTCCAAATAAAAAGACACTAGGATGCTTCAGATCTAATAAACCTTCTCTCAAATTATATTCTACCATTGTCAATGGTTTATCTTTCTTAGTTTGAGAGAGTAGATATAATTCCTTTAAATAGTCCATTTCTATTCAGATTCGCCTATGGATTTACAGAAATCTTTGATCACCATTCCTTTTTGCAATTGTGACTTCCCATTTTTTGGCATTACTTCTATCTGAAAGTCATTCTTAGCATTTTCTTGGTGAAATATTTCCAACAAGTTTAATTTTTAGAAAAGGCTACATGTAATTTAGCCTGCTTTAAATCTATAGGATGCATGATATCCTTCTCAATAGGTTGGGAGAGCCAGGATTGAATTTCAGCCTATCTATCTACCTACCTACCTACCTACCTATCTATTTAACCACTTTGCTGTTCTTCCCTGAATTAGGGCTTCCTATATATAACTCGTACTGTGAATATTACTTCTAATTAGATTGTTTTCATAGCTATTACATCATACCCAAAGTATGTTGATTTTCAGGAAATATTTATTTGGGATTTTTCTTCTGAATGGATGAAGGACTGAACAATCTTAAATAAAATATATAATCTATTTAAGGAAATATTCACTTTTAAGCTATCATACTTATCAAAATGAGTTGGTTATAAAAGCACCCAATAAAATTATTATTGTAAATTTCCTTCACAATAGGAATCTCGCTTATATCTTTGATGTTTACAGGGAAGCGTTGCCTTGTGTATTAAATGAAGACATTTCCAAAAATTTTCAGCACTTATAAGAATACCTTGTAGTCTGGGATTGCTGAGAAGAAATTATTTACCTCTGAAGAATTCACTTAGTCTAATTTGCAGTTTGTTCTCCTATGCACTTTTGGGTTCATGGTGAAAGATGGGGAAAATGTAAGAAAACATTTCTGAGAACTGAATTCAATTGTAGAAATTCAGGGCACCGTAGCACAAGAAGGACATTTCAGGCAAAAGCGTATTAGGTTAAATAAATAAATACAAAGGGGTTTCACTATAATTACAGATTTTCAAAAAATAGAAAAGTAAATAGCCAGCCTGTTTCTCCCATGTACGTGGTGTGTTCCTTTCCAAACCCACAACACCAGCTTTGCAGACCCTACTGGAAGCATTGCTCCTCCTTCTGGCTCTCCTCTTTACCTGATGTTTTAAATTGTCTTTATAAGAGCATAAGTCTTAGTCTCTGCAGTTAATGACTTTGCAAAACTAGCTTACTGGTTGAGTTTCTCTATGTCTTTGCATTTTTTTCTCTCTGTTCTGTCCTTCAGATAGTAATTGTTCCGAGAATTTGCTATAAATCATTCTTCTCCGATGTCAAGCCTTCGGAAGATAACCATGATATACTGTTGGTGACCTTGCAGAAGATCGGACCAGAATACCCCTTTACTTCTTAACTTTTACTTTTAAGACAAAAGTATTCATGCATTTATTCCAAGGATAATAAAATCTATAGTGTATAGCAACAAGCATAGATGCTTAGCATAATATACAGTGTGAGGGTTTGGATGTGGAATGACCCCCAAACACTCATGTGCTGAAGGCTTGGTTCCCAGTGCTACAGTGTTCAGAGGTGGGATTTTGGAAATGTTTGGATCACGAGGGCTCTGACCTCATCAGTGAATCAATATATTGTTACATTCATAAACTGATGGTATTATTGGAAGGTGGTAGAGACTGTAGGAGCTGCAGCCTTGTTGGAGGAAGTGGGTCTCTGGGGACATGCCCTGAGGGTATTTCTTGTATTGGCCCCTTCCTGCCCTCTCTCTCTCTGCCTTCTGGTTGCTTTGGGGTGAGCAACTTGTTCTACAACCCTTATAATGTTCTGCTACAGTGCAAGTTCACAGCAATAGAGCCATCTGACTTTGGATGAAACCTCTGAGATGGTGAGCCAAAATAAATCTTTCCTCCCTTAAGTTGATTTTCTCAGGTATTCTGTCATAGAGACAAAAAACTAATCAATAAATACAGTGAGGGAGTGAATATATAGATTACATCCAACACTAAAAGTATACATAAAAAAGAATATGTACAATGAAACATGGAAAAATCATGATAATTGGGGCTGAGGATGTACCTAGTGGTAGAGTACTTGCTTAGGACTGTGCACACACTAGGCAAAAGCCCTATCACTGAGCTACATCTACAGACCACCAGCCCTTTTTATTTTACTTTATTTTTTTAAATTTTGAGACAGGGTCTTGATAAATTGCCGAAATTTTGATCTTCCTGTCTCAACCTCCCAAGTAGCTGGGATAACAGGCATGCATCCCAGCACCTGACTTGTGTATTTGTTTTCCTTTTTAAGAAAGTAATTATGGAAGAGAAATAGACATTATAATTTTTAAGTGAGTAGAGACTAAATAAACATATTGCTGAATTTGAGTGAAATCTGTGAAATAATTTCTAAGAAAAAAGTTAAATGACTGTAGCTATATGCCCATGACATAAATTCAGAGGAACACTGCAGAGTGTGGATACTTCTTTGTCTTGCTGACAGTCGCTTTGACCAGACAAAGCATTTGAAAGAATAAAAGCAGTTCCACTAAGAAATAGTAGCTCTTTCACTTTTTTAGTTTTCAGCAACTACATGATCAGTTCTGGAAATTATTAATATACTATATAGTCCTTTGTGAAATGGGCTTTTCCTATTAGAGATTTCTATCCAAAGCCACTTTAAACAAAAGATAACATACCACCACTTAACCACGCACCTATTGGTGATCATACATTTCATTTCTGGGTTTCTACCATTACAGATGAGGGCTGCAATCAACATCTTTGCATTTATGTCCTATACTGGCAATGAAATAGATTTCCAGCAGTGAGTTTACTGAGTTAAAAAAAAAATATATATATATATATAGAGAGAGAGAGAGAGAGAGCATATATTTAGGGATTAGGAGTCTAACTTTGTAATAGAGTGTGTGCTCAGCATGTACAAAGTCCTAAGTTCAACTCCCACCACTACCAGTAAATAAGTAAATAAACATAGAGACATAAAATAGAGATAACATATATAAAAATATGCATATTTTTGCAGTGCTAGGGATTTAATGGAAGTCCTTGTATATCCTATGCAAGTACTCTACCACTGAGTCACATCCTAACCCTAAATTTTTAATAGATGTTATCAAAATACTTTCCCAAAAGTTGTTAACAATTTTCATTTCCAAATACAGTTTCCTCATATCTCCACTAATGCCAAGTTTTAGTACTTACAAATTTTAACCTTACCTGACAGAGTAAAAGGAATCCTATTTTTAAAAAATATCCTGAATTTAACAGGCAATTTACAAGATTATAGGATATAAGGTGAATGTACAAAAATCAATTTTATGTCTTTTTTGTGTGTGTGTATGTGTGGTACTAGGGGTTGAACTCAGGACCTCACACATGCTAGGCAAGTACTCTATCACTGAGTTACATATTGCCAGTCTTCTTTTCATTTTATTTTGATCCAGGCTGGCCTTGAACTTGCAATTCTCCTGCTTCAGCCTTAGGAGAAGTTGGGAATAAGGCCTGTGCCTCCACATCTGTCTAATTTTATGTCTAACACTAGCATTAACTAAGTCAAAACCAAACAGATTATAATGGGATAAAAAGCATGAATTACCTGGAGATAAACTGTGTTAGTCAGGTTTCTGTTGCTATAACAAAAAACCTAGGATAATTAACTTATATAGAGAACAGGTTTATTTTGATTTACAGTTTGGAGATTTTAGTTCATGATTGATTGGCTCATTGTTTTGGGCCTGTGGTGAGACAGCACAGCATGGCAGAAGGGTATGGTGTATCAAAGCCTCTATCTCATGGTGGAAACAAAAGCAGAGAGGTGAGGATTGTGTTTCCACAACCCCCTTTGAGAGCACATCTGCAGTGACCTAAAGACCTTCCACTAGTCCCTGTCTCTTAATGGTTCCATTACCTTCCAATAATGCCTTCCTGGGGACCAAATTTTAACACGGGGGCCTTTGAGGGACAGACATTCAACATCCAAACTATAACATAAATTTAATAAATAAATTTGTGAGAGACCTATACAATGAAAACTATAGAATAATTCTCTTCAAAGTGATCGATAGATCCAGTATAATCCCCAACGAAATATTTACTCAGTGGAGGCCAGATTTAAATCACTGATAGTAATTTTTCATCATCAGATTGTATCAGAATGCTAAACATAGTACCTAAATAGTCCTAGATGTTAGTAGTCAAATATAAATGCTTAACTGTTTGGTACAATGAAAATAAGATGATTATCCAAATACCTAAATTTTTTTCTTAAAAATAGGATAACCCTATGTCTAAGTTAGCTTGGAGCAGTTTTAATTTGTGCCTTTTGTCTTGACCAAATTATTGTTATTACTATTATTATTGAATTGGGGATCAAACTCAGAAGCACTATACTACTGACTTACACTTTCAGCCATATTTATTTTAAATTTAAAATATTCTTTAGGGTCTCACTAAATTGTCAGATTGGCCATGAACTTGGATTCCAGACCCCAGAGTTGTCAGGATTATAGGTATTCACCATTGGATCCTGCTTAACCAAATTATTAATAATGTCACTCTCAAAACTACTTTGATTTGGATGGTAAATTACAAGGTTACCTTACCTAACAGGAACTTTGTGGCTTAGGTTCACAAACTTAAGCCAGAAAATTGAATGAAATTTAATGATTACCTGCTTTTGTATTAAAGTGATATATTCTTGTGTAACATTTCAATTACCTAATTAAATGGTTGTTTTTTTATTACTTTTTTTTTCAGTGCTGGGGATTGAACCCAGGGCCTTGGGTATGCTAGGCAAACACCTTACTATTGAGTGATATCCCCAGCCCTTTATTTTCTTAATGGTATGTTCCTACTATTCCTATTTTTTCTAGTGTTTTAAGTATGAAGAGGTGCTGTATTTTATCAAATGCTTTCTCAGTATCTATTGAAATAATCATGTGCTTCTTAACTTTAAGCCTATTGATGTGATGAATTACATTTATTGATTTCTGGATGTTGAACCAAACTTGCATCCCTGGGATAAAACCCACTTGATCATGGTGCACTATCTTTTAAATACATATTTGTATGCAATTTGCTGGTATTTTGTTAAGGATTTTTGCATCTGTGTTCATCCGGGATATTGGTCTAAAGTTTTCTTTCCTTGATGTGTCTTTGTCTGGTTTTGGTATCAGAGTGATACTAGCCTCATAGAATGAATTTGGAAGGGTTCCCTCCTTTTCTATTTCCTGGAATACTTTGAGAAGTATTGGTATCAGTTCTTCTTTAAAGGTCTTGTAGAATTCAGCTGAGAATTGATCTGGTTCTGGGCTTTTCTTGGTTGTTAGGCTTTTGAGGGCTTCTTCTATTTTGGTGCTTCAAATTGATCTGTTTAGATTGTGTACATCTTCCTGATTCAGTTTGGGAGGATCATATGTCTCTAAAAATTTGTCAGTGTCTTTGATATTTTCTATTTTGTTGGAGTATAGATTTTCAAAGTAGCTTCTAATTATGCTATGTATTTCAATGGTTTGTGTCGTGATCTTTTCTTTTTCATCATGAATTCTAGTAATTTGAGTTTTCTCTCTCCTCTTCATTACTGTGGCTAGGGGTTTATCAATTTTGTTTACTTTTTCAAAGAACCAACTTTTTGTTTTGTCAATTTTTTAAATTGTTCCTCTTGTTTCAATTTCATTGATTTCAGCTCTGATTTTAATTATTTCCTGTTTTCTACTATTTTTGGTGTTGATCTGTTCTTTTTCTTAGGGCTTTGAGATGTAATGTTAGGTCATTTAGTTGTTGACTTTTTATTTTTTTAATGTATGAGTTCAATGCAATGAACTTTCCTCTTAATACTGCTTTCAGAGTGTCCCAGAGATTTTGATATGTTGTGTCATTGTTCTCATTTACCTCTAAGAATTTTTTTATTTCTTCCCTGATGTCTTCTGTTATCATTGCATCATTCAATAGTATATTATTTAGTCTCCAGATATATGAGTAGTTTTTGTTTGTTTTTTTTATCATTCATTTCTAATTGCATTCCATTATGGTCTGATAGGATACAGGGTAGGAGCTCTAGTTTTTTGTATTTACTAATGGCTTCTTTGTGGCATAGCATATGGTCTATTTTGGAGAAGGATCCATGAGCTGCTGAGAAGAAAGTATATTTGCTTGATGATGGATGAAATACTCTGTAAATATCCATTAAGTCTATATCATTGATTGTATTATTTACTTTTATAGTTTCTTTGTTCAGTTTTTGTTTGGAGGATCTAGCCAGTGGTGAGAGCGGTGTGTTAGAGTCCCCCACTATTAATGTGTTTTGGTCTATTTGATTCTTAATATCGAGAAGTGTTTGTTTGATATACATAGATGCTCCATTGTTTGGAGCATAAATGTTTAAAACTGTTATATCTTGCAGTTTTATGCTTCCATTAAGCAATATGAAATGTCCTTCTTTATCATTTATGACTAACTTAGGTTTGAAGTCCACTTTATCTGATATGAGGATGGAGACCTCTGCTTTTTCCTGGATCCATGTGCATGGTATGTTTTTCCCCATCCTTTCACCTTTAGTCTGTGGATGTCTTTTCCTATGAGAGGAGTCTCTTAAAGGCAGCATATTGTTGTTTTTCATCCAATCTGCCAGTCTATGTCTTTTGATTATTGAGTTTAGGCCATTGATGTTCAGGGTTATTATTGTGATATGATTTGTATTCCTGGTCATTTTGGCTTATTTTTGGTTTTTAACTTGACTTGGTTCCTCCTTTGATTGGCTTTTCCTTTAGGGTAGTTCCTCCCTATGCTGACTTGTATTATTGCTTTTCACTTCCCCTCATGAAAATATTTTGCTTAGAATATTCTGTAGGGCAGGCTTTCTATTTGTAAATTCTTTTATCTTTTGTTTATTGTGGAAACATTTTATTTCATTGTCAAATCTAAAGGTTAGTTTTGCTGGGTATAGGATTCTTGGTTGATGTCTGTATTCTTTCAGAGCTTGAAATATATCGTTCCAGGCCCTTCTTGCTTTTAGAGTCTGGGCTGAGAAATCTGCTGATATCTGTATTGGTTTCCCCTTATATGTAAATCTGATGCTTTTCTCTCGCAGTCTTTAAAATCCTATCTTTATTTTGTATGTGAGGTATTTTCATTATAATGTGTCTTGGTGTGGATCTGTTGTAATTTTGTGCACCTGGTGCTCTGTAAGCCTCTTGTATTTGATTTTCCATTTCATTTTTCAGGTTTGGGAAATTTCCTGATATTATTTGGTTGAACAGGTTGTTCATGCCTTTGGTTTGTATCTCTGTGCCTTCCTCAATCCCAATAATTCTTAAATTCGGTCTTTTCATGATATAACATAATTCTTGGAGGTTCCATTCATGACTTCTTAACATCTTCTCAGTTTGTTCAACTTTATTTTCAAGATTAAATATTTTATCTTCATTGTCTGAGATTCTGTCTTCCATGAGATCTATTCTGTTGGTGATGCTTTCTATTGAGTTTTTAATTTGGTTTATCGTTTCTTTCAAGTATTTCTGTTTGTTTGTTTTTTTCAGAATCTTTATCTCTTTATTGAAGTGTTCTTTTGCTTCCTGCATTTGCTCTTTTTACTGTTTACTGGAATGGTTATGCTTTGCCTGCGTTTGCTCTCTTATCTCATCTTTTGCTTCATGGATCATTTTAAGTATGTAGATTCTAAATTATTTTTCTGTCATTTCTACTGCCATGCTGTCATTGGAGTCTACCACAATATCATCTTGGTTTGTTAGGGACATTTTCTTTCCCTGCTTTTTCATACTGTTTCTATATATTCCCCTCTAGCAGTGAAGATCAGAGATACTAAAGTCCCCGCGCCCCCCACCCCGCCCCCCGTGCCTTGCAGGCTTATTATGGTCCTGCAGTTTTCCACTACATCTCCTTTGAAGGGGAAATCAATACCAGTAGCACCCAATATAGATAAAATGCAGCCCTGAACCAGATAGCCCCTATAAAGACTTTAACATTACTGTAATGAACAGGATCAGTTTGATTACTATTTACAGTCTTTCTAGTTGTGAACAAGAGGAAAGGTGTAGGATGTAAGTGAGTAAATAGAGGTACCTGTCAAAGGGCCTCCAGTCTCCTGTGGGTGTCTCAGGAAGGGAGCCACCCTTCCAATGATGATGGCCGTGCTGTCAGGAATAATTGAAAATGCCTGTACAAGCCTCCAAAGAAGTTGGGGAGCCCTAGCAAGGGTGCGCTGAGTCATGGAGGCAGGCACAGTGTCCCTCAGCAGTAGAGGGGCAGGTGGGCAGGCTCAGCTACCAGCCTCCATCCTCAGTGTGGGGGTGGGCTGGGGGGGCTCAGCGCCTGGTCTGCCTGTGGTGGGAGTCTAGCTCAGTGCAGGATTCCAACCCCTATCCTAAAACATAATTCATTTGTTGTTCTCTTTGAGTTTATTCTGCTTGGAATTCACAGGGCTTCTTGAATGTGCAGGTTAAGATTTTTTTAAAAATCAAATTTGGAAAAGTTTTGATAATTATTTCTTCAAATATTCCTTTTGATTCATTCTCAGTCTTCTCTTCCTGTTAGATTTCCATTCTATTTATCTTGATACAGTTGATGTCCCACAGGTTACTCAGTCTTTGCTGCTTTTCTTCATTCTTTTTTTTTTCTGTTCTTAACCTGGATAATCTCAATTGACCTATTTCCAGACTCTTGAGTTACTCTTCTTCCAGTTTAAATCTGCTGTTGAGCCTCTCTAGTAAATTTATTTTCTTTCTTTCTTTCTTTCTTTCTTTCTTTCTTTCTTTCTTTCTTTCTTTCTTTCTTCCTTCCTTCCTTCCTTCCTTCCTTCCTTCCTTCCTTCCTTCCTTCCTTTCCTTCCTTCCTTCCTTCTTTCTTTTTGTACTGGGGATTGAACCCAAGCGCACTTCACTATTGAGTTAAAACCCCAGTCTTATTATTATTATTATTGTTATTATTTGAGACTGGGTTTTACTGAGTTGATGAGGATCTTGCTAAATTGTTGAGGCTGGCTTTGAATTTGTGATCATGATCCCCCTTGCCTCAGTCTCCCAAGTCACTGGGGTAACAGTTGTGTACCACCATGCCTGGCTACAGTAAAATTTTTATTTCAGTTATTGTATTTTTCAACTTTAGAGCATTTATTTATTTGAACCAGGATCTCCCTGTGTTTCCCAGGCTGGCCTCAAACTCCTGAACTCAAGCAATTCTCCTGTCTTAACCTCCAGAGTAACTTGAACTTACAGACATACACCTCTGTACTCAGGTCATTTAATTCATTTTAAAATAACTTCTACCTTTTCATTGATTTTTAATTTGAAGAGACATTATTTTTACATTTTTTCTTAAATTTTCAGCTGCAATTTCCTTTTTTTCTTTGAATATAGTTGTGTAGCTGATTTCAAGGTTAGTTTTTGTTGGTTGTTCTTTTTTACTGTTTTTTCAGTACTGGGACTGAACCCAGTGCACTTTGCAAGCTGGGTAAGCCCTCTACTATTGAGTTCCATCTGCAGGTCTTTCTTATTTTCTTTATAAAAATTTTATTTGGATATAGGGTCTCACAAAATTGCCCAGACTAGTCTTAAATTTTCAATCCTCCTGTGTCAGCCTCCTGAGTGGCTAGGATTGCAGCCATTGCATCTGACTGACTTAAAGTTTTGTTTAGTTTGTCCAATGTCTCTGTTTCATTAGGAACAGTTTTAATTAACTTTTTTCTTGCACATCAATCATACGTTCCTGTTTTTTGCATGTCTTATTATGTTATGTTTTCATTAAAAATATATATTTAAAGTACTACAATGTGACAACTTTGGAAGTCAAATTTCCTCCATCTTCCAAGTGTTTGTTATGCTTACTGTTTATTTGGTGACTTTCTAAACTAATTCTGGAAAGTTCATATTTTTTTTTAAATTTTATGTGTACACTAAAGACTGTGAGTGATTAACTTAGTGGTCAGCTAATTTTTGGCCAGAGATTTATTTAATGGTTTGGGCAGTATCTCTTCTACCCTTTGCTGAAGGCCTCTACTAGTGCATGTGCACCTGTGCTTTGGCACACTTTCAACTCTCAGGCAGTTTTATTATGTATAAAGGAAATTCCTTTTTATTCGGCACATGTTCTGTGTCTCAAATTAAAAACAATGTAAAACCCCTAAAATATTTTTAAACGAAAATTCAACACTGCTTCTCTCTAGTGCTTGCACTGTCTTTGTTTTCTAATTAAAAAAAAAAGAATGACACGTGGGCAGGCATTCCCAGGACCATGTGGCAATGCTTATAAACACCTTCTCTCCACAGTAAAACACTGTTGTTCACAGAAATGTGTCAGGCTTACATCAGAATTAAAATGTAAATAATTGAGCAGGCAGGAATCTTGAACAGACGGTATGCTTAAAGATCATTGTTAGTATAAAATGTGTTAGAGTGAAATTGCACTTCTGACAACACGCTGTAATATGCAGCTTGCCCTCCAACATATGGAGTGGCAATATTTCTAAAAATTTAAAAATATTATGTTGCATTTGATCTCATTTTGTGTACACTCAACAGCGTGGTTAGACATTTAATGTTCTTTAGAATTTGTAAAACTTCTGAACACACTATGAGAAGTATTCATAAAGATGTATTTGATCTCATTTAAGATGAAAAGGTTTTAAGGGAACCTTATGGTTAGAATTTGGTAGCATGGTTTCCATGTTCCTTTTTAGACATCTTGTAACACATCACTTTTTATAGCAAAACATGCCTAAACACCAACTTTTACAGTTCCCTACTTGAGAGACTAAGTGGGAGAATAGTCTTTGGAAAAATGAGGAATACCATGAATACAAGCACCCTATTAAATTATTCTCAATATTTGTGACTTGTGTTTCCCATATCTTATATAATTAGTAATGTCCTATTTGACCAGCACATATTTTAACTGAATCAAAAATTCATTCTAGAAATATGTAATATTAATGTGTACCTGCAAAGATTTCTGAATCTCATTCAAGAGTTTGTGCTATAAGTGAAAACTATCAATAGCTAGTCAGTGAACACCTCACTGGGAAATCAAAAAGTGACTTCAAAATCCTTTTGTATGATAAAGAATAATGAGAGAAGGATGTAGCATTTGTGAAAGAACTTATCTTCTGAGCTATCCCTTTTTTAAATTTCATTTTTATTTTTTACTGATTCTTTTTAGTTACACATAACATTAGGATACATTTTGACATAATCACAAAAGCATGGAATATAATTTGCTCCAATTCAGTCTCCAGCACCTCCCCCTTCCTCTTCCTCCATCCCCCTTCTCTCTTTCCTCCACTCTACTGATCTTTCTGCAATCTGTTTATAGTTTCTGTTAAAAAATTAGTGTCTGTGGATATACTTAATGGTGAGCTTCACTGTGATAGGTTTTTAACTCTGTTCCCTACTGGATACTTGCTTTTCCTGATTTTTACTACAGCAAGTGA
Organism: Sciurus carolinensis; assembly: GCF_902686445.1. NCBI lineage: Eukaryota > Metazoa > Chordata > Mammalia > Rodentia > Sciuridae > Sciurus > Sciurus carolinensis. The sequence continues at coordinate 30,238,809 of NC_062219.1, forward strand.
TGGCACTGTGTGTTGAGCATCTCTGTAAGTGGTTGTGCAAGTTAGTTTTTAGTGTGCTGGTGTGACAGCATGCACAGCTCAGGAATGGTGGAGGGGCACTCGTTTCTAATGCTTGTGATTCACTACGGCATACGAATTCTAAAAAATACCCCTAGTGCTCAGAGTTTTATAAAGACCCACAAGGAAGTTGTCTCTTCAGCCTGTTTACAGTCTTGCTCCCTTCCTACAAGGTTCAGAATCTGTCAGAGACCAGGCTGGGAATTAAATGCCATGCTGTGCTCTTTATTCTTCAGTCTTTTTCCTTAGTCTCTTGATCACCTATTTTCATCTCCTTGAGCCACCAAAACCACCTACTTTGTCCTCCTTGAGTAAAAAAAAAAAAAAAAAAAACTAATAAAAATATCAAGTGATAAACACTGACTTTTCTTGGGCTAATGTCATAGGCTCAGAAAAAATACTTATATATTCCTGAACCACATTGGTGGACATAGTCTAGGCTTATCCTGGGATTTCCTCTGCACAACTTGTACCAGCTAGGCAACACGCAGACCTTAAGGTGTGAACTCCAACTCTGCCTCTGAGCTCCTGGGATCCGGCAGCAGCAGGCATGGTCCTTTCTCAGAGGCCTGAGTCCTGTCAGCTGGGTCTTTCCTCTATAACAAGTCCGATGTTTTCCCTTTTCCCTTTGGGTGGTAGTTGTTTCATGGGTCTCTGTGTTACCTCAGCACTCACCTTTGGCATTTTTAGGTCTTAAGCACCTGACCCAGCACTCATTTATTATATTAAAAGGTCTTAATTTATATGCCTGGAGAAGTTCTGTTTCCTTGACTCGTCCCTGGTGGTACCAATGTGAAGGAACCCTGAAGCTGACTCTGGGACTTCTTGGGGCTAAGAATCCTTCTCTGCCAGGTTGAGAGACCCTTCGCTGAGTCAACACTAACAATGTAGGACACAGATAGGAAGGACCAAGTTTTCCAGCTTCCCTGTTCCACCATCTTCTATTGGCTGAGTCTGACAGGGAACCATATGGCACAGAAGAAATGTGTTTTGCAGAGTCAGTCCCAGCATCACAAAGGGTAGGTTTGAAGCTGGGTCTTGAAAGTGCATATGGGCTCTACAATAGCAGGCAAGTCATGACACTGGAATCATGCTATCATGTTCTCATCTTTGCTTTACAAATTTTTTTTTCTTTTTCACTCTACCTAGCATAGGCCTACTGTTAACACAAAATTATGACTGGGATTGAAAGAAAATAAGAGATAGTTTCTTCTGAGCCAAATATGAGTGACTGTGGCCCGGGAACATGGATTCAAGTTATCCCAAATGATGCGTTCCACCACAGAAGAGGTTACATGGAATTATATAGTCATAGAACAAAAGGAAGTCATAAATCAATTATTTGCCAATTATATTGGTGGGAACATCAGGTAGGTGGGTTACCAGAGAGTGGGGAAATCTCTTGTACAGGTTTCAGGTATCACATTCTTAGCTTTAGGGTTGATGAAGGCTATTGACCTGCTAAGTTAAGCAGTAGCTTCCAAGAGACTTATCTATTAGTTATGAGAAACATTAGGTCAGATATAAAAGTTAAGGTAAATGGCTATAAAAAAGCACATAATAGCTCAAGATAATTTTAGGTTTTCACCTACAGCATTCCATCTCTCCAACATTGCTGTGTTCTAGTCAGTCAAATTCAGACAGTCCCTAGGATCTTTAATGTATGCAGCTTATTCATAGAATTTCAATTCATACTATACATACGCAAGGGATTGGGATATGGTAGCAAATAAAATCCAGATGCTTCCAACTTTTAAATCCCCAGACAGGCAGTAAGCAAAATAATGTAATAAAATGTTCAGGTGTTATTATATGGAAAAATTGCCAGTTTCTACCTAGTGTACTTATCCAAGTATTGGAGTTGGAAGTTTTTTCTGGAAGAGCAAGGTTTAAGTTGAAGCCTGAAGGAGAAATAGGAGTTCATTAGGTAGTGGGAACTAGGATTAGCATGGGTAAGAGAAAAGTGGGACAGTTGTGAATAATGTGAGAGGGAATGAAGAAAGAGTAGATTATTTCAGATAGAGAGAAGGTCACATGAAATGACAATAGTTTCTAGACTTTAAACTCCTTTGGTTATTATTTTGGTTTTGACTTTTTACAATAAAGCAGGGAAAAGGCAAATTTATTTTTATACATTGTTTTTATACATTATTTTTCTTTTTCAGTTTTGTATCTTTGATTGTCAAAAGAACAGATGCAGTCATATTTTAGCTTTGCCTAAAGCATTCAAAATATAAAACATTAAAATAAAGTTTTATAGTTGCTATAAGATACCCTGTTTCTTACTGATTTAAAATGGAGATAGAAAACATTCCATTTAATTTATTTAATATATTTTATGTTCACATATTAAGTGGTAATAGAAATAAAGAGCTGTTCACTAGTTTATACATAAATTTTTCAAACAAATCCTTGAAGATGCGAGATGTGAAACGTTTTTCTACAAATATAATAATAAAATAGCAGGAGTTATTTCACAAGTCTATAGTCAAATCTATAACTGAACAAATAAGCACACATAATAACTAATGAAAAGAAGGATTTTAAAAAGTGATTTAAACTAGTGTAAATAATGAGATGGAAGGAAAGAGAGAAGAAAGAATTAAATAAAAAATATCCATTTTATTTAGCCCAGTATTTTGGACTAAACTCCTTCCCTGGGCCCCATTCGACCAGACTAAAAATCAAAATAGAGTCACTCACACTTAAGTTCCTAATCACCAAGCAGAAACTAAACTGTTTATCTGACTGTTTGAGAAATTAGAATTAGAGCAATAATAGCCAAGTTTTCCAAACAGGCTTAACAATGAAGTTATCTCTGCTTTCTTCCTTACACAAAAGGAGTAACCTGAAATAATCTGTTATCTAATAAGTTATTTTCTTACTGTTCTGTCTTCCTGCATGGTAAAGGAAATAAGAGCATGAAAAGACAACATACAGAATGGGAGAAAATTTTCTTCAACCAGGCTTCTGACAGAAGATTAATATGCTGAATATATAAAGAACTCAAATATTTAACACACACAATAAAACACAATCAATAAATGGGGAAAGGAACAAAATATTTATTTCTCAAAAGAAGAAATGCAAATGGTCAGTAAATATATGAAAAAAATGTTCATCATCTCTAGCAATCAGAGAAACACAAAGCAAAACTATACTGAGATTTCATTTTACTCCATTTAGAATGGCAGCCTTCAAGAATGCAAGTAGGCGATCCAAGATGGCGGACTAGAGGGTGACTGCATCTCCTGTCACTCCAGAACCCAGGATTCAAGAAGGGGAGGCATTGAGAGACTCAGACTAAAATAGAGCCATGGGGTGAGTCTCCCCGACCGGGTGAAGCTTGGCCCAGGCGGCAGGCCCGGATAGGGGCGGCTTCTCAGAGCAGGGCAGGGCAGCTAGAGTCTTCCCCAGGTAGCCCTGCTCCCTCCAGCGGTGGCCTTCTCGGAGCAGGCCCCCCAGTGAGAGCCTTTCTGCACAGAATCAGCTCCAAGTCCCTGAGCCAGCAGCGAGCTTTGGCCCGCAGGCAGCTTCAAGGAACAGGACAGGGCAGCCAGGGACTTCCTCAAGCAGCCCTGCTCCCTCCGGCGGCAGGCTCCTTTCATGGCCAGCTTCTCGGAGCAGACAGCCCAGTGAGAGCTTTTCTGCACAGAGCCAGCTCCAAGCCCTGGAACCAGTAGCAGGCTAGGGGCAGCTTTCTTTGGAAGCACTGCATTATAAGTTCCTCCAAGACTTCAGGCTACTAAAGGCTGGGAGGTGATATACTGGAAATCTACAGGGACACTATAAGCCAATAGAGGAAATCTGCAATATCTCAGAGTCCCACTGACATCTGACCAATATGAGAAAACAAGGGAAGAAAAGGTCCCAAACAAACCTAGATACTATAACAATAAAACCCAATGACAGCACAGTAGAAGAAATGTCAGAAAGGGAGTTCAGAATGTACATAATTAAAACAATCAGGGAAGCAAATGAGGAGATGAAAGAGCAAATACAGGCATTGAAGGAGGAGATGAAGGAGCAAATGCAGGCATTAAATGATTGCACCAATCAACAGTTAAAAGAGCAAATACGGGAAGCAAGAGAACATTTCAATAAAGAGTTAGAGATACTGGAAAAAAAAAAAAAAAAAACAGACATCCTTGAAATGAAGGAAACAATAAACCAAGTTAAAAACTCCATAGAAAGCATAACCAATAGGATAGAACACCTGGAAGACAGAACCTCAGACATTGAAGACAAAATATTTAATCTTGAAAAAAAAGTTGACCAAACAGAGAAGATGGTAAGAAATCATGAACAGAATCTACAAGAATTATGGGATATCATGAAAAGACCAAATTTAAGAATTATTGAGATTGAGGAAGGCTTAGAGAAACAAACCAAAGGAATGAACAATCTATTCAATGAAATAATATCAGAAAATTTCCCAAATCTGAAGAATGAAATGGAAAACAAAGTACAAGAGGCTTATAGGACTCCAAATATACAAAATTACAACAGACCCACACCAAGGCACATTATTATGAAAATACCTAACATACAAAATAAAGACAGAATTTTAAAGGCCGCGAGAGAAAAGAATCAAATTACATTCAGGGGGAAACCAAAAAGAATATCAGCAGATTTTTCAAGGGCCTGGAACAACATTTACCAAGCCCTGAAAGAAAACAGATGCCAACCAAGAATCTTATACCCAGCAAAACTTACTTTCAGATTTGATGACGAAATAAGATCCTCCCATGATAAACAAAAGCTAAAGGAATTTACAAAAAGAAAGCCGGTATTACAGAACATTCACAGCAAAATATTCCATAAGGAAGAGATGAAAAACAACGATGCAAATCAGCAACGGGAGGAACTAGCCTAAAGGAATAGCCAAATAAAGGAGAAACCAAATCATGTCAAAAACCAAAAATGAGTCAAATGACTGGGAATACAAATCATATCACAATAATAACCCTGAATGTTAATGGCCTGATTGGATTAAAAAGAAAATTCCAACAATATGCTGCCTGCAAGAGACTCATCTCATAGAAAGAGATACACATAGACTAAAGGTGAAAGGATGGGAAAAAACATACCATGCACACGGACACAGCAAAAAAGCTGGAGTATCCATCCTCATTCCAGATAATGTGAACTTCAAGCCAAAACTAGTCAGAAGGGATAAAGAAGGACATTACATACTGCTTAAGGGAAGCATAAATCAGCAAGACATAACAATCATAAATATCTATGCCCCGAACATTGGCTCATCCATGTACGTCAAACAAATCCTTCTTAATTCCAGAAATCAAATAGACCACAACACAATAATACTAGGCGATTTTAACACACCTCTCTCACCACTGGATAGATCCTCCAACAAAAATTGAATAAAGAAACCATAGATCTCAATAACACAATCAACAATTTAGACTTAACAGACATATATAGAATATACCATCCAACAAAGAACGAATACATTTTCTTCTCAGCAGCACATGGATCCTTCTCTAAAATAGACCATATTTTATGCCACAAAGCTACTGTTAGCAGATACAAGAAGATAGAGATACTACCTTGTATTCTATCAGATCATAATGAATTGAAATGAGAAATAAATGACAGAATAAAAAACAGAAACTTCTCCAATATCTGGAGATTAAATACTACACTATTATATGATGAATAACATATAATAACAGATAACAGAAGACATCAGGAGGGAAATAAAAAAATTCTTAGGAGTAAACGAGAACCAAGACACATCATATCAAAATCTCTGTGACACTATGAAAGCAGTACTTAGAGGAAGATTTATTTCATGGGGCGCATTCAACAAAAGAAGTAGAAATCAACAAATAAATGACTTAACACTACAGCTCAAAGCCCTAGAAAAAGAAGAGCAGACCAACACCAAAAGTAGTAGAAGACAGGAAATAGTTAAACTCAAAGCCAAAATCAACGAAATTGAAACAAAAGAAACAATTGGAAAAATTAACAAAATAAGTAGTTGGTTCTTTGAAAAAATAAACAAAATTGATAAACCCTTAGCCACACTAAGAAAGAGAAAGAGGGAGAAAACTCAAATTACTAAAATTCGGAATGAACAAGGAAATATCACAACAGACACGAGTGAAATACAAAACATAAATAGAAGTTATTTTGAAAATCTATACTCCACCAAAGCAGAAAACCTCGAAGACATCAACAAGTTTCTAGAGACATGTGAATTACCTAAACTGAACGAGGAGGATATACACAACTTAAATAAATCAATTTCAAGCAATGAAATAGAAGAGGTCATCAAAAGCCTACCAACAAAGAAAAGTCCGGGACCAGACGGGTTCTCAGCCGAGTTCTACAAAACCTTTAAAGAAGAGCTCATTCCAATACTCCTCAAAGTATTCCATGAAATAGAAGAGGAGGAAACCCTCCCAAACTCATTCTATGAAGCCAATATCACCCTGATACCTAAACCAGACAGAGACACATTGAGGAAAGAAAATTTCAGACCAATATCCTTAATGAACATTGACACAAAAATTCTCAACAATATTTTAGCAAATCGCATCCAAAAACATATTAAAAAGATAGTGCACCATGATCAAGTGGGTTTTATCCCAGGGATGAAAGGTTGGTTCAACATCCGGAAATCAATAAATGTCATTCACCATATCAACAGACTTAATGTTAAGAATCACATGATTATTTCAATAGATGCAGAAAAAGCATTTGATAAAATACAGCATCCCTTCATGCTCAAAACACTAGAAAAAATTGGGGTACTGGGAACATTCCTTAACATTGTAAAGGCCATCTATGCTAAGCCCAAGGTCAATATCATTCTAAATGGTGAAAAACTGAAAGCATTCCCCCTAAAAACTGGAACAAGGCAGGGATGCCCTCTTTCACCAATTCTATTCACATCATCCTTGAAACTCTAGCCAGAGCAATTAGATAAACCAAAGAAATTAAAGGGATACAAATTGGAAAAGAAGAACTCAAACTATCCCTGTTTGCTGATGACATGATTATATATTTAGAGGAACCTGGAAATTCCACCAGAAAACATTTAGAACTCATAAGTGAATTCAGTAAAGTAGCAGGTTACAAGATCAATGATCATAAATCCAATGCATTTTTATACATAAGTGATGAATCTTCAGAAAGAGAAATTAGGAAAACTACCCCATTCACAATAGCATCGAAAAAAATAAAATACTTGGGAATCAATCTCACAAAAGAGGTGAAAGACCTCTAAAATGAGAACTACAGAACACTAGAAAGAAATTAAAGAAAACCTTAGAAGATGGAAAGATCTCCCATGGTCTTGGATAGGCAGAATTAATATTGTCAAAATGGCCATACTACCTAAAGTGCTATACAGATTCAATGCAATTCCAATTAAAATCCTAATGATGTACCTTACAGAAATAGAGCAAGCAATTATGAAATTCATCTGGAAGAATGAAAAACCCAGAATAGCTAAAGCAATCCTGGGCAGAAAGAGTGAAGCAGGGGGTATCACAATACCAGATCTTCAACTCTACTACAAAGCAATAGTAACAAAAATGGCATGGTATTGGTACCAAAATAGAAAGGTGGGTCAATGGTACAGAATAGAGGACATGGACACAAACCCAAATAAATACAATTTTCTCATACTAGACAAAGGGTCCAACAATATGCAATGGAGAAAAGATAGCCTCTTCAACAAATGGTGCTGGGAAAACTGGAAAACCATATGCAATAGAATGAAATTAAACCCCTATCTCTCACCCTACACAAAACTCAACTCAAAATGGATCAAGGACCTCGGAATCAGACCAGAGATCCTGCATCTTATAGAAGAAAAAGTAGGTCCAAATCTTCAACTTGTTGGCTTAGGATCAGATTTCCTTAACAGGACTCTCATAGCACAAGAAATAAAAGCAAAAATCAACAACTGGGATAGATTCAAACTAAAAAGCTTTCTCTCAGCAAAGGAAACTATTAGCAATGTGAAGAGAGAGCCTACAGAGTGGGAGAATATCTTTGCCACTCATACTTCAGATAGAGCGCTAATTTCCAGAATCTATAAAGAACACAAAATCTCTACACCAAGAATACAAATAATCCAATCAACAAACGGGCTAAGGAAATGAACAGACACTTCACAGAAGATGTACAAGCAATCAACAGATATATGAAAAAATGTTCAACATCTCTAATAATAAGAGAAATGCAAATCAAAACTTCACTAAGATTCCATCTCACCCCAATTAGAATGGCAATTATCAAGAACACAAGCAACAATAGGTGTTGGCGAGGATGTGGGGAAAAAGGTACACTCATACATTGCTGGTGGGGCTGCAAATTAGTGCAGCCACTCTGGAAAGCAGTGTGGAGATTCCTCAGAAAACTTGGAATGGAACCACCATTTGACCCAGCTATCCCATTCCTTGGTCTATACCCAAAGGACTTAAAATCAGCATACTACAGTGATGCAGCCATATCAATGTTTACAGCCACTCAATTCACAATAACTAGACTGTGGAACCAACCTAGATGTCCTTCAGTTGATGAATGGATAAAGAAACTGTGGCATATATATATATACAATGGAATATTACTCCACCACAAAGAATGATAAAACTATGGCATTTGCAGGCAAATGGATGAAATAGGAGAATATCATGCTAGGTGAGATAAGCCAATCTCAAAAAACTAAAGGACAAATGATAAGCGGATGAGGATATATAATGGAGGGTAGGAGGGGTTAGCATTTGGGTTAGGGTTAGGTTTAGGGTTAGGGTTAAGGAGGGTGGTAAGAATGGAGGAAGGAAGGACTGTATAGAGGGAAAAGAGGGGTGGGAGGGGTGGGAGGAAGGGAAAAATAACAGAATGAATCAAACAACATTACCCTATGTAAATTTATGATTACAGAAATGGTATACCTTGACTCCATGTACAAATAGAGAAACAACATGTATCCCATTTGTTTACAATAAAAAAAAGAATACAAGTAACAATAACTACTGACCAGGATGTTAGGAAAAATGTATACTCAGACACTATTGGTGGGACTGCAAATTGATAACAACCATTCTTCAAAAGAGTAGGAATGGAATCACCATATGACCAAGCTATTCCACTACTTGTATTTATTCAAAAGAACTAAAATCAGCACATTATACTGATACATGCATACCAATTTTTGTTTGTTTGTTTGTTTTGTTTTTTGTGGTGCTAGGGATTGAACCCAGGAACTTGTGCTTGCAAAGTAAGCACTCTACCAATCGAGCTATCTCTCCAGGCCCATACCAATGTTTTTAATAGCACAATTCACAATAGCCAAGTTATGGAACCAAACAAGGTGCACCTCTATAACTAATGGACAAAGAAAATGTATAAACAATGGAGTTTTACTCAGCTATAAAGAAGAATTAAATTATGTGATTTGCTGCTAAATGAATGGAACAGGAGAATATCATGCTAAGTGAAATAAACCAGATATAGAAAGTCAAGAGTCGAATGTTTCCTCTCATATGCATAAGCTAGAGAGAAATAAGGAATTTTTAAAAAGGAGGATCTCATGAAAATAGAAGGGAGAACAGTGGAGTAGAGGAAGGCGATTAAGAGAGTAGGGAGGAGGGATGGAGAAGAAGAGGAACTGCAGAATGAAACTGACCAAATTTTGCCATGTGCATGCATGACTGTATCACAATGAATTCCACTTTTATGTATAACTATAATTCATCAATTAAGAATAAATTAACAAAAGGAAGAGTAACAGTGTAGAAGAAAACGATGGGGAGGGTAGAAAGGAAGGAAGGGGATAGTACTTGGAATTGAAACCAAACAAATTGTATGCATTGATGTATGTCAAATCAAACCTCACAATTTTGTAAAACTATAATACATTAATAAAAAATAAAAAAGAAATAAACTAAAATAAATTGTTAACTAAGATTATTTTCTTGTAGTTCTTTCTGTTCTACCTGCAAGAAAAGTAAGTAACTTTGAAATGATCAGTTAGATCTTATTTTTTGTTTTGCTTTCTTCAAATCCTTTCCTATTTATAAAACCAACCTTTTACTTGGTTCAATGGAACACTGATTCTATCTTAGGGAATGAAGTATTGCTTGATTCCAGAATCCAAAATAAAGTCAATTAAGATCATTAACCTAAATTATTACAGTTTTGTCCTTTGACATATTGAAGGAAGGAAGGAAGGGAAAACGACTTCTATTCCTGCCACATAGTATCATGGTAAAGTCAAGCCAAGGTCAAGCACAAGTGAGAAAAGTCAGGTGAAGAATAGTTAATTATCCATTTACAAAGTAAAAATAGAGATCCTAATTTAGTATAATTAAAAAAAAAGTAGGTCCCAGGAATAATAAAGAATCCTGACCAATATCTCAGATAATCTAATTAATACTCTTGTTTGGTTTCTGCATGGTTGCATCTGGTCTCTTGGGTAGGGATGCTTTGGTTGAATTAATTATAAAAATATAGCTTTTTAGGACTGGATTTCCTAATTTTAAAAAATGATCCTACCTTGGAATTGTTTAGTTGGATTTCAAAGGAACAGCTTCTTATGTGAAACTAAAGATAAAGTACTTTAAAGAATGCATAAAAAACTCACCTTTACTCACAGTTAAAGGCTGTTGAACAGAGCCAATGGTTTCTACAAGTAAATTTCTCACATACTATATTCACAAATAACTAGAGCCTGTGGAGCAAGAAAATAAAGGGATATTGGGAATGGTGAGGAGATGAATATAATTTCTGTAAGTATATTTAAGAGATTGTCCTCACTTCCCACTAGTATACAAAATTTAGGCAAGGGAGAATTATATTCCCAACTTCATTTAAGAATGAGTCAAGACAATATGTAGAATTGCAATGTAAAAATAATGATGATGGCCAAAGTAAATAAGAGAGTTCTTAAGCTCTACTAATTTTTCAAGCAAGATGACAGTCTATGTCTTGTGTCTTCCTATTCATGTCATCTAAATCTAAAAAAAAAAAAAAACTCATTAGACAATTTTTTTGCCTACACTTTAAAACAAAGCTCATTTTTTTTTCATTTTGTGGCTAATGTGTTCCTATTATCAAGACTGCGCATGCTTTTAACACCCACCCTCAGCATATTATTTTTATTGTTGTTGAGGTCTGAGTGACAAGTACATTGATACAACTGAATCATCCTTCTGCAGGCATGTCTTTGTTATCAGATTGGTTTTCAAGTAGATTTATACATTTAAAAAGTGTGTCCGTTGAACAAGATTAGTCTTTGTATGGACATGACATTTGTCCCAGCAATGGGTGATAGAACTTTATAATCTGGATGTGTGAACCCAAGTAGACAGTAAGCTGACATATTGCTAAGCTGTTCTTTTCTTCCTGGTTATCAGAGTAAGCCAAGAAAATGGAGCTGGAAAGGTGTTGTCATGAAAGTTTATTGGATTAGGTCCAAGTTTCCACCCTCCCATGATGCCAGGATTTTCCAACAACCAAACCAAGTTAGGTCTTGCCTTAATATATAGAGAATTCAGACAAAATGACAACTGAGAGATGCAGTAAAGAAGCAAGTAGAATTTGATGTGTTCTTGGATTTCTATGGTCAGCCTAAAAAGCCTTTCAAAGAGAATGATAGAAAACTAAAATGTGGCTGCGGGTGTATAAGCATTTGCCAGTTTGATCCCCAACACCAAAGGGAAAAAAAAGAAAAAGTAAAAGAAAAGAGAAGTTGGAAAAATGCAGTCTATCAGTGTGTACAGTATGTAACTTCAGAAAAAGAAGCAAATGCCACATGCTAGATAAAAGATCATATTGAAATATGTTCCCTAATCGAGATATTTGTAAATACATATGAATAACATAGTGAACATCTAAAGTCTTATTGCTGGGCAAATGCGAACAACCACAATTTAAAGAACCTTTCTGAGGGACATAAAGAGTTTTGTGGACATTTAAAAGCCTTAGGATCACTTTCTACGTATAGTAGTACAAACAACTCTAGACATGTTTATTGGCTTCTAAGGAATTGGAATGAAGTACATCTTTCCTCAGTTAAACAGCATAGGAGGGATTTAGGGAGACAGAATGAAATTATTCAACTTAGAACCAGGATGGACTTAACCAGGACTCTGGAGACTAGCACATCTTCTTCTTGAAACAGTGAATGTTCTTTACTGGTAGATGGATGTACGGACATGGAAAGTGCCCAGATTTCACTTACTTTTTTAGAAAGGCAGTCCCTTTTGCTTAGTGGAGAAGTAAGGCAGAGAAGGAGAAGGAGAAGGAGAATTAGAAGAAAAGATTTTTTAAAAAGAAAGAAAACTGTGTGTAAACTCTCCAGGCCTTTTGGAGATTCTCTTCCTCAGCTTTGGACCAGTCCTCTCATGATCTTTTCCACCCATTTCTCCAGTTTCTGTTTCCTCTCGCCACCTGCTACATATGTCATTGTCATAAATTACACGCAAACAATGGCTGGGGATTTAGCCCACATTTTTGTCTTCTCTCTCCTAGATTGCTATAATCTCAAGTCACTGGATGCCTGACTATTTTTAATACCAAGCATGGGTGTTTTTTATTTATTTGATTTTTGTTTTTTGCAGCACTGGGGATCAAATACAGGGCCTTGCACATTCTAGGCAAGTGCTCTACTATAAATTATATCCCAGTCCAGCACTGGATATATTTAACCATCATCTCTATTGGCTTTGGAAGAACTAGTCAGTATTCCTTTGAGCAGTGAAAGTAGAAACTTAAATTTTCAGACCTAGTGAAGGACCCTAAGTATGTACTTTCTGCTTTTATATTCAAAGATCACATTCACTATGATTCAAGAAGAATGGCAATGAATCGAATTTTTCTTTCTTTCTTCCTAATGATTGATTGATGGATTGTGGTGGTGGAGATTGAACCCAAGGCTATGCATATGCGAGGTAAGTGCTAGAACACTGAACCACATCTTTAGTCCTCATTATTCTAATTTTTATAAAAAATCATAAATGGCCCACATTAATATTATTCAGAGGACATTTACCAAAAGTTTCATTGTTGAGCTGTGGTTTTTCACATAAGCGTGAACTTCTGAGTTAAATATCTACTCCTTAAAACTTCCAGACAATTAATGTGTTGGGTAACATGGGAAAGAGTGGGCACTACAGAATTTCACAACATGAATTTTCCAGTTAGAAAATCAAGTCCTTGTTACACTAGCCTTCCTGAGTTATTTCAGTATAAATTTTAATAGGATGGAATAAAAAAGATCTTTTGTGATTATTCATGTGCTCCTAGGAGGCAGTTTTCAGATTTGTGGGTAGTGATAAAAGGAAATCCCACCAAAAGCAGTTTCTCAACTTTTATTCCTTGTCATACAAATGATCGTGATTAATAGTATTTGCCATTGATTTATCTATCATTAGCATTTTTATGAATTATGAGAGTCTGCAAGCATGAAGCTCTTACATGGTGGTATTTACTAACGTCGCCTGTGAAAATATTTTGGGAGTGATACTAACTCTGGTTACCTAGAGCTACATAATGCATCACTTCTGGAACTTAGTGACTTAAAATAGGGACACCATTTATATTTGTTCATAAGCCTATAATGTGGATAGGATTAGTGAGAACAGATTGTCTCTATTCTGCTCAGCATCAGCTGGGGCGTCTGGTAGGCTGGTGTTGAGATCATCGGCAGCCTTGTTCACACCCGTGTCTGGTCGTGGGTGCTGGCTGTCATCTGGGACTTCACCTAATGCACTGCTGGAACACTACATATGGCCTTTTCTTGTGACTGTTTTGTTTCCTCACAATATGGTTCTTAGAGTGAGCATCCCAAGAGGATGGGGTGGAAGCAGTATCCCCTTTTATGACTCTATTGTTGGATATGAAATGGTCCCTGTTTGTGGAGTTATTGGGAAAAGGTGGAACCTTCAAGAGCTGAGGACTAATGGCAGAAAGTTAAGTCACTGGGACGTATAACTTTGAAGGGGATAGTAGGACCACAACTCTTTTTGCCTTCTGGCCACCTTGAGTGGAACAGACATTCTGTGTTATGATGTACCTTGCCACCATGGGCCCAAACAAGAGCCCAACTAACCATGCACCAAAACCTTCAAAATAACCTTTCTTCTTTTTCAGTTGACTTATCTTAGGTATTTGTTTCATCAGCAGAAAGTTAACTAACACAATGGCTTAACCTTAGCAGGCACACAATATTGCTACCACAATAGTCACAGATACACCCAGTTTTAAGGGAAGGAAATATGTCTCTTTGTAGGACAGTTCTCATTTCTAAGTGGAGAAGTGTTAGCATTACATGGTAAGAGCATGTTGGGTGGGATATACAGATGTGGACATCTTAGGAAAATATAATCTACCACAATGGTAATGGGAAATTCATAGGATTTCTTGTCCCTCGGCATTCTATTGGAAAGGGCTAATGCCTATTCTACTTAAATAAAGGCAAACTTGGCTATAAACCTTCCAGTTTTGTCAATGTAATTATGTGTCTGAATGGCTGGGATTTCAGGCACATGACACCATGCCTAGCAAAAGTTAATTCTTGCCTAATTAAACTGTAACTTAGAATCACAAGTCCAAGATACAAGAACAGTAGAAAGAAAACAAACAAACAAAAAAAGATGACTAATCACAGTGACCCTTTCCTGAGAGAAATAGATATTAGGAGCCAGGTCTTCTAAATGATCCTTGGTCAAATAACATAAAAGTGACGAGTATCATGTGTCCTCTTTTCAATGCAAATCTGTTTTGTGGGGGCATACACTGCAAAAACGTATGGTTCGACATACAGGAAACACTGTTGTGTGACTAATCCATACCCTAATTCTCAGGATGAATGATACTTCCAACCATATACAAATATTGAGGTGAAGAGGAAAGAATGCTTTCTTTCTACTTTTCCCATTTTCTTATTGTACTTCTTAAGAAAATCTAATAAAAAACCTTATGTGGCTTAAATTATTTAACTCTTGTCTTTTCAGTTTTTCTAGATTTAGGTTCTCAACAATGCACTGGTGGTATAGCCCATCTTCTCCTTTTCAAAGAAACAGAGCATGACAGGACAAGGAAGGGAAATTCCTGAAACAGTCCGCTGTTCTAAATGGCTTCTAATGAGAGCCTCTTTTACCTTTTTAAACTCTGCCTTTTATCTTGAATCATTTTATCTGTTCTAAATTTGATTTGCAAATTTTCTTTGCTTTGACTTTTCCCTTGGGATTTAAAAACACTTTGCCCTTTGATTTGTCATTAATATTCTCTTGATGCCTTGGAGCATTTTGTACTGTGGATACACTTCTTTCCCACGGCTAAAGGGCTCTATGGGTCTCTAAGTCATACATACACAGGAAGTGTTCAAGATGCAACTCAGAAATGGAAAGTTAACAGATGATAGGAAAAGTCATGTGTACACCAACAAGGGATGTCCAGAAAGCCTGAGTTCAGACCAGGTTGGACCTGGAAAAATAAATATTTCATATATTTGCTAAACTATCCTCAGTCAGCTTAAAGAATACTATGTTCGGAAAGGATGGTTCTTTTCAAACTCGGTGGGAACTGCTGTATTAAAGATTTCCAGACTCTAGTTGGCATGCACCTAAAGCCCCAGGCGGGAGGATCAACTGAGTCCAGGAGTTTGATTCCAACCTGGACAATATACAACATAGAGATATCCTATATAAAAAAATAATTTGATACTAGTGATTGAACTCGGGGACACTAAGCTGCTGAGGCTGGTCTCAAACTTGTGATCCTCCTCCCTCAGTCTCTGGAGTTGCTGGGATTATAGGTGTGTACCACAGTGCCCAGAAAAATTTTTAAATTAATTAAAAATGTAAAAAAAAAAGATTTCTGGATGGATTGGCTATATCTAGGAATATTGGGAGCTATACTCTGATTTCTTTAGCAGTGTCGACAGGCCAAAAGTTCCTTTAAAAAGTCCCGCACTTGCCTGGTACAGAGGCTGATGTGAAGGGTTGGGTAGTAGGATGGTTCGGTATTACCTGGGCAGGCAGGGAGAGCAGTGAGGGAGGGCCACTGTCACATGCTGCCTCACGGAGCTGAGAAAACTATGGAGAACCATCAGCCCTCCCAAGAAACCAGATGTGCTAATCGGGTTGGACCAAATGGCTTGATGGCAAGATGGGGAGACATTCTGACAGCTGAAGGGACTGGTGGTGACATCAGCGCTGGCACCCAGCCAGAAGCCAATGCTTCTCTGCAGTGGAAATTGGGACACTGATGGGGAACTTTCCCCATCATTGGAGCACTTTCCATGCGTTGGATGCTTCTCTGGATGCTTCCATGCATCAAGCCCCTTAAATCCTCATTACTCTTTAAGGGGACTCAGTCTCTATCCTATGCTGTGACAACTAAGGCCCTGAGCAGTGAAACAATTCGTCCAAGATTACACCCTTGGCCTTTTTGCAAAGTGGCTTGTAACCACAATAGTAAATGGCCCAGTGTCTGACATGCCTCCTTCTCTGTCACCAAACTATAAGAGTTATAGAAGCTTCTCACCACTCATGCCAGTAGCAGAAACTCTCTGCCCTCAGATTGACTGAATATTTATTAGGCTTCAGTGAAAGGGACTTTTAAGGAAAGATAGCAGCTTTCTTGATACACAATTAACGTATCACATAAATCCCCAGTTAAGTGTGCAACTTTTTTTCTTTTATTAGAGCTTTATAGTAGGGATTGGGTTCATCCTGAAGAACTCAGATGTGCATGGAAATTGATTGAGAGTACAGTTTTTAAAGCAGTGTTTGGTATATTGACAAAGTTGTGCAATTGTTACTACAATTGCTACCACCATTTTGGAATAGTTCCTTACCCCAAAAGAAAGCTCTGCTCATTAGCTGTCACTGCGCATTTCTTCCACCACCCCAACCCTAGGCAACTACAAATGTGCTCTCTCTACACATAAATGGAATTATAAAATGTGTTTTTTGGTTGGTTTTCTTCACTTATTGTAGTATTTTCACTTTATTCATATTGTAACTTATTATCAGTACTTTATTCCATTTCACTGCCAAAAAATATTCTACTGTACAGATATCCTACATTTTATTTATCTGTTCATCTGTTAATGGACATATAAGACCTACTTTTTTTTACTATTATGGATAATGCTGCTATGAACATTCATGTACAAGTTTTGTGTGGACACATTTTTAGTTCTTTGGGGTCTATATAGAAAAGACTTTTTTAATCTAGAAATTTCTACTAACAGTCTCTATTTCTATACCATTCACTTTTTCTTTTCTCAGTTCCTTTTTTCAGAATTCTGATCACACTGCTGTTTCCAAAGTTATGTACTTCTTATGTTTTACAAAACATACTTATTTTACATGTTATAGTATAGTTAACAGTCATTCAACAAAAGTTATTTTATGTAGTCCAGTTTTGTACCACCCACTATCTTGGGTGCTGGAGAGAGAAGATAAACTAAAGCGGGTACCTGCCTTGAAGTAACTCAGATCTAGTTTCTAGTTGGGAGGTGGATAGGGGTAGAAGCAAACATGGGCAATTAAAATATGTGTTACAACCCAGACAGAGGGTGTTCTGAGGGCACAGAGGAGCAGTGTTTATTTTTTCAGTCAGGAGTATATTTCAGCATATGTGATGCTAGTGGGGCTCCCTGAGCATGGAGGTAGAAGGACTTTCAAGGCTGAAGGCATAGCAAGCGCTAATGCCCTGGGGCAGGAAGAGCATGGCTGAACTAGAGACCATGAAAGTAGGAGCTGTGGCATAGTGTGCTTCCAGAGGGGTTGGTACAGTCGTGGCAGGTAAGGTGGGGAATCAGGCAGCCATGGAAATCACAATGGAATTCCTTTGAATTTCTAACGGTTTGGACTTAAACTCTTTCCATTGAAAGATTCTACACTGGAGGATTAATTATTACTAGAGCATTTAGAACAACATGAACTTTTGAAAAAGTGAAACTTGTAAAAGACTTCTGAAATAGCTTTATTATTATATTTCTTGACAAAGTGCTTGACAGCCGGAGAGCCTGAGATCAGGGATTGAAAGACTCTCCCACAGAAGTTTTTGCCCAGGTGTTATTGTTTTGCTGGTATTCCCCATGGAGTGGTTCAGAGAACTCTTGAGTTCTGTTTTGTTCTTGCAGGGGATCACTCTGCTCTATAAAGTTCATGACCCCACCATTAGCTTTCCAAGGTTTTGATACATTCTACAGTAAGTTCTATAATACCACCCAGAAATTTTAAATCACCCATGGAATCTTCTTTGAAGATCTGTTCAGTGTTCCTGAAAGACCTCCTTGTTTGTTTAGTAATGCTTATCAGGATTTCTGTCAAACAGGGAATCCCTGGATGGCTTCACTTCCTTAGGGTTCAGAGCTTTGCCTTTATGTAAGGTTCTGTTTACAGAATCTTGCCAACTTTTACTCAGATTTCAGACCTCAAAAAGAGAAAGGAGGAAAGGAATTAGGAAAAAGAAAAAAAATGAATAATATCTCAGGAAAGTCAGGGGAAATTACATAGAGGAAGGTAAAAATATTATTTTGGGACATGTGTGGTGGCACACACCTGTCTTCCCAACTATTCCGGAGGCTGAGACAGGAGGATTGCAAGTTTGAGGCCAGCCTGAACAACTTAAGGAGACCCTAACTCAAAATTAAAAATAAAAAGGACTGGGGATGGAGCTCAGTGGTAAAGTGCCCTTGAGTTCAAACTCCAGTAACAAAACCAAAACAGAACAAAAGAAAGAAAGAGCTAAAAATAGAAACAGAAAGAAAACAGTCTGTACTCTGGTAGCTATTTATGTATTTCTTAATGAATTTTAACAGGAATGTATCAAAGTCCTAATTTTTTATTTATATCTTTAGAACAGGACAATACAAGGGCATAAAGGAAATATTTGAAATGCAGACTTCATTCATATGTCTATACATATCAGACATACATATATATTTTTTCATATCTGTGTTGGTCAGTCTTTTGTTGCTGTGATAAAATACCTGAGATAAACAACTTAAAATGAGAAAAGATTTATTTTAACTTATAGTTTCAGGGTTTCAGTCCATGGTCATGTGGCCACATCACTGGGCCTTTGATGAGGTAGAACATCATGGAAAGTGAGTGGCAGAGCAAAGTTGCTCACCTCATGACTGGAGAGAAAGGGAGAGAGGAAGCAGGGGAGGGTAAGGGATATCACTCAAAGATATGCTTCTAGTGACCTACTTCTTCCAATGAGGTGCCATCTTCTAAAGTTTCCACCACTTCCTAATAGCCTATTACATTAAATTACGATTAATCCATAGATGAGGTTAGAGCTCCCATGATCTGATTACCTTCCAAAGTTCCCAACTCTGAACTCTGCTGCACTAGGATTAAGCATTTCATAGATGAACTTCTAGGGGGTGTTACAGAAAAAGTTATGGCAATATCTAAGTCATAAAAATTCCAAAAAGAATTTTTTTGCATTTTTCTTTAGTTTTTAAAAATTCAGGTATAATTCATGGAAGGTGCATAAATATTAAATGTACAACATAATAAAATTTAATGCATGTATAAAAACTTGTGATTCATGCAAGTCAATATACAGAAATTTCCACTCTCTCATACAACTCCCTTTAGTTCTTTCTCCCCCAGCCTCATTGACACTCATCTCAGAAGTAAACATTAGCCTGTCTTCTGTAAAATGTCTTGCCTGTTCTAAAATTCATCTATATGGAATAAAAGCAGACTCTTTAGGTGTGGCTTCTTCTTTCTCACTATGTCTGTGAGACTCATCTATGTTGCTGTATGTATATATCTGCAATATCTTCCCAGATAATGTGAATCCTCCAACTTGATTCTTTTCTCAGATTATCTTGACTATTCTAGGAGCTTTGCATTCCTGTTTAAATTACAGAATTTGACTACAATTGCCACTACAAAATTACTTACACACACACACACACAAACATATACTTATTTGAGAGGAATTGACATCACTCCTATTTAACATAATAGTACTGACTTTTTCAATCCATGAACATAGTATATTTTTAAATTTAATGTAATTTTCTTTATCTCCAGCAATAAATATTCTCTAGTTTGGACCTTATACATATTTCCTTATATTTATTTGGGGAATATAAAGGAGTGTGTGTGTGTGTGTGTGTGTGTGTATAAATGTATATATACAAAAAATTTCAGTACTGGGAATCAAACCCAGGGCCTTGTGCAGCTATAAGCAAACGTTGAGCTATATCCTTACTCCTTGGGATATTTTTAAACTAATGTAGCTACTTGTATTTTTTATTTTTATAATGTTTGTTCATTTAATATATTAATTACACAAATTTTTAAATTTTACACTTTGCATATAAATTATACAATGTATAAAGCATACAACTTTTATGTATTACAAAATTATTAAGTTATTCATTTTAATGGCTTAATTTCATATCCTTACCTTGAAAATTTTTATATTATTATATACAATTGCATCATTATTTAAGAAATATTTAGTATTAAATAATTAAAAGTTATATAAGACCAGACACTAAAATCCAGAAAACATTAAGAGAAATTAATGATCTTTATAAATGGAGAGACGTGTCTGTGTTGACTCAATGTTAAAATGTCAATTTTCCTGAAATTGATTGACATGGGCAGCAAAATACCAGTTAAATGTTCAGAAAGAACACTTGTAAC
The DNA here is from genome assembly GCF_902686445.1 of Sciurus carolinensis. NCBI lineage: Eukaryota > Metazoa > Chordata > Mammalia > Rodentia > Sciuridae > Sciurus > Sciurus carolinensis. The sequence continues at coordinate 30,259,538 of NC_062219.1, forward strand.
AATTGATAAGCTACTTTTAGAATTCATTTGGAAATACCAACGACATAAAAGAGCTAAGAGAACTTTGAAAAAGTCAGAGTAGTAATACTACCTGATTCAAAGATTTGTGAGGAGTACAGTATTGGTGTTAAGCTAGGTCAATAGATCAGGGTATCAGTGGAAGAGAATGGAAAGTCCAGAAATAGAATCACCCTGGACAACTGATTTTTTTTTAATGGATTAGGGATTGAAAATAGAGTCTCACACATGCTAGGCAAATATGCTCTACCACTGAACTACATCCCCAGCTCTTTTATTTTTTGATACAGGGTCTAGCTAAATCGCCCAGGCTTGCGCTTCTCCTGCCTCAACCTCCATAGTAGCTGGGATTACAGGCACTTGTCACTGCACTCACCACAACTGATTTTTGATAAAGATACAGATGTGACCCTGTGGAGAAAGGATTCTAATTTTTTAAAAATACATCTGGAACAATTAAACACTCATATGTAAGAAATGAATTTTGATCCAAACCTTGTAACTCAACTAGGAAAATGTATCCTAAATCTAAATGTAAACCCCCAAACTGAAAACCCTTAAAAAAATACAAGGGAAAGTGTTTGTAACCTTGAATCCCATAAAGATTTCTTAGATACAAAATCAATAACACAATCCATTAAATAAAAAAAATTACTAATTGGACTTTATCAAAACAAAAAACTTTCGTTAAAAACTGTTAAGAGAATGATACTGTTGAGAGAATGAAAATATGAAGCACATACTGGGAGAAATATTTCCAAATTACATATAGATAAAGGAATTGCATTTAGAATACAAAAAGTACTCTCCAAACTCAAAACTAAGCAAACGAACACCCAAGTTGGAGATATAGTTTAGAGTTAGAGCGCTTGTCTAGCATGACTGAGGACCTGAGTTTGATCCCAGGCACTGTAAAGAAAAACAAACCAACCAACCAAAAACCAAACCCAAAGTGCTGGAGATGTAGCTCAGTGGTCGAGCGCTTACCTGGGGTTTATGAGGCCCTAAGCTCAATCTCCAGCACCACAAAATAAACAAAACACCATATTAAAAGTCAACCAAAGATTGAAACAGATGCTTTGCCAAAGATGATATAGGAATGTTAAATAAAGCACAACCTCTTTTTGACCCCAAGAAATGTTGGAAGGATAAGAGGGACATGGAACTGTTATTCCTGGAAATGTTATGTTACAATGTTGGCCATTTTCTTTAAAAAGCTAAAGATAAGCTATTATATCATCCAACCATCTTCTCCTAGGTAATTACCCAAGAGAAATAAAATTCAGTCCCATACAAAGATTTGGATATTTATAGTAGTCTTATTAGTATTATAAAAATTATATATAAAAATTCCATGAACATGGATATTTATAGTAGTCTTATTAGTATTAGCCAAAATTGGAAACAACCCAAATATACATCGATAGGTTGATGGAAAAACAAATTGTTGTATATCCATACAATGGAATTATCATCAGTAATACAAAGGGATGACCTATTGATTTAAGTACATGGTCGAATCTCAAAACAATTATACTGAGTGGATAAAGATAAAGGAAAAAAAATCTATAATCCCAGAAGTTAGGGGGGCTGAGGCAGGAGGATCAGGAGTTCAAAATCAGTCTTTGAGACCCTGTCTCTAAATAAAAAATAGGTCTGGGGATGTGGTTCAGTGGTCAAGTGCCCCTGAGTTCAATCCCCAGTACTCTCCCCACCACCAACACCACCAAAAAAAAAAAAAAAAAAAAAAAGGAAAAAGAAAATAAACCACACTATATGATTTCATTCATATAACGTTTTAGAAAATGCAAATAAATCTACAGTGACAGGTGGTAAGTTGATGCTAAGGGCCACAGTGAGGAAGTAGGAAGGGGCAGGAAGCCTTGGATATTTTGGAATTTTTATATTCTGGATATAAAAGTACTTGAAGAATCTTTTGGATTCTGAATATGTTCACTATCCTGATTGAATTGATGGTTTTACTAGTATACATGTCAGAATTGTATATTTTAAATATATATGTGGTTTATTGTTTTCAGTGATACCTTCATAAAGCTGTCAAACTTTTTTCATAAATGTAGTCAAGCTACTTTCACTTACAGTTTTTCACCAATTAATATAAAAATGAATTATTTACCTGTATACTTTTGATATTTGTGAGTTTTCCTACAGCAACAGATCTATCACGATATTTGTCCTTTTGTATTCACTCATTCATTTAGGAAACAATCAAAGTTCCAGATATTAGGGTGGTAGAGAAACAAAGATACAGCTTTCTATCTAATGAGGTGGAGAAAAGCATTTATTGAGTACCCATTGTGTAACTGCTTTTACATGTACCCCACTTCATTCACTTTGCACAAAATAGAAGACAAAGATTTTCTTATGTATCCATTTTACAGATGAAGAAATTAAGCCCAAAGATGTTAACAGACAGAAAGAAGCAAAATTAGGCCTCCAAAGTTATGGTACTTTCCACCAAGCCATAATCACACTAGAGAGTCCTAGGTGTAGTGGGTCAAAAGTCCCAGACTTTCTGAGGAAGTCAGTGAGGCCTTTTGCTTTTGGGACCACATGGATTGAGATGCCTTGAGGTGCTCCTGTATTTAAAATTTTGAAGGAGTGAGTGCATTCTTGATGACACAGAGTCAAATTTCATACCACCACCCAGGCAGATGTGTTCTTTTCTTATTCACTGCTCCTATACTTTATGTGGTCAACTCATAGCTCATTTTCCTCAGCAAGTTAGCTCAGTGAGTTGTATCTAAACTAGTTATCAACAATTACAGTGGAGTGGAGGCTGTCGTTCTCATATTTTAATAACAAAAATTTTAAGCATCTTGTACATTCTGTACTATAACCTCTTCCGTGGATAAATTATTACTCACAACTCTATGAATTAGGTAGTATTATTATTCCCACTTGACTAAAAAACAGGTTGCAGCACAAAAATTATTTAAAGGTGTAAAGAAAGAAAACACTTAAAATCGATAAAAAATTAGCAATTATATTTTTGCATAACAATTTTGTAATTGAGCTGTACTAAACAGCAATGATAGCTAACAACCATTTGGTAGTCAGACATATTCAAATGCAGGTATAAATTACCTTCTAAGCCACTTACAAATATGAGTTAAATTTATATTACTCTCATTATTTCCATTGTGGATTATTAAAAGCTGAGTAAGCTCTTAATTTGTTTCTAGAATATGACATTTGCTTTGATGCATGGTATCACCATTTCAAAAACAAGCTCAAAGGAAGTGAGTATGATAATGAGGTTGGGTTTTATATAGCATTATTAACTATATGTTCTAAGGACATTTAATAGCAGGTTATAGCAGGTTATATATTAATGTATCCACAATATTCATCCTCACCACCTAAGGCCAGTGCTATGTCTAAAAAGTTATATTTAATACGCTTAGTATGTTACCTATGGTTATGTATTCCATGAATGTTCACTGGATACTTCATGATGCTGATGAAGATCATTTACACAGCTAAAGGCACAGAGTTGTTTTTTAGAGTGTTAAGGAAGGATGGAGTCCATGTATGAAGTGAATTATGCAAAACCATGGGGGTCTACAGCAGCCAAATCTAAATTTAACCATATATGTTTGTTTAAAAATGGTGCCCCGTCCCTGGCCTATTTCTTATTCTGCATTTTATACAAATTTGCGTGTCTAACTATGTCTCAAAGATGTAAAATTAGATAAAAAAAAGTTCTACTCTTACTGAACACACAGGCAGCTTTTTCAGGATACTACTAGAAATGAAATTTGGAAAACAATCTAGAATGCTGGAGTAGGTCAAAGATCTCGGCTGGTAACATGTAATCCAAGCAAGCAAGTTGTAGGCGGCGGAATTTCCCAGCTTTGAAATTCCACGTCAGTCAACTTGTCTGTGGGTGGGGCCGCTCGGAAACGTTCCCTCCATGAGTATGAGTGCGCATGCGTTCTCAGGAGGCGGTGTGTGACCCTGAGAGGTTGCCGTCGCGCAGTGCGCGGATGAGACGTCGCGCGTGCGCAGGCGCTTGGCGCAGGGGCCTGCCGGAAGCCAAGATGGCGCGTAAGTGGTCCTCTGTCCGCAGTTGGCGCCTTATCAGTATCTAAGAAGGTTGTTTTTGAAAGTGCTGTGGCAAACGCCCTACCTGCCGCCATGGCCCGGCATCGGAATGTCCGGGGCTATAACTACGACGAAGGTAGGTGAAAGGGCCACGCCGGGACATTTTCACTGTTCCAGCTGGGGACCCTGCCCGTTGACATTCACTACAGTCCGAGTTCTTCAGTGGCGCCAAGCCGAAATTCGTGGAGGCCCAGTTGGGAAATAATAGGGCGTCTCAGAGCTAATGATGTTAACTGGTAATTTCTGCCTTCTGGGATTTATCTTATTTAGGGTAGGGGTAGGTGCCGCACAGCTTCATATAGGAAGGATATTTAGCGAGGTTAGGATCCGATGTATTAGGCACATAATATTATCACCTATCCGGTTGTTTTCTCCCAGGTTGGGCACTTGAGTGTCTCCTTCTAACCCTGTTTCCCCTTTTAGAAATGTCTGTAAAAAGTTGTGTATTAGTAAAACACAGATCGACTTAGTGCCCATGTTCGTCTGATCTGCTGTAATTGTTTAAGATTTACATGGTAAATTTTTTGTATATGTCCACATGTTTTTACCACACAACTTAGCTTGAAGTAACATTAATTTATTTTCAATGAATTTCAAGTAAAAAAATGTAGAAGACAGAGAAGATATTCAAAAGACCCACAGAATAAGTCGATCAGATAATCTTGAGGTGTGTACTCAGCTCTTGACCATTAGTACTCAATATACATATTTTGAAATGGAAGTAAAAAGCAGTGTTAGAATAAAGGGCATGGAAAATAACTTACATGAAAAAAACTGAAAAAAAATCACAAATGGGTATATGAAAATTCTCTAGTAGTTTCAAAGGAGCTAAAAGTAATTTTCAAAGGAGGGTGTCATGCATTGCCTAATTATAGGCATTACCAAGCATCATACAAAAGGAAAATAGAAACACATAGGGACTAATGTAGAACAGGAATAAAGACCTATTGCTTTGTAAAGTGCAAATCATGTAGCATTTAATGTGTTGGTGGTTATTATTGGCACCCCCAGTAGATTGTTTTTAAATATCAATATGATGTAGTAGATTTAGGCAACTAACACCCTGTGCTACATTTGGAGACTTTGATCTAGTACAGTCTGCCTGATATGTGTTAGAATGGAGATCCTTTTAAGTAAGTGTTCTGGTGGTTGTAAACATAGTCATGTGGGCCGCTGTCACCTGAGAAATGATGAGACAGATTTTTTTGTGTGCATGAAACATGATTTTGCTATTTTTCTTAAGCTGGCCTTGAATTCCTTTAAGTGATCGTCCCACCTTAGCGTCCTGTGCTACTACAGACCTGTGTCACTATGCCTGATTAGGAGGTGTTTGTGCAATTATAAACTAAACGACATGAATAGGTTTTATTATTATTCATGCATTTCTTTAGTAGCCATTATTTCCTTAACCAACCATAGTTGAGTGCTTAAAGTACTGAGGTTGGGGAATGACATTAAGATATTGAAGGGTAATCTAAGGAGATAATAAAAACTAACATGATAGTGAGAGAGACTACAAAAAGTAATGACAGAGTGGTATAGGGTCTACAAAAGAGTAATTCAGAATGGGTTAGGGGTTGGGGTGAAGCAGGATTTCTGTATTAAGGAAAGTTTGCTGGAGGAGAGGTTCTTGACTGCCCTGCAGGGATTGAATGCTAAATATCTTCTCATCTTGACCACCTGAGGTCAGGTTGCCATGTTTTCTTTGGAACAATTGATGACATCATAACCAAGCAGTTCCTGTAGCATGGGAAGTTCATTCCTCTTTCCTGCTTATAAAAGTTTATATATCTTTAGGGTCCAGTTTATTTGTTCTTCCCAGTTAAGATTTCCCTTGGACTCTCAATAATTTAAAAAAATTCACCTGAGTAATTTAACTTCATTAGTGTTTGTGCTCTAAAATTCTTTGGTTCATTTAACTCCTACTTTGTTTTTTCTCTGTAGTTTGGATAGTATTTTACATGGTTGCCTCATATACTAGTTTAAAAGCTCTACTTTAATTTTGTATTTGACTCAGTAGCCAGTATAAGGTCTTACTTGTAGTAAATATTTCAAATGTTTTTATATTATAGCACTTCAGGATCCAATTCAGTATTGACAATCTGACTTAGTAAAGATTTTTGTTGACATAATGACTGAAAATATATAGTTTTTTTATGTGAATGACCCCTCATTTTTTAAATAACAAATTGTTATTTATTAAATTGGGATTATGATCTAATAATAATATACATTTTTATCCATGAATACCTTTTGTCTGATTTTTCTCTGCCAATCATATTTGGTATCAGCATTTAAGCATGATGTTTCTGATGCATGAATACCTTCAAAACTGGCTAACTCTATCCTTTGTTTCTTCGGATGTTATATTCCTGGGGATCTCCTAGCAGTTTACTCCTAATTCTAGTTTTGTTCATATGTGTGTTTATATTATTGCCCTGTAAATCTCATGTTGAACACTTGTTATGTATAGTTTTGTAGTTGCCATTTTCTTATGTATATTCCCTGTCAGATTTTTGATTTGGGGAGAATTGGAAATGTGCTCACTTTTGTAATGCAAGTGCCTCTCAAGTAGTCCCTGGTTGAATGTTAGTGTTTGTTAAATCAGTGAATGAATATATGTATGTAAAATTGTTTCCTTGTGGGTTTTTAGTTTTAAATAGTTTGATTCATTAATTTGTAATAAAACAAATAATTATTTACTACCAAGTGTGTGCCAGGAACTTGGCTAAACCAATTCTTGTCCTGATGATATGCTTATGGAGTAAAACAGGTGGGGTTCTTTTAAGACATTAAATTGAAGTTGTGTACTAGAGGGCAAAGGTGGTAGGGAGGCTTGCTGCATTACCCAGAGTGGTCAGGGAAGACTTCTGGAAAGTGGTGGCATTTAAGCTGAAACCTTAGCTAGGAGAAGAAACAACCTTCGGGAAATCTGGGCAAAGAGCTTATTCCAGTCAGTAGGAAGAGAGGCTAGTTAGCTGTAAAGAAAGTGAGTATTTTAGGGGTAAGCTGATTTTGTGGAGGTTTCGTAGCTGTACAGTGAAGAAAAACTGTTCCTGGGACCTAGACATGCTAGTCAGTTCTTTTGAAAAGAAGCATGTGGCTATAGAGAGCACTTGGTGAAAAACATGGATGGATGACTTTTTAAAGATTTTGTCAACATTGGAAAGACAATTTGAGCTTATTGCTATAGGATTATTGTTATTTTTTGATCACATAGAGTGAAAATTTGGAAAAACTTATTAAAAGTCAACTTAAAAGTGGAAGAATCATGTATATTTTTATAAACATAGAATGTCAGTAAATATCTACTTTGTAAGTGGAATTATTAGAATTTTTTTGGAAAAGTAGACATTTCCAAGTTTTAAAAATTTTGACAGAGAATTTAGATATATCATTAACAAGGGAGGATATAAAAAGAACTTGTAAATTAATTTATTTCTTTTTTTGATTTTAGATTTTGAAGATGATGATTTCTATGGTCAATCTGTAGAGGATGATTATTGTATTTCGCCATCAACAGGTGAATTTTAAAAAACAGTTCAGTTTCCTTAATATGAATGTTGAAAAATGTCAAGTAAATACTATTGTCATTTGAGAGCCAGAGTGTTCTATAAGACTATAATATGTAATGCTTAAAAAGATACATATATGTTGATTTCTTTACCCATGAATAACATTTAAGGTTTTTACTACATCATTCAGTTTTAACAGTTTGAAGAAAATTCTAAAGACTGAGTTTTCCAATATTCTTTGCAACATGCAGTTGATCTAAATGCACTAAAATGGTAATTTAGTCAGTAATGAAGGTCTAAAACCTTTGGAGGTAGACAGCAGTTAATTTTATATCTCTAAGGCTATTTTGAATATTAGAGTGAGATTTCCACTTTCCTATTTTACAGTACTTTAGTGTTTTTTTAAAAAAATTGATACACAATAATTGTGCATATTTATGGGATACAGTGTGAAGTTTAGTACTTCCGGGATTATCTACTTTTAAGCAGTTTGGTAAATACCAAATACCTATACTTCAGACCTTTTTTTTAGTGGAACCAGGAATGAATGCAGGATATTTCTTCCCCAGCCCTTTTTATTCATTTTTTTCTTGAGGTAGGGTCTTAATAAGTTGCTGAGCCTGGCCTTTAACTTGAGATCCTCCTGTGTCAGCATCCTGAGTCACTGAGATTACAGGTGTGCCTAAGCTAGGTCTCTGTTTGATAGAGCCACAGAGAGATTTTAGAGTTCAGATTCCTGTATGATTTCACAGCAGAGCTGCATCTTCTGTTCATCTCTTCAAAGATTTCTTTGTCATCATATAAAGAATACACTCGTTTCTAGTTAAAAAAAAAAAAAAATGAGTTTTTTTTTTAACCTTTCTTTTACACATTTCTCTAATAATACATTTTCCTTCAATTTTAGCCTATTACATACAGTGGGTGAAAATGTCCTGCTAAATTTTAATGTAGCATTAAAAAGGGGATATGATTTAACTATAGTTAGGTGTTGCATAAGTATAATCCATTAAATTCAGTTTCCACACCTTTAGTTTAAAGGTTTAATATAATTACCATTACCTTCAGAGCTCTTTGCTATGGTCTGAAAGTTTGTCTTCTCCAAATTCATATGTAAATCCTAATACCCAAGGTGATGATATTAGGAGGTAGGTCCTTTGGGAGGTGATTAGGTCATGGGGGCAGAGTGCTCATGAATGGGATTAGTGCCTTTCTAGCAAAGATCTTAGATAGATCCTTTTGCCTTTCTACCTTGTGAGGACATGGCAAGTAAGTGCTGTTTGTGAGCCAGAACTTGCCTTGATCTTGGACTTACCAGCTCTAGGACTTTCAGAAATAAATTTCTGTTGTTTGTAGGCTGTCCAGTTTATATGATATCTTGTTATAGCAACTCTAATGGTCTAAGTCACCCTTCTCATTGTAATTACCCTATAATGTACTGAGATGTACTGTAAACTATACCTGCTTTAGTCTATTTTCAGACTTTGAAGACCAAATATATCCCTTGCTCTAGAACTTGTCTTTAATACTTCTATTCTTCCTGTCATCTCTTCCTGTTACTTGTTATTCTGAAATGCATCTGGCTTTTTATTTGTAGGGCTGCTCTTAAGATCAAATACTTTATTTATTTAGCCTAATCATGGCTTTTTCTCTCTTCCTTGTTTCATTGTTGTCGTTCAGGATTCTGTTAGTAGAAGAAAATTGTACCAGTTATTTTATCAGAGGGAATTTAATACAAAAAGAAGTTGTTGAGCAGATATTACAAAACAAATACTACAGAAAGGACAACCAGAATATCAAGAAGGTAGTAACTACAAGAAGTATTTACCATCTCTAGTTCTGAGTAGAACAAATGGATGAGGTTGAAGCTGATCTTTTTGAAGATTGTGGAAATGGGACTTAGACCACAAGGACAGGGTTCTGCTTTGCTGCTTTGCCTCTGAGGTTCACCCAAGGGACTAGGGAGCCCGCTGCCTTGATGCTTGTGCCTCTGAAGGGACCTTTTGAAGCCGGGTTTCAGCCTTTTGAAGAGATAATTCCAATCTACTCTCTGCTCTTAAGATCTAGGGAGTAAAGAGGCAAGTTGATGTCGATTCTGGGAATTCTGGAAAAATTGAAAACTTATATTAATAACTGTTTACTGGAGCAAACTGCATTTACAAGATGAAGTATTGCCAGGGTGATGCTGACGAGAACAAGAAACAAAAGGGAAGGAGTAGCAGGACATGGTGGTGCCTGCCTGTAATCCCAGTGGTTTGGGAGGCTGAGGAAGGATGATTGCGAATTAAAAGCCTCAGCAAAAGCAAGGTGCTAAGCAACTCAGTGAGACCCTGTCTCTAAATAAGATACAAAATAGGGCTGGCGGTGTGGCTTGGTGGTGGAGTGTCCCTGAGTTCAATCCCCAGCACTCCCCCACTCCACCAAAAAAAAAAAAAAGGGAGGGAACGAAGGCCTTCTTCCTCCAGGCTTCTAGTCTCCCTTGGGCCTTCTTCCTCCAGCCTTCTAGTCTCCCTTTAGCATCTTAGTGGCTCATCCTAAAAGGGAGCCAACTGTCAAAGAGGAAATGTACTTTGTAAAACTTGAACATCAGCATTAGAAAGCTACGTAAATTTGGGTTAGAAACTGAGAGATAACTTAATAACCAGCATTCTTTCAGAGCTCCTTATTGAGGGATTCAGAAGATACAGGATACAGTTTTATAGGGATACAGGCATAAAAGAAATTTTCCTTTTTCCAAGGATTCCCTTAGGTTCTCCCTACCTAATTCCCTTAGGTATTCCCTTTGGTGCTCCTACAATTCAGTATCACAGTTGACAAGGTAATTTAAATTTTAGAGGTAACAAAGTGATGCCTGGTAGCTCTGTCCTTATCACTCACATTTGAAGTGCAGTAGAGAGCAAGACACATTTGTGTAACTGAGAAGGTGATATGGGTGTAGTATTAGAATTGAATTTTAAAAACATCTCTTCTGCAGGGCAGACAGTAGATTGAAAGAAGTACAGTACATAAATTGATGTAGGCAGACTAATTAGAAGACTTTAATCTAGGGTAGATGAGGATATTTAGGACAGCGTTCTTTTTTTTTTTTTTTTTTTGGACAGTGTTCTTAAAGTGTGGTCCCTGTACCATCATCATCACTTGAGAGCTTGTTAGAAATGCAGTTTAGAGGTGAAGGTGGAGAGGAACCAAGAGTTAGAAACCCAGGGTGAGACACAGCCATGTTTTTAAAAAACCCACTGGATTGTGTTTGTGGCATTGGGAACCATTTGTTTATGGCAAGAGTGTACTTCTGGATTTGGACATAGATTCAAGAGATTTACAAGAGTTGAGGTCTTCATTACTTGAAACTTGGTCAAATATAGTTTGTATAAGGGTAGAACCCTTCATACAGTGATTCCCAAAAGACACCTTACTATTGCAGGCTTACTCTCATTTAGGTGGGCTTTTCTGGATAAATAACATTTAATATTGAATAATGAACTTATAGTACGAAGGTCAGGCCTTCCAAAATTGTTTTTCTTTTTCTTTTTTTCTGTTTCTGTTTCTTGGTACTGGGAATTGAACTCGGGGCACTAACCACTGAACCTCAGCCCTAGCCCATGTTTTGTATTTTATTTAGAGACAGGGTCTCACTGAGTTGCTTAGTGCCTCACTTTTGCTGAGGCTGGCTTCGAACTCTCAATCCTCCTGCCTCAGCCTCCAGAGCTGCTGGGATTATAGACATGAGCTACCATGCCTGACCCAAAGTTGTTTTTCTGATATTTGCATTTGTGGCCTAGCTTTCTTGAGGATAGGATCACAATTTATCCATGTGTCTTTCATAGTTCTTGATGAGCATATGTTGATCTTGTGTATATTTATATTTTGGGTATTCTGGCTTTGAGAGATACTTTTTTACACATCAACAAGTAACTATCATTATCAAAGGAGGATAATTCAAATTTCTTCTTTGACAAACTTGTATTTTGAGCAAAAGCATGTGAATTTGGAGGTAAATTTAATTGAGTTTGAGAAGTTCATCAAGTAAAAATTAATCTGCATGTTTTGTGTTTACTTTTTCCCCCTTTCCAACATGCTTTTAATTGAAATAAAAGCAAACAGTGGTCTCATTGAAGAGATGATCTTACTAATTAATAGTCTGTTGAAGTCTGGTAATAGAGTTACTTTGCCAGTTAATAGGAATTTCTCTCTAAATTGTACCAGCACATTTGTATTGTTTTGAATTCAACTAAGTGCAGTTTTCCTGATGGAAAGGTGATTTCTAAATGTAATAGTTTTTTAATTTCCTATAGAAAGATTGGTTTTGATACTGAGTATTGAATGTTTGTTGAAGAGTAGGTATAGAAAAAAGAGCTTACATGTAGAACCATTTGTATGTCTTTTTGTATCAACTAATATGATTAGAAATAATTCTTATTTGCTCTATCCCAGTTCAAAATCTTTATCAGGTATCAATTTATGTGTAAGAAAAACTTTGTTCTAATGTATTCTCCCATTAATTTGCTATAAGGCAGCTTATAAAGGCCCATTCGCAGCTTATTGTAATAGTTTGGTAGGTGGAGAGCATGAACCTGACTGGAGTCCTCTGGGTAGGCTTCTGGCAGGACATGGGAACTGGGCTGGCAAATTTGGGAGTGAAAATGGCACCTCAGGTAGAGCAAACAACATGCTTAAGCAGTAGCCTCTTAGTGAGTCTTGTTTCCAGAGACTCAAAGAATTCACCCAAGATGTAGCAGGAAAAAGAACCAGGCAAGGAGAAGTAGGAACAATATTGTGGAAGATGTTTTAAATTTTGTGTTTGTAGTGTGAACTTATTGGAGGTTTTTAAGTCAGGGGGATAGTGTTTTAGGCAGGTAACTGATGACAGTTTACAGAATGGAGTATAGGTGTGATAGATGAGAGGAGAGACTGACAGGTCAGAGTTTCCTAACCTTCTCCAATGATATGAACCAGTGGAAGTAATTGGTAAAAATACATATTTCTTGCTCAGTGTCAGCACCACTGCATCAGAAGTTCCAGGGATGAAACTTGGAGAGCTGTATCTTTGCATGCTCCCATGATTTTGACCTGAAGGTGTTTAGGAAACAATTTTAGGTAGTTTCAGGAGTTAGCTTTTGAATTCTTTGGACTTTTGTGTTTGTTAAAATGCCTTAAATTTGAAAAATCACTATGGATATCTATTTTTTTTAAATCTATTTTATCTATTTTCCATCATAGTGCTTTAAAATTTAGAGTTTAAAGAAGAATAGTATTTTATATCTTATTTTCTCATCATGCTTTTCTCTGGTATAACTTTTATTTCACTTCTTGCCTTTGGGCTCTCATTTCAACTTCAAAGGTTTGGACTGCTTCCTTTCTCTCCCCCAGTAACTAGTTTTCCTACCCTGCATTCCTCCCTAGCAAACCAAACCATTACTACTTCCAAAATAATGGCAATAGTACAGGTTTGTGAGTTGGATTTATGTGTGAGGGAGGGTGTAGTGGTATTAGGAACCCTCCCCTGTCAAGAATAGCTCCTGTGAGGTAGAGTAGAAGCCTGTACATCAAGAACTGCCTCTTCCCTGCCAGTATTTCTTTTTTTCTTTTGGTATGGAGAATTGAACCCAGGGTCACTCAACCACTGAACCACAGTCCCAGCCCTGTTTTGTATTTTATTCAGAGACAGAGTCTCACTGAGTTGCTTAGGGCCTCACTTTTGCTGAGACTGGCATTGAACTAGTGATCCTCCTTCCTCAGCCTCTTGAGCAGCTGGGATTACAGGCGTGCCTCACCACACCTGGCCCCTGTCGGTATTTTCTAAGTGAAACTTTGTTGAGGAAACATCATGATTTCAATGTTTTGATTTATCTTAGATTTCTTCCTCATAGTTAAAGGTATGAGAAGAAGCTAGAGGAAGTATATTTGTTAAATTTAGGCTAAACTGAATACAGTTTAAAAGCCAGAAGAGCAGTTTGTAAATTACCAGACTCAAGATGACCCTGTTTACAGTTTTTAGTATACTGCACTATGTTAAACCTTAGAGGTCTTGAATTTTAAGGCATATCATTACTTAAAAGAAAGGAGAGAGATACACATACACAATATTTCAGAAATATTTAATTCCTGAAGTAATTTGTGGTCTTCAAAATTAATTACTAAAAATAGCTTATGGGAAGAAGTAGGATCAGGACAGATTGCTCAACCTATGGTGTACTAACAAAAACTAATCATCTTAATAAAAATACTTGCACATTTGAAAAGATACATTAACTTCCTAGTGAAGAAATATTCCCATAAATGCAAGTCTGTACATTTAAAACAAATTGTAAAAACTTGATGGAAAATGTAAGAAAGGATTGAAATTAATGAGTAATGTTGCAGAGGCAAAGTGCTCAAAGATCTTGGGAGAGACAAACAGTAAGCACTCTCAAACGGGGTATATGGCCAAACTGAGTCAAGAGAAGAATGTGGGGCTATGTGGCTTTACAGTATAACCAGAGTTGCAATATTATATTCCTTTTTGGTTGCTGTACTGGGTTTCAACCTGTTGCTATTACATGGTGATGCAGAACATTGAAATGTTGGGGGATAAGTTTTAGAAATTAAAGCATCTTTAATGTTATACCCTCATCATTCCCCTGTGTACCAATTAGTATGAGCTGATTTGTGGTAAGGAAATATGCATTATAGAATAGGTTGAATTCTTTCAATTTCTCTGTATGTCTCTTACTCATTTCTCCTTCTCTAAGAGCTCTTCCATCTCTTCTGCTTTTCCTGTTTTCTTACCTTTTATTAAAACTGTTTCAGTCTTCAGTTTCTAACCTTCTGTGCTTCTGCAACACTTTCCTATCTGTATTATTCTTTTGGCTTTTAAAATATGTTATTACATTTTTCTTCTTTGCCTTCCTGTTATAATAAGGCCATCGATTTATACTGTGAATTGAGAGCATCTGTGCAATGGCCTTCTCAGTTATAGGTATTACACCTAAGCCATGTTTTTTTTGTTTGTTTGTTTATTTATTTTTTGTTTTTGTTTTTGGTACTGGTCATCAAACCCAGGGGTGTGTTACTGCTACATCACCAGCCCTTTTACTCTTTTTTTTTTTTTTTTTTTTTTGAGACAGTGTCTTGCTAGTTGCTGGGCTGGCTTTTAACTTGTGATTCTCTGCCTCAGCCCCCATTACAGGTGTTTATTATGTTCTGTGTACTATTTGTAAATTTTACACACAATTTCTCTCTTATAAGTAATGTCTTTCTGAAAACACATACAAAAGTAAAATGTAGGCATCCTATGTGAGGACTGAATATGGTACATGTTCTTAAAGAAAGCTTAGTAATGTAAAACTCTACTGCCACCTTACCTTTTGTATATTCTATTTATATTTTTGTTCTTCATAACATTGGTTAATTTTATTCCCTTGTAATTGAACAATCTTTGGGATTGATTTCCGTAGACCAGATAGTTAAGGTGGAAGTGTTAGTACTTTGGACATGTGTGATGATTTCCCCTTTTGCTTACTTTAGTTCATTAATAGCACTCAAGCATATATTGGCATATATTGGAATGTCTTTCCTCCTTTTAATGCAATATGTAATGCCCAGTAATGACTAGTGTCACTAGTAATGACACTGGCTCGTATTGCATAAGAGTACAGACTGATGTCTGAAAATTGTAGTTAGGTATATAATACTCGTTATAGTGTCAGTGAATGATTGAAAGTGTGCATTGTTCAAAAGTTAAGACGTGTGCTTGGTGGTGTTTGTATTTTGACATTAATAATTCTTGGGAAATGAAAACTGTTGTTAATTTTCTTAATTATACAATAAGTCTCTAGTATTTTCTTAACTGAGCAAATAAGTTTTTTAAAACTTTTGAGAAAATAGTTAATGGAAAATGGCTACACCACAGCATTACTTTACTTTCTAGCTGCTCAGTTTATTTACTCACGACGTGACAAGCCTTCAGTTGTTGAGCCCGTAGAAGAGTATGATTATGAAGACCTGAAAGATTCTGCCAGTTCTCTTTTGAACCATCAGCTAAGTGGAATTGATCAAGGTATAGTAAAAAAGTAGTATTATCTGTACTTCTTGCCTAAAATGATTAATAATGAAATATATTAGAATTTTAATTTTACTGTGATTGTTCATAATAGTGAATGGACAGTAATAATACAAGAATATTTTATATCAAGGAAAATTTGCATTTTTTTAAAGCATATTTTGAGTAGTATATTTAACTATGATTGAAAATTTGATTGTATGGTTAATTTTCAGTAGCTGGAATTTTTGATCTAATTATTCCATTCTTTCCTCTTTCTTTTCCTTAAGAAAAAGCTTGAGTGATTTGTTGTAAGAACATTTTAAGAATATTTGTTGTTTCATAAGCTTTTTGGGGAGATTATGATTAGAGGATATAAACTTACTTATTTTCAAAGATTTTTAAGTACCAAAAGTCTTTATAAAACAAAAAGTTGAAGGCCAAAATAACACTGTACAAGTGTCCTAATTGTTCACATATGTGTAAATTAAAATTCAAGGTAGAACTTGTAAATGGAAGTGACATTGGTTGAGTTTGCTTATTTTTAACTCTTATAAACATTTTAACAAAGATATTACATTTTTGGCTTATAAATTTCAAACATCATGTTGCCACAAACATTATCCAGCATATATTGATAGCAGAACTCCAGATATATCACTGTTATCTGTGATAGTAAGTAGGGATAAGGTGATTGACTTTTTCTGCAGTGTAACTTTTCTGTGTTTATAATGAATTTGAAAACAGAAGAAATGGAGAAATCTGTGAGCTGATCTTTGAATAAGTCAAAAAAATTATATCAACTGCTTAATAAATCAAGAAAAATGGAAAGAATACATAAATACACAAAAATAGAAAGCAGAAAGAAAAACAAGAGACAGAAGAAATAAAAAAATTCTTTATCAACTCTGCAAATACATTTTAATATCTGGATAAAAGTTGGTAGAGGAGCTATTATGTGAACTCTTTAATAGCGTTTTTATTTATTTGTTTATTTTTGCAGTACTGGGGAATGAACATAGGGGCGTTTTGCCAACGAGCTACATCATCCCCGCCCCGCCTTTTAAATTTTTTTTTTTTTTTTTTTTTTGCGGTGCTGGGGATCGAACCCAGGGCTTTGTGCTTGCAAGGCAAGCACTCTACCGACTGAGCTATCTCCCCAGCCCCCACCTTTTAAATTTTGAAGTAGTCTTGCTAGTTTGCCAAGGCTAGCCTTGAGCTTTTGATCCTTCTGTCTTATCCTTCCTAGTAGCTGGCATTATGGGTGTGTGCCACTACCCTTGACTTCTGTAGTATTTTTGAAAAAAAGTGTTATAGTTACACTTTTGAGAAGACAGGAATAGAGTATAATCTCATCTTTTCATCTGCTATGTATGCCTCAGTGGACAAAGATTAAGGTGTTATGAAATTCAGAGTTAGACTTTAGAAGAAAAGTTAAACTTCCAACTTGACATATATAAGTAATTGCATGATAACAGTAATAATGATTATGGCTTCTTTTACTAAATGCTGTCCAGGGACTATTCTAAATGTTGTTCAGGTGTTAACATATTTAGTCGTCACAGCAACTTTGTAGGAAAGCAATTGTCCTCCTTTTACAGGGGAGGAAATGATACACAGAAAAGAACTTGTCTGAGGTTGCACCAGCTAAGCCAACTAATTTCTTTTTTTTTTTTTAATATTTAAAACAATTTTTAAAAAAAATTTTACAGACTACATTTTGATTCATTGTACACAAATGGGGTACATCATTCCATTGCATTTTGATTCATTGTATGCAAATGGGGTACATCATTTCATTTCTATGGTTGTGTACAATGTAGATTCATACCATTTGTGTAATCATACATATACATGGGTAATGATGTCTGTTTCATTCCACCATTTTTCATACCCCTCTCCCTCCCAACTAATTTCTTAACCTCACCTAAAGTCTCAGATAGTACACTACCTCTTTTGTGTATGTGTAGAAAATAGTTCTAAAGTTGGAAGAGGTTCTAATGCTCACTATGCCATGTATTCTGTTTTAGTTTCAGTAATTCATGTATTTATCAAATAGGTGATATTTTCCCAACATCGCTCACTCACCCTCTGAAATAAATCTTGGACTAAGTAAGTCAGGATTGCCCAATTATTTGAAGAATATGCTTTCAATAATTAAGATATGGAGCAATGTACCAAATACTTTTTTTTCTGAAAGAAGTAACATCATTGCCTGTAGATTCCTTATTTAGCATGTAAGCATATAAAATGACACATACATTGAATTCTGTGAAATGATTTGGTAGAGTAGGAAGTCTGTGTTAGTGAGCTTTTCAATGCTGTGGCCAAAATAACTTGATAGTAGCAATTTAAAGGAAGAAATATATATTTTAACTCATGGTTTCAGAGTTTTCAGTCCATGGTCCACTTGCTCCAAGGTAGAGACATTGTAGCAGAAAGGCATGGTGGAGGAAAGCTGCCCAGCTCATGGTAGCCAGGAAGTAGGGTGATAGGGAGGCAGCCAGAGGCCAGAAACCAAGGACAAGATATTGTCCACAAGAACATGCCCCCAGTCACCTAATTCCTGACACTGTGTCCCATCTGCCAACCCTTTCCACCATCTCTCAGTAGTCCAGTAAGTTATCAGTGGATCAGTTGATTAGTCCCCTGAAGAAGTCAGAGCCCTCATGATACAATCACTTCCCAAAAGCCCCACCTCTCTGGACACTGCTGCATTGTGGACCAAGTCTTCATTACGTGAACTTTTGGGGCACATTCCACATCCAAACCATAACAAAGTCCAAAAGCCTCAGTTCTTCTTGATTATTGCTAATGTAGTAGTGCCATGGTTTGCAATCTTTATAAATTAGAATTTACTCCATACTACTAACTCATAGAGGTATTATATTACAAAAGGTGTACATGGGTATGAATTGTGAAAATTACCAAGTGGAATAAAAATATAGATGAGTATATTCATTTCATTTTTATCCACTGGCTCTTAGGTACCAGGTCCTGTTTTAATTTCTAGGGCTATAAAGCCTCAGATCTCATGGGTTTTACATTAATGAATATTGTTAATAATTACTTTTTATAATAATATAGTCATAAGAAAATTAAAACACTTAGGACAGTTTGAATAGTTCCAGGTGTAAATTCTGTGTTCGTGGTGCAGGGAATCAAACCTAGGGCCTCATTCATGCTAGGAAAGCACCCATCACTAATCTATATTCCAAACTTCTAAATTTTTAATTTTAGAATTAAGTACTCATTTTTCTCTTATTCTATTAAACTTCCTTATCTTTATGCATTTTGCTTGTTTTTTAAGAGTCCTTAAGATGATTTGAGTTGGCTGGGGAAAACTGAAGTTAGCTTAAAAATATCTTAAAAGTAATAATTTATAAAATATAAGAAATATACCTAGTGATCAGCTGCATTCACTAGTAAGTTAGAAATAGTGTACATTCACCCTCCCTTTCCACATGTGAAAAAATGGTTAGTACAGATATCATCATCATCACTTTCTGAAAACAGATATTAATGTATACCAGTTACAGTTTTTTCAAGCATTAGTCAGTATTATTTGGGAGACATTTTACCATCATCATGAACTGAAAATAGATATTATAGGATACAATTTATGTTTTTTCAAATAGTATCATTCAGAAACATTTATTATAGTAACTTCTTAATGAAATTATTCCTCTGATAATAAGGAAAGAAAGGTATATTGTAGAAAAATATGATTATTATAAATTTTTGCTAGAGAAAAAGGAGAGTTGAATATCCTAGTATTTTATCAGTTTTGAAGATTGAGGGTTCTTTGATGGCACTGTTTAGTATAGCTTTTAATCATTGTTGTCTGTCACAGCTCGTCTTTATTCATGCCTTGATCACATGAGAGAGGTACTTGGAGATGCTGTGCCAGATGAAATATTGATTGAAGCAATTCTGAGGAACAAATTTGATGTGCAGAAGGCTTTGTCAATGGTTCTGGAACAAGATAACACGCAGAATTTGAAGGGAAAGAGTGAGAGAGCAATATCTACAGGAAAGACAGTAAAAGGTATGACTTTATATGTTCCCTTTTAGTTTTATGTAGTTAATGCTTTAAGACAGGCTTTACTTTGCTCAAGTTGTTAAAATCTTGCATGTTACAGTTAATTCTTGATTATTATCAATTTATTTTCTGTTGTGAATTTTCCAACTTTGTTCCCTTCTCTCCATTACAGCCTGTTTTTTTGTTTGGTACCAGGGATTGAACCTAGGGGTGCATAAACACTGAGCCACATACCCAGCCCATTTTTATTTTTAATTTTGAAACAGGGTCTTGCTAAGTTGCACAGGGCTTCTCTAAATTGCTGAGACTGACTTTGAACTTGCGATCCTGCCTCAGCCTCCTGAGTTGCTGGGATTATAGGCGTGTACCACCATGACTGGCTTTTTTTTTTTTTTTTTTTTTCTTATTTCACTACTCATTTGCATAACAGAACATAGAGGAAATAAAATCAGATAAAATCTGACAAGACTTTTTTTCTTCTTGTGTTTAAGAGAACATTTTAGTTTTCTTTAACTCTAGTGACATAGGAAATAAAAATTAATACTTAGCCATTTAATGTTAAAATAATCCCTTGATGCTTATAGCATGTAAAATTTCATTTTATTTAAATATTGAATACTGTAACTGTTATAGCCATACACTATTCCATGTCATGGCCAGGTTCTTCATTTTAAATTTGTACGATTTAATTTTAAATTTGGAATTTAATGGATATAAGAAGGGAACTGAGGTGCCATTATATTAATTGATATGATATCTGATAGGTGATTTACTACCTGATTTGATATTTCTGTGAACTAGAATTTTACTACAACATAGTGGCATATAATCTGTTACCATGAAATAAGAGTGTTTTTTGTGGGGAGGGGATGTGGATATGTACTTTTAGCTGAACACTGTGGGACTGAATCAGTAATACATTATCTGTATTAATAATGTAGACCTGATCACAGAAATTACAGGGCATTACATGTTTGCCTGATTTGTGTGTATTTTTGGTTTGTGTGTTGCTGGGAATGAAACTCAGGGCCTTGTTCGTGCTAGGCAAGTGCTATACGGTGAGCTACATTCTTAGCTGTGGTTTTTGAAACCCATTAAAATACCATTATTTAAAGAGGTTTTGACTTTAAGACAATTATAACTATTCTTTTAATTATGATAAAACCTCACTTTTTTTTAAGTTTGTGAAATTAGAACATTGACTTGGTATTTACATTTTATAAATACCATGAACAAAGTATGAAAGTTACTTTAGATCATTAAAAGAAGGTAATATTCCTTTATTATTGTTTTATAGCATGTTCACTTAATGTTAAATAATTAATCAAGTATTGCTTTGTTCATGTTGTAATCAAAAGAAACATTTAGTAATTAAATGCCTCATTTCATATTTCCTTTTGGTTGCTGTGACTGTCTTCTGCATATGTCAACCTATTCATCTGAAAATTAATGGCTCTTGTAAGGTAAGGAGTCTTATTTTCTTCTTCTGAAGTTCCAACTGATAATGTTCAAAGTTCTTATTCTCAGTCACAAATCGTTTGGATTGCAGTAGCAAACCTTTTGATTTTACTAGCTCAGTAGCAAAATATGGATCATACAATTCTTCAGTTGTACCAAGTCACTATTTACTTCATAGGAAAAAGAAACTTGACAGACCTAAAAGTGAAAAGAAGCTAGAATCATGTAAGTTAAAAAAAGAGGTTTCACTGGCTGACCTAATTCATGATATGCCAAGAGATTCTTATAAATGTCAGCCAGAAGGTAGATCATCATCCACAAATGATCTGAAAAGTCTCCTCTCAGAAAATCTAGATGCTGATTTGTTAAGACCTCATGCATCTGAATGTGTTTCTAAAGATGATTTTGCTTTCAAAGGAATACCAGATTTAAAGACCTTAATGATAGAGAGCACAACAACTCATAATTCTTTATTTATTCAAAACAGTTCACTATCTGATTTCCGAAACATTCCAGTACAAAACAGCGTGGGAAGTTTAAATAATCCTTTGCACTTAACTAGCTCATTGGAAAATACAACTGGTGATAATCT
Source organism: Sciurus carolinensis (assembly GCF_902686445.1). NCBI lineage: Eukaryota > Metazoa > Chordata > Mammalia > Rodentia > Sciuridae > Sciurus > Sciurus carolinensis. The sequence goes on from NC_062219.1 coordinate 30,281,305, forward strand.
AAATCCTAGTAAAAAGACTGAAGTTGGAAATGTTTCTTTAGTTGAACAGAGTACCAAGAATTGCATTTTAAAAAATGACAATTTGCAGTTTTCCCAATGTAAAAGTCCATCCCTAGCTGAACTGTTTCAGGAACACAAAGAAAACCATCCAAGCCAATGCTTTACTTTAGCTAATCTTTGTAACCAGTCATCTGCCAGTTTTACAGATCTAAGTTTGGGATCTTTTCCCCTGTCACAGCTAGCAAATCACTGTCAGTCTTCCACTGGAATATCAGAATTAACGGGATCTCTATCATCTTTGGCATTTCGTAAAGCTTCTCCCACAAGAGACCTTGAGAATTTGTCACTTTCTGATTTGATTGCAGAAACAATTGATGTAGACAACTCTCAGATTAAGAAAGATTCTTTTGAGCTCAGTTTATCTGAAATGAGTTCTCCTGGAATAGATTCAAATATTGATCTTAGTGTCCTGATAAAAACTCCAGATTTTGTTTCAAAGCCTGTAGTTGATCAATCAATTGCTCCAACTCCAGGAACTAAGTTCTGAGTTCAAAGTTAGGGAAGAACTCCAATTCTGCTAAAGATAATAAGAAAAACAATAAAGGCTCTGTGACTAGGAAACCACCTTTTTCTCTCTCTTGGACCAAGGCCCTTGCTGCTAGACCTTCAGCTTTTGCTTCAACTCTGTGTCTTCGTTATCCACTGAAAAGATGCAAGCGGCGTACCCTTCACCTCTATAAGACTTTTCTTTATAGTAGACAAGTTCAAGATGTAAAGGACAAAGAAATAAGTCCTCTCATAGCAATAACACCATTTGACTTCAAATCAGCATCTCCTGATGACATTGTGAAAGCTAATCAAAAGAAAGCATTTACTAGAGAATAGTAGCAAAAGGAAAACTTGGTTACTGTTGTAGAACTTTTTATTTGAAATTAATGTCTTTGTAGGATCACTTTATATTATGGGATTCAAATTGACTTTTATTAAAATTTTCTAAAGTCAGTTGATAACAACTTAAGTTGATAAGTATTTTTGCACTGAAAAATTTTTTACTATATCTACTTGTAGTGATAACTGGCTTTATTTGAGTTGATAACGAGTGTATGTTTACAAAATGCATATGGAAACTTGATATTGTGAAATTGAACCTCAGATATTTTTGTTCAGCATTCAACTTTTTAAGTTTTTACGATGAGATATTTTCTTCTATGAACTATTTTTGTGCTTTTTTCTTAAACAAAAATGCCACTACTTGGGATTATTATAGTGTGAAGATTATTCTTAAGATATATGGCATAGAGTAGCTGAGACATAATTACATTTTCAAATGTTATTGGTATCATTCCCAGTTTCATTATTTTACTGAAAGTGAATATTAAAACTTTTATATTAGAAAATCTTAAAATTCCTGACTTTTGAGAGTACTATAGATGTAGTTGAAATACATTTTTGATGATAATAAAATGAAAATCTTTTAAGGGACCATGTAAATATTGAAGATGAATTAATGCATAAATTATTTTTATACATTTTCAAGACCATTTGTCCTAATGTATACTTTAAAATAAATACATAGAAAGTGTTTTCAAGTTTGGTTGCATGTTCTTTGAATAGATGGTTTTACCAGATCTCCATAATGTTTTCTTTACAATAAATAATGAAACATGGAGTTATCTTTTTTGCTACTGACACCTGTGTACGCTGCAGTTAAAGTTTCAGCAATGGCAGATCAAATAAGAACCCTTTTAGTCAGAAAAATAGGTTTATAATTCATCCCTTAACAGCAGAGGACCTCACCTAGCCATCAGAATCAATGGGAGAATTTTTTCAGAACAGATATTGTGGTTTCCCTCCAGACCTGCTGAATCACTCTTTGAGGGATGGCACTTGGGAATGTCTGTTCCAAGATGATTCCCCAGGTGATTCTGAATGTCTGCTTATATTTATGGAACCACACCTTAGAGAAATAAATCAGTAGAATGGAATCATTAATCACAAAAATATCTGAGCAACTTAACATCAGGAATTAATCAGGAATACCAGAGAAAATTACTTATTAGGAATTATGGTCTTTTGTATAAAAGGATAAAGATATTTTTAGTGTTTCTTGCAAAACAATTCAGTAGTATCTCAAATGTTATAATGTTATCCCTCTACCTGCTCATCCTGGGAATTGAACACAGGGTCACTCTGTCACTAAGCCATATCCCCAGCTTTTTTATTTTTTATTTCAAGACAGGGTCTCAAGTTGCTGAGTCCTCAAACTTGTGATCCTCCTCCCTTTCAGTTGCTGGAATTATTGACATGTATCACTGCATCTAGCTAAAATGCTATTTCTTAATGAAAACAAAATAGCTGTCCATTTTCCGGTAAAGAAATTTGCTTCTCTAGCAACTATTTGTGCATTTGAAAATATTATATATTCTTTTTTATTTTCAGAAAGACATTCCAGTATTTTTGTTCTGTATAATGTTTTTATATCCAGTATTTTGATGCAAAAATTTAGGATGGCATTATGTTTTCATTGTTCTTCAGCAAATGCTTTTTGATATCTTGTCTTCAGGATTTTTTTGTTTGTTTGTTTGTTTGTTTGTTTTCTTTTGGTGGTATTTTGACTTGAATCTAGGGCCTTAGCACATGGCAGGGACACACTCTCTGTCACCAGCTACTTTCCCATCCCCAGGTCTTATTTTTTATTTCTTATTTCAGTGTACATAATGCAGATGTTTAGGAGGTCATAACAATCAAAAGTTGTCTGGGCACAGTGGTGCATGTCTCTAATCCCAGCTACTTGGGAGGCTAAGACAGGAGGATTACAGGGAGGTGCTCAGTGGTAGAACACCCTGGGTTAAATTAGGTACAGACCGTGTTTTATGATCGGTTTACCCTCAACTGTTTAGTTCGTTTTTGTAGTCATGAACCTTGATCAAAAATTTAGTAACTTTGAACTATGAATGTACAACTCTAATTTAGATTTATGTATAAGAAGTCTCCAGTTTAGAAGTGAATACATTCTGAAGTTGTAACTGATGATAATTCCTAATAGATTAAATCTTCCACAAGTGATTCACTTTGCCCTTGAATCCACAAATATTTTTTTGAACCCATAATGAAGTTAATAGTGGTACTCTTATACTGTATTTATAATAAGCTAATATTCAAGTAGAACTATAGTAGTTTAGGCCATGGAGCAGTTCCCCTTTGTTGGGCTAGTTAATTTAACTACTGCTTTTGAGATTATTTTTTTGTAGGTGGGAAAAATTCTATACTACAGAGTGATAAGGGAAGCCAAAAAGTATTTTAAGTAAGCCTCTACTCTTCCTATTTTCCTTTTCTTGACTACTGACCTGTCGGGCATGTACCTGACAAGTACTTGCCCTGTAGACTTAAGGGAATGTCACAGTCTCTATTCAAAAGGTAGAACTAGGAAGACTCATCTTTGGTCATCGTACATTGGTAAAAAGACACATCCATCTTGTACACAGTCTTTGTGACAATGACTGTTTGCCTCAAGTACATATTCTGCATCAGCTGCTGTTCACTGACTGATGTCTTGGTAGCTCAGGTATGCTGAATGTTTTAGGTTTACTTTATTTTCCAGTTCAAATACCAGTTTTGAGATACAAAGACATTATTTATTTGTATTATCAAGTACATTAATATTTTGGAATAGAAATAATTCTAATGATATAAAAGACATTCAAAATGGTCAGTTTTGTTTTTCTTTTTTGGTTCTTTAAAAGATCTAGTGTTGTTCATGAATGTTTTGTCCTTTTGCTTTCTAAAGTCTTTAGTTGGCTCTTTGGATGTAGTTTTTCTTAAAATTAATTGCCAAGAGCTTGAGTCTCATTTCAGTTCAGAACACTAATTTCTCTTTATTTTACCCTTTCCTCTTTTCCTTCTTGCTGGCATTCTGACCTATTTTCTTCCCTTTAGCTTTCCTTTCTCAAGCTTTTCTTCTATCTTTTTTTTTTTTTTTTTTTTTTTGGTTATAGAAATGTATTTGCAGTGTTTTATGTTTATTTTTTAGCACTCAGTGGGAGGTCATTAAACTAATTGTCATACTGAGGATAAAACTAACAAGATGCTTTTCTTTGAATGTAAAAGGAAATACTTAAGATAAACAGAGTTAAGAGAAAATAATGAACTCTTATATAATTATTTACTTTTAAACTGACCTTGTCAATATTGAGATTATTATATCTTGAGAAAAGAACTCTATATTAGCAAACTTTATATGTTCAAAAAAGTATGTATTTGGTTATAAAAATCAATTTTATGGTGGTTTAGAAATTGTTTTCTATTTATATAAATAATGGAATGTATATAAACAATATTGACTAGACAGGAAGGGATTAATATGAATTTCTACACTAGTTTTCTTCTATGTAGATTTCTATGTAAGGCTCAATTTATGCAGAAGTATAATTTTAAGGTCGTAAGGACTTGTCACATTTTAAGTGTATATGTACATTTTTATAAAAGCTACATTGAAAGAAATTATAATTCAAAGGTTTTCTTAAGTGTGAAAGCATAACAATTTATGTATTAGAATTTTCTATATAAATTTGATTTCAGAGTGTTTTGATAATTTATGCAGAAGGTATTACTTTGTTTCTATAAATAATTTAAAAAAAAATTGATCTGATTGCGAAGAATTTCTTCCAAGATATTTGTCATTTATAATTCTTGCTTTCTGCAGGGAAAAATGTTTCATATATATGATATTCTCAGAAATATTGTTAATTACTGTGTAGGTTATGGTAAATATTGATCGTGTGTTTGCAGAAGTGATAATGGGAAGGTAAAAGAAATGGTAGAGCGTACATTTCTGATGTTGTTATGCCTGATTTACATTGCATGACCATTTTAGATGTGGGAGATGTATCATGGTAACAGGGTGGGATGATTCTTATCCTGAGTGGGGAGGTTGGGTATTGACATATAAACACATAATTACATATAGCACAGTGTGGCATATATAACATTATACTCATCGAAGTGACATCTTTGTCTTCCTCGTCCAAATTGCTCTCTTCCTTTTTTTCCTTTCTTTATTAGTGACACCATCCTTTTAGTAGTTGCCCAAACCAGAAATATAGCATCATCCTTGATTCCTCTTCCCTTTGCCTACTACTCATAATCAGTTACCATTCTTGTTATTTCTACCTTAAAAATAAATATTTGTGTATGCACATATACATGTGTATGTATAAGTGTTGAGTCTTGTTATTTGGGGTAGTCACTGCATCTGCTGAATTAGTAAATACCACAACACTGCTCCTCTAGGAAGTACAGGGTTAGGTTCCTGTGAGCGTCTGGTCACATTTCTGTCAATCACTATATAACCTTGTTTTCTGTGTGCCTCTATTTAAAGATACCTTATATAGTATTATATGTCATTGGTTCATTAACTTGGAAATCATGGTGAATAGCACATAACTTAGGGTTAATCTAACACATCTTTTATGCATAAGGCACATTATAGCCTTCTTGTGCTTAGAAATACTAGACTGCACTTAAGCGCTACACTTGCAAACCATTTGAAACAGCAGAATTACCAACAATAAAACACAAAAGTAGAAAAACGTGATACTAAATAGATCATAGAAAGTATACTTGTTTACTGTAGTAGAGCTAAAACAAGAAGACATAATGTTACCTGATTCCTCACCTGAGAACATACACGTTGGTGACCCAAATTGTTCACTGCTCTGCACGTGTGTGCAAGCAACTTTCAAAATGATATGAATAGTGATTTGGGGGTTATAGGTACATTTTAGTAAGTAGGAAAATTCACAAATTTGTAACCCATGAAAAATGAGAAGATACTGTACATTTTTTGGCCCAGTATTCTCCATATTTATTGTTATTTTTTTCTCTTAAAGATTTGTAGCTTTGGGGGAAATTGCTGAAATACGTATCTGGTTTTGTAACTTTTCAGTTTATTTTTGCCTAAAATACTTTTATAGTACAGTTCAAGCAATTTTTCTAAAATGTAGATCTAATTTTCTGTTCCCTGTTCAAATCCTTTTATTTCTGGAACCTCTTTTAACTGGTTTCTTTTTGTGTACCCCCAATCAAAACCTACCCTAGCCCACCTCCCTGATGTTCCTTTGCTTCTACAGTGCTCACCTTCTCCCGTTCCCCTTCCCCTGACTACTTTTATCATCAACCTGTGTGGAATTTTAACCCCACCTCCATACATTTACTCTGTTTCTCTTGTAACATGCTTAATTGTTCCTCACACCACTTATATCATCTGATACGCTTGTGAGTTTGTGTGTGTGTGTGTGTTGCATACATTCTTGTACACAGTATTCTTCTAGGAACTTTACTTACATATTACACATGTTAGTGTACATGTGTTCTTTTACATAAGCAAGAAACTAACACTTTCGTACCACTTAAAGCATTTTGCAAATCTTTCTGTATTGGCATTTGCAGATCAATTTCCTTTGTTTAAAAAAGCAGTATAGAATACTATAATATGGTTGTAACATTATTTTTATAAACAGAGTTGATGAACATTTTAAGTGTTTCCAGTCGCTAACACTAATGAACCAAAAAGAACATTCTACATTTCTAGAAATTGAATTTCTAAGACAAAAAATGAATACTTAAATTTTTTTTTGATAGATACCATCTCCTTGACTGTAACAAGGGTTGTACTCATTTCTGAGTGTTTCTGTCCAAATTCTCACAGATGGGGTAGGTATTATTACTCTTGGTATTATGTCCAACTGATAATTGAAAGACATTTTTTCATTTCTTTTATATTTCTTAATAGAGTGAGGCTGGCTGCATTGTCATGTACTTAAAGCTGCTTATTTTTTTTCTCAGAACTGTGTGCTCTTAAACTTCATTCTCTACCCCCCCTGGATTATCATTTGTCAGTTTTAGGGATGTATGTTGTGTTTATCTGTAAACATACTGTGATATATATACATATTTTTATACTAAGGAAATTAGTTCTTAAAATTATGCACAGAAAATATGTTTTCTGATTCCTAGTTTATAACACTTAAGGTCATTTTTGTAAGATAAATTTTCGATTTTTATATATTCAAATTTATCAACTCTTTTTCTTATGGGTTTTTGTTTGAGAGTTTACAGTCTTTGAGAAATGGGGAAATAAGACAAATTGCAAAGTCATATATTCAAAAGGGAAAAAAAATTGGGCTAAAAGTTCTTCATTACGAGTTAATTAAAAAATAAAATTATTGGAAGCGGGTGAGTAGCTTACCCTGTAGAGTGCTTGCGGAGTGAGTGCCCGGGCCCAGGTTCAAATCCCCGGCACCTCGGAAGAAGGCAAAAAGTGAAAAAATAAAATTATTATTTCTTCTAATACCTTTGATGTTCCTTTTTTGACATTTGTATCTTTGATCCAGTATTAAAGGCAAATATAGAAATCCATTTTCCCCCAGCAACAGCTTTTCCTCCTTTTTAAAAAAAACAAAATTTCAGAGGTTTATTTAGGAAAGCAGAGGCACATTCAGAAGAAAATGCAGACTATCTTGGGAGTAAGAAGCAGCAACTCCTTGGTGTGGTGTGTTAATATTGGTAAAAGAATTGTTGCTAGGGTCTGGAGTAGAGTCGGGGTCAGGGCAGAGTTGCACAGTTTTGCACTAGTTTTGCCCTCATGTTACTTTTTGTAGACAAGAACATGGGTAAAGGGTGTGGGTGAAGGGTATGGGCTGAGCTGCTCAAGAGTTGTAACTGTTTATGGGCACTTTCTGCATTTCATGATCAGTGGACATTTATCTTGCATTTCAGTGGTTTGTAGCACTTCTTTTGAGATTCAGTCTCTCTCCTCCTGCTTTTCTTTTAATCCCTAAATTTCTGTCTGTTCTAGACTTTGATACCTTGATCTTATGGGTTTGTGGGGGGTTTGTGACTGCTTCAGGATTGCAAGGGGCAATGGTCCTGCCTAGTCAGGAATCAAAAGTCTCATCCTGACTGATCTAAAGGAGGTAAGCCACCGTTCTCAGTTGCTGGGATGGGTTGGAATTCTTGTCTTTTCATCCACTTAATGTGGAATTGTTTACAAAGTTGATGCCTCCAAAGATCTTGGTAAGGTCTACCAAGAAGTTTAACAGGGAAGAGATTTCTCTGAAGAAGTATCTGAAGGGAAAGAGGGAATTCCACTCAGGACCAGCAGAGTTTTTGGCATGTGTAAAGGAAAAGAATTCAGCACGTGCCAGTCAGTGGAATAGACAGGTTTATTTAGGTGAGCGGAGGCACATTCAAGGTTAAATGTGGGCTGTCTGGAGAGTGAGAAGCAGCCAACAACTTTCCTGTTTATGGAAAGGTGGATTTGTCATCCTACCTTGTCAAGTTACTGAAAAAAATCAAGCTACAATTTTTATTGGGACATTTTTGGAAGGAAAAAATACTGTCTCCATAGATGCCAAAGGCTTTAGATAACATTAAATGTTACATTTTTTTTAGTAGATTTTCTACTATTGGTCTAGCCTTGTAACATTCAAACATCTCTAGTTTGTCATTGTGGATTACTCTTTTCATGTATTCATTTTATTTCTGTTGTTTAAAATAATTTTATTTATTAATAAAATTAGTTTACAGTTTATAGTTGTGGGTATGTACATCCTCTGTTGGATTTTGATTTTTCATTTGATAATATTGTAGAACATTTAGAATGTTTTAGATATACAACGTATAGAACATTTTCTTTATCCTTGATTTAAATAGCATTAAATTAAATTTAATGTAGAATAACATTATTTAATAATATTGTTAAGTAACATTATTTGTATTGTGGGTAGGATTCATCTTTTGAATGGGAGTTTTTAAATCTTTAGTGTTCTTAGAAAATCCAGGTTGACAGATGTGTGTTGAGCATTATAGCAAACATTGCCTTATTCTTTTAGATTTCTTCTATACCTGTGGGTAATTCTCTGTTCTTAGTTTACATATTGTTTTCTCTCTTCTATTTTTCCCTTTGCCTCTTTTCAACTGTTTTCCTTCTTGAATATTACCTTGCAATTTGTTTTGTCTTCCCCCTCCCCAAAGATTGACTCTCCTAAATCAATAATTAGTTCTACTGGTTTTAATTCATTACTTTGTAAGTTTATCCACTTATGACTTAATCAGTTTACCTCTTTTATTTTTCTAAGTAGAATATTTAGCTTTATCATTTTTAATTCTTTCTCATAGAACTTAGTTTTAATGTATGAAATTTTAAAAAGAAAAAATACAGAAAGTAATTTAAAATAATATAAAGAATACCCATAGTTTTAACAGAAGCAAACATTTTGCCACATACACTTCAAATCTCTATTTTAAGAAATTATTTGTTGGATTAGATTCCTAACACTATCCTTTTCTTATTCCTATTTGAGGATTGAGTTCATCATTCCCATGCTCTTAATTTACTTATGTCCCTAGAGTCAATATTTTCCTATGAATACTGTATTTGCTGTGACTTCTGTGTTCTTGTGTTATTTTCTGGGTAATCCACAATTTTTATTTTTTAATTTTTAAACCATGGGTCTGTCTGAGTTTTAAAATTTCCATGTCGTTGTGGGAGTTTTGTTATTTTTGTTGTGAATACTAGTTTCATTATATTGTTAGCAGAGATGTGATTTCTACTTTTTGTAGTTTGGCGACGTGTGTGTGTGTGTGTGTGTGTGTGTGTGTGTATGCTTGTGTGTCCCTCATTGAACAATGGCTTTATTGGCAGTTGTCAACACTACTATTCTATTTGCAGATTATAAAATATATTTGTTACCTTTTTAAAAAAAAGTTCACATAGAATTTGGTATTCTTATTTAATATGTTTCCTTGATTGGCTATTGGCTGAGAGAGGTCAGCTAAAATATAACATCCTTGCATTTTTGTTTCATCTTATTTGTTACAGATTTTACCATGTAAATTTCATTCATATATGTAAGGATACTGGATCTTTCTGTGGATGTCTTTTATTCATCTTGAGTCTCCCTTTTACTAGTTTTATACTTTTTGCCTTTAAGTTGTTTAGTATCATGATTATCACTTTTTCTTAATTTTATTTGTTCATTCTTCTGCTTTCACTGTTTCAAGTCACTTTGGTTTAGTTATGTCTCCTATACTTATATATACTTGACTTTATCAGAGACTTTAATAATGAATTTTTCCCATTTATGGAATTGATATAATAGATAACATTACTGCTATTTTTTAAAAAGTTGTGGTCTTCTACATTTATATATTTTGATATGTCACCTGTGTTTGTTTTGATCATTGCATGTGCTCTTTGGCAATTTGGACATTTTATAGTTTAGAATGTAATAACATACGTGAACTTTTATTTAAGAGTTTGCCAATTTAAGTAATATATGTTGATGTTGCACTATGAAAAATGAAGAAACAAATGTATTTATGCTTCACCTATTTCTCATTTTCATTAATATTTTAAGTTCTTAGATAAGGTTATCACCTTTTATAATATTTATTTGAGTCCTAGTTTTAAAAATGAGCTCATTTCAAGTCATATTATTGTTAGGATGTATAATATTTCATTTTATTCTGTACTTAAATTTTCTTTAAACTTCGTTATTTTTAAATTAATTGATTTCTTGTGATGAGACCTCTGTCCACTTGACTTGGTTCAATCCTCACCTTTTCTTCCCTTTAGAATGCATGTGTAAAATATTTCCTAACTTACTAAGTATATGATTTTGAGGACTATATTTGTAAGACACATTGACAAATAATAGAGTCCCCTTTCTTTTCTGCAGGGCACTACAGTTGTTACTCCAGTGTTCTTAAATATTATATGTTACAAGCTAGCCCAGTTCTGATGCCCATGGTATGGCAGTATGCTCTGGCAGTGTTTCTGCCTCTGTTCCTCTGAGCTCTCCTGGCTTACTTCACTTTGTATTCTTCTCGTTTTTATTCTTTCTTGCATCCTCTGTGTTTTTACTTGAAGCTTCTCTCTCAGAGATAGTTTCTTTGCTGCATTTGATATAATAGAACTTAAAAACCATTTTTCTCATTTACATATAGTATATTCTTTTCCTGCTTTTATTTCCTTTCCTTATTTATCCTTAGAGTATCTTTCTATAGCTTCTATGTCCTGTCCAGTTTCAGTATTTCTCAATTTGAAAGGAAAGGAGTTCTTTTTCTGATTTCATTGTACGAAGAATAATGTGGGGAAGAGCTTGGTGACTGAGCTTGGGCCATTTGCTGCCGACTGTGCCCTTGGGTCCAGTTCGAGCAGTTTTCTCAACATTCCATTTTCTCCCTTTGAGGCAAAACTGAACCTCTAAAAGGCAAACAGTGAAATTTTCTTCTGACTTTTTTTTATGGTTTTCTTTTGCTTGGTGGAGATGGCTTCTGAGATTTTTCTTCAGTCTTTACACAGCTCCAGATTCATGTTTTCACGATGGCTCTTTTGTTGGGTCCTGCAGAGGGATGCCTCCAGCTGTGCAGAACTGTGCCATCTGCACAAAATCTGCAGTCAGTGTAACCCTGCCTCTCAGTTTAGTCCAACTTTTTGTTTGGTGTATGCTCTTCATAATTTGTGCTTTGGTATTAGGAGTTTGCTACTTTTGTTTTGGAAGAAAAATGGCATGGAAATGACTTTGTTTTGGCTTTTTATCTGGATTTTTTTCCCCAAGAGCATTTTTCAACTGACACTAAAAACTTGTGAATAATTTCTTTCTAGGCATATGTTTTGGCAAGACTTGTTCCAAAGGTTTAGTAACTTACATATAATGATGTTATGATCCATATCAACCTTGAACTGTTAAAAAATCTAGGAGGAAATTTAGTTCTCATTAAGAGAATTTTAAAATATTTTTCTTTTTTTCAGAATTTTGGAATAAAATCTTTTTTAGTATTTATATAAAAGTTAGCCTTTTGTAGTAATAACAGAATTATATAATTTCTTAGAGTATATTAAATGTTAATGTGTCTTCTTAATTCAGATAACATTTTATTTCATTTTGTTAACATTGATTAAAGTCACCAGTAGCAAATATATATGAATGAATTGCTAAAAGAACATATATTTGAAGAGTAGAATCATGGGATAACCTTTTGGTTTTTTTTTTTTTTTTTTTTTTTTTTTCTTGGTTAATCTTTTAGTTTTCTGAGGTTATTTTTTTTCTTGCCAACTTAAACCTACCAAGGGAGGAGAAAACATTCCTCAAACTATAAAATAGAGTAACACATATTCTTAATTACTTTTCCATTGAAAAATCCAGAAATTAAAATACATATGGCATTATTGTTATAAAGGAAAATTTTGGCAGAAAAATCATATTTATAATTAAAATTTTATAATTAGACATCATACCTAGAAAATAAGTAAAATTTTCAACAAGATGGTTACAGTATTATTGTGTGAAGTGAGATTTCTCTTTTATGACTGTTAATGAAGATTTTTCTAACTATGGGTTTATTTTGTTTCTTTCAGAAAAATAGTTGATGTTAAAACAAGGAACATAGAGAAAAATAGTTGTTTTACAAATTTGTAAAAATAATCATGTGTAATTGTAATCTTTTTAAAAAAGTTCTCAATTTTTATTGCCTCAGAAATAAGTAGCTATTAAATGTTTATATGAATTAGATTATTAAGAGAATTGGTTGTTTAGAAATGATGCAGGCTTTGTAGAAGTACGCATCAGTATTTGCTTCATAATAGAGCTACTATTTTTGATAAAGTTTACTTTAAGCAAAAGTGGTTAGAAATCTATTATGCATTATTTTCCTTCCCTTTGAATTTCACCTAATTTTCTGTTCAAGTAGAACTTTTATTTAGGAAATAAAATGTAATTTTATATAATGAGGATATAGTTTTTTTCTAGCAGTGTTATTTTTGAAGTGTTAATCTGTTAAACAGATGTTTTATAGTATATATACTAGGATTTGAATATAGGTACAGTATTATTTGTATGAAGGTCTTGATTATCATATTTTTGAGTCTTAATAGCAGACTATTCCCTAGAAAAAAGTCAAATGAATCATGAAATTTTTATCTTTTTCTAGAAAAAAATCCTTTGATTAATTTGAAAAGTCTGTATTATAACTAAAAATTATTAATATGAGATTTTGTATAATTCTTAATATGAAATTTTGAATAATGGATTTAAAATGTTTCATTTTACTTTAATACTTTATATAGGTTGTTAAAATAGGTATATTTAACTGCAGCTTTCTTGTCTCTCCTTTAAATATATTTTCTTTGAAAACCATTTTAACTAATTCATCTGTCTCAGAGTATTTTTATTTAAGCAATTAGAGGAATTTTATACTTTTTGTACCCATAAGTTTAGAATTAATTGGCTTTCTGCTTAAAATTATGTGGGTTTTTTTGAAAGGAAGTGGTTGATTTCAGTGAAAAAACTTAAGTAGTTCAGAATGTTCTCAGATATGTTCTAAGATTCTCTTTGTATATACACCTACACTGGAAAAATTGAAACACTAATTGCTTAATTTAAAAATAATTTGCTTTAGACTTTTAAACAACTTACTTCATCAGTAGCTAGTATAATATATGAATCACATGAATCTTATATAGTTTAATTCTTATTACTTTGCTTTTTTAAATCTTGCAAATTTTAGATTATATATATTTTGTATACTTATTCCATTCTGAGACGACTGTAAATATTTTTAATAGAAAGGGATTTTTTGCTCACTATATGCTAAGCATCACTGAACAGTTAAGCAAGGGATAGAATGGAAAGAAAGAGGACAGATCAGATTCAATTTAGCCAACATTTGTTGTGTGCTTCTTTATTGTAATAAAAAAACTGCACTAACTATTGGGGACGTGAAATTTAGTTTCAGCTTTTACTAAGGAAAAGGGCTAGATCTCTGCTTTAATATAAATATCTAATAAAGCCAAGTGTTTTTTATTGTGAACATATTATTTCCATTTAAAAAAGATTTCATTTATATGTAAAGTTTTGTTTTGGTAATTGCTACCTATCAAGGGAAGCTAGAGAAGTAAATTAATATATTAAAGGTCAATTATGTGTCACATTTGTATATATTTTACCTGATCATCACGAGAACCAGTGAGGTAGGGGGAAGAAGTTAACGCCTTATTTCTGCTGAACATTGAGAGCCAAATTATAATTTGAGCAGAATTCTTTGGTTCTCCAATGTCTTTTCATTATTACATATTATTTTCTTGCCATAAAATTTTGTTCTATTATATTTTAACCTGGTTTTGGTGATAAATGTCCTAAGGATAAAATTGTACTAGCTTTTCATTACTAAGGTATTTTATTTTTTTAATTTTTTTCTGCCAATATTACTTAGAGATTTGTCATTTATGTACAGAAATTGATATCAGTTTCTAAATTCTTGGAAATTAACAGTCCTAAAAAAATGAAGCTGTTTTCTAGTTAAATTTGAAATAATATTATAGTCTTTGATTCCTTGTGTAAAGTAGCAATTCTGTTTAAAATACTGTAAAATTTAATTTTTTAAATAATTGCTGACTTGGTGTTTTTCTTTAAGTACAAACTTAAATAAATAAGAGTGTTATGTAAAACTAGAGGCTGAGGATGCAGTTAAGTGTTAGAGTGCTTGCCTAGCATGCTGAAGGCCCTGGATTCAATCCTCACAATGACCAAATTAAAAAGCAAAACTAGAAAATTCAAATATATATTGGTTTTATATATATATATATATATATATATATATATATATATATTTAAAACCTAATCCCATTATCTAGAATTTAAAACTATTTAGCAGTTTTATATTTCTAAATAATACTAGGCAATATTAATGGGTACTAACTATATATTAAATATTGTACTAAACTCTTAATCTCCTTATCTCAGTAATATTCATAATAGTCATGCAGTGTAGGGATTATTTTTATCCTGGTTTTACAGATATACAGTCTGAAGCTCAAAAATGGCTAGTAATGGCTAGTAAAACTAATAAGTGACTTAACTGACATTCAGAGCAACATTAATACTGAAGTCTTCATTTTTGTATTTTGTGTAAGTTTCTACATATAGAGTGTATTAATCCTTTTTTTAATACTAGCAAATTTAGGTTTATTAGTATTCCATTTTCTAGGTGTCTGGTTATTTAACCAAATACCTGTCAGAGTTTTAAAAATTTATTATTATGTAAATGAATTAGTAAACATTCCTATACATTTGTGTATTCTTAATCATATCACAAAAGATATGGGTCTACTAAAAAGGTAAGCATATATTTTTTATGATATACGAGGTTTTCCTTCAGGAATATTGTACTAATTCACTTGTCAAATTTAATTCTTAATCATAATAGCATTGATGGTATTATTTTATAAAGACTATACTACATGGAGGGATTTTATATTCATAATGAAGTTTTGATTTGTTAACAAGTGTACCAGAGTCAAAGATAAATTATGTGGTTTTTCTTGGACTTGTTGTGATACCAGCTGCCTATGTGTCCTTCAAAATTGTGACCATGGTTCATTTAGCATACTATTACGGGTTAGCATTGTCAAAAGTACCATTTATCCATGAGAAAATAGTATCTATATTATGTTTCTGTGACAAATAAAATTATCAATGGGATATAGCCCCATAGTGTCTTACAAATGGAATATGCCCAAGAAATGATAACTTATTTATAAAAAGTTGTCTGATTAATTAAGGATCTTTAGTTACTCTACTGAGTTTTTTGTGGGGGGGGCATTTCTTTTTTAAAGGAACTTATTCATGTTTTTTTTTATTTTTTAAATTTTGATTCATTGTACACAATGGGGTACAATTTTTGTTTCTCTGGTTGTACACGAAGTAGAGTCACACCATGTGCATAATCATACATGTACTTGGATAATGATGTTTATCTCATTCTATTATTTTTCCTTCCCCCCCTTCTCACCCCTCATTTTCCTCTATACAATTCAGCCTTCCTCCTTTCTTGCCTACCCCCACCCCCATTATGTTTCATCATCCACTTATCAGAGAAATCTTTCAGCCTTTGGTTTTTCAGGATTGACTTATTTCACTTAGCATGATATTCTCCAACTCCATCCATTTACTTGCAAATGCCATAATTTTTTTCTTCTTTATGGCTGAGTAATATTCCATCCTGTATATATACCATAGTTTCTTTATCCATTCATCTATTGAAGGGCATCTAGGTTGGTTCCACAATCTAGCTATTGTGAATTGGGCTGCTATAAACATTGATGAGGCTGTGTCACTATAGTATGCTGATATTAAGTCCTTTGGGTATAGACCAAGGAGTGGGATAGCTGGGTCAAATGGTGATTCCATTCCAAGTTTTCTAAGGAATCTCCATACTGCTTTCCAGTTTAACTGCACCAATTTGCAACTGCACCAGCAATGTATGAGTGTACCTTTTTCCCCACATCCTCGCCAACACCTATTGTTGCTTATATTCTTGATAATAGCATTCTAATTGGGGTAAGATGGAATCTTAAGGTAGTTTTGATTTGCATTTCTCTTATTACCAGAGATGTTGAAAATTTTTTTCGTATATCTGTTGATTGCTTGTAGATCTTCTGTGAAGTGTGTGCTCATTTCCTTAGCCCATTTGTTGATTGGGTTATTTGTATTCTTGGTATAAAATTTCTTGAGTTCTTTATAGATTCTGAAGATTAGTACTCTATCTGAAGTGTGTGTGGCAAAGATTTTCCCCCACTCTGTAGGCTCTTTCTTCACATTGTTGATTGTTTCCTTTGCTGAGAAAAATCTGTTTAGTTTGAATCTATCCCCATTATTGATTCCTGCTTTTATTTCTTGTGCTTTGGGAGTCATGTTAAGGAAGTCTGGTCCTAAGCCGACATGATGAAGATTTGGGCGTACTTTTTCTTTATTAGATGCAGGAGGGTCTCTGGTCTCATTCCTGGGTCCTTGATCCATTTTGAGTTGAGTTTTGTTCAGGGTGAGAGGGGTTTAGTTTCATTTTGCTGCATATGGATTTCCAGTTTTGCCAGCACCATTTGTTGAAGAGGCTATCTTTTCTCCATTGTATGTTTTTGGCACCTTCATCTAGTATGAGATAACTGTGTTTATGTGGGTTTGTCTCTGTGTCCTCTATTCTGTGCCATTGCTCTACCTGTCTAGTTTGGTGCCGGTACCATGCCGTTTTTGTTACTGTTGCTCTGTAGTATTTTTGAAGGTCTGGTACTGTGATACCACCAGCTTTGCTCTTCCTGCTAAGGATTGCTTTGGCTATTCTGGGTCTCTTATTCTAACAAATGAATTTCATGATTGCTATCTCTCTTTCTTTGAGGTACATCATTGGGATTTTAATTGGAATTGCATTGAATTTGTATAATACTTTTGGTAGTATGACCATTTTGACAATATTAATTCTGCCTAACCAAAAACATGGGGGATCTTTCTGTCTTCTAAGGTTTTCTTTAATTTCTTTCTTTAGTGCTCTGTAGTTTTCATTGATGAGATCTTTTACCTCTTTTGTTAGCTTGATTCCTAAGCATTTTATTTTTTTTGAGACTATTGTGAATGGGGTAATTTTCCTAATTTCTCTTTCAGAGGATTCATCACTTATGAATAAAAATGCATTAGATTTATGAGTGTTGATTTTATATGCTGCTACTTTGCTGAATTCATTTATTAGTTCTAGAAGTTTTCTGGTGGAATTTTTGGCTCCTCTAAATATAGAATCATGTCATCGGCAAATAGTGATATTTTGAGTTCTTCTTTTCCTATTCATATCTTTAATTTCTTTGGTCTAATTGCTCTAGCTAGAGTTTGAAGGATGATATTGAATAGAAGTGGTAAAAGATGGCATCCCTGCCTTGTTCCAGTTTTGTGGGGGAATGCTTTCAGTTTTTCTCCATTTTGAATGATGTTGGCCTTGGGCTTAGAGGTAAACGAGAACAATGATACAACATATCAAAATCTCTGAGATACTCTGAAAGCAGTACAAAGAGGAAAATTCATTGCATGGAGCACATTCAATAAAAGTAGAAAAAGTCAATAAATAAATGACCTAAGTAGCTGAAAGCCCTAGAAAAAAAGAACAGCTCAACACCAAAAATTGTAGAAGACAGGAAATAATTTAAATCATAGAAATCAATGAATTGAAACAAAAGAATTCAAAAAATTGACAAAACAAAGTTGGTTCTTTGAAAAAATAAACAAAATTGATAAACCCTTAGCCACACTAAAAATGAGGAGAGAAAACTCAAATTGCTAAAATTCATGATGAAAAAGGAAATATCACGACAGACACTATTGAAATACAAAACATAATTAGAATCTATTTTGAAAATCTATACTCCAACGACATAGAAAATCTCGAAGACATTGACAGATTTCTACAGACATATGATCCACCCAAACTGAATCAGGAGGACATACACAATTTATTTTTATTTATTTATATATTTTTTAGATTATTTTTTTAGTTGTTAATGGACAAAATGTCTTTACTTACGTTTATGTGGCTCTGAGGATGGAACCCAGTGCCTCAAACGTGCAAGGCAAGCGCTCTGTCACTGATTTACAGCCCCAGCCCCGGACATACACAATTTAAACAGATCAATTTCAAACAATGAAATAGAAGGAGCCATCAAAAGCCTACCAACCAAGAAAAGTCTGGGATCAGATGGATTCTCAGCAGAGTTCTACAAGACCTTCAAAGAAGAACTCATTCCAATACTCCTCAAAGTATTCCATGAAATAGAAAAGGAGGGAACCCTCCCAAACTCATTCTGTGAAACTAATATTACTCTTGATATCAAAACTAGACAAAGACACATGGAGGAAAAGAAAACTTCAAATCAATATCCCTAATGAACATAGATGCAAAAATTCTTAACAAAATTTTAACAAATCACATATGAAAACATATTAAAAGATAGTGCACCATGATTACGTGTGTTTCATCCCAGGGATGCAAGCTTGGTTCAACATCCAGAAATCAATAAATGTAATTCACCACATCAACAGACTTAAAGTTAAGAATCATATGATTATTTAAATAGACGAAGAAAAAGCATTTGACAAAATATAGACCCCTTCATATTCAAAACACTAGAACAAATAGGAATAGTGGGAACATACCTCAACATTGTAAAGGCTATCTATGCTAAGTTTATGATATTTTTATATAGGCTGTTTTTGGGGATAGTACCTGTTGCCCATATTAACAGTCTTTATTTTTTTCATATGATCATATATAAAAATAAACACATACATGCAAAAGGTATACTATCCTATATATTTTTTTCTTTCATAATATATACTGAACTGGAGAAGTGCTAACCTATTTTTTTTTCCCCCAGTACTGAGGCTTGAACCCAGGGGTGCTTAACCATTGAGCCATATCCCCAGCCCTTTTTTATAATTTATTTAGAGAAAGGGTCTCACTGAGTTGCTAAGTGCCTTGCTAAGTTGCTGAGGCTGGCTTTGAATTCATGATCCTCCTACCTCAGCCTCCCGAGCTACTGGGATTACAGGTATGTGCCATTGTACAGGCCCTAACCTGTTTTTTATAATGATTATATAATACTCCATGATATGGCTATACTATAACTTATTCAAGACTTCCATGAAGTTCATTCATTTTATTTCTTTTTTTTTGTCTCTATGAATAATGCTGCTCATAGAATCTCCTTGTACCTATTTCTGTAAAGTAGGACTTCTTTTTTTTTTTTTTTAATATTTGGGTTTTTTTAGTTGTAGGTGGGCACAATACTTTTATCTTATTTTATTTTTTATGTGGTGCTGAGGATAGAACACAGAGCCTCATGCATGCGAGGTGAGTGCTCTACCACTGAGCACAAACCCAGTCCCAAAAGTAGGGCTTTTATTTCTTTTTCTGTGAGACAGATCTTCTGTAGTGGAATTGCTGGGTTGAAAACGTATTGCTTACTGTCAATAGGCACAGCTGTTGATTTACTAAAAGTATTATGATTCTTTCCACCTCCTCAATAGATGTCAGTACTTTTCTTGATTTTGAACAGTCTGACAGGTAAGAAGTTTATGTTTCATGTTTAATTTACTTTTCACAATCACTAATAAAGTTGGTATTTTTTCATACTTTCATTCATCATTTGAACTTTTTCTGTGACCTGCTGATTGTAACTATTTCAAATAGTTCTTTTTCTTATTAATTTTAAACCTGCTTATATTATAGATGTTAATCTTTTATTAGTCACATGCCTTTTAAATAATTTTTCTAATCTTTTAATTTTCTTACAGTTTTTTTTCTATAGGAAAAATTTAAAACTTTTGACCACTATGGTTTTTATAATTTACCATTTTCCAGTCTTGGATTAAAAATACAATAAGCCTTAACCTCTAGGTTATAGAAATTCTGTTTTCTTTGTGGGTAATTGTTGTTTACATTTTAAAAATTTTGAGCTTAATTTCTTTAGAATTTATTTTTGAGTAGGATTAAAAAGAGTGAAACTTCATTTTCTTCCATATTTTCATACTTTTAAGGATGCATCAGCACATATGCTGTGACTGGTAGTGTATAGGACTACTAGTGGAAGGAGATGGTAGCTCTGAAATTACATGAATAACATTTTGCAGCCTAGCTCTCATTTACTATCTGCATGACCTTGCTCAATTATTAGATTTCTTTGAGATTTGGTTTCTTCTTTAAAATGGTGATATTATTATCTGGCATTTTGTAGTATTAATATGTAAAATCATCTGTGCAGATAATAATATCTAGTGTTACAGTGATTTATTCTTTAACCAAGCAGCATCTACTATATAGTAGTACTTTAAAACGATGTTGATTTCTCTTTCCTTGACTTTGCTAATTGCGTTGAAATCCCTAGCTAGACACAGTTGTGCATACCTGTAATCCTAGCAGCTTGGGAGGCAGAGGCAGGAGGTTCACAAGTTCTGAGGCCACCCTGGCAATTTAGCAAAACCTTATCAAAATAAAAACTAAAAAGGGCTGGGAATGTAGTTCAGTGGTAGAGTGCCCTGAGTTTCAAATCTATTACATTTGTTACTGTGGAGTCATTTCTAGATATTGTTACCAATACCAGCTCTTCCTAAACTATGTAGAAATGACTCTTGACCCCACATATGAATTCAAAATGGTGTTTGAGGTATAGTGTATTCATCAGGAGATACACAATGACCTATTGTATGTATTTTTAAAACTTAAATTTGTTTGTTATTCAAATACAGTAGACTTACCTTGTTTTTAAGATCTGATCTTGAAAATCCGAAAGATAGCTTTGGAAATGTCGCTCAGTAGTAGAGTACTTGCATAGCATGTGGGAGGCCCTAGGTTCAGTTACACACTGGGGGCAGGAGGAGACTAGGTTAAAATAAAGATGAGATTAAGTTTATGTAGGACTGCATATGTATATTTTATTGTCAATAAAAATAGAGTAAATGGGACCTAAATTGAGAAAATGTGAATGAAACTTAATGCCTTTTAAATTTGATTAGTATGGTATAACTTTTATTTATCATCTGTTGACAGTTGGAACCTTTTCTTGAGGTTTCCAGCTATGTTCCTGTAAACCTTTTTCCAATTTTTAGGCAGATGTACTGTGAGATTTATATTTCTCCTGAGCCTTATGCTGTATCCAAATTTCAGTGTTTTTCTGATTTTATGATCAGAAGTTGTTGATTCTCAGTGCCAGTTTCCACAGTAATTTAGAAAAGCCCAAATACTTATGTTCACTTTAATTTTAGAGTCTAGAGGAACCGGCTACCAGCATTGTGACCTAAATAAATAAATAATTTAACACTGTGCCACAGTTTTCTTATTTGTAAAATGTAGGATAATAGTTGCTGTTTCATAGGGTAATTGTGTGTTAAATGACCTCATACATATTAAGCCATTATAGTATTTTTTTGGTGTATAATAGGAGCTCCGTTGAATTTGTATTATTTTTATTGTTGAGGAGGTATTCTTCAATATACCTTCTTAGTTTTGTCCATACTAATATTATTCCTAAACTTCAGATAGAAAGGCTTAACATAATTTGTTGAGGAGAGACTTAACAATAGGTAATTCATGGGGATATAAAAGCAATCCCTATGAGTTAAAATAAGTGAAACAGAAGCCTAAGGCAGAATGATGGTGAACACCAATGTATTTGCTAGTTTGTATATATGTGCGTGTGCTTGTGAAAGTTTATCCTACTTAATTCTGTAAGTGAGAAGACTTTTTTATTTAGGTCTAACAAAATATTCAATCACAGGAATAATTTTCACAAATAACATGTAATCGGCTTCTTTTCTTTAATGGAAAATTATCAGTACCACAATATTTCTCTTATTCCCTATTCTTGAAGTAGTAGGCAGTCTTATTGCTATAAAATGGTCATAATGTTGATATTATTAAATTATAATTTTGTGTCAAGACTTGTATTCCAATGTAGAGTAGATTGAAATCTATTTACAGTTTCCTGGTTCAGTGATATTTACATAAAATTGAAATCTAGTTCCAAGAAATCATTTGGATTTTTTTACTTATGTTTGATAGGAGATGGATGCTGCATGATGGATTTGATGAGGAATTTGTAAACATTTGTTATAAAGTGAATAATTCATATCTAATAAATCACAGTCAGTGCAGCTGTAGTAGTGCAGGAAGTGGTTTATTCTCTGGGTTCGTTGGTGTACTTTCTCAATACGTGTAGTAACTAGAAGTTTAATTTTTTTTTAGATTTGGTGAATGATTTCTTGTTTCAGATAGTTTTTCTATTGAAAGTTTAACACTGGTTTCTTTGAAATTTTGAAAATTTAATTTTTGTATCTATATGTACTAGTACATTGAAATCCATTTATATGAAAAATGATCGTTGGCAAAAAACCTGGAAAACCCGTTTTTTAAATTTTTATTTTTATCTTAAACATTTTTTTAAGTTTAAGGTTTTTCAGTCAGAATGACTTTAAATGGTGAATTTCTCTCATTAACGGAGTTCATTGTGAATTTATTTTGAATGTTTCTAAATTGTGTAAATATATTTAAAAATTTCCTCCATTTGAAAGTCACTCTTCTGCAATGTCAGGGTAATCTATTTTTTTTTTTTTTTTTGGCAATGTTGCAGTGCAGGGAATTGTATCCAAGGGCATTCTACTAATGAACAATACCCCGCTCCTTTTTATATTTTATTTTGAGACAGGATTTTTCTAAGTTAGCTTTATTGGTAAACTCCAGTAAACATTTAAGTAAGAAATACAATCAACTGAACCCAAATTCTTCCATAAAATAGAAAAGGTGAGAAAACTTCCCAGTGTCTCCCTTATGCTGATATTACTATGTTACCTGAAGTAAAAACTAGTGTTTTGTATTAGTGTTTTCACATCCATGTGTACTATTCAAATTTTATTTATTTATTTATTTTTGGTGGCATCGGGGATTATACCCAGGGTTTCTTGCATACTAGGCAAGTGCTCTACCACTGATCTACACACCTAGTCCCTACTCAATTTTGAGATTACTGAGTGCCACAAGTTTACTGTTTAAAATTGTCCCTTATAATATTATTCACATTTAGTTGTATAATTTTGTGAAGGGAAAAAAAAAACACACCTTGATTGTTTTGATTGGAGTTAAAAACATTATTCCCTAGACAATAATTTTCATTTTGTAGTATTCTTGTTATATTGATGATAGTATTAAGATGATCAAATATTTTGCATTTGGTGTCATTTGGAGAGTAATCTTTAGGTATGGGAGTGAGACTCTTACTGAATAGGCTAAGTATTTATTTTTAAAAAAGAGATAATAAGGGCTAAACCATAAAAGGTCATCTGAAGTGTTCAGTTATCTTTTAGTTATGAACCTGAAACCAGTCTGCAAGAGGTAGAGGTGGTTATAGGTTGCAAAGAATGTTAAAGTGGCATGGCAAATTGTTTAATTTACCAGAGCCTGACTCCTACATCTTTAAAATTAGTTTTATACCAGGTAAATATTCTTAGTTTTTTTTTTTTTTTCTGTCTCATGACACCTGAGAGAAAGAAGTGCTTGTCAATATCATTGTCTCCCACTGACATTGATTTTCAAGGGGGAAGGAGCAAAGATGTTTCCATTCTTTTTGTCTTTCTACTCCTCCCAAGATGAGATTACCTAGATTAGAGAATGTTACCTTTTTTCGTGTGTAAAATTACACAACTTTATTAAGTATTTGGATGTCTAGTATATACTAGGCACTGGATGGAATATTGTAGAAATAACTTTTGGAGCTCAGGTTTAGTTGAAGAGGTAAGACACATCTATATTTTAATATTTTTCTATATTTTATATATAGAGAAAATATACTCTACACAAAGATATACAACAAAGGCCTTTTCTTTCTTCCATATTTTTTATTGGTGCTTTATAATTGTACATAATGATGGGATTTATTACATATTTTTACATGCAAATGATATAGCAATATAATTTGACCAATATTATTCCCCATATTTCCCCCTTCTCTCCCCTCCTGCCTTGCCCTGGTCCTTTCCCTCTACTTTACTGATCTCCATTCAATTTTCCATGAGCTCCCCGTCCCCACCTTTCATTTTGTTTTGCCTCTCTAGTTTCCACATGTGAGAGAAAACATACAACCTTTGACTTTCTGAGTTTGACTTATTTTGCTTACATAGTATTCTCAAGTTCCATCCATTTTCCTGCAACTGTCATAATTTCATTTTTTTTTATGGTTGAATAAAACTCCATTGTGTACATATGCTGCGTTTTCTTTATCCATTCATCTTGGTGTAATTTTGATAACTTTAAACAAAAAAAGAAGAAAAAACAATCTTCAGAGTGCTTCATTTCTGCTGGCTTTATGAGTTGTTAAGGACTGGCCCTTATAACAAAGGCCTTTGATATTCATGTCAAAAAGTTTTGACCTGAAGCTATCATCTTTTAGCAATTTGGGATTATTACTTGTGACCTAAAGTTGATCATGTTGTGCTATGATGTGTGCCTTAAAACCTAAATATCATTTTCCTACTTCCTAAAAATCACCAGAAGTAGAAGATCAGGAAAACAATATCCAAGTGTTTATTATTGGAGGAAGTATACCTTAGCCTTCTATTTTCCTACTAGAAATTAAAATTATATTAAATAGAAACTTCCTTTGTTAAGCAGAGAATAATGTAACTGCTAGAATGTAACTATATACAGCATATTCTTGAATTTGAAATACAAACATTAAATATAATCAGAATAATTAAGTTTAACATTAACTCATTCACAAGTATCTGAGTGGATATTAATAATGATTAGCTTCACTAAACTCACATACTCATGATCTCAACAAAGTGTTTTCATTTTCTAAAGGTTCTTGACTAGCAGTTTTTTGCATATATTTAGCTTCAAAATGATCATGATTCTGTCATCTTCTGTATGTCCTGAGGAGGTGCAGCTGGAAGACATGGAGTGGAAAGGGGAGGATGCTTTGTAAGTAGGTTGAATAGAACAACAGCAAAACTTCCACTAATCATCCATGTGGTCTTGGAGATGTCTTTAAATATTCATCTGTAAAGTGGTAGACTAGACCAAATAACCTCTAAAAATATGGCCACCAGTTTGTACAATGTATGAATCTTGACTTTGCGTAAGGACTCCACAAGAAAAGTGAATGCTTATTTTCTGACCCCCTCTTTATTATTAGTTTCTTCCTAGGCCGCCTTCTCATCCTTCATTTCTGAAGACTGTCTAGGCATTGAGTCTTAATAGTGCTCACATCACTTCTGTAAACTTGATTTTTTATTTTATGTGGATTTCTATCTTTATGTCTTGAAGGAATCTCAGATGTAGTGTGTCCGTTTCATTAACAGCATCTAGAATAGTCTTAGTTGTCGAGGTTCCTTTTTTTTCTTTTTGCCTTCCTATCTTTAAATCATCAATATGTTCACTGAATGTACTGTCTCTCATGCATTCTCTTATTTATTTTCTATGCTATAGTACTTGTTCAACTGCAGTCATAGTACTTGTGGTATGCAGAACTCTCTTTAATTTCCCGTTCTTCCCATCTGTTTATCTTGATGTCAGTCACATCTGTTAGAATGAAAACTACCTGAAAACAGTTATTAATCTTTGTATTCCCAGTGCTAAGAACATATTATAATTTAACCTGAAAAACTATAACGTTCCAAGACAATGTCTAAGCAGTATTTAATAAAATGCATTTTTTGACGGCAGTCCTCATCCACTTAAGAGTTAAACAGAGTTCTTGTATGAACTGCTGTAATTTTGCACTGAATCACAGAACTACAAGAAGTAAGGACATGACCAGAAGACTTCTCCTCGTTCCCTGGAAGGTGTTTAATATTTGGTAATGGCATGACCATCCAACCTTTCTTCCTTGGCAAAAAAAGTCTGAAGACTGTTCTTTATTTCACCCTCCACATCCATTTGTGGTATCAAGGGTACCTGATTTTACCTTGTAATATATTTTTTGATATTCCTTTCTTTGTCCCATTGGTTTTGTTTTTGTTTTGTTTTGTTTTTGCGGTGCTGGGGATTGAACCCAGAGCCATGTGCTTGCAAGGCAAGCACTCCACCAACTGAGCTATATCCCCAACCCCCATTGTTCTTATTTTAGGTGGATCCACAGAATTTCTTACGTACATTTGTGTAACAGTTTTCTAACTACTTTCCCTTCAATCTTGCTTCCAAAGTACATTTTCCATTCTGTGATTAGAGTAAGTTTTAAGTGCACAATATGATAAGTCACTTGGTGCTTCCATTCCTTACAGTCCCTTACATTTCAGAATCAAATGATCCATATGATGCACATGACTCTAAATGAATGACCTGCTTTTTTAACCTTTTGTCTCACCACTTACTTTCCTGTGTTGCACCCCCACTGGTCTACTGGCAGTTGTATGCTTTCTATCATGCTCCCTGATTTCCTTTCTCTCAATATAGATGTTTTCCTCTCCAAGACTTACTAGCACTCTTGAAGGACACTTCCCTGGTTCATCTAGGATGGGAGGGTTAGTACCTTAACCAGTACTCTTATTGTGCCTGCATTATTGAAGTTCCCTTGCTTATGTGCTTGAGTTTCTTTAGGATTGGAATTATATTTTATTCTTTGGTCTTTTTATCCCAGTACTTAGCAAAGTATTGCACAGTTGGCATTCTCTCCCTTCCCATCATTAACAAATGTGATTTTCAAAGAATAATTGTGTGATGTCAGAGACCCACAGATTGTGTGCTGTCTGTTGATGTGAACATTAAGTATATACTTGACAAGTCTCTAAGCATTTAATTCATTAACTCATTTATTTGTTCAAACATTCCTATTTTGGATACTATTGCTATTTTACAGATGAGGGAATTTAGGAACAGAAGAAAGTTAGATTGATTTGAGGCCATGTAGTGACAAGGCCTGGCTTCAAACTCTGGGTATATGGCAGCAAAGTGTATATCTTATCTACTTTACTAACCTCCAGAGCCTGGTGAATTGGCTTTTGATATGGTGTGGTTATGGGGGTCTCCAGGAGAGCATGAAACTATGCATATAAACTTACACATACTGA
Source organism: Sciurus carolinensis (assembly GCF_902686445.1). Lineage (NCBI taxonomy): Eukaryota > Metazoa > Chordata > Mammalia > Rodentia > Sciuridae > Sciurus > Sciurus carolinensis. Next base: position 30,308,739 of record NC_062219.1, read on the forward strand.
ATTTTGTTGCTTTTTTACACAGAGGAAACAATTCTGTGGTCTTTACCACATAGGCTCAATATATCTATGCTAAAGTTGACTTCTGTGACTCATGCATTGTCAAGCCTTGACTTTCTTGTATTAGTTACCACAAATCTTTCTATGATTAAATTAAAGCATATTTTTCTTGAGAGTAATGATATTTGCATACTAGAAATAGCGTGAGCTATAGTCCTGTATCTGAGAAGATGTTTGTGTCAGAAAACTCCAGTCTGCATATGGAAATAGCAAGGAAGAGTCAATAGCAAGTTGGGTCATTCTGCAAAGTACTATGTATGGTGGGTTTTTTTTCTTAATATATTCATTGAATTTATTTTAGTGGGTGAATGAGATGATGAGGAAAAACCTAGTAGACAGAAGAGGTAGATGGATGGTTAGATCAGCTAGAAATGGAGAGCAGAGAAATGTCCTATCAGTTGCACCAGACATGCGGTACTAAGGGCTTGACTTAGGTGAGAAAGGAGAGCATAACTTTCAGAAATGTTTATGAAACCTTAATTAATAGAAGTGGTATTAGTTGGTAATTAAGATTTTGAGAAAAGGAATTAGAAATAAATGACCAAAGTCATGCTCAGTTAGATAGGAAAAGGGTATTAAGGATTACTGGTTTTGTGGGCAGGATGATTAGTTTAGGAGATGACTTATGTATTTGAAATATTGGTTTTTATATAATATGGGTAGTATATTTTTAATTTTCTTGCTACTCTTAAGAACAGTAGTTCTCAACTTGATGTAGTTTTGCTCCATAAGGAACATTTGGCAATGTCTAGAGACATATTTTGGATGGTGCTAATGGGGCAGAGGGCAGTCCCCCAACAACAATGAATTATCTCACCCTAAATTTCTGTAATGCCTAGGCTGAAAAATCTGCCTCTAGAGATTATTAGAGATGATATGATGATTGCAGGATAATTTATCATGAAATTTTTGTCTGGTAAGAGGATATGTGTTCAAAGAAGTCACATTTACAATTCCTTTTACTTTTCACCTTCATTTCATTCCTTTAAAATTTTATCAGAACATTGAAAGAGCTGTCAGGAAATTATGTATTTGTTCATATATTTAGCATTCAGTGAGTATGTGTGGATGTTATACAGTGTGTAAAATACTTTGGTTGTTGAAGTAGAGCAATGTAAACCACAGTCCTCCAGAAGTATCAAAGTCTAAAACAGGTGGTTACTTCAAACATGAAACACAACTGTTAAGACTTGCAGCTTTACCATAGAGCATTCTGAATATAATTATTCTTGGAATAATTGATTGGATAAACTTTGTACCTTTGTTTCAAAGCAGGAGGTTTTCAGTGGGTGCTTTTAGTAGTATGTTCTGTTCAGAATCATTGATGGAAAGATCCAGGGTTGTGGTAAACTAAGTGTCATTGCTAAGAAGAGTTTTACCTTATAGCTTTTAAGAAAAATCAAGTGTCTGAAGATTAGTATAGATACGTGTTTAGCAACTTAAATTGCTTTAATATGTATGCTTTTCACTTAAAATAATTTTAATTAATATGTAGTCATTACAGAATTGAAATATATAAAGCCTGAAATGAAAGTCACATTTTCCCTTTCATACCATAAGTATCATGTTTAGAAATAATCATGTTTAAAAGTTTACTTCCCTGCTTGTGGACTTTTTAATGCTAATAATAAAGTGTCATAGATCATTGCTATATAATATGGTTATTGTTTATTACACTTGATGTGCCATGATTTTCTTTTCATTCACCTAGGTCTACTTGAATGTTTTGTAATCTCTTTAACAACAGTAAACAATTTATTCATATATTGTTTGCACAGTAATTGTTATTATATCTGCATACATACATAAAAAACATACATAATATGTTTTTTATTTTATCAAATTTTTGACATACTTGCCAGGAGTAGTCAAGCTATACTTGCCAACAATGTCAGCATCCTTCTCCCCTGTCCCCTTGGCAACACTAAGATGTTCATAAAATTGAAATACTTCTACTTATCCCTACTTCCTACGTCCTCCCTCTTATCTCTCTTTTTGTCATTTCTTCTCTTTCTCTTCCTCTTCTTTCCTCTCCCTCTTCCCCTCCTCTGACATACTTTCTTTGACTTGTGTTTCTTTGACCTAATCTATTTATTGCTTGCTTTCTTTTAAAAATTTTTATTCTAGTGTGTAGGAACTGTTTTATAATGTATATTGGCCTCTTGCTTTTATTTCTGACACATTCTTTATGGTATCTTTTAATCAGAGAAATTTAAAAAATTTTATGTCAAATTTGTCAGTCTTCCATACCTGAAGCTTCAATATGTTTTTGCATTTTTTCTTTTACTTTATGTTCATATCTTTAATCAGTAAGGAATTTATATATGGTAAATCAAACAATGCTGAAGTCTTCTAATGAATTGTCAATATTCCCAGTACAATATATTGAGTAACCCATCCTTTTCCTACTGATTTGAAACACTTCTGCATATGCCAAATTTCTGTTCATAAGTATATACGTAATATTTCTATTTCTATTTCTATATGGTTTCCCTTATGCTCAGTTCCTATATATAAAAGACATATGAACATATTCCTACATTTGCAGATGTACTGTTTTTATTTATTGAGCTATTGTACCTTTCCCAGATTTTAGTTTTCTCCAGCTGTATAGGAGGTCTTGATGTCTGGTAGTTCAGGCCCCCATCATTATTCTTAATTTAAAAATTGTATTGGTCATTCTCTCACATTTACTCTTCCAACTGAACTTCAGTTATCAACTTCGCATGTTTCTCCCCAAAATAGTCTCATTGGATTTGTACTACCACATCATTCTTTTTTTGTTATGTACTCTTGAAATTTATTTGCATGACACTTAAGCAAATAAAAAATACTGGGTTCAAGCAAAGGTAAGGTGCTTTGTGTTACTATCTTTCTGTGACAGTACATGTTTATTCTAGCATTTTTTGCCCTGCAATAACCTAAATTATTTAAAAACCTGGAACTAAATGGGTACAGAAATATTCAAACTAAAAATACTGTAAACATATTCTGACTGACCACAAACTTAAGCAATTATTTTGATCTAGAATTTTCCTCCAAGGATTTTTGTAAATAACAATTAGATAATTCTGTAGGGCAAAGGTCTGATTTTTTTTTTTAAGTTTTGTTTGATGATATTTTTTAATGCTTTCACAAATATGTGTATTACAACTTCATTGTGAGGAAGGTGGCACATTTTGTAGAGGGGATTAACTTAGTCTTTGGAATATTTAAGAACCAGTTCAAGGTTCATGTTCTGTGAATTTCTAGTGGCAGAGCCTTAGATTTCAAGCCTTACCAAACTAATTAAAACTGGTTGCTCCTGTTTGGAAGAGATCTATAGGATATAAATGGGATCTTAGGGCTAAAGCTTAGGAAATATCTTTTTAGTGGCTTGGAGAAAGTGAAGGAATTATAGAATGATGAAATATGGCAGAATGTTTTATGGAGAAATTGTCATTATCATGTATAAGTACATATGGATTTTTCTCATTTAGTCTTAATTTGGCCTTCCCTATTTCTAAAGTTTCAGTAATTAGCCTTCTTAAGAATATTTGATACTTTGCTTTATTTTGTTTATTAAATGAGAAAAGGAGTCCTTGAACATAAATCTATAAAATATGTTTTAAAAAGGGTGCTTTCCGGGGCTGGGGAGATAGCTCAGCTGGTAGAGTGCTTGCCTTGCAAGCACAAGGCCCTGAGTTTGATTCCCAGCACCACAAAAAAAAAAAAAAAAAAGGGTGCTTTCCTTCAAAACCTCAATCATACAGTCTTTAAGTTTATCAAGGCTCAATTCCAGATTTGATGAAACACCTCCTACTGGAATGGTTGCCACAATAGTTTTGAAAGGGCCAACTAGGGCCAAATAACTAGGGTTAAACGCCTGACTGGTGAAGAGTGCAGAAGGTGGACCCCAATTCTGGCAAATATCAAACTAATAAATTTAGAAGTAGCATTAGTTTTCTTTTGTCATTCTTTGTTCAGAGAATGACCTGTTCTCTCTCTGTCTTGCATGTGCTTTTTGCTTGAGCCTTACTTTTGCTTATAAAAAATTCTCTTGCTGGGCCAAAAAAAAAAAAAGTTTATTGATTCTTGCCTAGTCTTTTTCAGAAGTATTGACCATTGATTCCTAAAATTTGACATTTTTCATCCTGTTTCTGCCTCTTTTAAAATTTTTTGTCAGATTAAATCTCATTTTTCTTTTTTTCATTTTTTCCCTTTTGGTGGTGTTGCTGGAGATTGAACCAAGGGCCTTGCACATGCTTGGTAGACACACTACTGCTGAGCTACATTTCTAGCCCCTCAAATCTCATTTTACTTATTAAACTTTCCATAATTACTCAGGTATATACTTTGATTTTTCTTATTTATTATAATTCATGTTCATTTCTCATGAAGCAAATACCTATGAAGCAAAGGGTAAAGTGCTTTGTGTTCATAAGCTCTTGGAGAATAGCCACTGTGTGTGACTTGTCTCCCTCCCTCCCTCCCTCCCTTTCTCTCTTCCTCTCTTTGTGTGTATGTCTCTCTCTCTCTCTCTTTTTAATTTGGCTATGTCATAGTCCTCAAGGTTCATGTCCTCTGGCAAATTAACCCCTCTGAACCTCAGTTTCTACAGAGTAATATAGGAATAATTATACCTTCTGCACACTTATTATGAAGGTTAAAAGACCATGTAAAAGCACCTGGCAGAATAGCATAGAGAATGCCTATAGCAAGTACCAGGTTGACTTTCTAGAACTCATATCTCCAAACATTAGGAGGTATTTGGTATTTATTAATTGCAAGAAATAGAGATTAAATTGAGAAGGTTTTGCCTGAAGAAGAGATTTAAGATAATTTATAAAGATGATAGAGGTCAGCTTGTGGTTGCAGAATTTGAACCCATGGGGGAGTTAATCATTAAACTGTTTCTTGAATGCTTATTATAGGCAGAGCACTGTGACATGTTCAGTGGACTGTGTGAACATATGTATCAGGTACTTCCTGCCCTCAAAGAGCTAGTAGTTTCATATTGAATGTGCTTTAAGACCATAAGAATAAGTCAGAATAAATCATGTGGATATGCAAGTAGAGGGTTTCATTACATTCAGGTGTCAGTAACAATCATGTGATGCTGTAGAGATCCAACTTTGCATCCTTTACAAGGGAATACTCATTGAAAAAGAACCTCAGGACAAGAAACCTAGATCATTTCATGCTCAAGAGAAAACCCAGATCTTCTAACTAGATTTTAGCCCCAGAAAGGAAGCACTGGAGCCCTGGAGGAAGCAGCTCATCAAAGGGTAACCACGAGGGACAAGGTGGCAGTTTCTAATTATACTTTGCTGCAGAGATAAATGGAATATAATGGTGAACTAGCGGGTCAGGTGGGTAATTTGGTGTAGGTACAGACCTTGCCAAGAAGGTGAAATTATTTGACTTTTGTCCCTTGCTTCTTTGTCAATAAAACTAGCAGACTAAACTGAATCAACTGAGTAGCCGTTATTTCTTTTGGAATGAAAAGTTTAACAAATGAACAACTTTCTATTCAACTAGGGACTAAACACCATTAAGGTATCAATCTTCAGGATGTATATATTTTGTCATAATATGATGGATGGAGTTTGCATGGCTTTAAGGGAGAACATTGATAGTTTTCCTTTGGAATAGAACACTTTGCTTTGATGTTATAGTGGCCTTTTTGATTTAAAGGACATCTTAGTGGTTTAGGAGTTCAATACAAATGTTCACAGAGCTGGAAATCTTAATTCACTTCATTATATGAAGTGGAAACTTCATATACTTTATATAAAACTTCAGAGGCGCACTGGTGACATGGTATATATATAAGGGTTTCATGCCTGTTCCTGCAAAAGAATAACAAAGAGGAAACTGAACTTAGTGAAATGAACTACTGTAAGGTAACAGCTAACTAGTGTCAGGGCAGGGACCAGAATCCAAGCTCTCTATTTCCCATCCAGTACTCATTTCTTCTTGTCATATTTGAGACTTACTGAAAATTTGGTACTCTATTTCTTGGGATTGTTATACAGTGAATGAATTTTCAGTTGGTTGGGGAAGATGAGAGGACACTGTAAACATTTTACATTTTTTTTAACATGATAGATTTGAATACTTATAGTGTATCTCCTAATGATTCATGACCAGTTATTTTAGTTATTAATTCCTTTCTGAGCTGTGCCACTAAGTCTCCCTTCCATCCAGTGTAGTGCACATCATGAGGAGGACTTTGTAATGTGGTTGAATAGTGAAAGCATATCACATCCCTTTTACAGCTCAGTGAATGACTTAATGAACATATTTTTGATCTTTGATGGTGGATAATATAATTAATTTGAATTAACATGCTTCCAAAATAGCCAAAGCCAAGGTTATCTGGTAAAGAGAGGTACTAGAGTTGGACTTACTGAACTCTTTGAAACAACTTGCAAAATACTATGTGTATGTGCATTTTTCCGTCAAGAGTATCCCATGAGTTTTGTTAGCTCTTTAAAGGATACCCAACCTTAAAAAACAAAAAGGTTTAGAAACCACTGCTTTAGTGTTTGTTGTTCAGATGCATAATGCTGGCTGCTTTCTTTTACTTCTACTTAACCAAATTTTTGAAATGCTGTATCCTGGATTTGATGTCCTATAAATAAAGATAAACAAACAAAAGCCTTATTTATTGGATCATAAGAAATAGTGCTAGATCACAGTGATTTTCTTTCTGCTTAGATTTTCTGTCTTTGGGTGATCCACCCACTTTTTAAAAGTCAGAATTGGAGTATTTAATGTGCTAAATATTTAAGTGGGGAAAGTTTTTATATGAACATAGTTGGAAGAGATTAAAAGTGAACCTGAATGTGAAGTTGGAATTAGTCCTGTAGAGCCTGGATTGAGACTCCTTTTATTGTTTCCTATTCTTAAAACAGAGGCCCAAATCCACCATGCCTCCTTCCCTTGTTTTACTCAATTGGGAATCCCTTTTCTCCCTCCTATCTGCATACGTACACACTCACCCACACAACACTCACACGCCTCATCACCACACCATTTTTATCATGTCCTAAGTATCCTCCTTCCTTATTCACTTACCCCTTCACCTTTGTTTTAACTCTGGGAACTGCTTTTTCTTGAAAGGCCAACCACTCTATAATTCTAACTCTATTTTCCTACTTGTTTCATTTCATTTGTATCCTCTCAAACCTCAGGGAGATCAACTTTATTCTCTTTCCTGCCCTTCCAACATCATTATTCTTCCATCCTTTTTTCTTCCCTTAATCTCTGCTTTGTTGAGGTTCAGGTCTTTTGCCTGAATCAATGTTTTGTTAGCTCTGCTGCAGTCATCTGCCGAACAATCTCACGACTCCTTTTCCTTATCCTTCAAACTTTAGCTGCTGGCATAGTTTTCTTCTCCATCCTCGGCTCTGCATGGTCATAACTTACTCTAGTGCATCTATATGGAAGTCACCACATTGATCTGAAACAAGTGCTTGTTCCTTGACAGCTCCATTTTCTGTGACCTTCACTTCTCATCAGCAATTCACTGTCTCATACCAGACCTTTTCACCTGTTTACCCTTCTACTTTCTCTATAGTATATCAGTAGTCTCCCTTTTCATTTCATTTATCCAGCTTAGATTTCACAGTCTCTAAAAAATTTAATATTTTTTTTGGTGGGGGTTATCTTCAGTGACTGTTGCTTTATCCTGTTGCATGTTGGTTAGAACCTTAAACCTGTTTGCAACATTATCCAACACTTGCCCTAATTTTTATGTTCAACCCTTTCTTCTTTGAGCAACAGTTATTGAAAACCTTATTCACTTTCCAGATCTTTCTACATTTCTCACCCAACTTCTGTCACTGCAGATTACTAGCTGCTATGTTAAAGAGAAAATAAAAGCAGTCCATTAGGAATTTTTATCTCCCAGTTCCTAAACATGCACATCTGCCTTCTTTTGCAATAAAAGAACCTTTTTCTAATCTTAGTTTCTACCTGCTCTTTAGACTCTATCCTTTCCACCTTCTCAAAAATTAAAATATTGATGATCTGTTCCTCATGTGTTTAACCGATCCCTTTCAGTTTTATCTTTTTCATTAACTTGATTCCACATCTCCCTTCTATCATTCTGCATTTCTCGCTTTCCAGCCAGACATCTTTAAAAAGAATCATTTTTCATACCAACCATAGAAATGAAATTATATACCCCATTTGTGTACAATGAATCAAAATGCAGTCTGTAAAAAATTAAAAGCTAAATAAAATAAATTTAAAAATAAATAAATTAAAAATTTAAAAAATCAAAGTTCAATTGGTGGAAAACACATCACTGGAGAAAAACAAAAGAATTGTGTGGCCAAATACATCATTTCTTTTACTCTGTAGCTTGCTTATTCTGCAGGTTGGATTCCAAGATTTGCTTTATTCTTTCAGCCTTACCATTACTTTGTAAATCAATTGATTTTATTAAATCCTTTCTGCAAATAGAAAAGAAAAAAAAATCATTTTTACACATCTACAGTCCCTTGCCTAAATCTTTTTGGGCCAGATTTGATTCAGATTTACAAATCTTTTTGGATTTAGAAAAGCATTACCATATATGTACCATGTGTGGTGTTAATTGCTCCAGTGGGTTGTAGAGCAAGCACCTTATAATTAAACACATTTGTTATTTCTGCTCTGAAATGTGTAGCTTTTCACTTTAAGTGAGATAAATAAGGATTGTGGATAAATAGTCTCATTTTAGTTATTTAAGTTATAAAGAACTTCCAATTTTTCATTGCTTGTGGATTTTGATGAGAGTTAGTGGATATGTACTTCTACTTCTGTTTTCTCACCTTCCTTCTGTTTTTTAACCTGTCTGGTGTTTACTTTCCCTTACTTCTTTCAAATGATTCTTGCTAATTCAACCAGTGACCTTTATATAGGGAGATCATTTCACCAGTGAACGTTCAGTTTTTTTCTCAGTTGACTGATTGGCCAGCACCCTCAGATCCTGGTGATGCCAACTCCATCAAACACTCTCTTCCCTTAGCTTCGTTGGTACTACCCTTTCCTGGCTCTCCTTTACCTTGCTGCAGGCTATTATCCTCCTAGGACCACTTTTTTTTTTTTTTAAACTACTCTCTCCTTTGGTGATTGTGTTGCCAACTACCAGTTAGGTGTTAATGAATCACAAATGTATCAGCTCAGACCTCTTTGAGTGTGATCAGTATGTTAAACTGCCTGCTTGACATTCCCTTTTAGAGATCTCAGATGGACCTAATCTTATGATTTCCCATGCCCAAACTGGTTGTCCTTCCACTTTCTCCTCTCCTTTCACTTTCCCCTTTTACCACTTGCTTTTCTCATTTAAGTGATATTTTCTGTAGAACATACATTAGGGTCTTTGGTGTTGCCTAAAAGGGCTGCATGGCTCACCCTCCTTGCCTCTCCAGCTTCTCTTTGCTCCCCTTCTGCTTTCACACACTCTGAAGTACCATGGTTTCTTCTACAGGGTCATTTTAATACAAGTTACTCTATTGAATATGCTCTTCCTTTGTATGCCAGTTAATTTCTTTTTTATAGCTTAGCTCCAGTTCTCACTTTCCTAGAGAAGCTCTCTAATTCATGTGTGCCCTATCATCAAATCTTTTCTTTCTGTTTTTGGAACTGGGGATCGAACCCAGGGGTGCTTAACCACTGAACAGCATCCCCAGCCCTTTTTTGTATTTTATTTAGAGATAGAGTCTCATTGAGTTACTTAAAGCCTTGATAAATTGCTGAGACTGGCTTTGAACTTGTGATCCTTCTGCCTCAACCTCCCAAGCTGCTGGGATTACAAGCATGTGCACTACCATGTCCAGCTGCCCTATCATCAAATCTAAGGGTACTATATATGAATTCTTTTTTTTTTTTTTTTTTTTTTGTGGTACTGGGGATTGAACCCAGGAACACTTAACTGTTCAGACAATCCCCAATCCCTTTTAAATAATATTTTATTTAGAGACAGGATCTTGCTGAGTTGCTTAGGGCCTCACTAAGTTTCTGAGGCTGGCTTTGAACTTGCGATTCTCCTGCCTCAGCTTCCGGAGCCTCTGGGATTACAGGCATGGGTGCACCTGGCACTATAAATGAATTCTTTATGACACTAGTAAAGTATTAATTTTGCATTTTTGTAACTATGTAGTATGTTTCCCCACTACACTAAGTTCTCTGAGCACAAGCATATATCTGCTTTTAATCACCTTTGTATTTCCAGCACAGTGCTTAGCATGTAGAAGGCAAACAATAAATATTTTGAGTGAGTTCTGGACATTATCTTTCTGAATTAAGTAGTTTCTATATGTTTACCAATGTAGAAATGCATTTTTTCACATTTTATGTATATTTTATGTATATTTTATGTATATTCAATCCTGATGGTACTCCTTGTGGAAATTATGAAGATACATTTTTTAAAAAATTCAAAAAATTATATAAGAATCAGATATACATTTGATCTAGTTTGTAATTTCTTTTATGTTAATTCAGTTTCTAGATCAACCTCTTCCCCATATTTGTAGTTTCTAGATATCTTACTAAGTCTAGTGTGTATAAGGAAAATACATGCAGTGTTCTAACAAAATTGAGCAGACTATCAGCTTGTTCATCAGTTTATAAATCTCACAGGATTAAAAATAATTGAGCCATCTGCTAACTGGGAAAACAGTTTTAGTGTTTTTAAGGTGTGTGGTAGGAGAGGGAGTTAGATGGTCTAGGTAAAATGTCAGAATAAGACTCAGTGCAGAAACCACTTTGTGACCTCTTACTACTGAAACTTAACAGTCAGTTCAAAATTAGGAAGAGATTTGGTGGAGGTTAAGCAAAGGAGAATCTTGACAATGGGGTATTTCCCAGAATGGGGTGATAGAATTTCTTTCAGCATTTGTATCTCACCTATTTTTTTTTTTAGAGAAAAGATATGTTTATAAAGACAAAAATTCTGTGAAAATTGTCATAGTCTATAATTTATATAACATGTAATATATATTTCTAGAAATTAACTTAGCCTTTTATATTTTACTCTTTAATTAGGAAAATCAGTAGGATCTCAGTCATCTCGAAGTGAATCTGAAATTGTGCCAAAAGTTGCTAAAATGACTGTATCTGGAAAGAAGCAAACTATGGGATTTGAAGTACCTGGGTAAGATTTTAAGTCTCTCTCCCCACTTTATGGAATCAATATTGTGACCTATTAGTCTATTAGAAAAAGAATGTCTTTCAGTTTTACATAATATAACGTCATCATTGAATTATCCCATGTCCTCAGTATAACAGTACAGAGTTGGGGATGAAAAATTAGTTTGAATTCTAGCCTTGACTGTGTGTATTACTCCATCTTACTGTTAATTTCCTTACATAAATAATTTATATCGATTTTGTGAAAGCTAGCATGTCGAGGTAGGGAATTTCTTCTACCATTAGATGGCATAGGTAATCATGGTTTAGGGTTACATGGAGTCAGTGAATCATAGAATCACCAATTTAAATTTTAATAAATAAAATATTTAAACTCTTTTAGATTTTCTTATTGAATAAAATGTAATATTGTAGGAAATACATAAAATGAAACACACCTAGAATTTCAAATATCTACTGAAAAGTGATAGTAAGTCATAAATTAGTAGCAGCTGTTCTCTATTTTTTAAATATCAAGTCTCTAAAATTCTTCCAGGAGTCTTTATAGACAAGAAAAGTGAATTGCTTGAGTCTCAAATGCACTGTTTAAAATCCTCTTAAAATTTTTTCACATTTTCCAATCATTCTGTGTGTCTACTTTTACTTCTAAATTTATGTGTTTTGCCCCTCAAAAAGAGAAAAAAACCTCAGTGTGTCCAGATCTAGGACATAGTAAGCATTCAGTATATATTAGTTCAATGATTAAATGAAAGAAAAAGTCAGTTTTTATTTTGAGTAAGTTTAACCTGTTAAAATAATTTTGAGTTGTGATTCAATTACAGAAGCTTAATGTATGTCTTTTTTCTCTCTTAATTGGGGTTGAGTTCACATAAATACTCTTTATATACTTAATATTTTAAATGCCACTTAATCCTATTGTGTTAGTATTTCCATTGAGAAGGAGAAATAAAGTAAAAAGAATATACAGTGTCCTAGGAATTTTATAGTCTTAATGTAGAAGGTTTCAGAAGTCTTAAAAGTAACATGAAGTAAATGTTAGAGAATTATATTAGAAGTAGATGCTTAGTTCTCTGAATAATGATAAAAATAATGGGTAATAAATGAAGAAGAAATATAGATAATTATGCAAATAGTTCCCACCTCTGTACTTTATTGATATTATAAAAACAAATTTGGAAGTACTGTACAGGTTAAAAAAAAGCCCATGAGGCAACATTGATGGTGGCCTATGGAAGAAGTCATCAGAATGTCATTTATTACAGATTAAGATACTCAGAAATGCTTAATAGTGCTGAAGGCCAAACAAGCTATACTTTCATAGACATTTTTGAGATTTATAATAAAGATGAGTATTTAAGATGTTCTAGTTTAGTCTCAAGAAAGTGCACAGAAGCATAAGAAAACACTTTTTAGTCAAGATTTCAGTATTATAGTTTCCCAATGGTGTCTTTAAAACAGTACAGGATAGTTAATATTTTGAGAACTAAATAGCCTTTAAGATGTTTTTGTTTTGTTTTGGTAATTTTATCATTCTAAGCACTTTTGTATCTATACAAATCAGTAGCTTAAAAAGTCAGTCTTTTTCTTAATATTACAGCAGACTTTCTAGTTTCATAGGCTTAGTTTTGTGTCTGAACATTGGGAATCAAAGTCTTTGAAAGAGTGCTTGGACAAATGTTTGCTAAATATGTTTAACTTAGTTGAAATGATAATTTAATATGCAATATACTATAAATTCATATATAGTTTTAAGGTTAAAATACCTACAAGTTTGGTTCTTATTTAAGCTTTTGGGCTAATAACATATATCACAGTGTGTTCAGTGTTGATAAGATCATTTCTGAGAGAGTGGATTAAGATATAAATTTAAAAATAGAGATAATTTATTTAAGTTTTTCTGACATCTGATTTATGAGACAGCAAGTAATGTATGGTACAGAATAAGTATTTCTTTATTCAGAAATGGAATGTGAAAAATTTAGAACATGTAGGTTATTTAACTTGAGTTCAACCTTTTTGTGACTTTTCAAAAAATTTATTTTTAGTTGTAAATGGACACAATACCTTTATTTTATTTATTTTTATGTGGTGCTGAGGATTGAACCTGGTGCCTCACACACTCAGCTACAGCCCTAGTCCTTTTTGTGACTTTTTTGAAATTGCAAATAAATCTTTGGATAAACATTATTTCTTAAATTTCTTAAATGTAGGTTTTGTGGGTTTTTTTGTTTTTTGGGTTTTTTTTTGTACCAGAGATTGAACCTGGGGTGCTTATCCACTGAGCCACACCCCAGGTTTTTTTTTTTTTTTGTTTGTTTGTTTGTTTTTTCTTTACTTATTTTTCATTTTGAGACAGGGTCTTGCTAAGTTGTCTAAAGCCTCCCTAAGTTACAGAGGCTAACCTTGAACTTATGATCCTCCCACCTCAAACTCTTTAGTTTCTGAGATTATAGACATGTGCCACCACACTTGGCTCAAATTTAGTTTTAAAATCTGAGAAATAAGTCTGTCAAAAATTGCATTCACAGATATGTTAAATTTGCTTGGAAACCAAAAGTCTCTAAAATAAAACAAAGAATATGTGCTAACAAAATATATGCAAGCAAAAATGGTTAGAACATTGTATAGAACAAATACTCTGTACTTAACCTCTTAAAATTAAATTATTCGCCTTTAGTATGTTAATTAATAGCCTCTAATACGTTATTAATAGTCCCTTTTATGGAAAGATAGTATAGGAGAAAAAGAAACTAGTCTTTTTATAATATTAAATAAGGTTACAAAATTATACCAGAAAGCACCTAAAAAAAATTTAACCAACTTTTTCTTTCATTCTCAGCAGTCAGTAGTTATAAACCTGAATTTAGAATGATCATTTTTTTAGACCTTTCTTGGAGATTTTTCAAGTTTTAAAACATTGATTTTTGTTATAATATGTGGAAGTTTTTACTAAGTGCAGACTTACCTAAAGATGCTTTTCTAATTGCATTGGTCATTTTCCTCTAACACTATATAATTTTAATTAATTAATTTGCAACTTAAGATTTACTTAAAAAGGGAATGTGATATTGAAAGTGAGAGAAAAGCAAACCTTTCCAGTTATTAAATTGTAGATGAAACAGTCAGGTCAGCCCTGATTTCCCAAGTCGCCCCTCAGATGGCTTCATGGAGTGGTGGGTATGCTGAACTTCTAGGACTGGCCCACTCTTCCAGCCAAACTGTCTACTGTTATCTGTTTTTCATATGGATTTATTATAAGCTTTCCTCTCAAGAAAAGATTCTGTAACTGAGAACAAAAAGATTTGAAGCCAGAGATTGAGATTTCTCCCAGGTCTGATCAAAACCAGAGCTTATGTCTAGTCATTTGGGCAGAATACTTTTATATACACTATTTTAGTTCTGATTAGTTACACATGATATTAGAATGCATTTTGACACATCATACATAAATGGAGTATAACTTCTCATTCTGGTTGTACATGATGTGGAATCACACCAGTTGTGAATCTTATATGTACATAGAGTAATAATGTCTGAGTCATTCTACTATCCTTTCTCCCCCCATGGCCTCTCCTCTCCCCCTCTGCCTAATGCAAAGTACCTCTATTTTTCCCTAGCCACCCCCAATTCTGAATTATTAACACCTTTAAGTTTGATTTAAAAGTGTGGGGTCAGCTTCCACATACTAATATTTTTCCTGGTAGTTCAAGATGGAGCTCATCTGTCCAAGCAGTGCTAAAAAATGAACACCTAAATTGGTTAGAAGAAATTTGAAAAACAGTGAGAATGGATATGAGGGATTTTTGCTTGTTTGTTTGTTTGTTTTGTTTGTTTGCAGTACTGGAAATTGAAACCAAGGGTGCTGTGCCACTGAGCCACATTCCCTGCCCCATTTTTCTCTTTTCTTTTTTCTTATGAGGCAGAATCTACCTGAGTTACCCAGGCAGACCTTGAACTTGGGAGTTCTCCTACCTTAACTTCTTCAGTAGCTGGGATTCCATGCATGTGCCACCAGTGAGGTTTTTAATAAAGTTGAAAATGTAATTAATATGTCTCTTTTCCTGAGGAATAAGATAAAGGGTTAATGTTGAGCCTATAAAACTGTCCTGAGAGGGTAAATGTTGTCTACTTTTGTTAACAGTGGGCAAGAAGGAAATAGATGTACTCTTCTTACACATTTCCATTGTATTGCAATCTTTGTCAGCTCCATTTGAGTTGGATATAATTGGTTTCATTTTTAATATCTTTCAATTTAACCTACTCTTATTCCTAATTCTGTTTATCCTATCTGTCAAAGTAAGTGCAAGGCATAGTGTCATCTGGTTGGTGAGGTTGCATGCTTTATGGCCATGCATGAGGTGATGGTGCTGGTGCTCCTTCTGCTGGGAGTAGTCAGTCACAGAGCTGAGGAAGCACTAAGGGCAGTGTTTACTTTTGGAAGGCATTATCATTATCAAGGAGAGGATAAATTAAGTTAGGAAGTCTTGTTTCTACTTTATGTATATGAGTCCCTCAGAGCATAAGCTTTTATGAACCACAGATAATTATTTCATTTCTGTATCCTTTTTTCTTTGCAATGTCAATCCCTATTTTATGTTGTAGATTTTAGTAAATCAAGTGCTTGTTGAACAAATGAATTTAAGCTCTTTTGACAAAAAATTTAAGAAACAGTAGACATTTAGTGATATTTCTCTTAAGCTTAGTGTTTGAGCAGAAAAGATTATAGTCCTGTTAAAATGATGAATTAGTGGTAAAATGATTTTTAATACTAGTTTATATCAACATATTTGGTGCTATTTTTATAAAATATCTACTTTATGTCATGTGTTTTGACAGGATTGATTATATGGCAAAAGCAATGGGCTCGGACTTTGAATTTCAGTTATTTTACAGTATATGTTTTTCATATCTTATTTTTGATAGCCTTCTTCTCCTGGGAGTCTGTATTTATGTGGTTTGGTTCTGACTACTTATCATTTCCACCTTAACAGACACTAGCCACTTAAAAGGGATCATTTTTAGTCTGGAATGTAAAGAATTTTGAAGAGACATCTTTGCTGCCCTTACAACACTTATAGGACATCAGTCAAATTGGTTTCAAACACTTCTTTCCTATCTGCTTTCTGTAGAGTAACTTCTGAAGAAAATGGTCATAGTTTCCAGACACCTCAAAAAGTACCTCCTGGTGAAGATACCAGCATTGCTTCTTCTGATGTTCTTGACACCGTTTCTAAATCATCTCTTCCACCTCTCAACATTCAAACCTCAGAAGAACAGAGTTTGACACCAACACCAATGAAAAAGGCTGGCAAGCTGAGACAGCAAATAGATGTGAAAGCAGAACTGGAGAAACGGCAAGGCGGGAAGCAACTCCTCAACCTGGTGGTCATTGGTATGCCTTCTGTTCCTCTGGATTGTCAGTCAGCTCTGTCTTAGCCTGACTGTGTCTAGAGGCAGCAGAGAAATTCTGAATGTCCCCATGGGTATAATGGACATAATGCAAGGGGGCATTGCATCATAATGCTTTCTGGTTACCCTGGGTGAAATAATGCTAAGTTACCAATCATTAGATTTGGTTTGTGGCATTTTCATTTTGTGAACATTTTGGAATTGACATGTATTTCCAAGAATCAGGGAAATTTATCCCCTCTCCAAAGAGACATGCTCGATCTCTTTAGATGTTTTAACTGTCATTTGATAAAAATTAGTATTTATTACTCTAAACACTGACCTGAACTGTTGAATCACATATCCTTGCAGTGCCTCAATGTGAGCAACATCTGAAAATGTACCCAGTATTAATCCTGAATCAATTTTCCTTAGGTCATGTTGATGCTGGGAAAAGTACCCTGATGGGCCATATGCTTTATCTTCTGGGTAATGTAAACAAAAGAACAATGCATAAATATGAACAAGAATCTAAAAAGGCTGGCAAGGCTTCGTTTGCATATGCATGGGTCTTGGATGAGACTGGTGAAGAAAGGGAAAGGTAGTCACTTACTTAAAAATTTTCAGTTTGAAATGATAATCTTTTAAGTGTGTAATATGTGTTAAATATGTAAATCATACCATGAAATGCTTTTAATAATCAGGGAATTATTTTTATTGTTCACCATAATTACTTTTTTCCCCTTTCGAATTCTGCAAGATTAAAAGAATGTTTATGAAAAACAATTAAGACACAAAGAAAGAAGAGACAGATATCTGAAGCTAATTTTTCTGTAGGAGAGGTTTCAATTGTCGTTTCTCTAAGTATATGTCAAATTGTTTTGATTTTTGAATTAAATTTATGAGTGAGACTTATAATTTTACATTAGGTTATAAAGGAAGGGTGAACTACAGTAAGCTGTCTTCTGTCAGGATTCAAAATGACCAATGAATTCAAAATACCATACTGAATTCATTTTATACTTTACGTACTATGTTTTCATGAAAAATCGAACAGTGACATAATTAAACCTACATCCTACTGTACAGATACAATATAGCCAGTTCTTCCTTATGTCTCTGTTTTGGTGCTTAATGCCAATTTTGGAGGGATTCTAGCAGAACAATGTGGATACATACTTCTGACAAAAGAATTGTATTTCTTTTGAAGTCTTTTTAGAGTGACCATATAAATCATATTAGGGCTATTAGGGATGGAAACCCAAAGGACACATTAATAATTAAGCAAAATGGCAAATACACCAATTATGTCAGGATAATGACTAATAACCTGTGAAGTCCCATAAAAGTCCTAAATTAACAAAGGGATTGAATTGTGTTCCCCACTGTCTTCAATCTAAATATGATTAGAGAATATATCTAGATTTTCATACTTTTTTAGGTGTATGTTTATTTTCTTGAGGTCTTAGTCTACGTTATATTAGGTAATTCTCAATAAAGCAGGCCACAGTATTGCTTAGCTCTTCTGATAAATAGAAATTTATGTCATAGTGATCTTTATTCCCTTATAGGTATCTTGTAAACTGTGTAGCATCATAAACCTGTTTTTCACCCTCGTAAGAAAAAACTACTGTGCAGATGCCAATTTTAGGAAAATATTAGAAGCTTAAATTATTTCTTCCTGTTTAACAAGGAGATTATTGAAGCTTATGGCCTTTTAGCTTCCGTCATACCATCTAATTAAATAGGAAAAGAGCTTGAGAACAATATAACTGAAGTTAGAATGACTAATAATCTCCTTTATACCTATAATGATTAACCATTTTATTTTTTTGAATTCTGTGTCTGCTACTTAGCTGTCACAGTTTTGCTACTGCCAGTTCTGTATTACTCAGTATGACATACTTTTTAGAATATTTTTCATTCTGTAGGTAGCAGAAGCTTCCAGGTGCATATTAGAAGTTTTAACTCACTCCCTATATGTTCCTAATAGCATTTTAAAATACATTATGTTGCTTACCCAGTCACGTTAAATATTTGTATCCTCTGTTCTCACATGTCGAAGAATAGAAATTAGTAAGCTGAGTGACATTTTCATATTCTCAGGGTTACAAATTCAGACCACAGACGGGCCAGAGGAGTACACTTGGGTCAGATAGTCTAGGGAGGAACTCAGATGGTGATGGTTCATGACTATTCTCACGGTGCCTGTGGTTCCTGGATGATTTGAAGATTATTGAAGAGAATTATGCATCACTTTGGCAAACTCAAGTAGCTGGTGGTTTCAGTTAAACTCAAAGGACTTGACGAAGGAGACCCATTTTATCTTCTTTTTATCTTTACTGAGGGGATAAACCTATTTATTGTTTATTGTGATTATTGGGATTATTTTGGTAGTAAAAAGGAGTACTGTTGTTTCTTAATTTTCAATGATCCTGGAGCAAACCTTGTTTATTGTCCACATAATTTCCCTTTCTAAATCTTAGAGCTCTAGAATGACTCAGTGCTCTTGTAGATTTTCATTGGCTTTTTAATCTGAATTTTCATTTTTGTGACTGAAAAGAGGCATTGTGTTGGTCTCCAAGAAGGATGAAATGAGAAATGAAGCCGACTGCTTTCATCTCTCTAAATTTTCAAAAAATTGGTCATCTCCTTTGACATTTCCTATTTTATAAATGTGTGATCAGCTTGTCAAATGGAAGTTTTTAAAGTGTTTTTCTCTAATTAGTAAAGTATAACAGAACACAAGGACCACTACCTCTTGATGGTGGTTTTTCATTTTATCTTTTCTCATGCTTAGTATGTATTTTTCTCCCATCTAGAAATGTCCTAGTTAAGCTTTCTTTGTTCATAATTTATACTATTTGTCATAAAAAATTAAGGAAAGGGGAAAAAAACCTATCATTTTGATTGAACTCTTACTGTATTCACAACCTTATTTTAAAGCCAAATGGGTATCATTCTATTATAGCTGATATTCCAGCCCCAGTTAATAGATTTGTTCTTCAAAAGAATGGTCTATTTAAGAAATAAAAATTTGGATAATTTAACCTATTGGTAAGTAATTTAACCCATATCACTGATTATTTATAACAGTACATTCTAATCATTTTATGTTTTGAAGGGGAGTAACAATGGATGTTGGTATGACAAAGTTTGAAACTACGACTAAAGTTATTACATTAATGGATGCTCCAGGCCATAAGGATTTCATTCCAAATATGATTACAGGAGCAGCCCAGGTACCAGATATTTTGTTAATTCTATATTGTACATTGATTAAATATAAATTTTGGGGGGGTTGGTACAGGGGATTCAACCCAGGGGCTCTTAACCACACAGCCATATTCCCAACCCTTTGAAAATATTTTATTTAGAGATGGGGTCTTGCTGAGTTGCTTAGGACCTCACTAAGATGCTGAGGCTGACTTTGAACTCATTATCCTCTTGCCTCAGCCTCCCAAGTTGCTGTGAGTACTGACATGCGCTACCATACCCAGCTTATACATAAATTTCTTGATGTGCAGTTTGTAATTCTAGGATTTTAACTTTTAAAATATTTTAAAATTAAAAATTTTAACTTTTAGGGTCTGGGGTTGTGGCTCAGTGGTAGAGTACTTGCCCAGCATGTGTGAGGCACTGCGTTTGATCCTCAGCACCACATAAAATAAATAAATAAAATAAAGGTATTGTGTTTATTTACAACTAAAAAAATCTTTAAAAAATTTTAACTTTGAACATTCTGAAAGAATTGAGAAATGTATTTTTCACAATCTCTTTATGTGAACTTTATAAAGCCATTTCTTTTGTCTCATGAAGAAGCAAATATTATAAAAGCTATGAATTTTTTGTAGTTAAAAATAATGGTAAAGTAATTAAGAAGCATAGCCTTATATTTCATTTATTGATAAGTTGAAATGATTATTTCAAGTTTTGCTTTATTACTCTATTTTCAAGTCCTGTATCTTTTTAAGGGACTAATTTATGCAGAAAATAATGAAGCTTGGGTTGGGGTTCATGACCCAGTGGTTTATTTACTTCATTTGTAAAAAATTTTGTATTTATTTTATAAGAGTTTATTCATTCATAAATGTGAAATTGCAGATTAGAAATCTAAAAGCACCATTTCCCACTGTCTAGCAAAGATCAGAAAGGTCCCAACACATGGACAGCTGTCATATAGGTGTGTGACAGCTGTGACAACTGGAACTATCTCCCGTACTCAGGACAATTCAGATTTTATTTACTTTCTATAAGGATTGGAAAACAATTGTAATTTATAAACTTATGTGATTCTTAATAAGTATACTGAAAAAATGTCAAGGATATTATTTTAAGTAATTTAAACAATAGGGCATTGATTTCTTTTATAATCGATTATTATCAGAAGATATGAAGAGTTCAGAAATTCGGCTGTGTAACACTGAAAGAAGTATGACTTCAAGCAATCAATTCAAGGTTCTGTTCGTTAAAAGGGAATACTTAGAAGCATTACCAACTGAAAAAGGATATTATATGAATAAATTAAAATATATATGACTATAATCTCGCAACTTGAGAGGCTGAGGCAGGAAGATCACAAATTTTGAGACCCTGTCTCAAAATAAAAAATTAAAAAAGGGACTGAAGATGTAGCTTAGTGGGTGTGTTTCCCTGGGTCAATCCCTAGTACCAAAAAAAGAAAACAAGTGTGTGTAGTGTAGCGTGTGTGTGTGTGTGTGTGTGTGTGTGTGTGTTTGTGTGTGTATTGAAGATAAATGAGAAATTATTTGACTCTATCCAAGAAAGTTAATATAGAATTTTAGAATATTAATTTAAGATTCATGGACTAAATGTTATAAAAGATCAAAATGATTTAGTACCCGATACAGGCTAGACAATGTACTAGATGTTCATTATGCATTCAGTGTAATATAATCCTTCCAAGAACTCTGTGAAGGATGCCTTTTCCCCATTTTAATACCCCATAATATACCCATGAGGAGTATCTTTACCAAAGGATGCAATACAGTTTTAATTTCTTTTACATATTTGTGTGTGTGTGTGTGTGTGTGTGTGTGTGTGTGTATGCGTGCACGTGTGTATTTTTCAGTACTTATTGAATTCTTTCTATGTGCCAAACCCTATGGAAAGCATTGTGGGCATATGATGACGACAAAGCAAATTTTGAATCTTTCATGGTTGAGGTAAACCATACAATTCAATGAATTTCAGATTTCAGCCTAAAAAGGTAAAATTTACAGTAGTTAGCAAAAGTTGACAAGAAAGAGATTTACAATTATTGATCCTAGGATTTGTAAGTTTGGAGATTAAGTCTGTATGTCTGTATGTTTACTCCCCATTTTCTGTGACAAGACAATTTTTCTGAGGTATGAGATATGTTAGTGACTTAAAAAGTATGAGTACAAAAGCCCTTTTGCAGAATGGTTGCTCCAATTTTTACTTTTATTTTTTGAACTGGGAATTGAACCTAGAGTCCCTAAACCCCTGAGCCATATCCCCAGCTCTTTTTGGTTTTTGTTTTGAGACAGGGTCTTGCTAAGTTGCTGGGGCTGGCTTTGAACTTGTGTTCCTCCTGCCTCAGCCTCCCAGGGGATTACAGGCATGCACTACTGTACCAGGCCTAGTTTGTACTCTGAACTAAGAATCTTTGATCAGAAGAACTGGATCTCATTGAACACGTTTGGTTTTAGGAGTTCTGAAGGATTAGAAATGAATACTGTATGTAAGAGTAGAAGTAAAGCAGAAGGAGTATTGGGACAAGAGTAAGAAAAAAAAGTAATAGTGTAAATGCCACAACAAACAAAGCATATGGATGATACTTTTAATTTAAATCATAAAGTTGTGTTTAAGAGCATAGTATCTGATGAATTCTTTATGTCCATTTCATTTCCCATTATGGTGAGAATGGATGTAAATATATGTGAATTTTTTTAAAAAACTGGACAGCACAAACCTACTGTCATTGAGGAAGCAACAGAGAGAAACACTGTTGTGGATCATGTTCTGACCAAAAGCAACACTAACCGAAGTGGGTGGAATATCAGAAAATCCTTGCAATAAAGTGATGATCAATCTGAGATAACTAGCAAAAGGAATGCGATCACATTTGGTCATTGTATGCTGAATTACTGCGAAGCAGATAGATTTCTTTGAGGAGAGGTGGGCACTCAAGGCAAAACTGTGAAAGGGAAAGTGAATGTTCTTTAAAAAATGTTCAGACAGTACATCGACAAGTAAATGATAAGAATGAAATTGGAGGGACATCTATGGTTATAAACTGTTTATTGCACATTTTACAGTCTGTATCCGCCACATGGAAATAAAGAGCCATCAACACAAAAGAATAATGGAAACCTGTAAAGGACCCAGCTATCCTAACATTAGCTTTCTCTTCCTCCTCCTTTTTTTTTTTTTTTTTGTGTGTGTGTGTGTAATTTGAGTATGAAAGAAGAACTGTTTGATTCACAAAATAATCCATGAAGGTTAGAAAATTTTGTTATACAAGGTTCTTTTTCAGTAGTCATTGGGGATGACTTAGTTATTTTTTGAAAACTCCTTCACTCATAATTTTTTTCATCATTGTAAATAATACTATGATGAATCTTTGTAGATCCATAGTTTTTATCTAGGATAAATTCATAGAAGTGAAATATGCATAATTTTTACTTGCTGTGAAAATGCCCTTCAGAAATATGAACATTTAAAGAGTCCGCAGTAGCATGTGAGCATGCCCATCTTGCAGCACCCTAGCTTAAAGTTGAATAATTTAGTCTTAAATCTTCAATGTGTGGACTTATAAAAACAGAATACAGGGTTGGGGGAATTAGTCCATGTATTTTAAATTTACTTTTTTTTTTCTCATTTTTTCTAGTGATATTGAATTTTTTTGTTGTTAGCTATTTGTTTTTAACAGATTGCTTGCTTGTATCTTCACTAGTTTCTAAGGAGATGTGTCTTTCTTCTCTTTTTGATATTCCACATTGAGATTTTAACTTCTACCTTATATGTTGAGAATATTTGTCCCTGTTTATGTGTTTTCATTTTGTTTGTGTTTTCTTCACTCTGCCTAGAGGTTAGGTAATCAATTATGGAATTTCTTGTTTTTTATATCACTGCTTTTTGTGTCATGTGGGTACATGCTAGTACTTTTTTTTTTTTTTTTAATTCCTTTGTTTCATTTGTTGTACTGTTTGGTGTCAGGTTGGGGTCCAGTTAGGGGTCTGCCTTTAAAATCTGACCAGTTAATTGAATAATTTGACTTTTGAATTAAGGTAGTATGGTATTATTTTTATTGATTGTTTTCTGTTCTTTAGGCAGATGTAGCCGTTTTGGTCGTAGATGCTAGCAGGGGAGAGTTTGAAGCTGGATTTGAGACTGGAGGACAAACACGAGAACATGGCCTTTTGGTCCGATCTCTCGGGGTGACACAGCTTGCAGTTGCAGTCAATAAAATGGATCAGGTACCTGTAGGCTTTGTGAGAATATGTTTAGATGCTAATTAAGGTAATATTCTGCCCATATGGATGATTTCATATGTGAGTAGTACACATTTCAGTAACCAAGTTGCTGTATTTTTCAAAATAAAACCATTTTCCTGAGATGAAATAAATGAGATGTTAATAAAGTTTAAGGAAGAATGTCTTCATATTTTCAAAGTTCAGTTTTGAAACCTGAAAATTATTTTTAATTATAAAATAATACACATTTATTGTGGTAGAAAGTATGAAATCATTTTGTATATTCATCCAATTTATTTTTTAGGTAAGAATGTATTTACATGAGGTTACAGTATATTACCATTCGTTTTTTAAAAAAATGACAAAAGTTCTTGTGCATGTTTGCAAGTAATTAATAATCATTAGATAAAAGGTTATTTTTTATAGCTTTATTCTAGTCTGTTTTCATGATGTGATTTATCTAAATAGACCTGTAAATTTTAAGATTTCCAGTAGTTTTTATGTGTGTATGAATGTGTATTTAGAAATAATGTATTGTAGGGAAGTTTCTGGGCCTAAGTAAATATATCTTTTAAGACTTGCTCAATATGTCCAGATGCCTTTGAGAAATGTTCTGGTTATCTTGGCACACATGGTATATTTACTTTCCCAAATGCCTATCAATGCTAAAATTATTAAAAAATTACTTCCCAATTTGATATATAAAACATAATATTTATCTTTTTAAAATGTACTCTTCCAGGCTGGGGTTGTGGCTCAGCTCAGTGGTAGAGCGCTTCCCTAGCACATGTAAGGCACTGGGTTTGATCCTCAGCACCACATAAAAAATAAAATAAAATAAAATAAATTGTACTCTCCATGAGTTTTTATATTTAAATATTTTTCCTTTGCAATTATTTGTATCATTTGCTCATTTTCATTTTGATTATGTTGTATTTTAGATGTGAACTTAAATATGTAAACTTTTCTTTTTAACTTATGTTTAGGTACTTTTTTAAAAATAGGATCAGATAATTATTCACCCATAGTTTCTATTAGGTCTCTTATAGTATCATTATTGCATGTACTTCTAATTTATTACCTAGCATTTTTTGTATGAAAATTTCAAATGTAAAGAAAATCAGTTTTACAGTGAATACCCATAATATACCCACTATTTAAGATTCTTACTATTTACTTGATTAGGTTTTTCTCTTAATTTTTTAATTCATTCATTAATGCATCTTAGTTGTCATGAGTTTTCACACAAGTTGCAGACATTAGTATAATTAGCCCTAAATATTGCACATCATTATCTAGAGTTAATATTGCATATGTTTTTTAGTTTGATTGGCTGGGGTGGGTGTCAATAATTTTATTTTATTCTAGTAATTAATCCATGCACAATTTAATAAATTGTTCACTCTTTCTCTGCAAATTTGAAATCCTTTTAGCCTATATAAAAAATTCTAGGGCTAATATTGGCCAAATTCTATTGTTATGTTGTATGCATGTGTGAATATGTAACAACAAATGCCACCATATGTACAACTGTCATGCACTGAGAAAAAATATGGAAAAATAAAGTTGCAGTTTTCCTGGCTGATCCATTAATTAAAAAAAAAAAAATCTAAGTCTGAAGATATAGCTCTGTGGTAGTGTGTTTGCCTAGCAGGCACAAGGTCATGGGTTCAATCTTTGTTACTGGGGGAAAAAAAAATCTAAATATATTGTTTATAGGCTGTCTATTTCAGGAAAAATTAATTTTAGGTCATGTTAATGGTAATAGCTTATGTTCTGAGTTTTAATTTTAATAAATTTCGAACTTAATAGATTTTATATTTATATATTATTTAGTTTTGATTATATTGCAGAAATTTAAATTTTATTTATCTTGTTCTGAAGCATAATTTTAAAAATAAGTTGGTTCTTTATCAGGTTAATTGGCAACAAGAAAGGTTTCAAGAGATAACTGGAAAACTTGGGCACTTTCTTAAGCAAGCAGGTTTTAAGGTATGATAATTTTATATTTATTTGGTTATTACTTTCTATAAATCATCTCATGAGAAAAAAACTAATACTTTTATATTCTTGTCTTATTTGAATAAATTTAATTTTTTTATTTTTTATTTCCTCTGGTTTTATATGTATAATATATTCTTTGGGTTACTTCACCTTAGAAAATTGTGTATGTTGAATAATTGACTTGGATTTTATATAAGTAAAAGACTTTTCCCTCACCTGTTAGCATAGGTTTAAGGGGGTCATAGAGGAATGTTGATAAAGAACAATTTCTCTTGCCTATTTCACCAGGTGAAAATGTTTGACAGTTTTGGAGTAAATTTGTAAAATCAAAAGAGTTGAAAACTATTGACTCAGATAACCTCAAGTTCTATGATTTCTATTACCTTTAAAAATTACATTGTTGCTTTTGTAAACCTGGTACAGTTAGGGTAATGGTGAATCTTAATTTTTTTAAGCAATGTTATATACTAAATTTCATACATTTAATCTTTTTAATAGGAGAGCGATGTAGCCTTTATCCCTACAAGTGGTCTCAGTGGTGAAAATCTAATCACAAGATCTCAGTCAAGTGAACTCACCAAATGGTATAAAGGACTGTGTTTGTTAGAACAAATTGGTAAGTAAACTGCCATTCTACTTTCTTTCTTTTTTTTTTTTAATATATTTTATTTATTTAAAAAATTTTTTTTTATTAAAATCTTTTATTTTTACAGACTGCATTTTGATTCATTGTACCAAATGGAGTACAGCTTTTCATTTCTATGGTTGTACACAATGTAGATTCACACCATTTGTGTAATCATACATACACATAGGGTAATATTGTCTGTTTTGTTCTACTATCTTTCTGTCCTCCACCCACTTACACCCCATTTTCCTCTACGCCATCCAAATTTCCTTCATTCTTCTCTTCCTCCTGCCAGCTCCCCCCCCCAGCTCATTATATATTGTCATGCACTTATCAGAGAAAACATTTGGCCTTGGGTTTTGTGGGCTTGACCTATTTCACTTAGCATATTTTCCAACTTCATCCATTTACCAGCAAATGCTATAATTTTATTCTTTATGGCTGAGTAATATTCCATTGTATATATATACCACAGTTTCTTTATCCATTCGTCAACTGAAGGGCATCTATGTTGGTTCCACAATCTAGCTATTGTGAATTGAGCTATGAACATTGATGTGGCTGTATCACTGTAGTATGCTAATTTTAAGTCCTTTGGGTATAAACCAAGGAGTGGGATAGCTGGGTCAAATGGTTGGTCCATTCCAAGTTTTCTGAGGAATCTTCATACTGCTTTCCAGAGTGGCTGCACCAATTTGCAACTGCTCCAGCAATATATGAGTGTGCCTTTTTCCCCACATCCACACCAACAGTTATTATTGCTTGTGTTGTTGATAATAGCCATTCTAATTGGAGTTAGATGAAATCTAGGATGGTTTTAATATTCATTTCTCTAATTACTAGGGATGATGAGCACTTTTTCATATTTTTGTTGATCACCTGTATATCTTCTTCTGTGAAGTGTCTGCCCATTTCCTTATCCATATATTGATTGGGTTCTTTGTATAGAAGACATGAAGATATACCCACATAAGTACAGTTATAGCCTCTTCAACAAATAGTGCTGGCAAAACTGGAAATCCATATGTAGTAAAATGAAATTAAACCCCTATCTCTCACTCTGTACAAAACTCAACTCAAAATGGATCAAGGATCTAGGAATTAGACCTGAGATTCTTCACCAAATAGAAGAAAAAGTAGGCCCGAATCTCCATCATGTTGGCTTAGGACCAGACTTCCTTAACAAGACCTCCATAGTGCAAGAAATAAAAGCAAGAATCAATAAATGGGATAGATTCAAACTAAAAAGTTTTTTTCTCAGCACAGGAAACAATCAATAATGTGAAGAGAGAGTCTACAGAGTGGGAGAAAATCTTTTCCACACACACTTCAGATAGAGCACTCATCTCCAAAGTTTATAAAGAACTTAAAATACTCTACATCCAAAATACAAAGAAGCCTTTCTACTTTCAATGCATTTTAAACTTGATATTTATTATTTAGAGTTCTTACGGGATACAGTAATGTGTATGAAAAAGCATAGAATTTGTAGTCAGAGGAACAAGGTGACCAGTTTTGAGATCGTATGTTACAGCTAAACTAATGCAGTTTTCCTCAGCTTCCTTAATGAGGCTAGTGCCTGCCCTATCACATAAAACTATTCTTGTAATTAAATGAGATAAAACAAGTGAATATATTTTATTAAAAGTGTTATATGAGTGACAATCATTTGCTATTACTATTTGTAAATATAATTTTTTAGAAGTGGATTATAATGGATTCATTGGCATAAAACAAAAAACAAAAAACTTTTTTTTTTTTTTTTTTTACCTTGGTGCTGGGGATCAAACCCAGAGCTTTGCATATATGCTAAGCATACACTCTATCACTGAGCAACATCCACAGCCCTACATTTTAAATTAAACTTTGTTTTTTGTCATTTCTCCCAGATTCCTTCAAGCCTCCTCAGCGATCTATTGACAAGCCTTTTAGATTGTGTGTGTCAGATGTCTTCAAAGGTGAGTGCTACCTCTGCAGGGCTGCTTCTTCATGGCCCCTTCCTTTCCATTCTCTTTTGTCTTCCTTCCTTGGACTAAGTCATTGTACTTTCTTCAGATTCTCCCTTCCCCATTTCAATATAAGGATCAGTGTCAAATTAATCTTCAATGCACTATTCTGGTCACTGAGTTCCTCGGCCTAAAAAGACCTTCAGTTTACACACCATTTCCCATCTATACTTACCTATTAGACATAAGAAAACCTTATTCTTTATCTAACCTTGTAATTTTTCTTCTTCCATTAGATCCTTTTAGTTTCCATATCTTTCAACCAAACTGGATTTTTCACTATTTCTTGAAACCTAGGATCTCTATTGCCACTTTGTCTACCAGTGTTTTCCATGTTTTGGTGTTTTTACCTGCCCATTTCCTTCCCATCTGTAGCAGTCTGGGAATGGCTATGAGATAGATACCACACATAGATATTAAGGGAAACTTACTATAGAGAATTAGTAATTATGTTAGAAGAGTAATCATAAGATATAAAGAAACCCTAAGTAGCACCCTAGGGCAGAGGAAGGACAGACTTAGAAGAGGTTCAGACTGTGATGGAGAAGGTATTGTATTCTCTCATGAGGAAAAGGGTTTCTGTTGGAGGGATGGGCTGGTTATGAAATAAAAACTATGAAATTTATATATAAAAAATAAAGACAAAAAGGCAAGAATATTTTTGAAGCAGGGGCATGACCAATTGAAGTGTCCAGAAGGGTCTAGCTCTAACCAAGGAAGGAGCCTGCACTTCCTTTATTTACAGTGGTACAGATCAAGGGGTCTGGTAGGAGCCTCTTCGCAAAAAAACAAGGCGGGAAGTGGAGGTAAGCAAGCCATTTGGTTCTAGCAGGTCGCTCCCACATCCAATGCTTGTATTTGAACTTGAGCAGTGAGATAACACCTGCAGTATTGAATACCTAAGAATATATCTAATGAAATATATACAAAACCCTATCTAGAAAACTATAAAATGGTAACAGACATCTCAATAAATACACACACACACACACACACACACACACACACACACAGGAGAATCAATACTGAAAAGATGTCATTTGTCCCCCAGATTTCCATTATCACAGATCAGACAGTTTAGAGTGGATTTGGAACTGAGTAGCAACAAATTGATAACTGGCATGCTCATCCACACACTTACCTAAGGCGTTTTCTCTGTACCCTCTAACACTGCATTTTAAAAACAATATTAAAATTATTTCTATACTGTTTATTTCATATAGATTATGAACTCCTTTAGGGCAAGGAGTATTTGTATCTGTAGAACCCAGCCCAGTACCTTGCATATCTTATGTGTTTAATAAGTGAATTAAAAAAATGAAAAAAAAATGAAATTGAAATGTATCATTATAATTATTAGCTTACAGTGCTGTAGTAGTAGAGGAAATAAGGTGCAGTGGTTTCCAAAATGCCCATTATCTATTAAAAATACAAGAGGTAGTTACTTTGGTTTAGTTCCTATTTGCTGACTCTACATTCTAAACTCCTGATTTATCTTCAGTCTGCTTACTAGCTACTGCCTGCACTGCTCCCCTCAGGGTATTTCAGCTGGTTGGCTGCCAAAGTCAGTACATACTTTCCATTTCTATCTTGTTTGAATTTGGCATTACTTCTGATGCTGGTAGCCACATTACCTTGAAACTTTTTTCCAGTAGTGTTTGTGACTGCTTTCTCCTACTAACCTCCTTCTTTAGCCTCTGTGTGTGCTTCTCATTCTCTGACTCTGAGGTGTCCTATTACCTCAGTCCTCTTCTTTCTCTGCTCAGATATTCTTCAGGAACTGATGTCCTTAAGTTTCTCTCCCAACCACATCTTGAAGCTTTCTCAAATCTCCAATCCAAACCTGCTCTCTTACCCTGCACACACATGTGGCTCACCACAGCTGGACATCTCCCCAGGAGTGTGCTGCTGAAATTATCATTCTCATGGAACATGGTGTGATTAGTGCTCCTTGGAATGCAACTTTGCCACCTGTATCCCATAGACACTTCAAATTTGCTGAGGCTAAAATAGATCTTGTGCCTTCATTTCCTATCTCCTAGTTAATGTGTCATCTTATCAGATTTCTCCATTTTTTCCATTACCCTTTACTTAATCACTCTAAACTTGTTATTTTTTATTCTCAAATTCTTGAATATATTCCCTTTCTACAGTCAGTGTGTACATTTCCATCAACCTCTTTTCTGACCCCAAAATACCATTATGTTACTTCTCTGTTCACAATTCCTTATTGACTTTACATTACTTAACTGCAGGATGAAATTAAAACCCTAAATGTCACTTATGAGGCTCCTTTATGATTTCTCCCTTGTCTCATGTCTTGCCTCTCCTTCATTATTCCATATTCCCCCCTATAAACAATACACATAGCTTTTAGCATGGTTTTGGCTTTGCACATTCAGTTTCCTGGGTTAGCCATGTTTTCATTCTTCCCCTGATTTATACACACCTACTGCCTGGTAAACTCTATTCTTGCTTCTTCACAGTGCACAGGTAAAATGTATGTTCGTTCCCATCATGTTTTTTTTTTTTTTTTTTTTTGGATGCTGTGGATTGAGCTCTGGGCTTAGTGCAAGCTAGGCAAGCAATCTACCACTTACCTACACTTACCACTTACAGTGTGCTATCATGGATTGTTTGATGTACCTTTTTCTCTTTATTTTAAATAGCATTTTTTTTTTTTTTATTTTTAGTTTACTGTATTTGTTTTTGTCTTTCTTTTCACTGGTAAATTTCTTACAGGTAGGGACTTCTGTTTTAATTTGTCTGTTTACCCCAAACTTGGCATAATACCTGGTACCACTCGAATATTTGAGAAAGGAATGCATCTCCACTTTTGTAATGTGAAAAAAAGTAGAATGTATATGCCATTTGCAAGAAAAAAGTAGAATGTATATGCCATATTTAGTTGAGAGTTTAAAATTCTGAAATGACCATTGCTTAATTAGTCCATTGAACTACTAGTTTTATAAAACTACACGGTAACTAAATATATTAATTATCAGAAAACTGTTATATAAGATTTTTACATATTTTGCAGATCAAGGATCTGGATTTTGTGTTACTGGTAAAATTGAAGCTGGTTATATTCAGACTGGTGACCGACTACTAGCAATGCCTCCTAATGAAACTTGTACTGCAAAAGGTATTCATCTGCAGGCTGCTTTTGCTAATTAAGCCTTGAGACAGCAAATTTTTTAAAAAGTAGTTTAGTTCTATCTCCAAAGTAAATAACCTCTTAGTGAAATTGTAACTAACTGTCAAAATGATACTAACTGTTGAAGATTAAGATGTGAAAACATTAAACGATTTTTTTCTGTTGTGACTGTGTAAATGTGTACATATAGCAGTCTAAATGTGGTAGCATTCTGTTTTTGACAGTATTCAAGAAACTTGGCTAGGATTGAACCAGATGTGTAGCCACCTGACAGATACATTTAAAATTATATTCTGTAGAAAAAATTAAATCTAAACCCAACTTGACACTAAAATTCACTAGTTTAAATTGCCATGGAGATCTGTGTTTTTCCATGATGGTTTATAACTGTTTCTGTCTTCTGCTCATTTAGCTTTTCATGCATACATGTTATCCTTCTCATAATTTGGTTTAATAGTTTATAGTTCTGAATTTATCTTAATCTAACTTCAGTTTATAGTTTATATCCAGAGTTGCAACTGACTAGTTTATAAATTTGAATATATATTTTGTTTAATTTGTCACTTTAAAAGCAGGTATCTTGCTTATTAGTAGAAAGTAATGAATACGTTTCGGTAACATATTTAACCTATATTTGAAGCTAGGGATTATGAAATTTCTATTTAGATTTAAAAAACTGTCCAGAGGTCTCTTAATTTTAAGTGCAACTCACTACTTTCATTTTTTAAAAAAGTGATTAAGAACTATAATACCTGTGAAATACTATTTTCTACCTGTATTAATGAGCTTTTTTAAGAATAATGAATAAATATACATACATATGTATTTTTTAACTCTATTTTTTAAATAATCAGCAGTTAGGAATTAAGACCATGATCCCAAAATTATCACAGACCTTGAGATGAAGAAGTCTCTTGTGACTGCTACAATTCTTGGTGACCGGTGAAAGTCCTACAGTCTTTACTTTTCTTCTCTGTCCCTTTCCCACAGAAAAACTCCAAGCATTGGCTTGAATCAGTGGTTCTTAAAGAGAAACCCCATCAGAAGTACTAGGGAGAAACGCCTACTCCTTGGGAGCCTCTCTCATAACAGTGGGAGGTTCTCAGCCCTCAGTTCCAGCAGGACTGCTTTTGCTTGTTTTGCTTAATTGTTCAATGCACCCTTTTTGTTGAAAACTTGAGTGCTACTGTGGCTTTCTAATTTTCAAGTATCCCAAAAGGGAGACTTGACTAAAATAGCCACCTCATATCACCTTTTTATTTTATTAAAACATCAAGTGCATGGAGTATTATAAAACAGTCTCTTCTTATAATGTCTGGCCAATGAGAAAAGTCCTTGGAAAACAAATATGGGATGGTCTACATGATTGGGGGAAGGAGGTTGATAGGAACTTTACCAATAAATTTAACCCATAAAGCTAGACAGTGTAGGATGTCTTTAAAAACCTTTGACTAAGGTTGCTGAGTATTGACCTCTGGTACTGCTTTCCAGGGCTACTTCAGGGACTGTGTCTAGGTAAACAGCTTTCTATCTCCAGGTATAGAGCAATACTAGGGATCATTTTTAAATTAAAATTTTTGACACTATTTCCTTAATATCTTTCTCTTCATATAACCAATGATTAATGTGCAGACTCTGGGAAGAAGTTCTCCTCGAGCCAGGTGTAGTTAAGGGTCCTCTGAGAGAACCATTTGAAGTTATAACTGAGCAGTTTGCCCCATGAATTACTTAGAGAACACATGCTATAGTTTGGGTAGTTGTCTAATTAGAAGCAAAGCTTAAGAGAATAAAATACTACTGGACATCTCTGCCAGTCCTGTCTTTTATGTCTTTAGGAATAATTTGAACTTTTTATTATGCCTTCCTCTATAAATATAACAAAAATAATGGAGTGGGGCCTGTTTAATGACTGTACCTTCATCGTGTAAGTTAATTTAAAAATCTTGATAAAATAAGCAAGAAGTCAGGCTTTTATAAGTCACTTTATGTTTAGGGTGGTGTTCTAGAAGAGTCAAGTCTAGAGGAAGTGTGTTTTCCTCAACGCTCACAGTTATATTTCTCACTCTCAGTCCATTCATATTGAAAATGATGAGTAGTGACTGATGAAACACAAACCAGCCAAATTCTTCTTGGTTGTTATGGTTCGGTGTTGAGGTGTTTCACTGTATGCTTTGGTTCTTACTCATTTCCAGGAATCACGCTGCACGATGAACCTGTTGATTGGGCAGCAGCAGGCGATCATGTTAGTTTGACTTTGGTTGGGATGGATATCATCAAAATCAAGTGAGTAAGAAATAAGTTTAAGTAACTATCACTTTGGATAAAGGACATCAGAACACGTAAATTTCACAATCTGCCAGCTCGATTTTGAATTTTGAATTTTGGCCCAAAGTAGATGTTTACAGTATTAGCAAATGCTGCTTAAAATTGGAAGTAGTACTTGTCTCCATACAAACTCAGCATGTTGATGAAAAAAACTGTAATGCATAAAGTGTTGCTTTAACCCTGAAGAGAGTATTTAGGAAAAGTTCCTACTTAATCGTTCTAGTTTTTTTTTTAATAAATGTTTTTAGAGGTACTCCTATTGGATGTAAATTTACTTGTCCTCCAACTGCCCTCCCTCATTTATTTATTTTTTGTTGTTACAGTGTTGGCTGCATATTTTGTGGCCCCAAAGAACCCATCAAAGCTTGTACTCGTTTCAGAGCCCGAATTCTCATCTTTAATATAGAAATTCCTATCACTAAAGGATTTCCTGTAAGTTTCAAAATGCTTTGTTTTTTTAATAAATTCAAAATAATTTATCCAAAAAGTAGTAACATTTTATAAGATTTGATCTATATTTTCAATTAACATCTTGTTATTCTCATCTACAAAAACAAAGTTAGAATTCCAAAGTCATTTTTATTTTGATCCTTGAGACTGATAACTTTTTCAAAGAGGCATTGAGAAAATATTTCATAATCAATAAGATGCAAACTGATGATAATAACTATATTTGGAGATAATGATAGATCAGTTTTCACTGTATGGTAAAGTTTATGTAGTATTTTTAGACTGGAATTTTCTGGCTTTCTGTTTTGTTTATTATGCTATTTCTAGTGCTTCTGATTATAAAAGCAATGGATTGTTTTAGAAAGTTTTAGAAACCACAAAAAATGCAGGAGATATGAATGTTCTGTAATTGTATAATAATTAGTATATACTCTTTACATTTCATTGTATTTTCATATGTGCATATTATCCACCCGTGATATTTATGGGTATTTCCTTGTGATCCCTTGACATAAGTTAAATTTTAATTGTGCTGAAGCAGCAACACATTCAGACTCTGCATGCTGTGGTGTTGGTTCAAAGTCTTCATTAAGCTGTAGCATTTGAGCAATAAGAAGGGAATTTTAATGCCATAATGTTACTAATTCAGGAAAGATACTTCTTGTGACTAGTCTGAATGTCTTGTTAATGTGCACTTTTTTTTCCCATAAACTTAGGGCCATACTCCTCCATAGGTTGGTACCTTGTTCTTATGAGTTAACAGACAAACCTTTTCCTATTAGACTTATTTTTTCTGATTAGCTATATAGTACAGATTTTGCATTACAATGAAAAATGTTTCTCAGTGAAATTATATACTTTGCCTTTTAAAATAGAAATCAATTATTTTCATTTGATACATCTTTCAAATAAAATTGTTATAGTAATTGACCTTTTGACTTTTTAAAATTAATGTTTTAGAAGTTGGGTATAAATCTATTTAGAAAATTCAAATTCATCTTAGATTCTACTACATTTGAGATAATCATGTACTTTACTTATCATTCTTTAAGTATTTCTGTGTTGATAATATAAAATTATATTTATAAAATACCATTTAAGTACCTTATAGTCTGCATTTCTTCTGTACACTAAAAAAGGAATAAAAGCATCTCACAAACATTATTATAGTTGAAGATCTTAAATTTTTAATTATTTAAAATTTATATATCAATGGTCAAGTAACTGCAAGTTAATTGCAAATAGAACTCATTCATAGAAAGCAGTGTGTCCCATGATAGAGAGGGCAGTTGCTGAATATACTCAGCGATAATATTTGTCAATGGAGATGTGGAGAGGTCAAGAAGTCAGTAGTCACTTTGAATAGTAATGCTCTCTTCCTGTTTACAGTAGTTTCTTAAAAATTGGCATGAATTGAAAGTTTTTTGGCATAGCGTTATGAGATTCTACTTGAGTGGATTGATTCACAAATACCATGATGACATTTGATTTAGAAAAAATGGTTGTATTTTGTCAATCAACTCACTCCCAAGGGGGAAAAAACTTCCAAAGAACTTTTTTAGCCAAGAAAAGGAATCTGTTTTGTCGACTTTCTTGTTTCTCATCATCATGTATTTTTCATTTTGTGGGGGGCAAAGATTAATTTTTTTATAATAGCTGAACTAATGAGTGAAAGTGGTATCTCATGGTGATTTTTATTGCATTTCTATAATGATTAATAATGTGGAGCAAT
Organism: Sciurus carolinensis; assembly: GCF_902686445.1. Lineage (NCBI taxonomy): Eukaryota > Metazoa > Chordata > Mammalia > Rodentia > Sciuridae > Sciurus > Sciurus carolinensis. The sequence goes on from NC_062219.1 coordinate 30,345,073, forward strand.
TTTTCAGTGCTCATTGGCTATTTGTGTATCTTTGGAGAAATATCTGTTGAAGTCCTTTTCACATTTTTGAATTAAATTATTTGGTTATTGTTGAATTAAGGAATTCTTTTTTGTTCCAAATATAAATTCATTATCAGATATATTATTTTAAAATATTTTCTGCTCATCTATGGGTTATCTTTTCATTCTCTTGAATGATATAGTGTCCTCTGATGGGCTAAAGTTTTTAATTTTGAGTAAGTCCAGGTTTTTTGTTTTTGTTTTTTTTTGTCATTGTGCTTATGGTTTGATGTCATTAGCTTTTGCCCTGTTTTCTTCTAAGAGTTTTATGGTCATTGATCTGTTAATTTTTTGATATGGTATTAGGTAAAACTTCACCTTTTTTTTGCATGTGGGTATCCAGTTTTCCCAGCACCATTTGTTGAAAAGACTGTCCTTTCCCTAATGAATGATTTTGGTACCTTTGTTGAAAATCTAATGACTGTATATTCATTGATATTTTAAAAATATAGGTTACCTAGAGGTTTAAGGAAATAATAGCTTATTTTGCCACTTAACGTTATTTAGCTCATAAAACGCTAATTTGGTTCTCATAACTCCATATGATGCAGAGTTCCTCCCTGAAGCCCTTCAAGCCAGTATGTCTCAGAATTTATAAATGTTAGGATATTAGAAAGGTAAATGCCATGTGTATATTATGTAAAACACATAACAAAAAGTGAGACAGCATCTAGTACTTTATAATGAAACACATTAATGTTCCTGCACCAAAACTTATTAACACTATGTGAGATACACAGGACTCTAAATTGCCTCACTTCAAGTCCAGTTTTGCTGCTTAAATATATTTATAACAGACTTTGAAAAAAAAAAAAAACCTTTAGGTTTTCAATTTTTTGGAATTATAGGTAAGAGATTGTGGAGCTGTGTCAGTATTGCCTTCATTAACACATAAGGAAATGGAGACTCTGATTGTAACTATATAACTAGAAGTAGTTCAGCCAGGGCACATTATTCATCACTTTCATTGTGAAATACAGTACTTTTTTCCCCTTTGTTACAATGTGTTGCAGGTTGCTTTGAATTATAGATAACTTTGTTTATATATAATATGAATTTAAATGTCAAGATAGGATTATCTCTTATTTTAAGCATGCAGATTCTTTTCACTTGTATTTTGTTTGAGCTACTCTTGGTAAGATGCTGTGGAGATAAATAAAACCTAAATACATTTTGCCACAACCATTCTTTATCTATCCTAGTTTAACCATGGAATCCACACATAACTCAGCTGAAGGTAGAAGGAACTTAATTATGTTTATATGCCTCTTTTTGTTTGAAATTTGGCAAGCCATGAAGACCAGTTTCTCTTAGTCACATCTGAGCTGAGTGAAAGGAATTCTGCTTATATATCTAAGTTGTTATGAAAGAGATGTTTCTTAGATATGTAGTCTCAATAGTGTAGTATATGAGACCCGAATTCACTGAATACATGAAAGTATTTCTCATCACTTTAGCCTGTGTTTTGGCATTTTTTCCCCCCAAGAGTCAATTGTTAATTTTTTGGAACCTTTGTAGTTTATAATCATCAAGTGCCATTGAAAATGAAAGCCAGTTTCCATTTTTGGAGTAATGGTACTTCAATTGTGCCTTCATTTTTTTTTAATCACTTGATTTTTTAGAAAAGTTTCCAGAGTCTAGGACTGCACATTCACAGTTCCCCTTGCATTTGTCTTTTCCTTTTTCTTTCTCTTGTCTTTTTTCTCTTCTTTCTCTCTCTTTTCTTCCTTCCTTTGTTTCCTGGGGATGGAACTCAGGACCTCACACATGCAAGGCAAGTGCTCTATCACTGAGTTACACCCCCAGCCTTCATTTCTGATTTCTAAATGTGCAAACTATTTTGACTAGGAAATTCCAGATTTGAGGTGTTTGTGTTTTGGTAATCAAATAGTCTGAATTAATGCTTATGAATCAATTAAACTTTGATAGATTACTACTCCTGGGAATTTGGTCTTCCTACTATACTCAAACTATAGACATATTGCACACTCACTATTGCCTATAATTTGAATGAGGATATTTGGCCTATGTTCTGATGTCTAAGCCTTAACTTCCTTTTTATAAAACAGTTCCATTTATGTAATTTTTATAGGGCCTTAGCAGCTGAATTGGGGAAAGCTAGGGACTTGTAGTTCTAAAATGGACGAAAGTGTAAAATTCAGCTCTTACATATAGTATCATGGCCCCATTGAATTACATTTCTTTTTTGATATTAGTTTTCCTTACATGTAAAACATGGACAGTTATAGCTAATATATAATCCATTGTATGGTCATCAGTTAACTGATTGTTTGCTATGTACTCAGAACCACTTTAAAATGCATTATTTGAGATGGGCTCAGTGGCAAACACCTGTAATCCCAGCGGCTCAGGAGTCTGAGGCAGGAGGATCTTGAGTTCAAAGCCAGCCTTAGTAAAAGTGAGGTGCTAAGCAACTCAGTGAGACTCTGTCTCTAAATAAATACAAAATAAGGATGGGGATATGGTTTAGTGATCAAGTGCCCCTGACTTCAATCCCCAGTACCCCCAAAAATAAAAAAATAAAATAAAACACATTATCTGAATTTCCTCATTTTAGTATAAGGAACCTGAGGCTGGAACTTTGCAGATAGAGAACTGTTAAAGAACTTGCGCCAAATGAAAGTGATTTGAACCCAGGTCTGTTCGACTTTCAAAACCTAGTTAAACTTACATATAAATAATATTAAATAGTGTATATGAATCACATCACAACAATTCTTGGCACTCAGGGGAGCTTAAAAATGTTATTTTTCTTCCTTCTTATCTCTATATTTATAGTAGCTTAGTCTCATTACCTAGTAGTGAATATGTAAGATTAATTGCTGCTAAGACTTGGACAGATCCTAATCCAAGCTAGAACATAGAGTGACTATCTTTAGATAATAGACTTTAAGTATATAATATATGTATAATTTGGGTATAGCAGAAGGAGCAAATTCCCAGGAAGTAGTAAAGTTATTAAAGTTTAATTGGTTTGTAAACACCATATCCCCGTTTCCTCATTTTTACAATGAAAGAACAGTTGGGGAACATTTACTGTTGCAAGGACTGTGTCTCATCATATTTAATTCTCATCACAGTGCTTTAAAAGACTACTGCTGTTACAAAGGGGAAACTGAGGCATGGGCTGATTAAAGCGAAAGAGTGGGGGTTCAATCCCAAGTTCTTTCTATACTACTCTTTAGTAATAATGACTGTATATCAACAATATTAATTGTTCTAAATGATAAAGTCTCTTTATCTTTACAGCAACCCTAAGATACTATCATCCTCCACTTTTCAGAGGAGAACCTGACAGGAGAGTTATGCAATTTACTGAAGTTTACATAGTATTAGAGGGGTAGACATTCAGACTGCCTCTCAGGACAGTTTCTCCCTTAGTAAGTTAAGTGCCACCTGATTACAGTGGTGGTGGTGGTGGGGGGGTTTCCTCAGGCAACTGGGGAATGGACTGACTTTAAGTAGCAGCACAGAATCGAGCATAGTTAAATAAAAGTACCAAAGAGAAAACCAGAGCTGCTGTGGTAAATGCTTTTTCAGCGTTGCAATTTTAATTTTTATTTTTTTAAGGTGCTGTTACACTACCAAACTGTCAGTGAACCTGCTGTTATCAAACGATTGATTAGTGTCTTAAACAAAAGCACTGGTGAAGTCACAAAGAAAAAGCCTAAGTGAGTGTTTTAATGCAGAAATCATAAATACTAATAATTTAAATGAGTTCCTTACAAATAAACTCATTTCTATAATATTTGAAGTAACTGAAATCCATTTTTACTTGTTCTAGAAAAATTTGTAATGACTAAATTAAAACAAGCATAGCAATAAATATTTAATCTGCTGTTTCTGTATGAATGTTAGAGGTAATTATTGTAGTGCATGATGATGGGGGTGTAATTTGTAAGTAAGAAATACAAATATAAACTTATGTATCAAGCCCTAGACACTGATGATGTAAAGATAAGGGGACTGTAAAAACTGGTCTTATATTTTAAGAGATGAATTTGAATTATATCTAGCCACCCGTTCCACATTTCAGCTTTGCACTTTCCTGAACTGTCTTGTCACCCACTTGAGCTCATGCCCTATGCTAAGAAGAGAGTCATCCATCTATATAATCTGCATTGCCTCTTTTTTCCCATCTGGAAAGTCTTTTCTGCTTAAAACTCCAGATGGAGCCTACAGCTAAGGTGATCACCACCATTTTGGTCCTCTGATTACCATTGACTATCTAGGCCTACATGTGAATGGTTTCCCTTTGACTGAGATAAATTGGAATTTTTCAAAGGAAATAGTTCCTAAGAAACTAAGTACTGTAAATAAAAACAAAATTCAAAAGATTAGAGATGAATGCTACAAAATACAGATTTCTTAAACTAATTCAGCTAAAGGCTGATCACAATTTGGCTTGGCGCCTTGGCTTTGGGGTTTTCTTCAACCTCAACCCTAGGGGGAATCCCACCTAAAATCCCCTATTTAGTCCTTCGTTGCTCCTCACCTTTTGCACCTGCTTAAGTGGCCCATGGTGGTTAGTGGGTTAATGGGTTGGCTGCAAGTAGAAGAGAATCTTCACATTGCTCCAAAACCAGGGCCTGCTTCTCAGGAGGGAAGAGCCTGCCTCCTCCTTTCTTGCAGGTTTTGCTTCTGGCATTAGTGTTTTTCCATCATGGCATGAGACATGTGATCTATTTCTAAGACCTACATTCTTTTACTCTCTCTTTCTTTTTTTCAATTTTGGGGATCAAACCCAGGACCTCGTACATGCTAGACAAACACTCTAGTACTGAGATGCCTCCCCAGCCCTAAGACTAACATCCTTGAGGAAGACTTTTTTTCTAGGCTCTACCATGAATGCTTTCGCATGTTTTATATTCTCAATAATCATGTGAAGCAGCTAGCAAAGTGACGCAGAGTTTGCAAATAGTGAAGGCAGGATTCTGGTCAACTCAATTGTTGTATATACATTACATTTTTTGTGCTGGAGTCAAGGTATTTGACTTAGAAAATTGACTTGGAGAATCTTCAATCTGAAATTGGCTTCTCGTTTCTAATCCTGAGTTTTCCCTTGCCTGCTCCTGTTACACTGTCATAGCTGAGTGATTCTAGGGTTTAACGTATTCTCATACTAGTTTTCCCTGTCATCTACATGTAGCTTTGTCCTTTTATTTTGCATGAAAACCATTTGACCTTTCCCCTTCATTCCATTTCAGATACATCATAGACACAATTGCTTTTTGCAGAATGGAATCGAACTGTATAGAAACTGAATTAAGCATAAGTCATGAATAATTACATTTTCTCCTTCCTGAAGAATTAGACTTTGGACTGAAATCATCCAAAATCAATGATTGGAAATTTTGGTGTATTTTTTTTTTTTTCAAAGGAACTTGTTTGGCTTAGTCAGACTGTCCCTGAACTAATCTTTCAGTAGGAGTGTTTTATTATTTCTATCCTTGACCTTCTATAAAACATCAAAATTAAATTAGGACATTTCCAAAGTATCCCTTTTTTGGGTTGTACCTCTTTCAGTAAATCTGGATGGGACCCATGCCAGGGATTTTGTTTACTTATTTGTACAAAACCATTTATAATGTGGCCCGTGCCCTGTCCCCTTTCATTTCCTACAAATAACATTCCATATATAATTTTGTCCTGAACCCCTACTAAGGTACCATTGTTCTTAATGTGGGGAAAGAGGTGGGGAAGAGTTTGTCCTCTTTAAAGATAACTTCTTAATGGGGGAATATGCTCAGTGGTTAGAGTTTGTGCTTAGCATGAGCAATTCCCTGCACCAAAAGACAAAACAATAAAGATAACTTCCTAATGTACATTCTGCAAATTATAATTAGTGGGAAAGACACAGGGCGTTGTAATTCTCTTTTAAAATGCAGATACCTCCTTATAGTATTAAGCTTTAGCATTACTTTATGAGATAATTAAACGTCTCAGTTTTTTTCTTCAGGGAATGAAAAAGAAAACCTTGATTAGGAAGAGATTTGAGCATTTTATGTTATAGTAGTCCTTCAAGGTATAGAACTTTATTTGGAAGATTGGTTCCAAATACTTATATGAACTACCTAATATATGAATTATCTAATTACAAACTACCTAATGCATCTTAAATCTAGAACAACTCCTCTCATTTCTTTGAAGTAATCCAGAAATATTCAAACGCATATATTTTCCTTTTAAAATGTACACACACACAGACACAAAAAATTTTCTTTTGGTTTTTAAAAGTTTGATTCATTGATTGAATGTGAAACATTCATTTTTCAGGTTGTTATTACATTTACTCATATGTGTTATATGTCCATTTGTTCCTTTATTCCTCTTTCTTAAAAGGTTGTTGACTAAAGGTCAAAATGCATTGGTAGAGCTACAAACACAAAGACCAGTAGCCCTCGAGCTCTACAAAGACTTCAAGGAGCTGGGGCGGTTCATGCTGCGCTATAGTGGTTCTACAATTGCTGCTGGTGTCGTCACTGAGGTATTTTCAAGTGACTGTTATGTATACAGGGTTATGTTGTCTTTTCTTTTTACCTTTTAAAGATGATGAGATTTTATGGTTTAAGGGGACCACAAGTAAGGCATTAGAACCAGAAAATGAAATTTATATTAAAAAAATTAAAAGAATGATGGGTAGATGATGTTTGGTCTTAAACTTTCTCATAGTGAGACTTCAAAACTATGTTGTCCACTGGTGACATTGCTCAAAGTTAAAGAAAATCTGTTGAAAAATAGGTGTGTAAGAATACAGTCCAAATTGGAATATAGATTGGAAATTAAGTGACTTGGGAGTAGTGATTTTGTCTAATTGAAGAGCCCTTGTTAAATTTTTTTCTTTCACTAACTCTCAGAGCATTTGAAATGATTCATTCACAAAGCTTAGTTAACGTATTAGTGGTGTTTCTGAAACAGGTCTATTATATTATGCAAGGTGCAAATAAATTTTGGAGAAAATGGCAAGAAATGAACAAGGAAACTAAAGTAATTTAAATTTTCTTGCACATTATTATAATTAATATGAATCATATTTTAAAGGGAACTTTATTCATATGATTTGATTATTTTCTGCATAAAACTATTATATTAATTCAAGTGGATACATACTTTGAATACAGAGCTTTAAGTTGTGTCAGAATTCAGTGACACATCCTTTGCATAAAATATATGTGGTGGAGGGCTGGGGATATGACTCAGTGGTTAAGGGCCCCTGAGTCCAGTCCCTGGTACCAAAATATATATATGGCAATGCAAAGAACAGGTTCTGGAGTTAAACTGTCCATTTGTGTTATTGCCCCACTGACTTCTAGTAATACATTTCTCCCTCAGGTTGTCCATATATAAAATTGGAGTAATGGTTTTGAAATGAAATGATCCATACAAAGTACTTGGCACAGTAATTGGCACTGCATTCAATAATATTAGCTAATATCATCATTGTCATCAATCTCATGTTTAATCTGTAAAGACATTCTTTATAAAAGAACATTCTAAAAATGTGACAGTTTCTTGTGGAAAATAATGGAGAAATTAGAGTAAAAATCTTAAAAACAGCCTGACCGTGGAAAGGAGAAAAACATTTTAGAAAAAAGAAAAAAATTTCCTCTTGATATTACAGTCATTTCACTGTCATTTTCTCTTTTTTATTGTTATTATCATTAATATGATTCACACTAAATTATAGCAAATATCTTTTTTTCCCCTTTACAGATAAAGGAATGATGTTTCTGAATTTCTACCATGATTCCAAATGGAATAAAATACCTAACCACTGATTTTAAAGAATCCTGTTATGAAGTTAAAGAAACAATGTGCAATTGATATTTTTTTAATGAGAAAGAAAAATTAAAGCTATCAATAGCTACAAAGAAGTATTAATTATCACTCCTGCAAAATTTCAAACTGCCAACAAGAAAAGAAAGGCTAATATTGCACTTTCATTTAAAAACCCATCTTTCATACTTGGCAAGTGGATTTACTTTGCTAAGATTGATGGGAAGTATCAGAAATAGTATTAGAAGATATTGAAATTATCATGATATAGACTCTACTTCCAGCCAAACCACAAACTATTTGCAGTTTTCTCTTTTCATTCAATTTTACTGCACATGTTTTAAGGAAAAGAACAAAACTGGGCTTTTGATGTAGTAGATATTTGAGTTAACCTTTTTTTTAGTTAACGCTAAGATTTGCTGAAGGCTATAGTAAAGGTATTTTTTGTTGAGCATAAAAATATACCCCCTTCAGCAAGTCAACTTTTGAAGGTATTGTTTTGAATTAGTGGAAGCTGCTCATTTGGTGACCAAGATTTTATTTAAGTTGTAAAACCAGCTAATAAAATGCCTTAGTTTAAGCATAATACAACTTGTGTTTTGTTCCTTAGACATTTATGAGATCTCTGTGATTATCATGAAATATGACTTGGGGGTTTTGTGGGATCTTTCTCACCTGAGTTTCCTGAATCTTTCTCATGAATTCTTGCTTTTTATCCTACCAACAAATCAAATTTAGTCTCACCCATTTGTAACCACAACTTCATTTTCCCATTCTTACTGTTAGACTTAAATATATGATAACTATATCTGTATCCTACATACCTTAGAGATTATGGGTCCTCTATGAGTAAGAGTCATGTTTTTCTGCTTATTTGACAAGTCTTTGTTGGGCTGCCTCCCAGGTATAAGGAATGTTAAAGTAGATTTTTGTCCTCTACTAAGCCTGAGACTGATCTGAGGGACTATTTATGATAACCCTTTTTTGTTGTTGTTAGAAAATGGTTTGAGTTTGTACAGTGGTAGTGTACCACATTCAACAATGTTTCTTCTTAATTGAAGAATAACATCCATATAGTAAAGTGCACAAGATCATAGGTGTACTGCTTGATGGATGATCACCAAGTGGACACACCTACATAGTACATTTCTTTACTAAACAGTGTATTGTCACTTCAGAGTAATTGTGCTGAGCCAAGAAGATGTTTTATTTATATATTATATAAATTAGGAATTTAACAGATGGATATGACAGAAACCTAACAAAGTGACTTAAGCAGCAAAGAAAATTTTTTGATTGACACGACTTTAAAAATTTAGAGGTAGTCCTAGCTTGGATCAGTCTAGATTGATACACCTCACAGTGTCTCATCTCTACTCTCCCAGCTCCAGTGTTGATTTTGCTTCCAGGCTCCTTATAGAATCAGTCCCCCTGCAATGCCAGGTTCTAGACAAAATATGGGAATTCCACACTGTGTCCTTAAGACCCTCCATGCTAGGCAAGGACAGACCAAGTTTTTTCCAGAAGTCCGAGAACCATTTTCATCATGATTATGATTAGGTTTTAGTTCCCTCCATGGGGTGTCTTCATAGTGGGATGTAAAATGAACATAATTCAAAGCACAGGGCTGGAGTATCAAAATACAGGGTGCTGTTTAGGGGAGGGGGATTGGGGAACTAGCAAGAATAAGACCAATTGTGTATATTATATAAGACCATGGTAGAATGAAGAATTTTAATTAAGAGTTTAGCATCAACTAGTGGTAATAGTAGTGGACAAAATGGATGCATTTATTCATTTCTTCCCCCTTAAGTTGTGGTAAAGTATGATCTTCTTATTTGTAGTGTGTTTACAATTAATTGTTGTTGAAGGGAGTGGTGAAATTATTAAAAGGAACCCCTGTGGGAGAAGAGGCTGGAAGTGGATGGTTGGTGTTAATAACAAGGTACAGCAAGCATGCCCACGCTTGATCATGATGTGACTTCCTCCTCCTGGCATTTCCATCCAGATGAAATAGCATATCCATTTTGTCATTTTGCTTCAGGTATTTCTTGACTTCCTTTTCATGATTGAGTATTAAATCTCACCCTCACTTTGTCCTCTGATCTTGACTCCTTGTGAGACTCTACAGATCAGTTGCCTCTGGTGTAACTTTGCTTGAAAACATTATCGTACTATATTTGGACCTTTGTATTTTTTACATGTTCACTTATGATACTATCTGAATAGTTTTAAAAAACTATTTCTAGACCTAATATTTGTCCCTTTAATGGATATGCAAATCAATAATAATTTTTTACTATTGTTAAAATGCATCATATGCATTTCATAAACTTTGGAGAATATAAGGAATAATAAAATTCACCTATAGTTCTGTCACCCAAACATAATTGCTGCTAACATTTTAATGTACTTCTTTTCTGCCTCTCCAGGGGGTATTTAGTAGTTTACATAGTTGTGAACATTAGTCACGATCTTTTCATTTTATAATATAGTCCAGGTTTTTTAATAGAAATATTAATAGTGGAATTTTTCATGTAGAAATAAGACTTATAGACCCTAATATGTAGAAATTAGTGAAGATTATAGAGTTAAAAATAGAGATTAGAAGGCTCGATTAAAAACTAACAGTATTATCATTTTCCCATTTTCTTCTGACTATCCATAGAAATATATGAGCAAGAAAACATTCCCTTCTTCCTCACCTAGTTCGGAGCCTTTCTGGTCCCAGACACAGGAGAAAGCTCTGTGCTCAGGTCTTCACAGGGCTGACAGTCCAGCCAGGGGTCTTTTAGGACCAGAAACTGTGAAGGAGAATTGACAGTGTGAGAGCATTCAGAAGGATGCTCTGGAGACAGTGCAGAAGGGCCTAGTTGAGGAGGAAATGCCAGTAATACTGATGTAAAATTATGCTTTATAAAAGATTCTCCTGAATTAAGGTAATTAAACTTGTAAATGATATTCCCTACCCTGCCAATTCAGAAATATGCAGTAAGAGAGAGAGGCAGGTTTTGCACTGCTGAAATAATCCAGTGAGGCAGATTTTGACCACCAAACCAGCAACATTTAAAATCCCATCAAGCTGGGTACAGTGGCGCATGCCTGTAATCCCAGTAACTTGAGAGGCTGAGGAAGGAGGATCATGAGTTCAAAGCCAGTCTCACCAAAAATGCGGTGCTAAGCAACACAGTGAGACTCTGTCTCTAAATAAATACAAAATAGTCTTGGATATATGGCTCAGTGGTCAAGTGCCCCTGAGTTCAATCCCCAATATCAAAAAAAAAAAAAAAAAAAAAAAAAAATCCTATCAACATGGGCAGAATAAATATTATGAAATTAGCCATACTACCAAAAGCACTATAAAGATTTAATGCAATTCCTACTTAAATTTCCAGGATGTTCTTCACAGAAGTAGAAAAATCATTCTTGAAATTTTTTGGAAAAATAAAGAGACCCAGAATAGCCAAAGCAACCTTAGTGAGAAAAGTGAAGCAAGAGGCATCACAATACCAAACTTTAAGTTATTGCTACGAGCTATAGTAACAAAAATGGCATGGTATTGGCACCAAAACAGACATGTAGACCGATGGTACAGAATAGAAGACACAGAGACAAACCCACTTAAATACAGATATCTCAGACAAAGGTGCCATAAACATACATTGGAGAAAAGATAGCCTCTTCAACAAATGGTTGTGGTCAAACTGGAATTCCATATGTAATAAAATACTAGACGCCTATCTCTCACCCTGCACAAAACTCAAAGTGTTTCAAGGAACTAGACATTAGACCAGAGATCCTGTGCCTACTCGAAGAAAAAGTAGGCCCAAATCTCCGTCATGTTGGCTTAGGAACCAAATTCCTCAACAAGATTCCTAAAGCGTAAGAAGTAAAATAAAGAATAGATGGGATTGTATCAAACTAAAAAACTTCTTCACAGCAAAGGGAACATTCAAAAAGAACATGAAGAGAGAGCCTACAGAATGGGAGAAAATCTTTACCACATGCACCTCAGAGCATTAATCTCTAGGATATATAAAGACCTCAAAAAACTTAACACCAAGAAAACAAATAACCCAATTGATAATGGGCAAAGGAACTAAAGAGATACTTCACAGAAGAAAAGTATGATCAATAAATATATGAAAAAATAATACCTCTAGCAATTAGAGAAATGCAAATTAACACTTACTGAAATTCATCTCACTCCAGTTGGAATGGCAATTATCAAGAATAATACAAGCAACAACAAATGTTGGTGAGGATGTGGGGAAAAAGGTACACTCAAACATTGCTGGTGGGACTGCAAATTGGTACAACCATTATGGAAAGCAGTATGGAGATTTCTCAGAAAATGTGGAATAGAACCACCATTTGACCCAGCTATCCCACTCCTTCATTTATACCCAAGGGACTTAAAATCAGCATAGTACAGTGACACAGCCACATCAGTTTTTATAACAACTCAATTCACAATAGCCTATGACTATGGAATCAACCAAAGTGCCCTTCAACAGATGAATGGCTAAAGAAAATGTGGTATATATACACAATGGAATATTACTGAGCCTTAATAAAGAAGAATGAGATAATGGCATTTGCCAGTTAATGAATGGATCTGAAGACTATCATGCTAAGTGAAATAAGCCAATCCCAAAGAACCAAAGACCCAATATTTTCTCTGATATGTGGTTGCTAATTCACAATAAAGGGATGGGGACTAGGGAAAAATAGATGTACTTTGGATTAGGTAGAGGGAAGTAAAGGGGTGGGTATGGGGATAGGAAGGATAATAGAATTAATTGAACATTATTACCCTATGTGCATATATGACGACATAACTGGTATAATTCCACATCATATACAACCGGAAGAATGAGAAGTTACATGCCATTTATGTATGATGTGTCAAAATGCATTATACTGTCATGTATAACTAATTGGAACAAATAAAATGTTAAAAATATATTTTACTGTCGTGTATAACTAAAAAGAACTATAAGAATAAACAGGACAGTATCAAACTCAAAAGATTTTCTTCACAGTAAGGGAAACAATCAAGAAAGTGAAGAGAGCCTACAGAATGGGAGAAAGATTTTGCCACCTGTACCTCAAATAGAGCATTAATCTCCAGAATATATAAAGAACTCAAAAAACACTTAAAAAACAAATAACCCAGTCAATAAATGGGCAAAGGAACTGAATAGGCACTTCACTGAAGAAAAAATGGGAATGGTCAACAAATATGTGAAAAAAAAAAAGTTCATCTCTAGCAGTTAGAAAAATGCAAATTAAACTACACAGATTACATCTCCAGTCAGAATGACAGTTATCAAGAATACAAGTTAACAATAAATGTTGGTGAAGATGTGGGGGAAAATGTACATTCATACATTGGTGGAATTGCAAATTACTGCAGCCACTCTGGAAAGCAGTGTGGATATTCCTCAGAAGACTTGGAATGGAACCACCATTTGACCCAGTTATCCCACTCGGCATATACCTAATGGACTTCAAATCAGCATACTATAGTGACGCAGCCACATCAGTGTTTATAGCAGCTTAATTCACAGTAGTTAAGCTATGGAACCAACGTAGGTGCCCTTCAACAGATGAATGGATTTTTTAAAATGTGGTATATATGCACAATAGAATATTACTCAGCCTTAAGGAATAATAAGATGGCATTTGCTAGTAAATGGATGGAACTAGAGACTAACATGCTAAGTGAAATAAGCCAATCTCCAAAACCCAAAGGCCAAATGTTCTGATATGCAGCTGCCTTAACACAATAAGTGGGGGGAGGGAAAAGTAGAAATTCATTGGATTAGACAAAGGGGAATGAAGGGAAGAGGGAATGGGAATAGGAAAGACAGTAGAATAAATTGACATAACTTTCCTATGTTCACATATGAATACGTGACCAGTGTAATTTCACATTGTGTACAATCACAAAAATGGGAATTTATATTCCATGTATGTATAATATGTCAAAATACATTCTATGGTCATATATAACTAAAAAGAACCAAAAAAATTTTTAAAAATCTCATTAACATTAAAAAAAAATAAAATGTTTCTTAGATTCCCTTCATTTCTAATAAAAGCCACACCAGTGAGAATAGGGAGAATGGGATCAAAGCTGACACACCTCTGGAATCTGGAAGACTCAAATGTGCTTTCTTCCGGGAAGGGACCAGAGGTCAACTGGCTGCTGGGGATTCTACTAGCACTCAAGTTAGCTGTCGGGCAGTGGAGGATAATGTATACAGCTTGCCGTCCAACACCTTGGCTTGGATATATTTTTATTTAAGAATAATTAAGAAATAGAATAACAGGCCTGTGAGAAAATATCCACATGTGAAGATTAGTGTTCTGAGCACATAGAAGCAAGACTTTTCTTTCAGGTTTGTAGTAGGAAACATGTTTTCTTTCAACAGCTGTTACTTGGGATCTAAGATGTAGGAGAATGCTAGCATGTTGAGAAAAGAATTGGAATAGGTTAAAAGAGACTAAAGGGAACCTAAATCCTAGATTCAAATACTCATTGAAGGCTGTATGGAATAGATTGTAAAAGGTAGAATTAATAGAGAAGCTGACCTTGTGCTAGAATGCAGAAACCCCTGCTAGAATTCAGGTAGACTAAATTAGAAACACCCAAAGTTTGCACGAGTGAGTGTATTGTATTTTACATAAAAGTCACATGAGGTTACAACTGCATTTTTGTTGACAACTTAAAAATTGTAAATGAAACAAAGCTACTAAAAGAATTCCCTTAAAAGAAACAAAATATTAAACCGTCTCAAGCTTTTCAACCTCAAGTTAGAGGAATTGCAACCCACAACTTCATACTAGCTCTGATGTTGTTCATAGACAAGGGTCAGAAAGCCTCAGGTGCCCTGGCAGAAGTGTGAAGGGATGGGAGAGGATTGAGAAATACTTGGATCATAAAGAGGTACTTCAAAACCTTAACCCGTTTGGTTCCATCATCCCAGATGTGGATTCCTATAAAACTTATATTGAGCAACAAATATACTACTTCGGTGACTTTGAAATAATGTTTGAATATTATGTTCAGAAAATTGAAAACTTAGGATTTAATGGGTCAAGACTGGGCAGTGATGGTGGAAAATTCTGCAGTAAGCATAATTTGTTAGTGTCATCAGGGACCACCAGGATAAAGTGTAGTCGAATTTAGTTTTATTGATGCTCGTTGCAGCAAGAGAGACTGCAAACCATCCAACTTGTAGGTGCTTCTCAGAAGATGCAAGGAAGGGTTTGTTACAGAGTTCAAGCATGTCCAGTCATTTTGGTATAGGGCTCTTATGGGGGAGGGTTTCTTCTGGATTGAATGCTGTCCTAAAGCAGGGTGCTTTCATTTCTACATAGAAGGTTGGAAGACTGGAAAGAAGCAGAAGTCCCTCATGTGAACCACAAGAGGGAGTTGTTTAATCATTTTTGTAGTTTGCACAGTGACTTTCTGTCTGCACATTGGCATGGTAACAGTAGCTCACTTTTTTGTCAGAGATTTGGGAATTATTAATGTTCAACAGGAGAACACCCTAGCCTAACTATGAGTGCCAAGCTAGCTCTTAGCTGTCAGAATCTGCTTTTGCTCCCTCACATGGAAACCACCTAAATACATAGAAGTAAATTAATAATGTAAATGTAGTTGTAATGTACAATGTAAGACAAAATAATGAAAATGAATGAATTATCTCTCTAGGTAAGGAGACATGAAGGAGAAGAAAAGGCATTAAGTTACTTATAGTCCATAAAAGAACTGAGTGTTTTTTTGAATTTTTAAAAAATTCTAATTAGTTATACATGAAAGGGGACTGTGTTACTTGTTATTCTGACACTCCATAAAATTTTAAGACTAAGGTAACCACTAATGGAATTAATAAAACTCTATATATCAGTAGAAGACAAAAAAAGCAATTTAATCTGTAGAGAGAAAGATAGAAATTATCAGTTAATCAAATGAAGACACAGGCAGCAATTATAATAGATGAAAGTAGTTGGATTTTTCTCTTAAAATGGTAGATGCAAACTGCAAAGATAATGATATTTATAAAAAATATGCCTAATATTATAGATGGATGGAAAAAGGGGCACAAAAATACTGATTGGGTATCTACTATGTGTTAGGCAAGTTTCATACACTAGTTCTTTAATGACATCTGTAATTATATGAGGCAGGCATCTTTTTAATTAAAAAAATTATTTTTAGTTGTAGATGAACAAATACCTTTATTTTATTTATTTATCTTATGTGGTGCTGAGGATTGAGCCCAGTGCCTCACACATGAGAGGCAAGTGCTCCACCACTGAGCCACAAATCCCAGCCCCAAGGCAGGTGTTATTAATATCAGCTGATAAAGGAGAAAATCGAGGCACAGAGGGATTAATAAGTAGTAAATAGATTACAAAGCCTTGATCTGAATGTAAATCTGAGGGATTATCTCTACACTGCCTCTGCAGAAATCAGGAACACCTATTAATATTGGGCTAAGAATTTAAAGCAAGCAAATAAAAAACTAAGATCAAGAACATTTCATGTTTGTTTTTTTACAGACTGCATTTTGATTCATTGTACACGAATGGGGAACAACTTTTCTATGGTTGTACACAATGTAGATTCACACCATTCATGTAATCATACATATACATAGGGTAATAATGTCTGTCTCGGTTCACTATCTTTCCTTCCTCCACCCCTCCTGCCTCATTTCCCTCTACACAGTCCAAAGTTCCTCCATTCTTCTCTTGCCTCCCCTCCCCATCTCCCTCATTCTGTATCATTATCCACAGATCAGAGAAAACACTTGACCTTTGGTTTTTTGGGCTTGGCTTATTTCACTTAGATGTTATTCTCCAACTCCATCCTTTTACCAGCAAATGCCATAATTTTATTCTTTATGGCTGAGTAATATTCCATTGTGTATATATACCACAGTTTCTTTAACCATTTATCAACTGAAGGGCATCTAGGTTGGTTCCACAATCTAGCGATTGTGAATTGAGCATCTATGAACATTGATGTGGCTGTGTCACTGTAGTATGCTGATTTTAAGTCCTTTTGAGTAAAAACGGAGGAGTGGGATAGCTGGGTCAAATGGTTGGTCCATTCCAAGTTTTCTGAGGAATCTCCTTACTGCTTTCCAGAGTGGCTGCACCAATTTGCAATCCCACTAGCAATGTCTGAGTGTGCCTTTTTCACCACGTCCACATCAACACTTATTATTGCTTCTGTTCTTGATAATAGTCATTCTAATTAGAGTTAGATAAAGTCTTAGAGTTGTTTTAATTTGCATTTCTCTAATTACTAGGGATGATGAGCACTTTTTCATGTATTTGTTGACCGCCTGCATCTTTTTCTGTGAAGTGTCTGCCCAGTTCCTTAGCCCATTTATTGATTGGGTTCTTTGTATTTTGGGTGTAAAGTTTTTTAAGTTCTTTATAAATTTTGGATACAAGATGGCTGCACTGACTTCCAAACATGTTGGCAAATGGGGAGCTGTAGCACGGGGCATGGGTGCCGAGTCCATGTGGGGCACAGCTGGTCAGGTCAGGGGGTCCTGGAGGCAGGGTTTGGTTGGTTGGACTGTGGGTTCCTGGAGGCGGGGTGTGGTCAGCCGGGTTGGGCAGTCCTGGAAGCAGGGTGCGGTTGGTCAGACCAGGTGTCCTGCAGGTCCTGGTTGTCCCCAAATGGCGGCAGCCATGTGTAACCAAACCTGTGGGTACTGTGACAATGGGCTTCCAGGCAGTAACGGGCAGCAGGCGATCAGCTGGTGGTCTGTAGGTGGTCTGCAGGCTACTGGTGGACGATCTACAGGTGAACCTTGGGTGATGGGTAGGCACGAGGCAGGCAAATGGGCAAATGATGGATGACAGGTGGCAAGAAATGAGTGATCTGCACTCAAAAAGTAGGTGATATGCTGGCAGACGCCAGGAGATCAAGGTGGACAAATGGGGTAAACAGCAGGGGACTGATGAGCAGCAAAGACTGCCTCACAGAGAAACAGGTTTTCCTCTGCTTTAAACCCCAGTTACAGAGCAACAAAGAATGCAGCCTCCCTCCAGTCTGCCATCTTGGATCCTCCCTTCACGTTAAGAGATATAATGAACAATGAGTATAAAATTGAAACTATCAAAATGCATGATGAAAATTTATTAGAAATTAAAGGACTGCCAGGTGCAGTGGCACATGCCTTTAATCCCAGTGACCTGGGAGGATCCCAAGTTTGAGGCCAGCCTCAGTAACTTGGTGAGACCCTCTCTCAGAATGAAAAACAAAAAGACCTGGGAATGTAGCTCAGTGGTAAAGTGCCCCTGCATTAAATCCCCAGTACAAAAAAAAAAAAAAAATAGACACAGTTATAATTATTGAGGCATTCTCATAATATTACCTTATAGATGA
Organism: Sciurus carolinensis; assembly: GCF_902686445.1. Taxonomy (NCBI): domain Eukaryota; kingdom Metazoa; phylum Chordata; class Mammalia; order Rodentia; family Sciuridae; genus Sciurus; species Sciurus carolinensis. Next base: position 30,363,353 of record NC_062219.1, read on the forward strand.
TGTAAACTAAATTTGTAGAGGACTTTAACACCAGAAAGAATACAAAGAATATATACAAACAGAATACCTGTTATAATTCAAGTTTTCAAGAACTTGAGATAAATAACACTTGTTCTGAAGAGTTAAAGGTTATAAAATCAACTCAGTGATCAGACATCGGATTTATCTTGCAGCTTTAGAATGTCTTAAACAGATTTAACTCCCCATCTTGCACTATAGATACTAGAATTATTAGTTACAGAATATAAAATAGGTGGATGAAATATCTAAATCTCTAACATTTGCTAAAGAAGTAGAAATGTGAATAGACAGGACTATAAAAAAATTACCAGACATGTTTTACAGTCAACCAAATATAATTTTCAGAGGTAAAAAGTATACATAAGCTAAAACTAACACATTAAATAAATTAGGTACCACTAAAATATAATAAGAATTAGTGACAGAACATAGATGAGAAAATTCAGCAAGCATATAGCACAGAGAAATAAAGATATGGAAAAAAATCATGTTGAAGGAATTATATATGAAAAGGCCTATATTATATACAATTAATTTTAGAAAGTGGGAATACAGAGAATGCATGTATAAGAATATTCAGTTATACTAGCTAAACATTTATAGGACTGATGAAAGAAAGAAATCCACAAATAGAAGAAGTAAACCTATTCCAAGCATGGGAAATAAAAAGATATCCACCTCTGAACACATTGTAGTGAAATTGCAGAATACCAAAGAGAAAGATACTAACTCATCAGAGAAAAATGTCAGATCTACATAGGAACAGGAATTTACCAAAACAGAAAATGGAAGTAGCAGATTATCTTCAAAAAGTGAAAGTCTGTGCTAACCCATAAGAAAGTTTGGTTATCCGTGGAAGCTTGAAAAAACAAAGAAACACCAACACCTTCCACCCATTCAAATTCCTGGAATGAATATATATATATATATATATATATATATAGATAGATAGATAGATAGATAGATAGATAGATAATTGATTGCATGAGAAATATCATTCTGGAGACTGGGGAGTCCAAGATAGGGGTGCAGGCAGATTTAGTGTCTGGTAAGGGCTCCCTGCTTCGTGGAAGGTGCCTCTTGCAGCATCCTCCCATGGCTAAAGATGCAAGTATTGTGTCCTCCAATGGCAGAAGAGCCCAAGGAACACCACTGCTTTCTCACGCTCTTTTTTTTTTTTTTCCCTCTCGCTCTTTTTATAAGGGCATTAATTCCATGCATGAGGGAAGAACCTTTATGGCATAATCATCCAAGGGCCCCACTGCTAACACTATTGTGCTGAGAATTAAATTTTAACATACATTTTGAAGGGACACAAAAGCCAAACCATAGCACTCTGTTTGGAAAAGAAGGCTCCCTGACTCCCTTGGCCAAGCCACTGAACGAGGGGGATGCATCATGCTGAGATAGATTTAAATACAGTTGAATTTAGATTTGTTTAATTTCCTTTCTTAGTCCTCATTTGTACATAACTTTCTATGTCTGAGCTCCCTAAGTTGCTCTGCTTAAAATGAAAATAGATGTGCTGATATGTGAACTTTGGATATTTCATTTACAAGTTTGATTATTTGACAATTCAAATAGTTTGATCAAAAGAAAACAATGTGCCAGGAATGGCTCAAGAATCTAGGTTTCCTGAGAGTTACTTCTCATAGTGTATAAATAAATTGGAAAATTTTTTGTTACATATCTTCAGACTCATGCATTGCTAAATGGACCTATGAGTGCATTGACAAAATCGGACCTCAAAGCCTATAAGCCAGATGTCGAACCAAGGTAATTTTAATAACATATATTCATGCTGTGGAATCTCTGTGGCATCCTAGGGTTGAATGCATACTGACATTTTCATCTGAGATATTTTACCTGTTCTTAGATGTATTTCCTTAACACCTTATAAAATTTCTATTTTAAATATGGAAACATTCTTAGTGATGAATAAAACCTCATTATCAATGACATTCACAGTTCCTGTGTAATAAAAGTAGAATAAAAGAATGGATAATATCTTAATCATGTGGAGTTTAAACGACACTTAAATAACTGCTAATAAGAGAAAAAAATTAAGATACTTAGAAAAAGATGAAAATTCTACACTACTTGTAAACCTTCAGAAAGCTGCATACTGATGAAGGTTCCCTCTGTTTTTGACTGCTAAGAAGCTTATAGCCAATTGCCTCAGCCCCAAAACTGTGCAGTGTCTTGAGAATTTTATAAACCGTCCTTACCCCCATTTCTGGTTTGCAAGCCCTTATTTTCCATTCTTCCCAAAGTATATTTCCCCACCCTCTCAACCTATTGTAATTTGCATATTTTAATTTATGAGTCTTCTCCAATCATTTGTGGAAAGCAAAATATACAAATCAGCAAAGTAAAAAATAAAAATATATGTGTAATGCATATACATGTTATTATATGTAAGGTGTATATATAAGTATATAATGTATGTGTATAGATGTATATTTGTACAAAATTTGTTGATAATTATCAACATACAGAAAAATTAGCTAAATAATCATTTCATTGCAAAAACCTAGAAAAGAAACAAAACCACTCACCTCAGGAAACTATATCCATGGGTTCACGCTAACATGAAAAAAGAAGAGGCAGGTCTCCCTTGGAAAAGCATTCCAAATAGTTCTTGGTAGATATTCTGCCCTCAAGGAGGTGGAACATTACTTCTCACTCTAAAGTGTGGCTGGAGTATGGTGACTTCTTTCCCAAGAGTACAGTATGGGAAAGGATTGAAAAGGCAAAATAATTTTATAGTGGAGATACCTAACTACTACCACAGACTGTGATCAAGGTTAACATCAACAGTGATAAGTCATGTTGATTATAGGAACTGGCATATGTAATGATGTGTTGGGGGCTGTGCCATGCGGACGGCGCCAGAACGGTGCCTGATCACATCTGCAGTGAAGAGGTTAATAGACATAAACACACTCAGGTGATTTATCACCCATGCACACAATGCATGCACATGTGTTCTCGGCACTCCTAATCATGCCTGCTTGGACATCTAACTTCTTGCCTAATCTTTGCATAAGAGGCGTGGCCAGGTGATATAAGTAGGCCATAGGCAGAAGGCGCCGCAACAGTAAGGAGCAGCAGCAAGCAGAGAAAAGCGGCAAGCAGAAAGAGAAGCAGCGAGTAGGGGCAGTGGCATGCAGAGAGAAGCAGTGCGCCTTTAGCACATGCTCCTAGCACGCACCTTTAGTTCACAGGATGCAGGATGCACCTTTAAGAAGAAGCTGCAGAAGCCTAAGAAGAAATAGATCTCTGATAAGCGTAGAAGCCTTTCTTTCTCCATCTTTCTCTCAGTCTCTCTCCCCTCAAAGATTCTTTCTTACGCAAAGTCTCTCTCTCCCTAAGAAAAGCCTTTCTTCCTCTATAGCCCAGGGAACAAGCGAATAAGCGAGAAAGCAGCCCACTAAAGAAAGATAGTTAAAGTAGTTCTTTTCCAGTCCACCACCCATAAAGACCCACGCAAATTGTTGCTGCGGATGGTAACAAATATCTGCGGGCGGCGACAATGATGGGTGGAAACAACACTTTACCTCTGTGGTCTTCCTCTCAAGACTCAGAACATCCGTCTAACCATAACAAAGACATCAAGCAAATCCCAGAAGGTCATCCTACCAAATTCTTGACCAATACTCATCAAACCTGTGAAGATCATCAAACAAGGGAAGTCTGAGAGACTCACTGCTGAGAGGAGCCAATGTAATGTGGTATCATGAATGAGATCCTGCAACACAAAGACGTTACTTTGAGACTAAGGGAATAGGAGTTACCAATGAACACTCGTTAACAGTAATGTATCACTATTGGTTCATCAGTTGTGGCAAACTACTACACTAGAAAAAGACACTAATGAGAATGGGGTGCATGGTTTTTCTAAATACAAACTTTTTTTAAAGGTCTATTATACGTATGCATTCTTTAATTTTTATTATGTAATACTTGATATAAGTAAAATAATATATTTATAATTTATGCGTAGATTTAGAAGAATAAAAAAAAATCCATGAACTCATTTTTCTACTAATGAATTAGAACATTACTAACAAATACCCAAATCCATCACTTTCCCCACCCGACCATACATATTTTACATATGTATATTTGTGGTGTGAGTATGTGCATATGATATGATTCCACTTTTTCTATTAAAAAGTTTTGGAAAATATTTTAAGCAAATGGTTGGGAAAGTTTCAAGTACAGTACAAAGAACATTTTTCTGAGCCTTTGGTTACCTTGCTACATGATATCACATCACTTCTAAATATCCTGAATATGTATTTCCTACAAAGAAGAATATTCTCTTGCATAACCACAATATAGCCATCAAAATTAAGAATAATGTATAGATTATTACTATCCAGCCAACCCCATTAACATTTCACCCACTGAAGCCAAAAAGCCTCTAACCCACTTTGTTCGTGCTATGGGAAGGTTGTGGCTGTTCTCTGACTTGTCCTGACTTGTGCCTACAGGCTAGAGGAATTCCATATTCCCCCTGACCCATTTGATCAAGGATTGCACCCATAACCTCAACTTTTCTGGCTCATTTTCCAGCTCTACCTTATAAGTTAAATCTTAATCCACTCCAAATACATTGTTTTCTGTAATTAGTACAGTCATACAGAGAACAGTATGGAGGTTCATCAAACAACTAAAATGGAGCTACCCTATGATCCAATTATACCACTCCTGGGTATCCACTAATAATGCGCCTCTCTGAGTTCAGCATCCATTTTATTTCATTGTTTCTAATCAAACCACCAATATGTCTGTATATTGTGATAATTCTATACAGTGCTTCCTGACCAATTGTTGGTCTGCTGAGTTTTCAACTGCATTATTAGCTAGAGTACCTCCTCACATTTGGGCTATATCAAATGATACTCATACTATTCAACCAATAGTTCTTACTAAAAATGTACAGTTAATACGTGCTAAAAGAGATTTTGGACTTACTGCATTGCTTGCAGGTATCATCATCACTGCTCTAGGTGCTTCAACTGCTGCCACGATAGCCTTGGTACAGACTGGTGCTAATGCCGCAGTGCTAAATGCACAGGCTATTAGAGTCAGTGAAGCCTCCGCTCTTCAACACCAAACTAATACATTAATATAAGGGGTTTCCTAAATTTGCAGCAAAAAATGGATCTCACAAATGAAAGAATAGATATTATGCAAATGACAATGCGTCTACAATGTAATCCCACATTACCCTATGTTTGTGAAACTATGGTAACACTTGACAATGTGACTAAATGGAGGCAAGAATTAAGTACGTATTTAAGGGGTCCTTGGAACTCCCGGTTTCAAAACTTAACACTCAAACTAGGTCATGCAATCATGTCAATCAATGAAACCCAAGCCCAACTTGTATTAAATGCTTCTTTCTTTACACGATTATGGAACAAAATCACCTTCTTATTTGATCCTGTAAATATTGCATTATTTGGCCTCTCCCTTGCTGGCATTGTAATATCATTTCTATGTATTTGCTGCCTTTGTAACAGAACCTCAAAAATTGAGACCAGAAAGGTCATGTTAACTCAGGTTATGATGGCAAAAAAGAAAAAGGGGGAAAATGAGGAGAATCATGGGGTGTACCAGGCATGGATCCAAGGTATGGACTGGGCTTGAGCACAGAACACTGGGCTCTCTTCATGTCACATGAGTACACTCTGTGATGACCCAATGCCTCTTGGCCTCCCTGGTCCCCAGTAGAAGTCTGCTCTTCCCTGTAGTATGGTATTGTAAACATGTAACCTGAGCAGTGGCCTGGCTATCTCACTTCATATATAAACTATTGCACTTCCTGAATAAATTGAGTCTGCCTCACAGAACCTGCTCCCGGTGTCTGAGCTGAGGGGCACCATCACACTCACTCTCTTCCCGAGAGGTCAACCCACATCTGACAACACACTAGTAGGAAATGAAACTGGCATATAAGATATACCTGCATACCTAGGAATCAGCCTAGGTTCCTTTCAACAGATGAGTGAATAAATAAAATATGATATGCTATGATATACACACAATGGAATATTAGCCATAAAGAGTAAAATGTCATTTCCAGGAAAATGTATGGAGTTGGAGATCATCATGTTAAGCTAAGTCAGACACTGAAAGAAAGTATCATGTTTTCTCATATAGAAACTAAAAAAAAAAAATGGGAAAAAAAAAAGATGACATAAAAGTAGAAGAGGAACTATTAGGGAAGGGGAAGGGGAGAGAAGGGAGGGCAAAGGAGGCAAGAAGGAAGGATAGATCTGATGTTAGAATATGACATGCATTGTGGAAAGGATAGTGAAACCCACTAATTTGTACTGCTAACATGCAGCCTGATGGGTAGTCCAGAGCTCCAGAACACTTCTGAACTCCTAAGTCAGGACTGCCTGCTCACCACCTTTAAAAACAGTTAACTTTTGTCTGTGAGGTAAAAGCACTTTAGCCTCTTCTGGAATACTCTAGAGGTATTAGTTCCCTTTAAATCTTAGTATCCGTAGTACCTCACATCTATTCTTTTTCAGGTGAGCTCAAAGTCTTGAGTTCCCTGTCTTCACTGGGCAGGCTTGGCACACGATCCTCCTGCTGGGATGTGGGCAGGCCAGTCGCCGCTCATGGAGTATGGGTCATCCATGGGTAGGCGTGGTGTTCAAGGGACATGGCGAGAATTAGTGTGTAGTGAGCAGGATGGGCACCGGAGGGCAGAGAGAGCTCCCCACGAAGTGCAGGAGCGGGTGGTGCCTGGATGTACCGTGAGGCAGGTGGCAACACTTTGAAGTCGGGTCTCAATGCCTAGACCCAGACACAGGATTTCATGACTCTTTATGGGGAACAAAAGAGGAAGGTTGATACTAGGCTTAGAGAGAAGGCCTGGAGGGCTCCACGCAGGTCCGAGCTCAGGAATGAGGACTGGGGTCAGAGGACCTGGCCCGGCTCTCCCTGGGGCCCAATGCTGCATGCTCCAGTAACTCCACATCCGCTGAGTCCTGACTGCAGAGAGAGGCCTGTGATCGACCTGAAGGTGGGATCAAATAGTTTCACTGTGGTCAAAACAGGGCTGCCAGGACAGAGGACGTGTAAGGTGAAGGCCCCTACCTTATGGAAAACAAGGGCAGATGCTGCCAGTATGTTCCTGCCCAGAGCCAGGCCTGCTCCTGGTGGGACGTTCCAAGAAGCATCAAGCGCTTTCCACAAACACTGAGTCTGGTTTCTGACCCTCGTCTGCTGTGAAGTGGCAGAAGGCAGCCCCTAGGTGAGCCAGGAAAAGCTCCTTTCTGCAGAGTCATCCCTGGAGCCCAGATTAGGATCTTGTGGCTCATTAAGAACTACATTACAAGATAAGCATTCTGCTCAATCAATCCACATTAGTCTGAGTTGCTCTAGTCATATAATCAGATTTTTTTACCCTCTGTAGCTTGGGTGAGATGAAACTCAGTTAAGTCATTTGGGTAAAGGGACAGTGATATACTATTTTTGAGCACAAAGTGCTTGGGAGAAACTTCTAAGAGGTTTGCTCTTTCAGAAGGAGCAAAGAGGACATCAGGAGCTGGCAGTGGAGACCCAGGAGGCGGCCTACAGGATTTGTAATGTTACTGACCATGACATCCCCACGTCCATTTCTCAGTCCCTTGTCCTGGGAGCCAGCCAGGCCTGGCTCCTGCAAACCATATTTCTCACATCCATCCCAGCTGGCTTTCTGTCAGTGGGAGGCCCTAGAAAGAGCCTGAAGGAGGAAGAAGGTTAGAGCACCACCTCTGACTCAAGTCCCTGTGGGTGTCCCTCCAGTAGGCCTTCAGGAGGCAGCACCAGCTGGGGACAGGGACAGGCGCCTTCCTTCAAGCTTCCGTGTTCTGGCAGCTGCTTCTTCCTTTCTGTCCCCAGTCTAAAGAATGGTGACTGCTTTTTGCAGCTGCTAATATCTGGGTGACCTCAGCCGCCTTTCAGACCCCTGACATCTGTGCAAACATTTCCTTGTTATTCAACTTGGAAAGACCTACTGAAGTTTCTGGGTTCTGAAGGGACCCTGATGATTTATTTAACCCTGACCATATATATTAATTTATACATGACCAACGTCTAAAACAAGAGTCAGAAAAGGGTTTCCAAAAAAGCAAAACGATATGATAAAAAAATCATTAACATGAGCTATAAGAAAAGAAAGGGTAACCTGGAAAAGGAAATGTGAAGAACTTTAAGCTGAGAAAGAAATGTTCATCTTTATACTACTTTCCTCTTTTTTACTGGGAAAGGGGGATCCTTCCCAAGAATGTGGTTATATTAAATAAAATGAGCTATATTTCCAAAGTTTCTGCAGGGGTTTTAAGCTGCAACAAGAAAAACTCAGGAAGTGTATTTTTTGTTTGGCAAAGGATTGTAGATACTTTTTAGAGACCCAGAGAGGCCTGCAGCTTAGCTGCATGGGTATGGGTTGCTTATTGCTTTGTATCAATGATTAACAAGAATTTTGTAGACTAGAAAGACAAATAAAGATGACAGCAGATCTTCCTCCTCTCAGCTCCTATGATATTAGGACTTTCATCCCTTCTCCTACACTCATGTTAGTGGCTCTGTATGATGAATTATCTATGAGTAAGCGTGTTTTAACTCAAGTAAATCTAAAGTTTCATGGGGGCTCATTCGGGCCCATAATTTTGGGGTCATTTTACCCAGAAAAAAATGTCCTGAACATCACAAGAACTCAATAAATATTATGTGGATGATGAAAAAAAAAAGGTGGAAGGAGGCAGGGCCTGAGGAGGTACACAGGCAGCCTTTGTCCCCTTCTGATAATGAACCTTAGAATATTAACTAGGGTTCTCAGAACCCTCTGTGGAGCAAGTCGCCAGGGTCAACAGTCAACTAAATTATAACCTTAAAAGAATCATGTTAACATGGGTTCATTATAAATATTCAAGCAATCAAAATATGCAGAGTAAAAAGCTTTCTTCTTAATTTCCTTAACTATATAGTCATCCAAAGAGATTGTACCATGCATATTATTCCCTCCCTCCCTTCTTCCTTCCTTCCTTCCTTCCTTCCTTCCTTCCTTCCTTCCTCTCTTTCTCTCTTCCTTCCTTCCTTCCTTTCTTTCTTTCTTCATTCTTTCTTCCCCTTCCTTCCTTCCTTCCTCTCTCTTTCTCTCTTCCTTCCTTCCTTCCTTCCTTCCTTCCTTCCTTCCTTCCTTCCTTCCTCTCTCTCTCTCTCTTTCTCTCTCTCTCTCTCTCTCACACACACACACACACACACACACACACTTATTTTCTTATTTATATTTAGATGGGGTCTTGCTCTGTTGCACAAACTGGCCTCATACTCCTGGGCTCAAGTAAGTCTCTTCCTCAGCCTCCCAAGTAGCTGAAATTTCAGGTGTGCACTTTTAATGGCTAAGTAACATTCCTTCTTATGGATCAAACAATTACAATATTCAACTATTGATGGACAGATTTCAATTTTTTAATTATCGTAAAAAATAATGTCCAACAACTTATTGACTTGTCCACGAGCAAGTTATTCTGTAGGGGTGATTCCACGAAGGGAAATGGCTAGACAAAAAGCAGACATATTTGCATGTTGACACTGTCAACTAGTTCCCACCTCATAGTGTTCTGTGAACCCCAATCAATGGAGTGGCAATGCCTGTGCTTCTCCACATACCCCACAAAGTGGATGTCCACCTTGAAAAATGCACTAGAGTCTGATGATCCAGAAGGACACCTCTTTGAAGTTCCTTGATTATCAATGAGGCTGAGCATCCACTAATACACTGTTAGCCAGTCACGATCCCTTGGCTATGAGTTGCTTGTTTATAGCTTTTGTTTACCTTTTCTCTTCTCAGTTTGTAGAATTGGACACCAATGCCTGGTTTGCTATGCGTCATACACTCTGGGGCTTGCGTTCATTTCCATGGCACATCTGGGAAGACCTGAGCTGCTGCTGCAGCACTGGTTGGGGGTGGAGAGAGAGCTTTTCAGAGAGGAAGGCAGCCAAAATGAAAATCAAAAAAGCAAAACAAAAACAAAACAGCAAAAAACAACCAAACTTGATGAGCAATGGAAAGAGGGTGTCTGTCTTTACTCACCTCTGTGGGTGAGAGTAGTGAGGTGTTGAGGTAGGAGCACCTGATTTGAAGACCACCGCTCCATGGTTCATTCCCTGCTCTGTGACCTGGGACACCTCTTCTTCTCTGAAGAAGCTCAGTTTCTTTGTCAAAAAGAGAGGAAGTCATGATATTAATTCATTTCAGGGAAGATTATTGTGTAGAATAAGTGAGGAAATCCATGAAAAGGACTTGCTTCATGTTTTGGCACTTAATCATGAGCAATGAACCATTTACTGTGTGAATTGAATAAAATCATATACAGATGCCTTTGAACGACTGTAGGGGAAGTGATCATGCAAGTTGATGATAGTTTAACTCTGTTATACATTTCTCTTCATGTGCTGGAAGTCTGTGGAATATTTGAGAGCTGTTTTAGTTGAGAGGCTGGAATGCTCTCTGAGGGTGTTGAGTCTCCTCCCACTTTCCTGATTGGCTTTTGGGATACTGGATATAGGACATTGGAACTGGAAAAGGGGAGGACAACTCAGCATTAGGGGCAAAGTTGGGGACAACTCAGCGAAAGGGAAAGGCAGTGCTTTTCCTCATTATGTCTGGAACCAGGGAACTTTTGATGCTGGAAAACTTCATTGATGGAAAATTTTTACCTTGTCACTCATATATAGATTCTTATGATCCGTCAACAGGAGAAGTGTATTGCAAAGTGCCAAACAGTGGAAAAGAAGAGGTGAGTCTGTTCACTTAGAGAAAACCAAAATGTATTTAATATGTTGGCAAATTATGAATCGCTTCATTTTCTAAAAGAGAAGGATTATAAAGCAGAAGGAAGACACTAAAGTTTCTCTTGTAACTGGGCAGGTGTGAGACGCAGAACAAATTGCAAGTTACCACATTCAGAAGACTTACTACATGCAGAAGGTTACTACATTCAGAAGAAAGTGGTTTTTCTAGCCAACCTAACAGCTGTGGGTGCAGTTTTTATTTTTATTATGTTTAAAAATTCTCAGACATCCCCTAACTATAGAGTGAAGTATTACTTGTACCAACTATTATTAAATGCATCTTTTCTCTACCAAGTGTTACCTAAATTTACCAGTAGATCCATGGATTTCTTAAAAAAAAAAAAAAAGTGTCAGTTCACTAAAACAAACAACAGCAACATTAATTACTCCTCATATCTTCAAAATTCTTGGGATAATGCAATAATTTGAATAAGGAAACTTAAATCTAATTTTCATATATTTTTGAAGTTAGATTTAGCATTTAAAAAAACCTTTAAACTCTGAACTTAGTGGCATATATGCTCTCTTTCTTTCCCTTCCTCCCTGTCTTTACTCCTTCCTTCCTTTACTCCCTCTTTCTTTTCTTCTTCTGATGAATTGATTTTACTTTGGGAATTTTATAAAATATCTGAGATATGTTAGAGTAGTTTTCAGTCACTGCACTGAGAATGTAAATATATCTGGGGTGATAAACATGACTGGTGTATGTATACTCTTTTAAACCATAATAGAGTCTGATTTATTTTTAAGAACTAGATTATTTAAATTAAAATTATAACCTTTGTATGCAGATTTCTTTGAAGAACTCAGTTATCTTTTTTTGTGAACATTTCAAGTCTGTCTCGCATTAACAAAACCTTTAGACTCGTGGATTAATGTTGGCAAGTATTGGCTAGTTTGTTGGTTAAACTATAATCTGCAATTTTGTTTGTTTCAAATGACCCAAGATAACTGTGGGAAATCTAGTCTTTTCCACTCCTCCTTGTTTCACAGTGTTTTCCAAAGTGAAGTTAAAAATGCATATCTGCCAAATTCAGGTTGGATATTTTCTGCAGCTTACAGTTAATACCTTTTCAGAAAATAGAACAAAACTGAAAATAGTGGTTGCTATTACAGTAATAAATATTTTTTATTTCCATGAATCCAACTCACAAGTATCCTATTTGATTCCATAAATCCCACTTTCTTTTCCTGGCTTGAAAAAAATGGTGACTGTACAAACTCCATGATAAATTTCCCAAATAGTTGCTCACAGCAAATCCTACCAGTGCTCCTAATAGGGGTTCTTCATTCAGCTTTAGTTATGTGCTTTACCTTCACCAAGCTGCCTTACCAGGATTGTCCCAAGGAGAGAGTTGTAACAACCTAGAAATTAGGCTCCGTTATCGTCCTTATGTTCAGAGGGCAGAATGCTAACACTTTGTTGTCTGATGCTTAGGTCGGTAGTATGTGCTTGTGTGTGTGCTCAGATATACACATGCACACATTTGTTGTAGGCCATTTGCGTTATGGGATTGCAGCTGGAAGCACAGGCCAGAGTCAAACTGCCTGGCTGCAAACACCAGCTCCACTGCTTGCTGTCTGTGGTCTTGACTTACAGCTGAGCCTCTTTATGCCTCAGTTTCCCCATCAATGAAATGGGAATAATAATGATTCCTACTTTGTAGGGTTTTTCCGAGGATTGGATGGCTAATCCATGTAAAGCCCTTGGTGCTTGGCATGTAGTATTCTAAGTATTAGTTTAGGGTAATATTATTGTATATAGTAGACTAATATGCTATCTATATTATACAAACAAATCACGTGACACAAGACAATTTAGAAAACATGAGTGGACTTGAATTTTCTAAATGTTAAAGATCAGATTTGTACTCGATCAACTGTAGGAATGAAGTCCCTCTGGTTGGCTGGCAGTGGATTCTCCATGGCTCAGCTTGAGGTGGGAGTCACCAAAGCCCACCTCCCTTCCTTCATCCTGCCTGCAGGCCACATTAGAGATTCAGTTTTGGAGGTCAGGCTACCATCCTCAAGCAAATTTCTATGGACGATGAGAATCTTAATCTTTGGTGTTGTTGTGCCAGGGCTGCACACAGGCCAGGCGAGCACTGTACCCCTGAGCTAAGACCCCAATCCCCTTGATAATCGCATGCCTTACTTCAGCTCATCTGAACAAGGGAGCCATTGGCAGGGTTCTTCATGAGGGGCCTAGATCAGAAGTCTGGATGGTCAGATCACATGACCTAAGAGAGTCTGAAGCCTGTGAAGAAGTGTTCTGAGGCTGAGCTGGGCCCAGTGGTGGAAGGAAGGTGGAAGTGACTTTTCTTCACGCATGTGCGGAGGAAGGGGTGGCCCATGGACTACAGATTTGTTTTGTCTGGAGAAGGCATTGCTTAGACATTGCCTGAGTGAGAAGAAAGGCAGAAGCAGAAAAGCACTCCAAGATTCATTCTGCTGCATCACATTTTGGTCATGAGTTGGCTATACATATACCTCATCATTTGTTTCTTTGGGGACATAGCTCCAGAACTAGATCCCTAAGATTTCTGTTCAACCCTAGATCCCCTCCTCTCCAACACAGACCCTTTCCACTGGGCACTGGACTTTGGGCAGGGGTAGGCACAGTGGTTATGCCATAGTAAATCAACTTCTGGTTTTGAGAACCAAAAAGATCTGGATTTGAATCCTGATACTGCATTTATTAGCTGTGTGACCTCTGGAAAGTTAATTGAACTTTCTATGCTTTGCTTCCTTCATCTATAAAATGGGCATAAAAATACTCAGGGCAAAGAATGTTAAGGGGAGCTAAATGAAATAATTTGTATATTTAGTCATATTCTTTTAGTTATAAAATTATTCAATAAATGACTAATGGGGTAGGAGCATGCCATCTACAAGCCATGGCCTTCCACAGCCTGGGTAGGTTCTGTGTCCACCTCTGCCACTGCTGTAAGAAGCACCTGACTAGGATTAGTCATTCCAGGGGCCAATGACATCCCAAGGATAGGATGTCATATAGAACTTTAGACTATAAAACATTAGAGCTGGATTAAGAGCTTTAGAGATTCTATACATCTGTAGTAAATTTCTCCTCCCATTCAATATTCAAAAAAGTGATTGACATCGCACATCTGCTGAGATTCAAACAGCTTCTTTCTCATTAACCGATTGCTGCATTCTAGCTCCCTCGGTCGAGATGGAGGGTTTTGCTTTGTTTTTGTGGTGTCCATTTTGCTGGTGGCATTAACCCCTGTGTCACCCACATGTGGTAGCCCAGCATTGGGATATGTTGGATAACAGACATCAATTATGTAGGGACCCATGGATTCTGGATTCCTCCGGTCCCTCAGGAGCAACAGCTTTAAACTGGCTCTCTTCCCTCTTCCCTCTTCTGTTTGCTGCTCAAAGATTGAGGCTGCAGTGGAGGCTGCCAGAGAGGCCTTTCCCAGCTGGTCGTCCTGCAGCCCCCATGAGCGCTCCCAGGTCCTGAACCGGCTGGCAGACTTGCTGGAACAGTCCCTGGAGGACTTGGCCCAGGCAGAATCTAAAGATCAAGGTGAGAGCCATTTCTGTCTAACAGAGCTGGAATTTGCGTGTAGAGGTCTCATACTAAATGCTTATAAAAACAGCAATACGTTACCCAATATTGACCATTAATACCCTTGTTCAGTTTGTCAGATGGTCTCTTGCCACTTAAATGTAATTGATGGAGTTCAGGATTCTTGTCATTATTCGTATCTGGTAGGTGCTTCTTATAGCCCTCCAGTGAGGCAAGGAGACTCTGCTCCTAGGTGAGCTCATGCAGTCCCAGTGAGCTCACACTTCTCCTTCTGCTCCATCCAGGAGCCAGGACAGGGATGGTCATGTGACAGGTGAGCAAGTGTCACACATCATTCATAGCTGGAATGTTCCTATTAATCCTTCTGATGACCACCATGTGTTAGGAGGACATTTTATATAACTCACGTGTTTGTATGTGATGTGCAAACACAGCTATCTCAACACCCATTATCTCAACCCCTTCACAACACTTACAAAGCCTGGTAATTTGGACTGGTAAGACCCTGTGTGGGTGAAGCGGTAGCATCTGACAAATTCCTGATGAGAGCTATGAAATGTTCAGTCCATAAAGCAAAGTGATCTGATTCCACTCTGCCCCCTCCCCTTATTTTATAAACTCATACCTAATGATTTCATGATTTTAACCCAACCGTGGTCAAGGAATGCCTCCCAGGCTGGAAGGAACTGTGGCCAGCGCAGTGTGAGTTGGGAAATGGTGTGGGGACAGTTGATGGACAGAGGTCTCTGCTTACTCCACGTGGAACACCCTGGCAGTGCTTTTCCTCCCTACAGGGAAAACCCTGACTATGGCAAGAACCATAGACATTCCCCGTTCTGTGCAGAACTTCCGGTTCTTTGCTTCCTCCTCCCTGCACAACACGACAGAGAGCACACAGATGGACTATCTGGGCTGTCTGCACTACACTGTGAGGACCCCAGTGGGAATCGGTAGGTGCTGGTGGGAAAGCCTGCATCACGATCATGCACAGAGGAGCTCAGAAAATTCTGTAGCCTTAATCTCAAGGAATGGACTAAGGAAAAAGAAGGAGCCAATTTCTTCTTTTTCTGAAAATTTGTTGGCCTTAAAAATCAATTTCTGATTTATTCTCTTTGTGTCAAATTCCCTACATACTCCTGGAACATTATTTTGGAAAATTACAGGGAAAAGAATAATGCTTAGAGTAAGTCACATGCCAGGATTTTTTTTGCCACCAATGATTAGACAACAACAACAACCAACCAACTAACCCAGAGAGTGCGATGGTTTAGACCGAAGAATTCTGTGTGCTTCATTATCTTCTCTGAAAACCTGGGATAATAGTTTATCTTTACATATTTTAATAATTATATGAATTAAATAAATCATACGTCTAGGACACTTAGATAATGACCACACTTATGAATTGATTTAATTAATAATCCTTGGCTGAGATTGCTCTACTTCCTCTACTCAGTTCTTTCTCTTGATCTTTGAAGAAACATCTAAATGTCTGCAATGACTAGGCATGTCCACTAGATGACACTGTTTCATCTGAAAAGAAATTTTTCTAGTTATATTTTATGAGTATTAAAGAAAAAATGAGGCATTTTACTATTTTTTTATTGTAAACAAATGGGATACATGTTGTTTCTCTGTTTGTACATGGTGTAAAGGCATACCATTTGTGTAATCATAAATTTATATAGGGTAATGTTGTTTGATTCATTCTGTTATTTTTCCCTTCCCCCCACCCATCCCACCTCTCTTTTCCCTCTATACAGTCCTTCCTTCCTCCATTCTTGCCACCCTCCCTAACCCTAACTCTAACACTAACACTAACCCCTCCGACCCCCCATTATGTGTCATCATCCACTTATTAGCGATATCATTTGTCCTTTGGTTTTTTGAGATTGGCTTATCTCACTTAGCATGATATTCTCCAATTTCATCCATTTGCATGCAAATGCCATAATTTTATCATTCTTTATGGCTGAGTAATATTCCATTGTATATATATACCACAGTTTCTTTATCCATACATCAATTGAAGGACATCTAGGTTGGTTCCACAATCTGGCTATTGTGAATTGAGCAGCTATGAACATTGATGTGGCTGTATCTCTGTAATATGCTGATTTTAAGTCCTTTGGGTATAGGCCAAGGAGTGGGATAGCTGGGTCAAATGGTGGTTCCATTCCAAGTTTTCTAAGGAATCTCCACACTGCTTTCCAGAGTGGCTGCACTAATTTGCAGCCCCACCAGCAATGTATGAGTGTACCTTTCTGTCCACATCCTCACCAACACCTGTTGTTCCTTGTATTCTTGATAATCGCCATTCTATTTGGGGTGAGATGGAATCTTAGGGTAGTTTTGATTTGCATTTCTCTTATTACTAGAGATGTTGAACATTTTTTCATATGTTTGTTGATTGCTTGTAGATCTTCTTCTGTGAAGTGTCTGTTCATTTCCTTAGGCCATTTGTTGATTGGATTATTTGCATTCTTGGTGTAGAGTTTTTTGAGTTCTTTATAGATTCTGGAGATTAGTGCTCTATCTGAAGTATGATTGGCAAAGATTTTCTCCCACTCCGTAGATTCTTTCTTCGCATTGCTGATAGTTTCCTTTGCTGAGAGAAAGCTTTTTAGTTTGAATCTATCCCAGTTATTGATTCTTGCTTTTATTTCTTGTGCTATGGGAGTCCTGTTGAGGAACTCTGGTCCTAAGCCGACATGTTGAAGCTCTGGACCTACTTTATCTTCTATAATCTGCAGGGTCTCTGGTCTGATTTCGAGGTCCTTGATCCATTTTGAGTTGAGTTTCGTGCATGGTGAGAGATATGGGTTTAGTTTCATTCTGTTGCATATGGATTTCCAATTCTCCCAGCATCATTTGTTGAAGAGGCTATCTTTTCTCCATTGCATATTTTTGGCCCCTTTGTCTAGTATGAGAAAATTGTATTTATTTGGGTTTGTGTCCGTGTCCTCTATTCTGTACCATTGATCCACCTTTCTATTTTGGTACCAATACCATGACGTTTTTGTTACTATTGCTTTGTAGTAGAGTTGAAGATCTGGTATTGCGATACCCGCTGCTTCACTCTTTCTGCTAAGGATTGCTTTACCTATTCTGGGTTTCTTATTCTTCCAGATGAATTTCATAATTTCTTGCTCTATTTCTGTAAGGTACATCATTGGGATTTTAATTGGAATTGTATTGAATCTGTATAGCACTTTAGGTAGTATGGCCATTTTGACAATGTTAATTATTCCTATCCAAGAACATGGGAGATCTTTCCATCGTCTAAGGTTTTCTTTAATTTCTTTCTTTAGTGTTCTGTAGTTCTCATTGTAGAGGTCTTTCACCTCTTTTGTGAGATTGATTCCCAAGTATTTTATTTTTTTCGATGCTATTGTGAATGGGGTAGTTTTCCTAATTATTCTTTCCAAAGATTCATCACTTATGTATAAAAATGCATTAGATTTATGTGCATTGATCTTATATCCCGCTACTTTACTGAATTCACTTATGAGTTCTAAAAGTTTTCTGGTGGAATTTCCTGGTTCCTCTAAGTATATAATCATATCATCAGCAAATAGGGATAGTTTGAGTTCTTCTTTTCCTATTTGTATCCCTTTAATTTCTTTGGTCTGTCTAATTGCTCTGGCTAGAGTTTCAAGGACGATGTTGAATAGAAGTGGTGAAAGAGGGCATCCCTGACTTGTTCCAGTTTTTAGGGGGAATGCTTTCAGTTTTTCACCATTTAGAATGATATTAGCCATGGGCATAGCATAGATGGCCTTTACAATGTTAAGGAATGTTCCCACTATCCCTACTTTTTCTAGTGTTTTGAGCATGAAGGGGTGCTGTATTTTATCAAATGCTTTTTCTGCATCTATTGAAATAATCATGTGATTCTTAACTTTAAGTCTGTTGATATGGTGAATTACATTTATTGATTTCCTGATGTTGAACCAACCTTGCATCCCTGGAATGAAACCCACTTGATCGTGGTGCACTATCTTTTTAATATGTTTTTGTATGCGATTTGCTAAAATTTTGTTGAGAATTTTTGCGTCGATGTTCATTAAGGATATTGGTCTGAAATTTTCTTTCCTCGATGTGTCTCTGTCTGGTTTAGGTATCAGGGTGATATTGGCTTCATAGAATGAGTTTGGGAGGGTTCCCTCCTCTTCTATTTTATGGAATACTTTGAGGAGTATTGGAATGAGCTCTTCTTTAAAGGTTTTGTAGAACTTGGCTGAGAACCCATCTGGTCCTGGACTTTTCTTTGTTGGTAGGCTTTTGATGACTTCTTCTATTTCATTACTTGAAATTGGTCTATTTAAATTGTGTATGTCCTCCTCGTTCAGTTTAGGCAATTCATATGTCTCTAGAAACCTGTTGATGTCTTCGAAATTTTCTATTTTGTTGGAGTATAGATTTTCAAAATAGCTTCTAATTATGTTTTGTATTTCAGTCATGTCTGTTGTGATATTACCTTGTTCATTCCGAATTTTAGTGATTTGGGTTTTCTCTGGTCTTCTCTTTGTTAATGTGGCTAAGGGTTTATGAATTTTGTTTATTTTTTCGAAGAACCAACTATTTATTTTGTCAATTTTTTGTATTGTTTCTTTTGTTTCAATTTCGTTGATTTCAGCTCTGAGTTTAAATATTTCCTGTCTTCTACTACTTTTAGTCTGTTCTTCTTTTTCTAGGGCTTTGAGCTGTAGTGTTAGGTCGTTTATTTGTTGAGTTTTACTTCTTTATTGAATGCGCTACATGAAATAAATTTTCCTCTAAGTACTGCTTTCATAGTGTCCCAAAGATTTTGATATGATGTTTCTTTGTTCTCATTTACCTCTGAGAGTTTTAAAATTTCCTTCCTAATATCTTCTGTTATCCATTCATCATATAATAGCATATTGTTTAATCTCCAGGTGTTGGAGTAGTTTCTGTTTTTTACTCTTTCATTTATTTCTAACTTCAATCCATTATGATCTGTATTCTATCAGAAGGTAGTGTCTCTACCTTCTTGTATTTGCTAACATTAGCTTTGTGACATAATATATGGTCTATTTTAGAGAAGGATCCATGTGCTGCTGAGAAGAAAGTGCATTTGCTCTTGGTTGGATGGTATATTCTATAAATGTCTGTTAAGTCTAAATTATTGATTGTGTTATTGAGATCTATGGTTTCTTTGTTCAATTTTTGTTTGGAAGATCTGTCCAGTGGTGAGAGAGGTGTGTTAAAATCACCTAGTATTATTGTGTTATGATCTATTTGGTTTCTGAAATTGAGAAGGATTTGTTTGACATACATGGATGAGCCACTGTTTGGGGCATAGATGTTTATGATTGTTATGTCTTGCTGATTTATGCTTCCCTTAAGCAGTATGAAATGTCCTTCTTTATCCCTTCTGACCAACTTTGGTTTGAAATCCACATTATCTGAAAATGAGGATGGATACTCCAGCTTTTTTGCTGAGTCCATGTGCATGGTATGTTTTTCCCCATCCTCTCACCTTTAGTCTATGGGTATCTTTTTCTATGAGGTGAGTCTCTTGCAGGCAACATATTGTTGGATCTTTCTTTTTAATCCAATCTGCCAGTCTATGTCTTTTGATTGATGAATTCAGGCCATTAACATTCAGGGTTATTATTGAGATATGATTTGTATTCCCAGTCATTTGGTTCATCTTTAAAATTTTATTTATTTATTTATTTATTTTTTACACGACTTGGTTCCTCCTTTATTTGACAATTCCTTTAGGATAATTCCTCCCTTTGCTGATTTGCTTCTTTGTTTTTCATCTCTTCTTCATGGAATATTTTGCTGAGAATGTTCTGTAATGCTGGCTTTCTTTTTGTAAATTCTTTTAGCTTTTGTTTATCATGGAAGGATTTTATTTCATCGTCAAATTTGATGGTAAGTTTTGCTGGGCATAAGATTCTTGGTTGGCATCCATTTTCTTTCAGGGCTTGAAAAATGTTGCTCCAGTCCCGTCTAGCTTTTAGGGTCTGGATTGAAAAATCTGCTGATATCCGTATTGGTTTCCCCCTGAATGTAATTTGGTTCTTTTCTCTCACAGACTTTAAAATTCTGTCTTTATTTTGTATGTTCGGTATTTTCATTATAATGTGCTTTGGTGTGGGTCTGTTGTAATTTTGTGTATTTGGAGTCCTATAAGCCTCTTGAACTTGATTTTCCATTTCATTCTTCAGATTTGGGAAATTTTCTGATATTATTTCATTGAATAGATTGTTCATTCCTTTGGTTTGTTTCTCTAAGCCTTCCTCAATCCCAATAATTTTAAATTTGGCCTTTTCATGATATTCCATAGTTCTTGGAGATTCTGTTCATGATTTCTTACCATCTTCTCTGTTTGTTCAACTTTGTTTTCAAGGTTAAATATTTTGTCTTCAATATCTGAGGTTCTGTCTTCCAGGTGTTCCATCCTATTGGTTATGCTTTCTATGGAGTTCTTAATTTGGTTTATTGTTTCCTTCATTTCAAGGATTTCTGCTTGTTTTTTTTTCAATATCTCTAACTCTTTATTGAAATGATCTTTGCTTCCTGTATTTGCTCTTTTAACTGTCGATTGGTGCGAACATTCAATGCCTGCACATTTTACTATTTTGATTCTTTGAACTTTTTGGAAATCACATTTTTAGGGCATTGTGGATATGTATAACTGCCTCCTAAGAAGTACACTAAAAATTTTTGCTGAAAAAATACTCTGTTATCCCCTAAAGAACAGATTTTTTTTTCCTCAATGGGAAATTTAATACTATAAAATATACACTTACTTTCATAGCACAGGTTTGAGGGCAGAGCTTAAAATGAAGGAATCCATTTCCTTAGACATGATGGAGGCTTTGTATTTGTTAAGTCTTGTGTTTGAGAACCTGGACAATTTTAGAACATTGCGTGGAGACACACTCTGAATGTCGGGTTTGTTACTTATCCAGGAAATCTGTTGGGTCAGGATACAAGTGAGAATCTAGAGAGAACTTTTATTTAAGAATATTCTAAACAGTTTAGATGGATTTCATGATCTATGCATGAAAGTTGTTTGGCTTTACTGACAGGAGGGCCCCTACCAGGACCATTCAGAACCATTTCGTTCCTACTTTACAAATAATTCTAGAAAGCTTGAGATATTACGTGTCAATCCACAACATATTGGAAACAGAGGTAGAGAAACTTGTTAGAATAAATAGCAACTGAACAGCTTAGTAATGAGAAGGGAGAAACTTTTTTAAAAAGTAAAGCCCAGTTTATAAATCTCAAAATGCATTACATTCTGAAACTGTTAAGCCATAGATTGGTGACAGCCTTGTAGCCCTAGGGCTTACATTGTTGTTCATAATTATAATTGTGAACCATCAAGAAATGTGAAAACTGTTTTAAAAGGCACAGTTGTGTATAATAAATTTTAGATTAATTTACTTGAAGTTACCTACAAATAAGCCAAGTTTGGGATTTTTAAGGGTAAGTTTCATGCAGCACAAAGGGGTTCTCAGTTAGTAACCTTGTCTGGTCAGGGGCATGTCACCATGGAAGTGCTTCTGTTCTTGTCCTTTAGCGGGTCTGATCAGCCCTTGGAATTTGCCCCTCTACTTGCTGACCTGGAAGATAGCTCCGGCCATCGCTGCTGGGAACACTGTGATAGCAAAGCCCAGTGAGCTAACTTCAGTGACAGCGTGGATGTTGTGCAAACTCCTGAATAAAGCAGGTAATTAGGTGTTGGGGCAAATTTAGGGGAGGAGCAAAGTTATATACAGATCTCCCACTCGGCAGCAATATCCAGCCCAGAGACATCTTCAGGATTTGTCTCCCTGATCCTTTCCTGAGAAATCCCTTTTATCCACAGTAGGGCATTCGCACACTATTCCTCTATTCAACTGCTACTGTGCCACCTCACAAGGTAGTGACTAGAAGTGTAATGAACATATAGCAGCATCGCAAGCTTAATGAGTTCTGATCTAATCAAAGACACCAGCTCGCTCTAGAGTGTCCTCAACAGTAAATTTTAGTCTTAGGTTTAAGCCACAAGTTAATCTTGATGAAAATGAGAAGATTGCTTATTCCTATAAGTTGTATACAATAGCTTATAGACACAGCCATTTCCAAAGGATTCAAATATACATCCTTTGGCTTTCCTTGATTTGGGATCAATACTCAGAAGCTGATAGGCTGTGGCCTCTCACCTCAAGGCTCACACATTTGCTCCTGTGTTAGTCAGTTTTTCATTAGTGTGATTCAAATACCCAACAAGAACAATGGAGACAAAGAAAGGTTTGGGTTCAGTTTCAGAGACCGACTCCATTGCTCTGGACCCAAGGTGAGGCAGAACATCATGGTGGAAGGGTGTGGTGAAGGAAAGCTGCTCAGCTCACTGCAGCCTGGAAGGAGAGAGGGAGGGACAGTGTGCACATGTGAGAGACCAGGGACAAGACAATTCCCAAGAGCACACCTCCTGAGACCTACTTTCTCCAGCCATGCTCCACCTGCCTGGAATTGCTACCCAGTAATCCATTCAAATTCTTAATCCATTTTATGAATTATTATCAAATGGATTAATTCATTGATGAGGTTAGAACTCTTATAATCATTTCACTTCTCAATATTCATGCATTACCTAACCCATGAGGTTTTTAAACAAACTATGCTATTCTACCCCTGACCCTCCAAAGCTTATGCTTATCTCACAGTACAAAATGTACTCACTCCTTGCCCTGTTTCTGCTAGTAGTTTAATGGCCATATTCAGAGTGCAATCCTGGATTTGTTCTGGGTTACAACTCCACACAAACAGCCTGACGCTGAACCGGGGTTTGGAAGTCATGGACAGGAAGCACTGCAGGTAACAAGTGAGAAGGCCCCTTGCTATTAGGTCTCTGGGTTTGTGTCCACCACAGTCAGGGTGGGATGATGTATGGATGTACCATCATATTTTTGGCTATGTCACCTTCTGCTGTGTTCACTGACTTGCAGCACACAGAGAAGGTACTGCTGGGTTCTCCCATATTTACAAAATGGGCACTGGGTACCAGCCTATCTCCCTCTTTTTTCTGGATACCTTTGCTCTTGAAACAAAAACATACACATTAGGTTCCAGTAAAATTTAGTCATCTCTCTAGGATTCTAATGATAGGTTAAAACTGAACCTGTTCAGAGCAAGGCATTGGGCCATATGATGCTAGTATCCTACAGAGGAATGAGGCCTCCCAACCTAGGTCATTGGGTGATGTCTATGGAAGCCCTAGTCCTCTGGGGAAGTGTATGACTTGAATGTGTCTACCTCTCTGATGTCCCAGAATGTGTCAGTCTTTCCTTACAGAAGAGACCACCATTCTCATGCCATCCTTTGCAAAATGGAGTCTTTGGTGTATGCAAACTTGCAGAATATTTCTTCACAGCCAGTGATTGTAGGTTCCTAGAAGGGTTCAGGATTGGAGCTCTGTAAGCTCTCTGTTGCTATAACAAATACCTGAGATAAATCAACCTAAAAACAAGAAAGGTTTATTTTGGCTCAGAGTTTTGGAGTTTCATGGTCAGTTGGCTCCATTGCTTTTGGGCCTGTGGTGAGATAGCACATTATGGTGGGAGCACACGGTGGAAGAAACAGTTCATCTCATGGTGAGCAGGAAGCAAAGAAAGAGGAAGAAGAGGGACTGGGGTCCCCATATTCCCTTCTAGGGCACTCTTCTAATGACTTAACTTCCTCCCACCAGCTCCACCTCTTAACAGTTACACCACCTCCCAGCAGTACCACTGACTGGGGCCTAGCAACACAGGGACCTTTGGGGACATTCCAGATCCAAAGTATTGCTACTCTACTTTGATCTCATAGGGGAGGAGGTACATGGAGGGGCGAGAAGCCCTGTTTCCCTGAGCACTCCCCTGAAACCAGACATCTTGATCTACAGTGAGTCTTCTTCCCTCACCACTCTCCCTAGAGCCTGGTCTGCAGGAGAGCTTTCCATTTCCATCTGTTTGCACAGCACCCATCTTTCTTGTGAACCAGAAGTCCTGTTATGCCAAGGCAGCCCTTCTCCTTCCTTCCTGGACTACCTTTGCCCAGTTTTCCTTCCCTGAAAAGTACCGAGAGGTGCTGATCAAATCGTACCTCTCTAAACTCTTGGTTTCTCCACTAGGATTTGGAGGACATTCAAATCACAGCCATGAAATCCTACTTTACAGTAATGCAGGAGGAACTTTTAAGAGTGTAAGGGGAAAAAGTGAAAATGAACTGCTAACATATTCTGTATTTTAAAGAGCTAGCTCCTCTAGTCCTGGGCGTAGAACTGTAAGTACCTCTTTGGGAGTCTGGAGTATTCATTTTCTTCTTGGGGGTACCAAATGTTTGCCCTCATTCCTGGAGAGTCCCCTGGAGGTTTTGAGCCATTTCCACTTTTTTTTTTTCTTTCCCCCAGCTCTATTTAAATTTAAAGTTCTTCTTCTTGTCTCCCTGCCAATCCTGGGTATTTGAGAAGCTTCATTCTTGTCTGTTCCTATGTTTCCAACTTGCCTATTAGTCACCTCGCCTGAATTTTGCTGAATATCTTCCCGTTTAACTGCTTTCCTTCTCTTATAATCAGAATCTTTTAAGGGTTCAAAGGCAAATATCTATATAAAAGTTTCACAAATGTCTGGATCAAGTGGCAAAATGGTCCTGAGAAATCATGGCCAGCAGATACCGCTTAACACATGAACATGGGCGCTATAGAAGCAGAATCAGAAGGTTAATACTGCTCATGGAAGGCCATCGGGCTGCTGAAATGAGCTCACTCTCCCGTGGTGAGACATATGTGGTGCTCCTGTGTTTCCTCTCACCCTCTGGTAAAATGCTGCCCTATGCAGGAGAAATGATTCAAGTCACTTTTTCCTTCAGTCCCCCTTCCTGTCCCACTCCCTGATCCAGCCACACACATGGCCCATATTGGATGAAGAAGAAATGTGGGAAATTTGACTCTGTTTTCTCCCCATCATTTGTTCTCCTTCCTGACTCTTTGCCCCAACAAGGTGCCCAGGGGCTTTCATGTGGTGCCAGGCACACCTCTGGCAAGGACCTGGGATCCAGAACTGACCTGAGCTAGATTCGACAGGTGCACACACTGAGGGGAAAGGCAAGGCTGTTAGACGGGAGGCTCTGACAGGTACTCTCATGGCACTGAAACTTCTTACCTTAGGGTTTTCTGTGGACACGGCCTCTATTGTCCCCTGAAGGTGATCAGACTTAGGTGGTGGCTCTGTGGGAGGGTGTCCTGGATGATGTGATCATCATTGTGAAATTATTTATACATTAAGTGCAGATTCTTGAAGTGTTGGTTTGAATTCACGAGGGTGTGTTTCTGTTGAGGAGAGAATGCCTTACGAGGGGCAAGGGAAGGAGACTAGGAGCAGGCAGGGCCAGAAGCTTTAGGATGGAGGACTTCTGCACCTACTGTGGTCTCCTAAAAAAATGGGTTCAATTTAGCTACCTCCCAGCAGACCCTAAGAATTTCTAGATATGACATGATCAAATGCAAGTTCTTTTCTGCACACAAAGCTCCCTGTATTTGCAAGCCATTTCTAATTTGGATACTGGACTTTAAGCATTCATTCACTCATCCATTTATTGAGCAATTATTTATTAACCTGTTCTGGACAGTTTGGCTGTTTACTCATTATTAAACCTTACTTTGCCTCAATTTTCTCATTTGTGAAGTGAAGATAATACCAAATGCCTTATAGGGTTGCTGTGAGTTCTAAAAATGGTACACTAGTCCCCCCTTATCAGTGGAGAATATGCTCCAGGACCCCCAGTGGATGCCTGAAACCATGCATAGTATTGGGCCCTATATATTGAGTTTTTCCCTATACAGACATATCTTTGAAAAGTTTAATTTACAAATTAGTCACAGTAAGAGATAAATAACTAGTAAGAAAAGTAGAACAATTGTAACAACATACTATGATAAAGGTATGTGAATATGGTCTCTCTCCCTCTTAAAGTTGTTGTATTAGTCAGCATTTTCACTGCTGTGACTAAAAGATCTGACCAGGACAATTACAGAAGAGGAAAAGATTAAGGGCTCACAATTTCAGAGCTCTTAGTCTTAGTCCATAGAAGGCTGGCTCCATTCCTTGGGGCTCTAGGTGAGGCTGAACATCATGGCAGGAAAGGGTGGCAGAGGGAAGCAGCTCACATCACAGTGATCAGGAAGCAGAGAGAGACTCCACTCTCCAGATACAAAACATATATCCCACAGCCACACCCCAATTCCCACCTCCTCCAGCCACACCCTACCACTACCAAATCACTGACTGGGTTAAGACTCTTACAATCCAAACATTTCTCCTCTGAATCTTCCTGCATTGTTTCACATGGGAGCTTTTGGGGGACACCTCATATCAAACCATAACAGCAATAAAGACAAATAATATTTTCAGAGAGTCACTGTGAGTTGATTATTGAAACCACAGAAAATAAATCCACAGATATGGGGAGCTACTGTAAATCACTAATAACAATGACTGGCCCACAATAAACACCCAATTAATGTGAGTTCTTTCCAGCGTTAGTTCTATGTGACCAACTAGGGATACAACAGAGAACAGAAACCAGGTACCATTTCTACCCTTAGTGAGCGCATCTTCTGGTGGTGGACAGGCATATATCAGTAAATCCAGAAAACACATAAACACACACATGTAGATTCAGGGCAATAGGATCCTGTGATAGAAAAGATTGGGACATCTATTTTGGGGTGCTCTTTGTACTTGTAAGTTGGTTTTAGAGTGCAGGGGCTCTGTTCAAAAACCATGGGGCACAGGACCTCCAACCCAAACCTCACCCACCCTGGGAAATTTCCCCTATTTCCCTGGCCAAGGTAGTCAATCTTCTTTGCAGATTCATACTTTCCTCTACTTAACGTTTTCCCCCTACACTTCGACTCCTAGATATCACATTGGAACAGGGCACTGCTCCCTCATTGAGCTTGACCTACCTGAGAATATATGTGCATCTACAGTCCCTAAAGTGTAGTCACTACTATGGGAGGAATTTCCTAGGGTGTGTACCTAGAAGCACCTGAGGAATTCCATCTACTGGGTTCTATAGGCAGAGGTGACTCTCCAGTCCTTGCTTGGCTATTTTATGGAGGTAGCCATAAAAGCTGAGTGTTGTAAAACCTGCCAAGTGCTCCTCCCATTCAAGCTATTGGAAATTCAAGGAGCGTCTTCATGTAACCTTAAGTTCTCAACATACTCAGTAGAATTACTGTCACTGATGCTGTTTCCAGGTGTTCCACCAGGTGTGGTCAATATTGTGTTTGGAACAGGGCCCAAGGTAGGTGAGGCCCTGGTGTCCCACCCCGAGGTGCCCTTGATCTCCTTCACCGGAAGTCAGCCCACCGCTGAGCGGATCACCCAGCTGAGTGCTCCATTCTGCAAGAAGCTCTCCCTGGAACTGGGGGGCAAAAATCCTGCCATCATCTTTGAGGATGCCAACCTGGACGAGTGTATTCCAGCAACTGTCAGGTCCAGCTTTACCAACCAGGTATGTCCTCTGAGTATTCCCCACCCCATGGTGCTGTCAACCTGAATCTGTTTTATCACAGTGCAAATCCCAGGAATGAACAGGTAAATCCAGTCGCTTCCATGAAAGGAGGATCAGTCCATTGTGATATTCCAGTGTCGATCAACTCCAATTCTTGAATTCCACAACTTATATCATGTAATGGGCAGAATGATTGATTTTGCTGCTCCACCCTCCTCCAATTTTTATTCACACATTTACACTATTTCCTTTCGGTGCCCACATGGCCTATTCCCAGTGGACCTTATTCTTCCCTCAAAAGTATCTCAAATGCATCCATACTGTATTACCACTGTCTGTAATATTGCTCAATTTGGTGTCTCAACTTGGAGTCATGAAGAGCTTCAGTGCCATCTTGCATCTCCAGAAATTACACAACCGAGGCTCTTTGTGGGCTCTTTAGTGTTAGATTCTTCAAGGTCTTGGCACCCCAAATGGTTAAGAACACTGTACAGCAGCTTTGTGAAGATGGAAGCAGTACCTGTTTGTGCAGCAATTTTAGTATCAATGCCGAGGATACTGCATAGGTTCTAGCAGATGTGTGCTAACACTAAATGATTTGCTCCAAAAGATATTTTTATTTTAGTAGAGACATAAGTCTCTACTAAAGTGTCATAACTTCCATAGAAGAACAGTGGAATGAGACAGTTTTGCATTTTCCTTGACTGGAGAAACATTGGATGTTACAAAATCGTTTGAACCTGTATTTCTACACCTGTAGAATCATTTGGGCAATAATAACGCCTTCAGATAGGATTTTGTAAATGTAAAGTGAAAAACCTTCTTCTTCTTCTTCTTCTTCTTCTTCTTCTTCTTCTTCTTCTTCTTCTTCTTCTTCTTCTTCTTCCTCTTCTTCCTCCTCCTCCTCCTCCTCCTCCTCATTTTGGTGTTACATGGGATTGAGCCCAGGGTTTTGTGCATGCTAGGTAAGCACCCTTCCACTGAGCTACACCTCAACCCTGGAAACTATTATTTTAAAGATAATTATAATGATAATTATTTGACTTACCATAGTTCCTAGAGAAAAAGTCTAGAAGCAAAGAGGAATTTTGGATCAATAGATAAGGCCTTTTATGATACTACTGATTTAATCATTAAAATAAGTAAATATCAAATGAATAATTGAATCCCACATTTTGATGATTTCCAGATAACAGCAAAAGGTAGACAAATTCCATGAACTGAGAATTGACATGAGACAGGAGTACACATTCTCTGTATTAAAGGAAATGTGTACTGAGCCTGGAAGTGTAGATTCCTGGCTGCTCAGTTACCAGAATCATGCTAGGATTTGACTGCACCCAGAAAGCCTTCCTCCTGGGGGTGTTTTAAAGTTTCAGTGGGAGAAGAATCATGGCCAATTCAGCAACAGTTGGATTTTAGGCAAAAAAGAAGAAGAAAAAAAAGTTTGATTTTTTTTTTTTTTACTTAAGTGATGAGTCCCATGGATTACATACTTCCTTCTTAATTAGACATGATTGTCTTATTGGGGGAAGCATGTCTATATGAACTTGGGCACCAATGATTCCAAACTTCATTTCCTAACTTTAAAATGAGAATGTCAACACATCAGACTTATTATGTAAGGAGCATTCTACACAGTGCCTGGCAAATGACAGAGACTCAATAAATGATATTGTCCTCTTCTCATTTCCTCCAAAGTCATCCTCTGAGGGATCTGTGTTGCCTATGCTTTCCTGGCACAGAGTAACAGGAGACTTGGTAAAACCTCAAGTCTCTTTATCCTATCCCCATAGGGCACAGGGCACTTGTGCTGATGAACCTGCCAGGTGTTTGGTCATTTCCCAACCTAGATAAGCAGATAGTTCAGATTGTGATCCTGTTTGCAGAAAGAATTGGTTATTTTGATACATTAACTCTTTAATTTACACAATGAACTTTTGTACAAATACCAAGATAACTAGAAGCATTCTGTTTCCTAGGATTTTTGTGAAGACCAAATACAAATGTGATGAAAATAGTTATTATTTCATCACATAGATGCTATAGTTATTATAGCATCTATGTTCTATCTTTAAGCTGTAACCTGCAACCTATTACTTCTCCAAGGTGTCTGTGCCTGCCTCCTACACTTTTAGGATCCCATACCTCTGTAAGAATCTTGAGCTCACTAGATTCCTATCACTTCTCTCCATCTCCATTGATCCCTCTCTGGTCCAAGCTACCTCCCTCATCTGCACTTTGAAATATCTCATAACTCTGAACTGTTTCCACGCCTATTTCCTTCCTTTCTATTTTCTACACAGCTGTCAGAATGATAATTTTAAAATGTAAAATGATCATATCACTCTTCTGCACAAACCCGTCCAGTTTCACAATACCGGGACTAAAACGCAAGCTCCGTATGAGCTGTGAGGGTGCACTACGTTGCCCTGTTCACCCTGTGTGCTCGACTCCCACCATCACCTCTCCTTCCCGCCTCCGCTCCCAGTCTCACCCCACACTCCTTCCTGCCACACACCCACACCTGCTCCTTCCCGCAGCAGGTCCTCCGTGCTGACTGCTAGAATTCCTTCCTCCAGATCTTTTTTTCATCCAACTCCTTAATGTCAATAAAAAGTTCGTTCTCCAAATATCTCCTTTTTGCAATTGCCTTCTACAACCCGGTTTAGTAAAATAACTGTCTCCTTCTCTATCAGTTTTTATTCTCCTCCTCTGCCTAATTTTCATTTATTGCTTTGATCACTACCTGAAGCTCTATTGTGTGGAATGTGTTCACCTGTGTTTCTGTCTGTCTTCCTACGAGACTGTGTGCTCTACATGGTGGGGACCTGGGCTTGTTCACCACTGGATCCCATTGCCTGGACTACGCCTGATACATCACTAGAACTAGGAACTAGAAAGTGCTGGGGGATCTACCAGGAAGGAGAACGTCCTCCAATCTTGTCATTGTTCACATTCTTGGCAGGGTGAAATCTGTCTCTGTACCAGTAGGATCTTTGTTCAGAAGAGCATCTATAATGAATTTCTAAAGAGGTTTGTGGAAGCTACCAGAAAGTGGAAAGTCAGCATTCCTTCTGATCCATCAGCCAGCATGGGTGCTCTGATAAGTAAAGCACATTTGGAGAAAGTAAGTACACCTCCGTCATGTAAATTACAGAAAAGTTTTTGGAAGAGAAACTCAGCACAAGCATAACACACCTGGGCCTTTAAAATACTTTGTTTACTTCTGAAAAATTATGAGCTATGGGAAATTGTCTCTGGACATAGGGTTTAAAAACTTTAGATTTTAATATGCAAATGGAGTTCCTTGACTAGAATGTAAGCTCCATGGCTAGGTTTATTCACTACTGTGTCCTCAGAGCTCAGAAATACACCTAGAACATAGAAGGTGCATAGTCGTAGTTGGGAGAATGATTCAGATAGCACTATTGTGTTCCAGTTAAGATTGCTCCACAATCAGGTGCCCATTTTCCTTGAATACTTGTAAATCCTCAGCTTGAAATACCCAGTATTGGGTCCAAAGGTGCAAGGTCCTCGCCATCTTTCTTGCCAGCATGGCTCAGCATCAAGACTCTGAAAAGAAACAAAAACACAAGAACTAAGCCTCCTTTAAGCCTCTTTTCAAGAAAGCTCATATGTCATTATCTTGGAGTTACTGGGTTAAATTATTGCACATTTGCTTTCCATCGTAGTTAGCTATACTATATTACTCAGAGGTGGTTTCAGAGTATAATCAGTAATGAGACTAGAAATTATTATTTTCTGGAAGCTCAGCTATTGAAGGACATTCTGGTCTATAAATTTTACAAATCATTCACTTCCCATTTATAATGGGAAAAAAAGGAAGAAAATACTCTTTCATATATTTAACTACAAAATATACCAGAGTTTGAATTTAACTTTACTTTTTATTAGTTTCATGAACAATGTATTCTCTCTGAGGCTCAAATATATCACCAGCAAATAGGGATAATGACAGATAAAGAGAGAGGATAGAATTTTGAAAGAATCAAATGGGAGTGTATGTAAAGTACTTATCTGAGTATCTGACACTCAGACATTAAATATGTTCCTTCCCTCCCCAATGCATGAACGCTGAATGCCCATATGATGGTTGGAACATCTCTGCTTTAAGGTTTAGTAGCTAAGTGACAAGAAAACCCCGGTTTCTTACCAATGACCTTATATTGCTTTCTGATGATTTGAAAATATGAATTTTTTTCTGCTGATTTGTGTGAAGCCAAATTGTGAGAATTTGCTAACTGTTTGTTACTCGCCCAGGTCAGAAGTTACATCAAGAAAGCTTGTGCTGAAGGAGCCAAAATCCTGTGTGGTGAGGGGGTGGATAGGTTGAGCCTGCCCCCCAGGAATCAGGCAGGCTACTTCATGCTTCCCACGGTGATAACAGACATTAAGGATGAGTCCTGTTGCATGCAGGAGGAGATATTTGGTCCGGTGACGTGTGTTGTCCCTTTTGATAGCGAAGAGGAAGTGATTAGAAGGGCCAACAACGTTAAATATGGACTGGCAGCAACCGTATGGTCAGGCAATGTGGGACGCATCCACCGGGTGGCTCAGAAGCTACAGTCAGGCTTGGTCTGGACTAACTGCTGGCTGATCAGAGAGCTGAACCTGCCTTTTGGGGGGATGAAGTATTCTGGGATAGGAAGGGAAGGAGCCAAAGACTCTCATGACTTCTTCACTGAAATCAAAACCATCACAGTTAAATACTGATCTTTGCCCATGAGGAAGCTGTTGTGGTCACTGCCTTGCAGCAGAGACCCAGCTGTCCAGGGTGGTCAAGGAAGTGCTAGCATCCATCCCAGAATATCTTGATGGCAGGAGGTACTCCCAAGCTCACCTTGGTGGCTCATGTTTTTACCGGCTAGCAAAGAGATTCTATTTTCAATGTGGACTAAGAGAGAAGACTTCTGAGTAGGAAACCACAACAAGGAAGCCACAAGATCATCATGTCCTGTCTTCATAGGATTTTTGTCATCCTCTTGACTGAATTCTTGGAATCCTCAGTAATCATATATTTTCATTTACAAATATGGGTAAAAAAAATCCACAAAGCTGAAAGACAACTCAGCATGATTTTCTGCCTTTGAGGGGACCATGAACATGGTCTCCTAGTCTACTGACCACCCAGCAAGGCTAAATGATAACTGTCTATTCCTCATTATGTATGGGGATGTTGAATATTTATGAAATTTGTTCGAGGAAGCCTATGTGATAGGTTGGGCTAAATATATCTATACAATGACTAACAAGAGTAAAATTGCTACCACTTTTAGAGGAAACTTGGAACAAGAAGAGGAAACTAATCCATTTCCACTGTCAAGTCTATCAATTGTTGTCTTATCATTTCCTAATCCAAAAAGAAGCATTAAAATAATGAGCAATTTTACTAAAAAGTATGACTTGTCCATTATCCCTACTTATGTCCATTCTCTTAGAAGTATGGATTCTTTTTCTAATAAAGCTATTTCTAGTTGCTTATTTTTCTGGATTCCCCAATGATTAAAGGAGAAAACTGAGGGTTATGGGTTGAATAGAACACTCAAGGTCATACCAACAGTATGGGGTAGAGGTAGGGCTGGATCCTCAGACTCTCAAACTCATGATTTCTGAAAACCTCACACCTGTCTTGGGTTGTGCTCCAGAGGGAGCAGATAATTTATGGTCCAAGGCATACGTCGTGCTGGGTCCTTCACCAAGTGTCCCTCTTGTTTTGCTTCTTCCCTCTTGTTCAGCTCCATTCTACACGGGTGAGGGACCCGCTACAGGGGCATGCAATCCAGGAACTCCTGGAACCCAGCATCTTCCTCACTGGCAGAAACAATCTGTTTGTAGTCTGCCTCCACAATTGGACAGGAATGTTAAAGGCCCTGGCTTATGTTATTACCCCTCAAATCTCAAAGCATTTGTAGCACAGCACTGGCAGACAGAAGGCACTCAACACTAACTCCAGAGGGGAATAAGGTGTTCCTGGTGCTCTGGGGTATTTGCTGCGTTAGTTGTGTGTGGGGGTACTGAGGGGAGCTGTGGGGGGAAGACTTAGCTTATAACTGCTTGGGATTTTAGGTATATTGACTTGTTTACAAATGCTGAGAAATGTCAGTCAGCCTATTGAGGATCAAGTGATGATGTGAATTATACCTCTTCCCAGCTTTCAACTCCCCTCCCTTCTCCTTTC
The DNA here is from genome assembly GCF_902686445.1 of Sciurus carolinensis. Classification (NCBI taxonomy): domain Eukaryota; kingdom Metazoa; phylum Chordata; class Mammalia; order Rodentia; family Sciuridae; genus Sciurus; species Sciurus carolinensis. The sequence continues at coordinate 30,397,525 of NC_062219.1, forward strand.
CTCACCACCTCTCTTCTCAACCTTGATTACTTTAGTCCAGGACCAACTCCAAGAGTCAGCAGGAGGAGCTTCAATCTTTTTTTCTTTTTTATTGTTTATTCTATTTAGTTAGACATGACGGCAGAATGCATTTTGATTCATTGTACTCAAATGGAGTTCAACTTTTCATTTCTCTGGTTGTACACCATGTAGAGTCACACCATTCGTGTAATCTACCTGTACAGAGGGTAATGATGTTTGTCCCATTCTACCATCTTTCCTTCTCTCCACCCCCTCCCCTTTCCTCAGCAACTTCAGTCTTATCTTTGCTCTTGTAAGTGGTCAGGCCAAGGTCATCCTTATTCCTGAGACTCAAACCACATCTTGATTCCAGCTTCCGGCAGCTGTCTCTCCTCGTTCCCGAGTCTGACTATCTGCCTCCCACCCTACTTGCTCCCTAAAGGGAAAGTCGGAGCACATTGAGAGCCACCTAGGAGGTGGCTCTCAGGACGGGAGCCAGTCCTGTTCTTGTCAATTCTTGTCCTGGCTCTGGAATCAGCCTGTGCAGGGATTGCTTCTTGCTGACATTCTGGATGCCTTTTTCCTGCCTCTGTGTCTCTTTGAATCTAGAAGCTCCTGAGATAATCAGGGACCCCCATAGGGACAAAAACCAGAGTATTCCTAGGTCTTGGCTCATAACCTGACAAGCCATTAAAAGGTCCCAACTTAACTTATAGTTTGTCGAATACCAAATGTGCCTCATTTATCCATTCTTGAACCACCTATCAGCTTTAAAGATCAGGTACATTATTAGAGCCAGGTGCCCTCAGCATTACTCTTCTAGTGCTAAAAGGGTAATGCTGTTAAGGAGACCCCAAAATGGCAGGTTCCCTGGGCCTTTAACTTGCTACTTGTTCCTTCACTTAACTGAGCCTTATTGCAGGGCCAGGATGCTTATGTTCAAGTGCCCACTCAAGTTGAAGGGCACCTAAAATCAATTAACATGCCAAGGTCCCAGCCCACCCCCATAGTTGGTGATACTCCTTTCTTTTATTCCAGAGAACCCACCTGACACTTTCTTGTCAGAGCAGCGTCTTCCTCCCAAGCCCCAAATAAAGACTGACATAATCACATGACTTGATTTAATTTTTATTGTCATTGATTCAAATTTTCCTGTGCCCAGCATCACTTCTGGACTCCTGGTCAGTCTAATTGATGTGTGTTTGACCCAGTGATATTCCTCTCCTTTGACACTATGCCAGCAGTCAGTGGTTATAACCATCGCTTATATAGTTTTGTCTCCCCACTACAACATTTCCCAACTTTGTTCCAGTTCATCCAAGTGGGTAGGTTCAGATGCAGGCTTTACTCCTCTCACATTTCACCACACTTTCTGAGGTCCTTGCAGCATCTGATTTGTGTTTACACATGACAGAATCCCATTGGAGTGACTTATGTGTGGCTATGGGGCTACCACACCTATGCCATGCTGCATTTAGAACTGACAATGAAGAAAAGTCAGAGGGGGTTGTTCACAAGGGGTTCTGGTTTAGATATGAGATTTCACCCAAAAGTTCATTGTGAGGCAATGTAAGAATATTCAGAAGTGAAATAATTAGATTATGAGGGATGTAATCTAATCTGGATTAATCCACTTTCATGGATTAACTGTGTGGTAACCATAGGCAGGCAGGGTGTGGCTGGAGGAGGTGAGTCACTGGGAGTGCTCCCTGGTGAGCAGAGCTCTCTTTCTGCTTCTGGGTTGCCATGTCCTGAGCTGCTTTCCCCTGCCACATTCTTCCACAATGATGCTCTATCTCATTTCAGGCCCAGAGCAATGGAGTCAGCTGACTGCGAACTGAATCTCTGAAACTAAGAGCAAAAATAAACTTTCGTTTCTTTTTAAGTTGTTCTTATAAGCTATTTTGGTCACAGAAAGGAAAAACTGACTAAAACACAAGGGTTGAAATTCTATTTGTAAACTTTTATTTCTAAACTAGTTATGTGTACATGGGGGTTGACTATATTATTTCATATTCAGAAACACTTATATACCTAAAGGGAAAGTAGGAGCACATTGAGAAGCAGGCAAGGGAGATGCTGAGCAGAGGTGGACCATCTCCTCCTGGCAGAGCCCCAGAGCTCCCATCCTTGATCCTTGGAGGCATCAAGGATGAAGGGCAGGCACCAATGGGGCAAAAACAAGGATTTTGGAGGAGCAGAGCTTCTCAGACATTGATGTGCTCCTGAATCACCAGGGATTCTGTTAAAGAATAGATTCAGGTTCCCTAAGTCCAAGGTGAGGCTTTACACTTGAAGCATGGAGGAATTAGAAGACACTTTGTGAAATCCCTGACTCTGGTGCCTCTTCCTCACTTTCCAGGCCTCAGGAGTAGAAGCCTGCAGCATTTGACCCCCACCCCACCAGCCAAAGGAAGGGCTCAGACACAAGAGTAGAACATATTCCTGGGAAGGCCTCTACTGTGGTTATTGGCACAAAGTCTGAACTAGCTCTGGACTTCCCTTGAGACTTAGGAGGAGGGAGAGAAAGGCAGCGATCCCTCAGGACCCACCAGGGTGGGTTTCAGGATTCCTCCTGCCTCCTGCAGATACCAAAATCCATGGAGCCCAACCTAGTGTAAATACTCTGTAAACCATTGTTTTGCACTATACAGTTTAGATAAGAATAAAAGTCTGTGCATGTGTTACAGTTTGGATATGAGAAAATAATGCTAGATGTGAAATGACTAGACTATGGGAGATATAACTGAACCAGTCCATCTTACTTTGGATGGCCTAATTGGGTGGTAACTGTAGGCAGGTGCAGGAAGCAGGTCACTGGGAGCGTGCCCTGGAAAGATACATCTTCCCTGTGGCTCTGTATGCCCCTTTCTGTTTCCTGGCTGCCACGAGGTGAGCAGTTTTCCTCCACCATGCCCTTCCACCATATGAAGCAAATAATAAAAGACAGTGAGACAAATAATAAAAGGTAACTTCCCTAAACTTAAAACAACCATACTTTTCAGATGGAAAATACTCAGAAATATTGCATTAACACTTTAAAATTGCAATGATAAAGCTTGCAGAGTGAATGAATAGGATAAAATAAAAATAAAAATAGAAAAATAAGCCTAAGGTTGTCACCACACTTTTTGATTCATCATATTGATGCTAGAAAACAGAGAAGCAAGTCTTCAAAGTTCTCACAAAAAATTACTTTGATCCTGAATTTTAGAGCCAGCCACACTTCATGAATGAAGACAAAATAAGATATTTAGTGACTCCGGAATTTTCTCCCTATCCCTCCTGGTGTGACTTGAACGTGCAATGCAGCAAAGGGAAACACGAGTCCAATAAACAGAAGAACTGCCTGAGGAACGAAATAAAATGAAAGCTTAAGTTCTTAGATGGGAAAAAGTCTAGAAACCCACCCAACGCCTCAGACGGTGGGGAAGGGAATGCTTAGCTTAATGGGAGAGGGAAACTTTTACTTTCATTTGTGCCAATGGTTATTTTTATTGATTTGTTTTTCTATTTTAACTTTTTGTGATCCGTTTTTGATAAATACTAATGTGTGTATTTACACACCTTCTAACTAACGCTTTTTCTCAGGAGTTTGTGCTCGCTGCTATTCAAGGCTGTTACAGCTCTAGCTCTCCAATTCCAGCCTCATTAAGAGGTTTGATGTCACCTAATGTCCTGGGAGTCCCTGCAGAGACACTGTGGGAAGTCTGCCCATGGTAGGCCAAAGGAGGACAAATTCTCTCAGGCCCCAGTTCTTCCAGCCTCTGAGCAGGAGGCTCTGGGGCTCAGAGCCTGCGAGGACTGCAGCTCTCTGTGCCTATCCCTTCCCTCCTGCCTGGCTGGAGGGTTGGGGCTGCTGTAGCATCATTTACTTCCTTCAAGCCATCCATATTGAATAATCCCTTAAACTTAAGCCCCCAAACTTTAAAAAGAAAACTCCAAGCCCTTGGTCCTATTTAGCTTTGGAGCTGTTTATCTCCTGGGAATTTCTGGTATCCTTTGCTTGCGGGGGTCTTTGCAACTGACTGCTACTACATTAATAATGGGTAGATTCACTCCTGGGATGTCCCAGGATCAAACACCACACTTTAGGTCAGCTGATGAGGGTTTCTGGGTGTAGTTTAGGAAGATGTATTTTCTGTTGGGCTCCTAAAGCTAGCCTTCTGATTGATCATGGAAACCTTATTTTTATTTTTTGTGGTGCTGGGAATCAAACCCAGAGCCCCACATGTACCAGCCAAGCTCTCTTCCACTGCTTGAGCACTCTACACCTCCAATCCTAAAGTTAGCCTTCCGGAGTGCATCTTAGCCTACGTCAGTCTAATAGTTCTGAACATTCATATTGTCAATCTCTGCTGCCAAGCACGGCAGCACCCGGACAGTGCTGACTCACCCAAAAGCCTGTGCAAATCATCGTCATCACTACTCTGAGGCTTCTGCCAAATGGATGATAGGCGCTGCTTCTGGGAAGAATCATATTTCTGATTGCAGCTTGCCATTCATCAAGCGTTGAGAATTTGCCTAATCGCATCTATTGGCCTAGAATGTGCCATCTGTGCACATTTGATTACTGCTTTCCCATCCCACAACTTATTCCACTCCTCCTCCATGTTCCACGGTCCAGTCTTTTCCCTTGGAGGGATCACGACTCTCCAGTCTCATCTTAAAATTGCAATTAATTCCAGTGGGATTCAACAATTTCCAACAAAGCATTGAAAAAAATAGTCCTTGGAATATTAAGGACTAGCTATATTAAGTTACTGAATCATAACATAGTAGATTGCCAGGGATCTTGAGATCACCCTGTGAAGTTCTTGCCCCTCGACAAATGGGGCACAGAGAGGTTTGTTAGCTTGCCAAAGATCTTACAGCATTAGGTCCTCCTAGGTGGAACTGGATACAGAATGTACAGAACACCCAGAAACATACAAGCATCAAAGAAGCAGAGGTCTTCTGAGGACAGTGAAAGAGTAATTGCAATTTCTGATAAGTGTTTGGAGTTTTCTACCCATAAGCAGCTGGCCTCTATCTCCACTGAGGACAAAATAAGGAAGGAAAAATATTCTTAATTACAGTTGTTGGAATTGAATTTATATATGAAACAAGAAGAGTTTTATATTAATGTTTCAGCTCAGATATAGTGAATAACATAAGGCCTCATTCCTGTAGGTCTCCAAGGTGGGGTAGCGCTGGTATCTGTGGGCAGTTCAGCAGCTGGGTGGAGAGCAGTCTCTGATTCTGTGAAATTTATGTGACAGTCGGAGAGTTAGATTCACCCTACGGCTCCAGGTGCTGATTGTGTGGGAGCAGTTCCTTCCTGGGGGATGCGGGGTGGGGGGGTCTTACTTTAACATCACATGCATTCAGAGTCCACATACCAGATCACAAGGACAGCCACGGGAAATAACAGCAGGAGTTCATGAATTTCTAAGCAGGAGAAATCTGATTTCCATGTCTCATCCTTGAGAAATCAAAGCCAGTGAGGATCACTGAGATAGGTAAAAATTTGAATATCAGCATATTTACCTCTTCAGGGGGATTTTTGAACGATTTCTTTGATTTGAAGTTCAGCAAAATGTATACTTCTGAAGTCCTTTTTGCACTGATTTTCAGTACCTTGGAGGGAATGCACTCTCCAGTTTCCTAGTGATAAATCACCAGAAAGGGCTTCTGAGGGGTTATTTATACACTGGGATCTTGGGGTCATGGGCTGGGTGTTGGGTTAAGTTAGTGGTCTGTGTTCAGGCTGAGTTCCATCATGAGGATGAAAGCAATACTGTCCCTCCTGTCCCTGTTGAAGCGATACCAAAGTGCTGACTGAAGCATGCCTCTGCACCGTGACCACTGACCTGGCCTCTCCTGCCCCTTCCTCTGGGATCCCAAATGAAGGGAAAGAGAGTTCACATCTCCTGGACATTATTTTCAGAAAACGTTCTGCACCCTTTCCTCAGGATGTACTTAGTGCATTCTAATCTTGAGTGAGGCCAACTCCCTGAACTTCAAGGTTAGGAATAATTAGACAAGAAAATCCCTTCTCTGGATTTCATATAACTGTCAAAAATGGTGAATAGCAGAAATGCTGCTTCAGGTCAGGCTTCTCACACTTCTGAACCTTTGCACTGTATTGTTTATAGAAAGAATATGACCTCCCTGTGGCTTGATGAGGTGAGTGTTGCTATTTCTGCCTTTATTTCTTTATGGATTGCTGTCATAAGCAGAGGTCCAGAGAGATGGCTGCAGACACCTTAAATAAACCCAGTGATGACAGGGGATTGTTCACTCAGCCTCTCATTCACCTTTTCTTTGCTGCAGAAAATGACTATTTTTATTTTTTTGTCTTGGCAAATGTTTTGGAAAAATGATTTAAGCCTTGGTGGCAATAGATAGCTTTTTATGTCCTGTTCTGTTTGCCTTAGAGGTTACCATTTCATTTCCACTTTCTACAGGATCTTAAGGTGTTCTCCTCCTTCCTTCTCCTCCTCCTCCTCCTCTCTTCCTCCTCCTTCTTTTTAAAATGATTTCTCTATTTTGAAACACATACAAATATCATCTCTGTGCTTCCCATACACTCTTCCATTCTCCCTAGAGTGCAAGGTATCTGAAGACAGGGGTTGCTTGTCATATGAGGTGCAAGCCCTCTGTGCTATTTTTCTATAGATCTGGGATCAGTGCCTTCGACAGAATAGAGGCTGCACAAAAGTTTGCTGCACTAAGTTATTAAAACTCTAACTCACTGTAGGAACTGTCTTGTGTCCTAGAGACATAACTTGTTTATGATGAGACTGAAGCAAGTTTTAATTATTATTTCAGTTATCTCTGACTTCTGATGAAACTCATTCGTCCCACAAGTGGGAATACAGAAGCCAGGTGTTCTGGCTCATCAGACTACGCAAAATCTGATGCCAGCACTTGTCACCTGGTAAAGGGTTGGTGTCCAAATTCTAGGGAAAGAAGCCAGAGTCCTCAGACCACTGCTCAGAAACGTATGGTCTGGCCTAGCACATTGTTCAAGTAAACTGTATTTGGACAGTTTTTTAAATGTGACTCCTCCCTTAGCCTTGCGTCTGGGGCCAACTCCCCATGTGTGACAGACTGTGGTGACATCACCCTACTTCTTAGCTCCTAGAAGGAATCACAGTATTTCTGTAATGTTCTTCAAAGTGTATGTCTGGAGCTTAAAAGAGGAAGCACACGCACAGCTTTATAGTTGAAAACTTCGGAGGGAGAGTAGGTACCAATAAATCATTTTAATAAGAAAGAAGTCAAATTGGGTGTATGGACTAACGTTTTCTAGGAATTTTAAATCAGGAATTTAATGACTCGAGTGTTTTTATTAAACTTATTAAAGTGATGAATTCATCTCTTATAAAATGGAATCTCCTAGTAAAAAGATCTGGACACCTAATGAGGAGATAATCCTGGGTCAGGAAAGTCTCTGGGGCTCAGGCTCAGGCATGTCACCTCTAAGGATTTCAAACTTCTAAAACCACTGAAGCTGTTTCTTCTTTTTTCTTTTAGTCTTATCATTGTTGTAGGTGTCCCCCAAAAGCTCATGTGTGAGACAATGCAAGAAAGTTTAGAGATGAAATGATTGAGTTATAAAAGATTTAATCTAATTGGTGCATTAATCCCCAGATAGGGATTAACTGGGTAAAAGTAGGCAGGTAGGGTGTGGCTGGAGGAGGTGGGTACCTGGGGGTGCCTTTAGGGTTTATATTTTGTCCTTGTTGAGAAGAGCTCTCTGTATTCGGGAGCTGCTTTCCTCAGTCCCACTCCTCCGCCATGATATTCTGCCTCACCTTACACCCCAAGGAATGGAGCTGGCTGGCTGTAGACTGAGACCTTTGATACAGTGAGCTCCCCGCAAAATCTTTTCCTCCTTAAAACTGTTCTTGTCAGGTCCTTTGATCACAGCAGCAAAAAAGTAGACTAAAACAAGTCTTTGTTTGTTCTATAATCATGAAACATGCCCAGTTTTGAGTTTGATCTATGCCTGAGAAACAAGATGTAGATGAACATGGCTTTTGTCTTACTTCTTAGGGGAGGAAAACCTTTTCCTGAACCCACTGAGGATCTAGGGTTGAGCCCTGTGAATGAAGTTGACCAAGGAAAGATGAACAGGAAAAAGGCATACCAAATGTATTTTTAATTCTATGTGCATGGTGGTTCCATGAAAAGAAGTGAAAATCCCAAGAAACGAACTCAGAGGCTTTTAGACCATTTTAACAAAGGATGATAAATTGTGAAGAAATGAACAAAGGAAAGAGGGCTTGGTGGTTAATTGTGGGAGAATAAATATATGAGGAAGCAATGCTAGATGAGGGTTATTTAGTAAGTTATTCATATAGACTCATCTCTGTGCCATTTCTGTCTCTGTTGATGAGGGTAGTTTTTCTATTCCTGGCATGTGATACTTTTAGGCAGAAAAAGGGAGGACAGAGGGCTCTTCCTATATCTGATTTTCTTCATTGCTCTCACGCCCAAATAACCCTCATGCCAAGCAGCATATTTTGGGGTGGCATATTTTGACATCCTTCATTTCATGTATCTCCCACCTAACAAAGAAAAAATAACCACTAAAATCTAAGTGAAGAAATATTTGAGTGTTAATGCTTGGGTGAACATATTCTTGGGGGGAAAACATGCCTGGTTAGAGGAGGGTGACGGGGATGCCGTGGGTAAAGTGGGATTTCTCAACCTCGAGTACTCAGAGAGCAGTGCACGACCCAAGACAAACACAAATGCCAATTCGAATTCTGCATATTGTGGGTTCCAGGCTCATCTTAGAACTAGAATGAAGCAGGTAAGTCCCACCAGTAGAACCCTCCATTTTTAGTAGCTTTCTGTTACTACAAGCACCCTAAGATTCCATCTCACTCCAATTAGAATGGCGATTATCAAGAATACAAGCAACAACTGGTGTTGGCGAGGATGTGGGGAGAAAGGTACACTCATACATTGCTGGTGGAGCTGCAAATTAGTGCAGCCACTCTGGAAAGCAGTGTGGAGACTCCTTAGAAAACTTGGAATGGAACCACCATTTGACCCAGCTATCTCACTCCTTGGCCTATACCCAAAGGACTTAAAATCAGCATACTACAGAGATACAGCCACATCAATGTTCATAGCTGCTCAGTTCACAATAGCCAGATTGTGGAACCAACCTAGATGTCCTTCAATTGATGAATGGATAAAGAAACTGTGGTATATATATACAATGGAATATTACTCAGCCATAAAGAATGATAAAATTATGGCATTTGCAGGCAAATGGGTGAAATTGGAGAATATCATGCTAAGTGAGATAAGTCAATCTCAAAAAACCAAAGGACGAATGACATGGCTAATAAGTGGATGATGACACCTAATGGGGGGTGGGAGGGGTTAGTGTTAGGGTTAGAGTTAGGGTTAGGGAGGGGGGCAAGAATGGAGGAAGGAAGGACTGTATAGAGGGAAAAGAGGGGTGGGATGGGTGGGGGAGAAGGGAAAAAATAACAGAATGAATCAAACAACATTACCCTATGTAAATTTATGATTACACAAATGGTATGCCTTTACGCCATGTACAAACAGAGAAACAACATGTATCTCATTTGTTTACAATAAAAAAATAAATAAAAATAAAAAAATAAAAAGAGGAATAGCTTAGTTTGGCTTACAGTTTTTGAGGTTTTAATTCAAGGTTGGTTGGTTCTATGGTTTTTGTTCTCTGGAAGCACATCAAGGCAGGGAGGACATACTGGAACACGCTGTTCAGCTTATGGTAGCCATGAAGTGAAAGAGGAGGAACAGGAGGAACTAGGGCCTCCAAATCCTTTTCAAGGATATTGTGCAGACCTCCTACTAGGCCCTCCCTCCTGAAGGCTTCACAGTCTTTAAGTAGCATCAGGGGCTAAGGACCTAGCCTTTAACAGGTGGGCCTTTGGTGGACGTTGCAGATCCAAAGTATAGCAGTCTAGGGAAAAGGAGTTGAACTAACCCACAAGAACTCTGCAGACTCTCAGTAGTCTATTGTAAAAAAGTGCACAGAGTTCAGCTTGTGAGTGCAGAACAAGAGTGAACACTTCTATTTTCTATGAAACTGGGTATTTTTCTCAATAATCTTTTCAGTAGTAGCTTAGAACAGAGCCTTCATCTGGTGTTTTATTTTTAATGCATTATCCTTTCAATATTCAATGGGAATATTCTGAGCACCCATCATCCTTAAAGGATCATACAACAGACCACAGAAGGAAAGCAGACTCTGAGTCTATCGTTTCATGGAGTTTTTAAGGGAGGGAGACAGAAAAGAAAGACTAAAGAATGGAAACAAAAGTAAACAATGCAAATCCACATGCACAAATAAAATGTGAAACAAACTGGTAATTATCACAAGTTGATATTTCCCTCATGAGAAAATGTCAGGAAGCTCTGAAAAAGCATAGGTTTTAGTTGACTGGTAGCAGGAGGAGGACTGGAATTCTGGGAAAGGAAAATGAGTTTCTGATCATGCAGACAGTTTTAATACATTATTGTGATTATTCTACCCCTTTCCAGAGGTTGATTCCATTCTTTAGGAACTGATGAGTTTACTGACATTTGCCAAAGAGGATTTCTTCAAAGCAGCAATATCTTGTATCCTTTCACTGAGTCTAAGGTAATTGTGAGTGAATTAATTGTGTACAACGTAGTTGTCTTTAAAGAAGCCAAGCCCTCTGTGGCAGGATAACTCAGCTGTGCATTTTGGTTTTGTGAATCTTTGCTTAATTCAGGGATCACCATCATCTTCTCTGGTTCTGTGAACCTCTGCTTAATTTGAGGACCATCTTGTCTTCTCTGGAGCTATTTGGTTTATGGTGAATCATGCAGTCTCGCTTCCTTTCTTCCAGGAACTTCTGATCTCCCGTTAACCTTTGCTTGGCCCGTTAGCTATTTATGTTTAAGCCTAGAGCGTCCCCATTTCCTTACTCATTTTTTATTTTTGACTTGACTTTTAACTGAATATAGCTTTACTGCATTAAATATTCATCCTTTCAAGGTATATGTTTTGTAAGATCAACCTCTTTTAATTTCATCTCGAGTTCTTTATAACTTGTTTGCAGACTGTTCTACTTCTGTGGAAGGGTTAAATGCATCAGCCTGAGATTTTGAAGGGCTAATTCCACTCTCCCTACCTCATGCCAGTTGTGAAACTATGAGCATATCTGAACTGGTCAGGTTTAGAGGCCACCATGCCTAAGTCCTGTTTGATCTTCAAACCCACTTGGTTCTTGAAGTGATTTCTCTACCTTTGCTGTGATTAGAAAATAGTAATGCTGAGGGTTGCCTGGGAGTGCAGCTATCTTGGAGGTGACTTAACAAGGTTTTGACAGTGCCAGAGATCTTGCAAGTGGCTAACAGGAAAGTAGAATCCTGAGATGGACTCTGCAACTGCCAGTCCTCCTCTTTGGGAATGACATTAATCAACTGCATTCATGTGTCAACTGCTCAGGAAGCTGCAGCCATGTTTGCATTCAGAGCTTCATTGTGTTCTGAGTTAACTTTTTGTTTGCCCACTCTGGTGACATCTAACAACCAAAGTTGAGAAGACAGAAGTCAGTCATTTTAAAAACTTATTAAACTCTCTTTGTAGATCCAGGCAGAGGACCAACAGTCAAAAGTCTACTGTGGCGTATGTTACCCTGGTGTAGTCACCTAATCTGGGTGGGTTTGGGAGGTTGCCTTACTTTCTTCCTTTCTGCACTTCTTTCCCTCTTCTTTTTTATTTAATTTATTTTTTGGTATATTTTACACAGTAATTTTATTAGATGCAGATATCTGGATTTTTTAATATCAGGATCATCAAATATTCCACCCCTCCCACTCCCCACCAACCCTGAGGTATTCCTTAGATACCGTCGGAACAGCCTGTGCTCAGAGCTCGGATCATGGGCTCCCCAGAGATCTGCCCATGCATTTGTGTCACTGAGTATTGCTAAATAAGATGAAGTGTTCAGATTATGGGAATTTGTATTAGGTTACCCATTCTGAGACATCATGTGAGGTAGCGTGACAGCTAATGTTCCCTGGCACATTTTCCTAGCTCGGACTTTCTGCAACCTCTGTGATTTTTAAAGAAATGGCTGAGTGGTTTTGTTCCAGTTGGGTGGCAGGGAATGAGGATACGTTAGGAGACACCCCTCTTATCTTCTTTTCAAATGGTGCCAAAGATCAGGTACAGAGAAAAAGTCAGCCTGGCTGGTTGTCCTTGCTATTGACCTGGCACATGAGTCAACCCATGCAGGAATGACCTTCTTGGGGACAGAATTGCTAAGAGGACTCGGCAAATAGGAACTCCCTTTTAGCTAGGGGGCTACTCAGTCTCAGGGAGAACCCATGATTTTCACTTTCCTCCTGCCTTGAGCACCCGGGGTGGGAGAGTTGAGCAGAGAAACCCTGCAGCCATCTGCAGCCTGACCCCACAGGAATCCTGACTGGCTTCAAGGAGGGGAAGTGGGGAGACCTGGTCAGATCTATTTGTGCATCCTGATCTAATCATCATGGCTCTGGGCCACTTGACTTATGGTCCCTGGTCTCTGTTGATCTGCAGACAGTGTAAGTTTATCAGGCTGAGCATGACTTCATTACCGAATATTTCTTGACCAGCCAAGGAAATGTCATACTGAGGACAAGAGGGCTTCTCAGGTAATGAAAATAAAACCCCTCTCTAAACACAAATTATTTTTTACATCTGAAGAGGAGCACACGAATCCCAGTTAACAGCTGGTTTCATTGACTAGTCAAAGGACTTGGATGGAGTTTAAGAGCCCTGAACCAGTGGTTGGGAGAAATGGCTCTGCTGTCTTTCAGCCCATGTTCTAGCATGGCTGGGCTATGGCTTGGTTAACTGTAGGAGAATGGTAAGAGCCAGGACCCTTCACTGCATGTTCCCAAAGGACTGGGGCAGGTTTTAAGGGCCAGACATCAAGCAAAGCTGTGGCAGTAAGTGACAGCCCCATCGTGGTGTGACCACTGGTTACTACAAGCAGCTGGAGCCAGAAGGGCACCTCCTGTCTTACTAGGGATAGGACATTCAAGTGGTAAACAAGCAGGAGAGGTTCCCAAGCTCTATCAAGCAGTAGGGCCTTGGGAATTCTAGTGGGGACAGCTGGGCTCTGCTGGAATTCAGGACAGGGCTCCGATTTCCAGCAGGGAGATAGGAAAAACCAGGCAGAGCCCAGCCCCTGATGGGAGTACCAGGAGTTTCCCAAGGGGGAGCTATTACAGAGCCTGGGCTCAGAGTCTCCTCTTAGCCAGCTGATTATCTGAGCTGAGGCACCAGATCAGGGTTAAGTTATCCACCCGATTGACTTGAGCCAGGAGCTCCTTTAGTCTCTCATTTCTCCACCGAGGGAGACCCTACTGGGCTGAACCTGAGGGTGGAGATCAAGTATGTGGTGTGTGGGTAGAGAAAGGGAAGGAGTGGGCCAAGAAAGGGACTGCAAAATCTGGGACTTCTCTAAAACCTAGTAATTCTTGATCTTAAGTTTCTGTTGTGAGTTCAACATTAGATATGTCAAAGCAGTTTCAGAAAGAAAATCCATGTGAAACTGTTAGGTAAATTAAGAATGAAAGTACTGAAATTTCAGGAGACAGAGAGGCTGAGGCATCTTTCACTATAGAGCTTTCGCCTTTTTCATGTTCTGCAAAAACCTTCCTCCCTGACTGCATCCAATCTCCCACTAGTTCACTTAGGGAAATCCTACAAGAACTCACGTCAATTGCCTTTTTCCAGAGAAGCCTTTCCTGAGTCCCTGACCAGGTGACAACCTCCTTCAAAGCTTCTCAGAACACTCAACAATGTTGAATTTCACATATTCTTGCCTGAGTAATAATTGTCATTAGTCTGTCCTACTGGCAGGTGCACTTCATAAGGATGACTGGCAACTCTGTCCTGCTTGCTGCTAGGTCCTTAGAACCTAGTCCAGTGCCTGGTATATTTTAGGTGTTGAATGAGTGAATATTTAAAGAGACAGAATTTTTTTTTTGTTTGTTTTGGTACTGGGGATCGAACCCAGGGTCTTGTGCTTGCAAGGCAAGCATTCTATCAGCTGAGCTATCTCCCCAGCCCAGAATTTTTTTTTTAAGTAGGAGAAATCAGAAGATGACTGTCAGTATTTGGTATCGTAGAACTCTTATGAAAATAGGTAATTGTAGAAACACACTTCAAAGATTGCCAGGGAATTTAGGAAGAACTGAATGAAAGGCAAAACAAATCCCAGGAATACAGACTACATATACATATACAGTCTGTATATCTTTGGATTAGATTTGACATTAAAATAAGCAAAAACAAATATAAGTAGGTTCTTAAAGGAAATTCAAATTCATGTACAGGGCAAAGAGACAGGACTATAAACCAATCCAATTTCCCCCTCTTCCCACCCGCTATATGTTGCATCCTGTCCCCACAACAGACGAATGGATGAACAAAATGTGATCCACATATACAATGGGATATTATTCAGCCTTAGAAAGGACTGAAAATCTGATACATGCTACAACATAGATGAGCCTTGGAAAAATTATGCCAAGTGAAAATTACAGATGCAAAAGGACAAATGTATGAGTCTACTTACCTGAGGTTCCCAGAGTAGTCAAATTCCTAGAGACAGGAAGTAGAAAGGGGTGACCAAGGGTGAAGGAGGGGAATGGAAGCTACTGCTTAATGGGAACAGCATTTCCTTTTGGGATGAGGAAAGTTCTGGAGATGGATATTGGTGAGGGTAGCATGACAACATAAATGCACTTAATGCCTCTGAGCTGTGTACCTCAAAAGAGTAAATTTTCATGTTAAACATAAAAAAAAATGAAATGAAAATTAACAATGCAGGGCAGGCAAAGCCCATCAGTGGCAAGACCAGCAAGTCCCCAAACTTCCCTGAAAGTTCTTCTCGCTTGAGGATAGTAACTCTGGCCCCATGACCTACTGGGCTATCCTGTGAGGTCACGTGGTAAGCTTTAAACATTCTATGCAAATGAAAGGCATTACTGCCTGAGGGAGTGGAAAAGCCCTTTGTCAATCCCTGTGGCCTGGGGGATTGGTGGAGACCACCACTTTCTTAGGTTAGTATCCTGGAGGTGGCTATCCAAGCAGATGGAAAGGGTTAGAATAAAAATAAGAGCAACAAAGTCTGAACTGTCCTGAATTGCTCTCCCGAGCTGCTGCTACTCCATTAAGGTTTTACAGCCCTCGGTGGGGGGCTCAGACATACTCAGGACTTCGGTGGAGCAGCTGGCGTTTCTAGCTGAGTGTCTCTGAATGGCTTGCCAACAATGGAGCTATAAATTAAAATCCATAAAAGCCAAGAAGGGGAGCTTGTTGGATACATAAGACCGATGTCTGGTATAGGGTTTGGGCAAATAAAATAATGATGCGTGCCTGGCAAAGTTCCAACGTTTCAGCTTTAGAAACCAAGGGTCTATTTCTATGCTGATTATTTGCTAACATTTAAGACGCAAGATGGAGGGTTAAGACAGATTTTATTACAGGATTGCTCTGCTTCTGTCTCCTGGCCTAGATTACAACCTTCAAAGAGGGTCCATTACTGAGGTACGGTTTGCTTAGGCTCTGAGGATATTGGAAGCTTATAGCTTTATGACTTTTGAGTAGAGTTTTCCGGTCACTTCCTAGTGATGGCAGGTGACTTTTTCACTCTTGGTTTTAGGCAGGGAGGTCATTTCCACCACCTGCTAAGCAAGAGATTGGGGCTCTAACTCTAGAAATTCACTCCCAGCCACATTTCTCCTTCCTCCATGGCTCCGAGCCCGAGGGCTTCCGTGCCTCTCACTGCTGCATCCTTAAAGGTTTTATTCTAAGATTTTATTTCTTCCTTTTGAATTTGATGGTATTATGTAACTTTTGCAAACCACATTTCTATCTGCACCCACTCAGGTGTCCTCTCCTTCCAGGGACCTTGATTTCTCATTTTTTGTCTAGATATGGATTGACTTCAGCTATTCTGTACTTTTAATTTTTATTGTGGTAAAATAAACATCCAGTAGTATTAGCCACTTTAATCTTTGTTAAATGTAGAGTTTAGTGACATTAAGTATAACCATACATATACACAAATTTTTAAACTAGCGTTTCTACCCATTCTATATGTTGGGAATGGAAGGGGTATTTTTCTATACTTGTTCCATTTTCCATCTCAGCTGGGAATAGAGCTAGGAACTGGTATAAGTTCTGATGATTTTAATGTTCAGCCATTCTGGGAGCCAGGAAGCCATGATGGCACTACCTTCATGGAGGTAGGTGTGTCCTCCATGGGCTGGTGATTCCTGATCCCATGGTGGCCAGCTTGTGACCATTTGGAGACTCACTGCTGCCTTTCAGGAGAAGAGGGCAGTCCCCATTCTTTACCATAGGACTAGTCTTTTGAAGGCATTGAGATTACTGAATTATGTTGATTTAAAGTGACTCATTTCCCTGTATTCAGTAAAAAACAAACCAGGGTTAGGTTGAGGATTACAGGGAAGAGACACGGTAGAGGAAAAAATAAATGAGGTAGAAAGAGGAGCAGAGAGAGAGAAGAATAACAAAGACTAAGGAAAAGGAGGCTCAGCAGAAGATGGGATGGTACAATATGGAGAGAAGAACAAGAGAGGAAAGGAGAGGGGAAGGGAGAAGTTGGGAGCAGGCCACTCCCTTCTGCCCCTGTAGGGGTTCAGCTGTCAACTGTTTGCAGTAAGCCTCCATCCTGGTGACATCTGGCTGTGGCAGCTGTGGGGGAAGGCCCTTTCCAGGTCCCTCCCTTCACTCGAAGACTCTTTCTAAGTCAGGCTAAGACGCTGGAGCCTGCCACCATGTGGACCGAGGGAAGCTTATTTTCAGGGAACACATCACCCAGGAAAGCACGCTGTTGTTATTTTTTCACAATTTCTGGATAGTGACTTTAGGGCAAGCCGGCTACAGCCATTTTTACTTTTGTTTTTGAGTGGGAAGCCCAGTTCCAACACTTCTGCAGTGGTGTGGGGGCTGGCTGGTGAAAATTTCAACCAAACCAATTTCCATATAGCAGGGAACAGCAGTGGCATTCCAACATGCCAGTGTTTGTAAGGAAAGGGTTTTGACAGAGCTCTTGAATGTTCTTGAAGATGCGAAGAAGCGATCTATCTGACTGACCTCCTGCATTCAAACAATCTGCCCTACCAGTTTTGCTCCAGCATATAGAATTAATGTGGGGCCTTTGAATTTCAAGATTGATGGATTCCAATTAGTTCTCTCTTTAAACAACAAGTTTTGGAGTGCGTGGTGCTATATAGAAACTTCTAGAATCCCATTCTATTTATAAATTGCTTTTATAACATAGGATTCAAAGACAGAGAGACACTTTAGAAAAGGCTGTAATGAAAAGAGCGCTTTTCAGTTCGAGCTCTGAAACCCAATTGTTCGTGACCTTGAATAAACCACTTCACTTCTTTGTGTTGGACTTTCCTCCTCTTATAAAAGAAAAATGCTTGAATTGACTGTGAAGTGACTTCAGTTCTCACATTCCTTTATGTTTCCCAGTGAGAATCCGAGGCTCTGCGTGGTTAAGTTCCTGGCCAGGTCTGCACCTGCTGGCGTCAGGCTCACCAGACCCAGTCTCCCTACTCTTCCCACAGTTCTTGCCCACCTAATCTGGGGTGCAGTGCTGTTCAGCTCCCACGGGCCCAGAGGGTCAGTGCTGATCCATGCGGACTCTGGAGAGTTAGCTGAGATGGGGGCCCTTGCTTGGTGGCAAATGAACCTAATTTTCAGAACTCACCACGTTTTTTCTGGTGTATTTCTGCTGAGGGGCTAATGTCTCTGTCACAGAGTATAATCTCTCTTGGCTCAGAGGGAATGAGGGTGAAAGTTTTCTAATCTGAATAGCAATACTTTTCAAATCAATAAGATGACTCACTCAGCCTGCATCTCCAGGCTGTTCAGCTTCTCTCTTTGGCTTAGACTTCTAAATGCTGGTGACATATCAGAATAGTGGACCCATCACATCAGTCTTTGAACTCACTGAGGACCAGGCTCCACTGGACTCCTCCTCCTCCTCCTCCTATGTTTTCCACATCCATTGTCACAGTTTCTAGCACTAGCATTGACCCGGAAACCCAAGCCAGACACATCTAGGTCATCTTTTATCACCTTTCCTGGCCACTCCCATTGAGTGGCCCCTATGTTAATTTCCTAGGGCTGGTGCAACCAAGTCCCACAAATGGAGAGGATTAGAATGGTTGACACTTATTTTCATAGTTCTGGGGACTGGAAGATCAAGATGCCTCTGGAGACCTGGGTCAGAGTCAGCCCCTGCCTTTCCCTTAACTTTTGGTAATTGTGCTAATTCTCGGTAGCCTTTGGTTTTTAGGTGCATGACTCCAATCTGTCATATGTGATATTTTCCCTGTGTCTGTGTTATTTCTTCTTTTCATAAACACAGCAGTTGTATTGGATTTAGCACCCACCCTAATTGTGTATCTGTAAAGACATGATTTCCAAATAAAGTCACGTTCACAGGTACCAGGGATCAGAACATCACCATACTTTTTTAAGGGACACAGCTTGATTCATGACAGCCCAGATCCCATTCATTCTACCTATTAGCTCCCTCTCAAGTCTATCTCCTCTGCTCCACCCTGTCATCTTTTTTCAAATCCTTGTCTAGATTCATTCAGTCTCCTGGTTTGCTCCTTCTGCCTCTGTACTGATGGTGGGGAAATGATCTCCCGATAGCCTTAGGAGATCATGCAATTTTAAAACGGTTTCATGCTGGAATTGAAGTGATTGGCTGGAAAGGCATTGGTTTTAAAAATTTTGATAGATACTGCCAGTTGTCCTCCAAAGAACTATTTAAATCTGTAGTCCTACATACGATGTACAAGAATGTACTTGTGCATAGTTTTGCCAGTAAGAGATTTTACCCATCTTTTAAATTTTTGCCAACCCATCAAATCCTGATGTTTACTGTTGCATTTGTATTTTCCTCATCACCAGGGACTCAAGACCACGCACCAGTTCCATGCTAAATGGCGATGGCAGTGATGGTGTGCAGTGCTGCCTGTTCTGCTGCTGCCTCTCCTTCTGCAAGCAATTTCTGTGCCTTCAGTCTCCAGATGAGCTGCAGGAGCCTATCCCTCAGTTCCAGTGGGAAGACACCCACTGCAGAATCTTTTACAAGTACCACCATGGATTAGGCATGCAGCTCCATGTGGAGGCCAGCCTCTCTTCTGTACTGACGCCTCTTCTCTATGATTGTGCTCTGGGGATTCTCCTTGGTTAGACTGGGCTGGGGGACAAGAAGTAGGATCCTCAGTCCTGCCAAAGTGCTGTCCCCTGGGCCTGCATCTCACTACCTGTATGACTCCTTTTCACCTTCATGGGTCTGACCCTCCATTTCTAGAACTAGGTGGGTGGTGGGGAGAGGTAGAAGGGCCAGCTTGACAACTTTTTATGAGGCCAAAGCGTTTGTTTCTGGGCTGCTCCTTGGCACTACGTTTAGAACATGTGACTTTGTTGACACCATTGGCTTTAGTTTGGGGGCTATAGCCATGATTTCAAGACAAAAGGAGATTGAGGCAGCATTGGTGCAGACATGGAACAGATGTCTGTGGGGCTCTGCACATGCCCTGACTGAGGTGTACAGCCTCTGTGACTTCCTTTCCCTGGTAATGTTTAGGAGTGGGGCACTTTTGCTGTGGATTTTATGTAGTTTTATATTGCTTAAGTTTTTAAAACAAACATTCACTACTTTTGTGTATACAAAAACTTCAAATACTGATAATTGACCTTTGGGAATCCTCTTTACTAGATTGCAGAAAGCAAAAATATCAAAGCATTGTGTTTTTAAGAGGAAGGGCTAAATTATAAATTGTTATTGGACAGTATTGCTCTCTGTACACCTTTAGAACAGAGGTGATGATATGATTTTTCTTTTTGAAGTCTCACAGTACCTTGTACAGTTATTCTTGAAAAGCAAGTACCAAAGGGAGAAAGGGAAGGAAGGAAGGAAGGAAGGAAGGAAGGAAGGAAGGAAGGAAGGAAGGAAGGAAGGAAGGAAGGAAGGAAGGAGGGAGGGAGGGGAGGAAAGGAAGGAAGGAAGGAAGGAAGGAAAGAGGAAAGAGAGTGGGAGCTGGAAGGAAAGTAGCCGGGCTGCCTGAATCCACTAATCATGTCACTGGGAATCCTGAGGACTGTGAAAGGCCAGCTGGGCTGTCATCTTCTCTTTATCCAAAAGCGATCATTTTATTTAAATTTATCTTTCATCGAAGATTTCATTGCAGTCTTGTTCTTCCTTGCTCATCTGATCGCTGCCTCCAAGACCTCTGAGCTGTCTTTCTCTAAGGAGATGACTCAGAGAATTCTATAAGTCTTTCAATCAAATTTTGAGTCCAAGGGCTATCTGTATCCATCTGATTTGATTGGTTTCTAGCGTTGGTGAAATGCCTGAAAGTGGTTTGAGAGTGACTCCTACTATGTGAATTCTGACCTGACATGCGAGCTTGTTTTGGGGGCTGATTCTCGATTTTTAGACTTGAATTTGAGCCTGGGATTTAGGAAAGCTGAAGGTGAGCCAGTGCTTGCTTCTCAGAGAATTTACCTGGATTGTGCATTAAAAAGCCAGTGCTGATGTGAGCAGAATGACATTACAATGTAAAAAGTCGGTAGAAAAATCATCCCAACCTCATGAAGTATACATGTAAACAATGAGCACATTTTTTACCTGTCAAATTGACAAGAATTTAAAAATAAAAAGGAAATGGTCAATTACTAAGAGATCACTCATATATTGCCACTAGGGGTTAATCAGAACAAAATTCTTGGAGTATAATTTTTCGATCTGTTTATGAATGTGCATGAATTTAAACTAGCAAGGAGGATGCTTTTAAAAGTTTAGTTCAGAAGATCTGCTAAATATGCACAATGATTCAGTTCCATGCTGCTTCCTACCATCTTATTTAAGAGTAATGGAAACCTGGATATTAACCGTATATCCAACAAAGGGAATATGATTGAAAAATTGTGGTACATCCATAAATAAAATACTCCTTAGCCATTCAGATGGACATGGTAGGTCATTCCCATTCCAAATATGTGTCAGAGATCCCCAGGGGGGGTCTCGTGTGGATCTTGAGGGGGCTCCAAGCCTCTTGTGCTGCCCCTCTGCAGCCAGCACAGCAGCATGGAGTGGACACCATGTGGGTGGGCACCGCCAGAAGAAAATACTTCAGAACAAGTAGAGGTGCCGACGGTGAAGTGCAGAGAAAGGGCGACAAGCACTATGAACAGGCTAAATTTATGCTGTGTGTGTGTGTGTGTGTGTGTGTGTGTGTGTGTGTGGTATGTATGTGTATTGTGTGTGTGTGTGGTGTGTGGTGTATGGGGTGTGTTTTTGTGTGTGAGGTGTATGTGTGCTGTGTCTGTGTGTGTGTTGTGTGTGTATTGTGTATGGGTGTGGTATGTGTGTGGTATGTGGTGTATGTGGTATGTTGTATGTGTGTGTGGGATGTGTGTGCTGTGTCCGTGTGTGTGTTGTGTGTTGTGTGTGTGTGGTGTGTGGTATATGAGGTATGTTGTATATGTGTGGGGTGTGTGTGTGCTGTGTGTGGTGGTTTTGTTCTTTCTTCCTCAGTTTTCCCTTCCTGAAGCATTTTTATCTCCCCTATGAGGCAGCGCAGCACATTCAGAGCATAAGAGTAGGAAGCCCAAGATGGAATTCAAAATGGAAAAAGGAGAGAGAGAGAGAGAGAGAGAGAGAGAGAGAGAGAGAGAGAGAGAGAGAAAGAGAGAGAACAGACAGACTTTAAAGCATGATAATAAATAACAAGAAAGTTGGGCTAAGGAGTATGAAGTCTGACAGACTTAAAGACCCCTTTTTATTGTCTTTTTTGTTTTTCTAGATATTTCCTTCAATTGAAATCAGTCATAACTAGGACTGGGGATAGCTCTGTGCTAGTGTTTGCTTAGCATGCACTAGGCCCTGGGTTTGACACACACGCACACACATGTATACAAATAGGTCAGAAATATGTGTCCCTCATTCCCTCAGGTCCTGAAGCATGAACTCGCCAGTCTGACCCATGAACCAGTTGGCATGCTACCAGGAAGCCTGTGGCTGGGGAGGAGGTACGAGCCCAGAGTACCTCATATGCCCACTAATGCCAATGCTGGTGAAGGAAATTTTAATCTAGGTATAAGAGAGCCTCCATGAAAGATTATTCTGGGTGCTTTGCTCCTCAAATACCTTTGTGTTCTCATATCAAAATGTTCCTGCCTGTGAAAAGTGCCCACGTCTACTTGGAACTTCCCGCAGACTGGTGGTGTTCCTGAAGAATGCTGGAAAACTCCCAGAGACCAAAAATGACTTAAAAACCATTATCAAAGCATATTTGCACATCACATAATTCACCCTTTTCAAGCGATTCTTTTTTTATTAAAGTTATTAAGTTGTGCAAGCATCACCATAAATCTGTCTTTGGCCCTTTTCATTACCTAAAATGACCCCTCAAGCACATTTACGGCTAATCTTCATTGTCCTCTGCCTCTGGCAACCTCTAATCTGCTTTCTGTCTTTATAGCTTCACCTTTCTTGGATATTTTATATGAATAGAATCACAGAGAATCTCACATGTGGTCTCTATGGTCTGCCTTTTTTCACTGAGTATAATTCCAGATCACAGCATATAGCTGTAGCTTGTTCATTTTATTCTTGCAGATTCACATTCAGTTGCATGGAAGTGCAAGTAGATTGACTCCTAAGTACTCTTTACTTGCATAATTTTTGTTATGGTTTGGATAAATGCACATTCAAAGGTCCATGTGTTAAAGGTTTGGTCTTTAGCCTGTGGCACTATAAGGAGGTATTGGAGTCTTTACAAAGAGGTCTACGGGGTGATCTTTGGCTCATTGGGGCACACCCTCATGGGGGATAGTGGGAACATTGATCTCTTCCCTTCCCCTCTCTCTTTTGCTTCTCGACCAGGAGGTGAGTAGCTTTGCCCTGCCACATTTTCCCTCCATGATGTGCTACTAAGTCAAAGGCCTAAAAGCAACAGGACCAACTGATAATGAACTGGAACCTCTGAAGCCATGAGTCAAATCTTTTCTTTCCATAAATTGATTGCCTCACATATTTGTTATAGTGATGGAAAACTGACTAGTGTAATTTCCATAAAGTATACGTACAAGAGGAAATTTAAGGAGTATCACAAAAATATATCTACTGTTCTAATGGGAACAGAACATTCATTTTATTTTATAGTGTCTAACATATCAATACCTTGAGCTTTCTCTTTAAAAATATTCATTGATTTCATTCCAATTGCTGTTATAGGTTTTGGTAATGTGATTATGGATAATACATGATTATTGCTCTAAATAGTCTCAAATTCTTATGAGGTGATAGTCACAGAACATAAAGCGAAGAACTAAAATTCTGGGTATTAGTGGACTATCAAAGTAGACAAACCTAAAATTCTCAATTGGAATACTTGTACACATTTTAGGACTTTCTTAAATTTCTGTTCTAGGCTCATGACAAATATCAAGTCACCCCATTCAATGGGAAAACAAATCATTCTTAGGGTCTGCTATGAAATTGTGAGACTTCATAGCAGACTTTGATGACCTTGAATGAAGTCATATAAATTTTACTTATGCAATTATAGCTGGTAGAAGGAATGTTGGATGGTCACTTCCCTTTGTTGGCCCTTTATCCCAAGTCTCCCTCCCTGCTAACAGCACCCATGATTGTTTGGGTAATAGCAGAAGAATGACTCATGATTTTTCTGAGCTCTGTTCTAATACAGGCAAATTACTTGATGCATCAAAAAGTCAGCAATTGGTCTAGGGATGATTGTGTGGTCCAGTTTCAGTCAATAAAATACAAGGGCCACTGCTGAACAATGCTCTGGGAAAGTTTTTGCTTTCCTGATGTGAGCAGCACAGACCCAAATGGCATGGAGTTTGCCCTGTTTCCCTTTCCCTTGTTCTTGCTGGAGACATGCCTGTGGTGGTACAGGTGTGACAGGCATCTTGAGACCAAGAGACAAAAAGCAACGAGCTTGAAAGCAGCTTATTAAAGATGAGGTGTCTGAGAAGATGGCAGGAGACTTGGTGCTCGATGGCATCACTGAGTGGCACTGTGAATCCAGGCCCACCTTCTTTTATATGTCTCAATATGTGAAAAAAATTTATTTATTTAGAATTTTGTGCTCAGACTTTTCTGATACTTGCTGCCCAAAGCATTCCTAGCTGATGTAGTATGCTTATCAAATTCTTGGTTGTTTGTAAACTGAGATGAAGGAAAATACATTTCCTCAAAGAATGGAAAACTTTGAAACACAATCATTGATTTATTCATCCATCAAATGTTTATTAAATACACACCAGATAGCTGGTTCCGTGCAGGTCTGGGTTGAAATGGTATCAAAAAGAGAAAATCTATAGGGAGTAACCTAAAAAATAGGTCCCTTAATAGCACAGTCAAGCCTATGAAGTGCAGGAGTATAATGATCTTGTTTACTAGAGTTGTTGAATAAAGAGGGCTTGTATTAAGAAGTCCAGCGTGGACCCAAACTGAGTACAACCTCAGGCTCTATGAACCAAAACATGGAGATGTTATCCTGTTTAATGCTTTGAGTTTTAGAGTGCTTCTAGAGCTCAGGATTGGCCCCCTCACTTTTAAAAGGCCATTGGAAAAAGAGATAATCTAGAATGATTGCAGTGATCTAATGTTAGGGGGCAAATGAGTATTGGGAAAGGTAGGAAGAGATCTGACACCTGCCTCTGAGTGTTTGCATATCTCTGGATGGTCCACTTGACCTCACATCAATGGACTCCACACTGAAGCTGGCAGGCTGTTTATAAAGATGTTGCACAAATTTTTACTGCCCTGAGAAGGAAATGATTTTTAAGTTCCTTTCTGCCTAAACCTCTATAATGACAGGAAATTAAATAATAACCAATCAGTGAATTAATTTATTGCACATTATTTACAATGTATAATGCCTAACCAATCTTTTCCCAATTCTAATTCTTCTAGAAATACCTTGGATCTTTAACATGTTGTCACTGCTTTCTCTCAGGCTTTGGATCAGAGTCCTTTTCTTTTCTGGCTCTTTCTTTTCTTTCCCTCCTTATGTGGGCACTCCTTTAGTTTAATATTCAGAATTATTTTTAGTTAGCATGTATTGATTGATACAAACGTATATCAGAGTCAGCTTTCTTTTTTGCTTTTATAAACAATTTGCGACCTCGGATTCCTCCTTTTAATCTGTTGTCTACAATTCATCCTTCACATCTTATGATCATTTCATCCTGTTTGAGATTGCCAGGTGAGTATTCTTAAGACTCAGTTCTTATCATTTCATTTTCCTTCCCAGAAATCCTCAATGCTTTTTGATTACTTACAGGAATCATCTCAAACTCCTTATCCTTGCATTTACAAAACCATCCAATCCTATCTCAATTTCCCTTTCCTGCCTTATCTCAAACTATTCTCTTAAAAAGACCCACTCAGGTTAAAGTGATCTTCCTGGTGTTTTCCTAAGCACATTTCATCTCTTATCAAGAGCCTTTAGCATTTTTTCTGTCTCCACTTCCCCCCATCATTCCTGAATATCATAAAAATCCTTGTCATTTTGCCTGATGCAGTTCTGTAAAACCCTCTCTGGCCCCCCCAGCCTGAAATACAAATTCTCAAAATAGTTAATGTCCATATGCTCACAGTCATACTTTATTTGCTGACTGGAATGATCACTGGCTTTTGATAGTTGCTATATTCTTTGTATATTTTCCTGTTGAGTCTCTGAAGCAAGAGGCCAGGAGCATGTCTTACATTCTCCACCAAACCTTCAGTATGTAAAGCACCCTGTTTAGTAGCATTCAAGAAGTGCATGATTTCTCCCTGCGACTGAATTCTAGAGCTGGAAGGAGACTAAGAGGTCCGGTGGATTGACAAAGAGGTTGATTGATTAATAGCATCTGAACAAAAGGACACCAGACCCGTGAGCCTAGCTATGTAATCTAAATGACTTTTGGACTAAGTGCTTTTATTAGTACATACCATTGAGACTGATTCATGAAGATGTTTAGCAGGAATGAAGTATGGTGTAGAAGTCAATCTAAAATATGGCTAAAATTAACCTGTGGGAAAATCTTTCCACTGTTTCGTGGACCTGTCAAAGTGTAAAAGCTCAGCTTCTGATGAAGACTAATGCTCCTGATTCCATTCTCAGACCTCAGACTGGCCATGATCACTTACCACGAGTAGCATCAACTCATCCCAGCAGGTGGCGCTGCTTCTCTGCAGAATTATTCTGGAAGGTCACCAACCTTTCTGGCTTTGCTCCTGCAAAGGCTTGACCCAGAAAACAACTTCCATCTTTTATGCCAAGGGAAATAGGACATTTGTTACATATTCCTTGATAGACAAGCATTTCAAAAAGCCAATTTTTCTTCTACTTTTATTTTAACCTTTCTGACCTTGGGAGACTGTTCTTTCTAGTACTCCTGAGCTCTTCCTCACACCAAGGGTGTCTTTCAGATGTTATCATCTGAGAGGTCCTGGTTAGGCATCTATCTATTCCTGCCTCACCCACTTTTTGTAGGTGAGACTCTGACAGACTGGATCCCTTGTCAAGGTCATTCATAAAGTCAAAGGCAGAGCTGGGTCTAACTCCAGTTGCCTTCCCTGTCCCATCCTGTCTTGGCCTTGACCTTGCCACTTAGAATCAGGTCTGGGTGCTGCTAACTGTGATGTGACAAAAGCCAACATTGGTCTCAATCTGAGAAAAGATCAGGAGAAGTCCTCAGATAGGAGAGCATTGTGGCCACCATTTATGTGTGTAGAATGGAGATTTTGTAGAACTATTTTTGTCTCATTCTCTTTTGCAGCATCTGATCCATATAAGACCTCCAACAAGTATTTATTGAATGAATGAATGAAAGATGGAATGAAATAAAGAAAGGAAGGAACAAAGGAAAGGGAAGTTATGGGTTGAATTGTGTTCTGTCCCCACAACTCCAACTCCATTCATATGTTGAGATACAATTCCCCAGTGTTTCAGAATGTGCTAGGACCTGTAAAGAGATGATTAAATTAAAATGAGACTGTTAGGGTGTGCCCTAATCCAATCTGACTGGTGCCCTTACAAGAAGAGGAGATTAGGACACAGAGAGACATGGGGTATGTGTGCAGAATGTCCACTGTAAGAGAAAGTGGGAAAAGGATGGATGCACATGGAGGGGCCCCAGAAGAAACCAACCTGGCCAACACCTTGATCTGTGGCGTTCAGCCTCTCAAACTGTGAGAAAGTAAAAGTCTGCTATTTAAACTACTTAGTCTGCAGTATTTTGTTTTGGTAGCCTGAGCAAATTAATACTGGAGAGAAGAAAGAAAGGAAGGAGAAATAGAAGGGAAAGAAGAGATGAAAGAAAGAAAGGAAGGAAAGGAAGAACAACAAAGAAACAAGAGAGGGAAGAGAGAGAAAGTGGCCCTAGTGACTTTATCAAACTAATTATTGGCAACATCTGGCAGATCCTGAAATAATTCAAGGTGGTTTTGAGCAGTCCTAGAAATAAGATGTAGAACACTTTCTGGCCAATTGGATTGCTTTATTTGCTCTTATTTCATACTATTTTTGACTCAGGCAATAAATTACACAGTGAATTTGGTGGCTTGTGTATCTGGGTGAGGCTAAATCTTCACCTGCTACTTGTGTGGAACCCGGCAGCTGCCCGCAGACATGATACAGGAACCTGCGTTCCCTCCTCTGATATCATGGAAACCAGCCATTCAGGAGGCAGACGGGCAGGCAAGATTTTTGGGAACAAGTCCATATTCACAGTCAGAACGTTCCAGGAAATCGAACACAGGGGTTTATTAAATTCATGTCGAGAATGAGAATTACCGTTCCAAGTGGGAAAAGTGTGAAGAGGCCGTGGCCTGGGTAGGAAGCACAGCCTCTCCTGTTTCTGACTCAAGTGTGAATTATTCACGTTTCTTCCTTGTGATATAGTTGATCCTAGAGGCAAAGCCTAAATGCCTCGAGTTGCATTTCTCTGGTTTTCCTTCAGAATCGGTGCCTCCACAGAACAGTGCTGGTGTCACGGATCTCACTCAACCTAATCACCTACCAAAAGTCACCTGCTTTGTGTCCCATTCCCTCATGACCCCAGGAATTGACCAACTATATGGGTCTGAACTGAAGTGCTGAAATTCATCTTGGGGAACATATTTGATTTTTTAGACACAGGATTTCAAAAACATTATGCTTAAGTCAGGAGCTAAATCCTTTCCGCCAGTGGAGATTTCTGGCATTTTCCACGTGGTAAGGAAAGTACATTTGAATCTCTTTTGTGCAGCATTTGGGTTGCCTGTCAGTCATCCCATCTAGGCAGCAGTGTCTTCTGGTCAATGAATTAAGAAGTCACATAAGAAAATCCTTCATTTAGCAAAAACAACTGGTGATCACTAGGTACCAGGCTTTATGTTATTAGGAGTTGAGGCCCAAGAACAGGTCTGTTCTGTGCCTTCAGGGACTGACAGGCTGCTGAGTGCTGGAAGGGCAGGAGCAGGTATGGAGAGACGGGGTGGATATCAGGGTTCTTAAAGAGGTGGGCCACTGGAAATGGCAGCTGCTCAGTGCTAACAGAGCGGCAGAGGAAAGACTCAAGGACAACTCCCAGACTTATTTTGGAAACCAAATGGGTAGGAAAAAATACAGCTGCAAGGGGAACCCCAGAGTGTTTGCTTGTATAAGAAAATGCGAGTGTGTTGGGGGATGGCTATGGTGTCTTTCCTATTTAAGGGACTAATGGTTTTGAGACTAAATAAAGGTAACCAAGAGACTTCATTAATTCCAATCACAATCTTGAACATAGTCGTCAAATTCCAATGACTAAAAGGGCCAGTCTTGGTTTTCTTTTCACTCTGTAAGAAGTCCAAGATGCATAGTTCCTACAAGAAAGCTCCATGATGAAGGCTAAGCAGATAAGGACCACAAGGACAGCTGAGCACACACACAACACAAACACAAGACAACATGAAATAGGAGAAGTCTTGGGGGAACCTTCCTCAGCCATCCTCATCACCGAACGTCAGCCAGTGAGCAGACCCTGTGATACTCACGTGCAATCCCCTCGCACCTTGCAGAGGCTGGGAAATGAGCCTCACTTCACTTACTGTGTTCTGTACAAACAAAACATTTTAGCAGGCCCTAGGACATTCCAGACTAGAGCGCTCTCAGGACAGACTGGAAGATGTCTGAGCTGTCTGTGAATGTGCTCAGAATGTTCCATCCGGCTCAGTTCAGCCTTCTCTGTGCTATCCATTTAAGAAGCAGATCTTTCTTAATAGATCTAATTAAAAAAAAAAAGTGAACAGGAAAACTGAGTTTTCCGTGATGACAAAGAAGCCAAACACCCAGGATTCTGCCCCCTTTTTAGCAAATAAGTCAACATATTGCTCAGAAGGAATTTATATTAACAGTGGATATTTATAGTGGAATCATATTCAGGAACAATCTCATGACTTTGAGATTTTCTTTTTTTTCTGTTTAAGGCAAAGGCCTTCACTGAAAAAAGTACCCTCCAGAAAAGAATTAAATAAAGTGATTCAACTGATAATTACATTGCAGGTACCAAGGCGAGTGTGTTCTATATGTAACTTTTTTTCTGAACCATAAAGCATATTTTGCTGGGATCCTGGGTGACCACCAGGCTGTCACATTTCAGGATATACTGCTACTCACCCCTAAGATAAAGGAAGACCCAGAAAAGAAATTCTAAATATCGTGATTGCTTTGTGTCATAGTCCTTTAGGGCTGCTACAACAAAATGCCTTAGATAAGGTAATTTATAAGTAATGGAAGTTGAAGATTCACAGTTTTGGAGTCTGGGAAGTACAAGATCAAGGTTACGGCAGCCTCAGAGTCTGAAGATGGCTGCTCTGTGCTCCCACGCTGGTGCCTTCCTGCTGGATGCTAACATGGTGGAGGGGAAGAAAAGCTCCCTTGAACCTCTTTTATAAAGACATGAATCCAATTGATGAGGGCTGCATGCTCATGACTTAGCCACATTCCAAAGGCCCCAACTCAATACTACTGTATTTGGTATTAGGTGTCAACATAGGAATTTTGTAGGGACATAAATATTCATTCTATAGCATTCTGTAAGGACACATTAATAGATTAAAAATAAACATAAAGACTATAATCCCAGCAGTCTGTGAGGCTGAGGCAGGAGGATCATGAGTTCAAAGCCAGGCTATCAACTTAGCAACACCCTAAGCAACTCAATGAGACCCTGTCTCTAAATAAAATATAAAAAAGGGCTGGGAATGTGTTTCAGTGTTTAAGTGCCCCTGAGTTCAATCCCCAGTACAAAGAAACCAAACCAAACCAAACCAAACAAAATAAAAACAACAACAAAAATCAATATAAAGATAACCAATAAATTAACAAAACTTCTGAATTATCATGCCAAGTGTCTTACTGCCATTACGTGATAGAGAGACCATTTTAGTGGAGTTATTTTATTTTTCTTTATGATGGTAGAGTTTTAATCAATTACCATATAGGCCTTTTCTTTCTTTCTTTTTATTTGTTTATTTATTTTGATTTATTGTACACAAATGGGGTACAACTTGTTTCTTTGGTTGTACATGAAGTAGAGTTGCACCATTTGTGTAATCATACATACACATAGGGTAATGATGTTTGTATCATTGTTATTTTTCCTTACCCCCACTCTCTCCCCACCCCTCTTTTTCCTCTATACAACCCATCCTTCCTCCATTCTTGCCTCCCCCCACCGATTATGTATCATCATCTACTTACCAGAGAGATCATTTGGCCTTTGGTTTTTTGGGGATTGGCTTATCTCACTTAGCATGATATTCTCCAACTGCATCCATTTACCTGCAAATGCCATAATTTTATTCTTTATGGTTGCAAAATATTCCACTGTGTATATATACCACAGTTTCTTTATCCATTCACCTATTGAAGGGCATTTAGGTTGGTTCCACAATCTAGCTATTGGGAATTGAGCAGTTATAAACATTGATGTGGCTGTATCTCTGTAATATGCTGATTTTAAGTCCTTTGGGTATAGGCCAAGGAGTGGAATTGCTGGGTCAAATGGTGGTTCCATTCCAAGTTTATTAGTGGTGTTATTGACCCTTCTGTCTGCTATGACATATTGCAGGCTTGGGCTATGGAGGACATGAACAGTGTCTTCAAAAGCCCAGTTCCTGTTAGAGCTGCACTTGAAGGCAGACCACTCCCCACACTGCTCCCCACGTGTGTAAGGCCCAGCGTGGAGCAAAAGTGCAGCTGACACAACTATGGTCTAAAGTTGAAAAGTTGCTAATCAAGCAAATTGTTAAGTGCAGTTTATTTTGTTCTGCTGCCATACCAGATATGTCATCATAATGACCTAGGAGGTCAACTTTGAATTTAGGAGTTGGGACTCCTTGGATTTTTACACCAGAATATGGCAGGTCTGTCTTCTTCTTTTCTTAGCTCATCCCCAGCATGATCCCACGTTGCATTTGATTACCAGCCTGTAATAGGTATACATGGCCAGCCCGGGAGGATGAGCCAGGGAGGAGATGCTGGATGGCAGAGAAATGAGCAGTTGTGAGGAACCTGGGCTTGCTCTCTAAGAGCAGAAGTGGTGTGGGCTTTGGCAAACCTTTATTTGGCCTCCTGGACTCTTCTTTTGAGAATGGGCACAGTAGAAGTGCTAGGCCCTTCTCACTGGGCAGAATAGTGCTGGCTTTGTGGTTAGGTATCTTGACAAATCATGACTCATCACTGAGATACATTTTCCTCAGGTTGAAACTCTAGGGAGTAGAAGAAATCATTGTTCTTAGTCCTGGCTGTGCATTATACTCAGAGATATAACACCTAGTTTATCATTGTTACTTTTTAGGATGGGATCCTGGGTTTCTGAAAGTGTCTTTATTTATCATCGAGTTTTTTCTTGCATTATTTTAAGTGACGAACTTGGGACTAATGAAGGTCTTACAGTTAGCTAATAACAAAGTAGGTTGAAATAGGTCAGAACTCTGGTCAACACTATTCCTGTACCAAATGGCCTCTTTATCTTTTGTCTTTGTAGACCATTTGAGGAGAAAAGGCTCATGCTATGGAGTGATTCTTGCCAGAGCAGAGAGAAGCTGTGTGTTGTGGTCTAGGCAGAGTCCAGTCATTAGCAAGAATCTCTGATTGTTTTTCTACATTTCATGCATGTCAGTTCACATACCTGTTTGTGTTGTCATGGTAATAGAGAGTTTGTTGGGCCAGTCTTTTAAGACTAGCAACAACCACAACATACTCCAAAGAAAAGGTTCCAGATATTTGTATCATGTATAATTTGGTTACACAGCACACAGAGCAGTCATAAAATGTACTGATACCAGACATTTCCAGATATGTTATCAGGTCTTAATGCTGAAGGGGACCTGAATGTGTCACCTCAAATTATGCTATCTTGTCGTAAGGATTATTTTGAGCTGAAGGCAATTGAGAAACAGCAAACAAAGCGGAGCTCCCTGTCCTCCCCTTTCTGCCTGAAAGCACAAAATGAGTCTTCCTTTATGAAGATGTCTAGGAAGAGGAGAGGACTTATCTCTGGAGATGGCACCAAATTGAGTCAGTGTAACAAATATTACCAAATAACCTATTGTCCATTAATTTCCTCCAGATATTTACCTACCCAGTTTAATGGCTCTGGGAGCCAGATCCCTTTTCCTTTGTCTTGTCACTTCTCCAAGCCTTATTGTTCTTTGTTAAAATGGTATATAACATCTAGGCCTCACCTCCTTTTGAAGCTTTCCCTTCTTTTCTGTGAGGCCCCTGTGTTAATCTGTCTTTTGTCAGTTTAATTCATAAGTCACAGTCACTGAACCTTTGAGGGTAAACAAAAGGCTCTTTTCTCTTCCCTACAATATCAGTGAACAATTCATCTTTTCTCAAATAAGCATTACCCAGAATAGAGCACGATTGGGATCTGAAGGGTCCAAGAACTTCTGTAGGAAAGAACCTCCGGCAGACTTCCAGCTACAGAAGTATCTACTGGAGAGCGTCTAAGTGATCTGCTCTGTGAGTGCATAGTATGTATGGTCTTTCTCTTTTATTTCTCCCAGAAAAATCTTGAGTGAAATCTACAGGGATCTCAAAAGCTTTGGGCTTAGGAGTGTGAATTGATGTTTCGGAGTGCACGTGAAGAGTTGCTGGAGTATGGCAGAAGTCTGGTTTGTGGGGACAGTTGACAAGTGGATTCCATGGACAATGCAGAGTGAAAAGTGGGGTGCATGCCAGGTGCTAGGAGAGAGACTCAGTGCAGGTTGGAGGAGGCCAAGATACCTTCCCAGAAGCCACGATCTTGAGAGGCAAACAGGATATACAGGTGTGCCCATTACCACTGCTGTGTAACACACAACTGAAAAGTGTAGTGCCTTAAAATGACCATTTCATTCTGTCACAATTTGGAGAGTCAGGAAATTGGGAAGGGTGTGGCTGGGAAGTTCTCACTTGGAGTGCTTGTGGTCAGATGGTGGCAGGGTGGTGCCGTGTATTAGCTTCTGAGGGCTGCCGTAACAAAGTCCAAAATGAGATTGTTTGAAAGAGCAGAAATGCATTTCCTTGCAGTTCTGCAGGCTCAATGTTTCCAAAATCAGTGTCAGCAGAACCATGTTCTTTCTGATGGCTCTAGCGGAGTCTCCTCCTTGTCTCTTCCTAGCCCCTGGTAGTTGCTGGCAATCCTTCACATTCCTCTGCTTCTAGATGCATCGTTGCAGTCTCTGTCACAGAGTCTTCTCTATGTGTCTCTGGGTCCAGATCTCTCTCTCTCCTTATAAGAACAACAATCGTTGGATTTGAGGCCCTTTCAATATAGCCTGACTTTATTACATTACTTAGGGGGCAGTACCAGGGATTGAACTCAGGGGCACTCGACAACTAAGCCACATCCCCAGCCTTATTTTTTGTATGTTATTCAGAGACAGAGTCTCACAGAGTTGCTTAGTGCCTTGCTTTTGCAGAGGCTGGCTTTGAACTTGCTATTCTCCTGCCTCCCAGGTCACTGGGATTACAGGTATGCGCCACTGTGCCCAGCGTTGATTATATTTACAAAGATTCTATTTCCAAATAAGGTCACCTTCATAGGTATCATGGGTTAGGTTTTGAATATTGAGTTTTGGGTTGAGAGATCACAATTCCAACCACAACATGATCTGGGTTGGATATTCAACTTGGTTCAAATGTTGGGCAGTTGAGACCTGTGGTCTAAAGCTCAGCTGGGGTTCTCAGGATGGTTGAGTGTACACAGTGGTTGCCCTGTGTGGCAGTGTCCACTCCCCTTCCCTCTTGAGAGCTAGGATCCTTTCTGATCTCACCTCATAAATCATGTAGCATTGTTTCTGCCAAACTCTCTTTGTTGAAGTTATCACAAAACTGCTAAGATTCCACGTGAAAGGACATGGGCCACAACTTGCAAGGAATTTGCAGAGGTGTTTTGCAATTGCCACATGAAGCAAAGGGTTTGTGAAAGTAACAGTGCTAGAGACACAAAACTGGAGGCCTAAGAAAAAGCCAAATAGCAGACTCATTGCAATTGTGGACAATGATTTTTCTAAAATGCTCAAAGGCATTTTATGCTTAAATGCTCAGAAGAAAACAATGTAAAACACCTGTGTCTTTCTTTCTCCTCTTTCCCCTTCCTTCCTCCCTTCCCCCTTCTTTCTTTCTACCTTCCTTTCCTCCTCCCTCCCTCGCTCTCTTTCTCTTTTCCCTTTTTCCCCCCCAGGACTTCCAAAGCCTATAGCAGAAGCATTAACATTTACATCTCATAATAGAGAATCAAGCTTAGGCATTACACACGTGTCCATCCGTGATCTAAAACTACTTATGATAAAAATATACACAGTATCTTATTCCATAAATTTATAAATTATTCTCCTTAAATATTTATTATAGTGCCAAACAAACACATGTATTTCAGATCAGGCAAACCTAGTCACTGACTAGTTATGTTGCTTCAGTTTAAATGATAAAGATACCTTAAAAAATCAGAGTAGTATAGACATCAAATATTAAATGTAATAACCTGAAGGTGCTGGCATTTTGGAGTGACTTTTAATTTTCTTCTTCTTTATAATCTTCTATATTTTCCAAAAATTACCTCAATAGTCTCTTAATAACTTTTGGAAGAGAAATTATTAAAATGGTCATGATTCCAATTTTGCTTCAAAATTAAAGGCAATGTGTTACTTTTCCATAATTCAAAAGTTATTGAAATTTAAGTGTGTCTTGAATAAATGCAGGGGAGTTATTTAAGTTCAATGGACTATGGAGGGTGGGCCGGGAGCTGGTTTAGCGTGCTCAGGGAAAGTCTTTTGAAAGAAATGACATTTTTACTGAGTCTTAAGGATAAATGTCAGTCAGTGAAAAGCAGATCCAGAGCATTTCAGAGAGAGAGAGAGCAGCAAACTTCAATGGCTTGGGGGTGGGAATGTGCTCAGCCTGCCTGAGGATGAGGCAATGGCTCCTGAGGCCGAGGCACAGGAATTGATGGGAACATGGGAGAGGGAGGTGAGAAGTAGAAGGTACCCATTGACCTAGATTCTCTATCACAGGGATGGCAAGTTTTTCCTGTGAAAGGCCAGAGATTGAATATTTGTGGGCCATATAGTTTCATGTCAATTTACCTTTGTGGTGAGAAGCATTCAGACAATATGTATGTTAGTGAACACAGTTATATATTAAGATACTTTATTTCTTTGTACTGTAATTTTAATTTCATGTAGTTTTCATGTATCATGAAAACTTCTTTTGAATTTTTTCAGTCATTAAAAAATGGGAAATTCATTCCTGTGCCACAGGCTATATACCAACCCAGGCACCAGGACAGGTTGTCCATGGTCTGTTGTTTGTGGATACCCTGCTCTAAAACCAGGATTGGAAGTCAAGATTTTTCCTGCTAGCAATAAGAATTTGTTGAGGGTTTTAAGGTAGCTTGGGGAGGGCATTAGTTATTTATAAAGTTACTCTGGAGATTATATGGAGAGAGAATGTGAGGGGTTGTGAATGACAGAGGCACTTTGGAGTTAGGAGCAGTGGTCCAAGGGAAGTTCGATGCTGTTCTAGATGAGGATTCTGGGGGGAATCTACTGAGCAGAAGCAGCAGCTGCCTCTGTGCGGAAGGGAGCTAAGAACTCAGGTCCCAGCATGCACCTGTGCTGGGTCCTGCTGTCATCTCTTTATATGAAGTCAGGTGTGAATCCAGTAAGCATCCCTATTTCCAACTTTAAAGAGGTCTGGAATTCTTGCCATTGTAGTCCTGTATCTCAGTGTTGCTATTGTCCCTAGAAAGCTACTGTTACCTGGGTGATTGATATCCTCACAGCTGAGAAAATCAAATCCTTTTTCATTTATAATTTGTCAGATAACACTTGAAAGCAGAAAGCATGAGCTAAAAGAAAGGAACTAAGGGATGACACATTTTGAGGGGATGAAGCAAGGGAAGATCAGAGCACAAATGAACTCCTTTGAGGAAATCACGTCATGGGTAGAAAGGGAGAAAAGACATAAGTGACTGTCATTGGTTGAATTGTGTTCTCATAAATTCATATGCTGAATTCTGAATCCCTAGTATCTCAGAAGGTGAATATATTTGGAGACAGGGTCTTTAAAGAGGTGATAAAGTTAAAATGAGACCATGAAGGTGGGTCCTAAACCAATGACTGATTCCCATGTAAGAATTGGAGATTAGAATACAGACAGGTACCATAAAGAGACAGGGAGAAATTAGCCTTCTACCAACGTACTAGTCCATTTTCTGTTACTATAACAAAATGCCTGAGACTGGTAAATTTATAAAGAAAAGATGATTATTAGTTTATTTAAGCTCACAGTTCTAGAGGTTTAAGGGCATGGTTTCTGCTTGGCTCCAGTGGTGGCTTCATGGCAGATAGAAGGTGGGAGAGTGCATTAGTAGGGGAGATAACACGGTGGGACAGGAACCAGAGAATAACTGGGGTCTCTCAAGGAGAGTATGTTAGCTCCTTCTGGATTTCAGTGATCTGATGACCTCTCAGTGGGCTCCACTTCTTAAAGGTCTTGTCACCTTTTAACATTGTCACAGTGGGGACCAAGCTTCCAGCCCATGAACTCTTGGGGGACACACTCAAACCAAATCCAAACCACGAACCAGCTAAGTAGGGAGGCTTTAGGAAAAACCAGTATCCTGGTCTTAGACTTCTGTCCTCCAGAACTGTGAGGAAGGGAATTTTTTTGTTTGTTTGTTTGTTTAAGCCATCCATTCTGTGGCATTATGGTGACTGTAGCCAAGTAACACACTAACCAAAGGCCTGAGTGGAGACAGTGCTTCTTCTGTGGAGATTCTCAGGGCCAGATTTGGTGGCTATGATAATTTTGCTGAGCATACTAGGACTGGGACATTGTGACAACTTTGTGACATTAAATGTTTTCTCTTTCTCTTTGTGCCTGTCAAGAGGAAGTAGAAGCGGACTACTTCTTTAGTGAGTGTGGAGTGACAGACTTAAGAAAGCATCTGAACACATATGAGCTAAGCGAGTCAGAATCACCTGGCTTAATTGTTCATTGGTCAGGCCCTGCAGAATTGTTGGAATGACACTGCTGCTCTGCGTTTACAGTATGTCTCAGCTTCATTTTGCCTGTTAAAGATGATTCCAGAGTATATTTACACCATTCTTCTATTTTTAAATCTATATGGCTTTTCTGTGTAAAATCTGAAAAATGCTTTGCTCTTTGAGTTCTGCTTGAAATGGGGGCCACAGCAGGCAAACCTCCTGGAATCCTCCCTCGCAGTCCTCCTTTTCATCAGAATAAAATAATATTTTATTTTTGTTTTGGAAACATATGAGTGCACAGCTAAATGATTTGATTCCCTACACGTTCTTGAGTCGACGTGGAGGTGGAAGGAGAAACGCAGAGGGACGGGAAAGGAGCCTGTGTAAGCCTGGGTCGGTCATTCTTTTTGCCTCCTTGCCTAACTCCATCTCCCCACCGGAGTGTTCTGCTCTGCACCTGGGAGCTACTCAGTGATCCATCGCCTGGGCCCTTGCCCTTTACTTTCTGGTTGGTTTGGCTCATGGAAGGCATTAGTAGGGGAGGAAGGTAGGCAGAGAAAGATCTCCTGCCCGCTTTGCCACAGTTCTGGAAGTTTCTCTCCCTGTGTATAGAGCTCCTGGTGGGTGGTTCCATGAACACCACCCTGGCCCCAACTTTGGTCCTGCAGGCTTAGTGGGCAGAAGGTCTCCTGTCTCCTCTGTTGTTAGTCCCAAGATGCTTTATCATTCCTGTTGTTCCCCTCAATTATGCCTCAGCTTTCACCACCCTGTTCTCAGTTAAAACATTGAGTTTAATTGTTGGGACTTTGACTGACACAGATTCAGGGCTCAGAGCACATCTGCTTGCTTAGGCGCTAAAAATAATTAATGTATTGTAGCACTTTGACATCATTTCTCCTTCTGCCTACTTCATGGGAAGGATATAGAATAGGTGCCTGTTATTGATCTCTTAAGTGAACTCTTGTACATGAGCATTCTTTAGACCCTGAAGGTAGGGTGGGAAGGAGCATGGATGATATTTCCTGTGGAAGCCATGACAGATATTACGGTACTCTGTAATGGTACTATGGTAAATGTTTGAAAACCAGCTCTGAGGTATGGCCTTTGCCATTTTCTTTTGTGCAAATATTTTTACCATGCTGATTTTAAGCCATCAGTGTGATGTTATTGAACATAAATTGGGAAGAGAGGCTACATAATAAATACCAGTTCTCTAAAGCTGATATGATCTTGTTCCAGCACTCAGCTATTTACATCTAGTTACAGATAGACTGAGACGCACATATTTATACCACAGTGGGAACTTAATAGGTTAAACCATTACAGTAAAGTAGTTTGTCAGGAAATATTATTGTGGGACAAAATGGGGTATTAATTCATCTGCAGGTGAACATAAAAGGAAGCACAGGTGTGTTTGTGTTCTCAATGGAGGGCCCAAATGCTGTTCAATCAGAAGCAGAGTGAAGGCTACCTTGTGATCCTAGAATTCTGTTTACCTGTCATAGGAGCTACTGAAGGTGACTTACTATTTGCAAATAAAGCTTCAGTTAGAGCTTGAAGCTTGTTTTCTCCTCTCTCAAATCAGTTTTATGTCTAGTTAGCAACACTGATACAGGGGCGAAAACAGTGATAGAAGAAAGATAGAACAAGTGTCATGGTTTCACTGATGTGCTCTGAATATAGTCTTAAAATGGGGAAAGTTACATTACTAAATCTTGGAATATAGAACCTAAGAGGTGGTCTTTAAAGATTAAAGGATTGAAGTTGGAAGAGAGCAAAATGTAGAAGCAGTAAACTGCAGATATGAAAATCATAGTACTGATATCCCTCTAATGTGGGTCATGATGAAAATGAAAATAGGTTCCAAGAGTGGCCAGAGAAATTCTGGGATGGAAGGACTATCAGAAGTCATTATGGAAAGCTAGTTAAATTTCAAGTGAAGATCAAACTTTCTCATGTGAAATAAGTGCTCACCAGGATCCCCTACATACCATATCTCTAAAAGAAACTGTCCAATGGGGGCCTGGATAAACCAATGGAAACTTTTTCCAATATTTTTAAACTTGTGTGAAAAACAGAGTTTCTGCAACTATATATTATATTAGATCCATTAGTAGAACTTGGTGGGGTGCTGGGAGTGATCAGCCCTGCACGGCCATACAGACACATTGTCTATAGAGGACTTAAAAACAGAAATAAAACTGACTAGAAGTCCGTCTGGTTTTTATCATCAAATGCACTTGCAATTCTAAATCATGTCTGTGATGAAATATTCCTTGAAGAAAATCTGTTGTTGGTTTAAACTCTAAACAATCTTCATGGTTACTACCATGTTTCAATAATATATATGAGTTCATAGCTAGCATATATATGTATACATTCATTACTTGTCCTTTAATAAGCATGGTATTCTATAAAGAAGTAAATTGGGAAAATTCCCAACCATCCAGTCAGCCCTCTGTACATGTGGATTTAGCCTGTGTCTAGGGCAAGTTCATGACCATGTGGAGTTCAAGGTCACTCTGACAAGAATGTGTCTCCAATTCTGGGATAACACACATGCCTGCACTGAAATAGTGGATTTGAAATAAACAAGATAGTATAGAGGTTATGAGGAAGAAGAAAAAAAAAAACTTGAGTTGTGTCCATTCTTCTTCTCCTCCTCCTCCTCCTTTTTTTGAGTGAACACTGTTGTGTTTAGATTAAAAACAGTGAAACAGTGCTAGCAGCAGGGTGTAATGTTATTGTTTGGTTAGTACAAATCTAATTCCCATAAGATAGAATTTTCTGAATTTCACTCCCTTTTTAAGATAGAAATGTATTCTTTGAAATTGTTAGTTATTTTAAAACAAAATAAAAAAATCAAGAAAACACAATGGTAAATCAATGGTATTATTTAGAAGTCACCTATATTTTTAATTTTATAGATATTTTGCTAGACTAAGATCATTTTTATTAATTTTGTATAACTGCATGCATAAAGTTCAATAAAAGAGGAGTTTACCTGTCTGCATTTATTTTCTATATTATTATTTATTTCATTTTATATTTTTACTAAAAGCAATTTTGTCATAAAGAAGAGGGAGTGGAAAAACTATGTTGTGTGTATGTGTGCTAGGTGAGTAATCTAAAAAAACAGGGTAGGCACTGGTTATTTAAGGGGTCCACAATAAGTGCTTTTATACTGTCATCCTAATGTGCCTGCTTTCTAATTACAATGTTTTATATTTTTTAGAATCAAATCACCCATAGTAAGCATTACAATCCTACCCAAAATGATTCTAGGTGTAAGAATCTCTGACACAGAAATAGAAATATCTGTTCATGGAAGCCAGTGGGAGTAGACACAGGTGCACATTTGAATTTCTCTCCCTGAATGAATGTCCCTGGAAAATTATAAACCCTATGCCAAATAGTAAGAGGTGAGGAGATTAGAAAGCACAGAAGTTGTCCCCAGGACAGTGCTAAACAGCATAGATGTGTGCGTGTGCACACACACACACACACACACACACACACATTTT
The DNA here is from genome assembly GCF_902686445.1 of Sciurus carolinensis. Classification (NCBI taxonomy): domain Eukaryota; kingdom Metazoa; phylum Chordata; class Mammalia; order Rodentia; family Sciuridae; genus Sciurus; species Sciurus carolinensis. The sequence goes on from NC_062219.1 coordinate 30,438,665, forward strand.
GGTAAGACAGTATATTTTTTCCTTTGGCAATGTTGTCACCCAGATACCTCTGCCCATCTATAATTCACATATGAGTGACATGAGGAATACGGTCGTCTCATCACTGAAAATACTAATTGTAATCCATTCTATGATTCTCTGCAAAAATATAACACCTGGAAATGAAACTTGTCCTTGGAGTCTTTTAACAGTAATAAGTAAAATAAAAGATGTTGCTACTATCATATTTCAAATTTGCCTCCTTAACCCGCTATCTTAAATTTTTGAAAGAAAATCACTTTTTAAATCCTGAGTGAGAGCAGGCAATTGTGTAACTGTTTGGTCACTGGAAAAATGCTAACCTGTATTCAAAAGCAGCTTTTATAACAAAGAAAAAATTTCATGTTCAGAAAAGCTTAAAATTGGAATTTAGTTTAAAAATTTTATTTGTCCTTTCTTTGAAAGAACATGTGCTATGAGAGCAATACATTGACATCTCAGTACTGGTTGAGGCAGGTTCCTTGAATTTCTAAAGTAATGTGCTTTAACTTAATTACACATGGAATCTATTATTTTTTTCCTGAAACTTAAGTCTATCAGAGGTTGGCAGCATCTCTTGGTTGATGAAGCTCAAGAAAAAGATTAAAAACAGTCATAAAAAATTTAACTCCTTGATGGGATAAATTATTTTTAAAGCATGGAGTGGAAGATGGGAACATTTTAAAATAAATTTCAGAAAGTAAAATTCCATTTCTCTACTCTCTTTCCCCAAGTAATCTTTGAATGTAAATTTAGAGTTCAGGACTACAGTAAGTATTTTTTTCTAAAAAGAGGTATATTGTAGGCCAGTGCAAGGAAGATGGATCTATTTTCTAAACCAAAGCCAAACTATCTGACCCTCAGGTATGTTTGTCATGTCTGATTGATCAGCTATCTTTTTGCCTTTAAGTTAGCTCCTTTTTGGTATTCTTTACGCTTCTAATGATAAATGATAGAAAATTACTTAGAGATCAGAACAACCTGGTATCATGGTTCAAGAGAGATGTTTCAAGGGGCCTTCCCTCTAATAGGTTGGTGTCCATGTTGGGAAAACAAACGGGAGAAACCAACCTGCATGTTCTTTTCCTCTTTGTGTGACCATACCTCATTTGGGTGGGAGGTTTGGGGAAGCTACTGGAACTGTACTTGGGAACAAAGAAAGCAAGTTCTTAATTTTTGAAGTTAAAACTGCAGGTCCAAGGACAAGATAGGAAGAGCTCCATAGATGGTTGTGTCTGTTTTCCCAGTTGTTTCTGTTCCCCGCTGTCTCCCTTAGCCTGGAGAATTACCTCCTAAGCTGGGCTAGGAGTGAGAAAAGAATTTGGAATTGGAAATGAAGGTGGGGGGTGAGCAATTAACCAACCTTGTGATATTTCTTTCTATTTGGGATAACAAACGGGAGAATCTGGAAATTGAGCATGCATGTCTCTTGCCTGCTGTTTAAGGCCCGTGCGCTTGCAAAGTGTCTGCCACACGTGGAGCTGGTAGCAAGGGGAATCCAAGTTAAACAGGCTGACCAAGGTCCCTGGAGTGCCATCGTGTGTGAAGTGACATTTGGAAATTACTGGGACACTGGACTGGACCAGTGATTAGAGGGATCTTAGTTCAACCCTAAATTCTTGATCTTTATGTTATAAAGTTTATGTAACAAGTGGCTGATGAGACCCTGATCAATCTGGAGACAGATTTCTCTTCTGATTCCAGGGATCATCTAGTGCACATGAGCTTCCTCAGGGATCCTCAGGGATCATCTAGTGCACGTGAGCTTCCAGTGCCTCTGAGAGAATTTATTGACCCCAAGGGTGGAGAAACCATCAGGAAAATGGAGTATATTTATTTGTGATGTGTAATGAGCTCTCACTGAGTGCAGTGTCAGGAGATTGGTGTTTATTTATCATAGAAATACCACTGCTATCTGAGGACCTTGTGGAGAGTTCATGGTGTTTTTGGCTGTTACCACACAATATTGCTGGTTTGCAAGAAATGAGAAGCTTGAAACTCTCCAAGTTGTGCAATAATCAAACCCCAAATAGTCTATGTAATTTGTAGCTTTATAATTTCAAATGGGAAGTTTTGGCATTCATGATTTTTTTTTCATGTTTCCCACACGTACAAATTAAAGAATCAAAATCAGCACCATCCAGTGGGAGGCTCTGCCTAGATGGAAATGTTCTGGGTCACTACCACCTATGTCATTAGTGGTGATTAGTGGGACTGAAGAACTGATTTTTAGTTTAATTAATTTTAATTTTAATTTAAATATTCACTTATAGCTAGTGTCTATCATAACTGGACAGTGCAGATCTAAACAAATCTGTTTTTCCCTCCAAAGTTTATGCAGAAAATAATTCATGAAATAGCTATAATAGCAGTAAAATATGCATAAATTTTATACCACAGAGATTCCATTGCCCAGTCAACACTTTCTCTTGGTTTTATTCATTATAATTTTATGTACTAGTGCTTTGTCTCCCCAGTTATTTATGCATTCTTTGAGGGAAACTGTTGTCAATTATCTTATTTGCGTCTGCCACAGAACCCTTTGGCCAAGAGTAGGCATCCAGAAATATTGGTCAAGTCATAATATGACTAAAAAGTAATGGCACTGATTTTATACACACACACACACACACACACACACACACACACACAAACACAGTATGTAGTTGAGCCTCTTTATTTGCTGATTCTGTATTTGTGAATTCACCTACTTTTGAAAATCAACACCACATTGCTTTTGTAGTCCGCCATAGACATTTAAGTTGGTGACAAATTTGAGTTGACTGTTGTACACATTCCCAGGTGAGGTCAAGCAAGGTGACACTCAGCTTTCTTCTTTCATACATAAACAAATGTCCTTTAAACATTCTACACAATCTATTTAGTGCCACATTTTTCTCCTTTTTGTGGTTTCTGATGATTTGGATTTTTAAAATAGCTCCAAACAGAGTGCTGATGCTAATAGTCTTCTAAAGTCCAAGAAGGCTGTTATGTGCCTCATGGAGAAATCGCACATGTTCGATCAACGTCACTCAATCATGAGTTACAGCATTGCTGCCAGTGGGTTCATTGTTAATGCATCAATAATATATAAGGGATCCTTAAACTGATAGTCATGCATAAGGTTATGTGTATTGGTAGGTTAACAAAGATGTGAGAAGCTGGCAGGAGCCTAACCCCTATTTCTCCTTAGGAGCAATGATTCAGTATTTGCAGAGATTTTTATAGAACATAAGAACTATGAATGATGACAGTCTATAGCATATGCTCGTGTGTGCATGCGCGCGCACACACACACACACACACACACACACACACACAATCTGGGGTCCAGTGTGTATGAAACAATGAAACAATGAAGTGAGGGCGATCCTAATGGATGACATGTCACTGCCATCAATCACTTTTGTATCTTCCTTCCTACTCCTTGGACTCTGTTTTCTCCCTTTAGGCTCTTTGATGATAAACAAGTAGAAAGAGTGCCTGATAGTGGTACCTAATACAGAGGCCTGGCCTATAGTTTAGGTTCATTCAACCTAGTGAGGTTTGGTGAGGTTTACAACAAAGCTCCACACGCCACTTCTCAATGGATGACTTTTCCCAACATACTGCCCATTATTGTCATACTCTTGTAGGAGGAGGCAGGAGGCAGGTGAAATAAGACTGCTCTTATTTCAGTGGGGCAACAGGTAAAATCAGGACTACAGTCTTCAGTACTTGGGCAGCAAGGGCAGCAGAATGAGGTCCCTTGAAATATTCCATGTAGCCATTTTTATGTGCCTCCCAACACCTCATCTTTGAAAGGAATGCAGGCAAGATTCATGACCGACTTTAGCATGTGCAAATCCTTCATCCATTGATTAAGATTCTGGAGATCAAAATGAAGAAATGGAATCTGTAAGAAGCTAGAGGGTAATGGCAGAGGACAAAATAAATATTTTTCCACCACGGTGTTAAGTGACCTAGATTAAACTCAAAAGACATTTGGATAGAAGTTTACTGTTCCTGAAGGGGAACAATCAGTTTTAACCAAAATCAAGACCCAGCCTTAGGTAAACCACACTTTAACACTGCCTTTTATTTGGACAAAGATAAAATTTAGCAGCCACGTAGAATTCCTAGAAACCAATCCATTCTCTTGATTACAAGCATTTACACCAGGAAACTGGCATTTTTAATCCCATAGCCTCCATTTATCAATTACTGATAAATGGCTATTCACGTAGCCAGTATGAATGGCTATGTTTACTTGGGCGGCTTTGAAGTGAACCGATTTCAGCATCCTTGTCTCCCATGTTCGGGGTAGTTATGAGATGTACTCTTAGCATTCATATGACTGGAAACTGGAAATCTGCTACAATTGTAAGCACTTGACATTTTATTTGTATTTACTAACCATATTTTATTTGTCAAGGGCAGATGCATGTATCTTGGTAAAAATGCACACATCTTTTCCTTTGGCTTGTTTTTAATTTAGGAAGGCATCTGGTACTTTGCTTAAGTGTGGAAATTATTTCCAAAGTTAGTTGTCAAAGTTTGTTAGCAGCTCTACTCCCTTCTGATTCTTTCTCTCCCCCAACACTTGCAGGATTGGGTAAGCATTGAGCCAAATCTTCAGGTGGAAGATTTTGGGCCATTCAGCAAAATTTTCTTGGGCAGAGGTGGACTTACCACAAAGTGAGAGGAGCCTCAACCTCAGGGCTTCTCACACACATGCACTTTTTGCAAGAACATAAAATGATCCCAAACAATATGTTTAAATATATTTTATGAATATGTATTTCTGTACATTTTGTAATTTCACTTTCTTAAAAAATATTCACCCAAAATAAAAATTCCATAAAACCTGGATCCATTGCTACCCCTGTGGCTACTCTGGTGACTTCTAGACCTGTGTGACATTTTTCCACCTGTAATGGAGGCAACCTCTTCTGGTCTAGAAAGGTAAGACTGATCCTCCATTGCTTCTGTTGCACCATCCTCGAGAGCTGACTTATGTTGATAGGCCTATCTTGCTCAGATGGAGCCCTGTGGTGGTTACTGACAATGCTTAGTTTTTTCATATCTTAGTGTTCTCCACAGAAGCAGAAATGATAGGTTCAACCTATCATTATAGAGACTTTCAAGTTCAAAATCTGTAGCACTCATGTCCCAGTTGAGTCTGAAGCCTGGCAGGCAGTTGTGGAACCAGGAAGAGTTGATATCCCAGTTCAAAAGTTGGCAGGAAAGAGGGAGAATTCTCTCTTTCTTGGGGGAAAGTCAGCCTTTTGTTCTATTTATACCTTCGATAGAATGGGATAACAATATTATGGAGGGCAATTTGCTTTCCTCAGTCTGCTGATTTTAATATTAATCCCATTCAAAAACATTCTCTCATAAACACCCAGACTAATGTTTAGCCAAATATCTGGACACCCTATGGCTCAGTCAATTTGGTACATAAAATTAATCATCACACTCTATTAACTGAATTAGCTTTTATTTTCATGAGTGACCTGTTTATACCTGAATTCACAACCCACTTTTAAAACTATATATACAATTCTGTTTTAGTAAGCATATATAAAAGGTTATTGTGTGTTCTATACACAAAAAGTAGACAATAAAGAGGAAAATGTCTTGTCTATGAGGAATTTGTCATCTGTGATTAACCTACTCACTGAAATAGCTCAAAGAATACAGAGTCAAGGCAATGATTGAGTTCAGCTCAATCTATAGATTCTTAGGAGTCTTCAAGGGAGGCAGAACTCTTCCCAGATAGAAGCTTTCAGGACAACTTCAGGTGAATTTTTAAGCTAAAATTATAAAACAAAATAATATAGCAGTTGATTTGATGGACCAGGAGGAGAGGATTCCTTTTGGACATGACCAACATCTGCAGAGATGTCTAAAGCACAGTGTGGAGGCCTGGGGGAGGGGTGGCCACCTTGGGGCTGAAGCAGTCACTAAAAACCAGGTAAGGTGGGCTATGGTTGACAAGATAGGAATTCAGTGTAGCAACTGAGAGGTGGTGACTCACAACCGAGAATTGATATTTAACTTCTAACTAAACTAAAAAAAATAAATAAATAAATAACAGTTTTGTAAAATGAGCAGAATTCTTATGTATCTTTTTCCCTTTGAAAAAAATCTAAGAGAGTTGTTCTTCTTTATGATGTTAGCCTCTGTCTGTTTTTGAGAAGTAGGATTTATCCCCAAAGCTAACTGAAAACTGGCTACATACACAGGTCATCATTTTGACCTCAACATGCTTATGCTATTTTGCTTCTTATTGTCTTTAAAACTGTGTATTTCAATGTTAGGTACTCTTTCTATATCAGTGGTTTCAAACTCTGCTTCAAGAATATCTCTGGGGAGGGGAAGGAAAGCATCCTGTTCCACAAACTGAGTTTCTTTCTAAAAAGCTGTTTGAAGAAAGGGAGTCCTGAATTCCTAAAAATAAAAACCACAACCATGGATTAAAATTGATAGTTAAATCATTGACAGGGAAAATAAAATCTAGATTAATAAAACTCAGAAAAGTATGTGCATGTGTGTAGGGGAGAACAGGAGAAGAGAGAGGTGAGATGGAGAGGTCCTTTGACTTATGAAAGCAAAATCATGCTGATTATATCTGTGAAGCCCAACTAGGAAGCACAACTGTACATTTTAGGAGTGATATAAATACTCAGAGATGCACATATTAGCCATCAGTTTTGTGGGATTAGAGCAGAGACCTAAGAAATTTATTTTTTCATTTCTATCAGCAATAGGTTCTAGGATATCCAAAGCAAAATTTGCACCACCTTTATTGTTTAGTCTACAATCTAGTTTTAATTATTGGTTAGTCTAGAAAACACTTTTTTTGTGGTACTGGTGGTTTAACTCAGGGCACTCTATGAGTTACACCCCAGCCCATTTTTATTTTTTTGAAATAGGGTCTTGCTAAGGTGCTCAGGCCAGCCTTCAACTTTTGATTTTCCTGTCCAGTCTCTAAAATTAAAAAGAATAAGTATAATTTATCTCACCCTTTCAGATAATTCAGGAACTTGCAAAATAAGACTGTGGTATATTGACAAAGACTCTGGATTGGAAATTCTTAGCTTTCTACCCAACCTTTCCTATCCTTTTGTTTCTACAATTAAAACTGTGATTTTGACCCATTTCAGATTCTGTCTGACTGGGGCAACTTATCTACCCAAATCCTGTTTCACTTAAATTGGTTGTTGTCAGCCATGGATGATTTTGCAGTCCCCTCATCATCTGCATACTTGCCAATGTCTGGAGATATTTTTGTTTGTTACAATAGAGGGGTTGCTACTGGCATCTAGGCAGGAGAGGTAGGGGTGCTGCTAAGCAGCCTGCAACACACAGGAGAATACTTCTCAATATTGTCTGGCTTCAAGTGGCCATAGTTCAAGGTTCAGTAACTCTGGTCTAAATAGACTAGTCAAGTAACACTTATTCTAGGTGTCTGATTGGTGATCCCTTTTTCAGATCATTCTTTGCTGTAAAAAAAAAAAAAAAAAAAAAAAAAAAAAATATATATATATATATATATATATATATATGCAGTAACTGTGTTTGTAGCAGAAACACATGCATGCTAGTATTCAGTCTTGTTGTGACCTATAAAAACTGTGCCTGTTGTAAGGACCCTTAAAATGATCAATAAAGTCAATCATTCCAGTGCTTGTAAGTAAAGCTAACAGACATCACCCCTACCCATGGCAGAGAACACTGATCAAGGAATTTCTAAATAGTCAGAACAGCAGATTCATGAATAACACATTGCAAGTCATTTGCTACTTAACAGCTTTTCCTTGATTGACCTTTAACTGGGATTGTTGAAAACTCTAATACTCAGAAAAAAAAAGAAGCCGAGAAAACCCCCCGATTACTCTGATTCTATGAAAAAGCAGAGAGCAGTTTACACAAAATTCCACCACTGGCTTTAGCATGGAGGACAACACCCACCTGTGAGCCTTGTCCTTACAGGGTTCAAGGAGAACCTTTGTGTTTTGCCCTCCCAGCAGCGGGGGGTGGGGGGGTGGGGGGGCTGAGTGTGTCAATGGGTGTTCAATAAATATTGCTACAACATAAATTTACAAATGTGAACAAATCTTCTGAGCATTTGCCAGTAAGTGCATGATCACAAAATTAAAAACTGTATTTCTTACGACAGAAGAGGGGTGTTCAAAACAGCCCTCTGGGAACTACTCGTTCGAGTTTGTTTGACCTTGTTTTGACATCATTGTGTACCCTCTTATCTGCCACATGGTGAGAGTTTTTCGTCAGCTCCTGCAAAATATTTTGGCTACAATGAAAGGCGATCTATCTTTCTTTGTTCAACTGGATTGGGAAACAAAACTGGATAAAAATCTCAGGGACAGAAAAGAAGTTCAAATGTATGGGGGTTTGCTTTTAATCCATGGGTTCTATTCACATATGTCACCTTTGTTAACTGAAAATGCAAGCTGCATTTAATCCCGAAAGACACTTTAAATATGTTTACCCATAAACCATGCAATTTACACATCTATTCCTGAATTGTCACAGAGTGCTTTAGAGTTGCCATTCTGGCGGGTGATAACCAGCCTTACGAGTAGAATCAGTATGTACAGTAGGCCTGATATCCCTTCGGGGCTGGGTCAGAGTGTAATGCGACCTCACTGCAATCCTAGGCTTGGTACTATAAAGGAATGAATGTCCCGGGATCGGCAGTAGGTGCTGGGATAAAGAGGAAGAAGTCGGTCTGCCCGAGTAATCATGTAATCAGAGAAACCACACGGGCAATGGGAGTCTTAGCCGCTGGCATGAAAGGCAGAGTCCACTCAGGTAACAAAGGAATCTCTTCCAAGCCTTCAAATAGGGAAGGCCAGTGCGTGACCCATAAAATGGGGCTCTCTGCCACTTGGTTGCTAATCATCCAGGGTGCGTTTCATGGGCTCTCCTCCTTCCTGTTGCTTGACTGTCAGCCAGCTCTGAGCTTAACGCCTTCAGAAAGATGTTGGTTTTCCTAGAGAGGTGTCAGGACACTCTGTGCCTCTGAACAATCGTGATCCATGGCTACATTAAAAACAAAACAAAACAAAAAAAACCAACTTTCCATTTTAATTGTATCCTTGCTTGACTGAAGACCAGTGGCTTTCTGAAAAATTCATTCAGTTTTTCAAAGCGCTTGCTGATAAGCAGAAGCTCAGTGGGACAGAAGTTACTGCTTGCTTTTCTCTTCCCTAGATTTCAGTCTGACTCTGGGAACTTAGACCTGAGAGTCCTTGCAATGTGAAACATACATTAGTTTGTTAGTGAGAAAACTTATCTAGATGCTTAGAGCTAGAGGAAGGGTCTTGGGGGGCCATCGTTATTTTACATTTGAATTCCAAGATAAAGAAATAAAAATAGTTACCTAAGGTCACAAAGATTCAATGAATGAGGTGTTTTGGGTCCAAGTTCACTGCCCTTTTGACTACATAATTTTGTCCTGAACAAAATTATCTAGTCCTGTGTCTGGACAATCAAATAATCATCATAATAAAACAGATATTTATAGTAAGTTATTCCCAGGGACCCAAAAGACTCAGTTATAAAATATTAATTTAATTTTAGCATGAGTTTAATGGGCTTTCCTGAAACTAGACTAGTGTATTGTGATGCCCTGCTTGGCAGGCTGCCGTCTGAGACTCTCTGTGGTTCACTGGCCACCTGGGGGAAGAGGACTGAGGATTAGGAGGTCAAGACACCTTCATCTGTGAACTCATGGCTGCAGTATCTCCCCTCCACCCCATAGTTCTCCCCTGAGATATGACACAAGATCTCAGGGATTTGAGGAACTAATATACATACTTCAATTTTTATCTCAAGCTGGGAATGGATTTGAGATATCTTCCATTCTGCATTCTTTCTAATAGCCATGTTGGGATTTTCTTTCTAATAAGCAACTGGCTCAAGCACCCCTTGGACCAAAGGATGGCCTCAATATATTTTAAAGCAAGAGTCACTACTAGTGTGATTTAAACTCACGCAGGTTCTTGGCCTGGGGTGCCATGAGCCTGAAGAACTTATCATTTCATGATGCTTCTACCAAAAATCTCCTCTAGGTTAAGTCTGAAGGAACAGCCTCCTAGCAGGGGAGAGAATCAGTCAGTAACGAGACTTAGTCCTCAGGGGTTCTCTGCAGACCTCTTTGGATGAAGGGAGGGAAGGAGGATGAGACAACAGGCCTGCTGCTCTGCATCTTGGTTGTGTTACGTGGGATGGAAAATGAGCTTCAAAGCTTAAAATGTTTCAATACCCCAAATCAAGCTGAGCCTCCTCCTGCCAGCCCACTGAGAGGCTGTTACCATGAGCAAATGCAGCTGACACTTTATTATTGGAGGGGGTGGGGTGGTGAGATTCTGTTGTTTTGCTTCTAAAGTGTAAAGGCTTCTTTATGATCTTATAATTTCCACAAAAGGCTGCATAGTGTATGACTCCATTCATATGAATGTCTCACACAGGCAAATCCTTAGAGATAGAAAGGGGATCGGTGGGTGTGAGAATTGGGTGGGGAGTGACTGCTCTTGCGCAGGGCTTCCTGGGGGAGATAGAAACATCCTGAATCTGGTGGTGACAATGGTTGTGTGACATAGCCAATACACCAAAAATACAGAATGGCTCACTTTAAAGTGGTAAATTTTATGTTACATGAATTCTATCACAAAAGATTAGTAAGTAGTTTTGTCATCTTAAGATGCAGACCTATGAGACGTGACTCTGGTGGGGTAACCGGTTCTGCAGTGCTCCGGATGACATTAATGGCAGCTCATGCTTACTGTGCACCAGCCAGTCTGAGGGTCTGATCTGTTCTCCCGTCTAACTCTTGCGACATTGCCCTGAGGTGGATGCTATCATCCCCAGCCATTCTACAGATAAGGAAACTGAGACACAGGCAGGTCCTGTGACTTGAGGTCACATAGCGGGGCCTGGCAGAACCAGGCTCCCCACCAGGCAGTCTGGCTCTGGAGTCTGCATCTGGACCCCAGGGTTGTGCCCTTTCTGGATTCTAGCAAGGCCCCTGCTGGCAGGAAGGCAGGATCCTGGAAAGGCAATTATGAGAGGTCACATGTAAGGGTTCAGGGTGGCCCTGGCTGAATGCCGGCATAGGCTTGGTCAGCAGCAAATATTATCTATACCAACAGATTAGCCCTCCTGGCTGGCATGCCAACTCTATGACTGACGTCAACACATGCTGGCTCCTATTTGTTTAAAATGGGGCCCGTAGGCATCTTTTTCACCATAAGTTGTCTGAGTGACATACCTCTGCCTCTCCTGGGAGGTGCCTGGAAGGGTTCCTCCAAGGGATGGTACAGAGAAAGCCTGGTCCTCTGTAAGAAATAAACTGCAAAATAATTTTGCATATTGTTTTGTGTTGTAAAATCATATGTACTGATCTCTGAATGAAAGAAAATGAATCACTTTGGAAATATTAAAAATATCTTTCATTTTGAGTCAACAATACACAGAAGCAATAATCTATTTTTTTGTTTCATTGAATACTTCAAAATACATAATTTCTAGGGTTCTAATTTGTCTTTAGATTGTCTTTTCTATGCTCTTCCTAAGCAAGGACATGTAGGCACGTGTTTGGCACCTGGAGTGCTAAACCCTGTGGACTGAGAGGTGAACCAGAGTGGTGGGTAGGAGCTCCTCCTCTGGGCTTAAAGCCATCGGGCCACTTGGCAGCTGTGTGATTTTGGGCAACTCATTTTAAGTTTTGGCACTTTTGTTTCCTAAGTGTAAAACGGGGACAATCAGAACATCTACTTTATAGTATTGTGAAACTTAAGAGAAAAAAAATTATAACAAGTTAAATATCTTAGTTGTCTTTATGAATTCCAGAATTGAACAACATTTCATTCCATAAAATTTGAATAAGTGTTCTGACGGGCTGAGTAAGGAGAATGGATTTTATAGACAGAAGAGCGTTTAAAAAAAAAAAAAAGCAGAAAAAAAAAAGAACAAAAAAGCAGATTGGTCATTCCAAAGTTAGTTCCTTGTGATGTGGATACAAATCAATAAAAATGTAATTGACAGGTTAACATCAGCTTACTTCAGGTTCCTTTGTTGGGTGTAAGCATTAGGCAGAGGGGACCTTCATTATCATGCCAATGGGTTTGGGAAACTTGGCTGTTCTGGCTCTTCCTGGTTTCTTGCAGAATTCAGACAGCAACTTAGTTTTGGTTTGGTGATGTGAAGCTTTAACGTGGTCTGTTGGGGCTCAGTCCACCGGTCTTTAGCTTGGTCTGTTGGGGCATGGTCCCAAGCAATGGCCTACTCCCCGTCTACTTAACAGGAATAGTGAATGCGAGGCACCTAGAAACCAACCGGGACCAGGCATGCATTATACCTGCTATTCATATTAATTTGAAAATTCCATTGGCTACATGAACAGTTAAAACAGCAACAGTAAATCCAACATTTGCACCACCCTAGTCCTCTTCAGAGCATGTTCTGTTCAAGACCTCATTTGATTCTAATATGGTTCCCACTTGACCTATGGGGCAATGGAAAGAAAGAGGCGTTGATTCAAGTTCACATAAGGAAATAATGTCTTAACTGGCTCCAGAATTCAATTCTCCTTATTCTTAGACTAGTTTTATTCAATCTTGAAAATAATCTTTCTGTATAATTTATTATTAATTTCTTAGAATCTTTTTTAAAAAGGAGAATGTGCTTCAGAATTCAATAATACTTGAATAAAGTTACTTTATATTAGGTAGAGGGGAGTGAAGGGAGGGGAAGGGGTGTGGGGATTGGAAAGATAGTAGAGTGAAACAGACATTATTACCTCAACATATTTGACTGCATGACCGATGTGATCCTACATTATATATAATCAGAAAAATGAGAAATTACACTCCATTTATGTATGATCTATCAAAATGTATGAATTCATTCTACTGTCATGTACAACAAATTAGGACAAGTAAGAACTTTTAAAAAGTACTTAAAAGTCAAACAACAGAGGCACATTATTTCAGGGACAAAATCTGAGTCTATAAGACCAGCTTCTTGGGAATTACCCAGCTTCTAGAAAAAAACTCTCTGCTTGTTTGTGTTTATTCACGGACAAAAAAACTGTTAGAGCTAGGATGGGTACTGAGCATAGTTGACCATGCAGTTTCATTTTACAGATCAGGGAACACTTTCAGAGAGCTGGTGTGGCTTTACGGCAATTGCTAGTGAGTCAATACAAAACCTGAGAATCCAACATATTGGTCTGGCTCCAAGTCTGGTTCTCTTTCCATTTTAATGAATTCCATCTCTGGGTAAGGAAGCACACTCAGAGTGTTCCCAGGACTTCATCAGGACCAGCACCTGCATCCCTCCAGCCTCTCTGTGCATTCCTCTTCCACCCTTTTACCTACCAACCATCAGGGCCTCCAGTGGAGGGGCTGCAGGAAGCAGGATCTGTGATGCACTATAAAGTCCAGGGCTCATGTGCAAAGCAAGTGGGTTAGAGTGAAGTCCTTTATTCTTCCACACCCAGTCCTCTTTTCTGTCATCTATAAGCTTAACTTCTCTGTTTTTCCTACCTGTACATCCATTTTATAAAATTTTTGAGTGTGAAATGAGCAAATCCATGTATATACTTGTACAGTGTCTGGTATACAGAGCGCATAGTTGATATTGTCACTCTTATTTAGGATTGCTCTTCAGATTCATCTTCATAAGAATGGAAACTCTTGGTGGCAGTGAGGACAAGAGTTTTGCTCTGGACTCCCAATCCCTTAGACTGTGTCCAGTTTCCAGTTTTCCCAACTTCAGTCCTCAGCATTCTCAAGGGAAGATTTTGCTCTCGCTCTTTTGCTGAATCCCAAAAAGAACTGGCTTGGTTTCTTCTCTGATTGGAAGGTATAAGAGACATATATTGTAATTCAGAACGCTAAAGAGACCTGTGCATGCCTCCTGTTGGAAAGGAGCATTCACACATGAATACTGAGAGTTCTTTAAGAACAGTGGTGAGTGGGTCCATTTTCCTTGGTCATAGCCTTACAGTGTGCTGCCCTTCTGCACTGAGAGTCCACTTTCAGCAAAGCATGTCCTGATGTCTTGTCTCACGGGTAACACGCAGGTCTTTGCCAAAATCTCTGCATTCTCTTGTCAGACCCTTCTATCCAAAACAGCACCCAATTATTCAGTTCTGGGAGCTCAGGCTGGTTACAAGACTCTTCACAGTTGATTGAATGGCCCCTTGCTTCTCTGTGTCTCCTGCAAAACCATGTATCCCTTATCAGTAGAGATTATCTTGTTCATCTATCCTTTTAAAATAAATCACTGTCTAGATAAGCTGACAAGGGAAGTGTCCATAAACCTGGAGAAAAGAATGAGGAGCGTTGAACTATCTGGGCTTAGAAAACAGGACTTGGCCTGGCCTGGCCTCTCCTTACCTCCTACTGCTCTCCTCCTGGCCCTCCCTGGGACAATACTCTGCTCTCCTCCCATTTTCCTGCATTCATCATCTCCATTTCTGCCACATAGGGCAGACAGTACTGTTCACCAGGCTGTACCCAAGGCCACTGCTTCAAAGGATGTGCCACTGATGTTTAATGGAAACGTATCAGCCATAAAACCATGTGTGTTAATTTAAATATTCTTGTAGCCACATTAGAAAAGTGAAATTAAGTTTGAGAATTTCATATTTAACCCAGCATGTCTGTTATGATTTAGATATGGTGTCCTCTGAAAGCTCAGTGCAAGAAGGTTTAGAGGAGAAATGATTGGGTTGTGAGAGTCTTAATCCAATCAATGAATTAATTCCCTGATGGAATTAACTGAGTGGGAACTAAAGGTATTTAGGGTGTGCGTGGAGGAGGTGGGTCACTGGGGGTGTGTCTTAGGAGTATATATTTTGTATCTGGTGAGTGGAGTCTCTCTCTTTCTCTCTCTGCCTCCTGATCATCATGTGAGTTGCTTCCCACCACCACACTCTTCCACCATGATGTTCAGCCTCACCTCTAACCCCAAGGAATGGAGCCAGCTGTCTATGGACGGAGACCTCAGAAACCATGAGCCCCCAAATAAACGTCACCTCCTAAAACTGTTCTTGTCAGATCTTTTAACCACAGCAGTGAAAAAACTGACTAAAACAATATCCAAATAGTGTCATTTCAACACATAATCAATATAAAAATAACTGAGATACTTCTACATCATTTCCATCGTCCCCATACTAAACCTTTGAATTCTAATGTGTGTTTTGAACTTATAACACAACTTATTGTAGACCAGTGACATTATAGGTGCTCAGTAGCCACACATGACTGCTCATGATGGTATTAGCAGCATAGGATTGTGCCTCTGACATTCCAGATACTGTAGAATTATATGAACAACAGTCTTCTGAAAGTTCACAATAAAAAGTCTGGTTTTAACACACAATTAGTAAATCATAACCATTTTGAAGTAGAAGCGAAGGGTCTGGAGGAGGCGGTAACTTTTCTCAAATCTGCACAGAGATGCAGCCTGGGGCAGTCCAGCCTTGCAGGCCCTTTGCACATACTGTTCCCTGTTCCTGAAACTCTACCATCACCACCCCCACCCCAACTATTCAACCTCTGCTCATGTTGCTATTACAGTGCCACATCTTCTATGAGGCCTGAGTTCTATCCTCTCACAGAATCCTTTCTTTGCCTCTTAGCACTTACTTGGATTCATAATATATAACCATGGATGAGGTGGTTTGATTAAACTGTGCTCAACATAAAATAGCCAAACTTTAGAGGAGTAAATTCACACAGTTTTGCTCAGCAGAGTCCCCAACTTGGAGCATAGCACTTGGTACATAAAAGGGGCGGCTCAGCAAAGATTCACTGAGCCACTGCTGGGCTGGTTGTGAGTCAGTGTCAAAAGCCTGAGCAGTTTGAGACACTCATGCTCATGTGACCCTGGATACAGACATCTGAGGCTATGCAGCCAGAATCAGACAGAGACTAGAAAGTTACTCAGGTTCTCTCCAGGGAAGAAAGCTGTCACCTCTGTCACTGCTCAGACATGTTTCCTGGTCACAGTTGTGTCCATGCATCTGGCCAGTATCCTCTTTAGTTATCCCCAGGTGCTGTTGCCCTATTTCCTTTACAGAGCTGAGTAGCCCTGAGTTTTATCTTTGCCTTATTCAGGAGACTTAATCTTTAATGACCACTTTAAAACAAGCACGTTTTTAAAGTAGGTCAGTTGATATGGAAAGCAAGTGACTCAGGCGATCACACATGCTGCGTTTTTTGAAACATTCAGGATTGTTAAAGTTCTTATCTGAAGTCTAGGAACTGGCAAGCTGGAAAATTTACTCTGTTGCTTCATACACTGTCCTCTCCCTTCCGTCCTCCTAATAGTTCCATGAATAAGTAAAATCCATACATGGGACAGTTACAAATAAAAGCTATAAAATGAATTATTAACATGAGGGAAAATTCTTCCTAATCAAGGAGCATCATGTATAGTGTTCAGGGTAGTAGTTAAGACTCAGAACTCTAATGTCACCAGAGTACCTGGGTTCAATTCCTGACCTGGTCATTCATTAGTTATGTGACCTTGGTCAGGTTACTTTACCTCCCTGGGGCTCTATAAAAGGAAGAATTAAAAGAAGAATCTACTGATAAGTTTGTTCTGAGGCTTAAGAGAGATAGTGACTGTATAGCACTTGTATTATATGTGGTATGCAGCACAACTCATCCCAGAACTTGTATTTATTTTGAAGGATTTTGCATCTATGTGACATAGAAGAGCTGGTTAAAAATGGAGACTTCAGGTAATTTGTGCAGATACAGCTTCAATTAGAGGGGCATGTCCAGAACTTATTAACATTTTGATTGTTCCTTGAGTCCTCTTTAATAAGATCTTACTAAAAAAAGTTTTATCAAAAAAAGACCTTCCATGAATAAAATAAAAATAGAACTGATGGTTTTAGGGAATTGGGCTAGCTGTCACTGAGGCCTCTTCTTGTGTCTGGAATTTAGAAATCTGCATCCCTTGTGGCTGATGAGAGAAATAGCTAAGAGATGTAAAAGGCAGTAGAAGGATTTCATCAAATGAGAAATGCTCAGTGCTGAGATTAGCCAGTTTATTCTAACTGGACTCTTGTGAGTGTGATGGGTAGCTTGACTGAGTGGAGAGGGAGAACAACACAATTAAATGCTTCCTGCTCTATTTCCTACCAGACGTGGCAAGATGCATATAAGGTGGTTTCTTACACAGTGAGATTAAGAGGCCGCTACCTAGACATGTCTGGCTCAAGATGACGTCTGATACAAATCTCTCCAAAGTACCTGCCAATCACACCATTGATATATATTCCTTTGCACTGAGATATTTTAAAAAGCTCTTCATTTATTCAACTTAATTGATATACTGTTTTTAAAATGTATTTCACATGCTTTGCTCTTTTGACCATGAAGTAGATTCTGTGAAAAAATAAACAGAACAAGAACAGATGGAAACAGTAACGAAGAAAGCAAAAAACTCCTTCCTTTTCTGGAGGTTTCATCTTACAGAGAAGGAGAAAACTAGACACAAACAAATAGTAAGATAACTTCACACACTGTAAACATGTAAAGGCCATAGATGATAAAATTAGGGGACATGATAGGAAGGGGATTGTTTGGAAGCAGGGGCAGGAATATGGGAAGCCGGTGTCCAATTGTAAGGCAGAATTAACATTTCAGAGAACTTCACCATACAAATGTACAATAAAAATGTTAACTTATTTATCATTTGTGGGTATTTGCAATCTGGAACAGCTTTAATACATCAGAATATGTTCATAAGAATTTAGTTGCATTTAGTTTCTATGTGGGAGAGTATGAAAAATTTTAGATATTCTCTTATTTTTTTTAACATCTCCCTATTGATGACCCCAATCTTCACCTCTTCCTTTTTGCCCCATGATTTGAATATTTTTAAAGCAAACACCAACCCTCTTCATATTCCTTATTTATGTGAACCGTCTCAACACATCCACCACTTTGCATCACTGTATTGTAGTTGGAGGAGCTGTGTTAATTTCCAGAATTATCCTGAGATCTTCACACAGAAAAAGGACCACTCTCACCCTCCCAAATTCAGAATTTTCAGTTGACTTTTCACATCTAACCTCCAATACCAGGACATTTAAAACCATTTGTAAATGGTCCCCAACACAAAGAACCGTCTAACATCTTTTCTTAATCCAACTGGAGGAAGCAGGGCAGGATGGGATTCCTTCCAGCCATCTTTGAAATCAACTCAGAGACTCTTCTTTGGAGGGTTTAGTCTTAAGACATTTTATCCCTGTGACTTGGTTACATAAGAACATAGTAAATCTCCTCTTTCAGACTACCAGCTTTCCCCCGTGCACACATCTGTTTCAATACCTTGAAATAACAGTGTGTAATGTGTGATTGCTTGTTTTATCTATAAGTCCAATTTGCTCTAGATTCATTTATCAAAAGGCTGCCAGCAGCTGTGCCTAAATACTCCATAGGCTGAGAAACTGATCATCACAAATGAAATTCTTTTTTTTTTTTTTTAATTTTATTTATTTTTATTTTTTTTTCGTTTACATAGGGTAATGATGTTTATTTTATTTTTCCCCTCCCCCCACCCCTCCCACCCCTCTTTTCCCTCTACACAGTCCTTCTTTCCTTCATTCTTACCGCTCTCCTTCGCATAACTCTAAACCTAACCCTAAACCTAATGCTAGCCCCTCCCACCCCCCATTATATGTCCTCATCCGCTTATCCGCGAGATCATTCGTCCTTTAGTTTTTTGAGATCGGCTTATCTCACTTAGCATGATATTCTCCAATTTCGACCATTTGCCTACAAATGCCATAATTTTATCATTCTTCATTGCGGAGTAATATTCCATTGTATAAATATGCCACAGTTTCTTTATCCATTCATCAACTGAAGGGCATCTAGGTTGGTTCCACAATCTGGCTATGGTGAATTGAGCAGCAATGAACATTGATGTGGCTGTATCTCTGTAGTATGCTGATTTTAAGTCCTTTGGGTATAGGCCAAGGAGTGGGATAGCTGGGTCAAATGGTGTTTCCATTCCAAGCTTTCTGAGGAATCTCCACACTGCTTTCCAGAGTGGCTGCACTAATTTGCAACCCCACCAGCAATGTATGAGTGTTCCTTTTTCACCACATCCTCACCAACACCTATTGTTACTTGTATTCTTGATAATCGCCATTCTAATTGGGGTGAGATGAAATCTTAGTGTAGTTTTGATTTGCATTTCCCTTATTACTAGGGATGTTGAACATTTTTTCATATATCTGGTGATTACTTGTACATCTTCTTCTGTGAAGTGTCTGTTCATTTCCTTAGCCCATTTGTTGATTGGATTATTTGTATTCTTCGTGTAGAGTTTTTTGAGTTCTTTATAGATTCTGGAAATTAGCGCTCTATCTGAGGTATGGTTGGCAAAGATATTCTCCCACTCTGTAGGCTCTCTCTTCACATTTCTGATAGTTTCCTTTGCTGAGAGAAAGCTTTTTAGTTTGAATCTATCCCAGTTGTTGATTCTTGCTTTTATTTCTTGTGCTATGGGAGTCCTGTTAAGGAAATCTGATCCTGAGCCAACAAGTTGAAGATTTGGACCTACTTTTTCTTCTATAAGATGCAGGGTCTCTGGTCTGATTCCGAGGTCCTTGATCCATTTTGAGTTGAGTTTTGTGTAGGGTGAGAGATAGGGGTTTAATTTCATTCTATTGCATATAGTTTTCCAGTTTTCCCAGCACCATTTGTTGAAGAGGCTATCTTTTATCCATTGCATATTGTTGGAACCTTTGTCTAGTATGAGAAAATTGTATTTATTTGGGTTTGTGTCCATGTCCTCTATTCTGTACCATTGATCTACCTGTCTATTTTGGTACCAATACCATGCCGTTTTTGTTACTATTGCTTTGTAGTAGAGTTGAAGATCTGGTATTGCAATACCCCCTGCTTCGCTCTTGCTACTGAGGATTGCTTTAGCTATTCTAGGTTTTTTATTCTTCCAGATGAATTTCATAATTGCTTGCTCTATTTCTGCAAGGTATATCATTGGGATTTTAATTGGAATTGCATTGAATCTGTATAGCACTTTAGGTAGTATAGCCATTTTGACGATATTAATTCTGCCTATCCAGGAACATGGGAGATCTTTCCATCTTCTAAGGTGTTCTTTAATTTCTTTCTTTAGTGTTCTGTAGTTCTCATTGTAGAGGTCTTTCACCTCTTTTGTGAGATTGATTCCCAAGTATTTTATTTTTTTCGATGCTATTGTGAATGGGGTAGTTTTCCTAATTTCTCTTTCTGAAGATTCATCACTTATGTATAAAAATGCATTGGATTTATGAGCATTGATCTTGTAACCTGCTACTTTACTGAATTCACTTATGAGTTCTAAAAGTTTTCTGGTGGAATTTCCAGGTTCCTCTAAATATATAATCATGTCATCAGCGAACAGGGATAGTTTGAGTTCTTCTTTTCCTATTCGTATCCCTTTAATTTCTTTGGTTTGTCTGATTGCTCTGGCTAGAGTCTCAAGGACGATGTTGAATAGAAGCGGTGAAAGAGGGCATCCCTGCCTTGTTCCAGTTTGTAGGGGGAACGCTTTCAGTTTTTCACCATTTAGAATGATATTAGCCATGGGCTTAGCGTACATTGCCTTTATAATGTTTAGGAATGTTCCCACTACCCCAATTTTTTCTAGTGTTTTGAGCATGAAGTGATGCTGTATTTTATCAAATGCTTTTTCTGCATCTATTGAAATAATCATGTGATTCTTAACTTTAAGTCTCTTGATATGGTGAATGACATTTATTGATTTCCGAATGTTGAACCAACCTTGCATCCCTGGGATAAAACCCACTTGATCGTGGTGCACTATCTTTTTAATATATATTTGTATGCGATTTGCTAAAATTTTGTTGAGAATTTTTGCATCGATGTTCATTAAGGATATTGGTCTGAAATTTTCTTTCCTCGATGTGTCTCTGTCTGGTTTAGGTATCAGGGTGATATTGGCTTCATAGAACGAGTTTGGTAGGGTTCCCTCCTCTTCTATTTCATGGAATAGTTTGAGGAGTATTGGAATGAGCTCTTCTTTAAAGGTTTTGTAGAACTCGGCTGAGAATCCATCTGGTCCTGGACTTTTCTTTGTTGGTAGGCTTTTGATGACCTCTTCTATTTCATTGCTTGAAATTGGTTTATTTAAGTTGTGTATGTCCTTCTCGTTCAGTTTAGGTAGTTCATATGTCTCTAGAAATTTGTTGATGTCTTCGAGGTTTTCTGTTTTGTTGGAGTATAGATTTTCGAAATAGCTTCTAATTATGTTTTGTATTTCACTCGTGTCTGTTGTGATGTTTCCTTGTTCATTCCGAATTTTAGTAATTTGAGTTTTCTCCCTCTTTCTCTTTGTTAGTGTGGCTAAGGGTCTATCAATTTTATTTATTTTTTCAAAGAACCAACTATTTATTTTGTTAATTTTTCCGATTGTTTCTTTTGTTTCGATTTCGCTGATTTCGGCTCTGATTTTAACTATTTCCTGTCTTCTACTACTTTTGGTATTGGTCTGCTCTTCTTTTTCTAGTGCTTTGAGCTGTAGTGTTAAGTCGTTTATTTGTTGATTTCTACTTCTTTTTTTGAATGCACCCCATGAAATAAATCTTCCTCTAAGTACTGCTTTCATAGTGTCCCAGAGATTTTGATATGATGTGTCTTTGTTCTCGTTTACTTCTAAGAATTTTTTTATTTCCCTCCTGATGTCTTCTGTTATCCATTCATCATATAATAGTGTATTATTTAGTCTCCAGGTATTGGAGAAGTTTCTGTTTTTTATTCTGTCATTTATTTCTAATTTCAATCCATTATGATCTGATAGAGTACAAGGTAGTATCTCTATCTTCTTGTATTTGCTAACAGTAGCTTTGTGGCATAAAATATGGTCTATTTTAGAGAAGGATCCATGTGCTGCTGAGAAGAAAGTGTATTCGTTCTTTGTTGGATGGTATATTCTATATATGTCCGTTAAGTCTAAATTGCTGATTGTGTTGTTGAGATCTATAGTTTCTTTATTCAATTTTTGTTTGGACGATCTATCCAGTGGTGAGAGAGGTGTGTTAAAATCGCCTAGTATTATTGTGTTGTGGTCTATTTGATTTCTGGAATTGAGAAGGATTTGTTTGACCTACGTGGATGAGCCAATGTTCGGGGCATAGATATTTATGATTGTTATGTCTTGCTGATTTATGCTTCCCTTAAGCAGCATGTAATGTCCTTCTTTATCCCTTCTGACTAGTTTTGGTTTGAAGTCCACATTATCTGGAATGAGGATGGATTCTCCAGCTTTTTTGCTGTGTCCGTGTGCATGGTATGTTTTTCCCCATCCTTTCACCTTTAGTCTATGGGTGTCTCTTTCTATGAGATGAGTCTCTTGCAGGCAGCATATTGTTGGATTTTTCTTTTTAATCCAATCTGCCAGTCTGTGTCTTTTGATTGATGAATTCAGGCCATTAACATTCAGGGTTATTATTGTGATATGATTTGTATTCCCAGTCAATTGACTCATATTTGTTTTTGACATGATTTGGTTTCTCCTTTATTTGGCTATTCCTTTAGGCTAGCGCCTCCTGTTGCTGATTTGCATCGTTGTTTTTCATCTCTTCCTCATGGAATATTTTGCTGAGAATGTTCTGTAATGCTGGCTTTCTTTTTGCAAATTCCTTTAGCTTTTGTTTATCATGGAAGGATCTTATTTCATTGTCAAATTTGAAGGTAAGTTTTGCTGGGTATAAGATTCTTGGTTGGCATCCATTTTCTTTCAGGGCTTGGTATATGTTGTTCCAGGCCCTTCTAGCTTTTAGGGTCTGGATTGAAAAATCTGCTGATATTCTTATTGGTTTCCCTCTGAATGTAATTTGGTTCTTTTCTCTAGCGGCCTTTAAAATTCTGTCTTTATTTTGTATGTTAGGTATTTTCATAATAATGTGCCTTGGTGTGGGTCTGTTGTAATTTTGTATGTTTGGAGTTCTATAAGCCTCTTGTACTTGGTTTTCCATTTCATTCTTCAGATTTGGGAAATTTTCTGTTATTATTTCATTGAATAGATTGTTCATTCCTTTGGTTTATTTCTCTAAGCCTTCCTCAATCCCAATAATTCTTAAATTTGGCCTTTTCATGATATCCCATAATTCTTGTAGATTCTGTTCATGATTTCTTACCATCTTTTCTGTCTGGCCAACTTTGCTTTCAAGATTAAATAATTTGTCTTCAATGTCTGAGGTTCTGTCTTCCAGGTGTTCTATCCTATTGGTTATGCTTTCTATGGAGTTTTTAACTTGGTTTATTGTTTCCTTCATTTCAAGGATTTCAGTTTGGTTTTTTTTCAGTATCTCTAACTCTTTATTGAAATGATCTCTTGCTTCCCGTATTTAGTCTTTTAACTGTTGATTGGTGCGATCATTTAATGCCTGCATTTGCTCTTTCATCTCCTCCTTCAATGCCTGCATTTGCTCTTTCATCTCCTCATTAGCTTCCCTGATCGTTTTAATTACGTACATTCTGAACTCCCTTTCTGACATTTCTTCTGCTGTGCTGTCATTGGGTTTTATTGATGTAGTATCTAGGTTTGTTTGGGACATTTTCTTCCCTTGTTTTCTCATATTGGTCAGTTGTCAGTGGGACCCTGAGATATTGCAGTTTTCCACTATTGGCTTATAGTGTCCCAGTGGATTTCCAGTGTATCACCTCCCAGCCTTCAGTAGCCTGATGTCTTGGAGGAATCTGATAAAGCAGCTCATCCGAAGAAACTGCCCTAGCCCCCTACTGGTTCCACGGTTTGGAACTGGCTCTGTGGGGAAATGCTCTCACTATGGCCTGCACCGTGCAGCTGGCCGTGTGGGAGGAGCCCACTGCCGGAGTGTGGAAGGCTACCTTGGGAAGACTCTAGCTGCCCTGCCCGGCTCCAATAAGCCACCTCTATCTGGGCCTGCCACCCGGCCGAGCTTTACCAGTGGGCAGACTCACCCGTGGCTCCTGTTACCCAGTGGGCAGACTCACCCGTGGCTCTATTTCAGTCCGAGTCTCTCAATGCCTCCCCCTCTTAGCTCCTGGGTTCTGGAGCGACCGGGGGTGCAGTCTCCCTCTAGGCCGCCATCTTGGATCGCCCTGTGAAGAGAGCCCGCAGCCGGAGTGGGCAGAGCCGCCTGAAGAGGTCTCCGGCTGCCCTGCCCTGATCCCTGAGGCTGCTTGCAGATCGAGGCTCTCCGCTGGTTCTTTGCCGGAGTACACTGCGCTGCAGCGGCTCCGGGACTCGGAGCCTGCTCTGGTCAGAAAGGCTTTCACTAGCGGGCCAGTTCCGTTCCGAGAACCTGGAGAAGCTGGCTGTGTGGGCGGGGCCCACCGCCGGAGTGCGCAGGGCTGCCTGTGGATGACTCTAGCTGCCCTGCCCGGCTCCGATAAGCCACCTCTATCTGGGCCTGCAACCCGGGCCGAGCTTTACCCAGTGGGCAGACTCAACCGTGGCTCCACTTCAGTCCGAGTCTCTCAATGCCTCCCCTTCTTAACTCCTGGGTTCTGGAGCGACTGGGGGTGCAGTCTCCCTCTAGGCCGCCATCTTGGATCGCCTCACAAATGAAATTCTTATTTCCCCTCAGATTGGTTCTACTTCCCATGTTTCCTCTCTTGCTTAGTAGTTTCCCCACTTCTATCACTGCGGCCAGAATCTCCAACTTACTGTTGGTGGCCCACTACTGTCACTTCTGCTTCTTCAACAACTCCAGATTCTACCCTTCCCTCACTGTGCTGTAATTGTTCAGCCCTCCTTGGTTGTCCTGAGCTCGTTTTAAATTCATGTTTCATACAGCTAATGGAGAGATCTTATGATACAATTCTGATTATTTAGCACTTTGTTAATGAAAACTCTTCCAGGGTTTCTAGGCAGCGACTGCAGCTTAAGATGCCTTGGTATGGGGCACAAGCCCTTCCCTTGCTGGGGTCTGTGTAGACTCATCTCGTGCTGTTCCTCTCTGTGGTGGTACCAGCGACCATTCTTATCATCCTTGGGCTCTGCAAGTTGGGCCAAGGACCTCCTGAATATGATTTCACTTACTTTTCACATAGTTTATGCAATATTCACAACACTCCTGTCAGGTAGGTACTATTATTACCACCATTTTACAGCAGGTTTAATGTGGAACACAGAGAATTGAGATTATGCATTTTCAAGCCTGGGTTTATAACAACTTGGCCTTAAATGAAGACTCCTTCACTTAACTGAGTCACACTTCTTCAGCTCCAGGGCATTTGCACAGGTCACCACCCTTGGTCAGTTGTGTCTTCCTCCACCTTCTCACATTCACCTTCCAGGACATTCTATTTAGACGCACATCTACAAGGCAGCCTGACCCAGTGGGATGCAATGCAGCCTTTTTCAACTGCCATCGTGCCCCACTTCTCCTCTCTTGTAATTCCTAAAGCTCTTGTGGTGCCTGTGTGCCACACATTCGTCTGTCCCTCTGGACTACGTGTTTCTTAACAGCAGGAAGTGTATTTTACCACTTGTGGTATTTAGTAACTGAAAAAAAGCAGGTACCCAACAAATATTTGTTGAATAAATAAGTGAGTGTATGGACGAACAAATAAAGTTTGGAAACAGAATCAGAATTGATTGGCCACCATCTTCACTAAAGGGAATTGATGTCTTTACCTTCTTTGATCTGCTATATATATGAAATTGAGCATACTTTATTCTGTCATTCATTCATTTTTCAAACATGCACCGAATGCTATTAGGTTCCAACTAAATTCTGGGATGCAAAGAGAAATAACAGAAATTTCTGTCCTCAAAGACCTCACAATGCAGGGGAATGAAGAGAACTAACTAGTCAATAAATGTCTATATGTTAGAGTTTAGATATGAGGTGTCCTCCAGAAGCTTAAATGTGAGACAATGCAAGAAGGATCAGAGGTGAGATGATTAGATTATTAAAACTATAAACTAGTCAGTGTATTAATCCACTGATATAGATTAATTGGGTTGTAACTTTAGTTAGGTAGAATACGGTTGGAGGATAGGTCACTGGGGGCATGACTTTGGGTTTAATATTTTGTCTCTGGTGAGTGGAGCACTCTCTCTCTCTCCCTCCCCCCCTCCTCTCTCTTTCTCTGCTTACCACATCCTGACTTGTCTTCTTTTACCATGTCCTTCTGCCATGATGTTCTGCCTCACCTCAGGCCTCGAGTAATGGAGTTGGCCCACCAGGGACTGAACCTCTGAAACTGTGAGCCAAAATAAATTTTTCCACTGCTAAGTTGTTCTTGTCAGGTTTTTCAGTCATAGTGATGCAAAGCTGACTAAAACACTAATACAAAGAAATACATGTTTAAAAGAATTATATAACATATTAAGTTTGCCTAATGAGGGGCGGTTCTATTCCATTTAAAAGATACTGGGGAGGGATATACCAGAGGCTAATAATTGATGAGTATAAAAAAAGTCACCGTTGTCAAAATCATAATGGGGTGGCTTGTGTCATCTCTAACCCAGAAAAGAAAGCAAATACAGCTAGGCAGTTATGAAGGAACGTTTCTCATGCATGGTTGGCTGACAGTAACTATCACAAAAGACTCTGCTAGAACCACAAGCATGCACAGAGGCCACTGCAACCTTCTGTAAAGAACACTCCTACAAGGACATGCGCCCGGCAACTGACTGGTCAACTTCAGACTGATGCTACCCTTAATACTAATCACTGTGGCCAAGGATTATTGTTTCAAAATGTCTGATGTAATCCTTCTCATCTCTGTCTTTAAAAATGTCCCTTGCCTCAGACCCTTTGACATGCTCATAATTTACTATGGCACATATATTATCATTGCAGTGTTCTGCTATTTCCATTTCAGTGCTCTGTTATTCCCAAATTAATTTTTCTTCAGAGAATTTCTGTCTGGTTGTTTTTATTATATTAGACTTACACGAGTCTTGAAGGATGGGTAGAGGTCAAGCAGAAAATGTAGGAGGGGAAACAACCTGAGAGTTGGAGAAAAACTGAAAATCAAGGGTGTTTGAAGGAGCAAGAGGCTGAAGCTATGGGTTTATGAAATGTGGGAGGTGGTCTCCCAGAGTGGAAGGAGGACATGACAGGCAACCAGGGTCCAGGTCTACACAGCTTTTGGTGTTGTGTCCAGCAGTGCAGACTTGGTTTTACAACCTCTGGAGCAACCCTGGAGGCCTTTGAGTTGGTGAGTGGAGAAATCCCACACATCCATTTCTCTGGTCTCTTTGGCTGTCTTGGGTTTTAGAATGATCACCCAGAGGTACAGGTGGAGAACTGATAAGGTCCTGAGTTAGGACTGCTTCTGTGGAGATGGAGACAAAGGGAGGGATTTAAGAAATGCTCAAGAGCCAAAATAAACAGAACTTCATAACTGAATAAATGTGAGGCAAGCCCTGAAGAGATGTAGGGAAGAAGAGAAGTGACGGCTGGGGTCATTAAGTGAGCCTGGGGCACATGGCTCTGTCTCTTCAGGAGAAATAATGATCCGGCTGACACCAAGAGGTTGAAGAATGTTTTGAAAAATATAGTCACTTAATTCACTGAAAACATTCCCTTAACATTTTTATTTTTCATGTTACTTTTCAAATATGTAAATACTTTTGTGTCTGGGATATCTTCCAATAATATTTAAAAGTTTAATCAAAGTTATTGGTTCTCCTACCTGGGTTCTGTAGAGTCTTAGGACTCTTGAGAACCAGAAGGGTCTGAGCAGCCTGAGATCCAGGCCATCATCTTTGGGCTTGGTCACCTGCAGCACCTCCACCCTTATTTATTTTTACACTGATCTTCCACTGGAATTTCAGAAATGACTCTGGAGCTTTATAAGATTTGAAATCACCAGTCTAAATATCATTTATTCATGCAATATGTTTTATTACATGTAAGTGCTTGGTTTCAGTTCTGTGTCATGGGTGTTTCTTTGTTTTTGTTTATTGTTTGTTTCTCTCTTGGAAAATGGAGACCATGTCAGGGGACCTATGCTTATAAATCTAGTACATTGTGCTTGATTGTTTTTAATTGCAGATAAGATTTTACTTGCCATAATAAACATCTCAAGTCACAACAGTGCGTGTTTCTCTTAACAATGGCATTAGAATAAAACATCTGCCACCAGAGTAGGCCACAGGGACCCTTAGCTTTTCCCTCATCAGTTCCAATGGCCAAAGAAGTGAAGAGTGAAAGCAAGCCATGGATCAGCTGAAAATTAACACATGGTGTTGTTTTTGAGTTTTCTAAATATTTTCCAACTCCCATTGTGTGTTTTTGTGTTTTGCACTCCAAACCCCTGCCAAAACCTCCTCCAGTGGCATTCCTTCCGGGCTCCCTCGTCCTCTGGATAGCAAACAAAACTTCTCATAGGTCATTAATCTCAAGGACATATTTATATGAGTTAAAGATGAGGAGTTGACTAAAATGCATATTTTTACTACTTTGGGTCCACAAATTTATTTTTTAAAAATAAGACCTATGCTAGCTGAATTTATATAGTCTACTTCTGAATTGCATTTTTAGGATGGTTTTCAACTGAGCAAATAATCAAAATGCATCTAAAATGAAAGTCACACCCCATGTGGAGTTGGTAGGTGTAAAAGTCAAGGAAAGGATGGAACAAGAGAGGACAGAAAGCTGGATAACCTTAACTAAAAGTACCAACCTAGGCATGTTGCTCTTTTCCTGATAATAGATTACACAGCCCCTGGGCAAACTTCTTGGAAAAGTATTCTACTTACACTCTAGTTTGGATGCTTTGGATTTTCAGTGTGCTTTTCCCCTTGTAACTATCATTAAATTCTCTAGATAACAGAAATAACTTTTCCTTTTTCTACTTATATGTATGGGAACTGTTATAATTGATTAAAATCAATCATGTTTGTTAAGTACGAATTTTACTTTTTAAAAATTTTGTTCTCAGGGCCAACATAATAATGTTGACCTGGATGTCTTTGTGCCCTAGGGTGACTGAAAACAGAGATTGTCCATCTTTTCCAAGAAGATTGACATGTTGGTCCATGTCATCATGGGACACCTAGGAAAAGTGAATTCTCTTGTGCCTAATGCTCCTTCCTGCCTTTCAACTCATTAAGTGGCTGTGTGACCATGGTCTTTCTCTTATCATTGCTAGGTAATATCAAGCCTCAGTAACTCCTTATACAAAATGCATTTGAAATAAAGCAACGAGGAGTCAGAAAACAATAGATTCTCAGTATAAATTTTCCACAGACCTCCTTTTAAATGCCCTGGGGACCTCTTCTTCTATTCCACTCAATTTCCCTCTCACTTGGCCATAATAGGTGTTACAGTCATCCAAGGTCTACCGAGGGCTTAGGCTTGCTTTGTTATTAATTATAGTCAATGTGGTGTCAAGCTTTCTTTCTATAAAACATCTTTCACATTTCATATTATCTCATTAAATTTTAGAACATCTAATAAAGATCACTAACTTAAACTTGAAAGTTATTCTGCAATTTTAAAGAATATGAAAAAGTTTGGGAGGAAAAAGAAAAACATCTCTGAATGTTTTAATCCCTTTTAGTATGTACAGAAAAGCAATCTTTTTTAGTTTGTGTGTGAGACCTTGATTATGTAACAATGAATTATCTAAACAAAATTTACTAAACGGAAAGAACAATTGCCTGAACATACAAATAATTGTGCTCTTACTTTTGAGCCTGTGTCATTGGCACTACTGATGTTATAAGGAATACTTCATTCTCCACGGGACTGGCTTTCAGACATGCTTTTTGGTTGAGAATTCTGGCTAAGAATGCCAGTTAACAAGTTGCTCCAGGTTGAGCCTCCTGTGCGTGGAAACAGTGTCATGTGGAAACTCCGCCCCAGGTCACCTTCAGGTTCGCCTTGGTGACATTCAGGTCTACTCTTGTTAAGAAGAATGTCTAAAATTACAGCATCTGGTTGACCAATTTTCCATGAGGGAGACAGTATAGGAAAATAGCCTCAGGCTCCAAAAGTTGTTGGAATTTCCCTTTAGCTACCTTTATTTTAGGGTCCAACTCAGCTCTGTGCTAATACTACCTTTTTTTCCCCCTTCTAAAATAACTCATACCTATGAACTGGTTAGCAGGTCATTTGAATTTCTTTACTGTATATGGAAAAGAGTCCTGGGTTGAAATGAAAGCGGTGTAATCTTTGTTTTTCTCTCTCCTTTTCTCCCCTTACCTCTCTATCTCTGTATCTCCCTCTCTGTATGTATGAAGAAGACTCCATCCATTTGTGAGTAAACATTAAACCCTACACTTGTAACTCATGTTTAAAAGTTAAGTAGATAGATAGATAGAAGGATATGTATTAGATAGATAGATAGATAGAAGGATATGTATATATATTTATAATGGGGCAGGTTCGATTTGATTTAATGAGTATTTTATCCATCTTTTATGCATTTTATTTTTTCCATATTTTATTGGTGCATTAGAATTATACACAGTGGTGGGATACATTGTTCCAGATTTGTTCATACACTCTATATAAATTGGCCAATATCATTTGCCAGTATTCCTTTTTCTACCCTCCTCCCTCCCCTAATAAGCATTTAATATGAAAGAAAAAAAATTACCTGGTGTTGGGATAGGTTGCAGGTTGAATGTGAGTGAGTGGCATGGGCGTGGCCATCAGTTCAGCATGGGGATCGAGGATAGCATGAGAGAAGCACAGTACAGTCATGAGGCCATCTTCAGGGCCTCCTCAAGCCTTCTGACAGTTGTCCATTTCCAGGACCTGCATTTTGTATTGAATTTGTCCAAAGTTTAGAAAGCTCAGAGAAGAGCAACTAGGATGATTGGATCTCAAAATAGCAGCACTTAAGTGACAAGTGAGGAGCCAGGAAGGATTCTGTTTAGGATCATGCATGGTTACTCTTCCAGATGTTTGAAGGGCACTATGAAGAATAGGGGTTACATGTGTTTGCCGTAACTGCAGAAAGCAGAATTCCCGCCTACAGGTAGAACAGAAAATATATACATTTCATCTTAAGGAAAGGAAGCCATTTTCAATGGTCCTTGTAATCTGAGATGGAAGTCATGTGCTATAAAACATGGTGCATGCCTGTCACCTGGAGGCAGTAGACAGGGTGGCTGCTGCTTTTGGAGGCATGTGATTGGGTTTATACTGGAGTCTATGGAGCTTGTCAGTGGGAAGATCCCTTCTGTTAGTAAACATGAATTCTTGGAGTTTCTAAACACGCAAAGTTTCACCCTACCTCCTGCTCTCTACAGAAACAAAGTAAAAATACATATTAGGGAATAAATTGACTAAGTTCTTGGGTTCCAGAATTAGGCTGCACTGAGGAGACATATACTTAATCTCTCAATTTCCCATTGTGTAAAATTGAGTAGTAGGAGCCCAGATCTGGGAAGGTTTTAGTGGGGATTAAAAAATTAATAAATGTAAATATGTTAGATGAGGGCTGACACAATTAAGCTCTTTGTATAGTTAGCTGTTGCTATCATTACCTAGGTTTTTTATGGATGGAAGTACTAAGTTAATGCTGCATCTCAACTGAATTCAAATAACACATTCAGATGGTAGAGTCCTGATGAATGAGATTCTGCTGAGAAGAATGTCCACATTAAACCTTGGCCTTTTGTGACTGAATGCAGCATGTCTAACTAGAGAACATTTTTGACCATTAATGGATGATGATTTATTTTGACTTAAACAAATACCAAAATTATTTACTCTTATTCAGCAAGTGGCTTTTGTAACAAGCCAAGAAACAATTTAGTTAACATTTATTGGTCTCATCTGAAACATTCAGTTTTCCAACTCATCCATGCTGGCTAAACCCTTAATTATTATTCTAGCAACAAAATTGGGGACAGTTCAGGAAATCAGGATGAAATGACTTTCCCCGGATTAAAAAAAATATTGCTAATTTTAGAGGTAAATGAATTAGAATAAGTTTAGAGCAAACATGTACTATAGCAGAAAAATAATCCAGCAGAAAGAGAAAGGGAAATTTTGGATGAGGGAAATTTTGAACAATAGCCTGTGGAATAGGTTATTAACTCTGCACCATTTGCTCACTCCCTTAGTAATGTTTAACAAGCCTTTATTGATTACAATAGCCTTGATTTGTAAGTGGGAACGGAAGATCACATTGTGGGCACCAGACCAATTCTTGTATACAGCATCTGCAAGCCAAAGACTTCATTAATAATTGATTTTAGGGGGTAGTACAAGCCCATATGGGCCTAGCTTTTGCCAACATGCTTCATCACAATATACAGCTTGACTTATGAATAACTGTAGGATATTAATTCTGGAAAGCACCATGGGTTGGAAATTGGAGAACCTAATCAGTGGCAGAGTCAGATTTCCTGGATCCTACTGTAAAGTTTTTGACACTAAATATATGTGGATTCTTTTATCAACAGAATCTGAACCCTGGCTACAGATAGAAAGAATCTGACAACTCAATTATGTACAAGATTTCTCCTAGCAGCTCACCACAGATGACCTCAATATATCCCTGACTTCATTTTCTGACCTTCCCCATGAAGCTGCATCTCTGTCAGAGACCATGAGTATTGAGTTTCAGAAACTGTTCAGTAAGATATACAATTCTTGGCAAGCATAATGACCTCAAGGTGGCCCAATTCATAGTCCAGAACTCCATCCAACATCGCATAACAAATACTTCCTTGGAAACGACAATTTTTACTACTCACTAGCACCAGAAGGTGAGGTAAGATTAGCAAGTCATGTCTGCTCTGCTCCCAACAGCCTGTCCCTTCACCTGTGAAGAAGGCTACCTTTCCGTACCAGCAGAACTCTATCTCCCAGCACCCATCTGACATCTCTGATATTTAACATATTGCCTTGAATATTTATGGATTGTGTTTCTAACTTGCCCATTATAATGGCTGGTTCATGTGGACTGCCTGCTTCCTGTTCAGCTGGGCCCTGGTTATCTTCAGCTCCATGATTTGTGGGTCAGTATCAAATCACTCCTGATTCTACCTGGATTGTTTCTGACAACCTAGACTCTTATTTGTCTGGCAGGGGAATCTTGACATTCAAACCCTGATTTGCCAGTGGCATGAATTTATTGCAACTCACTGTCCAGGGCCATGACCATGGCTCTGTTGGAAACATGTCCCTGGGGAACTGTGGCATTCCTTGCTGGGAGTCCTCCTTCAGCCATGACGGGTTTCACACTGCTGAGTACTCTACCTTGAAAGAACTCAAGAGATGTGGCCTCCTGCCTTCTATGCTAGAGGTTGGCCTTTGCTCGTCAGAGATGAGAGTGGAACTCAGGCTTCCCATGGCTTACTGGCATCTTCCAATTAGAGTTCAGTGAACTGCTTCCTAGGGTTACAAAATGCCGTGGTTCTATGTTGTAAGAGATAGTCAACAATATTAGCCACAGGCCTCATGGCTGGTGAGAGGAGGTGGGGAGGAAGGTTGCTCTGTCAGGGCATGAAGCCCTGACATAAAAATGCAGTACAAACTGGACTGTGAGGAAAGCCTGGGGAAGGCCCTCTGAAAACATCAGAGTGTTCCAAAAGTCAGCCTTTGCAAAGCTTTGCTGACAATAAAAGCTCCTCTTCACCTTTTCCCATCACCTATGGGCATATTGGGCCCCTGCTCCTTCTCCTTTCATAGGGGACTTCTCTTGCTACCTATAAGTGCCCACATCCTTGTGATACCCACACTATGGGCTCATTGACATGTAGGGTAGCTAGCCTCTGCTGAATAAGGTTTCCCTTGTCATTGCCTGTCCCTTGGAGGTTCCCCCACTTACTTGGCTCCTGCCCAGGATGTATCCTAGTTCTCACTGTCAGAAGGGTGTCACATTATGCTGAAATGCGAGATTCAAAGATGTTGGGTGGAATCATACACCAAGGTCTGCTCAGTCAGACTCTGCTTTCTACTTCCTGGAAGATGTGGATCCCGTTACCTCCTGTTTGAGGAAACCAGTGGTCTCTGGGAAAACTAGCTTACCACTGGGGCCCTGATATCAGGATCCAGGCAAGCATGCCTCTCCTATATAGGCAGGTACTTCCTGTTGTAGAGGAAACTACCCATACTGTCCTCTGATTTCTCCAATAACCAAGCTTCTTAGTCCATTTTTAATTACTCTAATAAATACCTGAGGATGAGTAACTTAGAGAGTAAATAAGGTTATTTATCTCATAATTTCAGAGGTCCAAGAGCATGGTACCAGCATCTACTTGGCTCTGGTGAGGGCCTCTATTCTAGAGCACAACATGACAGGAGGCATCTTAGCAAGGGCTTGTGCAAAATGGTGAGATCACATGGTGAGAAGAGGGGCAAGGGAGATTCAGATGTCAAGCTCGCTCTTTTTATAACCACCTGCTCTCGGGGAAAATATATTCATACCTGCAATATCCACCCCTTTCTGCAAGACTAGCATTAATCCATTTAAGAAGGAACCCCATGAGCTAATTACCTTTCACACCTCTTAAAGGATTCACCACCTTAACACTATCATGCTGGTGACCAGGATTCTAGAACGTGAACCTTTGGGAGACAGACATAGCCAAACCACAGCATCCAATTATCTTTTGGAGAATGATGTCCTCAGCTTCTGTCATCCACAATACTTCTGTCTCCTTCAGTTTCCACTGGGGCCCCAATATCAGGGATCCAGGCAAGCATGCCTCTCCTATCTAGGCAGGTACTTCCTGTTGTAGAGGGAGAATTGACCCATTGTCTGGCACGCTATTGTGAACTCACAGTGGTTTTTGGCTGTTTTCTTTCTAAGTGTACATATTCTACTTTCTTCTTCTTCTTATGTTAACCTTTATTTATCTGGGCAGTGCTGGGGATCAAAGCCAGGGCTTTGCACATGCTAGGCAAGTTGTCCAACACTAATTATATCCCTCTCCTCTAAGTGGATCTACTTTTCTATGTCTGATTTTGCTGTCTCCCTCACAAACATGTGACCACACTGTGTGAAAGGGGTTCACCAGGCTCTCCACCTCCTAGAGCTAATGAGTAACTGTGAGGTTACTTGTCTTTGATGATCTTATGTACCTGTTTGGCATTTCAACTCCTGGTCTGAAGGGCTGTTGTCCCCTGAGGAACTCTTTCCTAACATTTCATGAACTTGGCTCATGCAGGCTCTATTAGCTGTGGCAAGGAGTGACAAACTTTTCTCATTAAAATCCAGATCGTAAATCTTTTAGGCCTTATGGGCCACAGTTTCTTTCTGGCAACTACTCAGCTCCAATATCGTAGAGCAAAAGCTACCACAGAGAATATGTAAATGAATAAGCGTGGCTGTGTTCCCATAAAATTTATTTACAAAACCAGGCAGTGAGCCATTGTTCACAGATACCTGAGACATTGCAATACTTCTTTCCAGGCTGCTCTTGAGAAATGCACTAATCAGTTCTGCATAGAGTTTCAGGACCAAATTTTATAGAGTTCAACCAGCCATATAATGGTGGACAGAATCTTAGCTATTCTAGAATGACAGTCCTGCCATGACCAATCAAAGACACCTACTTCTTTCTGGGATTTCTCCCTTCATTACTGTGTCTTAAAGACCTTGATTCCCTCCAACCGGTTTTACTCAACCTGTTTAAACACCGCTTTTTCTGCAAGACTGTTACTGGTTCAAATCCTAGACCTGATTTTTTTTTCCTCTATGTCACATAAGAGTGGACCATAAACATGTCCTGTCACAGTGCCAGGCTCATGGTAGGTGTCCATTTATAATCTAATATTTTATAGTTGTTCAGTTGAACTTATTCTCCATGGATGCGTCTCCCAAAAGGTAGCTCCAGTGAGTGAGTAATTCCCTTTGGCAATGGCACCTATCCCATCCTAGCTACCTGGCAGTCCAGAGCTTCTGCCTTGTAGTACCCTGAGATCCAGGGCTGTTGTTTTCTATAGATTTGGAATCTCAAGTCCACTCAGTTCCCACCTCTTTTTTGAATGCTGAGATTTTTCATTTCTTATTTGTTGAGCAGTTAACACCATGGAGACAACACTCTCAGAAGGCCTGTCATGAAGACGAAACACTTGTGGGTTCCATGGTCACTGGCTCTGTTTATGAGTGACATAGTTGCTCCAACATGGCCACACAAATGTCTATAAAATCCAAGTGTCCAAGTGCTTCAGGGCCTCAGAGGCAGCTTTGAGAAAGGAAGAGTGCCAGGGGAACAGGTTGTATGAGGAAGCTGGGGAGGGAACCTGACCTCAGGTCATTCCTACTTCCCTGTGGTCAGCCTCAGCTGCCACTTTCCTGGAGGAAAATTTAGAAATGACACACCCCAATCTACAAGTTGACTCTAGCTGAGCCAGGAGAAGCTGTGTAAGTCTGGTTATCCTTTGTGGTCTGGCAGCTTCAGAGAAATGGCAGCCCATTTTTGTTCCCTATCCCATTGGGTATTCACTTGGTGAATGGAATGCTCACCTTGACATAAAATACTACTGTAAGGGCATCAGCCAATGTACTATATCATATGATTTTAGCTTTTAGCTCTTTGCAAAATGTCTGGCATTCATTTGGAGAAAAATATTCAGTTCAAATACATATCTTGTATTTTCTGCCAAGACACGGGAGATGGAGGATAGCTTTGCAAAATCTGACACTTGAATGAATGTAGCTAATAAGAGAAACAATAACAGGAGGGGCAGAGTTGTCTTCTGAGTTAAGATTTTAGCAAGCAATATGGTGTAAGCAAAGCAAAAATAGAAAACACTGACCAAGCTCATAAAGTTCTTATAGAAATGTTAGCCTCTAGATTACCAAGTTAGAATTGATCACCATGATGCCTTTTCGTGACTTATTTACTTTCTTGCTATCTTTTCTTCTGATACCAATAGCACTAACAAAGTCAGTGGAATGGGAACTTTCTAGAAATCTTTATACAGCTAGGCTTTTCTCACATTTCAAGTGATCGTCTTTCTTCTTCAGTCCATGGTGATTCACTTTTGTCTTATTCTCTTTACCACATCTTGTAGTCTGAAAGTCTATTTTTTTAATAAAAACTTTAAAATGGAAACCTACCTATCTGATTTTTCTCACTAAGTAGGCCCATGTTTGAGGAGAATGATATGATTAAAAAGGACAGTTGTGAATATTCAAATGCACTTTTAAAGATTTATGCAGGAACAGAATTGGAGGAAAACCTAGGACGTTTCTAACTTAAAATTATTTTATCCTTCTAAAAATATTTCGTGCTCTTAGTTAACTTTTGGCTACAAAGAAATGGGTTGAGATCCAACGTGTCCAAGTTTGTGCCCAACATTGACAAATAATTCATTTTTAGGGACTATGTTTCATTATCTGTTAAATGAAGGGGACAGTTTTATGAAAAAAAAAAAAAAAAAAAAGCCTTAAAATAACTGAGATGAATACAGTACTTTATTTCCCAGAGACCTCAAACAGAATCTTTTTACTATGCTATGGCATATAATTGATGGAATCTACTTGCATACAGGCCAAGTTCTCAGGAATGGCATGAAGCATCTTTCTATTTTGTTTCTAAATTGCCGTTCGGCCTCACATCCTGTGTGATTTTCCGAGGCCTGTAATCCTTTATGATACAGCAAACTCTCTTGACTCTGGGCCTTCACTGCTGCTGTTCCCCTGGCCCAGCATACCACATGCACTTCTTCTGAGAACCAAGGTGGCTGAAGCAGGATGATCGAGAGTTCAAGGTCAGACTCAGCAGCTTAACAAGACGCTAAGCAACTTTGTGAGATCTTGTCTCAAAATTTAAAAAAATATATAAATATAAAGGGCTGGGGATGTGGTTCAGTGGTTAAGTGCCCCTGGGTTTAATTCCTGATACCGAACCAAATCAAACAAAACACCAAAAAGAACCAAGATCTGCTTATCTTCAAAAGTTTAATTCAGTTTCTTCTCTTTTGCAACTTTTTATAACTTCAGCAGAATGAGTTTCCCCATTTCTTTTGTGCTTATTTACAGCAGAGCAATTATCACAGGGGAAATTTATTTGTTTACATGTTTTGTTTTATATCTCCAAAGTTAGAGTCTTGAGGCTGGGAGAATGTGTCTCACCCCTCCAACCTGGTGAGATGGGTAACTGACTGAGAATACGGAAGACAAATGAAAAGGTAGACTTGACAGAAGCTTTCCACACATTTGTTCACAGAACTGTCCTGGGCAACATCTAGAAGTATTTCAAAGGCAGCAAAGTAAGAGGAGAAAAACAAGTATTGTATCTGTGTGTCTGAATGAAAGCTTAGTCTGGGTCTTTTTTTTTTTTTTTTTTTTTCAGTTGCTGCTGGTATCACATTTTTATTTATTTTTATTATTATTGTATACAAATGGGATACATGTTGTTTCTCTATTTGTACATGGAGTCAAAGCATACCATTTGTGTAATCATACGTTTACATAGGGCTATGATGTTTGATTCACTATTTTTTTCCCTTCCCTCCACCCTTCCCACCCCTCTTTTCCCTCTTTCCTTCATTCTTACCACACTCCTTATCCCTAACCCTAAACCTAACCCTAAACCTAATGCTAATCCCTCCCACCCCCCATTATATGTCCTCATCCGCTTATCAGCGAGATCATTCATCCTTTAGTTTTTTGAGATCGGCTTATCTCACTTAGCATGATATTCTCCAATTTCATCCATTTGCCTGCAAATGTCATAATTTTATCATTCTTCATTGCAGAGTAATATTCCTTTGTATATATATGCCACAGTTTCTTTATCCATTCATCAACTGAAGGGCATCTAGGTTGGTTCCACAATCTGGCTATGGTGAATTGAGCAGCAATGAACATTGATGTGGCTGTATCTCTGTAGTATGCTGATTTTAAGTCCTTTGGGTATAGGCCAAGGAATGGGATAGCTGGGTCAAATGGTGTTTCCATTCCAAGCTTTCTGAGGAATCTCCATACTGCTTTCCAGAGTAGTTGCACTAATTTGCAACCCCACCAGCAATGTATGAGTGTTCCTTTTTCACCACATCCTCGCCAACACCTATTGTTTTAGTCTGGGTCTTAGAAGAAAGGAGGAAATTTTGATTTGACGGAACAATTGCTAACCAAGGTCTAAGCCTTTGGTTAAGAATGCTATTTTGCTTAAAACATGAATCAGGAAAGACTCAAAGAACAATAGTTCAATGAATCTGGCCCTCAAAGTAGGTGATTTTTAGGTACTTTCTTGCAAAGTTGGTATGAGAAGAGTCTGAAAAATATGGATGGGCAAGGGGGATGTTGGAAGGTGTCCATCTGGGAGATTTTTGGACTTTGGAAAACCTTGGGGAAAGAAAATGGACTTGGGAAACTAGGGACCACAGAGATAGGGGAATGAGATATTTTTCATCTCTGAACATGCAGTAGAGTCATAATATGTGTAGGAAAATCTGATAAATGGCCACTAGGTGACGCTGTTTCCCCATTTGCTGAATGAGACTTGTTACAGGCCCCAGGCTGCAGAGCAAGAGTACACCCCAGGGTCTGGGATCTGGTTCCAGTAAGGAAAGGACCTTGAGTCTCCCTGGTATTTCTCATTTGTAAAACAAAGAATCTCAGGCTGAGTAATTGCTGAAACCTATCCAATTACTTTTTTGACATTTTTTTAAAAGTTAGAACTTTAAAATACTTTGTGTTTTATGCAAACATATACTCTTTGTACATAAATATCAATTTTTGTTTAACCAAATATCAGTTGGATAATTGGACTCTATAAAGCATATGGAGCAAGAGTAAAATGATTAATGGCACACCTGTCTACAGGTGTGCTTCCTGGGCCTACACATTTCCCACATAAAATCTCTTTTATGTACTTGATGAATTGCAGAGCCAGAAAGAATCTTCAATTGTACAGACAGCTCAGCCCTTTGTGTATCTAATATCTACGCATAAGCTTCTCTGGGGGAATAAATCATTCTTTCTCTCTATTGTCATGCCTTCTTCTAGCCTCGGTGGTTCTAGAACGATGTCCTTGGCTCTAGGTGAGTTTTGCACTGAATCTTTTTGTGGGAGTTATTAGATTTGACACTTGAGTTCTGAAGCTCGCTTAAATCTCACGGAAGCACTGAGTCCCTGAATGACATCGACACCTAGCTGTTGTGTTGCAGTGACTTTCTTGCCTACTCTCGCAACAGAGTTCTGTGAAGAGTGCATTCCTCTGTGTTTGCTTCACATGTTTTCAGTTACATGGAAATTGAACCCCAAGCAAGAACATGATGGTGGAGCCAGTTCTGTCACTGAGCCCATCCCTTTCCCTGACCTGGAGGAAGCATCCAGCTCTTCCTCTCTGCCCTGGACCCGTAGTGGAGCCCAGTCCAGTTCAACACATAGAAGGGTCCACTGCTTTTCCTCTTGGTCCTGGAGGTCATACGTGTGCTTCTTTTTACAGTGATTTTAATGAACATTTATCTCCTGTTAGCAAAGTAACGTACCTTTAACCTACATACCAACATTAAAATATTATCCCAACAGCACCAGAGAGTTGCTGACTATTAAAGAAAATTGACAAAATAGAGGGACAATAAACAAGGTTAGAAACTCCAATATTTAGTCTCTTTTTTTACAAATGTGTGTTCTATCTTTTCCCATCTACAAGAGATGATGAACTTCAATTTTTTCCTTCCTATACGCCAATAAGAGGATTATTAGTAAATATTTAAGTTCTCTTGCTTTAAGAACAAAGACAAGAATGGCAATGATCCCACAATATGCCAGTGATCCCCTACTCCCTGCCCCATGACCCAGCAACTCCTCTCACTAGATCAGTTCAGCTCCAGTGTTCACAGTTAATAAGGTTTCATTAGTGCTGAAAAAAACAATTTGCCTTTGCTTCCAAACAGCGGGTTGAGCTCTGATACAGCCTCAGCAGGGAACAGAACCCTCCTCCTTTTTTTCCCTTTCTGCTTCCCTGGTGTGTAATCTTGTCTTTTGAAATAGTTGCAATCAGAACAAATTACCTTAAGAGCAGGGAAGGAAAAGACTCCACAGTCATCGTGGGTATTTTTTTGAGTTTTCTTTAAGCATCGGCACCTTCTCTTAGTAACTGAAAATGATCCAGGAAACCTGAATGTCCTTGGCAACGCTTTTCTCAAGTGTGCAGCTCAGCTTTTAAGGTGACGGCCATTGTTTCAGTTAGTGCATGGGAGCTCTGGAAAACCAGAAACCTGCTTGTTGCCTGGTTCCCTCTCTTGACAGGGACTGCCTACAGTTTCTGGGACCGTTGCTGCTATGGTTGGAAGAGAGTCAGATCAGGAAAGAGGAGAGGGCTTTGTGGCTGGTCTAGGATCAAATTCCACATGTCCTACATCAGGGTGTGTCTGAGTGGTAATCAGTACAGGTCATCTCTGCAGATGTATTCAATCAAGAGAGGCATTAGGGAGAGGGTAGTGTCTGAGGTCACAGCCCCAACCTCTCAGTGGCCGAGAGGCTGGGTGCCTGCCAGCAAACAGGACAAAGAATGCTGCTTCTCAGAATCTGTCCTTAATTTGTCCTTGGCACTCCAATTCCACTAGGACCTGGGTTATCGGCAGGAAGATGGCCTCAAAAGACAGTGGGTGCTCATGCGCAGCACGTCCCATTTGCGTAGGAAAACATGTCTTTGTTTCCTGGGGTCAGGGAGGTGAAGAATGTTCCTGAGTTCACCAGCAAGCAGCAGGCGTTGGGACCTCTGAGAAAAGAGACTGAAGGGTTAGTGGAGGAGTTTATGATATCTTGGGGGGATGCTTAGAGGGAGCACCTGTCATCTCAGGTGTCATTTTTGAACTTCAAACTTGATGAACTAGAGATGTGTAGTAATAGGGACAGCCGAGCTGTGAGGTTGCCTTCCTGACTAAGCAAGGTTGGCCCCAGATTCACTCAAAAGATTACAAGAAGTACATGGAACTGAGTGTCAACGAAAGGTTTATGGCCACATCAAAATGGCAAGTCAGGAAGAGAAGAGCTAGCACCTATCAAGGTATGTCTTTCTGTGTCTCAGCCTCTCTTTCCTTTTTCTCAGCAGGGCTGTAAGTGTGAGGTCAATATCAGCTTATAGTACCTTGAATATATCACTGATAACAGAGCGAATACACAAACAGAGTTTGGAAAGTCTCCGACTGGAACCTACAACATTTGGAACCTCATATTATCCAAGACTAAGGTGCTTATGGACTGGATCATATCTGGACAATCTGGGGAGACTACAGGTGGTGATAAAGACTCATTTGTGTGTAGTGATAGGGATTTAAACAAACAAACAAAAATCTTGGACAGCAATTTAAGAAAGTGGATCAGCACTTTCTAATGGGTCAGGAGAGGAATACGTAAAGCAGAGTAGACAAAAAGAGTAGTCCTAAATTGAGGGTGTCTGAATGGGAGTCAGAGCAGTCTTCTCCGCAGGTGTATGTAATCAAAATGAGGCACTAGGGAGCTAGGAGAGCATAGTGCCAGGGCACAATCTCAGTCTTCCAGCACTAGAGGCTGGGTCCCTGCCAGTCAGCTCAGTCATGAGGGGACAGAGTGCAGGGTGGAAAGTTTAGCAATTGGTGGCTATGAACTCCAAGGTCAGAGCAGAGAAACCATTTTTTTCAAGGTTATTAGACCAAGTTCAAGATAAGGCCCAATGTTCTATCCTCTTCCTTAGAACAATTCAGAAAGTCTATTTCCTCCTCAGATTACTTTAATGTTAAGTGTTTCAAATATTCATTTTTGTCTTCCTTTAGTTAACGCTTTGTCAAGAATATATTGAAATATCAAGGTTATATGGTTCAGAGTAATTTCTAAAATAAAAGC
Source organism: Sciurus carolinensis (assembly GCF_902686445.1). Taxonomy (NCBI): domain Eukaryota; kingdom Metazoa; phylum Chordata; class Mammalia; order Rodentia; family Sciuridae; genus Sciurus; species Sciurus carolinensis. The sequence goes on from NC_062219.1 coordinate 30,481,450, forward strand.
CAGAGGATAAAAATTATTAGATTTTTCCATGCACATAGAAACAAGTAACATTACCAACATCAGTTCAAAAGAGCATCATAAAAAAGAAGTGGAATTGTAAATTTTAACAGCTGCAACTGAACTACGTTTCACATGGATACATAAAGCAGTCCATGCAGAAAGAGAGTTGATGAGTCACACAAGCGTTTGTATCAGACTCTGAATAATATGTCAGTTTCTAAAATTGATCTTGAATATATTCATGTCACCTTGGAGGTGACTCTGATATGAGTCTTGTGCTTGTGTAGGACTCTTTTGGAGGTGTTCTGACTAAGGTTGTGAGAAACCTATTTGCAATAGAGATGGTACAGAGCACTATCCATTTGTTTCACAAAAAGCGGCTACTGTCTCAGTGGGTCAGAGAAGTGCTGATGATGGAGAGGAAGAACGGTGAAGACTGCTCTGGGCACCTCTGCTGTACAGCTCTTTGAACTTGCCCTTGAACTTTTGACCTTCTGAAGTTTCCTCAGAGGACAGAATAATGGAAGAATATTGACTATTATTGAATCTTGACATAGGTAAAAGACATTCATAAGACCATCTTTATTTTGGTTTAAAATTTTCTGTTATAAAGGTTAAAATATTTTTTCAAAGTAGTTCCTAGGATATCTTTTCTAAAATAAAAATTTTGAATAAAAAGAAAACAAATTAAGGGATTTTCACATTCTTGCTGGTTTTCTTCATTGAAAACCAACTAAAAAGAGAGAACTGTGTATATGTTCAGTTCTGTATGCCTATAATTTGGCCTATTTTACACATTTATACATGCCTATTATTTATATTTCTAGTATGTAAGAAAGAGAGAGAAAGAAAGAGAGAGAGAACAAATGGGTAACTTCCCTAAACAGACTACATTTTTTTCTTATCAAACTAGTGCTTATAGTCTGAAAAACTGCATTAAGATATGGAAAACAGACAATAAGAACCCATTTTCACTTTACAGGATGGGGTTAGAAAATGACTCAGTTGAATTTACATAAGAACAAGTGAAAGTAAAAAGTTATATATGCAGGGAAACTCCAGTGAGCATTACTTCTATTCCTAAGGTGTGCCCTGAGATAGATATGCAGTGCACCAAAATCTCTTGGTAACTCATGTTCAAGAAGGAATGGCCCTGGGATACGTCATCTTCACTTCAGTAATTAGGTTTAGTTTGTAAGTTACAAACTACATGTCTGGTTCCGTACTTTCGAAGGTCTGTGCGGAAACTCATTAAGGCTGGTGTGTTGCGTGTGTGTGTGCACACGCACATATGAGTGCACATTTGTATTCTCTTAGTGCAGGAAGTATAATGGTTACTTGAGATGACTACTTTACAGAATATTAATTAAACCTTGAGAACCATCTATGAATTAATTTAATAAATTCATGCAGTGAAGAAATAGTTGAAGTACTTTTTAAGAGTCAAGTACTATGGTGGCTGCAAAGAATGAAGCTATGTGGTCATTGTCCTCATGAGGGTCTCACACTCATAGGTTCATATGGGAGCAAACATGAACCTAAATAACCACACACATGACCATGTAATAACGCATACTGCTGAGTGCCATGAGAGAAGGGTAGCATGTTTTGTGAGTGTGTCGTAAGGCATCATTACTTAGCCTGTGGATCAGAAAAGTGTGAAGAGCGGGAAGAGCACTCTGGGAGATATGTTCAAGTCAACTCAGATTTCAGGGACAAACATGACCTTTGGAAGTCCTATGAGGCTAGTGTGGCTGGAGAAAAAAGAAAAGATGGAGACTAGTGAGCAGAGGAGCCATATTGGCAATTTCAAGTTCAATCTGGCAGGGCCATCTATCCCATGGAAAGAATTTGTTCCTTATCTTAAAAGTAATTGGAAAGTCTATTAAGGGTTCTAAGCAGGGGGACAAAATTTACGCTTTTAAGGTAATCACCTTGACTGGAGTCTGGAAAATGGATTAGAGCAGGGTGGGAGAGGCTGCAGCCCCTAGAGACAGACTGCGATGAGTTTGTTATGAGCCATACTCTGCACCATGGGCTGGCAAGGTGGAGGTGAGTTGAATATTACCTCATCCTCTTTAAAATCACAAGTTGTGGGAGTGAGACTTGTATGCAGATGATGATGATGCAATGTAATGGGTTTCTTGTTAAAGGCGAGTAAAACAAAAACCGAGCACAGCAGATAAAGCGATTACATTTGACTTGAAGGGTCGATTACATTTGACATGAGGAGGCATCATCTGATCTGGGGAGCGAAGAATGAGTAAGAGTCAAAGAGAAAATTCAAAGAGTAAATTTCCAAGTAAAATCAAAATGCCCTCAACTTCAGGGAATGATAAGTAGTCTGATGTGGCTTCCTCATTGCAGATTCACACTCCTTCCAGCCCAGAGCAGAAGCTATCAGATAACTGTCTCCAGGATCTTGACTTCTCTGATCTCCTGTGCATCAGGAGCTCACCAAACCCTCCAGTTTTCTGCTGTGCCCCACTCACTTTGTGACCTCAGTTGCTCAAACTAAATCCCATAAATCATCTTGAACATCATTTTCTGATATAGACCCTCAGTTCCCTGTACCTTCTCTAACTTTGTCATAAAGACTCAATAACCTTTGATCCTGGTTTTCTCCAAATCTGCCTGCTCCACCGTACGCTTGAGCAGCTGCCCTGGCTGGAGATAAATACACATCTGTAGACTCTTGTCTTAAATCAGATCAGAGGCTCTAGGGAGCTCTCAGCGCAGCCAGGCTGTACATGATATATTCTGGCCTGTTTGCTCCCCTAACCCCTAGATAACTTTACACCTTCTCTTTCCTCAAAACATCAAGGCCTCCATCCTCCTTCCCATCTGGCAACTTAGCTTCTGATTTCAGTGAGAAAACACTGACTGTATTTTCTCTTCTACAGTTATGGATGAACTGCCTATCAAAAGCCAACTCCTTTACCCATGTACATTGCTTTTATCTCCTTTCCAAGGACATGGTACTGGCAATTATTCTGTTTCTTTCCTTCATCATTAATTCTCCCCTCTACTCAATTCATTTTCATCAACATGAAATAAATTGTAGTATCTGCCATCTTAAAAATAATTTCTAGCTGAGCGTGGTGGTGCATGCCAGTATCCCAGTGGCTCAGGAAGCTGAGTGGAAGAAAACCCCTGCCATACACATACTGCATGCTTACTTGTCTACTGATGGTGGTCTTTCATTAGAATGTAAGCCCTATGGAGACATGATCTTTTTTGTTTCTATCCCCCTTATAACTCTAGACATAGAATAGTTCCTGGTTCATGGTAGGTTCACAGTGATGATTTGTTTTCATTCTTTCCTTTGTTAAAAGGCCACAGATTGGAGGAGAGGTGGCGTTAAAGGCAGTGTGGGAGTGGAAGCTGAAAAAAATAGTGCCAGATCATGAAAGATCATGACTGTATTGACTGTACCATCATGGGTATGCCCAGATCACAAATTGGATTAGAACCAAAGCATTTGGCCACATTCCTCCCGCACCAACCCCTTAAAACCATTTGGACAATATTGCACAACAGGAATTTCTCTATTGCCATCCTGTGACTTTGTAGATAAGCAGCAGTGAATCAGCCAGGACCAAAAAAATGTAATTCTGTTTGATTTGACTGCACTTGTATACACATGGCCTGTGTTCCTCCATGGGAAAGTTTTGCTTTGTTCAGTGGACTGCATGTTAACTCTGTGGCATAATTCCAAAATATTACTTTGGCTTTTTCCTCTACATGTTCTCTTAGTTGAGTCGTGAACTGATATAATACGAGTAAGTGCAAATCATCCAATGCCACCAGAGCCCTTTAAGTTGAAGTGGTGTTAGGAGGGTGACTTCAGACTTCCAGCTCGGAGGTTTTTATACAACCTTCCCAGGTGCCACCATTCAAAATCAAACCTGAATCCGGTAGAGTGTGCTTTTGTTTTAGTTCATGTTGGATCCCTTTGAAATAGTTCATGTTGGGTTCCTTTAAGCCACAGCATAACATAATGTGTCAAACTGAGGGACCATACACATGGAGAGTTGGTTGACATGTTGCCAAATATCCAGATATTTGGAAATGTTACATAATTGGTTGAATACCAGTTAGGCTCACATAATCTTTATGTACTTTTAGATTGTTCTTAATTGATCACACAGTTATTCTTACAGCATGAAAGTCACCAATGAGATATGCCCTCAAAACAGATTATGTCATGTGAATGATTAAAATAAGCATAAAATACTGGTTTTACAAACTTTTAAATTAAATATCAGAAATATGCTTATTATTTGAAGAGATATTGGTCCAGAGGACTCTTCAACCAAAAAACTGGATGTGAGGTTACAAGAGTGCCATACAGAGCTGTCTGAGAGAACTTGACACATGCCTCACAGACTCCTATAATCTTATCAGACGTACTGTTTGAAACACTAAGGTGTGTTAGGGTCAGTTTATTTTATAAATAATTTGCACCTTGAGGAAAAGTTCTTTCTGGAACATCTTGTTGGACTTCGGAACCTACCACCTGATGTTCACAAATAGTTGAGATGTAGCTACTTATACACTGTAGATTAAGAGATGGGAAAAAAATGGGAAGCCCATTCATCCAGAAGCCTGGGAGTACCAGACTATACCATTAGGAGTAGGATGAAGTATTGGGTATTGATTATCTATACTGTACAACTCTGTTGGTCACAATTAGAGAGCTATGGATGTTGTCCTGTTCAATAATAGGGATAAAAATGATGATGTGTACTAATTATTCCTCCAGTTTGTCCTTCATTTCATTGTTTATTTCTCATTGTATTTTTCGTTTCCAGAATACCAAAATAAGTGGTTTAAACTGAGCCAACTGTTTCTCTAAGTTAATTAATTTTAGAGATTCTAGCAACTCCAAAGAGTGATAACCACCACAATTGCCTTTTGAAAAATTGTTGATGAGGAAACCTATTTATTGATATGATAAATAAATATAGAAATCGAAACCAGCAGTCTGATCATCCAGGTGGGAAGTGTTTCCTATCTGTGTTATTTTCTAGGGCTGTTGTATAAAAATACTAAACTGGGGGGTTTAAACAAAAGAAATGTTTTGATTCACAGTTCTGGAGGGCAGATGTCTGAGAGCAAAGTCTTAATAGTGTTGGTTCCTTTCGAAGCCTTTGGGGAAGGTCTACTCCATGTCTATCTCCTAGGTTTTGGGGGCTTGCTGGTGGCCTTTGGCATTCCTTGGCTTGTCAGGTTGCCCTGATCTCTGCATTAACATTTGATTGGCCTTCTCCTTGTGTGCCTGTGCCCCAATTTCCCTTTATTTGAAATACACCCATCATATTTGATTGGGAGTCCACGTTACTCCCATCTGACCTCATCCTAACTCATTACAATTGCAATAACCCTGTTTTCAAATAAGGTTACATTCTGAGATACTAATGATGAAGATATCAAGACGTGATTTTGTGAGGATGTGTGCAGTTCAGCCCTTCACACTATCCAACCAGTGCTCTCAGAGAAAGGAGAGGAGAGAAGAAAAGGAGTAGGCAACATTTACATTCTTGATGCTCTAGGCCCAAACCTGGTTTTATTTTGCTTAAATGGCACATTTTTACCTAAGAACGTGAAAAAACATACTTCAAGTTTCCTTCCCCCAGTGAACTTGGTTTCTGCTTGCATCTAAGTCTTCTTAAAACATCTACTCCATGTTCCTCCCAGCAGGTGTACATGAGGAAATGAAATAAAGGATGCTACAGTACTTTGATAAAACACAATGCATCCTGTCTCCAAGTGGTAGAGTTTTGTTGTTGTTGTGGTTACTGTTATTGCGAGAGTCAATGTTTCTCTAATCAGATGATTATGAAAATTGCCTTGAGAGCTTTGTATTTATGGAGATTCCTGTGCTCATCCCTAAGTATTATGATTCAGTAGGCCTGGAATAAAGTCCAGGAAATATGTTTCTATGTCCTGTCTGGATAATTCTAATGATTAGTCAAGCTTGAACCTACTGGTCTTGGATATTTCTCCTTTAAGCAGGTGCATTGTCAACAATGTGTATTTACTATATTACGCACATAAAAAGGAAAATATTCATTGATGTTTCCAATGATGGCATAATCAATTTCTGTTTTCAGGAAGGCAGTATGTATTTAGTGGAAAATTTCCAGGTTGTTCCTTGGATCTGAAAATTGGTGCTCTATAGTGTAATGCTTGTATAAACATTTAGTAAATATAAATTGGGGCAAGCAACTTCTCTGAGCCCTAATTTCATTATTCTTTAAATGAGGATAATAATGCCTACCTTACAGGGTTATTGGGAGAAGTAAAGGAAAGTCTCTGAATTTAAACAAATCTTCATTAAAAGATGATTTGTAGAATTTTTTGGAAGTAGGACACACTTAGAACTCCAAAACTACACTCAATGCTCCCTTTGCTCTTCCTTCTTATCCTTGCTTGTAATTTTTTTTTATATTCAGAAGTTTAAATGTGGAATTATGGGTGGTGGATATTTTCAGAGTATATCAGGTTTCAGCAGTGCTATATTAATTTTGTGGACAAGTGAGAAGATTGGCAATAAGTTCTGAATTCTGGGAAAGTGGGTGGGTAAGAAAATTCAGTGTGATGAAAGACCCTTTAACTCTGGAAACCTTGGGTACATGCTGCAGGGCAGGACTGAACTGAAAAGCACTGGACCATATAGTATGGTTAAGCATTAAACTTTGAGTAGGGTGGGAAGAGGCCTCCATAGCTTTCCTGTGGAATGTTTTAAGGAAGCATCTGGCTTTTAACAAATCACTACTATTAGTGAATGACCCATTTTCCCCATTAGAATCTTTTTGTTGTCTTACAGCAATGCCTCTGTGTACCAAGAATTTTCAAAACTAGAAAGAATATAGCAGAGAACAAGGGAAATGCAAAGTTTACTTGGAGACAGAGCTATCAAACTTTTGATACTTGTCTCATGTATTCTCTTTTTAAATTAGTTCAGGTTTACTTTGAGATACCCAATCTGAACTTCTAAGAAAACCAACTTGATTTCACTTTCCTTTTATGCACATTAATGGCAGATGTTAGCACCAGTTCCTATTCTGAAACTTCACTTCCAGTTTTCCTGCCTCTTGAGGGATTCTATGTTTTTGCAAAAGACCATATTAAACAAGCAGAAAACCTGCCCAGAGCATGGACTAACAAACTATTTCATTATTTTTAATAAATGAATTATAATCTAGCTAGAAAATTTCAAATACTATAGAAACTGCCATGTTTTACTGAGCCGTTCTTGTGTGTATTTCAGAAGTTATTGCTCCGTCTTCTTACGTGTGATCCATAATGATGGATGAGGCAGCACTAAGTTGATGGATATTAAAAGTACAGTCAGGTTTTTATATAGCAGCAGACTAGTGATGGCCTTTCATTCTTGCTGCCAGATAACAACAAAGGGAAAAATTTCACAAAGGAAATGATTAAAGAAGACAAAGTAAAAGAAAAGTAAAGAAACCTCGGAGAAAGGGGCCTGCTTTTTCCAGGCAGGCTCTCTTTCTAAGTAGACTCAGAAGTGATGCAATTTTCTCTAAATCTACAGGGGTAAGATAAACAACACCTCTAGGTATGCTGACAGAGTCAAGCAGGTTTCTGGGATCTAGAGTCTACAGAAGACTTCTATTAGTCACTGACAGAATTAGAGATTGGAATTGTCAGACCAGGAGATAGCAATCAATGGGGGGCAAGTTTTGAGATGAAATCAGTGTGTGGTATCCATGCATTTCTGTTAGATTTTGACATATCATCAATAGGGCAGAGAAATTGATCACTGAAGACCTTGACTGATAAAGCTGGATCCCATGTGTGGGGCATCTTGGTTCATCAGGTGGCCTGGTCTATAAGTGGGAAGGGGTCAAAGTCAATGCTTCTCAGAGAGGCACAAAGAAGAACACATCAGGGAATCCAAGTCCATCGTAGAGAAACAGATGTTCATTGAACTGAACTCTGGACCTGGCCAGCAGCCAGAATGGCAGAAGCTAAGAGCTTTTGAAGGTCAGGGTCATACATGGAAAATGGGGAGGCTGAGAGGTACCTAGCTACATCCCAAAGGTTGATGGCATAGGCTGGAGCCAGAAGAAAATCATATCCAGTAACAGGTTCTAGAACTTTGCTTTAAGATACTCACTAGTTTAGAAAAGCCAGGGCTTATTTTCCTTGGTTTCAGAAAAATGGATGACTGATTAAATAAGTCCATGATTATCCTACAGCTCGAGCAAATCCTGGGAATGCCACGACTCAACTCTTCTGCAATGCAGATTTGGTGCCACGGGTGCTTTATGCTCAGATCCTTGCTATAAAATGCCTATGAATGTCTGAGATTATACTGTGGCTGGTGGAGGGGGGGAGGGGAGGTTCTCTGCAACTTTGTAGTTTTATGTATGGAAATAATAATTTGGATTAAACGTTATCTGAGAAATCATCTCTTAATATTCCCATGCAATGTACACAATAGAGTATTTCTTCACTCTCGAACTGTTTCATGCATTTGTTCAACCCACATCTGGGAGCTCACTGTGCAGCAGGTATGGTGCTTTTCTGTTTTTGCACTGATTATGGCCCTGCAACTGGATGTTTAATACCATTTAGACAAAGATAGAATGTAAATATGGCAGCAAATTATAGATGGAACCATTTCTTTGTAGGAGAAAAGATTCTAGACATGTAACAACATCGATTATTACTATTAAAAAACAGCATAAAAAGCTGTCTTCCATCAACAAGATTTGAAGAAAGAGATTTATTTATAAGTTACCAGGGTTCAAGCCTTGACTGGCCAATTCATTTTTTTTTTACAAAGAAACCCTAGAAAAACTACCCAATTTCTAGTCTTTTCACATCCACAATGGAGGCACCTAACCTTATGATTACTTTGTAAATGCTTCTCACCCATGTACAGCTTCTTCAGAGTATAAAATGGAAAGACTTACTGTGCTTCCAAATGCAACATTAAACTAAAATAAAACTTGAAAACTGTATGAAGGAGGAATATAGAATTATTTAAGTTATACTTTTTTTGGTTTGGTTTGGTTTGGAAATTAGTAACCTTTCCTGGCTGAGATCAGAGCATGACTTTCCTGGTGTAATTCAATGTTAATTGTGGTTTATGGTGTGCTAATTGCTTTCTACATATAAAGTCTTTTAGTCCTTATACCCACCCTAAGAGATTGGCACTATTACTTTCCTTATTTTAGATGAGGAAATATAGGTGCAGAAGCCAGGCAATATGGCCAAGGGCTCAAAGTGCTGACAAGTGCAAATCTGGGCTGTGAACCTGAATGACCTGGCTTGAGAGTGTGAGCTCCTACCCACTGTCCTAGACCAGGAGAAGCAATGGGTACAAAAACGTGGTTATTAGGCATCAATTCTTTTCCTGGGGTCATGTCTTAATTCATTCCCAAGTACTTCCTCTGTTGTTTGGAATGAGAAGAAATTGAAATATAAGAACTAGAATGATAGAGTGTTCTCTCTTTGATCAAAGGCTCTCTTGTGAGGGTTGGGGGTGGAGGAAGGCAGAGGGTAGAGGTAGCAAGAGCAAGTTATTTAGTCTAGATGCCAGTTCCAGATTATGATCATATAAATATGAGCCCAGAAAATGTAATAAATAACAGGACTGGTTCTTAGCTCATTGCTTTTTATTTCTGACTTAACTCAGACTTTATCCTGGTAGCAGTAGTGGTGGTGAGGGGTTGGAGAAGGGACGCTACTGGCAAGGGATGAGTGACAATGGGATGAACTCAGAGCAGAAGCCTTCCAGAACAGAGAGATGAAAAACTCTAGGTGGAATGGCAGAATTAAAGAATGTCTGTCTTTGCTACATGGACGTAGAAAGTTGAAACCAATGGTTTGAGACCTCACTAGTCTTCATTTCAGCAGGGACAGAAATGTGTGTAGGACTGTCCAGGCAGGGAGGGAGTATCCTTGGGGTTACACAGAGAGCGGGCAGGTTGACTTGGAGGTAAGTTCATGTCAGGTTGACTTGCTAATGGCCAAAAGAACCATGGTCAGACCTGATTCCCTCAGTAAGGACTTTTCGAGTTTTGCTATTAAAAGAAGGGGAGGGAAACTGGGAAAGAATAGTGCCTCACTGAAATGAGGTTTCTCTCATGGCTTCCTGAAATAGCAGAGCCAGACAGCCATCAGGTGTGTGACCTCTGGGTCTGTGTGCACACCACAACCCTCTGGGAAGTTCAGTGGCCACCTGCTGGGCTGCAGCACCTGGGCTAGTGAGTGGGGCCCCAAGCTCACAGTCAGGGCTTTGGATGGGAAGGAAACATTAACTGTGTTCCTTTTCTTTCCCTACACAGTCAAGAAACCCTGAGCAGAGAGGACTTCACACATCTGCATCTCACCTTGACTCTCAGAAAAAGGACATTTTAATGGCCTAGAAAATCTTATCTGTGACCTGCAAGAGTTTGGTTTTAAATCCAGCAAGCAGGCTCCTGAATAAGCTGAATATCACTGAGTAAAGAAAAAAAGTCAAATGTTTGTTTTATTTCTTCATTAATATCTACAATGTTTGCATTTTGCCACTGGGGTTTTAAATAAATATACTTAATGATGAACATTTACGTCAGTCACTTTATTTTCTCTTCAGAGTATATTGAGCCTACGGAAGGGGCCAGAATGAAAACCAACTGTGTTATTCGTTTGTTTTATCCAGTTCTTCTCTGATAGGCTCTGAATTGAGACTTGCCAACCTCAATCGTCTGAGCATGTCTCAATTTAGGAGAAGGGGAAAAGATGTTCATAATAGGTCTTTTCTAAGTAAGGCTTCTAAATACATCATTTGCATTTACTTTTCAGAAACATATTTACTTATGGTGTGCTGCATGAACATTAGGACTTGTCCTGAGAAGAGAGAAGATATACAGATACCCTGGTGAATTTGAAGGAAATGCTGGGGCCTTTTGCCTCAGTGATAATATCCTCATGGATCTGATTATAGCATTGTGCTGCACTCTGTCTGACCCAACATTTCCATCCTGCCAAGTGCTTCTTTCAAGACCTAGAACAGGTGAGGAGGGAAGGTGCAGCCAGAGGCCAGGGGTAGCAGTAGAAGGCACCAGCCTAGCTGTGGTCATAGTTGTCCTGAGGGCCTAGCCCACACCCACCACTGGCTGAATTTGTAATCACGGGTAACTTTTTAACTCCTATGGGGCTAAAATACCTTATTGGGAAACTAGAACAAGCCATACCAACTTCATGGGATTGTGCTTAAGATCAACGACCCTTGTTCCCACCCCCTTGTTTCAGTGAGACCAGCTCAGCCTCTTCCCTCTGGCTGAGATGTCACGTCCTCCAGGAGTCCTTCCTGGCCGTCTGGGAGGGATCTCTGCTATGACCCTGCCTTCACTCTCTTCTGTTCCAGCTCTTTCTATGTCATCTCACACTGTCTCTTGCCCATTAAACTATAAGCCCTGTGAGGGCAGGAAAGACATGTCTCTTATCTTCGCCTATCCCAGTTGATGGCTCTGCCTATTAATGCGTGTAAAATACTCAGCAAGTGGGGCCCATAGAGATCCTTTCCCATCCTTGCTTTTCTTTAAAACATGACAACTCTAGGTGGACATTTAACATTTTATAGCCCTTTGCTCTCACCACTGGATTTATTTTCTGATTAAATCTGTGCCTAAACATAGTTTATTGATCTATTTGTCTTCATAAGCACATATCTACATAAGATAACTTCTGGTTTGCATCAAACAACCTTTCTGAGATTTCCCCAAATTTTATTAAAAACTGACTATGGGATGTGATCCTCTGAGAGAGAGAATCTTAGGTACAAAGAAGGAATAGGCAGTTAGTTTAGAAGACCCTGAGTAAGTCAGTCTCAGTGATGGGGAGAGAAGACAGGAAGCAAAGAAGGGAGAGTGACCAGATTAGATTGGGTAGGTGGGGGCACCAAATAGAGAAGAAAGAAGGAGATCTGGCACATAAGGCTACTGACCTAGTACTCCCAATACATGTTTAACAAGTTAAAATATTGAAACTAAGATGATATGTGGTGATTCATTGCTAATATTTTCTTCCGAATACAAAGAAGGAGAGAAGAAGTGAGATGGAGGAGTGTGTCAGTAGGGAAGCAAAACCTACTCTGGTGCCACAATTTACCCTAAAATGAACGGGGGTCTGTCTTGGAATAATGGTGATGCTTACTGTTACCATACTGTTTGGCCCATAATCAGTTTCGTGACCTCACCTGGGTCTGCCCATGTCTGTCACCTGGCTCCCACAGCTAAAATATCTCTACTTGAAAAAAGAGTCCAAAAGGGTAAAGGTCAATATATCCTGATAGAGTTGAAGGCGGGAAACAGGAAAATATGATAAATCTCTTCACTTACAGACATATTTCATGCTATCTCTTAGTGCTCAGTTTTGGGGATAAGGAGGTAGAAAAGGAGGAGAGAGAAGATTTAAGGCTATGAGAGCAATATACCAGAAGGAAATGTCTATGGTACACTGCAGGGTAGGAACCGTCCCAGAGTAACAATGAAATTCTCCCAGGATTGGTATAATTTGGTTGGGAGGCCTATTGTTCCATAAAGCCCCTCAGTTTCTGTAGGCTGGGCCTTTGGGACTTAGAATGTCCTGGAAAACTACTTTGTTATAGAAGCAGTATTATGGTATTATGGTGCTGTAGAGTGACTTGTTCCTATTCATTATGACCATTTAGTGGTAAACATGCTTAAGGAATCAAAGCACAATTTTCTAGCTAAAAGATTATATAAAACACAATTAAGAGAGTTTAAAATATAAATGAAAATTAGGATGGCATGTCTCTGAGTTTCCATTTGGATTGAGGGTGTGGTAGATATAATGAAACTTGCTGTTCTATTCCTAGTATAAATTTTCATTCATTAAGTCAACAAAAACTCATGTAAGTACCTTCCACAGTGCAGAGCATGACAGTGCCCACCTTTGGGCACATCTGTTTTATTGAAAGAGGTAGATATTAATTAAACAATCACTCAAGAATATGATTGCAAACTGTGACCCAAGGTACAGTTAGACACCCACACACGTTCCTGCAGACTCTAAGACCCGGGTTGCTGAACAGGTAGCAATTGCAGGCCCAGGATCAAGAGACCTAATCCAAATGTTATTCTTTGTACTGTGAAGTCAAAAAGAGGAAAATGAAGATGAACTCAATTGCTAGAGACTTGCTTGGACAGTAAAACTTTTATTAGACTCAGGGCAATATTCTTTTGCCCAGTAAAGTTGCTAGTAATCCTCTTCTAGGGTCACTGAGCGTTCAAGTTAAAATGACATGACTTTGGCTCCAAATCTACGAGGTTGAGGCAGTTTCCATCCTTGGAGAAAAATTAACTTTACAAAGGCTCCTTAGAATTTCAGATGATATTAAACTGCTTTCCTTCAGTTAGAAATAACATTTAATGTATTGACATGAACACTGGCAGTAAAAATTTAATTAAAATAATAATCAGTATAACAGTTAAAACAAAAAACCTAATTAAAATAAGAGAAGCTATAAACACACATTTTAACTCTTCAATGGGATTTTAAAAATGACTTTAATAAATTCACAGGAAATTAGATTTCCAATTTTATGGTGAAACAAATTCTAAATAATATAAATGATGAAACATGTTGTTTAAACTTCAGAGTTTATACAGTAACTTTACTATAAGTGACCATCCAGAATTTTTCATACATAAAAAAACATAAGAAAGTAATGGAATAAAATCTATTACTTCCTTTGTGATCATATTCTCATGGAATTTCAGAACTTTAAATTTGAAATGTTTATAATTAATTGTTACCCTCTGTCAATTTTTCTCTTCAGACTGTGAAATCTTCACTTTCCCTTTTCCTGATATAAGACACTTATACCTACCATCCTTTCCTTGTTGTCCTGTTCCTTTGCTATATCACACATTAACCTGTATTAATCAGTAAAGGAATTTGTACTTTGAGTGATAAACTCTACACTGATATTTCTGTCTGTAATTTAGTGTTCAACTGAGGGCTTAAGTCATAACTACACATGTCAGAGTGGGTTCATTTAGTAACGTCTCGTGGTTCTGTTTTGAAATCATTTTTAGCATTAGTCGCTTTATGCTGCCCAGGCTGACATTCTATTTATAGCCTCAATCATTTACACTAATCCTGAAAGTCTGGACATTCTCAAGAGGCCACCAGTCTCTATGACAGGTTGCCAGTGTCTACCATCTTTTGCATGATTCACTCTTCAGTCTGTATCTAAAGAAAGGAATGACTTGCTTTCTAAAAGATGGGTGATGAAAGTGTTTTCCAGTTAGATGAATCCTACTGGTTATAAGGATTTGGTCTTAATATGAGATCCTGTTTCTTTAGGCATGCTAAGGAATTTTGTTTCTGTTGCAGCTTGACAGAGAGTCAGACAACCAATCAACGGTAGACCTTGTCTCCTCGGAGAACTTCTACATGCCTGTCATCAAGTCCCATGTCCTAGACCCTGTGTTTACCCTTACCTCCCCATACTGGTGTGTGGGAATATACACACCAGTACTAATTACCAAAGATGAAACAGTTTTTGCCTTATGCTGAAATAAACCATAAGAAATAGGCAATGAAAACTGCTTTGGAATCCAATCCTCCACTAACATTGATGAGGATGTCATCCATCATAACTCTGAGGATCCAGGTTAATACTTTCTTTTAAACTTAAGTATTGAAAATGTTTTGCTCTCTCCAGGGAACTAGTGTTTTTCTTATATTGGACAATGTGAGAAAATCATGTAAATGACAGTATTTCCATTTTTACTTTGGGTCATAAGAAATTCTGAAACAATTTGCAAACCAGCCATTGTTCCTCTGTTCAATGGTTTGGCTTATAAATTGGGATCCTATTTTTTCCCCTCTGATTCTTACACTATATTCTAAATTGTCTTTCTTGGAGTTTGTATGTATGTGTGCATGTCTATTTTTGTTACATGTATTTTTAAGTCACATCAAGAACTTTGCGACTTAGATTATCAGTCAATAACGAAGATCATCAATCAATTTACAAGAAAACGAGGATAGGAGTTTCTGATCAGTCTTCGAAGTTCGGTTTTTTGACACCATTTGTGACAAATGGTTAGACCCTGGGTGTTTTTGAATCTGTATGTCAGAAGGAGGAGCAGGGAGGAAAAAGTCAGATTTCTTTGATAGTTTAAAGGGTCTGCTCATTTGTCTCTGAACAAAACTCTTAGTATTTTCAGAGCTATGCCTCACTGACTAGTTAAAGGACCCATGTTGGAAAGAGGTAATTTATCTCTTATAGGAAGTAAAAAGATCTAACTTTTCTGGTATACCATCTTGGGAAGTTTTAGGATAATTTTGCTTTCCTATCTCTACAGGCAACCTGATTTAACAACCATGTTTTGTTTGAAGGGATCATACGTTATCTTCCTAGTTTCCTATCTTCTGTAGAGTCCCAGGTTTTACAATGTAAAAACAACAATGGACACAACACATTAGAATGAGGGACACTTTCACACGGGCCACGTTCCAGAACAGCATCTCCCTGGCTTGTGGAGGTCTGTACTCAACCTTGAGTTTTCCTCTTCGGCTCTTCCCTCCCACCCAGGTCCAGGGACTATAATATTACATCCCAAATGAAAAACATTATTTTAGGTTGAAAAGAGACTACAGCAGAAGGGATAAATTTTCATATTTTAGTAACCTTGAAGGCACTATTTTCCATGGTGTTTGAACAAGAGCCACTGTGTCTTCACTTTGCACTAGGCCATGGTTGGCCAGCTCTGAGAACTTAGGAGGAAGTAGAATCTCCAGCCCCACCCCAGACCTGCTGGTGGGTTTCAATGTGTTCTGTAAATTTTATGTGTTGAACATCTAATCCCAAATTTGTATGTTGATGGTACCTGGCGTAGGAGCCTTTGGAAAATGATTAGGATTAGATAAGTTCACCAGGATGGAACTGGTGTTTTTACAAGAGGAAGGTTGAATGAGATGAAGTACACTTGCTCTGCCTCACCACAGGACACCTTTTACCATGTTACAATGCAGCATGTGGCCTTTACCGGCTGCAAAGCAAATGCTACACCAAGCTCTGAGACTTCCAGTCTCCAGAATGGTGAGCTAAGTAAACTTCTGTTCTTTATAAATCACTTGGGCTCAAACATTTTGTTATAGAAACAACATGGACTAAGTTATCTAATTAATTAGGATATACAATGTCTAAGATTTCTAGATCATTCATGTGTACATTAAATTTGAGAAGCATGGTTGTAGATGTGTACTGTTCAATAGGGTAGCCACTAGGTTAGCCACTGGCCATGTGTGGTTATGAAGTACCACATGTGACTAGTTAAAATTGAGATGTTAACAATTTAGTACAAAAAATGTAGAATATTACATTAATAATTTTTAAAAATTATTTATTTGCTCTTTTTAGTTATACATGACAGTAGAATGTATTTTGACATATTATATTTACATGGAGTATAACTTCCCATTCTTTTTTTTTTTTTTTGCTTACTATGCTGTTTTCATTTTTTTATTTTTGATTCATTGTACACAAGGGGTAAAATTTTTCATTTCTCTGGTTTTATACAATGAAGAGTTACACTGTATAATCACACATGTACATAGGGAAATGATGTTTGTCTCACACAAGTGATCAACAGATATATGAAAAAAATGTACATTAGTAACTTTTATATTAATATTGAAACTGTAATATTTTGTGTATATTAGTATGTGTATTATATACACACATACGTGTATATGTGTATTAGGTTAAATAAACATATAGTTAAATATAATTGTGCTTGCTTTTATATATTTATATTGTATAATGCCTGGCATTTTGGCTCATATTTGTGTCTCACATCATATTTCATTGGACAGAAGTGACTGGATCTTTTTTCTACTTACTTTACCATCTATACTATTTATTCTGTCTTATTCTTTCAGGAACAGTTTAAATACTTAATATGTTAAACTGCCAAACTCATTCCACCTAAAAAGTGCTCTTGTCAATCTAGTAATTCAACATGTTATCGCTTCTAGGTAACAGGTTTAACCGAGCTCTCGACTGCTTTATTCTATTGCCATGTTTTTATAAGTTCAGCTTGCATCAGCATCCCCTGGAGGGCTTGTTAAAATGCAGATCAGATCTCTGGATCCTGCCCCCAACATGTCTGACTCAGTCTGTGTGAGTGGGGGCCCAAGAGTTTCCTTTCCAGCAAGTTCCCAGGTGATGCTAATGCTGGGAGGGATACACACTATGAGAACCAGCTGTACTCATGAATCTCAACCCTGGCTGCTCACTGAAATCACCTGGGCATCTTCAAAAAATTACCTAGGAGTGCCTCAGTCCCACCTCCAGAGACTGTAAATTAGTTGGTTTGAGTTGTGGCTTGGGTAATGACAGTTTAAAAAGCTCCCTGGGTGATACTGTCATGCAAGAGGGCTGAGAATGAATGCCTTAATTCACAAAGAGTAATAAGTGGGAATTACAGGTAATGAGACATGGGTGGAATGGAAATGCTTTTCTTTTTCCTTTTTCCTTTGGACTTAGGGAGAATGAATCATATGTTCGATCTGCCATGACTTGATGGGACATGTAGGCTGACTTATGACATTTTAAACATTATCAGTGATGAAGCGAAGGTTCAGGGAAATGCAATGATCTGCCCACATGAGTTGGGAAGATCACTGGAACTAGTGTTCCCTCTTCCTTCCATTGAAACATCCCCTAATAAAGCTCCTGATGTGCAAGAAAGCCAACACCTGGGCATTTCCGGTATCTCTCTTGTGTTTGTGTGGTTCACACCTCTCAGTGCTTTTGAAACACACGGTCTGTGTTGTGCAGAGAGATTTGATTTACTTGGGGAAGGTTGGCAGCAAACAAAGTTACTACTTTCACTTGCAAGTCTGGTGTGTTTGTCAAGAAGATGCATTTTTAAAATAATTTAATCTCTTGTGTTTTCCTTCAAGCATGGGGAGACATGAATGTGAATTCAGTTTAATGATGAATCACAGCTTGGCATAGTCCTTGATTTGACTGACTCATCTGGTTTATGATTCATGTGTTGTTGGATTTTTATATTGTTTGAAGATGGATGGTCATGACTCCTGGAGAAGTTGCATTTTCTTCTTAATTTTTGAAAATCATTGTTTACAGTTTACAGAATTTGAAAAGGCAATATAAAGGTTAATAATAACACATTGCATGTACATTTGCATGTATATATACACTAAGAATTTGGCAGAAGAAAATACTGCAATTCTTACAGTTTTCCTAAGGTAGAGTAGGCCCTTCATACGACTAGATCAATAACAAAGATGTTTCCTGTCTAAACACAAATGGTGGATAAGCATGATAACCCATCCATAAGATATACTTTTTAAGTTGGCTGGGTTTGATTAATAGCTTATTTGTCTCTACTTTTGTAGCCCCAACCTCCTGGATAAAGATTCTCAAGGTGAGTGTAAAGATTAAGAATGGACATGTTTAGTTCAATTTCTCTAGGTTTGTTTCTTGAGTTTTGACTTAGATTACAAGAGTGTACTAATTTGCTAAACTTAAGGACATCATTATTATGTTCTCTTCTCCCTTAGCTTTATACAAATCAAGTTCAATGTTTCCTGGGTTCTAAATTTAACATCACCCTATACTCCCTTGCCTGTGATGGTTTCCAGAAGAGGTGCGATCTAGACTCTGAACCAGATATACTTCCTACAACCCTGGAGCTGCCCTTGACTTTGCCCTTGAGAACAATAACTTTCTTCCATCTTGCTGAGTACCCACTACACAAGAAGATATTGCTTCTCAAGCCAAATGGTAGGTTATTGAATAGAAGAAACCAGTCTTTTAAATCAAAGTATCCAATGTCATATGCTGAGAATTTTAACAACATGTAAGATGACCAGAAATCAATATTCTTTTCTTGGGTAAGTCCAGACAATAGAAGATATTTTAAAATACATTATTTTCCCAAATGTTAATGATCCAGAAGAAACTAAATTGATTTGGGAATCTAAAATAAGCATCTTATTAAATGTTTGCAAAAAAAAAAATCATCGCTAATACCATGGGTAAACAAAAATCTCTAAAAAATACAGAGAATCCATTTCAACTCATAATATCCTCTCTTGACACACTGTATCACAAAGTTAAGTAAAAACTGTGGAACTCTGATTAGTTTGAGTTTTATTGGTCTTTCCATCTCAAATTTGGGTGAAGTTTCTATTGATCAATAAAATGTTTAAAATGACTTGAGTTGTTATGCAAAGTGCCTACTGTTATGGGGCACAACTTAAGAACAGACTGTTCACCACTGAGAAGTCCAAATTTGAGAGTCTTTGTTAAGCTGACTGGCTGACTGTCTCACACAAGGTCCCAAAAATGGCTACCGGGAGAACGGCTCCGACCATAGGGTTGCAGGAGTTTTTAGACCATACATCAGTACATCCATCATAAGTGTCTATTGGTATGATTCAAAATTACAAAGTAACATCATGGGATCTGAAATCATTAGCAGAGGGAGAAGTGGGTCAAAATGACCTTACTTAGGTACAAACTAAAGAATGGTTACTAACATCTAAACAATCACTGTTACATCACCATTAACATGGCACATTGTTTAGGAAACTAGGAATCAAAAAGAGAACAATTTTTCATTTTTTAAGAATTGTTATTTCGTCATTTTGCCAAACAAGTCATGCTAAGCAACTGTTGATGGGTACAGAGGTGGGGCGTTCCTATGAGAGAAGCATTTCCTACATAACATGGAATCTAAAGGTAAAATGCAGTCTGTTTAGTCATTGCCCATATAGCCTGGCCTATAACATTTCCATGGAGTCAAATATGTCAACCTGTCACACCTACTATATATATATATTTTTTTTTTTTTTGGCGGTACTGGGAATCGAACTCAGGGCCTTGTGCTTTCGAGGCAAGCACTCTACCAGCTGAGCTATCTCCCCAGCTCCTATTATATGTTTTTTGAGTGCATAATTTAGATTTTATCTGAAAGAGTTGAATGTGAAAGTCTTGGCAGACATCTTCAAACCAATTCAATATAAATAATTTGTGAGTAACTGTAAGACTGCTAAAACAATCTGGAAAATCTTCACAATCTGCCTATTAAGACCTAGATGACTGCATACATGGCTGACATCTTTAATTTTCCTGGAACATGTTTTGTTGTGTTTGTTTTCTGATCTGTCACAGATAGGGTTTCTTAGCTGCGAATGACAGAAACCCCATACAAATTTCCAGAAAAGGAAGTGTTTTGAATTCAGAGGTATGTCTCTCTCCATCTTGGGACTCTGACTTCTCTTCACATATTAGCCTAGTTTTTATCTATTGCAGGTGGCATATTTGTCGTGGCCAGGAATGGTGAGAGTGGGCAACTCCAGATTCAATTTGTCATGCAATTTGCCACCTGAGAGAAAGGGAGGCCCTTTCTTATGACTTCTATGTAGGAAATCTCAGCAAACAATCTGGCCAACCCTGACACACTTGGGCCTTCCCACAGGGGATGAGGGCAGTGTCAGATTAGCCTCCTCCAAACAGTGTAAACTACATTCCTTTTAGGAAAGAGATGTACCTGTTACTTGAAGAACAGAGAGGAGTGCTGGATGTAAAAATACAATAGATGTCAACTATTTGGCCATTTTATCATTGTTTTTATATACCACAAATTTTGTGGCAAATCTGTCTTGTCTGTCTAGTGTTTTCAACATAAGTTTTTGTTGGGGGGGATGTTTTACACCTATATTTGTATTACATTTATTTGTATTACATCCATAATGGTATTTTTAATAGAAATGTTCAGTTTTTACTGGGAAGAATCTTTAACTAGGTCTTAAACTCTGCATATGCCCAGAATCTGGCCATGGCCCTGGTTTGGAAGCTCCGAACTGTGAACAATCTGTTTAATATCTAGACAGAGAAGAAAAAAGTGTGTGCAGAGTGAGAGATTAATTCTTTATTAGTTTGATGACACTGATAACCGCCAGTTATTGGTGATGAGTGCTGTCGTTTGAACATTAGAGAAGCTTGCTGAGGCAAGCGTATAGAGCAGGTTTTATTTAAAAGTAGTAACACAGACACCTCTGGGAGGAAGCAGCGGACCATGGCTGGTATTCTGGTATCCCAAGAAGTGACAGCGCCCTGTCCCTTTTATAGACTTTTACTTTCTTTGTTCTCTTGCTCTTTCCCCCCTTGTCTTTCTCCTTCCTGTCTATGTAACTAGGTCCAGGAAATGCCAGAGGGATGGCCAGGGAGTGTGCAGGTGGGCTGGAGGGGCCAAGGTGGAAGGGAGCCCAGCCCAGGAGTGCTGATTAGTAGCTCTCTGTGGGCTCAGGAGCGGCTTCATTAACAACCTTTTGGGAGGGTGTTATCAAAGGACTCTGGAGATACGAACATTCCAGTCTCCCAGGGGTGGTTTCCAACTTCCAGGACTCAAATCAGCCTTCATTTTCTCGATCTGACCCGATCACCTTTTCTACACTAACTGCCTATCTTCAATTCTGGCTTCAACACTACCTTAATGACAAAAAATAAAATAAAATAAAATAAAAAAACTTGCATGTTGGCAAACTTCTCCACTATGGCAAAAAGTTGAGTTATGAACTATTTTTTAAAACCAAAGTATTTAAGAGATCTTGATGAATATCACACGATTTTAAAATTTGACTTCAGGACCTTGTGGGACTCTGCAGAAGGGAGAGTCTAACTGTATTGTGACAACTCCGTGAACAGACACATCTTGGTAACACAGGCCGGAAAGCGGACTCAAGGAGTTATCTGTCGGTGGTTATAGAAATTCCCAGAAATAGCTTGTCCTTTGGAAAGGGAGCTACTTTTTCAAGCTGGAAGTGGTAAACATGAAATGAGCTTATAGTCAGAGGCCAGGGAAATCCAGGATGTGTGTCCTGAAATGAAATACAATAATAAAAACAAAACCAAAACAGTCTCTGCCTGAAAATTGAAATTAAACTCCACTGAGTTCACATAAGTAATTAGAAACACCAGGCTCAATTGCATGTCCCAAATGTATTTTGTTAACTGTGAGAAGAAATATTTGTGGAACACAAAGAAGGAGAGATGGCCCTGCATGTGCTGTGTGCCCGTGTGGCAGTGACAGAGGAATTGCAGGACAAAGGGGACATGCAGGAGGGGCGGAGGGGGTGACAACACAGTGCTGTGCTTTCCCATGATGGCACTGGGTGAGCAGGAGAACATTCGCCAGGAACTTCGCTTCAGGCTTTGTCGTAAAGCAATAAAATGCCTGCAAAGAAAGTGTTAGAAAAGGTGAACTTTTTTTGTTATTGTTGTGATTTGTTTCTAGGTCCCAAATTGTATGATAATCTCTAGATTAACAGAAACTTCTTTGGGGGAAAAAAAAAAACCAGAGTGTCAAGAATAAATCCACTTCAGTCATTTTTCTGTAAAATAGAAGAAAACCTGAAAGACTGAGGACAGAGAAGATATTGAATCTGTGAGGGTTGAAAACTCAGTGACGTAGGTCTGGTTTTCAGGACTTGTCCCTGTCCTTGAGGGAGGGAAGTACATTCCTTGTCTGTTTAATCTTGATGGCCTTGCTCTGGACCCCCTCTCTACTTCTTTGGAATATGGCTCTAACAGTTATATCCTTGAAAAAGTCTGATAGTTTCCAATCTGATCTCCATTTCTTAAATCTTTTTAAGTAAAACATTCAATTTTATTCTGGAAGACAATGTGCTCAACTAGAAGACTACATT
Source organism: Sciurus carolinensis (assembly GCF_902686445.1). Lineage (NCBI taxonomy): Eukaryota > Metazoa > Chordata > Mammalia > Rodentia > Sciuridae > Sciurus > Sciurus carolinensis. The sequence continues at coordinate 30,504,196 of NC_062219.1, forward strand.
TCGTAGTCTCCCTTGAGAATAGAAATAGACAGTGAGAGAAAGTACAAGTCATAGAGTAGGAATTCTAAGAAGCATTAAAAGAGGCTAAGACATCTAGGAGGAGTCTTTTTGCCCTTTTTCTCTTTGTTCTTTTTGGAGCTGGAAACCTACATGTGATTGCTGGAATTCCAGCAACTATTGTTGATCATCAGGGAAACTTGAAGATGGAAGATGTGCTATTGATAGAGAAACATCAGCTCTATCCTATTTCTTTGATGGTCTTTACTTTCCAGTTGTACCAATTTATTTATTTCAGTTTATTTAAGCTTCTGAATCTTAATTTTTTATGCCACTTGAGCTTCTTTACTTGACCATCCTATTATCATTTGGAAAACTCTATGCCTGGAGTTATACTTTTACTTTAGGAAATATTGTAACTTGATTTGTTTCTGTAGCGAAACCAAAAATTGATGCATAGGACTTCAAATCAACTTTCAAATATACAATTTTTAGATAATTGTGCCTGATTCATTCCTATTTTTTACTGAAATTAAAATTAGCATAAGAGACAATTTAGGGGAACTTGAAAATAAATCTTGGCTGTATCACTTTCACTTGACCATAGAACCATTTCACTTGGGACTACCTCTCAGCTACTCTTTTTCAAGATGGGAACAAAACTGAAGGAGCCAATATTTCTCATTCTCAACTGTGTGCCTTATTTGTAGATTGAGTAAAGGGAATTGATTTTGTTGAATATTTTGATCAGGATGTTTCTGAAATACTGTTTTATGTAGGTAGTCATAGTTAAAGGCATTCATGTTTTTTAGAAATTTTATTAAGCATCTACAACATGTGAGTCACTGGGTATAGGTGGTGGGCGTAGAGTGATAAGCTAAATGTGTGTGGTCCCTGCCTTCGTGGATCTTATCATCTATTAGGACAGTTATATATTAAACAATCAGACACATGAATATTTTAGCTGTAAATTATGATAAATACTGTAAGAAAAAACATTAAAAACTAAAGGAATCTAATATATATTGGATCATCAGAGAACACTTCTTTGACATTTGAATTAGGACTTGAAAGATGAGAAAAATTTAGCTAGGAAAGTGGTTGAGGGAAACATATTCCCGGCATAGGTAGAATGTGCAAACATGCTTGGCAGAAAACAGCTTAAGAGCACTGAAAAAACTCAAAGCATCCCTGGGGTGTAAGAAGACAGAAGAATGCCTGCTGGGGTTAGGCAAGCAGCAGAAGACACAGCCAGATTATACAAGGCTTCGTGGACCACATTGTATCAGCTGTCTACTGCTGTGTTAACAAACCACCCTAAAATTCAGTGGTTTAAAGATTAACCATGCATTCTATTATCATGTAGAACTAATTAGAACAAATAAAAAAATTTTAAAAAGAGATCAACCACACATTTGCTCCTGATTCCATAGGTCAGCAATTATAGCTGAGTTCAACTGGATGGTTTTCTTGTTGGTCTTGTCTGTGCTTACTCATATAATTTCCGTTGGCTGGTGAATATAATAGCTGGTGGTCCAGGATGATGTCATTCATGTTTGGCTGCTGGTACTAGCTATTGGCAAGACCTCTGTCTCCCTGTACTCTTGCATCCCCTTAGGGGATAGTGTAGGATTCTTAAGATGGCCATCTCAGGGTAGCAAGAGAGCAAAAGTATATGCAAAAGGCTTCTCCATGCCTTGGAAGCTGTATAATGTCATTGCCACTTCATTCTATTGGTATAAAAGTGTCACAGGACCAGTCCAGATTCAGGATGTGGGGAAATAGATCACACTTCCAGATGGAAGGAGTTGCAAAGGATTTATGGCCACTTTTAATTCTTTAGACTTATCGACATATATGAATTTTATTTTAAGTGTAAGGAAAAGCAATTAGTAACACAGCCACATCAATGTCTATAGCAGCTCAGTTCACAATAGCTAGATTGTGGAACCAACCTAGATGCCCTTCAATAGATGAATGAATAAAAAAAACTGTGGTATATATACACAATGGAATATTATTCAGCCATAAAGAAGAATAATATTATGGCATTTGCAAATAAATGGATGGATTTGGAGAATATCATACTAAGTGAAACAAGCCAATCCCAAAAATCCAAAGGCTGAATGTTTTCCCTGATAACTGGAGAATGATATAATGGGGGTGGGGGTGTGGGGAGTGAGAGAAGAATGGGGGAACTTTAGATCACGTAGAAGGAAATAAGAGGGAGGGCAGGTATGAAAAATGGTGGAACGAGACAGACATCATTACCCTATGTACATGTATGATTACATGAATGGTATGAATCTACATCGTGCACAACCATAGGAATGAAATGATGTGCCCCATTTGTGTACAATGAATCAAAATGCAGCCTGTAAAAACTTAAAAAAAAATAAATAATTTTTAAAAAGAGTCATTAAACAATGGATTGATACCATCTGGCTTATGTGTGGTGTTTTACCTCTTCCTCCATCCACCCCAATCTGGTCCTAGTATAGGAGTTTCACAAGGATCCTAAGGTACAGGGGGAGATAGAAAGGACTCAGGGTGTTGTTATGGCTTTGACAGAAAACATCTAAAAGTGAGGTCATTCTGGTGGGAGAGCCATAGAGCTTGAATGCTTTTGGATTATTTGCAAAATAATCCAATAAAGTCCTCTCCCTCTGGGTTGTCAAGAGGGGTTGTAGGGGGCAGTATTAGAATTCCTAAATAAAACCAAGGGATGAGTTAGCGCCAACCTGTGTGTGCTAAAGATGAAAACAGTGCACTAGCACCTCAGCAGATGGAGAGATGATACGCAGAAGTCAAGCATCTGCATGCCCCAAGTTAACTCCTGCATAGTTATTCAGAATTAGATGCACCCCCAGAGACAAGGGAGCAGGGAATTCTTACATTTAAGACAGACAGGAACTCAACACAGAACTTCAGCTATATAAAATAACAGGAGATCTAATTCTTGGACACACTTAAATTTGTAGCTAAAAATTGAACCCACTAGATAAACATGATGCATATACTTTCAAATGAATCTTTCATTGAGGTAGAATATGTATGTAGAAAAGTACATAAACAAGAATAGAAGTAAGCAAATTTTACCACGTGAACATCTTCATATTTCTGTTCCAAGAGGAGGAAACAGAATATAAATTTTGTTCACAAAACCTGCCCTCTCCTCTCCTTAGGCAGCCCTGTTTTGTGTCTGGGGCCATAGATTAGCTTTGCCTTGTTCTCAGCGTACATCAATGGGATCAAACAGAGCGTGTCCTTTCTGTGTTTGGTTTAACATTATGTTTGTGAGATTTGTCCAAATTGTTGAGTGTAGTTTGTTCATTTTTGTTACTCTTTGGTAGCCTCGTATGAATACAAAATATTTTATTTAATCATTCCCATTCTGTCGTTGATGGATATTTGGGTTGTTTCCAGTTTGGTTTTATGATGAAAATGTATTATACATGTTTTCACATAGGTAAACCTAAGTACATACATTTCTCTTGTTTGTATACCTCAGAGAGAAATTACTGATTTAAGAGTAGGTGTCTAGTCAGCTTTAGTAGATGGACCACATTGCTTTCCAAAGTGGTTGTGCTAATTTACACTTCAACCAGCATTTGATAAGAATTCTAATTTTCTTTGACATATTTACTAACACTTGGTATCATCAGAGTTGTAAATTTTCGTTATTTAAAAATGTATGAATGAAATTTTTATTGTGTTTTAAATTTGCATTTTCTGATGAATGTAGTCAAGCATCTTTTAATGTGTTAAAAATCCATTTCAAAATTTCATTCTGTAGACTACTTTTTCAAATATTTTTGCTTATTTTCCTACTGGATTCTCTATTTTTTTTTTCAGGGACTTGTTGTAGGAATTCTTTATAGATTCTGGACACAAGACTGCACACACACACACACACACACACACACACATTTGTGATGTGCTCTTTCACAATTTTAAAGGTGTTATTGAATGAAAAAAAGTTCTTATTTTATTGTATTTCATTCTATCTGTTCTTTTATCATTAGCACTTTGTGTATCTCCAAGACCTCTCAGATATTCTGCTCTTTACATTTCTAAACGCATTTTATGATGTTTGTTGATTTCCATGAAAAATCTGCTAGTATTGGAATTGCCTTGAATTCAAGTTTTAGAAAGATCTCTCTTAGAAAGACACCTTTATGCTTAGCCCTAAAGATTAGAAGTAGCCAGTTATGAAAGGAGAGTGAGGATTGGAGGGATAAAGAATTTTCTAGGTCAAAAAAGAAATTTGTGAGCAAAGACTCAAGGAATAAAAAGGCTTAATGAAGTCAAGAAGGAGAAAGGTGTCCTAAGTAGAAGGGAAAGGACTGAGTTGTGGTTGGTGTGTGAGTCAAAACCAGAATCTGACGGTCTTGAAAGTCCCACGAGCAGTTTAGATAAGCATAGACTTAGAAATTGTTGCTTTGCTTGCCATTGAAATGTTTTGTTGTTGAAACAAAGTTTTACTTTGGCATTTATTCAGCTTCTCTTTTTGATAGTTGATTTAATTTGATAAGGCTGCAGAAATCTGCATAGCTATAATTTGATTCATTTTGACTGAAAACAAAAAGCATAATGTAAGTTTTGTTGGATTCTTTGATTCAAACTTGGGCTGAGTACATCTGTGGGTACTTTCTGAAGCATTGTAACTCCCACAATTCCCACAATTCCTCAGAGCGTTAAAACATTTATTTGAAAACTTAGAAAAATGCCTCCAACGTGACTCAGTATATGTTCACTTCATTTCCACTTTCATTCTTGTTTGTTCCCAGGAAGAGTCACAAAAGAGATGAGTCAATTGTAGGCACAGGAGTGTGAATCTGTGCCCATTATCTTCAAGCATCCATGGAAACACTTGAAACTAAGAACGCTTATCAAAAGGTCTTTTGTTAGTTCAAGGACAGTGCTAACCCACACAATGGCTATATGTTTTTGACTGCTTCAAAGAATCTTTGCAATTCTCTGGAAAGAATGCAAGTGCGTTAGCAATTGCAGTAGCACCGCATGTAGAAAACACATGCAAGCATGGTCAAGCTGTTGAAGTAGCAACCTTTACAACAGTACTTTATATCAGAGTGATTGTACATGATTCTAGAAAGTAAATTCTTATCACTTTATCTTTGTATCATAAAAAGAATGTATGAAGTTCAGTAGTTGAGTACCACTATGGACAAGTTGTCCTCTTAAACCCTCCTGAGGATGTAAAGATATTAAAAGCCAAAAGCAACAACCAAATATTAAGGACCTTATCTATTCCAGAGTGTAGTGGGGAGGGCTATACTTAAAGAAATTAATGTGGAAAAGAAGAGAGGAAACAGCATAACACACAAGTAAGGGAGAATTTTCTATGTACCAGTGGATTACCTGAAAAAGAGTCTTTTCAATCTTTGATTCTTCCAGTTCTGTGTGGTCTCCCTAACCTTGGTCTCACCAATAGATGTGATCTGGAAAACTCTTCTCACCTGAAGTCAATGACTTAGTAGACCAGGGTCACTTTCTTCAGAGTGACTTCTAGATCTGAATTCTACTTTCAGGGCTGGGGATATGGCTCAGATGGTAGAGTGCTTGCCTCACAAGCACAAGGCCCTGGGTTCAATCCCCAGTACTGAAAAAACAGTAAAAGGTACATGAATTTTGCTTTCAACTCCTCAACCCTTCTTAGGGTCTAGCCTTTTATTCTGAAGGTATGACCAGGTCCTCCAAATACTTAGTTACCATCTAGACTCTGTAGCGAATGGAACAGGCCCTTGGAACTCACATGCTTTCCACCCCACTTGATTTCCAAAGGTGCTTCTACCAAGAGGTTCTGCAGCCCGATTACCAGACCTAGGTGCCCCTAGATGGTGGCATGGGCGGGAATGCCCTGAGCAGATTGTCATGCTTTCTTGGACACTGATACAGGTATTAGGCTTTCTTCTCTGCAATGGGTCTAATATGGTAGATTTATTTGTCCCTTAGCTCTAAACCTGTTGAGTTCCAATTATCTTTGCAATCCCTAATTAGGCATATTAAGGACTTTTTGTTCCTGGGTTACAAGAAGACAGGAAAGTCTAAGCTATGTTTGAGAAAAGAGAATATTGGACAGTTTGGGTTGAATGTTGAGTGAATGAAGTAAATTGTAGAGATGAATCTGGAATGATCTATTGGGATTAGAACAAGAATGCTCTTAACTACCACGCAAAGGATGTCTACTGGGCTTCATTTAGCAGGAAAGGGAAATGATGTATTTAGGGCTGTGAATTTAGCACTGCCCATAATATGTAATGAGTAGTGTAGTCAATGTTGCATACTATGCTAAGGTGTACAAACAAGTTGTTTTAGTTAGTTTTTTCACTGCTTCTGACTAAAAGATCTGACTGGAACAATTGTAGAGGAGGAAAAGTTTATTTGGGGACTCAGAGTTTCCAAAGTCTTAGTCCATGGGCAGTTGGCTCCATTCCGTGGGGCTCAAGGTGAGGCAGCACATCATGGTGGAAGAGTGTGGTGGAGGGAAGCAGCTCACAAGTTGATCAGAGAGCAGAGAAAGAGACTCCACTGGCCAGATACGAAATACATATATATAACCAAAAGCCACACCCCCAATGCCCACCTACTTGGGTCACACCCTGCCCACCTTCAGTTTCCACACAATTAATCCCTATCAGGGGATTAATTAACTGATTGGGTTAAGACTCTTACAACCCAATCATTTCTCCTGTGAACCTTCTTTGCATTATCTCACACATGAGTTTTTGGGGGACACCTCACATCCAAACCATACACAAGTAAACATTCTTTATTGTCTAGAATCAATTTATTCTCAAATTGCCCTTCAATGGTAGGAAGGAGAGAAAACACATAAACTTGCCTATTAATGGCTATCCTGGTCTAAAAAGTTCTTCACTGAGGGTATTCGATCTGAGGTAAACATTCTGTCAAGTTCACAGTTTGAACTTCTCCCTGGGATATTCACTTTTTTTCCCCCAAGTAGTGCCTGGGTTAGGAAATCTGCCTTTATGTCCCCAAAGAGTGGCAGTTTCACGTATTGGTCCTTATGCTGAACTTGAGGTCTCTACTGGACTTGTTTGAGATGTCCTTCCCTGGCTATATGTTGAATTTTGAAACTGTTAAACTATTGGTCTATTCCCTTGGTATGTCTTATGATTTTCTTAATATTTCCCTATTTTGGAAGGGAGGATCAGAAGGACACTAAGAATTTCTTCATCCTTATCAATATAATAAATCAGAAATAATAACATGACTCTCTATGAATTGCAGAAATTATACCAAGCAAATAAAAAGACTGGGACAGTATTGCTTGCTCATTTAGCCCCTAGTTCGAAACGTGTATAAGATGGATAGATCTTAGAGAATAATAATGGATTATCATGAATATAGTTAAATGCTCACTCTAAGTACTACTACTGTAGAAATCTCCTATGGACAAGAAAACAGTATTCTAAAATATATCTGCTATAGCTTTTGATCGAGTGAATGTCTTTTTTTTTATTTCAATAACTAGAACACACTAGAAGTCATTTACTTTCACCAGGGATGGGGAGAAATATTCCTCGATCATCCTGTCTCCAGGTCAGTTTGGGTTGTAGATTCTGTGATACACTTTAGTTTGGGAAGATGCTGATGGTCCACAGTTCTCTAGGGTACCATTCTGATTTGCCACATTGATGACTTCTTTATGACAGGATTGAAAAGATGGAAGTGACCCACACTCTCTATATCTTGGTTCAGGATATATATAACAAGTTGGGAGATAAACCTCAGAATGAAAAATTGGAGCCTGATACCTCTAGCTGATAGCAGTACCCTGGGGAACCTTCTGGGATAATTCTTTCAAAAGAAAGAAAACTGCATTTAATATGCCACACCAGTTAGTTCTGTGTTGCCAAAAGTGAAGAAGATGGTTGGTGGTGTGTGATGCTCTAGCCCAGACAGGAATTCTGAGTTTGCAAGCTTGGTGGTGGCAGTAGCACCAAACAACTCTGAGGGTCTTCTCTACTCCACTCCTTGATACTATACCCTAGAGAAACAAGCCTACCTCTGGGTGAGGAGTTACCCTGGTGGAAATTTAAACTTAGTGGAAAGTTCCATTATGGGAGGGCTATCAACTTACCCTATGATAATAGGTAATTATTCTGAATTTGCATGTCTTTTAAGTTTCTGTCATGAATATACAAAATGCTTCCTATGTATTCTTGGTGTCTCATACAACATTGCCTTTGTCCAGGAACTCACTTCATAGAAAAAGACACAAGTTTAATGTCTTTAAGTTCACTGGCCTTATCCACACATCTCTGAAGTATCTGATTTTATAGAACAATGGAAAAACCTACTAAAAACTTTGTTAAAACACCAGCTGAATATTATTTTTCAAAGCTAGTGTTTGTCTTGCTGGAAGCAACATTTACTATGAATCAGCAAATAGTAGATGGTTCTATTCTTCCAGAACCAGAAGACATAGGTGTGTGCAAGGGAGGTCAATTGAAGTGGTTCCTTATGGGAGGCTCTTAATGACACACCACTTTCAAAGGTCTGAAACTCTGAGCTCAGCTGATTTAGAGATTTCAGATCCCAGGGGAGATGTGCCTCCACCAGGAAACAGCAGGGTTTCTGCTGAGTTGAAAATTGAGCCTCTCATTTACTTACCTGGGTTCTTTATCACATTAGGTGAGTTGGCAAGTAAAGGGGACTGCCTCCAAAGAAGGACTTTCATTTTAGTTGAAGATATTGTGCTCACTTTAAAGGAGGAGCAAGGAAGAAAAATGATAGAAATGAATAGATGGAATCTGAAGGATCCTGGGAAGTCCCATGAAACTATCATTTCCTGATAAAAATTAGACGAAAATTTCAGGACTATGTGGATAGGACAATTTCAGGTCTCAGAATTCCTCAAGAATCAAGCTCTGGGTGAAGTTTCCCAGCTGGTAGTATTGACTGAAGAGAAAAGGTACATGAAGTGATTGGGCAGCACAGAAGCAAGTAAGAAATGGTGGTTATGGCCCATGCACAATCACCCGGGAGCCTCCTCCCTGTATCCTTCATTGATATATATTTGGTTATCACCCCTCCTTGTTCTTGTACTTTGTTTTGGAGTTAAATTTATAACTGAGTCCACAGGTTTTGAAGACCAAAGTGGACTAAAGATAACCAGAAGTAGGAGAATCTAGAAATTCTAGGGTTAGATCTGAATTCAGAGACCGATTAATTTGGAGTTTTCTCAATTTGGGAAATGGAAGAGTGATTTTTTGTGTAGGGATGGAGTTGTAGTATAATAGGTAAAAACATTATTTTTATTTATTTATTTTTGAAGAAAGAATTTGGTAATGAAATTGTAAATGAACTCTGAACAGGGAAAGGTAGGTGAGTGAGGTGGTCATTTGTTGCGTTTTTGACTGTCTAGCCATGGAGTTCCCTCTCCATTTGAGGGAGGTTTCACATGGGGTTAATCTTGGTTAATCTTGCTTTTCATTAAAGAGGCTGAGAGGCAGATGCTTCAGGCTTCCTCTCCCATGAAGACTGGTATGTAAGAACATCACCTGGCTTAACCAATTAGAAGCTTGTTTCCAGACATAGAAAGAATGAGTGTAGGAAAAATGAGATAATGGCTAGAATTCTTTTGTAGTTCTTTCTCCCATATTTTAGAAGTTTTTATAGCCATGGACCCATGGAAATAATCTAGAAATCTACTTGATATCTCATATGTGATCATCCCATAATTGTTACCTACAACATTTTTTGTTGCCCTGTTTTTTAAAAAAATTATGACCACCCCCACCAAACAGTACAATGCACTCAAAATAAATGTAGAGTACTACTGGTGTGCATATGCGGTGTTATTTTTTCCACTATTTGTTCCTAACATCTAATCTAACACATTGTAGGTGGCTAATAAATGTCTGTGTGAATGGATTTCAGAATCAGAGAAAAATGATATTATCAAAAGAACCTTAATCTGTTGCATTCTTTGATGAAATGTCTAGTCACATAAAACATTAGTCACTTTATTTCAGCTTTATGTATTCATTAGTAGTGTTAACTTTAGTGTCACCCTTGCTTATTTCTACAACTAATGCTCCTTACTTGTTACATTTCCTAATACTTTACCTTTCTAATATTCCTGATAGTTCTAAGGGAAGTAATTATTCTTCATCAGTTTAGAGATTAAGCCGATGGAACTTATTATCAGAACTTTGAAATATGGAAGGCCCTGTGATGCTAAATTTTGCTGAGAGCATCACTATTTATTTATTTTTTTCATTGTCACCGACTTGGAATCATCTTGGCTATGCCACTTTTGGCTTACATTATTAAGAGCATTGAGCTTCATTGTTCATTGTTGTAAAACTTTGATAGAGTTCCAGAAACACTTTAATGTAAAGTGCCTGAGATGTGAAAGCAGATTGAATATGCCCATCACCTCCCCAGGACCATGTATTTTTAGGAAATAGAAGAAGTCTGTGTACAGTTATACCATATCAATTAGAGAAAGCAAAACATGGAAGAAGTAAGAGTTGAAGTGCCTATCTAAATCCCTCTCATTTATAAAGTTATGGAAAAAGGTGCCAAGGTGCCAACTAAAGAAGTTGCTTTTCCCTGCAGATAAACCTAGTTGGGATCTTCTGGGACTATAGGAATACTCATTAGCATAGGATCACCTTGGTTATGGTAAATATCTCAAATATGATTTCGAATCTTTAAGTTAATCAACAGATCTGGTAGTGGATATGTGACATGACCAGGAATATTACAAAGTCTTTCTCTTTTGTACGATGGCTTAAATGGGATTTTGCACACTTTTCTTATCAAGAATTGCTGGTAATTTTAGTGCTAATATCTGACTTAGAAATATAGCACATTTTTTCAAATTTCTGCTTCGTATCTAGCACACATTCTACAAAGGTACCAGAAGGCTGAAGAGATTGGTGAAAAGTCAATAAACGGCACAACTTGACTACTCTTTTCCCAACAAAGGAAGTAATTGTGAAGCTAAAGCAATTTAATTCCAATCATGGAATTTGTTATTGAGCTGCCCCTGATAGCAAGCGGCAACATTCATTTCAGGACTGGCAATGACAGGAGCCAGGAGAAACTGCTCCTGGCACTTTTTTTGACCGTATGCAGTTACCTCTTAGATTCTATTAAATTACAGCATCTTATCTGCAAATTAAGTTTCTTTTAAAAAGTGAGCAAGAGGGAAAAAGAACCAGTTAGAGAGAAAATGAATGCTTAAGCAAGATCTGCCCACAAATCTGAGAGGCACAGAGAGGCCATTGAAGGATTAAAGATGACCTTCTCTGAGGACGTGTTCTAGAATTCTGTCACACTGCCCCTGCAGATGCAGAAAAAGTTAGGAGACCAGGGTAATGTGCAAGAATGTGGGGGTCTGTTGGACCAGTGGTCTCACAGAAGCATGCATGAAAGCCTGGCAGGTGGACTCTCCTGCCACTGTGATGAATTATAGGACAATGGCACCTTCACTAAGAAACCAGTGGGCACTCAAGCATCATTTTAGTTCTAGCTCTGTCCCTCCATCCAGGTGCACAGACAAGTCACTGAATCTAGGTCTCAGTTTCTGAGAAGGTTGTGAGGATTAGGTCTAAAGTACCCAGCAAGTGCCTTGAATCAGCAAAGTTGTGATAAAGGATATTGATAAAGATGAGGAGGAGGACAATGGGGAAGGAAGAGGAGGAGGATGACTGAAAGAACCAATTATTGGCTAGGGCTAACTTCTCCCTGAACTTTGGATGAACCCAACTCACTACCCAGATGAACGTCTTTTCTTCCCCACACAGAATGTGACCATCCTGTGCTTCTTCCCACTTTTATAAGATTTTACACACATACACTCATGCATGTGCATGCACAAACACAGAGTCATTTTTACCATTTCTAGCCTCATACTAAAATTCATAAAAACAAAAAATAGTGCTCGTCAAACAAAATAAGTTGTTAAAAATAAATTTGCATAAATATTTAATTTTTAAAATAGATTTTTCTTTACTTCCATTTTTATTAGGTTTAGAGAGAGTATACTGTATTTAAGGTATTTCAAACATGAAAGAACAGAAAAACATGTAGTGAAACTAGTACATGAATTTGGTCTTTGACTATTCTCTGCATTAATTTATCCAATCAATAAACATTTATTTTTGCAGGTAGAGTGTAACAAAAATGTTTAGCCATGCATAAGCCAAGATGGTTTACATTAATATCTTTTTCTGAGAAGTCCTTAAATGAAGACACTAGTTCCATGGTGGTGGGTGAAGAATTTGAGGCCCAGGGAGAATATTGAATGAACCTACAGTTTTTGTTAGAGGAAACTTGCAGGAGAAAAAGCATGCATATAGATGTGTGCATATATATGTACACATATATACACACAACACACACTTAAGATCATGTTGCAAGTTCAACTGAATTTTACTCTTATTACTTCCCATATCTCCTTTAGTGCTTATCAAACAGCATCTTTGGACTACAACTTTTCTGCAAAAATTACCTATCAGTGCAGGATGGGTGGGAAAATTATAGTTAATTCATGATAGTGGTTCCTGAGCTGGGTCTGCTTTGCTATGGTGGTGCTCAATGAATGCTTCAATGAATAATTGAACAGCATACTTTGTTTTTCATCCCCCCACCCCGATACATCATTTACTGTATGGGGGTCTGTCTTAGGTAAGGCTGGGAGCAGCTCCGAGTGTCTTGGACAGGGTTATCTTACAATGAATTGCCAGGGCATGTGTCTGAAGCAGGAGGTGACACTACTTGACAGTAAATATCCCCACTGCTGAAACTACAGGTATGATTGGGAGGAGGGGAAGATCTGAGGAAGTTTAACAATGTAATTCAAATTTCCCATCAAGATTATAGACTTCTTAAGACTCAAGAATGTCATATCTTTCAAAAAGCCTTTCTTTACAAATTGTGTACTGACAGTTAAACACACAGCAGAAAAACTGATAATCAAGATAACTGGGAGAATAAAGTGCTCATGGAGAGTTATTACATTAGAACTTTTTAAATGAGTAATGTACTCACAGAGATAAGCTTTATTGCCGAAAAGTGATTAACAAGTTTATCGTCTGTGCAGTACATGTTCCCTCTGGATGCCAAGGCTACAGGAAAACGAGAGGAAAAGAACATTTGAAACATTCTCCTTCACATTCCTCAGTTGTCTTGATTGCCTCAAATCCTTGTTATATGGATGAGATAATGCTTGGAAATTTCCTCTTCTCAATTTTGTGATACAGGTATTTTCTTCCTATGGTCTAAGTCAGTATGATTTTGGAGGACTACAGAAGTGATTTTGACTAAGTTTATCATCTTAGTCCCTTTGTCAACTGATACCAGCTGTAAATCATGGCACTGTATGTTGAAGGGCTAAAGAAAAATAAATAAAGGTCAAATATAGCATGTGGCTAATCTCTCTCTGGAGTATCCTTCATTCAAGCCAGACATTTGTAGAAGGTTTCTTTAGTGAAAATGAATACTCAAGACATTTCTATGATTCTGAGTCTTCCCTATCAAATGGGTATAAAATTTGGGCTATCTCCAAGCACAGAAGAGCAAGATATCTATTATGGGATTCTTCAAGGAAGAACCTGTTTGGTTGAAAGCCATGACTATTCCTTCTTAGGGGAGAGGAGTAACAACGTGGCTCCTTGCCACATGAGTTGTGCCTGATGTATCTACAGCAGCTTAGTTATCATCCTGGCTGAAGGTTTCCATCAGATTTGCTACATGGTGTTCAACAACTTGGTGGCCCAACCATCTGGGTTAGGGATAGGAAGAGTAACAGAACAAGACCAGGAGCCTAACTAATTCTATTGGTCTCACCTCACATTACAAGGTGACAATAAGCTAAAGGTAGTGGAAAAGAATATCATCCTTGAAAGATCAGGGTTCTGGCCCTAGGTCTGCACCCTGAAAACACTAAAGAACTCACTGCAACATACTGAAACCCAGTTTTTGCATCTTCCCTGTTTACCAATTGGATTGCCATGCACATTAAACAAGATAACCTATAGACAATTGTCCTATAAAATATAAGATTGTATAAGTGTAAGGTATTCTTTCTCAAAGTTACAACGTATCTTCTTGTGGATATGTTGAAGAACTGCAGAAGAATTTTTAGCCATTTAAAACCATTCTAAGTTTCCATTTTTTAGCACATCTACTTTAAACAAGATTTCTTGGTAATTTGGTTAAACGTTTTCAAAGTGAAAATAAAACATTTTCATTTCTCTTCAGTTGTTATAATCGTTGTATAAAAATTGTTTCCTGGGATCTTTGTTACAACCTCATAGAATGGAAAAGGAGCTAAAGACCTGGGTCTGTGTTCAGATTAATCATGAACTTTATGGCTCTGTCACCTATCTGAGCCTGTTTCTCAAACAGACAAAATACAATAGTGCTACCAAATTTGCTTATCTCGCAGAATTCTGTGGAAAACCAATGAGAAAATGTATGTAACTACTTAATAAGCTACAGAGAAAATCTGCCAAACATAGCAATATTCTTTTACTATTACTACTAGTAATAGTTTGATTATAGTTTGAAGAGACTAATAATAATAATTTTTCACTTGAGGGGTATCTTTTCCAAATGTATCATTAGGTGAAACTATTATATCAATGTTTGCATGCAAAGGCCTGCAAGATATGCTGCTAAAATATGCAATATCTTTAGTGCAATATCTACTCAGATGTAATTGGAATACATTACTTCAAAGTATTAGAAGATGGACCTTTGGGCTGGGGTGATAGCTCAGTCAGTAGAGTGCTTGCCTTGCAAGCATGAGGCCCTGGGTTCGATCCCCAGTACTGCAAAAAAAAAAAAAAAAAAAAAGAAGATGGACCTTTGACTGCTTGATTACTGTTGCTAAAAACAGCTTTCTCTGTATAAAAAAATTATCTGTTGGGGTAGAAGTTCAGTATCATAAGCAAACTTTTAGGCAATTTGGTGTAGGTAACTGGACTTATTTTATACAATGCAATGAAATGTGAAAGGACCAATTCCCCAGAAAAATCTACACAATTGATCTGAATAATTCTTATTGTATTTCACCTCTTAAAGTTTATGACATTCCTGTAGTTTCCTGAGTAACTGATTCAAATCACCACTCAGAAGGTTCCCTGGGCTTCAGATTATTCAGAGAGCCTACATTGATCCAATGAATCAGATAACTGGGGAACAAATAGCAAATTGTCTTTGTATGGTACTGATGTAACTTCAGAGGCAAATACCTTCCAGAACAAAGAAAGATTTATACACAAAGGACAGCACATAAGGAGACTGATTTATTTCCCCAAATAACCCAGGACTCTGATATTTTAATTTTAAGAAAAAAAAAATCAAAACCACATATTCTTCTCTCCCTTGAGTGCTTCTAAAATAGTTTTCTGCTAAAATGCCTTGAATAATAAGGTGATAGTTTCTTTACAAAAAAAAAAAGCCATTTGCCATATGACAATGACACCCTATAGAATTATTTCTGCTGGACTTTTCTTACTGGAAAAAGTCACAAGCAATATTGGAATGTTTCAAACACTGAACTCCTCATGGAGTAGAATGTTAAGCAAACTGAAGGGCTTATTCTGAATGTGGTAGTTGATACCAGTTCAATTCTGAGAAGCAAGAGTTGTGACCTATTTCTCTTCTTAACAACAGAACACTTTCTTCTTTCTTTCTCCTTTTAGGAGGTGAGCCCTAATCCTGGATGCTTCATCCTCCCATCTGTACTGTTGATGATCATAAAGAATGGTTGGTTAACAACCCACAGTAGCCCAGGCGTCAGGGGTGAGAGCAGAGCATCCTCTTGCAGAGGCCTAAGAGGAGACATTGAAACAGCCCTGGCAGCCCTGAGATCAAGGTGTCTCAGATGCAAGGCAGATCCTGGTCACAGATCTGAGGGATGCCAATTTAACCAATACACATGGTTAAAAACACTCTTAGGTAACAATTATATGTGGAAGTCATAAAACTGATTGCACTTCTGTCTGCTTTGTGGGGTAGAGAATTAAATACAGTGCATACTTAGGTTGTTATAGGTTTGAATAAATAACTGGGGTTCACTTAATAGAGTTGAGCCTTGAACACTGCTTATATATATATTTTTTTTATTTTTTGAGATTTGTGACAATTTGAAAAGCTGGCAAACTAACCATGTGGCCTAGAAATGTAAAAGAAGTGATCTCTCTAGTTTCTTGTGTATTTTTCACCATGTATAATAAAAAGAACATTCAAAATTTAGTAAATTAACTGCTTATATCATTGGTAAGGCTTCCTGTCAACAGCAAGCTATTAGTACGTAAGCTTTTGGAACGTCAAAAGTTATGTGAATTTTCCAAAGCAGGGGCCATGGTTTCCCTTAACCCCTGAATTGTTCAAGGGTCAATCAGATCTGGCAAAATCTTCCAGTAAGAACTCAACTTGCCCTCAAACGGGTTCTTGACTTGTATTTCTAATTCTAAGCTGCTTATAAAATAAAGATCACATGGTAAGGATTTAGTGAGGCCTGAGTTGGCCACAAGAACTCTCCCTGTGAGGGCCATGAAGCAGGTTTTGTCATTTTAATTCTTCTGTTTGATGTTGACTCTCAGTTCTTGAGGCACTTGAAACTGAGGCCTCTGAATGCAGTGCAATCGCCACATTCTATTGCTTTTTTTTTTTTTTTTTTTCCTGTTTGGCTTCTGTTAAGATGCAGATCATAATTCAGTAATGGCGAGGTCTGATATTGTATGGTTCTGAAAAACTTCCAGGTGCTCATGAAAAGCTGGGTATAATTTGAATAGCATGGCACTAAACTTTTGGCCTCTCTCTCATGATTACCTAATTGATGGTATGAGAATGTGACATGTATTTGCCCATGATCCTCCTGTGAAGGAATCTATGGGGGAAGAGGCCTTCATTTGCCTGGGATCTGCCTCTTTTGTTCTCTTCCTTTGTGGCTATGCTCCCCAGGAAAAGTAGTTCTTGTCTCCACCTGGCAACCCCCCTGAGCAGTTTCTGCCTATGGGGACAGAACATTTATATCTAGACCCATGACAGAGGCAGGTCTGGAAAATCAGTCACTTGGTGAAGGTTACATCTGAGGAAGTCCCTTTGGCCTAAATATTGTTCTTCATCCTGCAGTGCTAGAGGAAAGTTGAGATGCTCATCCTTCATTTGAATCCTGTGTATTTTTCTCATTTCTAAACTTGGTAGGGAACTGAGTATAGTTAATGAATCCTTTAAACACCAGTTGATGCTGTTGAATTACCCAACTTCTGATACAGGGGCTCATTCTGGCCTCTTGGCTATTAGGGGGTACATCATTTAAATGTGTGGGTTTGGCTTTCCTTTATCCAATGGGCGTAAGACCAGGATGAGGTTTATTTTGAATAGGGTTTTTAAGATGGGATCTGCTTTGCTCTGTTGCTGGGATTCCTACATGCTCAGAGCCTGTTGAGCAGGTTTCAGGTTTAGGTTTCATCTAGAATGCTGGTATTCAGAACAAAAGAGAGGTTGTGGACTCCCTGGGAAAGGCTTTGGGCTCAGAGCTGATACAGGTACAGGGTTTCTTCCAATGGGAGGCAAAAAGCTGGTGGAAGGAAGTTAGAGGCTCAAAGGTAGACTTTTGGTGAGTTAGGTCCCAGAGAGTGCCCCAAGTTTTATTTAATTGTATCCCATTGTCTCTCCTCTTTGAACACTTTGTAGTATCCTATTCTCCTCCACCTGCATGGAAGTCTGCCCTCCCTCGGCTTCCATGGTAACATGACCTTTAACCCTTGTCTGATCCAAAGTCTAGATCCTCAGGCAACCATCGCCAATTGCCCAATTTTGTGTTCTCTTTTATGATAATTATGTTGATGCAGATGAACTTGGAATGAAAGGATTTATGGCATATTTGAAAGAATATTGGCTATGGTATCTGATAGACCAACATTCAAACATTAGCCCTTTCAACAATTAGATGTGTGTTCCAGAGTTAGGGCTTGTTTAACATCTCTGAGTTCCTGTTTATTCATCTAAAAATGGGGAAAATGTTCAGAGTTAAATGATATAACATAAATAATGTGAACAGCAGATATCCAATAAATGGTGGACATTATTATTAATATTATAGCAAATCATACTTAATATTCCTTTCTTGCTATTCTATATGCTTTTGGAGAATGTTATCTCTAATATCCATGTTCTCCCACAGTCCTCAAGACACACACACACACACACACACACACACACAAACACACACATATACAGCTTATAATTTTATTATCAACTAACAAAAATAAAGTCAATGTGTCACAAAACATCATGTACAATCCAGGATTGTCAGTTACATTAACGGCTCTAGTGCTTTCTTCTAATCTCTCCATCTTTGATGTAGAGTAATATTTGGCAAAGTGTCTCTAAGAATTTAGCACAGAACTAGTCTATGAATTTCAATCTTAATAGTCAATTTCAGAAGAGTGAACTCACCCACAAGTTAACTCTATTCCTTCCATATTGAAAGAGAACCATTCTTCAAGGTTGGCAACAGGATGTTACCGCTCATGATGAAAAACTTGAGGAAGTTATTAGGAATATTAAAATGTGACCCAGCAGGTTTGATAGCAATGTGCAGAGTAGTGTGTTATGTCAGAAACATCTTCCTTTTCCTTCTTTGAACACCCATAAGGAAGTAACAGAACCAGTCCCCCAATGTCTTTACTTCTTTCAGTTTCTTAAAGAGCCTTTGAAGGTTTTGAAATGAAAACCAGCTAGTATTTATTTGTCCCTCTGAGTTTTGGTTCCTTTAAATGAGATACTGCTATAATTGAGTGCTCCCCAAACCTATGCTGTTGGATACTAGTGATAGCTGAACCTCGTTTCCATCTCTTATGCAAAGGGTCCTGTCAGCACAAAATAATCCCTTTGCATCCTTACAGTCCCAGGGGCTAGGTTTGGGTCAAGGATCCAAAGATCTTGGATCCAAAGATCCACTCTAGTTTGAAACACTCAAGAAGTTTGTTCTCCTGAAGAATTTTGGCCATAGATCTTAAAAATGATTTTAGAAAGTGTCATTTTAAGATGATGACAAGATTTTTCTGGAGATGCCAGATATTAGGACTCCTTCACTGTGACCCTGGTCTTTCATCAGGAAGGAGTTGGATAGGGTGAGATGATGATGATGCTTGAAGAGGCCAGAACAAGAAAATCTCGTCACTTCAGCATGGCCAGGGCTCCTGGTGGTACCAAAGATTTTGAAATAAAACCAGGGAATAGCCAACTGTCTTATTTCTGTGAGCCACTAGTTCAAAGTTCCCTTTCTTTTCACAGTAGAACCAGAGGTTTCATCCTGGTGTGCAGAGAGAGAGAGGAACCCTCTTGCTGACCCCCTTTGGAGTTCTCATTTCTTTCTCATTTTCATGTACAGGTATTTTACAGCTATATCATCTTCATGGTAAAGAACACCCTGGGAACTAATGACAGCAACTCCTTTTTAAAACTTTTGGATCATTAATTGTAAATGGTTATAACTACTCACAGTCAAAAGTTCTGATTGCATAGAAAAGCAAGAGATACATACATTCTGAGTTTTCTTTTGGGGGGAATGGGAATTAGGAGAGAAAATTTGCTTACTGAGCCTACATATTTAAACCGTTTAGAAAATAACTTCTTTTTGGAAATACTTGATCAAGAGAAAAAAATATTTAAGAAAGGAGTTGACTTAAGATAACCTGGAAATTGGTAGAAATGTTCCCACCTTTGTAGCCAGGCTTTTCTGATTTGTTCTTAGACATGTACTCAATGCCTACAACAGTACTTGCCACTCATTAGATACCTGATAAATATTTGACGATTGAACTCAGGTACCAACTATTTATATACAACCAGTTATGCTATTAAGAACATTAATCTCTTTCCTCACTTGCAACATTGGTAGATTCTTTCACTCTTTTCTTAAAAAGAGAGAAAAAAGGGGGAGATAAAGAGTTTTTTTTTTTTTTTAAATTTTACCCATGTGACCCAACCCTTGTTCTAAATGAAGAGAATTTGAGAATGCACGCTGACAAGTTCAAATCTAATTGCAACTCAACTTCGTCCTCCTCTTGACCTGTATGAGACAAGTCAGGCAGGTCTCCCCAGAGCCTCTGTTCCAGTGGGGACTGGAGGATCTGAGCTTCTTGGCATTGTCGTCTTGAAGATCTTTGCTTCCAGCTACACAGATGGGAGAGAGTGTGGAGAATCCACAAACCCTAATAATTGCCTTGGACCAGCAGGGACCACCAGTTCAATTCACATCCCTATTGATGAGGATTCAGTCATATGAGTTCCACTAACTTCCAGGGAGGCTGGGAAATGTAGTGAACATGAATTGTCTCTTCCTCTGAGTCTCAATTGTGTGGCAATGCAGATTTGATGCTGACACATGGTTTAAAATATAAAGCATTACATTTTAGAGGAGAAATCTGTAATGGGTATGGAGAGAGTCTCTTATTTGTAGCTACTGATATATTTTATTTTTTTCAGCCAATTAAAAAATGACTGTTGGGACTCAGGATGTGACTCAGTGGTAAAGCACTTGCCTAGCATGTGTGAGGCCCTGAGTTCAATCCCAGCACAGCCAAAAAAAAAAAAAAAGAAAAAAAAAAAAGACCGTGAACTTCCTCTATTCCCACTGACAGGCATTTCTCTTGATCCTGATCAAATGCATTCCTTCCAATAGGTTAGTGCTTACCAGCAGCTCCCTTGGTTCTCCCCCTACTTTTATTAACAGAGTAAGCTTTTTGATTTCCTTACTGCCAGTTTTAACCAGCCCTACCAGAATGCAATCTGGACAAATGTGTCATTAGTTTTCTTTAACTGATCTTGGAAATTGACTAATTATGCTTTCAAAGTAGATATACTTTGCCTCCAGATGATGGAATGGGAAACTAGGAACATTTTACCCAGCAATTCAAATGAATATCCAAAGATTAATAAATGATAATAGTAGCAGGCAGCAAGAATAAGAGCAAATAACTTTTTGTCATTCAAGGCCTGAGGCCAGGGCACACCTTTTCCAGTGCTCAAGTACCCACTTATCTCGTTGTATACCAGATAGGATGGTCTGAGTGGTTTTGAAACTTGTATCTATGTGAGTCTCAAAAGATAGTATTATAGGTTGCTTTGTCTTTTTTCAACGACCTGAAAAGTTTTTTCTTTAGTAATGGAACTGATTTATAACAGTGATTAAATATATTTTCTCATCCTACTTTAAAATCCTAATCAAATCGCTGTGTGATGAGTTCCCCTCTACCTTATGTGTAATTTTAGTGAGTGTGTAACGAAGCACTTGGAGCCAGGTGTGGTGACACATGCCTGTAATCCCAGTGGCTTGGAAGGCTGAGGCAGAGGATTGCAATTTCAAAGCCAGCCTCAGCAATTTAGTGAAGCCCTAAGCAATTTAGTGAGACCCTGTCTCAAAATAAAAAATAAAAATGGATGGGGAGTGTGGCTCAGTGGTTAAGCACCCCTAGGTTCAATCCCTGATATGGGAAAAAAAAGCACTTGGAGACTGTTGGATGATCCCTGAGATCTAGAGAATTCAGGTTTTCACAGGAAAACTCTGCCTAAGTTAATGATAAGGGTGATAATCAATGGCTTAAAATATGAGGGTAAGCCTCCAGATTCTTCTCTTGCCTGACTAATGATTACACAAAGTCATTCTCCTGTTTTCATGATATTATTTTGACTTTCCAAGTCCAAGGACAATTTTCACTCTGACAATTCTGGCTTTGAACTTCCTGAATAGTTTCTTGTTTTAAACAATTGAGAGCCTTGGGTATTTAGGGATATCTCTTTTGATTATGTTTCAAATATCTCCTAGATGACCTTGCGCAAATATTTTTGAATTAGATGCATGTCTATACCTAGAAAACTTGCTGACTTTCATGTTTTCCCATTTTTTTTCCTTTTAAAATCAACACAATATTTTTACTTCTGGTGATTTCCTCTATGTATCCTGTGTATTCTTGAAGCTGAGCCATCCTGTATTTTAGAATAAGTATCATAAGCACCATGAAGGACAATGAAGTAATTATGATGGGCCACAACCTGAGGTCTCCAAGGACCTAAAGATTGGGCACATTTGCTTCCCTCACTCTCAGAATAGTGACGGTGGAAAGGAAAGAGAAATTGAGAAACAATGTGATAAATTTAACAGAGAAATGTGTTATGAAGGAGATCTGATAAAAACGAGTAGGAAAACTTTAAAGCTGTTAACTTGAAAAAATGTTAACACGACATACAAATCTATTTGAAAGTTTTTGTGACTCAGAAGTAATAGGTTTTTTTGATGTGCTGAAGGTGGCTTTCCTTTTGGGTTAAAGATAGGAGATGGAAGGGAGACCAAGAAGTAAAAGCTTAAGGAGGATTTGCTAATTAATTTTCTATCTAATTTCTAAGTGATATAAGATTTTTGTCTTGTTGTCAACCTATTTGTGTTGATCTAATTAATATAATTTCAGCTATCACCTGAAAAAATATATAGTACATGTTTCATTATGTGTTAGTCAAGACTAGTTTACTCTATGGATCAGGAGGCAGGTGATAAATACACTGGTTTCCTACACCGGATCTATTTCCTCTATATTCTTTGGTAAAAGAATTCTACCCTCATTGACTAGCAATATGCCTAGAATTACTTGCAGCTAAGGTTGGCCATGTGACCCAATTTTTACCAATAGAATATAAAAGGAAATCCAGTAAAGGGAGCTTTTAGGAAATAAACCCCTCCTCTTTCTAATAAAAGGAGAGAAGCTCAGCTAGCATGTGTCTTTTGTCTTTCCTCATTTTTCCAACCTGCCGCGATGACTTTATGCCTAAAAGTGCAGGAGCCATCTTGTGATCATAAAGTTTATCAAGGTCACCTTTTAGGAATGACAAAGCACAATACAGCAGGAAATTGGTTCCCTTAACAGTTATCTCATCCCTGGATTATTCCCCTTTAGCATTCTTATAAAATGAGATCTCTAACCTCCTGTTTGTGCAGGTAACTCTACTTGAATTTTGGTCTACGCAGCCAAATGAAATCCTAACAGACTCAGTTTAATTTAACAGCTATTTCCGTGGTAAAACT
The DNA here is from genome assembly GCF_902686445.1 of Sciurus carolinensis. Classification (NCBI taxonomy): domain Eukaryota; kingdom Metazoa; phylum Chordata; class Mammalia; order Rodentia; family Sciuridae; genus Sciurus; species Sciurus carolinensis. The sequence goes on from NC_062219.1 coordinate 30,527,294, forward strand.
GGCAACCAACTATTTTATCGTTTGTTTCAATTTGCCTAGAAATGGCATTACAAATTCAAAAAGGCTAAAGTTATTTTGAGGGGTATCTCCTTAAGGTCCCTGAAATAGTCGGCAGGTAGAACTGAAGACACAATATATTTTTTTTCCTTTTTCTGTTTTTGGTTTGATCCTCTTTCCTTCCTTTAATCTCCTTATGCCTCTTTTGAAAAATGTTTTGGAACTTCTTTCCTCTTCTTCCTATCCATCACATGCTATGCTAGAAACCCCTCTCCCACCCTGCCTACCTTTGGTTATGGGTTATCACAAACACAGTTTTCTGGACACATTTTGCAATCTATTTTACCTCTGCAAAGACTTGAGAGATGGTTTACTTTAATTCTATCATCCTATTGAAGAGGGAACAAAGAAAAAGATAGAAAAATAATTGCCCAAATGAAAACTTCCAAATAAAACAAGTCTTGTTGACAGTTCTTTGTGTTTGACAAACACTAATTACAATGGCAAACATTGGTGGTGCTTTGACAACACGTCAGGCCTAGTGCTAAGCATCATTTATGCTTTATCAGTAATTAATCTTCCCAACAACACTGTGAGGAAGGATTCATAAGTATTTTTATTAAACAAAAGAGGAATCCTGGGGCTGGGATATAGCTCAGTTGGTAGAGTGCTTGCCTTGCAAGCACAGGGCCCTGGGTAAAGAGGAATCCTGGGAACAGAAAAGTGAAGTAATTTCTCGAGGTCATGTACCCAGTTACGTGTCACTCCAGAAGAATCTGGAAAATGGAATACGGAGTTGCTCAACCCTCATCATGGTACATGTCGACCACATTGACCCACAGAATGAAGATGGAAAATAATGTACAATTAGTCTGTCATAGATTAATAAAGAAATTAAAAAATTATCCTGTCACATTTTAATCCCTTGTGGGTAGTTTGAACATAGTAAGAGTTTCATTCATTCATTCAACAAATGAAAGGCTATTATATTTCAGACATAGCTAAGTCCTGAGAATGGTAAAAATTCCATTTTTTTTTTTTTTTTTTTGTCTTCAAGAAGCATGTTCAATAGGAGGAGAGTGAGAAGTCAACAGGTAAGCAAGTGATTTCATAGAGGATGTCGTCAAAGGCTGTAGAGGAAGAAGGCCTGGCAAGACATCCTGCAGACTGTGACCTCCAAACCCTGATCTGCAGGAGAACAGGGATTCAGCAAGTTCAGGGGGAGAGAAAGCACCACATGGATGGGGAAAAGCACATGCTGAGGCCAAAGGGTAAGAAACAGTGTGGCGTATTGTGGGATGTGTGGGAAGAAGCATGACTGAAATATTAACTAAGGGATTACACAGCCAGAAATAAGCTGGAGGGCTCCTTGGACAGGAGAAATGGGAAGCCATCAGATGGCTTTCATCAGGGGAGTGATGTGATCAGACACACTTTTAGAAAAATCACCCGGCTTCTCTGGAGAGGAAGTATTAAAGAGAGATTTTTTTTTTTTTTAAGGGTGAGGCAATTTATTCTGTCAAAAATCTGAGAGATTTTTGATGAGGTTCAAAAAATTTCTACTGTCTTTTCCCCCCACATTTTTTGTTTTCATTTCATTCACAATAAGTGCTAGAAAATTTAAAAAGAATAAAAAATCCCACAAGATTCTTTGCTTTCTCACAAATACCTCAGGACCCTGAAGCTGTGTAGGGGGAGTAGAATTGTTTGTTTGTTTGTTTGTTTGTGTGTGTGTGTGTTTGTGTGTCTGTGTGTATGCTTGAACAATTTAGTATAAATTGTTTCAGATGAATAAGAAGTGCTCTTATTATGGATTTGGGACATAGAAATATGTTAAATATTAATGCATATTCACCTGTATTGAAAACTTTCAAGGGCTGAGCAGGAAGTACAACATAGTTTATGCTGACAGATAATAAACTCCATTTTCCAGACACACATATAAAGATGAAAAATTCTTCTGCTTTTTCTGAAAGGTCAAAGGTTCTGCCTTAAAGACTATTTCATTTAGCTCAAATCTAAAGCTTTCTTATCACAGTTGAAGGTAGTTTTTCTTTCTGTTGCTGTTTGTAGGGCTAGAAATCAAACCCAGGGACTTGCACATGTGAGGCAAGTGCTCCCACTGAGTCACATCCTTATTTTTCAAAAAATAATAATAATAAAATTACAGTGAGTGCTCTGTGTCACATCAAAGTTGTGAGACCAAAATTGTCATAGGTAATTATGTAAATGGAGGTTTCTCCAATTGTACCAAAAATTCCTTGCATTCTTTGATTAATCTTTATGCTCTGTTTCATTAACATGTAGGTCATTGGCATCTGTAGACAAATGTGGAAAAAAAAAAAACCACTTTCAACATCCTTTCCAATAATGATGAATCTCTACAATAGACTTCGTCATATGACACAAAGTACATGTAAATAAATATTGAAAAATATGGAGGCATGCTTAAAAGATGACACTCTACCAGATTTATTTGCAGGGAATAGAAGACAACTAACTTGATCAAATTCTAAGATTGCAATTTTTGAGTCTGGTTGTGATCTGCATTTGACCTCTCCAGATGACACACTTATTAATCAGTTTAAAGCATAAGAAAAATTCATGAGTTAGTGGTAATTCTGTTTAAAAGAGTGCTTGTGATTCACTGAGAGGAAAAAGGAGTCTGATATAATCAACTCTATATCGAAGCAAAGTTACTGATAAATTAGTAGCTCTTTCCTAAAGTTCATAGTAGACAAGTGAAAATCCTGTATGTAACTCTTATTCTTCCCTCTGACATATTTACAAATAGTAATGATTTCCTCTATCCAGTCCCTCTGCTCCTCTTTTTCATATAGTGCCTTTACTAGCAATGTGACTTTGAGCTACCCAATCTCTCTAGATCCCTTTTCCTATATTTGGATTCTATAAAATATAGGAAATACTACCACAGGGGATTTTTATGAGGATCAAAGAAGATACTATTAGTGAAAGTGTTTTACACAACTTCTGGTATATGTGAAATTCTTAGTGGAATTTGTGCCAAATCCCTGCTCTGTGGAAAGCAGAGGTTATATCTCAAAGTCAAATGAAGGTAAGGATAGCAGGAGACATAGGTAAGCTCTTCTCATATTTTTATTCCCTTCTTCCAAATTCAAAGTGAAAAATGTCATTGAAATTATTTTTATTGTGTGCCCATTCTTAATTTTATGAAGGCTAATGGGAATTTGAAAGAAATTTAAATTAATAGAATAAGCTGCTAAATGCTATGATTATGCTACATTGTCTAGCTGTAACTGATGAATTTCCATCCCAATTTTTAATAGTAAGAGATGCTACGTTGCTTTATTTAAAAAAATATCAAATTAAATGTGACTGTCTCTCGAGTCTTGAAGACGTCAAGGTTTGGATCCCTGGGATCATATAAGGACCTTATGAAAAATGAGAACTTGAAGCATGATTGTCGCTGTCTTTACTGTTGCTCCACTCTGTGGAAACACAAACCTTGCATACTTTCTCAGATTGTCCAAGTTGTCTCCTCCTTCATCCCGTTGACTGGTGCCACATTTAGAACTCACTGCAACTTTATTTCAGGCTTCAGTGATATACCAATGGCAGGATGTGGGATTTGATTTCCCTTGTGCCACAGAAGGAGTGCTGATAGTGGTGACATGTACAATTTCAGGGGCAATGGCTCCCTATGGGGAGAACCTGGATCAATGGGAAATGGTAAATTGAAGGCATCTTTATTAGTTACTTTTGTGTCACTGTACTGAAATACTGGGCACAGGCTACTTATGAAGAAAGGTTTATTTTGGCTTGCAGACCTGGTCCACATCCAAACTCTGGATGCCACATTGGTTTGGACCTCTAGTGAACATGACTTATCATGGTGTGAACACATGTAGGAACAGCTGCTTAAATCTCAAGCCATGAAGCAGAGAGGAACAAGAAGGCAGAAACCCACAATCCCGTTCTAGGGCATGTCCTCAGTGATCTAAGGACTTTCCACTAGGACCACCTCAAAAAGGTCCACAATACCTCCCAACGCCATTGCCCTGAGAACCAATCCTTTAACATATGGAACTTTAGGAGATGCCACCCATATTTAAACCATAACAGGATCCAAGATAAGTTACCTGGTTTTTGTTTGGTTGCTTCTTTGCTTTTGCTATAAGGTGCAGTTCCTTCCTGCAAATCCCACTGGAGAAGACCTTCATGCCAAATGAACATACATGTGGAGCACCCTGAAATCTCTCTTCATGGCTTGTGAAGTGGTATACAGGTAGTAACTCATTGCATTGAACTGTCTCAATCTTTCCAAGCCTCTGCTCCCCTTTTTCTTAGCCTCATTAACCTGAGTTTGCAACCCTCAAAAGAGTTTCCCACCTTAATCTTTGCCCTAAGCTCAGTTTTACAGACAGTGGGTCAGTCATTCCTTATCAAATGTCACATGTTTGCTATAGAGAACACCTCCTCAAATTGCTCCCTTTGCAGTCTTAGAATACTCAGTCTTTCCATAGCAGAAAGCCTTTTTAAAGTGAGTTTGTATTTTCAAATAAAGCCTGGTGAATTGTCTGCTCTACACATCTTTTATTGAAAAACAAAGTCATAAATTAATTGTTTTGGTAGAGTAAATTAGACTTGAACTCAAGTTTGGCCATTAGAATGGAGAAGAGAACATACTTTTTCATACTTTTTCATATATATATATATATATATATATATATATATATGGGAATACAACAGAAAATAACTATTACTTCATTATCCTGGTACTCTATCAGTTCTCTGTCTTGGTGTTCCACATAGGAATGTAAGTAACAGACTAAAGGAGATTTGTTAAAATCCCCCAGGATGCTTCAGAAGTGCCTGTGGTTTCATTGGGCTTCCTGGAATTCTGACATTTGTAATTTGTCTATGGAGTCATGAACTTTAAATATAATCTGCCAAAACTGCTGGCTAAACAATTAAAACAAAGCTATTATATAGGAAAGAACTGCTTCTGTGTTCCTTTTGTCCATAAAAATAAGATAATATAGTGATCTAGAGAGCAGGAATATTAGGAGACATTACTGTAAAAGCAAAAACAGCAGTAGTTTACTGCTGAGATGTTTAACACAGTACTAATGTTAGGGGTTTGGTTTATATATTTATATTACAGGTATTTATATAGAGGTATAGCATATATTTTTTTAATTCTAGAGATACTAGCCAATGCAATTAAAGAAATAAAAGAAATTAGGTTATAAAATTAGAAATAAGAAAATAAAATAAGGGTTACTTGAAAATGATATGATCATTCAGAATATCTAGGATAATCAATGGAAACACTTAAATCAACAAGAGACTAAGATATTTTCAATAAACCAAAATCAAGATTTTTTTTTTACTCAATAGGCAAGAAAATGTAGTGGAAGGAAATGTCCTGTTTACAAAGAGATAGAAAGAATACCATCTACATAAATACAATTGCAAAATTCTACTGAAAAAAATTTAAATTGAATTAATAGTGAATAAATAGAAAGTCCTATTTTATTCCTGGAATGAATCTTCCATACGGCAGAGGCATCAGTTCATCTTAAATTTTTACATTTATTCAAACTGAGTCTAGAGTTTATGTGGGAAAATAAATATTTGAGTATTGCTAGGGCAGTTAAGAATATAAAAGAAGAAAGAAAGAAATCTGGCACTAGAGAAAACAAAGCCTGTCACAAAATGACAGTAATTAAATGGTATGTTATTTACCAGTGGGACCAGGCCAGAGACTGGAGATAGAACCAGGTACACCTTAGGGCAAGCCCTCCTCTGCGCAGTTGGTCCCGATGTGAATTGGCATAATGTTTTTGGAGGACAATTTTATAAGACCTAGCTAACTTATGATTAACACTGCTATTTTTAGGAATTTATCAAGTAGACTCAGAAACATTCAAATGTGTACAGCTATAGTTACTGCAACAATTCTGTAATAGCAAAATAACAAAAAACAAAAATGAAAGCCAACCAGGTGCATGCCTGTAATCCCAGTGGCTCAGGAGGCTGAGGCAGTAGGATCATGAGTTCAAAATCAGCCTCGGCAAAAGTGAGGTACAAAGCAACTCAGTGAGACCCTGCCTCTAAATAAAATAGGAAATAGGGCTGGAGATGTGACTCAGTGTTTGAATGCCTCTGAGTTCAATTCCTGGTTAAAAAAAAACAAAAAGAAAAGAAAGAAAGACAATAAAATCTGAATATCTGAAACCAGATGACAGTTGTTAAAAAAGTAAGTAAATGGAGGAACAGCCACACAATGGAATATGAGCAATAATAAAATTGCTTCTCAGAGCTCTGTAGTGCACAAATAGTACACTAACGGATCTGAAAAATCAATCTTTGTTTCCAGTTTTTACCATTTTCCTCAAATTTGGCCCTGGAAGTCCTTTTCTACATGAGGAAACTTGGAAATGCTGCTGTGCTCCCGTCAAGGACAAACATCTGCCATCTTCCTTATATTTTTGCCGCTCTCTCTATTTGTCATACATATGATCTGGTCTGATGTTTGTCCTGTCAGGTGCCATCGCTGCTCCTGAAATGACAACCTTCCTCATTAGATCATGCACTCAGATGCTTCACTTCCTTTAAAGTGGAATCACTGCTGGCCACCAACTTCTCATTTCAAATGTCAGTGGTTTTCTTGGCTCGCGAAAAATAGGATAACGTAGGTAATGACTGAAACCATGACTCCCATCTGCTTTTGCTGTCACACTGTCACTTGAGCCTGTTTGTCACTGAGAACGTACGTGATGAGCATACTGTCTGTTATGTGAGGGTCCTGTGCTCCCCACCTACTGGTCATCAGGGGCATGTAGCAGAGGGGAGTCTGAGAATTACAATCTCCAGAGGTAGCATTTACCAGTGACTAAAACACTTGGAAACGCATACAAGAAAACCCATTTGTATTTCATGTTTTATATGCGCACTGCTGACCTTGCTTTACAACCAAGCCCAAGCGTGTGTGGGTGTAATGTGAAACTAGACTTAGGTCCTGTCTTCAATTGAATGGTACAAGGAAGAGGTGGGGTAGAGGCTGAACTTGAACTGAACTTGTCTGCTTCCTGTTCAGTTGGTATGAATATATTATTGAGCAACTTTAAAAAAAATCTATTCATTGAGATTTAAATGAACTGACTGCAACCTGACCTGGTCTTGCTGCCACCAAGACTTCCACATTTTAGTGCCTGTGTTTTGGGGGTCTTCTCCACTGGTCCTTGGCAGGAAGGACTGTGAGGGAAGTGACCAAAAAACCAAGGATAAAGGGTGACGGACAGAAAGCCTCCGACAGTGAGGACCTCTGCAATTCATTGGGTTCCCGTTGACTCCTATGTTGTCTGACCTCTAAAAATCCTTTCCATCATTCTCTCTGCTCAGATCTTTAAAAAGATACCTCATCTCTTATTGTACACTGCTTTTCTAGAACACTCTGCTAAAAATCTTTATTTGAATTCCCTGCCAGGACACAGTCATATAAATCATGTGTTTACATATGCTTCAAGTGAAGAGGTGTCTTGCACCGTGGAGTGTTCCCAATTCCAATCAACTGACTTTAGCTGGGAAGAGTTCATTGAAGAGTTTCTTTTTCTTTCTTCCATTATTAAGGAAATTATCTTAAGCACCAATTCTAAGAGCCAAATAAGCTGAAAAAGGAATTAAAATAGCATCATCGTATGTAAAGATTGGAAGGGAAGTGGAAAATGTCAAAAATTAGAAGTTGTACAAATAATTTGGTAATCTGTGGGTATTGGGGAATTTAACTCTGGTCCCCTAGACAATGCTGGATGCCATGTCTGCTTGCATGAGAATTGCGTGTGGAATGCCAACCAGCCTCTGTGCTTGCTGCTTTGAGAAATACCACCTGCAAAACTGGTCTTGGTGGGAAGTTCAACCACCATAATAAACTGTTTGATGACTCTCCTGTCTCCTTACACAACTCACAGATGCCCAGGGCACTCTGTGACAATGTTTTCTTCCCTTCTGTCATACAATGAAAAGAAACAGATGGTTCAACCCATGATGGCAGCTGGGTGCTCCTTCATTCCCTTATCCCTGTTCATGTTTGCAGTTCTATCTCAAGTACTTTTTTAAGAGGAAATAAATTTCCCTCATGCAACCTGAAAGGATTCTTAACACCATTTGGATTTTGTCACCTCCTACCATATTCTATTTTCTCCATAGTAATTGAGTAAAGATGATGGTGTATCATTCAATGAATTTCCTCCAGGTTCCAGACTTCTTCTTCCAACACTTAGACACTTAGAATGAATCTTTCACCTGCACTCTGACAACCTACTCCACGGGTAAGCAAATGCTTGGAAATTTCCAAACATATGAATTAAGTAGGAAAAGATTGTTTTTCCACTAAGTCTTTATTTATCATTTTCAATAATATTCTCTTCCTGACAATTTGCTGAATTTAAAATCCAAGTTAAATGATAGTTATGTCTATACTTCAATAACCAGAGAAATTTGGTTCTAAAATATATTAACTGCAGTGGATGAAAATCATTCCTATGAGAGTGGAAACGTTTCCTCTTTGGACTTCAGGCCACTGTAAAGTTGATTCTTTGTTCTCTCAACTATTTCTGATAGACCACAAGGTCAGAGCTATAGGTTATATTCAGTTTCCATGTGACTTCCTTGATTGTTGACCTCTTTATCTGTTCCAGCATCTTCTTGCCGTGTATCTCCTTATCCACTGAGAGTCAGTGCCCTTAGTTTTGCAGGACCTGTCAGATATTCTTGCTCTTCCCAAATGGATGACTCTCCCATTGGGAAATACCTCCACCGAGTGACTGCAGATCCTCAGGCTCTGAGAGGTTTGGCATTCTGTGATGGTGCAATGTACTTTTCTCCTTTTATCATCTCATGCGTGTCTCCCCAAAATTCATATGTTGAAACCCTAATCCCAATGTGATGGTATTTGAAGACAGGACATTTAGAGAATGATTGGGTCATGAGGACAGAGCCCTCATGAATGGTATTCGTGCTAGTAGAAGGAGAGTCCTGGCAGTTAGCTAGCTCTTTGCTTTGAGGATACAAAGAGGTTGGCAGTCTGCGACCTGAAAGAGGTCTCTCCCTGGAACTCAGTCATGCCAGCACACTGATCTTGGCCTTTCAGTCTCCAGAACTATGAGAAATAAATCTCCATTGTTTATTAGCCACCCAGTCTGTGGTAATTTATTACAGCTGCCTGATTGGACTAAGGCACATCCCTTTGGATGTTACTCTGTTAAAACTCTGCTGCTTGTATTCCAACAGAACTCTTGGTAAAACAGTTTTTTTTTGGTTTCTTGTTTTGAGTGGTTTCCTTTCACTGTAAGGCTCAGGCAGGCACAAGTCTGCAGGGGACCAGGCTGGTAGATAAATGCTGTGCTGTAATCAAAACTGTCTCTCCTCTCCAACAACCAAAGCGTTGTCATAGAACTGGAGACTCTCAGGCCTTCTTGCACATGAATTTCAGGCCTACCCTTCTCCCAGTTCACAGGTATGCAAGATGTGTCTGAAACTCATGGGAGTGTATAACTTACAAGCAGTTTGAAGCCCCCTTCCTCTACAAGAATAAATAGAGAAATAAAGAAAAAAGACATTGGGAGCTCTAAAAGGTGGTAAAGCACATAGCAATAAGGGAGGAAAACTCTTTGTACCAAAACACCTTTTATGAAAGACCAAGCAGCTTATAGGAATATTAATCTTACAATGCCCCTCTTGGACCATTTGGAGAGGTGAGAGGCAATGCTTGAGGGGAACCAGCTGAGACAGGCAGAGGAGGCAGTGGAGGCGGGATGTGAATTGAATGTGGGTATGGGAGCCAACAATTCCTGGGTCTTTCAATGTACTCATTATTTAAAAGTATTGATATACACTATTGTTCTCTTACCAGTTCACAAAGATCCACGAAGTGATAGCACTCAATTTAGGGAAAGGAATGATAAGAGAAATTCTCCCTTTCAGTGAAACCTTATTGCTTTTCTTTGTAATCTATTTTCCCTTCCAATTTTCACTAATAGTGATTTTTTTATACATGATAAAAAATCAGAAGTAAAATATTGCTCAATGCTATATCCCAGGGAGAAATTTAGGTCATGGTCTTAGCAAAGCAGAATTTTTTTTGCTTTGACCTTTGCCCATATTTAATAGGTTCAGAAGTGATGGCGTCTCTGGTGGGGAACTTGTTAACAGCTTGTCACTGGCTGTGGAGAGCTATGCTGTTGCTTCTTGCCCACCTCTGTGGAAGGCACTCGGCACCAGAGCCAGTTGGACTCATATTCTTGAAGGCATTTAGAGTCTCAGGAACACATTTGTTTTCAGCTTTTGATTTTGACAGAACAAAACTGATGGAGATACGCAGTGGCCTCTACCAAGTTGTCCATGATTAAACAAATAGATCCACAAATAGCATTTTACAAATATTAAGAAAATTGCTTAAATAACTTACTTTCAGATATAATTCAGAAAGAAACCTTTGTTCCATCCAGTTGGAATAAAATTAGTTCTATTGTTAATGTAATGGTGCCAAAGGGTTTTTTTCTTAAGCATTTTGAACCGATTTTGTAGATTTGTGTGGTTCATTAATTGATTTCCATATATGGCTTCTCAAGTGGGAGAAAATCAGAAATGCATTATATTTTCATGAATGGATGATAAAGGGAAGGATTCCAAAAGTTAATTGTAATGTGAGTTATCTGCATTTAGAAAGCAAGAACATTTATTCTTTTACAAATGGGATCTTTAAAACTTTATTTTCTTGGCAATGAATAAATATAGAAAGGAAATAATGCTATTGGAAATAAATGAGCCCATACATGTCAACACATAATATGCTTAGAACTACTATTCCCTTGTTTACTTGGGACAGGAAAAAAAAATTGTCTGGTGTTTTGTGTCAAGTAGTTGAGAAGTAAATAGGGGTTTTAGGTTCTTTTTGTGATTTTTACTGTACATCAACATGTTGTTTCTCATATTTTTAAATGAAGTATGTACATGGATATGTGTTTAAGGAAATTTCAAAGGTTCTTTCTCTCACAATAATGCAACAATTGTAATTTTTACGTATTTCATCCACTTTCTGTATGTATGTACGTCAACTATAATTTTTTTTGAAGATGATGCACAGTTTTGAATTGTGTATAAGATTTATTATTATTTGGTTTTAAGCCTAGAATACAAACCCAGAAATCTAGGAAGAACACATTATAGCCAAATGCTTTGCTAATTTCAAACCTTCAAGTCTAAGCTACAAAGTTCCTTAAAAGTGACAGTTGTGAAACACCACTTGGGACCTCACCAACAGGAGGCCGCACTTCTCCCTTTCAGGAACCTCCAAGATAGTCCTGGGACCTCTGCTGGTACTTTTGCTCCTCCAAGGCATACAAAATCCATATTCACTCTCTTCACTGAAGTCAGCCTTCAGACTTTGAAGAAGGTTTTGCAAATGCCATCATCATATGGCCTTTCTAATTGTTAAGTTCAATGTTCTCTTTATTTTTGGCCCCAATGAGCATAAGATCACATCCTATTGAAACCCTCTTCTCCTTCTGCCCCACAGTCTGTTTCTGCTCATTCTCTTGTTTTTCCCTTTGGGGTCTCTTCTTCAGTTCCATTTCTGTATTTACTACCCTGTAAATCCTTGTAACTCTAAGTGTAGTCCAAGGACAAGTGGCATTAGCAACACCTGGGAGCTCTTAATGTAAATGCAGAATTCAGACCTCACGCCAGATGTAAGAATCTGCAATTCAGTAGGATTAACAGGCAAGCCAATCATGGTCATAAATGATGGTGTTCATTAAGGTTTTTTCCTCTGTCCTTTTCTACCTTTTTTTGGACACTTACACTGGTGCCAGTCTTTGACATATATACCCTTACGACTTTCAAACTAACTCCAGTTACCTAAATCTTTGAGAGCCAGACATGCATTTGGATTTGCATAATACCCCACAGGCATCATGAACTAAATATGTCTAATATGGAACTAATTTTCATTTTCTCCTCCGTCTGCCCAAACACCCAAGCCGGAAATCCATTATCCTTGACTCCGCCTTCTCCCTCAGTGGTAGAATGTACTAATAGAGAAACATCAGCTACAGAGAATACCATGGGAAATTTTGAAATTAAATGCTCCTATTTTGTCGTAAGTCAATTTTTCCACTCTCCCCCACCCAAAACGAGGGGGGGAAAATCTGTGGAGGTCAGTTGTCAGAACTGGTTTGTTGTGACTTCCTGAGAGATTGAGAGGGCATGAATTGTTTTCCAGTGGAAAGCTCCTTTAGTTTGTTTTAAATTGTTTGAAATCAGAGTCAAAGAAGAATTGAATTCTGAACAAGTCAGGAGTGGAAGCAGAGGTCTTTCTCTACTACAAGTGATGGCAAATGGGTAAATGGCAAAAAGATCAATAGAGGAAAGGGAGCAGGGGATGGGGGTCAGGAAGGGGAAGGAGAAGTACTGTGGACTGAATTAGGACAAGATAGAATTCATAGTTTTATAATTATGTCAAAATGGACTCTTCTGTCATGTATAACTATAAAGAACCAATAAAATCTAAAAAAAAAAAAAAAAGAGAGAGAGATGGCAAAAATATATACATCCTTGTTTGCTTTCTGATGATTATTAAAATGCTAGAGTGCTTTGGAAGTTCACCAGATGTTGCCGTTTTCTTATTCTTAAGCAATATGCTTTCAGGAGCAAATGTTTATGTTAAAGTTTCTTATATAGGGCTTTTGTTGTCCCCTGAATAACATCTAGATTTGAGTTAATCTGTTTGTAATTAGTTGAAATTACATGTGTGGGGTCAGAGACTTCTGATTGCCAGCAAATATTCCTCTGCGCAGAATCCTGTCTTGATTTTAGGTAACCTCTTTTGCAATTAGCATTGTTAGGGGAATGTCTAAGTGAACAGCTATGTAGCTTAGCATCTCTACCACTACTGCCTTCCTCCTAACTTGCTTTAGAGCAAGCATCACACGCTGGTCACTGTCACCCCTTGGACAAGCCACAGTTTCTCATCCTTTAGTTCAGAAGCCTTGAAGGAATACGTTACCTTCCAATAGAGCCAGAGCCCTAGGATTGGTCATGAGACACAGAGGGGTCTCAGTGCCAGTACTGAGACTCGGGAGCTCTCGGCCCCCAACTCTTTTTCCATGGAAACAGTGGTAGAGAGCTTAGTGCCTCTAAATCTCTTAATATCATCCCTCACCTGGGGGGTGTATTCATAGCCATTTGCTATCTGGACTGGATAAGGAACCACCATCTGTAACACACTTTGTATGGGAAAAATGTGTTTGGCACTTCAAATATCTAATTTACTAAGCAACATTTGCTGCATGGCTGTGTGTGTAAGTGGATGCCTGCCAGTTTATGTGGACTGAGATGAATCAGGAATCAAGAGCCTTGAAGTGAAAATGGATTTGATTCCTAAATATGGTTGTGACTATGCACAGGAACAGATTTGGGGGAGCAAAGCCCAAAGATGGTTGAATTCGGGGAAGTGGGGGTAAGGAAACAACAATTTGATGTAATTCAGCTATTTCCTCCCTCGCCCACTCTACTGGAACCAAAGTGGTTTCTCGTCTCCTTTTTCTAATGCTCCACCATATCCTCTGATAGAAATGCAAATCAGGCCACTGAGTCACACCTGCATTCCCAAAGATGCTCTTGCATGATGAGTAAGGGGCATCACTACCATGTTTTCAAATAGAAATTTACAAAAAAACTGGCAGAGAAAACATCTCCTTTGGGCATGACTTTAACTCCTTCAAACCAGTGTACAATATTAGTCCTTTATCATTCCTCATTGTTTTTTCCTTTCCTTTTCTTTTTTTCTTAAGAATAGTAGAGTAAAGCAAACAACTCGAATTGCACATGTTTTTTGGGATCCATCTGGGGTTTATTTTCTTTGTAACTTACCAATATCTTGTAACTGGCCAAAGCCTTGCTTAAGGATTAGGAATATAATGAAATAACAGGAGAATTAGCAATTTTCTATTGTTTTCCCAAAGAGATTGAGACGCATGAACTGATTAAATAGGTGTAGATGAAAGAGGCTGACATCAGAGGGAAACCACAAAGGGGATGATCTGAATACACAATTGTACTGGAGAGGCGAGGAGCCATTTCCTTGAGGTCACTAGGCCCACGTGTAAAGGCAGCCTCTGCTGCTTACGGGCTATTGCACTTGGGGAAGAGACTGAACATGTTCAAGCCTCAGTTCTGCCTCTATAAAACAGAGATGGTAAGAGTACAGGATATCTAATATTTATCCCAGGCTTAAAATACTGCTGATAAAAGGCCTACCTTAGAACTTTATTATGGTTCTTTTGGACTTTGATGGACCAACTGATTTGGAGTCAGTTTCACATTTATGTTTGAGATCTGACAGAAAATCACTTTTAGAATAGGAGACACTTGGTTTTAGAAAATGCACACTTTAAAGCTTATTCTCTTCATAGCAAGAATCTTTGAGACTTTCCTAACCCTCCTCCCCACCAAAAGGGAGCAAAATTGTAACTTATCCCTCTCATTGATTTAAAAGGGGATTTCACACACTGCTTTACTTTAGGCTACTCTGTCACCTTATGAATGAAGGCCAGTTTTTTATATTGTTATAAACAAATCATATGAATCAATGGAGGTACTTGGCCTGTGCTCTTCCAAACTTTCTCTACTTCAGGGTTGTGGGCCATGGATCCTAACTCCCATGAAGGTGCTTGGAGTTGGGTAGGGCAGTGATATATGGTCATAGGCTCTTCTCAACATACAGGTTTGAGACACCAGTTTGACATAATGTAGACATTTGTATCCCTGAACTATGGAGTTGTTTAAGAAGAGCAATTGCTTTATGTTCTTTGAAGATCTGGAAACTTCTCGGAGGTCTACAAGGGCACTGAAGTGGAGTGGGGTGAGTGATTCTGGGTCTCTCTGTCCTATCCCATTTCAACCAGAGCGTTCTATTCAGTTTACATCTTGATTTCCACGAAGTTTCATTAAAAAGGAGAGGAAGAAGAGATGTTTCTGTAGTTCTTTTTTTTTTTTTTTCTAAGTCACTGAACTGAAAGAATAAAGTGGTGACTGAATATGTAAAGTATTCAGATGTTACTTGTTTAAGAAACACAAGGATGTATTGTCTGGTCATCTAAACCAATTAATCTCTGGAATGGAAGATGAGAGGGAGAAAAAGGGACAGTGGAATGATTTTATTGAGCTGATTCATTGACATCTTTCCTGGTCAACTGAACGGTCTTCAAAAACACTACGTCCATCTCCCTATATGACGTCAACAGTGACCTATTTAAGTATTATTTTTTAAATTCTTTGTGTTGTGAATCCAGTACAATCTCAGAAACACAAGCAACATTTTGTTCCTGTTCTGTTTCCAGGACTTGGCTGCATAATGGGCTGGACTTCATTTCTCTTTCTACAAAATACAGAAGGAGAATGTGAAAAGTTGGAACCTGTAGGTGACTTTTTCTTCTACCAAAATTATCACCTTAAAGAAAAAGTTGGGGTAAAATGCTAACAGACAAAACTATTAAGCCAAGGGAAGACTGAGATCTTTAGGTCCCTAAATCATGGAACAGTAGAGTTTTATTAGCTTTATTACATTCCCTGTGTCCCTCTCCTCCCCATCTTCCAACTCTGTCCTTTTCTCAAAGTGTCTCTCTTGTCTCACCTTCTTCCTGACAATTTTTTTCTTTCCACAATTTTTATTGGCTCATCGTAGTTGTATATAATGGTGGATTTATTGTTATATATTCACACATGCACACAATATAACAATATAATTTGGCCAGTATCACTCCCCAGCACTTCCCCCCCTCTCCTCTTGCTGACAGAATCACCTCCTTATCAGTGTGCATGCAATACCTTGATCATGTGATTAGATGTCTTCCTCGCCCACTTCAAAACTTCCAGTGATAAAGCCGACCTTTTGTTTCTCTTAATCTTGAAGGGGCCTATGCTAGATATTTAATGAAAACACTGTCAGTACCGTCCAGATAGACATACACCTGCACTTGAATATGGTCAGTTTGTGTTTCATTGAGTGAGGGAGAGCAATACCCCCGGGAACCACAGAGGATGACAGACACGAATAATTTTAGGATTTGGTCTTGCATCAGGTGATTCTGGGGAGGATTTAAGGAAGTAGGCTCTATTGTGATTGGATGGTGTCAGGAAAGGGAGTTGATTACTTGGTTGAGGAGCTTAATACATCTGATCTAGAAGCCAGAACAACCAGGTTGAGGCTAAATCTGCGATTGGTAAAGCAGCAGCAGTCACTCAGATAAGCCAGAAGATGAGGATTTGGGACATTTCTGTGACTTGGACAGTGTTCCTCTTTTTTGTGTTTAAACATTTTTATGGAGTGGTCTTGTTTTTATGCTGATCCATCCTGGTCACAGAGGGGCTGGTCTAGGGTTGGTCTTCTGTGAAATCATTACAAACAAAGTCAGAACCCCAAGGCTTGGCAGGGAGTGCCAGACCAGCACCTGCATTGGGCTGCTTTGCTTTTTGTCAATATTGAATTGATTTTCAACAGCATTATGTCTTCATTAAAGATCCTTGTTTGACATCCTGGGTGGGTGGAAAGCATTCCAGGGGCTTGGACCTCTGAGTGCTGATCTCTGATCTCCTCTTTCTTACACTGAGACGTTATGTAATTTCTTTCAAGGCTGCCTTTTGATCTCTGGAAGGGAGCTGCCTTTAATTTCAAGGAGGTGCCATGAGTCTTTCAACTGGAAGTCCATGGCGAGGATCATATCCCAGTTCTTTCTTCATGCTAACAAGTCTCTGAAAGTTCAGCCTTGATGTGCTGGGTTACTGTGGGGATGAGATGAGGGGGAGGGTGAATGAAGGGCACAATGTAGTCCCCCACGCTTGAGCACTGTACTTAACCACTGTGACAATTTCATATCAGTGAATACTGTTTGGAAAAAAACTAGCATGCATCCAGTCATTCCTGAAACACTGGCTTGTTCGTAATGAATAATGGCTTATACCCTAGCTTTACATAGACTTTAAGGGAGCTTTTAAATAGATTCTGGTTGAATGGGTCTGGTGTGGGGTTCAAATTAGCTGTTTATTTATTTTTTTTAAAAAATACTTCTTAGTAGATTATAAGGAGACTCATTGTGAAAAATAAAAAGATCCTTTGCCTTTAGTTTATAGTGTAAATTATCCTCTGAGGAGGCGAAGAAGACTGTGACTCTCAGTATACAGGCTTGGTATTATTAAGACGGTGGTAATATGTTTGCATAGGTCAATGAATTTTAAGTGACAGGTTGTTAGAAAAGCAGTATCTAATTAAAAACCTGGCTGAAGACTGGGTCCTCTTGGAACAAAGCAAAGCTAGCTGGTTTCTCCAAGTCTTTGGTGAGTTCTGATAATTCTGTGTCCATGGTCATCCTCCCTGACTTATAAACAGGATGAGGGAGCAGCCACAGTGAAAAGGGAGCGTCAGTGTCTGGCGAAGGGTTGACAAGCAGAAACATAAACAGAGTCTTGGGAGGAAGCTGTGTTTACAGCAACTGGAAGGGAAGCCCTAGCCTCTTATACCACTGGGAGACTTTGGAGCCTATAAATAGTCCGTCAGGTTATTTCCAACATTTGATTATAACTAGTCGCCAATGAAGAGCTTCTATTATGTATTGTAAATTAATCATTGGTTTGACACTCATGCAGCTGTCTATTGTACTTAGGGTTTCTGCAAAAATAATTATAGACTAAGTCACATCACTTCCTAGTGTATAAATAGCAATACGTTTCAAGGAACTGACTTAAGCACAAAACCTCTAAGAGACTATGCTGAGAGCTACTTCATGAAAGGGCCAACACTGAGACCTTTAAAAGTATTCCTGCATACTTTTATTACTCTGTTGCAAAGAAACTGTGTAGATGAACAATGTCTTTACACACACACACACACACACACACACATATTGGTGGGTTGATGGACATGATGCAGATGTATCAGACTCATTGCTTAAGTTAACACATTAGGTTCCAGGGGTACATTAGTATAGTACTTTCAACTGTATTTTAATGGGAAGAAATCAAAATTTTATTAAAATATGCTATATGTTTTCCACAGTTTCAAAGATATTAACTTTCATTTTGGGGGAAAAAAGGAGTACAGATAACTGGTTGAGATGAGGAACTCAGGGACCAAATACTCTGGATTTAAATTCTAGCTTCGTCATCATCTAGCTCTAAGAGGTCTTGAGCAGGTGATTTAAGGGTGTCTGTACTTCTTCCTTGTCTGTAAAGTGGGGACAATAATGACTCTCACAGAATTGTCATAGGATTAAATGATTTAATATAATGAAGTACCTGGAATAGTGCCCTTGTTATAAATATCAGGTGCTTGGGATATTGGACCTTTAGAGAAGGTTGAATAGATGTGAAATAGGTTTTGATTGAGCAAGAAAACCTGCTGAGACTATTTCTGTGTATTAAAGATTATTTTTCTAAAATAAAACCTGGTTCATTGTTAATTAAATTTAATGCTAAGTACCTAGTCCAAGGAATGAAGCTTATAAAACCCCTTGAGACAGGAGCTGTTTGCCTTTTTATCAATTTACCTTGTCCTTCCTATGACATCTGAACAGTAATTTCTTTGAACAGAAATCTCTCTGTTTCCTTCTCAAGATGGAAAAAAACCCAAAATACCAAGCCTAATTAAAATAATTTCAAAAGGTTTTTGTTTATAGCATGAGTAATATTTAGGTATCTGTTGTAGAAAGTCCTTTCATAAGCATGACAGACCCTGAGGGACAAAGAAAATCTATAGCCCTTTGTCAAACATGCCTTTCATCTCTAGGGGTTTTACAAGGTTGACTTTTTAAACTCTATGATGACCTTGTCCAGTAGCAAAGATGAGGCTCACCCACGGACATTTCTGGAAAGGAGACCCTACTAGGAGTTCCACAGGGGCCCTGTAAGAGCCCCAGGCCTTGCTGAATTTGCAGTTATTAAGCACTTCCCTTAAATGTGAATGGAGAAAATTGTATCAAGGCACTATCCAAAAGGACCGGGAGGTGGTGGGTAATGTCTTCCACATTGGGACTCTCCACTAGTCTTTTTAATAAAGGAAATTAAACTGATATGGTAATACATGAGCTCAGCTGCTACAGAGTAAACAGAAAAGATTTTGAAGATATTTGTGTGTTCCTATCTAAGGAGGCAGGGTAATTAGTTCTACTTAGATTACTTTTAAATGACATGGCATTGGAGTTGAAATTAAAGGTCCCATTATTTAGTGACCATTATCTAAATAATAATAACAGCTAAAACAAAAATGAATGTTTACTGTACATTTATTACATTCTGGCATGATTTTCAGCTTTGCATGTTAAGCTATCACTTGTTTAATCCTTACAACCACATTGTAAGTACCATTATTAACTTTAGGTCCCAGAACGTGGGTGGTGGGATCCTGGAAGTTAGAAAGTACATGGTAGAGCAAGTGAGGCTAGATTTACTCAAAGGCTTAAGATGATTTAGAGATCAGAAGATCTGGATCAAATCCAGGTATTCTGATCTTATATCTCATGATCTAACATGTCTCCAGCTGTAGAACTTCAAAATGAGAAAGGAAGAATCTCTGAATATGAAAATTATTTTTCAGTAAATCTCTGTTCTATTTGTTTAGTGAACGTCACTGAAACTATTTTAGGTCACTATTATAAAAGCCCACAATATAATTCAAAGATTTTTAAAAAATAAGACAAAAAGAATTTTCCTATGGTTCTGTGCTAATCCCCGATGTAATGGTGGTGGGACTTTTTCTCTGCAGAAACTAGATCCTGTGAAGTCAGTAGTTACATAATCTCTTGTAGTGCCCCATAATCCAGAGTGAATTACTTATTCCTTTATAGTATTCACTCCTCCATATTCCCCTGACCCTGAAAAAACAGCCTCCTTTTCTATCAGGGAAAGAAAAAGAGGCTATTAGTTTGCATCTGGGAGAAGTGGAAAAATTACTGAGCTATTTACAAGCTCTGCACATGTGGAATCAATAGAATTTTCCATTGGATGGTTCAAAAATGTATTCAAATTATGTAGTTTTGAAATGCTAAGCTTTGGAATTTAGTTCCTAATGGGAAGGTTTTTAGGATAGTTTGCCTGATAAATATCCCCATTATCAAATTTGAATAGCAAATTGTTTATAATCATACACAAGCAATCTTTATTTGTGGTTTTTCGTATTTCCAGAAAGGCAAGTTGTGCCATGTGTACTACTGTTTCTTCTGTATCGAGAAGGTGACTACAGAATATTAGAAGAAAACAAGAATAGAGAAATCCCCTCTATTCTATTTTTATATTTGCCCATGAATTTGAATTCACACCTAATTATCTATAATCTGATTTCTGTGCAAGTCTGTTCCTCAGGAATATGATGGTGCTTAAGAATTTGTGGATTATTCTCAACTCAAAGTGGATCCAGGTCCTCAGTATTAGACTAGAAACCCTGTGCCTACTAGAGCAAAACTAGGCCCAGATTTCTGTCATATTGGCTTAGGAACTGACTTCCTCGACAAGACTTCTAAAGCACAGGAAGTAAAATCAGGAATCAATAAATGGGATGGTTTCAAACTAAAAAGCTTCTTCACAGCAAAGAAAATAATTAAGTACGTGAAGAGAGAGCTTACAAAATGGGAGAAAAATCTTTGCCACCTGCACCTCAGATAGAGCTTGAATTTGCAGGATATATAAAGAACTCAAAGGACTTAAATACCAAAAACCAAAACAAACAAAAAACAAAACACCCCCCACCAAATAACCCAGTCAATAAATGGGCTAAGGAACTGAACAGACACTTCACAGAAGAGAAATACAAATGGTTAACAAATATATGAAAAAATGTTCCACATCTCTAGCAATTAGAGAAATGCATATTAAAAGTACTTTGAGATTTCATCTCACTCCAGTCAGAATGGCAATTGACAAGAATATAAGTAATGGTAAATGTTGGGGATGGTGTGGGGAAAAGGGTACATTCATACATTGCTTCCAGGACTGCAAAGTGGTGCAATCACTCTGGAAAGCAGTATGGAGATTCCTCAGGAAACTTGGAATGGACCCACCATTTGACCCAGCTATCCCACTCCTTGGTTTATACCCAAAGGACTTAAAATCAGCATACTACAGTGATGCAGTTACAACAATGTTTAAAGCAGTTCAAGTCACAATAGCTAAGCTATGGAACCAAACTAGGTGACCTTCAACAGATGAATGGATAAAGAAATGTGGTACATATAACAATGGAATATTACTCTGCCTTAAATAAGAATGAAATTATGGCATTTGCAAGTAAATGGATGGATCTGGAGACTATCATGCTACGTGAAATAAGTCAATCCCAAAGAACCAAAGACTGAATATTCTCTCTGAGATGTGGATGCTAACCCACAACAAGGGTGGGAGGGGAGAATAGAAGTTCAGTGAATTAGACAAAGGGG
This sequence comes from Sciurus carolinensis, assembly GCF_902686445.1. Taxonomy (NCBI): domain Eukaryota; kingdom Metazoa; phylum Chordata; class Mammalia; order Rodentia; family Sciuridae; genus Sciurus; species Sciurus carolinensis. The sequence continues at coordinate 30,548,758 of NC_062219.1, forward strand.
AATGAATGGAACAGAGCAGGGATGGGAATAGGAAAAACAGCAGAATGAATTGGACATAAATTTCCCATGTTCATATGTGAATACACCATCAGTGTAACTCCACATCATGTACAACCACAACAATGGTATCCTAATTAGAATAAATTATACTCCATGTATATATAATATGCCAAAATACACTCTATAGTCATGTATATCTAAAAAGATAAATAAAGAGACAAAAACCAAAGTAAAGAATTTGTGGGGTTTAAATGAGATCTTTGAGGGAATAAACTAAAAGTAAATGAATGGTTAATGCAGAATTGGGTATCTTTAAGATCTTTTGAGTTGTAGCACCTCAAAATATAGCTGAATTGGGTTAAAAATCTATGAATTCTTACAGTCAATAAACTGTAAAGTGATATTTCATTTATCTGCCAAATAAGATCCAAATACCTGGCCCAGAATAAACATTTCACATGTTTATAACAATGAGGCTGGTGACAAAAAAAGTGAACTTGGAATTGCTCTCAGAATAACAATTTATATTTTTGTAACATGGCCTCATATATGTAATTTCTTTCGATTTTCCTAACAGTCTCCCAAAGTTAGGTGTTATTAATGGAGTTTTTAAAGATTAGGAAACCCAGGTGTACAGAGTAAAACAACATGATCAAATGGAAGGGAAGTGGACTTTGAGATCAAACAGATGGACTAAAAATCCTAATTCTATCCCTTGGGGCCTCTCTCAACTATGGAAATGTTGCTCAGTCTCCTTCAGCCTCATATTTATTATCTGCAAAATGGGGATAATTCCACTGATCTTACAGAGTTACTTTGAGAGCCAAAGCCAATAGTATGTGAAAAGCTCAGTTTAGCTTTTTTCTGGAAGGCATGGGACTTGACCCTAGGATACCTCAAAATCAGTGCTTCATGGGTATTTGGTTGAGATCTCTTTTCTGACATTCACAAGGTGAGGATATGCTTTCTGGGCCCTGTGCTAAAGCTATAGAGAGCCCCTATCAAGACCAAGCCAAGTGATCACTACCCAGATAAATACTACCCTCACCTAGATTGTCCACAGCTATCCCTGTAAGTGTGCGCGTGTAGAAAGAATGCATTGTCCTCCTGCATGTATTTCATACTTCGATTTTAGGTATTTTGTGGACACATGCTCACCAGCTGTAAGAAACTGCTCTATTCTACATCAGAATTCTCGTTACCACAGCATGTGTCTACTGATCTCCCCAGTGTATAAGATTAGGGCTGTGTGTGACAGGAGGTCCTTGCCCATCTCCAGTGTCTGCAAACGAGGAAGACAACTGGAACTTGTTAAATTTGCTCCTAAAATGGAGAAGTGGAGGGGCAGGGGGAAGGTTATTTGTACAATGTTACACAAGAAGTTCATGGTGAAACAGGAATGAGAACACATATTACTGACTTCTCGTCCAGTTCCCTGTCCCCCAGAGAGAACAATGCTACCACAGCTGTTGGGCGTGCACAACTTCACTCTTTTGCACGATCACTAGTATATTTTCTACTGCAAGAGCCTTTCTCCACCCACATATTATATTTAGCTCTGAAGACAGGGTTTGCTTGACCTAGACTGAAATCAAAGGGGAGGCCAGATGGTTGGGGCCTAGAAAGGAGAGGAAGAAGCTAAAAGAAAAGGCTCTGTAGAAACTCCAGAAAAACCTCTGACTTTGAGGTCCTTAGAGAGAAGCAGCTCTAACCCCATGATGACAGAGTCGAATTAAAATATAAATGCTTCCAAATATCTGTTGGCAGGAAGCAGATGACATGCTAAATTACTCTGCAGATTGACTACTTAATTCAGCGATTTCCTGAGTCAGGAGTTGCCAGAAGAGCCATTTTGTCCTTTCTGGCAAAAAAGCTGCTGGGATTGCTGTCTCCAGTCCTCTTTCCTCTGCTTCCTGCGGTAGGAAGGCCTGTTTCCTGCAGAGAGAAGCCTGATTAGACAGCACTATTTTAGTAGGCAGGGGACTAGGTAACCGGTTAGGTCTTTCATTTGATACTGGTTGTGGGCAGTGCGGATATCATGCACATCATAGCAATACAAATTTTTTTTAGAAAATGTCAAGTGGTAGGTCAAAAGCAAACGAGACAAGGGAAAGTTCTGAAAAATTGCATTGCAATATTGCCGTTAGTTTGAGTTGGACTTTTTTTTTTTTTTAATTCCTGGTTTATTTTGTGTAAATAACCTTTTCGGTTTTGCTGCGGCTTCTCTGAACTGATTTTTGAGCAATGAGATTCATATTTGCCATCTGCATACGATGCTGCTAAGGACTCTGATGGACTACAAGGCGTGGCAGTGGCCTGGAGGTTTAAGGCTCACCCCTGAGCTGGAGCCAGGATCTTACAGATGCTACTGGAGAAGCTGTTTATGTCCTGCCTTGTAACTGCTTCTCTGTACTCCCCAGCAGTACCTCCACCATATCTCTAAAAGAAGTGTTCGAATTGGATGCATTTAATTCAGCAAAGTCAGATAAATAAAGAGCTCAGTACATTCAGGCAAAAGGAAAATAAGGGTAGGAAGTAAACCGGAGCCACAAATGGATTGGTTCCCAACACACACGGCATTGATTCTGTGTGCCCTTGTGTTCCTGAGTCTGTGCCCTGACCACTCAACTAGATCATAAGTTTTTCAAGAGCAAGTCCTCTGTCTTGGGCTGCTTTAAATTCTTCACTTTGTTCAGTCTCACTTCCAGTCTATGCCCTACAAATGCTCGCTCATAGTGGTGGTCATGGTTGAGTTTCTCCACACCTACAATGCGCTACCTTGGAGCACCTGATTTTGTGACATCAATAAACATATCAGCAATTATTTCTATAATTATTATTTTGGCTCCCAGAATGTCTCAAATTATTTGCCTTTAAGCAAATTTGGTGAATTATTTCTAATTTCTATTTTTAGATTTTTGCTTCAACAGTTGAGTGTTGATCAAAGAACTCTCTCTTTGTAAAAGAGTTGGTGAGGATAAAAATGTCGCTTGACCACAGGGTGTCATGGATTGGTGGGGGCAGTGGCTAATTGACAAGATGGTTCTCTCAAACTCTACCCCAACCTCTTACCACACACGATGAGTTTTCAACTGAAGCTCTATGGTGTATTCTCATACTTTGCATTTCCTTAATTCTGAAAAAATATTTGATAGATGGCTTTCAAGTTTCTGCTCTTGAATTCCTTTTAGGGAATGTTTTCCACTAAGAGGATTATTCAGGCCTGTTGGTCTCTAACTACGTCATCAAACAACTTTGGGAGTGATGCTACCTCTGCAAAAAAAGGGGATGTGGGAGGGAGGGGGGGAAGATGTGGGAAGGGTTGGGAGGGAAGTCAGTTTGAAGTTTTTTTCTTGACTTTCTTCTAACAACACTGGTGAAAAGTTTAACGGGGAAGAAGTCAAAGATACTAACTAATATGAGGTTTGGGTAATACTTTTACTAAGGAATGCTATTGTACTCAGTATAAGTAATAAATAATCCTAGTACATATCAATAATGGATAACTAATTCTGATTTATACCCAGATAAACATCTGTAAGTGAAATTATCAGCTCAATTTATAAATATGATATGACTATAAATGTGATCTCATCTTAATTTTCTTTTTGAATTTATTTCGGAGTTGAATCCTCTCTTCTCTAGAGGGCCAATTTAAAATAGAGACATATCTCCTTTGAAGGAATAAATAGGAGAAATGGGGAAAAAAACATTTTTTTTTACATACTATAAAGTTATAATATGGAAGTGAGTGTGATGCTGATAGACATACAAACTGCCTACTGAATCAACGTGGCCTAGGAAGAGATCATACTATAAAAGAACATCTAGTATCTAAAAGTGACATCACTAATTATTCAGAAAAAAGAATATTTAATAAACAAAATCAGGAAAATTGGTTAATTACCAATTTTTAATAAACAAAATTGGTTAATTGGTTTTTTTGAATAAAAACCCCACTAGATTTTTCTCTACTACCATAGATGAATAGATCAAAGTGAATGAAGTAGTTATATACTAAAATGAAAATGTTATGCATCTGTTATACAGGCTTGTGTACTTACTCTCATTATATAGTAAGTAAACTGCCTAGAAGAAAAAACTTCAAAGGGAAGTAGTTAAATTTGACAAGGTAAAAGAACATTTAGAAAATATGAATGTTTACAAAAGTTTTGATTTTTAATAGCAAAAATCATTGAATAATATCAACAGCATATACAACACACTGTCACCATCATTATAAAAAAGACTCATAAAATCAATGAGAAAATATGAAAATACAAAAATATTAAGCAGATACAACAGTGGACAATAGAAAATGTGCAAATGGCTAATAAACGTCACAAGATCTGTCTCTAATAATGAGAACCGTAAATGAAATCAATGTGATATCTATTTTTCCAATTAGTCATCAAGAATTAAAAATTTTAGTGCCGTGTGTTGTGAGGGACTGTAAGCACTTACGATAGGGAAGTAAATGGATGCAATTTTCTGGAAGGCAGTTTGGAATATTCATTTAAAAAAGTCTTAAAAATTTATATTTTGATCCAGAAATTGTATTTCTAAGGCCTTGCCCAAGGGAAATAATAAGATATATAAAGAATAAATTAACTGAAAGTGTATTTGTGTTTTATAATAGAATATTAGGAAAACAACAAATATTCAACAATGGGGAAATAAATAAAATGTGATAGATCTATATGATGGTGTACAACATATAGAAGTCATACATCATTAGAAGTCATGTTTCTAAGGTCAAAATGAAATTCTAATAATATATTTCTAAATTAGAATAAAAAACAAGATACAAGACAATGTGATGAATATTGGGGAGGTAGAGGTGTAGGAAAACAAGAAAAACGTGTGTGTATACATTAAGAAAAACAAAAATAACAGAAGAGGAAAATTGACATTAATGCAAGTTTATTATTTTTTATGTTGGCGGATAATGGATATTTTTATTACTTTATTTTTTTAATATTTTCTGAATACACCAAATTCTTATGTTTTTAAGCAGAAATGGCGTCTCACAACAAATGTTCCTTTTTCTCTTTCTTTTTTTGTTATTGAGAGCACACAGAAACACATTTTGAGGAGAGCTGTGGGAGAAAAGCATTCCCAAAGCAGATTATTTCTATTCTGTTGACAAATAAAGCTTATCTGTTCTTTCCAGTTGGGACACCAAAAGATTGATTGCAAAGTTGGCTGGGTACTTTTTGTTGAAATGCCTCTCCTAAATAATACATTGAACTTGGTGGTTTATATGGTCAGTAAAAGAACTGATTAAAAAAAAAAAAATGAGCCACATTGGAAAAGAAACATGGACGGTAACTACTCAGCGGCTGTCCTGATCATTCTTTCTTTGGTAGACCTGATCCTCTGTTACTCTGGCTCATCCGCATCTCACAATGCAGGGTGAAGAGTGGGTTTGGTTTGTTTATTTTTTTCATACTGGGAATTGAACTCAGGGCCTTGTCCATGTCAGGTGAATGCTGTACCACTGAGCTACATCCCCAGCCCAGTGCAGGGTGATGAGGAAAATTGGTGGACTCTGGCATTTACACCTTCTAGGCATGTCTGTCCATAAGTGGGTTCATTTTCAACACAGTCAAAGATAGAAGTTCCCTGGTGGAGAACCCATTTTACAGAACAAGTTGTCCATCATGGCAAACTTGACTGTTGTCATGAGCATGTACGGGATTTATCAATCAGAAAGGTCTCATCCTGGCTCCACTTGTGGTGTGTGATATTCCTGTGGGGTTGAACGTGGGAGGATGGCAAGAAAATGATTGCAAGTTTTCTTTTAGGAAATTTGCATTGTGGCTAACAGCATGTAACCAAAAGGAGACATGCTATTTTCATTTTTTTAGCTTGATATCAGATTAAATACAATCCTTGATATCAATGCAAGATGCTGCTTGTTTGTTTGTAATGCAGTAATCTGTGAACCTCCCACCCTACAACTTTTATTTATTCAAAGATGCTCTGCAGTCTCATTCTTTGCTTTCACCTTCCTGAGATAACCACAGCCTGGTTCTCTAGTCATCATTCTCTTGCTTTCCTTTTTTAAAGTACACTCTCAGCTCATCTCAATATATTTCTAAACAATATAACTTTAATTTTTTTTTATATAAAAGGGTATCACCCTTAGATACTATTTTAGATTCATCCATGTTATTGCATCTTGCTATAGTTATTTATTTATTTATTGCCTAATATCTCATGTGATTATGTCAAGGTTGTTTCTCTGCTCTTTTGTTTGACTGGAATTTGGGCTATTTTCAGTTTTTGTTACTTTGAAGCATGAGCACTCTTGTATATATCTCCTGGTCAGATGTTCAGTTTCTCTTGTGTATATGTTTCGGGATGGAATTGCTGACTCAGTGACTACGGTAGAAGAGCTAATGTTAGAACGTTCTCCAAATAGTTTAATCAACTTGCACTCCCACCAGAAATATTGAAAAAATGCCTTGTGGGTACGTATTTCTCCAACACCAGGTATTATCAGGCTCTCCAACTGTTGCCAATTGAATGGTAGAAAAGGACCCTTTATTATGACATTGATTTCTATTCCCTAAACACAGGTTAAATATCTATTCATGTGTTTATTGGTCATATGTGCTTCCTCTTCTGTGGGATGACTCTTCTTGGTTTTTTATCTATTTTTCTATTAGGTTGTTTGTACTTTTCTTACTGACTTATAGAATTGCTTTCTATACTCTTGATACTAATTTCTTGCTGATTCTGTATGTTTCAAATGTTTTCTTTCAGTTTATAATTTGTATTTCCATTTCCAAAGGTGTCTCTTGACAAATTCTTTAGTCTTAGTAATTTTAATGAGGTTGGATTTATGCTTTTCATACTTTTATAAGTTAGCAATTGTGTTTATATCATTTATCCTTTCCTAATCTCAAATCTAAAGCTGTTGACTGGTAGTTCCTACTAATAGTTCTAAAGAACTGTTTTTGACTTTCAGAGAGCTGTTTATTTCCACTTCAAAGCAAACCAGGGTTGACACTGGTTCCCTCAAGATCCAGTGGAAATGTCTATTGAATCAGACCATATGCAGCTGATAGGGTCTGACAAATTTAAGTTACCCAATAAAGTTGACGTATTACCCTCTGATCCAGGTGACAGGACCCTAATTAGAAGAAAGTTCATCACCATTTGTAACTTACCAGTTTTACAACCAGACTTGATTATGTACACCTGAGGAATCCCAAAATGACCGGGTTATATGTGAAGGGCCTGGACCTTTTTGTCAGATAAGAGAAAATACCAGTATCGAACACCACTGAGGAAAACTGAATTTACACTAAAGACAGCAATATCTGTCTGTCTTTTTGAGTTCAATTAATTCAAGTCTGGTTTTCTTGTTCCAGACATTTTAAAAGATGAATCTTTCCCATGTGTTTCCCTCTATTACAAATACTTCTTACTATGCATTGTTGTAGTAAAAAGAGTTTTATAAGAAATCTGTTATTTTAGGTAAGAAAAGGAGAATTTTACGGTTATTTTCTAAGTTTCTCTTTTTTACCTTATTAGAAACTCTAGAGTTGTGTCCTGTTTCTTAGCACCTATTCTTCTTGTTGTTATTGTTGTTGTTTTCCATTTCTTCCCAGGTCTCCAGAGTCACCTAAGGTACTAGGGACAGCAGGTGATAATTCCTTTTAATGTTAGTGAAGCAGGGCCAGTGGCTATACACTTGTACTCTCGTGCCTCTATTCATCCATTGTCTTCAAATGCTGCTTTTGATTCAAGTTGCAACAGGTGTCTGTGAGTGGGCTCTGAGCTTCCTGCCTCCTGATTTGTTTCTGTTATACTTTGGACAATAGTTGTGGACACTGACACCTGAAAATATAAAGACTAAAGATTAAGTACAATTAAATATCTCCCAACCTTAAAATAGCACTTGTATGCACTAATGACTTCCTGTCAAAGAGAAGACTGCTCATGACATCCTTATAAAGGCAAAAACTCTTCTTCAGTTGTCAGCCTTTGCAAGTTAGCCTTTGAATCAGGAACCAGGTTTCTGACCTGAAGCTGGTTGTTGCTTGCTACCAGAAATTCATGTGCGTTGGGAAATTTGGCACTAAAAACTGAGGATTCTTGGCAAATCATTTTATCATGTAAAGTGTCCTCTGGGTCTGTTATAAAATATGATGATACTTAGCAAAAAGAATGGAGAAAAATTTAGACAATAAGTCACTCCTTGAGCAGTTTTTAGGTGCTGTGATGAAATAGGTTACTACTCCATTTCTGCTAGATCTTGGATTAACTCTAAAGTTACTAAAACCAAGGCTAAAGTAAGAGCAAGTTTTCTGGCAAAGATTTGACCCTTGTCAGAGCATTTCACAGAAGAAAAATATTTAGACAATACACAAATGATGAGGTATTCAACATCATTAGTGATCAGGGAGAGGTAAATTCAAACTTCAACAAATATTTATTCATACCTACACAATAAGAAAATTTTAAAATTTGATTGTATCAAGTATTGGAAAAATCAAGGATCTCAATACCATTGGTAGGAGCATGTATTGGTGCAATCTCTTCAGAAAATAGTTTGACATTATCTCCTAGAGTTGAGCATCATGTACCTTATACTCCCCCTCAATCTTCTAAAGATTGTGTACCATTAACAGATGTGTATATCATTATATAGTAGCATTATTAGCTATAGCAAACAACAACAAAACAAAACAAAAACAAAAACAAAAAGAACTATCCCAGATGCCCATCAGCAAGACTCTGGAGGAGTAAGTATAACATGATGGGAAATTGTCAATGCCAATAAAAAATACAAAGACATGAACTACAAAGACATGAAATAACAGATGCATTAAAGCTAAAAATACTGAAATGGAAATTATGGGCTTTGTTGGAAGTGCATATAGATACAGTAATACTACCTTAAAAGTAATCAAGGGAACAAGGGGCACAGGATTCAGGTTGGCTTTACCTGAGATCTGCTGAGTTAGGGATTGAGAGGTGGGGATCCTGGACTTCAATGGAGTTTGGTGTCAAGGTTCTAGCTTTTCTTCTGGTGGTGCATTCATTGTGATCATCACATTTGTTAGAAAAAGTTAACTGAGGGCTGGGGATATAGCTCAGTTGGTAGAGTTTTTGCCTCATAAGGACAAGGCCCTGGGTTCAATCCCCAGTACCGCCAAAAAAAAAAAAAAAGATAAGTATGATTCTGGTTGATCTCATTCTGTCTATCTGAGTTTACTGTCAAAGAAGAAAACAAAGAAAATGTTTTATTTCTGGAAGTAACCATTCAGAAAATTTATCAAGAATGGGAAGAAATCAAAAGCAGAGAGATGTCACAGGTCTGAATTTCAGTTGTTCCTTATTAGCTGTATGATTTTGAGCAAGTTACCTAACCTCTCAATGACTCAGTTTTCTCATTTATAAAATATGGATTATATTAATGCTTTCCTAATAGTGCATGATGAGAATTTATTAGGATCAGACTTGTAAAATATAATGGATTTAGCACAGTGCCTAAAACAAAAAGTATTGTTTGACAATATTATTAATAGTAGTAATAGTAGTCTGATATTACTTTGATTAATTAAGTTAAAAACTGCCACTTCTTCTTTGTTTAGTTCTGTTCTATTTCACAAGTGTTTCCCAGTCCCTCCAATCACTGTACCCTATTTTCACTTTTCAATCCCAGGATAGGTCAACCCATACAAACTTTGGTGAAGTCTTTGCTATTTAGACCCAAGATCTCAGATTTCTTCCTTCGGCTTTTTGCTATAGCTAACTCTGCAGTTCCTGTGGGAACAGAAACAGCTTTGACTATAAGGTGCTGGCAGATATTTACCATTTCTTATTTAGGCACATTGAGCAATCAGAAATGAGATGATAGAAAGGATGGTACTACTTTTCACAATGTAAGTAAGTATGTAAAATAAAAGTTTGATGGCTGAAATAGATTTTTTTGGTAAGATTTTTTTCTGGTAAGTTTTTTTTTTTTTTTTTTTTTTAAGTCAGAAAGAGCTCATGTATGGTAGAAAAAATTTATTCTTAGTTCATTCTCTGTGGTGATCAGAAACGATGCTAAACAGAGATTAGATTTTTCCATCTAGTGATACTGCTTTGATTTAAAAAGTATAGTATGGTCATGCTTTCTGATACCAATTCAAATATAAATAGAAATCAATTCATTGATAACAAAGTGATAAAATTATAGTTATATGATTATATAAAATTACAAATATGATTTCTGTCCTAGAATTTTAATCCATGTACAAAATGTGATACTAATAATATTTTTAGTAATTTGGGGTTCCCAATGAGAAAAAAATTGGCACAAAACACAAGGAACAGAAAATTACATACTATTTTGAAAATCACCGATTTTATAATTGATGGAGTTTCATGGTAACATTAAAAAAAAACCTGCATTAAGCTGAATGATAATTGTTTGCCCTTCCTGGAAAAGGTAAATAAAGGAAATTCTAAACTTCAGTAAAAAAATAAATAGACAAACCCTGTATCATTGCAATTTTCCCATTTATCTGTAAAAATCCCTGGTTAGGCTACTTCAAAAGAATTTTGTAAGGCCACTGCACTTGGCTCTGTGTGACTTCTATTGAAAATGGCTTTCAGTGATTGTTGAGGAATCGTAGAGCCCAGGAGATGTGTCCTGACACTGGATGGGGATCAGAGAATGTCCTAGTTTTCAGAAAGGGGAAGAAATTTAGACTATATAGACCACAAATGAAAAAAATTGATATTAATGCTAAAAAATCTTCAGAATAGATTGTCATTTTGAGCCAACAGAAAGGAAGAAGCAGCCTTGTAAGCCAAAATAAAATGAATAAGAAGTCCTGTGCCAGGCCTCGCTTCCTTTTTGATAGGGCCACTGAGCTGGCGGACTAAACAATTCATTATATCTTGATGATTCTGCCCCTGGATGGGAGGGCAAATATGCTGGAACCGAAAATAACTGACAGGATGGAACCGTGGGCTGAATCTAACAAGATAAAAAGAACAAGGGAGAGATGAAAAGGCTGCCCTTAGTTCCAGAAATTTCACAACACAAGTGTAAGAGGGTAGGCACATTGTACGTTCAACTGACAGATCGAAACAGGTTATATCTTGTACACAGGTGCCTGACTGAGGGCAAGAACAGAGACTGTGTCTATCCAAAGAGGGGGTGTCTTCTTAATTTGCAAAAAGGTTCCATGAAGCCAAAGGGTGTGTGCTTGAAAAAATATCAGGTAGGGGCTTTGGCTATCTATGAACTGAGTGGGTTATTAGTGCAACAACTCTCAAGAATCAGAGAGGGCATTTCTTGAAGTGCTGTGTCCAAAGCCAGGGTCATCAGTGTCTGGATTCCAGTCAATCCAGACATATGGAGACCAGAAAGAGAATAGCGGAAAACTAGAGGGGAAAGGTGAATATCTGGAAACTGTGATCTCTGAGGAATGATGAAAAGAAGACTAGTTAATCTGAAGAAGGAAAGACTTAGAACAGTCATGATGGATCTCCATCAGCAAATTACCCATGAGCATAGAATGCCAAATGCATAGGGCATCAAAGCCCAAAAGGAAATTGAAAAATCTTTTAAAGAATTTGACATTTGAAATTTAGAAATAAAACCTCAGATTTTTCACTGTGAGTAAATTCAGAACTTTATTTTGTTCCCCAATTTTACAATTTGATGTTTTTTAAATTTTGAATTACATACTGCCTGGAAGTCAGGGAATGTCATAATCTTTTTAAGGTTTAGGGTTTGTAGACTCTTAAGATCATACAAGATATAGATGGTCAAGGTGATGAATGCTCCTTGTTGCTTAGAGCAGCTGAGGTTGAGAGCAGGCACTGCTTCTTGGCAGTGACAGAGAGGCAGTTTGTTCATTAAAGCGTAGGGCTTGGGCTCAACGGTTTTTAAGATCCCTTCCTATTCTGAGGTTCTATAAATCTGAGAAAAAGAAATTTCCCTTGAGAAAGTGGAAAACTGAGATCACTGATATCATTGATCTTTCATTAAAAGGCAAACATACGACAACAACAAAACAATTCCAGAAATGAAGAAAAAAGTGTGACACTCAAGATGCAAGTACCAGGAATGTGTTTAGAATTTCCTCCCTCCTTTTGAGTGGTCTACCAGTGGTCTCTTCCTGAGTCCACTTCTCAGGCCTGGAGTGTCAAGTGGTTGAGGTTTGGGACATAATATTGTAAGGTCTTAGGTTTGATTCTGGTGATGGCTAGTTGGGTCTGAAGGGTTTAAGTTCAATACAAGCAAATCACCTCACAGTTATTTTATGGATACTTTATTGAAAACTGCAACTTCTCTACCAAGTGTGCTCAGAGTGGCAAGAGGCAATGGACGGTGGTGGAGGAGCTCATAGTTTTCTTTCTTGAGCAACATCTGGCATTTAGTTTCATCACAATGAGACTCTCATCAAGAGGTGACCATCCCTTGGATTGAACCTTGGGCTTATTTTTTTAAATATCAAATATTCATTTCTTGATACCATACACACAACAACAGAAGAAAATATATACGATGGAGGATTAGAGGTTTCTTCTGTCTCAAAAAAGTAATGAATTATCTAAAAAAGAATGTCTCTCACCGTGCACAAAATTCAGCTCAAAGTGGATCAGGGACTTAGGCATTAGAACAGAGACCCTGCACCTAATAGAAGAAAGATTAGGCCCAAATATTCATTATGTTGGCTTAGGAACTGACTTCCTTAACAAGACTCCTAAATGGCAAGAAGTAAAATCAAGAATCAATAAATGGAATATATCAAACTAAAAAGCTTCTTCACAGCAAAGGAAATAATTAAGGACATGAAGAGAGAGCCTACAGAACAGAATGGGAGAAAATATTTGCCACATGCATCTCAGAATGAGGATATATAAAGAACTCAAAAAACTTAGCACCAAAAAAACCAAATAACCCAATCAATAAATGGGTAAAGGAACTGAAAGACACTTCACAGAAGAGGAAATGCAATCGATCAACAAACCTATGAAAAAATGTTCAACATCTCTAGCAATTAGAGAAATGCATATTGAAACTACTTTGAGATTTCATCTCACTACAGTCAGAATGGCAATTGTCAAGAATACAAGTAATGATAAATGTTGAGAATGATGATGGGAAAAAGTACACTCATACATTACTGGTGGGACTGCAAATTGGTGTGATCACTCTGGAAAGCAGTATGGAGATTCCTCAGAAAACTTGGAATGGACCCACCAATTATCCCATACCTTGGTATGTACCCAAAGGACATAAAATCAGCATACTACAGTAATGCAGTCACATCAAGGTTTATAGCAACTTAATTCACAATAACTGAGCTATGGAAGCAAACTAAATGCCCTTCAACAGATGAATGGATAAAGAAATATGGAGTATCACTTAGCCTTAAAGAAGGGTGAAATTATGGCATTGGTAGGTAAATGGATGAAGCTGGAGAATATTCTAAGTGAAATAAGTCAATCCTAAAGAACCAAAGGCTGAATGTTTTCTTTGATATTCCCATGCTAATCCACATAAGGTGATGGGGCTAGGGAAGAATAGAGGTACTACGGATTAGATAGAGGGTAGTGAAGGGAGGGGAGGGGCATGGAGGTAGGAAGGATAATAGAATGAATTGGACATTCTTACCCTATGTGCATACATGATTATGTGACCAGTGTAACTCTCCATCATGAACAACCAGAAGAATGAGAAGTTATACTCCATTTTCTATGATGTGTCAAAATGCATGCTACTGTTATATATAACTAATTTGAACAAATTAAAAAAATAAAAAAGAGAAGAATATTATTTTCCTTGGTTATTTTCTTATTCTATTTATTATTAGAGAAGAGGACAGAAGGCAGATGAGATAGCCATTAAAGAGATGGACAAAGCCAACCGAGCTTACCATGCCCCAAATAGGCTCTTACCTCTATCATATAGTTGGTCCTTTCTTTTTCCTTCCTCCTTTATTATGGTGCCAGAGATTGAATCCAGGGCCTCACACATACTAGGCCAGTGCTTGCTCAGTAAACCACAGCTCCAACACTATTTAATTTTTTTTTTTTTTTTTTTTTTGAGACATGGTCTTGCTAAGTTGCCTAGGCTGACCTTGAACTTGTGATCCTCTAACCTTAACCTCCCTAGTGGCTGTGGCTAGGAATATGCTAGAATGTGGAAGGAAAAAAAAGCTTGTGAGGCACCTGTATGGTAACAACCTTAGTGAAACAAAATAACGTAGCAAAAGGAGCCTTGAAAGACAAGAGAACTCAGAACAGATGGGACAGTCTAAGTCTGTCATACCTACATAGTGACTTCTCTGCAGTGACCTTCTTCACAAGCAGAGGTGAGTCAAGGGTGGGTCTGCAACTGGTAATACTTTTCTGATTTTTACATGAGTTATAATCACAATCTCAATAAACTCCTTGACGTTGTCCAAAGTTCAGGTGGAACAGAACTTCACTGCAGGGCGGATCTGGAACAAACAGGGTCACTGGAACTTGCTGCATCAGAAGAACAAAGTCAAAACTTGGGGACTTTGAGATGATGGGCTGAGATGATGGGCTGTTCTTCTCAAGTCAGGATGTATTGTATAACGCCATGACAAGGGCAGCCAGGGTGATTTTTAGGCACAGCTGATTGGTTGCTTTCTTAGAATTAGCAATGCTCTGTGCAAGTTTGTACCGAGCACATTAACTATTACTGTGTAAGTGAAATGAATCACTAGTGTTTTGTACCTAAGGGACATGTCGTTAGGTAACATGAACCTTGAACCTTCATCCCTTAATCTAAGTGGAGCTTTGCCTCTAGACCCACAATACAGTTATATAACTTAGCTACTTAAGCCTCTCCGAGTGTGGTTGTTTGTTGATCTGTCTCTGTGGTTACCTCCTCAACTCGGACATTACCTAAAGCTCTGTGAGGAGCCCTATGGTGTTTTGTATGTTCCTACAGTGACTGGTAGTCTTTTTAGTCTTGTGGATTTGTGATAAGAATTACTGAATGGGGGAAAATAAAAACAACACAGGAAAGCATTGGAGAGAGGAAAAGGAGAGTGAGGGAGAGGGATGAAAGGAGAGAGGAAGGGCAATGGGAGTGATACAAGTAGTATAGAGTCAGGTGCAACTCTTGACATACACCAGGAGTTTCTCAGTCAGTGGACTTGGGTAGATAAAGAGAGACAATTCTGAAAATTCCAAAAAATTCCTAGACTCTGTGGCATTCTTGCTCAGGTATTTAAGTGTGTTCTGGGGTTTCTTTATCAGTTGGACCAATTCTCAACTATTTCCACTTTGGTAAACAATGATGATCCTTAAGGCTCTGAAAAGCAAACCAAATTTCTTTTGCTTACAGAGATATGCCTCATCTTTGGTACATGTCTGTAGTGACATAAACGGTTCCTGAAATTCCTCCCAAGATTATGGATTAGATTGTGAAAACTAGGGGAAAAAAGTTAATATGTGACAAGTTGCTTTGTTAAAGACTGAAATTTTTGCTTTGCATTTAACTTCCTGAGCAAGATGTCCATAAGAAACAAGGATGGAGACATATATATTTTACTAAGGTAAAATCTAATGAGAAGGATTTGATTCTTGGTTGAGAAGGCCGTGAGAAATCGAGAAAGGGAAAGGTGAAACCATAAATCACCATTACATCAAGCTTGGTATTGAAGAGAGCAATGGGAATTTGTTCTGTCCCCCATCTCAAGGTCACAACTCCATAGCTTTAGCTCCCTCCTAGGCAGAGGGAAGGAGGATCAGTCCAGGAGCACAGTCAGAAGGAAAGAAGGACAGGGAGAGTGACTGGGGTCTGGAGAAGGTTTCACTAAATATTGATCTAAATCCCCTCCAAAACCTGTCTGCGATTACTTTGAATTCCTTCACTACTGCTGGTCACAACTAGGAGATTGTTAAGCCACTGAGTATTTGGATTTGTACTAAAGTACGGATAGGGGTTTTCATCTGATAACTCATTTTTAAGTTGACAACTTTACATATAACTGAAATCTCCATGTGAAACATCGAAAAGCAACAAGTGAATTTCTGTGGGATGTGCTTTGCTGAAATAGTACTGAGATTAGGAAAGTGAAGTAGCAAGGCACTAAATCCACCTATCCTCCTTTACTCTTCCTCTCCCATCTAATATCTGATCTGGCTGCACAGTTGTGCATCTAATAGCTATTTCCAGAGTCTCCCTTCTCTCCCTCCCATGGCGATCATTCAGGTTCTCTAGCCTGGACAGTTACACCACGAAATACTCATTGAATGTCCACCCTGCATATCACCCTGTGCTAAGTGCTCACTGAAAATTGAAAAAGATCCACATGGGTGCCTACCTTCTTTAAAAAAATTTTGAAATTTGTTCTTTTTAGATATACTTGACAGTAGAGTGTATTAGATAGTGTACCACGATCAAGTGAGATTCATCCAGGGATGCAAGGAGAGTTCAACGTACAGAAATCGAAAAACATAATTCATCACACCAACAGACTTAAAGAATCACATGATCGTCTCAGTGGGTGCCTGCCTTCTTAGAGCTTATGGTCTGTGGGGGAGACAGAGAGTGAACAACCAATTACATAATAGATTATACATTAAAAGATGACAGATGCAATGAAGTGTAGGAAACCAAGGAGGAGACAGGAATGGCTCCCTTGGGAAACAGTGTGGGCTGAGCTTTCCAAGGTGGAGTGGAATTAACCTGGTGAAGAGGGAAGGTCCACGTACAGGGAAAAACATTCCCCATGACCCAGAGGCATGAGAGTTGAAAAGCTAAGAAGGCTAGTGTGCTGGAAAGAGAGAGGCAGGAAGGCTGAGGAGGAGGCAGGGCTGGACCCCATGGAAACTTGAAAGTTGGAAAAGGATTTTGGTCTTTTCTTGGCCAATGCACACTCTTCCTTTGGAGTTCGGTTCGTGTGTGTCCTCCTCCAGGCAGCTTTCCTTGGTGTCCTCTCTGCATCCCCACCACCAAGCCATGTTCAGTGCACAGGACACAATATAATGCAAGTACTACCAGTCCTCTGTGTCCTCCGTCTCCACATGTGTGGATTCAACACATGGCCAATGGAAAAGATTTGAAAATAAAATTTGCCTCTGTACTGAACATGTAGAGACATTTTTCTTATCATTATTCCCTAAGCAAAGCAGTATAACAACTATTTACATAGCATTTACATTATGGTAGGTATTGCAAGTAATCTAGAGATGATTCAAAGTATACAGAAGGATGTATGTAAGTTATATGCAAATATTATACCATTTTATGTATGGGACTTGAGCCTAGACAAATTTGGGTATTGTCACAGAGTCCTGGAATCAATCCCCCACAGATGACTTTCCATGTTTCCCCCTGCATTTAATGGGGAGCTTCCAGTGGTCAGGAAATGGGTATTATTCATCTCTATATAAGTCCACGTTGAAGTTTCCCAATATTCTACTGAGGAGATATATTGGATGCCAGTAAATACATAACTATAGTCCTGAGGGTGGGGAGATGGAATCATGAAAGACAGAACATGCGATAATGGGATTTAAAAAATTTTTGATTTTGAAGTTGATTTTTAAGAATGTGTAATACAGGCGTTTGGAACTTATTTATATTCAAGTATATATTTATGGGTATTCAGAATTAAATGGGAAAACATTATTTTATCATAATCATCTCCCCTTTCCAAATACATGTCTGATAGATAAAGGAATGAAAATCTTGAATGTATTTAGTGAAGTAGAAAATTTATTTTAAATCATGTGGCTAAGAAACTGTATATGAAATATGTTAGTTACTAGAAAAAAACACATCAAATGAGAGTTACTGCTGTCCCACCTTCCACCCTGCTCTTGGCCGTCACTATGATTTGCTTCTCCTTTTAACCTGTGGGTTTCCTCTGAGTCTCACTCCTCACAATCTTCCTAGAAGCCACCACTGACCATTGGAGATGTCTGTTGGCCAGATGTGCTTGGGCTTTACTCAGAGAGCCTAAGGTGTGATTTATATACCTCGTCAGAGCCCCTGCCATTTTAAATTGTATTTAAAAGTGTTCCAGTTCAAATCACAAGTCACTTTTGGCTGTCTGTCAGAAAGGAGGCCATCTTTGCCTCTGGGGACAAATGATAATCAGAAATGACTTTTCCCATCAAGGTTGCCTGTTTTTATCAGACTTTCACAAAACTATGATGTATCAGTTTTAAACTTCTA
This sequence comes from Sciurus carolinensis, assembly GCF_902686445.1. NCBI lineage: Eukaryota > Metazoa > Chordata > Mammalia > Rodentia > Sciuridae > Sciurus > Sciurus carolinensis. The sequence continues at coordinate 30,566,945 of NC_062219.1, forward strand.
ATAATCATTTAAGATATTAAGATTATTTTGAGGCCTAGTAAATGTTGGCTAATATACTATTCATTTTGATCGTACATAGGACCCTGATTTGCTGTATAGTGAACAGAATCACACTAAGAGTGTGGCCTTCTTGTCATAAAATCAACATAAAACTAATATGCTGGCTCTAATAAGGTAGGCTTGTTATTAAATTCAGCAGTCCTTTTTTTTTTCCAAATATGTGGATGTTATAAATATATTCTGAAAACTATATAGTCTGAAAATTGTAAATAATTATCATTTTTTTAACCCCTTCATCCTTGTGCATTCTGGTAAGCAAAAACATTGAAAGCCATTATCTTGACCTCAAAATTGGACTTTTCTTAATAGTCTTCAGTTCCTTCCTCCTCTTTATTTATTTTCCCCCTCTGGGTGAATGAGTGAATTAATGAATAAACAGCTGAATATTCAAATGCAGGTTTATTTTAAGCAAAGTCAAATTAGCAGCTGAACTGCAGTGTGGGGTATGGGCACTGAGTCCATGTGGGTGTGGTCAGTAGGGCTGGGGGTCCTGCAGGACCTGGCTGTTGTCCCAAAATGGCAGCAGCCATATGTAACCAAACCTGTGGGTACTGTTACAGTGGACTTCCAGGCGACAGCAGGTAGCTGGCCATCCCCTGGCGGTCTACAGATGACCGGCAGACCATCAGAAGGTGAATCTTGGTGCGTGATGGGTAGGTGAAAGGCAGGCAATGGGCAGGCAGGAGGCAGGTTAATGGGCAAATGGCGGATGATAGGCGGCAGTCAGTGAGCAATCTGCACTCAAAAAGTAGTCGATATGCTGGTAGACTGCTGGTGATCCAGGTGGACAAATGGGGTAAACAGCAGGGGATCAATGAGCAGCAAACACTGCCTCACATAGAAACAGATTTTCCTCTGCCTGAAACCCAACTTACGGTGTGACAAGGAACACAGACTCCCTCTACTCCACCATCTTGGATCTCAAAATTAACAGCTGAGAGGCAGGTCCTGTCCCAGAGGTATAGTTTTTATTTTCCGGTTGCCATCTCCTTTCCCTACAGTGGAATTGGAGCCAGAGCCAAAGGCCTACTCCAGTCTCCCACTCCTGGGAAGATTTGATGGGAAATACACTTTGCAAGATCTCTGAACGCCTGATATGTTAACCTGTATCAGTTGTAGTTGGTTTTGTTGTAAATAGTAGTCTTTTTTCTAAGAGATATGATATTTGTCCACTAGGTCTTTATGACTTATTGTTTCAAAATGTGATATGTCCAATACACAAAGCATGTAGTGATTAACAAAAGTAATTCAGTCTTCCAAAGCCTTTAAGGGTCATTTATAATTTTATTGAGGCAACAAAATAACTACACAATTCTTAATTATCTCTACCCCCAGGAGAAAATCAATAGAGAGACTTCAAATTTCTTTAGACAATCCTGTAAATGTTACAATATAAATACTAAATAAGTAAGGAAATACAAAGGACTATAGAAGGGAGACAGAGGAAGAAAATATACCATCTGGATTCTCTACACATTAGGTAGTCAGTGCTAGCACCATTTTTGTTGGGCAACATGTTTATTTGGTGTGTGTTAATTCCTTGAAGTTATATAAATATTAAACTGTCCATACTCTTCTGAGGTTAACATGGGTATGGAATGACTTTATAAGAAGACAGTTAATTGATGACAAATGGTCCAAATTGGCTTAGTCCCATATTCTGATAGAGATATCCTGGTGAATAATGTTCAGTATTTTGGTCCAGGCAGTCTACATCCCAGGAAGTATATCTTATCTCTGGCTTCCATTTTTTGTTCTGCCCTTGTCTTGTTATAGAAGAACTGATCTGTATACTTCCTTGGTTATTACGTAAATTGATTTTTCAAGGGTTGCAATGAATTGAGACAAATCTGCTGGTGGACCTTGTATTTTGCACTTTGATATTGTGCTATGCTGGACTTTTGAATATGCAAGACAGGGGACCTGTTTCTGCTATAGTAAAAATTGAAGTGAAAATACAGGGGTAGAGCTAGATGATAAAATCATTTCATCTAAACCAAAATGTTGTCTGAAAGAGAACTGGTTATGTGTGGACCCTTAAGAGTGTTGTCTCATTGTATAAAAATTAAATAAAAGTAATTTTATTTTCAGAACTTTATAAAACAGCATATAGGATGACTATTTCAGCTAGATTGATTTTAAATTTATTTCACATATAGGATAAAGTATGTCCTGATTTGTACCTCTGGTAAACATGTTGGAGGGATGCAAGAAAAGGCAGTAAACTTTCTTTCTCTGAACAGATTGTTGTGCTATTATATGTAGATGCCCCAAGGCTGAAGTTTCTTTAAAAATTATTTTTAGACTGCTTGAATCCCCAACCTCCCACCATCCCCCATATGGCAAATTCTCATGGTGCTATTTCAAAGGAAATTCATGATTGGGATGTGATGAAAGGCAAGCAATATACAAAGACAAGAAAAAGAAAATTTATTTTAAAAAGACCTTTATTTGCTCAGAAAAGAATTTAAATATAAATATAAGTAACTTATCAGCCTATATTTCTTCCAGTCAAAATTAGGTGTTGGACTCTGTTCAGTATTATACTTTCTGAAATCTACATTAATTTTACTGCTTACCACAGTTTGATGTGCAATATTGTTGAGAGTGTGCATGTCTTTTTAGATCACTTGACAGTGATTGCTTTGGAAGCAGGAACCCATGTTTTAATGTTTCAACCCCTAGAATGCTCAGCCTATGCATACAGCAGATGCTCCATTATTACCTAGTTTTGAATACAGCATTTTGAACCTTTGGAAAAAACTCATTGCTAGTAGGACAATTTCATTTCATTTCACTGTGAAGGTCTGCTTTCAGGAGAATAAGATCTTAATCTTTTTGTATATTGCAAGATTTGTATGTTCATAGTACATGAACATAGCACTGTCACAGTGATCCTTCCATCGATGGGAGGTAGAGGGGGCGTCACAGAGATCCTTATTTCTCATCAGCTCAGGAGCTGATGCTCATCTCACCGGGCATGCAGAGTCCTGCCCTCAGTGGCTGGGCTCTGTAACAGCCACGACCTCAGTGGTTAGAGGTGGGAACAGGCTGTAGAGGTAGCAAGGGAGAAGGCATTCAGCCAAAGTATGTTATTATTTGCAGCACTACAATGTCTTTCATTGTCATTTAGGATGAAGCTGTTGTGAATGTCCCTAGACCATCTTGTTCATGGAAAGGATGGATAAAATACCACCTGGTGAACAAACAACCTCAAATGCTGATCTGTCTTTAAGAAGTGATGTCTGGGAAATTATACCACCATCCTTCAGAGAGTGTTGACAGGAATTTCAAGCATGGGGATGCCTGGGGCCAGGCAGCAGGAGTATATGTTGTAAACTGTAAAAAACACAGCTCCATCCAGAGATCACACTAGGCATCCCTTTTGCACAGAACCCAGGAGTAGAGATTTCTGAGCCAGATTTTTCTTGACTCTGCATAGAGCTTTCTATGGAATACTTTTGCATTTTAGTTTCTCACATTTGTCCTGCTTTTCTGTTCCCCAAACAGTAGTCCCTGGGACCACTGGAGCCACTGAGGCAGTGCAGTTACTCCACTATACTGTGACATCTCCTAGGGAGCTTTAGAAAACAAATGTATGATATCTGAGCTCTCCCCAGGAGGTTCTTATTATTTGGTTCTGAATGGGGCCTGGGTATCCATATGTATTTCATGAAAGAGACCCAGGCAATTTTAGTAGTACAGAAGGACACAGGGTTGAGAACTACCTTACAAAGTATTAAGAGGAACACAAATTAAGACACCATCACAGCAGAGGAGGGCCCTGGACACAGCAGCACAGAGTAGCTGCAGTGAGGTGGCAATAACTGCAACAGCAACAAGGTAGTGACAGAGTAGCCAGCTGGGCAGAGAGGATGCCCAGAAAGAAGATGTCTTGCTGATAGCTGAAGCTCTACCTGGAACAGGTCAGAAGCACAGAATCAGGCCTCAGGAGGTTCGTACTCACTTGTTCAGTGAGTTCCATGTCTCCAGCATGGTGCTGCGATGGGGCAGACAGAAGAAGACAAGACCTTGCCTCTGCATTTGAGTAGGAGAGAGTGACAATACAGGAGCAAGATGGAAACATGAACACAGAACAAGAGCCACATGGGAGACAGTGCTTATTCCACATGGGGTGGGAACTACGTGATCGGAAAGAAAATATTACTAAGTCTGGCAGGTGCCTGGGGTGGGGTAGGGTGTGGCCCATGTGGTGGTGGTGCCGTGGGCGTTAGTGTGGAGGCAGAAGAACAGATGGTGTGTTCTGAGAACTCTCAGTGCATGGGTCAGGGTCATGCAGTAGAGACTGAATGTCCCCTCAGTGAGCATCAGCTTTCCCCAGTATGCAATGGGGATACAGGAAAGGAGCTCAGTAAGGAAGTTCTGTGGCTGGGGATTTTTTCTAGAGAAATTGCTTTGGCCTCAGGTGAATAGTGCATTGGGAGGGAGCATTAGGAGAGAGACAGGACCTGGTGAGAGAATGTGAGTGTCTGAACAAGAGCAGGGCAGGTGGGATGAGAGCAGGCCATGGGTCAGTGAGATGTGGAGCGTTTTTCTTCCCCGAGATCGCTGGGCTCCTCACATTGACCTGGTGGCCCTAGTGCCTGTGAGTTCAATTAAGCCAATAAGCAAGAAGGGGCAAAAGGTTGTTCTCTGTGTTTATTGATCTTTGTGTTCTTAAGTTAAATACTAAAAATGTGCAGACAGCACAATTCCCACTCCTCAGGAATTTACACTCCAGGATATTGTAGTAGGTCACATCCCCCAAATGTTGTCATACTCACTAAAGAATACGCTCCCCTATCTTTGAAAGGCAAGCCTGGATTAGACCCAAGTTGTAGGATGGGGTTGGTTAGAATTAGATATTTCCTGAAGAAAAATTCATCAGGATATGTCAAGTGGTGGATCCATTTTTCTGCTCTATCCTTTAAGTATACAGGTGACATTCAAGTGGGGTAGGAAGGAAGGGACTGGGGAGCTCACAGCGAGAAGGGCTTTGCAAGGAACCCACTCCTAGTAGCCCTCCTCCCACTCTCAGGATCTCCCCAGAAGCTGTGGTTCCAGGCTCCTGCACTTCCTAATCCCCAGTCCCTGGCAGGGAGAGGCACCTCCGGTCCCAGGGCAGCCCACAGCCTTCTCTTGCCAGTCTCCTGCTATTGGGATCTGGTTGTTAGTAAAATTCCAACTCCTTCTCTGAGTTCCTTTGCTCCCTGCCCCCCGCCATGGTACATAACAGTAGCCATACTTTAAGAACTTCCTTGGGATTCAAAACATTGTCAAGTGCAAAGAAAACTAAGCCTTGGACCTCTGAGTTCCTTGCTTCCTTTCTAGGGGGAGTAGCAGTCAAGGTTCCATTGTTGGACATCACTTCAGGAAAATCTTTCCATTTCCCAGGAGAAGAGCCTGTCCAAAAAAGAAAAAAAAAAAAAAAAAAAAAAGTCTTGGAGGGTGTAAGAGAATATCTCTCACTTAAAAAGATAAAAGCCAGTCTGCTAAATAAAAAATAGCACTTTCAGGGGCCTGGAAGGGACAGCTCTGGGTTTGTTAGTGACTGAGAAAGAAGGAAATATCCTGGTGATACTTGTCTCATGGTGACAGGGACAATGACAATGACAGAGCGTCAGCACAGACCTGGGAAGCCTAAGACAGACACTGCTTACTGGACATAGATTACACTCTTGGTTTCTCTGTTTGTCAAGTTACACAGCATGGTACCTGTAAGTTCATAGCCTCCTTTAGAGCCTCATAGAATACAGAGTTGAAAATGGCAAATATTTTATTAAAAAGTAAGTTTTTTTTTTTTTTTTTTTTTTTTTTTTGTGGTGCTGGGGATTGAACCCAGGGCCTTGTGCATGTGAAGTAAGCACTCTACCAACTGATCTATACCCCCAGACCAAGTTGTTAAATTTTAACATGTTAAATTTTAGGAATTTGCTGTCCTCTTTGAAAATCAGAAAGTCAGGAGAAGAGATGTGATTCTAATAAAGCTTGTCTTTGCCAACAATGTTAATTTCTCCCTAAGGAGAGGGGCAGGTTGCATTGTGTACTTGATTCCTGACAACTATTTCTGAGCAGAGCATTCAAATTCTCAGACTCTATTCATCATATTGTTGGAAACTTTTACTAACCACTCCTCAGTTCCCTAGATGTGTCCTTAATTTCTTCTTTTACTGTCACATCCTGAATTCAATTCTAATGAGAAAACAGATGTAAAAATACTCTCATTTGTATGATTTTTAAAGCTTATGATTTGATCTGTCTTGCAGTAGAAAAGATCTAATAATACAGTAGGAAGAAGTTGTAACAATGTTAAGTGGAACAAGCTTAATCAAATAATATAGACTTCCTGTGTTCACATGAAGGGAGAGCTGGGCAGTTATGACCTCTAATGATCACTTGCTCTCATTTGCAATGTGACTGATCAGTTCTGAGAGTGGTTTCCGAACATGCTGCATCAATACAGTAATTCTGGGATCTTGAAGAAATTTATATTTGCTATCTAAGGCATGAAGAGTTAAAGAATATAATTACATGCAAGTTATATATGCTCATGAATATACTCATATACTCATGGTTAAAAAATGAGTTAATTCCTTGCAATATTGTTTATGATAGGCAAAACTGAAAACAACTTAGTTAAGACAGTTAATTAATAATGATACATTCATTCAATCAAACGTAGTGAGGAAGGTGGATGGATTGACTTAGAAAAATGTCCTTATTATAGGAAGTGGGGATTATTACAGAATCATATGTAAGTCATAATTCAATTTTAGTAAAAACAATTCAATCTACCTATATACTATCAGTAAGTATGTATATAAACACACAAATATCTACCAAGGAGTGGCAGTATACATGGTGTATACACATATTTAGGGAAGGGTAAATAACTCTGAAAATAGAACGTAGGAAGGCAGGTGTTACATAGTTTCCTCTATCTATTATCTATCTATCTATCATCTATCTGTCTATATATCTATATCTTTCTTTCTTTCTATAATATATACACATACATACATCTTTTTGTATATATAAAACAATAGATGTCTAACATTTTGCTATAAAAAATGTTGCCAACCCAGTGTATGGATTTCATCAAAATAAAAATGTTATTTTTTAAACCATGATCAAGATTTTACTTAAGACTACCATGAAAATATGGATGTGTCTGAGGCAGGGCCAGAGAGCCTGGAAAAGATGACATGATGTTTTTAAGGTCTTTGTGTTCATAGCTCCAAATGATTTTATTCATTTAGTAGAGAGCACTTCAGTATTCTTCCTGAGTAACCCAGAGACTGAAATTGTGTACTTCAGCACCCCAGAATAACAGTCATTAGGCAATCAGAATTTACAGACTATGACTTTCTAAGCATGTTTTCATTGGCTGGTGTAAATATTTTGACAATAGCCTAGGTGCATCCACAACATTTTGTATAACAAAAAATAACAGGTGCAGCAAATAGGGAAGCAAGTTTCTTGAGGATACATTCTTAATTGTACATGCCTTGACTTTTCTTAATGTATCATCATTGTTATTATTTCTATTGTGGTTGCTATGGTTGACATATGGCAATGAGAAACTTCTTTTGGTATAAAAGAAGAACTCTATCCAGATACATTCAGGAAGCCCTCAAGAAGTACTCTATTCAAAATTCCCTTTTTGAGGGATGCCACTATCATATACTCTGGGATTGTGTGGTTCCCAGGGCTTTGTTAAGCACACATTATATGTGGCCAGGGAGAGGTAAGGAGTTTTATAGAAAACAAGAACTCACATTTGCTAATTCAGTTATCACGAGCAGTGCTAACAAGCACTTGAATCCACCACATACTCTCAGAGGATGAGACAGAGATATGCTGGAAGTGATGTGAGCAATTGCTAACTTGAAAGGACAAATCACCTGGCTGTCAGTCAGGACCAGAGGACTCAACAAATGGTTTTCGGGAAGTAGATATTTTTTTTTCCATTTTCATGGGCGTATTTGGAAATAAAGTCTAAAGTGAACTTATGCTTAGAAGAGAAAACTAGAAAATGACTTCCTTATCATGATAAAGTCATTTGGAAATCAAGGAAAGTGGATTGTTCCACCACCCCCATAATTTTCAGAGGTACAATTTCTGTTTGGATGTGTAAACCAAACCACAATATTTTATGTTAATTCTTATAATGTGAAGTCAGTCAGAAAATAAATCTGAGCTATACAAAAATATACAATCCAAAGTGCATTTCGTTTGTTCTGGCATTGAAATTTTTGACAGGAAGAAAAATACATGTCTCTATCATTAAATGAAATGAAAGTCCTTGGTAAATTATTTCAATAATACTTATGTGATCTCCTGCAGAGAAAACAATTAAGTAAAGTTAATTCATTGAACATAAAGTAAATATATTGCTTTCCACCCGATTTTGAGGTTACTAACTTTCGAATATTCATTTAACATAGTTTTATTTAAAAAATGCATAATTGCAGCTTTCTTCTGCAGTCTTTCCTTTTTCCATGCTGGGGACCAAAACCAGGGACTTGTGTATGCTAAAATGTGATTTTCTGATTAAATACAGGCTTATGGTTCTGTCTTTTTCTCTCTCTTCTTCCTCCTTCTTCTGGTTATAAATCACTTCATCTTAGTCACCCAAAATAATCTTTACAAACACTGATTATAAAAACAATCACTTTTACAAAAACAATCTTTTTAATCTTCACAAACACCAGTCTGAAATCCTTGCATGAATCCAAGTGGAAGGCTGAAATTTTAGAAATACTTACAGATTGAATCTTTATCTTATACAGGATGGTGCAGGGCATTTTGTTTATTCATTGAATTCTCTTTTAAGACAAATATGGATTTTATACTTTATGACTTCAGCTACTAGGTTTGTAGGCTCTTGCTCCTTATAAGTGTTTAATAAAATTTAACAGCAAACATATTTTACTATAGAAGGTATTTGATCTATCTCTCCTGGTTGTTGAGCTATGAGTCCTTACTTCTGACTTAGAAAGCTGTTGATCTTCAGCATTCTTATGTTATTAATGAAAGAAAAGTAAGGGAACCTCGAGGAGATTAAATGACAGGTGACAGATCAATGACTGATGGAGGACACATAGCACTACACGTAGAGTAAGAGATCAATACTCGTTGAACAGATGGGAAAAAGTATTCAAGGTTTGGATCTCGGTCCTATAAAGTGTGCACATGCTCATACTAGGTTTCATAAGGCTAAAAGAGATATCGAGTTTCTACTTCTGAGATATCAAGTTTAGGAGAGCTAAACCATTTCTGCAGAAAGAGAACCATACCCACTACTCTGACTTGAGGTGATAGTTAATACTTGACCAGTTCTCAGAAACCTGCAATAGGAATTGAGTTGTCTTGGATTCTGGTATTCATGGTGTGACTCAGGAGGAAAATAGAATCCACAAATTTTCTATATTGCCTCATGGGCAATCACTGAGCATTAGAAGTTTGAGTCTATTTGTCATTTTCTATAATAACTATATCTAGAAATACAGACATGAATTACTTAATTCAAGTAGAAGTACTTGGAGAGGTAGCAAAAGTTAAATACTTGTGCCCAGTTGAAATTCTTTCAGGAAATAAATTTGAACTCCCTTTTTGGCTCACCAATTCTGTGGTTACAGAACTGAATGTTTCAGAGGCTGACTCATGTGTTCTTTAAAGTTTGTAATATGTATTTCCTCTCAGCATTTTGAAAAAGTGACTGCTCTGGGTTTGGTCAGTAGAAACCTTGAACCCTTACTGTGTGCTAGCTATCACACTGAGTTCAGGGTACAATGACAGGTAAAAGGTAAAAAGTCCTTTGCCTTCAAGAGCTGACTCATTTGCAGGGTTTTCATTGATGTATTTCATTTGCTTAAGATAAAAAAAAATACTATGTTCTGGGAAAGTGAGGGGTTTACAAAATGCATATGATATAGACGTATTTCCCAAGATATTTAATATCAAAAGTGGGAGGCAGACGTCTGAACACCAAATTATAATGCAATATAATCAGAGATACAAGAGAGGTAAAATTGCATGATGGAGAGAGAAAATAATTCATCTGAAGTTTTTAGGGATTTTTAAATTTCCAAATGTAATACCCCTTCCTAGTCCAGAATATGTAAAGTTTTAGATATAGGTGTTTAAAAAAATTTTTAATGCAATTCTTACTGGCAAGAAAATAAGAGACTACTTTGAAAACCAGGAAAAATATATGTAGTAGGTGTACAAACTGACTTTTGTGGTGTTATTGGTACAAAACTTGCATTTTTTTAAATACACAGAATATTTTTGAAAATAGGATATATTAGTTCTTAAAGAAGATCTGGTAGCATACCTATCATACTTTTTACTACAAGGCAATTAAATTAGATAACTGAAAATGTTCTAAGCATTCAGAAAATTCAAAATACATTTCCAAATCAAAGAAGAATTAATAGAAATTGAAAAATTACTAGAAATAATGACAAAATACCTTACCAAACCTTGTGGGATATAGCTAAGACTATTGAGAGATTGATTTATAGCCTTGAGTTCTTATGTTAGAAAAGAGGAAAGAATAATAAATGAGCTAAATGTCCAATTTCGAAAGTAAAAGAGAAAACTCACTAAATGACACACTGTTCACGTAGATGCCACAAAAACTCAAGACCTTTGGTTTGAGTTGGCAGATGGACTTCCCTGGAAGCTTCTGTTGTGGGCAGAACATCACTTCTGGGTGCTTTGCTCTGGCCTGCTCTGCTTGCTCTTTCTCCAGCAACACAACCGTTCAGTATCCACTTTAAACATGTATGAAGACCCCTCAGCAAGGCCCTAAGCAACTTAGAGAGACTCTGTCTCTAAATAAAATGTAAAAAAAGGGCTGGGGATGTAGCTCAGTCATTAAGTGCCCCTGGGTTCTATCCCTAGGACCAATTTAAAAAAATAAAAAACAAACAACAACAACAAAGCAACAAACCCATAGCAGTTCCCAGGAGCAGGTGTGATTCAGTGGAAAGGAAGGGCTTTTCCCAGACACTGTTGACAAAGATGCATCAGAATCAATCTTAGCACTTACAAAGCAAGAATGTTCAGACTCCCTCCGTAGAATTGTATTAAGCAGGTCAGAGTGGGCCCACAGATTTGTGATACTGATGTTTACCCAGGGGACGAACAACTGATTTGTTCTGCTTTCACTCAACATTTTCCCACATCCTGACCCAGGCAACCCTGGGCTAGTGCATGTCAAAGGTATGCAGCACTTCTCAATTAATTCAAAATACGTAAATCATGCCCATTCTTTCATTCAAAATGGTTTATGGTTCAGGAAATGCTATTAGTAAATACGGACACAGGGGTGAAACTAACAAAGTTCCTTATTCTCAGAGGCTAAATTTTTCAGATAGAGACTGAAAATTAGCAGATGAACATGTCTGAAAATTACAGAAAACAATAAGTGCTCTTATTATATAAAGAGGAAATTGACAGGATGATGTGACAAAGTAATGGGTTAGGAGGCTTTAGACGGGTGCTCAGGGACAGCAATGCTGAACAGGGGACATTAGAATGGAGACTTTGAGGGTCAAAGAGAGCAGGTCATGCTCATAATAAAAATGAATATTTTCCGGGCAAGGGCTGTAGTCAAAGCTTTGCCATAGCAAAGAACTCAGCATGTTCAAGGTTAGTGTGTGTGGAGCATAATGTGCGAGGGACAGGGAAGAGTGGAAAAGACACTGCAAAGGTGGATGCCCAGGGACTTTCTGTTCAGATAAGGAGTTTGGGTTTTATTTAAGCACAGTAGAAAACCATGGAAAGCTTGTAAGTGTGGAAGGGTGAAGTGACATAAGGAAGTTTATGTTTTCACAGATGACTTGGGTTGATATATAGAGACTGACTCTTAGATGGGTAACAGCAGAAGTGAGGAAATTAGCAGAAGGCCTCTTCCATGGCCTTGGATGTGACTGGTAGCAGAGGACATGGTGAGAAAAAGGCCAGGTTGGGATGTCTTTGGAGGTAGAAGCAGCCAGTATATTTGTGGCAGACTCATGGGTTCTGATTGGCTATGTGGCAGTTGTAGACCAGATCATTGTGTCAAAAACCACAGTGGCATCTCCCGTGACAAATGGCAAGAATGCTGACTCATCTTACAGGTACAAATTGCAAGTTCCTACTTGTCCTTCTGGACCATTAGAATAGCTACCCGTGGCTGTCACATTTACCTGGTTGCCTCCAATGGGAGAGACAGTGCTTCTGCCCAGGGATGAGCTTTCAGATGCTGAACTCCATGTTGCAGGAACATTTATGGCTCACAAGAACATCCTCCTACGTCAGAGGTGGAGTGAGTCTGCACTGCATCAGTCCCAAGGGATCTGTCTTAGGTGTGGGGGTGGCTGCTCTATGGGTATCCATGAAGGGTGTTAGTTCCACGCTGCACTGAGTCAGCACCAGGAGTCCTGACCTTACCTGACTCTTGGAACCTCCCTGGCTCAAGAGGCTCCAGAGTTAACCCACTTCTCAGAGGCTTTTTCTGAACCAGAGTCATTCAGAGTCCAGGTCAGAGTCCTGCCTCTCCACTCGTCCTCTACACAACTGGAGTCTTCTTGAACTCCTGTTCACTATCCTGGACTAACTCCAGAGAATCAAAGACTTCCAGCTACCTAGAGGACAGGGTCAGGGGAAGGAGTACGACTTTAAGGCTGGGACAGCTGGGGGTCAAAGCCTGAATAGAGTTCATGAATGTCTCACTTCCCCATTTCCTGCCTAGAAAAAGAGTGAAGTATTGCATAGACGCACAATTCTTAAACAGGGTGTATGTATATGTCTTAGTGAAAATTCTTTTTTTTTTTTTCCTGCCTCTGGATTTATTTATACAAACAGCACAGGAGGACACCAGTCCCCATAGATAGGGGATCAGGGGTCACACCAGTCCTTCTGTCCTCACATTCACAGAGGTTTTTATTATGGAGACTTTGCAGGGACCTGGGCACCCTTTGCGGGGGGAGCCGGAGCCGGTGCTGATACTGGAGCTCGAGTTGCAGCCTGGGTCTTGACTTGGGCTTTGGCCTTTGGCCGGCAGAGCCTGCATTCCCTGGCCATGTGGGCACGAGCACGCTTCCCATGCTTGGGATGGACAAGCAAGGCAAGGCGATCAAGTTTGTGGCTGGCACCCTTTGGCATCTTGGGCTTAACCTCCTTAGGCTTTATCAGGGCCTTGACAGCCTCATGTACACTCACAGCCTTGGTGTTGTTTGCCTGCATCTTTTTCAGGCCCTTCTTATTTTGCTCCTTGGCAAAATGCATATTTCTCAGGAACTTGGGGTCTACCCCCTTAAGAGATTCATATCTCTGTGATCGGGGTTTCTTGATTCCATTTCTGTGCCATTTTGGGGATTGGTTGTGCATGGTGTGGTTCTTGGACTTGGCCATGTCTGCACCTTAAGCCGCTGCTCCCAGAGCGGTTGGGACTGGAAGCAGTGGAACATTCTTAATTGAAGAAAACAAATAAACCAGTGTGTGAGCCAAGTGACATGCCTATTACCCTCAGCAGCAAAAAGGACATCTGTAATTTATATGCATCTTAGTTTCAGGTTATGTGGATTCTCCCAAGAGTATAACCAAAATTCTTTATCTTATTTGCAAAAACCTTTTTTACAGTACTTGGACCTTCATGTTTATGGCACTATGTAAGGGGTCAGGAATAAATTTAGAAGCAATTTGAAGATATGAGAGCTATAACCATATATTTGACAGTTTAAAAATATCACACTATAATGTGGACATAAATGTGGGGAGAATGTTAAATATCATGAAAAGAACTTATTTAGGCTTTCTTGAAAGTGACTCTCAGAACAATGCATAAAGTGTGAGTCATTTACTTGAAAAGTAAAAATTTTAAAACACTGGTGTTTTACTGCATCTAACAAGCCATCAAATGTAAGATACAGCCCAATTTTAGAAACAATAATATGTGAAAACTTATGCATTTTAAATTCAATAAGCATTTTATAAATGTTTTTTGTAAATGCTTTTAAATACACAAAAAAGTGTCAAAACAATGTATTTTAAAATGTTAAGACCGAAATACACTTTAAAATGTTAATAAGCTACCTCTGGGAGCAGGGTGTGGGATAGTACAGATAAAGGAGCCCTATACATTTTTATTCTATAAGCTTTTATATTATTTGAATTTTTTACAGTGAGGATGTATTCAAGTAATTGTGTGTGTGCGTGCGTGTGTGTAAATGATGCTGGCTCATATGGCTAGTGTTACCTTTAGATTTGGAAGCTTTGTTAATAAAAAAAATGTGTATGGAACAAATAGCGTCATGGATTCTCATTTTATTAAGCATCACAAACACATAATTCGTGGAAGGTCAAAGCAATTTTCTGTTTGTGCTGCAACTGCACATTCCTACCTGCTGTGAAATAAACCCAACCTCTCTGCCGGGTTCTGTTGATTCAGCTTGACCATCTGGAGCAATCCAGCATGAACAGTCTCAATGGAATAATGATGCTTTGGTCAGGGTCTCTGCCTGCAGCTAGGTTTGTGGTGTATGGTGTTAATTACATTCTTTTCATAAAATACCAAAGCTGTAAGTACGGGGCTGGGTGGAAATGGTTGAGCACAAGTGGCAGCCAAGATTCAGGGTAAAGACAATTCCCTTGGAGTTCATCTGGCATCTCACTTGAGAGAGGAGAGAATCCGGATTCAGGTCAGCAGGCAAAAGGTTTGTGGGCAAGAGAGAACAACAGGCGAGGGAGCCTGTGAAGTCCAGGAAGTGGTCAGCCTTATTATTCATGAGTCCCGTTGCTTCTGAGAACATTCTGTACCATGTGCACAGTTGGCTTGGTACAAATTCCAAACTCATTTTTTTTTAATCACTCAGAATCTTATTTTCAGAGTAGACAGATAAGTTGATAGTTAAACATTTATAAACCAATACATTCCAACCAGATCCACCCATTGGCCACGTGGACAAAGGACATCATGGTGCTTTGGAATCAAATCAGAAAGCTGCATTCTCAAGTCCACTAGAAAAGAATATTCATTCAGTTATTCATTCGTTGCTGTCTTTTTGAAGAACTTGTTGAGTGCCTACTGTGTGCCGGGCACTGTGCAGGGAATACACACTATTGATAATGGAGACGCCAGTTTCTGCCTTTGCAGGTTTTACATTTTGGTAGAGATGACAAATAATGAACCAAGAAGAAATAATTATGGATTGTGACAATGTTACAAAGGAAACAAACAGGGTGACAGGAGAGGAAGTGGGAAGAGAGAAAGGAGTTTAGATTCTTCAAATGGTTTAGGGGAGAGCAAGGCTTCTCTGGGGAGGTGATGTTGGAGCTTCTTGCTGAGGGGTGACAGAAGTACAGATCCTGCTGAAAGAGCCCCATCTAGGTGTCAGGAGGCCTGGGAGTAGGTAGGATCTCTTCTTGCTGGCACATGGCCTCTGTCTCTGTGGGTCTCCTACCCTCTCTGATATCTTTCCTCTCCTGACATTTACCAATAAACTGAAGATGAATAACTTCTATGTGCAACTATCTGTAAAGAATTATGCAATATCACTCCATTTGATCGTTGTAATAACTCTTCTATGTAGGTGAGATAAGGTTTGAAATTAATTGCATACTGGCAGTTCTGGCTACATAATTGGTGGTGTACAGTGCAAAATGAAAAAGCAGAGTCCTTTGTAAGAAATGATTGAGAATTTCAAGAGTTCAAGATGGCAATGGCCAGGACAGGTTGCATGCTCCCAAAGGCTGACCCTGAATACTGTACTATCATCAGATTGGGTGGTGGTAGGATGTTATTTGATTGTTTTTATATGCAAGGTACATATTTCTGCAAAAAATTGTGAAATATTAGTTTTTATTCATATGACCATATCACTAAGTCTTAATCCAGAAGGTCTGATTTGTTTTTTCATTTCACATTTTCTACCTTCTCTTTTCAATAACTTAAAAATCTGGGAGAGAACTTAGAGGGTCAATAACTTAAAAAACCTGTGGTAGTGGAGTTACTTGCTGCAAGTTATCTTGAGAAATGACTTTTGTGCAGAAAAATAGCTCCTGATTTGAAATAAGAACCCCTAAATGTGACTTCTGGTTCCGTCACTAAGTATTTGTGTGACCTTGAGTAATTAAACCCCTTTGTCTCCCTGAACTTTCCATTTCTTCTGCAATCCGAAGAGCTATCACTTTACACTTGGGTCAGGGATGCTTTTGGGGTTGTGCTACATAGTAGGTGGGGGCTGTGGGTTCTCACTCTCATTTATGTGTCTTGCTAATTAGATGATGATGCCTTTGGCTACCTTAAGGGAGACTGTTACTTCCGGCATTTATCTACTCTACATCAAATTTCTTCACTTGGACATTACAAGTACTGGGCAAAAATCATATCAAATCGACATCTGCCTCAGACCTTCATGAAGTCAGCTATTTTAAAGTGAACAATTTAATGCCACGTAACACATTCACAATGTGCTAAATCACTTCTGTCTGGGTCTGAAACATTTCATCCCCCTGAAAGGAAAGCCTGTGTTCACTAAGTGGACATTCCTCATTTCCCCTTCCTCACAGCTCATGGAAACCATCGCTCTTTTTTCTGTCTCTACATTTACCTATTTTGAATATTTTATATTTTGTAATATTTCATATTAAATTCATATAATGGAATCATGTTGTAAAATATGACTATCATCTTTTGTTCTGGCTTCTTTCCTTCAGCACAATATTTTCAAGGTTCATCTGTGCTATAGCCTGTTCCAGTACTCATTTCCTCTTTTAACTGAATAAGCTTCCACTGCACGTATACACTACAGTCTCTCGCCATCTTCATCATCCCTTGATGGAACGCCAGCTTCTTTACCTTTTTAGCTATTATGAAAAGTGTCTTTATGAACACGCACATGTATGTTTCAAAACCTGTTTTCAGTTCTTTTGGTAGGAGTCAAATTGCTGGATCATATGGTAATTCTGTGTTTAATCTTTTTGAGGAAAAAGACGTGCAATTTAAAGCCAACTAAGTGATAATATAGATTATTATAAAATAGAGTAAGAGCAAGAAAACACTTTTGTTCTTTTTCTTGCCTTTCTTTCCCTGCTGCCAATTATTGAACTACTGCTGCCTTGAGATGGATTGACCAAAACTGGGGACTTGGACTCCAGATCCACTACCTTTGATCAAGAGTCCTCCCAGGGAGAGCTCTAATGAATAAGAGGGTGTTAGATCACAATTCTAGAACATGGGAGCCAAGCTGCATTTTGTGTCTCCACCTTCTACCATCCATTATGTGAGCTTGTTGCTTTTAGTAATCCCTGAGTCAGTCTAGTGCAGAGAGCTATTAGCCAAGGTTAATTAGCATCACTGAAATGTGAGTAAATGGAAGAAAGTGAGTCACGCACTAGTGCGATTTTACGATGGTTATGAAGGAAGAGTAAATCAAATTACAAATCTAAACTACAGGGAACATTTAAGTGGTTGAATCATATGCCTGCATGAATATACTCCTTAACATAATTGTCCCAGGGCATTGGCCAAACTGTTCTCTTCCTGGAGCCCCAGTGGTGACCTCTCTAAACATACCGAATGAGCCCAAGTGCAGCACCCACTGGGAAGGAAGAGCAGCTAAGCCCCACTTCTGCTTCAGTTGCATGGAGAGCTAGTGCACATCCTGCCATTGGCTATTTTTTTCTACAATTCATCCATTTTAATAAACCTTAGCTTACAAGCCCAAGCAAAGCAGCTTGCAGGGAGTGCTTGAAATGAGGTGATCAAAGAGAAAGGACTGTGTTTCTGCAGCTCAACACCAACATCCTGTGTTTAACATGGATGAGTTCTTGCTGTCCAATGCTGGATATCCTTACATCTTATTCACATTTATGTTTGTTCCTTTATTTAGTTAATTATTCGATTTCTAAGTCTGCCCCAGGCACTATTTTAAGTGTTCTAAGGATATAGATAAGAATCAGAACGAACTGTTCTCAGCATACATGCTGCCGCTGTAGCATGGCTACAGGGTGCAGGGTGGGGTAAGAGCGTGGATGCTGACCTCAGACTGCCTCGGTTTGCCTCCTGTTCCACCTTGGCAGAGGTATCAACCACTTCTGTCCCTTAGGTCCCCTCTGTAAAATGGGGCTGATGACAGTACCTATCACACAGGGTTATCTTGAGGAAAGAACTTAGAAAAGGGGTTGTCATCAGGTGAGTGCAATATAAGGTCTTGCTAAACAAGTAAATGGCAATTACCCTGAGAAGTTTATCCTAACTGGAGGTTGGGGGAGTTGGGAGGCAGACTTGTGTATTGAAAGATTAGAAAAGGCTTGTGGCAGAGGCTACCCCTGAAAGGCCTCGAAGCCTCGGCTGAAGTCTCTCTGCAGTGTTCTTTGTTCCTTTAGGTCAGGGCCACCTGCGTTAGACAAGCAGGACTTCGCCCAGATTTCTCCGTGTGTCTCTTCCAGAGTGTAATATACAACCAGCTTTGTAAGCATGTTTTCTGAAGATGCTGAAGAGAAGAATTATTTCTTACATAGGGTTAGTTGTTTGTTCCGTTTGCTTGACTTTGGATAAGTCACTTAGTCTTTCTGAGGCTGGGTTTATCTGTTTGAAGTAGAAAGGTCTAGACTCAGTAAGTAAGCATCATGACCTTTTTAAAAACCAACCTAAATTATTGTGATTAATAATATTGCTGTGCATTTAAGTTTTGTATCTCATTCACATTGTTTATAAAGAGTTGAATACAACTCACGTAAGTTTTAGGCCTACATTTTAGTGGTTTTGCTCTAAAGTTTTATATTGTATAGTCTTGAAAGAAGCTTTCCAACACCAGAAGACTACCAAAAATTCTGTTTGACCAACTAAGTTTATAGTGTCTACTCTCATATTTACAAACTCCATCCTTATCTACTCACCCATCCTTCTGTCTGTCTAATTTCCTACCTTTCACCTAGTTATGCAATAACAACAAATTCACTACTGTAGAAAAGTCAGGGTTCTTCCTAAAATACAGGAATTTACAAAGGGAATAGAACTTTTCTTGGAGGTTTGTGACCTAATTTCAGATGGACTCACTACTAACATCACCCTATTTTTGTTTGTTCATGTTGTGATAAATCCATATATTGTATTGTTCAAAGAAAAAGAAATCAAATGTTCCTTTGTTCTCTATGAGCAAAAACATTGATGCATTTTGTTGTATTGTCCTATTCTTTAGTCAGGATACAGGACACAGGTTGCAGATAACAAAATCCACTGGACCTAGTTTTAGTAGAAAGGAACTTAATTCAGGAAAGAACAGGTTCTGTAGTCTAAACTTTACAGAACCTACCCACTGAATTAGCCTACTTTGGTAGCTGTTGCCTTTAAGATATTCAGGACACCAGGAAATTGTGAAGCAGGATCCATGAGTGCTGCCTCCAGAGCACTCCTCTGTTTCCTACCTCGTCACCTGTCCCTCAACACCACCTACCATGCTGTTGTCTACCATAGACAATGGGATTTTTTTTTTTTTTCAAAGATTTTGTAGCAAAGTATCACAAATGGATGCCTTAAACAACAGAAATGTGTCGTTTCACAGTTCTGGAAGCTGGACATCTTAGAACAAGGTGTCAGTTGGTTTGATTCCTTTTGAAGGCTATGAGGGAGGACCCATTCTATGCCTCTCCTAGCTCTGGCATTGATGGCCATGTTTACTCTTTGACTTGTCGATGAGTCACCCCAATCTCTACTTTCATGTTCACATGGCATTCTCCCTGTGAGTGTCTCTTTCTGTGCCTACATTTCTCCTTTTTATAAGAACACTAGTCATACTGAATTAAGGTCCACCCCAACGACCTCATTTTAATTTTACTATCTGCAGAGATTCTATTTCCAATTAATGTTATATTTAATAGTACTGGAGGTTAGGACTTCAAAGTTCTAGAGGGGAGAGGGCACATTTCAACCAGGACAGGACTTTGCAACAATTGCTACAGAACATACACTACCACCAGACACCACCAGTTTAACAATGCTACTAGAAACAGTGGAAGGGAAAGAATGACTTTGGAATTGTGCTTTTCAGCTGTACCTTCCAACTCTCACGTGCTTATATCAGGTTGGTGGAAGATAGGCCTTGGAAGGAGCTAATGCAGTAAATAAATATGAGAAATGATTTAAGGTCTTCAGCTTCTCAGCCTCTGGTATACTGTAAAATATGTGACAAGGAGTTTGGAATGGAGATGTTGGGCTAACATGGATTTGGATGTGCCAATCTGTATTATCTTCCAATTAGGAAGTAAGAGATGTTGTGAAGACTCATGAGACAGTGAGCAATGGAGTTAAATAATAGTATCATTAGTTGGGAGTGGCTATTAAACTATTCTCAGTCCCAGAATGTGATTTATTAATTCTCCTTCTCAATGACTACAAGAAATTTATTTATGAACTCAGAATTCTAAGTAACTAAAAAGGCAAATGATTTATTTTCTTTTCAAAGGGAAGAAAAAATAATAGAAGTAAATTTCAATACGTTCTTGGACTGATTAATAGTGTGTACCCACCTTTTCTTCTAAATTAGAAATCTTGTAAACATTTTTAAGTTTCCCTTTCTCTCACTTCCTATCCCAGTATTTTCATTGCCCAAACTAGAACATTGCCTTAAAATGAATCTCAAATTCAGCCATCCCACTTCATTCCCATGATCATTTTTTGAATTGGTTCTTCTTCACTTTCAGATAGATGCTTTTAATAGCCTGATATTCTCACCTGGGGGATCTTTTCCCTCCCAGGCCTCTTTTCATGTTATGGCTATAGTTATTCTTCTTAAAAATTCAATCTGACTGTTCAATCTACTTTCCAAGTTGCTGCTATCTTTTTTTTTTATTCATATTTATTGTAAACAAATGGGATATATCTTGTTTCTCCGTTTGTACATGTAATAGAGGCATGTTGTTTTTGTAATCATACATTTACCTAGGGGCTGCTGTCTTAATTATTGTTATTAATGAGTATTACAAAAGGAAATTGTTTAAAATTTTTTTTTATTTTTTCTGTACTTTAAGGTCCTGCTACATCTTAATTTGTTTGAATTGTCATCTGCTAATTTCCTCTCTGGCCCCACAAAGTAAAATAAATCCAAAACTTATTTTGTCTTCCCATTTCCTACAATGTTTTTTATCATTCCACCAGCACTACTACCACAATGAAGCCTAGTAACTCTTATTTTATGATAAAACTTGATAGTTTATGAAGCCAGAGTCAAATTTATTAGAAGCTGAAGAAACTTGATTCTCTTTTCTTGAACTTAGGAAGAATCAGGTTTTGAAATGCTACCGAGAAATGAAATATTCTCATTCTTAGGATAAGTTTACTATTCCATTTAAACAAATGAAAACCAAATGAATGAAAATGCAAACAAAGAATGTTTCCATTAAATTGGGCTATATAAGGATATGTGGTTCTAATCTTGTTATTTCAGTCTCTTCTAACTTTGATGGCTTATTTTTGCCTACAAAAGTAAATCACCAGGAGGAAACCACAATTTTAAACTTTTGTACTCCAACTGTGTAGTTTCAAGATATTAGAAGCGAAAACTGATGTAACTAAAATATGCAATTAGAAAAATTCATTGTTGCATTAAATATTTTTATGCTAACTACAGATTTATTAGACAATGAATCTATAAATGTACATAATATTTGAGTAACAGAATTTACAAACTTGATCTAATGATCATTTATATAACACTGTCCCCAATGACTAGAGGATAGGAATTCCTTTCAAGTACACATGAAACATTGACGAAAACGTATAATGTTCCCATTCATAAAGTAAGTCTCAATACATTTTCAAAGGAGGGCTTTTTATAGACCATAAAATTAAATGGAATACATACTGTATGCATATGGGGAGAAAGAGAAATTAGATTTCTTCAGAGAGGTAAAACCAAGGATATATTGATCAAGATGTGAAGAAGAGGGACCAGATACCTGGAATCAAATAGAATAGGTCCTCATTCTACCAGAGACCAGAAAGAAATCCAAACTTGTAAGCTGAACCAACAAGGTAAGTCATACCCTTAAGAGAAGGCTGTTAATGAAAGGTCCGTGAAAAAAGATCCATTTGGAAGGAAATGCTTAGCTTTTATGAAGATAATCTGATAGATAAGAAGAGTTTTAAATTATAATTAACTGTATCTTACCCTCCACAACTTATCTGATGGTCCAAACTGCAAGCCAATCTACATGTACATGTTTTGAAGTATATGCATGGATCGGCGGTACTGTGAAGAATTGAAGAGTAACACTCTGCTACAGAGAATGGTGGGGATTCTTTAGTCAGAGAAAATCTCTGTTTAAACATTTTTTTTATGGTAGCCAAAAGAGCACCTAAGAAAAGTAACTGGAAGTAGAGCATCTAGTACTATTGAATGAGTGAATAAATGACAAAGCTCACTAGAAATCATGAAATATAATACAGTTGCAATGTCCTAATGGGAAAGATCTTTTTACATATTCTCTATTTCTTTTTTCATCTGGTCTATTGTTTAAATGAGAAAAATGACACATTCAGAGAGGTAATAATTACAGACACAGAGGAACAATGATGAGACTGATGCTTGGGCTGGAGAACTCTCGTGTGAGACTTAGTTTTCTCTTTATAACATGGGGACTGTCTCAGAGGCTGCTAGAAATGAAAAAGTTCCAGGTTACCAAGGATGGGGGTATAAATGAGATTTCTCAATCCACCTAGAACTGTTTTCGGTGAATCTCCTCCTTTCACCAGGCTTAGAGACCTTACCTGCTTGTTTTGTCAGGGTTTGAGGGACTCTGCTTCTCTCTGGGCATGTGTTTAACAGAACACACAGACAGATCTCTATTTGAGTGGACACCCAGATTCCACTTTATTAATTTTTGCAAGCATGTTTCAATCCCTTAAGTGCCTGACACCTGATAAACTGTATTGTCTAATATGGCTCTGAGAGCAGAATGAAGCTTCTCACTCTATTCTGTGAATTAAAAACACCAAAGCACAGGCACAACCTCCAAAAGGAGGGAGAGAGCAGTTACCTTCTCTACCTGAAGGAATACTCTTCCCAGGTGTCCTATGTCACATGAAGGCCTGCTTACCACAGGAAGTTTAAAAAGGAGGGGGAGGAAGGGGACACACCTAAATTTTCTTTGGGGGAACATGTCCCTAAGTGTCACATACTGAGTGATCAGATTAGCTCTCCTTCTGTGGAAAGAGCACGAAAGTTTGCACAGAGGGAACAGAGCCTTCCTTTCCAGTGTCTCTTGCTTACCATAGAGGGACAAAACCTTCTCCATGGCTGCCTACCATATGTGGAGGAGGAGTAACAGACTGCTGTGTTTGGGATGTGGTTTGTCCCCTAAGGGCTCATGTGTTAGAAGCTTAGTCCCCAGGATGGAGGTTTTGGGAGATGGTGTGAGATGTTTAAGAGAGAGCCTAATAAAGGTCATTAGGTCATTGGGGGCACTGTCTTTGGAAAGGATTGATGTTCTCATGAGACTCTAGTTAGTTCCTTTGAAAGTGTATTGTAATACAAGTGCAAGACTAGCTCTTTTTGGATCATTCTGACTTCCTGTCTTGCCATGTGGTTTTTCCCTCTCACATGTGCTCCTAACATAATGCCATCCACCATGTGATGCAGCCAAGGGGGCCCTCACCAGAACTGAGCATGTGTTGACACCACACTTCAAACCTCCAAAAGAGCTGATGTAGCCTCTTTTCTTTATGGTAATGGAAAATGAACTGACACACTGAGTAACTGCTTCTTCTCAACAGCTTTCTGTCAAACTTCATTGAAAACTGTACTAGTCGGCTTTTCATCACTATGACAAAATACCTGAGAAAATCAACTTAGAAAAGTAAAGAATCCTTTTGACTCATGGTTGTGGAGGTTTCAGTCTATGGTATGCAGACTCCATTGCTTTTAGATCAGTGGTGAGGCAGAAACATGGTAGAAAGGTATTGTGAAGGAAAGCTGCTCACCTCACAGCAGCCAGGAAGCTTAGAAGCAGAGACACAGAGAGAAAGAGAATGTTTATCTGCGGCCTGGATAATCTGCTGTATCTTGGGTACATAAAGCAGATTTTTTTAAATGCTTTTATTATTTCCTTCATTATTCTGATCTTGAAAAACTTCATGTGTTTGTGCCACATTTTTCAGTTTAAAGATGCTCTTCTTCAAGGACAGAAACAAAATAGGAGAGAAGTAGTTGTGATACTTCTCATCTGTTAGTTTTGTGCCATCTGCCTAATCAGTTGATCTTTTTCTTTTGTTCTTAAAAAAAGCCTTTGTCTGTACTTGGGAATTTGCAAGTACTTCTGTCCTTTAGCCTTTTATTTCAATCTGTGCCATGTTTCCCCCCCACTCCTTTTTAGCTTACTTACTTGAGCCTTTGTCTTCCATATTGTGAACTCTTACTTTTAATACTCAACTCTTCAGAAGGCATCTTGTGAGGTACATGCCTTAGCCCCTTTCCACTGCTGGCAACTCTTGTGACACTGTCCAGCTTTCTTGATTTCTCAGAGATTTAGTTCCCTCATCTGTAAAACGGGGAGGAGAATGTATGACTTACAAAGTGTTGTGAAGGTCAAATGAAAGCATAATTCCAAAAGGTTTCAGTGAGCACTATTGAAAATGTAAGGTATTATCATCTAGGTTGGTAAGTAGTACTTTATAGAAGTCTGTGTTCATAGGCTATTAAGTTGGTCCTTCAGACCAACATTCTCTATTTATTGATGAGGAAACAGATCTGGGGACATTTTCCAAAGCTCTCAGATGGAAGCTGCATGGGAGAGGATTTGGAACATTATGGATGTTGTGCAAATGTGCATCTCAGGTTAATGTCATGATTTCCTCAGTGTTGAGTGTGGAAATGACCCTGCATTGTCCACCACTCCTCATGGCACATGTAGCCATTTGCCGTGTCTCCTCCCCTCTCTTCTGAAAGCTGTCCTGGTTGGCTGTGATCGGCCTTCCTGAGACAGCCTTGCCTGCTTTGGGTTCTTCTTTTACATTCAGTTGAGGTTCATCTGTTCTTCTGTGGTCAGAGTGTTTTTGTTTTTGTTTTTATTTTTAGCTTTTTGTTTGTATGATTTTGAGTCTCTCATTCTTCAGGTATTTGCCATTTACTGACAAACTAATTCAAAAGACATCAATGAAATTAATAAATAAAGCATAGGAAATGGAAGTGGGTGAAGCTGGAATAATAACTTTGTTTCGAAGAAAATTCATACCTAAGTCAAATTAACAAATATCTACTTAGTGCCTACTATATATGAGGTCTGTTGAACTCCAGAAGGGATGTATAGGATGTAAAACAGAATCCTCACTCAAGGAATTTATGATGTCCTAAAAGATATTTCTTAGATCTATTAGGTAAATAATGCTGTTTTCCCTGTGACTACTAATAATAGCTGTCAATTTGGGAGCATTTCATTTAACTTGGCATTAAAAATGAGTGCCGTTATTCCCACTTTATGGATGAGAAGACTGAGATCAGAGTGTTAAAGTTGTCGGACCTAGGGCATGTGAGAAAATGACGTAATCAGAACTTGGATGTACATTGGCCCACCTTCTGTTTGTGCTTTTTATGAAAGTTTCAGAATGTACTGCCTGTTGTAAATTACATGTCTGACTATACCCGGTATTATGAAGTCTGAGATGACATGCTTGTGTTCTCTGAAATTTGATTCATCCAAATAATTAGGGATAGAAGCAAGGAACACTTAATTTTAGAAAACCAACCGATGGATAGTTGAAATTCTGCCAAGAACGAAACTAGCCTGAAAGTTTCCCATTCCTTCTCTGGGTTTTTCCGTCTTCAATATATTCAGATCGAACACTTGATTAAATTTGCCTTTTAAGGTATGAAAGTGTGATAGAATAACTAAATCAAAATCTTCATATCTTTATTGAAAGTTTATAATTACCAGTTACTACATTTTTTTTTTCTTGGCAGACAACACATGTACTTCATTTTACATAGAATGCACTGAATTAGCCAGATTTTTCTGAACTAGTCACTCTTTATTCTGTCTTGCTTTAGCCACTGATTCTTTTTGGAACATAGGCCTTTTCAAAAGAATATTCAGATTGCAATGTCATTGTAGTTTGTTAAAGGGGAACTGGGATCAGCAGAGTAAACTTATGAATCCAAAATCTTCCCCTTGAGGTTGTAGTGTTTGTCCTTTGTCCTAAAGATGGAGAAGGGACTAGAAAACACCACTGAACATTGACAGTGTCCCTGAGGATCAATAGTGAAAGAAGACATTAGCATGTGAGGGTGATCTGAGATCTATCTGAGAGGTGTATTTATTTGTACATAGTAGCATACCACAGACGTTCTTTTTCAGACAGAGGGATCAGCAGAGTTTTCTTCAACAAAGAACCAGCGTCCACTTGCTGTTTAGAAAGATAAGCTTATTTGTAGTGCTGCTACATCTAAACTGCTGTCATATGGGGTCTCTTGCAGTGTCAATGCCAATAGAATCAAAGGTGCATTAGCATTAGCTCATGTACCTCTGTCCAACAAAGCACAGGGTTTCCACTGAATGTTAGATTGGGCAAGTGATAATAAAACAAAATTGGACATCCATTCTTTTCAGTCTCTTTGTGGTTCTTTACAGACATACTATACGAATTTGACCTTTATGTCTATTTACCTGTCTGACAAATAACAGTATAGGCACTTTAAGATTTACTACTTATGTCCTTTTAGGTATATTGAGGATTTAAGAGTACAATTCCTTAGTTATCCAAATGAAAGGTTTGGCATAAGCAACAACTATGATTAAGGAAATGAGTAAAAGAACAGATTTTCCTGCTAGAAGATATTTCTGGGGTGAACTGACTTTACCTCTTGATTCTCCATGATGGAATCCAAGCTGGGATATAGTTTAATATTAAGCAGGTAGAATAAATTGCCTTTGTTCAGGCACTGAAGAGCTTTAGTTAATTAGGATTTGGTTTGGATCAAGGGA
The DNA here is from genome assembly GCF_902686445.1 of Sciurus carolinensis. NCBI lineage: Eukaryota > Metazoa > Chordata > Mammalia > Rodentia > Sciuridae > Sciurus > Sciurus carolinensis. The sequence continues at coordinate 30,593,975 of NC_062219.1, forward strand.
GTAAAGAGGTTTTATCAATGATTACTCTTGACACTTTTAAACAGTTTTTTAAGTTCTTAAAATGTGCCTAATCCTGAATTTCAAAGAAAAGAAAGAATTATGGGGAGACAGTAAATCAGAAGGGATTATGTCCTTCCTATAACTTGCAACATAGGGTGTTTTAACAAATCTCTTAAGGCTCCTAAGTTAACTTTTGATCTTCTTACTGGAAGAAATGTGCAAGTTAGATGTGCTTCATTTTTCCTTCTTGTCTATGGGATGTCAAGAGGGGTAAGTCTAGGAATTTTACACTATTATAAAACACTGTGAAAAGTAAGGAGAAAGAAGGGGAACACTTACAAATGCATGTTCCTCTGCAGCATTTCCCCTAGAAGAATTCAGAATGCTGTACTAAGATATACACTTTTTTGAGAAGAATAAATAATTGATTTCTTGTTTCCAGTCTTCATTTACTGTATGTAGGTACCACTCCTGGGAGCTACCAACATCACAAGCCTCAGATGCTGCCCTCAAGTTCCTTTTTGTCTGATGGAGGAGACAGATGTGTAAGCATCAAGTCTGAATAGAAGCAGGAAATGTGCTTGAGAAAACAGGAAGAAAAAATCAAATGTGGCCCCAGTGGTCACGAGAACTTTTGGGGAGTCTTTCACTGACTGGAGCTTAGGGGGAACTTGAGAGAGCATTTCCTACATTGCACTGACCAAACCTAGAAGGGTCTGTCTGGAAAGTGATGAGAAGACTGATGGCCAGGATGCAGCAGGATCCTCTGAAAACACCTAATTAATAGTCATGTTGGAGGATCCTCCTATTAACAAGCTCTATGAAGGCACTCAGGTATTTCAATGTCTAGGTCATTTAGCAGTGTGTCATTGCTATGATGCAGTTATTAGAGTTGGAAGCAACCATAAAAGTCTCCCACTTCAATCTTGTGTTAGTTTCTGGTTGCTGCTATGACAAATTGTCACAAATTTAACAACTTAAAGCAACCCAATATGTTCCCTTACAGTTTTGTAGATCAGAGGACCAAAATCAGTTTCACTGGGCTAAAGTGCAAGGCTGATTCCTTCTGGAGGATCTGAGAGAATTCCTTTCCTGGCATCTTTCAGCTCCTACTGGACTCTGGTGTTGGCTTATGGCCACTACCTCCATCTTCAAGTCACATCCCTCCAACCTCTGCTATTGTCATCATATCACCCTCTCCTCCTACTTTGACTTCTCTGGGTCCCTTTTATCAGGATTAAATTGGACCCACTCAATTAGTCCAGGATAGTCTCCTCCTCTCAAGTTGAAACCCAGTTACATATGTGAAGTCCTTTTTTTTCATATAAGGTAATATTCACAGGTTTCATGAATTAGAAGGTAGACATCTTGGAGGGCCATTGTTTAGCATGCCATAAGCCTCCACATTTTATAAACAGTTTATGCCCAGCTTGGTCTCAGGCCATACAGGGTGACTAGCTACAGAGCTGGGCCTACATACTCACAGCTCCTGACTCTCAGTTTTCTTTCCACTACACCACATTATCAGTCTTTCATGCTTTCCATGAGGAACTGGTTGTGCTCTTTGAAGGACAGATTTCCTCTGCGGGGAGCCTCAGCAAGGATCCCAGTCAGCTGAGAGTATAACTGACCAGAATATCCAGAGGGCCATTATTTAGGATGGGAGAAGTCTCTTCACCCTTAATGTTAATGGGCAAGGACCATTCCAAGAGAGGAATAAAACTTGTTCGTACAACCAGAAAGGGCTGAGGAACTTCTTCCACCAAATAGAGAAGAGATTGGGGATGGGAGAAGAAAAGAAGAAGTATGCAAAAAAGGGAAAACAGACCAGCTAGACTGGAGAGAAGGAGATATTGCAGTTGAGAGAAAGGAAAAGAAAACCATGTATGCCCATCCCACAATGATGCCACAGTTGTGTGAGTGTGTGTGTGTGTACGTGTGTGCTATATATTATGTTTTGGATATGAAGTATTCCCCAGAGACTCACGTATTGAAATCTCGGTCCCTATTTCAACCATGTTCGGAGGTGGGGATTGGGGGAGGTTATTGGATCACGATGGTTCTGACTTTATCAATGGATTAATCCATTCAGGGATTAATAAATGGATGGTCTATTGGGAGGTGGTGGAAATTATTGGAAGGGGAACCTAGCTGAAGGGGGTGGGTCCTTGGAAGCATATTCTTGGTGACTCTATCTGTCCCTGGCTACTTCCTCTCTTTCTGGTCACCATGAGGTGAGCCCCTTTGTTCTCCTATGCCCTTCTACCATGGTGTACTGCCTTACCACAGGTTCAGAAACAAGGGAGCCAAATGATCACAAACTGAAACCTCTAACAGTGTGAGTCAAAACAAATCTTTCTTCCTTTAAGTTGATTTTCTCAGATTTTTGTCACAGCAATGACAACTGACTAACAATGTGTATATGTATTTCAAAAACTAAGCATATCCACTGTCTCTTCTTTAATGTCTAAAATTTATCTTTAGTATCATGTTGTTTCTTTATGGATTTGTATTTATTGTTCACAATTTGTCCTTTATTGATCATCTTCCTCTCTATTATATTCCCAAGAGAATAGCAATACTTTCCATTTCTTTGTAACCTCAGAGCACAAACAACTGCTTTATAGCCGTTTTAATCATTTTAAAGGCAATATACAGAGTGCACGATCCTGTCATTAGCAGTTTTCTTTGAAAAAGTTCTGAAAAAATTCCAACTTAATTTTGTACTGAAAGAAGAGCTTGAGGCTAATATAAAGAGCACATTGTTTCTGAATCTAATAAGGGAAGTGAAGATAACCAAAAAATAGCAAAGCCATATTGATATAAAGTTGGAAAGCAATGCGGGAGATGAAATGGAACATTTGAGAGGAAAGGGACAGTTTCAAAATTATTTATAACTACAAATGGAATAAGGAAAAAAGAATATAAAACATTTCCCCACTAGGAAGAATTGCTGATTGACAATATTAAAGAGGAAACAAAACACTGTTCCATCTTTTCCAAAAAGTGATCTATAGAAACGTTCAGATCATTGAATTAGGAAGGAGGGAGATGAAGTTGAAAGAATGTGGACCATACTAATTAGAACAAATTTAAAACTAAAGAAATCTTTTAAAAGAGAATATGGACCACTCTCAATATATTTACTAAGAAACGTTGAATATTTTCTAAGTTATAATCTCTCTGTCTTATAATTTGCTAGCTTCTTAAAGGTAGACAAGTTTTATGTTATTGGTACAAAAGGTATTTGGTCAATTTGTGATGATGAATATTAATAGTAATTAAGCCTGTTGAAAATATTAAAAACTGATTTATTTAATTTATAAAGTTTATTATACCATCAACACAGACTATATTAAAATTAAAATGAATTACAAGATAATTTGGTTTTGAATATTTTATTCAGGTAAATGCCTGAAAAAAATCTACTCAAATGATCATCTTTCTTGCCCTTGGAAATCTTACCTATTCTTCAAGGTCCAACTTAGTGGATACCTCTTCACAAGACCTCATCCTCTAAGATATTTCTGCCTCTTTTGAATTTCTATAACACTTCACATAGTTGACATTGTCCTCATAATTACATTAACAAAACTTTTATCATGTCTATTAAATTATAATTCTTGAAGTCCAAAACTATCTTTCCATCTTTCTATACACAGTGTATTAGTTAGCAACAGGTGATTGATGTAGATGCAGACACAGGTATGGCTCGGGTTAGCAGTGGTAATGACCTTCCCTTGTTGTCTTCCTCCACCAGGCAAACTCCATTACCAGCTTCCACTGCTGTGAAGTTCTGACCACATGTTCCTGAGCACCTGCTGCTCCTTCTCCTAGACCACTTGGGTGCTGAGTGAAATCTCTGGGGGTGAGACACCCAAAGACAGAGGTTGTTTCCAGAATTCCATAGTTGAATTGCTGTTTTTGCTTTGAAAATACTTAAAAAGAATCTCTGGGGATAGGTGAATTTTGAACTAGAAAAGCTGAGAATAATTAAAATGAAGGCTGATGCATGAAAATGCACTCCCAAAGATAGCTTTAAGTAATAGTCTTTGAATTTTTATAGGTTTTGAAGAAATAAAGGAGATAGAAAGCATTATTTAATCTTTTCTGTATTATCCTTCAGAAGTAGCACTCTAGTTTGTGAGCCCTTAAGAGCCAATAATAGAGGAAATACTCTTGAAGTGTAAATTGTAATAGGAAGAACTTCTAAATCCACCTACATTCTCCATTGTTCTTTCTTCCAAAGTTTTATTTAAGTGAAACTTATTTTTTTGTAGAGGTGAATTCATCTCTTAGCTTTTGAGTATTGCCTACTTATTACAAATCCTTAACAAACGAGTATTGTCTTTAGCAAAACACATGATCATAAGTCAGAACACTGATTTAAAATTTTAATTTTAGTTCAGCAATTGACTGGGATATAGTTGTATATCCCAAATGTAGGCTGGTGTCAGTCATGGTATGAAGATGATATTTTTTGCAGGAAGGAACATAAGAACAGTGTTTAAAAAGTAAATTAATTATATATAGAGAAAGTTCTGTCCTTTTAAAATTCTTTCCAGTCCTTCCTTTCAGTGCTAGTACTTTTTTCAACCCTTTAGCATTTGTTAATCTCCCTTTTTTAAAAGTAGAGAACAAACCTTGGGCACAGAGGGCTTCCTACATTTCAGCTGGAATTATAATCACAGTACTATGTTTTTACCTATTTATTAAACATAATTACTTCTTATTCTTGACTAATGATGTTGGCGCTTAATTTATGCTTGGTTCCAAGTATTTTTGAGTTCACTTATGGTATGTGATACAGTCTATGGACACACATGATACACAGTGGGCATGTGGTTACATGAGTGATAGAAACTTGGGAAGCATTAGTTACTAGGAAATGTTAGGCTGGAGGGTCTCTCAACCTTGAATAGTCAGTTGATTGTTTTTAACTAAGTCAACCGAATCATTTGGTGGTTTGATGTAAGACAGATAAGTCACTGGTGATTACCTACTTGCCACTTATATTTAAAAAGTGCAACTGATTTTATACTAAGATGTTTATACCGCATGTTGATTTTTAAAGTAAATAGGTTTTTTAAACCTCCCCAAATAAAAGCATCTACTGGCTCCTATCTATCTTCAAACTTGAGGGAAGTCCCTGGAGTTGATCTCTTTGCATCCATAAGATCACAAATACAATGCCACTGAAGGCAAGGTATCTTGTGGTAGGGTAGGACTCAGTAGAAAAAAAATCATCATGTAGATAATAAAAAAAAGTTTGGATATTTACAAAAAGTATTGTCCATGAAAAATGTTGAAATAAAAAAATTCTTACACAATTTCTGGAGCTTACCACAAAATGCATACAACACTCCCCACACCTTAGATGTAGATATTTGACATAGTATTGCTCAACTATTTTTCCTAATTTCCTACCTTTTAAGACTAAGAATCACTAAATAATATTGAACTTAAAACTGAGATGAAAGAGAAACAATTGCTCTCCCTTGATAATCTGAACTCATGCTAACAAACCTTATGATGAATTGGTACCACTGTTAATACTGGCTGAACCACTGGGCTCAGGGTAACAGAGGCACAGAATAGCAGAATGCAACCTATGGGAAGATACCATGGGCTGGCAGGGTGGCAAAAAGAGCAGTCGAGGAGAGCCATAAAGAAAGACAATACAATGCGGGCTTTCAGTTCACCAAATCAGAGTTATGGGGATTTGACTGAGGAAAACTTCTTATCAGTAGAGGAATCAAAAGAAAGGCCTAGAACATTGGCATTTGAGGTGGGCACTGAGGTATGAGTAGAATTTACTGTCAGAGTGGGTATTCTGGATCACCCTCAACTTTTTGTTGTGTTCCAGGAGCTAGGGTCACATATATTGAACTATAATAATAAAAGTCTGTTATAGAAAGACATCTTTGTGGGGAACATGGATGTAAACAGATTTGTGCTATACAATGTGTTGACTGGTGTAATAGAACTCTTTAGAAGCAATTAGGGAGGAAGAAATTAGTTCTGCCTGGGGAATTGGGAAAACATTCATGAAGGAAACGAGCTTTGATCTGGGCTTTGAATGATGAATGGAATTTTACCAGATGGAAAAAGATGAGAAATAGGTTCCAGGCAGCAAGCACAACATGTGACGAGGCATGAAGACATAAAAGAGAGTTTGGGGAGGGTGAGAGCTTTCTCTGTGGTTGGAGTAGAGTGGGGTGGGATGGAAATGAAGATGAATAGAGAAATTACCTTGAAAAACATGTAGGGACTAATTTGTGAAAGGTTTTATATGCCATGCTGAGAAATTTAAACTTTGTACTGAAAGGAATTTTTTAAGTACAACAGATCTTTCTTTCTCTGGGGGATCTCACTTTGGTGACAGGATGGAGGTGGATACATGAGATACTGTACAGGGGAGGGAAGGAGACACTACCTGAAGAGACAGTGTCTTGCATAGGATGACACTAGAAGTAGGGAAGTTTGGGGGAATTGCAGAGTCTCTGAGGCCAGATGGAGAAGCTGGCCTTGAGTTCTGTGACAATCTGTGCATTATGAAAATTGACCTCAAGAGAGTCAATGGGGTGAATTAGCATGGAGAAACTCTAGGGTCAAGGACACAATTTAGAGTCCACTTTGACTGAGCAGGCAGGAGATAGATGCAGCACACACTATTGGTTACACCATACGTTCTGTCTTTACTTCCTCCTTCTTCTCTGAGTCTGGTTTTGCTCCATGATTCCCCCTTGCTCCTCCTCCTACAATGATCTTCAGAAGAGGAAGTGCCATTTTCCCAGAGAATGAATCCAGCTTTGGATTAATTCATAGAACCCATTTCTAACTAATGATATGTAACAAAGTACTTTAGGGGCCTTCTGGAAAATGTCCTCTCCTTTTGAAAAAGGGAAACTCATGAAGAAACTATCTTTTCTTCTGCCAGAAGTTGATTGTCTCCATGTGACACTGCCATGCCACCATTTTGATACAATAAGAGGAGCCAGTCTGGACAAAACCAGTATAACAAGGAGCCTGATTCCTTGATGATAATGAGCAGCTGTTTTAAACAAACCTGGAACTGCCTTCCCTTCAGACATTAGTTTAATGTTCTTACTGTTTATGTCAACAGGGGTTGGTGTTTCTAATACATGCAGCCTAACGCATTCATTCTAAAGTAAGAAATAATACAAGTTTGAATGAGAACTAAAGCAGAAGGAAAGTGATAGAGGTCAAACACATGGGACCCAGATACAAATCTTTGTCGCAATAAGATTGGTAAGATCAGACCATCAACTGATTATCAGTGGAAAGGAGAAATATGACTGAGAGTCTAGTGCTGCTTGGGTCTTTGAGAGAATAGGGTGAAAAACACAGAGACCCACTTAAAAGATGAGCCAGCCTGGGAAAGAAGTTAGTAAGGAAGATTTTCTGTGTTCCTTTTGAGTGCAAGGTGAAAAAAATGTGCAGGGTTCAGGACCAGCATGCTAGAAAATGAGGCCAAAAGCAAACACACTTCTTTTCTGGCTGTAGATCTGAGGAAAGTCTGACATTATGAATATTTGTTCCTTACTGCATATTCTTCTATTAATTATTCATGTTTTCATAAGTATGATTAATGCAATTGATACCAATAATGATAATGGAGAACTTACAATTAATAAACAAGCAACTTCTCTTTTGGGAAATTCTATTAATGCCTTAAATACTAATATTGGTGAAGTATTCTGATGAGACTTTAATTCACAGAAATGTCCCTATGTGCAGCCACATAGGGAAGAAAGGGCACAAAGCTGGGCTCACACGTCTGTTTCTCCACTCGGTTATTATTTGTTCCCAGCAATGTCTTAATTACTATGAACCTCAAATCAATTCAATTTTAAATAGTTATCATAAAATTTACTCTGCAGGGTTTGTGCTTTGGTAATGGTAATTACTGCGTGCACCCACATTTTCAAAATTGCTTTCACTTTTGTTCTCAAAGTTCTATGACTTTTCAGTTACAGATTCCACTATCTAGCCTTGATTCTCATTTTAGTTTTCTTCCCATGAAGGTCACTGCTACCTTGAGAACTCTGCAGTTCCAGAAAGGAGGGGTTACAAATCTGTTTGTTGAGCTCAAAGGCATTGTGTAAGCCATGCTGATTGTCGGGCAGGGTCACTACTTCAAAAGTGTAGGCTCCACCATTTTGTTTTCTCTCTCCTTGCAGGAATGAGCTTTCAGAGCTCTGAAGAGCTTGTCTCTTGAGGCTCCACAATTGATCTGTGGAGAGATGGGGACTTGAAAGTATAGTAAGGCCCATGGCTTGAGCCTACAATAAGGGCTCCAGTGCACCCTGTCAGAGAGGTCATTATTGGAACACTGGAATCTCTTGAAATAATCAGTTTTATTTTTCACTTGTTCTTTGTATACATTGGTGCCCCAGGAAACTCACTAGGAATTGATTAAGCAAAAATAGGATTTGGGCTTTTCTTCTTGTGTTGACTAATTTCACAATGAGGTTACCCAAAGCCTTAGTTAACATTTGTACATTCTAACATTCAACAGTTATTTTTTTAGGTATCTGCTCTGTGCCAGGCTCTGGCTTAGACTATCACAGATCTTTCTCTTCTGTTTAACTAGAGGCTTTATTTTGAGAAAGTAAGTTCTGGACATACTTATAATCCATTTAACCCACCACCATTCAGAAATTTTCACTGCTCATTGGATCATCAATAAAGCTAAATCTAGGTTCTAGGTCTACAAACTCCTTAAGAACACAGAATTTTAATAATTATAACACTGGGATAAAGAGAACTGTGACCCCATCCATCCAGAATGTCAGAGATTAAGAAACTGGTAATAAGAGGGCTACACTGGGTGACTCACCTGGCCCCCTTATGCTCTGTAACCCAGTTGTCTCACCTACACACTGGTTTCCAGTGACCCAGGTCCCACTTGGCTCTGGTTTGATGTTCATGGCCTGGTGACTAATAGGGTTGACACATTTTGACTAGGCACCCATCTTGGCAGTATCCTGGATAACCTTGAACACCTAGGCACATTCCCTTTTAATTTAGTTACCATATACCCGTAGTGAGGACATGTGCAACTTTGATGTTTATGTGTCTGAGAGCTGCCTAGAAATATGGACGTCAGTTTCCCTTTGACATTTCAGAACACGTTTTCCACTTTTCTTGTGAGAATCAAAATCTTGCTTTTATGGCAACAAATTCATTACATAAACTAAAATGTATCGGAAATATTTGGTCATTAAGTGATACTACCTTTTTCATTTAGAACCACTCCCTCTGGGGCGAGGCGGGGGTATATTCAGTAAGTTTATTTTCCTCTTCCTGGGAGTGGCCCAGGAGGAAATCTAAACACAGTAGACACAGTCATGAGTACAGAAGGGAAAACTTCAATATTTATCTCCTAACTCTAACCCCATACTTTCTGGGTGGACTTGGGTTTGCCTACTTTCCCTGAACATAGACATACTCAAAATGTGTGCTTGAGATGAGTCAAGTAAAAGAAAAATGAGACTGAGGTATTTGAGTACATTCTCTGTCCACTTAAGTTCTTCCTTCTTAAAAAAAAAAAAAGACAAGAAAAAGAAAGCACACAGACACCCACATATAAACATCACACTGTTACTGTATGTGAAAATAAATGAGTTTAATAAATGCATATTCCAGTGTGAGGCTTCATTAGCATGGAGATATTCTAAGCTGAGTGGGTTCTCTTGCATTTTTTTAGTTGAGGTTTCATGCTGAATATTGATATTCTGGAATAGTTCCTGGGAAATTGCAGAGAAGCAAATCTGCTGCAATCTCTTATGGAAAATTGGTATTTCTATAAAACCCTAACTTCTCACTTTGGTCCACATGAGCATAGGGAGCTTCAACCTGGGACTGGCCTCATCTCCTCCCACCCTTTCTCAATCTTCTTTCCAGGAACACTGGTTTTTCTGCCTTGTTTTTCTAGCTCACCAAGATGGTTCCTTTCCCAGGTTCTTTTTTTTTTTTTTTTTTTTTTTTTTGCGGTACTGGGGATCGAACTCAGGGCCTTGTGCTTGTGAGGCAAGCACTTTTACCAGCTGAGCTATCTCCCCAGCCCTCCCAGGTTCTTTGAAATTGTTGTTTCTTCTCCTTGCCTGTACAACTTTGCTCCCAGACACGGCCAGTTGCTCTTAAGTATTGTTGTCTCCTTGGGAGACCCACCCTGACTATACCGCTGTCCAGTAGATGTATAAATAGAAACAAATGATCAACCATCTGTGTAATTTTAAGCTTTCTAGTAGTCTCACTAAAAATATAAATGTAGAGGTAAAATAATTTTAATAATACTTCTGCTTATGATATATAAAATATTATCATTTTAAGAATTAGTATAAAAAAAGAATTACTATAAAATTATTAATAAGTTATTTTATACTCTTTCTCTTGTAGTAAGTCTTTGAAATCCAGTCCATCTCTTAAAATACATCTCGGTTTAGGCTAGTTACATTTTAGACACTCAAGAACTACATGTGGATAGCGAGTACTGTGTAGGTCAGCTCAGACCTAAAGCAAGACTCCACCCCAGTCATTACCCTGGTTTATCATTACCCTAGAACTTATTAGTGTTTGAAATTATCTTGTTTGTTTAATTATGTAATGTCTTCCTCCCATTCTTTTATCTGCTCCCCCCCTGAGATGTAAAGACTAGAAAAATAGGGGCTTCATTTTATTCTTTGTTGTGTCCACGGAGATTAGTATATTGTCACTTTTCAATAAATCCTTGTTGAAATTAAATGAATGAGAAACCAATGCACTTTTAGAGCAATGGAATTCACATGGGGCTTTTGCTTTTCAGTCTTTTCCCCACTGTGCTACACTTCAGATAGGTGGGGTAATAACACTGACCACACTTGTGTGTCTTCCCTTCCCCTTTTTCAGCCACTTCCTTTCATAACTACCCTGCACTGTCTGCACCCCAATATAGGATTGGCATAAAGTATGTAAAAAGAATGTACTTTCAGTCCATCTTTTAGGCTACTCTCAAGTTAGAATTCAACTCACATGAATAGGGACAAAAGATACATTTAAGCCAGATACAGTGGTGCATGCCTGTAATCACAGTGACTGGGGAGGCTGAGGCAAGAAGATTGCAAGTTCAAGACCAGCCTCAGCAATTTAGAGAGGCACTAAGCAACTTAGTGATGCCTCATCTCAAAATAAAAAATAAAAAGAACTGGGGACATAACCCCGTGGTAAAACCCCCTGGGTTCATTGAATCCCCAGTGCTAAAACAAAAACGAAAAAACACACACAAAACCCCCCAAACATCTGGACTTTCCCCTACTAACCATTACAAAGGAAGTTAGGCTACATGTTGCATTTCTCATAGTTGAAGCCACTGGGAGGAAAACCTGGATCTGTGATCAGTTGCAGGCCTTGGAATTGCCTCCTGGCATTCTGGGAATTTCCCCCCATCATTGCTCTGAAACAGACTGCTTTGGTTGACAATGGGAAGCAGTTGCATATTTGTCTGTGTTATTGCCTCCATCTGTAAAAGGAAAATCACATTTAAATCATAGCATAAGGCTGTAGAGAACAGAACCACAGCGGACCTTATGTCCAGTCTTTAGAAGCACTGGTGGGGTTCATGTAAAGAAGTGGGCACTGACTTAGTATCCAAACTTCTGTTCCACATACAACCAGTAAAACAAGAACTTTTAGAGTCTTGGAAGGTGGGTCAGTATTGCAGGCAAAGGGTAAAAATCCACTGGGCTTTGAAAGAATCACTGCTCTTTTTATAGTAAGAGAAGCTTTTGCATAAAGAGAAAAGTTTCAGAAACTTTGTTTTGGCATTTAATTACATTAGCATATAACCACTTCTCAGTAAAACAGAATGAAGAGAAGGTTGACCTACTTCTGTCCCATTCTTTCCCCATCTTTTCTTCTCTCCTCCTGGTTATCTTTGACACTGTACTCCATGATAAACCTAGATCTGCAAGATCTAATAAAAAGGTTGTCAAGTTTAAGAAAGTTGAGTTTTCAATTCAGAATTCATTCATTCATTTTGAAAATCTGCATTGTATTCTTACTATGTATAAAAAAAAGAGATACAAACAGAAATGGGACCCTTGTGGGGTTTACATTTCAGCAGAACACGAATTCATTAAACAGCAATTTAATTATTCAGTTACCATTGTAATTAGTGCCTTGAAGGAGAGGAACCAGGTGGTGTCAGAAGAGTTAATGGAGTTCTGATTTAAAGATTCTATGAAGAGGACTTTTCAGTTAAATTCTTCAGGAGGGATAGGGTTGAATGAGTGAAGGAGGTCAGGGAGATTTTTTAAGGAGAGGAGCAACTGTCTATGTGCTGAGACAGGAAGCACCCTAGCATAATCAAGAGACTGAGAAATGGCCCCAGTAGCATCCCATGTGGCTCCCAAATGGGAGGCTTAATGAAGCGACAAGAGCCAGAGCCCACTCTCTGCCTTTTTCCCCAGCAGGACTGATCATTACTGGATCTAGTGTTCTCTACATTTATTTACCTGATACTTACATATTTAGCACCTACCTGATATGTGAAGTCCTCAATTGGGGCTTTTCTACTGCCATTAGCAGTGGATAAAAATTCTTCTGTTGTCTAGGTCTCTGCACTCACCTGCTGCAATTGCATACACTGAACACCAGGGGGCAGGAAGCATTCTCCAGCATTTGCTTTGGTCCATCGCTAAATGGTGAAAATCCATGCACTGATTTTGACCTTAAGGGTTGAATAAAGAATTAGCAAATGAAGCCACTACCATACTTGGAGGCCACTGCCTTTCTAATTTTAGTCGAGCATTCCCAAAACAAGCAAAACTGTGAGTTCATTGGATATGATTTAATTCACTCTGAATTAAACCAGGAAGCATAACTAATATGTGTCTTAATGAAGTTGTGGCATTCACATGGGTGATGATGAAAAAGAAAAAAAGAGTCATTTGAGAGGACTTCTTAAAATCGTGCACCAGGAAGGAAGAAAGCACAAACAGTACAAACATAGTCTTCGGCTCTAACCAAGATTGTTTCCATGTAGGAATGAGGTTTGGGAGGAGACCCGAGGAAAGATGTAAAAGGTCCTAAATATGCAATTGGGAGTTGATGATCTATTATTAGGAAGAAAATGCAACCTCCTCTTGGATGAAGTTAGATGAATATCACTGAGTTTATGCTAAACTTCTGGGCCACTATGTTTCCAACCCATGAAAAATAATGATCCCTCTGGGGAAAACAGAAAAATAGACAAGGCCACTTACTCATTACAACAAATTGGTCACGGACTGGGGGTATTAATTTCACATTGATCGTGTTTTACTGATTACTGCAGATGGAAGTCTCATGCCATCCACGAGTAAAGCCAAAAAATTAGCAGATGTCACCAATGCCAATCTGCTGATGTTTAAAAATGGAACAAGTGAATCAGCAAAGTATTTAGGAAAGTCAGGCTGTGCCAACCATTCTGTCACCAGGAGCCTTGTATGGACAATATAGTCTATGTGTCATCAGGGTCCCTCATCATGACCATGAGAAAGAAAATGGCAGCCCATATTTCAAGCGTAACTATGAGCATCTACTGTGTTTATAAACACAGTATTGCAGAGATATTTTTAAAGTCTCAAACAGTATTTAAAGCTGATTACTAAGGCAATGGCTCCCTGTTATTATTGTCATTGTCACTGTCATCATCAAGAGCAAATAGCACCATTTAAAGTAAGACACGAACTCTTTTCTTGGGAAGCACGTATTTTGATAGCAGTACTAATTCGCATGGGTGCAAGAAACATATAATGAGTGAATGTACATTGGACTGATACAGTAAAACCTAACAGGCACAATAAAAATTAGAAAAGACAGTAAAAATTATTTTTATTTTTATATTTTCTATTTGCCCTAATTAGTTATACACCACAGTGGAATGCATTTTGACACATCATACATAAATGGAGTATAACTTCTCATTCATCTGGTTGCACATGATGTAGAGTTACACAGGTCATGTAATCACATATGCACATAGGGTAATAATGTCCAATTAATTCTACTATCATTCCTAACCTTTGCCCCTCAACTCCCTCACTGCCCTCTGTCTAGTTCAAAATACTGCTACTCTTCCCACCCCCATTATTGTGAATTAGCATCCACATATCAGAAAACATTTAACCTTTGGTTCTTTGGGTTTGGCTTCTTTAGCTTAGCATGATATTCTCCAATTCCATCCATTTACCTGCAATGCCATAATTTTATTCTTCTTTAAGGCTGAGTAATGTTCCATTGTGTATATATACCACATTTCTTTATCCATTCATCTGTTGAAGGGCACCTAGGTTGGTTCCACAGTTTAGCTATTGTGAATTGAGCTGCTATAAACGTTGATGTGGCTACATCACTATAGTATGCTGATTTTAAGTCCTTTGGACATAAACCTAGGAGTGGGATGTCTGGGTCAAATGGAGGGTCCATTCCAAGTTTTCTGAGGAATCTCCATACTGCTTTCCAGAGTAAGAGCACTAATTTGCAGTCCCACTAGCAATGTGTGAGTGTTCCTTTTTCTCCACATCCTCACTAATATTTATTATTGTTTGTATTCTTGATAATTGCCATTCTAATTAGAGTGAGGTGAAATCTTATGATAGTTTTGATTTGCATTTCTCTAATTACTAGAGATGTTGAACATTTTTTCATGTTTGTTGATTGATTGTATTTCTTCTGTGAAGTGTCTGTTTAGTTCTTTTGCTCATTTATTGATTGGGTTATTTGGTTTTGTTGTTGTTGTTAAGTTTTATATATACTAGAGATTAATGCTCTATCTGAGGTGCATGTGGTAAAGAATTTTTCCCATTCTATAGGCTCTCTCTTCACATTATTGATTGTGGAAGAAGTTTTTTAGTTTGATATTATCCCATTTATTGATTCTTGATTTTACTTCTTGTACTTTAAGAGTCTTGTTAAGGAGGTCAGTTCCTAAGCTGACATGGTGAGAATTGGGCCTACTTTTTCTTCTATTAGGCCCAGGGTCTTGTTCTAGTTCCTAAGTCTCTGATCCACTTGGAGTTGAATTTGTGCAGGGTGAGAGATAGGTGTTCAATTTTATTTTGCTCCCTATGGATTTCTAGGTTTCTCACCACCATTTGTTGAAGAGGCTATCTTTTCTCCATTGTATGTTTTTGGCACCTTTGTCTAGTATTAGCTAACTGTATTTATGTGGGTTTAAGACAGTATAATTTATAGAAATTTAATAGATATGGGACAGGTATTGCACTAGGCATTTTATAGGCATCACTAAATTATATCTCATAGCAGTCCTGTGGTGTTGGGTTGATTATTACCCTTATCTTACAGTAGACTTGAAGAAGAAGAGTAATTTACATGGCAAGTACCAGCATCAGCTGTGGAAGCAAGTCTCTGATGCTGTAGGGGAATATTATTGATATCGATGGCTCAGTGCCCGTCCCCAAATCCTGTCAGCATCTTGTATTTCCTTTGGAGGAGTTGCTTTTCCTCCATTGTGGGTAGTTTTGGTAATTCAAAAAAATCCACACAATCTGTTCTTCCTCTATGAAGGCAAAGAGATGCCAGGAGTAGCCTTTGGCCAGATTCTTCCTGTGGTGAGTCTCTGAATGGAACGCTTTCTAAGATCCTAATCCGGCCAACTGAACCTTCCTCTTCAATCCTGACACAAGGAAGGAAGAAAATGTCCCTGCCAGGAGTCACTGTCCTGGTTTCTGTCCCAACTCTACACCTGCTTTCCCAGATATCCATCAATTTTGGGTGCTATCCTCACCAATATCCTAATAAGTTGAACCAGAGTTGCTCATAAACAAAAAACCTAGTGCTTTAAAGTAAATGTGCTTTCAGCTACTCCAACCCCAATCATGCCAAAAAAAGTGCCATATTTTTACCTTCATTTCAAATACTGAAATAGCTTCACAAATAATAGAGTAAATAGAAGTTCTTTTGATAAGCAGAATAATTTACAAATCAAAGCAATGGTGACCTTTATTTTCATTGCAACTGATATAAATATATAAATTCAGCATTGGGAGATTGTTACATCTATGTAATAACTTATCCTTTAGGTAGAATTTTTCTTACGTTACAATTTGTCCTATTTCTGACAAGACCCCTGTCTTTGTAATATGAGAGTAACTGCAGCTGCTGTGTTTACATTGGACCAATTTATGAATGTGTGGGTAATGCACAGAGATTATTCTTACTACCTGAGTCCTTACCAAGTACCATGAATTGTGCTAAACTCTTCACATACAATAATTGTGTGCAGTAGATGTTATTAATCTCATTTCAAACTTAGAATTATGAAGAAACTGAGACAGAAAAATTGAGTGACTTTCAAACTGTAGCATGTTTAAGAAACCATGAAGCTATCCCTTGAACCCTGTCTGTTTGAGCCCAGAGCATCATATACTCCTTCTTGACCACTCAGCTGCTGTGCTGAAAGCTAAGGCTCCTTCTCTTCACTGTAACTACTCAAGGTTGACTTCATCATCACCACTTCACAGATATGGATATTAAGAGTTAGAGAAGTTCAATGTCCTGCCACCATCACATGCATGATAGCTGAGTCTGTGTGCAATGAAGATGTCTTTGTAATTTTTAAGTTATCGTTGCATTGAACTACCTGGGAGATATTGTGGGTGTGCATTAAGTAAAAGTATAGTCATAGCAGGTTGATGAAACAACTAGGATTCTCCTGGTGCATTGCATGCTTCTGGGAATGCAAAATACTTTTACCAACTACATTTGGTTATTTTAAGCCAGAAGGTCAATAGTAGATGCTCAATTAAATATGAGCCAACACAATGAAACCAACCTAGTTAAAACAGTGGTCCTCATCTAATGCTCTTTGGCAAACAGAGACTTCAGGAGTAAAGAGGGAATTTGGGATTGACATATTCCCATTATTTCATTCCAGTGAGGAAACAAAAAGTCAAGACTTACCAAGGTTGCAGAATTTATGAGTTGCAAATGGGTAACTGGGCTACAAGTCTAGATTCTCAGGTGAGTGCTCTTTCCACAGGATACTCCCTCCCTGAGTATAATTTAAATGGAAAATACAAATGAGCTTAATAGAACATCACTAGCCTAATTAGACTATCAGGTTGTGATTTCTTAAAAACCATTTTTATGGAAGGCCATTTTCCTACTGAACAAATTCTGGGTTTATGGAATCAGATGCACTTGAGGGTTGCCCAGTTTGGAGCATGAATGCTTGATGGATAATTAACGGAATTTTAACAGAAAAAGAGCTAGCATGATGGAGGTGGTGGGAGCTGAAAAAATCGTGGGCTTCTTGCTCACCCTCCCATCTCCCAACGTTCTCTAGAACCACAAGGTATTCCCCTGTACTCAACTAAGTGATCTTCCCCTCCTCATTCCCTCTCGCTGCTAAGCGATCTTATGGGGATGTCGAGACTTTGATTGGCAGTTCATTTCAGCGCTCCCACGCAGTTCTGTAGAGCTCTACTCCCATCCCTGCAGTGCACTGACTTAGCCCTTGCATTTGATATGCCTCTCACATTTAGACAGGAGTTTAGGCAATTCCTAAAATACAGTGTCTTTGTTCTTTCCCTGGTTTGACATCTAACAATTCAACAATTAATGAGCATGAAAGGAAAATAACAAGACACAGGTCCCAAAGATGGCTTAAGTATCAAAACCATTTTTGGTGGTTTTGATGGTGGCATTAAAAATATATATATAAGTCAAGGAAAACAGAAGGACTGGATGTCAATTTCTTTTTCCCTGAAATTTCTTTTACAACAGGAGGCCTAGGAACTACAGTCTATAACCCACTATAATGGAGACTTGAGCTGATCAGCATTAGCAACTGTGGCTGCTCTTTAGACCCAGGACACACATCCAGCAGCTGGATGGGGAACTCCCTGGCTGAGAGCCAGCTAACTATTTTTTGCTGATGCTGTCAGTAGCACACATCACTTCAAGAGCCTTTCCTTGCATTCTTCTCCCGTCTTCCCTGCACATCCTGCACATTTGAAAATTAACGAGCAATTCCTTGAGTTCTGTTCTCCCTACCCCGCTTCCTCCACCGCCACACAGTACATGTAGGCAGTCGGAGGATTGACTCTGGCTATAAGCCCAGACCAAGAGATACTTAGTCTTGGAACTTTTGGAAGGTGACTTTTGTTCAGTTGATTCCCAGCAGCACTCACTAGAGACTAGAGACAGATGGTTTGCAACTTAGCCCTATGAGCAAGAGTTGCCTGCTTTTGCGTTTTGACCATTGAATAAAAGGTCTTGTGCTTAGCCAAGAATTCTGAACTTTCTGTTGGGGCTAATTTGGTTCTCAGAAGTCTCCAAATGACTATGGCCTAAGGATTCAACTTCAAGGAACAAATCCTGGAGAAGAGGCTCCAAATTCCCAATCTTGGGATTCCCCCAAGGTCCCAAGGTAGGGGAGATCTCATCATGCTAGTTGAGGCAAAGCTCATTTCTTTGAATGCAGAGGTTTTCTGTCTGAACCTCAGAGGTGAAGGACCTGCAAGGTTGTGTGACAGATGGTCAGGGACTAGTTCAATTTTGCACCAGTGAGTGGGTAGCAGAGTTGGGCAGGATTGCCAGGTCTGAGCTATACTTATTATGCTGCTTCCATTCCACTCATTTCCATAAATAAATAAATATAAATTAGTCAGCTCTCTTCTCCGACTGGAAATTGTTATATTTTCATGTGAATAGGTTGTATTTCCCAAATTATTAGCCCTTTGTCAGATAGTAAGTTTGATATTTGTGTCCTCATCCTTGAACACAATAAGTTCTCTGAATAAATACCAATTAATGCAACAGTTAAGTGCTTTCAGTGATATATTTTCAGCCCTGACTCATAAGTTTTTCCTTTATTTTCACTATTTAAAAAAAAACTGCTCATCATTAAAAGATACTGTGTATAAAAAAATCATTTCTCCAACTCTGCCCCATTTCAAATATCCAAAGTAATCATTACTGTTAGGTAAGTAGTTTTCCACACCTATTTCCATGTTCATACAAAACATATTCAAACATATGGAGAGGTCTACCATATTCTTTTCTTTTCTATTTTTAAAACCAGTATAGCATTATCCTATCTACCTTGCTCTTTAGCCTTGTTTTTTTTTTTTTTTTTCTTTTCACTTAAGTGTACATCATGGTTATCTTTCTGAGTCAGTAAATATGAGCTTACTCACTCCTAATAGCCACATAATAGTCCCTCTAATGGGAACATTATGATTTACCCACCCATTCCCATATCAGTAGATACTCCAGTTTCCAGTGTCTCCTAAATAACTCCCTATTTGATCAACATCCTATCTGGCCTTTTGCTTACCCCTTCCTGCTTTTGTAATTACAGACAGGCCATGTCCAAAATGATGTCATTCACTCCTTGGACAAATTCCTTCAAAGTTCTAAGGAATTTGTTTTCTATGAATTAAACGTTTTAAGGAATGCCTTCTGTTCTATAACTAAGGCTTGAGTATGTCTTTTCTGGACAGTTATCTTTTAGGTAATGTTTGGTCTACAGAAAATATATAATTTCCATTAGAAAATGAAATATCCTGAGTTTACAAAAGAATCTTAAATCTTTTGTGATCAATTCGAATATACATGTATTTGTAGTGTATGATTTCTACCCAAGTTTACTACAATGACAATAAGGAAGATTTGGGATGCTTTTTGGTCTTCTTTACTTTTCAAAATTTTTCATCCATCTAAACATAAGCTCCATAGGGTGAGAGGGTTGAGTTCCTAATATGTCCCTAGCATGTAGCACAATAACAGATGGACTGAATAAATACTAGCTAAGTGAATGAAAATCTGCTCTTAGATCCCACGTACTCCGAATCTCACTCTGGTCAGGAGAAAGATATGTTCTAAGCTATGTTGTAGTTTTCTTTTCCCAAATGACATCAGGTGACTTGGACAGTTCTGGACTCTAGAGCTCAATTAGCTCCCAACATTCTACCCCTTGGGGCTGTGATCACAGAGAGGAGAGGCAGAGACTCAGACACCAGCTGGGAATATAACCTCCAGGACAACCCAGAGAAAGAAAAGTGGTTTAAAGTTGAAGTTCTGAAGGCATTATTTAACCTGAATCCACAAACCTATGTCTCAAGTAATCAAATATTATGCGTTTATATGTTTAATTATTTTGGTGCTGCAGAATGAACCCAGTTCTCACACATGCTAAGCCTATACCCCACCACCAAGATACACCTTAGACCCCTTGACTAGAAGTAATTTTTAAAAAAGATTTCTCCTTTTTGCTTATTTTTCCATCAAAAACATTTTTTAAGAAAAACAAGAACCATTTCTAGGACTGTGAATATTACACAACTCTTATTTTCCATCCTATCAAATTGTAGCAGTTGTTTTAAGGAAAACTCTTTCTACAACATTCTGCTTGTAAAAAAGGGTGGGGGAGATATGTGTTCCTCAAGCAAGAATAAGCAAGATTCTCATGATCAAAGGAATTGAAAACATAATCCAGGTAAACTTTCTGTTCTTGGAAGTGTTGATGACTGTGATTTACCTGCCTAGTATGTTGACATGTGGTAGTTGCAGGAAAACAGGCATGATTGTAAGATGTTTTGACAATTATGAAGAAGTTTTCCTCACGAAACTGACAAGTGTTGGGTAGGAATAGCTTACCTTGTTTAGAAATCTCCCACTGGTGCGGGAGCAGCTGTGTATTGGGTGAGCATTTGATTAGGGCCAGGCAACACAGAAAAGAGTTTGCCATGTTTTTCTATCATAATTTTCTCAAACTGGGCAAGAGTACTTTTAAGTGATTTTCCTAGGACTGGCCTTCAGTTTGGTGTATGGGTTCATGGTCCCTATACCTTGCTGCTTGTAAAAGTGACTAACCCTTCACTTATTCCTTCTAGTTCCTGACCATTAAAAGCTACAGGACATTATATTCTGGAAGCTTCTGGCTTGATATTAAATGTCAAATGGTGGCAGTTAATGGAATATAGCAGGAATGGAATTAGAAAATGACTCTGGGTATGTGTAGCTCTTTCCTAGAAGACCACGTACAATTAGTGCCTCGGGAAAGACCAGTGTCGTGAGTGCAGTCTTGCCACATGGACACAGAACAATTCTGGCACATGAATTTCCCAACCAATATGTGTTAAATGAATAAATTTGTCACATAGGTGTTGTGATAGTGTGAATACACACTTTCTGTCAATCTCCCTTAACCTATTTTTTTCATGTAAATTAACTGAATGAAATTGAACCATCTTCTCAGGTGTTTGTGATAAAGTTCTTCTGAAGACAGTCTTAACTTTCTTGTGATCTCTAGAAAGATGCCTAGCAATATTTTGTTTCTATTAATAAACTAAACACACATACACACACACACACACATACACATGAAATATGCTGAAATTCACAGTTAAACAATTGGCTAATAGTATAATTCTAGTAAAAGGGTACACACACACACACACCCACACACACACACACAGAGCATTAACGGGCAACTAGACATAAACAGCAAACCTCTGGAGTCTGCAAGAAACTGTCATTTCATTGGGAGATTTGCATGATGTCTAAACTCACTAAAATAATTCTTTCTTTTCTTCTTCCTCCTCTCCTTTCTCACTATTTTAAAGCAATTAATGAATAGAACTATACCTAGAGAAGGAGGTAAAAAGGGGGAAGTAGAAAGGTAGACAACTATTTTATGTCAGTCATTTAATCGAGGCAGTTTTCATTTAACATTTATTTTAATCCTCACTTAGTTTTTATCAAGTAGATGTTATTAGCACTATTTTAAGGATCAGACAATGAGTTCAGAGAGGACAAGAGACTTGCAAAAACTTAAAGATCTAATAAATGGATGAAAAGCCTGAAGGTTTTCACCACACCGGTGTTAATAGAAACCAGTGTGGAAATAGAAAGAGTCCTGCTCGTTAACAGTTTTCTCTCAGAAGACTTAGTGACTTGGAAGGCCAAGAATAATTGTCATTTAACCCGGGAGCACCATCTTGCCCCAGCCTCCACCTCTTTGGCTGTGGTCTCTAGTTTTAAGACAGCTTAAGCAAAATAAAGGCCAAGCTGTCTGAGGCTCCCCAGGCTGACTCCTTGCTTGTCTGGATCAGTGTCCTTATTTAGTTCTTCCTCTTCTTAGTTTCGGGCACCAGCTCCAGTGTATGTGTCCTTTGCACAAGAACAGGTGACCTTCCACGCTTGCACAGGATGGCAGTCTGCAATGTTTAGGGTGATTCATCTCACAATGTAAAGTACACTTTTTATTGCTTCAAAGATCAGCGGGAACTTTGAGTTTTGTACATAAAGGTGGAAGACCTCTCTGGCAAGAGCTGGGTACGCTCTTGGCATTTCCTTTAGTCTGTTTGCTTTTTTATTTGTGTTCCTCACAGATGTCCTAGATTTAAATAACTTGTTTATTTTCAGTTAAATTTCGTGATTGTTAATTAACATTGTTCCTATGGCACAAATTAATTTTGGTGAGGGGATGGTGTCAGGAGTGTGTTGGGCTTTTCTTTTGCAAATGATTCATGAATGTTAATTTACCCTGGGAGCTAAGAAGGTGACACTGAAATATTCACTTGAAACTTGTAAAAATTTATGTAGAGTATTCCTTATGTTTATGTGCCTGGTTTTCAGGACTTGCAGAAAGTGGAAATGAAATCCCTTTAATGGTTCATCATCATCATCTTCATCATCTTCATCCAGTTCAGCCAAATAAATTGTCTACCTCAGGTCCCATCCTTCAGGGTTTTAAGGAACATAATCATATTTTTTTGTATCATATCCACATTTACATATGGATGTTACAAACATGATCTTATATAGTACATGCTGCTCTGTATTTCACCTTACTTAACCATATATCATAGCTAATTTTCTCAAGTCAGTAACTATTTTTCTGATGCATAATTTGTGTAGATTATGTACTACTTTCAAGATGTGACATGCCTTATTTAACTAATACCCTATTGTCTGATATTCAGATTGTTTCAAATTTGTCCTCAATACAAATTAAATTGTTAAATTGTTTTTCTGGGCATAGCTTTTTTTTTTTCTTTTTTTCTTTTTCCTTTTTGGTCCTGGGAATTTGAACCCAGGGGTGCTTAACTACTGAGCCACATTCCCCAGCCCATTTTTATATTTTATTTAGAAACAGGGTCTTGCTGAGTTGCTTAGGGCCTCGCTGAATTGCCGAAACAAAATAGCCATTCTTACTGTAAGTTCTAAAAGTATGGAATTTTTGAGTAAAAGATACCAACTATTTAAGGATTTTGATCCATTCTGAAGAAGTGCGATTATGCCAGATTTTTCTTGTCTGCCCGTTTTAAGGCCTCCTCTCTTCTCCCTTGCTCTGCAGTGTCTATGTTTACCTTCTGCCCCAGGACGTGATTTTCTTCTCACTTGTATCTTCCTCAAAACAAGCTTTTCTGGAGTTAGAATGACATGAGTCTTACATTTAGCATGCTGAATATCTGTACCAACAGTTAGATGATCCCACATATGTCAAATTAACTATCCATAGTTCTTTGTGAAGCCCAGGAACATGCTAGAAAGATTATGGATAAGATTTCTCATCCCAGTAATTTCTTCCATCTGTAGAATGAATGTCATGCTTTTCTTCATATAAAATTGGTAAAAGAAGGCACATAGAATTGTTTTAAATAAATACTAAGGAGTCATTAGCAATCATTTTAAACATGTTTGTTCATCTGAACTATTTGGTTTTTATGTCCCATCTATCAGCTGGCATGTCTGTGCATTTAAATACAATGCCAATTCATTTCTCTGTCTAGAATTGTCTCTTCCGTATTTCTTGGCCAGGTTAAGCATATTTAGGTAACGTTTGTATTGAGAATAGAGACAAGTGTACCACATATCAGGTTACTATAAACACATGGGTCTTTGGCATTGTACTAAGAAAATAAGCCCTCTAATTTGGTGTATTCACAATGTCCCAAACAACTATTATGATTAATTAATTTTTCCATGTTGATGCAGGATATTTTACCTGCTCTTAGAAAACTAGCTACAACTAGCTTCTAGTCTGATCACATAGAGAACAAGTCAAGAAAAAAATGGAAAAGCCACTCAACTAATCCTTTAAAGATCAATGGTAAATTTTTTTAAAGACATCTCAGTCTAGTTAATAAAGTTACCTCTCTTTCTGAAAAGGAATATTACCCTATATGAGAATTATGCATATTTTGAATTACTGAGAACTATAAACATTTGAATATTCAATTCTAACATGCTGTATTTGTTACTACCTGTTCATATGTTGAAATCTCTGTTGCAATTACCCAATTTTTGCTACTTCGCACACTTTATGGTGGGTCTGGCCTGGGAGTTGGCTGCTTTTAGCTCTGTTGTTGTAATGGAGTGGAACCTAACCACATAAAACTGGTTCGTACTCTAAGTCTTTGATCTCTATGTAATGGTGTTTAAAGCTAGAGGACTCAGTTGAAGATTCATAATGGTAAACACTTCATTTTTTCAAGTACTTTGCATTTGTTATTTAATTCTCATGAGAGTTCTGCAAACTATCTGACAAGCAGCAGCACTGGGCTTTGAGAAGTTAAGTCTCTTATTCAAGATCACCCAGCTTGTCATTGGCAGTAAAGTTCAAATCAGTTTCTTCTAACTCTAGACTTCTGTCTTTTCCTTTCATAGGACATTTCTGAATGTTTTCATCTACTCACTTATGCTGCTCTTCTGTAGACACCACAGAAGAAACCTCAGGGAAAGGTGAGAAGCAGAGTTATAAGTATGCTTCTTTTTGGATGTCATTGCCAAGAGCTGTCAATCTTGGGTGGCACAGCCAACCCTTTCTTTCTTAAACCAACTTTGAAGAAACAGGCTGAAGGTAAGCAAATTCTGCCTTTCATCCCACCTGGGTACCTTTTGGATACTTCTGAGACATAGCATATAGGAAAGTGACAAACTGCAGGGAGATTAAAAATAGCACAAATGTCATCACTGCCTATATGCTCCTTACCAGCATACATGGAAAACATATTTGTCCAGCATAGCTCTCAATAGATTGCAAGGACAATGAGGAGAAATGGCCTGTTCTTAAATTCAGACACCAAAATTCAACTGTAGTTTGTCAGGAGTGTTAGGAGTGGTGAGATGACCTCCAAGCTGAGTGATAGCAAAAACATACGGGCATGCAGAACATTTCCTTAGCCACAGACTTTCTTTAAAATGTTGGATAAGTTGATCTTTTTAAATATATTTTAAAATAGTTTGATGAAACACCATAAGATAAATATTTCATTTTAGTCATAAATTCTGTGTGACTACTTGTTCTCAGTGACCTGTCCCCAGAAAGAGATATTTCAGATGTAGTGTTTCCTAAGGAAGTCAGCATGGCCTGAAGTATTTTGAGTTTCCATAAGACACTAGTGATCATTGGCACATAATCCTCCTTTGAGGTGGATATTATCCTTGTGCCCAATTTTCGGATGAGGAAACTGAGTCCCAACTTGTTTATTTACACAGTAGGGAATTAGTAGAGTCAGGGTTCAAACTCTGATGGTTTGGTGCCCAGCATCTAGGTACTTAAATGCCAGGTTATGCAGCTCAGAGGGCACGAGGCACTTGGTTAGGAAGTTAATTGTTCAATGAATATGACTTTGTGTTCAAAGTCACAGAAAGGGCTCCTACCAAGGCTTCATAAGATCACCATGGTCCTCAGCAATATGCCAGTGGTATCGTAGAACCAAAGAAATAAAAGGAAACCGATTAAGGTTAATTCTTGATGTTCTGTGAAACCCACAGACCCATGGGAACTGAGGCCCCGGAGGGCATTGCTTCCTGTGCAGAGCCAGGGGAGAGCTTGAAGAAATATCTGGGTGGAAAATTACTTCAGGCTTCATGAAAGGTTCTCATTGTTGGAAGGGATAAGGGATGACTGTTGCTCACCGTTCTCTTTTGAGTCTGGGCCTAGGGTTTGAAATGATTTCTTGACTTTGGCTTCTGGCATCTGCTGAGCAGAGCAGCACATGCTCTTTGTCCCCAGCATGGATCTTTCCCCCACACTGTACTGCCATATGCAGACACACCCACATGGGGCTCCAGTGCTTTTCCCCTGAAAAACATGTAAGGTTTTAAAACTCTGTAGCCTCACTTGTCCCCTCCCCTGGGTGGAACTGCGAGCTTCTCAAGGCAAGGGTGGAGCTGTGGGCTTCTCTCCTTAAGAAGCTCAGCTACAACAGTAAAGCTGCTGTATTTATAGGCTAATCACTGAAGCCATAATTGGATTAGGTCCATCTGCCAGTCATACACTGATATTTATGGCATTGATTTTCTTCATGTGTGTCCCTTTCCATTGCCCAGGTCAGAGGGACGAGAGAAGAAGGAAGTTAAACTGTGAGGTATTTCTTGAAGGTAGCATCGGGCAGGACACCTAGTTTTAGGAAAAAAAAAAAAGAAGGGAAAAGAAGGAACTAAAAAGGAAGGCAAGGAGGGAAGGAGGTACAATCATTTCTTCCTTTCTGTGATTGCTTCTGAATTAAGTTCAGACTAATTTAGGGAGTATCAGGATTATATATTATAGTTATTTTGTTCTGTTTTAATTTGGGATTTGTTGACTATTTTATTTTATTGTCATTTCATAGTTTTGTTTTTACTTGAAGGGACCCTGTGGACAAAAAAGATACTTTAGAATAAGTGGTATGTGTTGGGACATGATAAAAAGGAGAAAGGGTGACCTAGGTCCTACTTTTGGCTGTTAAGAAACGTGACCCTGGAGAAGTCATGTAAGTTTTCTATTTGAAGAAAGTTTGAGGTCATATTATCAGTCACAGCATGTCTGGGCAGGTCACTTACATCACACAGGGACTGGGGGCAGGCGGGAGAATGCCTAAGCTCTGGGTCGAACATTCAAATAAAGCATCCATATGATCAATGGGCAGAAAATGTGGGAGTAGCCAGGGACTGACCACATAGTGGAAACTAGTGTAAAGATAAAAGCTATTAAGTTTGGCTCTTTTTGTATGAAAAAGGAAGAAACGATGTTGTGAGATGAGTCTGACACCATCCTCATGATAGCATGCAAATGTCCAGCAGGCACCAGCTCACTGATTTGAACCACGTGGATTTAAAGAGAGAAGAGAATGGAGTCTTAGGGCTGACAAAGATTTTTTGCACCAAGCATTAACCACTGAGAAGATTACTCCCTAAAATTAAAAGATATATGGGAACTTCAGAATTAGGTGTTTCCTAAGAGCATTCATGTTCCATTTGAGACCTAGAAGTCAAATGGAATGTTGGAAATTTTGGTTTGAAAATTCAGGGAAGACTCTAGTCAGTATGTTTTGAGGGATGTGTCTCATTCAAAGAACACTTTCTTAGGATTATTCTTCACCAGCAGACCCTTCTGATGAGGGCTTAGATAACTTTGTTTCCACAGTATGGTCGTCATTCCAGGATATGGGTGATGGAACCCTGCCAAAGGTCAATGTAAGCTTGGTTGGCAACACCGTAAGACCCAGAAGCGTCCTGTGGGACCAGAATGCAAGCTCATGTGGGCCATAGAAAGCTAAAACCATGGGAAAGCTAGAATTAGGAGGAAGTAACTCTAAGTAGTGATAATGATAGCAGCAGCAACCATAATAAACATACTAGACTAATGTATCAGGCAGGTAACGTCACTGTCTTGTTTATAAAGTGAGGCAACTGAACTTGGATGTGATCACTTTCTTAAAGTCTCATAGATGGTAAGTGGCAGAGTTGGGAAGGCAACTCAGGTATGCAACTCCCAAGTTAGTTGACAAAATCTCTGCAAGTGTTCTCTGCCTCCCAGGAAGCCCAGGAAAGCAGCTGCAGTGGAAAGAATGCAGAAAATGGGCATGAGCAATGGAGGCAGGAGACACCGCGGTACAGGAGAAAGGGCAGCGGGTCAAACCCGTTCCTGGATCCCAGCTACAGTTTGCATGTGACTCTGCTGGTTTTGTGGCAGATATGTATCTTACACAACCCTTCTTCTCCTCCTTCCTCTCTCTTTTTGAATTATTTCAGTGGATCTTTGTGACTTGAAATCAAAGCCTGTTAAACTGGAAGGAGTATCCAAATGGGATGGTAGTGTCTACTGGGCCATTTCTTAGAGAAAATTATTCCACTCTCTCTGGTTGTGATACTAGTTTTCAAACTTCTCAGATCTAGAAAGATGATCACCTGCAGTTCATTAATGAAATGTCTTATCAAGGGAAATTCCAAAAAAGCGGTTGAGCAACATTGGAATACACTGGCTAAATTATAGGAGCTCAAACCCATCTCTGAAGATGATGCTTTGGGGAGCTGTGCCCCAGTTTCTTTAATGGAATTACTTCTCTCTTTTTCAGAGGTTGTGCCCACCACCAGCTCTCCACATCCTATTTGTCACCTTTCTCTGATGCACAGCACCATTTTAAAGAGTTTCCATTCTCCTTAAGAATAAAATGATGGAATCCTAAGCTGCATGCCCAAAGTCTTTGGTATACTTTTGTGAGAAAGCTGTCCTATTGCAGAAACAAAATGAATTAGCAAGTTCAGTCACTTTGGCTTGCCAGGGAGGAGACTGAGGGATTGTCTGGAAGCCAGGAGTGAGTGTCGTGAGATAGCATTTCTCTTTGAAAGTCTCTGATGGAGGTCAGCCAGCCAGACAGAAGAGCCCAAGAGGGAAGATTCTCAAACTAAATAGCAAACTGACCACTGTGCAAACTTTAGAGCCATGAACTCATGGGGGTGAACCCTTAATTTTCAGTGTAGAGATGGGCCTGTTTTTTTTTTTTTTTTCAATTACACTGAAACACACCAGCAAGAAGACAATCCACTCTGGCCCACCTGTTTGCTTATTCTGCTGTTTGATGCTTCCAAAAGGCTTCTATTAATTCTGTATCACTTTAGTTCTTTGCTCCTCTGGAGAAGGTTTAGAGAACTGACAACCTTTCCCTTTAATCTTATCTTAGTATTCTTTCTGAATGGACCCACTGAAGACCTCAGTCTTTTGTAGCTGGAAAATACTGAAACCACCAAGCAGTTCTAGCCAGTTTAACGTGGCATCAGGGCTGTTGCCAGGCAAGGAATGTTAATACATGAGCACCAGCTTGGGCTGCCAGGTTGGCATAGAGGCACAGGTTACCTCACCTGTCCTCCACGTTAATCTTGTTATGCTAATGGATGTGTTTTTCCCACTGTGGAGACTAGATGTTCTTGGCACCTGCACAGTGCCTTAAGGCTTGACTCAGGTATACAAGAACTTGTCGAGAACCCAGTTGCTGCCAGTAAGGGCCACAGGAGCTCCCTTTACCAGTGAGTAGCCCCAGATGAACTGGGATGTGTGTGTTTGTGGAATGTACAAGGCCTGCTCTTGGAAAATCTGCTTCAGACAAAAGCGAAAAACTTCAGGGGGTTTCTTTGTCTTCAGAACATATTTCACATGATTTATGGCACCGTGACCTTCTTTCCTTTTCCCAAGAGAGGCATAAATTCTCACAACCGTGTGGTACCCTGGGTATGTTGTCCTAACTCTCCATGGGCTATTACATTCCTGTCTAACTGAAGAAGCTTCCCTATAAGGGAAATTAGTCTCATAAAACATTTATGAAACATGTAGTGCATTATGTAAGAGATACAGAGAACTAGATTTAGGGTTCCCTTAATTATGTGGTTGAAGCAGCCCCCAATACCTAATAGGATTTATTTATTTAATTTATTAATTTCTCTGCTTTCCAGAGAATAATCTTTACCTTTTAAAAATTATAAGCCTCATCTAGCAATTTCACACACTTGGCAGCATAAGGAGTTGACTTTTTTCTGTTTGTAGAGATGGTCTACCAAGTACAGGAAGAATCCATTACTATTATTCTTGGCCTCATTTATAACTCACAAAATGCTTAGAAGAAAACTCACCTGCTAGTACTGTTTCATTTTCTGATTTAGAAAAGAAAAAGAAAAAAAGTTTCAAAGCATATTTCTGGATTGTGTTGAAAAAGTTGGGTCATTTCTGGAACTCTGAAAGGAGATTCTGTTCAGATCATACATATTTGCAAACACAGGAGCTAATCAAGGTAGTCGTTTGCTAATTAGCTGAGGTCTTCTTTCCTTGAGGGCCATGTTGGAATCCCAGCTCTGCTTCTTCCTAGCAGAGTCCTTGGGTTATATACTCAAGCCCCTGAGCCACTTCAGAGGGCTGGTGTGCAGGCTAAATGAGATCATATTTGAGAACTGACCAGTCCAGTCTGGCACATAGTAGGTCTAAACAGAAAATACAGATTCCTGTCTAGTCACTTGTGCTAGAATTTTCTTGCCTTTTTTCCAAAGGAGGCATCATGAATCAGTTGCTGAATTTTCTTTTCATAAGAGCTACTTCAAATCATAACAGAACAAGAGAGGGTCAAGAAAATCCCTTCCAATCTTTTATGTTAGGAATATCTAAAATAAAACTGGCATGAGAACACTCCTTTCACTCATGTTGCCCATTATGGGCCTTGGTATTCAAAGTTATGAGGGGAATATCAAAATAAAGGCACAAAAGTCCTGGGACGTTTTTCTCCCCCAAACCATCTCTAAGGAGGGAATCTGTGGGGGGTCTGCATGGAGTCATAACGTTACTAAACAAGGAACATGGTCATTCTTGACCATTCCCACACTGGGGGGTAGGAATCATTATTGTTCCTGTCATAGTTGGAGTTATAAGCATTTAATTAGAGCACAAATAATAAATTCACAAATCTTGGAATGTGCCTTTTCATTCGAGTCATTGAATCTACCTGTCTTTGTTCCAAATGTTAATTTATACTTTTTGTTCATTTGAATAAAAGTGGCTCTCAGCTTTCCTGGGGCTCCCTGCACACGACTGCCATTTGCCAATTTTACTCAACTCTGACTACATTTTTCACTGGGTCTTCCTGAGACTCTGAGCTAATCAAAAACATTGGGTTCAACTCTATTATTTTAATTATTAGATGTACAGTTTGGACAAGTTATTTACTCTGTTTAGCTTCAATTTCTTAATCTAGAGAATGGTGATTGTTGTAGTATTCAGTCTCTGATGTAGGTGTTTGGGGAGATTAGGAATAGAAAGCTTAGAATGGTGTTGGCAAATATGAAGAGTTCTATCATTGCCGTTATTATTGTTGTGATGTTAATGTCTAGCATGGTCATTGACTCAGATTTTTTGTGGCCAAACCACAAGCCTGTTCATCCAGCTCTCTGAGTGCTCTGTGTTTTGACCCACAGGGATGAATGTGACTGGAGAAAAAAATACTACCAAGCTCACTGGCCTCAAATCTCAAGTGGGCACTTAATGCTGGCCAGAAATCATACTGTATTCCTCCAATTCAGACATCCTTCCACTTTTTAAAGTGAACAGTTTGTACTTTCTTCTATGGCTGCAAACCTCCCCTATTCTCACTCTTAGCTAATAATTCTGCTTCTATTTCAACAAATAATATGAGAAAAAGAAGAAGCAATTAGAGGAAATGGTTCCCATTAGCCACCCTTGAATCTTTACCTACCCATCTTGGAGTCCCGTGTACTCTACATTATCCCCTGTAACCAAGGATGGACTGCTATGTCCTTGGAAAAAATCCAACCTTCCCACTCAAGCCTTAGTCCCATTGTCTCTTACCCATGTTGCCAAAAGCTTAGTCCTTGTCTCTGATGCCGATCCAATAACAAGGACATGGGTTTGAGAAAAAGGGAAAAGAAGGTTTACTGCTTTGCTAGCAAAGGAAAAACATCAAGGACTCCTGTCAGAGGCTGTGATTCTACCCATCAGCAGGAATAGGGGACTTTTCTAGAGGTGATCCAAAGGCTATGTTCCCCCTGTTCTCTGTTGGAGTTGTAATTCACTTGTTAATTTGGGACATAGTCATTTCTGAGATCTTCTGGTGCCATCCCCAAAGTCTGGATTAATTCATTCCTATGGTGGATGTGTACTTATGAAGAGATTACTCTGCCTAGGAAGGGGAAGGAAGGCAATCCTCTTTCCCCTGAGATTAGGGATGGGGAGAGATTAGGGAGGAGCAGGGAGAGAGGAAGAGAAAGAAACATGGTCATTAAAAAAAATAAGTTGCAGTGGCAGAGCAGCAAGGGCTACATTCAAAGCATAAAGTGGACCCCTGTTACTCCCGACCCACACACTGCCCCAGCGGTCTCCCCTTCTCTGTGCATCAGTGACTTCTCTCATTCTATTAACCATTCCCATTGGCATTTGCACACTTTGATTTTTTTCCTCCTACCTTCAACAATCTTATTTTGACTTTCTTTCTTTTTTCTTCAATTATAGCTCTATTTGTCATTCCCTTTACAGCAAACTTCTCTGAAAGAATTGACTGTATCAGCAGTCTACAGTTTCTCTTCTTCCCTTCTCTTTTGAACTCTTTCCAATTAGAAGTAGCCCCTGTCATTCTCCTGAAGCTATTCTTGTGTAAGTCACCATTATGGTTTGGATATGAGGTGTCCCTCCAAAAGGTCATGTATTAGGCAATGCAAGAATGTCAGAGGTGAAATTAATCATTATGAGAGCTGTGGATTAATGTATTTGATGCATTAATAATTTGGATGAATGCCTGGATGTTAACTGAAGGCAGACTGGGCAAGGTCAGAGGAGGTAGGTCACTGGGGTAGGGCCTTGGGTTGTATCTTATGCACCCACCACCTCGTCCCCCCACTCCCCATCTCTCACTTTCTGCTTCCAGTTGCCATCAGCAGAGAAGCTTTTCTCCACCATACCCTTTTGCCATAAAGTTCTGCCTCATCTCAGGCCCAGAGAAATGGAGTTGACTGATAACAGTCTAAACCTCCAAAACTCCTCCATTTATGTGACCCATCAGAAGCATTTGCAAAGTTAACAACTTCCTCCTTTTTTCAGGAAAACATACATAGCTGGTTCTTCATTTGTCCATGACTTTTTTTTTTTTTTTTTTCAGTATCCTTTGGTAATTCCCCACCTCTAAACATTGGGGGAATTTTAGGACTTAGACTATATACCTCTTTTCTTCATGCCACATGTCCTTCCTACACTCAGCCCTGATGTTCAGCAATGTTAGATTTACCTGGTAAAGTATGAGGAATGTTCCATCTCAGATCTGCTGATTCAGAATCTGCACTTAAACAAGATCCCCAATTGGTCTTTTTTTTTTTTTTTTTTTCACCTGAATATTTATAATCACCTTAAGTGATCCTATCTAATTTAATGATTTCAAATGCCACTTATTCACCGACTTCCAAATTCAAAGTATCTTGGTGAAATACTGACACATTCATCTGCTGCCTGTCAACATTTCCACGTGGATGTGTAAGGGGCCTTCTCAGCTTACCCTGTACAGAAGCGAGTTCCCAGCTTCCCACTAAACCTGCTCCTCCAGTGTTCTTCCCTCTCTTCGTTACCAGCAACTCCATTCTTCCACTGCTCAGGCCAAAATTCGGGAAGTCATCCTTTCCTCTTTCCTACATCTGGTCTGTCCCCTAATTCAGTGAGCTCTACCTTAGAAATGCAGTCAGAATTTAACCATTCTCATTACCCCTGCTACCTTGGACCAGTGCAACTTCTTCCTCTAGTCAGTTCTGAAAATGGCAGCCAGAAAAAAATACTGGTAGATCATGTCTTTTCCTCTGTTCAGGGCCTTCAAGTGTTCCTGTTGCCTAAAATTTGGTCCTTGTCCCTGATGCTGATCCAATAAACTAGACATGGTTTTGAGAAAGAGGGAAAAGAAGGTTTAACTGCTTTGCTAGCAATGGAAAGAAACAGGGGACTCCTATCCCAGAGACTGTGATTCTACCCATCAGCAAGAACAGGGGACCTTTATAGAGGTGATTCAAAGACTATGTTCCCCCTGTTCTCTGTTGGAGTTGTAATTCACTTGTTAATTTGGGACATAGTCATTTCTGAAATATTCTGGTACCATTCCCAAAGTCTGGATTACTTTGTTCCAATGGTGGGTGTGTGCTTAAGGAGAGATTACTCTACCTAGGAAGGGAAAGAAAGGTAATCCTGTTTCCCCTGAGATTAGGGTTGGGGAGATATTAGGGAGGAGCAGGGAGAGAGGAAGAGAAAAAAACATGGTCATTTAAAAAAATAAGTTGCAGTGGCAGAACAGCAAGGGCTACATTCAAAGCATAAAGTGGACCCCTGTTGCATTCCCACCTTCCGTAGGGAGTGACCCATGACCCCTCATGGTCTGTTTCCCCTAGAACCTCTGTGCATCTTTTTCAGTCTCTCTTCCTATTTCACTTTACTCCAACCTCATGTCTGCCTTGCTGTTCCTCCAATGCAGGAGGCCTGCCTTGCCTCAGGGACTCTTTGTACTTGCTGTTCTTTCTGCCTCAATGCTCTTCCTAAGATAGCTGTGTGGCTCCCTCCTTCCCTTGAATGTCTACTCAAAAGTCACCTTTTCAGAATGCCTCCCCTGGCCCTGCTATCTAAAATCTCAGCCTTACCTTGCTTCCTCAAGTCATATTCCTCTTTCCTTCCTTTCCTTCTCTCTTTCTCATTTCTTTATTAGCAAATTGAACATTCTCTCCTTTTTCCACATATGTGCACGTAGGGTGTGTGTGTGTGTGTGTGTGTCTGTGTAGGTATAAATACACAGTATGCATAAATATATATGGGTATGTACATGCATGCATTTATACATATACGTATACATATATATATATTTGGTTTTCTGCTTTTTATCACGTTCCAGTGATTTAATTTGTTGGAATCTGTAAAAATAACAAACTGATTAAATTACCACAGCCTTATGGAACTCTTTTCTTCTTTGATATTGCAATTGATTTTCCTTGTTCCTTTGCTGTTTCATATATATTTTAGAATCAGTTTCTTGAGATCTGTGAGATCTGTGTTGGCATTTTGATTGAAATTACACTTAATTTATAGACTAATTTAGAGGCTGAGGATATAACTCGATGGTAAAGCACTTGCCTAGCATGTGCGAAGCCCTGGATTCAATTCCCAGTTCCCCAAAATAAATCAATTAAAATAAGATAAAATAAAAAATTATACATTAATTTAAGGAGAATTGACATTCTTATTACTGTGAAAGTGCCTATGCATGAAGTCACA
Organism: Sciurus carolinensis; assembly: GCF_902686445.1. Lineage (NCBI taxonomy): Eukaryota > Metazoa > Chordata > Mammalia > Rodentia > Sciuridae > Sciurus > Sciurus carolinensis. The sequence continues at coordinate 30,629,046 of NC_062219.1, forward strand.
CTTCTCTTATAAAATACATGCCATAATTATAATTATGTATAATTATAATTAATGAATAAAAATAATAAAAGACTAAAAAGAGAATGTATGTGCAGTATTATAAATTACTAGCATTCTCAAAGTTTTCTGGGTCAATATTGTCCCAAGTTACCTGGATTAATAAGAAATTGACAATAGCCACATATAATGTGAAGTATTTCATGACTGTATAGGGATGATATAAGAAATAAACCAAAATTAATTTCTTCAAATTGTTTATACTTTCATCCTGCCATTACCAAGAAACCAGATGTTTTACTATATCATTTAAATGATCTTACTTATTAAGTGGTATCCTGAATGCTTTATGTCTCCTGATAACATAAAGGATGTTCCAAAGAAATTTCAAGTATCCTCTATGTTTGGCCTAAGTTTTAAAATTGAATTGAAAGAAATAATTTTAAGTTAACTATTGATGTCCTTTTAAAAAATGAAAACATGAGGAAATCTTCAGTTACCAACCCTAGAAGTGGCATTTATTACCCAGGAAAAAATATATGTCATTGATTATTATTTAACCGAAGTACTTGAGATCTTTAGTTTTCAAATACTACTTGCTAACAAGGGGCCTCAGAACTTGAGGAGACATAGTCTTGCATTATCTGGAATTTAGCTGAAGATGCATCACTTAAGATAGGCTGAGTAATGGCTTAATTAAAATAAATCAATGACTCCACAGTGAAAATTCTTATCTCTGTCATGTTCATGTCTCTCCTTGCACAACAGCAAGGAATCCTGCTCCCCGTAATCATTCAGGGAAATAGAACCAAAGCAAAGGAAAAAGAACTTATATATGAAGCACAGGCTCTTGATGCTTCCATGCAGAGTTTGCATGTGACATTTCTTTTCACATTTATTTCATTGGTCAAAAGAATAAAAATGACCATCCTTTAGTTTAAAGGGTAAATATTCATGAAGGTTCAATTCTATGCTATATCCAGAGGGGCAACAGGAATATTTCCAAATATTTCTAATGACTAGTAGGGCTCTAGAGACATGTACTCCTAAAAACCCCATACTTACTCAATCTTACTGATACATGTGTATACACACTCATGAACATGGCATTACAATAATTACAGATAATTTGAATTAATGTTAAAGATTATACAACTATGTCAAAAAGAAATTTGAATATACAGCCATGGAAAGAGACAATGTCACAGGTTACATGTTTTCAAAATCTCATTCTGCTGAATCTCAGGAAATAAATCTTAGATTCTAGAAACTTATCACAGGGTATTTGAAGGAAGTTGAGTAGCAGGTTGAAGTGGAATCATGTGGACCTTCCATATTTGGGTAAGCACAGAAATGAAGGAGACTGAGGAGAAAATCTGAGAGTTAGGCAAGAACCAGAATGTCTTGATCCAAGGAAGTATAAAATGGGAAGAAATAAGAAGAGTAGTTAACAAGATCAAATGCAGCAGAGAATTCAGGAAGCTAAAGACTGAAAGAGATCATTAAAGTAGACTGCAGAGGTCTTCGGTGGTATATCTACAGAGAACCAATTTCAGTCACAATTTTGTGCTCATCCTCCTTCTCTCCGATGGTACTCTGTCTCCTGCATTTTTTATTTTAATTTTTGGCACCTAGCCACTAAAGCTAGAAAGCTGAGAATAATGATATGCTCCTGGAACGCCCACAACCGCTCAATTTTATGCAGTTTTCTATTCCTAAATAGCTCTTGAATCCTACTCTTCTCCCTCTGTACCCACAGTTCTAATTCAAGCTTTGTTGGTATTTGCCTGGACCATTTTATGACCTCCTAACCAGTTTCCATGGTCTTGTTTGGTTAAATCTATCTGCATTGGCTATCACTGACAGCATAATTATTCTAAAATGTTGTAACTTAAAACAACAATAAGCCCTTATAATCTTACATGTTTCCTGTGGGCCAAGGATTTGGGAGATATTTGGTTGTATGGTTATGACTTGGAGTCTCTCATGACATTAGAGTCAAGATGGTCTGAAACTTTGACAGGAACTGGAGTATCTATTTGCAAGGTGGCTGTCTCATATGGCTCACATGCTGGTGTAAGCTATTCATGGGAGGCCCCAGTTCCTCCTTGATTATCTTCTCCTCAGAATTGCTTGAATGATCTCATGGCCTGGTAGCTTAGCTTTCACCAGAATAGTGATCCAAGACTACAAGGAAGAAGTTTCAATTCCATTTTTAATTTAGCTTTGGGAGTCATCTTTGGGTCTAGGTTAGTTATGCAGTCTGCTGAAAGGTGGAGATTACATAAGGGTGTGAATAGTGGAAGGACAAGTTCATCAGGACCATGTCAGAGGCTAGCTAGTGTATTAGAGTGATCCCTTATACATAAGCCTGCCCATTTAAAGGGAAATGGGGAAGTTGCAGGGTAGATAGATTGAGGAGAATAGTGAAGAATTGGCAGTCACAGGAGAATGGGAGAGGAAGCAGTAGATTATCATGACATGCAAAGATATCTGTTGAATAGCACTGAGGGTTTGGTAAAAGACCAGTGCTAAGCTTTCTAGCTGTAGAATCTTGGGGCAAATATTTTGAGTGTGATAGTGCTGGTACTTTACAGGGACATATACTATAAGAACAAGATTGCCTGGGAGTTGTGTCGTTGGTGATAAACTCAAGTCATCAATCATGGGGTCAGACTGGATAGGAAAGTAAGTGACTTTAGGAAGAAACTGATTATCAGGAGAAAATAGTCATTAGGGGACTTGAAATAGATATAGAATACCAAAAATCGATGTAAAGGCATCAGTGAATGTGGAAAGCTTCAAAAGATATAAGGTCAGAAAGTGGGTATTAGAGTTCAAGGTACGTGAGGGAGGGTTCCAGGTTATAATGTAGTTTAGCATGTGGCCATAGATATAGAAGGCTAGAGTATAGAGTAAGTAAAGGACACTGGAATTCAGAAATTCAACAACCTGGGAGAATGCAGTGTGGGAAATGTCATCCTCATGGACACTGGGATATTACAGCAAGACGTGAGACATAGAAGCCATGAATCAGGCAAGGTCTATGATAGATGTCAAGTGTCTGGTAGGAGACAACAGTCAGGAGCATAGGTGGCATCAAGAAGGTCTTTATGCAAACAGAGGAACGAGGACTTGGAAATGACATTATGGAGCTGTGAGGACACAGATGCCATCTCAGTCTCACAGTTAGTTGATGGCACTGACATTTGGATGGATTCTGCTGATAGGAAACAAGGAAGAAATAACATCTTTTGCTTAAGAAGGTTTCCTGGGGGATAATTTTGTTAAAAAATCTAGGTTTGCTTAAGATAAAGTTATCATGCTGTGAGGGTGGGTTTAGGAGTGTGTTGTGTCTGTGCTGTGTACTTCTGAGTCTCTATAAGAGAGTTAATCAGTACGAAGCAGGAATTTCACAGAATCTAGTTGAAAAAATGTGGAGAAAGGAAAGAGGTAGAGAGTGGACTGATGATAAAGACACATGGAGATATCTGAGGATGACAGTGGGGAAAACAGTAGGAAAGGGTAGTATATCAGACAGTGGTATTTGGTACAAGATTGGATGCAAGCTGGAAAGAAGTGTCTTTATGGTTCCAAATGGAATTCTGGCATGAGGTTTTGGAAGAGATACTGCAGGCTTGCTTTAAGATTGTGAGTTTTTGACAATAGCATTTGAGTTAGATTCTCCCTGACTGGGTCTAAAATCTTCTAGCTGAGTCTTGAAGTCAGTTTTAGTCTATTTTCTGTTGTTATATCAAAATATGTGAGACTTGATAATTTATAAGAAATAGTTTTGTTTAGATCATGATTCTAGAGATTGGAAAGTCAAGAGCATGGCACTGGTATCTGGTAAGAGCTTTTTTGCTGCATCATAGCATGGAAGAGGGCATTGCATGGTAAGGCAGAGCAAGTACCTTGGGTCTCTCTTCCTCTTCTGATGAAGCCAATAATGCCATCTTGGGGGTCCTACCTTCACATCCTCATCTAAACCCTAATTACTTCCCAAAGACCCCATCTCCAAACACCATCAACATATGAATTTGGGGAGCAAGATTTCAACATTTAAACTTTTGAGGGACATATTCAGACCAAAGCAGAGTTCTCAACTTCAGATCTCCAAGAAAAGAGAAAATATTTTCTACCTAGGAAAGTACTGGAAGTTCAAGGAAATGAAAAGTTTCAATCAGTGAGCAAGAAGAATGGGTTTAAATTTGAATATGGCTTGTCATTCTGTAATTGATATTGTACCAATGTCAGTTTCTTGGTTTTGATGAAATACTATAGTTATAAAAAGGTGTGAGAAGATCTAAGTACACATTATAGTACTGAAAGGGAGGGATGGATGTTTGAGGGAATTGTCTTTATGATGATTCCCAAATGACCGGAGGCTGGAAAGGTATCATTCAAATCTCTGCGGATAGGGTACTAAGGAAGCTTACTCATGAATTTCACTAGGGTTGCTCCAAAACTCTCCGTGGACAGGGTCTTTCTGACTACTTTGGGAGACTGCTGCCTCACCAGAACTTAAGACAGTATCAGGTGTAAATAGATGCTCTTTGGTCAAGTTAAAGAATAAATAATACATCAGTAATTAGTACTGGAGTCTAGATTCTGAGGATGGCTTATGTATTTATTCATGTTTTCCTCTATTTTCCAGGAAAACAATCCAATATGGACATAATTCTCTGAAGAAGGCAAATTCTCAAGCTCATCTTCAGTATTTTAGAGAAAGAATTGAAAAGAATTCTTATGGGGAAATTAACTTTTGTTCAGAATGTAAAAAAAAAAAAATGCCCTTGTTTTTCTGAGGCTCCAGTGTTCTTCACAAGATTGCTAATAAACTTCTATTTCCTATTTAGAAAAGAAACTCATGCAACTTTTGTCTAGAAACCTTTGCTCTAAACATCCTCTTAACTGTAATGGGGGATAAAAATAGTAATGGTTAAAAAATCATGGAGCATTTGCATGGTACAGCATTACATTAAACAACTGTATACGTTACTTCATTTATTTAACTCTCTGTGGTTCTTAGCTCTGTTTTATAAGTCAAGAAAATGAAACTTGGGTTATGTAACCTATGGTCACATGCCGAAAATGTGGAGGAGCCAGGATTTCAATGCAATCTAATTCTCAAGTCTCCAACTTTGAAGATGTCTTTTCTATTAAGGTATAATTTGCATACAGTACAAGTCACCATTTTTAGTCTACTGTCTGTGAGCTTTGACTAATGCATACAGTAGGGTAACCACAAACACAATCAAGATGTGGAATAGTTTCAAGGCTCAGAAAAGTGTGCTCTTGGCCCTTTGTGGTCAGGCTAGTCTCCCACAACCTAGCCCCTGACAATCACTGATCTGTTCTCTTGTCCCAAATGTCACATAAATAGGAGTATCATGAGTATATAACCTCTTGAGTCTGACTTCTTTCACTGCATTTATGAGCTTCATCTATGGTGTCCCACATTTCAGTAATTCCATTGTATAGATGGGCATCCATTTACTAGTTGAAGTATATTTAGATTATTTCTGCCTTACAACTAAACTGCTATAAGCATTCATGTTTGTTTTTTGTGTGTGAATGTAGTTTTTTATTTTTCTTGAGTGGGTTAGGAGTGGGTTACCAGTTAATGTAGTGAGTGTATGTTTAATTTTTAAAAATCCTACACATATGAATACTTTAGTGGTTCAAGTCATTCTCCTGTAACTGGTCTGGAAGAAGCTCATCAGACCAGCAACAGACAAGTTAAAGGCAAAAAGACCAAAAAGCTGAACTCCAGAAGGCTGACTGTAAATCTTATATCTTATTATATTGTGTCTTCATCTAAAGACTATTATTCTAGGATCAATAGGAAAGAGGAAGGATCATCATTCCTGCAGGACAGTTCTCCTCATGAAATATGAGAGAAGAGTGTGTTTACAGCTGTTCTTCTTTTCAACCATATTTCCTTTCTTCCATTTCATAAATTAAGAAAATTTAATAAGTTAGAAGTGACTAATGAATAATCTAAAGAAATATAAAAGAAAAATAATAATGAAAAATCTAATTAAATGATAGGATTAAAAGAGAAAGGGGAAATAAAAATATAAAATGATGGAAAACTACAAAAATAACCAACAGAAGGAAAATAAACAGTTTAGGAATATAATAAACACACATTACAGTTCTAAGTAAAAAAACTCATGTGCTATTTTTAGGGACTGTAGGAGGTTAAGGAACAAAACCAGATTTTATTTTTATGGCAGTAAATAAGTGGAGTAAGCTGAATACTTGCCATATGTGTACTAACTTGACATTTTGCCTTATTTGCCTTCTCCAAGATGTGGGGTGCCTCACAAGTATTCCTGGAGCACAGGACCTCCAGTCTGGGCCAGAGGGACCACAACATCTTCCAGAAGATTGTGTTCAAATTGAGCAATTCTCCCATTTTAAGGTATTGTGTTCAAATTGAGCATGTAACACGCCATGTCCACCTAGCTTTTGTTAAACCAGGCTGCGTATACCACCCATCTGGGATTCTCTGCATATTCAAAGCACCTGTGAATATAATCACAAAATGCCAGACTAGATACACTGCTCTCCTTGGTCTGGATGGAAGGGTGTGAAAACCCATTGATTCTTGAGCCAGGTAAATATGGATTCAAAGTTTGGGTCCACTATGAACTGTACTGTGGTTTTGATTTGGAGTTTACAGATAAGGCACAGAGATAAAGTCAGTCAGGAGAGCTCACATGGAGGTGATTCTTAGGGGAAACAGTGCAGAAATCTCAGTGATGGGGAATGTATCTGAACCTGGAAGTGGAGCTGTACCGGATTTGGGGCAACTTTAGAAACACCTTAGGGTTATGGACCTAGAATTTTACCATTGATAGACTCTGATCCCTTCCCAAAGTCTGTTCCTATTACCTCTCTGACTTCTATTTGATTAAAATTGTCCTCATCCTCATTTCAGTTTTTCTAAGAGAAATGATCATTGGCTTAGGTTATTTTGATTAAATTACCAGTCTGTAAGTCAGAAGTTGCTGGTCAGCCTGTGGTTGATTTTTCCTCTCACCGGTCCTTTGTCTAATCACCTGTGACAAGATGAGGAGGATGAGGAAGGAACAGGAGGACATAACATAAAAATATGGCCTCTTGGCCACAGGGACTCTAGGAGTGTTTGGTAAAGAGTCTGTGAATAGTTAATGCAAAGATATCTGGTATCTTGAGCCTCGGTTTCCACTTCTGGAAATAAACACCCTATCCCATGATTCAGGAGAGAGTAGAGCTTGATGGCTAAGAGCAAAGACTGTGGTAGCAGATTCCTTGGATTTGGCCTTAAGCACGCTGTTTACTGACAGAAACCTTGAAAATTTCCCTCTCTGCTCTGTGCCTCAGTTTCTTCCTCTATAAGATGGGAGTACTGAAAACTTTGGCTCTTACTACTGAGAGAATATCTGTGAATGTCTTCGACTGGTACCATTTACAGGTTGCCTACTATTGTTATCCTTTCAAGGTTGTTGTGAAAATTAAATGAGATGAGACCAGCAAAAACACCTAAATCCAGTAGATGCACAGGGGATTAACACTTCCAGTAAGTTGCTTGCCTGCAAACTGTGTCTTCAGCTTTCCTTTCCAAGACTCCCAAACTCAAGTACTGATGATGCACCATCACTGTGCCTTCATGAAAGAACATAAAGAAATAAACACCAAATCAAAATCAGACGACAATGTTGATTACAAAATAAAGTGGTATAGTCTTAATTACACTTTTGGTCTTCTTTTTTTATGCAAAACTTCTTCATCTCTAAGACTTGAATTTAATATTAATAGATCACAACTCTGTGTTCAAAGAAATAGTTGCTTTCCACTAGTAACTGGATGCAGCCACGTTTGGCATGGCGATTTTAGTTCCAAATCTAACTGATATGGATGGATGTCCAAGCACACCATATGGTGTTCCCACACAGAAGGCGTAACAAGCAAAGTGAAACTGGGAAGGGGAGAGAATGCTAACTTCTCTTCTTCCAATAAGTAAACTCAAAATTCCAGGATTTCTCTAATTTCCAAAGCAAAGATACTTGCTCCAGAGATGCTGTGAGTTTGAATTTGATCTGAGAGTATTTCCTTTTCTGCACACCATATTTTATTTCTCCCTTGCAAATAGCCAATGGCGAATCCATGTGTCACTCTAAATAGCTAGTAGAGCTGTCTGTCAAGGGCGTATGCCAAGCAACTCAGAAGTAGCCAAAGGCTAAGAACAAGCTCTACATGGGGAAGCCTGTGTTAGGATGGCTGCCACTGGGCAGTCATTCATCACTGAGTCATGGAGTTCCTTCTCACTCAGCATCAAGGTTCTCAGTTCAGAGGAGTCCTCAGGGTGGTGCTGCAAGATGCATTATCACCAGAAGCCCTCGGCTTCCCAAACAATTGTCCTGTGTGCAAGGCTGACAGTGTAGATCGGAATCTCAGCAGTCCACAGAATAGCCCCTCCTATGAGACACTTGTAAGCTTTGCTTGCAATCAATCAACCCCACAGCACTCCTTCTTAGTGCCCACAGATAAGCAATGACCCAGGAAGGTCAAGGCTGCCTCTCCAGGGACAGAAATAGGTTCCTGGTCTGAAGAGGTGTTGATGTAAAACCACCCAGACCTCACCAAAGGAGGAAAACCTCATTTATACTGTGCCTACTGAAGCCTCTCTTTCCACATAGGGCGAGGCTGCTGTGTCCCAGAAGAACCCTTAGGTGTTGTGTAGCTCCGTCTGGTTCCTGAACTTAGGACTACTGCGTAGCTTAGAGGGCTGTTTCTGACAGGCTCCCTGTGGAAGCCCTTTTGGGCGCACTTGCTCACTGAGTGAAACCCAAAGCAACCTGGTAAGGTGAACAGAATCCCCACTCTGGGCAGTTGATGGTGTCTTCTATCACTGCCCCACTTCTCCCTGATGTCTACCCCTTTATTGCCTAAATCAGTGTTACTGACTTCTCAAATGTTCTACCACCAGCTTGGAAGGTCTATAGCGTATGATCATACCACTGTCCCCTGTGTGTAGAAGCCCTTTGGAGAGGACAATAGAGCTAAAATCCAGCCCATCTCCCCAGCCAAAGTATATGACCTGGGGCAAGGTTGTCCCTCCTGACAACATCATGTCATCTTCCAAAGACTGATGCACTGAGATCCTTGTGGCTTTGTGGCCAGGGGCTTCTTCATATATTCACACAACTACCTTATTTTTGCCTCCCAAACTCTACTCCACACCAGCCCCCTGCACCCAGCTGAGGCAGCCAGAAATAGAAGTCAAAGTTGAGTCTAGGACAGAAACACCAGACTCCTCCTGTACCACAGCTGGCCCCTGACCATCATGAGAGAGAAGGGAGTCGTGAGAATCCACTTTCATGATTCTTGTGTTAGATTTCTATTTCTAACCTACATTTGCATCCTCTGTGTTTAATCTATGTTCACATCCTAACTTTGTCTCCATTTCTTTTCCTGCCTTATTCAATATAGTTAATAGACACTACTGAGCTCCTGCTATGGGCCAAGATCTCAGCGAGGCCTTGTAAGTCACACAAGAGAGATAAAGTAGATACAGTGCTGGGGAACTCACTAACTGATTTTTCTGAAAAGTTAAATAGACATGAAGCCTTTTCCCCATTGCTAAACTTGATTTGAAGCCTGATTTATTAGGTAGGACTGGAGTTTGAGTTAAGACAATGAAACAAGCAAGTTCTTGAACAGCCAGATTAATTTCCTATGAAGAAAGAAGCTTTGGCACTACAAGGCTGACAAAGTTACACAAAATAAATGATAAGTTGTCCAGTTTTTATTTATTTAAAGATTAAAAATGTTCCTAGAATTTTTGGAAAGAGAGCAATAATGCGGAAATGAGAAAAAAATGATGGGAACAAAAATATTCAGAGGGAGAAGGGATGCATGGACTTTATCAGGACTTTAAATTCGCCAGTGTTGGATCGTGGCCTATTGCTATACAAAGGAACGTAGACCAGACCAACTAAAAAGAAAGGTTCATTATCATGTCTAACTGTAGAAGATTCAACATGTGGTAGGTCTCTGGTATAGTTTGGCTGTGTTTTGAGTGTCTCCCCAAAGGTCTGTATGCTGGAAGATTGGTCCCCAAAGTAACAGTATTGAGAGGTGGCAGATCTTTGAGAGTAGGGACCTAGTGGAAGGTTATATAGAAGCACCACCTTTACAAGGGATTAGTGTTGTTCTCACAAACCCATGTTAGTTTGCATAAGCATGCATGGTTATAAAATGAAACCACCCCCTGTGCTTGGTCCCTTCTGCCCATAGCCACTTCCTTTTCCACCTCTATACCATATCGTGACAGAGTCAGGGGCCCTCACCTGAAATAGCATCATGCTATTTGGACTTCCCAAACTCCAGAACTGTGAGTCAAATAAACCTTTTCTCTTTATATGTTACCTAGCAAAAAGTATTCTGTTATAGCAACACAAAATAGACTAAGTCCCCTACTCTGAAATATTTCACAAAGTGAGCAGGCCTTACCCAAGACAGCTAGAATACAGAGAGTGAGCGCCTGTCACATCACATTTGTCCCCATGTGCATCTTGGCTCATAGTCCCAGGGTGGGTGAAAGGTGACCATGTGGCTCCATTTGCTTATCTCAGTTTTCTGTCCTCTTCCATTCCCTCTTTGGATGGGCCATGCGCTCTGTGTTGACTCTAATTCACAAAGAAAGGAACCGCCTGTGTGGCCCTGTGGAGACTGACCTCACAGATGTTTACTCATGAGGCTGGGTCGGCAGGACTCCAGTCCTTCTATTGCTTGTTTGTATGGGATAGTCCAGAATGTCCTTTTTCGACAAGAACATTACTCATGCTTTTCATCTTCCTGACGTAAATTCTGCCAATGTAGTGATCATCTTTATGAGTTGGTACTTAGCACTCCTACACATTTTGGTCCAAACCCATAGTCTCCTGTGCCTTTTGCTTCAGAATATTTTTTTTTTAATTGGTGGTAAATCCACCTCATTTCCTTTTTCTCACTGTAGCAAGACCAAACTTGAGCTTGGAGTTTTCCAGTGAGGTTAAGAAAAACAAGTCTCATTTAATCATGTGTGATTTAAATATACACACAGACACACACACACACAGACACACACTGTAAAAATCCAGTTACAACATCTAGCAGCTCTCTCTCTCTCAAGTTGATGGACTTCATAGGCGATCTTGGCATGAGGACATCTTACAAACAACACGGTGACTCTATCTTCCAAGACACTGCATTTTATTTTTTTAATTTTTTAAATATTTTTTATATTTATAGACACATTTTGATTTTGATTCATTGTACACAAATGGGGTACAACTTTTCATTTCTATGGTTGTACACAATGTATATTCACACTATTCTTTATGGTTGAGTAATACTCCATTGTGTATATATACCAGTTTCTTTATCCATTCATCAATTGTAGGGCATCCAGGTTGGTTCCACAATCTAGCTATTGTGAATTGAGCTGCTATGAACATTGATGTGGCTGCATCCACTGTAGTATGCTGATTTTAAGTCCTTTGGGTATAAACCAAGGAGTGGGATAGCTGGGTCAAATGGTGGGTCCATTCCAAGTTTTCTAAGGAATCTCCACACTGCTTTCCAGAGTGGCTGCACTAATTTGCAGCCCCACCAGCAATGTATGAGTGTACCTTTTTCCCCACATCCACGCCAACACTTATTATTGCTTGTGTTCTTGATAACAGCCATTCTAATTGGAGTTGGATGCAATCTTAGGGTGGTTTTAATTTGCATTTCTCTAATTGAAAAGTGATGAGCCCTTTTTCATATATTTGTTGATCACCTGTATATCTTCTTCTGTGAAGTGTCTTCCCATTTCCTTAGCCCATTTATTGATTGGGTACTTTGTATTTTGAGTGTAAAGCTCTTTAAGTTCTTTATAAACTTTGGAGATGAGTGCTCTGTCTGAAGTGTGTGTGGAAAAGATTTTCTCCCACTCTGTAGGCTCTCTTTTCACATTGTTGATTGTTTCCTGTGCTGAGAAAAAACTTTTTAGTTTGAATCTATCCCATTTATTGATTCTTGCTTTTATTTCTTGTGCTATGGGGGTCTTGTTAAGGAAGTCTGGTCCTAAGCCAACATGATGGAGATTCGGGCCTACTATTTCTTCTATTTGGTGAAGGGTCTCAGGTCTAATTCCTAGGTCCTTGATTCATTTTGATTTGAGTTTTGTACAGGGTGAGAGATAGGGGTTTAGTTTCATTTTACTGCATATGGATTTCCAGTTTTCCCAGCACCATTTGTTGAAGAGCAAGACATTGCATATTATGTTTGATAATCTACCATTGCCTCTCTCACCTTCTATTACTCCCTTTGTAAATTTCATGAAAAGATTTCATTTTTAAGACGTGTGGTGCATAAATTTAACATCAGCAACCTTCATCCTCTTTTTTTATGAGCAAGAGGTATTTTAAGTGCCTGAGGCCAGGTAACTCTGATTTTAGAGCAAAGCACAATGAAGATTAGAAAGGGAAAGGCAAGGCCTGCTTGTCCTCAAGCTGCAGAGCTTCTACTTTGCAGCCCTGGTCTGCTGAGCATGGACTGTGCCACCTTGGTCCTGGGCCCTGGCAGGAAGGGAAGGTCAGGAGTTCAGATGCTGACTGTCTATCCAAGGAATAAATACACTGCCGTCATCATCTCAGTTTTGAGTAGGTAACACAGGAAGGGTTGGGGGAGTTTGATTCTTCTAGGTTAGAAATAGTTATTTGAAATGTCAGCATTTGGACATTGTTCACCTGAATTTTGGCATATCCACTTGATGGGCTATTCTGCAGGTTTTTAAAATGAAAATTGGAAGATAGGAAGTAATCTTGGATTTTCATGAAAAAAATTTTAATACAAAAATCTAAATGCCCAATTTCATCAGCCCTAGAATTGCAGCAAGTAAGAAGTAATATAGAATAACGATTAAAATAAACAGGTGATATGTTACAGGGAGAGAACATGTTGGCTTTTTTGTTTTCCTATATTTACAGTATTTCTCACAGTACATCTGCATTGCTTTTAAAAAGTAGGTCTCTGCTTGAAGCCCTGACTGGGTCACAATCAAGAGATTGTGCTTTAGGGCATGTACTTAAGAGAAGGCCAAGGTCCCTGTGCAATATCTACTCCCCTTTCTTTCTCTGTTTTAAATCTCCAAAGCCATGGGCAAGATGAATTTATAAAGTATCAGTATCACAACCTGGAGAATTTGTGGCAGGATCTCTGAAGTACAAATAAAGTATTAGAACTATTAGGTTAAAATTTCTCACAGGAAACAGACAAAAAGTTTTTGTTAATTTCTTCTAACTAGTATTGATTTTTTAAATCAATTTTTAATTATCAATTTATGAAAAATCAGGAAACTAATACAGAGAATTCCTGTATACCCTGTATCCTATGTCTCCTAGTATTTACATCTTACATTAGAATGTTACATTTACAAATTACATTTGTTAAAATTAATGAATCAATATCAGTACACTACTATTGACTAAAGTCTATTCTTTATTCATATTTTCTGAGTCTTTACTGGTGTCCTTTCTCTGTGTCAGAATCTCATCCAGGATGCCACATTGTCATATCTCAGGATCCTCATGGCTGTGACAGTTTCTTAGACATCCCTTGTTTTAGAACCTTGGCTATTTTGAGGAGTACTTGTTAGGCTTCTTTTTTTAAAAGAGTGTTTCTCAGTGTGGTGTTAACTGATGTATTTCTCCAATTTAAACTGGGGTTCCGGGGTTTTGGAGGAAAGACCACAGGTGGAGGATCACTCCCACCTATTGTATCCAGGGTAGTGTTACCAACATGACTTACACTGTTGATGTTGACCTTGGTCACCTGGTCCAGGCAGTAAAAGATCTTTTTTAAGCAATTCAATATTTGAGTATCTACCAAAAAAAAGAAAAGTAATTATAACAAACATGGAAGAAACAAAAAAAGCAACAAGCAAACAAATAGGGCCAGACTTTAACATGTGACTTCCAGAATTTATTAAGGAAATATCCCTCTTCTATGATCCCCTTTCTTCTCCTTCCCATATTCCCACCTGCCCCAGCCCTCTGTGCCTGGGCACCTCTATTTGCTTCTATTCATACCTAGTGAAATTATATTTATATATAAGTATATTTATATCATTTCAGAGATTAAAATTCTACTGTCTTGTATAACCAAAAAGAACAAGTAAAAAATTTTTAAAAAATATAAAAACATTTATTGCAAGTAATGAGAGCCAACTGCCTGACCCTGCACAGCACAGCCAGGAGGTGGGGCTTGCTGCTTAGGGAGACACAGTAGGCTCACTTTCTAAGCAGCCTCACTTTCCCCCTCCAGTAGTTACACTCCCTATATCTGACCTGTTCCAGTCACTTAATAGAAATATGTTGAATGAATAACTGAATATTTTAATAAAAAGCTGAAATCATATTAAAAATAGTTTGCAGATCATATCATCATATTTTGCCTGATAATTGTTCACAGTTAGTATTTGTTAATTAAAAATAAATTAATACTAAATGCACATGTAAATTTTCCTAGAGATATCCGTCCACTCAGCCCTGCCACCAGTCTTTCTGGGAACATGCTATATCCATAGTCTTGGTTCCTTAACATCTTGAGCTTCCCTGACTCTCTCCCCTGCACAGAAACTGGGCAAGCCTGACCTCAGGACAGTCACTTCAGAGGCTAATTCTCACCAAACCCAGGGCACTGTACAAAAATGAGCTGGACCAACTAGAACTTTCCTTCAGAAATTTGGATTAAGAAATAAAGGATAAATTGCCAGGAAGCAATTTTATTAGAGCTATCCATTTGCCATAGACTCAAGTAAGCCAAACTCATGTGCAAGATGCAATTATAAAGTGGTGTGGAGAAGAGAGAAAAAGCTGGCTGGGGAAAAAGACCCTTGACAGAGACTTTCCAAGAGAGGCAAAGAGAGGGAACATGAAAGAGACCAGAGGACAGAGACCAGGGCTCACAACCGGGAGACATCGAGGGCCTTGCGACTTCTGATTCACTTTGGTTTACATGAATAATTTCAGATAACACTTGCCCCGCTTGGCTGAAGTAAAGTGAGATCTGTTCCTCAGAGTTCAAAGTATAGTAGCCAGAGCAGTTTCAACAGGCCCCCAAGCCACTAACAGCCTGCTCAATTTTTCAAATTTAAATAATTTCCCTTGCAAAAAAAGAATATTTTAAATGTCTTAGAGTGGCCAAAATTCCAAGGTTACTGTTTCTCAAAATGTTTCTTAGATACTGTGCAAGAAAGATGAAGAAGATGGAAACTAAACAGCAGCCACACCCCTGTCAACCTTAGTAATAGCGTAGGCATGGTGTCTTTCCCAGCAACCATGATGTTTTTATGAAATCAGTTATGTGCTGTTGAGTAATAAGAAACTGCATTTATTTTATAACTATGCAAAAACATGACCCAAGAATGTATTAAAATATGCCACAAGTAGAATGTTATGCATAGCAACAGATTTATCAAACATTAATTAGATGTTGCTAGCTCTTCAGGCCAACAAAATCTTTAAAAATAAATATTTAAGTAATTATGCTTCCCTTGAACATAGTCTCTGTTTCTTTTGCATTATAATTTATTCGTTTACTTTCAAGCACATGTCTTTGAAACTTCCTTGAACTCAACTTTCTAACTTAGGGAACATTTTAAAATTTAACTTATTTTTTTAAAAAAATATAACTGTAGTCTTCCTTGAATTCTTTTAAAAAATATTCTTTTTCAATAATTAAAAGAGTTTGACACTTTTTTCCTTCATGGAATTTGAGATTTTATTAAGTCACATTTGAAAAAACTGGATTATATAATCAAATTAGAATTAGATTTACATAATGATATCAATTACATGATCCAACTGAATTAGAAAAGTTTTTAAGATTAATAGTATCTCAAGAAATAGTACCTAAGTTGGGTTAATATTCAAATGGGTTTTTATTCAATTTTGGTTTTTAATAAAAAGCAGGATCAAGTACAGACCAAGATGTCAAGCAGAGGGAGTGAAAAACTGGCAAAACTAAGTTATTATATTGAATTTTATTTCATGTTTGAAGTTGATATTTCACTGAAACTGGAGACAAACTTCACATTTTAGTCACTAAAATCTCAGCAAGAATTGCTGTATCCAAAATAACGGGGTACCAGCCTGTTTCACCAGGACGACTCCTGGGGTGGCCATTAGTACGGAGTGGGGATCTCACTGAACTGTGCCGCTGGGCAAGCAGAGAGCAGGTGAGAAAGGCAGAGCCGGGAGTGTGGACTCTGCCAACCACCCACACCTCCCGCCACTGTAGGCTCAACGCTTTGATTGGTGTTCAGTGTTTCCCAAATGGAGGGATTGTGAAAACAACCTGCATTATTCCTGGGATCCAATAACAGCCCAAGTCCCTTTGATCCAGAGAATGCCTTCATCTGTAATTGTTTTGTCATACAAAGATGGATGGACCCTATTTACAGGGTGCGTGCACAAGTCTACCTGTTTGGATGGGTGAAGGCTTCACCTGTTGGGCATTGATGTGCTAACTGAATGAACCCAGGCCTTAGAGTTCCCTCCTTGCACATAGATAGTAACCGTGTCACCAAAACAAAACTGGGCCTCAGCTGCTATCTACACTCACTGTATTTATATTTCTAGGCATCATAATTTATGTTGATCTCATCTGTGCCATTTTCTTGGAAGCTACTGATGGGCTAAAAACTTTTCTTTTCCTTAGGAGTTACTCACACTGCCCTAGGTCATGTTCTGTTCACAGAGAGTTCCACAAACACTGGGTACTTGGGACTGACTGACTGACTGACTTAACTTTCTCTATTTCTCTCATCTTCTCCCTTCCTTCCTTCCTTTTTCTTTCTTTTCTTTCTCTCCCTCCTTCACTCTTTCTTTTTTTCTCCTTCCTTCACTGTTTCTCTTTCTTTTCCTTTCTTTCTTTCTTTCTTTCTTTCTTTCTTTCTTTCTTTCTTTCTTTCTCTTTCTTTCTTTCTTTCTTTCTTTTTTCTTTTTTCTTCCTTTATTCCTTTCTCTTCCTTCCTTTCTCCTTCCTTCCTTCATTTCTTCTTTCTTCCTTCCCTCCATTCCTTCCTTTCTTCTTTCTTTTTATTTCTTTCCTTTCTCTCCTTCCTTCACTCTTTCTTTTTTTTCCTTCTTTTCTTCCCTTTCTTTTCTTTTTCCCTTTCTCTCTATCTTTCCTTCCTTCTTTCTTCTTCAGTTTATCTCCCTCCCTCCCTCCCTCCCTTCCTTCCTTCCTCCCTCCCTCCCTCCCTCCCTTCCTTCTTTCCTTCCTTCCTTCCTTTCTTCCTTTCCCTCCCTCACTTTCTCTCCCCCTACCTTTCTACTGTCTTTCTTTCTCAAATCAAGAGGTTGATTATGTTGTTCCCCTGCTTTCTGTAAAATTCTTCATGACTGTCACATCAAGAACCTCGTTTCTAATTTCTTCATGTAATTCTTCTAACCATTTCCTCAAATTATAAAATACTGAAGTTATAAGTACTTCTGCAGGCAGCAAGATAACAAGTCTTGCAGAACTTTCCTTTTTGCACAAGTAGCAATTGAAATTTCTTTTTTAATGCTTGTTCCATTTTTCCACCAAAGCAGTTCCAAATGACAGAGGTCAAGAACACGAACCCAAAACACCCAGACCCAGTCTCAAACTAGAATTAACTTGGTATAGGTCCAGCATTTATTGTTTTATTGGTCTTATGATCAATATCCACATTTGCTTTACTATAGTTTCCTCTGAATCTTCATGGAGGTACGGATGCTCCCAAGGGATAGACTGTGCTTCCTGTGAGCAGGCTGCACACTCACATTGAAACACAC
The DNA here is from genome assembly GCF_902686445.1 of Sciurus carolinensis. Lineage (NCBI taxonomy): Eukaryota > Metazoa > Chordata > Mammalia > Rodentia > Sciuridae > Sciurus > Sciurus carolinensis. The sequence goes on from NC_062219.1 coordinate 30,646,889, forward strand.
TTCAGCAGAAGAAGCATGAGCTAAGAATACCTGAAGAAATTCTCTTCTGCTGTTTTAGAGAATCAGCTGCTTCACCTATGCCTAACAGCATCAATGACATGTGATTTAAATATAAAAACAAAATGATCAAGTTATAGCAACCTATAGTGAGGGCTTTTGTTGAGAAATACATGACGGTTTGTTTTTGTAAACTTTGCCTAACAGTTTATTGAAAACAATAATAATTTTTAAACAATCACTAAAAAAAGAAGCATTGTGGATACCTAGTGCAGACTCTGGGGTCAAGTTCAAGAGTTTTACCTCTTATCAGACCTGTGACCTGTACATACCATTTCACCCCCTGTGTTCAGTTTCTTCAACTATAAAATGGGAATGATACTGCATACATTACAGGGGTGTTAATTAAATTAGTAATGTACTACTTAGAAACTACAAAATCAGTGGCAAAACATTATATACATAAGTGAAATTAAGATTTGTTTTGTTATAAGAGTGGTATCAGGAAGCACTGATTTCAGAGGTTTCAGAAGGTAGAACTAAGCTCAAATACCCCCATGTGAGCTAGGACTCCAGAGGGTGGCCTGTTATCTCCCTTGGCCCCTCTTCCAACTGTGACAATAGTTCACAACCTGCTATCTCTCCTAACTCTCTGTCCCCAAAGATAAGCCATGAAGCTATTGGAAAGAGGCCATCCATCATGACACCACTTGCTATAGTTATCCCTTAGGAACCCGGTTCTCAGTCAGGGGTGGAGTGTGCTGGACCAGGACTGGCAGGAAACACAGCTGGTCAGGCACTGTCTTTCTGGCGCTGTCTTGTCTCTGCCTGTTATTGTTTCAGGGTATGCATTATTTTTGTTCTTTCCCAGGAAACTTTAACCTTTCAAAAAGGCAGTGATGAAGATGCTCATTGACACTGACCTCAGAGACCGTCCTTCAGTGGAACCATTGGCAATTGATTTTTTTTTTTCTTTTTTTTCTCATCACCTTGGCCCTTTATTATCTCCTGGTGATAAAACCTATGTGGATATTTTTCATTGTGTGGATAACCTAGCAACCAAGCTTTGGGAGCCCATGTTTATATTGTTTCCAACAAGCCTGGTTTTCAGCTGGATCTGCTCCCACTACAGCCCTGAAATAATACTTCAAAATGTAAAGGACCTCATTGTGGTTGTAAGAACATGTAACAGAAATAGGTTTCATAAACAAGAGCAAAATATAGGTATTGTGTATGTGCAAGAACAATGAGAACAAAGCTCTCTTGATGATGTTTACACATTTGAACCTCTAAAGAGTGAGAAGACTCATGAACATTTGGAGTTCAAAGAGCCTATTGTGCACAAGAGTGGATTCCCATCTGGTTGCAGGAGATCACTGAGGTGACTATCCACTGGCTGATTACCTGCCGAGGCCCAGAAATGGCAAGTCAAGGGGGCTCTCAAAGGCTGGTTCTTTCCTTACTGAGTCCAGACAGGTAGAGACATAACAGAATGTATAAAACGGTCACTGAGAGACTGTTTTATTAAAAAGAGAGGTGAATGTGCAGTCCTCTCTGCAGAAGATTCATGGTTATTGATATCATCAAACACATGAGTCTGAACCGTTAGATTTCTATTGCCAAAAGTTCAAGTACACTGGAGACAGTGAGAGAGAAGGGAGCTTCTGAATTAAGGATTTGCTTATTGGAACTCAGGGAAGGAAAAGAGGATATTTCAAGGAGCATTGGAATCAGAATGTCGCAATGAGTAGAACTAAGACCTTCATTTCCAGACAGGCCTGGGTTCAAATTCTACCTCAGATATTTAATGTGTAAAAATTTTCTACCTTCTTTCAGTCTTAGATCCTCCTGTATAAAATGAGGAACTTTATAAGGTTCTTGTAATGTTTAAAAAGTAATGTATATAAGTTTGTACATGATAGGTTTTCAATAAGTGGTATTTATTAATTAGCTATTAGCTGAAGAAAATGGAAGAATAATATACTTGTGATTTGATTTGTTATCTCTACATAGCAGACCTACAGACAGAGTTATGCGTGGTACAATTCTCCTGAATCAACTAAATAAGCATTTCTGGAACCTTTACTATGTGCTTCTATCGTTTGCTGTGTATACAGGGCAGGGACAGATAGGAAGAAACCACTCCACCTTAGACAGTCAATAAATGCTCTCATGGGATTGTATACCATTTATTTTCATAACTATGGTTTATATACCTTAGAGGACAAGTAATAAATATTTGCAGGATGAATAAATGGGCCAATGAGCAAATATATTTGTAATTAAGATTTGTTTTCTGTACTGAAAGAAGTATGCGATGCAGAGGGAAAGATGCACATACAGAGCAGTAGGAGAAAACCAGAAGGGAATAGCAGAAAACCCCATCGCCAATCAAAATGTTTTCATAGTCTAACCCAGTGAAGTGAGGATGCTCATGAATTCTTCAAACATCTATGCCTAACAGAGATTAAAAAAAACAAAAACTTGCTAACACATCAAATTGGCAAACCCCGGGTATGGATGCTTCTTGCATCCTCAGCCCAGGGCTAGGCAAAAGAAACACAAATAACATGAAGTTTAATGGGGACTCATGAGGAACTCACAGTTCACTAGAGCTGATAGTACTAAAGTCTTTATATTGTTACAAGGGGTTAGACCAGAATTCTTACTGGATTGAGGTCATGCTTTGTATTTTACCAAATGTAAATGAAATCTCCTTATATGCCAAAATATGCTTAATGAGTGCAACTTATTAAAAACTAATTTTAGCAAAGTACCATATCTATATAACTCAGAGAATGATAGGGGTGTGTTTAAGAGCATTGGAATGATATCTTACGTATTTTTAATCTCAGTGAACTTCACATATTTAAAATTAAATAAAAAGAGAAACATTCATTATCTTTTTCCCTCTAAGAATTGTTTTCTCGTCTTAATTATTGGTTAGTATTATAACCACTCACCACAATTCAGACCTCAGGCACCAAGCATCTTCCTTTCAGCTATATTATTGTGCTCCAGTAACTTCAGCACAAGTTTCAAAGAGAGGAGAGCGGAAGAAAAATTCAAATCAGTAATTTCCCACATCTACTAATAATTTTATTCAAAAAGTATATAATAGTCAGAAAAGTGAAGTTATTAACTGATTATATTTTGAATGATCTGAATTTGACCTTCCTTGGTCATTTGGGGATCTACCAATTCCCACGGCAGGCCCTGTGGTTCCCCACTCACCCCCAACTTTGACCACAAACCCCCCTCAATTCAGTTATTATTTAAGAATTTCGAATATGACCCAAGTAAACACAGCAAAATTCAACGCAATTTTGCTAGATTTTTTTCTGGGACAGATTTTCTGAATTTTCCTTGTTGGTGTGGATCTGAGAGCACAGAGCAGAAGAATTCACTGCTGCCAGTTGAACACCTTAGCTGTGACTGCAATAACACAGCTGAAAACAGCCACAACCTTGCTTGGCAACTCCTGGTTTTCCTGTTGAGAGGCAAGATTCCACCCCTCTGTCATTGCTTTCTACTTCTTTTCTTCCTTCTGCAAAAAGTTATAGAATAAACTCTGCCTTTTGCTTAGCCTTTTGCTCTCACTTTGCCTAGTCTTTAAAAAGGAAGAAAGAAGAAAAGAAAGAAAGAAAGAAAGAAAGAAAGAAAGAAAGAAAGAAAGAAAGAAAGAAAGAAAGGAAGAAAACAATAAAAAATACCACCTATAACCCTCAATTAACATCACATATAAATACTTCATGTATGTATAATATGTCAAAGTATACTCTTTTGTCATATGTATCTAGTAAGAACAAAAAATAAATAAAAATATAAATGAATCAATCAACCAACCAGTCAAACCTCTCCCTTCACACCTACTCCTTCCCAAACTTCTGAAAAGAATGACCTCCATTTCTTAATCTTTTTTACTCACTTCTTTACCTTCTCTGCACTGAATTCTTTTATTTTATTTTATTTTATTATTTTAATTTTATTGGTTCCTTTTAGTTATACATGGCAGTAGAAGACATTTTGACATGATTTTACAAGCATGTAATATATATTGTTCTAATTCATACCCCAATACCTCTCCTTCCCCTTCCTCTCCCCACCCTCTGTTGATCTTTCTGCCATGTACCCATAGTTATTTTTTTTTTCATTTCATTTTTTTTTTTTTACGTTTACATAGGGTAATGATGTTTATTTTATTTTTCCCCTCCCCCCACCCCTCCCACCCCTCTTTTCCCTCTACACAGTCCTTCTTTCCTTCATTCTTACCGCTCTCCTTAGCCTAACTCTAAACCTAACCCTAAACCTAATGCTAGCCCCTCCCACCCCCCATTATATGTCCTCATCCGCTTATCAGCGAGATCATTCGTCCTTTAGTTTTTTGAGATTGGCTTATCTCACTTAGCATGATATTCTCCAATTTCGACCATTTGCCTACGAATGCCATAATTTTATCATTCTTCATGGCGGAGTAATATTCCATTGTATAAATATGCCACAGTTTCTTTATCCATTCATCAACTGAAGGGCATCTAGGTTGGTTCCACAATCTGGCTATGGTGAATTGAGCAGCAATGAACATTGATGTGGCTGTATCTCTGTAGTATGCTGATTTTAAGTCCTTTGGGTATAGGCCAAGGAGTGGGATAGCTGGGTCAAATGGTAGTTCCATTCCAAGTTTTTTAAGGAATCTCCATACTGCCTTCCAGAGTGGTTGCACTAATTTGCAACCCCACCAGCAATGTATGAGTGTACCTTTTTCCCCACATCCTCGCCAACACCTGTTGTTGCTTGTGTTCTTGATAATCGCCATTCTGATTGGGGTGAGATGGAATCTTAGGGTGGTTTTGATTTGCATTTCTTTTATTACTAGAGATGTTGAACATTTTTCCATATGTTTGTTGATTGTTTGTAGGTCTTCTTCTGTGAAGTGTCTGTTCATTTCCTTAGACCATTTGTCGATTGGATTATTTGTAGTCTTGGTGTTGAGTTTTTTGAGTTCTTTATAGGTTCTGGAAATTAGCGCTCTATCTGAGGTATGGTTGGCAAAGATATTCTCCCACTCTGTAGGCTCTCTCTTCACATTGCTGATAGTTTCCTTTGCTGAGAGAAAGCTTTTAAGTTTGAATCTATCCCAGTTGTTGATTCTTGCTTTTATTTCTTGTGCTATGGGAGTCCTGTTAAGGAAGTCTGATCCTAAGCCAACAAGTGAAGATTTGGACCTACTTTTTCTTCTATAAGATGCAGGGTCTCTGGTCTGATTCCAAGGTCCTTGATCCATTTTGAGTTGAGTTTTGTGTAGGGTGAGAGATAGGGGTTTCATTTCATTCTATTGCATATGGTTTTCCAGTTTTCCCAGAACCATTTGTTGAAAAGGCTATCTTTTCTCCATTGCATATTGTTGGAACCTTTGTCTAGTATGAGAAAATTGTATTTATTTGGGTTTGTGTCCATGTCCTCTATTCTGTACCATTGATCTACCTGTCTATTTTGGTACCAATACCATGCCGTTTTGTTACTATTGCTTTGTAGTAGAGTTGAAGATCTGGTATTGCAATACCCCCTGCTTCGCTCTTGCTACTGAGGATTGCTTTAGCTATTCTAGGTTTTTTATTCTTCCAGATGAATTTCATAATTGCTTGCTCTATTTCTGCAAGGTACATCATTGGGATTTTAATTGGAATTGCATTGAATCTGTACAACACTTTAGGTAGTATAGCCATTTTGACAATATTAATTCTGCCTATCCAGGAACATGGGAGATCTTTCCATCTTCTAAGGTTTTCTTGAATTTCTTTCTTTAGTGTTCTGTAGTTCTCATTGTAGAGGTCTTTCACCTCTTTTGTGAGATTGATTCCCAAGTATTTTATTTTTTTCGATGCTATTGTGAATGGGGTAGTTTTCCTAATTTCTCTTTCTGAAGATTCATCACTTATGTATAAAAATGCATTGGATTTATGAGCATTGATCTTGTAACCTGCTACTTTACTGAATTCACTTATGAGTTCTAAAAGTTTTCTGGTGGAATTTCCAGGTTCCTCTAAATATATAATCATGTCATCAGCAAACAGGGATAGTTTGAGTTCTTCTTTTCCTATTCGTATCCCTTTAATTTCTTTGGTTTGTCTGATTGCTCTGGCTAGAGTCTCAAGGACGATGTTGAATAGAAGCGGTGAAAGAGGGCATCCCTGCCTTGTTCCAGTTTTTAGGGGGAACGCTTTCAGTTTTTCACCATTTAGAATGATATTAGCCATGGGCTTAGCGTAGATTGCCTTTATAATGTTTAGGAATGTTCCCACTACTCCAATTTTTTCTAGTGTTTTGAGCATGAAGGGATGCTGTATTCTAATCTTTTCCTTCCACCAGATTCTTCTTGCTAAGGTCATCAGTGACTCAATCACGAGAAATCTCGTAGCCAGCTGTTCAGTGTGTTCACCTTTGTATGCCCCCGTTCCTTCTGAAATACTCTGTGCCCGTGATGTCTGTGATGTAACAGTTGTTCTCTGCTTTTCAGTAACGTATTTGGCACTTTGCTGTTTTTCTTCACAGGCTAATCTGTCTTTACACAGACTTAAAATGCCAGAATTCCTAAAATTTTAGGACTTTATTTTTTTTTTTTAATTAACATTGTATACTCCCTCCTTGGGAAATTCAGCTAAGCCCATTGCCTCCATCACCACTTGCATGTGGTTGAGTGCAAATCGCTATTTCTGTCCTTTCCACCTTATCAAACATCTGGCTCTACCTTGACAAAATTCAGTTCTTCCTCTTTCTCATCCTCCCCTGAATCTGTTCCTCCCTAATATTCCCATCTCAGTGAACAACCACCATCTTTGACAGTTTTAGCCACCTCAGATCCCTTATCCAGCTGCCTAATCATTCTATGTATTAATCATTAAGAGAAGGATGTTAGAATTTCCAATTGTGGATTTTTGAAAACTCATACATGCACACAATATAGCAATATAATTTGGCCAATATCATTCTCCATTATTTTCCCTTTCCCTCCCCTATTCTCTTCCCTGTACCCTTTCCTCTATCTTATTGAACTCCCATGATTTTCATGAGATTCCCCCACACACATACCCCTACTCTTCTTTTCCTTTTTCCTCTCTAGTTTCCACATGTGAGAGGAAATGTGCTACCTTTGAACTTCTGAGTTTGGCTTATTTCATTCAACATAATGATCTCAACTCCCAGTCATTTTCCTGCAAATGACATAATTTCATTTTTCTTTATAGTTGAATAAAACTCCATTGAATATATATGCCACATTTTCTTTATCTTGTCATTCATTGATGGGCACCTAGGCTGGTTCCATAGTTTGGCCAATGGGACTTCTACTGCTATAAACATGTATATGCATGTGTCACTATAATATGATGACTTTAATTTTTCAGGGTAAATACCAAGGAATGGTTTAGTTGGGTCATAAGGTGATTCCATGCCTAGTTTTGAGGAATCATCATGCTGATTTCCATAGTGGTTGAACTAATCTACAAGCCCACCAATAGTGTAAAAGTACTCCTTTTTTTCCACTTACCCTCCAGCATTTATTATTATTTGTATTCTTGATGGTTGCTATTCTTACTGTTGTGCAATGAAATCTCGGTGTAGTTTAGATTTGCATTTCCTTAATTGCTAATGATTTTGAATATTTTTTCATATATTTGTTGACCATTTGTATTTCTTCTTTTGAGAAGTGCCTATTTAATTCATTTGCTCATTTGCTAATTGGGTTATTTGGATTTGGGGTGTTAAATTTTTTAGTTTTTAATATTCTAGATCTTAATCCTCTGTCACAAGAATAACTAGCAAAGATTTTCTCCCATCCTGTGGGTTCTTTTTTTCACATTTCTAATTGTTTCCTTTGATGAGCAGAAGCTTTGTAGTTTGATACCATCCCATTTATTAATTTTCTGAGTTTAGTGATCCTATTGACAAAGTCATGCCTATATGCTGGAATGTTGACCCTGTTTTCTTCTAGGAGTTTTATAGTTTCTGTTCTAATTCCTAGGTTTTTGATTGATTCATTTTGAGTAGTAGATTTTTTGTGCAGGGTGAGAGATAAGGGTCTAACTTTCCCAGCATCATTTGTTCAAAAGATCGTCTTTTCTCCAATGTATGTTTTTGGGACCTTTGTCAAGAATCACATGACTGTTGGTATGTGGGTTTGTCTCTGTGTTTTCTATTCTGTACCATTGGTCTATAGTTCTGTTTTTATACCAGTTCCATGCAGTTTTTGTTACTATACCTCTATAGTATAATTTGAAGTCACGTATTATGATGCCTCTAGCATTATTCATTTGACTTTGAATTGTTTTGATTGTTCTGGGTCCATTATTCTTCCAAATGAATTTTAGAGCTGTTCTTTTCTAGTTCTGTGAAGAATGGCATTGGGATTTTGATGGGGATTGTATATATTGCTTTTGGTAGTATGTCTATTTTAATCATATTAATTCTGCCTATCCATGAACCTGGGAATTCTATCTTCTGAAGTCTTCAATTTCTTTCTTCAATGTTCTATAATTTTCATTGTAGATGACTTTCACCTTATTGGTTAGATTTATTCCTAGGTATTTTATTTTATTTTAGTTGAGGCTATTGTAAATAGAATTGTTTTCCTGTTCTTTTTTTTTCTCAGCAGATTCATTATTGGTATATAGAAAAACTTGATTTTTGTATGTTGATTTTGTAATCTGCTACTTTGCTGAATTTGTTTATTAACACTAGAAGTCTTTTGCAAGAGTTTTAAGTATCCTCTAAGAATAGGAACATATCAACTGCTGACAGTGATAATGTGTCTTCTTCCCTTCCTGTTTTTAATCCCTTTTATTTCCTTCTCTTGCATAATTTCACAGAGCCTGTGTTCTTAACCATTATCTATTGTAGTCCTCAAATTGCCATATTACTTGTTGAAAGAATAATAATAATGCAAAGGGAATGAGATTGCCTGGGAAGGTGTCATGAATATATGCCAAATACTGAATCATGGAGAATACTAAATATGAGCAGCAGATGAAATTAGAGGGTTAGAAGAGACTAAAAAGCATTTGAGCCCATGCCTGGTTTTTCAAGGAGCATCAGATATCTTAACAGAGAGAATATAAATCCAGAGTTTTTAATAAACATTTTGATAATAATATTGACGATGAAACCTTGAGCATCCTCAGGTAACCTAAGGGATTACTTCTCTAAAGTTTTTAAATAGCATAATGTGAATGTTTCCTCATAATATTTTCAATTGTGCTGAATTTTTTTAATTGCTGGAAATGGAATAAATAACCTGGAGATAATATAAGCTTTGTTAAGCTTTAAAAGAAAAAAAATGAATGAGTGTTCCAGGTAATTGTTAAACAATGGCTACCAATATGAATAAACCTGCTTTGATTCCTGTGGGGTCACCTTGTTCCAATGAAAATAAATAGGAATGATGATGCAGTTGGTTTTATTATATTTCCAAATGATTGGAATTTACTAATTCTTGGTGTCCATAATCCTTGTCCAATCACATGAACAGATTTTAACAGTTAGAATTTCCCCTTATTTGTCAGTGAATATAGTCAGCTACTTTGGACAGGATTATATTAATTCATCTTAGGAGACAGAAAGATAAGTGACTTCAATATAGCTAATAGAATAATATTTTGGTAATAATATAGTCAATCATTGAAATAAATTTTGAAGGCTATGAAATCATTTGCTCCAATCACATATGCCTTGGCTTTCTGAAATATTTGTTCTTATAGAAAGAAATTTTCTTTCACTTTGTGGGCTCATGAATCCCTGGGTGTGCTAAAAGTTTGTAAAAACAAGAAACTCTTTTTTCATTATCCCATCTCTAAGTCAGTCACAGGAAAACCTGGATCTATTTGTGTGATGTAAAAAAAAATCTTTTCCCTTGAAGGAGGACCATCCAAAAGGATAACTCTCATTATCAGTTTGTCATTTTGAAACAAAGGAAATAAAAAATAGTTAGCATAAGCAGATGTCTCCGAACCCAAGGTAGAGAATAAAGCATTTGCATAAAAACCTGTCTGGTCTCTGCCTTCGCCCACTATGATTTATCTCCTTATTTGCTAGAGGATGACAAATGATGAATGAGTGGCTCGACACAGAACAAACTGTAGGATGCTGGGAAAACAGGTAAGTACTTTTAAAAAACATTTTGAACACTACCTATCACTAAGTTAGGAGATTTGGAGTAGGAGAGAAAGAGTGTAGAAATGATACTAATACAGTGAGATGGAGAACTCTCCTTTCATACGGATGAATGTAGATCTGCAGCAATTTGCAAATAACACATAATTAGGGATAGTTTTTGTAATGCAAAAATAAACCCTCTAATTATATATAGAAGTGATTGCAGATAATGATAGTGATCTACTAGGAATAGATTAAAGGATTGAGGGATTTTTTTTTTCCATCCCATTCAGACTTTGAGGTTTCTGCACTGACCTGTAGGAATGGTGTTAATGGGAAATGCTGAAGAAAGTCTGGTTTGTTGCAGGGGCTTGATTTACATTCCCCAGAAGCTTTTTTGTCAGGAGGCTTGTAAAATGAAATCAGTCTCAAATCCTCACAGGCTCACTAACAAGCCAAATAAATGAGGTGGGGGAAAGGCCCCTCATTTGGATCAAATTTAAAGACCCAGGCATTTATCAAAAAACTTTCTCTCATTCTTACTTCCATAGTAGGAGAGGTTCCTCTCTGCTTTTCTTTTCTCTTCCATTCCTTTCCTATTTATTTATTTTTTCTTACCAGTATAATTCCTGACCCCATGACACTACCATTAGCTTTGAAAGGCAGACCATGTCTGAAAACAGTTGAAGTTCTTGAGAAAACAAACTTATCTAAGGAAAGCAAATTATTTCTACTTATTTTTATTACCTCATAATATTACTCCCTGGCATAAGCAATTCCTATTTTAAAAATGGAAAAGCAAATTTATGAAATGGATTTGGTCAAAGGAGAGTATCTCGTTGGAGCAGGTTGGAATCATCTCTCCTGAACACAGTACTTAAATCCCATATCAGGTTTTCCTGATCAGTCACTGTCACAGGTTTCCACTATTGTCCATAGGTGAGGGATGAGAATGAGATACACATAAGTTTGCTTATCTAGTATGCAGTTATTTGGCACAATTGGACGTTATCACTGAACTTTGATGACCAAAATTGCTTGGTAATGAAATGTGGAAAGGGCTTACAAAGAGGTGAGCTTTCTATATTTCACCCAAAATGGTAAAATATTGACACCAATAGGCTGTAATAAGTTGTGTAAAATCAAATACCTGGAACAACCACTGAAAGACTCTGTACAAAAGAAACACAAACTACTCTTGATAAATCAAAATGAAATTAGAAAATACATTCAAGTAACTTATAGGAAGGCAAGTAAAAGAAAACAGAGAAACAAAGAACAGAGGAATCTGACTAAGTCTTAACCTACCAATAATTACATTAAATGTAAATTTTCTAAATACACTAAGTAAAAGACAGAGATTGGCAGAGTGGATGAAAAGAAAATCATTTATAATTTTATATGCTTATAAAAATTTTGAAAATTATAAGAAATTTCCTTCAATATAATAATATAGAAAGGTTGGAAGTGAAAATGCAAAAAATCTGTACCCAGAAAATATTAGTAAAAGCAAAATAAACAAAACAGGAGTGATGTATTAACATTAGATAAAATAGAATTCAGCAGAGCAAAGGAAATTGCCTTCAACTATATATAATGATAGAAGAATCAAACCATCACACAATGATCTTCAATGTGTATCCCTAAGTAATGGAGCTGCAAAATATGTGAAACAAAAACTTGAAACACTTAAAGGAGAAAAAGTAAAATCCACAATAATAAGATTGTAAATTAGTACTATCACTGTGGAAAGTGGTATAGAGTTTTCTCAAAAGACTAAGAATGGAACCACTATGCTCTCCCACTATGCCACTCCTTAGTATTTATTCTAAAGAAGTAAAGTCATCATACTACAGTGATACATGCATACCCATGTTTATAGTAGCATAATTCACAATAGCCAAACTATGGAACTAGTCTAGGAGTTCATCAATGAATGATGAGAGAGAGAGAGAGAGAGAGAGAGAGAGAGAGAGAGAGAGAGAGAGAGAGAGAGATTCCTAGACTGATTCCTAGACTGATTGGCCTTGATTGGTATATTGATATGGGGTAGACTTGTATATGATATTTAATAGTACATGGGGCAAGGAAGCAACAAAAGCAGACGATAAACAGAATTAGGGCAGAAAACTAGAAGGGTGACCTACAACACAACCAAAACGAAGTTAAAAACATTCTTTTGATAATTTTTGATAAACAAAATAAAGCACTTCCACCAGTAACAACTCAACTCTTCTACTTGCCATTTTCAGAATTCTTTAGTGAATCAGAAAATATGGAGGGAGAGACAGAGAGAGAGAGAGAGAGAGAGAGAGAGAGAGAGAGAGAGAGAGAGAGAGAGAGAGAGAGAGAGAGATTGAAAGTACTATTACCTGCACTCAGGTGGAAGGGACAGCCAAATGGGGAAGGAGAGAACTCAGGAGGCACAACCTCTTCCAGGTCTTGGGTAGAATAAGCTGGGCACAAAGAGTGGTGGGATCTCTGGACTCCCATGTTCAGAGTAGGATAGGGTCTTAGGGAGGGGGAGGGTACTTTTAGACTTTGAGAGACTAACCCAAAATAGGACCAGTCATAAAAAGGTACCTATAAGTTGGAAGATCTGCCACAAAGGAGTCCAGTGTTCAATGATGTCTAAAGATCAAGTTGAAAAAAAAGTAAACCAAGGTTGCAAATAAGAGCTAAAATTCACCTCCCAGTTCTAGGTGAGTCCTTTAATACTGTTAGTTGGCTTTCCATAGCTGTGACAAAATATCTAAGATGATAAACTTGAAGGAGGAAAGATTTATTTAGCCTCATGATTTTAGAAGTTTCTGTTCATAGTTAACTGATGCCATTGTTTTGGGGCCTGTGGCAAGGCAGAGTATGACTGTGTGAGCATGTGGTGCAGCAAAGCTGCTCACCTCAATGGAAGTTGGGAAGGAAAACGAAGGGGGTGCAGCCCCAATATCCCCTTCTGGGCATGCTCCCCAGTGACCTAACTTCTTTGCATTAGGCCATTCCTCTTAAGTGGTCCACCATCTTCCAATGGCACCACTGACTGGTGACCAATCCTTAAATATCTGAGCCTTTGGAGGATATTTAAGATCCAAATAATAACAAATACTAAGACCTACAAGTATGGGTGGGGATGTAAAAGTCTCCTGGGAATCTTGTGATGTAGAAAAGCAAACTGAGGCAAAAGGGGCAATTGGTAGCTAATATGCAAACATACTGATGTCTGATATGTAAAAGTATGCTGAATTATTTATCCTTAACTCAGCTGTCAGCTGTTACTTTGTTCCGCTACCCCCCCACCTCTTTCTGTTTTTACAGAATCTTTTGAATTTGGTGAGTAAAAATACCAGTGATCTTTGCAGATAATTTTTCTGCCCTAAAGTTGGTAGGACAGAAGATTTATACACAAACACTTTACAAAATAGTGCCCAAACAGAAACAATTCCAAATATCAAACTGCGAAAGAAGTTAAAAAAAAAAATTCCATTCTTTCCACTGATTTGGAAATTTCTTTTAATTATGGGCAAACCCAGTTTGCATAAAGGTACAATAAATAACACAGGCTCACAGTGTCTTTGAATGAAGAAAGATGATGTTTGTTAGGCCCGGGAGCAGAGAACCAGAAGCTCTGCTGGATGGCTTCATATTATCCTCACCAGTACCCATTTCCTGCTCAGAGAGCAAAGTCTGGAAAATACAATTTAGTCTAGCTACTAACTACTTACCCTCTTCTTTGAAATCCATGTCATGTAGCTGCACACCTACAAGGAAGAAATCTCCCATCTGAAGCACAGTGGTAAGTCTTGGGCCAGTTCTTCCTTTATTTTGTAATATGAAGCTTTGTCTTTCAAAGTATCTATCTATGAGCACTCTTTGGTGTAATATTCTCTTTTGAGAACCTATGTTTCAAATCAAACAATTTCACAAAACTCAAAACCTATATATTTGGGCTCTGTCTATGCCCTATTCCTTGTTACAAACATTATCATCATAAAAACAGAGAAAAAAATACAATTAATTTTGGAAAAGGGAAGGTTCCTGGAAGGGATCTCAAGGGGACTTGGTACACAAATCACATATGAGTTAAGCATGTGTATACATAAACGTATAGTCCCTAAAAAGAAATATCTGATTGGTGTTGGAATGCCAAAATAAAAACGGAACAATAAAATATCCTTAGTAATAAAATTTTGATTAAAAAAAGAAAAGCAAATTCATTTCAAAAAAGCACATATTTTTCTTTTCTTAAAAGCACATCTATGTAGAAGTAAAGCATAGTTAATCTACCAAAAAGTAGTATAAATGACAGGCATCAAACTCATTCTAAGACTATATGTACTGTGTAACTTCAAAAATAAGATAACTAAATAAAGTGAATAGTGAAATTGTCCTTTCCATATAGTGACTTGTCTATGGCACAGATTCTGTATTCAGAGCCTGTCAACATTTAACTTGAGATCATAAACAACGATATCAGGTTGGCACCAGGTCACAGTGAGATCGATTGTCATGAGCAAATGCATTTTCTGTTTGGAGCTGATAAGATCATTAAGAGCCTGTGTGACTGCAGCCTCTAAAAAGGTTAATGTGATTTTGAACTGTAAATAGAAATATAGTTCTGGATTTTACATACCAAAATCTAGGTTTGGTATTTATGACAAAGGATTGGAATTTCAATCTGCTGGCACAGCTGGAATATCTTAAAATGTGATTATATTGTAAGATAAGTGGATAGATGGAAACCATGTCACATAATTTCATTTATTTATTTCTATCTGGTGCTGAGGATGGAGCCCAGTGCCTCACATGTGGGAGGCAAGCACTCTACCACTGAGCCCCAGCCACAGCCCACCATGTCACATAATTAACAAAAAAAATGGGAATATCCAATCTGGCTCATAAGAGATTTGACAGTCATTCCTAAGACCTGGAAGTCTCCACATATAGAAATGTCCAGAAATAGAATGGACAGTTAACAGAATTCAGATTCCCATAGTGGGCATGTTTCAACAAAGGCCAGGGCCCATTTGGTGGAGATATTTTAGTTGAGTCTTTTTCAAACTGTGGTTCAAACTATTTGAGAAACAGTTTATCACTGCATAAGAAAAGGTACATATTATTTTATTTTTGTCTCATTAATCTTTTGTTACACATATGAGTTGTGTGCTAAGTTGTAGGAGAAAATGAATTTCTTCTTGTGAATTGCAATAAAAATACTGTGAAAACCACTGTTACAGTTGTGTTCATAGTTCCTAGGAAAAATCAAGAGCCAGGCACATCTGGGTTGGCATTTTGGTCACCAAACCTTTAATTATTAAACCCCTCTGTGGTTAAACTTCTCTATTTGAAAAATAGAGAAAATCAGTTTCCTCTGAAATGTATGCACATATATGAGTTATTTTTTAAGAAAATACATCAAAATATTTGACACACTTTAAAGAGTCTGTAAATCATCATTTTGCCCTTTAGTTTTTAAAAATTACTTTAAAGAAAATCAGAGTTTCCTTGTTAATCTGGTTCCTTTTTTTCTTTGCTCATTGACACTGACATGTACAGATACAAGCAACCCTGGTAAGATAAATCAATAGGACAACACCTTGCGAACAGGTTGCAGGGGTGGGGAAAGGCAGCTGAGCATGGGCCTGACTCCTCAATATAATGACAGGATTCATTTTCAGATACCCAGATGCAGCCCCATTGCATTCTGCAATGATTTTGTGGGGAAAGGAAGCCTTTCCAGTTTTCTTCAATGGCTCTTTTGCAACCTCACTTTGGCTGTTGGTGTCTCCCCAGCTGGGACTGGACATTCATGTTACCAGAGAACTGAACGTCTCGGCCCCTCCAGTGTAAGCCCCATTGTCTGACCTAAGCTGCTGTGTAGGGTGCTGCTGTACCATCGATGTTTATTGCTGTTTGGGTAACAAGAAGAAACCTGGTACTTTTGTTTTGTTCAAACACTCATCCTATTCACGGCCACTGTTTATACCAGAGGAAAATGTTCTTGCAGAGAGACCAATAATTTAGAAAATATTTGAACGGGAGGTTGAATGGTTTCTATTGGTGTCTTTATTAGTGATCTCTACTGCTGAATACAATGCAACTCTGTCTTAAAGTGCTCTTCTCCACTGCAGATTTGCAGATTTAGTTTATTGCAAGCCAAATCTTGTTCCCTGAGTACCAAATAAAATCACTGTCACAAGACAAAAATCCTGTAATGTCTAAATCTCATTCCCAACTTCTCAATAAGCTGTAAATATATATATGTGTATACATATGTATGTGTGTAAATATATATATGTGTATATATACACACATATATATGCATATATATGTATATATACATATATAAGCTGTAAAATATATATTTACCTGTATGTGTATATATGTACATATATGCAGTTTTTATTTTAGAAGACACTAAACAAAATAAAGCATGAAGTATCATTGAAGATGATTTTTAAAGTTCCTAAAATTCATTCTCATTAAACATACACAATTTCCCAAATAAAAGCACTGAATTGTATAGATGCAGGAGATATTTAGACTTAGGACCATCTATATGTTTGAAGTTCAGGAATCACCATGTTCCCTTTCCATTTTTGATTTTATTAAACAAGTACTACTAAGGAAAAAAAACATATTTGAAATGCTATTTATGGCATTTAGTGTGTTAAAAAATCTTCAAAGTGAGATGTGCAGAAATAATAATTTTACTTATCTAGAAATTGATTTAATGTCTATTTTGAGCTGCCATTGTCCTGGATTGTGTGTGGCATTTTCTCAGCCAAAGCTTCAAGAGCATCAGTGGCATTTTGTCCAGGGGTCCTCTTCCTACACGTGTCTGTCCTGAAACAACCTCGATCCTGCTGACTGGCCTTTCATGCATTGGTGCTGGGTTGTCCCATGTTCCCAAATGCAAAGATTCACAGCATTTTGTTCTCTCTTAGATACTATCGAGGCCCTCTAGGGGGCACAGAGGTCATGCTGCTGCTCCTGTGTCGTGCTGACTTCAGGAGACACTCTGAGCCTATCCATGTCCTACAGACCTGGGGACCATTCTCACATGCAGAGGAGAATGTCTCAGGCACAAATAACTTTGGGATTTGGAAAGACTAGGAGACTTCCTGAGATCTAATATTCTCAGATTTGTTTGCTACGTCCATATTGGAGAGAGGATGCCTGGAGGTCGAGAGCCTCTCTTTCTATCCATCATGTGCTTCTCTTTCTATCCATCACGTGCAGCTATATCTCCTCTGGTCTTTCTGCCTCCCTGGAGCTCTAAAGGAAGAATGGTCAGGTCCCTTTAGTCTGAGATACCACAAATTTATCTGGGATCTTGGCCTTTGGCAGGGGACAAGGAACAGATTCATCTTTCTCAGAGGTGTGCAATGTCTCTTCTTCATGACTTTCTCCTCCTTCCTTCAACCAAAGAACTGTGCCAGAATCCTGAGGATTGGGAAAACTTTGTTCTTATGCATTAAATACTCTCCCAGATATGCCATCTAGCTTTTGAAACCTCAAAGCCAAGTATTGACCCCCTATTCTCTGCTTCCTACTGTGTCATCTAATCATGGAAAACTGTCCAGCTGGTGGAAAGCAAAAGGTCAGTGGGTATAGGAAACAGGGAGAGGAAAAACAAAACAAAAACCAAAAAAAAGAGTCTCTCAAATTTTTTTCTACAATGTTTTTCTTTTATTAGTTATTTTGGTTCTAAATTTCATTATTTGAGGAGGCATAGGGTGCTTAGAATTATATGAATATTGTGTGGATTTAATCAACCTTGCTCATTAGGAGTCTACCTGGATATAGTAAGAAACTCTGATTGTTAGACCAGAAAGAAGTATTTTTAAAATATCATCTTGGGTCAGTAACCCAGGGTCTAAAAATCACAGAATTTTGCTTCTAACAGGGGCACATAGGACCATACTTTGAAATATAATTATAAGTAATTATAAATACAATTTATTTCCATGTCCTCAAAACACAAAGGCGTCATTCCTAACTTCTTTGATAATTTGTCACTAAACTCATTCATGAATTTACCATTTTCTCTTGAAGTATGTGTATGTCTTTTTGTTTCTTTTTCCAGGCTAACATATTCCAAATTTTAATTTTTATAGAGAGTAGACTTTTCTCCCAATCTTGGTAAACAGTGACTTTGAGATTTCAAGAGTTACTCGTACTATGAAGGAATTTGGGAAATAAGTCTACAATTATCATATTTGTAGAAACTGTCTATCCCCTTGTTCACCTTTATGATTTGGTTTTCTTATAGTTGTGATCTGGTTTTCTTGAAATCTAGGGACAAAAATTTCACATAGTAAAATTCGAGTTAGGAATTCAGCACAACTTTGAGGTAATTTCCAGTACCTTTCCTAATGAAATCAGAAAGGATGGACGGTTTTGTTTCCAGAAGTTTGGGACTATATGTAGAAATAGGTTGTGCTGATTCCAAAATACCTTCCTGCACTTGGTCTTGGTCTATAAGTTATGAGAATCTTGCCTGGTAGTTCAAAATACATCCGTGGTTTTCCTGTTCCTCATGCAATCAGGTGAGGCATTGTCAGAGAAAGATGACAGGGTTGGAGCCAGAGGTCTGGATTTTAATAATGGCTCCATCCTTGCTAACTGTGCAGTCTTAGGAAATATCTCACTTCTCTGAGCTTCATTTTCTTAGATATAAGAAACAACGAATAATTCTTAGCTCTCAGGTTTGTATTAAAGAATCCCCCTGTGCTAAGTAAAATGTAAAGGTTAATTGTTATTATCTGTATCATCTTGAAGCCATTGATTCTCTTGGGTTAGACAGGGAATAATTCATCCAATCCTGCCTTAAGTAAGGAGTCTCCTTCAATCCAGGGAGAATCAAATGACATAGGCTGCAGGCTCAGAGCAATATCTTCATCTGCAGGGCCAGGCTGGGTTGTTTGGAAGATTTTCAAGAGAATCCAGGTATAGCTACTCTGACTTCAGGGATTTAATGAATTAATTCATTCACTTGCATATGCATTAAGCATTTATGGAATATTTACTATGTTCTGAGCATTGAGACATGAATCTGAATAAGAAATGGTCCTTGCTTTCATAGTCTAGTTTTAGGTGAAGGGAAACAGAAATCTAAACAAATAATTCTAAAGTAAAAAGATAAGTTCCGTAGTAGAGATGTATCTGAAGAACTAAGAAAACACAGAGGAGAGGACTACTAATTTCTGCCTGGGGCAACTGGGGAAGGTTTCACAATTTGCTGTTTTGAACCAAAAAAGATAAAAATGTGTGTTGGGGGAGTGGGTAGATGTTTGAATGTATATAATTCGCTAACACAAAATTTGCCATATTTCTATATGGTTCTATTGCTATAAAATAGAATGAGATCTTCTAGTCATTTAAATCCTTTATAGATTTCCTTCTTCTCCAAGGTCCTTCTAATGGGTAGTATGCTTTCAGAAGAGCTTCCATGAGGTGATTAGTGGACAGACTCCTTAGTAGATTCAGAGACATAACATGTCAGTAGCTACAATTCTGTTTTTGACATGAATTCATCCTTTTTCCCTTAAGATCCTCTCTGGAGTAGTCCTATTCTTGCCACTCCTTCTAGTAAGGGTTTTTATAGCAGAGATTATTGAAGACCAAGATAGAATAACACAGGTCACTTGCCTCTCTAAGGTGGTCTAAAAAAAAACTAAAATAGTTCAAAAGGCAGAGTTTTCATTTCAAAAGAAAAAAATGGAGAGAGAGAGAGAAAAAAAAATGGGATGAACTGGAGACCTAGACTTCACCTTGCACTGCTGAACAATTAGTGGTTACTCAAAGATTAAAAAACTGCTGACTTCGGAGCTTATATTTAAATATGTTTCACACTTCTATTTCCTAATATTCTCTGAAATGAAATCCACACAAGCAGATTTCATATCAGTTGACTGTTTCCTGAATCTATATAAAAGCCAAAAGACAGGATCTAAAAAAATATATCAGGAATAAAATAAAAACATTTAAACTCATAAATATATTTTCATGAGAATTTTAATTGAATTCCCATTCCATTACATATCATGAAGATGTAGTAAGCTAAGAATCACCTCCTGTATACCACAAGCAAGTCTATTTTTTAAGATCATATAAAAAGCAGGCACATAGAGATATTCAGAAACAGATGAACCGAAAGAAGGCTAATGACTCAACATTTTTGACACTCAACAGTGGGTTGACTTGGGTTTAGTTCCTGGCACCGGCAAAGGTTCAAGTTGGATCTCACTCTATTCAAACTGGTTTTCCCACCATCTTTAGTTACATCGTGACAGTACTCCCACCACTCTGCCTCAAATACCAAACACTTTGCCAATACTTTTATTGGATCAAAGAAAAGAGACTGCAAGTAAACATGTTTGATACCCTCAAAGTAACAAACATCACACGCCCCCAATCAGTGTCCCTTGTTTTCTTTCTTCTTTTAGGTTCTTTGGTGCATATGGAGCTAAACTTAGACAAGACCACACCTCTTTGCTGATGACTATTTCTGTAAGGGAGAAATCTTCAAAGGGTAAGTATGTACAGTTTACTGCCCATCCAAATTTCCAGCAAGTTCTCAACAGCTATACATACAACCTCAGAGCTTTCATA
Organism: Sciurus carolinensis; assembly: GCF_902686445.1. Taxonomy (NCBI): domain Eukaryota; kingdom Metazoa; phylum Chordata; class Mammalia; order Rodentia; family Sciuridae; genus Sciurus; species Sciurus carolinensis. The sequence continues at coordinate 30,667,643 of NC_062219.1, forward strand.
TGTGACTTTGTAGAAAGCATCTAGCCTCTGTCCTACCAAGAGGACTGCGGTTATTAAAATCTGCACCACCCGAGAAAAGGCTCAGTTGGCCTGTCATTTAAGAAAATAAAAGTTGCTTCATCTTGTCTGAGAACCTCAAGGTATTCTACAGATTCTAAGACCACTGGACCCCTCAGGTTGTCATGTTCATAGTTATGAAGCCATTCACTGTTCTTTTTCCCACAACAGCAGGTTTGCAATCCTACAAGGTGCAAACTTCATGAAGCAACCTGGTCTTTTTCCCATAATCCCAGGCCTCTGGGCTGAGATTTTTATTAGCAAAAGTACACTGGTGCACTTTTTCCTTCCATACATGAAAAGGCAAAATATGGCCATTATTAAAATATTAAGAAGGGTATTAATTTTTGTCCATAAATAATATCTTAAAATGTACCTCATTCCTACCTCTGCCACCCAAATCTCTATTTGGCATGAACCATTCATTCAAAATGGGAAAACTTAGATTATCTTTCCATCCCAGTCATTTCCATTCCAATTATCCCAAACAGAATAGTTTATGGGGCTGGTGGTAGAGTGTTTGCTTAGCATGTGTGAGGGCCTGGGTTCAATTCTCAGCACAACATACAAATAAATGAATAAAATAAAAGTCCATCAATATCTAAAAAAAAATATTAAAAAATTACAATTTATTTCCCCAAAATGCCTTTAAGTAGTTTCTTACAAAGTTTCCATGAACAGGTCTTAGGTTAGAATAATTTAGGACTCAATGGCAGAGGCCACAGGAATAAGAACTGACAATAAATCCTATTGGAGGTTAAAAATTGTTGTAAATGCTTTGAAAACAATATGTACTACAGTTATTCTCAATGAATGTTATTCTCAATGAATCTTAGGGCAAGACCAATGATCTTATTATAATCACAAAAAAGGGACAGAGACTTGTAAGAAGACTCAATATTTTAGATATTTCTAATGCTTCAAGTATACACTAAATGAATCCAGTAAAAAGCATGAGACATAGGATTCAATCAATAATTATAATTATTTTCAGTGTGTGGTCTTGGAAGGCAAAGAACGGAACTCTGCCAGTAGCTTGTCGTCTCCTGCTCAGTTAAGCGAAAAGGCCAAACAAGCTTATTTGTTGGTAGAAGAGTTTAACGGTTTAGTCCAGTAATAGTTTTACTTTAAGAACTGGAATCAATTGCCTGATGCTGTTTTGTTCCATATGTGTCCTAGAGATGATTATGCTGCTTGAAAGTGATGTGCTTCAGCTTGCTCTGGAATCAGCCAAACTCTGAAGAGATTATGTAAGCAATGCTTCTTATTGGAGTGCCAGTGACACAGCTGGTCAGCTTCAGTCCATGCCCTGTCTGAATCATAGTCACATGGTTTCAGAGATACTGGTTATCTCTTCATTCAACATATAGGGTTTGCTACATACCAGAGAAGATATGGTAGAAAGGAGCTAGTTGCAATGTGAGACGCAGTGGGGAGGAGGAGATATCTGTCAGTACAGTCAATTCACCCCTTAAAAACATATGAAAGTTATCTAAGAAATAATCTCCTCATTGCTTTAAGTAGTTTCTGATTCAAGAGTTTCTGTCTTCAACACAACATACACTTCTATGGCACATTATCTCTACCAATCACATTAACTTCAAATATGACTTTTGCAGATCAGATTGTTAAAAGTTGTACTCAAAGCAGTAATTCTAGAATAGTTCTTGTCTCACAAGAGAAGACATTACCAAAAGTCTGTAGTGCCTATGAATCTTCAGGGAAACATTAGAGCTTATTCAATGGATATTTTCAAAAGAACAAAAGGAAATTGTGTAATAGTTGGATAGTCCTAAAATGGAAGATATTCTAATAAGAAATATCAATGAAGATACTGCAAATAAAATTCAACAATCTATTACCAAAATTAGTTATAAAGGGTATGTCTTAAACATGGCATCCCAACCTCTGTCAAATTTTTCTGATAGGAACAAAATAAACAGTAAGGCAGAATAGTTATTCAAGGAAGTAAATGCACAAAATAATATAAGAATAAGTTGCCAAAAATCTTTAATAAAAGAAAATCTATTTGAATGCTTTTAAACTTGTTTTCATTGCAGCATGTAAGATTGTTGGAAAAGGGAATAAATACCAATAATCAGCAACAATAAGTGAAAAGGTTGAGATAGGCACAGTGCATTTTCTTTCTCAGTATGAAAGAATCAAAGTAAATTTACCAACCACATTAGGCTTTGAAATTCAAATTCCTATCAAACCCAGGGAGATTTTTTTCCATATTATTTGAATGAAAGGTTAAAAACTGAGTGGGTTGTCTGAAGTGATTTAGCTACTTGATACCAAATATCTGGACTGGGTGCATGGAAGGAACTAAAATCCTGCCAGTGTACCCACAGGAAAGGTAACTCAGAGTCCCCTTCATAAGCGAAAGCATGTATTCAGGCTTTCTTATTTCTAGATGACTAAAGATAAAAAAGAAGATCCTTCTTCTTACATTTTGGATAGAAAAGAATCAGAGGACTATGAACAGACAATTAAGTTCCATCCTTACTACCTATCAATTTTCTTTTCACTCAGTCAAGTATTTTCAAATCATGTAAAAATTATTCTGCTACTATGATTGAAAATGAAAACATACCCATACAAATGACTAAACACTGAAGGTGCAGGTAAAAGATGTTTGTCAAGAACATTCCAATAAAATTAAGCAAGACTTAAGAATCAAACTAACCCTTCTGGAAACTTGAAGGCTATTTAATTGACTTGGAAGACTGTAATTCTATTTAACCTGTCTTTTGTTGAAACCATTCCTAGTCATTCTAGAAGGGTAAATTTAACATCGTCAAGGAAACAAGTCTCAGCACATCCCTCAGGGATCTGCTCAGAAATGACTTTGCATTCCTTGGAGTGGCCTATCAATAATGGCCTTGGAGACCTTTATGTTGAGAGCCATAGTGTCCAAGGCATTGCTTGTGTCCAGGGTTTTGCTTGTAATCTTAGGGAATTAAAAAAAACCCTGAAATTCCTCACCTACAAACAAGTGAGTAAGTATTTTTCAATCTGTTTTCTGGATGCAAGTTGCCAGCCACAGTAAACAGTGAAACAAAACAAAACTGTGAAATCTCTCTAAGGAGAATCTTCAATATTACATTTGGTAGCATGAAGTTAGGATGTTAAAAGCCAGATTTCTTTTTTCTTCTCTGTAAGTGGAATTTAATACAGAATGTAGTTGATAGACTTTCTAACATTCCCACTGCATATGAAACAGAATCCTCCAAAAATGAATTGGGAATTTTTCTTTAGCTCTTTATTTGTGTTGTCCAGTATTGTAGTCACTAGCTACCAAGACTATTTAACATTAAAGTCTACGATATTCAAATTTTAGTTCCTTACTTTTGCTAGCTAGCCAAGTTTCAAATGTTCAATAGCCACATGTGGTTAGTGGCCACCATTACTGAGTAGCTTTGAGTACTGAACACTTTTGTCTTTGCAGAAAAGTCCACCGAATAGTCTGCTGTGTAGCATATAGTATTTCTAATAGCTTACTCTGCATACAGCAACCTTGTGAATAGGTTGATATTATTATTTGTACTTTATAGGCAAGAAAGTTGTAATTCAAAGAAGTTAAATGAAATGTCAAGGCAACACAGTGAATGGGGACTTGTAAAACACTGGAACTGTCATGAAGTTTTGAGTAGTGTTAACTAACTTCCATCAAGTATATTTTCACAAAACCTCCATAATGATGAGCCCTTCAAACAGATCATCAATAAACATCCTTCACCTTAGTTCCCAAATACTCTAGATTCCCCATTTAGGATTTCTTAAATGAGACTGTCAGAGGTCAAGGTAGATTATCATGCGGTTATAGGAATCCATCAAAATTCCTTCTTGTTTCTGTGTTAAATTTCATACCTATTTCTTACTTCATCTTCTGGAACCTTTTGATTTGGATCACACTTGACATTTTCAACAATCCTTTATTTTTTCCTTGACTATCTCTTAATATTTTACCCAGGGGTTCCAGGCATTTTTTCTGGGACTCATTCACAGACTATACTGATTCCCTTTGAACTACAGAGCTTAAAGATCCCTCTCAGTATTGGACTCTAAGGCCAGTGGATGACCCTGGCAGGGGAAAGCAGACACTAATTCTTAGGATCACTTGGCAGTTAATGACTATGAATTTATAAATATAGGTCACTTGACAGGCCACTGCAAGCTTAATAATGATTTTTAATTTCTGATATCAATCCAAATCACCAAAGCTTTGCTAATAAAAAAATTGGGCAGCAACAAATAGTATAAATGAACCAAACACATTGTCTCTCTTATTGGAACTTCTTCATGGATATAGTCAATATATATACACTCAATAAGGACATCACCCTAAAAGTGAAGAATCTTATATAAACTTGTTCGATGACCTAAACTATTATATCATTCTTTATTTTCTGTCTACTCAAGTATTCAAAAATTGATGTTGAAATTTCCAACTTTATTGTAGATTTGTCTATTTCTTTTTGAAGTTTCATCAGTTTGAATTAATATATTTTGTTATTAGGTGAATGAATATTTAAAACTCACATGTCCTCTTGATTAGTTGTTGCCTTTACCACAATAAAAGGACTTCATCAGTCCTGATAATATTATTTACTCTCATATCTACTTTTTCCAGTATTAGTAGATCACTTAAGCTTTCTTTGGACTACATTTAGCACAGCATATCTTTTTACATTATTTTACTTGTAACTATTTGTTTATTTACATTTAAAGTAATTTTTTGTGTGGGCAGCATATATCTAGGGCTTGCCTTTTCTCCAATCCAATATTTTCTCCTTTTTTGGGGTATGTTTAGACTATTTACATTTATTATTATTATTGATATAGTTGGGTTTAAATGTGCCAACCTGCTATTTATTTTGTTTCCTTATCTAACAATTTTATTATTTTTATACATATTTTTATATGTTTCCATCGGAAGTACCTACTATTAAAAGTTCTTTAGAAGCCTTTTCTGTTCATCTGCATATTCCGTAATGCAAATGTATTCCTTTAAAGAATTTCTTACACAGGCTTTCAGGTAAACATCATAATGCAAATACACTCATTTGCATTCTATTCTCTATTGAAATCCTTTAAAACTGACAAAAAAGGGATTTTATATTTTTATTTTCAAATAAATATAGATTTACATGTCTTTATAAAACATAATATAGGAAGAGCCTACGTGTCTTCCACATAGTTTTTCACGATAATAACATTTTGAATAACTGAAATTGGTGCTGGCAAAAACTACTAACTTTTTGCAGACTTACTAATTTTATATGTACTCATTTTTTTGTGTATTTAGCTCTAAGCAACTTTCACTTATATAGATTTGAATAGGCACCACCACGGTGAAGATACTGAAGAACTCTATTACAAGGATGTCCTGTTCTACCCTTTTATTGTCATGACCACCTTCCTCCCTGCCAATGTCTGACAACCATTAATCTATCCATATTTCTATAAATTTGACATTTCAAAAATGTTTTGTATATGAAATCATGTCATATATAACCTTTTCAAACTGACTTTTTTTCCTTAATTCCCATGAGATCCATCTGTTTTAGTCAGCTTTCTTTGCTACTGTTACTAAAGGATCTGACCAAAACAATTGGAGAGGAAGAAAAGTTTATCTGGAGGCTTACAGTTTCAGAGATCTTAGTCCATATAAGTCCAGCTCCATTCCATGGGGCTCAAGGCAGAACATCATGGCAAAAGAGTGTGGCAGAGGGAAGTGGCTCACATTTTGATCATGAGTAGAGAAAGAGACTACACTGACCAGGTACAAATATATACCCAAAGCCACACCCCACTACTTCAGTTACCACTCAGTTAATCCCTATCTGGGGATTAAATCACCGATTGGGTTAAGACTCTTACAATCCAATCATTTGTCTTCTGAACCTTCTTGCACTATCTCACACTTAGCTTTTGGGGAACACTTCACATCCAAACCATAACACCATTTGAGATTTTATGTGCATTGCTGATCCATTCCTTTATAATGATAAATAGTATTCCATGGCATGTATATGATACAGTTTCTCTAAGTATCTACCTATTGAACTATATTTGAGTTGTTTTCAGAACAGAAACATCCCTTAAGTTTTTTCTCTGCAAAGAGAATAAAAAGACAAGTTTTACTGCCATGGTTTGACTCTAGAATGTCTCTCAAAGGCTCGTGTGTTAAACACTTAGTCTACAGTTTGGTGCTATTGGGAATTGGTGGAGCTTTTAGATGGTGGGGTCTAGTAGGAGGTTTTAGATCGTTGGGGGTATGCCATTGTAAGGAATAGTGAGATTCATCTCTTACTTTTTCTCTCTTGTGTTCAGACCATGAAATGAGGACTTCTTCCACCATGTGCTCTCATCATGATGTGCTGCCTCACCATAGGCCCCCAAATAACCATGACCCAACAAGACATGGACTGAAGCCTCTAAAACCATGAGCCAAAGCAAAACTTTTCTCTTTTTAGGTTGATTATCTCAAATATTTGTTGGAACAATGAAACAGTAACAGCTACATACTCACAGAAAATATTTGCAAACCACATATCCAATAAAAAATTTATATTTAAAGTTTATTAAGAAATCTCAAACTTCAAGACTAGAAAACAAGCAATACAATTAGAAAATGGACAGAACAGATGTAGGAAATGAGAAAGATATGTAGATTACAAATGAATATATGAAAAGATGTTTAACATCATTAGTCATTAGAGAGATAAGTTAAAGCCACAATGAGATAGCATTATATGCCTATCAGAATGGCTAAAATGAAAAATATGTGATAATACGAAATGCTGGTGAGGTTGTGTGGAAACCCATGAGAATGTAAAATGGTACAACTTCTTTAGAAAAGATTATGGCAATTTCTTATAAACCAAACATTTGTTCATTGTGTGACCCAACAACTGTACTCTTGGGCATTTATCCCAGATAAATGAGAAGTTAAATTCATAATATAGTACCTTTATTCATAATACCCCCCAAGTAATTGAACTGACCTCTAGTAAGAGGTTTTTATGTTAATCTGCTAGGAATTGGACTGTGTTTTGGTTTAAAGTAACTACAGGTTATGGAGGGTATGGATGCTTCTAGTTTTCTTGTTTTTGTCTGCTTCATGAGCTTTGGCTTCTGTGAACACTCTTTCAAGAGCATTTATGTCCTTTATTCCTAAGACTGCATTGCCCAGGAGTTGCTCATTCTCTGGGCTCAGCTTCTAGCAATTTATCAAAATTGCCATGTAAGTTCTTCCCAGTTTATGATTCCAGAAACAGCTGTTCCTGACAAGTAGATCTAAATTGGATTCACCTCTGCATTCCAAATTGCGTGTTGAGTCGGGCAGGGGAAAGTTTGTCCCTTATTTCTATGATGGGTTCAAGAGAAATGAGGATTTTAGCCATAAGGATGATAGTGACAGCTTCTAAGATCTTTCACCTCAGAGTAAAACTGGAAGTCTTCTGGCAAAATATTTTAATAGGTATTGCCAAATTTTCCTCCAGAATTTTTGTGCCACTTCATATTTCACCAAAAATGTTTGGAATGGCTTCAACATATCTTGACAGGAAGATATGTTAAATATCTTGACATAACTAAGGACCCTTACTTGGATTTGACCTTGAGACTCTGGAACAAACCCTGAGAGTGCAAATATTAAGAAATATCTTCAAAATAACATTTCAAAATTCAAAACTATTTTTGTTATGTATTCACAAATCTTAATAATTTTGTGATGTTGGTAATAATTGTCTTTTTTAATTTCCAGAAGAACTCATTCATTTGACCACTGGGAGTAGGAAGGGGTTTGTGTTCTGATGTATTAGAAGTACCATATCAAGAGTTATGCCCTTCCTTAGTTAAAAAAAAAAAAAAAAAAAAAGGAGTGGGCAAGAACAGTGATTTTTGCTAAGAAATCAGTGGGTCTGTATGTGTCTGGATTTACACATATAAAATGTGTCAGAATTTTCCGGAAGTTCAGAATCAATTGAAATTCCTGACCTTGATCTGGTTCTAGAAGGGAGGATGGCCAGCTACTGCATTCATACAGCTACTTCTAGGCAGGAAGTAAGTACTCCTTCGTGGTTTCAAGCACTGCCTCTTCTTTCTTTTTCAAAATAGAAATATCATCCAATAGAATTTCTCTTTGTTTCCTTGAGTGTAGCCAGAGAAGTGATGAGCGCTATTCCCCAGATATCCTTCTGTGTAGAAAGGATGAAGCAGCAGTGAACAGATTTTTTTTTTTTTTCCCACTTGAATGTTATTTTTCCATAAATGCTTTTTCAGTGTGTGGAAAATATACTTCAAAATCCAGTAAATGCTTTTTTAAAGTCAGCACACTGAAAAATCATAGCAAATCAATGACTCTTCTGTTGACCACAACCCTTGAACTTTTCTTTTTACCTCATTGAAAATTTTAGATAATCTAATTCTAAGATAAAATTTAAGGTAGAATGGATGAAAAGAAAGGCCCAATGCATATTTCAGGGTCAAAATTCCCCCATCCCCGAAACCTCAGTCAACTAATTTGGTATAATCAAGTCATCTTAAACTTTAATTTACTATAAAAGCGAATGAAAGGAAGGATGGGCTGCTCTATTCTTTGTAGATCTATGGTGTCCTTGGTTCACTCACTCTGGTATAAATGTTTGCTAATGGTAAATGAATTTTATATTCTATGAATGTCAAAAGGCTCTCCAGCCTTGTGAACAATAAGCTATGGACAGGAAATGAAATATGAAGCAAAGCCAAAACTCTTACTACAGCTTTGTTTTGTTAAGCTCTGTGCTCACCAGATATTGTCAGCCACAGTGAAATGTGACTTTACTAAATGTTATCATTTAATGGCATAGAGGATATAAAAATAAACCACCTCAGATGCTGAGGTTGGAAAAAGCTGAGGGGAAGTTATTTCCACATTTCCATGATATGATTGCTATAGGCAGTATTGAAAGTACCCTATATTCAGATTATTTTTTTTTAAATAATTCAGGTTCAATTCCTCTGACTATAGAAATATGTGTTTGTAGTTTAAATTATCATTTAACACAAATTGAAACTTTCATCTGGAAATACAGATCTAATTATTTTAGATATTCTTTATCTTACTAAAAACAATACCAACACTTAATGATTTGAAGTATAGATGAATTATGATTTTTAAAAGAGTTCATGCTGCAAATAAGGTAAATTCTATAATCAAAATGAAAGCTTGCTACATACACATAAGGTCTTTCACCCCTAAATCTCTGCTTCTGTTTTAATAGAGTTTCTGAGTGGGAGAATGTACTAAAATCTCCCACTTTACAGCTTACTTTCCAAATCAGTAGTCTAGGATTTGAGGGATTTTATGTATGTGCGGATAGAAAACAATAGTTAAAATTCTTCTACAGTCAGTCATTAGAAATTATTCCTTATCTCTTATTTTTCCTCAAGTCAAAAAAGAAGTTTCCCAAAAGGTTTTTATGCTACTAAATATCATGTTTCAAGATGTATTTATGTCATCAGAACTGTTAGATATAATTTATATGTCTTCCTTTTTTCTTGATTTGGATAGAAAATATCATTTCAGAGAAAAGTATGAATCTTAAAAACATTTTTTGGGAGAAATTTTCCAAGATCAATGACATCATTTGGGTGTCTAGCCCTGCCAAATGAATACCAGCTCTGAGCTTTTGACATGAGACTTGAGGATGAGTATCTAGTCAATTTCAAAATGATCTGGGGATTAATGGTTAGTTTGTATATTTATAATCTGGAAATTAACAACTTTCAACAAGTGGTATGTCAAAACTGTTTTCAATTAGATTAGAAAGCCATGTTATTCTGAGTCAATTAAGAACAAGAGCAGGGTAGGAGAAAGAATAGGAAAAGGGATATATAAAATATATCATTTACCATTGGAAGGATCCACTCTTAAATGTGATACTTGAAGAAGTAAATACTATAACAACCAATACATGTTCTAGTAAAAATATCACTCTTGTCTTTTCAGGTACATGTATGGTAGCGAAAACCTTAGAAGATGGAAAGATCTCCCATGTTCTTGGATAGGAAGAATTAATATTGTCAAAATGGCCATACTACCAAAAGTGCTATACAGATTCAATGCAATTCCAATTAAAATCCCAATGACGTACCTTACAGAAATAGAGCAAGAAATTATGAAATTCTTCTGGAAGAATAAGAAACCCAGAATAGCTAAAGCAATCCTTAGCAGAAAGAGTGAAACAGGGGGTATTGCAATACCAGATCTTCAACTCTACTACAAAGCAATAGTAACAAAAACAGCATGGTATTGGTACCAAAATAGAAAGGTAGATCAATGGTACAGAATAGAGGACACGGACACAAACCCAAATAAATACAATTTTCTCATACTAGACAAAGGGGCCAAAAATATGCAATGGAGAAAAGATAGCCTCTTCAACAAATGGTGCTGGGAGAATTGGAAATCCATATGCAACAGAATGAAACTAAACTCATATCTCTCACCATGCACGAAACTAAACTCAAAATGGATTAAGGACCTCGGAAGCAGACCAGAGACCTTGCATCTTATAGAAGAAAAAGTAGGTCCAGCTCTTCAACTTGTTGGCTTAGGACCAGACTTCCTCAACAGGACTCCCATAGCACAAGAAATAAAAGCAAGAATCAATAACTGGGATAGATTCAAACTAAAAAGCTTTCTCTCAGCAAAGGAAACTATCAGCAATGCGAAGAAAGAGCCTACAGAGTGGGAGAAAATCTTTGCCAATCATACTTCAGATAGAGCACTAATCTCCAGAATCTATAAAGAACTCAAAAAACTCTACACCAAGAATGCAAATAATCCAATCGACAAATGGGCTGAGGAAATGAACAGACACTTCACAGAAGAAGATCTACAAGCAATCAACAAACATATGGAAAAATGTTCAACATCTCTAGTAATAAGAGAAATGCAAATCAAAACTACCCTAAGATTCCAAATCTTTTTAGAGGCCACTGCCTCTTCTCTTTCTTCTTTATCAATCTGCCTTCATTTCAGTGGCTCCAAGGGAGTGTCATTATCTTGGACTGAAGCTTTATTTCTTTTTTCCTCTTATTAGGGATTTTCTTCTTTTTGAGATACTATACAAGCATACTGCAAAATTTGGAGTGGAATTCACCTAAAGAAGTCTAAGAAGCTCAGTGATCTGTTTGTTGAAAATCTATCATTCCTAGACTGCTTAATAGTATCTATATACAACACCTTTTGATGCAATTAAATAGGGTTTAATGTGGAATGTGGAATAAGAGTTCAGGTTCCAATGTGAGAAAGTTGGGGTCTTGTCCCATCTTTACCATTTACTAAGTGAGTATTCTTAGGTAAAATACGTTTAATTTCTAAGACCCTATTTTTTTTATTGGCAAATGAGAGCAAAAATAAAATTTATTTCATAGGTCAATAAAAATGAACTCCTTGAAAAGTTCATAGATAGAACATGGGATAGAATAGACACTAAAGGAGTGTTCCTAAACAAAGGACTAAAGTCAAGTAAATGACTTTGAAAATGTACCCTAAATGGAAAGAAATGTAATACACTATCCATCCCTTGTTTACAGTGATCCTTTAGAGGTGTGATGAGGAGTTTAACATGGGTTGATATTCATCTTAGAACCATGTGCTGAGTTTACGGCTTTCTGAACTCAAGCCACAAAGCAGAGGGCGCAGAACAGTAGCCTACTTTAATTCTGATAAGTGGTAGAGCCTAAATAGAATCCATTAGTCATAAGGCATCAGATAAACTTGTGGTGTTCTTAACATCGGTCATAATTAATTAAATTGGATATTAAAGCAGGGATGCACCCTAAGGAGAGTTCCTTTCCTAAGGCTTTTATCAAATCAAGTTCCTAAAAGAAATGTTCCATTTTGTGAGGCTGTTCTTTGCAGACTGACTTGATAAAACACATCTTTCAGAAACATCCTTTCCAGAATTATTGAGACTTAACCTTTTGGCTACATATCATGACTCAGAAAAATTAAAAAGCTAAAGGATCTATCATTATTATCTAGCCAATTACTCTTTGTTAGTTTTGTGTGAACTTGCATTTTTAAAGTACAATTTGGCATTTAAAAGATACATGCAATGTGATATGAGTATTCCTCAAGTTACTAGCCTCAGTGCTTTGGTTTTATTTTCCGTGAGCTCCTAAACTTGTAGAAGTGGTCATGGGGGGTGAAAGCAGATCATCGCAATGATTCTTCCTTTGCTATCCTTTGTTTGTTTATGGTGACCCAACAGTGTTGTGCCCTAGTCTTAGACTTTTATTCCTGAGGCTCAGCAGATAACATAAAAAGATATTAAACACTAGGTTGTAAATTGACTCTTTGTTAATGTCTGGTTGAAATTTTGAGGGAAACACAGTAGTTAAAACAACTGTTTAAAATGAAAAGTTTGTGAATGATGCATGTTTTTTTAAACAATCTATTCTTTCCTTTTTTAATTTTTTTCCTTTACCACTGATTATCAGGATTTGGATATAAATAACTCTCCAGATGCAGAGGCTAAAATTGCCAATCAGCTCTAGCAGAGTCTGTTTTGAGTTCCTGGATGAGTGCCCTCCCATTTTTTTTCTGGTAAGGAAAATGTGTCCAGCATGCCTTCTGTTGGGTACTTCAATATTAACCCCTTTGCATCAGCACATCCTAATTTAACAAAGTCATACTAGTTATCTACATAAGAAAATTGTATAAGATCTTGATATTATCACCTTGAAATTTCTTTAATGTAAATTACATTCCAAGGCAGTGTTCCTGACATGGTGGTATTGCAAATCAAAGGTGGCAAAAGATCCTTCTATATTTTTAGGTTCTCCTGTGGTGAAAAGAATTGTAGTGAGAACCGAAGCCTCCATAGATGTCCTGTTGGTTATACCCAAGGAAGAAAGAATTGAGTTATGTTGCTAGGGCCCTTTAAGGGTCTTCTGAGAGGACATAAACAACTGGCCAAGATCTCAGAAATGGTTTATGGGGCTGGGGTTGTGGCTCAGTGGTAGAGCGCTTGCCTGGCACATGTGAGGCCCTGAGTTTGATACTCAGCCCCACATAAAAATAAATAAATAAAATAAAAGTATTGTGTCCACCCATAAATAAAAAAAAAAAAATTAAAAAAAAAAAAAAGAAATGGTTTACCCTTGCCTTTAACCCTAGTTGTCATTCATTACCTTTAAGGAAGTCTGTTGATCACAGCAAAATCTTGCTTTTGATTCCTTACCTTGTACTACCAAATTCCAAAAGTTTTAGCGACAGAAAGTTCAGAGATCTAAATCTAATATCTTTTATTTTTTAAAGATATTTTATCTATTTTTATTCAAAATAATATTTATGTCTTTTATTTTAAAAATAAAAGCAGGTTTAGGTTCGTCTTCATGCTTGGCTCCTGCCCCCATGCCATTTCTGCCTTGTTCTTAAATTTTTTTTTTTTCTTTGGCGGTGCTAGAGATTGAACCCAGGGTCTTATGCTTACGAGGCAAGCACTCTACCAACTGAGCTACATCCCCAGCCCTTGTTCTTAAATTTTCAGGAATAATACCAAGTTATCTATAGCTCTTTACATAGGCCTTTGTGTTCCAGAACCCTTTACCTTTTCTCACATTGTTGCTTTTGTATAGACTTTCCTTCCTTACCTTCTTAACTTGGGCAATTTCTTTTTAAGCTTTAGGTATCAGCTCAGGCATTACCTCCTTGGAAGCCTTTCTTGTTTCCTCATAAAACAAGTTGTGGTCCCTACCATCAGGGCCCAAGCTACACTGGGTACCCTGCCATCTCAGCACATAGTACATTATACCAAAACTACCTATTCATGTGATTGCCTTCTGATCACATTGTTGTATATCTTTGAGGGCAGAGATGTATCTTTATTTGCTTCAAGTTATATAATTCTGGACACAGAGGTAGGTATTCAGCATATCTTTTTGGCTGAATTAAATTAAATGACCCAAATTGCATGTGCTCTACTATAATATGTGATCTCTCTTCTGGACATTATTGGTGTGGTACTAGCCCACAGAATAAAAAAAAATGCATATATCTGCATATGCAGACATACACATTCACACTGTGCAGTATGAATTGTGCATATATGTATTTATCCACACACTTGCACTCCATAATCAGGAATAACATACTCAACTCAGAGGCAGGGAAAGGGACACTGAGAACTTCCACTGTACATAGGTTTGAACAATCCATTCCCAAGAATATACCACGACCACTCAACAAAATTTGCAGAAATTCAAGAGTTCTGTTGCGAGCTCAGATAAAGATTGGCCATGTAAAGAGAAGTTTTGGGTTCTCTTTATGGGTTTTAGCTAGAATTTTGAGTTCTTAGTACTTCTTCAGTTCATTTAATTCTTAGGAAAGTTCACTACCTGGGTAGTCATTTTCGTCAGTGTCTTGCGTCAGTTAGTTCTTTTAGACTAGAACAAGTACATTGGTTTCCAGGAAACATCTTCCAGGTTTTTCAAGTTTTTCAATATGATAGCTCCTTGTATATCAGTCGTTCTATCTTGCCATAAGCCCACAGACATTTGTAGGACTTTAGACCTCTGCTGGGGATGAAAGTCAACCTTAATGGTCAGTTGGAGAGCAGTCACTTGTCCACATGCCTCGGGGACTGAACCTGCAGAACAGGGACTGGGCTAGGAACCTGACAAGTGGGTTTTCTCCATGTTTTGCTGCCATCTCTTTTTGAAGTTCAAAATTCTCTAACTGTACTTTGTCTCTACTGATTCCTTCTAATGCTGAAAATAGTCAATGCCTACATAACTTGGCCAGCTTATTTTGAGAGCCTGAGGGGGAAAAATGTATACAGAGTTAAAAATGCCATGGAAGTGAAAAGTAGTGCTCATCCTTTTATCAATATTGAGAGTTAATTATCTCCTTTTGCATTATCAGTTGATTGGCTCAGATGAGTTGGAACAGAGAAGATCAGTGATTGATGGGAAGAGGGGTCTAGCAAGAAGAAAAGAAGGACTAAATTGTCTTTGCTTGCTTCCTCATGTTCTGGTTTAGATCTATTCTTAATCAAAGCAGAAACTTTTCTGGATTCAGAATGGTTATTCTCCAAAATAAGATGTATTGCTAAATTTTAAAACCAGGACAATGGGATGGAGAGACTTCTCACCCATGATTTACAACCATAAATTATTTCCTCCTCCCTTTTTTATCCTTTAGGAGCCAGAATTTCTCCACAATGGACCATGGAGCCCAGCCTGCTTCTGGGCAGGTTCTATTGGGTCCACACTGAGCCCTACTTTCAGTTCCACCATTTGTAGCCTGTAGCATTGTTCCCAACATAGCCACTAGAGCAATGAATAACTTCCTGCACCTAAGGTCACCAAGCAAGCACACACTCCTCAGGAGCCGTAGGGGTGGCCTGGTATTCCTCTGCCCCCTCAGAAAGCAGGATGGCAGAGGACTTGATTGTTTTCTATTTTATTTTTAATGCTTCTTCTACTCTCCAGACTCACTGGAGACATCCTGACACATAATGCCTTGCCCAGCACAATGTGATGCCCTTTACCTAGTAACAGGGTGAGTCTCATAAAGGTGCTGCCTTCCCCCAGAACAAACAACGGAAATGCATCAGGAGAGCTCAGCTGCAGACAGAATGCACATCGTGAAGCAGGAGCCACCCTGGGATTCCTCAGATGAAAGCCGATTTCAATGAACATTGTGTTTCAAAGCCTGCTTCCTCTTGCTCTGTAAGAGCTGTGGAAGGAACATCCCACTTGCGTCTGCTGACACAAAAGAATGCTGTGGCTAGGAGATCTTATCGAGCCTTCCTGTGCCACAGCAACAGAGCTCCAGTTGTGTCTCCTAAGAATTGCTCATTGTTTCAGGAGGACGACTGGCTCCTTTGGGTGGGATCTGATGGCATCTCATGGAGTTGGAGGTAGGTGGTGCTGGGAGGTCAGCCAGCCACATGACCCAGCTTGCTGGCTTCACGGAAGTCAGAGAGAGGAGCAAACATACCCAGATGTCTGGGTGATGAATAGCTAAACATTTAAGTTTAAATGTATTTATATTTATTAAAATATGCTTATTTTATTTATATTTATTAATTTATGCATATTTTAATAAATACTAGTTAATATTGTTTTCTTAATAATATCTTCAATAGTACAAGTTAAGAATTAAAAATAGAAGTAACATCCAAGATTTCTTTGTTGGCAAAAGTTTTCTTTTTCTTTTAATCTACAGCTGTTTGAGTCTGATAATACTTAAAAGAATCAAGAACTGATCTGGGGATTAAACCCAGGGGCACTCTACTACTGAACTACATCCCAACCCTTTTTTTTTTTTTTTCTTTTTTATTTAGAGACAGAATCTCACTAAGTTGCTTAGGGCCTTGCTAAGTTTCTGAGACCGACTTTGAACTCCATGATCCTCCTGCCTCAGCCTCACAAATCACCAGGATCTCAGGCATGTGTCACAGTACCTGACTCTCTGGTTAATTTAGACCCAATATGTGAACATTAGCCTTTATCAGTTAAACCTCAAAAAAATATACTCGGGTGCTGGGCATGTTAGTGCACACCTGTAATTCCAGTGGCTTGGAGGCTGAGACAAGAGGATCATGAATTCAAAACCATTCTCAGTAATTTTGCGAGGACCTAAGCAAATTAGCAAGACCCTGTCTCTAAATAAAAAACACAAAAAGGACTGGGGATGTGGTTCACTGGTTAGTACTCCTGCATTCAGTCCCTGGTACAAAAAAAATACACACACACACACATACACACACTCGTTTCATGAGGATGAACTTCAACTCGTAAATAATTGCGTTTATATTTAAGAGTATAAATTAATAAGATTGCATTGATTAACATTCTACATAATGACTCCTTTTCTTAGAAAGTTCATGACTTTTTCAGGAAAAAGTGAGTCACCTATTCAGATATGCAGAGAGTAGAATTCAGATTTTCTTCTCTTTCCTCTTTTTTAGGTCTACTTTAGTAATTAGTACTTATAAGAAGTATACTATACATCGAGGAAAAAGAAACATTTTTAATCACTCCTCCCCATCTTCGCAAGGAACTTTCCAAAATGCCATTTATCATAAAAATACTCATATTCAATTATTTCAGCAGAAAAAAATATATTTTCCTCCATCTTTGTGCAAGGTTCTGAGGATTAAGATATTTACTGAAACACCATCTCTGTTCTGAAAGTACTTACTGAAATAACCACACGTTGTAATTAGTTGTGAATAAGCTTATCTTCCACAGCGTGTGAGCATCTTGACAAAAAGAGCCATGTCATATTCATCTTCCTATTTCCAGTGTTGAGCATAGTGTCTTGTACATTCTGGTATTTAGTCAACATGAAATTAGGTGAATAGATGGCTGACTGGATAGTTGTGCTGCAGTACCTTGCACAGTTTCTAATGTGGATTTGATTCAGACTATGCAATTCTTGGCATAATCACACCGGTTGATCCTCTGGGCCTTTATTATCCCATTCTTAGATATGTAGAATACACAAATTTCCAAGACCATGTAGTCTGACTCCTTTAATTTGCAGTAGAGGAAATCAGATTCAAAGAGAGAATCTGATTTATCCACAGTCATGTATGTAATAAGTAAGTGACAGCTCTGATTAAGAATCCAGCTCTCTTGATTGGCAGTAAAATGCCCACTGCATTATGTTACTTTCCATGACCACTTTTGAAGGCTTTAAGACCCTCTGTGGAGCAATCTTGTCACTTCAGCTCATCTGGGCAATGTGAGAGCAGTATCCCATTCCTTTCTGTGATAACCTCTGAAGATAGTACTGTCCAAGATTTCTGGAGGAGTCCTGTCTTTGGAAACCCTTTCCCAAGAAACTTATTCCTCTCCACTTAATGCTGAAGCTTATATAATGACACTATCTCTAAATCTCCCTGCTATGAGGAAATACTCCCAACATATCACTTCTGACTGCCTGGATTTTTGTTTCTCTGAATTGTGCTCAGTCACAATGTTTCTAAATGCTTGGGTTTGTCCTATAATTAAGTGGAATGTCATTCATTAAGAATTTAACCTTTCAGAATAAACTACTTGGGAATGAACGAAAAGCAACACTGAGGAATCTCAAAATAATTATGCTGAGTGAAAAAATTCAGACAAAAGCATACAGTGTATGATTCTACTTAAATAAAATTCTGGTATATGCAAATTAATCTAAAGCAAGGGAACATACATTGGTGACTTACTGAGGAGACAAAAAAGGAGAATAGGGAGGGAGAGTTAGAAAAGTGAACAAGAAAACTGAGGGGTGATGAATATGCTCACTGACTTGATTATAGTGGCGGTTCCATGGGTATCTGCATATGTCAAAACTCATCAAATGATACAACTTAAATATTTACTGAATGTCAATTATACCTCAACAGCCTTTTACTTTTAAAGAATGTAATCTTCTAAAATTCAAACAAATTACTATGTGAGTCAGGGTTCAATAAAAGAAGTAGAAATGTAACTGTGTATGTGTGTTTGCAGGGATTTGACCTTATATAATTGTGTGTGAGGAACTCTGTAAAGCTGTTGTCTTCACATTCATGCTGGAACTTGAAGTTTAAGGACAGGATGTGAGGAAAGGAAGATAGATGTGAAGTGGGTAAGAGCCAGAACAGACCAGAACCCTGCTAGAGCTCATGAGGACAGGCCAAATTTTATATCAGTTCTTAAAGCCTTTGACCTTGATTGTAGGACCCTTATCAGAACCTAGCACACACACCTGACCCAGGAGTTGAGAAAACTTAAAGGGTATCTATCCAAGAGAAGGTGGAACAACTCAGGTCCAGCATCAGGAGGTGAGTGAACTGAGAGGACACAACATGCATGAGCTATATAATGGCTCTCACCTCACTTCTGCCTCCGTGTCTTGCTCCAGAATCTCACTGGTGATCCACCCAATCCAGAAACATAAGGGAAAGGGAATTCTGGGGATCAGAGTTTAGCCTGGTCAAGTTCACTCATTAAAAATCCACCACCCCTTGATGACATGGCACTCTGACATCTCTTTAAATCACATTGGATCTCCAAATAAAGGTTAAAAACAGAGTCATGCCTCCACCTAATGTGATACATCTATCCCCAGGAAAAACAAACCACTTTAACCTTTTTTGTAATAGAGGATCCAAAGTTTGATTTTTTAAAATTCTTTGGATGATGTTCATTCATGTAGTTAATTTGCACTACTCCTTTGATGTCTTATAAATTGCACATGGACATGTCAAGTTACTACTGTCAACACATCTTACATGAGGAGAAAGACAAATTCAAAGATAATTGGTTAAGCAAATATGTATATTTGCATATATAGTTATACTCATATGTATACTGAGTCATAGCAAAATGAGAAACAGATACTCATAACTCTAACAGTATCTGGGTCTACAACTGGTCACGTGGCCCAAGTGGTCATTTCTTCCTCTAGCATCGTCATGTTCCTTTGGTTTAGCTGATTGTGGATCCCTGCCCGGTGGAATGGAGCAAATCTTCATTCTCAAAGGCTCTGGGTCATGGGCAGTCTTTTAATTGAGTTAATGTGGTTTTCTACTGACTTTAATCCCAGGATGTGGGAGTACTAAGTGGCCACATAGAAGATCTCTAATTTTCAGGACGTACTTCTCCTCACTCCCTTCATGTAGAAGCAGCCTAGTTATAATCACATCCTTTTTTGCCTGACTATTCAATAACATGAGTCAAAGTGTCAGGTGGCACTCCAGTTCAATCAGATAATTAATTATCTGTACACCAGTGGAAGCATTCCTCCTTTGGGAACTAAGACCTCTTGACCTTGAAAGCCTGATGTCACATGGATGGGAAGCAAAAGTTAAATATAACTTATCACTAGGATTAATAGTGAGGATTCTCTCCCCTTTCCATCCCTTGATTCCCTGACCCATGAATACTGGCAAGGAGAAATATAAATTGATATATTAGATGCTGATTTAGAGCACTTTTTGTATCCTCAAGGACTGTAAATGAGCCTTCAAAAGAATGTTTTACTTTTCTATCAAGCCAACTGCTTCTGAGTGATGAGAGGCCCAGTAAGATCAGAAGACTGCACAAATCCATTTCTACACCTTATTTGCTGTGAAATAAGTTCTTTGGTCAGAAACGATGCTGTGTGAAATACCATGATAGTGAATAAGTCATTGTGCACATGCCTTTGGTGGTGTGTTTTGCAGAAGTATTGTCAGTAGGGAAGTCAGATGCATATCCATAGTAAGTGTCTATTCTAGTTAAGAGCCAACCTGCCCCTTCCATGAAGGAAGTGATCCAGTGTAATCAACCTGCCAATCAGTGGCTAGCTAGTAGCTGAGAAGTGAGCCATGTCAGGGGCTCCTTGTTGACCTCTGATGTTAGAAGATCAGTCACAACAGTGACTATAACCAGACAGGCCATGGTAAGTAGAAGTCCATGTTGCTGAACCAAAGCACAAGTTCTTTCTGGCACAATGCTCTCTGCCAATGCCACATCTTTCATGACCTGGTTTGGCAATGGCAGGATTTGCTGGGGAAGGTAATGACTGAGGAGCACTGAATGGCTCATCCTATCTGCTTGCTACTGAGTTCATCCTTTGGTGAGCATCCACATGGAACACAAATATCCTGACAGACCGTGCCCATTTGGAGACATCTATCAACCTACCTCTCCACCAGATTTCTTCATCACCAAGTTTTTAATCAGGTACCTTCCAAATCTCTGACCCTTGAATTATTGAAGATCTGGACTTTTGGACACCTCTTCTTTCAAGCAAAAGAAAAAACAGGTGACTGCTTGATGTTCTGTACATTGGGAAGATTTCCCTTCTCTGCTGACCTACAAGGCCATCCCAGAGAGGGGCTATTGTGTTTCGACTGTCTGTTTTGGTTTTAGTTGTCCACTTTTGAGTGGTGTCTGCCTATTGTATAAAATTATCTGGAAACTAGGTCTGAAATTTTGTTTTTCTTCTATTGACTGATCCTAAGAAGTTCTCCAAGAGGTCATAAGTGTAGGTTGAGAGAAAGAAGCAATGTAACAGGAGTAAGGTGGTGGATATACAGGCAACGTGCTCACACAATACATTAGTGCCTTAAGACCTCCCTAAACCCAAATAATATATACCTCTTCCATTTGATAATGGAGCACTGCAGTGCATGCTCAGCTTTGTGGCCTGGTAGGTCAGACAACACTAATAAAGGGTAGCTCAGGACATATGGTAACTCAGTGACCCATGTCCAAGCATTCATCTCTTCAAGAAGGCTCTAAGCCGCAGCCCTATCTGGCACTGACATCCTGCTCACTATTGAATCTTCTGGATCATATGGTCCAAGTGGCAGAACTGCTTTCATAGCAATCTAGATTTAAAACCCTGGGCCCCACTCATAGTTGATAGCTTTTTGATCTAGGAAGTGGTCAAAAAGGAACCTCAGCATGCCTCAGAATAGAACCCTAGATATTTGTGGGGTTTATTTTCTACCCTCTGACATTCAAATGTCTTACCACTGTGTCCAGAGCAATTGCTACTCTCTACTTATCAGAGAAAAAATCAGGAAGCTGAAGGAGGATCCAGGGGAAGATGGAACAGTTGTAAACCTGGCCACTGCCTCACAGCAGAAAGGTGAGCCAGCAGGGGGTCCAGGGCATGAGGGAGCTAAAATGTGGCTGCTGCTTACCTTCCACCTTCCCAGCTCCCGCTTGAAACGCTCTGTAGCTCACTTTACTCAGAAGCATACAGGAACAGGAATTCTGGGAAATGTAGTTCAGCCTAGCCAAGTTGACACACACACCACAATCACAGTTAATGGCAGGTTATTATGGAGATGAGAATCCTGTTTAAAAAATAAGAAAATCGACTGGTATCTCCTGACATGATCTTCCTTCCTGAAGATTCCATCTGACACATTCTTTTCTCTTAGCTAAAAGGCACCAATTCCATAGAGTATATGTATATGTTCTGGGCCTGCAGAGATTAGCAAAAGAGCGTTGTTTCGAGCAACATATTATTTTTTAATAAAGAAATGCTTAACAGTGCGAAAATGTATTCACAGTTTGAGTGTATTATTTATCAATTGCTTTTCCAGAGAGGCAAAAATGTATTTAGGTTTGAGGTTTCTTTCTTTCTTTCCTTTTTTGTTTAATGTTAAGTCTTCAAAGAATTTGCTTTTGCTTTTAAGTTTAAACGTGTGCTGCCGGCAAAAGGCAGTGGGATATGCTCCTGCATGGTAATGAAAAGAAAGTCTCAAAAGTTACCCTCCAGGCTGCTGGTAATACTATTCATTATGAGAACTGACCATTGTGGTTTCAGAATTGACTGTCCTGGAAGTGCAAGGCATCCCAACGTGGGGACCTGTCCCTGTGCAAGCAGCATTACTTTTCTTCCCGGTTTGTCATTTCAAAGAGGGCTGACGTGAATCTGTTCTCAATGCAAGAAACTTTGTAGAGTTGCTCTTAGAAAACAAGTAAGATGGCTACCAAGGATCATGTGAGGAGGGCCCACAAGACAGGCTTTGTCATGGCTAGAAAGACAGAATTCACAGTAGAGAGCAACTGAAGGAAAACTAAGTGCAGATGAGACAAAGGGGAGGGTGGTTCTCAAAGCAACCTTATCTCAAACCAATTTGTGATTTCCTGGTGAAGATATTTGTCCACCCAACAGTGCTGGTGTTTCTAAAAATTCCTATCACAGAACAACAACTGACAACACCTGCCTCCAACATCAGAGTTGAAAGAGAGAACAAATGGGAAGGAGACAAGTGCAGAAACAATTTTACCACGTTAGTGACAAAATTGCTCCTATCAGTTGATTTGCGGAATTGAAGAATTAAAAAAAAAAAAAAAAAAAAAAAATATATATATATATATATATATATATATATATATATATATATAGTGTCTTTGACATAGTGTTGACTGAATAATTGCTTCACAAACATGGGTTGATTGACTAAGGAAGTGAGAAGTGACATTGGCTCTTCATGTCTGGCAAGTAATTGGTCCTGTACCACATGAGTTCTGATTTTCCCCCCGTCACATGGTCTTTGAAGTTTTAAATCTCAAATAAAGTTGATCCTTAGGATTAGTGCCTGTGGGATCACAATGGACAAAGATCCTGAATGAGTGAACAAAGGAGGGAGGAAAAGAACAGAATGGAAAAACTTATGGAAATTTCCCACCCATGAACAAGACACACCCTCATGCAAACAAAGCTTCTGAGCTATGATATATTTTATAAAAATGTGATAACAGACTTGCTAAGCCCTGAGTGGGGACAAACAATAGTTCCTCTTCTTGTTTTCCTCCAAATTCAGTCTCAGAGGCTGAGCCGTTAAAAGGGAAGATCTTTGTTCTATCTGTTTCAAAAACTTCTATTTCCTTTCTAGAACCCAAAAGTTTGAGCTGCCATCAAAAGTGGGAGAGTGAATGTTGGCAGTTTTGGCTCTGCGGCTGCCATTGCCCTGACCACATTTGTCTGTCACTGCCATAACCAGCTCTGACAGGACACTTAACTGACTTGTCACCAGAGGCATCAGGCAGGTGCTCTCAGTTCCGGCTGTGTCTCCATCTCTGCAGTTTGCTCTGTGTCCCTCAGAAGCACAGAAAGAAACAAATGCAGAAGTCCCTTACCAACTGTTTTCCTCAAATCACAATACTTCTGTAATAGGGAACCAACCAGCCAAGGTCCCCTGAAAACACATTTTAGTCATGAGCACCTTGCTTCCTTCCCCAATGCCACTTGAGACCACTTTGTCCAAAACAAGAAAAGAAGAGAAACAAACAGAAAGAAGAAAGAGAGGAAGCAAGCAAGGAAGGAGGAAGAAGGCAGGCAGAAAAGAAGAAGAAAAGTAAAAGAAAGAGAAATCTAGACTCAGACTCATGATACTAAGAGAAAATTGCTAATTCTGTGACCTTAAAAATCAGGCTGTGATTAATAGGATCAACTGCTTGTTTCCTTTAGCATGATGGACCCACCTCTTCTATTTTCCTTGTGTTTGGCTTTTCATCTGCCAGGCCAAAGGACGGCATGCAGCTCACATGTGGTCATGTTATATGGTTCTTTGGTGCTTCACAACATTCACATAAAAATGATCTCATCAGATCTTTAGATAACCCTATGATGTGGGTAGGGCTGATGGATACTTTATCAACATTTTCCATTTGAGTAAATGAGTAAATAAGTTATATAATGTGGCCAAGGTCACTCTGAGCTTCTGTGGTAGAACCAGATTCCAGTAGAAGCACAGGACTTCTAAACAAGGTGTTTGGTTTGTTCATTTTTTATCTTTTCCATCACCCAAGCCACCTTTGTGAAGGAAAGTCGTGTATGTCTTTGTAATTCAACACTTTCAGATTCAATATTGACAATATTATAGCCGCAGTTAGGTGATCTCAGTACCTGTGCTGGTCATATGGCAATTTGCCCCTATTTCCATGTTGGTATTTTTTTTTCCTGCTACTTTCTTTTTCCTTCCCTACCCAGAATTTCCTACTTAACATTTAGAACAGTAATAACATTCTCTTCTTTTTCTCCTTTTCTCTTCCTCCTTTGTCTTCTCTCCTCCCTTTCTCTCTCTCTCCTTTTTCTCTCCCTTTCTTTCTTTTCTTTGGTTGTGTTTGTTGATTGCATTCTGTTAAGTAACACATGACTAGAATGTAAGAGAACAAATTTTGGTATTTTACAGTTTTACATAACCTCTATGGGTCTCTGTTGTCTTATCAGTAAAATTGCTTTTCCTAAAATAATGATTTTCTACAGGAGTGAAGAATAGAGAAAGGTTTTTTCTTTCTGTTTTTTGGGTTTTTTGTTTGTTTGTTTGTTTGTTTGTTTGTTTTCGAGATAGAGTCTCACTAAGTTGCTCAGGCTGTCTTCAGAGTTTTGATCTTCCTGCCTTAGACTCCTGAGACCCTGGGATTACAGCTGTGTACCACCACATCCTGCTCCTGATGACATTTAAAAAAAATCAAATCTAACAGTGGACAAAACAGCAAAGGGAAAGAAGAGATGGGATGGTCATTCTAGCACTCATTCTTATTTCTCTGATTGTCCTTGAGAAACTGAGTGTCAAGAGGTGATGGGGTGTTGAAGTATTGCCTAGGCAGAGCTGCACTGAGATGCTCTTTAAAAGGTCTCTCCCAGGACAATGGCTTCTTTAGCTGAAGAGCCATGGCTATATAGACACACGTGCTCTAAACAAAACTGAATAATTAGTAATCATCGCTAATCATTTCTACTTCTGTACTTTTATCACCAACAAAATTATAGCAAACTGTATTTTTAGTAAACTTTAATTATAGTTTTAATTTGATATTTATTTATTGCTTAAAGAAACCGTTTGCTGAACTGATTACATAAATCTAAAATGATGCTTCTGAAGATAGAAATAAAGTTTCGCACCAGGAATAAACAGGCTTTTCAAAAAAGAGTATCTGCCTCTCAGCAGAAAAGAAAAAAAAAAAAAAAGGCAGGGAAGGTTTCTAGACTTCTTCCACCTTTAATGTGAAAATGAATATTCATGTGGGATGGCTTTAGACTACCTATTGGAAGTGCATATCTAGTAACAGATGTATAATTTATGGAACTGATTGCTTTAAGCAGAGAAGCTTTAAAATGCATTTTTGCAACTCAGGTTGTTCTCAAGGGGAGGCAAACATATGGTAATTATTCAGAATTGAAACCTGCTTGTGAAATATATAACAAAAAGGAAAAGGAACTTAGAGAAATGTCAATGAAGCAAATGTTCCACCACTCACAAAAATATTTTCTTTTCTCCTTCTGTAGGAAGGGATGAAATGATAATCAATACTCTTGAGAACTGTAAGAGATCATGAGACCTGAACATTTGCAGGTTTCTCTTGGGGTTGTGCACCAATGTTCTGTGGTGCTGTAGTAGGGTCTCCAAGCTTTCTTGGGCTAATGGATGAATGGATGTGTCAAGAGGAGCTGAGAAATGTTCCTTAGAGAGGCTCAAGACATGAGGGGGACATGGTTCAATTTTATTTACGATTTGGTGCATTTGGATGAAATCATTTTGATTGTTTTCAGTTATGAAATTAATCCTTTAGTAGACTCAAGAACAGAAATCCAACAACGAAGAATAGTGTAAACTTATCACTGTCAACTTACTTTCTGTCTAGAACTGGATTATAAAGTTATGTGCTGTCAGCAACCTGAGATGTGCAATGAAATTCTCCCATGAAGGCCCTGTCCAAATGCCCTCCAATGGAATCTGAGACGTAATGGTATAGTAGTGCACTAAGTGTCTTACCTGGCAGAGTGAGGGACAAGGGACAAGGACAGTCTTCAAAGTAGCTAGAACCTGTCAATCACATGAAGGAACTGGTTATTTGAAAAAAAAAAAAAAAAAAAAAAAAAAACATACACACACAAAAGTACAGATCATTGTCCTAGCAAGTCAAATAGAACACCATAGGAAAAGCCAAACCCTATACTTCTGTAAGAACAGGAGTTTCAAAGAGATAGACTGGACTTTTGAAAGTTCTACAAAGACCAATGCATCCTTAACTAGTTTCTTATTTTTTCATTTCTTGTTTTTGTTTCAGTATTAATTTTAATGCTTTCTTTAGCAGAGATAAATTTTCTTCAATTTAAAAAGAAAGAGAAATGGCTTTTAAGGGTAGACTGGAGGACATATAGTAGAATACTACTGTTATGATTTAGATATGAGTTGTCCCCCAAAAGCTCACACGTGAGACAATGCAAGAAAGTTTAGAGGTGAAATGATTGGGTTATGAGATCCTTAACCCAATTAGTGCATTAATCTACCTGAATGGATTAAATGGGTGGTAACTGTAGGCAGGTAGGGTGTAAACTGGAGGAGGTAGGTCACTGGGGCGTGCCTTTGGCGTTTATGTTTTCACTGGTAAGCAGAGCTCTCTCTGCTTCCTGACTAACATGTCCTGAACTGCTTTCCTCCTCCATAACCTTCCAGGATGGTGCTCTGTCTGACTTTATGCCCAAAGCAATGTCTATGGAATAAGACTTTTGAAACTGTGAGCCCCAAATAAACTTTTCCTCCTCTACATTTTTCTTGTTAGGTCTTTTGGTCATAGCAGTCAAAAGGCTGACTAAAGCAACTATGTAAATGAATTAACTACTAGCTACAAGCAGCATCTTGGATGTATCTCAAAAACACAATATTGAGCAAAACCAAGCCACAGAAAAAATATGCATAATATCATTCCTTCCATACAGAGCTTAAAAGCAGGTAAAATTGACCAACTTATTTTTAGAAACACATGCAAAAGTGGAACAGTTATAAAGAAAAGCAACAGTGACTAAAATAAATATCAGAATTATTTTATGGGAAGTCGAGATAGAAAAGAGGGAAGTGTGGTGGAGGACGCAGAGGGAGCCTCAGAGAGTCAGTGTCCTATTACTTCTGCTGGTGACAGGTGCCTGAGTGTTGGTTTTATTTTTCTTCCTTGAGAATAAGTGTTATTCTAAACTTCTTTGAATGTATGATTATATGTTTGATGTTTTTCCCCAAAGATATGAGTCAACTTTTATAATTTCATTTCTTGAAATCCTGGCATACCAATCTTCCAAGGGTATGCTTTATTCAGAAAGGCTCCGAAGATATGGTTTCCAGATTTATAGGCAAGGATGTAAAGCAAGAAGTACATAAATAAAATGAAAAAAATATATATCCTTGGTTGAATAATTGTTTTGTTTTGCACTGGGGAGTGAACTCAGGGGCACTAAACCTCTGAGCCACATCCCCAAACCTTTTTCATTTTTTTATTTAGAGACAGAGTCTCTCTAAGTTGCTTAAGGCCTCACTAAGTTACTGAGGCTGGCTTTGAACTTGTGATCCTTGTGCCTCAGCTTCCTGAGTCGCTAGGATTACTGGTGTGCGCCAATGCTAGGGGAGTTCTCCACCACTGACCACTGAGCTACTTCCCCAGTCCCTGAAAGAGTTCTTACAAGTTGGCATCCATACAGCATGACATTCAAAGTATTTTATCAACTGAACCAATCTACCAGAACTGCCCTGTAGAGTCTTTTCCTTGTTAGCATGATTACGTTAGCAACCTTATGTTAAGAAGAGTAACATGGGTACCCTTGTTAGCAACCTTACATTTTCCAACTTGGGACTGTGGCTCCACCCCCTTACCTGCATTTCCCACCCTCTTGCTTAATGACCAACATAGTGAGACTTCTGAGAGGCCACCATGGTAATCTAGATATGAAGGACTCTAATCTTTCCTGAACGCTCCACAACTGCCCAATTCTTCCAAAAATTAACCTGTGTGCCACGTGATACCCACCAGATGTCTTTGCCTCCTAGGCCAAGAACTGGACTGCATTTCCTATCCTCTCTTACAGGTCAGTGTGATTGAGTTCTACCCACCAGATGGACATGTCTCCTCAAAGCCTGATTCTAACACCTCCACATCCTTTCCTTCTCTCTATTGGTGGTTGCTTGCAGGAGAACCAGGGGTTTCAAAGCCCTAGGAAATTGAAGAGTATATCTGGGGTTAGGAATTTTCCTGTAAAAGGTTAGATAATAGATATTTTATACCTTATGGACTATACAAGTTCTCTCTTCTACTTGTCTTCCTCTTTTTCTCCTCATTCTCCTTTTTCTCCCCTTCAAAATGTAAAATTCTGTCTTAGTTTCCAGGCCATAGTTCAATGTGGGCTACAGTTTGCTGAGCTCTAGAGGAAAGGATCTTGAGTTTCAGGATGACATGAAGAACAGGGCTTTCCCCACAGTTTCCACTCCCCCCTCCTTTCCTTTGCAACTGACTAATTCCAGTTAATGGGAATGATAATTTGTTTTCTCTGAGCTGTAGCTGTGGGACCCTCTGTGGTCAAAAATCATTAAAGAGGTAATCACCCCTGTGAGTCTACACCAATGGTGAATCTAACAACTATAGTGAGTCTAAACCCATTCACCCCAATGAGTCTTTTTTGCTGAAATGTTGTTACACCTTGTATATCCCATTTATTACTTCATTTTGTCTAGTTCACATCTGGGGAACCATCATGATCAAACATCTGGGCAGGCCAGAGGAGTCCACTTTAGAATCATAGCTTTAAAATCCATCAGAAGACATTTTTAAGAGTGAGACAGAATCAAGAAGGGAGCCTGGAAGAGTGAAAAAGGAAGAGGATGGGTGCTTGACCACATAAATGGAATCTGTGAAGCATCCAGAAGCCGCAGGTGTCTGACTCATGCTACTTATGCTCTGCCTAGGACCCCCAATCACCTTCCCTGTCTCCCCACTTTTCTGAAATAACCCCGACTTGTGAAGTTTCTTCCTTTGCTCTGATCCTCAGTCCCTACTGATGCCTAGAATTCTCCAGAGTCAATATGCAGACACTCCTGGAAGCAAGTCTGAGTGGGGCAATGAAATATCTCAGGGAAGCAGGTCAGCACAACCAGGTTCCCTCAACATGCACCAGGATGGCAGTTCTCATATGAAGGAAATGCTCCTTCATCTGCATCAACAGGTCATTCCCCCTTAGCGACAGATTGCATTTGTTTTGTTACTGAGAAAGTTGCTATTTCCTTTCCTATGCTGACGTTTGTTTTGTTCCTTGATGCTGCAAACTACCTCAAGAGCAAGATTCTTTTTTTTCTGCAACACACTCCATCCTTAGTTACTTACTCACGTGTGAAGCTTGAAGAGACACAAAAGAAATACCAACCCCAAGAAAGAGCCAACAGGTTCCTGCACCTATTCTTACAATACACTTATAGAACTAAGAGAGAGGACTAATTTTGATTTCAATTATAGAAGGTAGAGTTTCATGTACAGGATAGGAACTATAGTTTATAACAATTTACTATATCTTTTATAAGGAACTAGAGAGGAATTGAAAGGTTCCCTGCACACATGTACACACATACACACACACACACACACACACACACACCACAAAATGGTAAATGTTTAAGGAGATGCAAATGTTAATGACACTGAGTTGATCATTAAATAGCGTATACTTTATCAAATTACCACACTGCACAAAATAAATGCATATAACTTTTAAAAAGTAGAAAAGAGACAGCTATCCTACAGTTGGAAAAAAAGGTCTTCTCTTTGTTTGGATTCACAGCTTTCTATTCCTGAAATAGTATTCATTTATAGATCTTCTTGCTGGAGTAGGCCATTTATTAGATTTTAAATCTAAGCAATCACAGACAAAGCACTCTGAACAGTTCTATTTACATGTGAGTTCTGACTTCACCAGCCTTTATTAATTATTTGGTAAGATAATATTAATAAAGTACTCATAGCTCTTTTGTTAACTCTTCCAGGGAACCAGCCTTTTACTTAGTCCTTTGAGAAATTTTCATTGTGGGCCTCTAAGAAGCAACAGAAAACATAACTATATAAAAACTGACCTCCTTTCTTGGCTTCCCTGGTGGAGCATGCTTAGAACTTCAGCTTTCATGGTACATGTATTCTGGGCTTCCACACTGGGTCACCCTTACCTGAGTCTCATGCCTCCAGGAACCTCAGGTGAATGGAAGACTGGCTTTTATCCTCTTATGAATGAATAGTTGCTGGTCTAATTTGTTTGGGGCCGTATAGATTTACCTAAATGCAGTGAGTAGCATTGGCTTTGTGTTTAATTTCCTGTTTCTATTCTTCTATAATTAGTTAGAAATATGGCTCAATAGAAAAGTTCATTGTGTAAGTCAGCTTTTGTTGCTATGACCAAAATCTGTGACACAAACACCTTAGGGGAGGAAATATTTATTTTGGCTCACAGTTTCAAAGGTTTTAGTTCCTAGTCAGTCAGCTCCATTGCTCTAGGCCTGGAATGAGGCAGAGCATCATGACAGAAGGGCACAAAGGAGGAAAGTTGTTTAGCTCATGGTAGCCTGGAAGAAAAGAGAGAGACAGAGAGAAAGGGGCCAGGGACAAGATGTAGTCCCCAAGGGCATGTCCTCTGCGACCTATTTTCTCCAACCGTGCCCCACCTGCCTACCATTTCTACCTCCTCCCGGAAACCCAAATTATTAATCCATCAAATGATTAATCCACTGATGAGCCCTTATGATCTGGTCATTTCCCCAAACTCCCACCTCTGGACATTGATGCAATGGGGACCAAGACTTCAACACAAGAACTTTTGGGGAATATTTTAAATTCAAATCATGGTAGTGTGATTCTCTTTGCAAGAGTTTGAAATGCTTACTACACTGAAAGATTTCTTTTTATTTGATTAATTCTTAAGAATTTATAACTCGGTGTTTTTTTCCCTTAAAAATGGATGAAAATATGAGCAGTTTTAAATTTTGAGTACCTTAAGAGACATCTTGGTCCTTATTAAATTTTGTTTGAGAGACCTCATAGAAAGTTGCTGGGAAGCAACCATATTCTTAGAAAGCTTCCCATTTGAGACTCAATTGGGTCAGTCCTGAGGTTATTCCAGGAGCTGGGTGCATTTGTTCTCTCTCTGAATCACAGATTTTGACATGTTATTTTACAAGTTCTTGGTCTTTTTCTAAAAATTGACAGGGCATATGGAAAAGTTAATAATTCAGTGAGTAAAATATGCTTATGTCTGCAAACAATGGAGATGTTAAAAAGGTGCCCTATTTTTTACTGTGAATCTTCCTAGGAGCATTAAAAATGCAAACCCAAACCTGACATAGAAAAGAGCTCTTGGCCCTTAAATCTCTGCAGTGTTTCATTTAGTCATGCAATGTTTTAATTTTCCTTGGGACAAGGCCACTTAGATCTCAGTCTTAGATCCTATATTATAAGCTCTAAAGAATTTAAAAAGGGAACAGGATTCTAAAAAAAATTCTATGAAAAATGTGACTTCTGTGAAATATAGCCACATTTTATCAAAATGGCTATTTCTATATTATTTCTGGTATAATTTAAAGATAAATTGGGGGATGATTGTCTTATAAATGATCCTAATGTCTCTCATGAAGGCACAAACGCAAATCAGATCTAACATCATTTAAGGAGATAGAAGTAGGACTTACCAAGTTACTAATAATTTCTCAATTTATTTTCTACAATTCTTGTAATGACATTTCAGTTTATATTTGGAAAGTAGCTGTTGAACTATAAAAATTGCCTTCTGATCTATAAGACAATATGCCATTTTCAAACTAAAGAATACTTCCTTGATAGCATGAAAAGTCCCATTCCTCGGATTGCTATCCCATCCATCCATAACTCTACAAAAAATTACCCACCAGAAGCCCAAACTTAGACAGATAATTTGTGCAGTCATACATAAATTCATAGGAGCAATGGAAACTCTTCATGCTGACAAATTTTGCTGTGACACATGGGATGGGGGAAAGTTCTCTCTCTCCTGGAGCCTTTGCCTGGGATCTTCTTCTCTATCTTTCCAAAGCTGCCTTCTTCTTGTATTTGGAGCTCAGTTTGATCTCACCTGGAATGATCTTTCTACCTAATCTAAATGTGTGCTCTCCTATATAATTGTCCATGTAGCACTTATCACTAACTGACATTCTTGGGTTTTGTCTGTTTAGTGTCCATCTCCTTGCACCTGCAGAGAATGAACTTTGTTTTATTCATGCTAATAAAATCCAGCACTTAAAACAGTACATATAGTGGGTTGAATTGTGTCTCCCAAAAAGATATGTTGATGTTCTAACTCCCAATATCTCAGAACAACCTTATTTGGAATAGGATGATTACACATACAATTAGTTAAGGTGAAGTTCCAAGGAATAAGATGCATCCTTAATCCCCAAGACCACTATCCTTATAAGAAAAGGAGAAACACTAAAAGAACAGAATATAAAAGTCAGTTATATAAAGATGAGGTAGAGATCAGAGTTACACAGAAACAATCCAAGACATGCCTAGGGTTATTAAAAGCTAGAAGACACAAAGGGGTCTCCAAGGCAAATTTTGGAAGAGCATGATCCTGCCAACACCTCCATTCTGAGAATTGACATTCTGGAGTTGACATTGAATCAGGAACCATATATCTCCTTTAAAAATAAAATTAAACTGAAAATAGAATTTTTGCAATATAAAACTGCTGTAGGAAGTGGACTACCATTCTACTATAGTTTTTACTTTGGCTTAAAATAATATTGCTGTAATTTCATCAGAAATACTTATCGGAGGAAGAGTTGTACCACAACATTGTGCTCATTGTTGCTGAAAATTTGAAAGTTTCAGCCAGCGTTTTTCAATAATTTAAAAATAAATTATATTTTTTTCCTTTTTTTGCAGCAATTTGGAGCATAACTTTGAATGACTATAGGGAATGTGATGGTTGAATTTATACCAACTCCAGTTTTTCAGATGGACAGATTCAAAAATAAGATGAATCAGTGTCAAAATGATAAAAAATATTCTGAGTTCTTAATTCCCAATGTCTGCATGGTTAAAATGTTAAGAACTCAGAAAACACAAATTCAAAATGTATTAATTGTTCAAATTGATTTTTAGTGACTGCAGTTTTATAGTCTGAAATTCCCTGAAGAAGTCATATATATGTGTACACATACACGAGTGTATATGTGTGGCCTGACAACTTTTTATTAAGAGCCCTTAGTGAGGCTGCTTTTGCAAAACACCTTTAGTTTATATTAAATGTCTCCTTACAAGTAAGTGGTAAGCATCTTCATTTGTTCCTTGATAACATAAGAGCAGTTTCTTTAGTAGGTACATTGCCCTATGATTGTAATTTTCTCTCTGTCTCATTTGTATATTATACATGGAATTAAGCACAAAGAAGCAAATGGATGTATGAAAAACAAAGAGCAAGCTTTGCAGGGAGTCATGTGCAGGGTCTGAAAGCATTTCCTGTCTCAGAGAGAGGAAACGTTCACATCATGACTTGTCATCTTTGCTGTCTGGCCCAGTGTCTCCTAACTTCCTGGAATAAAACCAAACTAAGCAAAACAATAAAAATGACAATTTCTCTGGGTTTTGGAATTCTAAACTCTGGTTACTGGAACTTTAAATCTTTCAACCTTACTGGATAATGTGCCTTCCAAAATTAACAGTGTTTTTATGGCTTGGTTTTAAAACGTAATGCTTCCAATCTATATTCCATATGTTATAATAACCAATTTGAAAGTTATTCTCAAAATTCTGCTAACCCTTGCACCAAGAGCAAAATATTGGCTCATTAAAATTAACCTTTACTTTTACTTCTTTAAGTGGCTTGAGCAATATTCTCTCTCAACTAAATTTGAGTTTTAATTGAGAGCAAATGGTAGGAAAATAAGTAATGTTAAGACAATTGTTCATTTGTCCTGTGAAATGATCATTCTTGCCCTCCAAATGTACTTGCTGGTCAAATGGTTACCAAATCTGATAGGTAATTTTCATTTGCCTTTATGAGAAAGCATCCCATATAAAGAAAGGTTATGTCTTATCAGCTTATCACCAACATCCACATCCCCATCATCACTTTTCAATTTGTAGAAAATCCAGCATTATCTGCCAAGCTGGCAAGATGTCTGAAGTGTATGGATTACTATAATGGAAATAGCAGATTCTGATCTGAATGAATTTTGGGAATTCATCAGCTCAGGTGTCTACTTTTGTGTCATAAGTTTCCATCTCATGTAGACTGGTAGAGTAATAGAATAGTACAGACACAGGACCCTGAAGAATTCAACCCAAGCCTCTACTTTTGCAACCAGGTTGAGAGAGCTTCTTCAAGGGTATCCTTGGGAATGTGCAGCATGAGTTAGGTGTCCCCAGAGTAAAGGCACAAACAAGAACTACAGGCTACACAGGATGGGATGAGGTGAGTTAGAGAGAGAGAGAGAGAGAAAGAGAGAGAGAGAGAGACAGAGAGAGAGAGAGAATGAGAATGTACACACATATATGCATGAAGAGAAATTTAGCTAGTAAATAATTTAACATCTATGTTTTAAGTATACTTTTTGAAAACTCAGATTATGGAAACTAATGCAACTTTTTAATGAAATTTTAGTGCAAAAAGATATTTTATTTTAGTTGTTTTCTATATGGAGCAAGCATTCAGACCCATAGAGAGTACAAATTCATTCAGCCCAGGAGGGATACTTGAGAGGCGTTGCCTCAAGTACCTTAATTATGCTGGTAAGGAGCAAAGTGATTTACCAGGCCATTAGAATCCAGGTGGTTCTCGTTTTGTTTTGTTTTGGGGGTGCTGGTATGGAACCCAGGGTCACATGCATGCAAGCCAAGCATACTGCCACTGAGCTACATCTCAGTCTAGACCGCTGGTATTTTGGCTGCCAGAACTCAGCTCCAATTCATAGCTCCTTAAAGAAAGAGGAAGTACAGAATTAACTTCTATTAAATTTTGTCTGTGGTACAGAAACAATGAGAGTTGCTAGGCATTGTCATTGTCACTAGCAGTGGCTAAGAGCTCAGGGTCCCAGACTTCCTCCATAGGAAACGGGTTCTGCCTCTTACTATGTGTGTGACCTTGGACAGGTCAATTTAAATTCTCCAATTGCTATTGTCGTCATTATAAATGAAGATCATAAATGAACTTTCCTGGCTTACAAGGATTAAATGAGATAATCCTCATAAAAGGTTAAACAGTGCTTGGCTTAAAGAAGATTGAAAAGATGGGGGAAAATCCTTTGTATGTGGGAAGGGTGGTGGGAAGCAGTTGAGGGTAGATTCTATACCTGGTTTGCAGATGAGAAAAATTAAAGTTGAGTGAAACTCAGTAATTTGCCAAGTTGCAAAACTGGAATGTGAAGTCGCATCTGCTTGAACCCAAGTTTGGGTGCATCTGCTACACCACGAGGCCTTCTGCTGACAGAAGCAGGGCGCTGGTAAGAATGCTGAGACCATCCACTCTGCAAGCTGGCTTCTGTACCCTTGCTGGGTTCTGAAGGCCCTTGGCAGCTTCCCAGCTCCTACAGCAGTCTGCCAACCTCAAACTGGGTGTCACCCAGGTGGCAGAATCAATGAGAATATTCAGACGTTGGTGTAAATATCACTCTAGGTTGAAGCCTGGAATGTGACCTTGGTTTCCTTTAGCTAAATCTCAGTCAGTTCTCAAGGATACTGTGCCCTGGCTTTCTGCAGGGCTCACTCACCCCATGCCTGACACTGTAAAACATTGTTGTCTCAGTTCTGCCAATAATGTGACCTTGGGGGCTGGGGAGATAGCTCAGTTGGTAGAGTGCTTGCCTTGTAAGCACAAGGCCCTGGGTTTGATCCCCAGCACCCCCCAAAAATAATAATAATAATAATAATGTGACCTTGTGCAGGCTACTTACCTCCTCAAGGCTGGATTAAGACAGATCCTTGAGTCACACCACTGACCAACGAACTCAAATTCTACAGGATGAGACCTTGAAATAAACAAATGTGTGTGTGCACACATGTGCAAACACACACACACACACACACACACACAATTTGTTGAACTTTCCATTGAAATAAACCTTATGTCCAAAAAAGTTCAAGCCCCACAAGTGTAAAAATTAATTTTTTCAAAGTGAATGTAGTCTTAAATTAAGTAATAGAGAAACCTAGCTCCAAAAGATACTAACTCCATGCCCCCAGGATGACCACTGTATTCTAACTTTTAACATCATAGCTTACTTTTGCCTAAGCTAGACATATATGTAAATGGAATTACACAGCATGTATTCTTTTATATCTAGTTTCTCTTGTTCCAAGTGTTTGTGAAATTCATCTGTGCTATTGCATGTAGTTATATTTTATTTTCATTACTCTATAGTAAAGGACCAAGCTCCTAGTTTATAAATAAAGTTTCATCACAACACTGTCAAGCTAATTTAAGTATTTTCTTCAGTTACTTTCACACTACAGTGCAAGCGTTCAGTTGCAGGAAAGATCAATTGCCTGACAAAGTTCTGATCCTTTAAAGAAAAAAGTCTGCCAACCCCTGCTCTGTAGTATCCAGTTCTATGAACACACTAACATTTCCTCATTCATTCTCTTGATGGGCATTCAGACTGTTTCTAGTTTTGAGATTTACAAATAGTGCTGTTGTGGGCATTCTTAAACATGTCTTTTGGTGACATTTCTGTTGATTGTATGAAATGTGTATTTTTTAAAATTTCCAACCAATTCTCACATTGAGCAGGTTTGGGATCTTGTTTAGAGATATAATGAAACCCAAAGTGTGGAAATTGTCTTACCCAAGGGCATGCAGAAAATAATCAGCAGACCTGAGATTACTAAGTTCCTGTTTCTTATTTTTATTTTTTATTCTTTTTTTTTAATTTCTTTCATGTAGTTTCTGTACTCATTATCTTTAGAACATGAAGTTAGGAGGGTCCTTAATTAAGT
This sequence comes from Sciurus carolinensis, assembly GCF_902686445.1. Lineage (NCBI taxonomy): Eukaryota > Metazoa > Chordata > Mammalia > Rodentia > Sciuridae > Sciurus > Sciurus carolinensis. Next base: position 30,704,966 of record NC_062219.1, read on the forward strand.
TCCTTATAAAAACAAATCTTTTCTACCATATCTGGTTGTACGTTTCAAGAACAGGACACTCGCTGCCTTAAGAGAATTTTAGAGAAAAGAGCAATTATATCAATCCCTTAGCCAAATCCCCTCATATTATAAATTAGTAAATTGAGGGTTAGAGGAACTAATAATTTTCCCAAAATACTCATGACTTTTATCATGTACTACAAAATGATTTTGAATCCATCTTTTCTGTCTTCAAAATTTGTTATAGTCAATTACCATATATAAGTAATACGTATTCATTTGAACATTTAAACATTACAGAAGTGTCTGAAGTAAAACCAACAGTCTCTCCCCTTCCACCTGTATAGTCTTTTCCTGCTGGGAGAGGCAACCACTGAACAGTTTGCTTTTTAATTATTCATATATAAATGTATGAAAATGCATGTGGCTGATGTCAGCCCACAACTTTGATGAGAAATAAATATAATTTAATTTTTCTCTAGCTCAAATGAATTTCTAGTTGGAAGCTCCCTTTCATCAATTAGGAGAAGATTTAGTCTCAGTTCATTTGAAATAACTTTCCTTTCCCTGTAGTTACGCCTAAGTTTCAGAGGGTTTATGTAGTACCAAGAAATCGAGAGGTAATAAGGTCTGGGGACAGGGAAGTTTCTAAACTTTGATAACCCCTAGTGATACAGAGACATTTTTCATCCTGTCTGTACCTTGGCCACTGGCCCCAGAAACACTGATGCCTGCTGTCAGTTCCTGGTGAACAGGGTCTGGTGGTTTCTGAGCCATCTTTGGTCCACAACAGCTCCTGCCAGGCTGCCTGAGAAACTGCCTGACCCAGTTCATTACAGCCTCTTCCTTCAGCTTCCTGGGCCTCCACTCAGAAATCGAGGCCCAGCCTTCCTCTGGTTTTAGAACTCACTTCCCCAGACTTGTTAGTGGATTTTGGGATCAGACCCCTTTCTCCCAGGTTCACTTCTACCACAAACTGCTGTCCTTTAAATTTACTCTCATCTCCCTGGATATATCTCCTTCTAACTTTTAATTAGCATTCTTGTATACATTTTGTATAGACTTGTATTTTTATTTCTTTCAGGTAACTACCCAAAACTGAGATTGTCTTTTTATATAAAAGTCTTTATATATATAAATTTCTTTTTGTAGTTGTAGATGGATGGCATGCCTTTATTTTGTTTTTATTTATTTTTTATATCGTGCCAAGGATCGAACCCAGTGCCTCACATGTGCCAGGCAAGCACTGTGCCACTGAGTTCCAGTCCCAGCCCCTCTTTTATATTTTAATAAATGCTGGTAGATTGCTTTTGCACTAAAGCAGTTTACAAAACAATCCCTCATGAACATGAATGACTATTTCCCCAAAGTTTCAACAACACAGAATGTGAAGACTCATTATATTATTCTGGTGGGAACACTGTCCTCCCACCCCAAATGTTGTCCAGGTTTAACTTCTCTGATTATTAACATTGATGTCAAACATCTTCTCCTAAGTGTATCAGTCCTTTGCATTTTGTCTGCTGTGAATTACTTGCCTGTACTTGTCATTTTCTAATTAATTTGTAAGAGTTCTTCATGTATTAGAGATATTAAGTCATGGTCCTATATGCATTGTAAATATCTTCTCTTAGAAGATCACTTGTACTGGCATCAGATCTGCTATTTTGCTGCCGCCATTATCCCCCCCCACACACACACCATTTTACAACCCAGATTTCGAACCCATGAACTTCCTAGTTAGTCATTGGTTCAGATGGTTAGCCTGCGAACCTCCTTGCCAGCCATTGGTCCATTATTATTAGCCTGTGAAATTCCACTACTTAAGAAAGGCTCCACCGCCATTCTCTCTCTCTCTTTCCCTGGCTCTGGCTCTTGCTCTCTCTCTCTCTGTCACCCTGCGGACAGACACTCTGCCTGTCTGCTTAATAAAATCTCATGCGTGAGTTCCCACATCTGGAGTGTTTTTTCTGGGTGCTTTCAACTTGTTCTCTGCTTTATACTATACTCAAGTTATTCATTTCTACTTACCCAACTTATTTATCTTTTATAAGCTATATAGTGTTTGAGAGTTTAAGCTTTGTAAATTTTTTCCCTTTTACCACATTTTTATTGGTGCTTTATAATTATACATAATGATAGAATTTGTTGTTACCTATTCATACATGCACACAATATAACAATATAATTTGGTCAATATCACTTGCCAACACTTTCCCCTTCCTTCCCCTCCTCCCACCCCTTATTCCCTTTCCTCTACTGATCTCCCTTCGACTTTCATGAGATTCCTGCCACCTCCCTCCCCAAACTATTTTTAAAAATATATTCAATTATTTGCCCTACATTTTCTGTCTTGCTAAAGAAATCTTTCCTTATTCCATAGCTATACAATTGTTTTCCTAAATTTTCTTCCACTATCTTTATAATTAGTTCCCTAATATTTCTGAAATTTACTTTTGGTTATAAGAGTTGAATGTTATTTTCTTGCATATGCATTTATCCCAACACCAATAGTGTATGTGTTTTGCATTGTGTACATGTAATGAACATTGCACATCTTCTCCAAGTGACTTCTACTCTCAGTTTTATTTGGATCCATTTCTGTGGCCTAGGCTTTTCCATTGACTGTTTCCATATCAATACCATTCTGATTTAATTATGGCAGCTTTATAATAAGTTTTAATATCCATTAAGTGAAGTACCTGCCCTTTCTATTTCTGAGGTGTCAGTTGACACCTTTCTTCCCTGAATATTTAATACTTCCCCAGCAGGCTCAGGTGAAGCCTTCTGACAAGCTGGTTTCCTCATGAAGGAAGGATTGCAACTTGTTTATGCAAAAGGAGACCATAATGTCTAAAAAGTTCCATTAGCTGACATCCTCCAAATTTTCTCAAATAATATTATCAATGAGTTAACCCTGAATTTGAATTAGAATTTACTTTTTCTTCAACTTTTGACCTTGCCAAGGCAATAGGAAAATTAGCCAACTAAGAGGCAAGCCCACAGGTTTTATGACTGATAAAGACCATAATCTTATTTTGAATAGAAACAATTGAGATTAACAATAAATTAATCACAAAGTCAAAATTTTATTGCTCAAATAGCTGCTTCTTTAGTGCAATGCTTTCCTCCCCCCAACTTTTATTACTATTTCATATCCAGTTTCAATTTCAAAATGTTGTAAAGAAATATAAATTGTCACATGATTTTTATTCCAGGCTTTATTAAAGATACGAAGGAGTTGAAGCTTAGTATTTGTTTAATACCCAAATATTAACTAATTTTCCACTAAATTCCATGAATAATTTGGTTTTTATGCCTTTTTATTAATCATCTTTGTATGTAAATGTAGCCACATAGGCATATTACTCTCGATAAAATACCTATGTTCAACTAATTAAAATAGAGCCCCTCTGCATATTATTCGATTTATAAGCTGGAATTGGCATAATTATTGTTCAAGCAAGTAATACCGATCACTGCCTGCTACAAGCTTAGAAAATCTCTCCATTTTCAGAAGAATTCTGCTTTAATAACCCCCACAGCAGGTTTTTACCCTCACTTCCTTTGTATTTATTCTTGGTGATGTTTGCTAGATGATGAAGATCTATTTTGGTTGGGGACACTGTTCTTTTCCTAGAGGAGGAAGTGTGAGCGCTCGGCCTTGTCTCCAGCTCCGAGCTGGTAGACAGATCAGACAGGAGCTGTGTCAGGCAGGCTCCAGGAAGGCTTCTCCCATCTGATGGAACAACCAGACAATCGTTACTATTTACAATGGCCCCAATGGAGAAGTATTCTTAGAACAATAAGAAAAGGGAAAGTCGGCCACCAAGCAGGAAAGAAGGCTTTCAAGCAACATCAAACTCACAGAATGTGCACATTCTGTAAATGTAAACAGAGGGCCACCGCACGTTGCTAAATAACAATGTGAGGAGTGTTCTTGCCTTGTGCTAGGCGGGCGCTTGACATGCACTCTTATCTCTAATCCCATAACGTTAACAGACGAGTAGTATCCCAATCTCACATCTGAAGAAACCAAGACCCAGAGAGATTACAATAACCCGGAAAGGTATCTATGACTGCTAAACATGATATTCCGGTCCCTGCTCCTAGCTATCACTTTTAAAAAATTAAAAATAGATGAAAAGTTCACTGTTCCTCTAGAACGAAACTATAATCTTGTTACAAAAATCACAAGGCAGTGTTGATAGCACCATCAACAGTTTGCAGTGGACTCTTTTTCTTCTGAGATTCTCTGAATTTTTTGAAGGCAAAGGGAACCTGAAGAAAACTTGCTAAATGCTGTGTGGTAAAACGGCAGCCTTCCTGGTTACACACATGCAGATCCCCTTAGGTCTCTCTCAGAGTCCACAAATACACAGATGGACTGTTAATCTGCTTACAACAACTTTAAATCTTACAGTGTGCAGATTTAAGATCTAACTCAACAATAATCAAAACACGAATTTTCCAGAAAATGTGAGTTATTTACTGTGTAAGTGGGATCTATGCATCTGAAAAATCAACATCTGTTGCTAAATATTTGGTCTTCTTTCTGTTAGATTTCTTTCCAGTGTTTCTAAATATTTCTAATATTTCTAAATATTTGGTCTTCTTTCCACTTGATTTCTGTTAGACTTTTTGTTATATCTTGTTCGATGTTTCTATTAAATACCACATCAATGAAGCAGTTCTTTACTTTAAGAATTGGCAAGAAGTCTCAAAAACACAAATATCTCTTGTTTTCTCTTATATGAGGAATCTAGAACAAAAAGATGACATGAGTGTCGTGGAAAGTGGATCAGGAGGAGGGGAGGGGAGGGGAGGGTAAAGATGAATACGGGGATGTATAAGACGAAAATGTGTTATATGTATATGGAGTAGGACACAAAAAAACCTCACAGTTCAGTATGATTAATATGCACCAATAAAAAGCAGTGAGAAGAGAAAATATGGATTTAAAAGTGAGATCACAGATTATGTTGTTTAGGGGTATATCATAATATATGAGAAAAAGTCAGTTATTATGGTTTAGATGTGAGGTTTCCCCCAAAAGCTCATGTGTGAGACAATGCAAGAAGATTTAGAGGAGAAATTATTGGGTTATGAAAGCCTTAACCCAATCAGTGAATTAATCCTCTAATGGGGATTAACCAAGTAGTAACTGAAGGTGGGTAGGGTGTGACTGGAGAAGGTGGGCATTGGAGGTGGCTTTGGGGTACATATTTTGTATCTGGCAAGTGGAGTCTCTTTCTGCCTCTGATCATCATATGAGCTGCTCCCCTCTGCCACACTCTTCTGCCATGATGTTCTGCCTCACCTCAGGCCTTGAGGAATGGAGTCTGCTATCTCTGTACTGAGACCTCTAAAACCATGAGACTCTAAATAAACTTTTCCTCCTCTACAATTGTTCTTATTGGGTCTTTTAGTCACAACCACAAAATAGCTGACTAAAACACCAGTAATTATTGACTTGAGGGCTATACTGGGCCAAGAGAAGTTACCAGTTTTCTAGTTGTTTACTGGTATAATAGCACAAATAATTTTTGAGTTTTTTTGTTAGCTTTCTCTTAGGATCCCCTGGGCCCAATCTGAGCAAACTCTATACTTAGGTGAATTAAGGAGACAGTATTATTTGACACTGTCCATTTCACTGCCTAATACTCCAATCCCATTCCATAGTTCCTTATTTTCAAGTCCTGGCTGGCCATCAGCTACAGGAATATCCATCGTGTAGAAGAGAAGGGAACCTCTCGCTCTCATTGGTTTTTGTTGACAATATTTAAGGGATTGGTTAACTATTCCTTAGATGCTATCACAGAAAACAAACAGATTCTGGGCAAGTAAGTCAGACAGAGAACAGGTAGGCCTTGAAGTGAGATGAGGACGGTAAGAATAGGATGCTTGGTGCCTGGAACTCTACATCAGGGCTACGAACATGAGGGGGATGAATAAAAATGGGGAAAGAATATTATTATGCCTCCCCAAATTTATATGTGACATCCCTAATTCTGTATCTGGAGATGGGGCCTTTGGAGACATATCTAGGTTTAGATGAAATCATGAGGGTGGGGGGTCCTCATGATGGTTAATGCTTGTCAGAAGAGACCAGAAAATGTTCTCTCTCTCTCTCTCTCTCTCTCTCTCTCTCTCTCTCTCTCTCTCTCTCTCTTTCTCTCTCTCTCTCTCTCTCTCTCTCTCCCATGTTGGAACACAGAGAGAAGGTGGCCATCTGCAAGAAAGAATGGAGGCTTCACCAGGAAACTGGATAAAATTGGATGGCACCTGATTTTCCAGCCTCCAGAACAGAGAGAAAATCAATTTCTATTATTTAAGCCTTCCACTCTATGGTATTTCGTTATGGTAATGTAAGCTCATTAATACAAATGATAAGAAAGAAAACATTAAAAAATAGTTCTTCAAAGAGGAGGTAAAGGATTTGTTCATACTCTTTGCCTAAGGACCCCTGAAATCTATGCTGTATTAAAATTATCAATCTACAGTATACACCAGGCCTAAGATAGCAGCCATGCCTGTAGTCCTCTTCAAAGAGAAGTCACTATATCTGAACATCTGCAGAGGAAGTTATACTCAGAAGTTTGTTTGGAGTAGGTAACCATATTTTGTTCCACATCAGTCTGACACCCACAGAAAACTGAGCTAGGGTAGAGTAGGAAGGGTGTTTGACTCAGCTTTTCACCCATGTGACCAAAAGACCTGGCAAGAACAATTTTAGCCCAATGAAAAGTTTACTGGGGTCTCATGGTCCATACACAGCTGACTCCATTGCTCTGTGCCCAAGATGTGGCAGAACATCAGGATGGAAGATGTGGTGGAGGAAAATGACTCAGTATACGATCACCAAAAAACAGGGAGACAGCTCCATTCTCCAGGGACAAAATATATGCCCCAAAGCATACCACAATGACCCATCTCTTCTAGTTACACCCTACCTGCCTATAGTTACCACCCAGTTGATTCCTATCAGGGTATTGATGGACTGATTAGGTTAAGACTCTCATAACCCAATTATTTCACCTCTAAACTTTCTTGCATTACACACATGAATTTTTTGGAAGCTACCTCATATCTAAACCATAGCAGTCGGGTGCATACCTAAAGCAAAGGGAGTTGGTGATGTCAGACCATGAGGTATGGTCTGACTCTAAAAGCTCTGTCCTCTAGGAATGATGGAGACGAGTCAGATCTACCCAATCCTCTCTCTTGAGACTTTGAACTAAAGTTGCCTAGTTAAAATCAGCTAGATGGTAGCAGAAGAGTATAGGTACACACAGAAATGCAGAGGAGGGAGAATACTCAAAGAGATCATCAATGGAATAGCCCAGTCAGTCATCAGAACCAGAGGAGTCCTGAATCACTTTCCTCAACATAAACTGTGTTCCAAACTACATGAGAAGCTAAGGTCTTGCAATTTCTGGTTGTGAGCTACCTTCTGGATTCTGATTTAGATTCTAACCTTCTGAAGAACAAACCTGGTTAAGATTTGTGTTTTCTTTATTTCTACAGATGTTTACATGGGATATGATCATTTGACCCCATTTCTTGAGGAACAAATAAATCTTCCTTGCATTTAAAGAAGACACATAAACTATTATTTAAAACATCTCATCTCAGTCAGGTGCAGTGGCACATGCCTATAATCTTAGCAACTCAGGAAGGTGAGGCAAGAAGATTGTAAATTCAAGGTCAGCCTCAGGAACTTCATGAGTTAAGTGCCCCTGGGTTCAATCCTTGGTACAAAAACAAAAACAAACAAACAAAACTATAAAATGTCTCATCTGTGTTTTCTTCTCTATAAGATATTAGGTTACATAAAAGATTATTAAATGAGACTTTTCCAGTTACCTTGGAATTTTAGCCTAAGGTTTAATAAGGAGAAAAAATAGACAACTCCCCCCACACCACATTCTAAGGAGATATGCTGGGAAAAATTGTTAGAACTAAAAGAGAACTGAACTAATCCAGCAACCACATTCAGATTAAGACATTAGAGTAAAATTGTTGAACTAGTAGGAGGCATCATGTTCCCACCAAGAAACTCCAAGCCAAGTATAAGGGACAATCAAAATAATAGCTGTTTATGTCAGTGTTCTCCTGAGAAACAGAACCAATAGTACGTTTGTTTGTTATTTATTATAAGGATTTTGTTTACACAATTATGGAAGTTGGCAAATTCTAATCTGTAGTGTGGGTGCACAGGTTCATGTCCAGGAAAGTCATAAAAGAAATCTCTGTACAGCATTACATTAATGAAGATAAAGTCTAAAGAATGTCTGCTGTAGAATTCCTTCTTCAGGTTTTCGTTCTATGCAGACCTTCTACTGATTAGATGACACTCAGTCACATCATGAATGGGAATCTACTTACTCAAAGTTACTTGATTTACATGTCAATCTTATCCAAAAATACACTCCAAATTGACACATGAAATTAACCATCTGACAAGATACGAAGAATTCGAGGGAACCACAAGGAGAGACAAGCATCCCTTTATCTAGTTAGTATGTGTTGAGCTGAAGAAACTCACAGAGTGGGGGAGAGAATCCTTGGGAGAGCTTGACATGGATGTCCTGAATTTGAGGTAACTGCAAGCACAGAAGAATCCAGAGGAAGCCCATCTGAAGGAAAGCAGCCTTAGGCAACCTGCACAGGGACCACTTGAAGGGCAGCAATGGTCCTCCAAGAGACCTTGGATTCCATCCTCCTCTTGTACGACCTTAGGATTTCAGCTAATCTTTCTAAACTGCAGATGTAATCTCGTCAACTGCCTACATGTCTGTGGCTTCTGGGTGTCTACAGAATAAAACACTAACTCCTGTGAATGGCTCAAGAACCCCTAGCTTTCTACTTCCTGCCACTCCAGAAAATACACTCCTGTGGCTGTTCATCTCTAGAAAAAGTACTTGTGCAATTAAATTGCATCCTGAACTAGCCACTTTTTGTCATGAAACACTATTTTTATTCAAAAGAACAACTGACTAACCATGGTTTTTCAGACTTTTATATTTGGCAGACATGTTTTTGAACATGAACAAAATGGGTCTGTCATTTCGAAAAAGACTTGGCATTATCTGTTTTGAATGATAAAATCTTAGCTTTCAAGAGAAAATTAGAATTTTTTGAAAACTTGTAGCTACCATTGTGAGCTTGACAGCATTAAAATTTTCACACTTTCTGTTGTTGTTGTTGATCTGATGAGACTGGAGATGACGTGTTTTTTTTAAGATTTTATAATGACATCTGCCAGTATTTATGAAATCTACATATCTCATTGAGTCAAATTTTCCAGGTGAATAATACTCGATATTATTAAAAAATATTATAAAACGATACTTGATATTATGAATAAAATATTTGTTTAAAGTACAAGATAGATCAATGAACTTTTTTTAGACCAGTGAATTTTAATGCACTGAAGTACAGAGATTTCACTGATATAGTTTCAGATTTCTTGTTGTAACCTTCAAGACATTATGACTTGGTTGAGTTTTTGTAAAGAACACCCATAATTGTCTGAAAGGGCTGATAGAAGAGTCCTCCCTTTTCCATATCTGTATGAAGTCAGATTTTCTTCATGTACAGTCACACACCACATAATTTTATTAAGGAAGGGACACATATATGAGTTTGGTCCTTTAAGATTTTGTCATCATAGCCATTTTAGTATGTGTAATGACACTCTGGGATGTCCACACCACAAAATCACCTAATGACATGCTTCACAAAGCATGTCCCTATCATTAAGAACACATGACTGTGCTTCAGCCAAAACAATATGACAAATTGAAGACAGAAACAAACACAAAAACCCAGTTTGTCTTGTAAGTTAGACATTTTTTAATGTCTGAAAAAACGTAAAACAAAACCACATTCTCTATTATTTTTGTTTTGGAAATTATAGTTGTTTTGCATAAAATATTTATTTATGCTAACATATATTTAGTTTATTATTACTTTAAATGCAATTACAAATATTTTAAAGTTTTTGGTTTTAATGTCTAATATTATAACTAGCAATAGACATTACCCCTATAAACAGAAGCTCTTTGGGTTTTTCAACAAATCTTAAAAGTGTAAAAAACAATATGAGACCAAAACTCTAAGAGCTGCTAATTTTCTCTCTTTTAATTAATTAATTAACTTTGTAATACTGGGGATGGGGATTGAACCCAGGAGAATTCTACCATTGAACTATAACCTCTGATACTGAAAAAAAAAAAAAAAAAAAGAAAGAAGTTATCTCCTTTATTTTTAGAACAAGTAGCAAACTCTAAAGAGGGACAACACCAATGTTAACATTATAAAAGAAAAAAAAACCATGAAAAGTGCAGAAATGCCCAAAGTGAATCTCTGTTTTAGCGTGAAGACCAAAGTTCCAATTTGCACACATGAAAAGTAAAATAGACCATATCCAAATACTTTTTGGCATACTGTTTTCATTTTAGCTAGGAGTCTAGCCAAGCAAATTAATGCAGACTCAGCTAATAGGTTATATTTAAACTAAAAATAATTGCATAAATAGGCTTAATCACTAAATGTGCAAAATAATTCATCTAATTTGAATCAAGTTAGATACAAGATTCATATTTTAAACTATATTTATTTCTTAATGCTACCAGAATTTGGAACCAAACCAAGATTGGATTTGCATTCTCAAATTCGTGTACCATATTCAGATAGCAAAAGAAAGGTAAAATTTGAAAACTTGTACAACAAATAAGTACTCACTATTTCTTCAAAATATATGATACCATAAGGAAGATATTGTTTTGGTGAAGATGACAGCCTAAGATTCAGTCAAATGCTATCCACTGCAATAAATTTCAAAATGATCATCTCAATTAAATTTTCATTTCTAGAATTTGTTTTGTGAAATAATACCTGAAATAGGATTTTATCTTTGATTTAAAATGTTTAAGATTTTCATATACATGTGTGCTCATTTTATTCAATATATGACCGGTAGCTTTTAGTTTGCTGATGCAATATTGATGAATGTTTTTCACCAAATTAGATATAGGTGTCTTAATACAGACTCTCACAGGCTTGCAGTGCTAACCTGCTGCATATTATTATTATTATAATGCAAGTAAAGAACTAAAATAAAGTTACAAACTAACTACATAAGCCAACTTCAATGAAATTAAAGTTAACTTGGAGAGTCAAGTGTGAACAATGATGAGAATTTACCCAAGTTGAATCGCTACTAGTAACTAGCATGTTACTAGTAGCTTAAGAAAATTGCTACTGAACTATGTAATGACTGCATTCACCCATGAGTTTTTGATTTTTGTTTATAGCTAAGGCTTCCTATCTAGAGGATGCTATGATAACGGTGTTCTTTACCATTATACCTAATGTGCTACTGTGGTCTGAAAGTTTATGTACTCCCTCTCAATTCATAAGCTGAAATCTCCCCACCACCCCAAGGTGCTGACATAAAGAGTTAAGGCTGTAAAGAGGCAATCAGACTCTGCCTTCGTGAATGTGATTTGTGCACGTATGAAAGAGAGACCCTACAATCTTCCACCACGTGAACACACAGCAAGAAGCCCATCATCCAATGAACCAGAAAGGAGGTCCTCCACAGACACTGAATCTGACCCTGGATTTCCCAGCCTCCAGAACTGGGAGAAATAAATTTCTATTGTTTATAAACTATCTGATTTATGTCATTTTGTAATAGTAGCCAAATTAGACTAAATAGCTAGAGCTCTTGAATTCAGAGACCAAACCCACTTTGACAGTGATAACCTATATAATGCTGAATTTGGTCATATCAAATAGATTTCCATCTTTAGAAACGAAAGCACAAAACTTAAAAAAATTTGTAGGGAACCGAAGTGATTTCAAGTATGTGCCTTTAGGGCTCAGTTTAAGAAAGAATCCTTCAGAGTAAGAAGTCCTGGAGCTGAAGAGTATAGCCAGTTTGCAGGTGAGAGTGTCGGGTGATTTTATTCCAGAAGTTGGAAATCTGAAGCATTCAGAGGTACTCTAATTAAAAGGTCACAAGATAGAGAATTCTTTCCTTGAAATAAGATCCTTTCTCTTGAAAAATGAAATTGTACACATTAACTTTCACTTTCCAAGAAGGAACTGTACATATTTTTCTATTAAAAAGGGTAAGTTTCCAGGTTAAGAACACATTTACTTCCAAAGTTCATATAAAATGAGTGGTGAGCCAATTCTGGCAACATTTTCCTTATTCTAAAATTAATGAAGCAGTCAGCAAACTATACCATGTGAATCAAATGGCCCCCTGCTTATGATTGTACAGGGGTGAGTTAAGAATATTTTAAACATTGTTAAAGATTATTTAAAAAGAAAAGAAAAATTAAACCAAAACAATATGAAACAGAGAATGTAGGTGGTTTACAAATTGTAGGTTAGTTACTATTTGGACTTTTATAAAAAAAAAAAAAAATTGCCTTTCCTTGCTCTAAAGAATTTTTTTTAAAAGCATGATTAGTCTTATCTTGGGACACAGGTGGGAGGGTGATATATTCTGTCTGTCCTAATTTATTCTTCACTTTTTAAAATTCTTTACCTACCTTTCCTAGCTATCAAACTAAAAGCTTTTATTATATTGCTATATTTGTTAAATCATTTCTAGCACAGTCTTTTCTTTTAAAAACAGGTGAGAAGGTGATTTCTATTAATCCTCTTAGTATTTTTAAAAGCATTCAAATGGAATACTCTGCTTTTAATTCATTTTCTTGTGAGTTAGTCATTGTCAAAAGAAAGAAAGAAAATATGACTCTATACATTGCATGCTCATATTAAATAAAAACTATTCCTTAATATTTTCAATGTACATTCTCACTCTTTTGGTAAGCAAGGATAATAATAATGAAGTGAGTCACTAATGTTCACTAAGTTTGGGAATAACCTGAAGAATGTTCAACCTTCCCTGAGAGCACCCCAGATAGAGTGCACATTCATTACACTGAGGGAAGACAACTGAGCATTAACCTCATTTTCTGAATCTCTTTTCCCAGGAATTAAAGTATGAATAATATTTGTTTGGTAAAATTTAAAGAGCTTAATACTCTCTAAGCCTGTAGAGAAATTCACTTTCAGAGTTGCAAAATGGTTTATAAGCTTCATTAATAGTTGGTTTTAAGTATGATTAAGTGCTTAGAACATTGCTAAGTACCCAAGAATTACTTGCTGTTGATTAACTATTACGATGTCCTTTACCTGACTCAGAGAATACATTTAAATAGCCAAAGAATTGTTATGATTACTCACTAAGGAAATAAAGTGTGATGTGTATCTGGATTCCTTTTACCCGTCAATGGATTATTATGGAGAGAATATTTGCCACTGAGTCCACAGGGACCATGCTGTTGCTGAGGAAACGTTGGGACACAGACGGCTGACGACAGGATTTGGTTATGAGAACTGAATCAGAAAGACTAAAATGAATGATGTTTTCTTCCCTGAAGGCAGATGGGTACTTGTTAAGAACTTCCTTAAGCAAGAAAGTTAGGATTCCTGACACATTCTCCACCCGCTCAGTTTCCTCCTTCTGGAGTTCTACACAGGAAGCAGGGACCAGTCACCAGAAGAGAGGGGCTCTTGAAGGGTTCCTCTTGGTGGTATGGGAACTTGACTGGTATTTGTCAGTCTGCTAACTGTGAGCCCAGATGGTGAGTCCTTCTTAACCAGAGATACCCTGCCTGATGTCAAGGAGTGATGATCCAGAACTTGGCCCAAGAAGCCCTTGTGGTCCTGAGGGCTGCACCCAGCACAGTCTAATATTCTTCTGGTACTGTGTCCAGCAAACAGCAATATAAGGATTTGGTGTGAGATTGAGTCCTGCAGGCCTTTGTTCAAGGTCTCTGAGAATGAAGAAGGCATTGCCTTCCCAACACCAACAGAATCCTACCTACCTCAGACCCCACTAATCCTTCCTTAAACTCAAGGTCTGAGTAAACTGACTCCCCACGGCTTGACATTACTAGCTCTCACTAGTGTGGGGCCTCTGCTTGCTTCCTTGTGATCCTGGATTCCTGGATTCCTAGCTTTTTCCCTCCCCCCACTCTGAGCTTCATTCTTTCCCAATTCCATAGGCCAGCTTAAACTTAGACCTGACTTGCCCAGCTCTTCTTCCAAGTGGGCAGCAGTGCAGTAGGGATTGCCAGATCTTGAAGCACCTCCCCTTGCTTCTTACCTCCAGGATACCTCCACCTTTGTTCCTGTTGCACTTTGACACCTTTTTTTTTTTGACTCAAAAAAAAAAAAAAAAAGCAGCCAGCCAGCTTGAAGTCTGAGCTTTGACCTGCATCTGAGAGTTCAGCCTTGCCCTTTCCTTAGATCTACTGTTCCTACATTTGTTCTACTAATTTGTCCTCCAGCATGGAGCCCCAGCTGTGCCTTGGCCTGCCTATTTCCTTGCCACACAGCCAGGCTGGCAGATTCTCTAAAGCCAGTCCATGCATGCCTGTTTCCCAGGCTTGCTTAACTCTTTATATGCTCCAGATACCAAGAAGTCTCCAGGTAAAAGTTGAAACTAAGGGGAAAAAGGGAATGAAGAGCAAATTGTCTTAGCAAATTTCCCCTATGAACACCAGGTGAGGGCTTACTGGAAAGAATGTCTTAAATTACCTCAGACAAGAATTCTTAAGGGAAAGTTCAGTAATAGAGTGTGGTAGAAGCCTGGTTCTAGAATGAAATAGTCACTAGAAGTAAAATAAACCTGAATTAAAAGATCATCTTTTTCTTGGTTCCTCTCATAGATGAAAAAACAGAGGAACAAAAATATTAACTGACTTGGCCAATATCATAATGGTTAAAATATAACAAAGTTTGAACCAGACTCTTGTTTCCTGGCTGGGTACTGCACTCTCTACTTCACTTATTCAGCAAGTATTCACAGAGTGTCTACTCTAGACCACATTATTAGAATTTAAAAGTTTGGGGGCATATAAAGCCCAAATAATAAAATAAATATTACAAAAGGTAGCTGTTATAAAGGACACTGATCTGGTTAAAAAATACATGTTAAATATTTTTAAGTAATCCAAATTTATTTATGCTTGCATGGTAATAGAAGTGTATATGCAATAAGTTTTTATGGGAATTTGAAATACAGACTAAACATCGCTAACTCAAAAATATAAAATCCAAAAAGTTCCAAAACTGGAAGCTTTTTGAGCACTAACATGATGCCACATGTAGAAGATTCCACACCCGACCTCATGAGATGTGTCAGAGTCAATATGCAGGGGCACTAAAAATATTGTATAAAATTATTTTTGGGTTTTGGGTGTAAGTTATACATAAAACACAAATTTCGTTTTTAGGCACAGGTCTCATTCCCAAAATATCTCATTAGATATCTGCAAATGTTTAAAAGATCCAAAATCTAAAATACTCTGTCCAAAGCTTTTCCAATAAGAGATACTCAACCAATAGGAGTTTTCAAATCAGGCTATCATTCTCAAGGAATTTTCTTATGTTGAATGAAATAGAAATTAAACTGGAAGTCAAGAGAGGATTTAGTTAAGTTGAAAGCAGAGGAAAGGCTTTTAGGAAGAAGAAACCAAAGTTTTGTACTGGGATTTAGAAGAGAAGTTTGTATAATTAGTTGGGGACAAATTACAGCAAGCCTGGGAGAAGAGAAAGCAATCAGAAGTGTTCAGAGGAGCCAGTGAAGTGTTTAACAAAGTGCCAGGAAGAAGCACAGCTTCGGGAAGACTGATCCAGCGATGTTGGACTGGGGTGCAGGTGGGGAGTTGGAGGAAAGAGGGAGAAAAATCTAGAATAAGAATGACATATTACCAGGCTATTAAAATAATCTTCAATTATAGAGGATTCTTAAAGAAAATCGAGTATATCATTTTCGAGTACTTTGAATAATGTGATCTCATGATTAAAACATAACTGTCACCTTGAGTCCTGACAAATCTGAGGCTCCAAGGAATTTAAGTTGTGCATCGCTACCACAAGGCTTACGTGGAAATGGGCAAAGAAAATGCTCAAAACATCTCTCATAGGTGTGAGAGCAAAATAAACAGGGTTAGTTGATGCTCACATAACTAAAAATTCTCCATGGGTGAGCATTCCTTAATCTATCAAGGGCTTAAAAATACAAGTAACATTGAAAATAATTTTAAAATGTAAAAACAAAATTCACCCCCATCCCATGACTCCAGCACCAACTGTTTTTCATTTTCCCATGTTCTTTTTTTCCAGGCTTTGATCATATGCTGCTGTCTCTTTTTACGATGGTGAAATTACGTTTACCTCTAACAATAGAGGTAGTAAAACTGACTACCTTTGTCCCTAACACAAGAGTCATTACCCTACTATTCTCAAATGAGACTTGCTGGTTGGTGGATGACAATCTAAATTATGAGTTTTGCTCTCTTTGGGCTCTTCAAAGTAAAATCCATACTGTGGAACCCCCAGAGGAGGCCTGATTTAATCCAGCAAAAGAGTCTGCAGTGAACTGTCTTCTCCAACCAGCTGACTGGATAATCAAGGGTAACCGCTGTAGCACTTTCTTTGTGTGTGTACTTATGTGTCTCTGTTTTAATTGCCACATTAGACACTAATCTCCCTAGTGAGCTGAACATTAAGTAGGTTGCTATGTCTTATGGAAAAAAAATCTGCATATGGATTTTAAATAAATTGAACCCTGGTTATTTATTACTGAGATCTGTCTCAGATTTTGTCGTCATTATTGAAGGGGAATGTTTCAATATTTACTCCATTAATAATTGTGTGCTGTTATGTTCAGTCTAGTGATATAGATTGTGTACACAGGTTCACTTATTACCTACTGAGTCCTTACCCCTGATGAACCAGATTTGCCTGCCTGGAGGCAATGGTTTATGTTGCACCCAATTTATTTAGAGATTTTTGGTCAGTTTATTTTAATAATCCTTGTTTGCAAAACCCAAAACTTGATAAGTATCCAAATCTATGGCCAGAATGTAGATACAGTTCCCATTTGGTGAAAAGTAAGAACATTTTTTTGGTTCCCAATCACCTTGATTTACATACACTGCATGATCTTTGCTTATGATTTGCCGAAGTAAAAACGAAATTACTTAACATTAGTCAGCAATTGATTAAACAAAAATGAATAAATAATTTTAAAAAGAAGTAAAGATTATTAAACTTTAATTTAATTATCATAGCAGAAATTCAATATCATGTCATGAAGTTTATCCCACTGCAAAAACATGACTTTTGTCATTTTTTTAAGAAAGTGAAATCTATTTGCATAGTTCAGATCTCAATTATATTAAGTGATGTTCTATGTGATGCTCATCTCACAAGTGCTGAACCAAAAATTAGCTGTGCAAGAAGATATTTTTATAACAATCCTCTCTACTAAAGTTAAAAGTCCTATTTTATGTGAAGTTTTAGGGAGATAGCAGTATTTTCTACGAAAAAGTTTTCACCACAAATTAATTTTTCTTGTGCTTTGCTTTTCTATCCTCTACTTTGAATATTTTTATCAATAATAATAATAAATTGTAATAATAAAATAAATTTAAATTGGAAACTTTCTACCAAGACTAAGTAAATTCTCACAAAATCTTGTGCGGTAGCAATTATTGTCTTATTTATTGATGAATCAGGACATTGAAACCTAGATGAATTGATTCCCTTTTAATTCTGATAACAAATCAATGGAAAAACCCATATCTTGAATTTGTGGCTGGACTCCCAGTATATTATTCTCTTCCTAAGCTTTGCATATAAAGTCTTGATTGCAATGGAGCAATGATGGAAAGTCCACCAAAAGGTTAAGTTCAAATTGATTTATTGCTTCAGCAATATTTCATCATGGTCATGTGGAAATCTGTACTCTGAGCTTCCTCTACATTGGTCCACCAGCTTTTCTTGGCACAGTGGTAAAGCCCTCTCTTAAAGTGGAAACATGGGCCTTCTCTCTTCTCTGGTGTCCACTCTCCCCTCATCTAGTTTCTTTCCTCTCACCGGTTCAATGTCACATCTGATGAGTCTATAATTACTTTTAAGCTTCTTTCCATGAGAGTGGGGGAGAGAATGTAATCCATCCTGCAGGCATTAAACCACGAGTCATGTAAAGAGCACAAGGTGGTAAGAGGGCCTTTGATGGAGCCCTCTATGGAAAAGTTAAGCTCAGTATGATATATCCATCTAGCTCCAGTTTGAAGATTCATAATGTTCATGCTAGAACCAACCACTGGAATCACTTCAAGTTTGGAGAAAAATGTCTCCCAGATTAATTAGAAGAAAAAGAAAGAGGACAGAAGTAAGGAAAGGAAGAAATAAGGGAGGGAGGGGAGAGGGGGAGAAGAAAGAAAAAGAAAGAATGAGGGAAGGAGAGAGGAAGAGAGGGGTGGGGAGAAAAGGGAAAGAAAGAAGGCCAAATGGAAAATGGAAGAAGGAAAGGGAAGAAAAGAGATGAAGAAAACACAAAAGGGAAAAGAAAGAAGGGGAGCTGTGCTTTTTGTATAGGCAACTTTTCTTGCTCTTAGAAGACAATAGCTTTCAGGTAGCCAATTAAAGATAATTTTTTTAGAGAATCAAATTTCATTGATTCAATGGCTTCATTTCCTCAAATTCTCTTCAAAATCAGAGGTTATTAATAGATGGGTAATGACATGACTAAAGAATTAGATAAAAGTAAAATTTACTCATATTGAAATACAACAAAATTACCCATGAGCTAGCTATTTGGATAACTACAATACCACAAGGTTGTTAGGAAACCCTGGTGCGCACATGGTTTAGGTCCTATTCAAGGTAAAGAAGGAGGATTGCAAAGACCTGCTTCTTAAGTAACCTTCTATGAGGATGTACCATCATGAGCTACTGGGATCCAAGCCTGAAACCCATCAGTGCCTCACGCTTTCTTCTCCTCAAGCCAACAAAGGGAGGCAGGAGGAAGAACACTCTGTGTGACTCACTGGAGGTGAGCAGGTGTGCCGACTCTGCCCTCTTGGTGCCTCTCTCATGGTTCTTCACAGAGTCTTATTGGGTTTGGCCAGCACTATGTTATAGCAACAGCAGTTTGACTCTTTTTCTCCTGCTAATCCTGCTAGCATGATCTTTCCAAAACTCAAATAGGTTGAATTCCCTTTGCTTAAGAAGCTTACTCCTTGGATGTCCTGCCCTTGCCTCAGGATAAAATTCAGCATGCGCACAAAGTCTTTGTGAGTCAGCCCCTATTTAATTCTTCAGTTTCCCATTTCTACCAGAGCTTGACCTGAATATTTAACGAAATTGCTAGCAGTTCTAGAAAAGACCACATTCTCCGGTGCTGCCATGTCTGTGCGTGGGCTGCTCCCTCTGCAGGATCCTCTTTCCCTGCTCTTTCACCTGCTGGCTTGCTGTAGGCCTCATCTCTTTCATGAAGTCTCTCCTCCCACGGCCTGTCCCTACCTGCCCCTACCTGCCTCCTATTCCCACAGTCTGTTGAGGTGTCCCTCTGGAGACTACTCCCATCTTAAACTGTAATTTTCTTTATTAGGATGCCTGTCGGAATTTATTTATTTTCTCCTCCACACTAAGTTTTTGAATTCTTTCCCAGCAGGAACCTAAACACATTCCTGGCACAGAATAAATGCTCAAATACAGTAGACCTTTGTTAAATAAAAGAATTAATAAACCAAAAAACAACATGGCAACCAAAAGACATGAAAAGGAAACAAGAAGATGAAATTTGGGTAGGATAGTAGAGGTGATGGTAGAGTAGTTTCTCTGTGGTGTTACTGGACAAAATGGTAAAAACCCAGCAGAAGTCGGTTCTAGTCTAACTTCAACATGAATTAACTGACCACCTTTGGACAAGTCATTTAACTTCTCTATAACTCAGCTGACTTTTCTGTAAATAATAGAAGTGTCATATTTTTGTGAGAATAAATAAAACTTGCATACACAGTGCCTACAGTATTATCTGGAATATAAGAATCTAATAACTAAAAGTCTAATCATTGAGAATCCAATAAATATCAATTATAATCCCTTGAAGTTTAATTTCCTTTGATCCTGATTAAATCAACTAGATCAAATCAACAAAATCAAAGGGGTTTAGACTAGTAATTTAAAATAAAGAATTATCAATCAAGCAAACAAAAACTTCCTGGCACAGGAGAGGAGGAGTAGGGAGGAATAAGCAAATGGCAGAAGGATTAAGTTTCAAATGGATGGGAAAATCTATTTCACATGAGTGAGAATATCTCCACTATACTGTTTCTTTTCTCCTTTTCTTCCTGCAATATTTCACTTTACTACAGTTTATAAAAATAAATTTGTATATAAATATTAAGTATACAATTTAATGAGTTTTGACAAATTTGTATATCCATGTAATCAGCAGTATAGTCATGACAGAATATTTCAACAGCTTCAAAAAAAAATTCTTGTGCCCCTGTTTGATCAATTCCCACCAAACCAACAATTATTGAAATCCCTAAACTCAGAGGACTTTACTGGGTAAATTCAATTAAAAATTTAAGGAAGAATAAGCAAAAGTTTATTTAGGGGCTTGTGGTTTCAGAGGTCTCAGTTCATAGACAGCCAACTCCATTCCTCAGGGCTCAAGGTGAGGCAGAACATCATGACTGTAAGAGTATGGTGGAGGGAAGCAGTTTACATCATGATCAGGATGCAGAGAGAGACTCACTCACCAGATACAAAATATATATCCTAAAAGTGCACCCCAGAGATCAATCTCCTCCAGCCACACCCTACTTAATTCCATCAGAGGATGAATCCACTGATTGGATTAAGGATCCCATATTTCTCCTCTAAAACTTCTTGCATTCTCTCACACATGAGCTTTGGGGGGAACACCTAATATCTAAACCATAACACTTCCATTAGATCCCAATTTCCAACACTATTGCATTGAGAATTAAGTTTGTTTCCAGTACATGAATTTGAGGGACACATTCAAATCATAGCACTTTCCTTTAATCCCTGGGCCCCACAATCACTATTCTGGCATAAATTTTGTCTTTTCTAGGAATTATTATGAATAGAAATATAGTAGATAGTTACATTGTTTGACTTACTACACTTAACATAATTTTTGATTTTTCATATTATGTCTATTACTATTTTGATCTATTATAAAGCTGAGTAGTATTTCCCAGTACACACTCACCAATCAGTGGGCATTTCTTCCACATTTCCTCTTTTAAACAGTGCTGCTCTAAGCATTCACATGGGTCTCAAAGTGGATATATGTACAGTTTCTCACTGTAATACCTAGGGATGGGATGTATATTTAAACTTATAGGATACGGACACATTGTTCTCCAAAAGACTGTCAACATTTTTGCCTTTGCACTATGCCAATTCCAGTTACCCCACATTCCTCACCAGCACTTGGTATTGGCAGTCTTTTTAATTTTAGTCATTGTAATTGGTGCATAGTGGGATTTTATAGTGGTTTCATTTGAATTCTCCTGACTAGAGATGTTAACTACATTTCCATATGCTTATTTGCCATCTGTACATTTTCTTGTATGAGAAGTTTGTTCAAGTCTTTGCCAAAATTTTCCTCATGTTTGCTTTCCTGCTATGGGGTTATAAATATTCTTTATGGATTCTGGACACAAGCCCTTTAGCAGACATATGCTTTGCAGATATTTTCTCTCAATGTGCAGCTTGCCTTTTCATTTCCTTCATTGTGTTCTGAAAGAATAAATTTTAAATTTCACCCAATTCCATTTCATATGCTATCTTTTACTATCAAAATAATGCTAATCTTGTTAAATGAGTTGAATGCTTCTTTTCCCTTTGTTTTCTGAGTTGTTTTAGGATTAATTTTATTTCTTTCTTAAATATTTAGTGAAAATATCAAGATTTCTCTGGGCCTGAAACTTTCTCTTTGTAAAGGTTATAAATTATGAATTTAAATGTTGTGATTAAAATAGACCTTGTGTGGCAAGGTATGGTTTAGTAACCTATATTTCTCAAGAAATTTGTCCATTCCATCTAAATTGTCAAGTTTATTGGCAAATTATGTTTAGCATTATCTTATGATCTTGCTAATGTTCATAAAATATGAAATTATCTCCCATTTTTTGATATGTAGTGTTTCACCCTTTTGCTAAACTTTTATGAATTTTATTCATGTTTCAACGAACAAGGTTCTATTGTTTATCTTAGTTATGTTTCATTGATTTCTATTGTTATGCTTGTTATACCCTTCCTTATACTAATTTGGGCTTACTTTTTGGCTTTTTTATTTCTTATTTCATAGGCTTGAAATGTAGATCATTGATTTTTGATCTTTTTATTTTCTAAAAATAAATTAAAATCTATGACTATTTCCCTAAACACCATTTTCACTGCATTCCACAAATGGAATGTGGAATTTCTATTGTGTTGCATTTTTTACAACTAAATTACAAAAATTATAATTTTCCCCATCATGGCAGGAGGTTTTAATATTTAGTTCAAAATACGTTCTAACCTCTCTTACAATTTTTTCTCCAATATATGAATTATTTAAGAAGATGTTGCTTAATTTCCAAACATTTGAACTTTACTTAGAAATCTTATTCCTGCTGGTTTCTAATTTAAGTCCATCACAATCAAAGAACATATTCAGTCTGGTTTCATTATTTTAGAAATCTGATGGTGACATTTTTCACAGTTGACTATCTCATCCCTCTTGGCAAATGTACTGTATTGCATTTAAAAAAAATACACTTTTTGTATTTTTTAAAATGCTGGGTGTAGGGTTCTATAAGTAGCAGGTTCAGATTGTACATTGTAAAGATCTGTGTGACTCTAATTTTATTTTGTCCTCCTGTTCCTTTTATTGTTGAGAGAAGGGTATTAAAACCTCTTGCCATGATGGGGAAATTACAATTTTTGTTTCCAGTACTTTGAAGTTTTACTGTTGAGCCATAAACATTTATTAATGTCATATTTTTCTGTGAATTGACCAATTTATCATTACAAAATTCTCTCTTTTCTTCTGGTAATGTTTATCTTTAAATATTTTTAACCTCATTTTAGTATAGCTACTCCAGCCTCCTTACACCTCCTATTTTCCTGGTGCACTTTTTTTCACTCATATTCTTTTAATCTATTTCTCTCCATATGCTTAAAGTGAAACTCGAGCAGAGAGTGTATATTTGAGATCTTGCTCTTGTGTATGTTCTGATTATCTTTCTACTTCATTTGTAGTTTTTAGACCATTAGTGTATGTATTGATATATTTGTGACTGGGTCTTCTATTTTTATTATTTATTTTGTATCATCTCTTCTAAATTTTCTTCCTGTCTTCCCCTTTCTTGACTTTCCTTGGATAATTTTTTATAATTACATTTTATATTTCTTATTGGCTTCTTAGCATAATTTTGTTAGTGGTATACACACACACACACACACACACACACACACACAAACTTAACTTTCCATAGTCTACTTCTATTTACACATTATTTTGTTGTCTAAAATGTAAAAGGCTTGCATTGGCATAAGATCTGTATTGACTTCACCCCAATCCTTATCCTGTAACTGACAGTTGGATATGTTACAACTCCCAAAAGATAATGATACATTTGACTTTAAAATGTCATATTGATCACACAAAAATTAAGGTGAAAAAGAAAAAGTAAGTCTGTTCTGTTTACCCAATTATCATTTCTGATGCCCTTCCTTTTATCTGTGGATCTCAGATTCTCATTTTTTTATAATTTCTCTTCAGCCTCAAAGACTATCTTTAGCATTTCTCATAGTGCAGTTCTGCTTGTGCCAAATTTTCTAAGTTTTCTTTCATCTAAGAACATATTGCTTCTTCATTATTAAAGGGCACAAGTTTCTGGGTTGACACTTTTTTTTCCCTTTCATTTTTAAAATATTGTTCCACTCTGCTGCCCTCCATGGTTTTACATAAGTTATCAGCTTTTAATCAAATTATTGTCTTCATATATATAAAGTGTCATTTTTTCCCTTGCCAGTCAGATTTGGATTCTAACACTTTTGCTCTGATGATGCCTATTTCTGGAAGCTTTGCTTTGGTAAGAAATAAAATTTCATGCTAAATAAGAGCATCACAGATTCTTTTAATGGTCAAAACACAAAACATGTAGACCCAGGTCAGGTTTCAAAGGAGCATTTTACCAAACTTTTTAAGAGCATGTTATAGTTTAAGTATTTGGTGTCCCCAAAAGCTCATGTGTGAGACAATGCAAGAAGGTTTAGAGAGGAATGATTGATTTATGAGAGCCTTAACGCAATCAGTGAATTAATCCACTGATGGGATTAATTGCCTAGAAACTGAAGGTGGGAGGGTGTGGCTGGAGGAGGTGGGTCATTGGAGGCGTGACTTTGAGGTACATATTTTCCATCTGGCAAATGGAGTCTGCTTCCTGAATGTCATGTGAGCTGCCTCCCTCTGTCACACTTTTCTGCTATGATGTTCCGCCTCACCTCGAGCCCCAAGAACTGGAGCTGGCTGTAGATGGACTGAGACCTCTCGAACCATCAGCCTTCAAACAAACTTTTCCTCTTCTCCAATTGTTCTGGTTGGGTCTTTTAGTCACAGCAGTGAAAAAGCTGACAAAAACAGAGCAGAAAACGTTGTACCCCATTTGTGCACAATGAATCAAAATGCAGTCTGTAAAAATAAAAAAGATTTTAATAAAAAAAAGAGCAGAATATTCAAATGCTATTGAGATTGCCCAAGAACATGCTCCATATAAAGCAAATATAATGTTGTTTCCAAGGTCTAATTTAAAATTTACACAAAAAGAAAACTAGATCTACTTTACATATTATTACTGGGATCCCAACAACACATTAAAAGGTAATACACCATAATCAATTGAGTATACTTAATGAATTCAAGAATTTTCAACAGTGTTCCTAATCCTCAACTATTGTCTTCAACAGGTTTCATAATAAGACAATTTGATGTCCACTATACCACTATATTTAATATGTCATATATATTTAATATTTATTATTTTATATTTCATCAGAGGTATTAATTTATGCTATCAGACTAGGGAAGAAAACCAGTGGCATAGGAAATGAAAAGTAAAAGATTAAATTAATAATACTTGCAAATGATAAATTTTCCTTTTTTTATTTTACGGGCTGCATTTTGATTCATTGCATACAAATGGGGTACAACTTTTCATTTCTATGCTTGAATACAATGTAGTTTCACACTATTCACATAATCATACATATACATAGGGTAATGATGTCTGTATCATTCTACTATCTTTCTTTTCCCCGCCTCATCCCCTCCCCTCATTTCCCTCTACATAATCCAAAGTTCCTCCATTCTTCTCTTACCTCCCACTCCTTATGTATCATCATTTACTTATCAGAAAAACATTTGGCCTTTGGCTTTTCTGGACTGGTTTATTTCACTTAGCATGATATTCTCCAACTCCATCCATTAACCTACAAATGTCATAATTTTATTCTTCTTTATGGCTGAATAATATTCCATTGTGTATATTTACCACAATTTCTTTATTCATTCATTTATTGAAGGGCATCTAGGTTGGTTCCACAATCTAGCTATTGTGAATTGAGTTGATATAAACATGATGTGACTGTGTTACTGTAGCATGCTGATTTTAAGTCCTTTGGGAATAAACCGAGGAGTGGGATAACTGGGGTCAAATGGTGGGTCCATTCCAAGTTTTCTGAGGAATCTCCATACTGCTTTCCAGAGTGGTTGCACCAATTTGCAACTCCACCAGCAATGTATGAGTGTACCTTTTTCCCCATATTCTCATCAACACCTATTATTGCTTGTATTCTTGAAAATAGACTTTCTAATTGTAGTGAGATGAAATCTTAGGGTGGTTTTAATGTGCATTTCTCTAATTACTAGAGATGTTGAGCATTTTTTCATATATTTGTTGATCACTTACATATTTTCTTCTGTGAAGTGTCTGCTCAGTTCCTTAGTCCATTTATTGATTGGGTTCTTTGTATTTTTGGTGTAAATTGATAAGTGTTCCTTTTGTAAAATGGATAAGAGAACTGATTTAAAAAATACTGCAATATCAGTATCCAAATTTAAATTAATACACAGCCATCAATAGCCTTCATGTGTATAAATATCCAGAAAAAAAAGATGTTTCTAATATTTATAATAGCAACAAGAAAGATAAAATGGCCAAGGAATAAGCGTACCATAAAATAGATAAAACCTACACAAAGAAAACTGAATATTCCTGAAGGAAGAGAAATACACCTGAATAAATGAAAAACACACAAAATATTTCCAGATACAATTACTTGACATCATTACAAGGTATATTCTCTATAATAAATCTAATAAGGTCTGAGCAAAAGTATGGAGAAAACCTTGAAAACTTTCAGATTCCAACACATAGTATAAGACCTTGCTGATTACCACACTATAATATTGACCTCTGGATGGACAGACCAATCGAACAAAGTAGAAATTCCAAAAATGAGCACCAACACAAGTCGGAATCTGAACTAGTTTGGACAGCATCTCAAATCATTGTTAGTAAGTGGCATATAGACCACTAGGCTAACAGTTCACAGCATACTTCAGGATAAACACCAAATAGATTAAATATTTAAAAGTAAAAAATGAAATCAAATAAGTACTTCAAAAATAAAAGTAAATTTTGTTATAAAACTACAGTGGGGAAGATATTTCTACCCGTGATTCAAATTCCAAAACCTAAAGAAAAAATAATGATAAAATCAAATGCATAAATATGAAAAAACTTAAACATGGCTTTAAAAAAACACACACAAAATCCAAAGACAAAAGAAAAATAGATCAAAATATTGTAATTCATAACTAACACCTGATCTTCTTAATACGTAATAGTTGCCAGAATTAAAAAATTAAAGAAATCAACCATAATAGAAATGGGAAAAGAACATGGAAAAAGTTCACAAATGGCCCTTAAAGGTTGTACTCATGATAAGAAATCAGACATGAAAACTACACTTAGATAATATTTGCCTCCTATCAGATGGGCAGAATTCAAAAGTGTGACACATACTCTTTTGGCAAGGCTGTAAAGAAAGAAACAGTCATTCTCATATATTACTGGAGAACACAAATACTCCAATCCCTAAGGAAAGGAGACTGGATGCATCTCCCAACATTGTATCCTTACATTAATATCAAATTTACCATTTAAGCCAGTAATAATACACCTCAGGTTCTAGTCATTAATTATACTAGCACACATAGATTTATTATATGTAAAAGGTGTCACTTGTAGTATTGTTGGCAATAGAAAAAAGTGGAAATTGGGCTGGAGAGATAGCTCAGTTGGTAGAGTGCAAGGACAAGGCCCTAGGTTCGATCCCCAGACTGCAAAAAAAAAAAAAAAAAAAAAAAAAAAAAAAGTGGAAATTACTTAAGAGTTCCAAAAGAATGAGTAGAATGTCTACATACTGATAGAAAGCTCTATATTAAGTGGGGGAAAAAAGCAAGGTGTAGGTCACAAAACTCTACATTCTGCATAAGAAATAGAGGTATAAAAATATCCATCCAAATGTTTATAACATATAATGGAAAAATAAGCAGAAACTCAATAATGATGTAACATGGGCAAGAAAAGGAGGTAGTAGATGAGACAATGGAGAGCAAAACTTCTCAGTGTGTGTATTAAACTGTTTCCTGTGATTATAATAAAATACTTGAGACTAGATCCCTTATAAGAAAAGAGGTGTATTTAGTTTTGAGTTGTGGAGATACAATGGTGTGGCACTGGCATTTACTCAGCTCTGGTAAAGACCTCATAGCATTTGTCCTCATGGTGGGAACCCATGAAAGAACAAGAGATCACATGGCAAGACCGAAAGTCAGAGAGAAGAGAGAGGGCAGCAAGGACCTCCCACTAGACCCTTCTCAAAGGTCCTAGCACTTCTTAGTATCATCACATTCCAACACATGAAACTTTGGAGGACTACCCACATCTAAACCATGGCAGACTACTTTGTTTAGTTTTGATTCCATGTTCTAAAATTGGTTGGGGAAGGCAAAATAGTCAAGGTCCACAGAAATACGACAAGGGTATTGCTATTTGTAAAATATACAAGGGTTCTAGCCTGTGAAGGGGAGGTATTTGCATGGGGGCAATCTCACCTGGCTGTGAAGGTGTGGTAGGATTTGGGGGACCCGTGTTCCCTGGAGTGCTCTTAGGGACAAGTGCTCACAGGGGTGGTGGCCAGGCACCAACTCACCCAGAACAGTCAGGACATTAACCCAGTTTATTTTGGCCCTGAGCATGGCCTGATTCCACTCATTGTCTTGGTTCCCTGTGATAGTAACTGGGTCATGAAACTGCTTGGAAAAAGAAGTAATAAGTTAACCAGACCAGTTTCCACCCCTGCAACCTGTCCTTGCAGAGGTCTTGAGAAACATTAGCAAGTTTTTCCACCACATTCCTTTGAAAGGCCTTTCTATAATTACTGTTTCTTTCTCAGGAAGACTGCTCCATGACACCTAATCTAAATTTGGGTTTCCTAATTCCATTCCATTTCTTATGGAAATAGTTTAAACAATCCAAATAGTCATCACCTTTGCTGATGTTTCAAGGAGGCAGTTCTTCAATGCTTCCTTTCCCCAGAGAGCCTGCTTGCTAGCTGCCGATGCTCACCCTCAAGCATTGTCCTTGGTAAACTCAAGGAAACCAGAACACTGAGATTGCTCACACAGACCTTTCTGGGTAAGGAGATTAAAAAATAACTAGTTTTGGCAATGTCCTTCAGCTTTGACCCCAGTATCATCCTTTAATAGACCATAACCGCTATTATTCACAGCAGTGGAAGATAGCATTGCTGTTGAAAAAATTATAGCTAAATGTTCCAGGGCCAGGAGAGATAACCCTAGGGCCAGAAAAACATACTATCTGTCTTGACTCAAACAGAAGAGCAAAGGGATGAGAAACTTCTAAGAACAGTCATCCTCATGTTCTATCTACTGGGGAATATGCAACAAATGAAAATAGATGCACAAGCCAGATGTGAAGGTCCTTCTGACTCCCAACTGGCCTGTCCCCTAACTCTCCATACCTTTCCATTGGCATGTTCTTTACTTCTGCCTCCCATCTGGCATATCCTCTAAGTCCTTACTTCTTGCTAACACATCTTTCTCTTTTTAAAGATCTGTTGATTACGATAAGGTCATTTTAAAATTTATTATTCAAGGGACACCAAGACAATTTACACTAGGTAGGATGAAGAGTCAAGATACCTCAAGTATTGTCCCTCTGCCTCCCAGCAGGAATGTCCTAACTTCTTGCT
The DNA here is from genome assembly GCF_902686445.1 of Sciurus carolinensis. Classification (NCBI taxonomy): domain Eukaryota; kingdom Metazoa; phylum Chordata; class Mammalia; order Rodentia; family Sciuridae; genus Sciurus; species Sciurus carolinensis. The sequence goes on from NC_062219.1 coordinate 30,734,225, forward strand.
CCTGAAAGTGCTGTCTATAGACCAGCAGCAGCAGCATCTCAGGGGAGTTTGTTAGAAATGCATAGTTTCAGATCTGCTGACCCAGAAGATACCCAGTTGATTCACAAATACATTAAAGTTCAAGATGTGCCTTCTAACCTGCTTTGTACTTTAAACACCTACTGGGCTTGGAGTCTTACTCCACTCTTAACCTGGAAACCATATATGACTCTACTTGGAAACCACTGAAGTGAGCAGACAGGATTAATCTCCCTTCCTTGGCCTTCATGTCCATTCAGTTGGTGCAAAGCAAGAACACCTGTAAGCAGTTCAAAGCAAATGTCCTCATTTTAAAAATTGGACACATATTTAGAAGCACTTTCTAAAATAGGAGAACTCTCACCCTCTTAAAATGCATCTAGCTCAAGATTCCTCTCTTCAATTCCATCCACCTCCCAAGACTTGGGGTTATGGGTCCCCCTTACTCAAAGGGAGACTTCACACAGACCTTCATCTCTTCACCTTTGCAATGGACCAAGTCTGTGACATTCTTTCTGAAGTTGTAGACTTCAGCTAGCAGGTGGTTATACTGGTAACTCTGGGTCTCTTGGTGGAGCTAGAGGTGGAGGTGGAGATGAAGATAGTACTTTCTGATTTATTGTGCTACTTCACTTTTGCACCTAAGCAAGCTCAAAAAGTTGAGTTCCTCTAACTAGGCAACTTAGTAAAGTAGCCTGCCATGGAGAGGCAGCTCAATGTAATGGAGCTAGACTCCCCAGGTCCAGCTCCACTTAGAATAGTACTTGGTAGGCACTGGATAACAATCTGTTATCATTATGTGAATGCTAATAATTTCTGGAAATGTTTCAGAATGTTGTTGCATGTAAATTTAAAAAGCAATTTAAAGTGATTGTCTTGAACTCGATACAGGTTACCAGAGGGAAAAGTAATATTTATGCTTAAGAGTTCCAAGATCATTTACGCTAAGTAGGAAGAAGAGTCAAGATTTCTTGTGCATCTTCCTCAAACTCAATCTCTTGACTTCACACCTAGGCTTATTACTCCCAGCTTGAACTGCTTAGAAAATTGAAAATTGACACTGCTTCCCATGACTTCAATTGTCCGTGTTATTTCACTTGAATATCACAGTGGTCTTTTCCTATTGCAAAAGTGGAGCACTTTCATTAACTTCCTTTTAAAAAGTAATGGTGAATAGAGAAGTTGGCATGAAATAATTTCCATATAATTGTAGAACTATAGGAATAGAACTAAGGAATCAAAGGAGCTATATTCAGATAGGCAGAGAATTTTAGTATAGACATTTCTCTTTTTAAAGATATGCTAATTATAATAAGATCTTTTTTTATTCAAGGGGTACTTAGAATAGCTCTCAGTAAATTTAAATCTTTGAGAACAATACTTGGAGTCACTAGGTATTCTGTGGAGTGAGTCAGCCCTGGGGTGACATCCCATGGTGTATCAACTGGCATTGCTTTGGAATTATTGCCAAGCTTGTTAATGTGGTCCAGGTGTTAAGAAGGTAGGAATTCTGGTATATATTATGCAAATATATAAAAAGAGGGAAATCTTAACCATCAAATCAGATGCAATTTGCATATGGGTTTAGAACACTTTTTCTAGATTTTTCTATGAAATTTAGGAAGTTATTTTTAATCTTCAAAGTGCTAGAGATGTCTAATGAAGTGATATCTAAAGAAGTAGAGAAAAGAACTGTTTGTACAATTATGAAAATGCTAATTTAGAGAAACTAAAAGATCATCTACTGCAGTATTTCATAAGATGCTGGCATCTTTTAGATCCTTTTTGAAGCTTGCTCTATGATATAGCAGGGAAATATATAGCCTTAGGAGCCAAGTGGACCAGGGCTTGAATATCGGCCCCATCATTTCCAAGCTATTTGGAATAGTCCTAGTCCTAGTTGCTTAAATTTTATTAACCTCAGTTTTCACATCAATAAAATAGTGCATAAAAACTACTATATAAAGAAGATATACAGTCCATCAACAAATACATGAAAAAATGTTCAATATCTCTAGTAATTAGAGAAATGCAAATCAAAACTGAGATTTCATCTCACTCCAATTAGAAAGTCAATTATCAAGAATACAAACAACAATAAATGTTGGCAAGGATGTGGGAGAAAAGGTATATCTACACATTGCTGGTGGAGTTGCAAATTGGTGCAGCCACTCTGGAAAGCAGTATGGAGATTCCTCAGAAAACTTGGAATGGACCCACCATTTGACCCACCTATCCAACTCCTTGGCCTATACCCAAAAGACTTAAAATCAGCATACTACAGTGACACAGCCACATCAATGTTTATAGCAGCTTAATTCACAATAGTTTAAATATGGAACCAACCTAGATGCCCTTCAATAGATGAATGGATAAAGAAACTGTGGTATATATACACAATGGAATATAACTCAGCTGTAAAGAAGAATAAAATTATGGCATTTGCAGGTAAATAGATGGAGTTGGAGAATATCATACTAAGTGAGATAAACCAATCCCCAAAAACTAAAGGCCAAATGTTTTCTCTAATAAGTGGTACTGATACTTAACTGAGGGGGTGGTGAGGGAAGACTGGAGGAACTTTTGATTGTGCAGAGGGGAATGAGGTAAGGGGCAGGGATGGGGAGAGGAAAGATGGTGGAATGAGACAGACAGTATTACCCTATATACATGTATGATTGCACGAATGATGTGACTCTACATCATGTACAATCAGAGAAATGAAAAGTTGTACCCATTTGTGTACAATGAATTGAAATGCAGTCTGCTGTCATGTATAACTAAATAGAACAATAAAAACCTACTCTATAGGTTATCAGTAAAATTTGCATGAGATAATATATATAAAACACTTAGCACTAACTATATGTATCAAAAAAAAATCAATTAGCCATGTGAAGTGACCAAAATAAATAAATAAAAACAAAATCATACAAAACTCTGAGCTCTATGAGCCTTTCCCCCTGGCTAGCTACCTTGAGGGGTGGTTCTTAGGAATACAGTTATAATATTTAAAATACCTAGCACTTGGTGAACGCAAAGTAAATTGTGTGGGTCACTGGTATTTCTCCCAGGTGATCATTCTGCATCATTCATTCATTTATCAAGTATTTAGAAAGCATTTTCTATGTGCCAGTGATTTGAGAAAACCCAATGGATGAAACACTTATGTTCCTTATCCAAGTCTGGAGGAGGCAACTGATATGAGGTCGAAGGAGGCCAGGAGTTTGGGGCTAAGTAACAGGTACACAGATGGTGGTGCCATTGACAATACAAGAGCAGACCAGGGACAGTAAGCCTTTGGGGCAGGAGGTGATGAAAAGAGAATCAGTAGTTATATTTTTCATGTATCAAGTTTGAAATATTCATAAAATATTCAGATGGATGGCCACAGAGGTAGTTCCTATTGGAGGCCAGAAGAAGAGCTCGATTAAAGAAGCAGTGGGTTTGTTGTGACCTACACATGGCATTTAAAACACTAGACCTTGATGAGTGCTGAAGAAAGAACTTGTCAAAAGAGAAGAGAGGGCCACACTGAGATCGGAGGAGTTCTGACATTCAGAACTTGAAACTCAGAACCTCTGGCATCTCAGTACCCCACGGTACTAGTTCTGGCCTAGAGACTAGGAGCAGAAGAAGTAAGTGTCACTTCTAGGAGGCAGAGGTCATTAAGATCTGATATGACACTACAGCCGTCTTTTTTCCCCCCCGGCAGCAACTGCAAAAGCCACATGTTAAAATGGCACCAGCCCAGGTGGAGGGAGACTCCATTGTTCAATCTTGGGATAAAGTGGAGTCCCTATCTGTCTGTGGGTGAGCAATAAATGACATTTTTTGTTGCTGTTGAACCACAGAGACTTCAAGGTTAATTTGTTACCAAACCTTGATCTCTTGATCTCTGCTGCCCGGGGCTAAGCAGAAACAGCAATTTCTAGGTAAAGTGCTGCCAAGAGAACTAAGCCCAAGCCTTCACAATTCACGTTCTCCTCTTTTCTTTCAAAATAGCACATGTACAGTAATCCCACCTGATTCATGGGGGACACATTCCCAGATTCCTAGTGGGTGCCCAAATCATGGTTAGTACCAAAACATGTGCATATCCACATACATGATACATATAATATCATGATACGCATCGTGTTTATTCTTATGTTCTCCACAGATCTGCTTGAAACCACAGCGAACAAAATCATGCATTACAAGGGATGAAACACTGTGCTTCTGAATGGAAAAAAGTAGCTCCCACTTAAACTGCATCTAACTTCCCAAGAAAGTCCTTTTTGATTATTTTACGATCCTTTAATATTGTCCTTACTTCTTGAACATTCTGTGCCAAGGGTGTTGAGCCCTGGTGGGAAATTGAGATGCACACAGTAGGTAGATATAAAACAGTGGGCAATGAGGGCTTGCATGTGGAACAGAGAAGAAACAAAACAGTTTAACCATCTAAAGGATCCAGAGCAAATCAGCAAAGGTACCAGCTCCAGGGAAGCAAGAGCCTTCAGACCACATCATCTGGCCACTGGCCACTGCAGCCTGCAAGTCTCAGAATTGCTGTTGAAATTTTAGTATGCATGTGATGATATACTATGAAGCTATTTAAAAAGGTAATGTGGAAGAACAGCAACTGGCAAGAAAAACTGCTCACTACACATGGGTGTGTTCTTCGAATTACAAAACAGTTGCAGTACAATGTGACTTTATAAAATAAAATGTGTAGAAATAAGACTGGAAGCAGAATTCCTGTATCTCGTTACACCAGTGGGTCTTTCTGGCTTGTAGCATTGTGGGTGATTCTTACTGGCTTTCTTTATGTTTGTGTATTTTCTATCACTTTCAACAGAAGCAGTTATTGCTTTGGTAGTGAACAGAAAAAAGTGTCACTTAAAAATTCATATGTAGGAAGAAAGGAAAATATAGAAATATATTAACTATGAGATTTATTCATGATTTTATTGTAACTGCATTATGTGTGGTATGTATTATGTTTTAAGTCCAGTAATGGTTGTACTAAATTTTATACAAACTAATCTGGAACTGCCACTCATCTATAAATCCTAGTGATGTTGAAACATGCATGTCCACTTGTCCTTTATAAATTTCAGGATAAAATTTTACCCATTTTAGTGACCATCATACCTACCTTGCAATGTGTTGCAAACCACAACCTAAAATCATACCCGCAGGGAGGCAAGATGTAACAATGGAAAGTATCTTGTAGTGACAGCTGTCAAAAGAATGCAAATAATTAAGAAAACTTTTTGTTCTCCAAGTTTTTGTTCCACTGTTTGTTCGCTGGAATGACTTGGCACTTGGGGAGTTCACAACAGGCTGGAGACTGGTTCATTAGCTCTAATCTGATCAGGACTTTTTGTTTCTTTGTTCTGTGTCCTCGGGTGGCAATTTTGGCTGAACTTAATACATTTTTGCCCTGTGTCTAGGTAGAGGAGCATAACCTTGCCTATGTATTACATAATAAGAACACGGTTCTCAGGCATCAGCGTGTGAAGGTGAACTGGTGGCTCATATGCATATCACTGCCCTGCATGTGCCTTCTCCGATGGATAGTCAGCCATGTCTTCCCAGAGCAATTACCAGGTAAGCAAGTCACCTTTTAAAAATGATAAGAAAGTTTTCCCAAACTTATAAACATATTTATAAATAAGTTTCAATAAATTTAACTTAAATAAAATAATATACTAATAAATAGACACAAATAACAAATAAACAGATATAAATTCATAAATACATTCCCTAAATTTATTTCAAAAATTTATAAATAAAATTCCCAAATTTTCTTCATTTAGACATTTAGCAAAATAAATAAATAAACTAAAAGTTTATTTAGTGTGATTGGAAGTCACGTGGGAGACGGGTGAAAAACATGGTAAGGAAAAACACTTGTCTGGAAGGGAGACCACAAAACCAGGTAACTTGTATAAGAAGACCGGCAGAACCACCTGGAAAAGGCTGTAAATTAGACACTAAATACACACAGGACTCTGTAAACTCTTAAGCAGTGGAAGGTAAGTATGAGTCAGTTTTTATGCTGCTGGGCAGAAAAGATTCTTGGGGGAGAGAATGGCCACTAGGTGCTGGCACACAACAGTCCTGCTGGAGCATCCCATGGACACAGATAAATAAAATAAATATACAACAGGAAATTTGGACTTCAGTAAATTTGCCCAGACTTTCATTGTCAATAAATAACCTAGAAAAAACTATTCTGCTATCAGCATACTTATAAGTTTATGTTAATTAAGAAATAAAAGTATACTTTTATTTATGCACTTAGTTGCTTAGGGACTCTAAAAGTCTTTTTCTGGTCTTGAGGATGATTCGGGTGATTTGGGAATGAAAATGAAGGCACATATCACATGAGGTCCCCAGATTTGACAGACTCTGGATAAGATGTCAGTCCTTAAGAGGTGAGTAGACTTGAGGTTTTGGATGGTTCTGGAATGGGGGCTGTGCACTCTCTTCAGCCACAGTAGAGGCAGGAGTCCTCACAGTTTTCACCCAGCCTGTCATCATCAGGACACACAGTTCTCAGCTCCTAGAGCAGCAGGTTCCTAATGGAGAACTGTGGGACACAGGGGACACTTGTACTGCAGTCAGTTTGGTAAAGAACATGGTTGGATGGTGTTAGGTTCATTAGGTACTAGCTTAGAAATTGAATACGAGAAATGTATGCTATACTGGCTGTCAACCTGTGAATGACGGGCAGCATCATCTGATCAAAATAGACATGATGACAGGGCCTCAAATTTGATCTAGGGAAGATCAACTCAAGTTCCAAAATGACACCTAAGTGAACTGCCCTCAATCAAAAGGAGCCAATAAATCTTATTCTAAAATCTACAGAAATGCACCTGTGTTTCCCATGACTGTACCATGACTCCAGTTTCCAAATCTGCAATACAGTTGAAAGAGACAGAAAATCCTTCTCTATCTTAAGCTTTAAACCACTGCAGACTTGAAGTGCAGATAAAAGAAATCCTTCTAGTCTATTTTTTTTTTTTTTTCAGTTTTCCGTGCTTAACTGGCCATACTAACACTAACAAGCTTAGTTCCATGAAGCACCTTCTGGTCCAAAAGATAAGAATTCCTTTCCCTAAATCACATTTTCTCAAATATTTTTCAAAGCTGAGGTATAAGCCTTTTAATAGAATTATGCAAATTTTGCCCTGACTCAGAATGTTTTAGGAACTAATACCACTTTGAAGAGTCACAAATTTGCAACATCTGCATTGAAAGCTAGGAACTATAGTCAATGATGAGGATGGGCTTAACACCCCAAGGGGGATTTCATCTGTCTCTAAGGTTATTCTGCACAATCTTAGAGGAACCTCAGTTTCTGAAGGGTCAGTCCAACTTTGGGGGATGAAAATGCTGACCGGTCAGGAGGGGATTATTTTCTTGGCAGAGCAGAAGCCCAGCTCAAATGCCCCTTGCTCCTGATTTGAACTGGCTGATGGAATGAAAATCTCAGGCGCAAGCCAGGCAATGAGCAGCGAGGCAAGAAACTTGTGTAACTCCTAAAACTGAGACGCAGTGGTGGCTTTCAAGAAAGGCCATGGCTCTGTGTGAAATAATATCCTTTGTCCTGGCTTTTCTTTAAAATCATGAAAGACAGTTTTCTTTTAAATGATACTTAGGAAACAAACTACTATAAACCTCTTTTAATCCAACACACGCCTAACATTGCAGACTGGGTAAGTAAGACTCCTTATTGAAGAAAAATTAGTAAATTTATTTATAGAAACTGTTTTAGATATGGAGTGGAAAACACACACAAATTATTCTGATTCTGCAATTCTTGGACCTTTTGCATGTGGATAAACAAAAGCAGTCATTTGAAATAGCAGAGGCCCAGGAACAGTCTTATCATTAAAGTAACACAACTAAAAGCAAATGACTGACAAAAGCCTCAATTTTTTTTTTTTTTTTTTTTTGCTAAGGTTACATTACATAGCAACCAAAAAGGATTTCTAGGCCCAGAGGCTCAGTTCCAAAGCAGGGGAATGTCCCAGCTGGCCTGTTCTCAGCCGTTCCCTCTTCAGGATGAAAGGTTCGTTCTACCTAAAACCAGCGCTTGAAGGTGGAATGTTTGGCAGAGCAGGCTCAGGACAAAGGAAAAGCATAGGGAAGGTGGGCAGTCTGTGGGGACGTTGGCCAAGTGATTATTTTTACCCCAGTTGAACTTTTCGAGGGACACTAACTAAGGTGACTGTTATTGCTAGCATGCCATTTCCCAATAATGTGACCTCAGCTGAAAAGCCAACTGTAATCAACTTTTGAAAACTCGCTTATGTATTTAAAAACACACACGAAGGCAAAATCCCCAAACTGCAGACCTCCCTGCTCCTGGCATCATGCCTGCCTGCCCTGGCCCTGTGGATCGTGTGCCCTGAGAAGCAGGACTTGCCCACAGCTGTGAGGTGCACTGCTTGCCCAAAGGTTGTTTGCTACCATCCACCTATGCTATGTGCACACTCAGCTGGCATTTCTGCCAAGAAGCTAAGGTTGAGAACACTGTCCGTTTCAAATATGTGATCCAGATTTCAAAATAAATTTCCCATGTTTGTGGCACCTGTGAGCGTTCCCGGAAACGGTGGGCTTTACTGTCACTCTCTTGATTGCTGTGTAGCTTCTTTTTGCAAGTCGCTTGATATTGATCTGGCAGTAAAGCTGACTTCCCTAGGTCATCAGAAGTTGAGGAGTTTCTTCCTTGATTTATTTGTTCTTGTTCATGTTCAATCATGATTAGAATCCACCTCTGCACAGCTGCTCTGAAGTTTTGTACCATGTTTGTTTTGGGGATTTGTTTCTGACAGCAATGTTCAGTGGAATACGACAAAAGTGGAAATCTTTATAGTGAAGTGGATGGTGTTTTGTTATTAAACTTGCCAAAGTTTGGAATTTGTAGGTAAATAGTTAATCCCCATGAAGTTTAACTTTATCATTTATTTTTCCCTAGGGAAAATTTTACCGAAGCACAAAGATAAATATGAAAAACTAAATCAAACCTAATACACACCAACCAAACCAATTCTGATCCTCATAGTAACATTCTTTTTGCTGCTGATGTATTTCTAAAAAACTATGGCTCCCCACATTGGTCTGAAATGATGTCAGTTTTAACAGGAAACTATATAGCTGTTAGTGGATTGTTGATTTTATTCTGTATTTTTTTCTTGTTTTATTCTCCTCCCCCCCCCCCCCCGCAAATAACAAATAACAGGAACTTCATAAGGCAAGCTACTTGCTCTTTCCAAAAAATTTCTGCAACAGTTTTCACCTGGGGTTATATTACAATTCTAAATGTGAATAACTCAGCAAAGAAAAAATAGGATGTGATTTTGGCTGGTACATGTGGGTATTAGCTTGCAGTCTTGCAAGCTAACTGAATATCCATAGACCCTGGATAGACTCCAGTAATGGCTTTAATGTTCCATCCGGTTCAAACTGGTTTAGTTGCCTGACTTAGAAGTGTTAAAAGGGAACAGAAAACAAATCTCCTGATTGGCTACTTGGTCTGAGCAACATCACATAGGGCACAATTGGGAAAGGTCAGGAATGACAAGGGTACAGAATCGTGCCTCTGGGAAACAGTAGATCAATTTTAACAATACAGGCTATCACGTAAAGGTGAGCATAGGTGTGTGAAGTGAAGTGGATTGTTTCCTAGTTTTACAATTTTCAGAATTTAAAAATGATTTAGCATGACAGACTCAAAATAAACCAGTTTTCATCATGTTATCATTTTCCAGCACATGACATGTTAGAAATATCAAAAGTTAGCTTCTGTATTTTCTGCCTCCTTTGTCAGAATGTAAGTGCTAGAGAGCCTTTATTGTTTTACTTACTCCTCTATCTTCAGGCCTGGACCAGTGCCAGGCACAGTTGTGCAATAAATGCATGTTGAATTGGTAATGATTAATCTCTGATTGTTAATATGTCTATAGCTTCTGAAGCTGTACTTCATTATTCCATATTCATGGAAAATTAGAGGCAGAATCTTTACCTTTTTATTTCCATATGCAGTGCAGACTGCCAATACCTTGAGATTCTAGTATTATTTCTTTTGGGGGTGGTGGAGGTGCAGGGAATTGAACCCAGGGGTGCTCAACCACTGAGCAACATCCCCGGTCCTTTTTATTTTACTTTTTCATTTTGAGACAGTTGCCGAGGCTGGTCTCGAGCTTGCAGTCCTCCTGCCTCAAACTCCTGAACCACTGGGATTACAGGCATGTGTGCCACCAGGCCCAGCTTTAGTATTCCTTCTTAAAAATGAGTTGAGGCCTCTTTCCGATTTGAAGAGTGACTGGTTGGTTATCAATTTATTGTCTTATGGGGTTATTTCTTTAGTAGAGATCAGAAATAACACTGAGATAGATTATGTTTTTTAAAGTTCTCTTGTGAATGTACCATTCAATTAAAGAAAGCTGAGAAAATATTACTTAAAAGTGCTTTCAAAACTATGAAGTCAGATTTTGCACACAAATAGAGTGCTGTTTTATTTCACATAAGCACTTGTACCTGTTTTTAATAGACTATCGGTAGAGAAATCTTGTTACTCCTAGGAAGAAATGAAGACCTCTCTTACAAAGTTATAAATTTCAGTCTGGATTCTTGGATTAGTGGGCATAAATATATCAGCCAGTGTATTTTCTCAAAAAGGCAGATTCCTGGGCCCAACCCTGTAGCTTTTGACTCAGTAGGAAATGGTAAGGTACAATGATCAAAAATGCTTATAATCATGCCATGTGATTCAGATGCTCTCTGTAGACTTCACCCTAAGAAAAGTTTAAAAATTAAATAGAAAAGTATTTGTAAAAGATCCTATGGGATCCTGTTTTTTTCTTAAACTCAACTCACTAGATTGCAATTCAGGTATCTGACCACCAAACATATCATTATATTTTATTATTATAAGAGAAGCAAAATGGTCCAGAGACTATTAGGAAGACTTCTGTAGTTCTAAAAATGCTAATCTTTTCTGTTCTTCAATAGACTGAGGCTTCTGTTGAGATTGATCCTACAGATGTTGGGATAAGTGAAGGGTAGAAAAAAGTAGTAAAACATTTATTTTGCAAATGGAAAACTAGAAAAGATTTTCTCACGTAGCATCTGATTTGATTAGACTAGAGAGGGACTTGGGACAGATGTGAGCTCATCTGACTTTACACCCAAGCAAACAGAAATCTGGGAAGGTGCTCATTTGCCCAGTGCCAGATAATAGAAACGAGCAGCAGAACAACACTCTTCCCGGGGTGGCTCAGGCCTAGCCTAGTATTTGTGTATCTACTCCTCATTAACCCCCCTTATACATCCAAATATGTTTCTTAATTGTCTTTCTTCCTTGATACTTTCATCTCTAGAGACATGGCGAACTTAGCACTGTACTTAGCCCGTGGTAAGTAGGAGGAAGAGAAGGAGCATTGGATGTTACTGTTGTGCTCAGGATTAATTGACATACTATATGCGAAAATGCTTTGTAAATTTATTAAACATTATATATACACACATACCTGTGTACATATTATTATTATATGTATGTGTTAATATTCTTACTCTTGTTTATCTTTTCCAAGACATTAAGTCTTCATAAGGGAAACTTAAGAGTATTTGAGAAAAAGAGATTTTTACCAACAACACATTTAGTGATAAGTTATAAGACAAAAAATGGAAAAAGAAACACCTGCAGAAATAAAAAAAAATGTGTTAAAAAAGAACAAGAAACTAGAGTATGCTGAACTTAGAGTAACTGCTGAAGTATGATTAAAGTTGACTTGTGGTAGGAGACAAATGTCTTCTATGCAAAACGTCCCCAAATGGCACATAAGTAAGCACCGATAAGCTTAGAACTTTCCATTTTATTTTCTCAGAAAATGTCTGGTAGTTGATTTTGAGTCTTCCCTGAGATGCTGGACTCTTCAGAAGGACCCCACGGATGGACACCTATGCTGAGAAGCATCCTGACTTGACAAAGTCTGCAAGTGGCCTTTATACCCTGAAGGTGGAAGGCATTTTCAGTAGGATCATTTGCCTACTTCTAGTCTGAAATGGGAATGTAATGCAGACTGTCTCACTGTCTTGTTATTTTAGTCTCTTAATGTTTCCTGGTCTCTGTGCTTCATATCCTTGCCCATAATTCCAAATTGCTAGCTGTAATCAAATCCTGCCTTGAAATGTCAGACCTGAGCAGGACGAGCAGTCATTCTGACAGCCGCCACTCTGTTCTCCTGCTGGGTGAGGCCTCTGTCAATCGAATTACCAGTCCTTTCCATCAAACAAATATTGCCTAATACTGGGGGTAAATAAACACTGTGATTATTTGATCTAGCCAATTGTTCTGAATAAGAACGAAGCAAACATTAACTTCTCTAATTGAGTCTGAAAAGGAGAAAACAAACCAAAGAACACTTGTCATTGCTGACAGACTCAGAAATGTCATGCATCTTGCAACACAGGCTGATTCACGTTATTATTCTGACCTTCCATGTGTTTGTAGTTTGGACTGGATCTAATTTAAGACAGAATCTAGATCACATAGCACCTGATCTCTTCACTCCACGAGTGGAAGCATCAGCGTTCAATGCCACATCGATCCCAGATAAAATAGCCCATCAAGAATTTGTTAAGTCTCGGTCCCTCTAGAAGTTCATGGATCTCCTTGAAGTCCTATAACATGACAATGGGTATTTATGTGGTGAATTCAACATGTTACTCTAGGGAGGGCTTTCACTTCTGTTCCAGAGAAATTTAAATATTGCTTTGGAATGGCTGCTTTCCCATCTTCTTGAGTCTCATGTGGTACTTGAAAGCAAAGGACATTTTCCTGTGACATTTCCCTCAAATATAGATGCAAAGAAGTACCTTGAAGACGTTCAGAGGACTCAAAAAACTTGGCCACCAACTCTTGGTAATCTGGTTTTCTAAACCACTAATAAGTTTAAATATTTCAAATTCTTTCAAGACACATAGAATTTCAAGGAGGCTCATACTCTCTAGTCTTCCTCTTCCCACCTTTCCTTTATTCCCATATCTAAATAATCTTTAGAAGAATTAACATTAAGAGCTCTATTTACTAAACATCTACTATGTGCCGCACCCTGCACCCAGACCTCACAAACACTATCTCCTTTGGAATTCTCTGTCTCTTTGAAATAAAGGAGATAAAGGATGTAGATTATAAAAGGTAGATAATCTGTTGATGGCACAAGAGCTAGGCAGAAAATTGAAACCAGGTCAGTCTGATTTCAAAGCCTGTGCACTGTGTTTGTCGGGGAAGGGTGTATGGATGTGTGCATGTCTGTATGATTTGTTATGCAAAGATACTACATTTCTATTTGGTCTGGATTCTCTGCTTAGTATGATTTGAGCATTTGCTAGTCATTTGGCTTCCTACAAGGTCTACTTTTTTGAAAATGGGAATGATAATTCTTGTTACATGTACGTCATTGGCTAATTAAAGATGTGAAATGATGAAGCATATATAGTTTTTTTATAAACAACAAAAACTTTGAAATCTTAGGTGTGTATTCCTAAGGGTTAGGTCTAGCTACCCATAATAGAAAAAGCCAAAATAATTGTGGTTTACACAAGAAAGAAATCTACATCTTTCTTGCCTGAATGATGACCCAAGGTAGGCAGTCCCAAGATGGTGCAAGAGATTCCTAAAGCCCAGAACCTAATATCCTTCAGCTTGCTGCTCTCTTCCCCAGTATGTCACCTCCTGGACATAGAAAGAAGAAAGGCCAAGAAAAGATGCACCTCAAGTGTCCTTGCCCAGAAATCTTGCACAATTGTTCTGCATTCCTCATTTCCCCATATCCTAGAAGACCTGTGAAAGCCTGCGAAGACATAAAACTTATTTGGAGATGATAGGGATGCACTTAAGCGGTAAGTGCAATGTGTTAACTTCCTCCCAAGAGCGTAAACTGTGCTTTACCAGTATCTTTAAGAGAAGATACACATCAGATATTATTCTCAATTCACAGGTTGCAGAAATGAAACGAAAAGTGACTACATAGCTTGATAGCTACACCTTCTACACATTTTTTTTTTTTTTTTGCACAAAACAACTACACAGATAGTACAAATTTGACCCAATCAGCCCAATATTGGCAGGAGAAAAATACAAACGTCCCCAAACTGACTTGAATTTGACTTTGCATAAACATCACTGAAAGCAGGGGTTTTTCAAATAAATTAGAATGCTATTACCCAAAAGCTAGCACTTGGAAATAGCACTGCCCCACCTCAACCTCCTGAGCCACTGGGATTATAGCCAGTGTTGACTAAACTCCTGCATTGGGTCCCAACAAACAAAACTAAAATTCAAAATAGAATCACTCATATTATATTTTCAAATTGAAAATAATTGAGAAACTGAACTTCCTCAAGAGAATGAGAGCCAAATTTTTCCAAACAGGCCATTTGGCATAAGTTCCTTCTGCCTTATCCTTAAGTCCTTTCATTCTTACCAAAGTAACCTGAAGTTATCTGATGTTAACCAACCAGGTATTTTTCTACTCTTCAGTCTCCCTGTCCCCGTCATATTAGGAAAATAGCTTTGAAGTGACCAAACCAACTTTTTTTCTTCATTTCTGCTTTTTTCAGTCCTTCTCTGTCATAAAACTAAACTTTTAGTCTCAGCCCATCAGAACGCTTAATCTATTCCACAAAATAAATAAAAAATAAAGTCAATAAAGATCTGAATTATTGTGATCTTGTCCTTTGAGACGTAGAAAGAGCCTCAAGGTTGCACAGTTTATACATGGTCATAACAAATTATTTTTATAATAAAACATACACATTATAGTGTAGAATAAAACATTGTGCATGAAATTCAGGCTAAACCACAAACCCCAAGACTATGACAGGTGCCTAAGCTTCATCTCCTAGAGAGCCAGAGGTCACCTCGCACTCTTCCCATTGAGGTGTCTCTGAAGGATCTTGAACACCATCTGTGCAGCTTCCTCTCATAATTCATTCAGGTCTCTTCTTAAATGTCACCTCCTTAACATGATTTCCTCAACTGCCCTGTCTAGAAGCTATATACATGCTCTACACCTCTTTCCTTCATCTGGTTTAATTTTAATTTACCTCATAGCATTTAATACCACCTGACATTTTATATGTGTGTGTGTGTGTGTGTGTGTGTGTGTGTGTGTGTGTTTATTGTTTGTTCCCAAAGAAAAGGAGAATTCTGTGAGGACAGGACTTTGATTTGTCCATTGCTGTATTCCAGATTTTTAGAATAGAGCCTGGTATATTTGTAGAATAAATAAAAGAGCAAACATAGAGAAATTTGGACATATAATAGATCAGAGAAAATAATTGTTTGGACAAGTGATCCCATAATATGTTCCTTAAATCATACCATAGACATCTCTGAGTTTAGGAAAACCTTCAGTCAGACCTTAATAAATCTTATTCGATGCTTCATCATTAATATGAAGAAGGTCAAAGAAATCAGTCATTTCCTCCAAGACTTGTGACTGATTGCCATTAAGGTTGCTGCCTTTACAATATTTCTTTAAGTGAGTATTAATAAGTTCCCTCTCAACTCTCAGAGCAGAGACTATCACGTGTATCCAAATTCATTGACTTATTCATTCATTTAATTATTCAACAAATATTCTTAAGTATTTACTATAAGTGAGGTAGCATTCTAGACCCTGAGGAGGTAGCAGGACTCAGAGACCCTGTCTTCATGGAAGTTAAATTCTAAATGGAAAATAAACAAATAAGCAAATACATATATATTTTTTTTCTCTTGCCTTTATTTTTTTTTTAATTTTTTTTTACGTTTACATAGGGTAATGATGTTTATTTTATTTTTCCCCTCCCCCCACCCCTCCCACCCCTCCCACCCCTCTTTTCCCTCTACCCAGTCCTTCTTTCCTTCATTCTTACCGCTCTCCTTAGCCTAACTCTAAACCTAACCCTAAACCTAATGCTAGCCCCTCCCGCCCCCCATTATATGTCCTCATCCGCTTATCAGCGAGATCATTCGTCCTTTAGTTTTTTGAGACTGGCTTATCTCACTTAGCATGATATTCTCCAATTTCGACCATTTGCCTACAAATGCCATAATTTTATCATTCTTCATTGCGGAGTAATATTCCATTGTATAAATATGCCACAGTTTCTTTATCCATTCATCAACTGAAGGGCATCTAGGTTGGTTCCACAATCTGGCTATGGTGAATTGACCAGCAATGAACATTGATGTGGCTGTATCTCTGTAGTATGCTGATTTTAAGTCCTTTGGGTATAGGCCAAGGAGTGAGATAGCTGGGTCAAATGTGTTTCCATTCCAAGCTTTCTGAGGAATCTCCACACTGCTTTCCAGAGTGGCTGCACTAATTTGCAACCCCACCAGCAATGTATGAGTGTTCCTTTTTCACCACATCCTCGCCAACACCTATTGTTGCTTGTATTCTTGATAATCGCCATTCTAATTGGGGTGAGATGAAATCTTAGGGTAGTTTTGATTTGCATTTCCCTTATTACTAGGGATGTTGAACATTTTTTCATATATCTGTTGATTACTTGTACATCTTCTTCTGTGAAGTGTCTGTTCATTTCCTTAGTCCATTTGTTGATTGGATTATTTGTATTCTTCGTGTAGAGTTTTTTGAGTTCTTTATAGGTTCTGGAAATTAGCGCTCTATCTGAGGTATGGTTGGCAAAGATATTCTCCCACTCTGTAGGCTCTCTCTTCACATTGCTGATAGTTTCCTTTGCTGAGAGAAAGCTTTTAAGTTTGAATCTATCCCAGTTGTTGATTCTTGCTTTTATTTCTTGTGCTATGGGAGTCCTGTTAAGGAAGTCTGATCCTAAGCCAACAAGTTGAAGATTTGGACCTACTTTTTCTTCTATAAGATGCAGGGTCTCTGGTCTGATTCCGAGGTCCTTGATCCATTTTGAGTTGAGTTTTGTGTAGGGTGAGAGATAGGGGTTTAATTTCATTCTATTGCATATGGTTTTCCAGTTTTCCCAGAACCATTTGTTGAAGAGGCTATCTTTTCTCCATTGCATATTGTTGGAACCTTTGTCTAGTATGAGAAAATTGTATTTATTTGGGTTTGTGTCCATGTCCTCTATTCTGTACCATTGATCTACCTGTCTATTTTGGTACCAATACCATGCCGTTTTTGTAACTATTGCTTTGTAGTAGAGTTGAAGATCTGGTATTGCAATACCCCCTGCTTCGCTCTTGCTACTGAGGATTGCTTTAGCTATTCTAGGTTTTTTATTCTTCCAGATGAATTTCATAATTGCTTGCTCTATTTCTGCAAGGTACATCATTGGGATTTTAATTGGAATTGCATTGAATCTGTATAGCACTTTAGGTAGTATAGCCATTTTGACGATATTAATTCTGCCTATCCAGGAACATGGGAGATCTTTCCATCTTCTAAGGTTTTCTTGAATTTCTTTCTTTAGTGTTCTGTAGTTCTCATTGTAGAGGTCTTTCACCTCTTTTGTGAGATTGATTCCCAAGTATTTTATTTTTTTCGATGCTATTGTGAATGGGGTAGTTTTCCTAATTTCTCTTTCTGAAGATTCATCACTTATGTATAAAAATGCATTGGATTTATGAGCATTGATCTTGTAACCTGCTACTTTACTGAATTCACTTATGAGTTCTAAAAGTTTTCTGGTGGAATTTCCAGGTTCCTCTAAATATATAATCATGTCATCAGCGAACAGGGATAGTTTGAGTTCTTCTTTTCCTATTTGTATCCCTTTAATTTCTTTGGTTTGTCTAATTGCTCTGGCTAGAGTCTCAAGGACGATGTTGAATAGAAGCGGTGAAAGAGGGCATCCCTGCCTTGTTCCAGTTTTTAGGGGGAACGCTTTCAGTTTTTCACCATTTAGAATGATATTAGCCATGGGCTTAGCGTAGATTGCCTTTATAATGTTTAGGAATGTTCCCACTACCCCAATTTTTTCTAGTGTTTTGAGCATGAAGGGATGCTGTATTTTATCAAATGCTTTTTCTGCATCTATTGAAATAATCATGTGATTCTTAACTTTAAGTCTGTTGATATGGTGAATGACATTTATTGATTTCCGAATGTTGAACCAACCTTGCATCCCTGGGATAAAACCCACTTGATCGTGGTGCACTATCTTTTTAATATATATTTGTATGCGATTTGCTAAAATTTTGTTGAGAATTTTTGCATCGATGTTCATTAAGGATATTGGTCTGAAATTTTCTTTCCTCGATGTGTCTCTGTCTGGTTTAGGTATCAGGGTGATATTGGCTTCATAGAACGAGTTTGGGAGGGTTCCCTCCTCTTCTATTTCATGGAATACTTTGAGGAGTATTGGAATGAGCTCTTTAAAGGTTTTGTAGAACTCGGCTGAGAACCCATCTGGTCCTGGACTTTTCTTTGTTGGTAGGCTTTTGATGACCTCTTCTATTTCATTGCTTGAAATTGGTTTATTTAAGTTGTGTATGTCCTCCTCGTTCAGTTTAGGTAGTTCATATGTCTCTAGAAATTTGTTGATGTCTTCGAGGTTTTCTGTTTTGTTGGAGTATAGATTTTCGAAATAGCTTCTAATTATGTTTTGTATTTCACTCGTGTCTGTTGTGATGTTTCCTTGTTCATTCCGAATTTTAGTAATTTGAGTTTTCTCCCTCTTTCTCTTTGTTAGTGTGGCTAAGGGTTTATCAATTTTATTTATTTTTTCAAAGAACCAACTATTTATTTTGTTAATTTTTCCGATTGTTTCTTTTGTTTCGATTTCGTTGATTTCGGCTCTGATTTTAACTATTTCCTGTCTTCTACTACTTTTGGTATTGGTCTGCTCTTCTTTTTCTAGTGCTTTGAGCTGTAGTGTTAAGTCGTTTATTTGTTGATTTCTACTTCTTTTTTTGAATGCACCCCATGAAATAAATCTTCCTCTAAGTACTGCTTTCATAGTGTCCCAGAGATTTTGATATGATGTGTCTTTGTTCTCGTTTACTTCTAAGAATTTTTTTATTTCCCTCCTGATGTCTTCTGTTATCCATTCATCATATAATAGTGTATTATTTAGTCTCCAGGTATTGGAGAAGTTTCTGTTTTTTATTCTGTCATTTATTTCTAATTTCAATCCATTATGATCTGATAGAGTACAAGGTAGTATCTCTATCTTCTTGTATTTGCTAACAGTAGCTTTGTGGCATAAAATATGGTCTATTTTAGAGAAGGATCCATGTGCTGCTGAGAAGAAAGTGTATTCGTTCTTTGTTGGATGGTATATTCTATATATGTCCGTTAAGTCTAAATTGCTGATTGTGTTGTTGAGATCTATAGTTTCTTTATTCAATTTTTGTTTGGACGATCTATCCAGTGGTGAGAGAGGTGTGTTAAAATCGCCTAGTATTATTGTGTTGTGGTCTATTTGATTTCTGGAATTGAGAAGGATTTGTTTGACGTACATGGATGAGCCAATGTTCGGGGCATAGATATTTATGATTGTTATGTCTTGCTGATTTATGCTTCCCTTAAGCAGCATGTAATGTCCTTCTTTATCCCTTCTGACTAGTTTTGGTTTGAAGTCCACATTATCTGAGATGAGGATGGATACTCCAGCTTTTTTGCTGTGTCCGTGTGCATGGTATGTTTTTCCCCATCCTTTCACCTTTAGTCTATGGGTGTCTCTTTCTATGAGATGAGTCTCTTGCAGGCAGCATATTGTTGGATTTTTCTTTTTAATCCAATCTGCCAGTCTGTGTCTTTTGATTGATGAATTCAGGCCATTAACATTCAGGGTTATTATTGTGATATGATTTGCATTCCCAGTCAAACTGACTCATATTTGTTTTTGACATGATTTGGTTTCTCCTTTATTTGGCTATTCCTTTAGGCTAGCGCCTCCTGTTGCTGATTTGCATCATTGTTTTTCATCTCTTCCTCATGGAATATTTTGCTGAGAATGTTCTGTAATGCTGGCTTTCTTTTTGTAAATTCCTTTAGCTTTTGTTTATCATGGAAGGATCTTATTTCATCATCAAATTTGAAGGTAAGTTTTGCTGGGTATAAGATTCTTGGTTGGCATCCGTTTTCTTTCAGGGCTTGGTATATGTTGTTCCAGGCCCTTCTAGCTTTTAGGGTCTGGATTGAAAAATCTGCTGATATTCTTATTGGTTTCCCTCTGAATGTAATTTGATTCTTTTCTCTCGCGGCCTTTAAAATTCTGTCTTTATTTTGTATGTTAGGTATTTTCATAATAATGTGCCTTGGTGTGGGTCTGTTGTAATTTTGTATGTTTGGAGTTCTATAAGCCTCTTGTACTTGGTTTTCCATTTCATTCTTCAGATTTGGGAAATTTTCTGTTATTATTTCATTGAATAGATTGTTCATTCCTTTGGTTTGTTTCTCTAAGCCTTCCTCAATTCCAATAATTCTTAAATTTGGCCTTTTCATGATATCCCATAATTCTGTAGATTCTGTTCATGATTTCTTACCATCTTTTCTGTTTGGCCAACTTTGCTTTCAAGATTAAATAATTTGTCTTCAATGTCTGAGGTTCTGTCTTCCAGGTGTTCTATCCTATTGGTTATGCTTTCTATGGAGTTTTTAACTTGGTTTATTGTTTCCTTCATTTCAAGGATTTCAGTTTGGTTTTTTTTCAATATCTCTAACTCTTTATTGAAATGATCTCTTGCTTCCCATATTTGGTCTTTTAACTGTTGGTTGGTGCGATCATTTAATGCCTGCATTTGCTCTTTCATCTCCTCATTAGCTTCTCTGATCGTTTTAATTACGTACATTCTGAACTCCCTTTCTGACATTTCTTCTGCTGTGCTGTCATTGGGTTTTATTGATGTAGTATCTAGGTTTGTTTGGGACATTTTCTTCCCTTGTTTTCTCATATTGGTCAGTTGTCAGTGGGACCCTGAGATATTGCAGTTTTCCGCTATTGATAGTGTCCCGGTAGATTTCCAGTGTATCACCTCCCAGCCTTCAGTAGCCTGATGTCTTGGAGGAATCTGATAAAGCAGCTCATCCGAAGAAAACTGCCCCTAGCCCCCTACTGGTTCCACGGTTTGGAACTGGCTCTGTGCGGAAATGCTCTCACTGTGGGCCTGCACCGTGCAGCTGGCCGTGTGGGAGGAGCCCACTGCTGGAGTGTGGAAGGCTACCTTGGGAAGACTCTAGCTGCCCTGCCCGGCTCCACTAAGCCACCTCTATCTGGGCCTGCCACCCGGGCTGAGCTTTACCCAGTGGGCAGACTCACCCGTGGCTCTATTTCAGTCCGAGTCTCTCAATGCCTCCCCTTCTTAACTCCTGGGTTCTGGAGCGACTGGGGGTGCAGTCTCCCTCTAGGCCGCCATCTTGGATCACCCCGTGAAGAGAGCCTGCAGCCGGAGTGGGCAGAGCCACCTGCAGAGGTCTCTGGCTGCCCTGCCCTGATCCCAGAGGCTGCTTGCGGATCGAGGCTCTCCGCTGGTTCGTTGCCGGAGTACGCTGAGCTGCCGTGGCTCCGGGACTCGGAGCTTGTTCTGGTGAGAAAGGCTCTCACTAGCGGGCCAGTTCCGTTCCGAGAACCTGGAGAAGCAGGCTGTACATATATATTTTTAAAAGTAAGAAATAGTTTGATAAAAAAGTAGGGCAGAGAAAGAGAGAAAAGGAGTTGGGTGGGTAACCTTTTCCAGCTCAAGAGATTAATCGTCTGGTGATCTAGGAAGGACATTGGAAGAAATAAGGGAGAAATGGTGGGGAGTGTCTTGGAAGGAGGGTGGTTCCAGGCACAGAACATGCCAGGAGAAGGCCCTGAGGTGCTGGAGTGCCCGGGGTTGCTGGGGGAATACCAGGACAAGCAAGGAGGCAGTGAAGAGGGAGCTGGGTCTGAAGGAGTCACTGGGATGGGGTAGCCCTGGGGTCAGCGTGAGTGGAGGGCAGCGAGGAAGGGAGGAAGTGGCTACCTAACCAAGTCAGAGATGGGAAACCAGGGAGCAGCCCTTTTAGGGCCTCATAGGCCACTGTAGGATTCATCTTTCTTCAGTGGAGTGAGGCCTCTCAGAGGGTTCTTACGAGAGGAGTGCCATTATGTGACCTACTCTATGGAAGATCACTCTAGCAGCTGTATGAACAATAGGCAGCAGGGGCTCAGAACATAAGATGAAAAGACCAACTGTGACAGCGATGAGAGAAATTTAGAGAAGGTGAAGTCTTGGATGAGCCTGAGCAACTGGTGTAGTTACCATGCGCTGAAATTAGGGAAAAGAAGGAGTTTGGGGGAAAAGGAGGAAATTGGGATTTGGGGCACCCAGTTGTAAATAACAGAACTACTTCTGCATATTTCAGCGGCAAAGAAAATTGAGCAGCATTGGAGCTGCTGCTGCAGGAGAGCCATCTTGGAAAGCCATGCAGCACCACAGGCTGCCCCAGGGAAGTCCCCATGGCTGAGGCTACTGGGCAGGGACAGCCCAAGTTCAGGCCCAAGTCCAGATACTGGATACCAGACACCGGAACCTCCACCTCTGCTGCCAGAAGCTCTAGTCATCACTGTCACCCTCCCCAGAAAAAATACATAAAGCAGTAAAGGACTTCACACTGTCTGGCTTCTCACTTCCCTCTGACACTATGGGAAGCCTGATGGGCAAAGGCACACTGCAGGCTGACAGCATGAGTCCCCAAAAGCCATTCAAGGGTTTTGACCACCCACAAATATGACAACCCTTCAGAGATTCTTGCAATCACTTCTTTGCTTGTTACTAAATATTCATTCAATATATTTTTTAAGGATTTGAATTTTTTCCTCTATCTCCAACTTTGGACCAGGTTTCTTTTGGGATGTGTATGCAACTTTACCCCAAGCTGGGTAAAAGCCTAACATGTGTGATAAAACTGATTTCCTTGATGAAGTGATAGTTCTGGGAGAAAACAATGTGTTTGAAACCTGCAGATCAAAAGTTCCAAGGAAGAATTTGTTGCCTTAAAGCATAAGGGGAACATACACCCAATCAATAATAAATGGAGAGCTAATGTTGGTATTATTTCAATATTCAAAACACTGGACATTTGGGAAACCTTAGTGTAATGCACCTTAACAATAATCATTACCACTAGATAATTATTAGTAAGAAGTTATTAACTACCTATTCCTATTATTTATTGAAAGGTTACAGTAGCAATGAACTGAAGGTTTGTACTCTCCTAAAGATCATATGTTAACATCCTGACCCCCATGGTGATAATATTAGGAAGTGGAGCCCCTGATTAGGTTAGGAGGGTACAATCACTGTTCTTGTAAAAGAAGGCCAGAGAAAACTGTCATCCCTTCGGTCTTGCCAGAATACGGTGAGAAGTTGCCATCTATGGGGAAGTGGGCCCTCACTGAACATTGAATCTACCAGCATCTTGTCCTTAAACTTCCCAGCCTCCACATTGCTAGAAATAAATTTCTATATTTTGTAAGCTACTCAGTTGTGGGATTTTGTGATAGCAACCCACGTGTACTAAGAGACCAGCGTTAAATTATACTGTTCACAAAGCTTATTTTCAATAACTCATTTGATTCTCCAATAGGCAGGATTAGGATTAGAGAATGCAACTTGTGCACACACACGCACAAAGGTGCATTTTCTAGTTTTCTTTGTAAGAAAAAAATCTGGAAACCTAATGTTATCAGTTAAGAACTTTATCAATAAATTATGAAATAGCTATAAAATATAATACCATGCATTCTTTAAAAGCATGGGAATATCTTTAAGTAATCTTTTAAGCTAAAAATATCTAGATGGAAAGTAATAGGTATAGTGATTTCATTTATAAAAAAATAGATTCAAATGCTTCTAAAAGTACCAGTGGAACTCTTGAAGGGATGAGGAAAAGGACTTGTACAGGGAAAGGAAGACTTTTGTCTTTAGATGATATCTTTCTGCATGGTTTCAATTTTCTACCTTATAAAGAAAAAATTTTATACTTATCTAAAAAGATTTTTTTTAATCCTGAGTGTTTAAAATATTGTTGAGCCTTTTGAAGAAATTAATTTAGGGTTTTATACACTTCTTTTTAAAATTACAAAGTTGTATATAACTTTGAGTTGCTTCAATACCAAATATTTTTATAACCCAAATTTCTTTCTTAGTATTCATTGCTAAAATGCATAATGATGATACACACTGTAAATGGTCATAGTTTTCCTTTAAATTAAAAAATAGAACTATAATATCATGGCATGAACAATTGGAAGGAAATTTAATCTCATAGCTTACATCATTTGTTACCTCCTCAGTGCCAGGCTCCCTGGAAAGCTTATCATTCATGTTCTCTTCCTAAATCTTCATAACACTACTGCTATGGTGCTTGCCTTGACATTTACAGAGAACTCTGAGACAGAAATGATTTACCCAAGGGCATGAAGCTAGCAAGAGGTGAAAACAGAAGAGCCCAGAGTTTCTGAACCTGAACAGAGGAGCCCATGTGTTAAACATGACTCTTCGCGACCTCCCTAATTCAAACAAGTTAACCCCTGGAAATACTGCTGTGACTGTTCTCAAAGAAATTTAATTCATTCCTACTTACACATACATAGTGAAATGCAAAGCAGCAAACACTAAAAGAGATTAAATAGTAGGATCTGGGAATTTTAGGACTATATATCCCCCCTTACTTGTGAGTGAGAAGCATCAAATTCCCCAGTGGAATATAGATGATACTGAATCCTTTATAGACTATGTTTTTATACCTACAAATTGGTGATAAAGTTTGATTTAACAATTAGGCACAGTAAGAGATGAATGATGATAACAGTAATAAAATAAAGAAATTATAATACTACACTGAAATAAAAGTTATATAAATGTGATCTCTTGTACTCTTTCTAGAATAATTCATTTAATAATTTTGGAACACAGTAAAACCAAGGATAATGAGGGACTACTGTATATTTATATTTGTATAAAATTAATTGTATAAACAGTACTTAGTATTCATGGTATAGATTACCAGTAAGTTGAACTTTTTATATGCCATAAGTAACCAGAGAACACTGGCTAATTAAATTTCCTGGTTACATCAGTGATAAATAGAAAATTCCTTTTGTTTTCATCTTTACTACTGAGAAGATTTCTGAAACACATCAGCACACATTTTCTTAGTCAAATAGTAAGAAGATCTTTTGATGAAAGAATTTCTTATGGAATCATTATACTATTAATTCTTACTAAAACCTATTAAGCGGAATTTACATTGAAACTGTGCTATATCCCCAAAATGCCCTTTTTTATACTAAGTCATTAGGGTACATTTGTTTTAGATAATTTCCCCATATTTTCTAAAAAATAGAATTTTCAAAATGATTCTGGCTAATTGGATTCCAGTTAATAAGGTTTGCCTACATGCTGATGTTTTAAACAATTCCACAAATGCCTAATTCGTGACTTGCTGGGTTTTGGGAAAAGCTCCACAGTGAAAGACACTAAATGCAGTGTAAAAACTGAAGCACTGGAGAAAGGAAGGTGCTGGGCTTTTCCATAATCCATTCCTGACACACCCTAAACCCCTCCCCCACCTGCCAACCAGATCCTCCTTTAGAAGTGCGACTTTGGTTGTATACATGCACAATGGAGTTTTACTCATCCATAAAGAAAAATGAAACTACATCATTTGCAGGAAAATGGATGGGTCTTAAGAAATAAGTGAAATAAACCAAACCCAGAAGGTCAAGGGTTATATGTTTTCTCTCATATGTGGAAGCCAGAGGGGAAAAAGGAGAAGAAAGGTGGGGAGGATCTCATGAAAATCCAAGGGAGATCAGTGGAATAGAGTAAAGGGATGGGTTGGGGGAAGGAAAGAGAAATTACGAGGGAATGATATTGACCAAATTATATTGTTACATTATGTGCATGTGTGAATATCCCACAAATCCCACAATTAAAATATAACTATACTGCACCTGTAAAAAAAATGTTGGGAAAAAAAGTGTGTCTTTGGCCTCCCTACTCCCCTTCTAAGTCCATTCACTAGACAGAGACAGAGATATAGGATCCTCAGAGTCAGCAAATCAAATTTCTCAGTGAAGAAATATCTTTGACAATCTTCCTGATAGACAAAGATCCAGTTTGAATGATAATTCTTCTCATTAGGGAGAATTCCTCGTGTTATTGAGTATTGCTTCCTTTGTCAGACAATTATAATTTCCATAATTGTTCAGTCATCAAAACAATTATTGAACTAGTTCTGGCACCTGGAGCAACTCAGACTTCCCAAGTCTTCTCTACCTAAGACCTTTCCTTATCCACTTAGGAGGTTATTAAAAATGAAAAAGCAGAGATTGTACAAAGCTCTGAACAAAATAGCTTTTGGGATGTGTCACCGCAGACGGAGATCATATTTGACATGGATGAAAGTAATATATTTTCCATTATGGAACTGAACAGAAAGAATGGATTGTTCTCAGGGATCCTGTCCAATAAAGCTGTACTAGAAGTCACACAAAATACATTTTAAATGAACATTATACCATTTCTCCTTGTAGGTGCCCAGTAGAGTTGAGTTTTGTGTTCACAGGATGAATAAATGGAGACTGAAATATACATAAATAAATAATCTCCACACAGGATCATCAACACACTGAAAGACAGAGGGTGGTAAGAGCCCAAGATAATGAATAGGTAAAATTTGCATAATTAGGTCCTTGAGTTGAGTTTTTTTAGTTGTGAAAGGTGTGCATCACTTGGTGATTCTGGGTATAGGTTTACAAATGTTCACTTCTCTGCTCTGCCGGGAGTTATTAACCAACCAGATGGATAGGAGTGCTTTGTTTTATGCCCTGTTGCAATTTGCTTTCTGAGTTGCCCTAATAAAAAGATTGTTTGAGGCATTGTGTGGAGCAAGCTGTTGGTGACTTAGAGAAGAAAGCGCTCTCTTCCAGGAGAGGATTATTCGGGGTTGTAGTAACTGAGAGAACCTTTTCTTATCATGGGTCAACCACACCACAGGAGGGTGGGGAGCAGCCCTTTGCTCAGATCTGAATGTGGAGTAGAATGCAGTGAGTCGGTTTCCACTGAGGAATTCTCAACGCTTCCCACAGCTTCCCACCACTCCCTTCCTTTCTGTACCCACTTTAGATGTGGGTGGAGTTCAAATCGAAACCCATGGTGCTTGCTGTGAAGACATCTGAAGTATTTTATTTATGGGTAATAAAATGAAGAAACCATGTTACGGGAAAAGCATCAGCCTTTGAATTATCAAATTTAGAATCAAATCTCAGCTCTGCCATCATTAGCCCTATGACCTCAGACCCTCTCTGAATCTCAGTCCTCAACTATAAAAGACTGCTGTGAAATTTCATAATCTACATAAGACACCCAAAATAATGACTAGTGAAGTGGTTTCCAAAGTGAGGCCTGGGACCAGCAGGATCAGTATCACCTGGAAACCTGTTAGAAATGCAAATTGCCAGCCCCAGTACAGACCAAATGAACCAGAAGGGGAGAGGGAGGAGGTAGCAGCAACCTGTTTTTAACAAGCCCTCTAGCTGATCTTGATGCATAAAATAATTTTGAGAAGCAGTGACCTTACATATAAAAATTCCTTGATAAAAGGAAGCAGTTATATTACACAGTATTTTATATCTTATTAGTTTGCTTTTCTAATCAAAATACTTTCTACTTTGTTCATGTCTGTAATCCCTTTGACCTACTAATTCCACTTTACAGAATTTTCCTAAGAGAACAATCAGAGATGTTCAGAAAGATTTATTTGAAGAATTAATCATGCTGGTGAAAATTTGGAAACTAAAGTTAAATGAACAATACAAAATTGATTTAATAAATTTTTAATCCATCTATGTGATGAAATGTAGTGCAACAATTTTAAATTATATGATAAAATGGTGCTTGTCACTGTAAGATCTGAGGGAGAATCACCTCCCTCAGAATAACCAGGTATGTCTCTTAAAAAATGCATGTCCCAGATTTTTGAGTCCCCATCTGAAACTTATGAGTTATAACCTCAGCGAGTGAGAGACCTTAGAATCTTTATTTTCCAGTTGAATCCTATGTACTAAAATTTTTGAAAATAACGTTTTAGATTAATAGTAATATGGAAAGTATCATGATATATTACCGAATGGATAAAAGTGTGTTACAAAGCAATGTTTGTGTTATCTCAATAATATACGAATAATTGCCAGATATATAAAAAGGTCAAAAATACATATGCTAAGATGCAAAGCAATTATTTCTAGATGGTAAGATGGCAATTCTTGTTATTATTTATTTTCTCCTGTTATAAATTTTGCACATTTTCTGTAACATGTATAACTTTTCCATGAGAAAAAAAACTGCATTATTTTAAAAATCATGAAATAGTGCATGTGTCACTGAACCATGGAGAGGGAACTTCGTGTACCCGGGAATAGAAAACACTAATAAAAACACAACTGAATAAGAAATAAAGAAAATGAACATAACAAAATCTAGACATGGATGGGCAGTAAAGCAAATATAATTCTTTGTCAAAAGGAATAACTCTTCAGTTTGCTTGTGGCATGAAGGTCAAGATAAATGGGAGAATTAGGCTGAAAACCATCCCTTCTGTCCTCTCATTCTTCAGCTTAGCCCAGTGGATACAGAGGTAAAACCAGTCATCCAATAGGCAATGCTGGTGACCAGGTATGCTACTTACCCTGTATTCCCCTGTGATCACTGAGGAAAGAAAGGAAAGAAACCAAAGTGATATTAACCTAGTGTAAAAGTGATGGAGCCCACTGTGTAGAGCTCCTCACCTCTTAAGAACAATGTAGGTGGGAACCCTTCTGAAGTCAGAGTAATGGTATGAATTATAAGTGAATGCCATGGCCAGCTCCCTCATTTCCCTTATGGTGGACATTGGCAGGTTTTTGATAGGAGAGAGTCCTAAGAAAATGCTCCCTGAACCCAACGGACTCAGATGAGTCCAAAGCACCATGGAGCTCAAGAAAGGCTTCCAGGCCGTGTATGCTGTCCATCCTGGGCCCATATCCAGGTTGGGTCCCAGAGGAGATAAAAAAAGAGGTAAAGAGTGAAGACAGGCCAGTTGCATGGTATGACACCAGGGCAGCCCCAGTTCCAAAACCAGCCCTCGTGCTTAGGGCTTGATGATCTGCAGTTACTTCTTCATTTTTTAAAATTATTTTATCCTTATGGTCGAATAATATTCATTGTGTATATATACCATAGTTGCTTTATAGACAGACATCATTACCCTATGTACATGTATGATTACACAAATGGTATGAATCTACATCGTGCACAACCATAGAAACGAAATGATGTACCCCATTTGTGTACAATGAATCAAAATGCAGTCTATAAAAATATTTTTTAAATTAAAAATAATAATTTTATCTTTGAATTGTGTTTTGTTAAGTGAAGCACAAAGGGACAAACAGCCTGTGAGTGGGACAGTGCCTGTCCCCATGAAATGGTCATCTCTGGTTTCTCTTTCCCCCATCCAAGGACTACAGCTGTTTTTCCTGGCAGGGGCCTGGGCATAGGTGCAGGGAAGGGTCAAAGTGCACCTATGTGCACATATCTTATGCACCAAGTTGCTGGATAAGCCTAGGGGTACCTGGAAAATTCTACACTTCCCTATGCCACTGGGAACGTGATGTTAAATAGAAAATAAAAGCACTAAGGTGGAGAGAAACAAAGAAAGGAAAGCTCTTTTTTTCCTGATTTTTGAACAAGAGACCCTGAGGGATTTTATGTCCTGGGCTCTGCAAAGGAGGGAATCAACCCAAATGAGGACACATAGGAGAGATTGATGGACATGTTTCAAATAAATGAACAGGGAGGACTTATGAGAAGAAGCGCCATTCTTCATGATTATTCCTGGTCATCTGAAAAAACAAATCTAACCCCAGAAGGGTGTGTCCCTGAGGCCTCACACAGCAGAACAGATTGTGTGGTTGTCAGAAGCATTTTCTCCAAAGGGAGTCTCTAGCTATTATAAACCAGGACGCAGCCCATGTCCTGCTTAATTACATGCAGTACAAACAATTGTCCTAAAAACTCTTTTCAAGTGCTCTTTTTCAAATAATATGTATCCATAAAGCCAGAACTAACTAGAAGTATTGGAAGCCTCACAGACAAGTTTTTTAGCTTTTGCAAACAATGTTGGGAGGAAAAGCACAATCATAAAAAAGAGCTTAATTCATCTTTCTCCACAAAAATTATCCTTCTGGCAACTTTCTATTGGTACCATGTTGAGGAAAGAGTTAATTTTTTTTAAATGTGCATATACATTTTGCTTTTTAGAAAGTGCACTGTGGTACGTTGTTCATTAGCAATCTGGAAAGTACAAGCAAAACGTGCACAACAAATCACAATGCAAATGCTTGTTAAGGCAAAATATATTATATATGTGTTTATAAAAATCAATTACCTTTCATGGCAATTTCTAAATTATCCCTGCAGAATTAAAAACCATGTTCCATTTTTAATAAATAAAACCTCAACTTTATCGCTCCATAAAACTGAGAAAAATCCATTAAGTTACTGAGTCCTGCTGAGTGTCTTGGTGAGAACCAGTAAAAACTTAATAATTACTCAAATACAGAAGGAGAGGGGTGTGTATTTTAGGCAATCTCTTCAGGACCTGAGCCTTGGCCTGCTTGTCCCAAATCTCATGGACTCCTTGCCTTTCTCTAAGAGGATTTGTCAGGGTCCTCTTGCTTATATGCATGCATGCTAGATACATGTAAAATATGTGTCCTATAGTGTAGAGGAAAGGGTGTATGCTTAGGAGGTGGCTTAAGACAAAGCTCTACTTCCTGTCAAAATTAAGACATAGCTTAGGACTGGGCCTGTTTGACAGACTGGTGAGACCAGATTTCCATGCAGTTCTGCTCTTGGATACAGGTGATTGATCCTATAAACTTCCTGTCCTTTCAGACAAGAAAAATCCATGAAGCCAAAGGAACATGCCCACCTGGAATCAATGCACTTCCTTCTGGTTCATGTTTTGGGTACCTTGAACTCAACTTTTCCTCCTAAATGTCCCAACCTTCCTCTAGAACCAGTGTAAATGATTTTTCAAGTCATGGAATCACAGTTAAAACTGCACTCCTTGACTGAGGGCCACTCTTGGCAGGTCTCCTGGTTTGAGCTGTAATGTCCACATACGTAGGAACCCTCAAGTTGCAGGACTGAGCAGCAGTAAGAGAACAAAAACATCAGGCTCTGGGTTGGAAGAGTGGGGCTTTCATTTGTATTCCTGCCCCTGCCTGTGAATATTGGAGCTGGATCTACCAGGAGGCCATATGCATGGGGGCCTCAATAGCTTCTAGGTAGAGAACATCCTAAAGGAAGAGAGCATAAGGGAGAGAAGGTTGGGCCTACAACTCAGCTTCTCTAGCTGAATGGATGCTTGTGCAAACAGCATAGGGCCTGCTCCTTAAAATTTATCGTCTATATTACTAAAACATATTGCACACCATTCCATTTGCTGGAGGAAATATTCACCAAACCATCCGAAGTTCCCTGGCCTTTAACATGTATTTCAACTTTCTGGAGATGAGTCCAATGAGGTATGGAATGTTCTGCCAATAACCATGTGACATGGCAAACTGAGGCTGCCAGTCAGACCAAAAACTATGCTAAGGGTTAAGAATGGATCCCCCTTACTTGCCCCCTTGAGCCTCATTCATAAGCACAAGGTCTCTACCTGCTGTCTAAGGTTATTTCTTGGCTTGCCTCCTTTGAGGCCTGAAGTTGCACCTGCGGAGGATCAGTCTTTGGGTTCAGCTAGTAACAATGAAATATGGGATCCCACATTCCAAGCTTTGCTAAGCTGAGAGCAGAGTCATCCTTCCCAGAGGCAGCTTGGAATGTGAAACCCCATCAAAGTACTAGGTTCCTTCATGGCACTAAAATAAAAGGGCAGGAAAATCCCAGAAATGAGACCAGAAGAGCTCAAACAACTAGGGTCCCCTTAAGAGGCTTGTCCACTGCAGACTCTAAATCCATGAACTTAGATTTATTTGCTGAAAAAATGAGGCTGTCTATATTGAAGAAACAACAAACAAGCATTTTTAGTTAATTTTTTTTCATAATAGAGAAATAGGCTCCTTTTTGGTTTATTTTCTTTTAAAAAATCTATGCACTATTTGTGAGATACATCTCAGAATCGCCTCTACGGTACCATAATCTTGATACCAAGATTGTATCTTTTATTATGCCTTTGTTGAGATATAATTCTCATGCCATGAAATCACGCTTTAGAGGTGTACGATTCAGTAGTTTTTAGTATATTCACAAAGTTGTGCAACTGTCACTACTATCTAATTCTGAAAAGTTTTATTATTCCCACAAAAATACCATTATCCATTAGCATTTGCTTCCATTCTCCATCTCCTCTTGGCCACCGGGATCCACTCTTCTGCTTTCTATCAATATGGATTTGCCTAATCTAGAAATTTTGTACAAACATAATCATATGGTACGTGGCCTTCTATGCCTGATTTCTTTCACTTGGAATAACATTTTCAGGGTTCATCCATGTTGTGGCATAAACACTTTTTTTCTCCCTATCACCCTTAGTGTTAGGGATGGAACCTAAATGTCCTGCACATGATAGGCAAGCACTTGGTCACCAAGCTCCCTCCCCAACCCCACTGCTTTCCTTTTTATGCTGCATATTATTCCATTGTATGGTTGGATCACATTGTTTATCCATTTACCAGTTCATAAACATTTGGGTTGTTTTCTCTTTTTCACTATTATGAATAATGCTACTGTGAATACTCGTATAGGTTTTTATATAGACAAATGTTTCTATGGTTTCAATTCTGTTGGTTATATACCTAGAAGTAAATTGCTGGGTGATGAATATCTCTTTGTATCTTTTAAAAGCTTAGAGAATTAAAGTTGAAGTTGGGTGCAGTGGGGGCATACCTGTACTTGGGTGAATGAGGTAGAAAGATTGCAAGTTTGAGGCCAGTCTCATTAAATTAGTGAAACCCTAACTCAAAGTTAAAAAAAAGTAAAATAAAGGGCTTGGGTATAGCTCAGTAGTAAAACACCCCTGTGTTCTATTTCCAGTACAAAGAAAAGAGAAAAAAAAAAAAAAAAAAGAAAGAAAGAAAAAGAAAAAATAAAAAGTTGGTGTTTCAAATGTAAGCCTGACTCTTGGGTTTCCATACTCTACCAAGAATTCATATGGCATGAGAGTGGATTTTGACTAATTTATTCTCTCCTTCTCTGATGGTCTACTGAACCAACCTCCAACCCATAGAAACAATTGGTTGTTGAAACAGATCTGAGCAGCTCTTTCTTGACAAAAGTGATGACTGTCTCACTTTCTTTCCTCAACCTACTCCTTGTGGAACATTTTTCTAAAACAAAATATGTATGGAAATATACTTCCTTCTAAAAATAAGAGAACCTGGGAGCTTGTGGAGCGTTCCATGTAGAAGCGAGGCGTGTGCTCCTTCTTGGCTGTTCACGAACCCCTTCCTAGAACTCCAGGGTCTTGAGGACCCAACCCACACCACACCTTGGCAGATGAAAAGAGCAACTGCCCCGGCACAGGGAGCACAGATCCTCCAGAGGGTCCTTCAGACCTTCTGAGTGAGGATCTAGAATGAGGGACCATATAAATCACATACAAGTGAATAAGAAGAGACATACATTTTTTTACCTGCCTAAATAGGTGACCTGATTATACACCAACTGGTTAAAAGTAAAGACAATTTAGCAACAAGTCATTTAAAAATAATAACCCAGCATTATTTTTGGTAGAGTTTTCTCCCCTCCGGCTCACTCTGTTTGTAGACAGAGCTACGATCTGAAGAACAGAATGTGTCCCCAGACATGTGCCATGCTGATAAATTATGCCTTGAAGACAGAAGCGGGTGATATTTTTGACTTTGCGATTGGACTGTTGTAACGTGCCTTTCTCACTTTCTCCGGGTGTCATCCTCGCTTTTTCCACGTAGGTTTTTCAATTCTCTCTCCCTCTTCCTTCCTTATTTTCCTCATTTTTGACCCCATGATTCCTGAATCACCGTTTCACCATTTGTGATTGTTTTCAAACTAATGCGCTTCACACATACGTTTCAGGGCTGCATCCGTCAGGAGAGAAACCCAAGTGCCAGTAAAGATCGTCTCTCTCATTTGCTAATGCATGTCTGAAAAAAGAAAAAACGTGTGAGATGAGGACAAAAATAACTTGAAACAGAAGGCTGAGGAGCAGCCAAGGGAGAAAATACACATAACGAGTAGTCTCTTGACTCTGTCCCTATGAACGAACCCACTCTGCACTGCCTGTCATGGTCTTGGTCTAGAGCCTGCACGAAGCACCCACCAGTGGAGTTTCAGGCCACTGATGCCCTGGATTCATGCTTGTCAGCTGTCGGGCACTTTTCCTTTCCTGGCAACTCTGCTAAGAGATGGAATGTTGTAGCCTCATTTTAATCTCAAGTTTCTTTGGAAGATTTTCTTGGATACCATATAGTCCACTCAAATTCAGTTTTTCACCAGAGACAATGGAAATTTATGGGGCCTGCAATGATGATTTGTATCTGTGATCCCAGTGATTTGGGAAAACATTAACCATCCAAAGTTCCAGAAGGAGTTCTCCGTTATGTAGTATTTGTGTGGCATATGGAGCGTAGTAGGTGCTGCTCTGCATGGTGGAAATAGTGATGGTACAGTCTATATTTTCCTCAGTTTAACTTAGCAGGTATCACTAGGACCAGCACTTTTCCGGACATGGAGGAATTGCATGTTTTGGAGTTACTTGGAGGAGTTACTTGTTTTGGAAAGCAATCTATGAAAAAAGTAGACCTAAAATTCAGCACTCAATATATAAATACATGCTGTGGTAGTGTAAAATATGCATACAAATGACTAGAAAATGAGAAATTAATTAGATGGAAAGAATCTGGCAAGACTTCATTAGGGTCTAATTACTAAGCAGACCACTGAAGGAACTCTAAGAGTTAGTTTGGTGAAGAAGAAGGAGAACTCCACTGAGTGGTGAAGGGGGAGTGAAAGTCAAAGATAGACAGTGGAAAGCCCTGGCGATGTGTTTGGCAGTTTAAAATTCATCTGTTCCATGACGCCTTCTAGTACAAGGTGGCCATGTGAGCTCACTCTGGCCCAGTCAGCACAATCCTCCTAGGCGCCAGAGTTAGAGGGCTTTGGTATCTGTCCTGGGGCCTACCAGGATACAGTTGACCCGTCCTTCCTCAGTCTCAGTCCCAGATGGAAAGACTTGCAATGACCTCCAAAGCAACAGCAGCGATCTGCAATGTGAAGGAAGAACCAGAGGGTGTGAAATGCTGCTCCCAATACTCTGGGTCCTCTTTCTTAATGTCGAAAAGTAACCCCTCTTAGCCCTGAGTCATGTTTTCTAGGAAATGAGCATATTCCTAGTTGATACTCTTAGGGTACTGAACGCATACAGACTCCTTTTTTTTTTTTTTTTTCTGCAATTAGTCCCCAGACAATACAGTACAACAGTTATTTATGTGGCATTTACTCCTCCTGCCATGGCCCATTTCCAGCTACCAATCTGATATTGGTGACATGAAGCTGGAAAAAGATGCACACAGTCATCTCTCCGGAACCAGAAGAGGCCAGATGCCCCTTCTGCACCACTGTGTCCAGCCATCTTCTGACCAGAGGAACTGAGATCTTGAGTTGGGACAGTGACTGTGGCTGGAGCCATGCTGCCCGGAGTTGGTGTCTGTCTGGAAGAAACAATGCTGATGCTTCTGAAGCAAGTCAACCTCTGGTGCATCCGGAAAGAGGTATGGATCACGTATGTCCTAGGAAAGCTAATACAAAGAGGACAGGAAGATAAGGGAACAGCAACATTTAGAGACCCCAGTCAAGCAAACAAAAATCAGCTGATTGATCCCCAAACGAGCAAGTGTACAGATACCTGTTTTCATTGAGTCAAAATACAACCAAAAACCCTGGATCAATTTGCAATTCAAGTCCACAGTATTGCTAAGTGTCTTCAGGAAATTCAGCTAGGTTCTCACAATATAGGTTTTTTTTTTTTCTTGAGCTCTTATTATAGTTGTGTGTGTGTGTGTGTGTGTGTGTGTGTGTGTGTGTGTGTTTTCCTAGTAAAAACCACATCTGCTAGGAGTCACGCTGGGGAGAACAATACAAACAGTCCCTTATGCCAATGCAGAGATGACTGTATTCCTTTTGCCATGGCCACCAGGTAATTTTTATTATTATATTGAGCAAATTACATACATATAATCCTGCCCCACAGATCAATAACTACAGCCTAAACAGCAAAAAAAAAAAAAAAAAAAACTTATATTAGTTGGAAATGTCATGGGAAATAGTGTAAACATAATAACACCATTACTGTTCTCCATTAAAATGATTACAGATTATAATAGAAATATTACTATCCTATACAATTAATAAAAAATGAAAGTAAAATGCAAAGGAAAAAAGACCAATAAATGTGGACTTCCAATATTGGGGAAATTCAGGTATTATACATATTTCTATAAAAATGATCTTGTTAACTTTCTCTTAAATTCCCATTCACACCTGATCTTTCTCATTAAAAAAAAAAATCCTTTCTCACCAGACACAGTGGCACAAACCTATAATCCCAGAGACTCAGGAGGCTGGGACAGGAGGAAAGGAAGTTTGAGGCCAACCTTAGCAACTTAGCAAGACCCTGTTTCAAAATAATAATAATAATAATAATAAAAAGGACTGGAGATGTAGCTCAGTTGTAAAGCACCCCTGGTTCAGTCACAGTGTCCCACCCCTAAATATTTTCCTCACCTTTATGTTATTACCACCCAGTAAGTCTTGAAGAAAAAGTTTCCTTTTTTTCTGGAAAACATTAATTCTTTTCATCACATTCTTAGTAACCATCGTATAGGATCAGAAACATCTGTAACTGGGTTAATGACTTTTCTTTTGATATTTTGGTTTTTGTTTATTTTGTGATTCATTAAAACAACTCAAAAAATGTAATGAAATCTAAAGAGAAATTCTGCATAACATTTAGCAAAACTTAACCAATAGGTTTGGAAGCAGAAGATCACAGTGAAGTCATCTTATCTATACGAAACATATAGGCAAAACCAAATGAGTCCAAATATTTTTTCCTAGGGTTATCTAGATAGTAAATTACAAATTCCTTGATTTTTCTTCAGCTTACCTGGTAAATCCTAAAGATTTTATATGTGTCTCCAGAATGCCAGTTAATTCAACTCACATAATAAATATTTATTGAACACCTACTACATGCAAAGTCTTAGGCAAGACATGGCATGTATATCTACATATAATATAGAAAATATAAAATAAACTTCCATTCTTCTTGAACATTAGAACTATGCTAAGAATTCATTTAAGTCTATCACATTACAATAATCCAAGATAGGACAATCCAGTTGGCTTAGAACATGACTGTAATGAGGGGAAAAAAATAAAGGAATAAAAAAGGAGGAAATCTCATGAAAATAGAAGACCAATAGAGTAAAGGATGGGGATTGAGAGGGAAGGAGGAGGGGAGAGCGTGGAGAAGTATTTGGGAACAAAATCTACTAAATTGTTATATCTATGAACAAACCTCAATGAATTCCAGTTGTATGCATTTTTCACTAATTAAAATGATAATAATAATAATAATAATAATAATAATAATAATAGAAGGGAGATCAATAGAGTAAGTGGATTAGGGAATGAAATTGATTAAGTTAGGTTGTGTGCATGTATGAATATGGCGTGATGAAATCCACCATTATATATAATTATAATGTACCAATAAAAAATATATAAAATAACACTGGGAGTGATGGTGCTTGCCTCTAATCCTAACCACTCAGAAGGCTGAGGCAGGAGGATCACAAGTTCAAGGCCAGCCTCAGCAGCCCTAAGCAGCGTAGTGAGACACTGTCTCAGAGATTAAAAAGTGCTGGGGATGCAGTTCAGTGGTAAAGTAGCTCTGGGTTCAATCCCAGTACTACATATATATAAAAAATAGCAACATATTATACTAGTATTCCTTACTTTCTATTTTTTCTACCACTGATTGCCATCTAACACATTATAAAATCTATTTATTATATTTTTAAAAGAATATGACTCTAATAAAGTCTTGCACCCATTATGCATTTCTGAGAATAAAAATTGTTTAAATGTCTTGGTCACCAGAGAGACAAATGAGAATGAGTTCAACAGGTATTGATCCTCAAATCAAGAACACCACACTGAACCCAGGTGCTGAACAACGGAGAGAAGGATTTGCCAGTCTTGCACTTTCTCTAGATGCCAACTTGTACCTCTGGTTCGTTATGCATATGAAAGTCAATGAACCGTATGGAGAATCTGTGAACTCAGATCATCATGCATCGTAAAGAGGTACGATTGTTATTCCACACAGAAATCCCCAGCGTCAACATCGGAGCAGCCCACAGTGTGAAAAGGTCCGTTCCTCCTTCAGAAAACATAAAAAGTGGGTCAGAACCTCACCTTTTTATTTTCCCCTGGTTCATCTAAGTAAATTACTATTTCTCTCTGCTTTTCTTTCCTTGTTTCTCTGTCCCTAACTCTGTCTCTCTCTCTTTAAACATACACCTCTCCATCTCCAGAAAGCCTCATAACCACTATTATTATTATCATGACTTTCATAACTGAAAGAAACTAGTGCTGGCCTTATCCAACCATCTCTTCATGTTTCAAAAGAAGAGACTCACCTAGCCTTCCTCTATGGTGTATATGTCAAAAAGTCATAAAATTATTATCTCAAAGAGATATTATCATTTCCAAGTTTATTTTTTCTTATTAAAATCTTTTTAATTTTTACAGACTGCATTTTGATTCATTGTACACAAAGGGGGTACAACTTTTCATTTCTATGGTTGTATGAATACATGAATACTATTC
This sequence comes from Sciurus carolinensis, assembly GCF_902686445.1. Classification (NCBI taxonomy): domain Eukaryota; kingdom Metazoa; phylum Chordata; class Mammalia; order Rodentia; family Sciuridae; genus Sciurus; species Sciurus carolinensis. Next base: position 30,773,133 of record NC_062219.1, read on the forward strand.
ATGTATTCATATATATACATAGGGTAATACTGTCTGTTTCATTCTACTTTGTGTCCTCCACCCCCTTCCACCCCATTTTCCTCCACACCTTCCAAAATTCCTTCATTCTTCTCTTCCCCCCAACACCCCCACCTTGTTATATATTGTTATGCACTTATCAGAGAAAATATTCAGCCTTTGGTTTTTTGGGCTTGGTCTATTTCACTTAGCATGATATTTTCCAACTTCATCCATTTATCAGCAAATGCCATAATTTTATTTTTCTTTATGGCTGAGTAATATTCTATTGTGTATGTATACCACAGTTTCTTTTTTTTTATGACTCAGCTCTTTATTTTTTATTTTTTTATTGTAAACAAATGGGATACATGTTGTTTCTCTGTTTGTACATGGCGTAAAGGCATACCATTTGTGTAATCATCAATTTACATAGGGTAATGTTGTTTGATTCATTCTGTTATTTTTCCCTTCTCCCCACCCCTCCCACCCCTCTTGTCCCTCTATACAGTCCTTTCTTCCTCCATTCTTGCCCCCCTCCCTAACCCTAACTCTAACCCTAACACTAACCCCTCCCACCCCCCATTATGTGTCATCATCCACTTATTAGCGATATCATTCGTCCTTTGGTTTTTTGAGTTTGGCTTATCTCACTTAGCATTATGTTCTCCAATTTCATCCATTTGCCTGCAAATGCCATAATTTTATCATTCTTTATGACTGAGTAATATTCTATTGTATATATATACCACAGTTTCTTTATCCATTCATCTATTGAAGGGCATCTAGGTTGGTTCCACAATCTAGCTATTGTGAATTGAGCTGCTATGAACATTGATGTGGCTATGTCACTGTAGCATGCTGATTTTAAGTCCTTTGGGTATAAACCGAGGAGTGGGATAGCTGGGTCAAATGGTGGGTCCATTCCAAGCTTTCTGAGGAATCTCCATACTGCTTTCCAGAGTGGCTGCACCAATTTGCAACTCCACCAGCAATGTATTTTCCCCACATCTACACCAACACTTATGATTGCTTGTGTTCTTGATAATAACCATTCTAATTGGAGTTAGATGAAATCTTAGGGTGGTTTTAATTTGCATTTCTCTAATTACTAGGGATGATGAGCACTTTTTCATATATTTGTTGATCACCTGTATATCTTCTTCTGTGAAGTGTCTTCCCATTTCCTTAGCCCATTTATTGATTGGGTTCTTTGTATTTTGAGTGTAAAGTTTTTAAGTTCTTTATAAACTTTGGAGATGAGTGCTCTGTCTGAAGTGTGTGTGGAAAAGATTTTCTCCCACTCTGTAGGCTCTCTTTTCACTTTGTTGATTGTTTCCTGTGCTGAGAAAAAACTTTTTAGTTTGAATCTATCCCATTTATTGATTCTTGCTTTTATTTCTTGTGCTATGGGGGTGTTGTTAAGGAAGTCTGGTCCTAAACCAACATGATGGAGATCCGGGCCTACATTTTCTTCTATTTGGTGAAGGGTTTCAGGTCTAATTCCTAGATCCTTGATCCATTTTGATTTGAGTTTTGTACAGGGTGAGAGATAGGGGTTTAATTTCATGTTACTGCATATGGATTTCCAGTATTCCCAGCACCATTTATTGAAGAGGCTATCTTTTCTCCATTGTAAGTTTTTGGCACCTTTGTCTAGTATGAGATAACTGTACTTATGTGGGTAAATCTCCGTGTCTTCTATCCTATACCATTGGTCTACCTGTCTATTGGTGCCAATACCATGCTGTTTTTTATTATTATTGCGCTATAGTGGAGTTTAAGGTCTGGTATTGTGATACCTCCTGCATCTCTCTTCCTGCCCAGGATTGCTTTGGCTATTCTGGGTCTTTTGTTCTTCCAGAAGAATTTCATGATTGCATTTTCTGTTTCTATAAGAACTGTCATAGGGATTTTAATTGGAATTGTGTTAAATATGTATAGCACCTTTGGAAGTATGGCCATTTTGATAATATTAATTCTGCCTATCCAAGAACATGGGAGATCTTTCCACCTTCTAAGGTCTTCTTCAATTTCTTTCTTTAATGTTTTGCAGTTTTCTTTGTAGAGATCTTTCACCTTTTTGGTTAGATTGATTCCCAAGTTTATTGCAGCACTATTCATAATCTGTTGATATACACTTACATTGATTCCAGCCTAAATATGGAATCAATGTAAGTATATATCAACAGATAAGTGGATAAAGAAAATATGGTATTTGTGTGCAATGGAATACTATTCAGTCATAAAAATGACAAAGTGTTGTCTTTTGTGTCAACAGGTGGACCTGGAGGACATTAAATTAAATAAAATAAACCAGGCACAGTAGCACATGATTTAATTCATATGTGAAATCTAAAAACATTGATTTCACATAAGCAGAGAGTAAAATGTTGGTTGTCAGAGGCTGAAGAAGTTAAAGGGACGTGGAGGACGGGGAGATGTGGTCAAAGAACATGTAATTTCAGTTAGATAAGAGGAATAAGTTCATAATCTTTTGTAAAGCATAGTGACCATATGACAATATATTGTATCTTTAAAAATGCAGGGTAGTTGTTAAGTGTTCTCATCACAAATGATTAGCATGCAAGATATGGCATTTGCTAATTATCTAGATTTAACCTTTCCTTACTGTATCTGTACTTTAAAAAAATCACATTGTACATATGGAGAAACAGGTCTACAAGTTCACAGTCAGAGACAGTGGCAAAGATAAGCCTAAAGCCCAGATTGTTAGCTCCTAATCTAGTATTTTCTCTGGAGCATTTGGTCTAACAGGAAAAAAATAAATCTAACTTTGGATTGATGCCAATCTTCGGTTTCAGGGAAAGAAAAGTTACATTAATTCAGAGATGAAAAATATGAATTATTTATTGACTTAAATGACCTTTTAGTGAGAGACACATCATAAAAATAGTCCCTGTATTTACTCTGAAATATCTAAATTGTTTTGTTTGAAGAATATAGTTGAATCTACGTAATATGTACCCAATGGCTAAAAAGAAACCACAGCCAAATATATTTGGTCTTCCATATCACTGGTTTCCTCTTTCATGGATTTAACCATCCACAATGGAAATTTTTTTTTCAAAAAAATTACATCTGTACTGAACATGTGCAGACTTCTTTCTTGACATTATTTCCTAAACAATACAACAAATATGTACATAGCATTTACATTGTATTAGGTATTATAAGAACTCTAGAGATGATTTAAAGTATCCTGGAGAAGGTCATACATTGTATGCAAATAGTAGACCATTTTATAGAAGAGACACGAGCGTCTGCAGATTTTGGCCTCAGAACCATCACCCGTGGATTCTGAGAGACGATTGTATTTCTCTATGAATACTTTTTTCATGAGTCATAATTATGGTGAAAAGATGGAACCAATCTGTAAGTTTTTCCCCAAACCTGAAAAGTTTCTTTATCATCATCCATTGATACATGATTTCAGGTATTATATTTTTCACTTCTAAAATTTCTACTTAGTTCTATTCTATAGTTTTTTAACCAAAACTTCAACCTAGTCTTTTAATTCTTTAAGAATATTAAGTATAGCATTTAAAAATAAATACCTGACAGGTATAGTATAAGTCTGTTTCCATGGACTGTCATTTATTTTGCTTTGTGGCCTTATGCCTTGTTTCTTTTTATGCTTGGTGATTACTGAGTACTGGACATTGTATATGAAGAATTCTAGAAGTAATTTTAAACTCTTAATGACATCCTTTCTCTCTAAGGGTGATTTTCCTCCTGCTTCTAGCAAGTAGCCAGGTTCAAGATACTAGCTCTTCAAAGTCACTATAAATTCAGTTATCTATTCAGATGGGTTTTGGTCTCCTTAAGGACTTACATATTATTGGAATTGGCAATCATCTCAATTGGAAAACTGGCTCCCAAACACCAGAATCAATTATCTGTTTTTCTTCTTTCCAATCTTTGCCCCATAATACCTCACTGCATTAATATTTACTTCTCCACAGTAAAATCACAACATCTTTTAGAAAACTTCTAATGTCCATAATTTCATGTATAATCATGCATTCCTTAATGAGGATATAGTCTGAGAAATGCAACATTAGGAGATTTTGTAATTTTTGTGTTTTCTCACAAACTAAGGCAGCTACAGCAGCACTACACAATCTCATGGGATCACCAGAGTATGTGTGCTATGTTGCTGACCAAAAAGTCATTATAGGGCAAATGACAATATTTAAATATTGAGAGATTTAATATGATTTTCAAAACCTTTTGAGCCATACAGTTAAAAAGGCAATTTTGGATAGGCCTTGCTTTTCCCGATTTTTCTCTATCAGTGTTCAACAATTTCATATCTACCCAAGCCTGAGATCATCCTTGAAGAGGTCTTTCTGAGTCTTTTTGAAGTGGCAACATCCCCTGGGGATCTGGTATGCTGCTAGTTTGCTAACTAGCCCACCTCTCCACCTGTCTAGGCCTTGTCTCTATTTTCTCCTCTCTTGGCCAACTCTTAATTACAATTCTGCTGAAGTATGGCACAATATCTGGACAAAACTAATTCCTTGAATATTTTGGAATGCATTAATCACTACCTTTTCCTTATTCTCTATAGGTGCATGTAAAAAATGAATTCTAAAGGATAATAGCTTTCTATAGTTCAACATAGACTTTCTACAGAAGAATTGAGAAGGATTTCCAAATGAGAAAGTAGATGCACATCTTAACCTTTTAGGAAAATAATGATACAGAAGGAATAACTGACCAGTCTTGCCAGAATAATGTCACAATAGGCAGTACTTGGCAGGTCTCCTGATTTTCACCCTAGAATTATAACCATAATTCTAAGAAAGTAAATATTTCATAAGAAAGTAAATATTTTTTAGAGAAATAAACAGGAAGTAGATCGACTGTACCTTTTTCTCTTTTTCTTCCCCTGAGTTTTTTCTCATTGTGTCAGTTATACTGGGGACCATGACTTGTCCCCTTTTAGCAAACATGGACAGAAACAGTGAGAACTTTCATTTTGCCTCTATGTTAGACAGAAGCGCAGATCATTTCCCTATCTAAATCCCCAGTTTCTACCACAGTGACTGGCAATAACTCTTAGTAACTCTGTGAAGACTACACATTTCCTTGTTAACTAAGTATTTTACTTATAACTTTTATATAACCCTTGCTAAGTGACAGAAAGCTCTTTTTTTGAGGAACATAACCTTTGTTTAATTATTTTTTTTACCCATATTCTTTCCTTGTGATGATTTAGCCAATCAAGCACTCTCTCCATCCTTGTTTCCTATAATCATAGCTACCCTAATTATAAGCTACTTAGTATGGAAGGGAAATTATTTTAAGAAAAGAAAAAGCTTTTCAGTGCATTAACTTCATCCTTGAACCTGCAATAATAACAGGATTCTCTTTTTTTTTTTTTTTTTTTTTTTTGGTGGTGCTAGGGAGTGAACCCAGGGCATTGCATAGGCTAGGCAAGTGCTTTATTCCTGAGTTATACCCTTCAGCACCAACAGCAGAATTCTAAATAGAGTTAGTAACTACTACATATGTGTCCATAGGGGAAAATCCAAAGCCAAAGGGCAACATCTAATGTGGAGAAAGGCCCACAGAGAAGAGTATTTCCAACTTTCCCATCACCAACACCAACACAAAATGTAACAGGGACTCTGAGAGCCTGGAATATTACAACAGTGCAGAAGTGCTAGTCACACTTACGGGTAGGGATCACTTCATTCATAGCTAAAAAGTGCCAGATGACTCATACATCTTTGCTGCTAATGTACAGAAAGCACCATAGGTGGACACTATACCTTACGAGAGACAGAGAGCGAGAAGGGACTGAGTATGTTGGAAAGGGAGTCACTCTGCCAGCCAACTGCTTCCCACTATACACAAACATGTTCCTGTGCAAGGACGGAAACTTACTCCATAGGAGGCGCAAACACCCAAGTTCACACTGAGTGTGGACCTCTGGTTGCCTAGGTAACAATTTTTGAAATTCCACTATCTGACAACATGAATGTGTCCTTTCTTCGGGTGTTTATAAGACTCTGTAAAAGGAAATGTTTCTATTACATAAGCAAAAGCACGATAGTGATGTTCCTAAACTCCAGAAAGTCTAAACTATTACCTCAGTTTGCAATAGTTCCACAATTTTGAATCAGCATAAGCTGTTGGCCAGAGACAGGGATTAAGAGAAAGTCTTAAATGTGAACCTTCTTGGTCTTTTATTTAATTCAATCCATTGGAAATAGTTGTGCTATTGACCCTTTTCAGGCACATCATTGTATCTGTGCTTGGATTTGACTTCTAAGAGAGAAAGATAAGAAAAAAGGAATATTTTAATCCTATTGTTATCTTTTTATCTACACCTAAATTTTGTAAATAGTATGTGGTGATTGATTTCTGCTTTATCTGATTTTTGTGATAAAGATGGGTTACTTTAAAAGACACATCGGAACTGGGTGTAGTGGCGCATGCCTGTAATCCCAGTGGCTCTGGAGGCTGAGGAAAGAGGATCGTGCGTTCAAAGCCAGCCTCAGCAAAAGTGAGGGGCTAAGCAACTCAGTGAGACCCTGTCTCTAAATAAAATACATAAATAGGGCTGGGGATGTGGCTCAGTGGTCAAGTGTTCCTGAGTTCAATCCCTGGTACAAAAAAAAAAAAAGGACACATCAGTTACTTACAATTTAAGCCTAATTCATATTTCTTAAGGATTACTCTTCTTACTATAATGCACTTAAAAAAAAAAAAAAAAACTCTTCTTCCAGTCTCACTTTTACATTACCATTTGTCACACCCATAATAGAAGGAAAAATATGATTTTAAAGCAAGATTGTTGTTTGAGGGTGCAGAAACAGTCCTTGTGACATGGCATTTCTTGGAAGAAAGGAAGATGGTGTGAGATACCCTGCTGGGGCTGAAAAGGTGTTCTGGCAAGCACTGTCATTCACAGCTACCTGGGTGAGCTGGAACAGGATGCAAATGCTGTGACATGGAACATGCAGGAAAGAATAGCAAGGGCTGAACAATGCATTGCCACCATTTCAATCTTCCTGGGCTTTCAAAACTTTCTTAGACAAAAGATTCAGAGTATTTTCCAGCAGTTGTTGTAGTGGTGTTCGTTTTGCTTTTTAAATCAAGCTATTGTTGGTGCCTGCTTCTGAGCTGCATGTAACTTACTGTAAAAATGCACCGCTTAGTCACCCAATGCACCCCTCCTTCAATGTGCATTTCAGGGGTGTGTCTGCAGAGTGTTTGCTACTGAGTCATCCTAGTCCCCGTGAGTACTCAGTGTGGAGTGACCAGGAAGATGACAGCATTTCCTCATTGTTTTGGTACTCAGAAACTAGTAAACATTGAGATTTTGTTTTAACTACAAATCAAAACAAAAGTTCTTTACATTTCTTTTTTCTTAAAGTATGTAAAAACAAAGGAGGATGTTCTTTTGTGTAAAGACACACACATACCTGGTAATTCAGATAGGTATGGGGAGACTCAAGAGAGTTGTCCTCTTAAGATCTAAGGAGAAGTAGGAAGCAGTTGCCAGATAAGGTTCATTGCCAAGGAAACATGAAGGCAATGTATGTGACAATCTGCCTTTTTTGGATTTTGTATGATCCTTAATTTGCTCATTAAGGATGCAAATTAGCCTTATTGTCCTCTTCAAATGTAGTATTTTTGATTCATATGATTTTTTCTGATGTTAAAATGCGAATTATATTTATAAAAGTTAGATTTTTTAAAAATTAGAATTCTTCTGTATAGAGGATTTGTCTACTCTCTCCTGTTTTTTCAATTCATTAATCACTTATTTCAATGAATTTGGACACATGGGTATATATTTTATACTTTGGGTTATAATCCTATAGAACATTATTCATTTTCTTGCTCAAATTGTTTCAGCTTTTGCCATTGAGAGCTTTTTCAGCTGGTTTTGTATTGCTTTGACATATCCTCATCATGGTTGGGTATTTGTTTATTGTTTTGGTTGTTGCTGCTGCTATTGTTTTTTGAACACTTCCTTACTACCTGGCACTGCAAAGTGCTATCTTGCGTATTTCTTTCCCCAGTCCTAAAATTAGTCATTTCTCCAAGAAGTCTCACTTCCTTTATTGGAGAATAACATTATGCTGTGTTTAGATTCATTGACAGAACAAGGAAATATATATGTGTGTGTGTTGTGACAAGTATCTATACACATTATCTATAAATGTTTTATATGTATTTGTTTGTATCTATATTGAGTTAAACATAAATTCATAGTAATGTCTCCAACTTTAATCCAGTGCCACATGAATCATTCTAGCTTTTAACCTTGTCTGTAATCCCGCCCTCCAACAGTGAGGAACCTGGCCCCCAACACCCACCATTCATTGACTTATTTATTCAAACCCAGTATGCATGTGTGACGACTTCAGAATTTAACCCCAGTCTCTAGGGGCCCAACTTCATCAACCAGAGTCCAGTGCTTAGGTGTAGTTCCTTTTACCTTTAGGCTTATAATCTCCACACATTTCCATAACTACATAGATGAACAACCTTCCCCGACTCCCTTTAGTGAAGTCACATCATACATTTGTAAGATATTTATAGAGTATTTTGTCATAGCCTGGATTCCATGCTGGGATTCCCCAATCCTTTAAATGATTTTTTTCTTTAATTCGTATACATTAAGGTTCACAAAAATCACTTTTGTTGCTTCCAAGTTCTACTGCCTGCTCAAAGAACTGGAGCATAAACTCCATCCCATTAAACATGGGCTGTGCACAGTGACCCTCTTCCAAGGGGTAGAGAGAGAAAGGGGTGGGTTTGGGGGGGAGCGTAACTTGACAGTGGAGAAACCTGATGAACTTTCCCTCAGCTGTGTGACCTAGGTCAAGTATATCGAGGTATGGTGAGAACCACACTTTACCTCTGCGTCTTCCTCTCCAGTCTAATTATGAGGAAAAACATCCAAGAAACCCCAGTTGAGAGAAATGTTACAATGTAACGAACAAAGTTTTTGAAAACTGTCAAGGTCATCCAAAATTCAAGGAAAGTCTTGAAAACTGTCACAGTCTAGAGGAACCTAGGGAGACAAGATAATTATGTGTAATGTGATATCCTGGATAGGATCCTGGAACAGAAAAGGAACCTTAGGTGAAAACTATGGGTATCTGAATAAGAAATGGACTTCAGTTAATATTGTTAATATTGGTTCATTAGTGGTGACAAATGTACCACGCTGATGTTAACAACAGGAAAATTGGGTGAGGGGTTCATGGATTCTATCTTTTTTACTTTTCTGTTAATCTATAACTTCTCTAAAATAAAAAAAAAACAGAAAAATTAGATCTGATGCCTTAAAGAAAAAAAAATTATTTGCAAATTTAAATAAAAGGAACCACTAGGGATTTTATTGGTGATTTTGCTTCATGTGCATTATAAGACATATTTTTCCCACTAAGAAATCTTATAGGGGTTTTGACTTTTTATTCTTTTCTTTTTTTCAATTTAAAAGTAGGGCACTGCCTATAAATCTAGGAAGTTGAAGTGGCCCAGAGGAACTGTCTCCGAAGATGCGTTTAGATTTTTTCTACATCAAAAATGAGCTGATGACCCCAAAACCTTATTTTAGCTGCTAATGAGCATCTATTTAACTGAAAATTGTTATATTTTGGAATATTGTCTGGGTCTCATAATCAGTAATTAGAATAGAAGTTCATGCCTATTTTTCTTTAGTATTATTTCCTTGAAATACAGTAGACTTATTTGAGGGGGAGAACTGAGTTAACCAATCCTATTTTTGCTCAAAACCTACATAATAGTTTTCTTAAATTATATATATATGTGTGTGTGTGTGTGTGTGTGTATGCATATACAAATACAGATGTATGAATATACATTTAAGTATATATACATGTATATGTATGCATGCATGCACCTTACAGTTATAAAACCTATTGTGTAGGACAGTAAGAAAGTGGAAACAACCTAGTGTCCATCACTAAATACACAAAAGGTGAATGGATGCAATTTCTATTCTGATGGGAAAGTTAAAAAAGTGAACAAGGTTGCTCAACTCTGTAAATATACATCATACCACTGAGTTATACAATTAAAATAATTAAAATGGATTTTTTTTTCAATACTGGGGATTGAAAACAGGGGTACTCTATCACTTAGTTAGATTTCCAGTTTTTTTATTTTTTATTTTGAGACAGGGTCTTCTAAGTTGCCTGGGCTGGTCGTGAACTTGCGATCTTCCTTCCTCAGCCTTCTGAGTCACTGGGATTACTGGCTTGCACCATTGCACCTGTCTTAGAATGGAATATATGTATATATGTGTATGTATATACACATGTGTGTATACACATAATATATATTTGTTGTTTCCACTTTCTGTTCTGCATAATAGGTCTTATAAGAATAAGTTGTTGTTGTTGTTTTTAAAGAGGGGAAAAATGTGTTGAATTTTCCTGCATTGCAAAATTTGGCTTCATTGTATTTGGCCAAAGTGCCTGTCATTTGACGTCAAACAAGAAGTGAATATGCTAGAAATGAACATTGGTTTTAGAGGCCTCAGGCCAAAGTCATAGTTGAACAGGAAAATCATCCAGAGAGACTTGCTTCTGTTGTGTGTTCATTTATGTTGGTTTTGCTTTTACATGAATCTTTTAAATGGTACACCTTCATCTTATTCCTTTTCTTTCCCCCTGTTGTCAAGTCTAAACTATTGTTAATGAACTCTGTAATTCACACTTGAGTGATTTTTGCTGCTTATTAATCAGCACACCAACTGCTCCTAGAGTATATAAACCAAGTTCTGCTCACTGGCATAATTAATGAGACTGTATATGCGATGAGAACTGGAACTTGAGGAGTTGTGATTGGTGGATTTGTTCAGAGAATTTGCATGCTCAATTGCAGCTTCCCTGATGGAGCAAGATTCTCTCCCTTACTTGGACATATTACCGTTCATCTGACTGTCCTAGAAAGACCCCAGGAAATTATTCTTGCCTTCTTCCTCTTTTTTGACTCCCCATTATAAATCCAGCATATTTTGCCCTGTACACTATTTTTCAAATTGTCCCCTCCTCTTAACTCCTCTCCAACCTGCATAACTGGAATGAAGCCCCAGGGAAACCATCTCTATATCTCTCTCTACATCTCCCCTCTTAAATCCCCAGAACAAAAGCCAAGGCTCTCCGAAAGCTGTAAGAGGCTATGGGCTGGGTTATTACCTACATAAGAGGAAAAACACTGCTCCCTTAGCTTGCAAAGGAATTGCAGTGGTAGGCGAGAGGAAAGACAAATCAATAAGCTAGCTGTTATAGGTTGAATGAAAAGTCTGTCCATTATTCATATATTGAAATCTTAACCCCCAGTAGCTCAGGATATGCCTATATTTAGAGAAAGCGTCTCTAAAGAAGAAACAAAGCTAAAATAAGTCTATTAGGGTAGGTCCTAATTCAGTATGACTGGCATCCTCATAAGAGGAAATTTGGTTATAGTCACACACATAAGACCATGGTCAGATACATAAAAGGGAAGACCACATGAAGGCCCAGGAAGAGGAAGGTCATCTCTAAGCCAAGGAGAGAGGCCTCAGGAGAAACCACCCAGCCAGTAGATTCCTTAATCTTGTTCTTCTGGTCTCCAGGATGTTGAGGAAATAAATTTCTGTTGTTTCAGCAACCTAGTCTGTGGGATGTCGTAAGAACAGATCTAGAAACTAACACACCAAAGTTCTTTCCCTCAGAGAGCATAATGAAATATTATTTCCCATCAGTGCCATTGTATGCTTCTCTTTGTATTCTCTTTTGTTATATTTCCCAGGAGCACATGGGCCTGGGATGGACAGGGCTCTATCCTGACCCTTGTTTTGCTGTGCTCTTCCTCAAAGACCTAGTAGTACAAAGGGCCAAGATGTGTAAGACCGAAGGCAAACCTCCTCATTCTGCAGATCTCCACATCCAAGTAGCTCTGGGCTTATTACCAAGGCCTATACAGGCCCTTGAATCCTTCCTCTTAAAAATAGTTGTGGCTACTATGTACATCCCTAAACCTGAGATATGACCCAGAGCAGCCATTTGTGCATTATATGGGCAGAGTTTAGACATGTAGTCTGTATGTCCACCCGCAAATATGCAAGGCCCCACATGATAGGATGGAACTGGAGGTGGGAGATAAGAGGTGCTGTGTGGGGCTGGGGGCTAGAGACTGGAGGCCAGTTGACTACAACCTTCTGTCCTGAGAGAACTAGGAGTTCTAAATCTGGACCTGAACTTTAGGTCATTAATAGGGCTATTCCTGACAAGTGCGGTGGGACATACCTATAATCCCAGCAGCTCAGGAGGTTGAGGCAGGAGGATCATAAGTTCAAGACTAGCCTCAGCAGTTTAGCAAGGCCCTAATTAACTTAGTGAGACCGTCTCAAATATATAATAAAATAAAAGAAAAAGGACTGGGGATGTGGCTCAGTGGGAAAGTACCTCTGTCTTCAAACCCTAATACAAAAAAGAAAAAAAAAAAGATATATTTCAAGACCAGATAACAGAATAACAGAATGTATTTTATTTTACTTTATGTTTTCTTAATATGATTTATAGCTTTTATATACAATCATCCCTTGGTATCCATGAGGGTTTGGTCACAAGACATCAAAATGTGGGGATTCTCAAGTCTCTTATATTAAATGGTATAAGTTTTGCCTATAACCTATGCACATCCTCCAGTCTACCTTAAATGATCTCTAGATTACTTGTCACATCTAATGCAATGCAAACGCCATATAAGTAGCTATCTATATTGTTTAAAAGGAAATGAAAAGAGAAAAGTCTTCATATGTTCAGTACAGATGTAACTTTTTCCCAAATAGTTTCCATCTGTGTTTGGTTGAATCTGAAGATGTGGAGTCCACTGATAGAGCCAGTCAACTGAACTTAGACTTTCAATATGTGGGTTTTCATAACTTGTTTCAGATCCACAAATATTAGAAGTAGACTTGTGGTTCTTGAGGAAATCATGACTTAGAGTCTATTGTTCACAATTGCATATGGAGACTGGGAAATATTTTGCAAGATTAAATCATTCATATTACTCTTGAATTTGTATCTAGGCCTACACATGTGTGAAACATGACATCAATTTTAACATCAACAATAAGGCATACACTAAAATAAAAATTGCAAATAATTGTGATTTAATAAGCAGTGAATGTAATTTCATGAAAAGAATTTTTAAATATAACCAAAATTTTGTCTTGTTTAAATGATTTTGATTTAAATTTATATTACTCTTTAATTATACTCTGTATTTTGCTTTTGATAGATTAATTAGTTCAAAACAAAAATACATTTTAAATGTACATAAATTTTACTTCCTTTACTATGATTTGTATTTTTGCCTGACAAAAATATATTAAAATTTTGCATACTTTCATTATAATTGCATTTTCTTTTCATTCCCTTAGAATAAGCAAAAATTGAGATCATGATAGAAATAGAAAATACAGCAGTAGGACTCAGAAAGGAAAAGATATAAAAAGAAGTAGAAAATCTTCAAAGATGCAGTCTGCTGAAATTTTTAAAAAACTGCTTTTTATTGAGTATGTCCAACATAAACTTTTTTGAATTAGAATTACAAATTCTTTATTTAATTAAGAATTAATTATTGACAAACTCAATGAAAATTAGTGAGAAAAATGCCCTCATCAAACCTACAATTGCAGGCTTGTAATTACAGCAACTCAGAGACTGAGGCAGGAGGATCACAAGTTCAAAGTCAACCTCAGCAACTAAGCAAGGCCCTAAACAACTTAGTGAGATCTTGTTTCAAAATAAAAAGGGCTGGACCTGTGGCTCAGTAATTAAGCACCCCTGGCTTCAATCCCTGATGCGCAAAACAAAACATATAACATAAAAAGTTAATTTTGCCTGTTTCCTTTTAGTCTTTTAACAATGTTACTAAAAAGGTACCATTCCACCTGTGGTGTGCATGATGTTTCTATTGAACAGCAAGATACAAAGGACATCATGGTACTAAGACCATTTAGCCTTCTCTCAGCATTGTGTCACTTTGGGTTCCAGTCTGTCCACACTACCAAATACCACCAGCAACAGCTTAACGCCTCTATTCTTTGCTCATTCCAACTCCTGGAATGACATATGCCAACCCTTATTCAGCATTTATAGGTCAAGCATCAGTCACTCATACAGGAAGCCTATCTGGAAATCCAGGCACACCTATGTCCTGGCCTGGTTAAGTGCTCTTCTTTCATGCACCTATAATCTCCTGAGTACACCTCAACCTGAACTCCCTACGTAGTTTTACAAGCATCGTTCATGTATTTCTCTTTCAGTACATTGTGAGCATGTTGGGGACAGAGGTAGGACTTACCTATTCCTGTATTCCTAGGATCTATCGGAGTACCTGGTGTTTTAGGTCCTCAACAAATGTTTAGTGGGTAAGTGCATGATTTCAAAATAAAATATATATGGCTATTTCTCCTACCAGGGAAGAGGCTACTCAGTGGCTCTGGTGAGATGAAGCCAGTGTGAGCTAAGAACATGCAATGGGAATAGAAAAGAACCACTAAGGAGGTGGAATCAATGGCATTTGATGGTCCATAGGGGGTGGGAGGGAAGAGAGGGAGAGAACTCAAGGGTGGCCCCCAGATTCCAGTGAATCAAAATATATTTTTTTCCAACATATGAATTTTTTTGTGTATTTCTTGCCAATGGAGCATGAACAAACTCCACATTTCTAACTAATTGGCTTTTATTCCTGAGCTATTACATCATCCAAATATAATCTTTGTCTCTAGAACTTGAATGTTTCTATTAATGGGAACCTTGCCATGGTCTTTTAGAGAATGTGCTGGGTCTTGCATTTTGGGCAGAATTATCGGTATAGCCACAGCAAAACCCATGCTTCCTAATGTCAAGTGCATCCCCAGCAGGTGCCTGCTTCTCAGCAACATCTTACAAAAGCATTATGCCACCGAGATTGTTTTTGCCATATTTGGACACAAGACAAGGATGACTCAGGTCAAGTAAAAGAAATCCATAGGAAAGAAGAGATCCATAGCCAAGTTTTCTGACTTCATGTTCTATACTCTTTCCTTCAAATGACATTTGCCTTAGGGGACTAGAGAAGGAAAAGCTGAACAAACAGATTAGCTTCACCTATGTGTTTCTGAGCTTTTTTCCTTTGCTCTTCATTTTTATGGTCTTCTAGATGGCTGAAAAAGAATAAAAACAGTAATGTGAGTCAAGGAAAAGAGTAGAGGGTTCATGATGTTCATTAAGTGAGTTCCAGAGGGAAAAGATTGGTCAGGGAGACATGGACATGGGCATGACGAGATTATGGCAAGATCATGGAGAACAGCAGTACAGGCAAATATAACTGCTTGGTCTCCCTTGTCAAATCTCCTTGGTTTATTCTCTGTTCTCCATAGCATGTATGCTTTTTCATAGCATCGTCTGCCACTATTCTGCTTATCTAAAAGTGATTCATACTTTGCAATTATTACCTCTTTGCTGCATTAGATTATCAACTCCTCTGGAGCAAGGTCCATGCTGTTTTGTCCAATGTTCCATCCCAAGAGCCTAAAAAAACTCCATCAGTAGGAATCACTCAATAAGTATTTGTGGAATGAATAATGCCATTTAAAAAGTCATTCATCCAGTGGAAAATAACTTTTAAGCAATATAGTATAGATAAAAGAAACTAGCTGAGTTTAATGGTTTTATTTACCCACTTTAGTTAAGGAAGCTTGTGTAAAACTAAAACATGAAGAGTCATTTTGCCATTTGTTTTTCTACTTCTAATGCCAGTAATCCTAAAAACATAAAACACAGTCTTGATAAGCCCTGAAAAATATGCAATGCATCATAGGGAGACAATGTTAAATAGGTTATTGCATTATAAAGCATTAATAGGGAACCTTATAAACCACAATTGTATTTTAGTGTTAGAACAATGTTAAATGAGTTTCCCAGAGAATTCTTAAGGTATGTGAGAACTCTCATTTTACTGAAGGAAATCCTAGTCATTAATGCTACATACTTTAACCAAAATTCAGGAGCCAGCAGACAAACTGGAGATAAGATCCTCTTTATTTATAGACAGTAAGCCCTCACCCATTGACCTTCTTCAGTCTCTTATCTCTTGTGTATCTTTTTTTGATACTATGCAGTTTTTATCAAAAAGCTGAAGTTATTTTTATACCTATTTTATCTTCCCTCCTAGACTTTGTGTTAACCATTCTTCTGTCCCAAATTGTATTCATCTTCAAATCTGAAAAGTAGAGAATATCCTTTCATATTAGACTTTAGGTAGACTTTTTGAGTCATAGGATGAATGCGAGTAAATAAAGACATAGATTTCAAGTTCTAAACAGTTCATGTACAGAGTTATTTTAGAGCACCATCAGTGTGTGAGTTGGGGACGGTCTGTGTTCATGTTTTGTAAATATTATCTCATAAACATAAATGACTTAACACAAATCAACTTTCCACTAACCCATCAGTATCTTTTGCCTCTTAGAAATTAATTCTGGTGTGAATTTATGTAGTCTCAAATTTACATTTGGTGGTTTCTACAAATAAGTAAATAAATGTTATTTATAACAATTGTCAAGCTCTCCTTTTTCCTAAATTCTGTTTGTCTTTTAATAAAAATGGTCACACACACACACACACACCCCGGCAAAGTCTTCTAAGAATTCTCTCTTTTCTCTCTTTCCGTTGGAAATATTAAACCCCAGGTATTCATCCTCCATAGTTTTTTCACACACCCATTTTGCCTATATTTTCACTTTTATATTATAATCAGAAGATGAGAGGTTTTATTAATGCAGGAGCAAGAACATACAAGCCAGTATCATTTCTCTCCGACTCCCAACCACCCAGCAGCACTCCTACCCAAATTTCCCCAGACACAGCCATAAACTTGTCTAATCACTTCTCAGTTCCCTCTTCTCAGGTCCTCCCAACATGGAAAGTAGCAGCTTCATTAGAAAAATACCAACCCTGTTTCCATCTGACTTCCCTAGGTCTGATGCAGACAGCTGAGCAACTGCCTCACCGGCTGATTCACCTCACTTACCACCGTCATCGCAATCTAATTTAGAAGTCATGGAACATTTTGTCCATCTGGTCAGAGAGGTGGCTAATATTGTTGGACTTTTTTTCCCACAAAAGTAAATGTTCCATCTCTTTCATTCTGGAATGGAATGTGAAACTTCAGTTTCTGAGAACTGTCACCACCGATGGAGGGAGTTTGTGGTAAGAAATTAAGGTAGAATTGAAGTGCATAGTGATAGCTGTTTGTGCTTGTTTTGTTCTGACGCTGCTTGGAGATTGTGTTGCCTCAGGGTGTGTGTGAATGGAACTCTAAGCATAATTGGGAAATGAGTTCAAAATTCCAGGTAAAGATCTGTTTTTGATTTGACCAGTAATACAGTGGAATGAGGAGGTGGGAGGAAAAGATGGAAGGAAAATACGTTCTCACTGGTACAAGTAACCCTCTGGTTCTTATTAAAGTTACAGAAAAAATTTACCAGCTCTTCTATGTTAAAAGTAGTCTTAGATTTTTAAAATCACTAAAATATTGGATAAATACTACTATAACAATTTCTTTTTTAAATTAAGAGCAAAACCACTTTACCACATCACTCTAGCAAGTCAATTGCTTTGATTTTCCCTGGGTTGAGTACTTGGATCTGTTTTGGTACTTGTTATTAGATAAAACAAATATATGTTTGCATTATATGACTTACTTCTTCCCTCAGTCCTTCTATTTATTTAGGACAAGATAGTTTAAAAGCATCTAAAGGATCCGAAGCCTCATGATAAAATAATACCTATTGAACATCTTCCCCTGGCCCCACTGGCCATGAGTAAGAAAATACGTGCACTGGGAGATAGAAAAATCCTTGCTTTCAGGACTTGACACTTTAATGTCAGAGGCAGAGCAAATGCATGCAAAAATAAACATACGAGTAAAAGCAGATGCTATGCATTCCCATGACACATTCATATTTAAATGAGGGAATGACATAAGCAATGTGAGGGCTGAATTCCATACATCATTCTCAGGTCCAAGTTATTTGCTGAAGATAAACTTAGACATTACTGGGCTTTGTATGCAACTATCACTACAGAGAGCAGACTAATCCAAGAAGAAGGGAACAGAAGCACTTTTCTCTCTATGAAGAGCGAGTCTTTTCCTTTTGATGCTTGAGTTTTTCCTGCTAAGGATGAAAAATCTAGAAAACAAATGGCTTGAAGCCCAATTCAGATGCATCAGAAGACCATAATAGTAGCCATAATAACAACAGCGACTATCATGTACTAAGCCCCAATAGGCACTATGTAGGTATATTTACATATCCAAGGCATCCCTAATCCAAAAATTTGAAATCAAAAAACCCTGAAACTAAAACTAAATTGAAAATTCCACACCTAACCTCTTATGACAGGTCACAGTCAAAACACAGGTGCTGTAAAAACATATATAAAATTACCTCCAGGTATAGAGTATATAAGATACATAAATGAATTTCATACTTAGACTTGGGTCCCATTTCCGATATATCTTATGTGTGTGTGTAAATATTCCAAAATCTCAAAAAAATCCAAAATTTGAAACACTTATGGTTCCCAGAGTTTTGGAAAAGTGACGCTTAACTTATACCATCTCACTCAAACTCCATAACACCCTGAGATAGACATGTCACATAGCCCATTTTATGAAGGAGAAAAACAGAGGACCAGAGGAGTTAAATAAAATGACCAAAGATCACATGCCTACACCATAGATGGCAAGGATTTGAATGGAGATCCTTTCAGCTAAAAAACTCATTGCTTTTCATTACACAACAAGAAGAAGAGAGTTGGTTCTTCCAATTTCCCTGGGATGGACAGTTCCTCTATGGAGGAGAGACAGACCATTTACTCAATGTTCATTGTTATGGTTTAGATAGCAGGTGTCCCCCAAATCTCATGAGTGAGACAATGTAAAAAAGTTTAGAGGTAAATGGGTTATGAGAATCTTAATCCCCATATAGGAATTGACTAGGTGGTAAATGTAGGCAGGTAGGGTATTTCTGGAGAAGGTGGGTCACTGGGGGCATCCCTTTAGGGTTTACATTTTGTCTATGGTGACTCTCTTTCTCTCTCTCTCTCTTTCTCTTTCTCTTCCTGGTGCAATGTTCTGAGCTGCCTTCCTTTGCAATGTTCTTCTGCCATCAAGCTCTGCCTTACCTCAGGCCCAGAGCAATGGAGTCAGCCATTTATAGACTAAGACCTCTGAAATGATAAGCTCCAAAATAACCTTTTCCTCCTCTAGTTGTTCTTGCCTGGTTTTTTGGTCACAGCAATGAAAAAGCTGACTAAAACACTCATGTACAGAGGGGGAGGGAAAGAGAAAGTGGGAGGAGTCAAGGTCAGGAATGATTTCCCAAGGTTGAGTCATTGACACATTCATTTAATCCAGCAGCAGTTTGTACTGAAGGCTCAATAGATGCTGGGTACAGGAGACTCAGTAAAAAAGAGACACATCATGCTGTTCTCAGGGAACTTACAGTCTCACGGGGAGGAGAAGACAGACCAAGAAGACAGTCATGTCAAACAAGGAAACAAACAGGATGCCAACACAGGGAATCATGTGGGTGTAATACCATGGTCACTCTTCCCCTTTCAGTTCTCTAGAGAAAGTGACACGTAAGTTTAGCATGAAAGAATGAAGATGGAGGAGACCAATCAGAGATCAAGTGCTCACAGCAGAGTTTAAGGAATTCTAGTTTCCTGGGAATTGCCAACTGGTCAGACCAACCTTACCCTCATTTCTTTACCTTGACAGAGGTGTCTCTAGACTACCTTATTCTTCAAAGTCTGTGACTTGCCTACCGAACTTGGCTGAGGACTAAGAAGAGTCCTGAGCTTCCAAGGTCCCCACATGGAGGCCCACAGCACAGATGCCCTCTCCCTGGGGCAAGGTCCTGGTGTGATTTCTCAGGGATGTTTCCCTCTGTCAGGAAGCAATGTCTCTCCAAACATATGTTGTTCCTCCTCCTATCATAAACAGAAGGGTAGATTCATCTGTTACCCTCTTTTCTTTAAGAGTATAGCTAACATCTGACATGCATGCTTTCAGTGATTCACACACAGGACTACATTCTAGAGTTATTTATTTATATTTATTTATTTATTTATTTATCTTGCAGTGAGAAGAACTCGCCAAAAAAGTTAAGAGAGGTAAGATTTATTAGAGGGATACACTGCTAGGAAGCAGCAGGGGCATGAAAAAGACATCTGCCCCTGCATTCTGGATTTGCACCTCAGCTACTTTCCACCACTTCCTGCCTCTGTGACCTTGGGTAAGTTGCTTAACAACTCTGCACCTCAATTTAATCCCTTGTAAAATGGTCCCCACTCTTTAGGCTTTCTGGAGACGTTAGACATTAATTCTATATAAAGCATTTAGAGAAATGTGCCAGCGACTTAAAAATATTCATTATTGTTGTCATTTTTATTATTATTATATGCTGCTTACCTTGGTTAGGTGGTGGGCACATCAAGACAAATATATACCTAGTTAAAGGTCCCAAACTAGTGGGAAAGATGGGGTACACCCCATTGTTCCTAACCAGTATGACGAAGCAACAGGGAAGTTGTGTAGGAAACCAGGGAAACCTGGAAGAGGGGCAGCTATTTGTGTCAAAAGGATGAGTTTACTTTTCCAGGTGAAGGAGAGGAAAGGATGACAGGGCATAGAGAAAGTTCCCAGGCGCCCCGGATGCCCTGCGTGAGGGCAGAGGGCTGGAAGGAGCAGAGGAAGCATTGGTCTTGGTGGAGTGGGCGGGAAGGCAGGGTGCAGGGTCATAGGCTGGACGGAGTCCAGTCATCCTGCAACCGAAGGAGAGCCATCTAACCCTGAGCAGCAGAGACTGGGCGTGCTTCTGAGCCTGGAGCTGGGCGTCTGCGGGAAGCAAGGAACAGAGCAAGTCATTAACTTTACAGCAATTCAGCGACTTTGTCTTAAATAAGCTATTATGTCCCAGCCTGGCCCCGGGTTGTCCTCGTCATTTACACCACTGTTTCTCTATGAAAAATAGTACTTTTAATTCCAAACTGCCTACAGGCAAACAAACTTTTGGGAAACAACTTGTTCATAAAATGAAGTTCTCCTGCACTGTATGTAGTCATGAACCTCTGGATTCTAGTTTAAAAAAGAGAAAGGCGGGGGGTGAGAGACCCAAACCATGTTCTCTCAAGGACTGAGAACAAACAAAGCAATGTGGACTTATTCTGAAGAGATCAAAAGGTCATTCAGAAACCTTGTCCTAAAATCTACTTTATTAGATTCATTTTTTATCCTCAAACTGTGGAACTATAGTCCATTCATTGTGAGAGCTGTTCACTCAACATGTAGTGATTGAACCTGGGTGCCAGGCATTACGCTAAGCCCTTTATGCATGTTGTTTGGTCTTTACAACCCTCTAAAGGTGGCATCATCATTCCCCTTTTCAAATGAGAAAAATGAAGCTCAGAGGTTTAGCTAATGTTACATAGTCACCTGGTAGAAGAATCAGAGGTAGGACTCAGATCTGTCCGAGTCTAGAATCAGGCCACTCAATCACCTCCCGGGACACCTCTGTGGACCAATCAACATTTAAACCATTGTTATTTGGTCTTTAGCCTTTAAAAACAAATCTCTTTTAATTGAGCGACCATCTCAGGTAGCAGGTGCATTTAATCTATGTTATTTGTCCAAACTGCTCCCTTCCCATTCACACCAATTTTGTTCAAGTACTCAAACACAATATTTTCTGCATGCTTTTCAAGTGTATCATTTTACATGTTTGAAATCTCACAATACCACTCAGTCATAAGTAAATATTTATATCCATCAGTTATAGATTTATAAACTGAGTTAGAAACACAATGAATAGCAGGTCTTGTGACGTAGCAGAGGTGGGAGGTAACTCAGCAAAACAGCAATGGAGCCCATAAAGGTTCCATAGACTCATGAGTCAACAGGGAGAAATTTCCTACATGCGATGACAACCAGGATTCTGTGACGTCAGGATGCTTGCTTGGCTCCAGAAGAACATTTCTTTGCTTCCCCCTTTTACTACGTGAATCATATTTATGAGTCCTTAGTCTCTTCCTGGGAATCCTTTGGTAACAAATGACAGAATCATGAACAATTTGTTTTCCAAGTCAGAATAACACCCTGTATCCAGTGAGACTAGATTCCACTTAAGGAATTCCATCCAGTACAGTGTTGACGTCAAGACACACAGAGACCCTGCAGAGGGAGTAAGTAGGTGAGGGGTAGATTGAGCCCTTGTGCACTTCCTGAGTCCCTCCTCTGAGGCACAGCCCTTACTAGCCAACCTTGCAGAAGGCCCCAGAAGATGGAGAGCTTACCTGGACGAACTTCCATTGTATCAGTGAAATCACAACAGTATGTCAGTAAAAGGCAAAAAGAAACCACAGATGTGTAAATAAATCAAATTGTCCTCCTGTGGCTTTCTCTATGACATTTTTCTCATGTATTTGAAAGAAATTCAGTGTCCTTGTGTCATATTCCCTAGATAGTTTCAAGCTGATGTTTGATCACAAACTCATTATATATATATATATATATATATATATATATGTATGTATAAACACACACATATTGTATCCATGTGTGTATACACACACACACACACATACACACACACACACACACACACAGACAACATAACATTTGTCATGTGCCATGGTCCTAAGTGCTGTAAAGGTGTTATACCAGTTAAATCTCAGAACTACACACAATGACAAGGAAGGTGTCACCAACTCACCAACTGAGGCAAAGGTGAGTTGCCCAAGGGAACCTGAGGGAGTTGCTGGGAAGAAGCGAGTCAGGGTTTGAGTGTGACTCACTCTTGAACATCGCACTCCAATGATGCAGCTATTGTGAAAAAGACTGTTAAAATCTCTGTTGCAAGGGATGTATGATCTGCTGATTTCAGCTTCCTTATTTGCCTAAATTAAACCACTTTTCTATCCAGTCCGATTGCTCTTCCACGAGCAGCTTCACATGAAGTAGGCAGCAGCAGGGTAATTATCTTCAATATGTAGCTAGAGCTGGTGTCCACAGTCCCACCAAAATAACTCCAATTCTACGTCTTAATTTTTCCTCTTTCTTACCTTTTTTCCCCTAAGAATACCAGAGAGTATGTTCTATATAACTGATCCTCAAACAAGAGCTAAAGAGAGATCATGTTTAAAGAGCAAATGTATTCTAGCAATTATTTACACTAATAATACATGACATCCCATTAGTGCCCAGGGAAAAGCTGACACCCCTGTGGTTTTCTTTATTTCTTGGTTTCTACTTTTGTATATGGCTCTTTCTTCCCCTCACTACTACAGGCTCCTCAGCCTTCTGGAATTTCTGACTCGCATCTGTTCCTTCTCCTTCCCTTCCCCCAGGGTACAAGAGACTGTAAGATTCACAGGCCTCAGAGAGGAGTCAATTTTGCTGCTGCACTGTGTGAGATAAACTATTTTTTATCAAACAAAATCTAAGTAAAAGACAAAGAGGAGAAAAGTGGATAAGAGAGAAGCTTTTAACCCCCTTTTTATAACAACAACAACAAAAAAAAATAGCAGATTTAAAGGAGCAGATACCACCCTTAGAAGGGTTTCACAGATACAGCTCCATCTTTTACCATCTGAGTTCTTGATCTATCTTAGCCTCAGTATCTGCATTTTCAAAATAAAAACAAGAATTTCTAGCTCACCAAGTTGCATTAAATGTGAGTGCTTAGTGCATGGTATTTCTAGAAACACCAACACCTCAAAAAGATAAAATACTCACTAGAAGAAGAGGCTTTGCTCAAAGAAGCTAAGCGAGAGGCTCAGGCTGGGTCCTTTCTGCAGAGAACAAAGAGAGCAGTCTTACTCAGGCAGAGTAGTAAGGTAAATGAGTTCTTTTTTTTTTTTTTTCCTGTATATTTTGTTTATTGGCACATTATAGTTGTCCATAATGGTGGAATTCATTTTTCCATATTCATATACACACACAATATTGCAATATAATTTGGCCACTGTCATTCCTCAGGATTTCCCCTTTCTGTTTCCAGCCTGCCCCGCCAGTCCTTTCCTCTGAGAAAGGGGTGAGAATTCCAGTGACAAGTGCTGGGCTTCCCACAGTCTGTGTCAAATGCTGTCTAGCCTTTGAGTAGAGAATAACTGGTTTTGAGGACATCATATGTAGGCATGTGTCTGGGCAGGACTTTGCTTTCTGGGGAGAAATCTGCTTTTCCCTCAGGGCTAGGAAAGGGAACTTGAAATTGAATCAGATGCCCTCATTTAACAGAAGAGGCGACTACTCCAGAATGCATCCTTATCCAACCCAATTAGTCACTGAGCCAATACCAGCGCTGAGGTTCCTGATTCGTGGCCCCAGGACCTTTCCACCCCACATCACATGCAAGGCCCCGTGAAAAGAAAATGGGGTACTGAGGGGATGGGCGACAATGGGGCCACGGCAGGCTGTGTCCATCTGCTTTTCCTCTTCCACAACAGCAGTTTGCAACGTGAGGCTGAGGGTTAGGCTGGCAGCAAAAGAGAAAACACGAACCTTAAAAAGAGGGTGTGCATGTGACAGCAGGTGCAGGGAAATTAAAGACACCACCGAGCCCACATTATGAACATATAATGATAACGTGGGCGTCTGCTTTATCTCCTCTGTGGAACATTGTGATAAATTATTACTAAAACGACTTGTTAAAGTAGCGATGAAAAGGAGACCTATTTTTATCCGACAAATTTCAGCAAATTAGAGGCAGGGGGTTTTTTTACTTTTCACTCTGGATGTTGAGAATGGGTGAAAAGCAAATGTGTAAATAGTACCTGTGCTTTTCATACATTCATAGAAAGAAATGGAGGTAAGAACAAGTTTGGAACAAAACAAGCATCTCTGAGTAAAATTAACTTGGGAAGAATTGTTCTATACTTAACAACATACCCTCACTTGACTTCAATCCTGGAAGATAAATTTTGCATTTTAATACAAAGGACAGTGCATTTAGTGAGGCTCTTTCTCTATTGAGTAATAGATTTCCTTCCTCAGATCCCTTACTTGAACTCTAATATTATCTAATATTATCTATTTAGGGATAGATTTATTTTATTTAGCGCTTTTATGTGTTTTTAATTTAATTTTTTATTTTCATTATTTTCTTTATTTTTATTTGTTCTTGTTTTTTGTATTTATTTTCAATGTGCTTTGTTTGGTCCACAAAATTTTCTTTTGTTTTTAATGGTCAACATGGAAGAATTAGGAGACTTAATAAATTTCTGATCTTGTCTCTTGGAAGAAACTAGAAAAGTCAGAAAGTTTTAGGCCCACACTCCCAAACAGCACTGAATCTACTGCATCTGCCCCTATAACTCTGTGAGAGCTTTCACATTATCCTGGAGCTTCTCTCCTCCCAAAGCCTTCTTCCCCACCCACCCCATCCCTCTTCATACATGGTCTTTTCCTCCTCTGCCTCAAAACACATTTGAATCTGTTCTAGAGTTGTCCTCTTCCATCCAAGAGAGCATAGTTATATCATCTTTTCCAGCCCTTCTTTACTTGCTGAACTTAAACCTTGACAAAAAAGTCACAGACAGACAGAAGGCACTTTACAGAATAACATGTTACTGAACTTCTAAAACAATGACTTCATCTTTTTTATGGGGTTTGCACCATGTTTAGCGGTTAAATGTTTGGTGTTTGCAGGAGAAAAAGCAACTTGCAAGACCTCTCTCCTTCAACTCTGTATGTCTTCATTTCTACATCTTTCATGAAAAGATATATAACATATTTCACCTAAGAATGTTAAAGTAATTAGCAAGGGTCACTACATTGTTTAGAGACACAATTGATGTCACAAGTTTCACAATTATTATTATGAAAAAGGTGAGGCTTGCCTCTGAGCCATGCACATGGAAGCATTTGATAAATAACAATTGACTGTTGATGATGTTGAGAGAGAGTCACACAATCACTGACCCACAAAGATGGGTGTGGTATCTACCAGAAGAAGAGAGCAAGATTTAATCCATGTTAGCTCTGTTTGCTGTGTCTGGTAGAATCCAAGAAATAGAGACAGCCTTCTTCGAGGTCTATGTTAGCAAATGCTTCAGAATCAGAGTATGTGCTAAGCATGGAAAGTTGAACTTCCTCCCAACAAGTTCTGTACTCTGCTGTCCCCACCCAACCCCAGCTTCTTGGTCCTGAAGCTCTCCTCCAAGTCGCCCAAGACTTCCAGGATGAACAGAAACAGAAACATGGGGCACTTCCTGGTTCTCCAGCTAGGTCTTCCTTCTCTTGAGTCTTCCTCTAAAGGAAACAACCCTTTACGCTTTTGTACCCCAACTATTTGCCATGTTAACAGAGCAGAAGCTCGCTAAGCCCTCAGAGCCTGGGGCTGGGGTAGCATTTTCCTAAGACACCTTGTGTAGGTACCTCCAGAACCATGTTTTACAGGTTTCTACCTGTTCTATGCCCTGGGAAGTTGCCCCTCATTAACTGCAGTCATAAGCTCCCTTGTCAATTACTTCTTGAAGTCTGCTCTCATGGTGGTACCAATGGAAGACCACAGGTAGGAAAAAAGAAAGACCCAGGTATTTACTACCCCAGTTTTCTCCCTGCCAGATTGCTGTGGGTTGGTCACCTGTCACCAAGAAGTGCCTGGGCAGCACTTTCTACATGGCTACTCTGGAAAGCTGAGTTCCAGCACTGGGGGTCACTCTTCCTAGTCCTGGGGTCCTACATGATTCTTTGTGGCTTCCTTAAACCATACCTACACTTGGTAAAGAGTTTCTGTACTGAACTTTTCTTACCAAGCGGGACTGTGGAGTGTCTTTCCTACTCGGAATCACATGTGCATCAACAACATACGTATGGGAGGCTCAGTCAGTGGGATGCTGTTCACTGATCATTTTGTAACCTGGTTAGCTTTATAATGTGGAGCTTTAGGAAGCCCTGTTTTTTGTTTGGAAAATGCAATGTCCTGCAAAAATGTGAGTCTGCATCTATATTTATAAAGTGGTTTGGAAGTTGGTAGGCAAGTATGAATTCATATATTCACTATATAAAAATGACTTTCATCAGGCTAGACATGATCTCATAAGCTGAAATAGAATTTGGAAAGATCAGTGATCCTGAAACTATGAATCAGTCTTGCCTCCTGGAGGATGGGTGCAACTCGAACTTCTGGAAAAGGAGAATTTATTCTAATAATTGGTTAGTAGGCTTGCTGTGATTCCCAGTATCACCTGAGAGCATATTAAAAATGAAACTCAGGCTGGGGTATCATTCAGTGGCAGAGTGCTTGCCTAGCATGTCCTGGATTCCATCCCCAGCACTGCAAATAAAAAAAGAAAATAGGAAAAGAAAAGAAATGCAAATGCTCCTGTTCCACCTACAGGCCTACAGAATCAAAAACTAAGTGGTGGGAGCCCAGCACTCTGTGTTTTAACAATCCTCCAAAGGATTCTGATGTACACTGAAGTTCAGGACCCCTGGACCTGTTGGGTCACTATAATAAGGACAAGCAAGCCATCAGGAGTCTAGGTAAGCATCTGGCATCAGAGGGCTTACCAAACAGTGAAGAATTCAATAGCAGGTGAATTCAGAAACAAAAAGGTTTGTCTTGGAGAGCTCTGTTGGTAGGAAATAGTACCAGGACTCCTGGCAATGGTCAGAGCAGGACGCTAGTCCTTGTGGGGTGTGTGGAGAGCAGTACAATCAAGGCAGTACCCCAATATCCCAAGGGCTGTGGGCTAAGCAGCCATGTGCATTGGAAATAAGAAATGTGGGACCCTTGTGAAGACTTGGACCCTTGTCCATCTGGGTGTCTGAAATAGCTATAAGACCGGTCATTAGAACTAACATTGGGATGAGGACTGAGAAGCATTTTGGGTGACTTAATGTTTGGGAAGTGAGTATTTGACTGGAGTCTTCTAATTCTGTTGTGCCTCAAATTAGGACTGGTCCCAAAAGCCACAATGTAACTATTTTTTCTAGTGACAATCAAAAGTGACTTGGGGGAGAGGGTAAGTACAACAGCAGGGCCTGACTACCAGCTCTCCACACGGTCACAGGCAGGTCCACTGGCTTCCTGATCCAGATCATTATTTTTCGAATTCACTTGTGTACGTAGATATGTGGTTTGTTCAGTCTTCAGCATATGGCAGGGTTGTTTGTGCTCTTAGAAGTTTCCCTGGCTTCTGGTATATTCCTCCCTCGAAAGCCTTGGGAGGGTTGAGTACAGAGGCAGCTGGAAGACAACCTCTCTGCTGACTCCCAGGAAAGCTGAAGATTACTGAAGAGCAGAGGGAGGCTGCGGGCAGAGGCAGTGGGCAGAGCCTGCAGGGGCAACAAGAAGGGAAGGAGAGACCTGCCTCAGGCTGGGAATGTGGCAGAGTCCAGGGACCCACGACATGCTGCCAGAGGTGGCATGACCCCGAGAGGAAGGCCCGAGGCATGCTTAATGACCACTGCACTTCAAATCATTGTAGAGATCTTGAGAGTGCCCCCAATATGGTCAGGAAGCATAGTTCTGGACATCTTTTCTGGGGTGACAGAGTCTCAGATAAACCATAGCTTCCACATGGATAAAACAGTCCCCTGCTAGGAAATCATCATGCAGAGACCCACCCCAGGCCACCTGCTTCAGTCGCAGCTCTGGGGGCCAGGCTCAGATGGCCACGCCACCACAGGTATGTCCAGTGCAGGTAGATTTTAGGGCTCTGCTCAGAAACACTGAAAAGGTGAAGCAAAACATAGAGTGTTGTACTCAGACCCACAGGAAGTTCTTTTATTGAAAATAAGCATAATCAAACTCTAAATACATCATTCTAGTTCTTTGGGTCTTTAGGCCCAGCCACTCACCTCTCAAGGAGCAAAGCTGAGAAAACTTCTTCTGTCAATTCCAGAACCCATAATTTTCTCTCTCCAATCCTTTATTATAAACAAAAGGTTATAAGGAGTGAACATTAAAGTAGGCACATCAGTTTTATAGTCCATACAAATCATTCATCAATGACATAACATCCTAAAGAATAATGGTACTACCACTCCCATGTTATTCATTTTTACTTTAATTTTTTCCTCAGTCAAGTGAGTTGCCACTGTATACTCTAGAAAACATAAGTATTAAGTGGGACAGTATTTGAGTGAGTCATTGCACAACATGCCACTTTGTAGGCTTGGTATGAATTCATACCTCTGTCCACCATGAACACGTGGTATATAATCTAGATACAGTCATTCTCGAGCTCTGCAGTTGTGTCATCTTTGTGTAATGATATTTGTGTTTTAGAAGAGGTCATAGCAACATGGTGATGTCATAGGTGATGTCCACAGGCGTGTCAGGATCCACGGACCTCAGCTTACAAGAGTACAGACACTGATGATCTTCGACAGGAGTGACTTGCAAGAGCCAAAGGACCAGATCTGGCCTGTTGTATGTCCTTGTATGGTCCACAAGCTAATAATAGTTTTGGGTTTTTTTGTTTTTTTTTTTTTACATTTTTTCAATGTTTGGGGGGGAATCCAAAGAAAAACACTCCATGAATAAGTAAATGATACAAAATTAAAATGCCATTGGTCATAAAGTGTGATTGGGACACACATACCCTCTTGATTCCAGAGTTCTTTTTCTATGACTTCTGTCTCACCACAGCTGCAGAGTTGAATAGAGCAACAGAGATCATGTGGCCTGCAAAGCCTAAAATACCACCTATATGGCCCTTTTCAAAAAATGTTTGCCCCTGGCTGGAGTTGTGGCTCAGGGGTAGAGCACTTGCTTGGCGCATGTGAGGCACTGGGTTCAATCCTTAGCACCACACAAAAATAAATAAATAAAAATAAAGGTATATAAAAAAAGTTTGCCATCCTCTGATCTATATTTTTAGCATTTTTATCTTTTAAAATTTCTGAACCGCTTACCAATGGAAAATTATTGACAACATTTTGGAAGTTTGAGATTTCATTTACACTAAGTATGGCAAAATTTGTATACATGAGGCCAAGATATGTTAAGGGAGATTTTTTCCTGTTTGAACCTTAATGTTTGGTGTGTTCCCTTCCAGTCCCCGTCTCCAAGTGTACTTATTTTTTACCTTATTGGTATCATAATGTGAATGAAAGACACTGCCATACAATTGTATATCCATCTTTTATTCACTTCATAGCCATGAATTTTTTTCATGTCAACAAAATTCTATGAAAATATGTTTCAATGACAATAAGATATGAAGAGTAGACTCTTCAGTCCTTTACTAAGTAAGACAATATCTACAAAATACCAATCAGGATAATTATCTCGTCTACTGGGAGTCCTTCCCTGAAGTAGGGACCACAGATAAGAACCTCTAGATGTCAGGTAGGTGGTCTAAATGTGAGAAATAGGTCAAATAAACCCTTTCTCATTCTTTTAGAATCCATGACCTTCTCAGAGTATATTTCATTTTCTTATCTTTTATGAAGACATATAAAATATTTACAATTCTCAATTACGAGAAAAGCAATAGCCTGAGAATAGTGATAAATGGAAACTAAAAATTCTCTAGGTATCAGGAAGAAAGAATGATGTAGATTGTGACCAATTGGATAGTATATTTCCCAATTAAAACCATAGCTACCCTCTAAGAATACAGATTACTTCTAGGTTGTGTACTATTATCCAGAAGAGTTAAACACATACATTTTTGGTTAAAAAAAAAAAAAAAAAAAAAAAAAACTCCCTATTTTTAAATACTGACAACAAATTTTCTAAAAATCAGACACCATCCTGGTTGAATCAGTGGACCAACTGCCACTTCTTGTGAAGGCTGGAAGCACCAGGTCTGAGACCACAGGCACCAAATCCCAATGGTCGGTCAATCTGATTTACCCAAGACTCCTTGTTTTACGACAGAAGGTCCCAAATCTCAAGGAAATTCTCAATCCTGGACAAGTCAGGAATGCAAGTAACATCCAATTACAAATAACTCCGATTTGTAATTTTTCAATTTGACTGCAATCACAGTACACACACACACACACACACACACACACACACACTTTTCCTTTCAAGTTTAACAACAAATTATTAGTCTCTTGCCCCGCTCCTTTTTTTCTTTAAATTTTTCCCTGAGTAGTTTTTGTTTCCAATCAATAGATCAGGAGGTTGAAAGATTTGGATGTCGTATTCCATTTCTATATTCAAGTCATTATCTACACCTATAAGTCATATCACCTAGCAAATGGCAAAACCAGTAAAGAAATGTTATCACAGATCAAAAAACTGGAACCGAATGCTGATAGCACCCTTTAATAAATGCCCTGAACAAGGCCAGGCATTCAAAAAAAGAAAGTAAGTTGAGGTGGGGGGGTTGGAGAAAGAAAGGAAGGAAGGAAGGAAGAAAGGAGAGAGAAAAATAAAAAAAAGAATTACAAAAGCAAAAGAGATGAACTACTTAACATGATATCTATGATGAATAGATGGAACTGAATCAGAAACTAAGCAGTTAAAGGGGCAACTCTCCTACAGTAGAGCCAAAGAAATGGTTAAGCCAAGTCCAAAAATCTAAAGGTCGAATGTTTTCCCTGATAAGTGGAGGATGATATATAACAGGAGTTGGGGGTAGGGAATGAGAGAATAATGGGGGAACTTTAGAATATGTAGAAGAAAAAGAGAGGGAGGGGGTTATGAAAAATGGTGGAATGAGACAGACATCATTACCCTATGTACATGTATGAATATGAATGGTATGAATCTACATTGTGTATAACCATAGAAACGAAATGATGTACCCCATTTGGGTACAATGAATCAGAATACAGTCTGTAAAAAATTAAAAGCTAAATAAAAAAAAAAAAAAGAAAGAAATGGTTGAAGATGCAAGAGAATTTGATCTTCTTGGAAAAAAAAAAAGAGAGAGATCTTTGTTCAACTGATGACCCTGCTCCCTCCTACCATAACTTTTGTGACAGTTCCTGTGGATTGCCTCCAGCCCCCAGTGCTGAGACAAGAAGACCAAAGCCATATTCATTAGTCTCCTTTGCAGAGGAATTCCGTTTGTGATCTGTGTGCCTCCAATCAGATGCAAGATTTGACTCAAAACTGGGTTAAACTGGAAGAAAGGCAGGGGGCACATGTACATCCTTGCTTTGAGACTGCGGTTCTGTACCTGGAAGCCACACAAGTTCTTGATTCAACAGTTTCCTGATCAACGTAGACATGTCAGTCACCCTCAGTGGCCAGGTTCTGAAGTGTAACTTGGGGCCTATTCCCGCCAACTCAGAATAGTCTTATTTCCTTACCTCTCCAAACAGTTTTGGAATTATCTGTACCTCCTAGTAAATTCCTTTCTTCTTATGCTAGCCAGAGACAATTATATTATCTGCAATAATAATGCTGATTAAGACATTGATTTGTCCATGTTAATCTTTCTTGATGCTTATAATTTTAAAAAGAATTATTCATAGAAGTGGAGAGTCCCACATTTCTGCTGATATTCTTCACAGTCCATAAGAAGAGAAGGGAACTGTTTTGTTCAAGGAAAGGAAAGAGTTACATAGTTGAAAATGGTAAAACTTAAATTATTGGATCACCAAAGGCCATTCCACATTTTCTGAATATTCTGCCTAAAGATTATTAGTTCAATGTCGATCTTTCCTCCTAGGTTGTAAATTTCCTAAGAACAGGGGCCATTCTTATTTAGTCAAAACTTCATATTTGATACCAAACATATTTATATATTTTTAAAGATGCACAATAAACAATGTGTAACTGACAAAGCCCTAGAGGCAGATAATGAACATTTAGAGGTAGGATTTATCTATTCAATTATATCATTAGTTACCATTACAGAGCAACTACTGAGACTGATCATTTTACATATATCATCTTACCCCCTCTAGAGTTGGTTTTACTACCTTGGTTTCATCTCAAAGACCAGGTAAAATTCACAACTAGTGTTGAGTTTTTATCATAACTTGAGAACTCTGATTTCCCAGGCCATGATGCAATTTCTAATACACCCCACTTGTTCAGTGTTAGGGATTTGGCATCTCTCTAATTGAGTCTCCTCACAGTGGTTCAAGACTCCAGGAAATCATTGGTTTTACAACACCTTCCTCTGACCATAGAAAATTCCTCCAAAAGGATTCCTGGTATTTGGCTGCCTCTGTATGAAAATACTCCTTCAGGTAAGGTGATTCTCCTTTCCACTTCTAACATTATTCCTGGAAGTGGGAGAAGAAAACTCATGTGTGATCTACTAGAAGCTAAAAGGCAGATTGTTTTTGCCCGAAGAATGCCTGAGTGTTTCTGCCAAACAAATTCTGAGGACACCAAGAGTAATTTTCCAAGCAGGAATTATTCCATCTCCTGGAGGGTTGTTTCTTCAGCACGGTCACACTCACCCTGGGAACACTTCCAAATCCAAGTTAACCTTATTAAAAGCCAATAGGTCACAGAATAAATGTGGTTGATTCTGCCACTTTATTATCAAATCGTATATTCATGTATTCAATCACAAGCATTGATAAACATTCTTTGCTTGTTGATAATAAAAATAGTTATTCAGTCATTGAAAACAAACATTGATATATAGCCTCATATGAGAGACACTGCAAAGAACTTCATCTAAAAGGAGTGAAACTGGGAAGGTTGAAACACAATTTTTGTGGTAAGCATTTGGGGTGGATACATCTTTGTAGACCCTGAATTCTGCTTGTTCATAGTTCATTTCCTGACATTTGGATTAATCTTAATCATAGATATACAAATACCTACAACTTGGATGTGACTCATCACCATCTTAATTGATATGTAAGTGTCCCTTGGCTACATAAAAAGTCACACTAGTTGAAAGACACGCCCACAGCATCTGACATAAGAGCTAATATTTTGAGTGCAATGTACTATCTCTTTGTTTTACTGAGGTTTCTTAAATCTTGATGCCAATTATATTAACAAAAGTTTGCTTCCCTCCTGCTCTGCTCATCATAGTGCAGGCACTGATACAAAGAAGGAAGAAAAGAAAATGCCAACTTCCAGCGGATTTGTAAGTGAGCTATTTTTGCTGGGGCCACTTTAAACAAAGACCAAATTTCTCCTGACCTTTCTTCCCTGCATCCTCCTGAGGTGGAATCATACGTTCCAGCTGATGATTCATTATAGATTCAAGTCCAGGTGGAGAATAAACTCAAGGAAAGGATCAAACCTCATTATAGTTATACCTGCAAGGAAAGTCACTGCAGTTCAAGGTCTATTAGAAAGGTGATGCTTGCCCATAACAATTTAGCTTTGGGCTGAAATATGGCATATGAATTTCTAGCCAATAAGTACCTTAAAAATCAGAAAACTCAATTATATACTCCTAAATTAAATGGTGGCTAAGTGGCAGAGAATTGGATTTTGATGTTTTAAAACTTCTTGCCAAAATCTTTGGAAGCATTTTAATATTTTTAAATATAGTGGAAAATATAGCATAACAATGAGAACCAGGTAAGAAATGAGAGGTCAGTTCAAATCCAGCTTCTCCCCGTACCTTGCCACCGCGTCCTTGACTATGGGAGACACTTTGATAGTTTTGAGCTGGTGTTTTCTCAGTGGATGACCTTGATATTACCTCTTCCAAGGAGGTGTCAGGGAGTCAATTTAATAACTCTACTTCTCTCATTAAGACTCTTCCAAGGTTGAAGGTCAACAAAAATTCTCCTTCCATCTCAGGTAATGGAGTTACAGACAACCTCAGAGGAGGTAGGAATCCTCTTTGCTGCTCACATCCCTGAGTGCCTACAACCAGAAGGAATTATTTCTTTTAGTAATCCCCAGCAGCTCCTGCTTTAGGAAGAATAAAGGATCCAGGAACTTTACTGCCTTGAGTTTGAAATTTGTCACTTTCTAAATGTATGGGCCATTTTCTTGTTTAGGAAGTGAGGATTGTTATTTGTGAAGAATGAATGAAAGAACATACATAAAGTGCCCAGTGCATGGTAGCCAACCAATGTAACCGAAAGAGTGAATACCCACTGAGTGAGTCACCCACAGGCCAGTCCCAGGAAGATCAAGACCATGCAGGTCAGTGCCTTTCTCTCACCCCCATAGAGATAAACAAAAGACTTGTTTGAACTGTGGAAATAAACATTGCATTAGAGAAGATGCATGGGAAATCAAGGGTATTTTCACATCCTAACGATGTAATGGCAAGATATTCCATCCAGTAGCATGGCTTTTCTTTTCCTAAATAATTAGTTTTCATAATGATTTCTAATATGAATTTGCTTATTTAATGGAACTACAATGCGCAATTCTTTATTTTTTATTAACACTCTGAGGAGCAATAATAGTCAAAGCTTGGAAAGCTTATTAAGACTAATACCCAAATGTGGTTAAATGCATTAAAAAACCTTAGCAAAGAATATGCACTATTGATCCCATTCACAGTCTCAGCTTTTGCGAGGCTCCATTAAGGTACAGCATGCTATCAATGCAAATTAGTCCCCAATGTGTAGCTTTCCTCTATTTAAAATGAGGCAACCTGAAACTGAGGCTGAAATGTGCTGAAAACTGCTGAATAATTATAGCCTTTTTTTATTCCTCTTCTTTCCATGTTGAATTTGCTTATAGAGGATGGTCAATGTTTCATATCTCATGTGTGAGCAACAGTTTTTTTTAAAATTGGCTAATAAAGATAAAATAAAATATACTTTCAAAATCTATCTTAAAATTATGTTATCTTTCTCCCTAGGGTCCCAATGCAGATGAATAACAGACACTAGACTAAGTTAGATGCAAACAAAATGTGTATTACTGAATCCTCATGGTCTAACATTTTGTTCAAGAAAACGAAATGTTATATAGACTATACATCTCTACCAGAACCAAGCTTTCTTGTAATTATTCTGGTTTTAGTCCCCAATAAGCAGCCCATCGGAAATATTTTTAAGCATCTTCTGCTAGAAAGCACTAGATAAGGTTTGTTTTTCCCCATCAGCAGCTTTTCTTATCATGAAATTCAGATAAGATAAAATGAGCCATTATAAAGTACACAATTCATTGGCATTTAGTATATTTGAAATGTTATGCTACCAAAACCTCTATCCTGTTTCAAAACATTTTCACCACCCCACAAGAAACTCCTGGTACATATTAAATAATCACCCAAACTGTGCTTACCCCAAATTCCAGTCTCTGGTAACCATCAAGGTTGGATTGCTTTAAAGCTGCTTATAACAAATGAGATTAAGAATGCCTTTACACTGGAAATAATAAATTGGAACAATTAATAAATATGGAGATTCCCAGGTCTCTGCTTAAAGATGCCAATACAATGAGTATTGGAGGCCATTTTTCCAGCCCTCTCAACACGATGAAGAAGCTTCTCTATCCTTAGTAAATACCTTTAGTCTTATAGGGTGACTGAGATGTAAAGAAAAGAAGGTCCCTTCAAGATGCTTCATCTGATAAACATGGCAAGACAGGTTCACAATAGAGTCAGTGGGTTTGGGGACAGTTTGAAGGATGTGATTATGTTCTATGCAGGATCAGAGACGTGTGTAGAAAGGAAGTAGCTACTGGAGTATCATCCAGGAAGGAAGGAGGAAGGAAGGAAGGAAGGAAGGAAGGAAGGAAGGAAGGAAGGAAGGGAGGAAAGGAGGAGCAGATGGTATTCTATGCACCTGTGAGCAACTTTTGATGGAGGAAGAACAGGTGGCACGTTTGTTATGGGGAGAAGCAGACAGATGCCAATGCAGGCAGCTGGAGGACTGGGTGGCGGAAGGTGAGGTGCTTCTTGACTGATGTCTTCAGTGTTCCCTCTGCAGTGGAAGTCGTGACTTGCTGAGAGTGGGTGGTGGGTGTGTGGGAGTGGGTGTGGTTCCTTACAGGAAAGCAGCAGAGATGGGAGGTTACAGAGGGTGAGAACAAGCTTTCCAGAGAAGCAGAGCAAGTTCGAGAGGTAGTGCTGAGGGCCCAAATGAGGGCTATCCTGGTGAGTGGGGCAGGTCCAGTTCAACTGGTTGTGGACTGCTCTCAGTAGGCTCAACCCCTCAGTACAGCCTGAGTTAAGCAGGTGTGAGGCTCATTTCCAGAGAGATTGTACCAGGAAGAGAGAGGAGAAGGGCATGAAAGCATTTGAAAAAGAAAAAAAAAATCAGACTCTTTCAAGAATGCAGAGAACTCAGAGAAGAGATTTTCCTCATGGGTAAGAATGATAGAACCGGTGAAATATTTCCCCCGTCCTCCCTTGTAGCATTTTTACTACTCAGCTCCATCAAAAATATTCCTTTCATGCAGGGTAAATTTTTAATGGATTTCAAAAAATGTACTTATCATGAAAAGACAGTTCATATAAAAGCTAACACAATTAGATAAAAATGAGAAAGATGTAAAAGTGAGTGCCTTGCTCACTGGCAAAGAAATTGATTTGTTTTTAAAACAGAATTACATTTTTTAAATACAGGGGATGTGTTGATTTTATCTGTCCAATGTCCCTTTTAGCCTTATTGTAACTAAATCTTCTTTCCCTACACATATACATGAGAACCCTTCCATGACCTACTTCCCCAAACTGTCTGCATTCACAGCACCCTGTCTCAGTAATTTCTTCATGATGCTTCTGTGCTCAGAAGCTCCTAACAAGGCTGTTCTTATTAAGTAATTAAGAACAAACAACTTTTTAACTTCTTATGTCCTAATAGTTTACTAGCTGTTTGAAAAGAATGGGCATAATTTGAAAAAAGAAATGAATTCATAGGGGTAATCAGACATGTTACTTTCCTAGTTATTAATCATAGAGTAAAAGCGATAAACAGAGTCATATCAGAATTGGATAAGTATCAACAACTGGACCACTGATATTTAAGTTCAGTACCCTGTTCTCTAAAAGCAAAGAAAGTGTAGTTTATTCTCTTGGGACAAGTGCTGAAATGATTTCTAGATTCATGAAGCTCTGGGGTAGAAAAATAGCTATAAAAGGAGAGATTCATCTTTCAGTCCCTTCACTCATATAGAACTCTTCCAAGGTTTTAGAAGAAACTTTGTAGCAAAGTGTTTACATGGTTGTATGCTTCTCAAAATTTGTAGAAGTAATATATTTTTGCTATAGTTTGTTAAGTTTCTAAGATTTTCCAGGTAGAAATTTCCCAAGTGTAGTGGTACAGGCCTGTAATCCCAGCAGTTCAGGAGACTGAGGCAAGAGACTCTCAGATTGGAAGTCAGCCTCAGCAACCTAGCAAGGCCCTAAGCAACTTAGCGAGAACTTGTTTCAAAATTTAAAGATAATGAAAAAAAAAAAAAAAAAAAAAAGAATCAGAGATGTGGCTCAGTGGCTAAGTGCCCCTGGGTTCAATCTTTGATACCAAAATAAAAGAAAGAAAATTTCCCCTATCAGACTTCTGCAGCCAGGGGAGTTTGAGTGGCTACATATATAGGAAGGTTCAATTGGAAATATCTGCATTTGATTTTACTGGTATATATTTATGTGACTCACGATCACTTCCATGTTGTTAATGTCAGTTGTCCTGGTGTGGGAGTCGCTCATAAGGGTGTTTTTACTGCCTGCTGGGCCAACTCATCCAGCATCACAACATCAAGGGGCAGGGCCAGAAGTTGTATCACTCTATGAGTGTTCTCTATGGTGCTGGACATCGGAAGTCTACCAGTGATAAAGAGGACACAACTTTTGTATCATATGGAGCTAGAAGCTGTCTGTGGAGCGTTCTTCCAATCATCAGATGTTCAAAATTTTAAGTGGAAGTTCTCATAGTATCTCGTTATGAGACAGAAATTCTCTTCTGTTAAGACATACTTGATAGTGAAGTATGTGTGATAATAAGTGGAACATATATCTTTGCCTTTCTCTTTAAAATAATTATTATGTGAAGTAGCCTTTATCAGATGTCCTTTTGTAGAGCACAAATCAAGCAACACAACAGAGAATAAATCTTTGTGAGAAGTTGAATGTTTTATAAAAATTATTTAATCAAATGTACTAGATGACTAAATGACCTTTCTATTTTCTTAATGGAAAGTGATTTCAAAAGTTATTATCATATGAAGAGAAAACTCAGAATATACAATGAAAATATGCAGGAAAAGAAAGTATTATAAGGGTATATCAAGCAGTTAATTGATCATAAATAATATATATCTTTTCTGGATTATGTGATATTTGAGGCATTCATCATAAGCTTACATTGTAATTTGTTGAGATTTACTTTCTAAATCTAAATGTGTTTACTTTCACAACTGCTTTTTTATACATTTTCATAAAGAATATCTAAATAATTATACAAATGAAAAGTCCCACATAAAACCCAGATCCATCCCTTAGGTCAAGTATCCCCTTGGAACGTAATGTCTCAGAGAAGGATCAGGAAAACAAAATATCTTAATCCAAAACAATGTAAATAGGTTGTGAAATAACTTCCAGAGAAATCATCTCCCATGGTGCAACCACTGAACCAGATCCATGTCCAGGCCTCATGACCAGAGATTTGGAGGAGGTGGTATTGTTGGTGTTCAGTCAGGAGCTTGTCCTGAGGACCCAGTGTTCCATGGGTTCCCCTAAACAGGTGGTCTAGGAGGTAATTTTAAGACTTTTTTTTTAAATAAAGAAAATAAATTCACTTCTCTGAAATGTGTTCATTCTCTACATGAAAATAAAGGGCCACAGTTGCCCAGAAGTGATAGGTAGATAGGTAGGTAGTTAGAGAAATAGAATAGTAGGTGGATGGACAGATGGATAAGTGGATAGATGGATAGATACACAGATAGATGATTGATAGATAGATAGATAGGTAGATAGATAGATAGATAGATAGACCAAACAACCAACCCGTGAGTGGATGGATGGATAGATATGTAGACACATACAGATATAGACAATTTAAAATAGAACTTGGTCAGATGTTAAATGTCTTTATTTTACGTGAAAGTCAACATTTTCTCCAAATTCATCCCAATTACACAGTTCTGATTGCATTTCTACCAATGAGTACAGGAAACAGCATTTAAATTTTTTCTAGATATGATACATGTAAGGTCATATT
This sequence comes from Sciurus carolinensis, assembly GCF_902686445.1. Lineage (NCBI taxonomy): Eukaryota > Metazoa > Chordata > Mammalia > Rodentia > Sciuridae > Sciurus > Sciurus carolinensis. The sequence goes on from NC_062219.1 coordinate 30,813,213, forward strand.
TGACCTATGCATTTTATTCTAATTGCATTCTAGCAAAAGGAAACAATGTATAAACAAGAGATTATTTTTACCCAAGCATAGTGAAACACACCTGTAATTCCAGTTATTTGGAAGGTTGAGGCAGGAGAATTGCAAGTTTGAGGGGAACCTGGACAACTTTGTGAGAATCTGTCTCAAAATAAAAATTAAAAGCTCTGAAATGTAGCTCAGTGATAGAGGACCCCTGGGTTCAATCCCCAGTAGCACACACATGAAAGAAAGAAATGTAGGGATGGGGTGGAGGGAGGAAAGAGGAGAAAAAAAAAAGAAAGAGGTATTTTTCAAGACAAAAATATTCTGGTATTTGGATTAGTCATCCTAGTGTTTGTGTAATTAACTAATTTAATTTTCCACTGACAAAAATCACCTTTGTTTACTTTGCCATGATGTCAGGCTAAATGTCATGCTGTGACATCACGGTCTTCCAGGTACAGAGTTGCTTTTCCATTTGGCCCTTCAGGGGCGAGCATTGTAGTGACCATCATAATGGGTTAGTATCTGTCCCTCCTCAAACATCAGTTTAAGCTGATTGCAGCAGTTCCTTTCCTGGCCCCTTTCTGCGGTGGGAAATGCAGGGAACCTTGCTCAACTCCTGCTAAAGAAGGCGGTCTTTCTTTCTCCTGGTTATAGTGAACACAGTTGTTTTGGGCAGACTGCGTTAGTCAGGGTCTCATCAAGATACAGTTGCCATAGTCAAATTGGGCTAACTCAGAATGATTTAATGAGCTATTTCCAAGGATATGGGCAGGGTGAAGGGTAAAGCAGTGCTCCAGGACAAGGAGCAGAAGAATTGCCATCACATCTGCACCCAAAGGCACAGTAGTAGGGGTGCCAAAACAAAGCAGAGAGTTTCAGAGAGAGGGTCACCTTGAAAAGAATTGTGAACTCGGGTTAAGAAATGTGTTCAACGCAAGTGGTCACCTGACAAACACTGAACCAAATACTGGCAGAGGGACATCACATTACCATGCTGCTTAAGACCTGTGAGGTGCGTTCCCTGGATTCCCTGTGACACTCTCCTACCTTAAGATTTAGGGATCTGAATGAAATCATGATTCTCTTGCTTTGCAAGGAGGAGTTAGCAACCAACGGTATCTTTCCTAATGTTTTTTTCCACTCATTCTGCCAGCAAAATAGGACTTCCTCATCAGAATCATCTATAAGACTTTTGTAATGTCCGCTCATTTGGAAAGCTCTTGGAATGGGTCACCAGTGTGCTTTCTCCATAGTAGGTACAAGAAAAAGAAAACTGAGGTAATAGAGACAAGTGATAAGACTCAAACTTTTTCATCAGCCTTTTACTAGAGATATTTTATGCCGAATGTCTCCTAAAGTGAGCCTAAAGATGCTCAGGATCTTGAGTCAACTAGAAAAATGGCCAAGGACATAAAGAACCAATCAAATACAAATTAATAAATGATCGAGAGAAAGTCTAGTAGAATAGAAGAAAGAGAATTGGGGGGCAGATGGGAGGGAAAAGGGGAAGGATCATGCACTGAAATGGATTTCCATGCATGTATGAATTTGTTCAGATAAACCCAGCTATAATATATAACTAAAAACTCTAATAAAATAAACTAAAACACTAATGTTAAAATAAAAAAAATGGCCAAGGATATTTCAGATTTTGTTTTAATCATCCATACATTTATGTTTTATAAAATCTTAAGAGCAATTCCAGGTGGATGTATAAGGCATCCATGTATGCATCCATGTTAAAAAATATATGAAGACTAAATTAGCTACCCAGTTGGTTGACATGATCACCCGAATGTGCCTTGCCACTGAGTCACCTTATTATTCAGAATGAAATGCTATAAATTCCTTGGAATATTCAAAATTCATACTTGAAAAATAAAAATCTTGCTTATATTTTCTTGTTCAAACTAGTCCCTTTGTTTTGTGGTAGATCAAAGCTATTATATTAAAACTAAATACCAACTTGAAATATTCCCCTTGTAAATTTTCTAGTCTAAATATGACTATTTTAGCAAGTGTTCCTGCATTATCAAAACCTCAGAGTGTAAGTTTAGCATCACTCATATAATGCTTAAACTTTCCTTGAACTAAAGATGCTCATACTATAGATACTATGTAGCAATGATGGCCAGTAAATACAGGTCACTGACTCTAGTGGGTGGTGTACTTGACATTTTCCAGGCCTGTTCTCATTTAATTCTCGCAACAAGTCTGGGAACTAGGCCTTCCTTGCAAAATTTTAAGTTATGAGGTAACTTCTTAGGAAGATTAAGTTAATGTTCCATGGTTATTTTTATCTTTAATTTTAAAATAATATATTTTAATTGTCAAATTTTAGGTCATTTTTATACAGCTTTTATATTAGATTGAACCAGATGCTTTATATCTGCCGAAGTTCATGGATATTAGTGATATGATTCACTTAGTTTATTTAGGCTAGTAGAGTCCTTTGGCTACAAACAAGAGAAACAGATTCTAGATAAGTAAAACAAATATATTGGAAGGGCATGGAGTAGCTCAGAGAACAAGGTGAACAACTGGATCACTGGAAAAAAATAAGAAACAGAATAATTCTTAGTATACAGGAGGCAGGAATGGATGGACTGGTCTCTTCGGAAAAAAATACCACAGGGATAACCAGCTCCTACCACTTCCTTGGCACATGGCTCACAATTTGAATCTGTGAGGGTGAATCTAATTGTCCTAGCTTGGCTTACATGCCTCACCGTCTTTAAGGGGACAGAGATTTGATTATTGGCACAACATGTCAAAGGGGTAGTTCCCTGCCAGAAAAAGGAAGGTACTATTTCCAGAAAATGAAGTGGGTGCTGGGCTGGTGAAATCACTAGATGTCCAGGACAGAGCTGGGATTCAGACCTAAGCCTCTAAAATTCTTTTCTCATAATCATTTTTGCCCCAATCAGTCATAAATATCCCAATGGAGCAAAATGAGATAATTATAACTACCAAATAGGACTTGGCACTGATGTGTCTGAATTCGGTGAGGAAACCAGCGATCAAAGGTCTTCAGAGTCCAATAGCAGGTCTTGCTGGTGGTTTCAGCTGGTCTTCTGGTCTCCATCATGCTATGGTCAGCTTGCTAGGCAACCATGCTAGCCCCCAGACCAGCGTCATCAACCAAATCTGGAATGGTTGAGGTGTCTGGGTTCTCAGTTCAGCTGCAGAAGTGCATACTTCCTGTTTCAGGCAGGTTGACGTCAGAACATTAACATTGCTACTATCAGTACCACCCAGCAGTTTCGTTAGTGCTTGACTGTTTCAGTATTAGCTCTGGGAAACAAAATATCAGCTTATATCTTGAAAATTCCAAGTTCCTTTTTGAAGTAAGGTTTTGTTTTTTCACAGAATTTCCATGGTTTCAATGAACATGTAAAGAGACAATTTAGATTATAAAATTTTGCTTTTTAAAGTTAAAGGTGTGTTTCAAATTGTAGTCACCTGAAAATCTTTTTGATATTTTAGTATTGTCATTATCTAATCTCTTGATCCTTTGGATGCTGTAAGGTATATTATTTTGAAAGAAGCGAAGGCTCCATTTGATTTGTTTTGTTTTGTTTTGTTTTGGTACCAGGGATCAAACCCAGGGACACTTAACCACTGAGCCACATCCCCAGCCCTTTTTATTTTTTATTTAGATACAGGGTCTCTCTAAGTTGCTTAAGTCCTCACCAAGTTACTGAGACTGACTTTGAACTTGTGATCCTCCTGCCTCAGCCTCCTGAGCCACTGGGATTACAGTCCTGAGTCACTGTGCCCTGTTGAAAGTTCCATTTGGAGCCATGAGAACAGTCTTCTTCATTTCTTTTAAAATATTGCGTGTTTTAGCTCAGCTTGGTCCTGGTGAATAAAATAAAACAGCAAGTTTCTAGGAAAAAAAAGAGAAAGAAATACAAGGAGGAAAAAATGAAAGGAGAGAGAGAAGGAGGTAGGAAAGAAAGAATCATCTAAGAATTATTCTTTACTATCATTTATTGAAAGCATAGGGTGGGGTATATGTCTACACACCCAGTTTAAATTTATTGGCAAAGAAAAGTATTGCTATAAAATAAATGAAGTACATTAAAGAGAAAATACCAGCTAAACTTTTGATCCAATGGAATGGACCCTGCAGTGTTGTATTGAAGAATTTAATAGGTACTGAGTTTTAATTTTTAAAAAGGCCTCTGAAGGCTCAGTTAGACTTATTGAGATGAGGGGCTAAGGACATCATTAGATCTTTACTGTAGGGGCCTCAAACCTGGTTCTACTGTTTAGAAGCTATTTGACAAATCAAATAATACCACAAATTACCTCAGCATGCCTCAGTATTTTCATATGTAAAATGGGTTAATAGAGCCACCTACTACACAGTTTTGTGGGGGGAGAGGAACACAGAGAAAGAACACTTCTAGGGTACTTAGCATATGCCAGAACTTCACATTATTTTATCTCAGGGTAGGATGCTAAGGAGCCATGGAAATTATGTTGCAGGAATAATAACTAGTAGAAAGATTCATTATGAAACAGTATATAGAGCATAAATCTAATTTTATTTTTTTAAAGATATATACCTAAGAACTGGGGGTTCTTAGGTGTATATATATATATATATATATATATATATATATATATATATATAAGAATTCAGTGATAGAGTCATTTCCTAGAGAAAAAACGAAACCCTGAGTTTTATCCCCAGCACTGGAGAATTAAAGAAAAAGAGAGAGAGATACACTATACCCATGTCTATCTAGTTATCTCTGTCCATTTGCATATTAACAAAGAAAGCATGGACAGTGTGCTATTAACAGTGATTAGCTTGACTGGTAGAGTTATCTTTGAGTATTTGGATTATGAGTGATATTTACTTTATTCATTATTATTAATGTTATTCAAATTTTACCAAATAAGCCTAATGAATCTGACTGATTTTTACAATGAGGATAAGACATTATAAATGAAAACCGTATTTTTAAAAAATGGTTCCTTGTAAGTGAGAAATTTGATGTCAAGTAGAAAAGGGACTTTCCATTTTAATGATCAAGATCAAAGAAAAATCAGTAGGACTGCAGAGGAACGAAAATTTATGAGGTTTAGTGTCAGTATCTTCAGGGTAAGAAAAATAATGTGGGATTCAGATTCAAGAGTATTTAGATCTTCACTGCAATTGCTTCACTGCAAAGCAATAATTGTGTGCCCCTACATAAGCAACTCAACATTGATGACCTCAGTTCATTTTTAAGTTCAGGCTGCTTGATTCCTGATGTGGGGACAGATGAACGATATAAAAAGGTAGACATACAGTAAGACTTCAATAATGATCTCTTAGTCTTATAACCAGCCTTTTATTATCTTACTCATTAAATTTAAAAATTAGAAAAATTTTATATATCTTCCTTCCAAAATGTAGAAAGTAAGTAAACTCATGAATGCAATAAGTCACTCAATAATCTATATTCCTTTTATTAGTATATGAGTCCAAAGGACAAAAATTAACTCCATTTTTTAGACACTATTTCTAACTGCTCTATATTATAACTACTAGTATGTGATTAAAAAAATTGAATTGAGAGCAATAATGTAGCTTACAAATAAATAATAGTAACTGTACTACTCACTATGGGCCACCCACCTTGACATGTCAGGGATTATTTCCATTACTTTCAGGTCTCATGCCTATGTAGTCTCATTTATGTAAATAAATGGGAATAAAAAGGAGGAAGAAAGAAGTTACTCTGATGTTACCTGATCTCAAATCTTATCAGAAACTATACTTCTCAAAGTGTAATGTGCATATGAATCCCTGAGCTATTCCACTTGGCAGGTCTGGAGTATAGTCTGTAATTCCATACTTACAAAAAACACCCAGGTGCCAGGTGTGGTGGCACAGGCCTTAATCCTAGTGACGTGGGAGGCTGAGGCATCTTGTTGGAGACTAGTCTTGGCAATTTAGCAAGGCCCTGTCTCAAAAACTAAAAAGGACTAGAGACCAGGGATGTAGCTCAGTGGTCGAATGCCCCTGAGTACCAAAAACACAAAAACAAAAAACAGAGCTACAAAGAGTTTCTTGGTTTGAACAGGACCTGCTTAGGAGCACATTCCTTCCAACCAAGTATTTCCCCAGATCACAGCTCCTTGGGACATTGTAGTCTCCTCAACTAAGAGGGACCAGTGTTTTTTTAACCTTAATGTTTGCATAGTCTTTCGAGTTCCTCAGGAGAGAATACCTATAAAAACACAGGTGATCAACAATATTCAAATAATACAGTAACGTTTATAAGAGCTGTATTCTTTAAAACAGATAAAAATACCTCCATGTGGCTAAGTCTCTCTCTTTTCCATCTACCAAGGGCAAACTCAAAAGCACAGATGGATCAGGAAGGTGACATGAATCAAGGTGGTCAGTTGGGGCCAGCATCCTGGTGAGACCCTGACCCATCTAAATAGGGCAGCCACCAGCCATCCTCCCATTAGGACATTCTGCTTAGGGCCTCCAGATCTCCCAGATTCCAGAGATCCAGATTTTATATGCAATCTCCCCTACATCAACAAATTCAATTTTGGTTGTAGTTGTTTAAACATGGGTAGAGCCAAACCAAACAAATCTATGGGCCAGAGATGCAGCTGGTTGGGGGAGGACAGGAAGGAACATAAGATTTTTTTTTTATGTTTGTTTTAAAATGACTCTGCCTTTGAATTAATTTTTATGTCTAGCCTGTTGAATCAATTAGAGGAGAGTATACAGCTTACCAGGGCTTCACAGTCTGCACTCAGTTTCTCCCTCAAACTGGGATGTGAGCACTGAAGCCCAGTCTTACCCTAGGCATTCTCAGGCCCCATACATGTAATTTACCTACACAGCCAAAACACGCAGAGGCATCTGGGAAGCCTAGTTCTTGTATCTGCATCGCCTGTTAAGCTATTGTTTGCCCTGGCTTTCACCTGAGATGAGGATTCACAGACCTTGGGTGAATGCATTTGGTTCTGACCCAAGTCTACACAGGTCGGGCTGTGTCTGATTCCCACTGTTGGTGTAGCAACTTCCCAAGGCAAGAAGGAATGCAAAAGACTGGAGAGATTTAAGCTTGAAATGCCAGAAAGAAATCTATGGAACTTTCCTAATTGACCAGTATGGGTGAACAGAAAATCAGAAGCCATACCAGAAATACATTTCACATCATCTTTAACCAGCAGTGTCTTGAAAATCAAATGAAAGTACCTAGCAGAATATTATAATCAAGGTGCCAAAAGCACTATTTTTATTACTTCCACTTTTGTGATTTTCCTTCATTTTTATCTTTTTTATTTTATTTTTTTAGATTGGAAAACAACCACCAAGATATCTGAAAAAAAAAATGGTTTCATGTCTTATAGATCCTGGCCTTCTTCTTACAATTGAATGAAACTTCAAAATATATTTGTCAATTGAACAAACAGGTGAATATTTATTTTTTTAAATCACAGAGGCTGGAACAACAACCTTTTTTACCTTGGCCTATGTTCTAGGAAACAAGTCAGAGGTATCCATTGGTTGCACATAACAACGAATGAATAACAATGAACAGAGAAGCAGAAAAGTGCCTTGTGATCATTAAGAGGCAATGTAATATTTCAATTGTAGCATTTATCACAGAAGTGTTAATATGTGAAATTATGAGACTGTATAATAGAAGGATTTGATCTAGTCTGTGAAGGCTTCCTTGGGAAAGAAATGCCTTAGCTGAGCTTAAGGATGTATAGAACTATTCATTAGGAAAGAAGAGCAGAAAGGACAGTCTAGGCCATCCAGGCTGGCAAATTATGACCCAAGGCCAACTTCAACCACGTCCATTCATTTACATACTTTCCATTGATGATTTCAAACTGCAATAGCAGATTCGAGTACTTGGAACAGTAATGGTATGGTTCACATAAACTAAAAAAAAAATTTACTATCTGAACCTTTACAGAAAATGTTTTATAACCCCTACTCTAGGCAGACAAATTAAAATATGCAAAAACCCTGTGGCCAGAAAGAGGACAAGGAATAGAAATGACCAGAAGAAGGCCTGTGTAATCCAAGTGGGCAGAGTGAGGTGAGAGATGGTAAGTAGGAGAGTAGGCGGGATGAGAGAAGGTGAAGAAGTAGGAGATCAAACCCAGGTGGAGCCTCAAAGGCCATATTATAGAGTTTTGGCTTTGTTTAGAAGTAATCTGAGTCAAGTTCTGTGTGTGTGTGTGTGTGTGTGTGTGCGGGTGTGTGTGTGTGTGTGTGTGTGTGCATGTGTGTGTTTGATAGGCATGGTGACTCATGCATGTAATCCCAGTGGCTCAGGAGGCTAAGGCAGGAGGATCACAAGAAGTAATCTGAGGCATTGGAAGCATATAGGGACAGGAAAGGGATGCCACAGTCAACATGATTGCTTTTCATGGGGAGACCGCTGATGCCACACTATGAAGAATGGATTGAAGGAAGACAAAGTGGATACGAATACCCACTTAAGAGACTTGAAGAGACCAATATGTTGCTCAGGGTAGGTAAACTATCGTAACAACCCTCAAGTGTCAGTGACTCACCGTGGTAAAGAAGAATTGCATGCTCATGTAACAGCACAGTGTGGGTTGGTGGGCCACTCCCTCCTCGAAGCTATCAGAGCTCCCTCTGTGTAGGAAGAGGACCAAAGTGGTGGTGCAGAGGTTTATACAAGCCAAGCATCAAAGGGATACGTACTATCTCCATTCATATCCTTGGCCTTGGTCATATGACTGCACTTAATTGCCAGGGAAGATGGTCTAATTTTATACCCAGGAGAAATAGAAAAACCTGGATATTGATGAGCACAACAATCTTTAACATAGCTGAGTCTACTCTAGGGACACAAGGAATAGCAATGGATGAGACTATGTCAATGGGCCTTCACGGGGAGACTCAGTGAATCAACTTCAGTGGGACCTCAGGATGACATCTCTCCTTCCAATCTAGCACAGCATCTCAAGCCAATTAGTCAGAGTGGAGAAGTCTGTGTCCACAGTCCCACAGTTCATCCCACTTCATTGCAATTCCCAAAGCCCACAGTGGGGACCTGCATGGGTAAGCAGCCTCCTCTCCCCTCAAGTCAGATCAGTTAAACCCACTCTCAGCAAAAACACTGTGCCCTGACAAAGACACTGATATCAAAAGGTAGAGTAGGGTCCTTCCAGGGGACAGAGGTGGTTCATGGTCTAAGACTTCCTTGACTATTACATAAGTGATCAATATTACTGCTAGCTTTAAAAAGCAAATATTTGCCATTGTTATAACATGGGTCTTTGATACTTAGGTGCACCAGTTTAACCAAATAACTGTGTGTGTGTGTGTGTGTGTGTGTGTGTGTGTGTGTGTGTGTTTGATAGACTATTGTTGACTTCAAATAGGATTTTTCAAACTGCAGGTCACCACTCATTAGTGAGTCCTTAATCAATTTAGTGAACTATAGCTATCACTTTAAAAAAATAGAATAGAGGAGATTTTCTCAAAATCTCAGAGCACATCACACATAGTAAAATTTTTATTTAGTAAAACTTTTCTTCACCTACACATTTACTAGATCACAACAAGAAATTTCTTATCGTTGATCATGGTCAAAGAGATTTGAAAAACACTGGCTTGTAAGATAAATTGGGACACTATTTCTAAATGACAGGAGACTAACCAGGTATTTTTTTTAATCAATAGTTAATTTATGCATTATCTCAATCGATCTGCTCCAGTGTTTACATTTGTTAGTTTCAGTGCTATTTGTAAAGATGAACACATGGAAACATCCATTTCATTTTAGTAAATAAAAAGAAACAAAATAGATGTATCCAGTACTTAAACAAAAATTCCCAAATCTTAAAAAAAAATGGGGGGGGGGGGCAAAACAAACAAAAAACACACAAAGAAAAATCAGTTGGGAAAAGAAATCCAACGATAGACCAACATAAACTGGAGGCCAAAGGGATTCCATTTCAAAATTCGAATTCTTCTTCTAAGTGCAGAGGCCCAGACCACTGAAAAAAAGTAAAAGGTCTAACCTGCCATTTCTGTCCTTAAGTAACAGCTTTCAAATTGCACCCTGATCATAGTCAATTGGGTTTTGGAGAAATAATATGAATTCATATTCTGCTAAACTACTTTGATCCCCTACTCATCCATTCCTCATCTAAGCCACACACACACACACACTCACACACACACACACACACACACACACACAAACACACTGTCTACAGGACACATACATGATTAAAGAAAGCAAACGGAAATGAATTTGCCAGTCATCTTTGGGATCCAGTTCACTTAATCAGTTAACTAAGGTCACAACACTTATCAAAGATTTTTTTTTCAGGAATTAGAATAAATGCTACACAGTTAGTTAGCCAAGCTATCCCTAGGGGACATTACTCACTGCATTGCATGATAATTGCACCATGACAGAGTATGAAAGTGGGAACGACTTTGAGGTGTCCAGTTTGAGGTGTCCAGTGTGAGACAGTATGACTGAGAGGATCTTGATGCATATTTTGCTAACGTTCAAAACCCAAAGATAATGCACAGTGAAGTTTGATTCCTGGAAGGGCCCTGCAGGTCATAGAGTTTGAAACCTTCATCCTACTGATAAGAAAACTCTGTGACCAAATGACCCAATGGGATTCAGCCCAGATTCTCATCCATCAATCAAAGTGCAATCTGCTACTGCTCAGTATCGACACCTATGTCTATGCAAGGCGGAGTTCTTGCCTTCTATAGTCTGCAATCCTAATTTTCTGAGAGATGGAAAGGACAAAATCTAAGCAACTGGGACTACTTTCTACCAGACCTGCTGTTCTCTGGGTGGACTGAGTAGCCATCTTGCTGCTGCACGCAGCACACGCTCTGTTTCACAAGCAACACCGAAGGCAGCCCAGCAGGTGAACCAAGCAGATGGTCCCCTGATGCACTCCACTTCCTACATTCATCCAAGGACAGTCTGAACTCCACTCCAGCATTTTAAGGATAAGCTGCCCTTGCATATTACACACTGTGTGTGCCTATATAGGCATGTGCATTTATTTATTCATGTGATATTTATGAAATATTGAGTATATGCTAGGTACCAGTCACAGTCCCAGACCCCTCAGGGAGAACAATAGCAGTTAAATGCAGGGCAGAACATTTCAAGTGACACCATGAAAGTACAGACATAAAGTCAAATAATGCACAACAGACACGATATAAATATACATTGATAATATACATGCAGTGTAACTTTATGTAACAAAGTATCAATATTAAGAGTATTATAATACATAAAATTAAATTATATGCATTGTACATATGCAAGTAGCTCTTAAAGTAAGATTAAAAGGCTTCAAGTTTAGTCCAAAATTATTACCAGCCAAGTGAAATTTTCACCAGCTTGTCCCCTATTTTCTAGTCACAAAAATGTCTCTGGAAGCAACTTGGCAGTATTTAGAAACCTGACTTTGTGTCCCAGTTTTACTATTTACTAGCTGAGTAAACTTTGGCACATTCTGTCTCCCCAGTCACTAATGGCCTTTGTCTTAAGTGAGCATGGTAAGGTCCCAGGCTTGTCAGGAGGACTAGATGCTGTGTAAGTGAAAAATAGCAGAACAAGTAACTTCAGCCCTTTGGGACAGATTTTGCTTGTAAAATTAGAATAATGGTTAAATCCTTGTCATACCATTGCTGTGAAAATCAAACATGATCAAGACTGCATGCACTTTAGTTATTATATGAATGGGTTAGGTTACCTACAAATGCTAGATGAAAGTGCAATATTATTGATTACCAAAATTGAATTCAATCAAGAGAGCATTGGGCTGGGGCAGTGGCACACAACTATAATCCCAGTGACACAGAAGGATTGTAAGTTTGAGGTCAGCCTCAGCAACTTAGTGAGGACATAAGCAACTTAGCAAAACCTGTGTCAAGTAAAGTAAATAAATAAATAAATAAATAAATAAAAAGGGCTGAAGATGTAGCTCAGCAGTAAAATGCCACTGGGTTCAATCCCAGGTACCCCCTCCCACAGAAAAACAAAACTAATTAAAAGGGCACTGGGATCAGAATTATTCTGAGGAGCTACATATCTAGGTGACAACATCAAATCTCAAACTTTAAGACTCAGCACTAATTCAGAAGTCCAAATACATGATTCTGCTGTGATAATAATGTCACACAAAAATGCATCTACCTTTCTAAGGCCTCTCCTTTCATCTTTTCTATTCCTGTATGCTACTTATTTATTCATGACGACTGGAGATAGAACCCAGAGCCTCAAGCATACTAAGCACACTCTCTACCACTGTGCTACTCCCCAGCTCTCTCTTTCTTTTTTACATCACTTCTCAAAGCATATTGTCTTTAAGGCCCATTGTAACTATTCAGGATTGTGTTAGTTCTGTGTATATAGATAAAGAAAGTGAGATGATACCTCAGTTTTCCATCTTAGAAATGTTCATTCCTCCTATTTTTAAAAACAGTAAGAATAATTTATCCTGTCAATGACATGTCATTCTCAAAATGAGTTAGGGCAGCCTCAAAATAATTTAGAAACTGAAAGGTCATCTGGGTAGAGGAGAGGTGAATATCTACCAGAATTTTAAATTGCTAAAAGAAGACTCCACTTTTTTTCTTTTGGTTTCTTTGGCTCATTTCTGAGTACTCAAGAATTCTTGCCTTAGTGACCTTGTTGGGCTATCTTATGACCCAATTGCTCTTCTGGTTCAATACAAGTAAGTAATTATTGACTTATTTTATTTTATTTTATGTTATTTTATTTTATTTTATTTTATTCAAGTGACTTTTCCGAAATAACCATTTTTGTTGAAATTTATGCAGTTGCTATTAATGCAATAGTTTGTATGTGAATAAATCAAACCTTAATATTTTATTTGGTGGAGAAATTGAGCACAAGTAAAATATTAGCATTCCTCAAATCCAGACTTGTTCAGTCCATAGTAAGCAAGAGCACACAAAGAAACATAGATATTCAGCTCAGAAAATGATTGCTCATATTTTAAATTATCAGACTATGATTTTTTAAATACACAAAGAAAACGATGACAAGGAGGAGAATAAAGAACAATTTTATTTCAAATGATAGAAAGATGCAAATGAGAGGTCAAAACATCAACTATAGTAATCTTAATGAATACTTCTGTTCCTGCTGCATATTTAAAGGACAGTTGTCCTGACTCTGACTAAGTGCTATTCTGACTAAGTGCTGTTCTGGGAAGACCTGCATGTGTCATGTAATATTGATGAACTAGAATTTGGAACCTCTCTATGAATAAGAGGGCACACATAAATGATTAAAACAAAGCAACTGGAAACCTGATATTGCCAGTCTTCCATGGGATCAAATTCATTTATCAGCCCACTAAGGTCACTGACCTCGATTTCCCAGGGCCTAGGCCACTACAATGATTAATCAATGTTTTCTCCCATTTCTCTCATTTAATTTGTAGGGGGAAAGAGTAAAAATATCTTCAGTGAACTGACCTGTAAGCAATTGTATTTAGCTCACTGCATCCTCTAAAGCACATATTAATGGCAGAGGGAAGTATCAACACATGCTAAAAGTGAAAGAAGAAGCATAGCTTTTTGTATATATCTTCCTCATATTATGAACTTGTCCTAAGTGTGATCCTCTCCCTACAATCCTCCTCACTATTCTTACCACAATAGTTGTACAAGTATACATACACTGAAGAATATTCTGATATGTATAGAGATCTTATTGAATTTCTGTAGAGGAAAGATCACAGTCATCAATGGCTCAGCATAATGTTGGGTAAACCACCATTTCCCTCAGAACTGCAGGACTAAAATAGTCCATCTGAATTTCCTGCAAAGGATATTGTCTGTTGATATTGGAGTTAAGTACACAGAGCAAACAATAAGAGCATATGTATAAACTAGTTTATCTTCATCGTAATGACCAAATAAAGAAGTAATCCATTCTAAGCATCAAGATTCTAAGTATCTTCAGAATTGTGCAAATGACTTAAACAGATCATATTCTCTGCTGCAATGTCATTTTTTTTACTACTGATGTAGGGACTGGGGTCCCAATTTGTAGAATATAGTGATTTCTCTGGGTTAATGCAGTCACTATGACTGATTTCAAGCAACAAACATAAAGTCACTGGACAGTTAGTTAGGAGATGTAACTATTATGTAGTATGTCCTCCATATAGAATCTTCTAGATTTCACAAATAACAACCCAGGATGTCTAGTGAAATTAAATTTTCAGATAAAATAAATAATGATTTTAGTGTAAGTACTTTCGTGTACTATTTCAAACATACCATAACGTTATTCACTTTCTGAAATTCTAATTTAACTGGGCATTTTTGGATTTTGCTTAGTAATCTTAATATAAATACCATGAATATAAATAACTTCAAGTCCGTAAATAAGAGTAAAACATAGTGATAAAGTTGGGTATTTATTACCTTGCTTTGAGTGTAGCTTAAATTTTTATCTTTATATAATTAGATTTTTAATAATGACTGTGTTTAACAACCAGCTTACAAAGTTCATGAAAATTTAACAATCACCATTGGCAAGCCAACTCCAGCACAGCACTGATATTGTTTAAGTACAATAGTTCCACACTGCAATATTAGACTTGAAAACACAATGAACATAGAGATTGTAACATGTATTTCAGTTTATAATATTCACATGGCTTTAAAATGGCTTTTTAAACATGGCTTTATGAAATTTCACTTGAAGTAAATTTCAGTGTAACTGAACTCTTTCAACCCTTACACTTTCTTGCCCTAGGGAAATTTTTCTGTGCCAAGGAAGAATACATGTTTAGTGTGTTCAGATTTTTTTTTTTTTAAGTACTGGTAATAGATGATTTCTTCCTTTCTATTTGTAGGGATTCATATATTGGAGAGTTAGCCTTTCTTCTAATCAAGTGGTTGTAATGAAAAAGCTGTAACTTGGAAGCTTCTGCCATTTTTGTGTGGGCTTGGGTGTGGTGGGGGATTGAAGTAGAAAGTCCTTTTGTTCTTATGTGTAGCTGAGAGCTTTCGTCAGAAATTCCTAGAGCAAAGAGATGCCTGGAATTTTGTTTGGGGTAAAGGTGAAAATTTTGCCCTGATCCATGAACAAAGTAACGGAATTAGGAGTATGTAGGGAGAAAATGAGATTAAGATGAGCTTTGGAGAAAAGGCTATTGAGGAGGCCCAACCAAGGGTTTACCTAATTTTTACAAATTCAATAAATCAATAAATACACATAGAACAAAGGAGTCCTTCACTTTAGACAAGGACATTTCACTTTATTCAAGCAATATGCACAAAATTATATTCAAAATTTATTCTCTTTTTGACATTTGAGACATTCTTATTTTATGGTAAAAATCTGCAATGTGAATTAATAACCCTATATTTCAACTTCTTTTTATTAGTTTAACATTTATTTGGGGTTTTCATAAAGTGTGAAACCCTCAGTACAAGTTCTATTTCACATTATAAATTTATGTATGATCTACTTTTATTCTCAGTAAACATTTTCCCTAGATGTTAAGTCCAGATGTCTTTGGAAAACATAAAAATATATTCTAAATGTAGCATTAAAAACAGTTGTTTCTCTTTTATGTCAAAACCTGTCACTGACCATGATAATTGCATGAAAAGTAGTTAACTTGGATATAATGATTGGAACTAGCTACAAAGTTCTGTAAATTAGTTCCTTTGTTAATTTCCTCATTTCTAATCTTAGAAAATGACATCATAAATAGGAATAGTTACTAAAAATGTTTGAAGTTTTGGGAGTTTTTGTTTTGTTTTGCTTTGTTCCTGCTGGGGATTGAATCCAGGGCCTCAGGTGAAGTCTTTTTTATTAATTTGAATAGCAACATCTGTAAAATTTCATTAATTTGAATAGCAACTCAGTAAAATATTCCTATCAGGTCTTCAAAGTTGTTTATCAACTTTACCTTTCAAATTGAGTTTTTAAGCATACCACAAAAAAAAACTCGTATTATTAAAAACAATTGAGCCAGACAGAATTAATTTTTTTTCATTTTTTTCATTAGTGTAACAGGGTCTTAAAAGCTTCTTCTAACCACTTGATTAAACTGGTATTGATTAACTCAAAGGAGCAACCTAAAATTATTAAAGATTGCATTAAAATATCAAGTGATGAAAATTAATCTCCTTGGTCTTTACCTTTGTAAAATGAACTTGAAGCTATTTCCATTTTCTCAGAGAAATGGAAGTTAGATGTACAAATGAAAGAGAGAGATGCTAAATTTGTTCCAGATAGAAATGCAAAACTAATTCAAAACTTTAAATAAAATGCTTCACAGACAGTGTGAGGGAAATAAAATGGTAAAAATCCAAGAGAAAGGTAAAAAGAAATTATTATATCTGGGGCTGGCATTCATGCATAATGCAGTTATTATTGTTGTTTCTGTTATTTTCTCCAGCTGTTCTTTTACTTGAATCTACTACTGAGGTCATAGCACTTCCTATCATGCAATAATGAAAAGGTGACCAAATGCTTGGGCCAGTGCCGGGTCCCACTGGGTCTCAGTTGTCTTCCCTGGAAATAAAAAATTAGGTTGGAGCACTTATGTACTAAGCTTTCTTTTTAAATTTTTTAAATTTTCACTTAAAAACCCTGTGACTCTGAATTCACTTTGAAGCAGCTCAAATGACTCAGCTCCTTGCAAGCAGTTAGGATGATGAGTGACAAGATTTCACAGCTCTCTGTCAGCTCTGTTTCACTAGAGGAGAATCTCATTACTTTTTTATGAAATCAGAATATTAATAAATGTTCATTTGATAGGATTGTTAGGGGAAAGCGTTCCATATTTTGAAGAAACTTATCCCAGGTTCCATTTTAACACCAGAGCAATGGCTTTTTTATCTAGTCACAAATGCTAGAAATCAAATTCTTCGCAACCATTTAATATTTTGAGTTTTAAAATAACATGATGATTGTTTGATTTTAAAAATGTGCAAGAAAACCATGTGTGGTGGTGATACACTCCTATAATCCCAGCAGTTTGGGAGGCTGAGGCGGGAGGATCACAAGTTCAAAGCCAACCTTAGCAACTTAGCAAGGCCCTAAGAAACTTGGTGAGACCCTGTATCAAAATAGAATAAAATAAAATAAAATAATAAAATAAAATGAAAGGGTTGGGGATGTGGCTCAGAGGTTAAGCATGCAAGGGGAAAAAATGCACAAGGTAGCACATAGATTTTCAAAATTATTTCAGGGGGTATCCTAAAAAACCATCTAAGGACTACTTTTCCAAAGGGTCTTGTGTTCAGGGCTTTATTCCTATTCCAAACATAATGGTAGGCACATGATAACCTTTAATAAACCCATTAAAACAGAAGTAATAGGTTTCCTGATGTGTTTGAGTGACTTGAGAGGTTTAAAGAACAACAGAAGTTTGTGGATGAATTAATAAGTATACATAAGATAGAAAATTAGCCAAATGAAAATAGATTTATTAGTGAATGAACAGAAAGTAGTATGATAGGAAAAGTGGTAATATCCAACAAGTACATCATTTTCAAAAAAATAAAAATACAGCTAGACACAGTGTTGCATACCTGAAATCCCAGAAACTGGAGAGGTTGAGGCAGGAGGATCACAAGTTCAAAGCCAGCCTCAGCAACTTAGTGAGGCCCTAAGCTACTTAGTGAGACCTTGTCTCAAAATAAAAAATAAATAGGACTGGGATGTGGCTCAGTGGTTGAGCACCCCTGGTTCAACCCTCAATACTGCAAAACAAACTATCTACATAGCATATTATGAAAGCACTGAAAAGAAACAAATATATTTTTGTATATAAGACAAATATGGTTAATTTGAATTTTTACATCTAATAGAAAAAGCAGATGGCAGAACACGATTCCAAAAAACTTCTCCTTATGTAATTAAACCAGTGGATACCAGGTCCAATGCCATAGTTCTGATTCCTGGTCCAAATGAGAGACCACAAATTGGACCCCCTAGCAAACATATCAATGAAAGCCCAGTCAGGAAGCCTCTGGCAAACTTTGGGAGACTGTTGATGGGATATAGGCAAGGCGGGGATGGGGGTGCATGAAGAAGAGTCCTAGAAAAGACAGGTGTTGAAACCCTTAAATCACAAGGGGAAGAAGGGGAAGAAGACCCTAGCAAGACAGAGGGTAGAAAGAGTCATCTGTAGAAAGCTATGACCTTGGAGGTCATTACGTAGCCACCCAGGATGGCTCTACCAGAAGGAAGCAGGGGAATGTGGGACCTGACCTCCCTTTCTCTGCCCTCCTGCAGGGGCTTGCTGTTGGATAAGCCAGCTGGAAACAGAAGGCAAGTGAGCTTATTAGTGGAATCTACACAGATCTGCCTCTGAGGTGAGGACTTAGTGCACATGGGTGAAGAGAGACTGGGAAAGGGGAAGAAATGGATATCCAGCACAAAAACACGGCACACACTTTCCTATACTTTATCTCACTTTGATCCTTTTTTTTTTTTAACTGCTAATTATCACATTAAGGAAATACCTTCTCTTGTTCACAATGAAAAAGTTTCCCTTTATTTTAGTTTGCTTTGGATATAATGAGGCCAAATAACAATAATAAGCCAAACTTTTCTAAAAGATAATTTTAGTAAAGCATTCTCTAGGCATATTCTAATCACATTTGAAAGTTAAAAAATATACTTATAAAAATTAATTTATTGGATTTTAGATGCAATCATAGGCAGAAAAAAATAATGTAGTACAAGGAAGAACCAGGAATAAAGGAATCTTTTGACATGCATTTGAAGGACCGGAATTCATATCACTTGGGGAGGGGAGGGTGCTGTTTAATTTGGTTTTGCAATGGGATTGGGAATGGATGGATGAAACCCTCATCCTGCGGGGCAGGTAATGCTAACAACCTACAATGAGACACTTTCCCTACTTCCTGATTCTACAACAATGGAAATCTGATTCTAGCTCTGAAAATACAATATTTTCATTCATAAGTAGGTTGCCATACATCGACATCATTCAACAAGTACTTATCGATCACACTCAGTGACAAGCAAAATTCTAAGGGCTATTGACACCACGATCAATAAGACAGACTTCGCCCCAGCCCTGATGACAGCTTTGTTCAGACAAATCTTGCGCAGAAGTCCATTACAATTACATGAAGGAAAGAAGATGAATGATAAATATAGAGCTGCTCTCTCTGTTTGCCCATTCATTCCTTCTGTCCTGGGGAACTCAATCCAGAAGTATACAATCACTGTCCTTATAAACTTCATATAGTTTTTCATCTCCCATTATATCACAAGTATAATTAAATAACCGATTGTATCATCAGGTCTTTAAAGTCATATTCCTGGCTACAATGGACATTGCAAAAGGGAAGAGTCTTGTTTCTTCACCACTGTTTCAGTGTTTTACATTTGGAAGGCATTCAATTATTGAATTCATGGATGATAAAGGCAAAACACTCCGCAACTTCATACTATAAATAATTCTCTAAAAGTATTAAATGAGAAAGATGGCAAGCCTCTTTCTGGGATTATTTGAGCCCAAATCATCCAGTAGACACTGAGATTCTTTCCATAGTTATGATGAATGGTGAGAGGGAAAGTACAGGATGTTTTGAGAGTGTGAGGATGGGAAGGAGTGACATTTGGGCAGAACTGGTTGATTAGTAGGAATTAATTAGTTCAGGGATTGTAAACTCAAATTCCTTCCAGGGACCAGGCAGGTAACACCTGCCTCCTTCTAGCAGGAGTAGAACCACAAGGAATTTAACAGCCTAAGGGAGCCTCTGGATCTTTGAGAATTGAATTCAAACTTTTAATATTTCTGGGCTGGCCAAACAAAAGAGGTCTGCGGCCAAAGGCGACAGAAGGGCTGGCACCAGCCACAGTGACTCAGGCAGGAGGAACAGCAGGAGCAATGGCCCTGAGGCAGGAAGGAGCCTTCTGTTTTGATGAGCTAAAGGAGAATAACTGTGGGTAGAGACAGGGCACAAAGGAAAGAGAGTGGCTCCCAGGGGCAAGTCATGTCAACCAGGGTCTTCTTGGCAGATAAGGGCTTTGGTCTTGATCCCAAGTAACTGGATGCACTGAAGGACTCTAGGCAAGGAAATTAATTCATTAGACTTGTGTTTTTAAAAGCTCAGAGGACAGCAACATTGTAAAGGTTTGGAAGCAAATTGGTGGTTCCCCATCTCTCCTTCAGTTTTGGGGGTACATTATGGAAATAACTGTGTTTTTCTTCATGCAGTCTTATCCCATATTCCTCACCCTAGGTGACCAGGCTGGTGCTTTCTTCTTAGTTCCTGGAACTGAGACACCCTGTCTGAGACACTTGTCTACACCCTGGACAGAACCGCATTAAAAATCTGGCCCCAAACAGAATCTTCTTCCTGCTTGCTGAGATAGCCTTTGGTTCTCTTACTAAAGCCAAGATAGACAACAGTCCTGTCCTCAAGAGAGACTCACGATGGAGAAGAGAAACACAAAAGTCAATAAATATTAAGTGCCATTGGTACCATCAATAATAATGTCAATGCTACATATCATGGAACCTAATCTGCCAGAGGTGGTGAATCAGACCAGGCTCCACCTGCAAACCTAAAACCTGGACTTCATCATTTGGTTTAGTATTTAAACAATA
This sequence comes from Sciurus carolinensis, assembly GCF_902686445.1. Taxonomy (NCBI): domain Eukaryota; kingdom Metazoa; phylum Chordata; class Mammalia; order Rodentia; family Sciuridae; genus Sciurus; species Sciurus carolinensis. The sequence goes on from NC_062219.1 coordinate 30,833,883, forward strand.
ACAGCGACAATAAAACAATTCTTAAGAGAATTGTTTAGAGATACTCTCATGCAGATTTTTGCCAATTAACATAAATGTATCTGACTAAAAAGAACAAATTAAAAAATGTATCTGATCATACTCTTTTTGTGCATAAATAACTTGGATCTTTAGCTTGTCCACTCTTAGGAGCACTATTCATGGTTCTTCCAGAACCAAATAAAGGGAAGTGCTGCCCTAGAGACAGACTATGAGTCAGCAAGTTTCCATAATGTTTATTTAAAGGTGAAAATTTGAGGTTAGGGAACATTTGAGTAAGCTGGACACTTTTGCTTCTTCTTTTAAAAAGTGGAAATGACAAGCTCTTGTGACTTTCATACATAACCGGACATGATGTTTTTGTGTTTTTATTGTTATTGCACAAGACAAATTGTGTGAGCATTCTGATGTTAAAATTAACTCACTTTTTCCCAACTCATTTATGCGCTGCTATATTTGGGCTCAGGATTAATTTCTTCCCTTTTTCTCTCCCTACAACTTTATATAAAACATGCTCATATGATATTAATCCTACAAATAAAGTGCTGTGATTAGAAGTCATTTCCTTGGTGAAAATCACCTCCCTTGACACAGGAATCATTCCTCTTTATGGTGCCTCTAAATCTAGAATCAAAACTCTCCAGGTCTGAATTAAGATTTCATTTTGTAGCTCTTTGCCCTTCGGATGAATGACACAAAATCATGTGGTGTTGAAAGTGACCTTTCCTAGAGGGATCAAGGAAATGGTTCTTCTATGCTACAACCTCTGGGGAGGAGTAAGACTTTCAGTAAACTGATCACAAAAAGAAAAGAAAAAAATAAAGGAAGAAAGAAAAAAGAAAAGTATCTTTAACACACAAAAATTTGTACCCATGTTCCCCTGAACAACAGTGAAGTACAGCTGTCCACAAGTCAATCAGACAAGGTTGGTTAACAACATGCTGACTAATTCGTTTTCAGATTGTTGCTCTGATATCTCAGACACAAGCCCAAACTTCTGCCAAATTGTTTTTTCCCTCCAAGTGACAAAAATAAAAGAAAATAAAGTGACAGTTGTCATCAGCACACTTTTTCTCCTGATCTATATAGTCCTTAGCAACCAGAGTATCCACGTTGGAGCATGTGGCAATGTCTCTCATATCTTTGAAGGAACCAAATCTCTAATCTTTTCCTGAAAGATGTGTCAATCTTTTGATGACAAAGAAGCACTAAAATCCAAATCCGAGAGGCAAAATATATCATATTCTACTAAAAACTCCTAGAACCAGATAGTTGGCAGCATGTACAGCTAATAAAGGCAATCACAGCTAGTGACTATTATATGGAATGTGTTAAGACTTCTAAATATATTCCATTATTGCATTTAATTCTTGCAACTATAAATGGTAACATAAAGGGACTATGTTTTGTTTTGATGTTAAACATGTTATAGTTTCACTACACCAAAAGTTTAAGATGATTAATAATGAGATAAAGTATTTAGTATAGTGCCTGTCATTAGATGTATTCATTTATTCAAAAAAGTATTCATGAATGAAAGCCTCAAAGGTGTCTTTCGACTAATATTTCTTCTGATATGGATATTTAGTTGTCTTTAAAGCAAAGAGCATATTTTGACAAAATATCAACTAAGATGAAAGTTTCCGTTCCTTGCTCTTAATCTGACAAACACATTATTCCAAAAGTTAGCCATGGGAGGCAGATGCCAGAGAGTGGAAAAAACAGAAGTACTGGCTTTGAATCTCACACCTAACTCCTACTCATGAGTCCTAGCCAGCAGCTGGCAGTTGGGTACAGGAGAGTGAAACAAGAATGTTTCTCCCACAAAAGAGTTAGATGGAGTGCTAGGGCCACATTCAGTGAGCAGAAGTGGAGCACAGAGTTCCAGCACCCAGACAGTGTGAGGGGGTGTATGGCCGCTGGGGATGAGACTGGGGGAAGCCAGGAGTTAGGAGCTCCCCAGGTACACCAGGTCCAGACTCAGGAAGACTCCCAGTGTATTCCCTGCCCTACAGGATTTGGTCCAGTGTTTCTCTGAACCTGGACTTCTAAACTGGTGATATTCAAACTCCTTAGCTTGACAGCAAATCACACGCAGGATCTTGTTAAATTGCTACAGTAGATTTAATGGGTGTGCTCCCCAAATTCATGACCACATGGAGCTTCAGAATGCAATCTTATTTGGAAATAGGGTCTTTAAAGATACAGTTAAGATGAATTCATGCTGGATGAGGGTGGATCCTAAATCCAATATACTCTTATAAGAAGAGAAGAGAACCCCCAGAGATATACACACACAGGAAAGAAGGCCATGCGAAAACAGAGGTAGAAACTGGAGCGATGCAACTATAAGCCATGGACTGCCATGGGTTTCTGGGAACCACCAAAGGCTCAGAAGAGGCCAGGAAGGAGCCATCACTACAGCCTCAGAAGTAGTGTGTCCCCGTCCAACAACTTGCTGTTGGGCTTCAAACCTCCACAACTGTGGGAGAATAAGTAACTACAGGTTTAGCCACCCACCCACTTTCCAGTGCTTGTTACAGCAGTCCTTGGAAACTAATACCAATAGTAAAATTCAAAATCCCTGGCTCGAAACCAGAGAACTCTCAGGACCTCATCTAGTAGATCTTACTTCTCAGAGCTCCCAGGCATGTGCCCTGCATCACAAACTTGTGTCGGGGTCCAGAAGAGGTTTTGCACTTTGCCAGGGCTATGAATTTGCTCTCCCTCTTCCCAACACCCAGTGGGCCTCCTCTCCAGTCACCCACTCACCATTCCACATAAAACCCTTCTCTCCTTAAGAGCTCAGACAGAGCCCCCTCCTCACAGAGCACTCCCTGATCCCCAAACGGGATATGTTCTTACTGTCTTCAGAAATCTCACAGCTATCTTCGTATTTCACATTTGCCACTTTCTACTTGGAATTAGTTATTTGTATTCATAATTTAACCTCCTTCACTAGACTAGTAATAGAGCCTTGCATGTTTTTTGTATTGACCACAGAACCTGGGCTCAGTGCCTGAATTGAAGTGGCCACCCAATAAATGCCTATGGAGTGGATCACTGTCTGTGTTGTTCTTGCCTGTCTCAATAAATAACCATAATGCAATGCTTCATATATGTATACAAATTTAATGGGGGAAAAATGACAAAAGTAGAGAAAGTGGAACATTATACTTCAGAGTCTAAATGACAATATAGCTACATGTTTGTGTTTGTGTGTTTAATTTGATAGGAAAATAAATCTCTAAAAGGTAACAATAAATCTATTATTAGAGATAGTACCGATTTTCTCAGAGAAATAAGAGGAATGAGGTGAAAAGTGAGCTTGAAGACAGACATTTTAGATCCCACTGGGGCGTACATGCAGAGAGGCCAGCTTCCCTCCTGCAGAGGAAATGGAACCATATTATCCCTTCATGGAATTCATCATTTCACGGTCCCAGTCATCCCTACTCTAGAGAGAGCAGAGGAGTAATATCAAGGGGAAGTCTGCTGCCTGCTTCACCCCTCTCCCAGGCCCACCATGGAAGTGGCATCAGGAACTTCCCTCCCTCCACCTCGAATGCCTTTGCCAGCACAGGCAGCTCACCCACTTCCTATGCTAAGTGGATAGAAAACCGAGGTGAAGAGATGTCCCAATGTAGCTTGATAGAATTCAAGGTGTCATCAACCTAGCTAATAAAGGAGGCCAAGGTGAACCACTTGGTTCCATTTACTTGGTTTCTGTAATTCAGATAAAGTACCTTGTATGGCTGTGCAAGAATGATTTTCATTTGAGAAATGCATATGTAGTTATTGTCTAATGTGTTGTCAAAGTCCCCAAGGCTTTTGTTCTCAGAAGTGTTGGATGCCCTTGAGAAGCCAAATCCTGCAGTACAAGTTATTCAGGCTCCCATAGTTACAAGCACAACCAGAGGTTCAGAAAGAGAACCTTTAGACTGCTGCTAGGGAGAGCCCCAGGCAGTGGAGAGCATTAAAATTCCCTTCAGGTACTCACATTCTCCAATTCCACCAACCAAGGGAAGATTGCCTTTGGAAGGACCTGGGGCGTTCACCCTGGCTGATGTAAAGGTCCTAAAGGAGAGATGACAGATCTCCTTTGCCTCATCCAAGGAAAACTTTGCTTATTGAGTAGAGGCCAGGGAGTCAAAGCATAAATAGAAACACGGATAATTTAAATGAGATAACCTAAAGTTTAGATCTAATGAAATTATGTAAATCAAATCCCATGCACTTTCACTCTAGAATTCTAGTCATTAAATCTAATTACTTCCCCCTGTGACTTTGGCTTTAAATGGATGTTAGCAATGATCACATTGAATTCCTGCTCTCTGCCCACCTCCGAAAGCTTTCATGACAAAGGTGCAGTTATTAAGTGATTGCAGCTGCCAAGTGCAAGTGCATCCAGTTCCAGGACAAGACAGGAGGACACTAGTTGAGGAGGCTATCTAAATTATTGCATTTATAAATTTTGACTTTTTTTCTTTTTGCCCTCTTTCTGTCCCTAACCTTCCCAAAAAAACTTTATATATGTATGCTTCTGAGAATTTCCAAGGGGTTAGCAACTTACTCTCATAAATTCTTTACATTTGCCTCCCACCATCGGAACCTACAAGTCCAACTCCCCAAATTCACCACAGCACCTTGAAAGGAGCACCAGTAGTCACCAGTAGTCACCCTTCTCTGACTGGACAGGTAAGCAGTGAATTTTGCCCATCCAATGAACCTGATGGACTTGTTATCTGAGGCCACCACTGTCCTCAAAAGCCAAACCGGTCTCATATTTGCCTGTTTTCCTCCTGGAAGTTATTAACCTTGCTTATTAAAGGACATAGACAAATGTGACCAGATGGAGGTTTCACAGCTTTGACTGCTTCTGGGAACATAGATTTGCTCGAAACACAAGTCCCCCAAAATCAATGAAATGTAAGTGAACTGCATAAATATCACAGCTGAGTTTGTTACACATATTGGATTTTATAGAGACCCAGATTCTATAAAGCTTTGGAGATAGAAATTTCATGACAAATTGAGAAAACAAGCTTTCTCTATGCAGTTCTGCTTCTGAACATCATAAAATGCAAATTTGGGGATTATTATTATTATTTCTCCATTGTGTGACAGAACATCTTCTCTGTCTTTTTGAGGAGATGAGTCCTAGAATTTTACTTGTGTCCCATAAATTATAAAATGTAATCAAATTCCCAGAAAAAATTCAAGCTAAGAATAATGCCTGCATAAACGATTTAACTTTAGGAAATTGGGTGTTTGGTGGTGGAGGTGGTTGATTTTAATATAATTGACTTTTGTTAAACATCCTGATATAAAGCTAGCAGTGGTCCCCAAACCTGAGCTGAATGTTTCACCTGCATCTGAAGAAACTCCACAGACCAGGGGGACTGCAGAAAATCAGGTCCTGATTGTCAGAAGGGTCAGAGAGTCTAGTGGTGGTGAAGAAAATGTTCACACAGGGAGTGGTTATTTGTGAAGCAGAGAGACTTCAACTAGATGGTAAACAGGAAACAAGAAGACAGCGCTTCAAAATGGGGAGGGAGCAGAGTAGAGGCCATGAAAGCCCCAAGGGTCACTGGGTAGGAGGAAGACTGAATCCCTGGCGCATGGCACATGCCTGACTGAATGGTCTGAGAGGAACAGGCTTGTGGAGATTCAAGTAGAGATAGAGATCCAAGAGGGAGGAGAGACAGAGAAAAAAGGATGGTAGATAAAATAAGGCTTCTGGAGGCAGATAGCTAAATTTATTGAGCTTTTACTACTCTATGTGACGCAGGAACTTGAGATAAGGCACAAAAAGATCAAGTAATTTGCCCAAAGTCCTACCAAACTGAAAATCGAATAAGGCAAGCAATCTGACTGCAAAGACTGCATGCTTAACTATTCTGCTTCAAGACAGAAAAGACAGCTCACAAAGCTGGAGTGGACTATTTCATATGCATTTTTATTGTGCCCCGCTATCAAATGAATCATCATACTGAGGACACAAATATATGGAGAGGTGAAGAGAATTTAAAGTAGTTTGTTTTTGTTTTTTGTTTTTTTTTTTTTTAGTGTGCACAATGGTAGGATCTGGCAGCTAAAGATTAAATAAAATAAAATGAAAGGAAATCAAAAGGCTGCTTACCACTGTCCAATAATTTAAAATGAGGGAACAGATATCAAACATGAAGTGAAGATGCTTTGTTCACTCAGCAATCACCAAGAGAGTTAAAGTGAGCCCTGATCTTTGTCTTTCTGATTGTTCTCCATCAGATGCCAACGGACCTTGCTCGCTCGCTCGCTCTAAATCAGTTAGCCATGGGCTTGATTTATGAGATTCTTTTTCTTAACATTTTATCATAGAAATTTTCAAACATACATAGCAAAGTTGAAAGAATTTTCCCAGTGAACATCTAGTATACTCAGCACCTAGGCTGACCGTGCTGATTAATCCAGCGTGTATTTTAGGGACAGCATTCTTGATTCCTCTCAGCTTCATCTCTGAGTCATCTCACAGCATCCAGCATGATGTTTGATGTTTGTTGAGTCATTTGGATGAATGCTGATAATTCACTGTGCCTTAGGCAGGGATAAGTGATGAGCAATCGATCAAGTGCAGAATCTAAAGAAACAAAACAAAGATTCCTTTGCATGGTGGGCATGTTATTACTGGTAAATTCTCTATGTATACTTATGACCAACAATCTCCTGGTGGTAAAAGCTTTGAAAAGATGTTATAACATGTACACATCAAGCTAAGATTTCTTAGGACTTTTTGTCTCCCTCATTTCATTCTTTCTTTTCACCCATCCCGTATACTAGAATGGGATAGAACTAACATGGTGCATAAAGGGATATTTACTCTCACATGTTGGCCAAGAAATCCCACGTGCTTTTGAAATTCCATTCCAACAATACTGCCCTCTCATAGACATTTGAACATGGAAGCCACATGTATAGACATCTCAATTTTTTCTTTTTTTTTTTTTTTTTTTTTTTTTTGATACCAGAGATTGAACACAGGGGCACTTAACCACTAAGCCACATCCCCAGCCCTTTTTCAATATTTTATTTAGAGACAGGGTCTCACTAAGTTGCTTAGGGCCTGTCTAAGCTGCTGAAGCTGGCTTTGAACTTGCAAACTTGCCTCAGCCTCTTGAGCCATCAGGATTACAGGCGTGAGTCACAAAGCCCAGCATGACCTCTTCTCTTTAGAAAACCAACATCATCAACTGCACTGCGATACTGGACATATTACAAGAACGATCGATGCACACCATGAACCAACAATCAGAGCTATTGCCTGTCTTTCAATGTCATTACTGGTTAGATGCAGATAAAAACTGTTATGGTTTGAATTGTCTTTCCCCCAAAAGACATGTTTAAAGTCCTAATCCTCAGAATGTGATGTTATTTAGGAATAGGATTTCTGTCAACGTAAACAAGTTTAGAGGAGGTCATTAGAATAGATTCTAATACAATATGAATGGTGTCCTTACGAAAAAGGGAATTTTGGCCAGGCCCAGTTGTGCATGCCTATGATCTCAGCAGCTCAGGAGGCCGAGGCAGGAGGATCAAGAGTTCAAAGCCAGCCTCAGCAAAAGCAAGGTGCTAAGCAACTCAGTGAGACCGTATCTGTAAATAAAATACAAAATAAGGTTGGGGATGTGTTTCAGTGCTCAAGTGCCCCTGAGTTCAATCCCTGGTACCCCCCAAAAAGGGAGGATTTTGGACACAAAGACATGCATATAGGGAGAATGCCACACAAATGTGAAGGCAGAGATAGGGCAGAAATATCAGCAAACCACCAGAAGCTGGGACAGAAGCATGAAGCAGATGCTCCCTCACAGTCCTCAGAGGATCTAGCCCAGGGGACACCTTAATCTTGAATTTCTAGCTTCCAGACCTGAGGGACAACAAATCCCTGTTGTTTAAGCTACCGGCTTTGAAATACTTTGTTACAGTAGCCATAGCAAACTCATACAGGAATGTTGGTAGGAATTTGGTGACAATTGTCTTTGAGGACATCATATATAAGGCTAGAAGCAATGATGAGAAATCTGATTATACAAACTTCCTTCCAAACAATGACCCAGCATTCTGAAGGTCTTCTTTAAAAGAAAAAAATGTTAAAAATACATTTTAAAGGGAAGATTAGCGATCACACCTGATGATAACAGTTGTGTTACCTCTTTGGCATTTGAATGTGGTTTATTTCTATTTTATCTGTACCTGTGGGCGGGCAAGTTTAGCTCATGAGGGGAAAAGAGTTAGCCCCCTAGAATAAAAATGGGAAGTGCATGAGGTTTGGCTTAGACAGTAAGCCTTTTTCCAGCTCAACAATGTTGTGTTTCTTTTTCTTTCCTTCCTTTCTAACTTTTTCTCTTTTTGCAATATATTCATAGTATTAAGCAGCAAGCAAGATGCTAAATATTTTCCATTTAATATTCTTCACCAAAAAGTTTCAGATGATAGCAGAATTCAATTTCCAGCTTCTTCCTAACTCCAAGCCTAGAAATCGAGTAAAAGGGAACGATAGTGTTTGGGATTTTTTATTATTGTTGCTTTGTTTTGTTTTTTGTTTTTGTTTTTTGCAGTACTGGAAATTGAACCCCAGGGTCGTCTGTCACTGGGTTTCATTCCCTGCACTTTTTATTTTAGGACACAGTCTCACTAAGTTGTCCAGACATGCCTCAAACTTGCAATCTTCCTGCTTCAGCCTCCTGAGTCACTGGTATTACAAATTTATACTGCTGTACTTGGCAAAAAGGAGCAATTCTAAACGCCAACTCTTCAGAACTGGAAGACCTTGTGGCCTTTAAGTACTGCCAGCTCTTACAGAGAAATCACAATGCCCCTGGAAGGGCCCAGATAGTTCAACATTTTTTTCCCTTCCTTTAACCAAAACTGTAATTCGCGTTCAGTCTCCCTCCTCTTGATTCCTTCGCCCCCCTCCCACCCACTCTCAAATACTAGAATTTCATTCAGAGACATTCAGTGTATGAAAGAGAAAGTGGATCTAATTCCACAGGGTACTTATGATGGGCAGTTTTGACTATGGAGAGTCAATAATGGAGCAGGTCAGTGCAGGAGCCAATGTCCTGACAGTCATCACAAAGGGGACATGCCCCAGGGGCAATCAGGACCTCTGATATAACCTTTATTTTCAAAGCCTTCAAGAACCAGATCAAAATTCACTGGACTTCTTTTGTTTTTTCTGCAACAGTGAAGGTGATTTCAGGAGTTATTTGCCTTAGGTCTTTCTTGAGTGGATATAAATTATATTCCACTTCTGTGTGTGTATACATGCACACATACTCTGTATTTTTAGAATAAAAGCTCATTTTGACTTTGATTGTTATGTGTTGTTTTCAATAGATCAATAGATATTGATTAGGCTATGCACCCAGCACAGGATTAGCTAGCCATGGTGGGGGATGTAAAAGAAGAATAAGGAATGGTTTCTGCCCCAATGGAGTCTTTTACACATCAATTGAGTGGACAAAATTAAAGTTCTTGTCCTACTTCACATAAAATTATTATCAAAACCTACTGTAAGCACTGTATAGAGTATTTACCTCCAAGTATAATGGGAGCCAAGAAAAAGAAGTTGACTTGACTTCACAGTCAGTACAAGTTCTACCAAAGACATCAGCTGTGGGCCGTCTTAAAAGATGAAACTATAAAGGTAGGCTGAGGGGCAAGGTCTGAATATTATGTTGTAGCAAATGCAGAAATAAGAATGGGGAATGGCGGACCGGGTTGTACTCAGTGACGGAGCACTTGCCTAGTTTATGTGAGGCCCTGGGTTCAATCCTCAGCACCATATAAAAATAAGTCACTAAAATAAAGGTATTGTGTCCATCTACAACCAAAAATGCTTTTAAAAAAAGTAGAAAGGGGAAATGGGCGCAGTCTGTGGTTAGGGAAGTAATGTGTCTGGTATAAGAAACTCCAGATCTGAATGGTGGCAAAAGGGAACAGGTGCCTCACAGATGGATGTGTGTTTCTCTCTTTCATTTTTTACATTCTTTCTTTCCTTTAATAAATATTGACTGGGGGTCCATTAAGTGTCTGGAGCTCTTCCAGGTACTGGTGTAGGTGATAGCACTACTGGCTGTCAGCTTACAATCTAGTCAAGTAGGCAAACAATACAAAATACGTAATGTCAGAAAGTGATAAACATTATAAAGAAAAAGAAATCAGGGTAAGGTGACGGTGACAAGATCTGTTCTTTGGTAGACAGGATAGTGAAAGACAGCACCTCTGAAGAAAAGACGTTCTATATGACATTTGGATAAAATGAGGAGTGAGATGTTTAAGAGTCTGGAGGAAGAGTGTGTCAGTCTGAGGAAATCCTAAGGACAGAGAACCTAATACAGAAAAGGAATTGTCTGTGCTTAATGAACAATGCATTTGGTGTGACTAGGGTTGAGTGAGCAGGGGTAAGGGAGAGTATAAGAGATGAAGTCGGAGATATTGACAGGGGCCCAATTATTCAGGGTCTGATAGGACATGACAAGGAATCTGGAATTCATTTTGAGTGTGTTGGGGAAACAACAGGTTTTATTTGTTTTACAGTTCTGAAAGATTGTTCTAGCTACACATATAAAGAATTTGTTGCAAGTAACATAGTTTTGGAGGGTTTGTAAGATTCTAAGTGACAGGTGATGAATTCTTGGACTTGAGTGGTAGGGTTTGGGTGGTTGACCAAAGCCAAGATAAAGTTTGAAAGTTGGGGCAACAGGACTTGTGGGTGAATTGGATACAAAAAATGATGAGGCAAAGACAGGAGTCATTTAAGTTTGGGATTAAGGAACTGGTCAAGGAGAGGGGGCATTTATTGAGATGGGGTAGCCTGAGGAGGAGCAGGCCCAAGATGGTGGAATTAGGACTTATTTGAGAACAAGCATGATGTAAAACATCAAATAGATGCCACATAGGGAGTTAGGAAGCAAATGCAGACCTCAAGGAGAAAGTCAAGTCTGAAAAATTAGTGGTGTATAAAAATATAGCTTAAAGCCACAAAGCTACGCAAAATAACTTAAACAAAGAGTTTAGAAAGAAAACAGAGCAGGGACTCAGGTCCAGGTCCTGAGCATTGCCAACATGTAGAGATTAGAAAAGAAGGAATGGCTGGGGAATAAATGAAGAAGGAGGGACTAAGGAGGCAAGAGCATGAACTCCCAAAAGTCAAGACAAAAATCAATAAAAGTTTCAAGAAAGAGGAAGTGATCAATAGCGTGCAATGCACTAAGACTGAATTCAGTGAGAACTGGGCTATAAGGTGTTTGCTGATCACTAGACAATGGTAGCTTTGGTGGAGTGGTAGGAAGAAAGGCCTGATAGGGTGGGTTGAGAAGATAATGGGAGGGAAGAAAGGAATGGATGCCAAATGTAAACCATTCTCTGGGGACATAGGCCTCAGGTATGGTGGGAGCTAAGGAAGAAATGAGGTTCAGGAAAAGCTTTATTTGTTTTTATTTTTTGGTATCACTGATTGAACCCAGGGGCACTTAACCACAGAGCCACATGCCCATGCTTTTTGTATTTTATTCTGAGACTGAGTTTCTTAGGACCTCGCTTAGATGTTGAGACTGGTTTGAACTCATGATCCTTCTGCCTCAGCCCCCCAAACCACTGGGATTGCAGGCGTACACCACCAGGCCTGATGAAGAGCTTTATTCTTAATTAAGATTGAAAATAATATGGTAAATTTCTTTGCCAAATGATGATGTAAACAGGGAGAAAGTAGTAATATAAGAGAGCATGCAGACACTTGCAGGAGTAAGGCTATGAGTAGGATTCAGAGTGACACAGGAGCTGTAACCTTAGATAGAGGCAGGTTCTCTTTCTCCATTGTGTCCAATGAGGGCAGGCAGAATGCACAGATGATTTGGTAACGGTAGTGAATTCAATGGTGAATCTGCTATTTTCTTAGTCAAATAAGAGACCAAGCTATCAACTAAAAAGAGGGACAGGGAAAGATGTTGGAAATTTGAAAAGAAGAAAGATGTATAATAGCTGCCTTATAAAGTGTGAGCGTGGAAATTTATTGTGTTTTCTAGACGGGACCAAGAGTCCACTTGACCCTGTGGTCATAATTCTGTGCCCAGAATCAGTATGATGGGTGTGAACCCAGGTGAGGCTTTCAGTGGGAGCAAATGGAACAGAAGGAGTGAAGGACCTTATGGTGGGTTTGAAGGGAGGCAGGACAGGAGAGATTAGAGGTAGTGAGAAGAGTTCCACTGAGGAATCATTGGACTGGGGCCACTTATGTAAGGGAGATGGAAGGAAAGAGCTAGCCGTCAATCAAGTCAGATGGGGATTCTTGAAATCAAGATTTTGCAGGTGTACATAATGAAAAAGTCTTCATCACAGAATGTGCAGTTGATGGGGGAGAAGACAGGTTACCCCCAGCACACTAGATCCAAGCCCCCAGACTTTCAATCTTCTCATTAGCTCCTCCAAGCCTTTTATTTTCTGCTGCTTCTGAATTACTGAAGGTGTATAATTGCTTGGTCAATGTTAAAGTATACCCCAAGAAAAAGAGTTACTGCCTCCTCCACCGAACATTTCCAATTACTCATTCATATGACCATAAACAATTTCACCCAAGAATGAAGTCTATTCTAAGTAACTTACTCAGTATTTTATCTTTTCTAGATAATTAAACACTTATCTAATTTGGTTCTCATAAGAATCCAGTGGAGGTGAGCATGGTGGCACATACCTGTGATTCCAGGAAATCCAGTGTAATATAGATGTGGAAACTAAGGCAAGGAAATTAAGTCACTTGCTCAAAATCACGTAGAAGCACAGATGGATATACTGGATGCTAAGGAAAGCTAAGCATCAGGGCTCTCCTCTTGCATGGACTCCTTCTAATATCCTGAAAAAGGAAGAGGCCCACCTGTGTGTTCACAAGGTCACAGGTTTCTATAAAATTTGTAAGAGAGAAATAGTTTAGTCATACTTTATGTTTAAATCACAATTGGTAAATATTAGTTTCTTCCACTCCAATTTCTCCTCCATTGGATTTCTCTTCATGTTGGATAGCCTTGAACATTTTTAGGATCCAGCTAACAAAGGTTCACTTGGGTACACATGTAGTTTTATAGGATCCCTTTATGTGGTCTAAAGTCACTTATATATATATTGCTACCATATTCCCAGCCTGTCATATTCAGGAAGGATGTGCTTCTCCACCTCCTGCTCACTCTCACCTCCCTGTGTCAACTCCTTTGGCTTCTACCCAAAGATTAGAGGGCTATGGTTTGTCCTACAGCTGCTGGCACCTGAAAGATGGGGGTATGAATGTTGGGATAAAAGAGGGATTTCATTGGATTATCATTCCATTCTCTAAGGAAAACATTAGAAAATCATTTTATTTTGTAGAGCTAATTGAAGAGGATGCAGTCCAAAAATTAGAAGTCTTATAGAAACATGTCAGGCAGTTGCTTAATAAAAATGTTACACTGTCTTTGTGAATTTTATTATATATATGACATTTGCCAACTTTTAAAAATGAGTAATCCTGCAAGTCATGGTACCCTACACCTGTAATCCTAGCAACTCTGGAAACTGAGGTAGGAGGATCACAAGTTCATAGCAACTTGGCAAGACCCCCAGCAACTCAGAGAGACCCTGACTCAAAATAAAAAGATTCAGGGACATAGTTCAGTGGTAAAGCACCCCTGGGTTCAATGTCCAGTACCACCCCTCCAAAAAAAGTAATCCTTACTGTTTCTTTTCTCATTTTAAATAAATATTCGCTTCCGTACCTACTTTTGTATTCTTTTTCTTCAAGAAAGAGCCTCCTAAAGTTATATAAATACTCATAATATTTGCAACAACAAAATATTCTACCACCTAGAATAGCAAATCTCTCAGTCTCTCAGATCTACCCAGTCCATTTATATGGTGTCAGAGAAGAAGGTTCAGTGGAAAATCTGACCAGTGGTAATTTCCACGAGGAACAGGTCATTTTTTTCTAATGAGTTAACCATGTAGAACATTCTGATATCATGAAAAGATTGAGAAATTCTCCCTTCCCCACCCCAAACCTTCACTCAGTAGTTTTCCTTTTCACACACGCCTCTGCATTTCCTGATTCTGGCCTGGACTTGAAGCAAAGGCACCTGAATTCAGCCAGGAAAGCTGTTATTACAACAGTTTTGGCCTAATAGGGGCAGGAAATACCAATAACCTTATGTGAGCTCTTCCCCAATGGACAGCCAACCTGAGTGCATAAATCTGGTGTGCTTGCATAATTCCAATGATGCTCAGATAAGATCTGGACTTTTGCAAACAAATTTTCTCCTGTCTTTGAGGCATGGGGTAGGTATGGATTCCTCACAACAAAATGTGTGTATGTATTAATGCAAGCTTCTGAAGAAGAAAAAAATAACATTTCTACTGAGAAAATTGTTCTAAATACAAACTTTAAATTATTTTGAGCTGAAGTCTTTTTTTGTTGCCCACTCTGGTCTCAATCTCCTAGGTGCACATGATCCTTCCACCTCCACCTCCAAAGTAAATGGGACCCTAGGTACATATCACTATAGTCGCCAATATTAATTTTAATGGTCAAGCATATAGAGGAAAAAAAGATACTCAGTCAAAACAGAAGATTCAAGTCTTATTGCCTGAGGAAAAGGATTACCAAATTTACTATTTAATCTTTATACAATCAAGTATGTTCAATCAGGTCCTGACTTCCAGTAAAACAAAATAGAGTTCCTTTCCCAGTGCATTACAAGACACACACACACACATATACACACACACACAGAATTACCCTTGCAAACTGCTGATCCTCCCCCAAAGACCATAAGCCAATTTATCCTTCAAAGGTACCCATTTTTTTTTCAGTCAACCATATTACCAACTACCCGAGTTGTAAAGTTTGAGACAATCCTACTCTTCAGCCTGACTCAGGTATTTATGATCATCTCTTTCTTCCACCTTGGGCAATTTTGCAATCTTTATTGTTGTTGGTAGTATTTGACATAATTGTTTTGTAGTCCTATTTATTATGCTAGTGGAACAAGCATTTTAGAACTGGAATTGGCCCTGTTGTGACCTGCCTGATGAGTCACCCTGGTTCTACCAACCCATGGGTTCCCAGCACTGACACAAGGCTGTTTTTCTGTATTAATTGGGGAATCTGTTCACACTAGTTCAGTTGCATGCCTGGGCTGGGCTGCTTGTACTGCTTCAGGAAAGAGCACTAAGACTAGGCCTGTGGGTAGTTAGTTAGCTTTCTCCCAAAGTTTAAGTGGTAAGTAAAGGGTGTGGCATGAGATTTTCAAAAGGACTTCCTCCACAGGAGGCCCTCGCATTTTTTTCTTTGTAAAACTGGTTCTGAACTTAATTCCTTGGCTCCTATATGTGTAGTTTTCCAATATATTGGAGCTGATGCAGTGTTCACTGGGGATGGTCACAGAACAGTGGAATTGTACAGTAGGGTGCTAGTGACTGGAGGTAGCCTGTTTTATGGTATATCCTGTTATATCCTTCACACAGAGTAAGAACCCAGGTCTGGATGGGTGCCGTAGCCCATGCCTGTAATCCCAGCAGCTCTGGAGACTGGGGCAGGAGAATTAAGTGTTCAGAGGCAGCCTCAGCAATTTAGCAAGACCCTAAGCAACTCAGCAAGACCCTGTCTCTAAATTAAAAAAAAAAAAAAATTACAAAAATGGCTGGAGATGTGGCTCAGTGGTTAAGTGCCCCTGGGTTCAATCCCTGGTACCAAAACACAAAAAACAAAAAACGAAAAACAAAAAACCAGGTCTGCATCTGAGAATAAATAAGTGCATGAATAAAGGAGTGAACACACTAAAGAATGAGCCGAAACAGGATAAGCAGCTACACTTTGTTGGAAATAAGGCCCTGCCAATTCCACAGGGTCACTTAGATGAGAGCCTGCTAATCCTAATGGCATCTTGGTTTGCAATTGCCTGACATGCCTCTCCTTCATTGTATTACTACTAAATTAAATTACTACCACAGACCATCAGTTCTGCTAAAATCTCTACTGTCCATTTTACACTTACTACCTCTGACTACTGTACCTAAACCTACCCACCACTGACCTTTTAGCCTCTTCTCTGTTCATTCCAATCTCCTCCCAAATCAAAAGAATAAGGGAGTGTTTTTTAAACCAGTTTGTCTCTTAATTAGAAATTCCAGGAAACGGGAGGTGGGTGGGGAGTGGTAGAGAGAAGAAATTGAAAAGCAATTTTGCTGCTGCTGTGGGTTCTGGGTTGTCACAGGACAGCCTCTCTCCAGACACCAAGTAAAGGAGAACAGAAGAGGTAAGACACATACAAATCATTTACCTCCTTCAGTCAACCTGGAGTTTATCCATCCTTCACATTCAGCTTAGTTATAGCCCAACCCTACTGAACCTGGTGTCGGGGTGGGGCACATGGAAAGCCAACAGTAAGCCAATAGAACTCTGCATTACAAATGAGTGAGGGAAAACACCCTGAAGGGGGTGAGAAATAAAAGACCTTTGGAAAGTAGGATTTCTTCTATATATTAAAAGATCAAAGACAAAAGAACTGTGCACAAATATTATGCTCAAGTAAATTGGTGTCTCTCGTGGGTACAAGTTAGCAATTCTGAAACTATTTTATATGCTGTACTAGGACTTGAACAAAAAGTGAATCTATTGTGCATAATGAGAGCCAGGTTTTTCACTGTCAGAGAAAGGAATTAGAAATTAGGAAGGAGGAGGGAGGCTTGAGAAAACCAGATGGATCCAAAACAGGTATTAGGATAAACTCATGAAAACAGGTATCAGGATAAACTCATGAGTGATGTTGGGGTTGGGAGGAAATGGGCTACTCTGAACAGAGTTGATCTACAGCTCTACCTCTCCCTTTTAAGAGAGCTTATCTAGAATCCTCAGAGACAGAAGGGAATTGTATTTTGTCAGTTTGGTATTTATTTATTTATTTGCTTATTATTTATTGATATTAGGAATTGAACCCTGAGGTACTTTACTGCTGAGTTACATTCCCAGGCCTTTTTATTTTTGTATTTTGAGACAGGGTTTGTCTAAATAACAGAGGTTGGCCTCAAATTTGCAATCCTCCTGCCTCAGCCTCCCAAGTTCTTGGAATTATGGGCACGTGCCCATCGGTTTGTATGTTTTTACAACTAGCTGCTTCACACTGAGAAATGTTATTGGGGGAGGAGGAGGCACAGAGAGTCAGAGAAGTTGGAAGATGCCAACAAGAGCTAAAAAGGCCCTGTTTCCAAAATGACTTATCCAGGACCCAAGTTCTAGGTACTGAAAACATTTACTTCATTTCAACTCTCTGAAAGCAGTCACAAGTTCAGAGACCACTGCTGAATTTTAGGATATGCTTTTGATCTTTAAAATTTGTTTAAAGGGAAAAGGCCTCCTGTTTAAATTTTGTAGGAAAAGAGCAAACCTAAAACTTTTAGGGACTCTTTTGAGCCATTTTGGATTATCCAGAGGCAGATCTCAGAGACTCTCACACAGGCCAACTCAGGAAACTTACAAGCGATTAAGTTACTTTCTCCAGAGAATTTTCCCATCTATTAGTCACTTACACATCTTATATGAGAAATTAGTCAAAGAGGCTTGATGCCACCGTGAGTCAATCACTCCCCCTTCAACTCAGGGACGTCTCAGGGGTACTGACAAGCAATCCACTCCTCTGTTTCTAAGGAAGGATCTCTTTTTTTATTACATGAGCTCAAGGAAGGAAGATGACTTCATATCAAACTGAGACTTGAAAGAGAACTAGCAGGTGCCAAAGATCTGTGTGGACCCAAGTATAGTGGCAGCTGTCCTCCAGAACATTAGCATTGTGGTATCCTAACAGACACCTACTCTGTTGAAGGATTTTCTTGTTTCCACCGCACTGCTGTCTGTGAAAAGCTTCCATTCTATTAAGTCTCCTTGTCTTGTAACTTCTCTCTTAATCTGATTGGCAGCTCCAGGAGAGACCATGGGACTAAAATCAGACTTCAATGTGTCTGCTTCCCTTGCCCATCATGGTAGAACTGTCTGAGAGGTTGACAGTAGGAAAACAGTGGGAATTCAACAGATATAATCGTACCTAAACTGTAGGGTAAAAGGCCCACCCAGGAGCTAGGACGATCCTGCGTAGCCCTGTTTTGGGTCTCAGGCAGTGAACCTAGGAAGAGGACCACTATTTATAAAGTTCACCCTACGTTTACAGAATCTGAGAGTTCGGAATGGAAAATTTATTAGAGAATTCATTTCAATGGAAGAAATTAAAACGTGTTGAATATTGAATAGTTTCTACTAGGATTCACCCATCCAAGAAATATTGATTGCTTGCAATGTACCAGACTCTGTCTAGTTCCCTGAAAATAGCAGATAAAAACCAGACTGACTCTCAACAAGCTTACCAATGGGAAGAAGACAGATAAAGAACAGGAGCAAATAACCTGATACCACTAATCACGTGAGAAGGATGCGGAGTAGCATCAAGAAGAGAACTTGAAGCCCTGAGTGGACCCTGCAGAACTGACACCAGAGCTGACCCTTAAGGAACAGTGGTCACCAGGCATCCTTTAGGGAAAGGAAAGTACAGTGGAGCAAGTGGGGAGGAGACAGGCATCCTTGGAAGCCAAGAAAATAGCAGGTGCAAAGTAATGGAGGCATGAAATAGTATCTTGTCCTGTAACACTTGAAGTCTGTGTTATTGGCAAGTTCAATGGCAAAGCAACAGGAAGCAAAGAGGCACCTGGAGTGAAGAGAGCAGGTGCAACTGGAGGGCCCTGGGCAGCCAGTGCCACCTGTACCATGCCCACTCTCATGCCTTGATCCAGCTGGCAATGGGAGGACAAGGAGACACTTTGAGAAGAAACAGACAGATATGCATTTTGAAGAGATAACTTGGGGTGAAAACAAATGAGAGAAACTGTGGGGATGGCACAAGTTCATATGGTC
Source organism: Sciurus carolinensis (assembly GCF_902686445.1). Taxonomy (NCBI): domain Eukaryota; kingdom Metazoa; phylum Chordata; class Mammalia; order Rodentia; family Sciuridae; genus Sciurus; species Sciurus carolinensis. Next base: position 30,852,859 of record NC_062219.1, read on the forward strand.
TGGTTACAAATGTTTCTCACGAGTATCTTTTTCATCTTCTAAGTCATACTCAACAGCACTAGCCCGTCCCTTCTACTCCTCACTCCCTGTGCCAATGGCTAAGGATGCCTCTCTTTCCTTAGTGGGGAGGGTAGTTACCAGGGGCTCTTTACCACTGAGCTCTATTCCTCAACCTTTTTATTTATTCATTTTTATTTTGAGATGGTCTCATGAACTTGCCATCCTTCTGCCTCAGCCTCCTGAGACACTGGGATTATAGGCTTCTGCCCTCCTCTCCTGGCTGCTGATGATGTCTTTTATTCCCCAAAGTCAGCTTCAATAACTTGCAGTAACAGACTGCTGTCACTCTCCACCTGCTTGGCACCTGCTCCCTCAGCTAGCAACCGCACCCCCGCCCCGTAAATGTTCCGTCTACATAAAGATATTGCACTACCTCTGCAAGGGTGGCTTCCAGACAAGGCTTTGGGCTCCCTTTGCCTCCATTTGCAACTCCAAGTCCCCTCAATATACAAATCCTGGGGCATCACTGAATATCAGCCAATGACTCTTAGACTGAAAGAGGATCCTTAAGTTCCTTGAGTCCTTAGAGGTCTCTTCTTGCCAAAGGCCCCAGTAGGAAACCCCTTACCAGAACCCCACTGGTCTGTGATTATTGGGAGGCCTCTACAGGAGACGGCAAGACAAGGAAGCCTCTATTAGGTGTCACCACATGGTTTGGCCTGTGGATAAATCCTCAGCTGACCTTCCCACAGGTCTTTTCGGCATGGACCGCCACCAGCCATGTTCTACCTGGAAATCTGAAAGCCTAGAATAGTTCCATAAAACACAATGTCGTTGATCACCTACAGAACCAGAATGAATTTCCTGTAGTGCTATTAAAGCATAAAACTAATAGCTACTCATAAATAGCTTCCTTTGTTTTATACCTTTTAAATAACTTTGGTTAGGTAAATGTGGAACTTCAATGTACTGTTTTGAGAGTATAAATGTCTAGTACCTGTCTTCCTTTTCTTTCCTTCTTTCTTATTTTTTCACTTTTATTTTCTGCTTACCTCTTACCAAATAGTAGATTGTTAATAAGTAATTAAATTTTTTTTCAAAAAATAGTAACAGTGAGGCAATGTAAACATAGCCCTCCACACACACTGCCTTTTTCTCACTAATAGGGCTGCCAGATTAAGCAAATAAAGATGGTCCAGTTAAAATTGAATCTTGGATAAACAACAAATACTCCTTTGGTATAAGTATATCCCATACCATACTTGGTACCTGCTCATACTAAAAGAAAATCTTGCTATTTATCTGAAATTCAAATTTAACTAGTAATCTGTATTTTATTTGGCAGCACATTCAAAAAAATCTGTTTTATTTCCTGATATTTTGGTTAGGGCATCTGGCTTAAAAAAAAAAAATTCCACCCAATTTTATAGACTGAAATGTAAATTAGTATCACTTTATTTTGGATAAGAAGCAATTTGATGTCAGCAGATAGCAAAAGACATTTTATAATATGTATAGCCTGGCATGGGAAAATGCACATTATCGGTTAAGTGAGAAGTACAAGATGCATAATTACATAATAGTAATAAAAGAATAATGGCTGGCTTTCATAGAACACAAATTATGTGGCAGGCATGTTCTAACTGCTTTTTTGTATTAACTTGATTAATACAAACTATCAGGTAGAATGCTATTATTATTTTCAGTGTGAAGATGAAAAAGGTAAAGCCTTCTACAGGATTACATGCCCACTAAATATTATGTATACACACATTTACATAGTATGTTACCAAAAAGTAGCACAAGGAAAACAAGGCTAGGAGAAAATAAAATAAGCTGTGATGCTCATCATTTTGTGTAAGAATATAGTGATTTTTGAAATCTGAATCTTCTTTCCACATTTTCTATATTTTCCAAAGGTAGGGGTATGCATTGCTGTTCAAATAAAACAATACAATTTAAATTTTAAAACAATCTAATTGGAGAAACTGTATCCTGTTTTGTTTGGGTTTGTTTGGTTTTTTTAAATGCCATTGTGCTTACCTACATCAGACATTATGATGCTAGCTTAGGGAAATTTCATTATTCCAAGTTGTTTTTGGGTTTTTTTTTTTTTTGTTTTGTTTTGTTTTGTTTTGTTTTGTCTTTGTTTTTTGGTGGGAATTAACCCCACGGGTGCTTTAACTCCGAGTTATATTCTCAATCCTTTTCACTTTTTTTATTTTGAGGCAGGGTCTTACTAGTTGCTTAGGACCTAACGAAGTTGCTGAACTGTCCTCCTGAGTCTCTGAGATTATAGGCATGCATCACCACACCCAGCCCTTCCAAGTTTTACCCAGTTTTACCAGGTAGATATGGGCCACTGTCTTTTAAATTGATGGTCTTCCTTATAATCAATTGGTTAATTCAGTTCTGTGATCCCAGTGACCACTACACATTCCAAAGTTCTTTCAAACAAGACCTGCTCCTTCCTATACATAGGCAATTTATCAGCCTAAAAAAGAAAAAAAAAAAAAAAATGATGTTCCTGTGTCTTCTTGTAGACATTCCATTAGATGGAGCAATACTGGCCTTACAGTCAGCAAGGAAAGTACAAGCATTTACACATGCCTCTACCTTGTCTTTCTGCATGTTCTGAAGAATCAGTCAGCCTTCAGAGAATTGTAGATTTGCCCACAGTGAGGTCACTGTGTTGGAGTTGGCACGCTTAGGGAACAGGTTTGTCAGTAGTGTACCAGAGAAAGGGCTTCAGAAGGGCATGGGCAGGCCCCAGGTTAACATGTCCAATGGCCGTTCTGTCATCAGTAATAAGAGAGTTATTTTTACAGGAGACTCTCTCACTAGCAAAACATAAGCTTCTAGCTTTTGCTTTAAAGGAAAGATGCCAACATCTAAGCTTCCCCTTTAATTGCCTTATATATAATAGTAGAGGTTGTGAGTGTAGCAAACAAGCCAGAACAGGTACTTGGAAGACAACCCTTCTCTATTCCTGAGGAAGTTCTCCCAAGGGGTGGGATCTGAGGCCTCAAAGCATGCCAGAGACTGGGGAAGAAATCCCTTCCATTCAGGCCCACAGCACAGAATACTGCCTTCCTTCCTTTGAAAAATAACCATCGGCTGCTTCTCAGAGAGATGCTACGAAGATGCCTCTTCGAGAATAAGAGTGAGTCACCATTTGTACAACCCAGCAATGCTGCCAGCCCGCCTCTGCTCTCCCTCACAGTTTTTGTTTTCTTGGTATGATAATTAGTTGTTGGCACTGTAAGTGTGTCTCCTGAGCTTAAAAAGAAAAAAAAAAAAATTGGGCACCTGTTATTTCTGGAATGAGTGTTCTATGCATCGTATTGAGGTAAGCTAGTCACTCCAAGTCCAAGTGCTGGCCAGCATTGGACTCCTAACACCGAGTGCCCCTCTCCTCATCTCTTGTTTTTACAGTTCAACACAAAAGAATGTGATCTGTGGCTCCTACCGCCTGCCTTCTACTGAGTTAAGAGCAAGTCTCCTCAGAAAAAAAGCAGGAACTCTGGAGTTAACAAAAGTTCGAAGGTTATTACCCAGTGATTTCCAACCTGGGTTACACATTAGAATTTTCTTGGACCTATTTAAAATATACCAGTATGTGGGTCCTTCCTCAGAGCATCAGGACCTCTCAAGCCACCGGTGTTCTTTCAAAGGATTCTAGTGGGCCACACAGTTGAGAACCACTAATCTTGTTCATCAAGCCCTTCCAGAGGGAAATGAACGCAGACAGGCTGATGGGCTGTCCCAGGTTCCACAGCTTGTTAGTCTATGTACCTCTGTGTGTCTGTCTCTAGACTGTGAGATCTTTGAGGCCACTGCAATAATGTTTGAAGGGGGCAGAAAGCCAGGAAGGGAAGGAAGAACCAGACCAGGATCTTTTCTTCCGTCCATTCCATAGCCTCTTACTGAGAATAGTCGTTCAGATAAACTTACCATGAACTTTTTAGGCCCCAAATTGGGTCATTAAATATCAGATTCCCCAAACTCAGGGGATTCCATTCATTTCTGATTCCATTCATTTCTGGAAAAGTTCCATAAGCCAGAATGCCCCCAAATCCCAAGTCAACTATCTGTACCCTAATTAATTCAATAGTTTTAAGCTAAGTGCTTGACCTTGTTCAATGCCCCATGCTTCACAAAGTTCTTATTTTGTGGATTCTCATTTATTTCCCTAATTAAACTTGGCTGCTCAAAATGATGTGCTTTCCTTCAGTATCAAGACTCCAGAGTGAAGCAAAGAGGTATGGGAAACGTGTGCTGCAATGAAGGAGACGTTGACCTGGAGTCCAAGGTGTTACCCGGACCTTAGCAATGAGTTCCAGAGTGTTCCATGGTTTTAATGGCTCCAGTCACTGCCAAGTCACTTCTTTTCTCCTAGTCAAGTAGAATTCAAGTCAAATCCAGCCAGTGCAATGGCAGGGCATGAACTTGGGACCCTAGAACTGTGCAGTAGATATTATGGTGTCTGACCCTGACTCCTTTAGTGCCCCCCAAATGCCTGAATCTCCATACTTGTATACGTCTGACCAAGGTTTTCTCTGTCCTCGAGGACCACCTCACCCACCCATATGGCCAGAGGATGAATATACCCTTACCCAAATATAGGCTTCAACCAACACTGACAGGAATTGAGGTTTTTATCCTTCATCCCCCTCAGATAAGGCGAGAGGCCTGGGTTTAGTTTCCCTGCAGTGCTACCTACTGCTATAGTTCAGATCTGAAATGCTCCCCAAAAGTCCATCTGTTAAAGGTTTAAGAGGTTGTAGAAACTATAAAGGGAGCAGGGAGGCTAGTTGGTGGAAGTTAGGTCATTAGAGGTGTACCCTTGAAGGGGATATTGGGATCCTGGTCACTTTCTGTCTTTCTTTGCCTTTCAGCTGCCCTTCGGTAAGCCATGTCCTCTGCCCCGTGCTCCCAGCATGATGTTCCGCCCCCACCACAGGCCAAAAAACTACAGAACCAACCAACCATGGATCAAAATCTCAGAAATTTTGAACCAAAATAAACCTTTCCTCTTTGTAAGTTGATTATCTCAGGTATTTTGTCACAGATATGAAAAGCTGACCAACACACCGGCCTTGCTAACTTGGATTTCATTAACAGCCTCTTCCTGCTCCCTTTCCCACTTCATTGCTGCTGTGGTCTAAACTTACCTCCCCCAAAACTGATAATACCCAATGTCATGGTCTGCTTCTGAGTACACCTAAGAAAGAACACAGTGGCCTTGTTAATTCAAAGTCATTCGATTTTAGAAAAGTCATTAAACCTCTCTGATAGTGACTGTCCCAAATTTAAAATAAGGGAAAACTTCTGAAGGCCGATTCAGTTGTAGCAGACAACAAAAGGCTGCTTCAGGAGGCTGCCAAAGCCCTCCCTGACTCAGCCACTACTCCTGTCCCTTCCTCTCATCTCAAAGTGGGCCCCTTCCTCCCTAGACTCCTCTTCAACCACAGGGAGTTGTTTGAATTCTTGAAATGTGCCATGTTCTCACTTACTTTTGGGACTCTTACTCATGCTGTCCTTCTGCCTGGAACACTCTTCTTCCTTCTGTTTGCTTGGCTCACTCATATGTATCCTCCAGCTCTCAGTTTAAATATCACTTCCTGTTGAGAAGCCTCTTTTGACACCCAGGCTAGGATCATGCTCTTGTTATATGCTCCCAAATATAATGCCTGCCATGGCTGTTGGCATGCTTTAGTGTAATTTCCGTTTACTTCCCTGAGTCCACCTCCCTCACCATACACCATCATCACATGCCTTCGTGCTCCCTGAGACCGGAACCCGACTCACCTGCTCTGTACAGCACCCCAGCCGAAAGCCTGCCATAGTGGTACTTAATCGTAGAATCCAATGCATGCTTCTTTACTGAACATCAGAGTTGGTGAATAAGAATATTTTGGAATAAAAGTTAAAACAAAGCTTCCCAGTGTAGGCTTTGAAAAAAAAAAAATAACAAAGAAACAACAGCAAAAGAAGAGGTGTCCTTTCACCTGAAAAATAAAATACGATACATGTTAAAATCATCTATCCCAGTACTTATAACCATGTGGAAAGTGAAATTCAGTGAAGAATTAAATATGTACCATGATTACATGTCAATAAAAAAGTGAAAGAAATTTGGAAAAAAAAAGGTTAGTACCCAACACTGAACACGAGCTGAGTTGGGAGGGAGAAGACACCCTTATTTGTCAGCATTAAGACCAAGGCAGCCTCCCCAGGTACACAGGTATGGGCCCCACTGACTTTTCTTTACCCTTGGAGGCTGGGTGAGCTTTATCTCTAAAATTCCTATGTTCTCCACGGATGGGGCTGTGTGCAGAGAGCCAGGCCCACCTTCTACCAACCACCACCTGTCCTAGAGGAAAGTCAAAATTGCTTAGCCTGGTGTGGAGGCTTCCCAGGGCCTAACTCTGCCTATTCTTCTCTCTTGGCTCATCTTTCTCCATATTCTGCCTTCTACATTCCTTCTCTATGTATTTGCAGGCATAATGTTGTTCCTCACTTCTGAACAGGCCTGCTATTCACCCAAGCACAGACCTCTTCCCCACCCTTCCGTCTATTTAGCTCGCCAACTCCTATTTATCCTGGAGACTCAGCTCCAGTCCAACACAGCCTCCTCTGAACTCTCAGATTGGAAGTTCCTCTCTGTTCTCCCTGCCTCCTGCTTTCCCCTCCAACACAATGTTTATGATTTGAAAGCGTTTGTCTGCTCTTGCCCACCAACTTCACCCCAACCACTTTATCAGCTTTTTTGTTTTCCTTCTGCAGCATGAGAGGTTAAACCCAGAGGTGCTCTACCATGCAGTGACATCCTCAGCACTACTCATTTTTATTTTGAGACAGGGTCTCGCTAAATTACCCAGACTGGCCTCACTTGCGATCCTCCTGCTTGGATCTCCGCATTTACTGGGATTACGGGGTGTACCATCGTGCTAGACTTCATCAGCTTTTGAATGAAGGATCCATGTCTTATTCACCTTTGTATCCTTTATGCCAAGCACAGTGCGTTACTATTCAATAAATGTTTGCTCAAATGTGCTGAATACTATGATCATATTTTTGTATAATCCAGCCCTTGCTTAACTACCAGCAGACACTTTAAACTTGATGATTGATTTACTACTATGTTATAATTTAAAAGTTTTTGCCATGGTATTCTTTAAATGCACTCAGTAAATATGCACAGTTTGGAAGAAGGGAATTTCTTGGCCTAAAAAAAAAAAATTCCTATACCACATACACGTCTCATTTTGGGTTCTATTATCGTAGAACATCATCCTGGTTCATACAACTGGGTGCCTTGACAAGAGGAAAGCATTACGGGCATCATAGTAAAAATCACAACTTCATCCTCAGATTTCTCATATGCAACTGCAATGCCTAATTCCTAAGGAGGCCGTTTTCCATTTCAATCAAAGTGAATAAGAGTAGTCCTTTGTTAAGATGAATGAAGTCTGCAATCAGACACTGGAATTCATTTCCAAGGGAGGGGTTATGCATGGAGCCATGCCCCAGCTCCGCCCTGGCGCCTGCCCTTAAGAGCGCCGGAGGCCAGCATGTCCACACCCGGGCCAGGAAAGGGCAGGGCGGCCAGCAGCAGTGCAGGAGCCTGTGACTGGATGCTCAGCCCATACGAAGTTCAGCCACAGCCCCTGGGGAAGGGAGGCTGCGACACCACTGTGTTGTCCCAAGCACTCATCAAGGCTTGAAGTCTCCCAAAGTTGGTTCTGGGCTCTGCTTTGTGCACACTCCCATGTCCCCTGCTTGGTTGAAACAGCCTAATAGCTACAAGCTAGCCAGCTGTCCTCTGACAGTGTGCTGCACATTGGCCCAATACCTACCTTCACACTGCTGGAGTAGCTAAAATAATTTTTGGAATAATTTTCCCAAAGCTGGTGCATAGCCATGATGGTTTAACACCTAGGGATCTGACCCAAGCCAGCACTCCTGATTGCTGTATTAAAGCACACACAAGCACATACTTCACACCTGGGGGAAAGGGGACAGGTGACAAGAGAGTTTGTGAGGAGCCAGATGTATGCTTTACATAACATAGCTTTTTTATGATGTGCCAGGCAACATGAGAAATAAATAATAAAATCTTTCATTGATAATTTAACTAAGAGCAAAAGGATCTGGGTTTATAGTAAAGATGACTGAGTTTTGCCTTGGTTTCTTACTTTGCTCTAAAGCAGAGACTATATTATGATAAGAAAAATATGTTTGCTATTTTAGCTCTCTGAATAAAAGCATTCAAATGGAATTCCCTGCTAGCACCTGGAATGTGGCCTTAAATGAAGACTCATTGTCTCTTGCAGTGAAGGATATGATATCTCCAGTTATCTGAGGATCTCAAATGTCCACTTAGTCTAAAGACCCAACTGTTATTACACCGCAGTAATTGGAGTGAGGCTGGGATGCAGGCTGAAGATAGCCCTTGAGAAAATGAGCTGCTGGTCTCAGGAGACGCCCCAGGGAATGAAGTACAGAAGGATGGGATGAATAAACCCTGCAGTCAGTGTGCCACTGTCCTCTGTGGAACATCACGGCTGGCTCCTGGCACCACCCTAATGCCAGGGTTGTTCTTCCTGCATTAGCCTCACTTTGATTAATGATGGTAGTTTAGAATAACAGCATGCGAGGTATTGACTTCCATGAAGATACAAAGCCACGTGAATCTGATGAGGGACATGGGGATGGAGGCAAGATGTCGAAAAAAGCTCCCTTGACGCCCTGGTGGTTGAGGACTTACATCACAAAAAGGTCAGGTCATGGCCATTTCTGCTTTAATTTGTTAACAGGCAATCACAAATTGTACTCACTAACTACCTCACCACTGGCTTCCTAGGTGCCAAGTGCCCCAGCCCTTCCCAGTACCAGAGAAACTGCCAGTCCTGCTGGAGTGATTTAGTACTGTTTCCAAACAAGAACATAATACTATGTAGAAAATTAGGTCAATATTTAGCTTGAGTATCTTCCAGAAGTAAATAATCTTATTTCTTTTTTTTTTTTTGTACCAAGGATTTTTTTTTTTTTTTTTTTTTTTTTTTTTTTTTTTTTTTTTTTTTTTGGTGCCAGAGATTAAACCCAGGGGCACTTAACCTCTGAGACACATCCCTAGCACTTTTTTGTATTTCATTTAAAGACAGGTTCTTGATGAATTGCTTGGGGCCTCACTAAATTGCTAAATCTGGTTTTGAACTCGCTATCCTCCTGTCTCAGCCTCCCAAGCCACTGGGATTACAGGAGTACACCGCTGAGTAAGGATTGAAACCTACCACTGAGCTACATTCCCAGCCCTTTTTCTTTTACTCTGATAAAACTAAAATATAGCCATGATCAACTGATTTTATGCCGATTTACTTTCCTTCTTATCTACTTCTCCACACCATAAGAGCAAGGATTTTTGTCTTTGTTCCTCACTGTTAAAATCTCTCCTCTTAGGTGAGTTCCCAGAACATAGTAGTCATTCAGTAAATGTGTCTTGGATGGATTGATGGATGGATGGATGGATGGATGGATGGATATCATTGGAGCCATGAATTCTTTTGGTTGGCTGGAATCTGACACGAGAGTACAGGTCCAGAAGTAAATAAAGAACAAACTGATTTCTCAACCCTTCACTCTCTGCTTCTTGGCAGTTGTTATGTCATTCATCCTATAGGCTGACTCTCTCATTTCAGTCCTGAACGCTGTGAAATCATATCACTGCATGGTAACTTCTTCACATATCCAGGACAACCATGTGGTCATGACCCTTTGGAAAAATTCCAAAACAATAACCTTTCCTGATCTGGTTAAAAGGACGGGAAGTGGTTACTGAAGATGTGTCTGTGGGATCTTGAGACTTTATATGGGCTCAAGCACGGTCTCTGCCCTCATGGGCCAAACTCTGTATTGGGTTAACAGTTCACTTGTCAGTAGTACTTCCTGTGCATTTAGAACTATTCAAATTTGCCCATTTTGAATTTAGTGGATGCTTGTTCTTATAATTCATTTTTTCTGTATGTACTAGGAATGACGTGGCCACCAATGTCCTTGCTGAAACATAATTCCCAGTTGATTCTGTTGGGTCCTACTTTAGTCCTGCGTGACACAACCCCTTTTCATAAGATGTTCATGGGGTCCTCATTAGACCTGTGCCAAGTCTGTTGCTGTTCAGCTTCCTGGTCCTGAAGCTACAAGGAGCCTATTTGTTCCCCACCCCTCCTGCTCTTCCTTCTGCAGTTCCAGTGACCCCTCAGGGCCCTCCTTCCCAGATCCAGTTTTATTTAAAGGATGACATAGAACTGCTCCATATGCTTAAAGGGCTCACACCTAGGACGTTGTTTTCTAGGAACCTTTGTTTCCATTTCACTGTGGCTGCAGATGAGGGAAATGGCTACCGAGAAAGGCATATTTAGAATATCCACAAATAACTATTCCAGAATGTAATTTCCCCATGCTTAATGAAAGCCTCCACAGCCTTTACTCTGAGACCCACTCCTTCCTTGAAGCTTGTTTGCAAGGAGGACCAATAGGTGCCACTAGCTCCATTGGCAGAATTGCTTATCTCCACCATTCACCTGTCTCCGTGTGCTTAGTCACTCCTGGCTCTGCTATGGTTTTCATTTGCTAAAGCCTCCTGCATGACACCACTCCTCCTTATAAGATGCCCGTGCTCTTCTCACCTCTGTCGATGATGAGATAGAATGTGGACTCAGAGGAGTTTAGCATCCAGAGATGGTGAGCTATCTGCACACGATGAAGCAGGGAGAGGCTACTGTTCAAAGACTGTTAGTGAGTGGCACCTGGGGATCCTCATTAAGCAACATTTTTATTATTTATTTACATATCTATTTTGGTACCAGGTATTGAACCCAGGAGTGCTACATCCCAGCTCTTTTCATTTTTAGTTTTGAGACAGAGTCTTGCTGAACTGCTGAGGCTCTTACTAAGTTATCCAAGGTGACCTCATGCCTGCGATCCTCCTGGCTCAGCCTCCTGAGTTGCTGGATTTACAGGTACGCATTGCCATGCCTGGCTTAGACAGTATTTTTAAATTCAGTTTTTGGTTTGTCTTTCCAACTGGTATGAACGTCTTCAAAACAATGAATATTCATAAAAGTACTTTGTAAGCTACTGTGCCTTACACACTGGAAAAATCAACAGATCAATTGAGTTTCATTCCCTAAGGAAAGAGGAAACAAGTTGATATGGTCTATATCTTGGAAAATATTGGAAAATATTATATGTTAACTGGACAGGGCCACAGAGTACCTGGACATTTCGTCAAACATTTTGTTGGATGTGGATGTAAAAGTGTTTCTACTGAGTAAAGCTTACTGCCCTCTCCAACTCGGATGAGCAACACAAAACTAGTTAAAGACCTGAATTAGAAAAAAAAAAAAAAAAAAATCCTGACACTCCCGTGAGTAAGAAGGAATATTCTCCCGCCCGCCTGTCCTCAGACATAGCTGAAACAGGCTCTTCCTTGGTCTGAAGCTTGCCAGCCTGCAGACTGGAACTATACCACTGGCTCTCCTGGGACTCCAGCTTGCCAACTGCAGATCTTGAGACTTGTCAACCTCCATACTTGGGCAAGCCAGTTCTCATCTACATCTAAGTCTGCATATATACATTTCTTTGCTGGGTGTCAAACTCAGGGTCCTGGACATGCTAGGCAAGTACTCTACTACTGAGCTTACACCCACTCTATGTCTATATCTTTATCTCTCTTTAATTAGTTCCCTTTCTCTAGAGAATACAAACTAATATAGAGTAGTATTCCAAAGTCTTGTGTTAAAGGGAAATCTCCCAGGGGGGTCAGGGGGTGTCAGAGAGAAGAAAGAAGGAACTTTGGATGGCGTAGAGGAAAATGGGGCAGGAGGGAGTGGGGGAAGGAAAGATAGTAGAATGAGACAGACAGCATTACCCTATGTATATGTATGATTACATGAATGGTGTGAATCTACATCGTGTACAACCATAGAAATGAAAAGTTGTACCCCATTTGTGTACAACGAATCAAAATGCAGTCCATAAAAGTAAAAATTTAAATTAAAAAAAAGAAAAAAAAAAAAAAAGGGAAATCTCCATGTTAAGTATTATCACTTAAAGTCCCATGTTAATTAACTTTCTAAGTCTGTGACCAAAATACCTGACAAAAATAACCCAGAGGAGGAAAACTGTGTTTTGAGCCCACAGTTTCAGAGGTTCAGTTCAGCCAGTCCATGGTCAGTCAATTTCATTGCTCTGGGCAATGAATGGTGAGGCAGAACATCATGACAGAAGGACAGAAGAAAGCTTCTCTGCTCAAGGCAACCATGAAGCAGAAAGAGCAAGGAGGGGGACAAAACATAATCCCCAAAGGCATGCCCCCAGTGACCTAGTTTCTCCAATCCTGCCCAACCTGCCTACATTTATTTGCCACCTAGTAGTAGATTCAAATTATTAATCCATCAAATGAATTAATCCACTGATGGTTATGGCTCTTATACTCTAATCATTTCACCTCTGAACATTTCTGCATTGTCTAACATAAACTTTTAGGGGGACACCACATATCTAAACCATAACAGGTCCCGATACAAAATGCAAAGTAGAACTCACACAACCTAAAGAAACAGAAGGAAAGTTCTAGAAGGAACTTTACATTGATGATGATGATATGATAAAGATTTTCCTGTTGACTATGTTTCAGGTACAGTTCTAAAATTTTTCCATGTATAATTAAATAGTCTATAATCTACATGATCTACATTCATGTATAACATAATGTTGTACTCAACATAAAAAAGCAAAATAAAAATTGAAAGGGGTTAACTTTTTGAGCTAGTGTGATTTTCCTATTGAAAGTCTTAATTCTCACCCCAGGGACACTGGATATTACATGATATTAAGACATTTGCATTTTTGTAGTGGTCTAAAGCTCTCCATTACCACGGAATATGATTTCAGCTCAATTAGATCATGAAGAAGAGGATTATGCAATTTGAATCCCAAGATGTAAAAGGCTTAGAGACTGTATCTGGGTAAAAACTAATTGAAAATAAGGAGTCATATAGTATGATGTACATTAATACCGTGGAAGGAAGTATTAGAACCAAAGAATTTCTCTTCCTTTGTTCCTTCATGTGGTTGCCCTGACTGCTACCACTCATTTCCAATAGAAAAGAATCAAGCATCCAGAAGCTGGATGTAGTCACCTGAATCTAGAAGGTTTGGGTCCATGAGTAGCCCACACTCAAATGTCAGCGGTTGCACTGTTTACTTGGGGTGTAATTTAAATTCCTGAGCTGGTACAATCTAGTGAATAGACAGCAGACTGAATTTGTTATCATAGAAAAGATTTCACACAATATACCTTCCAAAAACATATTAGGATATAAATTTGAGTAAAAAAAAAAAAATGTCAGCATGTTTATTTTTGAGTGTTGCTACTTAATCTGATTTCCCCCCCCCCCAGGCAACTCAAATTAATGGAAGCTAAGAAGCTAAGATTCAAGAGAGTAAAGAAATGTTGAAGCACATAGTAATAAATTCTCAATCTGATTTGGTTGTTGTTTTCTGTTCAGACCCAGGGTAAATATAATAACCTCTATATGGTTCATTTTATTCTGCATTTGAAAAATAGTTGTAACATTATGGCTAATCATGGTACTTTGTTCTCCAAAGGAAGTCCTGCAGGTTAGATCATTTGATAAAACCATGGAGCTCATTAGGACAAGGTTGTGCACCCTGAAGCCCACTTGAGCCCCTTTGCCTTCACTGCCACCCATTTTACCCCAACACATTCCACCATTTGTCACTAAGAGAACCAGATGAAAGAGCATAAATAGAGCAGTGTGTAAATAAATAGAGTAGATGTTCAATAAATAGTTATTGAATGAATGTTTGTTGAAATTACAGTCTCAAATGTTATGTTTGGCAGCAGTTACCTGTAACTGTCATCCCTTTGAAACTAAATTTGGTTTTCATATGGTAGAGTATATATTAACATGAAACAATAAGAATCCGAGTGATACTAAAAATAGTCATTTACATGAATTGTTCCCACGACATTTGAAATGTGATAAATGTCACCATCTGTGGAACATTCAATTACAACTCCCTACACACACACACACACACACACACACACACACACACACACATACATACACACAGTTTCCAGGCCTGGATGCCTCCCCAATCCAGGTTACACTATCCAGCAAAACTGTCCATCCTCCTACCATCCCAGGGGCCTAGACTTGAGAGAACCACAGCATGCCTGCAATTGGCTCCTCAGAGTCGAACAGTTCCTTTCACTCTGCTCTTTTTGGTGGTAAACTTGAAAGAAAACCCTGTTTTATGTCACCTGAGGTAACAAAGAGCCACGCAGAGGACTCAAAAGGATGGAGACAAATTTCCAGACCATTTCTTTGGTTTATATTATAAACAGTTTTAATAATTGTGATATTTTACATACATATAAGGTTTTGAGTCTTCTTTAGGAATGTCAGATGGGGCATCACTAGACTGATATTTTCATGTGGCAATAATTGGTGGAAGCTAGGTAACAGCCATGCTTTTTTTTTTCTTTGCTTTTTTGTGATGCTGGGGATTGAACCCAGGCCCTCATGCTTGCGAGGCAAGCACTCTACCAACTGAGCTATATCCCCCGCCCAACAGCCACACTTTTTAGGGAGCCCCACTCACCTTAGTTCCTTTCAGTTGATGACCTAGCTAGCTTAAATATTAGAGGTGAGAGTTGGAGATCCATGACCATGACAAACCCCTCATAATAGCAATTTATTTAGGAAGGTGAGTATAGGTAGCATTGGCCCCTAGACATCTAGAATATTTGCACTCACAACTGCCCTCTCTTCCAATTTTCCATAGCAGTAAACAAATGGAAATTCATGTATTAGCCAGGCATGCTGACCAAAGCCTGTAATCCTGCTATCCTGGAGGCCACAGCAGAAGGATCACAAGTTCAAGGCCAGCCTCAGCAATTTAATGAGGCCATCAGCAACTTAATGAGACCCTGTCTCAAAATAAAAATAAAATATACTGAGGATGTATGTAGTTCAGTGGTAATTCCCCCCTCAGTACCAGAAAAAAAATTCATACATTAACTCATTTTAATCTTCACAAGAATATTATGAAGTAGGTTTCTCTCTCTCTCTCTCTCTCTCTCTCTCTCTCTCTCTCTCTCTCTCTCTGCACTGGGGATTGAATCTAGGGTCACTTTACCACTGAGGTACATCCTCTGAACTTATTTTGAGACAGGAACTCTCTAAATTGCTAAGGTCAGCCTTGAACTTTCTGTCTTCTTGTTTTAGGCCCCCACGTAGCTGGGATTTCAGGTGCATGTCACAGATATTGAGGTAGGTACTATTTCTATCTCCATTTTTCAACAAGAAAGCAGGGAATAGAAATTAAGTAATCCCAGCAACTGGGGAGGCTGAGGCAGATGAATCGCAGGTTTGAAGCCAACCTCAGCAATTTAATGAGATCCTAAGCAACCTAGTGAGAGTCTATCTCAAAATAGCAATTAAAAAGAGGATGTGGCTCAGTAGTTAAGTGCCCCTGGATTCAACCCCCATGTCAAACATACACACACACACACACACACACACACACACAAAGTTAAGTCTCCTGCCTAAAATCACATTGCTAACAGGCAAGAATCAAACCCAGGCAGTGTGATTCCAGAAACGTGACTTCTAGCCAAAGGGTATGCTTCCACACCCCACATCCATCCATTCAGTTATAAATTCAGTTCTCACAATTAAAGAACTATAGGTACACACCTGTAGTTCCAATTATGGGTGAGACTAAAGTCAGAGAATGTTGAGCCTAGGAGCTTAAGATTAGCTGGGCAACACAAGACCCTATCTCCAAAGAAATAAAAATAAGAGATAAATAAAAATTCGGTTTTTCAAACTTTCTCTCCATGTCTGTGAAAAATATTCTGAATGCCCAAAGCTAAAGGCTTTGCCTCCTCAGTTTCCCAGACTCCCTGTGTTCATTGCTGCCATAATGGCTCTTACCACACAACCCTGAAATTGCCAGCTGAACTTCCTGTCTAACTCTGAAGCAAGGACAAAAATCTTACTCACCGTCATGTGATACCAAGCAAGCATTCAGTAAGTGGATGTTGAATTAGAAAATCAAATATGTGCTTTTTAACTTTTCTAGTACTATTCTTTCACTACAATTGTCTTCATGTTAAAATTGGACCAGTTCAGAGCCTACCAAATGGCCTCATTGCTTCTGTACTTCCATCTTTCCTTAGCAATGTTTACCCCTGCAAATGTAGATAACATCTTGTTCTCAAAGATGTTGTGGGAATTTAATGAGAAAATGCTTATGGAGTGCCTGACACTTAAAAGGTTTTTACAAGATAGTATCTACTGTTGTAAATAGTCCAAGAATATTTCATTCAGCATCCTTTTTATAAAGGCACTCCCTGTCCCGACTAGAACTCCTGTTAAAACTCCTGTTTCCAGTATTGTGTACATGACTTCTTTCTCATTTTCTACCTGTGTTGCTCCATCTGACATCAATGAGAAAATGCCAGAATAAATAGATTTCAGCCCTCAAAAGCAGAAATTGGACTTGAGGATTTAGAATGCAAGATGAAGGAAGCATATTACTTTTACATTAACACCTATGAGTGTGTTATTATGGAGTCTACTGCAAGATTTGCTTGAATTTTTCAAAAGATAAAACAAAACTGAAAGAAAATTCTTACTTGCAGAGGACTGCTTTAGGTTAATACTCTCAGACCCCTCCATAAACTGGGTCTACCGCCCTGTGAACGTACTGTCTAGTGTTCTGCAGATACTCAAAGCCCTTCCTGACTTCCAAGCTCTGAGGGCTTTTCTGTAGCCATTGGTGTCAGCAAGAACCTATTCTATCAATATTTTCAGATAACAATAAGACTAATAATAGCCAACCCATATTGGTCTTCTGTGGTGTACCTTGCATCCTGCTAAGCAACTTCAAACGTTGTATCTTCTATTTTTCTGAGAACTTAGCCATATGTACAACTATCGTTTTAACATTTTTTTCTATTTAAAATGGGAAACATGCTTAGAAGACTGAAATAATGTGTCCCAACTTCCATGGCACAGTTGTCCTCTGGCAAAGACAAATTCAAATCCAGGTATCATTGTTCTTAGTCATTAGGGCACCTGCTCCCTAGTCTGAGAGCTCATGGTTTTATTATTATTATGGCTTTGATTTATACTTGTGTATTGAATCCTTGAGATAAACAGATAAAATTCATGTACTTTATTTAGACTCTCTCCTTCTCACCCACACAGTGATGGTATATATGTAGTAGACTAATTAAGTACTGCTTAGCATATATACAATTAAAAACAGAGGGAAATTTTATTTTAGACCTTTTCTTTTTCCCAAGGACTTGATGTTTGTACACTATCTAGAAAGTCTTGAAATCAAACACAAATTTGTATGACATTTTTAAAGCCTTTCAATGGTCCATTTCATTATAAAAATAGCACATACTGGGTTAAAAATAAGAGTATTCCACCCTAAGTACATTTTAAGCCCTTACAAAAAGGCTGAAATATTGGCGTTCAGATCAGCCAAATCTGAGAAAGAATTCTAAGCAGATCTCTCTAGCAAAGCCCTATATTAAAAATTAAAATTAGAAATCTAAAGTCATAGGCTAGATAAAGAATGCGTATTTTAAAATATGAATAAGCAAACAAGAAAATTTTAGAAGCACATATTGGTCTCTCCCCTCCCTGTTTCATAAAAGACTGAGAATAAAAAGATAAATCAGATAAGAAATATAGTCATTAACATGTTTAACCACATACAGATCTAAGTTCACAATTCAAGTGATTTGGGGATACATAAAACTTTCCAAAGTAACCAGTTTCTATTAAGAATGTGTTATTTTATATATATGTGTGTATATACCTACACACACACACACAAACACGCACATACACAAACACACACACATGCACGCACATAAACATGAACATAAACATGAACAGCCTGGCCTCCAAGTTATGATCTTCCCACCTTAGTCTCCCAAGTAGCCAGGATTATATGAATGTACCATCACATACACACATATATATGTGTGTGTGTGCGTGTGTGTATTTTTTAATTACTTAAAATTTTTTTGCTGTAGAGGGTTAGAGGCCAGGGCCTCATGCATACTAAGCAAGTACCACTGAGCTATAGCTACAGCCCTCTTATTATATTTTAACTAAAAATTATATTTCCATACCATCTGGAAAAGTCTAAACTTTTCATTCCACTCCTTACCTTAGGAACTGATAAAAATCTTATTATGATGAAAATTCACTCAAATTCCTAATCACTACCAAAATCTTGTTTGGACGAATTTTCCCTGTTTTGATTAAGAAGGATACTTTATAGGGAGAGGCTGTTTGACTGATTATGGAATCAATAATGAAAAAAAAAAAAAAAAAAAAAAAGAACAGCCACCAAAAGGAGTAGTTACAACCTATTAACATACATTTTGCTTGTAGGCTGCTACAGAAATAAGCCTTAGCCTGACGCAGTGGTGCACACTTATAATCCCAGCATCTCAGGAGGCTGACAGGAGGATTGTTCAAGGCCAGCCTCAGCAACTTAGCAAGACCTTGTCTCAAAATAAGAAATAAAAATAAAAAGGGCTCAGTGTTTAAGTGCCCTTGGGTTTAATCCCTGGTACAAATAAATAAATAAATAAATAAATAAATAAATAAAATAAAGGAAAGAAGGAAGTCTTGAAAAAGGAGTCAGAACCTCAAGAAATGTGAGGGACACTTAGTCCTAAGCTCAGTGCCTAAGGAATAATTGAATCCCAACAAAAAACTGACTGTCTTGGTGCTTCATAGATATATTATGTTTTCTATTTTAGTGTGGGTGGGTTTCACATGTATGTACTGATAATTGACTAATTCAGAATAAGAATGTCGTTTATTACACTGTGACCTTAGGCAAGTCGGTTTCTGTCTGAGCCTCAATTTCATCATCTACAAAATGAAGGATTTGGATTAAAAGATACCTAAGTTCCCTTCAAGTTGTTACAGTTCATAATTCTAGGTACTTGCTGTGGTCAAACACTGTTCTTGGAAATGTCCTGGTACTACACATAATATCTAAAATTTACAAAGTATATAATCAAAAATGAATAAATGGAGGTTTTCAAATACAGGAAGTAAAGTATATGGTAAAAATGAGACAGGGTGCAGAGTTAAGCCATGGAATTTTTTATGTTTTTCAATATTGTAATAATACACCCTTGTAATAAGTACAACATTTAGAATCCTCCATTTACCCCCTGAAGTAACTAATTTCAACTTTTTGAGAATAACAATTTTGCATTCCTTAGTCTATGCTCCTACAAAATAAGAGGGGTTTCCTTAGGAAACATTAGGATTATTATTTTCTTCTTGTCAATTGTCTTAGTCCATTTTCTATTGCTATAGCAGAATACTGAGACCACGAGCTTTATAAAGAAGAGAGGTTTGTTGGTAGCTCGCGGTTCTGGAGCCTAGAAGTCCAAGATCATGGTGCCAGCATCTGCTTGGCATCTGGTGAGGGTCTCATGCTACATCACAACATATCTGAGGGGTGGAAGGGGAAGTGAGTATGGGCAAGAGAGGAAGAGCTTTGTAACAGCCACTTATAACATCTCAATCTTTCAAGAACAATCTCACTCCTGCAAGAACGGCACTAATCCATTCATGGATACCGTGTCCCCATGACCAGATCATCTTTTAAAAGTCCCACCACCTCTCACTATTGCCACAGTGGGGACTAATTTTCCAAGATGTGAATTCTGGGGGTCATGTTTAAAACCATAGCAACAATATATAAAGAAAGGATTAAAAGTCCTTCTTATTAACAACTGCATATAATTCTTTAGTATGACTGTACAATGCATTTAACCATGTTCCTATTTCCCCAAATTCTTACTGTTATGGTCAATCCTTTACTATTAATCCTTATACATACAGTTAAGCATACTAGTGCTTATATTTTCAGTTTATTCTAAAAAGTAGGATTACCAAGTCAGTGGATAGGCACATTTTAATTTCATATAAATATTGATCAATTTTTTTTTGTATAAGAGATTGAACCCAGGGGTACTTAACCACTGAGCTATGTCCCCAGTCCTTTTTATTTTTCATTTTTAGACAGGTATCAGTAATTGCTAAGGGCCTCACTAAGTTTCTGAGACTGGCTTTGAACTCATGATCACCCTGCCTTAGCTTCCAGAGCCTCTAAGATCCAGGGCATGAGCCACCATGCTCAGCATATCTTGCAATTTCTAAATTGCATATTCCTATCCACCTCTACATTGATTTATTTGTGCATATTTTTGTTCTTTTGCATTATGTCTTTATCAATTTGATCTTTATGTCCTGTGCATCTTTTCTATGCTATTTCTCTTTTTCTTATTAAATTGTAGGAGTTTCTTGTATAGAAGTTATATCAATCCTGTGCAGATGGGTTCACATGAATTTTGTAAATATTCCCCACTTAGTAATTACTCATCAAGTAATGTAATAATATTCATTTTCTGATATGGAAATCAAGAGCACATCAGCACCAGAAATAGTTTCACATGGTAAAATAAGTGCCATGGGTTGAACCGTGTCCCTTCAAAATTCCTATGTTGAAGCCTTAACACCTAATGTGATGGAATTTGGAAATGGGCCCTGAGATACAATTAGGTTTAGACAAGGTCATGAGAGTACAGGGTATCCATAAGAGGATTAGTACCCTTGAAAAAGGAGACACTCTCTTCCTGCCATGTGAGGACTTAGTGAGAAGTTGGCCCTCTACGAGTCAGGAAGAAGCCCTTTCCAGAAACTGACCATGTTGTCACCTTGGAATTGGATTTATAGCCTCAAAGACTGTGAGAACATAAGCTGAAATTGGATTTATGACTTCAAAAATTGAGAAAATAAATTTCTGTTGTTTGAGGTATCTGGTCTATGGTGTTCTGGTATGACAGTCTAATTGACTAAGACAATACAATACACGACCTCAAAGATTATGTTGCCTATAACTTTCCTATGTCCATGTATGACTACATGACCAGTGTAACATCACATCATGTTCAACCACAAGAATGGGATTCTAATGAGAATAAGTTATACTCAATGCAGGTATATGTCAAAATACATTCTACTGTCAACACAAAATTTTTAAAGGAAAAAAAAATTTAAAAAGAAAGGACAGAAAAAAAGATTATGTTGCCTAAAAAAGAACCATTACGTTTCAATTTCATCAACTGTTAATATTTATTTGAACACTTCCAATCTAAATTATTAACTGTTATTAACTAAACATTTCTGTTGGCATTCAAGGTTTCCTTATATTCTCATTCATTGAACATGCACCAGAGCCCAGGAAAGAGCACAAAACACCATCTTATTATACACACAGAATCTATTTCTGCCCCAGGAAGTATAGAACCTCAGGTGAAAAATCTCAAACAGCTGGAGTGACCCAAATATTTCAGGGTTGGAATCCTCTGCAATTTTTCACACTCACATATCTGTTTCCTGAGCTGGACAACTTGAAGTTGGGGTCAGCTGAGACAGTCAGGCAGATGCCTACTTCTGGCCTCTTCATGAGACTTGGGCTTCCTCCCCCCATGGTAGCTGCTGGGCAGCCAACCTTCCTACGCAGTGGTTCCAGTATCCAAGTGAGACTGCTTCAGTGGACAAGGTAGAGGCAACATGGCCTTTCATGACCTTGCCTAGGAGGTCAGATAACATCACTTCCCCTGCACTGTATTGAGCCAACACAGATTCAATGGGAGCAGAATTGCAATCATCTTTTAAAACTGTCACACATAAACACAAACATATACAGATAGATATATGGACACTTATGGATGCATAGAGTCCCCTATAAATACCCTTTAATTTTTACTACAAGCCAATTGTTAGGTAACACTTTGTAATTTTGTCTATTTTGGCTTGCCCAGGGTCACATAGCTAGTAGAGGAAGGATTCAAGTTCACCTGCAGCAAAGCCCAGGCTAAATTCACTAAGCCATATTGACTAGAGGGGGCACTTCATTAGTTTTAATGGTTATATTGCCACTCCAATAAATTTGAGTTGATACCATATTTAAGTTGGTTGATTTCTGTTGAGAATAAAATAAGCTGGGTGAGATGGAACTGTGTTTAATTTAAATAAGCATAATTTACCAAACAGATCAACCCAAGGTAGACTGAGAGGTTTCAAATTGAAACCAATTGTTTTCAGAGATTGATTGATCAATCTAGGCACATTTTCTAGAATAATAGGACACCAGGCTCCTGGGTGTGTGTTTGTGTCTTTGTTGGGGCTGCTCCTGCTGCTGGACGTCCTGCCCAGCTCGATCGTCCTTCTCTGCCAGCTTCTGCTGATTCGAATTATCTGAGAAATTGACTCAGCTTGTTGTTTTATGGTGCACAGAGATATAGCCAAAGATCGTGCCTCTGGAGTGGAGAAAACAGGACTCTGGCTACTCGTTTCCCTCTAGCAACTTTCGATCAATACCAATCACAACAGCCTGTTTGTCATGTACACAGCACGGTGAGACGGTTGACAGGAGCAACCCTCCCATACCACGGTTCATTTCTGCTGAACACAGAGACAGCTAATGAACATCTTTTGGGTAAGTCAAGTTGAAAATATAACCTTCTGGCCTCTCAGTTAAGAGATCATTTGAACCTTATCTCAACAGTTGAATGTTGAAAGAAAAATTAGGAATAATTAATAATACCAAAAAGTGCATCTTAGAAAAAAGCTAGAAAATCCACCATCAAGGGTAGCTTCTATTTCATTTCTCAAAGTCACTCACAAGGTCCTCCAATTTGTAGATGATAATGACCTTAGTGGGATGCTCTGCTGATCCACACTCCCCACTGAGGGCATACATATGTGTGTGTGCTTCCACATGAGAATGTATGTCTGTGAGGTTTCCAGTTCTCTCTCAATGAAGTCACACAATGTCCTGCGGCAATGTTGGAAATGCCCTGACTGAAGAGACAAGAGATTGCTATAACAAAGAGGGTCAGCTTGAAGGGGAGTTCAAAGGAATATTTTTTTCCAAATCGGTGATCTTTGCAGGTTCTAAATCCTTTGTATTATTCGAACAAGAGAAGAGAAATAACTGCACAATGTGAAATCTGAGAGAGCTGTAATATTCATCATTGGTGTCAAATGAATTATCACTGATATTCAAATAATTCAAATTTCTAACAAACTAATTCACTCCACCCTGCCTGTCCTCCCCCGCCCACCCCCAACACACTCCCACCAGGCTACCTGTTATTACACTACCACAAGAAGAAGAGAATTTCTTTATGTCTTTGTGACCAAAGAGGCTATGTCACAAACATGTTTGGTACCATTTCATCATATAGAACCAATGAGGAAAAAAAAAAAAAAAAAACAGAGAGGTGTGTGTGGGTGCCTCTGTGGGTGAGCAGGCGCATGTGAAAACCAAGGAGCAGAGAGACGCAGCGAGGCAGCATGCATTTTTAATCAGCTGCTACAGGTTCTCCTGAACGAAGAAACTGCATTCTGAAATTCCCCCTGAAAATGTTTCAGGTAATAGGAATAAATAAGAGTCCAGTTTAGCTGGTGGTCTGGTTAAAGCACTATCTCTGGGAGGAAGGGGGAGCCATAATGTATCCCATATGGGTTAAGCACTATGATTAGATGGGATTTACCAAGACACACATTGATTGTTTCATTGATTTGATCCCTTTCTTATAAGTGTAATGACTTATAAGTGTACCATAGTTGATGTTCCATAAGTGCTCAGTCTTTTAACACTGGAACTACTGCTTGACTTTGTGTCCAGTAGAATAAACTACCTAATAAGGACTGACCCTATCAGGAAGCTCTGTATTTACAAATTGCGTGATTTTTTTCAACAAAGTGAGAGGTAACAAAGTGCTGGGGTAGACCACTTTAATCCCTAATCTCTTATTTACAAAAGAAAGCATAATCTTTTGCTACCTGAGCTTTTCCTACAACATTCCAATGCTTCATTCTGTTATTGACTGTTTTTCTTTTGATATACTTGTGCTCTCAAAAAAAAAAAAAAAAAAATAGACTGAGGTTTTAGGTTTGGTTTTTCTTTTGTAACGTTTCTTTGGTTCTAGGCATGAATTAAGTGAAAAGTAATCTAATTTGGTGAAATCAAAGGACTCCACGTTAAAAACAAAACAAAACAAACAAACAAACAAACCCCAGTAAAGTTTCCCGATTCTTAATGGCATACCTCACTATGACAGTGGTTGGAGTTTCAAGGATACCATATGATCAGGTCATCCAGTCAAAGAGGAATGCAAACCATTCTTATGACATACTCTATTTGTATCCCTTTCTCCTTAGGGACATTTGTCTCTCAACAAGAATTTTTTTGCTTATTAACTTTTAAGTATTCCAGGATGCTATAGGGAAAAAAAATTGCTTTGCATTCAATAATTAAATGTATTAACAAAAACACTTTACAGAAAGATAGACTTTTTAAAAAAGTATTACAGCACTATGTCTCTGGTTGCAGGGAAACCAAAAAATAAGATTTATTGATTGCAAGGCCCTTTCACATATAATTTGGTGCTCATAATTCCCTTATGAGGTAGGTTGGAAAGCATTTTATTATTATTATTTTATAGATGAGGAAACTGAGGCTCAGTGAGTTGAAGGAGCTTGTTGAATCCCACACAAGTAGGAAGGGTGGTTAATAATACAATCTTCTAAATAAATCAACACAGCATTCTTTCCCCTCCAGAAATACACTCGTCATCAGTCCTACTTAAATACTTTATTTTATTCTTTGTGTTGTACTTTAAACAATCTCCTTGGGAAGAAGGGTGGATGTGTAACAGGAGTCTACTTTTTGCTTTGAATGTAGCCCATGATGCTCTGCCACTGCAACTTATTTTTAAAAGTCATGTTTCTTTCTCTTCCTCTCTCCCTGCTCCTCCCTAATCTCTCAGGGGAAACAGGATTACTTTTATTCCCCATCCTAGGCAGAGTTCTCTGTCCTTGAGCACACACCCACCATAGGAAAGAAGTATCCAGACTTTGGGGATGGCACCAGAAGATCTCAGAAATGACTGTATCCCAAATTAACAAGTGAATTACAACTCCAACAGAGAACACGGGGAATGTAGCCTTTGATTCACCTCTTTAAAAACTCCCTGTTCCCCCAAAGGGCAGAATCACAGCCTTTGGGACTGAAATCCCCTGTGCTACTCCTTTGCTAATGAAATAATAAAACCTCTTTTTCCTTTTTCTCAAAACCATGTCCTTGTTTTGGGATTGGCATCAGGGCCAAGGACGAAGCTTTCGGTAACAGATGTACTACAAGACAGCAAATAGAAGTTCACGATATTCTTTTTAACATTAGGATTTTCCATTAAAAACAAATAATAATAAGAAGAAGTATTATCCCAGAGTAACAATGTCAATAAGAGCTAGGTGTTGTGGAGCAGACCTGTAATCCCAGTAATTCAGGAGGCTGAGGCAGCAGGATCACAAGTTTGGGGCCAGTCTCAGCAATGTGGAGAGACCCTGTCTCAATAAATAAAGGAGGGGGAGGGAGAGGAGAAGTGTTGGGAAGTGATAAATAACTAAAATAAAAATAAAAAAGGGCTGGGGATGTAGCTTAGGGCTAGAGTATCTCTGGGTTCAATCTCCAGTATTGCAAAACAAAAAGTAAAAACTGTCAATCAGGTCTACAGAAGAAACCTGAGGACTGGGGTTCAGTGGTCCTTACTAGAGCTCAGCGCTTTGGTTAGTATGGAAGTTAATGTAATGGTTTAAGACTCTCAGGGGTATTTAATGATTCCTGCAAATAGTGTAGTTTCAGGGTCACTGATGTCTGCTTGGCTCTTTATTTAATTCATTTGAAAATCATTCATTGAGTATCTAACCTGGCCCAAGCATTCCCACTGTGTGTGGAGGATACAAAAATGAGTAAGAATACTTGGGTAAAATAGGTAAATAAAACCATTACTTAAATTAAAGCAAACGTAATGTATAAACAGATGTTACAAGAATCCAAGGATTAGTTTCCTTTTACTTTCAGAAAGAGCCTAAGGTCCTTTCTAAGAGTTAATAATGGGCTGTCAGAGGAGACATCTAGTAAACAATAGCCCCCTCTGGGCCTGCCTGTCTGCAGCCAGAGAAGAAATAGAGGTGAGAATGAGAGTAAAGATACCTTGTTTCCCCTGAGTAACTAACAGTACAGTTAATCCAATTCTCTATTTTTGCACTGACCAACATATAATCCAAAGTCATGAGTGACTCCATCTGTTGAGAACCCTCACAGCTTCCGTCTCTTCGTCTGGTTGACCTCTGCCCCTTCTTCTGAGTTGTGCACTAACCATCCACTTGAGGAAAACTTCCTAAGCTTCCCCAACTTTCTATTCCCTAACCTGACCACTTCTAAACCAATGCAGGCCTGATGCCCGTACATGTGCATACAAACATACATGTTCAGCTCTGCACTGGACTGAGGTTCTGTAGTGACAGAAATTACTGATCGTTGTATTCACAGGACATTTCATAAGATCCATTGTAGATGAGGTGACAGTGGCAGCATCACTTAGGGGTGGCATGTGGGAGTGGGTGAGATAGCATTCCCTTTTCTTTTCACCCCCTCCCCCATAATTTCTATTAGCCACCTGTCTTCATCCCAAATAAACATAGTCTAACTAAAACCAGAACGTATGCAGGAACAACGTAGAATCATAACGAGGAATCGAGCTTCTCAC
Organism: Sciurus carolinensis; assembly: GCF_902686445.1. Taxonomy (NCBI): domain Eukaryota; kingdom Metazoa; phylum Chordata; class Mammalia; order Rodentia; family Sciuridae; genus Sciurus; species Sciurus carolinensis. The sequence goes on from NC_062219.1 coordinate 30,879,641, forward strand.
TAGACTGCTTAAAGAACTCCTCCTATATATCACTGAAACTGAAATAAGAGTTGGCTAAAATACTTTTGGGGGAGAGGAAATGAAAGGAACATGAAAGAACCTGAGTGGCTACTATTTTATTTTAATGAAGTCCTTTGAGGTATAATTTACATGCAGCAAAAATGTTCCCTTCCTAGTTGAGCATGGTAGCAAATGCCTATAATCCCAGTGACTTGGAAGACTGAGGAAGTAGGATCACAAGTGTGAACCTGTCTGGGTAATTTAGCAAGACCCTTTCTCAAAATAAACTATAAAGGGCCGGGGTGTAGCTCAATGGTAAAGGACCTTCTGGAATAAATTCCCAGTACCACTGAAAAAAAAAAAAATCCCTTCTCATATATACAGTTTGATAAGTTTTGATAAATGCATAATCCTGAAACCACTGCCATAATTGTGATTGAGAACATTTCTAAAATCCCCATAATGCCCTTTAAACAACCATAATTTTAATGAACCTTTAGAGGAACCACAAAACCTATAAATATTGTAGATGATATAACATGACATTGCATCTTGGACAATTTAATGCCTCTCTCCAAAATGAAGTTTGCTTTCTCTCAGTCAGACCATCATTTGCTTGTGCTACATTTTCCTTTTTTGGGATCCTCAAGGCATTTAGCAAACAAGATTCCATTGTTATTTCCCCCAAATCTTGCTTAACAGAAGAGATTCATATACTCCACTACGATGAAACTAGTACATCGTCTTCTCATATAAACCAGCATGCTTCTGTTCTTTCCAGAGACGTCATGCAAGTGGTTGAGCATTGCTAGGCATGTTCTGAATGAGGTGGCCATCAGTTGCATTGAGTTGGCATCGTGCCTTTCCCTTATTTATTGATTACACTCCCTTGGGATGACTCTGAAAAGGTCCACATCCTGGGGATGCTTGCTACTTTTGGATTTCATTTGATGGACTAATGGAATGATACAGGGAACAAGTGAATGACTAAATAAAGGGGAGAATGAAGGAATGAGTGGTGCCTCCATTTTATGGATGAGGCAGCGTCTGAAAGGCAGTGAGGTCAGGTGACTGGCAGAAAGCCACACACTGATGTGGTAGCAAGCCTGACCAAATGCCAAGTCTCTTTTCTTTGCTCTCTTCATTTAGCCATAAGCTTGGTTTAAAAAAAAAAAAAAAAAAAAAAATCCCATAGAATATCAACATTAAAGAGTGAAAATGAAAAAAAATCAAACAAAATTAAATGGTTTTAAGTGAATTTAATATGCAAAGGATTTGGGGGTAAATTTTGGGTAAGGATTTTTGGTAAGTTTTCACTTACTAGAAAGTAAAAATAGGTCTTTTATCTACCAGATCTTCTGCTCCATTAAAAAGAGTCAGTAAAGCTTTTTGGTAACACTCTGTTTGTGCACATGTATGTTTTACTTTTTGTGTAAATAATTTGTGTAGGACTCTGTGTGTTTGTGTGTGTGTGTGTGTGTGTGTGTGTGTGTGTGTGTGTGTTTTCAGGATTCTTTAGTGAAAAAGACACAATTATCTTCCCTGTTGCCCACTGCACTACGACCAGGATGCTGGGGGAGATCCTATGTGGTAAGAGATCTTCCATTGTGATACCTAAGCTTGCACTTTATTGCAGTTTTCTCCGCGTTTGCACAGGTCAGGAATACATGGGATTACATTTTTGTTCAGAAGCTTTTATGCTAGAACAGGTATGAAAAAACTTTGAGGAGCAGAAAATAAAAAGTGCATTTTATATGAAACTCTGATTTAAATGGTCCTCCTAGGAAAAAAAAAGAAAGAGCTGTTCAACTGGCCTTCCCAGGGGACTCAACTGCTCTCCAGTGCGACCTGCTCTTGTGCCTTCTGTCCATCTTCTGCTCTGCTCAGATATGCATGAATCGTTGCTTCTTCCAGCCTGGCTTTCTCTCTCCCTCTCCCTCTCCCTTTCTGGCGCGGCTCTTCCTCCCTCCCTCTGGCTTCTGCTCTTTCTTACTCCTTCTCTCAGCTGCTTAACTACAGCTCCCACTGGAACTTACACAATCAAAAACAGTTCTCCTCTCCAGCAGCCTCCAGAAGCGCATCACCTGGAGCAGCCACTCGCTCCAGCGCCGGCCCCGGAACTGCGAGGTAGCCGAGGGCGGGGTGGGTACCGATCTCCCGCTCGGTGGCAGCAAGAGCATCTCCCTGGAGATTGGCCGTATCCCGCCATCCGTCCCCCGGAGTCCTGCAGCGGTGATGCTTATGTTTCGGAGCAATGATGGAAAGAGAAAAGCCACTGCTGGTGGCAAATGAAAGTGGGGAGAGGTTGCTGCAGTAGCTGGTGCTGCAGAATGTGCGAGTGAAGAACTGAGCCCCGCTAGATTCTCCATCCCGCTCCTTCTTCATTCACTGTTTGCAGGAGGGAAACCGGGGAAACAGATGCCCTAACCAAGCGGGTGCCACCCTGGATCTATAACTGTGAACTCCTCACTGTGGAAAATGGTAAACAAAGACATGAATGGATTCCCAGTCAAGAAATGCTCAGCCTTCCAATTTTTTAAGAAGCGGGTAAGGACAGGTTGTGTTTGTTTCTTTTGTTTTCTGTGCTTCTCTTAAATGCTTTTGAATGCTCCCCTGGGGTAAGCCTAAGGTTTTGTCACTCAGTCCTTCATGAAAGCCAGGCTTCTGGTAGCAGTGGTCAAGGTGAAAACTGTCCTTGCCTTGACTCACATTTGTCCGGGTGGGGTGGAGAGGAGGGGGCTAGAAAGAGTTGCACTGGGAGGAGGGGGTTGGGCTGAGATGCTTTAAAAAGGGTTTGAGATGGGAAGGGGGATTTCTCAATCAAAGCCAGGGCAAAGATTACAAGGTAGTTTCAAAGAGAAGTGGTGAGTACAGTTTTAGCTAGTAATTTAGTCAGGCTAATTGAGTAGTGTTCTCTCTCTCTCTCTCTCTCTCTCTCTCTCTCTCTCTCTCTGTCTCTTTGCTGTCTTTGAAGGGTTCAACTTTTCCACACCTTTCATTCACTGGTCTCCAGTGCTGCATTACCATCTTCATTCGTCAGAAGCAGCAGCTTTGGCTCTCCAAATCCATTCAGCCAATAATTTGCTGTGTCTCTATCTATGATATAAATAGCAAAGAACTAGAGTGACCTTTTACAGAAATGATGGAATCCAACATTTTAAATCCTCTATTTCAAGTTGCCTCAATTTTGCCTAATGTATCCACCTTTTTTTTTTTTTTTTTTTTTTTTGGTAAGGACAGAGCAGGGGTGGTCTTTATTTGAGTAATAATTCAGGGTTATGCTGCTATATATATTGATTTAAATTCCTTGTTCTTTTCATGTTATTAATAAAATTACATGGGTTGTAAATGAACAAATGTCTTTGGGGGTGTGTGTGCGTGTGTGTGTGTTTCACATAAACTCAGTTCATTGTAATGGCCACACTGGTGGTCTGTAATGCTGAAATTTTATACACAGATGGGGGGGTTAAGGAATGGATGATTGTTAGAAGAATTGATGACTGATTCATATGGAGACTGTTTCTTAAGCAACAGAAGCTTCCTCCAGTCTCAGCTGCCCCATCCTATTTAATGTCCTAGGGCAATTCCAGCAAAAGGGTTTTCTCCATTCATTCTTCCTTGCCTTCATTCAGGTCCCTTTGGTGCCACGCCTGTGCCTATGAAATGCAGCCCTTCAGTTAACTCCCCAGCACAGCATAATGAATTACAGGCTAGGTTGGACTACCTCCCTGCACCAAATGGTCAAGCTATGAAGCCAGGGCTGGAGACTTGGCAGCCTCTCAGACCCAGAAGGGCAGCAGGGACTCCTAGGCACCTTGACTGAGTGCCTCATCAGTTAAGAAAAATCTCCCCTAAAATCCATGGACCAAACCATATGTGTATAAACCAAAAGGAAACCCAACTCATAGAGCTGGAGTACCAGGTGAGGTATCTAACTAGTGGAGATTGCAAAACTAAATAAAGTAAGTCAGTGCAACTTCCCAGAGTTCCACAATGCCATTTAGGTTTCCAAAATATTTCTTTTCAAGGGAAGGGCCTTTTGTACAGATTGGTTTCCAAGAATAAGTAGATATTTGATTAATAGAAAACATCAGGGCCGCTTTATACAGTAAACTCTCTATGTCCTTTGGATACATTAAATTTTGTTGTTCTTTTTGAGAGGAACTCTCTGCTATGCTGCCCAAGCTGGTCTGGAACTCCTAGGCTCAAGTGACCTTCCCATTCAGTCTGCCAAGTAGCTGGACTATACAGGCACACTCCCGTGTTCAACTTAGTTATTCAGTGGTGTTTATTTACTTATTTATAATTTTTATATTTTTGCAGTTCTTAAGATCCAACCCAGGGCTTTGGGCATGCAAAGCTCTTCCACTGATTTGCACCCCCAGCCCTGAGCCCCTCAGAATTATTTTCGACAGGTATCCCTAAATGACAAAGTATCTAGGCTTAGACTTTTTTTAAAAAGTTATCTCTTATTATTTTCTTTGGACTTAGAAATGGACTACTGGAAACACTAATTTGCCATTGGGTTTCATTTTGCTTAAAAGCATAATTTACCAATATGCTTTAGTTAATGCTTTGGCAGACCTTGAATTTTGCAAAGAACATTGATATTGATGTCTTATCTGAGCACTTGCCACGTGAAAGAAGTTTGCACCAAGATAACCAGCAGGCAACTTGACCTGCCTTCAGATCTGAATCTATTAGTTGTTAGAGATAGGATCTGAAGTTCCCCCTTGTCCCTCCACTGTCCTTACTCCTCCATGACAGCTAACTAAGTAGAATATGACTGTGTCAGGTCATTGACATCCCCAGGGGTAAATTCCTTGATTCTTGTCTACCTCACTTTAGTACACATTTGGTTTATTTTGCTTTTAATTTTCCTTGCAGTTTGTACCATGATTTTGCTGCTTTGGAGGTTGTTGTTGTTTTGTTGTTTTGATTTTGATTTTGTTTTTTAACTGTCCACCAACAAGAATGCAAATAAATATTTACAGTGTTAAAGCAATACCATAGTGCATTTCACCTCCTCCACAATTTTCCTCTCCTCCCCAGAGGTAACTGTTAACATACTGGTATTGATACTTTCCAGGCCTTTTTATGTATATTACATACACATTCATATACTATAAAACCTTTGCTTCCAGCCAAGAATTATCTATTTTCCTATGTTCTATTGTTAAAGCTCCACACATTTCTGCATATTTTATTTTTAACCTCGCTAGACAGTTTTACAAAGTGAACCTTTGTCCAGTGCCCACATTGGACCATGAATAGATCTTGGTTTTTGAAAGCTCACTAGCAAGACTGAGGCTTAGACCCAATTTTTGATTGCTAATGCCTATGCTCAAGACATTCCAAAGGGAAAGAGAGAAGCTACAAAAAAGAATAGTTGATCTGCATTATGACTGTCCGCCATCACTGTTTATTAGTGCTCACTGATTCAGGTACTATGGGCCAAATGTTTTTGTGATTATCTCATTAATCCTCATAGTAACCCTACGTATGAGGTAGGAAGAATTACATGTGCAAAGTGCAGCTTAGAGAGATTAAACAACTGGCCCAAGGTCACATAACTAAAAAGTAGCAGAGCTAAAATTTAAATTTTGTTTGATCCAAAGGGAAATCTGCCTTCTTAATCCAGATGTTTTTATTTCAAACCACACATCTCTCCTCTTTCTCCCTGCCCTGCAGATTTTTTTTTTTCCTGAAGCCTCTACCCAATGTATAAAAGCTATTAAGACATCCAGGGCTCAGCAAACAAACCTTCATTGCTCCTGGGTAGCTCTCAGCAGTGACAGTGACTAGAGACAGCTGGGGTGGAGGGAGGTGGGCTCTGGGAACACCATCTGAACAAAAGCAGCCCTAGTGCTACTTCCACAAAATCCTCCAGACTTACCATTTTTCACCCGCGCATTCTAAATGCTGAACTAAATCAGCTTAATTTCATTTAGCTGAGAATTGCTAAGCTAAACTAGATAAGAACCCTACTTTCATTCTCTGTGTGCTAATGATAAATCAACACTGGATGTGTATAGGTTATGCTTTATTCTTTGAGTCTCCAAAAATTCATTTAAGATGAATGGGAAAATGTCCTTATCAGTTTTCTTCTGACAATCCGAGAGCTTTAAAAATGATCAATCCTGCTAAAATAGTCCATTTTCAAGGATTTAAAGATTCAATCATGGCTCGGATTCTTACATAATGACTCCAAAAACCAAGAAAATGATATCATCTTGAACTTGATAATTCTTTTTGAAAATTCACTGGTTATGTGAAAAGCATGTCTATAGCCAGGTTACCTTACCTTTTGTCAAATTTCAAAGAATATCTGGCCATACTGAATTTGAGATTTGGGATGAACCTCAGAAATCCCCTTATTGACCTACCTGTTTAAAAATAAGAAAACCTAGGGCCTGCTGGGCACAGTAGCCCATGCCTATAATCCCAGCAACTCTGGAGGCTGAGTCTGAGGTCAGCCTCTACAATTTAGTGAGACTCTATGTCCAAATTAAAAATGGAAAAAGGGCTAGGGATGTAGCTCAGTGGCAGAGCACCCCCGGGTTCAATCGCCAGTACTAAAAGGAGGAAAGAAAACATTGTACCTGAAAAATGAATTGCCTGCTGGAATTCGAATGAGCCTAACCTGAGCTTTGTGTTTAGTGCTTCATGGCAGATCTAGAACACTGTCCTCTTCATTGTGCCATCAAATGAGTGCAGTTTCACGACTCATTCATTTTCAACAAATAAAGTCAGGACAAAATACAGTGTTTTTGTCTTCGGGGAACCAACTGCCTATTGACTACCAACTTTGACAAGTCACTTGCCTTGACTCAATATTTCATGACTATGCCCATTTGAACAATTCCTCATATTGTTCTTTGATAGCAATAGCTTTTATAATCACAATCACTTATGTGGCACTGATCTTGCGGGACACTCTTCTAAGAGCTCTAAGCATTCTACAACTACATATTTAAATTCTCACATACAAAAAGCCAAAAGTAGGTACTATTATTATCTTGATTTCACAGATGAAAAAAGTATAGCAGGGTTAAAGAACCAGCCCAAAATCATGCAGCTAGTGGGGGCAGGATCAGGGTTTGGATCCAAGTTCTGTGTCCTTGACCACTATACATCTGGCCTCTGGTGACATGAAACAATCCAGGTCTTGGGTCAGAGAGATGGAAAGGTGTGACCGCCCTGGCTTCCTCCTTTCTCTAACAATGCTAGAGAAAAGAGAACAAAGGAAAGTGTTCCAGTCTGGTTAGGGTGTTTACTCTCACAGAGCCCAGATTGAAATTCTGCCCCCTCTCAAGTAGTTGTTGGTTTTTTTTTGTTGTTGTTTTTTTTGGTTTTTTTTTTTTTGTGCTGGGATTGAACGCAGGGCCTTGTGCATGCTAGGCGAGCACTCTACCAACTGAGCTATCCCCAGCCCTTGAAGTAGTTATTCTTTATCACTGTTCCACAAACACCATCCTTTTACATTTTATTTCCCTTTGCTCCTCTATTATGTCTGTTTAAAGCAACTGAATTGGAAAACAAAGGTCCTTTTCTTATGGGAAACCTCAGTGTCTTCTGAAGAGGGTATCTACTGATCACTTATTAAGGGTCAGCACTGTCCTAAGCACCTTACTTGTGTGATCCTCACAAATCACCCTACTTGGAACCATTTCCTTGCCAAGGAAATGAGAGTCAGAGAGGTTAAGTAACTTCCTGAATGTCACAAACCTATGAAAAACTCTATCCGAATTCAAACTCAGGCAGTCAACTTTAACCCCACCAGTCTCAACATGTATGTCCTTGGAATACACTGCTATGACACCAGTACTACCCCAAGTGGACTCTCCTCACTGGACAATGTATTTGTGTCCACTCTCCGGAGAAGATTCCTCCTCCCACCACACTCCCCCACCATGGCTATGGAGAGGTGGGATGTTTTCCAAGGGACTTCTAAGTACCGCAGGAACACTTTGCAACAAATCTGAAGTCTTACATTTCTACAAGATGCGTTTGATCCTACGTCCTGGAAACCTGGTGCAGACCCCAGGGGCTTCCACTGTGCTTTCTTCAAAAGTAGCTAACATCAGAGTTTTTCCCAGACCTTTCTGTCATGCCCCGCCCCAGCACAGCACAGAGCCCAGTTACCCTGCACTGTTTACTAGTCTGCAGTTCTCACAGGGCGGAAAGGTCCCTAGGAACTGAGGACTGGCTACCTACTGCTTTATGCTCCCCACCTGTCAAACTGTATTTGCTAAATGAAAGGATTCATAACATGAATGAGTGAATCTTTGTATTGACTTGTCTGAAGAATTTCGCTTTTCCTTCTTCCTTTGACTTAGAAACCTAATGAATTCTAGTTCTGTGCTTGAATATAGATTCTATATAAATGAAAACTGAAAAGTAATTTAAATCTGTCTCAGGGACAAGTTTTCACTACCCCTTAGCAACTGGCAAGTAAAAGGGGAATTTGACCTCAGTTTGTCTCTATACCATAACTTATGCATGCTATTTTTCCCGTCAGACCAAATAAGACAGACTTAGTGATTCACTAGTCTCTCTCTCTCTCTCTCTCTCCCTCTCTCTCTCTCTCTCTCCTCTCTCTCTCTCTCTCTCTCTCTCTTTTTGTACTGGGGATTGAACTGGAGGGGTTTTACCACTGAGCTATATCAGCAGTCCTTTATTTTGAGATAGAGTCTCACTAGGCTGCTTAAGGCCTAAGTTGCTGAGGCTGTCCTAGAACTTGCTATCCTCCTGCTTCAGCCTCCCAAGTTTCTGGGATTGCAGGCATGTGCAATCACCCCAGCTGTCCCTTCTTATTTTACCTTAATATAAATTACTGACTTCAGTATTACATAGTATCTGAATTATGTATTCTCCTACCTAGAATGCTGAAAAGTTCTTCCAATTTTTGTTTTTCATGGGTTTTGTGTGTGCTGTTTTGTTTTTTAGAGATTTTTTTCGTTGTTATTGCTATTTTTGTTTTTAATTTTTGGTACTGTTGATTAAACCCAGGGGTGTTTAACTAGTGAGCTATATGCCTAGACCTTTTTTAGACAGGGTCTCATATTATTGCTTAGAACCTCATTAAGTTGCTGAGGCTAGCCTCAAATTTGTGATCCTCATGTCTCAGCCTTCTGAATCACTGGGAGTACAGACATGTGCCATCAGTCTTGTTTGTTTGCTCCTGGAGACTGATCTCAATGCTCTTGTTACTGAAAGCTCAGTCCTTATCCTCATGCCAATCCAATAATGAGGACTTGGTATTGAGAAAAAGAAAAAAAGGAGTTTTGTTGCTTTGCTAGCAAAGGAGAAACTTGGGGGATCCCTGTCCCAGAGGCTGTGATCCTATTCATCAGAGGGAACAGGGTTTTTAAAAATAAAAATATTCAGAGAAGTCCTATTTTCTGAGATTAGAAAGGAGAGATTAGAGAGGAGAAGACAAGGAGAAGAAGACCAGGGAGGAGAAGATCAGAGAGGAGAAAAAACACATTTGTTTTAGAGCAGCCAGGGATATATTCAAAGCATAAAGTGGACCACGGTTACATTTTGACAGTCGACCTTAAGCTTGTCCTCCACCACTGAGCTGCACCTCCAGCCTATTTTTCTTCACGATTATATGTGGTCTTAGGGAGAATGGAGTATAAAGAAGAGATTGAGCTCAAGATGACTTTTCCACATTGACTGCTAAGGTTTGGAGGCTTTGGACTGGAGCAAGGGTGAGCTCCATTCACTGGGTCTGATTATTTGGGGGAATAAGCTTCCAGGACCACAGAATGCACATGATGGGTGGTTTCCATGAAATAGCTATTTTGCCTTCTTAACACCTTTCAGGATAGTCCTATGATAGGCTCTACCTCTGCTACAGTGACTGGGAAGTAATGCGAATGGGAAGTATAGCAGAGTTCCTTGAAACTGCTCCACTTTTAAAGAACAGATGCTGAAGCGTGAGTGCATATACAACACCGACGGGAGAGCTATGTGGAGCTCACCCATACTTTATGATCTGTAAGTGCTTCACAAGGTCAAGCAGAGTTATGTGGGGGGGGAAGAGGCATAGATGAGCTTGTCTCCAGTTGGAGATTTCTGTTTAAGGGCTGGGGTTGTAGCTCAGTGGGAGAGCACTTGCCTAGCCTGTGTGTGTCACTGGGTTAGATTCTCAGCACCACATATAAATAAATAAAAAATCAAGGTTCATCAACAACTGAAAAAAAAAAAAGAAGAAAAGAAAAGAAAAAGAAAGCATAGAGGGAAGAATTGTAATGGGAATCAGGTCAATAGAAAAGTTTAATTAGTCATTTAGGTCAAGATACTGATAGTTCACTAGAGGAAATACTGTAGAAGCAGATTTTTATTTTTATTTTTTGGAGGCATATTTTTAGGGTGATGTTTGAAAACTATATGCCAGCTAAGTTTTTTAGACATAAGTCCAAATGTTAGATGGTAAATATCGGCATGCCTAACAATAGTAGAGAAGTCTCTAACCTTTAGGTCTTATTCCTGCTAAGGAAAGCCAGAGCTCCTGGCTTGTCAACTGAGTGTGGAACTGTTGGATCCTCATCAAAGTGACGATGAAGACTTGTTCCATGCCATGAGATGAAAAAAGTTAAGTTCATGTGGCAGTTTCCCCAAAGTGCTTTAGCTGAAAGAATATGTAAGACCTCTCTAGAGATCTACTTCCTTCCTACTGGGAATGCAAACTGTCCTGGACCTTAACCCCAGATCATCCTTCTGGTCCAGAAATAAGAACAGGTGCAGTGACCTACCTTGGTGCTTCCTCTATCCTCGTCCTTGGTCTAAGAGCAGGCTTACCCAGCAAGGGGCCAGGTTTCTCTGGCAGACTGCACGGTGATGCTAGCAAGCTTATAAAAGATCATTTGTGGGAAGAAGGAAGAGGAGGAGGGACAGTGGGATGAGGAGGAGGCAAGGACAAGCAGACAGCAAGACTGGTCTTGGTGCTGTTTTGGTATCCTGCAGCTGCTCCCGCCTTTGGAGAGGGATTACTACCACAGTTTGTTTACTCTCACACCTATTTCTCCGCAGCATTCTGAAATTACTTCATAAGTGTTTACAACAAGAGGAATGAAAATCAAGGATGTAACTAGAACAGGAGGAGAAGCTTCCACTTGGTAGTGCAAGCTGCCAAAATAGTATTCTAAGTGCTTTCTAGAGCCTGCAGTGACATTTTTCTGGGAAGAGTCCATTTAACTTCTTCTGTAGCATTGGGGTCACCTTGGCCTCTTTTTCCTTCCTAGGTCAGGGCATTCACCCAAAATACCATTTGCTTGGGGAAATGACTTGTCATGTGGTGTCCCTCCTCCCCCACCTCTCCTTCCTCCTCCTCCTCCTCCTCTCCACCTCCTCCCTGTCATCTCTAGAGGATAAGCTTATAACAAAGCAAAAGGAAGAATATCAGAAGTGAAATGCCCCTAGACTCATGCCACATAGAAGACAGAATTCACATCCTAACCCAGTGGCTACAGGAGCATCTTGCTACCCCAAGTCTGTTGCAGTGAGGTCAGCCAGTATGCAAGACCTGGATAAGCTCAAAGATTCTGGTGTCTAGAAATAGCAAGATGAAAAAAGATTCCCCAAAGAGTTAAACATATTTACACTCAGGTCCCGGTAGGACCAAAATTTTAACATGTTAAGAAGAGACAAGAAATGAAAGTTAAGGATTTGAGAATTAGAAATAAATAAATAATGGGTCTTTTTTTTTAACATTTATTATCCATGGATATAGTTTTTCTCATAGAAAAAAAATTTCAGAATAAATTTCTGAAAATTAACTAATTTCCTTAAAACCCTGAGTCTTTCTGGACTAGTGCATATTTGAGTTATAATATAGAAAGATATGGAAAAACAATGAGTATATAACTTCTAATGTGATTAAAAAGATGAGGGTGAAAGAGGAAGTCCTGGGGATTGAAATGGAGCAAACCCACAGGTGCTTTATCATTGAATTACATCCACAGTCCTTTTTATTTCTTATTTTGAGACAGGGTCTCATATTTTGTTATTTTTGACGCTGGCCTCGAGCTTTTGATCCTCCTGCCTCGGTTTCCTGAGTTTCTGGGATTATGGATGTGTGTGTGGCCCCCGGCAAAGATAGTATAAAATTAAAGACATTCAAAAGAACTCTCTTGGGATTCTCGTTCAGCTTCTCTGAAATCAGACTGGAAATAGTGCAGGACCTTGTCTGTCTTATTCACAACTCTGTCTTTGTGCCTGGTGCACAGCAGACCCTCAAAATATATTTGATGACTCAATAAAGACAATTTAGTCAAGGAGTTTGAGGAAGAGGTATCACATGCAATTTAATATCATGACTTAGGTAAATAGTATTGATGAAGAGAACTAAGAATTTAAAGAAAATCATGGAGTGAATTTTTATTGTTTCATTCACTTCTGTTTGAAATTCCAACCATAAAAAGCAAAGAAGCAGCAGATAATCCTTTAATGAATTAATGTACTCAAAAGCAGGTAATGAAATTATACTTCACTTAGGCTTGATAGAAACTAGATTTGAGCATTAAACACTAAACTGGACTCCGTTTAATGATTAGTTTTGTATCTTATGATATTCAATATTAATTATTATTATTATTATTACTACTGATTGTTTAGGGGAGTAAACCTAGGGTCTTATGCATGCTAAGCATACAGTCTAACCACTGTGCTTCACCACCAGCAAGAAATTTTGTAAATGCTCTTAAAACAAGTTGGAGAACATAATTTATGAATACCTGTATCTTTTACATAAATTTTACTATGATTAATAAGGAAAGATCAATGAAAATATTAATGATTTGCCAAAGAATGTTTAATAGAATTACAAAATTTATGAAACTAAGAGAGAATAGGTGCAGTGGCCCACGCATGCAATCCCAGTGAATTTGTAGATTGAGGCAGGAGGATCACAAGTTTGAGGTCAGCCTGGGCAACTTAGCAAGGCACTATTTCAAAGTTTAAAAAGATGTGGGGTGGGGTTTGCTAGGGATGTAGCTCAGTGGTGAAGCACCCCTGGGTTCTATTCCCAGTATCAACACAAACACATACACACACACACACACACACACACACACACACACACAAAGGGGAAAAAAAGGTATTATGAGACACTATCAAAGATATTTAGGGAACAGCTTATGAAGGTAAATTACAGAATTTCTAATCCATTTTTGGATGAGAAGTGAGAAAATTTTACAGAAAATGTCTTTAATTTTCACAAGGAAATAGAGGCTGTATTAGTTTGCCAGGGGCTACTGTTTACAAAGTACCACACACTAGGTGATTTAAACTACAAAACTTATTGTTTCAAAATTATTGAGTCCAGAAATCTGAAATCTGAGTGCCAACAGGCCTGGTCCCTTCTGAGGGCTTCACACAGGGAGAATACGTCTGTGTACATCTGTACAAATTTCCCCTTTCTATAAGGATACCAATCATATTAGATTAGAGCACTCCCCCCCTTAATAACCTCATTTTAACTCCATCACCTCTGTAAAGAAGCCCTGTCTCCAAGTGAAGGGTTGGTCTCCAGCCTGTGGCACTGCTGGGAAGTGGTGGAACCTTTAGGAAGAACCTACTGGAAGGAAGCTAGGTCACTGGGGGTGTGCTCTTGAAGGGGATGTTGGACCCCAGCCCCTTCCTGCCTCTCTTCTGCTTCCTGGCTGCCAAGAGTAAGATGTTTCCTCTGCCACATGCTTCTTACCTTGATACCCTGCCTTGCCACAAGCTCAAAGACAACCAACTGAGACCTTCCAAATGAGACCTCTGAAACCATAAGCCAAAATAAACCTTCCTCTATGTAAGTTGATTATCATGAGTATTTTTGTCTCAGTCACTTAAAGTCAGTTAACAAAGCCACATTATGAGGTACTAGGGTTAAGACTTCAATATATGAGTGAGAGGAACAATTGAACTCATAACAGAAGTATTCCCCTTAGTAACCATTTAAGTCCTATTTATATCTGAAATGGAGCATCCCCACCAACAAGATAGACTCAAAGGTTGAATTTTTTACTTCGTTAAAATTATTAATAGACTGTAGGAAGCATCAAATATTGAAAAACATTATAATACTGTAGAACATCAAGTGGAACAGAGAGGCTGTACCTCTTGGGCAAGATTTTTTTTTTTTCTTTTTAGTAATGAGGATTTAATTCAGGGGTACTTTACCACTGAGCTATATCTCCAGTCCTTTATTTTTTATTTTGAGACAGAATCTTGCTAAATTGCCAAGGGTCTCAATAAATTGCCGATGTTGACCTCAAACTTGGAATTCTCCTGCTTCAGCCTCCCAAATTGCTAGGATTATAAGCATGAGCCACCACACCCAGCTCAGACAAGAAACTTATACAAAAAAGAGGGGTGGGTAATGAGGTAGAACTGAGTAATTAGTGTGGGGAAAAGTGCTGTTAAATGCTATGTAATAAAGTTTAGGAAACTAGATGGCATGTCTAATAGCATTTAAAAGCTTTCAACTAAAGAACAGCAATCAGTAAATGAATTTCTCCAAAAATACTGATATAAGTGCTTTCTCATTCAACCACTTGACCTCAAAGATTAAATGTTAACATAGTAACAACTAGAACCTGGCACTTCTCCTATACAGGGCCTGAATAATGAGCTTTGTCAAAGCAGTAATATCTCATTTATTTGTCTTTCAGTCAACTTTTATGTAAAAAGGCCCAAAGTCTCTCTGTATTGTCACAAATAAGACAATTGGCAAAGACATGGCTAATAATTAGGCTTTCAGCACAAAATGAATATGTTAAATTAGTCACTTGAGATTAACTCTTCAGAACTAATCTCAGTCAGACAGAATTTCATACTTCGATTTTTTTCATCCGATTCCTTGGCAATTACCTCTTACAATGTGTATTTCATTCTTTTCCAAAAATCAGAGAAATATAAATTTCTAATGTCTTCCTTCCTAAATTCCTAAATTCATTATTCTTGGCCCGATATGGTGGCGCACACCTGTGATCTTGGCAACTCAGAAGGCTGAGGCAGGAGGATCACAAGTTCAAGGCCAACCTCAGCAATTAAGGCCATAAGCAACTTAGCAAGACCTTGTCTCAAAAAATAAAAATAAAAAAGTTCCGGATGTGGTTCAGTGGTTAAACACCTCTGGGTTCAATTCCCAGTACCAAAAAAAAAAAAAAAGAAAGTTATTATTCTTCCAACAAGAGATTTAGAATTTATTTCAGAAGTAAGGTTGAAATCCACCCCCGTTTTCCCTTAGCATTGTCAACATGAACGGTCAACATGAATTGAGAACATTTGTGCCAGGCATTAAGGTAGGAAAGGAATAAAAGAAATTACAACTCTCCTTCATCCCCTAGCCACACTCCTTTTTAGAAACTTGGATCTTTCCCTCTTTATATGTTCTTTATGGGTCTGTGTTCCGTTTTTATGACATCTGTCAGTTTATAATTACATATTTGTGTAGCTTTTTAATTTATGTCCACCAGGACTATGATCTCTATGAGGGAAGGTGCCTTCTTTCTCTTTTACTTACAAATACACACTGAGGGCCTGGGTCCTGGAAGATTATCAATACATACTTATTGAAACCAAAAGATAAGCAATTACAAAATTTGAAATTTATGGCAGAGCTTTAGAAATGAAAAAAAAAAAAAAACAGCTTCTAAAAATATATGAAATTCTATCTCTAGAAAAGAAGAAATGAGAGTAAATCTTAAAAAAAAAAAAACCCACATAGAAATGAAAAGTCCTTTGCATTATGTTCTAGTTGGTTTATCTTAAAATTCCATCATCTAAGACACATTTGTATTCTACATAACATGTCTTTTGAAGGCAATGTCTCTTCTACCATTTACTGTTCCCTATGATGGGGATCATGGAATAAATTATTCTCATAATTAATGTAACTGTAGGTTAAAGATCTTTATTTTTTTTGAAGGGAATCGCTTTTAGCATGAGATAATCCCTTAGGCTCGCTCCAGTTGCCAGGAAACTCAAGCTAAATTTAAAGGTAAATTTCAGCGAACAAATTAGACAAGTCTTTAAAAATAACTTCCCAGTTGCTGAGTTTGATTTTAATCTTGTATTTTTATTTTAACCCTCCTGTTATGTTGTAAACTGCCTCCAGTGTTTTGGGGAGTAGAGGAGAAAGCTTGTAATATAAATAGAAAAGCAAAAAAAAACAACCATCAAGGATTAGTTTCAAACATTACAAGTAGATAATCATTATGCTAATGAATTCCTATGATGATAGCCAGCACCTAAGGAAGAAATAAAGTTCTAAAACATGAAGCGCCTCTCCACTGGGTCTCTTTCCGGAAGATACTTGCATCAAATGGAATTAATCACTGAGTCAGAGCTAATGTTCAAGGGTAGGTTTTTTATCTCAGATACACAAGGTAAGCCATTTGGACTCAAAGAACAACTATAGGAATGTTTCCTGCATGTCTAACCAAAATATAATGTAATTTTCCAAATTCTATTCAACCATATTAAGTTTATTGAATTGCACAGAAGCTCACTTATAACTGAGTATGTTAGACGTAAGTATTAGTGTATTACTTCTGAAGACATATAAGCTGTTATTGATGAGATTTTACTGAATTTAATACATTTTTAGAATTTAATAAGTTTTGTCTTCTAATCTGCCTTGCCAAGTCAAGACTTAAAATCCATTTGAAATTCAAGATCATAATCCAAGTGATTCATCATCACGCTGAAATTATCTTTAAAATCCTTTCATTGCTTCTGTTCACTAAAATAGTTCTCATTAAAGGCTTGAAAACATGTATTGGAAGGCATTTCATCCGTTTCCTTTGACTTTTAAGATCAAGCTCTTTCAACTTACTTTTGTCCTGTGGATACCTATCCATGGTCATCTTGACATCCCCTTTCTCGCCTGGTCGCCCTGAGGGCCACTCCTCCCATGGAAAGTTCACTTGGGATTTCTGTGGCCCACGCCCCAGGTCCTCCTCCACCTCTGAGTGGGTTCTTAGTTTCCTTACAGGCTCTTCCTGCTCTATCCTGCCACTAACACAGGTGTGGCTCAGGCTTCGTCCTTGGCTTCTGGGCCTCATCTCCGTCTCTTTCTATCTTGTCCTTCTTACCCCGTTCTCTATCTTTCTCACTTTCCCATGTTCTCTCCAATCTCCCCTTCTCACTCCCAATACGCAAGTCACTCATTCCTGTACTTTAAATACAATCTGTTAACTTCCATGAATTGAACAATCATTGCAATGCCAGAATGCTTCTTCCCAATTGCCTTGCTTAATAATCCCACTGAAATGTGTCACGGACACCTTGAACTAATTATTGTTCAAAACTGAACTCTTGATTTTTCCTTCCGAACTTCGTTTCTTTCTTAATTTTCCCAATTTAAATGCATGAAACTCCCATCTACTAATTTGTTAGAGCCAGAAATCTGAAAATCTCCCTCCTTTTCTTCCAATATTAATGCAATTCATCAGCATATACTATTGAGTTTTCCTCCAAAACAAATATTTTGTAAATTCCTTTTTCAATGTCCACAGGATCTATACCTCGGTGTAAGCTACTACCATGTTTTTTTGTTTATTTTTGCATTACTAGGGATCAAAACCAGGTCCTTGCTCATTCTAGGCAAGTGTTCTACCAGTGAGTCTTATCCCCAGGCCTTGTAATTTTTTCCTTTAAGGCAGGATATTGCAAGGTCGCTGAGGCTGACCTCAATGCAATCCTCATGCCTCAGCCTCCCCAGTGGTGGGAATTACAGGCATGTGACACTGTGCCTGACACTACTACCAACTTTTGCCTGGTTTTAAGAGCCTGTTTACTCATCAATCCCCTTCTACTCTTTCCCTGCCCTTCTCTTCCTTAGTCTTCCCATGGAATTCACTGCACTTTAGACAAATTAACAGCTTCTCCATAGTAAAGGATTCCCCTGAAAAAGCATGACATGGGGAAGGCAAGTCCTTGCCTAGAACCACATATACACAGAGAGGTGGCAGACAAGACATCAGAAGCCAGCGTCTGCTTTTGTGGTGGTACAATCTATTATTCTTCCAGATACTTACTGTTGCTTTTGTTGTTATTACTCTAGTTTCTTTCTTTTCATTCTGACTTTCTTTTTTCTTTCCTTCTTTTTAAATAAAAGAAGCACTTCCTTTTGTGAGGAATTGAGGTATTTGGACTTGCTTAAGAATAGTTGAAGTTGCTAAACTTTAGTTTAAATTATATCACTTATTCCCACCTATCTCAGGGAAATAAATAAATAAAGACGAACAAAATTCTGGCGACTGAGGCCGATGTGGTGGCGCACGCCTGTAATCCCAGTCACTCAGGAAGCTGAAGCAAGTTCAAAGCCAGTCTCAGCAACTAAGTGAGGCCCTAAGAAACTCAGTGAGACCCTGTCTCAAAATATAAAAAGGGCTGGGGATGTGGCTCAGGCTCAGTGGATAAGTGTCCCTGGGTTCAATGCCAGGCACCAAAAAATAAAAATAATAACTGTACTAGGGACTGCATTTATGGCTTTTACTATATGTCGGCCAAAATGTCCATAGTTTTCAAAGTCCACCAAGCACACCCTGCCTTACCCTACTCTCCACCTCTGTTATCTCAGGAGTACAAGGAGACTCCAGTTCCTTGGTCTCTTCGCCTACTAAAATCTCCCCTTTTTCTCATACCCCTTACCCAGATCCCACACTTCGATAAATTCTACATAGTTTTCCAGAGCCAGCCATAATTCCGTGAGATCCATGATGCTTACCCAGCTACCATGGATTACACAGACCGCTCTCTTTAAACTCCTCTTGTACTCTTAGCGAGCACTGATTTATAGTAATAACTGCCCTTTATTGATTGATTATGATATACTAGCATAAGTAGCATTCCCAGAGCACTTAATTTACAAAGTCTTCAATGATTTGTCTCTCCCTCGTCACTCACAACTCGGGAGAACAGGTGTCCTTAATCTTGCTTTACCAACAAGGACACTGAGCACCAGAGGGCATGAATAATTTACCCAGGGTCACACAGACCAAAAGCCCCGACCAAGTGACGACACTGAGATTCTCCTCCCATTGCATCACATCACTTCCCATGGGCTGCGGCGGTTATTCACTGGGCGTTCTACGCTGACCTTAGGAACTTGAGAAAATGGAAATGAGCTTCTCTGTGCTCAGGCTCCACCGTCAGCCTTCAGTCTGTTAGAAGAAGGGATCCCGCTCTTGTCAGTTCTCCCTTGAATCGCTTTTGTTCACACTCTCAATTTCCTGACAGTCTGCTCTGCCATTTCTCTGGCTCAGGCCCCCTTGATCCTTTTGAGAGAAGGAACACCACATCCTCACTTAACTCCTGCTGTCAGTTTTGCCCCAGGGAATCCTCTGAATGCAGTCTAGGAGGGCCTTCTAAAATGCAAATCAGAGCTGGATTAAAACATTTCAATGAGTGCCAGAGGTGGTGGCACACAGCTACTCAGGAGGCTGAGAAAGGAGGATGGGGACTTTGAGGCCAGCCTCAGCAACTTAGCAAGACCTTAGAAAGACCCTTTCCAAATAAAAATTTAAAAAGGACTGAGGATATACTTTAGTGGTAAGCATTTGCTTAAGGTGTTCGAGGTCCTTGGTTCAATTCCCAAGACCAAGAAAAAAAATTCAGTGGTTCATCTTGACTCTCAAAGTCCTCCTTCCTTAGCACTGCAGAGAGTTTTCTAAGATGCACCCTCGCCGAATTCTCTGCCCTTCAGCCCTTTTGTTCTTCCATTCTACATTCTGCATGCTGAATAGCTTATTCTTTCCCACCCACCCAGGGTCTCTTAGCCCAGGATCCAAGGACCCCTTGGAGACAAGGGACTGACTATGGGTGGAATTCAGAACTTGCATGGAAAAAGATGCATTTGTTTTCATTAACCTTTCGCTGAAATCTACCACCTCCTCCAATTATGAATATAGCCAATAAACTACAGTAATATTATCAGGACCTGCAATTTTGTCACTAATAGAAATCTTAGTACTTTCACGTCACGTGACAGCTGTTGGAAACCACAATATATCATTAATGCTCATAGTTATTGAGAAGTTTACAGTAGTTATTAGTCTTCTGGATCCTGTTATCTAATATGTCAATAAAGAATCTCATAGTACTAAGATGTCATTTTTTGATTATTTGCATTACTGAAGATTAAACCCAGGGTCTCACACATGCTAGGCATGTACTGTACCATTGAGCTACATCCCTTCTTGTTGTATTTTGAGACAGGGTCTTGCTAAGTTGCCCAGACTGGCTTTAAAGTTGCAAACCTCCTGCCTCAGCTTTCCCGACAGCTGGGACTGCAGGTATGCACCACCATGCCCAGCGTACTAAGAGGTTTTTTAAAAATATATTTTACTAACTATAATTTGATATTGTTGATGGTTTTTGTAATCTTATTTTACTTTATTCATTAAAAACATATGCTAGGAAGGGAGCCATAGGCTTCACTAGACTGTTTAGAGGGATCAAGAAAAGTCAAAGGCCCTTTCCTTCTTCTGACCTTGTGCTATACACCCAGGACCTAGGCAACACCCACTCTTCCCTCAGGGCTTGGTTCTTGAAAGTCCTGTTCCCTGACCCTCAAAGATCAGGAACCCCTGCTGTCTCATTAGCAGTGACCTTTCTCTCCTCTGGCACAGATTGCACTATGGTACAGTGACCTTTCACTGCTGACTCGCACAGACACATGTCCTTAGGGCCAGCCCTGTGGCCATATCCCAGTAATCACACATAGCAAGTGCTCAGGAATCCTCTGCTCAGTGTTGTCCCTTCTAGCCCACTGTAATATTGTGACAAATCCTGAACCATCTGGTTTGTTCATTCATTCATTCATTCATTCATTCATCCAAGCATTTATTGAGAGTCTCTTATGTCCCCGGGACTTTTCCAGACACTGGGAATAGAGCAGAGAATAAACACACAAAAAAATCTGCCTTGCATACTCATATCCTCAAGAAATAAGTCAATAAACAAAACTGTAAAAGTAAAGCATTCTGGTGAAAAAAGAATAAATACTCTATGATTCCACCCACAGAAGGTACTTAGAACAGCTCACAGAAAGTTAGAAAGGTCATTGCCAGGGCCTGGGGTTTGGGGCCAGGAGAGCGGGGTGGAGGAGTGCTGTTTGGTGACTATGGACTTTCAGTTTAAGGTTAAAACTAGAGGTGGGCAGTGGTGATGCAGCTGAATGTGCTTAATGCCTCTGAACTCAGGTAACAGGGGTCCACTTTATGCTCTGAAGGAAGCCCTTGCTGCTCTGCCACCGCAACTCTCTTTTAAAATGGACGTGTTTCTTTCTCTTCCTCTCTCCCTGCTCCTCCCTAATCTCAGGGGAAATAGGATTACCTTTCTTCCCCATCCTAGGCAGAGTTATCTGTCCTTCATACACGCCCAACATAGGCATGAAGTAATCCAGACTTTGGGGTTGGCACCAGAAGATCTCAGAAATGACTATCTCCCAAATTAACAAGGAATTACAACTCCAATAGAGAACAGTGGAACGCAGCCTTTGACTCATCTCTTGAAAAGTCCCCTGTTCCTGTTGATGGGCAGAATCACAGCCTTTGGGATAAGAGTCTCCTGTGTTTCTCCTTTGCTAGCAAAGCAATAAACCTTATTTTTCTTTGTTCTCAAAACCGTGTCCCCGTTATTGGATTGGCATCAGGGAAAAGAACGGAGCTTTCAGCAACAGTCACACTTAACAATGATAAAAATGGTACATTTTGTGTTATATATATTTCATCACAGTAAAAATTAAAGCACAGTATATTAGATGGAGAAGGTGCTGGAGATAAATGAGGATGGGAAGGGGAGTCAGGGAGTTTTGGGAGATCTGAAGCAGGCTCCGCCTCGCTGCTGCAGGGTGTCTCACCTGTGGCTTCTGCAGGGAATCTGAGCTGCTTACACAACCCTGTGTCCTGAAGATCCAGCAGGACCTGGATCTTCCCTGAGATTGTCAGTGGGTAGAAGGACAGTTTTTACACTGTGTTGCCAAATTCCTCAGAACAGGGAGCCTTTCTTTCCCCAGTTCCTCCTGGACACACAGGACCGAGATATCAAGTGGAATATTGGGTCGCAAACTGTTAAGAGGCCTGTCGTTTGTCTTCACAAACCACATTTTAGTTTAAGCATTTTTCTGTCATGCATCATCAAGGAATTATGAAGCTATTTGAGGAGGTAAAAATGACTAGTTTTTGAAAATCAGATAATTATATCTGATCTACATCTTCTGCATCTCTCTAACTCATTTTAATTTCATGCCTCCTCAAGTTTGGCTATAGTATTTACATTTTTTTTCTTTTTTTTACTCATAAAAGATAATCTATGTGGATTCCAAGTCTAATTGTCATCTTTTACAAGTGGTCTGGCTTCTGTTCTTTTTGACATTTAAGTAGAAGATTTTTTTCTTTTTTGTTTTTGTTTTTTCCCTCAGTACTAGGGTAAATCACCAAGGGGTGATTTACCCCTGAGCTGCATCCCCAGCCCTTTTTAAATTTTTTATTTTGAGATAGGATCTTGCTAAAGTGCCCAAGCTGACCTCCAACTCACAATACTCTTTCCTCAGCTTCCCAAGTCACTGGGATTACTGTACCTGGTCTAAGTAGACAATTTTATTGAAGTAAATGTTACCAAATTTTTGCCAAAAGCAGGCTCTTGTCCCCAAGGTCAACCCAATAATGGGGACACAGTTTTGAGAAAAAGGAAAAAGGTTTATTACTTTGCTAGCAAAGGAGAAACACAGGGGACCCCTGTCCCAAAAGTTGTGAGCAGAGGGCTTTTAAACAGCAGGAACAGGGCTTTTAAAGAGGTGATTCAAAAGCTGCATTCCACGTGTTCTCTGTCGAAGTTGTAATTAACTCGTTAATTTGGGAGATGGTCATTTCTGAGATCTTCTGGTGCCATCCCCAAATCTGGCTTACTTCGTTCCTATGGTGGGTGTGGACTCGAGGACACATAACTCTGCCTAGGATAGGGAAGAGGTAATCCTGTTACCGGAAATATGGGAGGAGCAGGGGTAGAGAGGAAGAGAAAGAAATATGTCCATTTTAAAAGTGAGTTGCAGTGGTAGAGTAGCAAGGGTTTTATTCAAAGCATAAAGTGGACCCCTGTTACAAAATCTTGAGGTTTAAAGGTTTGATATCAATGTTTAAACTACAAAATATCAAAACAACTGCTTCTAAAGTGCCATCTATGTCCATTCAAGGCCATTTTGTCCTTATGATGTCAACCATACAATATAGTTGTTTTTGTTTTGATTTTCTTGTTTCGCCAATAAATAATCACAGATCTTCTAATTGTCTTGTTTGCCTCTAAGGTTTCACTGTTTAGGGACACTGTGACCAGCAAAACCTCATGGAAAATTAAGTCTAATACTTTCTGCAATGTTATCTTAGTGTAACTTAGATTTTTTAATTAGAAAACTTTTATTGGTACTGGGAATTGAACCCAAGAGTGCTTTATATCCAAGCTACATTGTCAGCCTGTTTTATTTTTTATTTTGAAACAGGATCTCTCTAAATTGTTGAGGGTCCTGCTAAGTTGCCCAGGCTGACCTTGAACTTGCAATCCTCCAAAATTAATCTTCCCAAATTAAAAACATTCTCTTCCTTTTCTCAATCTCTTCTGAGGTGCCTGAAGACAGTTAAACATGGGATTTCACTGAATACACACAGAAACAAGTGAGTTATCCAATTATGAAGTTGAAATATGATTTTCTTTCTAAAATGTGTAGCTGAAATTCCACAATGAAAATAATAGGTGGGGAGAAGGACAGTTTTCTCCCCAGGCCCTAAGAAGTCTAAGCATATGGAACATGTGGTGTGATATGACAAACAGAGCAAGTCACGGCTGCTGACTCAGGCGGGTGTCTCTGTTTCCAAAACAAGGACTTTTTTTGCAGTATATGGAAGCATACCAGGACAAGAGGATCCTTGTGGTTCTCACAGTATATGTGGGAAAAAACCTTCCGAGGTGAAGGTTTAAATGAAACTGACAGTCAAAGAGCCTTTGTAGTTACTATGTTAGTTCTGACATTCGATGCTCTAGCTAAACTCACACCCATCACCATGAATGGGATTTACAAGTGACACAATACCATAGGGTTTCCTGCTCATGGACATTTCCTCGTGTTGACTTGGTCTGCTTTAATGAGATCAAGACCAGGGGAAATTATTGAGAGTGTACAAAACAGCACAGAGAACAAAATAATTAGAATGCCAAGCATTTGTGGTGTGGGAAAAAAGTTATTTAGGACTTCCCAATACCACATCTATAGTTTTATGGGCTATTTTGTCATGGCTGGCTTCTGGTTTAGCAAGTCTCCTTATGGTTCACTGAGGTTTTCCCCCTGGTGACTCTTCAGACACATTCTCTTTTTTGTATAAGAGATCTTTGAAGATAAACAGACAAATTTCTCATCACAAAATGGAGACACCTCTCTGCCACTCTCCTTGCCACCTGCCAGTGTCACAGTCCCTCATACCCTCACAGCACAGCACAGCTGAGGCGTCACAGGGATGAAAGGTGGTACAGCCAAGGAAACGAGCGGTGCTGGAGGCCCAGCAACTTTAGTACTCCAAGTTAGTGCATTGTCTCCACGTTGCCTGCTCAACTTAGGACCATTTGTAAAACACCAATTTCCCCCAGCACCACCAAAAATTTAAAAAACAGTCATGACTCCAATTTCAAATGCCATCTCTTCCGTGGAAAATATCTTCCTCTTCTTAAACCCGATGAAGCTTGTACTGGAGTAATTTATGTCTTTATCTCTTCTACATACTACACCTATGAGGCCCATGTGACCTTGTAGGTCACAATTTTAAAAAATTAAAGAACACATTCACACAAGTACACACACAAACACACACACACACAGAGACATAATTGTAGTTATTTCTGGGCAGAGTCAGAGGGGAAACTGAAATTAAGGGGCACGATGTGGTTGCTACCGTCAAACTGACCTCCTTGGCACCAGCGGGCTCCGGAGGTCCGGGACACATTCAAATGAGTTAATCAGATTAGCAAACAGTCATTTTAGAAAATACTAACAATTTAGCCCTGTGGGAAGGAAAAAAAAGTGTTCTCAACTGTGGGGAAAGAAAGGTTATCAGGACTATAAAAACCCCTCTTTGATTTCAGGGTTGGGGAGACATTGAGGGGGAAAAATCAGGAACTGAGGCAAACCTTGTTCAGTGGTTCTCAAAGTGCGGTCCACAGACCAACACATCAGCTTCACCTGGGAACTTGAGAGAACTGCAAACTCTGCTTGCACTCCCCCCCACCCTCCAACCTCACCCCCACTCCCACCTCTTGAATCAGTTGGGGTCTAAAAATCTGTTTTAGCAAGCTTTCCATGTGATTCTGATGAGGGCTTTGGGTTTTTTGTTTGGTTGATTTTTGTTCTTTGGTTTGGTTTCTTGGTTTTGTTGTTGTTTCCTAAACACCTGACCACAAGGGAAGGCCGAAGTGTGAGAAGTACTGGCCTAGTGGAAATTGAAAGGACTAGGGGTCTTGTATGAGGTGGGAGAGTTAGAGGTACAGCCATTGAGACCCGGGCATTAGTAGTCCTTCCAGACCCCATTTATGAAATGCCTCTTCCTTCAACTTTGTCTATAGAGGGAGTGTCCCCTAGCCTTGTACTTCTGAGTGTGGGAAGCCCAGGGCCAAACTCCCAGCATCCTTGTGGGATTTCCTGAACAAACATACCCAAGCCTAAGCCGATTTCCAAGCTCTGCTCCCTGAGGTTACATGTGGTTTGGGGGCAGGGTTGAGGTAGCAGATTGGGCTTCCAGCAATGGGGTGGAGCCCGAGGCCTGACTGGGGCTCCATAGCCATTTCTGGTGGATGCCAGGCTGCCCCAGGTACTGTTGCCCACACCTACACTGGTGTCCAAGACACATCAACCACTCACAACTTTATCTCAGGGCAACCTAGGGGACCCAGGTGAAATTAGCCTGTGATCCACTGAGAAGAGATTTGATAATTATTGCATCTTTTTTGTTTTATTATTATTATTGTATACAAATGGGATACATGTTGTTTCTCTATTTGTACATGGAGTCAAGGCATACCATTTGTGTAATCATACGTTTACATAGGGCTATGATGTTTGATTCACTATATTTTTTTCCTTCCCCCCACCCCTCCCACCCCTCTTTTCCCTCTATACAGTCCTTCTTTCCTTCATTCTTACCACACTCCTTATCCCTAACCCTAAACCTAACCCTAAACCTAATGCTAACCCCTCCCACTCCCCATTATATGTCCTCATCTGCTTATCAGCGAGATCATTTGTCCTTTAGTTTTTTGAGATTGGCTTATCTCACTTAACATGATATTCTCCAGTTTCATCCATTTGCCTGCAAATACCATAATTTTATCATTCTTCATTGCGGAGTAATATTCCATTGTATATATGCCACAGTTTCTTTATCCATTCATCAACTGAAGGGCATCTAGGTTGGTTCCACAATCTGGCTATGGTGAATTGAGCAGCAATGAACATTGATGTGGCTGTATCTCTGTAGTATGCTGATTTTAAGTCCTTTGGGTATAGGCCAAGGAGTGGGATAGCTGGGTCAAATGGTGTTTCCATTCCAAGCTTTCTGAGGAATTTCCATACTGCTTTCCAGAGTGGCTGCACTAATTTGCAACCCCACCAGCAATGTATGAGTGTTCCTTTTTCACCACATCCTCGCTGACACCTATTGTTGCTTGTGTTCTTGATAATCACCATTCTAATTGGGGTGAGATGAAATCTTAGGGTAATTATTGCATCTTTTTCTTAGAAAATTCCTAGCCCTTGAGAGGAACTCAAGAAATTCTATGAAAATTGACGTTAATACAGAGACAGTAGGGAAAACTTAATTCTTTTTCTGCCTGCCTACTTATATGCTGTGACCTGAATTGTTCATTTAATTGCCACTCTAAAATATTATTTCTTCAGCTGTTTTTTCTATATAAGTATTCTGAAACAAATTTTAAAATCCTTGGTTAACTAGAAAATAAATGTCTGTTGAAACTAAATTTTATAATAACCTCAGATTCCAAATGAATGAATTTATTTTTTTAGTCAAGAACTAAAAATATTTTTTTCACTACATGACAGCTCTGGAAATTTTTAAATATGTTTAAATATTTTTTTAAAAAATTTCTCCATTTCCAGGAAAATGGGAAAGGGAAGACAACTAAGACTACTGTAAAGACTTTAAGAACCAGAATATAGTGAAAATATATTCAAATATAAGATTTGTTATTTCTCTTTAGATTGATATCAAATACAGCCTTTCTCTTTTATAAATTCATCTTTAAAATTGTTCCAAGTCTACATTAATTCAGTAGAATTAATACGATTGCATATAATTTAATAAACTAAAAGAAAGTAGGTACAAGATTATGTTAACCAGTATCAGAACACACACAGTGTCCTTCACGGTGACTAGACATGCAGAGTTGAAACATGCATAATTTCTACCTAAAAACTAATGATAAGTTAAAAGCTGTCTCGTTTCAAATGAGGAAATCCATTACATTCAACTCCAGCTTCAAGGGATTATTATTATATTGTAATTATGCTTTATATTGGCTACATATTTTAGCCAGAGTTGCTGAAGAGTAGGAAAAAAAAATAATTATAGCAAGCAATTCCATCAAGGGTACATTGTCGAGAATAAAACTCATAGAAGAAGGCTTTCATGAGCAGATGTTTGCATGTTGGCATGTAGGTTGACACTCTTAAAACATGCATTTCTTTTGTTTTAATTTTTTTATTAAAATATTTTTATTTTTACAGATGCATTTTGATTCATTGTACACAAATGGGGTACAACTTTTCATTTCTATGGTTGTGCACGATGTAGATTTACACCATTCATGTAATCATACATATATAGAGGGTAATGCTGTCTGTTTCACTCTACTGTTTTTCCATCCCCACCCCCCAACCCCTTTTTCCTCTACACCATACAAAGTTCCTTTAAAAACATGCATTTCTTGCGCAGAGTGCAAGAGTCCCTGAGTTTGATCCCTAGCACTGCAGATGTGCATGTGCGTGTACACATGCGTGCGCGCGCACACACACACACACACACACACACACACACAAGTTGGCTGCTCTCTAAATTGCCTATGAACTTTGAAGTTACTTTTACAAGATTTCATAAGATTCACTCAATAGTTTTTAGCGATGCAGGGAGTATTGCTAAAGCATTACAACATAGTAATGCCATTTACGCATTTCAAAGACAGCTTTTTAAAAAAATCCACTTCTTGATGCTATGCTTATCTACCATAGAATTTGTTTTGCTGGCTCTGGTCCCATAGAAAGATTTGTGGAAATTGGACCTGACTAAAGGCATTTGGCTGAGAGATGCTGCCCAATTTGGTATAAAAAACACTGTCTGTAAGTTTACAAACTTGCTAACCTTATCAAAGTCCTGATTTGTGACAAAATGGTTGAATAGCTTTAGAAAGCATCAGCTTTATCCTCTACAAAATAAGAACCACGTGAGCAGCTTTACTGGATATGTGTTGTCTGGAGCTCCCCACTTTATATACTGGCCCACAGATCATACTTCTATATTACATTTTATGTTTAGATGAGCCACAGCAAAGTTCTTGGAAAAAAAGGTTTTAAGAGCAAATAAAATTCCAAAGAGCTATAAAAAAAGCTATAAGGAAGACTCATTCAATG
The DNA here is from genome assembly GCF_902686445.1 of Sciurus carolinensis. Classification (NCBI taxonomy): domain Eukaryota; kingdom Metazoa; phylum Chordata; class Mammalia; order Rodentia; family Sciuridae; genus Sciurus; species Sciurus carolinensis. The sequence goes on from NC_062219.1 coordinate 30,908,328, forward strand.
CCTTGGGACCAAAAATACATGATTTTGACACTTCAGAGAGTGAAGGATTGGCCAGACTTCCCTTTTGATCTGCCCTCTGCAGGGCAACTGCCTCCTTTGAAAGAAAACTCCACTTAACTTTTGGAATATGGGAAGCCTACACTTCCTGTTCCTTCTATTCTTTGGATCATCTTTCGCAGCATAGCTAATGAAGTCCTGGAAAACTATGGTCATGGTCTTTTTGAGTTTTTAATCTGTGCCTTTCTCGTTTGAGCTATCAGTTGAGGGTTTTCCAGATAGATTTGAAGAGAATGAACTGTGTTTGTGGGAACGGCAGGTCAGCAGTCCACAGGTTAGGCCAGAAGACTGACGCTGCAGTCCTAAAGGAGAATTCTTTCTCAAGGAAAGCTCAGTTTTGCTTTTACGACCTTCCAACTTCCACTCAGATTATTAAAGATAAACTCTTTTACAGTCAACTGATTGTAGATATTAAGCTCATCTACAAATGACTTTCATAGAAACACAAAGTCTAATATTTAGTTTAACAACTTGTTCCATAGCCTAGTGAAGTTGATACATAAACTGGCCATCACACTCTCCTTTTCTATTCTACTGTTCTTACTTAGATGTTCCCTTGTTTATCAGTACCCCCATTAAAATCAGAAGAATGTGAACAGAACTAGAGCTCTAAGTTTGATTTAGCAGAGCAGAGGCCAATGTGTCACTTCCCTTTTTCCATCCTCAATACCTCTAGTGATGTAACTTAATCCAAGTGGTCTAGAACATGGACTAGACATTTCCTATCAAGTTTAGAGTGAATCATAATCTCTAAAACTTTTCACTAGTTTCTCTCATTCCACAATTAAGAGGAAAAGAATGAATGAGTCTACCTGCAAGAGCTCAAATGTAAACAATATATATCATTAAATTTTATTATTATGTGAGCAACTTTTCCCAGTACAAATAATACATGAATTGTAACATCTCAGAATTGAACAAGGTCATAAGGATTTGACTTCTCTCTGCCCATACTTGCTAAGTACCTGCAACGTTCTTTGGAGTACTCTAGTGACTAAAAACTTCCTGTCTCTTCAGATAGCTCCATCTTAGGAAAGCTAATTGTGAATAATTATAAAATGAATTATCCTTCATATGTGTATATTCATTTTACGTACTATCCACTTATCTTCTAATCCTTACCACTTGTTACATAGATAGCCTCATTTCCTCTTTAATGGATGAGAAAACAGACTTACAGGTTAAGTTAATTATTGAAGTTCACACATCTAATAAGTGGTAGAAACAACACTTGAAGTCAGATCTAACAGGACTAAGACACTGAGATTAACACCAAAATAAACAAAAGCTGAATTATGAAAAGGTAGGGAGATCAGAAGGTGGAAACAGGGCCTTAAAATGTGGTTAGGATCTAGAATCAAGGAAAGTGGAACAGAAAATGAAGAGTGTGAAATTTCCAAAGATTTGATCTGCTACTTCAATCAGACCCTGTGGGGTGACACGTACATTCTTAGCAATTAATATGACTTAGGTCATAAGCAACACAAAGACTAGTATTTAGGTGATAGATATGAAGAGATTTCTTTTGATAATTTAGCTCATTGATTGTAGGGACGGAAAGTCCAAAGTCTATAGAGCAGTCTAGAAGACTGATGCTGCAGTCTTTGAACAAAGATTTCCAGAGGGAAGTCTTTATCTGGAAAGAATTTACAACCCGATAAAAAGCAAATCAAGAAGTTAAAGGACCACAGTACATCTATGTTTTTCCTTCCTTTCTTTCTTTCTGATTTTTTTTTTTTTTTTTTTTGAGAAAAAAGATAAAGAAGCTTTATTGCTTTGCTAGCAAAGGAGAAACACAGGGGACTCCAGTCCCAAAGGCTGTGATTCCACTCATCAGCAGGAACAGGGGGCTTTTAAAGAGGTGATTCAAAGGCTACACGTGTTCTCCACATGTTCTCTGTTGGAGTTGCAATTCAGAGGACATTTATCTAATCCTTTTCTTACCTATTTATTCATCAAATGCTTAGGAATTTTGATGTGTCCTCATGACATAAATGAGTGAGATATAGCTAAAAACAGTAATAGGAAGTGTACCCTTCAGGGTAGATACACCCTTCTCCAGAGAAAGGCCACTTGTCACATTGAGTAGGACAGGAAGAAGTTCAATCCAAGAGAGGAAACTGTTGGAAAGATGAGGAGTGCTCATAAAATGGACCAAGCGTTCCTACCCTTGTCACAGAAATGTGTGCCTCCAGACAGTCTCACACTGGTCCTCATGTGTGTCTAGGGGAAAATGACTCTGCAGGCAACTAGAGCCAAGCCAAAGACTTTCTGAAAGGTGGTGAGTGAAAATATCAAAACGTGATATAATCAGAGAAGCAAAGTTAATGCCAAGGGATGGGATGGTAAAAAGCAGCTGGAGATGAAGCTATGAGTGAATTATTGGCAATTGTCCAAGTCAAACAAATGTCAGAGTCAAATAAATGTTCTGGAAATCATTGGTCCAAGGATATGCTAGAAATCTTCCTGCAGTCCCTCTGCAATCTGATACACCCTTGTAGAAAAGGGAATCAGTGATAGTAGTGACATAAAAATTAGTTTTACCTACTAAAATCTTGAGAGTATAAATAACATCTATTTTCTATACTTTCTGAGTTTTTTTTTTCTTAACCCTCCTATTTTGACATTATGACAAAAAAAATATTATTCTAAATTTTCTATAATCCCAGAATCTTGGTTGGTAATCATCCATGAAATAATTACTAGCTGAAATCATCAAAGAATGTAAAAATCATGGTACTCGAAACCATAATGGATTCATATAAGAAGTATAAAGTATAATGGGGATTCAAGAAGGAAGATACTTTGTAGAGTTGTAATAAGCATCTGTGAAGATGTTTTTAGAGCAAAGTTTTCAAGTTAGGGTAAGAGATGATCCAGCAAAACTCAGATGAAGTAAGGAATAAAGGGAACACATATTGACAGAAGCACAGAGCAGCCAAGGGCTCAAAGGTGGAAAAGTGTAGGCTTTTCTAGGGGAAAAACAATCAAATAATCTGTTTGTTCTGGTGCATGAAGCAAAGGTAGGCAAGTGGTAGACAATAAAAATATAAACTGTGCTGGTGTCAGAGCATAGAGAGGCCAGACAAAATGCTAAATAAAGCAACTTGAACCTTACTGTAAGTAGATAATGAAGAGTCATTGATGGTACCAGGCAAGGAAGTAATATGATCAGAATTGGGGAAGATGAATCTGTCAGTATAGACTAGAGTGAATGAGAGCTGAGGAAGGAAAGGAAATGAGTCAGAAGGAGGCTGTGATGGTGTTGAATCATCACTTAATCTGTGGCTTTTGTGTTCCCAATGGATGATCCCCTGGGACCAAGGAGAGACCCTGTGCTCTTAAGCCAGCCCTCTGCCATCACAATCATTAACCAACCAATAGCCTTTCTTTAAAATTCAGCTCAGAGTAAACAAGTATGCATTTGAAATCTCCTGTTTTCATTAATACTTTAAGTGTTTGTTTTGTTCTGGATTAATTGTGTGTGTGTATTTGTGTGTGTGTGTGTGTGTGTGTGTGTGTGTGTGTGTTGCTAGGGATTGAACACAGGGCCTTGTGCATGTCAGGCAAGTACTCTACCACTGGGCTACATTCTCAGTCCCTGGATTAATGATTTTATCAACCAATGTATCTACAAAAATTCATTCAAGAAATCTTACTCCATGTTTTCAGACTATTCTTCCTTATTGTTCTATTCATTAAATTTAATATCCTTTCTGTTCAGAACATTTGCTCTGTATTTCTTCATAAAGTTTAAATGTGTATTTTAACCCTGGACATGGACAGATGATTTTCTTTTAAACCTTTTATAATCTTTGAGCATTTAATGCAATGTTCAGGATTGTGGAAAAGCAATGAATCCAAGGCCATGATCAATTGAAGATGTAATCTAAGACTATGAGAACCAGACCTGCAAAACTTGAGTTCAAGCAGTTTGGCAGTTCTTTCTGCCATGGGCAATCTATATCAAGAAATCTCTACTTTCACTTCCACAAAGAATAGCACCAATTCCATCTCATCTTTTCTCAAATCAGGGCTCAACTTTGACTTTAATGTATTTGTAAGCTGTACTGGTTCAAATATATTGAAATATCTCCAGAATAGCTATTTATTGGCTGCTACCCAGAGTTCTCTAAGTACCTGTCCCCAATAAACCCAGCAGTTTCTACCTGTCCTGGAAGACCCTTCAACAAGCCTTCCCCAATCCACCAAGCAAAGGGGTAAAGTTTAGCATACTGGGGCCTTCAAAAGTCCTGTGTGGATCCTATAGCCAACATCTATGCTCAGTACCCCTGCTATTCACCTTGCAAATATTTTAAATAATTATGTCTACCTAAAAGTAATTTTCTTTTCCCATGTGATTTCATTCCTTGCATTTAAGTACAACATGATATGCATTTTTAAATGCACAGTCATTCTGGAATCTGGGTGCCAAGCAACTCTGTCTCTCTTTCTTCTCACTAGGTGCACTATTATCTCATGCTTTTTCACTTGGCAAAAGCTATGGCTGCTGGTCTTTCTCAGGGCTCATCTCAGAACTTGCAATCCAAAAGGAAAGAAAGGACTTTATCTCCCAACTTCAGTATGCAAAAAAAAAAAAAAAAAAAAAAAAAAAAAAAAAAAAAGCCCAGAGAAGGATCTGATTGCTCTGCTTGGGTCACGTGCCAATACTTGGACCAACTGTGATGGAGATTGGCAAGGAGTTTTGTAATTTTATTTGCCCAAATCATATATTTATCTATCTCTGTAGTCAGGCATCCATTGTACTGTCCTTGGCAGGCCTCCAAAACCATAATATTTGAGATGAGTAGTTTCCAAGTGACAAAGTGGAGGTGGAGGTGGGGGTGGAGTTGCTGTTACCATGAAAAGGGTCAAAGGGTGCCAGAATGGCAAAACAAGACCTGTTCCCAACACTGGACTTTCTAAGCAAGCTAAGCAAATGTTTATATTCTTCTTACCAGATTGCAATACAGTGCTTTCTGAACATCTGCTAATTTCATATTTGTATGTAGACTTAATACCTGATTTATTTTGAGTGTTGGTTTTATTGTAAAGATTGGCAACAAGCAACATTACCTGAAGTTTCTAAGTCACATTCCCCCATAAACTTCCTATATGAAGTTCTGCAAATAAAGCTGATGGGCTTGCTATTTCCTTTTGAGCCTTAATGATAGACATATAAATGTAATTCATTAAATGCATATATATGGATTATAAGATACATGCCCTGTTCCATTTTTTCTCATTTGGCAAGTCAGCTCATACTGACTTGTATTGACACCTACTGGTACAAAACACCATATCTGGAGAGAGTGGGATCTCAGGGATAATATTGCTGGCCTCTTTCTTTGATCTGACCTTTTAGCTTTGTAATCATTATGATTATTTAAATGCATCTGTCTTGAAAAATATCCTTTTTCTTTCTCTCCATTGACACAGATGAACATTAAGAGGCATTTTTCTCTGTCTCAATCATTCTGAGGTCTGTGAGTTTTCCATTTTTGGCAATCTCCATGGGGTCTTTGAATATCTGCAAGTCATTCAATCCATTCTCCTCTCTTCCACATTTCAGATTAAGCACAATTCTTGGACATAGTAGGTCCTCAGTAAATATCTATTTATTAGCTTTGACTTTCTTACTGTTTTGAGGGAACAATTAAATCTTACCATTTTCTTCATTTATAAAACATGATGTGAGGAGAAAAATAGAATACAGAAATAGAAACCATTACGAATACAGCACAAGCATAATTTGAAGAAAGCTGTTTTTGTATGAAATGGAAACGGAGTGTGTTGTGCAGCTTTTTATAAGAGGACTCTGCCATGAGTGAGCAGATATGTCTGAGAGTGGTAATAAACCCCCCATTTGAGTGTTAGTCATCTTTCCTTTCATTTACCACTTTCAATTTAATTAAGTAATGTACACAGTTCCAAATAATGAGACTTTCATTTGTCTTTATCTTTCCAAGTTAAATGGATATTCCAACAACTGCCCTCAAGACCATAAAATGATTTTAAAAGCTTTGTGGATTCTTTTCAGTTTATCTAATGGAGGAAATGCAGAGTTATAGAAGAACATGATTGGAATGACAAGTTTGGAGACACTGTTCTCGGGGAGAACAAATGCTTTTTGATCATGCATTCATTCAACAAACCTGTGCTGAGTGCTGCATACCACAGGGGTTGGGAGATCCAAATCATATTAGCAGACTCCAGTAAAAAAAATGTCCTTAAGTCTGAGACACAGCCAGAAGGCTTTGCACGGATTACCTGCTTCATGACCTTCACTTTACAGATAAGGGCATTGAAGTTTGAATGCAAAAAGTGTCTTGCAAAGCTTGAACTAGAATCCAATTCTCTTAATCTAGTTAATTATTCGCTTCCATATAAAATCATTTTTATATCTTAGATTTTCTTTTTTTGTTCAGTGTATCGTAAAGAAATCCAAATCACTTGTAAACTGCTTAACCTTAGAGCAATATGCTAACAATATTATACATGCTGCTTAGCAATCCTTTGTGCTTATATTTAACCCTATTCTTACCCACAAAACCTATTTAATACACAGTATGCCTAGCTCCTTACAGAATCTAACACCTATAAGATACTACTTAAATTCGAGAAGGGTGGAGAATGGAAGGAAGGAGGTCTTTGAGGAGCACTGTTGGTGAGCTCCAAGTGGGAATGCAGAACAGCATTTCCTCTCCGTTATTTACAAGGGTTCCCCTCCTACCACCTGCTCCCTGCTCTGCCCAGTGACCCTCACTCATCCTGCTCACCTCCCAGAACTCCAAGGTCCCAATTATTTCATGCTCCATCGAGTCTTTCCTGCCTTTCATTCATGTCACGTAGAGTTCAAAAATAAATCTTAAGAAGTTCAAAAACCACGCTGGGCATATAGCTCAGTTGGTAGAGCGTTTACCTTGCAAGCACAAGGTCCTGGGTTCAATCCCCAGCACTGAAAAAAAGAAAAAAATAAATTCAAAAGCCACTGGTGAACTTGAGTTTCTTAAAGTTCCTCTGGCATATCCAAGTTTGGAGATAGGCCTCATTCCAGGGTCTAGATTGCTCTTCCCCTGGGCCTCCTCCAGTTCACTGACAACACAGCATATCTGATCCTACAACTCTAGTCTAGACTCCTTCAGGCTCCCCTTTCTGTGAGCTAAAGGTAACAGCTGGGTATTCAAGCATTCCGGTCCCTTTGCTATCTGACCCTCTTAACTTTCTATCTTGCCACACAAGCTTCCCTTCGAGCTTGGCCTTCTCTACCTGGAAGCCTTGAAGCTTTCTATCCTGCATCCCTCTTGCTCTCCACAGCCCTATGCTCCTGGTAATAGCCAATTTTACCATACATTCACCAGTGCCAAGCACTGAACTTGCATCATCTCATGAAGCCCCAAGAGGTAGGTACAATTAATTGTTACCCTCTTCCAAATGCAGACACTAGAAATGCAGTTCTAGAAAAGATGCCTATCATCAAGCTGGTGGTTCTGGGCTTTTCAAACAGAATTCTTCTAGAACTAATGTTTTTACCGGTTTGCTGCACAACACACTCACTATTTTCAGAGAACTGCAGGTTCATGAGCCTGTCTCCTTCCATATTCAAGCATCCTCCCTCAAAGATGAACATTATATTTCTTTGTGTCTCTACCACACAATAGCAGGCAGATTGGTGTTGCCCTTTGTTGAAACTTTTAACCGCTGCAGAGTACAGTCCAGTTAGAGGGGTGGGGAATGACCCACATGCTATGTGGGCTGTACTGCTAAGCTGTGATGTTTGGTAGGGTAGGCGTATTAGATGCAGTTCGTACTTATTTTCACTTTACAATGGGTTTAAGCAAGCATCTGTATGTGCAATTGAGATGAGCACAGACAGGTGTCTGTTGAATTTGGCAAAGAGGTTTTTTGGCATCTTGTGAAGACTTGTCTCAGTGCAGTGAGACTTTCTGTTATGTTCTTCACTTTAGTCCCAGCAAATATTAAATGATCCATAAATATTGCTTACTGAATAAATTATAATCATTTGAGGAGACAAATATGAGATGAGGAAATGGAGATTGGTTTTTTTCGTGAAGTTTGGCTAAAGAAGGAAAAGATTTGGGGTGTGGGGAAAGGGGGTGCTGGAACAAGGCAGAGTTTGTGGGTGTGAAGGGGCTGTTTTTAGTTAGCTTTTAGAAATATTGCAAGAACAATGTGTTTAATATGCTAAGAGACAGTAGCCTCAAGAGAGAAGTTAAAAATACTGAAAAAAAAAGGATTTTTTGGAGGAGACAGGAAAGGCAGATTCCAAACTGGATTAGCTGTGATCAGAATAGACCTGTCCTTCTTAGGGATTAGTCCATGGTCTCTACTTTCCTTGATTTTACTTTCCAATTCCGAAAGCAAATAACACACCTCACCCCCTTAGTGATAGTACCAGAAATAATTTTCTCCTATTTCTTTCTCTTCTTTTAAAATTTTCTAAATTCAGGACAGTCTAGTCCATCCCATAAATTAAAGGAATGAGAAGAATCACCTTCACTTCAAAAAAAAGACTCACATTAGTGAACTCCTGAGCTCTGTTTAACACTTGGTGAGGTGCGGTCCATGGGGGCCTTAACTGGGGAGTAGGAGAAAGGGGCTTTATAGTAACTGAGCCTGAAGTTCAGGGAAAGAGCTGTTTGGTGTCTAACCCTCATGACAAGGTACTGTGATGGAGGAGAGAAGCTCAGCAGGCTTCCAAAGTATGAAAAGGGTAGAGAGATGTGTTCCCCCTCCTTCCTTTTCCCCAGAGTCACAACTTCTGTCCTATCCCCCAGACTAGTCCTGAAGAAACACAAAGATAGACCTTGAAAAACTAGAACAGGATACAAGTACTGGCCAAGGCCAAAAGGAAAGGACTGGGAAATCCCAAGGGCAACCGCATGGAAGGATGGGGATTTCCAATGACCATTCAATTTTCTCAGGGTGCCCGCCTCTAGGGCAGGCATGGCTGATTAAGAGAAATCGTTAACTAGAGCACAGTTCTTACCATGACAGAGCATCTTAGCAAAGCCTGTTGACATTCATAAATACAGTTATCAGAAAAAATAATCAAGCAATTTCTATTTTTATTGTCTATTGTATTTGTAAGGCTATATGCTAGCCTCTAGGGAATAATTTTATTTTATCTTTTTTTGGGAAGGAGGTGGGTAGTATCAGGGATCAAACCTAGAAGCACTTTAACCCTGAGCTACATCCCCAACCCTTTTTATTTTTCATTTTGAAACAGGGTCTTGGTAAGTTGCTGAGAGTGACCTCAAACTTGTGATCCTGCTGAGTCTCTGGGATTATAGGCACCCACGCCTGGCTATGGAATTATCTTATAAAGAAAAAAATTTAAAAGCCTAAAGCTGTCCTTGCCCTTCAGATCAGTTGGGAACATGACATAAGCATAATAGTAGAACCAGTTAACATAAAAGTCCTGTGGTTTTACATAAGCAATAGACACTGCAGATAGTCACAGAAAAGAAGGCTATAAAAGGACCTTGCACAGCTGAGGTGAAAAAATCAGATTACTATTACCAACCTTATAGTATTGACATTTTCAGAAACATACTGTGAAGCAATTCCAGATACCAATGGGAGAGAAAGTTGCTTCCAAGAGCTTTCTCCCAAATTTCATTCATCATGACTAGCCTGCTGACAGGCACCCTCCAGAAAAGTAGCAGGTATGGGGGAGAGGGTCCCTTTTTTGCAAAGGATTGAAATTCCAACTAATCTCACTAGAAAGCTGGGTCAAGGATTTCTGAATTGAAAGTTAATATGGCATCCTATAAACAGAACGTTTCCTATAATGAAAAGGTGCCTCTTTGGAAATTGTAGAAGTTGCATCCAACTTTCAGGTTACCTCGTCTTTCAGGAGACAGCTCCTCACCCCAGAAAAGAAAGAGCATAATGGGACAGCAAGTGCTGCTGAGTTCACACACAAGTGCCTGCCGCTCCATCGTTCTTCTGCATCAGTTGATATAATTATCAGCTAAACCGTTTTAAATTAAGAGTAATATCTGTTTACTATTACATAATAGGAAAAAAACCACAAGTGGAAAATCCCTAGAAGCTGGCCAATCTCCTTCACATCTGGCAATCTTTTGGTCTGAGGGATTATTGCTCAGGACAGCATTTTTTTTTTTTTTTTCCAAATGAAGAAATTAATAAAACCAAGGCAGACTGGATTTAGCAAAGAATTTAATTTAATATTTTATGTATACACAGTTTAGTCAAGAGTATCTGCACTGTTAAAAGAAGGGCCTCGCCTTTCAGCCCAAAGAGATGGTTATTTCCAAAAGTCTGGTTCAGTTTGGAAACAGGCTCCTCTGAGCCCCAAGCAAGGAAATTCTTGATTTGTGCGGGATAAGAAGGATATTTTGCCCCTGTCCGTGTTTGTTTACAATACTCTCCGCGGAGGAGCTGTGGGCCTCTGAATAAAACCAGGGTCCAGGTGGCCGCACAGCCAGGGCTGCCTCTGTATCCGGGCATTCATGCTGCTCACACACGCAGCTGCCGCAGCGATCCGGGAGCCATTGTGACTGGTCTCAGAGGGGCTCCCAAGCCATTCACCGTCACTCCCTCCAGCAAAGCAATTCACCGCCTGAAGGAGTACAATGGGGCAGTTGTAGCTAGAATTCCCTAAGGGCCAGGGGGAGGGGTTCCCTGCTCAGCAGCTTTAGAGGGCACCTTGCAGGACTCCAAGGCCGCAGAGAGTGTCTCTGTCCACTCGCATCCCAGTCACTGTCTCAGGATCAAGTAAACCTCATAATCCGGTCCTTCACTGGGCCGGTAAAAACCATTTGTGAGGCTACAAAGCTAGTGAAAAGTGTCAGGGAGGAACATGGAGGGGACATATTGAAGCCAGGATAAGCACTTAGCCAAAGGAGATCAAGTATTTCAAGACAAAGTGCACAGTGAAAGCCAGCAACAGTCCTGTTAGAAGATGCCACCCTGCATCCATGTTTACAAGTAACACCTTACAAATGCCCCTGGAGAAATGGCCTGTTTCTTCACTTCTCTTGACACATTCTCTGTGGAAAGAAAGATTATCATATTCCCCTATCTATAAGAATCAGAATGGGTTAATTTGTCAAGGGTTATTTAGAATCAGGGGCCAGTAAGACGCCCATCCACACCTTGCCCCCCAGTGGAATGAAATAAGGCATAAAGTACATATTATCTCTCCAGTAAATTGCATATTTCTCTAAGCTTCAGTGAAACACATATGATTGATTCAAATATCAAATCCTCAGAAGTACGAGGTCAACACATAGAAACACACTTCCCAAGTACAGCCACGGGAAGCCATTGTTTGGTTTCATTTGTTTTCCTGGAAGACTTCAGTAATCTGTTGCTATTTGTATCCAGTTTACATTTGTGGCCTAGATCTTCCCCCTGAAATCCAGACTTAATCATGTACCCTGCTCAGTGAGTGTCATGTAGCCAGGACTCTGTCCTTAATTCTCAGATCTTTACCCAAAACACACCTTCTCAAGGAAGACTTCTTAGACCACGTAAAATGGAACCTTTCCCATCTGCAATGATCCTGCAATGATCACCCAGCTTTGCTTTATTTTCTTCCTTACATACTAGACTTTATTTTTAATTTTATTAGGTAAATGACATATCCTCGTAATAAATAAATGTACTCCCCTCAAACATACATACTCGATCGAGCTCCATAGGGCAAGTTTCTGGTGGCATAGGACAGATCTATTTTCAAGATACCAAAATATCTTAATCAGGCCATTCAACTTACAAATATATTTGAAGATAAATCTACTTAAATCCTGTTCATAGTAACCACAAAGTTAAATCTACTTGGCAAAAGAATATTGAGAGTAAGTAAAGCCAGAGTAAAAAAGATTAATTTTGAATTCACATTTGGAAACGAGTACCAACTCCAACCCCAAAATCCTTGGAATAAGAATAATAAAACATATTTTCCATCTCTAATGAAACTGAATAGTTTATAGATTAATCAAAAACACATTTGGGACTAAGAACATCAGGAAGAGAGATTTTGTTGTAGTCTCAATGTTTGAGTTTTCTTTAGACATCCATTAATGAATGAAAAATGCAACTTTTCTTTTTCTTTCTGGGGATACAACCTGGGGCCTCATACATGCTAGACAAGTACTCTATCACTGAGCTCCATCCCCAACCCTCAAATACACTTTTGAATACATCTACTGATATCTTATGGAGTCCTATAGTGTAAGAAATATTGATGGAAACTCCCAAATTTGAATATTAGGATAGTAAACTCAAAAGGATAGTTTATACAGCTATTATAAAGAGTACATGTAGGTAAAGCAAACAAAGCAATTAAAGGACACATGTAGTCAAAGAAAGAAATTGGATTTTAATTGCTTAAGCTTCTTACAAGCTTTAAAGAAAATTGTTATTTAAAAAAGTAAAGGACAGGATGCTATAAAAGGAGAAAAAATAAGACATTCATGATCCTAGCAAAAAAATACAGTAGTGTCTATTTTGCCTGTTACTTTCTTGCTTTGACTATAAATAGCATCCACATTTCTGCATTTGTAATTATAGTGATTAAACAATTCTCTATTTACATTTTCTGTATAATTGGGTTCTAAACAGTTTTCATATTTTCAGTCTTCATAGCTGTGATTTTTGGTGATTACATAATATTCCATCAAGTAATAAAGCAAACTTTCTATTGTTATTACAATTTTAGATCATTCTCAGTGTATTTTTTAAAATTGATGATAATGTAAAGTTCTATACTGTGATCTTATTTCTTCACCTTTTGCTGTATGCTGATTTCACTAATTGGTTAACTATAAAAGAATATTTTTGTGGGGAAAGAGGAATTATGGGAATCAAACTCAGGACCTCGTACTTGCTAGGCATTTATTACCACTGAGCTATACCCCAGCTCTACAGGAGTCTTAAAAAGCAGGGATGTGATATATTGAATCAAAATAAATTTCAAGCATTTGATGACCACGTCTTAGAGAATGCTTGTCATAAATAGCATGCTTGTAAACTAGATTCAAGGTACCTGGATCCTACCTGTACTCCATCAGCAGGGTAACCTGGGAAATTTGCTTCTTATCTTTGTGTCTCTGTTTTCCTGTCTATAAAATGAGATTGTTAATAGTAACTATCTTATAAGTCTATTCTGAGGATTAAACAAAATGATACATGTGAAACATTTAAGAGTTGCTTTTCCCATTTAAAATGCTATAAAACATCATCTCTTTCAGTATTAGAAAAACTGTGTATTTTTTCTGTGTAGGAATTCTACATGTAAGAAAGACAAGTAGTGAGTTTTAGAATTTTAAAAGTAAAAGAGATAATTTCTCAGCCAGGAGCAAATTCTTTTATAACCAAGATTTTGTAATATTTAAACACATATTAACTTGCTTGGAAACAATTAGCTTTTAAACTATGGGGTTAGAATTGTTCCTAGTAAGCATAACTAACAATGTGCTTTGGAAATGTGTGAGCTCTCTTTCCATCTGCCTAATCATAATATTAAGAGTAAAAGTGAAATAGTCACCATCTATTCAATACCAACCATGTGCCAGGCCAAGTACTTGCACAATAAAAACACTGTAGAGCTGGGCATGTAGCTCAGTGGTAGAGTATTCACCTAGTATGTGTGAGGCTCTGGTTGATCACCAGCACATAAAATCATAAAATAAAATGAAATAAAAACATTGTACAATTTTTCCAACTTGCAAGGCAATACCATTTCCCCAATCTTATAAACAAGAGGACAGATTCATCACAAAGAAATGAACAACAAATAATATATGCTGCTGGACAGTGACTGATCAGTATTGACCAACTCGGGTTGTAAGAAGGCTTAGAGGATAGAGAAGTCGTAAAACTGGATTCTCCCTTTATGAGTGTCTATCCCACCAAATTTCCCAGCAGAGCCACATCAAAGAATATTGAATGCATTTGTTTTCTCTTTTGTTGTTTTGCACTTCGTAGGTTCGAAGATGGATCAAGAGCCCGATGGTCAGCATGGACAAGCATCAGAGTCCCAGTCTGAAGTACACTGGCCCCTCAGGGGTACACATCCCTCCTGGGGAGCCAGACTTTGAGCCTGCCTTGTGTCAAACATGCTTGGGCGACCATGATTTCCAAAGAGGGATGCTCCCTCCAGAAAAGGAGTCATGCTCATGGGAAGTCCAACCTGGGTGTGAAGTAAGTTTCTTATTTTTGGTCTGGGTTCATTCTTCCAGAAGAATTCTAAACCTTTTTCATGTATTCATGCCAGTGTGATAAAAAATAATAATCGTTTCTATTGCACATTTATAAAGCTTTTGAGGAAGATACAGAGTTGTGGTCTTCTTTAGTCCATTTTGTTAATTTTTTAAAAATAGAGTTTATAGTCAGGCATGGTGGTACATGCCTGCAATACCATCTACTTGGCAGGCTGAGGCAGGAGGATTGCAAGTTCAAGGCCAATGTGGGCAACTTAGTGAGATACTGTCTCACAGTAAACTGTAAAGGGCTGGGAATATAACTCAGTGGTAGAGCACTTGCTTATGTGCAAGGCCTTGGATTCCATTTCCAATATCACATTAAAAATTTAAAAAAAAATAGTTTAGAGCAGTTTCAGGTTCACAGCACAAGATACAGAATATATCTTCTGTCCCCACATAGGCACTGTCTCCTCCACTGTCAACATCCCGCAGCAGTGTGGTCCATTTGTTACAATTGATGAACCCACGTTGACACATTATTATTAACCACTCTATGGTTTACATTAGGTTTTGCTCTTGGTGTTATCCATTTCTTAAGTTTTGATAAACATATAATAATATCTACCAGTATAGTATTATTTTACTGGTAGTATTTTACTGTCTTATAAATCCTCTGCTCTCCACCCATTCACCTCCTCTTGCCCCAAACCCTGGCAAGCACTGGTCTTTTTATCATCTCCATAAACTTGCTTTTTACAGAATGTTGTATAGAAGGAATCAGACAGTGTATTATACTAATTTTATGCTGTCCTAGGACTGATACACTCATGTGTTTGTCAAATTCCTCATAAGTTAAATACATAAACTAGTCATTTTTAGATGACACAAAAAACAAATCATAATAGCCATCTACAGATTTGTAGGTACCCCTGGAATATTAAACATGATTTGACCCATGTACAAAGTGCTATATCAACTTTTCACTGTTTTGTCCAAGTTCATATATATTCATATTTTTACTGATTTATTTTACTCTGATACTCCAAGATTTTCTGTTGTTGTTTTTATTTGTGTTAATCTTTAAAAAGCCAGGTAACTGACTCATCTTACAGGTTTAAGATTTTAAAGTTTGGGATTGTTATCTTTAATTTATAACTTAATTAGCCTCATATTTATTTTTATTTTTAAACCATTAGATAAAATTTTTGTTATTTTTATTGCTATCATACTGACATAAAATGTACCATTTAGAAGATACAATATCTTATTATAAATCACAACTAATTGCAGGTGCTCTTCTATAATACTATTTCAAGTCAGTGCAGCATGAGATGAAATGTTAATAACCACCACCCCTACTTTTAATGAGATAAACTTATTCCAGAGATAAAGAAGCCATATTAATTGTTACAAGATTGAAAGCATCAAATCTGAGCTCCTTTTAACCTGGCATATCATGCAATGTCTTCAAATCTTTTTCCTCTGGAAATGAAGTACTTCCCAGTCTACTCTCTAGGGTTAATGGAAAGTTCAGAGATAATATGTAAGAACCATCTCATAATCTTAGCTCCCACTCTACCACTGAGTTATACCCCCAGCCCCACACTTTAAAATTTATAAAGTTCCATGCAAATATATATCATTATTACTAATGTTTGGTGATTTGCATGTTATATGTGTATCAGACTCTGGCTCAATTCCAATCGGTCATAAGAGGAAATAGATTTTTTTTTTCTCGTGGTACTGGAGATTGAATCCAGGGGTGCTCTACAACTAAGCCACACTACAAACCCTTTCTATCTATTATTTTCAGACAGGGTCTCCCTAAGTACCAAGACTGGCCTTAAACTTTCAATCCCCCTCTCTCACTCCACTGAGTTGCTGGCATCACAGGCAGGCATGCGCCACCACTTCTGGCTAATAAATAGGTTTTAAATACCAAGGTTGGTGAACTTTCTCTGTAAAATATTAGATAGTAAATATTCTAGGCTTCTCTGTCATCTATTCAGCTCTGCCCTTGTAGGGAAAGCAGCCATAGGGTAATATTTAAATGAATTGCCCCCGACTATGTTCAAAGAAAACTGTTATTTACAAAGCCTTGTGGCTAGTCTGCTGGCTATAGTTTACAGACTCTTGGAGTCTAAGAGTTTGCCAATTCATTAGAGTCTAAAAAGCCATTCATAATTTAGAGTCAGAGAGAAGGCCCTGCATATCCCATACAGAGCACAAATGTCTAGTCTAAATATTTACTTGAGAACCTACTATACACTCCATTTGATAGGAGCTGGGGATGCATTAACGAATAAATGGACTTCCACAAGAGAGGGAACAATAAACAAGGAGCTGGAAGGAATTTAAAGCAGCATTGTGTTTTATCCTTTTACTTTACCCAGAATAAGAGGTAAATCATTGAGAATCTCCAGTTTACAATGGATTACCTGGTTCTCAGACTTTACTGACTTTTCTCTTAAGGTCACTACCAATCAAGAAGATGCTTACATTTTTAACAGTTAGAAAATAAAACTATATTTCATGTTGATGAAATGATGAAATGCTTCCTTGAGAAAGCAGTTCTATTCTTTTAAAAAGTGGAGTTGTCTGACTGGGAGGTTGCGCATTGGTACAGCCCTGGCTTAGTATGCACCAGGCCCTGTGTTCCAGTCCTCAGGAACACACATACAAATAAGAATGAAAATACAAAATGGAACCGTGAGGGAAGAACATAGAGGGGGAGTGAGGTGTTGGAGATGGTAATGGAAAGGGTGTTACTTGGTAGGAAAGACCCCAAATTGGTCTCCTGGCATCTTCCAGTGCCAATTATTTTAGGCAAAGCTTTAATTCATCTTTCCCACTCCATGATCCCTCCTATAAAGATTGAGGTAATACATGCTTGCTATTATGTTTCTTTCTAGAAGTTTTTTTTTTTAATAAATAGTTTGCAGATGAGACAGGATCTTTAAAAATCTTTTTGTAAAAGTAAATTTATGTGCAAATAGTGTCCTGGAGTTGGGCGACCTATATTTTGATACTTACTAGTTCTGTGTCAGATCAATGGATCAACTTCGGCAAGTGACAAAACCTCTCATACATCATACGATGGAACTAAGTAAACTCTTTTTAGTATCGATAGTTGGAATTCAGTGACCTACAAATGAAAATAAACTCCCTTTGATATGTAAAGATAAAACACAGAAAATGAGGTGAGAATGTTCTAAATAAAATATGAAAACAAAGTAAGTTCAAGTCCTTTATAAATAATTGTGAAGTGTGGTTTTTACAATTTAAAAAGAATACCTTCTAAATGTTACCTTCGGTAGCCCCAAATCACTAGGAGTTATATTATACCTAGTTAGGCTTTGCCCATAGGAGAGTTGGTGGCCTTCAACATGTTGTTCCCATGGAAGAAACTGGTATATTTTTATTGCCAATAAATCGTCCAGAAGAAGAGCAATATTGTGATGTCACTGGCAGTGCTGTCTAAAATGGACTGTTTATAAATTAAACAGATCTTTCTGGGAACGAGATGGGAAAGATGATAACATAGACTGTGAAAGCTGTTACTGAATAATGCATGCTAGTGGAACACAACATGTAGCATTTGGTCTGCAACAACTTTATAGGCAGCAAAGAAATGGAGACCAAAGTAGTTTTTCAATAGGCTCATACTGACTAAACTAAATCTCTCACGGCATTTTCATTATCTGAATCAACCATACTAGAAGGAAAAAAAAAAAAAAACACAAAGGATGATTTTGGAGTGGAGGTGGGGAAGGAAATCCAAAGGTGAGGAAGCAATATAAGTATCAGACAAAATGCAATGTAAGACAAAAAAGAAATTGAAAAAAACAAAAAGGAATATTTCACATCAATGAAAGATTTTTACTAAGAAGGTGAAGCATACCGTATGTCCTTATCATGAAAATATTTACAGCACCAACTAACAGAAATACAAAGGAACTGGCAATTGAACCCAGGGCCTTAGCGCTTGAGAGGCAAACACTCTACCAACTGAGCTATATCCCCAGCCCAGGAACTGGCAATTTGTGCACAGGATATTTTTAATCATACTGCTCCCAGATTGGTTGTAGTTCAATTGTGGAGCACTTGCCTAGCATGTGTGAGGTTCTGTGCTGGATCCCCAACACCGCACACACACGGAGACTGGAAATGTGTAAGGTAATGAAAAAATATCAAGATAGTAGAATGAATCAGACATAACTTTGCTATATTCACATATGAATATATGACCAGTGAAACTCCACATCATGTACAACCACAAGAATAGAATCCTAATAGAATAAGTTATACTCCATATATGTATACTATGTCAAAATACATTCTACTGTCATGTATACATAAAAAGAACAAGTAAAAAATAAAATGAGCAAAAATATTAATAAAATGATTAACCAAAATCTGATTTTTATAGAGAGCTGTATCTAATAAACAAAGAATACATATTATCTTAAGCATACGTGGAGGAGTTGCAAAAACAGACCATAAATTAGATCATGAAACATATCTTGTCAAATTCCAAAAAGAAGAAATCATGCAAACCACATAACTTGATCAGTTTGATAGTTAGAAACTAAGAACAAGTATGAGAGCCAACCACCATCCCCAGCCAATTGATACACCTGGAATTGGAAATCACCCTTCCTAATCACTCTGGGCTTACATAGGAAATAAAGGAAATTAAAAACTATTTTAAGTGCTCATAACACCACGAGGGAAATGCAAATTGAAAGAATGAAATCTACCATTTGTCTTTAATCTGTCAGTTACTGAGTGTTAAATGATAATATTATGTTGATAAAAACTATAGGAAAAACCCTGTTACTGGAAGAGTTTTTCAGCAACATTCCTCTAATAAAAATTTTAGAATATCATACTTTTTGATTTAGTAAATCCATGTTTCTACATCTACCCTAGGTAAACATTCACTTATGTGATAACAGGGAGAAGTAGAACAATAGCCATTGCAATATTAAAATGATGAACAAATGGAAATATCAAGGGTTAACAAAAGTGTAAATTCATAGGGAATAAATTATGGCATGTATGTACAATAGGCTATTAAACAGCATTTACAAAGAATGAGATCTGCGTGTGCCAACATATTCCAAGGTACCTTAAACTAGAAAACCAAGTCGAAAATGAATATAGTATTATCACATTTGTTTTTTTAAAAAAACTTTATATTTATTTATCCATGCCTTTTGTGTGTGTATGTGTGTGTATGTGTGTGTGTGTGTGTGCACGCGCACGAGTGTGTGGTTAAGTGCAAGTAATATATAGACGTACATCAAATCAAAATGGTGATAGCCACCTTACAGGGATTAGAATAAGCAGGTAATGAGGTGAAGATTAATCAAGAGGGCTTTATGTTGTTTGAATTTTCAAGACCATATTACTTGTGGGTTTGGGGTAAACACTATGCCCACCAGGAGACCCACCTGTAGACAGTAAATAGTTACAACCCCACCCCATTGGTAGGAAGTTAAGTACCAGTGCAGTTTCATGCCATGAGATTATTCCATCACCTCAAAGAAAGACACTGGAGAGAAATGGAAAATTCAGTATTTGTATTCCCACAGCACCTTGATATCACTCAGTCTGTCGATTAGCTTGCTCCGGCCCTGTGTGATATTTGTTTGGGTGCCCATTTATTTGCTAAGCTCCTTACAGTTGTGAAATCAAAGGTGTTCATTTTCTCATCTCTTCCCCGGACTTTGCCCACGTACTATAAACTTAGTGTGCTCTGATTTTTTCTCTTTGCCTTTATTCACCGAACTTGGCATTTTGTTCATACAGATGTTTTTAACATGAAAAAGAGAAACTAAGACAGAAAACTCTGCAGCCCATGCTGGCTGTAAAGCCAGTGCATTCCAGAGACTGACTGCCAAGTGCTCACGGCTGATCCTCATTAAGTTTGCCCTCTCATATGGGATAGATTTGACTGAACGAGGATTTCCTCAGACTCCTGTGTCTGTCTTTCAATTGAAGGCAGCTTGGAAGGTGCTTAGTCAGCAACCAAAGGCTGAAGCTGGGGCACTGTATGCCGTTCTTAAGGACTAGTAAAGTCAGAGTCCTCTGGAAGGAATCCTGCAGTTTAGTTTTGAATCACGTTACTACAAACAGTTGACATGATTAAATGTAAGGTCACTACTTC
The DNA here is from genome assembly GCF_902686445.1 of Sciurus carolinensis. Classification (NCBI taxonomy): domain Eukaryota; kingdom Metazoa; phylum Chordata; class Mammalia; order Rodentia; family Sciuridae; genus Sciurus; species Sciurus carolinensis. The sequence goes on from NC_062219.1 coordinate 30,928,755, forward strand.
TTCCTCTTCTCCACAATTTAGCAAAGGCAATCATGGAAGACACTTTTAATTAAGCAGACTTCACACGATTCTGGGCTGGAGTCTGGGTCCCTCTGCTTGCTCAGCATTCAGATGCCTCATCTCCATCTGTCAGGCTGCCAGCACTCAAGGTGTACTGTGTTCTCATATCTCTTCTCCAAATTGTTGAACTGTTCCTTTGAAGGCCAGGAATCTTGGAAGGGAAATGGTCAGCTGGGGAATAGTTTCCATACTGACTTCAATATCATTTTGAGTTTTTCTGATCTTTCTTTAAAAGATGCCATAAAAAATATACTTAAATCAGCCAGATGGCTTTATAGATTTCTGGTTTCTTTTAATTTACACCATGATTTTTTTGAAGGCTCATAGAGATGAAAATAACAGTGCTTCAAATTGTCCTCTTCCCCCAGTTTTCTGCTTTTGACGTGATATGTGATGATCTCGGGGGCAGGAAGGGTTGGTGATTTCTGAATTTGTCACTCACAGTCGTCCTGGTTCTTCACAGATTTTCCTCCATGTTGTCTTAAAGAAACTACTCTTCACATACAACAAAAGGCTAGCACACTCAGGGAGGGACAAGTAAATGCCCTTTGCTTTTGCTCTGTATACCTGGAATGTGACCAAGTAGGTGACATTCCATCCAGATTCAGAAAACCTGAGCTCTACATGCCACTGGCAGCTCACGTGACCTTACACAGGCTACCTGACCTCCTGAGGCTCACCTGGAAGAGAAGACAGTGCTGCCTGCCTTCAGGGCCATTGAGAGTACAGGACTTAAACCAGAGGGCGTGTGTAGAAGCTCTTAAAATACAGACATACAAAAAGTGACAAATTACCTACGGACAATAAAAGTTAAAAACACTTTGAGCTAGGGAATCCTTCTTAAGCAAAACAGGCATCACATTTCCAAGCTTTCCTAATTTAAAAAAATATATACATAAAATATAGAATACTACTCAAAAATAATGTCTTGAGAAATATTAAAAATAATTAACTTGCTCTTTAACACAGCAAAAATCCCTATAGCTGCTATTGCCAAGATTTATCTGAATCTTATTAGTGTAAACAGAATTGGAAAAAAGATCACTTAATCTCAAAAACTTGAATTTTCTTTTTTTCTAGAAAGGCAGCATTTAAAAAATATATGTTTATTCCAGTCAGGAATATATAAAATAGAGGAAACTACTGATTTCTTTTTGAGTCTTTAAATATTTTTTTCTTTGGTCTACAGTAATTGGAAATACAATAAGTAAACCTTCAGTTCAAGCAATTCTTTTTGGATAAGAGCCATAAAAAGATTACCTTGTTATTCTATAACTTCTAAGGAGTTATTGGTTAGCTGAAAGGTCTATTTTCAGATTTCATATGTCTTTTAATATAAATCCACCTGATTTATATATCTTGACTTTTCCCATGACTTAAAAGTTATGAACGAATTTTTATAACTGCATTAGTGATAGCTTTAAAAATCATTTCATATTCTTTGTACGCCTACTGTTTTTATTTTTGTGTGTTCTGGTTTTCTTCATGTGTATTCGAGGTTTTTGTTTGCATGATTGCTGTCATTGTATATATGACATGGTAAAACTACATTTTTTTCCATTTAACATTAGACACATTTGTATATCATAACATAAATTTAATAATTATTATTATGGTTAACATTGCATCAGATTGAGATGTTATGTAACTACCAACCTATGAGCCCTTTCTTTTTATTAATTGTGTTCTTTTTTGGATAAGACTGCAAATTATAGGTTTTTTCTCAATTTGAATAACCTTAGGATAAATTGAACCTTAGTATAAATTCCCAGGAATGTAGTGGTTTGAAGATAATAATAGTGCTTGTCAAAATACTTTCCAGACCAATTTGGAAAGAGCTGAATCAACAACAATGCTACCAGCATTGTATGAATGAATCTATCCCACTAGCACTTCAGCCCTTGAAGGTGGTGGCATGCTTTAATTTTTGTTAATTTCATTAACTGACACATTTTTTATTTGATATACATTTCTTCGATTATTAAAATTGTTAAGGAATATTTCCAGTTTTAATTTATTACTTGTAATTCCTTGTGAAAATTATTTCTTTCTCTCTTTGCCTTGCTCTGTGTTAAAATTTGCAATTATTTTCATCAATTAAAAATGAATTCTCTCTCTCCTCCACCCCAATACTGGAGATTGAACCCAGGGGTGCTTTACCACTGAGCTACATCACCAAGCCCCCCTCCCTTTTTTTTTTTTTTTTTTTTTTTTTAATTTTGGGACAGATTCTCAGTAAGTTGCCCAGGCTGGCTTCAGACATGGGATCCTTCTGCCTCAATCTCCAAGTAGCTGGTATTACAATCATGTGCCACCATACCCTGCTGAATTATTTCTATGTAGATTTAAATTCTTTTAATCCTATCTGTGGCAATTGTTTTTCTTATTGAGTCTTGATTATTAAATTCACAAAAATGAACCAGGTCTGGTTTCCTTACTGTTAGAGAAATATCTATGTTAGCTGAAAACTAAATTAACCACACTATCTTTCTCCCCAAAAGAAACCAAGCCCTTGTTACCAACAGAATATTGCATGTAAAAGAATTCAAGTAAATCCAGCTTGCTTTCTGTCCCATGGGTACATTCTGTGACTGTTAGAGTCAGGAGGGCACCTCCTTCAGATTCAATGCCGCCCTTCTCTTCCAGAGGTGAGGGCTGGAAATCTAGAGAGTTCTCTTTGGATCCAGGATGGAGAGGAGATAGCAGGAATTCTGGGTCACTCTCTCATCTCATCCCTTTAGGTGAGGACCAAACAATTGCTTTACCTACCAAGCATCACATACCTCTGCTGTATTTAGAGGCATGATTTAAGATCCCAAAATAAATTTGAGGGTGAAGATTTTGGGGCAAAGCAAGCTTATGCCTGCACCCATAGCTCTGTTCCTTTCTATTACATAAACTCTCCCACGAGTTACATCCCACAAGTATGCCACATTCCCAGTGATGAGTCTGGAAAGGGATAAGGAACTCCATCCAGATTACTTAGGCTATAAAATATTCTAAGAAAACTATTCCCTGTCCTCTCTGGGAAATCTCTTGCCAGTGGTTATATTCACCCGTGGGGTTGAGCATATTTTGTTGGCTTTTCTTGTATGTAACCCAATCTTTCCTGCTTCTAATTAAATTTATTCCTTTTAGTATAGTTCTTCCCAGAAACCATATGGCTGTTTTCCACTAAAACAATATCCATTCTTAGTAATTTTGAAACTTTTAAATTTTTAAAAGAAGACTTTTTACAAACTACTAAAAATCTATAAACAAGAACAGCATTTAAGGGATAAAGCAAAGTTGCATTACATGTCACTTGATTTTTTTTGCCATTATTTCTCATTTTCCACAAAGTTTGTAATTATTTTTTTTTTCCTGTTGGATTGTTCATTGAAATGATAGAATTTAATTTATCAAGAAACATCTCTAAGGGCTAGGGCTATAGCTCAGTGGTAGCCGTTCACCTAGCATATGCATGGAGCCCTGTGTTCGATCCTCAGCACCGCATAAAAATAAAAGATATTGTGTCTACCTACAATTTAAAAAATGTTTTTAAAAATCCCTGCCTTTCACTCATGAGCTTAAATGCTAAAATTAAAAAAAAAAAAAAGAAAAGAAAGAAAGAAAAGAAAGAAACATCTCTATATGGGTGCAATGTAACATGCCTATAATCTCAGTGACTCAGGAGGCTGAGGCAGGAGGTTTGCAAGTTCAAGGCCAGCCTCATCAATTTAGTGAGACCCTGAGAAACTTAGTGAAAACCTGTTTCAAAATTAAAAAGGCTGGGCGATGTTGCTCAGTGGTTAAGGGCCCCTGGGTTTGATCCTCAGTACCAAAAAAAAAAAAAAAAAAAAAAAAAAAAAGAAACATCCTTATAGTGTAAACTCCTGGACAAAGAACAAGTTAAACAAAAATGTGAAGGGTTTGAGGAAAGATATAATAATAATTTCTTAGAATAGTAGAACTTACTTCTAAAACTTGCCTTTGGGGATCTGAAAAGACCCTTTCTTTAAATCCTCTGAAGAAAAGGAAATAAAGATTATGAATATTCCCTTGATACTTGATACTTCTCACTCACACAAGTAAATAGCTTCTCATTCTGTCTGCTTCCACAGAGAGGAAGCAGATGAACACCTAAGTGAGCTGAGGTATACATTTCCCCATAGTATTCAGGGTAAATCAGTCATTCTATTTTCAGTGGTCTCTGATGTTAGATTCCCTAGTCTTTGTGAACTAGTTAATCAAACTATTTCTAGGTAAGATTCTAGCAAAACTTAATTTGTGTGACACCATCTCTTGGGAAGAATTATCAAAACCAACATAAATACACTGATATTATGTAAATGGCTCAACTCTATTCCACAGAAGATCAAACTGTCTTATAGACCATGAGTAACAGCCACTAATATAAGAATATATTAGCACTGTCTTTGAAGTTCAGTCAGATTCCATAGCCTGTTACCTATAGTTTTAGTTTACTTTTTCAATGTCCATCAATCTTGATAGCTGTAAATACACAGTTCTAGTTTCAATAAACTTGTCAATTACTCTTGTGGATATTTCCTGTTGTTTTCCTTATGGGTTATTTTTAAGATGACTATTTCAGAAGATTCACCCAGATTTCTACCCAAGTAAAAAAATGCAAGAACTCAGCACCTCTGACTGGGTTAGATAAGCAACAGATAAATGGCTCCCTAGTTAGGTAACACAATGAGCAGAGGTTATAGGTCTTTGCGATTAGAAAATGCTAATGTATTAACTTGGGAGTAGTAGGAGGAGAAAATAAAGAAGGAAATTGATGACAGTTACATTTCTCCTTTTGGTTCAGAACTCTGTGTAACAGCAGCCCTGAGTTATTTTTAAAATAAGCAAATCTGATACCAGCATGAAGACAAATCTTTGAGGCAGTGACCACCTACCTATATGACATGGTAACAGGGACACCAGGGTGCTGAATCCCCTCCCAGCCCCAATTAGAGTCTTGGTTTGTTCTCTCAAGTAGTGTTCATTGAGAGTTTCTGCTGTAGGCTCTGCAGTTAGTATCCCATTAAGTGCTTCCAGGAGAGGGGGAGGTACTGGTAAGGAGCCAGGTGATCATGTATTCAGTGGTAAGTGCCACCATAGTAGAAGGTATGGAAGGCTGAGAAGACACTCCCCAAGTTACCATTTGGAAGTTAATCAAGCCTCCCCAGAAGAAGAGAAATCTAAGCAAAGAGGTGAAGAATGAGTACATTAGTAAAGTAGGGAAGGGTGAGAAAGAGATACTCAGACAGATGGGATAAATAATCAAAGACCTGGAGCCCTGGAATGACACGGTAAATTTGGAGTCAGGAAAATGCAGCCTAACTAGAAAGCAGAGTTCAGATCACTAAGGGTTTTCACAAGGCATTTAAAATAATTTTTCTACTATGCTCAGGAAATGAGGATTCATTTAATGTTTCAATCACCAAAGCAGTATCAATAGGAATAAAGAGTAGATGAGAGAGAGAGTTGAATTCCAGAAATTCTTCCATTGGAGATTTATGGCTTTGGCTTAAGGTTTATGACTCTGACCTCCTTAAGAATAAATGTGCTTGAGATTTAACACAATGAGCTTGATTCTTGTTTTGCAAAGACAAATACAGATTCCAGATTTGAGAAAGGATAAGATTAATTGAAGAATTCTCAGCACTAAAATGGAAAAAAATATCAAAAGAGGCATTTAAACCACAAACTTACATTACTATGTTTGTCATTTATTGGCTCAAGGGAAAAGGTAAAATTAAAATATGGGTGAATTTAAAAGCTTCATAGAAGATAGTAGGTGAAGGGAGAGGGGGATAAAGAGGAAGAGAGGGGAAACCTTAGGAGTATGACTTGGTTGATTACAGGATACACTCCACTTTATGCTGGACATGACAACTAAGCCTACCTTAGTCAGTTAGGAGTTTTCTCTGTTGAGATTTGTTAAAGATGAATAAATAAAAGGTTGTAAAAAAAAAGCAGGATAGAGCAGATGTTTGTAAGATGCTTCTGCGTGTGTCTTTGTATGAGAAGAAGTTCTTGATCTCGTATCAATGTTGAGTTCACTTTGAGTGACATTTGTTAGCACTAAAGACTCGAATTGTACACTCCCTTGCCTAATCTCACAGATTGAAGAGGAAAATTTTTCAATTGCCTGGGAAGATGGATCTAAATGACCTTCTTTGGGCTTGAAGAGGCCTTAACCTTTTAGCACGGTGCTCTAATCCCCCTACACTAATCAAACTCACAGACAAAATAAATAGCAGTGTTTCAAGAAGTAGTTTCTTGAGCAATATTGAACCTCTGAAAAATGAAAAGTTCTAAGTTTTCTTCATATTTGAAATCGTTACAACTGTGAAAATTCTGCTGTTTAAGATGTGAGCAGAAGCCATAGGCTGTATTTCATACATTAAGACTAAAAGCTGTATGTATTTTCCTAAAGTCTCATAATGGATTGGTAATGGTTATTATGGATGATAATATTTATTTAGACAAGTCAGAGATACCAAGTACAAAAGACATTTAAAGTAAAAATGGCATAGACCATTTTGCAAATTCACAGGCTGAAATTGTCTATAATTTCAGTGAATGGCAAAGATTGTATGACAGAGTTGGCTCTCACTTCAATTTTCATGATACGGATGGATGGCTTGTAGATCAGTGACATGACTCATGAGTCTCAGGCGTGGTGCCTCAATCTAGCACCTGCTTTCCCAATCAGTCAAGTTACATTCATATCTAAACAAAAATAACTGCATTATTAACCTCCGTCACGAAAATTATCTTTCAGTATTGAGAGGAGGTGCGAGTTCAAGTTAACAGGGTTCATTTCCTCCTTGCTACACATATAATGCATCAGAACAGTACTATTTTTTTCCTGTTCAGCACCTCAAAAGTGGTGAAAACCATTATGAGTCTTTGTGGCTTTGTGTGGGCCACATACAGGCAAATTTTACAAAAGTCCACAGCAGGTGTGACTTTGAACTATGGCCATGTGACAAGCAGCAGCATGCAACCCTAACCTCATTTTGGGGAAATCCAAGCTTCAAAATTGCCAAACAGGATGTTTCGTAAAAAGGGGGATTTCCCCTCTGTTCCGGAGACTTTGTTTCCCTTTTTTTAAGCACCTTTACAGTTCCAAAGTATTACAGTTACCTTGTCCTGGGTGAGTGGATGGAGATGGGGAATGAGGAGGGGAGGTGAACTGGAGCACTGGAGTATGGAGGGGCAGTAAGAATATCATGTCTCTGGGCATGTTACTTGCTATTACCCAATATTTAGGGAAAAACATATTTCTGGTCCTTGTATGTATAAAGCTCAGTTTTGCCACTTACCTGCTATTTTTGAGTCTTCTGTCTATAAAATTAACAACTCAGACTTAACAGGGCTGCTAGGAGGATTGAGAGAATGTGTGCACGTGGGCATCATTTCTTTCCACTTCCATCTCCCCTACATCAGCTCACCCAGCCTGAAAACCCTAATGGGCCTATCTATGTGTGATGTGGCCAGTCTCCTACAGCCCTTTACATTGCCAGGGGTGCCTGCTGGGTACAAAACTCATTAGTCCTGAGCCTGTGTCCTATATCTTTTTGTTCTCTAAAAAGAGAATTTAAAAAGAAGTAGAGATTGTAAAGCAAGCAATGAGCTTGTGCCAGTGTAACTTTCATAGAACAAGTGAGACTTGTGCCAGCCAAGGCACTGATTTCTAGGTTCTGTTAACTTGTCTCATTTCCCTATCTCTTTACCTAAACCAATGGGAAAACTGGAGTAAAGATCTCCAGTTTGCTTTGTCTGGAACAAAAATTTTAGGACTGCCATCTCAAGGTTATTTCCCCTAAATATCTATTTTTGACAAGCCTCAAAGAGTATTTGTCTAATCCACATGGTAACCTGAAATGTTTTCATAGAAAAATAGGCAACTGGGATTTTATTCCATTGAACTGCAGCTCCCGATGGAAAGGTAAATTGTTAATACAATCTCCAGAGAAAGCATCTCAAGTACCTTACTTTTAATTCTAGGAGATAATTGCTGCCTGGAAGATTAAACTATTATGGCCTAAAAATAAAGAAAACCATAGCTCCTAGAGTTTTCAAACCTGGTTTTATTAATATTATTATTTTCATTATTATTATTTGCAATACAGAAATTGAACCCAGGGGTGCTCTACTGCTGAAGTACATCCTCAGTTCTTTTAATTTTGAGACAGAGTCTCCCTAAGTTGCTAAGCCTGGTCTTGAACTTGTGATCCTCCAGCCTCAACCTCGGGAGTCACTGGGATTTCACACATGTGCCACTGTGCCTGGTAGTTTTAATATTTTAAACTTTAATCTCATCAAGACTCAATTTCCTTCACCTGTGTAGATAAACATACACTAGAGTTTTAAAAATATAGAAAATGATTACTTATAGATTGTTGAGCAACATCATGAACTTTCTGAGAACAAGCCAAATAGCATAATTCATTAGGACAGGAATAACGAACAATTATTAGAATTTCCAATAAAGAATAATTATTGGAAAATCACCAATGATTTAATTTTATCAAGTGTAATACTTTAAAACTGTAAAGTACAATGAAAATATTTCCATAGGCCATAATGAATGGCCCCAATTTTAATATCATCATTTATATTTAATATGCCTCTCAATTTATAAATATATCTTAATTAGTAATGTATTATATATTGGCATATATTCTTTATTATTAATCCATCATTATTAATCCTATATTTTCTGTACCAGAAAGCAAAAGCTAAATAAACATGGAAAAGTACTGATGAAAACACATAAGATGAAAAACGGTTTTAAAGTTTTTTAATATTATTGGAAATATCTATTCAGACTGTCATTGTACAATCTAGTTCACACTCAAGGACAGATTACTAACCTCCAAGATACTTCTTTATATTCTTTAATTACTTTGGTGCCTGATGTAATAGTTTTCCCTTTCTACTCTTCCTGGGCGAATACACTATGCATATTCATGATTCAACTGACAATAACTATAGTAGTAATAATGATAATTAAAATATCATTTTTGAATGTCTACCAAGGACCAATAAATATCTTTAACACTTGACAATGCCCTCTCTTCTTTTAATCACCACATTGTGCAAAAGAGATATTATTTTCAATTTTCTGATGAGGAAAACAAATTATTTAACAAGTCCAAGGATGTACAGGACATTTAACAGCAGAACCAGGATGCAAAGTCATATTCGGCAGACTAAAATGTTTTCCCTATATTTTAGCTATTCAAACTCTTTCACCTTACCTCTTTAGCTCCAGTCTTCCATCTATCTACTGGCCAGGTCATTTGTTGGGCCTTAGGATTTTCCTAAACTGCTTCATCTCTAACTGTGTTTATTTGTCTGTCTGTTTTGCCCACCCCATTTCTCTCAAGATCCCTGCCTTCATCCCTCATCAGGCCCTCCAGACATTCCCTGTACCCTGCTGCTCTTCATCCTGTAGCTACCATCTTGGCCTGTTGAAGCCACATATCCTTCCTTCATCTATCCAAGATTCCTGCAGTGTATTTAATATGGGTCAGACCCAGCAATCTGCACATGGTCTGCTGGTAGCTCAGAGCAGGGATGGCACCAGCTTGGTTTTTTGGCAGCATAATGCACCATGTTTCTGATCATTCGAGAGGTCACCTCTGAGTTCAGCCTTCCTCCCTAGTGGTCTGATGCCATCCAGCAACTTGCTCTTCTGGAGCTGTCTTCAAATGCTTGGGGTCATTCCTTGTTCCTTAGTAGTCCTTTCTGTCTGTACTCAGAATATTTTTCTGCAAAATCACAGCGATGGAACTTTAGGACTAGAAATGGAAATAAATTTCATGAAGCTCAACCTCTTCATTTTACAGATATAGTACTGAGTCTTAAAGAAGCCCAGAGGCCAACATTATCAACAGAAATTGAAGAAAAATTTAAAAGTAGCAGACTTTTCCCCATGCTATTTCCAAAAAGATTGGTTTTATGAATATTTCTCATCTGCCAGGTTGTGGTAGATTTAGATCCTGGTCAGCTTTGTGCACATGTATCTCTCTTGATCACTCACCAGTAGTTGGTGTATTATCAGAGGGAACTGCAGCTGACTGCTTTACATAGCAGCACAATAAGTTTCTTTCTATTGGGTGGGACACTTTGTCCAGATTTCCTTTGTACCAGATGGCTGCTCCCCAAAGGTCCCAAAGCTCCTGGGATCATTAAGATTCCAGATGTGCTTGCTCCTGTAGATCTGGGGGAGTGTTATGGTAGTTCTATTGTTGCCAAGTTCAGCTGCTAGACTGTATTCAGAAATGCTGTTTGGCATGCTTCTAGCATATTTGATAATTTTCATTTTCAATTTTGATCCACAAAATAGGCTTTGTACTACATTTTATAATATACTTTAAGTAGCTAAGAACCCTAATGTATGGATAGTGTAGTCTAAAAATGTATTGGTGAACATCTGAGATGATCTAAATCCCAGGTTCCAGAGTTCATGGCTTTTTCTTTCTTAATACATCCAACTTATTCTGAATCCAATTATATTCTTGCCATTTTGCGAAATAACTCACTTTGTGTGTTAGTAAGTAGAATGCACTTTGATATTAGAAAAAAATGTTTTTAATGTGCTCCAGATTGGAGATCCTTATTAAGGCCAGTCTCCCTTATTTCCCAGTTGTACTAATTAAAAGTACTAATTATTTCCATGCTACTATCTCAGGACCATCTTTTAATGCATGAAAGTTTTGAGGGAATTTTTAAAAACCTGATTTTGGGAATCATGTGACAGAATTAATATTCCTTAGTCCCAATTTTAAAAATACAGAGTTTTGTGTCAGTTCATTAAACAGTTGCCCCTACTCCTTTGGCTTCAGGTTGGTTCTGGTTTTCTGCCATGAGAGGAATAGTTGCCAGAATCCCCTTTCTTTATATAACAGTAAGGGTAATTAGTTCAGAAAAGAGATTTACATCATTGGATGCTACTAGACTGCTCCAAAACTAGTTTTCACATCTAATTCTTGTCATTTGTGAGGAAGTTCACTGATTTCCAAGATCCTTCTTCATCTAAAGTCAGTGATTGTTTAAAAGCTTATGATCATTTTCTTAATTTCTTATTCGACCGATTTCTTGCTCTCATGAGAAATAATCCAGGTGTGTTTAGGAAGGAAATCAGTTATCTGCTTTTCTGATGCAAAAGCTGAAAAAATGAAAAAAGATTATCTTTCCAGTTGGAAGGCAATCCTTTTCTACAGATACAGTTAATACAGTTAATCTTTTTTTAAAAAATTCTGAACTCTGAATAATTATACTCCAAAAAAAAAAAAAAAAAAAGGAATTACTAAGTCACTTAAACAAGGGGAGTAATCATATTGAGGAATAAGATTTCTATTCACACTTTTACTGGTGCAAAATATTGTGTTATATGAATTATTTTACAGTATATTATTTTCAATGATAAGTGTATTCTAATTTAAGTTGTCCGATACTGCAAACATATACCACTTTACTCCACTTTACATATACCACTTTATCCCTTCAGTATCCTGTTGCTTGAGAGAAGCTCTTTCAGGGGAGTCAGACTATGCAATAGGGCTGAAAAAAACAAAGCTATGGTGGAAAATCACTCTCCTGCAAAAGTGTATATAAATGAAATTGAGTTCATTTTATGGAAATAAGGTCAATAAAACTGAATTCCCAAAATGGGAGGTATTCATTCAACAATGAATTCATTTATAAGTAATACAGCAACAACCTTGGGGATGATTACTGTGGGTGCTTTCTTGTCCAAATGTAATGTTGGTGAGAGGAATAGGGAAATTGAAAATAGCATTGATGGCTTCTACCTGAATCCCATTAGCACTTGGAAGTTAATAGCCATCTCATTTTTGAGAAGGGGAGAAATTGGAACTCAACATGTAGCAAACCATTCTGTTCTGCAATTAGTATAATTATTTTGAAAAAAAAAAAAAAAAAAAAAAAACTCCCTTAACATTCAATACTTAGAATTTGCCTATTTTAGGCATTTCAGCAGTTGGCAAACCACCCAGCATAGTCATTCCTTAATGAATTTTTAAAATCATTTATCTAGGGCTATTGATGAAAACAACAAATGAAGCATAGAAGCAATTATAGGAAGAAAAAATATCCAATATTATGTAAAATGTGTTGGAACTGAGTCATATGCAAATTTTTAAACTTCACTTTTAAATTTGAGTTCCTGGAATCCCTCCTTTATGACTGACTCACATTCTATTTTGGGTTAAACCTGTCAGTACTACAATCCTTTCACTGTACGTTAAAATTTAGATTTAAAAAATCAGGTGCTAATAGCAAGGGACCTCACACACTGTGGCCCTGTACTAAAACTGAGCTTGTGTTCTCCAAAGTCAGGGCTGCTAAACAATCCATGTTTTCAAGTCTTGTTTTCTGATGCTATGTTTGCAAAAAAGGTTTAATTAGAAATCCTAGTTCACAGTTAAAGTGAAGTACTTGATCTTGTTCTTTATTTCAAATATCTATTTTTTTCCACTTTTTGCCTGTCAAAATCTTTCTGTATTTTTATAATGAACTTTATTATTTTAAAATGATCTTCTTCTTAGTTTTTTTTTTCTTTATTTTTTTTTTCCTAAAAGGGGTCCAGGCCTATATTTTCCTCTTGATCTCGCTGTTCGCTCCTGCTTTCTTAATAATGTTCAGTTCATTTGCTTCAGAGTTCACACTGACTCCTTGACTTCTCCAAGGACATGAACCTTAGGTCTGGGAGCCACAGGAAAGAGGACACAGCTCATGCCTGTCCCTCAGCAGAGTCACAGAGAAGATGCTATCTATGTTTTCATGGCTCTAGAGAAAACTGCAGAACCTGTGTCCCATCAGATCTTTTAGTTAGTCTTACAAGAGCATTTATACTTCAAACCCAGCCTGTGTTCCTTTGTGCTATACTCAATGTAGATAAATGATTATCTCCTTCCAAAGAGCTCTCTATAAACTCAGAGAAGGTACTCAATTGCCATCATCTCTTAAGAAAATTAAGTCTTGCTCATTTTTCCTCGTTGGTCTTACTTTTAAAAACTTGAATTATTTTGCCAGTTATGTGGTTATCGTCTAAATAATTTACAAGTTCTCCAAATAGTCTTTGAACATGGGCCCCAGAAGTTCACAATTCTGCACAATACTAATTTGAGATCATCTATCAGCTCCATAGCATCAGACTCTCATTCTGAATATATTATTTATATTTTGTAGTTCTGGGATCAAACTCAGGGCCTACAAATGCTCTACAACTGAGCTACATTCCTGACTCTATATTAATTTTAATATTAGTCTTTGTAAGCATCCTATTATTACAAACGTTTTTGTGTTTAAATTTGAGTTTGATTTTAATACAACTGATTGGTTTCAGATAAGGTTGTTATTGAGAATAGAGGTCATTTTGATAGGATACTAGTTGTAGAAATTATATAAAATTATAAGTATGACTAAAAACCCATATTTTTGTTCCTCTACTTAATTTTTTTCTAATATTTTCCTCTATTTACTCTTGGAGAAATTTTCCAGTTTCATGTTTTTTCAGCAAATTTCTGGCAAAAAAAAAAAAAAAATCAAATCTAGCTGCCTAATACTAGTAGAGTAACTATGCCAATTTCGTTTGGCATCAGTGTGATTATGAACAAATTTAGTCTTTAGGAATGTATTCGGCTATTTCTGCATGACCATATTTAAATCCTATGTTTATTGTTTTCTTTCTTCTTCTTTTCTTTCTTCCGGAAAGTAAGTTGGAAATGATTACAACACATGCAAGTATGAAACTCGGGGCTCATTAGTTCCTCTGGAGGTTCAGGCCTTCAGAATAGTCGAAGGTAACCTTGTCCGGCATGTTCAGTATTGGCCTTTTGGGAAATTCAACACAGTGCTTCCCTGGCATGCAGATTTACTTTGGGAGAGAACCAAGTCCACAAGGGAAAAGTCAATAGAAATAATGATTGAAGCCCATGGCACTTAAAAGGAAATCCCCATAGGGGAACTTTGGCACTCCCTGTCCCCGTTTACCCCATGACACAAAATGAACCTTTCATGGATTAGTATCAGAAGGCCTTATCTTTGCTCAAATCCAGAGAAACTCTACAAGCACTCCAACCTAGAATTGAAGACTGCAAGTGGAATGCATAGGCATTCAAGTTTACCCATAGTTCTATACTGAAAGAAGTATGAGATATTGACTGATTGATCGATTGCAGCGAACCCAGAGGCTCAGATATGCAGGCAAGTGCTGTATCCCCAATCCTTTTTCTTCTATTTTGAGACAGTATCACTAAGTCACCTGCTGCCCTCAAGTTTAACAATCATATGCCTCTGCCTCCAGAGTAGCCTGGACAATAGGCAGGTGCCACTGTGTTCCACTCATTTATTCTTTTTTATAGTAATACTTTATGTCAGGGATTTTTCCAATCATGATATTCCTGTCTCAAAAGAGTTGGGGAGACAGCTTAGTGGTAGAGCATTCCTGGGTTCAATCTCCAGTACCCCCCACAAAAAGAATCTTGAAAGCTATCCAATCATGACATTCATTCCTATACCCCATTTTCTGACAGGCTTTTGCCATATAGTCGCTTTCAAGCAACTATAAAATACAAGCTATCTTTGAGAATATATATACATATGTTTTTTTAACTTTTGGTACTGGGGAGGTTCAATCCCTGGGTTCACCAGGAATTGCTTTACCGCTGAGCTAAGTTACAACCCCAGACTTTTTTTTATTTTTAATTTTGAGACAAAGTCTCACTAAGTTGCTGAGGCTGGCTTGGAACTTGTGATCCTCCTGCCTCAGCCTTCTGAGTTTCTGGGATGGCAGGTGTGCACACTGCACCTAGCAAGAGAATACCAGTCTGTGTGTGTGTGTGTGTGTGTGTGTGTGTGTGTGTGTGTGTTTACAGACTGCATTTTGATTCATTGTACACAAATGGGGTACATCATTTCATTTCTATCTTACTCCAGTTAGAATGGCTATTATGGAGAATACTAGTTTTATTTAACCCTTGTCAGCGCTGAATGCTACCATTTAGAAAATGGTTACTATGTATATTACTATGGGTACTTTTTCTTTTTCTAAAATAAATAGTCTAACTGAATATAATTATTGCTAATCCTTTCTTTTTACATGGAGAAAGAGACAAATACGTATTGTTTAAACTATATTTTCCAGTCTTACTTTTCAATGAGTAACTTGAATGATTTGAGGAGGTGGTGTCAAACCCCTGCACAGCCCTGAGTATCAATCTGCCTCAGCTGTCTTTGAGGCAGATTTTCTATAGCATCAAGGCTAAAGTCTAACTCATCTTTAAGAAGAGTTATGTAAACCGTTGTGATCTGAGTTCTCCTTTCTTGACCTCTGATTATTGCAAGGTCAAATCCTGTTGATTATCACCTAGCTGTACATCAAACTCTTTTTTTTTTATAATGGAACTTGACCAAGGGGTGCTTAACCACTAAGTCATATTCCTAGTCCTTTTTATTTTTTATTTTGAAACAGGGTCTCAGTAATTTGCCTGAGGCTAGCTTAAATTTTACATCCTCCTGCCTCAGCCTCTCAACTCACTGTGATTATAGGGATTACAAGCGTGTGCCATTCTGCTTGGTTTGTGTATCAAACTCATTCCTGGAACTGAATGGGTTTTTTGAATCTAGACTTAGTGACTTTAATTGGGGGACAAATCATTGCTCAAAAGAAGTGTCAAACTCAGGAAAGAAATTTCAAAGATTATAATCAAGACATTTTTCTTTTTACCTGATTTTTCCTGGCCCCAAGACCTCTTTCTTGCTATTCTCTACTGAGAACAAAGCCCAAATATTGTATGTGAGCATGCACAGGCAAACATTCAAAGAGGAAGTCATTGGAAATGTATATTTGTGTGTATATACTGTGGACATTTTCTGAAAAAAAAAAAAAAAAAAAAAAAAAACAGAAACTGTTTTTGGTGGTTAGAAAGTCATGGAACAGATCTTCTCTTCCCTGAACACTTCATCTGAAAACCAGGAATTATCTTTTGCCTCTAAAATCATTTTAGTGTAAAAATGGACCATTTTCCTCAATGTTCAGAAAAGATATTTGTCCATGTTTTTTAGAAACTAGGCATTTGTGACCAATATAAATAGAATCGGCACTTTGTGCAGTTATACAGTAAATGCAACAAGAATAGAATGACTTTAGCAGATACTTAAGTAATAGACCGTTCAGATTCATTTTCCTTTGTGTACTTGAGTGTTACGGGTTTAGTGGATCAATGGGAAAATTGGGAGAGATTTGCAGACCAAATGACTAACAAACCCAGCACAGTGGTTCACGCCTGTAATCCCAGAGACTCAGGTAGCTGAGGCAGGAAGATTGTAAGTTCAAAGCCAGCCTCAGCAACTTAGTGAGGCTTTGAGTCACTAAATGAGACCCTGTCTCAAAGTGAAAGAATAAAAAGGCCTGGAAATGTGTCTCAGTAGTTAAGCACCCCTGGTTTCAATCCCTAGTACCAAAAAGAAAAGAATACAGGACACAAAACTTTGCAATTCATTTGTCCCATAGCATCTCTTTTCTGCAACTATAGACTTGAATTTTTGTTCCAACTACAAGACTTGAAGTTTTCTTTCTTTTATAACAGCATTTGAAACTCATGTGGGACCTTGGGGATGCATGGCAAATAAGATAGCATAAGTGACCTTCTACATCTTTTTACAGAGAATCTACTTCTGGTTTTGAGCATAACCCAGTAGTAAATTATGTATACAGGTAAAACAGAGGTTTACCCTTCATTCATTTAACTAATATCCATTGATTGGTTATTATAGCCAATGTTAATATGTGACTATGATAAGGTACTGAAAATTGGTTTCTGAATAATTTCGGATAGTCTCTTCTTCTACAGAGCTGGGGACACCTAAATGATAATAAGCAATACTAATGCTTTATTTTATCCAAATAGTATATAATTTTTGCCTCCCTTCCTCTTCCCCTCCTGTTTTTATTTCTATGTCTTAGAAATAAAGATTTGACCTTAATTGTTTTTAACCTTAGCTTTATGAGAAGGTATCCTAGTTTATCATCTTCATTTTCCCACAAGAAAGTAATCATTAAAACACTAATGTATTTTGCACTCTCTGGAAAGAAAATGAATACTCATTCTATCAAGAATGAACTCCATCCATTCTTGTCTTTCAAACAAGTTAATAAGGTAGAAATAAACCCTAAAGTTAAAAGGAAAAGAATTTCAAATAAGATTTTATGAATTTCCAGGTATGGTGGTGCACACCTGTAATCCCAGTGACTCAGGAGGCTAAACCAAGAGAATCCCAAGTTCAAAGGCAAGCTCAGCACCTCAGGGAGGCCCTAAACCACTTACAAAGACCCTGTCTCAGAAACTAAAAAGGACTGGGGATGTGGCTCAGTGTTAAGGTGTCCCTGTGTTTAATCCCCAGTACAAAAAGAATACAAAAGACTTTTATGAACATACTCAATTACTGTGTAAGTAATTATTGCAATATAAGATATTTGACTTCAAATCTGTACATATTTGGAGGCAATGTGGTGAAGTAATTAAAAGCCTGCGCTGCTTTGATCCCCAGCAGGAGCACCACCAAAAAAGTCTTCAAATTAAAAAAAAAAAAACGACAACAACCAGCATATAGACCTTTCCCAAGTTATTTCAGTTTCCTCATCTGTAAAATGGGGATGATGATAATAACCTTTCCTGCTGGAGATACTGTGAGCATAAGTGAGTAAGTTATCAAAAGCAGAGAATAGTGTGCTTTTTCCTCCTTGACTGCAGACATAATCTTTCCTCACAGGCAGCAACAGGTTGCCTGCCAACTTTACAAGGTTTTCCATCAATGCCCTCCACTTTTCTAGCCTGAGGAAGGGACAAACACCTTGCAATCTGTGTCCTTCAGTTCCCAGAGTTAGAGAAGACAAACACCAGAACCAGGGACCTGGAAAAGAAAGGCCAATTCCTGAGACTGCCACTGAGCTGGAGAGGGAGTTGGGTAAGAGCAAGTAAAAATACCACAAAAATAGTCTTACCCATTTTAGGATAGCTTTTCTTTGTGGGGAGTGGTGAGTGCAGACTTCAGCACTCATTTGGTTGCTATATGTTTTCTGGGATGTTAACAAATTTGATTCTGACAGTTTCTGCTTATTTTGTGATGTTTCCATTGGGGAATGGGAGCTTAGAGTTGCTTATTTTCCACCCTTTTGCTGATGCCAGCTCCCTGGATAAGATTTTAAAGGTTAACTTGGCCTGATTCCCCTTTCCCCAAAATGGGGCTACTGAAAATACCCATTTGTTCAAAAGATTGACTAAGAAAATTAGATAATAAATGTGTCTGGCCCACTGTAAATACTCTATTAAAATATTATTAATTATTATTATTCTGAAATACAGTGTGAGTTGAAGTGCTCGATGTTCTAGCTCCAGGAAAACTTCCATACCAGTGGGATTTACTTCCTGTTTGGAAACAGCTAAAAGTAGTTTCATTCATTCCTCAGCAACAGCCTCTTGCCCTCAAATATCTGGAATGTCTATTTGGTTCCTGACCAGGGTCTGAATCCACAATTATACTTCATAAATATTATAGGATTTCTAAAGCTGGACCTGGGCAAAAAGAATGATAAAAATATAAATTAAATTCATGTAAGGATAAAGTACACATGTGGTATATTGTCGTACTCCCCAGAGTCCTCTAAAAAATAAATAGAAAAGAAAATATAGACCGAAAGGGCAAAAATAAAACTGCATCTGATGTCCTGCCAGAACACCTGGAGAAAACACATGGAAATATCAGAAAATATACCTGCAAAGGGAAGCCACTTAATACAGGAGCTTCTTGGAACACTCACAGACTTGCATTTTTATTCTTGACTTCCCAGAAGTTAAGAGCTCAAGGGATCTGGCTGGTTTCAGAACTGGCACCTCTTAAAGTTGAAATTCAGTACTTAGTAAAGCTATCCACTTCACATGTTATATAGATGTTTTCATTCCCTGGACATTCCCCCACTTATTTCTTTATGAGACTAATGACCTACCCACTGAATACCAAAGAGATGTTGGAGAAAGAATCATTGTCGAGATGTATAATTAACTTGGCTAAATGCTAACCCAGTTTTGCAATGAAAACCTTACATCACCGTCATTCAAAACTTTGTAAAAGATGTATACATGGTGTTTTTGCTTCTGCAGAAATGTGCACTTCTTATTTGTCAGGTATTGTGTTTAACATGTGTTTCATATCAAATACAAGAAAGGTCAAATGAAATCTTAAAAAAAAAAAAAAATTCTGGCAGGATCTGCTGTGAATGGCTCTTCCAGTACATCTGGGAGCCTCTGTGAAAAATTAACTCAATATTCTGGACTCTTGGGATGGCCAGATTATTAACTGGTTTTGCAGAAGCACTCTTTGTCTGAGCCAAGGCATAGAAGAAATATTTTAGATCTGTAGACCATTAAGTATTGTACAGTCAACCTACTACGTACAAAAAAAACAGCAAATAGTTTAACAGGATATCTAGTTCCATTCACCACTGAAGAAATAAGGCTGGCATTTGTTGACAATTGCATTTGGCAGGCTAAACTAAATGGCTAAAGTGTCAATGGTAGATTGAATATCGGACTTTTTCTTCCTAGAAGAAATTAAACATTGCAAATGATAATGTAGAACAAATTATTATACCACACTGCCTTGACCTAATGTAGCTTCTGAATAGGGAAACAGTAGGAACCAACGAACATTTTTCCTACAACTTCACATAAAAATCCAGATACAGATTTCTACATTTTCCCTTCTTGTCAAGTATCTTTTTAGAGGTAAACTCAAGGAGAAACATATTAAGGATTATAGTGTCATTTTCAAAGAGAGATATTTAAAACATTTCCCTCTTTCCCCATAAAGCCTAGGAGTGGATGTTTGCTCATTCTTTAACCTAGGCTTGGGAATCATTTCTCATATTATCCTCATTATCCTGAAATAGACATACTCAGGTTCTCAGTTATATCAATGCATAGAACACCACTCACTCCATGTTACTTCCATTTGGCAAAAGTCGGTTAGAGACCCCTGGGGAGCCTAAAAATATTCTGATACCTCAACTCCTCCACTTCCTTTGAATGAGAATCTGACACTCATTTTGGTTTTGTAAATTCCTCATAGTAATGAGTAGCCATGATGGAGAATCACTGGAAAGCATTGTGCCTTGGATAGGGAAAAGAAAATCTAGTAGCAGGGTTTAGACAAATCCAAATAATTTATTGAATTGAACTTAAGCCTATGCAAAAAGTTTTGAAGATTATTATTTTCCCAGTCACATACTGTATTGTTGTCAAGACAATAATCTGAAAGATGCAAGTAGCCAGTCATTACTAATTTTTCTAATGAGTATATTTGATAGTAGATGACAGCCCAAACAGTTTCTACATCCTTCTGCAAAGAAAAAATAGTATTGCTGTGCAATATCACAATCTTACTGCTAGGCTGGGGAGTGGCTTCTTTCCCATCCAGTTATTTAAAGAGACATCAAGTACTTCAAACTAACCATGTTCTTTATCATTTTATTGCCTCGATGCCAGAAATTCAAGAGGAATGAAGGCACATGTGTTAAAAAACCACAACATTTTGGCATAATATTTATCTCCTTAAATTCTAGTAGTTCAAGTTGAATGGGATTTATGATTCTCATTTGAACAGGTTAGATATTAATAACTTATTAATCAAATATTTATTGAATGTCTACTATGTGCCAAGTGCCCCTTTAGGACTCAGGAAATTTACAAGAGACCACAAACAAAAAGAATAAGAAAATCATATTCTAGGAGGTATTAGGTATCATGAATGAAAGTATTAAGCAGGAAGAGGGAAGGAAGTTGCCATTCAAATAGGCTATCAAGAAAGGCTTTACCCAGAAATTGACATTTGAACAGATACCTGAAGAGAATTCTGGGGCTATTTGAACGAAGGAAGTTCAAATTTTCTAGGTCCTCTAAACTGAGGACCTAGAAAGCACAATATGTGGAAACAACTATTTTTACTTTTGCTATACTTCTTTGCATATAGATTTTTCAATAAACGACCAACTTCTATCAAAAAAGTTTATCCTCTACAGTCTCCATCTGATTAATTGCATTCCTGTTGACAAGTTTGATGACATGACTAAGGATAATAATACCCATTGCCAAGTATTGAAACTTAGGTGGAATTAACATGAATCCTAGCCTTAACCCTAACCCTTAACTTTGCCAGTTTTTCCAATAAGGAGTCTAATGGTAGAAGAGATTAAGCACCTTTCCCATGGGCCCTACACAGTCAAAAGTGGGGCTGCCTAAATTTTACTCTATGTCTCACTCCAAAACCCAAGCTCCACACAGTTCTATCTAACCATATCTACCAACTCTGTTCTAAAATAAATGTAATACAAATGTAAACAACTTCTGATGATCTATGTAACCTTTCATGTGTCACTTCACTTCTTTCAGAATCTGTTTCTCCTTCTCTTAAATAAGAAGACTGAATTAAATCACCTGTTAAATACTTTATAGCCACAAAACACTGTGATTCTCAGAGAGCGTTAACTTTGGCTACTTTAACATAGTTCGAGTCCTACCAAATCAATGATGTAGTCAATAGACGTGTATTGATTGCCTTCTCTCAGAATCAAGCACAATCTACAAACATTATGCCCCCAAATAATTTTTTTCTTGAGGTGTTAACGATATGCTTTGGAATAGGATACAGAAAGGTTTGATCTAGATATATTGGCCTTGTATCTACTCCCAGGTGGAAACAAATGCCTGAGAGTCCAGGCAGCAAATTTAAGTGGGTGAATCACAATATTGCACAGACATGGCTCTGTGCCAACTCAGAGCAGTCAGGTTAAGAATGTTGAAAAGCTATGTTTCATTCAAACCAAACACTGGTGCCTATTTTGCTGCATATCTTAACTTACAAATGCGGATACAATAATTCTGGTGATATTATTGAAAGAAATATGTAAGAGTATGTAGTCCCTTCATTCCCGACTCATGTCAACTGCCTCCACAGGGCCCACTTCAATCAATAGCGACAGAGAATAAGCTACGCAAGAGTGGGGACTTTCCCTTTGTTCACATCAATGTTGTGGCTCACTGTATAATAGATCATACATAAATGTTTATTGAATGAATAACTGAAATAACTTTAAAATTGAGTATACATCTGAGTTTTAAGAAACTTATATCAATTCTCAGTTGACATTTTAAAATCACAGTTGAGACTTGGCCTGTAGCCTTCAATCGGTCACCAACATAAGTTATGCTACCCTCTGGTAATCAGTTTTCTCAACTGTAAAGCAAGAGGTGGGGAGTGGTGAGAAAAGGTTCCTTCCAGTTTTCTAAATCTCTGATCCTCTGACCTCTAATTTTGGTGTAGAATACAGAAAACATTTAATATGGACTCAGCGTAACTCTGTGGTAGAGCTCTTGCCTAGCTTGTGTGAGGCCCTGGGTTCAATCCCCAGCACCATCAAAAAACAATCAAACATTTGATTTAGTAGAAGTTTGACCTGGACGTCTTGACCTTATGTAGACTGGAGTTGAAAGAAGTGCTTGCCCGGCCAAGCAGGAAACATAAATAAGAGAAGTGGACTGCCTTAAGCAATTCACGATCACAAGGGCCAAATTGAAAAATATCGAAACCAACAAGAATGCAAATGAAATAAAACCACAAAAGGAGGAGCAGTTGTCTAGTTGGTTGGCATCATAATCTCTTCAGGGGTCAGGATAGTCCCTAACTGCCACATTATATGGATATAATTAATGTTAACCAACAACTGAACAAGGATAAATCATTAGCTTCCAGAGATCAAAATGATAAGGCTCCTGATTGCTGACTCGTCACTAACCTCTTGACCAGAGTCCTGTCGTCCTATCCACACTGCCGTCTTCATGAGCCCAGTTGCACAAACTGTGGGTGTGTCTGCTATAGTGGATGGGGGCACATTCTCACCCAGCTGTGGGAAGTAGAGGATGGTGGCCCAGGATAGAGCATGAGAAACCCACTCCACAGTGCGAGTGAAGCCACCACTGAGCACTCAAGGTGACACAACAGTAGGTCAGAGATGGAGCCAGTTCTCCAGGGAGGATGGCCACCAACCACAGGAACAAGACCACCTGTGCTCTGCAGGCCTGCAGCACCAGCCTGGACACAGAATGGCTTCATCCAGCAGCCACAGACTGTGGACTGCTTTGAGCCCAACTGGTCGCCAACTTCCAATGAGCCCAACTGGTCGCCAACTTCCAAAGCTCTGGAACATTTGAGACCCTCCATGCCCACACGGTATCGTCTCTCACGTTCCGTCAATCCTGACATCTTTGGCCCTTCACACCAGATCCTTTCCATCTGCACAGCCCCATCTTGTTCACGTTCCCACCAACTCTCCTCTGTTATCACAGCAGCTTCCTAAACGCCTCAGTTCTGTATTTTCAACTGTGGTCCTTTATGCAGACTGCAAGGAGTCCCAAATTCCCACAGTATATGAAGGACACTATGACATTTAAAACCTGCCACTGTCCAACTTCTCTCGAGTTTCCAATCATTTCTCCCATGAGTTTTCTATTCCCATGGTATTGTTCACCCAGCTGTTGCCCAAACATGCCTCATTAAGTTCTGCTCCCACACCTATGTTTATGCTGTCCCACCCACCTTGGACACCTTCTACTGCCTCCTCACCACTACTTAAAAATCCCGTTCAAGGCCTACTTCCTCCTTGAAGCATTGCTCAACAACATGGCCCACAGTGTTGCTTCCGCCTTTAAACTGACAAAACTTGATAGCTATAACACATACTTCACATTTATAGGAACTCAAGCTTGGGCTTCATATCTGTTTTGTAGATATGTATGTCCTACTCCCCAATCAGAATGTAATGTTCAAGGTCAACGAGTTTGTTTGCTTTCTGACTTTATAGTGATCAGGATAGTTGCATCTTTTTGGGGGGATGGGGGGACAGTGGGGATTGAACTCAGGGGCACTCAACCACTGAGCCACATTCCCAGCTCTTTTTTGTAGTTTTTATTTAGAGACAGGGTCTCACTGAGTTGCTTAGTGCCTTGCTGTAGCTGAGGCTGGCTTTGAACTTGAGATCCTCCTGCCTCAGTCACCCAGACACAGGGATTATGGGTGTGCCACTGAGCCCGGCTAGGATAATTCCATCTTGGACTTAATAAATACTTGTTGAATGTCATAAGCCCATCAAAGTAAAATGAAGAACCAAGCCTTTCCCTTCTCCATACAAAGAACCAAACTCAGAATTAGTATCTGCAGGACAGTGTTATAAGCTGTGCCACCAGGCAGGAGACTTGCAAAAGTCTACAGCAGTTTGAGGGGCAAGCTTTCACATCCCTGGATGTAAAATATTCTGCAACTTTCAATCATGCAACTTGGGATGGAAGAAAAACAACTTCCCTGGCTAATGAGAGAAACATTTTGAGAACTTCTATTGTATCTTAGGAAGAAATGATGATTTTAGCATAAGTTGCTAAAGAGATTTACAGAAAGTCATAAGCAAATTATTATGAATAATTTTAAAATAAATAGGAGACAAATCCATGTTATCTGACAATTCTTTTATATCAACATCACAGGTAATTTTAAATAAGTTATTTGTGCATACATGTAGGTATTTTATCTTTTTGAACCAATATTCTTAAAATAAGGATGAGGTAGAATAGAGAAAGATGACTATAGCTGCCACCTTCCTAATATTGTCAATTCTGTTCAACTTTCCATTAATTGAAGGCATTTAAGGAATTGAGATGTTGGCTTGTTTCTTGTATCAGTAAATATATTAATGATTTATTCCCAAGTTCATTTCTCAGAATCTATTGAAAATTTCTGGACATCTCCTTAACTATGATATCCTGATACCTTTCATCTTCTAATGTTCAAATCATAACCAAAATGGTGCTTCTAGGTTTCAAAACTCTAGTAATCAAGCATTTAGCAACTACTTTCTAGGAGTGATTTTCCCTCCCATTCATACTCCACTATGTCCTATTTTCTCAGATAAGGAAATTTCCTTCCCTCCCTCCTTCCTTCCTTCCTTAACCTCCTAGAATTCTTTGGAAATAAGTTGAAAAGCAATACCACTTCTATTAGAAAAATAATTTTCTATGATTCCCACTAAAAGAAACCTATAAGGATTTAAAGAAGTGAACTAAGTTCCATTGATTATTGTGGAGCTTGCAATTTTAAAGTATCTTCATAAATAATTTATTCAAATTATTCTGTCTACAAAATAATGCAAGCACTCATTCTGCCTTTCAGAATGATAGCACATCCTAATAAATGTACTATCATTTATTAAATAAGTTTTAATAAATCCAATTAGTGCTAAAATGATTAGTTATGACAATGGCATGATAGTTATACCCCCAAAAGGAAAAAAGTTATTAGTTTGAACACATTCTAAAGAAATTATAGGTTAATTGCCATGATGTCTAGGATTTGCTTTAAAATATTCCAGTCAAAAATAAAACAGGATAAGTGAAAATAAGATTGTCAACATGTTGAAAATTATTAAAGCTGGATGATAGGTGTTGATAGATAGGTGCCTAGAGGTTTATAGCATTGCTTAGTGTTGTATATGCTCCAAATTTTCCAAAATAAAATACTTTAAAATTCTGTACTTCTGTTCTACTGCTCATTATATCCTCACCTCATCCTCCTCCCAAACGGGAGATCCTATTGGAGAAATTCTCCTGAGTCCTTATCCCAGGGAAAGGAAGAAAGAAGAAATGAAAGAGCCCATTGCAGATTCTCCCAGTCATCAAATTCTAGAAGTTATTGATTTCTTCAACTTCCATCTTTTTGCTGAGATGTAGGTGTTTCATGAAGACTCAGAAGAATAGGCATCTGGTAATGAATTTTCTCTCTTCTGTGAAGTACTTAAAGCTACAGGATTTAG
This sequence comes from Sciurus carolinensis, assembly GCF_902686445.1. Lineage (NCBI taxonomy): Eukaryota > Metazoa > Chordata > Mammalia > Rodentia > Sciuridae > Sciurus > Sciurus carolinensis. The sequence goes on from NC_062219.1 coordinate 30,954,763, forward strand.
TGATTGAGCATTGCCTGCTGACTATTAAAATGTATACAGTATTCATGAATTTGTGCTTAAACTATGTTGTATGAAGTGGGCATGGTGGTTCACACCTGTAATCCTAGCTATTCAGGAGGCAAGAAGATCACAAGTTCAAGGTCAGCCTTGGCAACTTAGAGGAATCCTGTCTTAAAATAAAATAATAAAATGGACTGGAATGTGGCTCAGTGGTAAAGTGTCCCTGGGGATACACACACACACACACACACACACACACACACACACACACACACTATATGAACTGACTACATAATTTTCTGTGGAAACTTTGGTTCTTGTGAACCATAAACCACTTGCATAATAACAACTCCAAGAACAAGAAGGAATTCTTGATGATCCTGACTTTATACAGGGGCAACTTCCACATGAAGAAGAATTTTTAAAAACAAATAGCAATAACGAATCATTCATGAGTAAATGAGATCTGGAGGAATGATGTTTGTTTTACACAGACTCTGCAAGGACATGGGTAGTTACAAAGCTTAACACAGAAAGCAAACTCATGTATGGCAGTTTTCCAAAATGAATGCATAGTTGCAAAATCAATTAGAACTTTTGTAATTAAAAAGGGTAAGAAAAGTGGCAAAATCATAAGAGTATTCTTTACTCTCACAGTATGTTAAATTTATAAAGGTGTTTAGGGGCAATTTAATTACTCACATCTGGTGGTCTTTACAGGTGGTCTTCCTAGGGATCTGTTCCTCAAAATCAGTACCTCATTTCAGTGACTATTATCTAGCCCTGGCTGGGAAGCTCCTGGGACACTAGCTGACATGCCAAAGAAGACTTAAAACTATTTCATAAGGAACTGTGGAATAGAAGAAAGCCAGTTAGGGAGGAAATGGAAAGCTAAGGCAAGGCATAATCATGATTTCATATTTGAGTTATGTTACTGTATAAAAGACAGAGCGCAACTCTTCCTTGTAACTCAAGAGTGAGCTAGAACCAGTCACCATAGTGAGAAGGATTCAGATTAGATTCAACCTGTGAAGGGCTACCCAACAATTACAACAGTTCTTTAGAGATACAGGTAACTCTTTGGAAGGAACTCACGCTGTTCAGTGGAGTATGAGAGTTGTTTACAGTGCTGCTCAAAATGTGGCCATTGAATGATGCTGCTCTATACATCCTTTTTTTTTTTCTCCTTGAGATTTATTTATTTTTTCATTTATTTTTTGCAGTGCTGAGGATCAAACTTAGCCCTCACACATGCTAGGCAAGTGTTCTATCACTGAACCCAAGGTTTAAATTTTAAATTTTAATGAAGTTGTTACTTTTTTTTTTTTCACGTTTCCTGTAAATGAAAACCATATTACAATTACCAGGAAATTCCATTCCTATATTTAGAACAAGTACATATTTAGGTGTCAAATATCGGTGGTAATCAATTCCAGATTGTTTACTTAAACTAAGAACACAACATGGATCTATCCTTTTCACAAACATTTAACTGCACAATACCGTTATGTGAACTACAGGCACGTGTTGTATAGCAGGTTTCCAAAAACCAACTCACTTGCATGACTAAAATGTCATACACACTGAAGATCAACTTCAATTTCCCCTCCTCACAGCCCTCAAGACCCCTGTTCCACTCTCTTTATCTATGAGCTTGACTATGAGGTACACGTAGTATAAGTGGAATTGTAGTAAGTCATTTTTCTTCTGTAACTATCATTTCACTTAGCGTAATGTCCCCCAAATTCATTCATGTTATCACTTAGGACTTCCTTCTTTTTAAAGGCCAAATAGTATCCCATTGTATGTATACACTAGGTTTTCTTTATCCATTCATCTGTTAATAGACATTTAGCTTTTTTCCTCATCTTAGCTATTATGAATAATATCAAATGAATATGGGAGTTCGGATGTCTCTTTAAGCTCCTGGTTTCCATATGTTCTGTGTTACTAATCCCTAAGAGAAGGAGATCATGCCAGACTGAAAATTCACACACTGCTTCCTTCAATAAAGTCTTGCTATAGAAAGAAAATGGCAATGGAACCAAACAATGTCCTTTATGACATTCTTGAGCTCTTTGTTTATTACTGCAATGAAAATAATTTTACCCTTTAAGTAGTTAATAAGACTGGAGATATTTTACAGTAATCGAATGATTGCGCTACAAAAACCAGTTAAGTGGAAGGTCCCTTTTGACAATAAGTTCTGTATTTCACTGGTTGAGGATACGTTTGGAAGCTACATATCACAGTAGCATACAGTTGCCAAAAACAAAAAATTCATCACTGCTATTTCCTTAAGCTTATTATAAGAAATCTATTAATTGGATCTACACTAAGAAAAACGTCTAAGCTGAATAAATAACACATATTACATATGTACATATGCTACTGTTTAAGAGTATAACGATTCTATTAGCATCGTAAAACAAGAATTCATTTTAAAATGCTACCGAATTCAATTATGTATTTTCCCAAGCAGTATTTACTCAAAATATCATTTGTTATGTAGAGATCCAACACACTTTTTATGTAGTTAGTGTCTTTGTACAAGGTTTGCCAACCATCGATGGCTTCTGCATACAGTTGTGCATTCCGTGCACTGCACAGGGAGCAGGAGCAAGTGGGGGCTGAACAAGTCGCATGTGCTTGCCCAGTTGTCAGCCCCGAAAGTGAAACTGCATCAGGACTAGGGTGACCTACCATTCCAGTTGGCCCAGGATTAAAGGTTTCCCAGGATATGAGACTTTCAGTGCATAGTCAGTTCGATCCCAGGCAAACCACCCTAATCAGGGCACAGGTGTGCCAGATGCCCCAGTTTCAGTCTCAAATCTCTGTTCTAGAACCAAAGGCCTTGGGGCCACTGCAGTGGGGACGCCATTTTCACATCACTTTTTTTCTTCTTCTGTTTCCAAGGTGAAAGAGCCATGTAGTAACACCAACATCCTGACCAAGCCTGACCCAAGAACCTTCTGGACTACTGATGATTCAGGTATTATTGGGAAAATACCCTCTGATCCTGAGATGAGCAGGATGTATTCCTTTCTGCCTGCTGGTTGCTGATACCCAGCCCAGCACTTGAATGCACTTCACAAGCCATTTCATGATCATGAAAGTCCTTTCATTAAATCTCCTTTGCCTGTATCAGAAACATATATACGATCAGGCGGAGCATTACAGATTGTGAACTATGTTCAAGTGTTAGGACACGGGAATGAGTCTATTTCCTAGAGTAGAGGAGAAAGGAGAAGAATAAAGTGGGCAAGTGCATAGTTCAATTTTTTTTTTTTTTTTTTTCTGGGATGAAAAGGGGATTTAAAAAACCTTAACTGGACCAGACTTCAGAACACTCAAGAGAAGGCAAATTTGCCTTTTTCTGGGGGATCCAGAAGTATAAACTTAATCTGAATCAGAGGAGCGCCATGTCATGAGATCAGATTGTGCTTCACCTTATACAATTAAAAATTAGACGAAGGGTAGGGTTTGTTCTTACAGGAAAATGAAGGATCCTTTTGATTCTTTTTCAAAACACATGTGAGCCGTGAGGATTAATTGCCCTAAGTAGATACTAAAGATGGGGGGGGGGGTGGTAAAAGGAGCTGAAACACTTAGAAAGTGATAATAGAGCTTTCACTTCTTCTAATTAAGTGGGACCTGATGAAACAGAAAACCAGTGCTGTTGTCTAATATTCCTGTCATACCTTACACTTTTATGAAGTGCATTCACAAAAATCTAATTTAGTGTGTTGCAGCAATGCTGTGAAATAGGAGGGGCAGTCTGCCCTCCCTCCCCCTCCTTAGAAGCGAGATAACAAGCTCCAGAGGTTATCTCCAAAGAGAGCTGGGAGCTGGGCAGAGAGCCGCAGGCCTGTTCTCTCACGTGCTTCCAAGGAAGAAGCAGCTCCTGTGAGGAGAGCAGGTCCAATCTGTGCTTTAATCTTCTCTTTATAAAAGAGTCAGTCTGTGCCTCTTAGCACAAGCAGAGGAGTTGAGAAGGGAAATGAAAAACTCTCTGATGGCTTTTTTTTTTTTTTTTTAAGACCAGGCTATGGTCTAAACTTATTAACAATTTTATCTGTCAATTTTTTTTCCTATTTTGTTTTATGTATTTCCTTTGAAGAAAGATGAAGAAACATGAAAGTGAATTGGCCTCTTTATGCCATCATTTCGATCCATTAGCAGTGCAACACCACAATAAATAAGCCATCTGCTGGCTAATACTGCTGTTAAGATTTGCAGCACATGTGTGGTGAAGGAGCAAAATAGAATGAAGCATCATAATTGAAAATTAAATGACTTGTGATGTTACGTAAAGAGAATGGAATGGGATGGGAATCTGCACAGGATAGGTCCAGAAGATGCTGCCTGGACACTTGGAGGAGCTGGAGAAATTAAGTTACAAGAAAAACTATCGCCAGGTGTAACAGCACATGCCTGTAATCCCAGTGACCCAAGAGACTGAGGTAGGATGATTGCAAGTTCAAGGCCAGTCTGAGTAATTGAGCAAGACCTTGCCTCAAAAGGAAAACAAAAAGGGCTGGGGATGTAGCTCAGTGGTAGAGTGTCTGGTGTTCAATCCCTAGTACTGAAAAAAAATTTTTTTTTCAATACAGAATAGGTAGAGAAATGAGAAATAAGAAGTTGTTCATATCTATTCACTTTTAAAAGAGCCATGTAGTCACACCAACATTCATAACTTGGGGGCCAGCTTTCATGATTTGGGGGTCATCAGTGGGGTTACAAAGACAGAGTGTCCTTCGTGTGATGGTTCATCCTATGAGAATTTTCCCTGACAACTAAGGCATGGCTAAGATCTGTGTATACAGTGATTTTTTAAAATCTTTTTGCCTATTGGTCAATCAAACTGACATCAGATTGATTCTGATTATCTATCTATGATGATAAAATTGTCTTTTGGAGTTTGGATTCAATCAATTTTGATCAAATTTTGAAGTTGTACTACGGCATGTACGTCTTTATGATTGTCATGATTTCCTGATAAAAGATCATTCAGATATTAGGAAATGTGTTTCTTTATCTCTGGTAAAAGTCTTTGTTTAAAACCTATTTTTAAAAATATGTGTACATATCCAATCCAGTCTTCTTATGGCTTTTCTTCAAGTGGTAGTATAGGTTTTCTATCCATTTAATTTTAAACTATCCATGTTCTAGTTAAAGTGCTTCTCTTCTAACCAACATGTGCTTTTCCTTTTAAATCCTATCTGACAATCTCTGTTCTTTTTTTAATACAGGATGTTTAGACCACTTTACTTGATGTAATTGCTGACACAGATTAACTCTTCCACTTCGTTACTTGTTTTCTATATATACCTTTTCTTCTTTGTTTGCCTGTTCTTACTTTCCTGACTTCTCAAGAATTCTTTGAATATTTTCAGAATTGAAATTTAAAATTTTGTGATACTTGTGATTGAACCCAGGCTGTGTGCATCCTAGGTAAGCACTCTACCACTGAGCAACATTCCCAGGCCTTTTTTATTATTTTTATTTTGAGACAGGTTTTCATTAAATTGCCAAGGCTAGCCTCAAACATATCATTCTCCTGCCTCAGCCTCCTGAGTAGCTGGGATTACAGGCATGCACCACCATGCCCAGCTAACGTTAATGTATCTATTGACTTTCTAATTATACCTCACTGAATTGTATTTTTAATGGTAGCTCTAGAGATTACAATAAATAAATTTTCAGTGTATTTCTGAGATCTTGAAACAACGTTGGTCCATTTACCCAACCCCCCCACCTTCATTCTTCATATTATGGTTGTCTTGTATATTACGTCTATGTGTAAAATAAACCCTAGAGTGCAGTGCATTTAAAGGGCAATGTTACAGTCATTGTTATAAAATGAATTTTATTATTACAACTTTTTAAAATTCCTGAAATATATATATATTGGTTTTGGGGAATTAAATCAAATCCAGAGGTGCTTAACCACTGAGCCAAATCCCCAACCCTTCTTTATATTTTATTTAGAGACAGGGTCTCCTTGAGTTTTTTAGGGCCTTGCTAAATTGCTGAGGCTGGCTTTAAACTCGAAATCCTCCTGCCTCAGCCTCCCAAACTGCTGGGATTACAGGCTTGCGCTACCATCCCCAGGTCCTGAAATAATTTTGATAAAATTATTCTGACATTTCCTATGGAAATTATTTCAAGTGATTGAAATCTTTCCATTCAAAACCAGCCAACCATCATCCGTCAGTATTTTATTTACTTAATTAATATGTAGTCTCTTAATATTTAATTCAAGTAGAATTGAATATCAGGGGAAATTAGTCCACCTGACTTGACAGAAAAAAAAATCAATAAAACATCATTTTGTTAAGAACTAAGGAATTATTGAGGATTAGTCCATCTTGAAAACCACTGAAGATTTTTGCATTCAGTGTCTCTGTGCTTGAGCACCAGAGGACAAGATTGGTAATCTCAGTCACCATCGATAGATATGGGTACACAGTTGGAGAAACAAGCCATTTTTTTAAAGTCTTTTTACAATTATAATCAAAAAGTAGCATATGCTCATCATAGGCTCAAAAAAAAAAGAAATGGAGAAATGAAGAAAATTAATCAGTCATAATCTTACCACCACTTCTACTTTTGTTCATTGAGCTTAGAGTCTCTCATGATGTCCCAACAATAAGCAAACAGGCTGCACAAGTTTAGGTTCTTTCCTGTAATCTTTGTTTTTAGGCTTTGAAACCTGAGTTGTTTGTTTTTATACACGTTTGTTTTTCAATTGCTGGTCTTGCATTGGTTTGTAAATTAGAATTTCAAGGTAGGATAAGGTTTCCCATACTTTAATAATTTGTGTTTTTCCCCAGTGTTATAATTGGTCACACATATAATGTTCATTGCTTAGAAGTAAGTCCCATAATGAAGTAGTTGAACAATAGGATTTCTCTCAAGAGCCATCATTTTTACCAGGCACTTATTTTGCCAGGTAGGAAAATGTAACTTCTTATATTCTCCCTGTACCCCTTTACTTGAAGTTTCCTTTTTTGTCCTGGGGATTGAATTCAGGATGCTCCATCTTTTTTATTTTACTTTAAGATGGGATTTTGCTAAATTGCCTAGGCTGGTCTCCAATTTGTGATTCTCCTGCTTCAGCCTCCTGATAACTGGGATTGCAGGCATGAGCTACCACGCCTGGAATGAAGTTTCCTTGTAACAAGACAATTCTACCCTTGAGATTTTGAAAATGTCTAGATTTCCTTCAAGCAAAAATCATAATAAAAAAAGAATCATAAAAAAAATCATTTTTCCTTCAAGCAAAAATCATAAAAAAAAAAGAATCATAATTGTGCAAATTTTTCCCAGAAGGAAAAATTGGATGTTCCCTTTTATTTCCATGATTATACATTTTTTCTTTATATTTTCTAATGATTCATTGCATTTTAAAATTTGGTTTAAATCTCTGGGTACTTAGGAATCACTATAAAGTGGCATATTTATATTTATTTAAGATCAGTATAGTTTATGTACTGAATGTAGAAATGAAATGATTCATAGTTTGAAAACATATGGACTACAGAAGTATTTCAGTATTTCAGAGAATATGTAAAATTAGATCATTGAATTAATACAAGTAGTGGGAGGAATTCATTACATAAATTTTCAAAAATGAAAACAGTTTTCTAGATTTTTTCTTAAAGCACACATCACTCTCATATTTATATTTACAAAATAGTTGCTTTGTCCTCCAAAGTATGGCATTATCTAATAAAGAAGGAGAGAGACAAAGAGAGGCAGACAGACAGACATAGAATAAATGTTAATCATGATCTGCTAACACAGAAATTTTCCATCTGATACATGTTGACCAGGATATTCATGGTAGTTTTTGTCTCTTGATATAGCACATAAATCATTTAGTAAAATGCCTGTAGATACATAAAAATCCTTTAAGTAGACTGATTTCAGGTCACAAGAACAAAAGCAGTGGCTCTCAGTAATAAAGTCATCCTACATAGTGAAGAATTCCAGAGTCACATAAAGGCATTCATAGGAGTAGAAGTGAAGTCAGGCACTAGAAGGCAGACAGGCACCATCGTAGGAACCTGAAATTGTCTTTTGTCCTAAATTGTGAACAGCCTCTACCTCATTTAGCACAAAAATCCAATATAAAGAGCGATTTCCTAAGAGACTATTCTTATGGCTCTCAGTCACAAATTTGTCCTATTATCAACTGTCATTTAGTCTATTTTTTGTTTTTTGTGTTGAAATTTGATCAACAATGACCTTAACATAAAAATGACTGTTGACATTATTGAATGATTATCTTAATGAGAGCCACTAATCATAACTCTTTACACTATCAAATGAAAGATCCTCTTCAGACTCAGGTTGTCCTACACTAAACACAAATAAAAACAGCCTTCCACAAAAAGAGTGTACCATATCTCTTATAAAAATCACCAACTCCTTAGTCAAATCCCACTGCTCCTTAATATAATTGCCAGGATGTTCAGTGCTTTCTAGAGTCCTCTGCACCTGGAACATGCCTAATCCAACATCCGCTGGGGAAATGGATACAATGAGTTCTCCCCCAAACTAAGGGAAGTTCATCTTGAACGTCTTAGGAAGTCCTAACCCTTTAGAAGGACAGAGATCCAGTTTGCCACACATATGCTGGTCTTCTTTTTTTTTTTTTTTTTCACATCCCCTATTTCTCCAACTTAGACTTTTCAAAATTGAACTTGACTTCCATTACCTCCATCTTAGAACCAGAAGCCACCGTCATTCTCATTTTCCTGGACCACACCTCTTTCAGGCAAGTGAACTCACGTAAGAGTTAGTTGACCAACCAGTCATTCAAAGAGCTGCAGGAATCTGCTAAGTAGTACACAGTCTGTTGTGGTTAGTGACTGAGCTGTGAGACTTTCTGCATGTCCATTCCTTTCATCTGAAAAAATGGAATAGTAATAGTTGAGCAGAGTTTCATGAGAGTTAATGAAGAGAATGCTGTAAAGTTACTTAGAACTATATAATGTATATTTAGTGGTCAATTTATGTTAGCTTCTTGGAGAAAGATTTGTATTACTTACACGGGATTATATTTGCACAGAATTGACTAGGGTTAAAAGAATAATAGATTTTATTATATCATTGTTGTTTCTATTTTATATTTTACTCGTCCTATAGTTTGTTTTTTTCTCCCTGGACCATGAAGCTCATCATTTACAGTATTCCATTATCTGGGGCTCCAGACACAAGACTGATAAGCTTCCTGGAAATAGACACACGTTGGCCTTAAAATCCTCCTGCCGGAGATAACATTAGACATTGCCGAGTCATTTAGATAAAATATCTCATTCCTTTTTTGCTTTTAACTAGTTTTAACCTTTAAACTTTTGAAGGTGTAATCAACCAGATGAGAGAACTAGTGGGTGTTTTCTTACACTTCATGTGTAAACTCAACTTTTAGGTTCCTCTTTGGAGGAAAACAGACTCTTCACTGGTTACAAGGTTATTCCTGAGTTGGAAAAATTCTGTTTCCATTCCCCATGACCTCCCCCTTCACTGTTTAGTACTGGCTGCCACAATCAGGCAGACAGAAACATGAGAACACTGTTTTCTTGCATCTTAAGTGAAAACTATAGCAAAAAATATTGAATTCTTAAGCTAGGATTTATAAAGCAAAAGACACTTAATTTTGCATGACTTTAACCATCTACAACGGTTTAGAGGTCCCCAGGTTGAAGGATGGGGAATCTATTTCAGCAAGTAGTGAAATATCACTTCTAATCTCCTGTTGAAAGATACTTAGAGTCATGCTTGTCCAGTATTTGAGTTAGGTCTGGCAGCAAAGAGTTCATCAAAACCAATCTGCACAATTGTCCTGCTGCCAAATGTGTGCACATTTGACTGTAGACTCAGTTTAGCTCAACAGAAAAACTCTCTTACTTTTCTGTGGATTGTGTAAATTAAGGATTTAACCTTCTGAAGTTTTTCAAATAGAGCAAATCTGTTTGTCTTTATGGAGATCACACATTTCTTTTTGTTGAGATGAAAATTACTGGGTTCTTTTTATTGTTTGTTTTTAGTTTCATGGTGGTAGTAGGAATTAAACCCAGGGACTTTCACATGCTACGCAAGTACTCTATCACTGAGCTACAATGACCGTCTTTTCTTTATTTTGAGACAGGGTCTCACTAAACTGCCCAGGTTAGTCTTGATCTTGGAATCCTTCTGCCTCAGTTTCCCAAGTAGTTGGAATCACAGATAGGTGTGTGCCACCAGGCCTGGACAAAATTACATTTTACTTCTGCTGTTTAATTGAAGAGTACACTAACATTGTTTCACCACGGATACTTTTCTTTTTTTCTTTATTTTTTTCGCTTGTGTTTGTGTGTGCGTGGTACTGAAGAAGGGACGCAGGACCTTACATGCTAGGCAAGCACCACACTGCTGAGTTATATCCCTGACCCTTTTTAAAATTTTATCTGGAAACAGGACTGCACAGGCTGGGCTGGAACTTGAGATCTCCTGTGTCCAGAGTAGCTGAGATGACAGGCATGTGCCACTACCCCTGGCTAAAATGGCCAGTTTTTCTGACTCCCTGGATTCTTTTGAAATATGTTCAGAGTACAGATGTTCTTCCATTTGCATAGAATTGCATCCCAACAAACCCTTGTAGATTGAAAATATCTCAAGTCGAAAATGCTTTTACTACACCTAACTTACCAAATTGTAACTTAATCTATCCTACCTTCAAAGTGCTCAAAACACGTCCGATAGCCTACAGCTGAATATCATGAGAAAGTATCTAATTGCACATCACTAGCCTAGGAAAAGATCAAAATTTTTAAAAATACAGTTTCTACTGAATGCATGCCACTCGTGCATCATCCTAAAGTTGAAAAATCAAAAGTCGAACCATTACAAGTTGGCTATTGTCTATTTCTTTGTGTCCATTTTATTCAAATTATTTATTTCATGCCCAAGATCTTTGATTTTCATCATCTTAAATGAGATTTTATTATGGCTAAAATGGTACCTGGAAATTTCTCACTTAAAAAGAAAAAAGCAAGAAAAATAGAATTAAATGCACCTTCAAAATCTCAACAAAGTCATTTTTCTCATATTTTAATGAATCTTTTCTCAGTTTATTAGTTTATATCAGACTAATGCAGCAGAGGATCAAAAAGATCCAGTGGATATTATTGCAGCTAGAGTTAAAATGTTCTGATGTATATTATTAGTTTGAACATTCCACCTTTGACAGTTTTCTTTTTGCCAAAAAGAATATCTCATAATTCATAATACAAATGCTATTAAAGTTTTTTTCCACAAATTAAATTTGAGTTTATTTGAGCAAAGAACAATTCTCAAATTTGGTAACCTTCAGTACCAATAGACAGGGAATTTGCAGGGTGAGGGACAAGGAGTATTTATAGACAGAAAAATGAAATTGAGGTAAAGGAAATAGCTTGATTGGTTACTTCTCCAAGTTTGCCTTATTTGGACATGGTCCAATCAATTGGCAGCCTGTGACTGGCTGATGTGTGACTGCTGTGATTGACTGAGATGCTAGTTGCTACAAAATATATGTACAGTACTCCTAAGTTAGACTGTCAGTTTTTCCATATACTAAGTTAGGCTGCAGTTCCTTAGGTAGGGATATGAAGGTGGCCACAGACCAAATTTAGTTTGCTTTAATAATACACAAGACCATATATCATAGGAAAAATAGAGGGGAAAAGTGTTTTGAAGTTTTGTCCTTAATAACAGAAACATTTTATTTGGTTAAATAAATTATAGATTTTACCATCTGAAGAAAAATTATTTTACAACTTTAAAATTGTACACAGTTAGGAAGATAAGCTGATAACTAGTCATGAAAAGACTGTACCAGGAACGAAAAGGCTCACAGAGAGGGGCAGATGGAAAGTAGGGAGTAAAGGTCAAGGAGGGACCTTGGGAGATGGGATGGGTGGGGGTGGGAAGAGTGTAGGGAAGTATGTAAACAGGGGGTCCTTAGAGATGAAAATTAAATTGTTAGGACAGAATGCTCAACAAACTCATTGTTGGCTCTGAGACTTCTTTATTTCATTAAGATGTGAATGGACAGTAAATAGAGAATTCAATAAGCTTCAGGAAAAGATTGGCTCAGGATTCACTGTGGTCATTGGAATAGACCTCAGTGAGCAGGGTACTCTCTTATCCCTGTACCTCCCTTTTCAAAAATGCATGCCAATTGGCTATTTCCACTGCTTAAAATTTTGATTCTTGGCAGCCTCCGCAACTTAATGAGGGCCTAAGCAATTTAGTGAGACCCTGTCTCAAAATAAAAAAAAATTAAAAGGTCTGGGGATGTGGCTCAGTGGTTAAGCACCCTTGGGTTCAATCCCCGGTTCCCAGAAAAAAAAAACTTGGTTCTCAGAGGAAACTTTTGTATTAATAAGTAGGTTGTGCTGTCCTTGTGGGTATTAAATTACATAACCTGCTTGAGTTTTCAAATTGTTCTCCCATACCTAATCTCATCTGATCTTTCCAATCACTGTGGGATTAGCAAAATGGGTGTTAACCCTGAGGATACTTGAAGAAGTTAAGTAATCACCCGAAGCTAAATGTTGGATCATAAATGTTGAGACAGAACTGAAAAAGTCACATTTCCTAGAAACACCACTAATTCTCCTCCAACTGCTGCTTTGAAAAGGTAAGAGTAGAAGACCAATGCAATGAAAATAGCTGGAGTGTGGACACAGGGGTTTGGGGAAAGGGTTAGGTGAAGGGTAAGTTTCAAACTATGTGACAATCTTGTCTGTGGTGGAGGGGAGCTAAGACAGTGAGGAAATGAAGACAAAGACAGGAATGGGGTGCACCGTATGCCTTTCAGTCCAGCACTGAGCTAAAAAAGGAGGCAATATGCGGGGCACCATGGTGCACGCCTATAGTCCCAGCGGCTCCAGAGGCTGAGGCAGGAGGATCGAGAGTTCAAAGTCAGCCTCAGCAAAAGTACGGCACTAAGCAACTCAGTGAGACCCTGTCTCTGTATAAAATACAAAAAAGGGGTGGGGATGCGGTTCAGTGGTCGAGTGCCATTGAGTTCAATTTCCGGTTCCAAAAAAAAAAAAAGGAGGCAAATAGTTTTCACTCTTGAGGGATCAGGTAGATAAAATGGACAGGCACAGGTAGAATACGAATAAAGTAGCATAAATACAAGTTAAAATAATGAGAGCTACCTATGTGAAGGACTACCATTTAGAACATATAAGGATGTACATTACAGACCATCCTGTTTGACCGATGGTCTAATTCAAGGATTATTTCACTTTCTAATGGGGTGAAAGTGATTCCCTAAGTACTTAGAGAAACTGAAAGGTCAAATTTCCTGGAAACTCCTCCAACTCTTTTTCTACTGCTTCAAAAAGGGTAGAGTGGAACACTTCAGAGTACATTCAATAGAAACTGTACTTTGAATTTTGAATTTTGATCTTTTCTGAACTAGTAATATACACTATGATATTCTCTGATCCCCCACTGGGCTAAGGTAAGCGTTTGAGGTGGGCAAGGCTAAACTAGGATGTTTGGTGTTCCATAGGCTAGATGTGTTAAATGTATTTTCAACTTCTGATGAGTTTACTAGGTTGTAACCCCAACATAAGGACTAGTCTGCATTTTACTGATTGAAAGCAAGGCCTTTGGTATCACAGACACCTGGATTTGCTTTCTGGCTTTGCCATTACAAACTGTAATAATATATAAAAATAATACTTAACCTCCTTAAACTGCAGTTCTTAAGAATATAACAGTTTATCCTGAGGTCATTAAAGGGAATTAAGTGAGAAATGGCATAAAGAGCACAAAGTATGGTGTCTGTCACTTAGAATAATCATTCGATAAATGTTAGCTAATGTAATAGATGGGTTAAACAGTGGAAATTACAGAAAAGAGCATATTCGTTTCTGCTAATCAGAATGGCCTCGGCCCCAGCACAGTTCTGGCTGTAGAATGTACAGAAGAGTCATTCCTTTGTAAACTTTAATGAAGATATTTGAGCCTAGCCTAGGAAAGCTCAATTGCTGCTGACTGATAATGATGAAGACAGACCTTTGGAACAGAGGTGATTTCAAAGAATTAGACAAGTTCTCAGTAAGTGACTGTCAGGACAATTGTTAAGGAATGGGAAAGCTTGTCTTCCTTAAGGCTCTCTTGACACCAGCACAGTCCAGTTCATGATTTCTATGAATAGTGTGAATTGAGGCTGGCAGTACTGTTCAAATAAAAAAATCCACCTTTTATGTGTTTAATAGCTTCAGACATTAAAACAAAAAGAAAAGAAGGCTGGGCGTGGTGGTGCATGCCTGTAATACCAGCAACTTTCAAGCCTGAGGCAGGAGAATTGCTAGTTCAAGGCCAGCCTCAGTTATTTATTGGGGTTCAAAGCAATTGTGAGACCCTGTCTGAAAATTTAAAAATTAAAAAGTCTGGGGATGTAGTTCAATGGTAACCCCCACTCCAGTCAATTCCCAATACAAACAACAACAACAAGCAAACAAACAAAAAACAGCTGAGAAAAGAAGCACTGTATGTGCTCACTGTGAATTGACTTTTTACACATGGACATGGACTAGGGTGAACCACACACACAGAGTTGTTGGGTTATTTTTAGAAATGGCAGTATTTTGCAGTGATCCAGCCCTCTGCCTTTACCCAATCTCTTTGTGAGTAAAATTGCCAGAAAGCAGTCTGAAAATCAGAAAGGATTTCTGTCTGAGAAAAAATAATTAGCTTGTATGGGAAGACTAAGATCTTAGATTCAGTAATACCGTGTTCTAACAAGGCTACCTGTTTTTGACATGTTTGCTCTTATTCCTGGGAGTAATCTAACTGCCTCTAGTGTGCTTGTTAGAGTTGTGCCTCTTTGACATCTTTGTGTAAATGTACTTGCTAATAATTTTAATGCATGTCATAGTAATTATAATTCTATATATAAATTATATATATAAATATATTTATATAGAAATATAGAAATATTTTTAAATTTTTTTTTGGAAAGGGATAGCAGTCTTGGAAGATATTAGCTAGGTCCTTATCAACCTTTCAGAAATCTATAATCCTCAGAAAAATGAAAGTCCTAAGGAAAGAAACCCGGAGGTGGCAAGGATAGGAGGAAGAAGACAGAGCAGAGTGGTGAGCGAGAGGCAGGCTGAATAAATAAATGTAGGTCAAATAACCCAATTAATAAATGGGCAAATGAATTAAACAGACACTTCTCAAAAAAAGAAATGCAAATGACCAACAAATACATGAAAAATGTTCAACATCATTAGCAATTAGGGAAATGCAAATCAAACTATACTGAGATTTCCTCTCACACCAGTCAGAACGGCAGTCATCAAGAATAGAAATAATAATGAACGCTAGAGAGGATGCGGAGAAAAGGAACACTTTTACACTGTTGGTGGGACTGTAAATCAGTACAACCACTATGGAAATCAGTTTGGAGGTTTCTCGAAAGAGTAGGAATGGAACCACCAGATGAGCTATACCACTCCTCAGAATTTAGTGATACATGCATAACCATATTTACAGCAGCACAATTCACAATAGCTAAACTATGAAACCTCCTAGATGTCCATGGTTATCCAATGAATGAATAGATAAAAAAAAATGTGATATATATACACGATGGAATTTTATTCAGCTATAAAGAAAAATGAAATTATGGCATTTACAGGAAAATGGATGGAACTGGAGATCATCATGTTAAGGGAAATAAGTCCAACTCAGAAGGTCAAGGGTCACATGTTTTCTCTCATATGCAGAAGCTAGAGAGGAAAAAAGAACAGTCGGGGGTGAATCTCCTAAGAATCAAAAGGAGATCAGTAGAGGAAAGGGACCAGGAGATGGGAGGTAAGGAGTGTGGGGGGGAGTGTTGGGAGTGATATTAGCTAAATTGTATTGTTATATCACATGCATGTACAAATATGTAACAACAAACTCCATCCTTATGTATAACTATAATGCTCCAATTTTAAAAAGGTGGAAACAACAACAAAAAAGAAATACATGTTGGGGCACAGTTCTGTCCTGTGATCATTTGTTCTAATAATACAGAAAAAGGTCAGAAGGCAGTGGACCCTCAGTGATGACGTCAGGATTAGCTCGTGGTTACAAAAGAAATAGTGCAATGTAGTCAAGAAAGGAAAGAAAATACTTTTACTTTTGAAAGGTAAAATCAAGTTTTATTAAACAGAACTTGCTGCTTGAAATTATGTTGGTAAGCAACATGATTTGAAGAATGAACTTCAAATAGGTCTACCATGATGATGTGTTTGTGTTCTAAGTCTTTGGATTTGGATTTTTAAGCAAGAATGTATGGGTTATGAAGTAGAATCGTTGTAGATCATCAATAATAGTTGATGGAAACAGTTGGTTTTTTTTCCCCCCCTTTGGAATAGTCACCTGCTCTAAATGAGTATGGAGGACCACTGCCATTTTATTTTATTATTATTATTGGGGGGGGGTACTGGGAATTGAACCCAGGGGTGCTCAACCACTGAACCACTTCCCCAGTCCCTTTTTGTATTTTATTTAGTGACAGGGTCTTGCTAAGTTGCTCAGGGCTTAGCTAACTTGCCGAAGCTGGCTTTGAACTCACAATCCTCCTGCCTCAGCCTCCCAAGCCACTGGGATTACAGGTGTGGGCCACTGCACCAGGTACCACTGTCACTTTAAGCTGTTTTATAAATAACTAACATTATAGTAGTACCTTTTTTTCTGATACTGGAGACTGAACTCAGGAGCACTTTATCATTGAGCTACATCCACAGCCCTTCTTATTTTGAGACAGGGTCTTGCTAAGTTGTTTAGTGCCTCACCAAGTTGCTGAGGCTAGCCTTAAACTTGTGATCCTTCTGCCTCAGTCTCCTGAGCCCCTGGGATTATTGGCATGTGCCAGCAAGCCCAACTTAGTAGTACTTTTTTAAGTCACCATAATTATTTAGTTCAAAAGGTTAGATACTATTCATGATTCCTATTTCTTGCTCACATCTGTGTAACTTATACTCTGTAATTTTGTTGTGGTTGCAAAAGCTTATTTTTTTCTTTTAGTTTTCATTTATTTCTTTGTGAAGTGGCAATTATGAAACAAAGTTGGTGTTATACACACAATACATGTACTGTACATATATATGTAACTATATCTATGAACTCCTATATATATAGTACTATATATAAATACTATTATATGAGTAAACTATATATAAGTACTATATATGAACACTACATATTCATATTCATACAGTGTTTATACATATATATGTATATATACGTGTGTGTGTGTGTGTGTGTCACTGGAGTGTTAATATATCTGAAACTCTTGATCAAAAACCATTAAATAGTTCTTTTGAGAAAATTATTTGCTAAACAAATTCTGTAATCACAATTCAAAAACAAGTAGTTTTTTTTGTGTCTGATTTTATAATGATGTGCTCTCAAAAAATTAGGCTATGGAGGTGAATTATGGAAGTTCTTTTTTCCCCATATTTTTATTATTTCATTATAATTTTAATAATGGTGGGATTCATTGTTACATGTTCATATATACACAATATAACAAGATAATTTGGTCTATATCATTCCCCAATATTTCCCTTTTTCCTTCCCTCCTGCCTCCCTCTGGGCTCTTTATTCTTCAGATCTCTCTTCAATTTTCAGGAGATCCACCTCACCTTTCTTTTTCCTCCTTCCTCTTTAGCTTCCACATATGAGAGAAAACATACAACACAACTGTTGACTTTCTGAGTTTGATTTATTTTCTTAATATACTCAAGTTCAATTCATTTTTATTCAAGTGCATAATTTCATTCATTTGGTTGGATAAAACTCCGTTGTGTATGTATAGGGCATTTTCTTTCTATTCATTCATTAATGGAACCTATGCTGGATCCAGAGTTATTGTTGTGAATTGTGCTGTTGTAAACACGGGTATGCATGCATCAACATGGTAAGATGACTTTGATTCTTCAGGATAAATTCTGAGGAGTGATATAGCTGGATCATATGTCTGGTGGTTCCATGCCTGGTCTTTTGAGTAATCTCTGTACTGATTTCCATAGTTTTTGTACTAAATCACAGAAGTTTTAATGCTTGCAAAATCTAGGCTATAATGATAAAAGCAAGAATCGATTTATTCCCATGAACTAGACTACAATAAATATCTGCTGCTGGAAATGTGTCTTAGAGTTTTTAAGCTGAGAAAAAGTAAAATAAAATAGAGGAAATTACAGTAAACTTAAGAGCAAGGGAATTTATTCACCAAATATCTCCAGTATGTACTAAACATCGATTATGTGCAAGGAATAAATTAAGAAGTAAGTAAAGAGGAGTGCACAGAATCATCCTACCTTCTGGTGTCTCAAAGTGCAAGGGAAAATGTGAGCAGGTACGGATTCCTAAAATCCCTGCTAAGCTGCAGGGGTAGCTGCAAGAGGAGAGGTCAGCAGCGGAAGCTCGTGGACTCTTCAGAGCTGGATGAGCTTCGGAACTTGAAGATGAGGTGTGGGAAAAGGGATGCTTGGCACATGTCTGCAATCCTAGGAGTATAATGGACACTTCCTAAAAAGATCAGTGTGAAGAAGCCACCTTCTCTCAGGGCTTTCTGGTCATCATAAGAACTAATGTGTCATATCCAGGTGTCCTGGGAGTTTAGCAATTTCCCACTGCCATGTGGTGGTGGAGCTGTGTGAAAAACAAAATTCTGCCTGATGCTAAGACAATGTCTTTCATACTTTTACTTACTGTATTTAAATTGTGAAGAATAAGAGAGCAACATTGTAATTTGTCTTTGAACTTTTGCTTGATGAACTGGGGCAGTGCCCAATTTTCATAGGGTTGCCAAGAATGTTGCAAATAATGAGCTGCAAAAGGAACAGAGATGAGAGGAGCCTGGATAGAAAGCAGGAGGATAGGAGAAGAGGGTGGAGAGGCCAGCAGGGAGGTGACTAGAGAACGTTAGTCAGTGAGAAATATGAATTGTGCTGTTCAGTCTTCAAGGAAACCCAGGGTGCAGAAAGGGGCCAGAGATGTAAATAGTTAAGAACGTTAAGTTTTCCATTTAAAGGTTGCGGTGACAGTCTGGTAGGCAGGTGGGTGGGTGTAGAAGGCACATGTTCTAAAGGATTAGCTGAATGTGGGGATTATCCCGGAAGCCATGTGAGATGGTTCTGGGCCTCCAGAAGTTTCTTTTGCGTTTATTTTTTCCCTCATATCACAGAATCATGTGATACATGAGCTGCAGAACTTTCAGCTCATTCCTCACTTGAAAAAGTAGATATTCTAAATGGTCAAGCATGCCTAAGATTTTATTTTTATGACACTGAGGCATAGGTAGGCCTTAGGGAAAAGAGTAATCTCTGCTATCTTACCTTTTTTTGTGTGTGGGATGCACTGTTCATTTTAACAAAATACAGACTGTCGCCCTTCTTATGTGCCGCATGCCACCAGTTATGGGCATCCTTGTTAAACCCAGGGCTTGGCAGTGTCGGCCACAAAAGACATGCTCCACAGAGCTCTGAAAGATTAAAAATAACAGACAGGATCAGTGGGAGCTTCCTCCTCTTCTCTTTCCTGGAAGATAAGCCGATGACCTAGAAAAGCATCTTAGGCTCAACTGGTCTTCTTTGACCTTCTTTCAGACTCCACCCACTCAATAGGTCTACATTTGCCTTCTATTGTTTCCCATCTACCCTGAACAATTAAAAACTTCTTAGAGTTAGCTTTTGGCTTTTTCACTCAGAACTGCATGTCTTACTTCAAACACTTGGTAAATAAGTATTTAGTTGGTTATCATGGCATTTAGTTCTTTGATAGAACCCATTCAAGGGTGGAGACAGTGGCTAAGGAGCAACTTTGAAGAACAAAGTGTATAATCTTTCAGGTCCTTTTTCATGGAATTCCTATTTTGGACCTAGCAGATTAAGTGGCCTTTAATCACAGCAAACTCATGAATTATTTCGACTTGTTGGAACCCTTTCTATTGTATGAGGTGTTCTGTTTGTAGTTGCAAAATGTGTATGGTGAAGGAGACCAATACAGACACATAATTTTCCAACTTAAAAGAGACCAAGTTCTTTATTTCCATTATTTTTCAAAATTTATGTGAAGGCAGTAATAGTGTCTCCACCATACAGATGGTAAGGTTAAAATTCACAGAGTGCCGTGTCTAATTCTTGGAAGAAGCAGGCCACAGTTACAGCTAAGTAAAGTGTATAGTAAGGATCCCTTCCATTATCATGACATTGACGCTCCTGGGTTTGTGGCAGTTGACATAAAAAGGTATGGAGTTTACATTCAGGGTTGAAACCAAAAGTTAGCTCACTAAGCTCATGTCTGTTAAAAATGGTGTCAATCAGCCAGCTAGCCATCCCAGTCACTGGTTTTTTCCGTTGCTAGTTACTATTACTTGTATCTTCTTTTGTTACTACAATTTGTAGACAGAGTTTACAGGAAACAGTCCTTAAGAGTGGCCTGAACTTTGGTTACTTCTTCCTAGACTGATTATAGGGTCAGAAACAGGAGAGACTTTGAGGAGATGCTTACACTGAGCAAATTAAAGCTTTCAGGTTTCACTTTAGCTTGACAAAAGATGTCCACCAAGAATCCAGATGGTTTATTTACTCCTGGCACTTAGTAAATAAACTAGAAGTGAAAGAGAGTCCTTTATACTCCATTGCTGGTTCTGACTTTAATATGTGTGTTTCAAGAAGGGTTCAGTCTGTGAAGAAATTCCAAGTCCTGTGCTGCCTGACTTCTGAGGCTAGATTGCAGAGCATGTAGGGAAGTGGATGCACCCTGAACCTGGGAAAGGGACAGGAGGCAGAGCGGGCCAGAGAAAATGGGGAGGCTGCTATCACCAGCACTCTCTGACCTGCCCCTTGACACAGTGCTTGACGTTTTTATCATGACAAATTAATTTCTTTGAGTTGACAAATGACCTTTTAAAAGCTGTATCTGTAGTATACAAGGCTTTTAGTAAGACCATAGTCCTTTTAAGTCTAGAAAGTCACTCATAGTCTGAGTGCAGTGGCTAATTCCTATATTCCCAAGCTACTTGGGAAACTGAGGTGGGAGGATCCTCAGTTGGAGGTCAGTCTCAGCTACTTAGTGAGACCCAGTCACAAAATTAAAAAAATAAAAAGGGTTTGGGATGTAGCTCGGTGGTAGAGCACCCATGGTTTCAATTCCAGTTCTGGAAAAAAAAAAAAAAAAAAAAAAGAAAGAAAGAAAAGAGAAAAAATTCACAGATAGTATTAAATTTTGATAAATTTTTTCCATCTTCCTCTTCTATCCAGACTATTGTAGCATTTTTTCATAATCCTGTAGAATGTTCCCAGACATCATTTTCCAGAGAAATCCTAACAATCAAATACAAAACTGTGAAAAATGTACAATTGCTTTCCCTTCATATTGTATACTAGTTGATGGGCTTTTCAAAAATGTTTGTCTTTCAACAGATTGTGCTAAATCAGATAGTGGCAACATTCCAAAGATGGAGGGAAAGTGGGTTTTCAGCCTGTCATAGACCCACTGCTGCGTGTTATCTATCATTCTTCCATGTCAAGAGCTCAGCAACTTAGCTGAGACCCTCAGCAACTTTGTGAAAATAATAATTTAAAAGGACTGGGGATGTAGCTCCATGGTAGAGTGTTGCTGGTCTCCATCCCCAGTATCAAAAAAAAACAACAACAAAAAACAAAAACAACAACAACAACAAAAAGGAGCACTGGGGGATGTAGCTCAGTGGTACAGTACTGGGTTCAATCCCCAGTGCCAAAGAAAAAGAAGAAAAAGTGTTCTCCTAGTTATCTTACTCTATTGCATTCTACTTCATGCATGTCAATTTTGACAGTTATGAATAGGGAAGGTAATAATCTCTATAGAACCTGTGTTTTATAAATAGACATTTAAATAACCAGCATTGCTGGTTACTTGTCCATAATAGCTGTCATGAATAAACCCATTTGTCATCATCATTTTCTGTTCAATGAATACTATTTAAAAACACATGCATTTAGTGACAACCTCAACAAAACCTGATCCATTCAGTTGTTCTCTAGAGTAATAATTATGTTTTCTGGTATTTCTATGTAGTTTCTTTGAGGGTGCTTCAGGGAAAGGTTTCTATATGCATCACCCAATGAAAAATATATTGGGAGCCTACACTGCGCACAGGATTATTCTAGAATTTGTGGCACTTTGAGCAATAAAAAACAATCCTATTACCCTATTATCAATGAACAATCAAGACTAACAGTTATAGCTGAATCTTTATAATAATATATTTCAGTGTATTTCCTCGGACCACTCAATTAAATGGAAAAAAGTCATTTTAGCAAAGCTTTTATAGTCTATCATTAAGGAGAAATAATGGAGAAGAGCAACAAAACAATTTTCTGAAGTATTAAAATACGTATGCCCTGGAAAATGTTTCTTTTCAGTGCAAAGTTTATATCTTGGTGCATCATTTCCTTTAGAGTTTTGATTGCAGGTTTCCCTGCACTGAAGCATAAATGTGATATGATTGGCTTGGGGGAGTGGGGAGATAATTAGCAGATCTCCAATCAAGCCATCTGTATTTTCTATGACTGCACAAGAGGTTGTGGAGAAACTTTCTGGGGCTGATTAAACATCCGGAGAGAAATGGGGGGATTCGTGGATTCTGAAGTGGTTCTCCCAGAGAACTCGATCGCCCTCTAGGTTGCATTAATCAGTAAAGTAAGGCAACTCCAGCAATTTTGCCACCAGGGAGGAACAGGGAAGGGGCCAGATCCCTCCCGGTAGGAGGACTATCTGGACCAAAGAAAGAGGCTGGCGACAGGAAGGAAGAACAGATCAAGCGCCAGAATAGCAGCCACAGGGCAACCTAAAGCCTGTGCAGTGTTAACGGGCGCGTCATATACAGTTCTCCCGCCTCCCCTCCCCTTCACCGCCGTGTGTCACCTTCCTGTTCGGAAGTCTTACTAGGTTGCTGGGACAGAACAGGGGGCGCCTGCTCCACCCATCAGGTATCCGGTTGGAAGAAAAGCCAGTCTCAACAACTTGATTCTCTCTGCTAAATGATAAGTTTAGCAGACCATCCGTCTCCAAGAGCTGAACATTAGGGTAGGGGGAGGAAGGAGCACATCAGACTGTTCCTTTTCTGTTCCAACCACAAATATATGGTTGTGCCTCTTCTCTACTCCACTTAGAGTCCTCTAACTTGAATTCCACGTCCATCCTGGAATGCATGCTGCAGAGCTTCTTTGAGAAAATGAACCCTGTGCATGTGTTTTGAATTTTTCTGGACTGATTTCTGATGATAATCAGTTAAGTTCATTTCTTGTATGTCTTGCTGGGGGTGTAATAAACCTAGGACGCTGATGACTGTAATTTTCTGTATGGTGTTGCAAGGGGGGGGGGTGGGAATAAACAGCCCAGTGTTGAACTTTGCAGCTTGCTCCCTTCCTGTATGTAAATTCCCTTTATATAAAATGGGGTTCATAACAACAGGGACCGCTGCCTCTGGCTGGTGCTCCCTTGTCATCTCAGAGCTTCCAGTCTTATCACAGGCACATAGCTGGGAGGCTACTCCAGTCACAACTGGCTTCTCCTGTAGCCTCCAGAAAATAATCCCTAGCCTTCACATTCTGGGCAACTGGAAGAATGAAAGAGGAGGTCATTAAATCCCCTTGGAAAGGTTTGTTCTTTGAGTACTGTAACTTGAATGGGGTGGGTAAAATAGATGCTTACAGGATTTGGGCTTACTTGGCATAGGGAAAGTACATGAGGCAGGGTGTGGGGGAGGGTCTCTGATGGAAGGTTTCTTTTTGAAGTTTCAAATAGGCAAATAACTTTGTGAAGGTTAGTGTTTCTGGGTAGTCTCAGGAAACTTTGCTCTAGACGGGTAGGAACCAGGTGGGTCTAGACCAGGCTGGGTTGGGTGAGACTATTTGGATGGTGGGACAAGGGATGAGGGGTGCTGCCAATTACAAAGTCATGCTCTGAAGAATCCATGCATGGGGAAGCAGTCTTGGATCCATTACCCTGATTTGGAATTGAATACACCTTGCTTTAGGTTGGAGGATCAATTTCAGACAATACTAAATGCTTTTATTTAAAAGTGGGCGCTGAGCAAAATTTGCCAACCAGTCTCTGGCAGAGAGAATGCTAGTCTCCTTCTCTCAGTTTCTGGCTGTCCCAACTGAGCAAACCAAAAGGGTTGAGACTAAAGATCATATTAGGGCAAATAGGGAGGCCGTGTCTGCAAAACAAACCCCTCTCCAAGACCAAGGAAAAAGCGCTTCGCATGCTATTCCTGGTTTGACAGCTGGTATTTTGGAGTGTGTCAGCTCTAAAATGGCAGAGCCCTTGGCAGCAAGAGGTCACTTTAGGGCAATAACCGCAGACAGCACCAGCAAGCGCCAGGTACCGGCGCAGCGAATATTGGTAATATGTAGCCGTCTTCTCTGCCCCTGGTCCAGTCGCGGTGCGTACAGTTTCCCAGCCAGCGCTGGCGCGCGTCCCCGCGCCAGCGGTCAGACTGCATCTCCCAACTGCGGGGTTACTGGAAGGCACTGGCCTCAGTGCCCTGCCGAGCTGGGACCGACGCCTCCAGCTTCCCTCCCTTCTTTGCTTCGGGAGCGGAATCTCACGGTTAATCTTTTAGGAGTTAGTGATCTTAATTTATATGGGAACTTGTGAGAAAAAGCGAAGTGGCAAACGACTCGGGTCACCACCGAGATAAACCAAAGGAGGAGTAGGGAATGTGAGGACAAAGGGAGTTAAAAGCAATACAGTGTGACCTTCAGGTGGGAGAGCAGGAGAGGAGCAGGCCTCAGGAGGAATCCAAGATACCAGGGTCACCCCAGGTCGGCTCCAAGCGAAGCCATTGCTCCCCTCACTTGCCACCTTCTCACGTGTTCTTGGCATGGCGGGGATTAAAAATGTAAGGGAAAAAAATAAGTGAGGAACGGACAGAATGTTCTCAGAGATTACTTTAGGAAAAAAAAAAAAAACGTGAAATGCAGTTTGTACTTTTTTCCCCTTTAGTGCAGAGACTTTATTTCCGCCCCCTCCCCTACACATTCCTGACCCCCCCTCCTTTCCCTCTTTCTTTCCTTCCTTCCTCCTCTTCCAAGTTCTGGGATTTTTCAGCCTTGCTTGGTTTTGGCCAAAAGCACAAAAAAGGCGTTTTCGGAAGCGACTCGGCCGTGCACAAGGGCCATTTGTTTGTTTTGGGACTTGGGGCAGGAAATCTTGCCCGGCCTGAGTCACGGCGGCTCCTTCAAGGAAACGTCAGTATTCGCCGGTTGCTCTCGCTTGCTGCGCCCCGCCGTCCGCTGCCCATGGGGGAGATGCAGGGCGCGCTGGCCAGGGCCCGGCTGGAGTCGCTGCTCCGGCCCCGCCACAAAAAGAGGGCCGAGGCGCAGAAAAGGAGCGAATCTTTCCTGCTGAGCGGACTGGGTAAGCGCCACCGCCCGTCCCGCTGGGGACTCGGCTCCTGCTCGGTTCGCGGGCTTCAGAGAGGGGCTTGGGGATGGAGGTCCGGGTCACCGGGCGGTGGGAGCCCGAAGGACCGCGCTAGGAGCCCGGGCCCCACTCTGCCCGCGCAGATCCGCGCGCGCTGAGCCGCCCGCACTCGAGAAGTAACTCTGGGCGGGTCGCGCGGTGGAGCCAGGGCCGGGAGGCCGCGGTGGGGATGCTAGAAGAGGTCGGCGCCTGGGCCGGGGGTTATGGCCGAGAGGGTGAAGCAGCAGGGAGGGTGCGATCGGGTCCGAAGCCACCCCGGTTACCGCGCCGCTATCCTGATTTCCTTGCCTCGCGCAATAAATGTGAAAAATGGAAAATTACCCCGGGCTCTCCAGCCCTCCCCGCCCCCTCCGCCGACGCTGTCCTCTCCGGACGGGAAGGCTGATAACCGCCCCGCGCCCGGCCCGCCCCGCACGGGCGCTCCTCGCCCCCGCCCGGAGCGCGGCCGCTCGTAGGGACCCTACCGCCCGCCACCAGCTG
The DNA here is from genome assembly GCF_902686445.1 of Sciurus carolinensis. Taxonomy (NCBI): domain Eukaryota; kingdom Metazoa; phylum Chordata; class Mammalia; order Rodentia; family Sciuridae; genus Sciurus; species Sciurus carolinensis. Next base: position 30,980,773 of record NC_062219.1, read on the forward strand.
CAACGCCGGGGGCTAACCGCGGGGCGGCGGGGGCGGGGCTGGACCGGGGCGGGGCCTCCCAGCGCTCCGCCTCCCAGCGCTCCGCCTCCCAGCGCTCCTTCCTCATTGTGGCTCAGGCCCCGCCTCCGGAGGCGCAGTATTTATAAAGCCGCCAGAGCCGGGCGAGCGCAGTGTTGGCCAAGCCGGTCTCCCGTCAGCAAAGGTTCCCTGTGTTCTCTTGGTGGCGATGACGGTGAAAACCGAGGCTGCTAGAGGCACCCTCACTTACTCCAGAATGAGGGGAATGGTAGCGATTCTCATCGGTGAGTGTAGGAAAAAGACTGGACTTCTACCCTCGGATACGCGAGGGGGAAATGTTTTGAAGGTCCGGGATCGGAATGGTATGTGTGGCGTCAGACGTTAGGAAACGGTCTAAAAGTTTCTTTCTCCTCTTTAATCCACAGCTTTCATGAAACAGAGGAGAATGGGCCTGAACGACTTTATTCAGAAGATTGCCAATAACTCCTATGCGTGCAAACAGTAAGTTCGGGGAAATTGGAGGCGATACAAATAAATAGGATAGTTTGAGTTTACCAGCAGTGGAGATTTACATCACTTTGTTCATGGAGAGGCAAAAGACTTACCTCAGGGAAGTCTCCTTACGTTCTCATTTATTTGAAACGTCGTAAACATTAAAATTAATTTGAGGATTGAGCTTGTCCTGGAGAGGAAAAATAAATTTTTCTAAAAGTCTTATTTATCTCCACTAACAAGCCTAATTTCTGTATTTAACTGAATTATCATTTTCTCCTCCCTCCCCCCCTTTATTTTAGTTATCATTTTCTTGAGCTGTTGTTTAAGTAGTTTGTTTGAATGTTTTCAACTTAAATTACTGAGTTCTCAGGGAACCTTTGAATCCCAAGTTCACTGTTTATGTCGGTGTGCCCTCTAGCGGTGAGTTAGGAGTTTCTAAATTGTTCATTTATTCAATGCAGCCCTGAAGTTCAGTCCATTTTGAAAATCTCCCAACCTCAGGAGCCCGAGCTTATGAATGCCAACCCTTCTCCTCCAGTAAGTACTCTTGATTTGTGATGCTTTTGTATAGGGAAATTATAAACTAATCTATTCCTAGATCTGGATTAAAATATCGTTTCTAGAAATTGGCCCCAAGGCAAGAATGCCTCATTAATTCATAACATAAGTGACATAGATACTTAAGTATTGATACAGTGGAGCACTGCTAAAGACTTATTTCATAAAAAAAAAATTATCTGTTTATGGCAGCATGATTGTACAGTTTCCATACTCACCTGAAATGATGATGTGGACTTTTAGGAAGTCATTTTGAATGTGTTTATAGGTATATTAGTTACTTGTCTTGGTCATTTGTAGCTGTAACACCTTTTTCATTGCCTGTACTTTATTATAGACATCTTCCTTTGAAGCATTGATATTAAGGGAGAATGTTTTGTTTTCTAGCCAAGTCCTTCTCAGCAAATCAACCTTGGTCCATCATCCAATCCTCATGCTAAACCATCTGACTTTCACTTCCTGAAAGTAATTGGGAAGGGCAGTTTTGGAAAGGTAATTTCACATCCAGAGACTTTCTATAGTATACTCTTTCATGTGTTCATTTTACTTTTTCTGTGAATGAGAATTTTAAAAAATGATTTTTTTCTATTGCAATTTCAGGTTCTTCTAGCAAGACACAAGGCAGAAGAAGCATTTTATGCAGTCAAAGTTTTGCAGAAGAAAGCAATCCTGAAAAAGAAGGAGGTATGAGATGCACCTGGTGGGTTGGGGCTAGAGTTGGACTCTTAACTGAATATTCTTTACCTTGAAATTTTGGTGCCAAGTTGAGTTATTGTCACTGAATCTTAATCATCCTTTTCATAGGAGAAGCATATTATGTCGGAGCGGAATGTTCTACTGAAGAATGTGAAACACCCTTTCCTGGTGGGCCTTCACTTCTCTTTCCAGACTGCCGACAAACTGTACTTTGTCCTAGACTACATTAATGGAGGAGAGGTGAGCCTGGGGGAAGTGGAAACTAGCCCTTGGGGTCCTGCATTGTTTGCTTGGTTTAAGTTCCAGAAAAAGTTTTTCAAAGGTACTTAGGGGAGAAAAGTTAACAGAATCAGCCTTTCCTTAACCTGCCAGGTTTCAAATCATTAATAGATTATTTAGGGTCACTTCCTGCAATTGTTCTCTTTAGTTCTATATGTCAGGACTAAGTAAATGCTTTGGAAACTCAGACCTACTTTGTTCCTCTGTCTCCTGCAGCTGTTCTACCATCTCCAGAGGGAGCGCTGCTTCCTAGAACCACGGGCTCGCTTCTATGCTGCTGAAATAGCCAGTGCCTTGGGTTACCTGCACTCTCTGAACATCGTTTATAGGTGAGACAATGATTCCATAAAGCTGCCTTCCTGGGTAGAAAGGAGACATAGCCCTAGTCTTTGATGAAGCCTTAAAATAGCGTGTGTTTATGTGCAACTTGGTCACCTAAAATCCTATTCCTCAGCATGTGAGCGATCTTGACTCCTTGCCACTAGGGAACTGGCCAACTAAGATTGCACCTGATCCAGAATAGATTAGCAGAACAAGGATTTCCTTTTTTATTTACTATACAACTGTGATGAATTAAAAATGCTTCATAGCAGTTATCTTTACAGAGGATTTCTTGTGAAGTAAAATTAACCTTTGAAACCACCTTTTTTTGTTTAACAGAGACTTAAAACCAGAGAACATTTTGCTAGATTCACAGGGACACATTGTCCTTACTGACTTTGGACTCTGCAAGGAAAACATTGAACACAATGGCACGACATCCACCTTCTGTGGCACACCCGAGGTAGGAGCTCTTGATTTGGTCCCTGCTCTTCCCCCTCCTTCCAGGAGAGAGATGTGCAATAATTATTTTAACAACCCAAAGAGTAAACTCTAGAGATTTCTTTCTACAATCCAGTGCAAGTAAAATACATTTACTTTTTGCTGCAACATGAGAAATTATAGGGCCTTCTGTTACTTTAATTGAAACTAGCTGTTTGTAAGCTCCATACCATAAAAAGTCTCTCAATACCCAAAGAAGATACCTGTTGATATCCAGTTGCTTCCTAAATATCAGTAAACCTTGGGGGCAGTCAGCCTCAAAAAATACAGAGATTTTATTAGGAAGTAATCTAAAGAAGTATATTCTCCAAATTGGCTCTGGGTGCTTTACCCTTTTCAAAGTCCACTCCTGGTTTGGGGATCACCTAGTTTCAGAGCAGTTTCTAAACTGTTTTCCTGGTTTTTCTTTTAGTATCTTGCACCCGAGGTACTTCATAAGCAGCCTTATGACAGGACAGTGGATTGGTGGTGCCTGGGGGCTGTTTTATATGAGATGCTGTATGGCCTGGTAAGTAGCACGTGGGGAACCATGGGACGCTGCCCCCATGTCCATGACACTCTTGCCAAAATCCAGGCCTGGCTTCTGTGATTTGCACTTGCTAGTAAGCTTATCCCAAGCTGATAAGAGCCCTATTGGTCATTTTATAATATCTCAAGTCCAGCTTAGTATATTGCAGTTAACTTTTTTCTTTGTGTATGCTATGCAAAACTTCCAATTCAATAGAAAATAATTCCCCCCCTTTTTCTTTCAGCCTCCTTTTTATAGTCGAAACACAGCCGAGATGTACGATAACATTCTGAACAAGCCCCTCCAGTTGAAACCAAATATTACAAATTCTGCAAGACACCTCCTGGAGGGCCTCCTGCAGAAGGACAGGACTAAGAGGCTCGGTGCCAAGGACGACTTTGTGAGTCATGTTTTCCTGTTCTCCTGGGCCTTCTGGGAGGTACTCTAGACCTCACTGCCGTTATTGAATTCTGCCTGGCTAAATTAATCTTGGTTTCTTCTCAACAGATGGAGATTAAGAATCACGTCTTCTTCTCCCTGATTAACTGGGATGATCTCATTAATAAGAAGATCACGCCTCCTTTTAACCCAAATGTGGTGAGTATCTCCCTGTCTCTCCTCTAAGTGCAGTGAGACCCAAAGACCATTTCTTTTAAGTCAGATTTGTTGGGTGGGAGGGCTTCAAGAAGTAAATTGAACCTAGAATGGGGTGTGCACCTGTAGCCACAGTTACTCAGGAGGTCACAGCAGGAAGATCACTAGAGCCCAGGAGTTAAAGAGTCTAACCTGGATAACATAGCAAGACCCCATCTTCAAAATGAAAGAAGAAAATTGGCATATATTTTATCCATAGACCCATTATTTTCCCAGAGAAAAAGTAAAGTTTTTATTACAAAAAAGCTCACATAATTTTCAAACACATTAATCAAAGCACCAAGAGATAAAAAATAACATTTTAGCCTCATATTTAAACTATTTGTGATCTTTGAGGTTTTGTACTTGAAGTGGAGGATTATGGGAGTTTCTGTATAGCATCCTAAATCATTAAGTTCCAATATCCAACCTAAACATTTCCCTGCCCAGTAAGCCTTGTACATTCTGAGACTGAGTGTTTTGTTTTTTTTTTTCTTCCTGTAACAGAGTGGGCCCAGCGACCTGCGGCATTTCGATCCCGAGTTTACTGAAGAGCCTGTCCCCAACTCCATTGGCAGGTCCCCTGACAGCATCCTCATCACAGCCAGTGTGAAGGAAGCTGCCGAGGCTTTCCTGGGCTTTTCATATGCACCTCCCATGGACTCTTTCCTCTGAACAGTCTTAGGGGTGGTTTTGAAGGATTTCATGTGTGTTTTAAATGTTTTAGTTAGCCTTTTGGCAGAGCTTACCAGCTGACAGGACATCTTAAAAGAGAATTTGCACATCTCTGGAAGCTTGGCAATCCTGTTGCACACTTTGCTGGAAGCTTTTCAAAGAGCACACCCTCCTCTCAGTGAGCTCGTGAGGTTTTCCTTTTTATTCTTCCTTCCAATGTGGTGCTATCTCTGAAATGAGCATTAGAGTTCGCCCTAGACAGATACAATGGTCTCATTAGGAGGAAGACACTGAGCTAAGAAGGATCTTCTGTAGGTCTGTCTGGGCTGTGATAATGAATATTCTGAAATGTGCCTTTTCTGCTGAGATCGTGTTAGCTCCAAAGCTTTTCCTATCGCAGAGTGTTTCAGTTCTTTATTTTTCCTTGTGGATAATACTATGTGAACAATGGTATGAGTGTGGTATGCCTGATCACAGATGGATTTTGTTATAAGCATCAATGTGACACTTGCAGGACACTACAATGTGGGACATTGTTTGTTTCTTCCATATTTGGAAGATAAATTTATGTGTAGACTGTTTTTTTTGTAAGATATTGTTAATAACTAAAATTTATTGAAATGGTCTTGCAATGACTTGCATCCAGATGCTTAAAAGAAAGCATTGCTGCTACAAATATTTCTATTTTTAGAAAGGGTTTTTATGGACCAATGCCCCAGTTGTTGAAGCTGTTGGTGTTTTCATTGTTTAAAATGTCACCTGTAAAATGGGCATTATTTATGTGTTTTTTTTTTTTTTTTGGCATTCCTGATAATTGTATGTATTGTATAAAGAAGGTCTGTACATTGGGTTATAACACTAGTATATTTAAACTTACAGGCTTATTTGTAATGTAAACCACCATTTTAATGTACTGTAATTAACATGGTTATAATATGTACAATCCCTCCTTCCTACCACACAACTTTTTTTGTGTGCAATGAACCAATTTTGGTTTGCAATAAAACCTTGAAAAATATTTACAAAAATTGTGTCATGTGTTACTTTACATAATTCTATGAAGGGGAAATAATGGATCCATTTAAAATTTAAAACCATGAAAACGTTGCTATGATATCCAACTTACTAGTTGACTTCCAATGGTAGTGTCTGAATCCAGGCAAGTATCAACAAGCCTCTAGGGTCACCCTAGGCTGGGAGTATATGCACAAAGCCTTGGGTTCCATCCTCGACAGAAATTTTAAAAAAATTTAAAAAAAAAAAACTTTTTCATGTGTGTCCATGTATGGTACTAGAAATTAAACCCAGTGTACTATAACATGGAGCTATCTCCTGAGTCACTGGGATTACAGATGTATGCCACCACACCTGGCTATTCCATATCTTTCTAGAAGTATTTTATGTCAGTCATAAATCCAAACAAATCCTTTTCAATTTACCCATCTTGCAAGACAGCTGTGAAGTACTGTTCCCTATATTTATTGCCTGTCCTCTGAAGTTGAACTATTTGTCCTGACATTTAACTTAAGTAACAGGTAATTCTTTTAACAAATATTTAAGCCTCCCAGGAGCCAGGCTCTATTCTGAGTGCTAGGGATAAGGCAGTGTGCAAATTGTACAGATCACTGTCCTTTCAGAGCCTGATGGAAATAGCAAACTTTTGAAGCAGTTTTTTGAAATGGAAATCAAAATAATAGTTTGAAAATTTAGAAGAATGTCCTAATGAGGGTTAGGATATTGGTTTGCTAGAGAGGCAACAATAGATTCATTTAGAATTAAAACCATGAAAATGCTAAAGTAAGGAAGGTATGGGTTTCTGAAAGTACTCAGGGCAGTCTTGAAAGAGGGACCTCGCAGGAGCACATTAATGTCATGAGCCCCAGGAATCCAGCACTTCAGGGCCCAGCAGCATCTAGGTGTGACCTGCAGGGCTGTCCCCTGGAACTCATTCTGCTGGAATTTGTACTGTGGGAAAAAGGAAGGTGGCAGGATATTAGGAGATCATCTGAAGTCCAGATTGTTTGAACTTTCTCACTTTTCTAGACCTTTCACACAAGTATCTGGCAAATGGGGAGTCTGCAGACAGTGAGTCTTATAGTACACTCTAGCCTACTACATACCCTCTAACCTGAGCTTCCCAAGGGAAAGCTGTGGCCTTTTCCTCTTAAGGCTCTTGATATTCACCTTCCCTTCCCTTCCTTTCCCTTCCCAAAGTTTCCAAGGATGGAACAGGTGTTTGGAGATCTCTTAGTCCTTCTCATAGTCCAAGTAAAGGAGTGGGATCAAGTTAAGTCAATGACTTCCTGCTCATGGTAGATAGACCACAAGTCAGACTCTACAGCTGAGATACCACTCTATAGGTATTAACTACGTATTAAAGTCCCTACCAAATCACATGCAAAATAGATACCAAACCATGCATTTTCCTAGTAAAGATTAATGCCAGCTCTGATGAGATGCTTCACATATTTCCCTTTCATTCTCATTATCAATAAAAGTTATGAATTCCTCCTTGAATAAAAATGCTTAAATCACACTTTTATTTGAGCACAGTTCTTGCGGGCTAGGAATTCACACTCTAATTACAGATAACTCAGGGACCAGTTGTAGATCATGATTTTTTTTAATTTTGCAAAGGTGGAGATCCAATTTATTGGTTTATAGTCAATCATAAGATCTGATATGCATTCTCTAGAACTGAAAGATGTCAGTCGAGTCCCAAGTACTGTCACACAAATGGGAGATTAGATCTAGCACAAATGGGTGGGAAGGGAACAAGCCAAGAACAGGGAAGTCAAGAAAGAACAGGGATCAATAGACAAATGACAAATATTTACTAAGCACTGTGGGGTCATATAACATACATGCAGAGATATCTTTGATCTAAGGGAGTGGGACATTTGCCTGCAAGCATATTCCCAGAGGCCTGATCAGCCCCCATTTAAGCGTGATGCTTGAAAACAAGACAACTAACTTCTCCATGGCTCTCCAACTGCAGGTCTGCTCAAATAGGGGTTAGAGAGAATTCACTCAGCTAAGATATCTGTAAGTTAAAATGTGACTCTAAAACCACTGCTTCCATAAGAATAAGTCAGTCACTGTCTTCCCTAATCTCCTTGGAGTGACATGACACCAGTCCACAATATACACAGATGGCGAATGTTGTATAAAAGGAACTTCGAAAACCCAGAGGCTCTCTGTGGGTCAGGTGCAGGGGATGCCCTGAGATTCTTATTAATCAATTCTAGTTCTAGGGACTTTCATGGGATGTGGGCCTTAAGGATTGGACAAGGACAGTAATAACTAATCCCACTGAGTTCTTACTACATGTTTGAAAGTGAGTGGTCTCAGTATTTTATGCTCAATTTATTCAATCCTCCCAATAACCCAGTGATATTAAAAGTGGGGAAACTGGTTCAGAAAGGTAATTTACTAGCTAGTAAGTTGGTGAGTTCAGATGTCAAATCATGGCAGTCTGGGCCCAATGCCCATCCATGCTAGAGAACATTACTTTATCTTGCCTAAGAGGTGACAAGTGGTTATAAAAGCAAACACATGAGTGCTTGTTATGACTATTCATTTGTTAATGCACCAGATTTTACAAAGGGCCTTCTAGGTGTCACGTAATTTATGCCCAGCTAATTCCATCCCCCAAAAGGGCACAGATATTCGATCAAACTTTTTCAGGAGCTAGGTGTCACTCCTACAGCACTTGCCTACCAAGAGGCCCGGGGTTTGATCCACTGCTCAAAATACACATATATATTATAATAATGTTTACAGCAATATTATCATGTTAACTCCAAAACAGAAACAATTTGAGATTATAATTATCCACCGATAATAAAATGAATACATTAGTGTGATTTCATATAATAGACTACTATTCAATGAAAAGGAATGAAGAATCGCTATACATAATAGACATAACAAGGAAGAAATCGCACCAGACTGTTTGATTTGATTTACATAAAATTTACAAGCAGACAAAAAAGATAAATGGATTTGGAATCAAGACATGATTACCCTTGGAGAGGAGTGAAGAGCTACGGACAGGGTTCATGAAGGAAACATCTGTAGGGTGCTGCTGGTGGGAGGTTTTATTTTTTGATATTATTTCATCAAGTTATCCACTTATGATACATAATTTTTTTCTATTTTTGTTATATAATAATAAACATTCTATTAAAATACATGCTTCAATAAAAAGGAAGTTATGGAACCATGAAGGAGGAACACCTGACCCAATTTGGGGGTCCAGTAAAGTGACTAAATTCTCGGGTCGTTTAAGAAAAAGTTGCTTAGAACAAATAAATAAATAGAAGTTTAGGGAGACAGGGAGGATGCAGGCAGACTGTCTAGGAGCAAGTGGACATTGAAAATGAGGCAAAAGGACTTTCCATGTGTGGGCTGGCGTGGTGGTAATGGTGGGTACAGCTTGCATGAGCACAGCGAATATGACATTTGCCAAAGAAGGGCCTCCGACAGGCCTGCGCCAGAGTCTCCTGACCAGCTTTCCATTTGGGCAAGTGCTAATTTGGGCCAGCCTCTCCTAACTTGCCTCTTTGAGAGCAGAAATGCAGCCGTGTTCATCTTTTCACCGTAATCCCTGAACGGGACCAGAAGCACTTGGAATTCAGAGAAAGGTAATCCGCTTCCTCCTTCACCACCCATTTGCCTTTCCCAATACCTCCTCCTTTGTCCTAGATTATAGGAGAAAATATCCTAAAATGCTGCTGGAAATCGTTTTGTACAGGGCGATGGAGCTACTCGCACTCTTCATGTTGCTCTTCGTTCACATTCTTGAAACACATGAGGAGGAGAAGACCATCTACCAGTGTCTTAACATCACCAGGATGTAATGAATCAATCCGTCAATAATCACCAATTTCATGGGCAAGGCAAATGTTATAGAACATAGTCAAGCGCTATCCCTTCCTTTCAAAGAATTTCTCTTCTCAACCATCAAAAGTTCCTAAAATCCTATTTCACATGCCTTGAGCCTTGTATTGGTAACACAGAGATGTTAACATCTTTCCAGGTGATAATGACAATAATACTTTTATTAAGAGAAACATGCTTATCCTAATCAATTAAATCCAATTTGAGAAATTATTTAAATGTTTTTCTTATTAACTGATTACCCAGACCAAAAATGAAATCATTATTGCTTAGTCCTCTGAGGCCAACTTGACTACTATACACTTGACTAGGTGAGGATGTATTTACTATATGTATATTTTCTTTGCTTTCCACTAATTTTCTGTGAAGGACTTTAGCAGCAATGCTTGTAACAATCTTTAATGTTTATTTAGCATTTACCTGTTACATTGTGTTCAGACAATATCTTTGTGTATTTGGCTGTCTTGGAAACCATGGGCTCTGATGGGCAGGGTTCTGTTTCCTATTTTCTGTGTTCTCTATCCTGTGCTCCACCTGGTGTGTCCTGGCAGGCACGATGACGATGCTGTAATGACAATACACAAGGTACAGACTGTTCACAAGAAAATATACATGAAGACAGGCACTTCTTGTAAACAGTAGACCAAGGGTCATCGGCATAGAACAGTGTTACTTTATATACACATATAAAATGGATGAGTGGCTACCTATTTGTTCATGGTAACTGGATTTTAACACAATTATGCTCCATCTTATTTTCCCGCTATTTTTATAGTCTGACTCTGAACCACAGCATTGCAGAGGTCAAAGTCATTGCCCTCCCTAACATGAACTAGACCATTTGATTCCAAGTACATTACAGTGTTGCTAGCAAAGTTTAGCACAGATCTACCATTTTGGCAATAATTAACTTAAAGTTTATCTAATTAGATGAATTAATATTAAGCTCAAAATAATTTGGAATCCAAATTGAAACTAATGACTTTATTTCCCTCTGAAAGATCATTTAAAAAGAGACACAAAAATGATCTCATGCTTGAATAACATTACATGCTACCTAATAATGAATACTTTGGGGCAAATTTAGAGAAAGTATGTTTTTTCAAATCAAACATATATAAACTATTTTAAAATATGGAAGGTTGGAAGGGACCAGATTTTTGAAAATAGTGTCTTGGGTTCACTGTTTTTGTTTCTCTCTCTCTCTTTTTAACTAAAGTATATAAAGCTTGTGGATTAAAGAGAATAAATCTCTAAATTTAATATATATATATTTATATATATCAAATAAAAGATTAAATAAGGAGAAAGAAAGAATGTTAATGAAAGGCAGTTTCCTTATTTTTTTAAAATTTATACATAAATAACCTGCTAATGGTTACATAAGTAAAAACATAATGGGAAAAAAGTAGATAATAATCTTCCAATCATCTCAGCTATTCTTATCTCAATTTCTCATGGCTGAAGAGAATCAATACAACTAACTTTTCCAGCCTATCCTTTCATAAATTTAATATGCATGCACAAGCAGAAAGGCTTCCAATAACAGGTACTTCTAAATTATAATTTAAAGGAATTATTTCTCAATCTTTTTTTAAAAATATTTTTATATTAGTTGTTGATGAACCTTTAATTTATTTTTTTGTATGCAGTGCTGGGAATGAAACCCAGTGCCTCACACATGCTAGGCAAGCACTCTGCCACTGAGCTACAACCCCAGCCCCTTACTTCTCAATCTTTTGGCTAAAATTAGTATAGAATTCTAGAGGAATTCTAGAGTCTGGTTGATTTTTTTTTTTTTAAGTTTTCCAAATTGTTCATTTTTTAAAAAGTTTAAAACCTCACTTTGTGGTTCTGGTACTTACAAGATTTGGGTGCCCATAACCTTGCAGTGCAAGCTGACTTTTTCATCTGGTGTTGAATATAAGCACAGCGATCTGGTTATTGCTACAGAAAAAAGCATAAACATGAAAAAGTGGGAGATTCCCTGGAATTGGAGAATTCCCTTCCAAGGTTGTCCTTTGCAACTATGTATGATATTTGCCTTGCCCACAAGGTCTACAGAACCTTCCAAATGCTACTTTGCCCTAGTGGCAATCTTTCTAAGTCAGCATAGACACCATCTTGATTTTCCTGTCACTAAATAGTCCTTTTTTTTTTTCGCGGTGCTGGGGATCGAACCCAGGGCCTTGGGCATTGTGCTTGCAAGGCAAGCACTCTAGCAACTGAGCTATCTCCCCAACCCACTAAATAGTCCTTCTATGTCTAAGGCATACCTGAATGTTTTCCTGAGTTCCCTGATTAAGATATATTTTCCCTTCCAGACATTTCTACATTCTTGTGAGTCACTGCTACTGTGAACTATCCTGACCTTTCCAATCACAGAGAATAAAAAATGTCAGACTGGAAGCCGAGTCTAGTTCCAGGGGTCATAAACTCCATGCCTTCAGGAGCCAGGTTTGCACATCATACCAGAATATGACAATAAGAATGAAATGAGTCTGTGCCCAGAAACATTTGTGAAATTTTTAGTCTGATCTCACATGTAATTATGTAAAATTCAATGAATTTTTCCCTCCTTTACATTCTAGTTCATTCCTTATCCCTGAGACAGATAGACAGACAGACACACACACACATATTTCTAAATATTGAGTATTAAAAATTCTTCTCCCAACTATGCAGTAGATGAAAGGAATAAGCTTCTACAAGGGACAAAAATTTGGCACTGAATGACACAAAGTTCTCCCTCCTAAGTTGAGACTATCTCTAGCTTCTAATCATGTTCACACAGCTGGTAGCCCGAACTTCCATCAGAATTCCCTAACCAGTTCTGGAAAGGAGGTGAGTAGGCTCTTAGTGTATGCACAAGAATCACTTGCTAGGTCCCCTTTACAGAAGAACATTCACTCACAGGGAAAATGGGACATGTCTATGATAATCGGAAGAATTGTCTGTCTTTTCATAAAAGGACAAGGAATCAGTGTGGTCAAGCTTTCCTGAGTTGCAATGATCATGAAACCAAGAAAAGGTTAAGGTGAGGGAGCAGCATAAAAATTAGAAAGACCTCGGGTTTTTGAAACCCTTCCTCCTCCTTAATCTCTCAGAACGTTGATTTCTTCTTTTCCCAGTTGGTACTAAAGTCACTTTTTTGTATTGTGAAGGATCAGGTAGCATATGTGAGGGATGCAGAAGTTTGGTGATCTCTAACAAGTAGGTAAATGATGGTGCTACTGGCACTTGACTATGGAGCTAAGAACAGGGACCACTCAGACCTCCAGGGCACTTTGTAACTTAAAACATGCTTTTCAATGAACAGTCCCAGTGTGCATCTGTAAAAGCTTTGAAGACAGCCAGGTGCCCTCTGATCAGTAGGCACACACACCTTTCCCACTTCTAAGGGCAAGTCATGAAAAATAAGATAGAACATTTCAGTAAATTATTCCACATCCTGGTTTTATGGAGTCTTCAATTATTTTTAATTATTATGAATTTTTATTGATGGAGTCTTTTATTTAAGGACCTGAGGTCTCTGGGAGTCTTTTAAGACTTTCTTAGCACATTGTCCCATTTAGTTTTGTTACTTAGTAGAATCAGGTTTTTTTTTTTTTTTAAACATATCATAATATGTATGTTTATTTGAATTGACTTCCATAAAGTTTTCCTTTTTTTGTTTTTGTTTTTGTTTTTTTGTTTTGTTTTGTTTTGTTTTGTTTTGTTTTTTGGTACCAGGCATTGAACTCAGGGGCGCTTAACCACTGAACCACATCCCCAGTCCTATTTTGTATTTTATTTAGAGACAGGTTCTCACTGAGTTGCATAGCATCTTGCCGTTGCTGAGGCAGGCTTTGAGCTCGAGATTATCCTGACTCAGCCTCTCGAGCCACTGGGATTATAGGCATGTGCCATCGCACCTGGAAACTTCCATAGAAATTTAAAAGAAATTAAAAATAAAAATTAAACACCAGAAGTTGAGTTGTTCCCTACCCAGCTAATCTTTACCATGAGGAAATCTTATACACAAACGCACAATTTAACTATGCAAAAGATTATTAAATAAAATCTAAAATCACTTCCCCATTCTTGAAGCTTTATGTAAATGAAAGCCACACAGTGGAGAAAGAGGAGAAATGGATCCTGAGGAATGAATCCTTGCTACTATTGAAAATATTCATTGTGATTAAAGAGGTCTCAGTTATACAAAAGACCATAAAAAGAAATAAGAGGTAGAAGCATCAGGAAAAGACAAAATTGTTACTGATAAACCCTTCCTACTTCTGATGAATTCTTTCTATATCATTGTCTGTACTACCTACAGACAAATGTGATTATTTATACAGAAATAGCATGAGACTCAACAAACAATAAACTTGAGAATTTCAGCAAAGTAACCTCAGGCAGCACTGACCTTCAAGAACTGATAATCTATACTTCTATCCAGCAATAAAAGTTAGAAACCACAAAGGAAAAACATGTTTTGTTTATAGTTACATCAAAAATTATGAAATATAAATGTATCAATTAGCCTAACAAAATACACATTTTATATAGAGATAAAACAACAACTTTATTAAAGGAATTGACTATTTAAAAAGATATAGTATGTCAATGGAGGAAATGTTATAATTTGCAATTGTATTGGTTTTTCCAAAATTTATCTATAGGTTTCAATACATTCCAAGTGAATATCTTGAAGGGATTGTTTTTGTGGGCTAGGACAACTAATTGTCAAATGTATATGAAAGAGCAGGGCACAGTGGCTCACACCTGTTATCTCAGTGACTCAGGAGGATAAGGCAGGAGGATTGCAAGTTTGAGACCAGTTGAACAATTTAGAGAGACCTTGTCTCAAAACAAAAACTAAAAAGGGCTGGGGATACAGTTCAGTGGAATAACTCCTTTGGGTTCAATCTCCAGTACTACCCGACAAAATGTACATGAAAGAGTAAAACCTGCAAATATTTTATTTAAAACTGACTTGAAAGAATAGATGCATTATAATACAAAATGGACAGTAGAGAGGGGAAGCCAGATCAACTGGTCTTAAGACATTATAAAGACATTAACAGTATTTAAAACAACATGCCATTGGCATATGGACAGACAGAGATAAATGAGACATTAAATAGCACACATTGTATGAGAGTAGTGGCACCTGAAATTAATTGGGAAACTACATTATTTTGCAAACGATCCTAGGAAAAATAAGTTGGAGCTCTACTTCACATGACATTTAAAAATAAACATTAGGTCTGGGGTTGTAGCTCAGTGATAGAGTGCTCACCTAGCACACATGAGGCACTGGGTTCGAACCTCAGCAACACATAAAAACAAATAAATAAAGGTATCTACAACTAAAATAAATAAAAAATAAAAATAAACATTAGATAATTGATAATAAAAATAAACATTAGATAATTGATAATTAGATAATTGAATACCTAAATAAGCTAAAACTGTGAGGCTAAGAGAAAATGTCCAAGAATATTAAGTCATGTGATTAGCTACTTAATGAGTAGGTAGACAACAGGCACATCAAGTTTAGAGTCCAGGGCAGACATCTTATGGTTCAAGGGGCCAAGAGAATCTTCCCTGTGGGACTTGTGAATGAATGAATGATTCCAATGAGTGCAGAGAAGGCTTTCAAAGAGGTAGTGACCACCCACTTTCCCAGAATACTTTATGCTACCACATATTAACTCATCTTATCTTCTTATCCAGCTAGAGAGTCACTCAGATAACAGATTTCTTTTCTCTTTTTGGGTATGATAACATTGAAGCTCTGAAAACTAGTCGCCTGTGGAGTAGGTGGAAGGGCAGGATGGGGACCCGCTGTTTTTGACACAGTTCCTTTTCTCTTCATCAGGCCTCCTATCAGTATCATGGAGCCTTATTTACTGAGCAGAGAGCAAAGGGGCCGCCACAGGGAAGATGTGGGCCAGCTATTTTAGTTTCTCTTCCACAGAGATTGCCTTTTTATGAGGTAGACTCTTGAAACTGGAGAAGAGAACCAAAGGTCACCAGTTAATAACTTTAAAACATGTGGCTCAAAAGTGAATGGACCATTTTAAAGCAAATAGCTCCATTAAAATTTGTTAGGAATCTCTTGAGAGGCAGTTTCTTGTAATGATGCCTGAGCTTTGGGTTTAAAGGAAAACAATACACACGCTACATTCCTCACAGAGGTGTTGTGAAAATCAAATGAAAGAAAGAAGTTTTACATGTAAAGAATGACTATCACTGGGTGTGGTGGCACATGCTTCTAATCCCAATTACTTGCTATGCTGAGGCAGGAGGATGGCAAGTTCAGAGCCACCCTCAGCAATCTAGCAAGACCCTACATCAAATTAAATTTATAGAAAATGATTGAGAATGTATCTCAGTGATAGAGTGTTTGTTTAGCATGTTTGAGGCCCTGGGTTCAATATCCACTACAGAAAAAAAAAAAAAAGTATCTACTACTAACATTTCATTTTGACATTGATAAATTTATGAAATAACGCTAGCCTTCAGCGCCACCCAGTGGCCATTAGGATGCATGATATAGGTTTTCATATTTAATCACATTTCATGTTTTATTACATGAATTATTACATTTTTACTACTCAGTCTTTTTACTCACACTCAATAATTTTTCTTTGGGATTTTTAATTTATAAAAACTGTTTGAAGAAAGTTTTCCCAGTGAGTTTTATAGTTTTATTTTCATAAACCATGACCAAAATAGGAAAAAAAAAAAAAAAAAGGCAGTCATATTTCAGAATAAGAATCACTATTTTACCTGGAAGACATCATCCCTGTATAGCTGACCTTGTCTGAATTTTAATTCCAGTGTTTCATCTTATAAACCAGCTGTCATTTAACACAGGAGAAAATGCTACAGACATTGTTGGAAAGCTCTATTTCCTTTTTAACTTTGCTGTAAGTTGCACTTAAAATTATCAAGTCCCTATCTAAAACTTATTTGTTATGGTTCACTCATCCATGGACACATTATTGCTTCCATAAAAACCTTGCGTTTTTCAATTTTGGCCACAGTACTTCATGTTGGGGATACAACAATGAAAAAAAAATGTGGTCCCCACATTTGTGGAGTTTGCAATCTAGTGAGAGAGATATATAATAATTAAGTGACCACACAAATATTGTCCCACTTAGTAAATGAGAACATTTTATTTGTTGCAAAACATCAAGAATCAATTTGTTGTCATGTATATCTCAGTGTCTGGGGATAGTAGGTTTATAAAGTAAAAACTTGAAGCTCTGTTGTTTAAACCTAACAAGTAGCACAAAGACAAGTTTCCTCCATGGAATAGTTGAGCATGTTGAAGTGGATTTGGAGGCAGAAACACCAGGGTTTCAATCCTGTGGTCCCTGAAGTTATAAAAAGGACAGTGGGCTAGCTAGGTTAAGTAGTTTTCCGTGGAGTTGATGAATGGAAGAGGCACAATTTAAGTCAGGTCTTGCTGACCTCCTATTTCTGTCACTTCCCAGACAGAAGAGCAAATGGCAGAAAGAGCGCATGCTCCTCTCTGACCTGCATGTCAGCCGCTCTCCATCATCTCCAGCCTACTGTGCTCAGACATCCAGATGCTCTTGGAAGGTTTCCACAGAGGGAGGTAAGGGGGCTAAGACCTTTCCAAGGCTATTACTAGAATCAAGACATGTCTGTTAACTCAAGTACACATTATTTAATATTGTCTGCTTTGGGGAAACACATATTTACTAGACTTTTACTCACATTTCTTTCTTCTGGCCAAGTTTTTGTCATTTTTACTCTGCATCAAGGACATCTGAAAAGGGCATTTCCTCTTTGGCTGGTGTTCTCATCATTTACTATGGTCTGTGAAAGATGAAAATCAGAAGCTAAAGCTAATCTGGGTAAAAGGCTGGTGTCACTAGACCTGGAGATTCATTTTCCAGATGACTTTGGGGCTGAGTTGGCACTTCCGTGTAACACTGATTGAAAGGAGGAAATAAGGTTAGCCAGAGGACCGTGGCCATAAGGACACCCTCGCACCGTGAGGTAGGAGCAGTACACAGCACTTGCACCCGCACCCAAGCACGCGGAGCTCTCTCAGCAGCTGGAACTTTTCAAAAGGGACTAGAGTTAGCCCTTCATATCAATGGCTTTTGCATCTGCAGAAAACCATGGATAAAAATATTTGAGGAAAAAGTATACTTGTGATGTGTGTGTGTATATATATATATTCGTGTATACATATGTATACACTTGTGCTATATATATATACATAAATATATTTCTGAATATATACATTTATTTATGATCATTATTTTCAAAACAATACAGTATTACAACTATCAGTATTTACATTGCATTAGGTATTATGAGTTATCTAGAGATGATTTAAAGTCCATGGGAGCCGGGCACAGTGGTACACTCCTGAAATCCCAGTGGCTCCGGAGGTTGGAGCAGGAAGATCATGAGTTCAAAGTCAGCCTTAGCAACTTAGCAAGACCCTAAGCAACTTAGCAAGACTGTCTCTAAAGAAAATATAAAAAAGGGTTGGAGATGTGGCTTAGTGGTCAAAGGGCCCTAGATTCAATCCCCGGTACCAAAATAAAATAAAATAAAGTGTATGGGAAAATGTTTTAACAGATTATATGCAAATACTATGCCATTTTACATAAGAGTCTTGAACTTCTGTGACTTGGTAGCCACAGGGGGTTCTGGAAACTATTCTCTAGTTCTCCTTTGCATTGTTCCTGTGCCTTCAGCCTGAGATTATTGTTTCCATGTACCCTTTAAAATGAAAACCCCTGTGAAATAACCTGTACCTGAATGTGCCAGGTGAGGGCCCGAGAGGGATTATGTTCTGAGAGAAATTTCTCCCAATGCTCTAGCACATGGAGCCATGAGCGAACCCAAGGAATCCTGTGCTGGGGGCAAAGAACCAGAATCAGAGACAGAAATCCAACTAGATCAAGAATTCTCAGGACCTGGACATGCTCCTCACACTCCTACCTGTCTCTGAGAATTTCCATTTGCTCATCCCTCCACCTTTTTGGTGAGATGTTTATCCCCCCCTCTATCTAAAGTAACTCCTCTATAAATTACTCTCTCTCTCCAACATCTTTGTTTCTTTAGCAGACCACATCCTGCAAGTATCCACGTATTGACTCTTCTAGAATATAAGGGCAAAGACTTTACATCAGTTCTCTGTTCAACCCTTGTACCTATGTGCCCAGCATATAGTAAGTGCTCAATAAATGTTTGTTGAATGAATTAATAATTCACTTGAAAATACTTTCCAGGCATTTTTAAAACATTTGTGCTCCAGAAAAGCAGAGGTAATAATACTTAGATCCATGTCAACTAATTAATTTGTCAAACAGAAAACACTGAGAGTCTGGAATTAAAACTTGAGAGTAAAAAAATAAAAGCTAGAACGTGGTATATAACAGAGCCAGCATCCAAAGATTATTGAAAGAACCAAACATATTTCATTGGTGATAAATATAAAATTTCAGATCAAAGCCCAGAGAATCAACCTCGCAACCCTAAAATAGAATGAAAATGGGCTTCATAGCAAGTGTGAAAATTAGGGATTTAATTGATTATAACCTAAATGGGAGTTAAGAGCAAATGAAGTCAGTTAACAGTTGTATGCCATCCACCCTCCCACCCACCCAGGTTTGGCTTCTGGCAGGTGTTTCAGAAAAACCATTCAGATTAAAACGAGCAGGATGAGAAAAGTTTTTGAAACCACGTTCCATAAGCAAAATCTGTGGCTGTCCTAGAAAAAGGAAGTTTATGTGGCATTTAGCTGGAGAGGGGATGAAGAGGGTGCATGGATGAATGCACAGCATGGTGGCTCCCACGTATATTCTGCTTTTTCCTGCTATGCTATGCAACAGAATACAGGTACAACAGATGAAAACAGAAATGTGGGTTTCGAAGCAATTTAACAACAACAACAAAAAAAAATCTGTTGCGCTCTCCAGTACCCAGAGTGAGATCTTGAGAGTTGGAGTGAGCAAGTGTGGGTTCATGATTTCCTTGGGGAGTGTGTTACACTGGAGTTTCTGTCTCCAGTAGGGGCCTGGGAAGGTAATCCCTATATAAATACATATACATATATGTATATGTATATATATATTTTTTTCTTGCTCCAAACATTTTGTTTCCAAAGGTCTCTCAGGGATGTGGATAATAGAACCATTTGGAAGTATATAAAGTGTTCTGTAGACATAACTAATTCTTCTTGTCTACCCTTAAGATTTTACTGCCTATACTTTATTCTTTAAACATAAATTTTCTTATAGTTCTTTTTTTTTTCTTATAGTTCTTTGACATAACTAGGAAAGAGATCTAAAATAGGATCATAGCAAGAGAATGAAAAAAATTTTTAGTTAATGGTTTAAAGTAATTGTAATAGAGAGATGCTGTTACAGGGCTGGGGCCTTTTGGGAAATCGAGGCAACATGAAAGTCTCCCTGCAAACCCCAGTTCTTGCAATCAAGTCATAAAGATTTCAGGCAAGTCCCTCAGAGTTTCAGGCATGAGTTTATTAGAAAGGAGGAGAAAGAAGAAAGGGGACAGTCTCAAGGGAGAGAGTGGGTCCTCTCAGGAGAGGGACAGCGTGCCTCTTCTGCACTCCAGTTTTATTTTAATTTACAAAGAGTCCTGCCCAAGTCCACCTCTTGACATTTGACTGATAGCAAGGCAACATCAGACTTTCAAATCCCCGCTGCAATGACAATTCTAGGTCACTTTGGCCCATGCTAACCAGTTCTAATTAAACATATTTTTACCGATTTTATGGTTGGGGAGACTTATCCTTATCTCCCTGAGTTCTGGAATCTTGTCTGTGTAAGAGTCAAAAAATTCTGCCCCTTCAGGGTAACTTCATTCCTCTTATCAGAATTATTTTGGGTCTGCATTTCTCTTGCAGATAACAGGTAGTTCGCTGTGGAATGTAATATGTCCTGTTCACTTAAACCAGGCAGGACGGCAGGTAAATTGCGTCTTAGAAAAGGAAGCATGTGGGGGTCAGCAGAGAGCGCCCAGTTTATAGCATTATTCCCTAAACTGTCAGGTTCCCACCACTTACATCCCTCTGCCACCTACCAGTTCCACATCTGTAGGTCACTTGCTTGAAGAGACTGCATCAAAGGAGACTCCTGGAGACAAATCCCACCCTCTTGACAGCCTGGTAGGAATGCTGTTCATTTTGGTCATTAATGATTCACAGTAGAACCCTCAGGCAAATTAGGATTAAGGAATTTTCTGGAAAAGGCCCAGTAACATTCATTTTAAACCAGTATAACAGCATCTGCCAGATCAGCATGGTGCACATCCTGGAAACAGACCTTTCTTTGACCTTCCCCACTCCTTTGCCCCATTCTTACTCAAATTCACAGGGATGAGGTATTCGTCTCATTACACACCAGAAATTTTCTGACAGTGTGGATTTTGCATTAGTAAACTCAGGGGGAGGGCTAAAGGAAATCCTTCCTTAGAAATGATCATTAAAATAAATAGGCTAGGTTCTCATTTGTTGGGGGTGATATGAGGCAGGCATGGAGGGCCTGAATGCTTTTGTGCTTTACAGAGCTCCCAGGACACACTTACAACTGGCACCTACATCAGGGCTGCTGAATTAAGTTACTAAAACTGCAGATCACTCTGATGTAATAAAAGTCACATTGGATGCAAATCTGTGTTGATGCTGAGGTCAGGCAATTACTAGACTCAGGTGGAGATCAAGTTCTCCACATTTTATACGTACATGCCAAGCACATCAGATTCTCTCTGGAAGCAGTTCATTTGCCTGAAATTACAGATCAGTTGCCCATGGTGCATGCAGAATTCTAGATTGAAAGAAATAAAATGAGCTGTTGGTAACCCTTAGCTGATGAGACCCAACTTCCAAACTCAAACCAGTAGCTCATTTTCCAGGAGAAAATTCCCAGTAGTCTAGAATAATTCCTTAGGGACAGGGAGGGGCAGGGCAAGAAGTACCTAGACAGCATAGGTTCCAGTCCTACTCAGGAGAGTGGCCATTGTCCTTCAAGTTCAGCTTCTCTGAGAACTCCTGTGAATGGATTATGCCTGCTTCACATTGAAGCCCCTGGCTTCTGGCTTCTTCCATCCTGTTTTCCACTGGAGCCCATCAAGGAACTCTGGCGTGCCAGCTGTATGTGATTTTTGCTCACACCTTAATCTTAAGATCAGTCTTATTGGCATTTGATTACATGGAAACAGTATTGTATTTTTTTAACGGTATATCAGAGTTTAATGCTAAATTCTGTTGTGGATATATTATCAATTGTTCTATGTTACTTCCGTCTGTCTTCAAAAACAGGTAGAGATTGGATTTTGACTCTTATAAATAAAAACACAAGCAGCATATGAAATTGTTATCACCATTGCATTTGGCACAAATTCTGAGGTCAGGTAACTACTAAAAATGTTACTAGTTTAATTTTTTTCCAAAGGAAACCTATTCATGGTCCATTAGCCCAGTGAGTAATATGGAGGTATTTTTTTAAAGGGGGTGTGGTACTGGTGACTAAACCCAGAGGCACTTTATCACTATCTACTTCTCCGGTACTTTTTATTTATTTATTTATTTATTTTTTTTATTTTGAGACAGGGTCTCACTAAGTTGCTTGGGACCTCTCTTAGCTGCTAAGACTGGCCTCAACCTTGTGGGTCTTCCTGCCTCGACCTCCCCAGTTGCTGGGGTTAGACATGCACCACCACTGTACCCAGCTCTAAATGGTTTTTGTATCTAGCAGTTGTTTTATGTCAGTGTGGCATGGGTTACATTTATTGGTGCTATTATCATTCTTATCTCCCAATCGAGAAAAGTGAGAGGTTCAACATCCTAAAAAGAATCTATCTCCCCAGCGGGTATTGGAGGCCATTCTTGACTGCTCAGCTCCATTTTACCCTCAAGGGCCTGCATCTCCTGTTCCTAGAAGGAATAAACTTGGGCTTTTGTTGCGGAACCTGCAAAAGGCCAGATATTGGGTGCGCCCTATGAAGAAAAGAAGGTCTGAGCTCCACTCTTTCATGACAGCAGCATTGCTCCAATTCTGAAGTGTGTACTGAGAGTGCTGGGGAGCAGAGGGGAGGGAAAGCCACTACGTGCTTTCAAGTGTCATTCAAACGACCCACCTCCCTCCCCAACCCCAGACAAAACTTTTATTAGTCCAGTGACAGCAGCAGCAGCAACAACAAAAAGAGCAAAGGAAGAAATCGTTGAATGAACCCCACTATCCTGAATAACTATAATGTACCAGTGAAATTTTAAAAAGAAAGAAAAGAAATTGTCACCCAGCAACTGCAACTCATGGATGATTCACTGCACATTTGCCATCCCCAGACTGGTATCCTCTCCCATCTGGGCTCCGGCGTCATCTGTTGGCAGAATTAGGAAAAGAAGACAACTTTCCACTCTTAATCTCTATAAAACACAGAGCTGGCAATCATCTGGAGAAAATCATATTTATTATCTCCCAGAGTAAAATATGTTGAAATTCCTCTTGAACTAAATATTTTGAATTGAAGTGCTTTCTTCTCTTCTTTTTATCAAGAATTGGTTGCTTAGAATTTTTATAGCTTCAGTATGGAAGTATGATTGTACTACCAATTTTGAAGTATGTAGATGATATACAAACATTTGCCTTGTAGAAAATCAGGATTACAGGTAAACCTAAACTCCTTTTGATTATATCTCTAATCTAGTTCCTTTCTCCCCAAGGTATCAAACTATCATCAGGTGTTGACTTGTGCTTCAAGGTATTTTTCTAAGTAGTAGATGTGTTTATGTAGAGTCATAAAAGTATATAAAATATGATTTAGTATATTTTCCACATAAATTCTATCATGGTATGTACATCTAATTGCTTTTGACTTCACATTTATGACATGATGATTATTAATTCCAGTATAAAAAAAATCATAGAAGTATGTTGTTACATTTACACCAACTTTGATTTATGGACATTTCAGTGGTTACATTTTCCTCTTTTACAAACATAACTGCAAAGGACATCCTTATGCTTGGGTGTTCCTCTGTTTTTCTGAGGTGAAGGTTAGGAAGGGCATAGCCAACTCATGAGGTGTGAATATTTAGAATGTTAATAGATAATACCATTAGTTAATATTTATTGAGGAATTACTATCTACCCTCCTCCCTGTTACTATTCTAAGTGTTTGACATTCACAAACTTATGAGAACATTTTGTCTTAAACCTTTTTACAAGTGAGAATACTAAGATATGGCAAGAGTGAGTGACTTGTCTCAGGGCACATAGGGAAGTGACAGAGCCAGGTTTGTCCCTGGGAGTTGCCTACTGTACTCTGGATCCCTTTGTATTTTTTGAAACTGGAGATAGAACCCAGGGGTGTTTTACCACTGAGCTCTATCCCCAGTTTTTTTTATTTTTAAAATTGAGACAGGGTCTTGCTAAGTAGTTGAAGGTCTCACTAAATTGCTGAGGCTGTCCTTGAATTTGCCATCTTCTTGCCTCAGCCTCCCTAGCTGCTGGGATTGCAGGCATGCACTGCCACACCCCGCTTAGACACCGTCTTATCCAGGACACTCTAGTGCCTCTAGCATTGTGTTCATTATTTGCCAAATTGTTTGTATTTGTTTCTTACAAGCAGAAATCTATTTACTTGAGGGCTAACCAATTTTACACAATTTATATGTAGTTTTTTTTTTTTTTCTTAAAGGGGTTGGGATTCAGTTTGAAAAGTTGTTTTAATACTAATGGCCAATCAGAGTCTGATCTTGTCAAAGACATCTCACAGATTGAGAAATCAAGAAAAGAGATATTGTCCCCTTGTCACTGATGTGAAATGGAATGAGATAAAAAGATGAAAACTTGAGAAATTTTGTGAAGTCAGATCCTAAGCAGTCTGTTCTCACTAGAGAGCTCCGTTGCCAATGTTCTGGTTTGGATCCGGAATGTCCCTTAAAAGCTCCTGTGCAGACCATGCAGGAATACTCAAGGTCAAAAAATGGTGGATTAATAATTTGAAAGGACTACTGGGTGGAAACTGTAGGCAGGTCGGGTGTGACTGGAGGAAGTAGGTTACTGGGCATGTGTCCTTGGGAACTATACCTTGTCCCTGGTTCTCCCCTGGACACCACCCCTCTCTCTCTTCTTCCTGGCTGCCATGAGGTAAGTAGTTTTTCTCTGCCACACATTTCACCATAACGTTCTGCCTCACCTCATACCCACCTCATACTGAACTTCTGTAACTGCGAGCACAAAATAAACTTTACCTCCTCCAAATTGTTCTTATCAGGTATTTTGGCCACAGCAATGAAAATCTGATGAACACACTCGATCTTTAAATTAAGGTACTTCATCTATAATATCTGTGTAGACCAAATTTAAGCTTTCCTGCTTATCCTTGGAACTCTCCTCAAAAAGCTAAAAGAAAAAAAGACTCCTCTTTGTGTGACTCTTGCATACAACATTCTATTTGATTTTATTTCACATGTTTTAAATGGTCTCAGAGAGAAGTTGCATGTCAGTGCCAAAAAATGTTGTCCTGAATTACTTGAGAGTAAGTGACTGACACGCGGTTCTATCACTCCCCAATATTTTATTGTGTACTTTCTGTGAACAAAGCCATTCTCCTTCATAGCCACAATCCACCACCAAAACCAGGAAGTTAACATCAATGCTTCCCTGTCCTCTAATCCTCACACCTGAGTCAAGTTTTGTCATTTGTCCCAATGTCCTTTAAAGCAAAAGGATCCGATTCAGAATCAAGTCTTGTATTTAGTTGTCTTGTCTCTTTAGTACCTTTCAATTGGAACAGTTCCTCAGACTTTCCTCACCTTTCTTGACTTTGTATTAGATGCATTAGATGTCAAGTCAGTTATTTTGTTGAACATCCTTCAATGTGCCATTTTGTCTAATTAAATTCAGATTATACCTCTACACATCCCAGAAATGATGCCATGTCTCATTACATTCTATTAGATGACTCACAATTGCAAATTGTTCCGTTACTAATAATGCCAATTTTGATCACTTGTTAAGGTGGATCTGCTATGGTTCTCCACTATGAAGTTATTTCTCTTTATTCCCTGTAATCAATAAGTATTGGGAGTGAGTTCGAGACTATGTAAATACCCCATTCCTCCTCCACATTTCCATGTGTTCATTCATTTGTTTACTTATTTTAGCTTACACTCATTGTTTTTTTCAATAGGTTATAATCCGTTATAACCATTATTTATTCTGATGCTCAGATAGCTCCAAATTTAGTATATAAGAATCAATTCAATTGTTTCTGTTCTTTTGACATGTCCCCACATTCTTTGACTATTTCTTTACTTCAAGAAAGAAATTTAAAAAAAAGAGAGAGAGAGATGTTGACCTAGATCTGAAAGTCACCATTTCTCCAAAAAGCCCTGTTTCCTTTTAGTGGAGAATGGTATTCAGAGACCAAGAATGGCAGTGCCCCCTTTTCAAAATTCCCCATCCCCCTCTTCTCACACACACACATATACACGCACACACACACACGCACACACACAAAATCTACTTTGAAAGCCATGACTTTATGGCTATGTCTCTAATTCTGGTACCATTCATTCTAACTTCTTCTAACTTCACAGTTTCCAAAGTGTACACAAGCTGTCACTACCCCATGTGGACACCCTGTTGTGACCTGATCTACCATTTAAATCTCACGTAATAGTTTGGACCATATTGTTCAGACAGAAAAGAAGACAAGTGGGTGTGTCATTATAAGAATAATTCTTAGTTTACCTATTTTGATTCATTTTTGGTTATTCTTTCTTTTTCTTTTTGCTCATGTAAAAAGCTACATTTAAATTAACCACAGGTACAATTAATCACTGACATTTTAAGTTAACTTAATTACATACATTAATTCTTGCATCATTTTAAAGTTCTGAATCATTTTATTTTTGGTTCCCATGATTGAACTCAGGGGCACTTAACCACTAAGCCACATCCCTGATGTTTTTTTTTTTTCATTTTTTGAGACAGGGTCTCACTAAGTTGCTTAGGGTCTCCATAAGTTGCTGAGGCTGGCTGTGAACTTGTGATCCTCCTACCTCAGCCTCCCAGGTCATGGGATTACAGGCATGCACCACCATGCCTGGAGAGTTATGGATCTTTTAAGATAGTAGTAATAGTATAATATACTAGCATACTATTAGTATACTGATAGTATAATATACTATTCTATTATATATAAAATATATAACAACATATTTTATATTATACATAATACATATTATATAATACATTGTTATTACTACTATAATAATGTACACTATTATTACACAATATTAACTATTATAGTTATAATAACTACACATGCGCCCCAAAAAATCCCCTGTTCAGCCTATTTGTATCATGATGGGTTTTTAAAAAATCTTGCTTCCTGATGTTCCTGTCCTAAACATTTTAGTTTTCCCATGGAAGTAACTTTATCTCCCCTTAGACTCTTCTGTTCCCAGCATTTCTCAGGCTATATTCCTGTCCAAGTATTTGTAAGTACCACCCCCCACTAGTTGTATAGAACTCTTACTTGTGTCCCACTGCATAAATATTCTCATGAAGCCATGAATTTCACAAAGCACAATTGCAATGGTTTGTGGAGGGGTGATAAATGTAGGTTACATAATTCCATGATTCACTGTGGAAAATCAGTAACTCACTGTTTACATGCTAAAGAGACAGTCTATGACATATTGGTTGCCTTTTGCTCCTGACAGAAAGGCCATTTTATTAGCTCAGATCAGTGTATGCCCAAGATCCCCTGGTGGAAGGACATCTGGCCTCTCCAGAGTGGGCATGCGTCACAGAGGACCATTCCCAACATCATGTTCTATCAATATTCCAATGGCAAAAGGGGAAGAAAATGAAAAAAGAAAGGAAGGAATAAAGGAAAGGAAAAGGAAAGGAGAAAGTGGGGAAGGAAGGAAGGAAAAGAAAAAGAATTATAATCAAGGATATCAAATCACTTGAGTCTATGCCAAAACTGAGAAGTCAGAATGGAATTGTTACTACCAGTTTCCGGTAACTGAATGTTCAGCCCAGAAGGATTTGGCATTCATCTGAGTCATGCTGCTGATCACTTGTGAACTCTTAGGTTTATGACTCCTAGGGCCAATTGCTGTGCAGAAGGAGAATTAACAGGATTTCTTCCTTAATGGAGATATTTTTCTCTGCAGGAGAACACACACACAATCTCATTACTGTAGAAATGGGGCAGAATCACAAATATTTTAAAGTCACTCGCTGTTAAATTTTCTTCAAATGCAAAGTGATTAGTAAAAGTACAATTCAAATGAAAATAATTGGCACCAATAAAAGCTGTGAACACATTGCATCTGAACATGAAGGAGGAAGGTGGGCAGTCCTTTGAGAGTTGGCCCTAGGAGGTCAAGACATAAGCCTGGACAGAGGAAAATGTGCCTGTGCTGGGTTGTTCAGGAGAACAGAAAAACAGTGGGCAAGAGAAGACTTTTAATAAAAATGTCATCCTTTGGAAATCTGTTGAGATCAGTAATCATTTTTTCTATGAAGAGATAGGAAAGGGTATCCATTTCTGTGATGGGACCAGGAAGAAAAAATATAATGGGAAGGAAGGAGACCGGATCAAGCCTGGGGAAAGAGAGGAAGTTGCTGACATGAGGTTAGAAAAATGGCGGACCCCAGGGAAGGCTCAGGGTAATTCTGCACCACCCAGTGAGAACAGCCAGTGGGCCTTGAGCTAAAAATTATTACTCTTACTTTATCAGCCTCTTCACCTGAGAGAGAGTTCAATTAAATTCAATTCTTCCAGTGCTTCCTGAGTACCTGCTGGCTGTGTGGCTTACAGGACCATTTAGTGTTCCCAGGGCTTTAACAGGCCGGTTCATTTGCAGATCATCCCCTCATTTGCAGCCTTGGGGGACTTTTCTTATTCCTCTGACAAGAGTTTAGTATTCCTACAGTAACAAAGTAGGCAACAACTTTCCCATGAGATGATTTAACTGTTCTAAGAGGATTTAGCTCCTGGCATTTTGAGAAGTCCACATAATTTGTATAAATCGTCTTACATTTCCCTTTTAGGCCATTGCTACTATTCTATCAGCCAGGAAAGAATGTGGCCTCTGTCTATAGGAGAGGAACAGCAAGAGACTGAAGTCTAAACCTCTGCTACCAAGGGGCTCCTAAAATGGTATTGGCTTCCTTTTATGGAATATTACTGGGTACTTTATACATAGTCCTCAGTCAATCTTTTTGGTTTATTTATTGAAGAATCCTATAAAATACAGTGAATGAGGTCATTATAACCAGTCCTTGATTTTGTGTACAGGCTGTTCCCTAACCCTAAAAATGTTTCTTACTTTCACCTTGCCTTCCAATACAAAGGTGTAGCTCCAGCATATCATAAATACCCTTTGATTTGATTTTTATTTGTGAATGAACAACCACAGGTCAATGACCATCCCTTCAAAACTTCTGATTTCACAAAGCTTTTGATATGACTGATGATTTTCATTTTTGTTTCAAGTATTTTGTTTACAAAAACCTACTCCTTTTGTTTATAAACAAATCTCCTGACATTCATACCTTCATTTTTCAGTTAACTTATTAAGTAATAAGGTCTGAAACAAACATATTTTAGAAATTTCATCCATTCTGCCAGACACACAAATTGCAAGGAATCCAGCTCTACCAATTGACTGGAACCACATTCAAAAGTTCAACATGTTTGCTGTTCAACTGATTCTGCATCTAAAATCAGCATTATCATGAATACATTGGGGAAGAGCTGGATGTTACCATTACATAAAAAGGAGTCAGGAGGGTCTTTTAACTGGGACAGGTTAAGAAAACACACATATTTTTTGCCTTTCAGACATTTTCAGAGTATTAAGACATTTCCAACACACCAAAACTTGGAGGGATGTATTTTCTCCCATTTTATAGATTAAAAAATTCAAGCTGAGAGAAGCTAAGCAACTTGCCCACAATCACACAACTAATAAATATATGGTAAATTCAGGATTGGAACTAAGAAATATTTAGGGATAGAAGCTGGGCTTCACCCAACTAAAAACAAGATACTCCAAAGTAACCCTTTCCTCTTTAAAAGACCGATTTGCTGCTAACACTGTTATTGTTATTGCTGTTAGATCACTTCCTCTGTTTTTCTATACATATAAAGAAAAATTATATCCATGGCAGATCTAAGCACAGACATAGCTTACTGGAAGATGCAGAAACATTATGTCAAAAACCAGCCATGAAAGACTTATAATATCTTTTTGATTAAGTTCATTGGCTTTGAATCTGATTTCTTTGAATACATTGTCAGACACTACAGCAACATGAAGTGCATATAAAGAGAAAAATCAAGGTGAAAAATGGAGTATTCAACAGTAAGGGGAATTTTTAGAAAACCGTAAGTTAGAAAGCACAAACCAGCCAAGCTATTTTTCTTAACCAGTTGTTCAATTTTATGATAACAGTTGGTTGATGAATCATCTTAGGAATTCTTTCTACAAATCAGTAATGTGCTGAGCTAGCTTCATAACTGAATTAGATATGATCCAACATGGTTGTAATTCTTAGTTAATCTAAACAGATTCTGTAGTTGACTAGTCATTACAAATGAGATCACTTCACATAGATCAACATTTGATACCCTAGACCCCCAGCTGCTCGATTAGTTAGAAAACTAGTCTTTCCTTACAGTTCTCCTCCAAGAAGAGCATCTTGAAGAGTCACCCAGGTTTGTAGGTATCTCTGAATAATCCCAGGCATTCCTTTGCCACTTATTGGGGTATAACATTTATAATTGGCTTGTAAGAGCAGACTCCCTAGGTGTGGGGAATTTCCCATTGTCTTCAGCTGGTTTTTAATTTTTAAAATTTTTATATACAGTAAATTACATATATCACAAGTATTCATATTAGTAAATATATGTGTATACACACATATACATATATACCTACATATCTATCAATCTAGATCTAAAGGGATGTATCAATAGAGGTATGTATGTATGTTTAAATAAAACCACAACCAAGATCAAGATGCGAAATGTTTTTAACACCCTAAATCCTCTCTGGGATCCTCCCATTCAACCCACCAATAATAATCAGTGTAGTAATGCTGATCACTAAGATATGCCCTCCGCCATGCTGGGGATCAAAGCAGGCCTGTGCATACGCTAAGCAAGTGCTCTGTCACTGAGTTATAAGCTCAACTGTATTCCTGAATTTCATGTATAGGGAACATATAGAAGATTCTCTTTTCTACTAGCTTCTTTCATTCAATATCATTCCTGTGAGATGCATCAATACTATTGTGCAGAATAATATGATTTTGTTTTTTTACTGCTGAATAATATTGTACAGTATAGCTATATCACAACTTATTTACCCATTAGTGTGGTAGTAGATATTCACATCATTTCCAGTTTAAAAATAAAGCTTCTCTGAGCTTTCTTGTACTTGCCCTGTTTTGTACATACACACTCATTTCTCTTGGATATATACCTGAGAATAGAATTGCTGCTTATGTAGGAAGTATGTAATATACATCTCTGCAGATACTTATATAAATATTGATTGATTGATGGAACATAATGTTTATTTTTATTCAGTTTGGGTATATATTGCCAGTTTCTAAAGTGGTTACACCAGTTCACAGGACAGTCATCTTGATCCTGGTTGCACAGAGGATGTTTTACCAGGAACATATTTGAGATGCTAGGTACTCAGATTATTCCCTCAAAGAGAGAAGGAAATAATGCAACATCTCTTTGTGTTAGGAGCAAGTGAAGTGCTGATGGCAAAGCTGCCTGGTCTGGCATCTTTGTGTTCTCTTAATTTCACACATGCGTAGCTGCTTCCTTCTGAGTTTCAGCCATGCGCTGTACCTGCGACAGCTATTCTTGTTTCTCAATTGAAGGCCTTGTTTCTGGGTCTGATTTGTTGGGACAGGCTCCTGATTCACTTATAAATAATTCTCCTTAGGAGCCCTGTAGTTCCTTTCTGTAATCAAGAATCACCCTAATGCACAGATACTGTAGGCTATCCTTGACCTTCAGAAAGAGTTCACATTTCAATTTTTTTCAAGACAGGACTCCAACATAAAGTTGTAGATTAAAGAGACAATCCCTGGCCAACCTGCCAACAATAACCAAGACCCTAAATTAGTTTTCTGAGATTGAATGCTGGCTTTTTATAATACCTTATGAGCAAGAGGAAAACACCATTTCAAACCTACTAACAGTTTTCCTGTTTCTCTGCACAGGGAAGCTCCAATATACTGCTTTTTCTTTTCTTCTTCTTCAACTCATTGAATTTTTTAAGCAGAAATAAATTTAATGGCTATTGGTTATTCAAATGGAAAGAAAGTATTTTACTTCCGAAACTGGAAGTTGAAGAAGAAACTGAATTCTTCAACATATTAACATCAGAAATGTTCCTTGGGTGGTGCTACTTCACAGAAATTGCTTACTTCAGTGACTATGCTTTATATCTTTCCTTTGGTGAAAAAGACTTGTTGTGTAGCTCTCCCAGGAGGCAGGGGAGTAGAGAGGTACAGTAGCTCCTACAACAAGGCAGTAGATGAGAACTAGAGAAAGAACCAGTCTAGGAGACACCAGAGGCAGTGGACCTGCACACTCTGGAGCAGGCTCAGTGAGCTCCGTTGTTTTCTTCTCCTCAACAGTAACTGTTGTCTTATTATTTCCAAGCCTTAAATAAAGTTTGGCTTAACACCAGAGACTGGTTTCAGCTGCACTGTGGGAGTCAGAGTCAGGCCCGTATCCACACTTGCTAAGCTGTGGAGGGTGAGGGGAGAGGTGTGCGCATGTCAGGTAGTGAAAGCAGCAGTTGGACAAATGCAGAGGATCTCTGAAGCTTCCCGGAGACAACAGGGAGGGAAATCCAGACACTGAATTTGCTGCTGCCACTCATTTTGCAGACTTGGGTTATTGCTATAGACATTAAAAATAATTGATGCCAATAACCATGGAAATTTTTGTTAATAGTTTTGGGGGATTCATAACTCTACTTGCAAAATTATTTGGCCAAGAGCCGGACACAGTGGCACACACCTATAAAGACAACTACTTGGGAAGTTGAGGCAGGAGGATCACAAGTTCAAGGCCAGCCTGGGCAATTCAGCAAGATCCTTTACTAAATAAATAAATAGGGTTAGGGATGTAGCTCAGTGGTAGAGCATCCCTGGGTTCAATCCCTGGTACTGAAAAAATAAGTTATCTGGCCAAAATGTCCCATTTGTCCCTTTACACTAGAAACCTTAGGCAGTGTCCCCTGTAAGGCTGAGCTCCAGGTCACCTAGTCTGCTTGGCACCCTTGCTTCCCTGCTACCTAATGTCTTTATTGGTATTGTTCCACACAGGGCATTCACACTGTCCAACTTGGTCAGGAGAAATCATTATGTATGTGTGTGTCCAACAGTCTCTTCTTTCTTCGTTTTTCTATGTTCATTGTGTCAGCAACAATCAGCATTATCATGTTAAACAAATATTAGAGCTAAAAAAATAAGCCAAAGTAGAAGTTATCCATTGCAGCATAGTTAAAATGTCACTATATGCAACTTCTGGTGGAGTCCTTACACAGACAGAGCACATCCTTTCCTCCATTTGATGCAATTACTTGGGTGTCTTGTGATGAGAGAGAATTGGCTGTAGACTGACAATAAGCTGCTCTCACAGAGTTTCTGGTGTTTTGGGGCATGGGTGAATGGCTCAACTTTTGCTCAGGATTGGCACCTTGGGTGAGTCACCAAAGTCCAGAATTGGGATTTCAGTCTTGTGGATTCCTTTTCTAAACTCAGATCCTTTATGTTGATTGCTCTGTCAAACTATTATCTTCTCCCTATTTCTGAAATTATAACTCATAGTCCCTTTGATGGAATTTGATTATTATAGCCTTTTATGATACAACATTACTTTAAACCAGAGTTTCTCAGTCTCAGCACTGTGGACACTTGAGACTGAATAAGTATTAGAGGAGCTGTTCTATGCATTGTAGGATATTGCAGCATTCCTGGCCTCTACCCACTAGACTCCAGTAGAAGTCACCAGCTGTGATAAGCGGAAATGTCTCTAAACATTGTCAAAGATCCCTAGAGGGGCAAAACTGCGTCAAGTTGAGACCACTGTTTAGATGGTTAGCTCTTACATTCGTGGTCTGTACCGTTGTATTTTAGACAGTCTCTACAGCCTCTAGTCTGAGAGGCAGGAGTGAGGGGCTTCCTTTATTGCTGTAAACATTGTTCCTTCATTTGCTTCTTGAAAAGAATTCTAGGTTGAAAGAGTGTTAAGTGATCACCATCAACAAAAACACAGATACTCTAAGAATTTGTATCTGGATCTGTGATATATATCCAGATTTAAAAAACTCTAATAGGGTTGGGGAGATAACTCAGTTGGTAGAGTCCTTGCCTCGCAAGCACAAAGCCCTGGGTTCAATCCCCAGCACCGCAAAAAAATAAATAAATAAATAAATAAATAAATGATAAAATAAAATAAAAAACTCTTATAAAGAAAAAATAATTGCAAATAGTTACACGTGTGTGTATACACACACACAATTTCCTTTACATAAAAAAAACAGCAAAAATATTTGTTAAATTTAGATGATCTTTCAATTAACAAATATTGCTAACAGTAATAAAAATTTTTGTTTAATTCTTTGCATCTTTCAACACTCCACAGTGATATTGCTGCGTGTGGTGGTGAATGCCTATAATCTTAGTGACTTGGGAGGCTGAAGTAGGAAGATCAGAAGTTCAAGGTTAGCCTAAGCAACTAAATGAGGCCCTAAGCAACTTAGTGAAACCCTGTCTCAAAATAAAAAATAAAAAGTCTAACTCAGTGGTAGAGGGTCCCTGGGATCAATTACCAGTACAAAAAACAAAAAAAAAAAAAAAAGCTGTGATACTGCTCATTATTATTATTGCTATCATTTTAATTAGTAATAATTAATAACAAACTAATAATAATCTTCTATATTAGGAGATGCACTGTGACATTTCCATGATACTTTTTTTTTTTTTTTTTTTGAGGGGGAAGTCACTAAGTTGCCTAGGCTGTTCTTGACTCAGCATGGCAGTCTTCCTGTCAGTCTCCCAAGTAGCTGGAATAACAAGTGCCACCATGCCTGGCTGTGATACTGGTTTGGAGGTTCATTTTAAATTTAAACTTTTTAACACATTGAACTAAAATTTATGTATGATTTTTATTTCCTTCTGAAAATATAGCACTTGGACATTTATGTTGGATTTCGAGTCCATTAGAAGAAGTGAAGGAAGCTCAAGACTGCTGTGTTATACAAAGGATCAGTTTTGCAAAAAAATTTTCCTTCACTGTGCATCAATTTGAGCTAGCAGAGAGTCATCTCCACCTTCACGGTTTTCTTCTGAATGCCTGACATCTCTTTTCTGCTTCACTCCTGTGAGTTAACCAGAAAACTCTTAAAATGTGAATACCTCTCAGAGGGATTAAAATAGAAGAAATTGATATTCTCTCGTAATGAGAATCTTAAAAGAGCAAGAACAAGGAAAACGAATGTACAAGGGAAAAGTCACCGACGTCCATTCTGTGCCCTAGGTTAGGGTTCTGATTTCAATAAATGTGGTTCATAAACAAGCATGCCCTTTGACAAAATTGCAATCATTTTACTTCAGTGCATTTAACCTTTTTTTAAAGAAATATTTTTAGTTGTCAATGGATCTTTTTTTTTTTTTTTTTTTACTTATTTATATGTGGTGCTGAGTATCGAACACAGGGCCTCACACATGCCAGGAAGGTGCTCTACCACTGAGCCACAATTGAACCACAAAAGTCTCTAACTTTTTTTTAATCAAATTTAAGTTTATATTGTTAAATATTTTTATATGGATTTTAAGTGTACACAGTTCAAATGTTTTTAATTTATTCACTGAGTTTTGCCATCATCACAGTCTACCTTTTAAAAATTTCACTGTACCAAGAAGAAATCTTGTACCCGTAAGTAGCCACTCCCTAGTCCTCCTCCTCCCCAGCCTCTGGCAAATATCACTCTAAATTTTGTCCTTATGCATTTACTTATTCTGGATATTTCCAATAAATGAATTATATAATGTGTGGTCTTTGCACAGTCTTCTTTCATTTAGCATGTTTTCTACATTCATGTATGTTGTACCTTGTGTCAATATTTTAGTCCTTTTCTGGCAAAATAATATTCCATTACTTGGAATATTCTATGGGAGTATGTTTTGTATGTCCATTCATCAGTTGGTAAACATTTAGGTGGGGTTCACTTTTTAGCTATTGTAAATGCTTCTATGAATATTTGAGGACAAGATTTTTTGTGAATATATATTTTTATTTCTAGTATCTGTATATCTGGGTCATGTGGTAAGTAGCTCTATTAAACCTTTCAAAGAACTGTTCAACTCTTTTTCTGAGTGGTTACCTCACTTTACATTTCCACCTGCAATGTCTGACAGTCCCAGTTACCCCATATCTTTACCAATATTGTCTTTTTGTTTACTCCCCCTAGTGGATATGAAGTAGAATATTGCTGTGTTTTGATTTGCATTTCTCTAATAACTGATGACATTGAGCATCTTTGTACATGCTTATTGTCCATTTGAAAATCTTTGTTGAAGATATGTCTGTTCTAATCTTTTACCCATTTTTGAATTGTGTTGTATTTTTATTATTCTGATACAAGTTCTTGTCAGACATGCTTTTCAAATATTTTTGATGCACAAAAGTTTTATGCATGATGCCCAAGTTAATTTTTTTAATTTTTCATTTATGCTCGTGTCCAAAAAATAATTGTCTAATTCAAGGTCACAAAGATTTACTCTTATGTTTACTTCTATGACTTTTATGATTTTAGCTCTTACATATACAACTATATCCATTTTAATTTTTTCTCTTAAGTAAGGGTTGACTCAGTCCTTTACATGTGAATATCTAGTTTTCCCAGCATCATTTTGTTAAAGATGTTATCCTTTCCTTCATTAAATTGTCCACCCACTCTGGACAAAAATCCATTAACAATAAAGTGTAATTTTTGACTCTCAATTCTATTCCATTAACCGGTATGTCTTTTACCACATCATCTTGATTACTATAACTTTGTACTAAGTTTTGAAATCAGGAAGTGTGAATACTTGAGCTTTGTTCTTCAATTTCAAGATTAGTTGACTATTCTGGATCCTGAGTCTCTTGAAATTCTATCTGACTTTTAAGATCAATTTCTCAATTTCTGAGAAAACAAACAACAGAAATCATCAGATACAGAAATGCTTGGGATTTTGATAGAAATTGTGTTGAATCTATAGCTCAACTTGGGAATATTACCAATCTTAATGTTAGTTTTCTGATCTATGAACACGAGTCACTCACTTAGATTTTTAAAATTTTTCTTCTGACAAAGTTTTATGTAGAGTCTTGCAGTTTTCAGGGGAAAGTGATACTGGGGATTAAACCTTGGGTCACTCTACTACTTTGCTATATCCCAAGTCCTTTTCTTTTGAGACAGGGTCTTGCTATGTTACCCATACTAGCCCCAAACTTGTGATCCTCCTGACTCAGCTTCCTGAGTCATGAGGCATGTCCAAAAAGTCTTGCACTTTTTTTTTCTATACATTTCAACAGACTTGGATTTTTTTTCTCTTTTGCTTTGTTTTAGTTATACATGACAGTAGAATGTATTTTGGCAGAATATACACACATGAAGTATAACTTATTCTATTGGTTTCCTAATCTTGTGGTTTTACATACATATGGAGTTACCCCGGTTGTGTATAGAAATACAAGGCTAGAAAAGTTCTGACCAATTAATTCTATAGTCTTTCTATTCCCCTCCCCCACTTCCCTTCTTCACCCTTTGTCTTATCCAAAGTACTTCTATGCTCCTGCCACCTCACAGCTTATTATGAGTTAGCATCTGCACATCAGAAAGAACATTTGGCCTCTGGATTTTGGGGATTGGTTTATTTCACTTAGCATTACAGTCTCCGGTTCCACCCATTTACTGGCAGATGCCCTAATTTAGCTTAGTAATATTCCATTGTCTTGTACTTCTTTTGCTAAATTCATTTCTAGATATATTATTCTTTTTTGCTGTTAATAAACATTGGAGCCAGGTGTGGTGGCACATGCCCCTAATCCCAGTGACTTGAGAGGCTGAGGGCAGAAGGATCACGAGTTCAAAGCCAGACTCAACAAAAGTGAGGCACTAAGCAGCTCAGTGAGACCCTGTCTCTAAAAAAAAATAGGGCTGGGGATGTGACTCAGTGGTCAAGTAGCCCTGAGTTCAATCCCTAGTACCCTTCCAAAAAAAAAAAAAAAGAATATATATATATATATATATATATATATATGTATATATATATATAATTGTTTTCTTAATTTTTTTCACACTGTTCCTTCTAAATGTATAAGAATACAATTGATTTTTGTGTATTTATCTGGTACCTTGCCACATTTGCTTAACCAGTTTATAAATACAAATAGTTTTCAGTGAATTCCTTAGGATATTCACTGTCCAAGACCATATAATCTGCAAAGAGAGTTAGTTCTACTTATTCCTTTTCAATCTGAATGTCTTTTACTTCTTTTTCTTGCATAATTTTCCCAAACAGACTCTTTAGTTCAGGTCTGAAGAGAAGTAACAAGCATAGATATTCTTGTTTTGTTTCTGTTCTTAGTGGAAAGGCATTCAGTCTTTCACATTAAATAAAATGTTAGCTGTGAAATTTTCACAGATCTATGTGTGTTCTTTAAAATAAGACTCAATTAGTTTTAAGGTTTTTTTAAATTTTTTTATTTGAATTGATTTTTAAATTATAAAATAATCTAATACTGCAGAATAAAATTGACCAAATTATATTGTTCTATTGTGTGCATGTACAACTAACAATGATTCTTACTATTATATATAATTTTCTTGTACCAACTGAAAAAATAAAAGTGATCCAAATTCACATTAGAAAATTTCAGAAAACACAAAAAGATACATTGAAAAATAAATATCTTACTCTCTATCTTCCTTTTCTCACCATTCAAGTTTCAAGTCCTAATTTCTAGAAGTAGCCACTGTAACCAATTTTTTAAAATTTAACCAAAGATTTCTATCATATACAAATATATATAACATGTATGGTTTTAAATAAAAACACTTTACACTTAATCTTTAAGTCCATGTAATTTAATTGAATTTAATATTATAATAAAATATTTCCCCTGCTACTCACCAGAGTAAAAATGATTGATTTCCTTTTAACATACAATAGATTTTGGACTGTCAGATTTTGGTGATTTTATTCCTTTGATTTTTCCTGCAGCATTTGAATTATATACAATACGTGTTTAAAAATAATTTTAAAATGCTAGTATAATTACATTAGACATAACATATTAAATGGTTTCACAAGCAATTTCTTCAAACTATGAGCTTATTTCAAAGCTTTTCAACTCAATTTCTGAGGGCTTGCCAATGTTTTGGAATGTAAGCAGGCCCATAAAAAGCATTTGACAAAAAAGTAGTATCAGCTATATTTATTATGAACTGGTACTGCTTTAAATATCTTGGAAAAAAATCTCCAGGGGATGTTTATCCACACTGAATGAATAAATATAAATTCTATAGCTTTCTCAAACACTCTCCATCCTAAAGACTGGAAAGACTAAGGAAGTAATGTAACTTGGAAAGTAAATTTTATTTTCTATTTATAGTGATCACAAATAACCCAAGAATACCTCCACAACACTTATGACTTAACATATAAATCAGTTTTAAACAACACTGATAGTCAATAGGATGAATGGTCAATAGAAGAATGGAAAACACACCCTCTATAATTTGATGAAGGGGATTCTAAAATCTCCCTTCTCCCCAATATATCTCACACTAACTGCCCTAAAATGATAGCCATCAATCTTTTCTTTAAGACAATGTACCAAAGATCCCAGCTGAAGTACACAATTTATCTGTGAACAATAATACATAACCGTTATTGTAGTTTATAAGGAATATCCATGATATCAATTAGGCAATCATCTAAAGAAATGAATCAAAGGACAAGTTAACTCAGATGAGGCTTAGAATTGTGGAGTTGAGAGGCATGGTAAGAACCTACGACAAACAGATGTCATCAGGAAAGTCCTTGGCAACACAGGGGGAACAGCAGGAACCAAGGGAAAACAAGAGGAGTGACCATGAGGTACTCATGTTTGAATGGGTTTGGTCTCATGAATAAAATCAATGTCTGTAAAAACATAACTGAAACCTGCTTTAAGCTGGACATGGTGGTACAGGCCTGTAATCCCAGTGAGTCAGGAGGCTGAAGCAGGAGGATGACAAGTTCAAGGTCAGCCTCAACAATTTAGTGAGGCCCTATTTAAAAGAAAAAAAAATGGACTGGGGATGTAACTCAGTGGTGGAGTGTCCCTGGATTCAGTCCCAAATATAGAAACACACATACACATATATGCAGATGCAAACACTTGTGTACATACGTCTTTCCTTTATATTTTATATTTTTTAAAACTTTTACATACTTTTTAAAAAATTGCACATAAAATTATACATATTCAAAGGGTACCATGTATGTTTAAATACATCTATACTGATGTAATGGTCAGGTCTGGGTAGGCATAAGTATCCTTTTTAACCTTTTTATTTTTAATTTATTTTTAAGTATATCAGCACTAAA
Organism: Sciurus carolinensis; assembly: GCF_902686445.1. NCBI lineage: Eukaryota > Metazoa > Chordata > Mammalia > Rodentia > Sciuridae > Sciurus > Sciurus carolinensis. The sequence continues at coordinate 31,021,081 of NC_062219.1, forward strand.
TGAACATGTTCTCATTACAAAACTTTAAATAGTTCAGATGAATCTGAGGCAATTCTCAACCATTATCCATAATCCTAATCCCTTTTCAGAGATAACTATACCTATTACTTTGGTGTTTGTAATCATCATCATCACAGCTGATACAGTACTTCTCTGTGCTAAGTTACTTTCAGGAGCTCCTTTTAAAGATAACGCTTCGATTGAAAAATACTTTATCAAGGATTTTTTGAATAAATTTTGGAGATGAGAGAGAAACTTGGCTTTTATAGCTTTAAAGTCCAATCATTTTTTCCTCTAGTTAAAAAAAATGCACCAATATACTAAGCATGGCAGGTACTCATCCAAAAATTGAAAGGCATGAGTTCACTCTTTGAAGTTTTCATTGAAGAAACCAAGCATGGTAAACAAAATCCACTTCATCAAGCTGCATATATTATTGGTGATAAACAAATGTATTGGCACTTAGGTTAAAAAATTTAGTAAAATTATGTTTCTAAAAGCTATATATTGACATAGAAGAAGGCTTTTTAAATTTTTTATTTGTTCTTTTTAGTTATATATGACAGTAGAGTGTTTTTGATATATTATATATACATGGAGTGTGGCTTCCCATTCTTGTGGCTGAACATGGTGTGGAGTTACACTGGTATGTATTCATATATGAACATAGGAAAGTTATGTCCCATTCATTCTACTGTCTTTCCTCTTCCCCTCCCTGCCCCCTCCCCTTCATACCCCTTTGTTTAATCGAGGTCATCTTCCGGCAGAAGAATACTTAATCACATAATTGTCAAAATGCCTGGGTGTGAATTCTCATTTTGTCACTTTGTGACTGTGAGAGTTTACTACTTCGTTTCTGTTTCCTCATCAGTGAAACGGAGGCAGTAAAGGTGTCATGAATCTCAAATGAGGTCATAGTGTGAGTGCTTTGCCTGGCACCTGGAACATAACACTCTATAAATGTCAGTCATTGTCATTACCATCATTATCATCTGTAAATACAGCAAATGAAACACTATGTATGAGAAAAAATACTAACACAGAACACACTATTTTGTACTAGCCAAAGGACTATTCCAAAAAGCAAGGAAAGAGAAATTCCAGAAATTTGCAATAATGTAAAGTAGATCTCTATATCTTGAAAATATAAGTATTAGTGAATAAAATAAGCTTTACATTTAAAGCCCTAATTTTAAAAATCTTAAATTTAAATTAAATGTCTTAAATTGGGTTGACATCTGCTGGGAGAAAATTGAATTGTTCAACTCATATGCTAAGTACCTATTATAATATACTAAATTCAGTAATTTTTCTGTTATGAATTTAGTATCATAAAGGAAGGAAAGGTCAATTTCTCCTAATACACTCTGCATAGCCTACAATACCTCTGACATCAGATGTGTTAGAGAATTTCCCCCATATACCCAGCTATTAATTCTTCAGCAGACACCAGCTGGATGTTTATAATTCAATTCTGTTCTGATACTATCTACCCGGAAGTAGTGTCAGATCCCATATATCGAAGTTTTAATCCCATCTACTTTAGATGCCAGTTACAATCTCTAAGTTGTTGTCTGTGCTTCTGACCAACTGGCTAGAAATCCAGATTCTTACACCCCTCCTTGGGTTTGATGAATTTGCTAGAGAGGCTCATAGAGTTCAGGGGAAACATTTTATCTACTCTTACCATTTATTATACGGGATATTACAAAGGATACAGATGAACATCCAGATGGAAGATATGCATAGAGGAGAGTGTGGGAGAAGGAGTGTAGAACTTCCATCTCCATTTTGCTGTGTCACTTTCCAGGAACCTGCACATATCTAGCTAGCCAGAGGGACCCCAATCCCAGTGTCTTGGGGTTTCATAGAAACTTCATTAAATACACACGACTGGTTATATTGCTGGCCATTGGTGATCCGTCAACCTTTAGCCTTCTCGCCCTCCTGGAGTTTGGTGGCAATTAAAAAAATCCCAAGCTTCTAATCTTGCCTTGTCTTACTGGCAAGCACCCCTCAGCCCCAGTAGTTTCATTGGACTACAAAGCCCAAGAATTTTAGGAGCTATGTATCAGGAAATGGGAATAAAGACCAAGTACCAAGTATATGTTTCACAGTCTCACACAGATGCTTCACTAGACTCTGTGGAAATCTAGCTAATCCCCATGCTTAAGAAGCTTTGAGTCCACAATCTCACCTAGGAACCATCTGTGCTTAAGAAAATGAGTATTACCACCGTGGACCTGTCAATTCTGTTCAGAAAATGAGGTCTATAGTTAAGAAGAAAATAAATAATAATACTAGATTGTTGCATGATCAAATGCCAAAATTAAAACTATCAACAGTAGCGCCATGGGAGTGTAGGGAGAGATAGTGTGGACCAACCAATGGAACACTCAGAAATCCATGCAGAGGAGGGATTGTAGAATTTCTTTTAATGATGCGAGGCAGTGGAAGCTCTAAATGTTTTGGAGTAGAGAAGAGATGAAAAAACTAGTATTCTAGGAAAGTTAACCTTTTGGCAATCTATTGGACGGATTGGTTTGGGAATGAACTAAAGAAGAAAGACTGATTGGGATTCTGAGATTATAAACAGTTGAGATGATGAGGACCAGGACTTAGTTGATCTCTAAGTAGAAAAAATCAAGTCAACTTGGCAAAAGTAATTCTCTCAGACTTCTACTTTGTGACACACACATGAAAACAATAACATGTGTTTCCATAAAAATGGACAAATGAATATGTTCCTACAACCACCTCTTTCTGGCAATCTCAGTCACTCCTTTATGTATATAACTTAGACGGCTCTGATATCACACTTCAAAGTACTTTCTATCTTCACCTGTGGAAAAATTGTCCTTCTAAATATAGAATAGGTTTAACACAACATAAGTAACTATTTCACAAATAAAAAGATGTACTTGTGTCTAGTTCCAAACTCACATGGAAAACAGGTCTATTCAAGAATCTTGACACATATTATGGTCTAAAAGTCTGTGTTCTCCCCAATACATGTCTTGAAATCTAGTCCCCTGTGTGATGGTATCAGGTCAGTGTTTCAGGAACTGATTAGGTGATGAGGATCTTAGTATCCTTATAAGAAGAAGTCAGAGAGCTAGCTTATTTTCCCCCATTGGAGGATACAAGAAGATGGCTGGGTGAAAACCTGGAAGAAGCCCTCATCAGAACCTACCCATGCTGGCACCCTGATCTCAGACTTTCCACTTCCAGAACTGAAAAATCAAGTTTCTGTTGTTTATAAGCTACCCAGTCTCTGTTACTCTGTTATTGCAACGTACGCTAGCTAAGACAATCCACACTCCACAAATGCAATGAACTTACTCAGATTTTAGAAACATGGACTGAAATACTCAAGAAATGCAATTGTTCTGGTTGACTTAACAGAATGCTGAAATAAGGGTCAAGTGTTATTTTTTGTTTTTGTTTTTAGTTCAAGTCATTGACAATTTTCCAAAAGTGTTGCTTTTATCTGAGACAGTTTTTCTGTTTAACTAAGAAAACATAGTTCTCTCTTTCTTTGTTTTATTAACTAGCAATATCTCCAGGCTTATGAAAGAGTTGTGGTTGTCCAAATTAGAACAATTTTAAGAGTGAAAGGAGGTGAAACCAATGTTAGGCCGGATGGATTGCTGGAGTCCTCAGACCTGTGGACACTCAGAATATATGCTTGTCGTGATAATGACTGAAATTCCTCTGTGGCTCCTCTGATTCCATTCACCAGAACAGGTCATAGGGGCATCCGTCCTCTCTTCCATGGCTGGCCTCTCTTTAGTTCCATTTGGCCTGGTGTACTTCTGCTTTCCTCCGTCTTTGAGGATTTACTGTAACGCACAGCTGCCTGAGTATAGGAAATAGCAAGCCAGCCAACTGACCTTGAGCACATGGTCAAATCTACCTCAGCTGTGGAATGGAGGCCTTTTTATTGCTTTGCAACCTAAAACAGAAGAAAAAAGGGGCTGAGGATATAGCTCAGTTGGTAGAGTGCTTGCCTCGCAAGCACAAGGCCCTTGGTTCATTCCCCAGCACCGGGGGTGTGGGGGAATAGAAGAAAAAGGAAAGAAAGAAATTGCGAGAACCAAATGAGATATCAAGTATGAGAGTGTTTGATACTGTAAAGTGTTATACAAATAAAGAGAGATTGCTAAGGGACAGCTGGGAGACTCTGAGTCCGTGGGAGGAGTTTTCTCCAGCTGCTGCTTGGTGAAGCAGTGCATCCCGCCTGTGGGGCAATGGGAGTGAGCGTCCCTGCACCACTCAGCTAAGTGGTTCTCAGGACAGTACATTGATTATACTCTTCCAATTTACTAACGGCAGAAGCACAGTTGGGGATCTCAGCTCACAAATCATTGTTAAGCTGCTTTGAGGAGAGAGGGAGACGGGAGCCTTGTGACAGCGCCACAGCCTGAAAAGCAGCCCACAGCAGAGCTCTGGTGGTCACCCTCCTCTCTGCAGACCAGCTGCAAGTTCAGGAGATGTCTCTGCAAAAACCAGTGTCCGTTCCTTCCAACCCAGCATTTTGCTTCAGCATTGACTCCTCTGGCTGCTTCTCCTGCTCCTGTAGCCAATGGCTTGTCCTGCAGTCTCTGCAACAGCACAGGCCTTTCTTCTATCCATGCTTTCTGCGCCTCCTGGCTTCTGCTTTCAGCAATTCTTTGTGCACTTCTCAACTTCTATGTCAATTACTGTGTCCATTTCTGAATGTCTCCCCTCTAGTCACCCCAGATGAAGGGCCCTAATTGATGGACTATGTCACCATCTGTAGTTTTCCTGCCTGATCAGGGATCTGATGCAAAGCAATTTTAGAGACTATTGGCTAGATAGCAGAGAGCTGCTTTATGTCAGATGCTGAGCCCTAGCATAGGGACTATTCAAACAAGTGACTGATGCATGAAAAATCTTCAGTGAATTACTGAAGGTGACTTTGTACAAGGGAACTCTGAACTATCATTTCAAGCTGCATTAATTCATTTTCCTCTAAGATTTAGTGGATGTGGGGAAAAAGGCACACTTTTAAATTGCTGGTGGAGTTGCAAATTGGTGCAGCCATTCTGGAAAGCAGTATGGAGAATCCTAAGAAAATTTGGAATGAACTCACCTTTTGAACCAGTTATCCCACTCCTCGGTTTATACCCAAATGACCTAAAATCAGCCAACTACAGTAACACAGTCACATCAATGTTTATAGCAGCTCAGTTCACAATAGCTAGACTATGGAACCAACCTAGATGCCCTTCAACAGATGAATGGATAAAGGAACTCTGGTATATATACACAATGGAATATTATTCAGCCATAAAGAAGAAGAAGAAGATGGCATTTGCAGATAAATGGATGGAATTGGAGAATATCATGCTAAGTGAAATAAGCCAAGCCCAAAAAACCAAAGACCAAATGTTTTCCCTGATAAGTGGAGGATGATATATAATGGAGCTGGGGGTGGGAATGAGAGAATAATTGGGGAACTTTAGAATATGTGGAAGAAAATGAGAGGAAGGGGGGTATAAAAAATGGTGGAATGAGACAAACATCATTGCCCTATGTACATGCATGATTACACAAATGGTATGAATCTGCATTGTGTACAACCATAGAAACGAAATTATATACCCCATTTGTGTACAATGAATCACAATGCAGTCTGTAAAAAATTAAAAGCCAAATAAAAATAATAATAAAAAAAGATTTAGTTATATTGCTTAATTTCAGTTATATGTATTTTCAGGTCTGAGCAATTTCTTACTCTCCACTAAATCACAACACTAAAAATGATTGAATGTATCATCTAAAAGTATGAATGCTCTTTTTTCCATAATTTTTATTGGTGCATCATAATTACACATAATAGTGGGATTTGTTGTTACATGTTTTTAATGCACATAATATAACAATATGAACACTCTTCCTTTATAAAATAATAACAGTGATCATTATTGTGCTCCTGTTATAAAGCACATTTTACATATATTCATCTCTCATTTAATTATAGCAACCTAAATAAAGTTTTTGCACCTGAGGAAAGTATCTTCGATTAAATAACTGGTTTAATGTTATAACAACTAGGATTTCAACTTAACTCTGATTCCAAAGCTCATGCAATTTTTTTCTTTATCACAGTGACTTTAAGGTTCCATATTCTGCCCTCTCTTATTTATCTTTTCCTTTTCTCTAACTTCACTTGAAATTGGGTGGCTTTTTTCTTTTATTGTATTATCATATCAGAATATATGCTACACTATAATTCTATACAAAAAGTTCCTGAGATGTAGGCATCATTTAATAATGGTCAGTATTTTTTTTTTGGTACTTCATTTTCATTTTTCAATTAAAATTCTATTGCAAAAGTATTAATTCATTATCCATTTTCTCTCCCCTTCTACATCAATCTTTAGCCTATTTCTTCTTAATCCTACAGGGATTGCTAAATGAATGCCTCCAGGAAAAATTCTATATAAATCCTCCTGGTGGCATGGTCATAATTGATGCTAGTTCTGAATGCTGTCAAGCCTTTATTACTACCCTTAGTGTCAAGACCATGAGTTTTTGGAACTCCTGGATCTTACTGAAGGCACTGTCATTTTGGTTATGATACCTATACTACCAGGGCTGCTTCAGGGATAGTTAAGAGGAGAGTAGTTTTATCACAGAAATGTGGTCACATCACTAAATCATGTCATCACTTTTTGGGAGATGCTGAAGCAGAAGTCAAGATAAGAGAATGCTTAAGGTAAGCAGTGGTCTCCCTGGTTGACAGGTATTCAATGGTTATCCTTCTTTCCAATATCTTAGATATCAAATGCAAACTGGTTTAATTGGAGGTAAAAAAAAAAAAAGAATAGAAAGATAATTTATTAGCTGATAAACTAAAAAATGTAGTCCGATGACCTTGAACCAAGGGATTAAAGAATGTTGAAAGGTCCTCTCTCTCTAACATGGAGCTCTGCTTCCAGCTATGTGGGCATTACTCTTCTCTTCATATATTTACGGATCCACTATAATTATACATAATGGTAGAATTCATTGCTACATATTCATTTATGGACAGGTTGTAACAGTATAGTTCAGCCAATATCATTTCCCCTCTCCCTCCCCTCCTCCTTCCAGGTATTACCCTTAAGCAGAGTTTCTCCATGTGTGATGGAGAGTCAGGTTTATTAAGTGCAGTGACATTTCAGTTCAGAGAAGGGAGGGAACTCCTATTCCCCCAAATTTAAACAAAAGTCTGGTTCCAATTGGTCAGAGTCCCTCGTCTGCTCACCTGCTGCAGACACCCCGTTGGGACGTTTCACTGTGCTGGTGCTATCGCCTCTCTATGCCTCTCCTCTTAGTTTTAGTATGTTTAACAGAGAAGTAAAATGCAAAAGGAACCCAAGAGCTTTGGGAAAGGATGAAAGGAATACTGTAGCTCCCTTTCCTTGGGACTGTAAAAAAAGTTCTCTCTTAGAATGGACTAGAACCCTTGTGAAGTAAGGTTTCCCAGGGTCCCACGTGGGAACAAATCTTTGGGGGAAAATTTGACCTGGTTTGAACAGTAGGGCCTGAAGACTCGTAGATAAGCTTTCTAGACTTCGGGATGCTTTAGGAGATGATGGCTGAGCAGCGGGCTGAAACTTGGAGTGTGGAATGAGCTGAATTGTGTCTGCTCCCCAGAATTCATAAGTCAAAATACTAACCCTCAGTACAGCACAATGTGACCCTTTTTGGTAACAGGGTCATTGCAGATGTAATTAGTTGACATCATACTGGCATAGGATGAACCCTACTCCAATATGACTGGTATCCTTGTAAAATGTGGACATTTGAAGATGGATGTGTACACCTGAAGACGGGAATTATGCTGTCACAAACCAAGGAACTACCAGGCCTGGAACAGATTCTTCCTTAGAGCCTTCAGCGGGAGCATGCCCTGCCAACACCTTGATTTCAGACTTCTGCCCTCCAGAAGTGTGAGGCGATATTTCTCTAAGCCATGGCATCCTTAGCAGAGAATAAAGTTGGGAAACAGGGTTGGAGTCAGGAGGCATCACTGCACCAGGAGATAAAGGCCCTGTGCTCAAATCCAGGATCAGTGCTTAACAGGGACATCAGTAATAGGAAGAAAACCTATGGTACCTATGAGTGGCCAGCTCCCCCTGGTGTTCGAAAGACAGATGACATCTTTAACAATGGAGGGGGAAAAAGGAGGGGAGGTGGTTGGTTATACAGGATTGTGTGATCACAAATTACTAACAGGAAAACTACAAATGTTAACTCATCAAATAACTTATTATCTAATGTGAGCCAAACACTGTTCTAGATTCTAAAACATAGCATTGAGTAAGACAGATGTTTCTGTTCTGGCGGAGCTTTTGAGATGAGACCCCATTTCTCCAGGAAGCTGCAAAATTAATCTGGCAACAATGTATAGGGTAGATTGATGCCCAAAGAAGTCTCAGTGAGAGGTCATATCAGAGACTAATGTTGTAGAATAAGGTGAGCTAATGAGGGCCTAAGGAGAAGACAGGTGCAATTGAGAAAGCAGATGTGTAAGTGACAGTGTTAGAATTGACTTAGGGAATAAGTTTGATAATCTAATGACCTTATGACCATACTGAAATAACCTGTGTATATAAATAAAGAGCTGCCTTTCAAACTGATGCACAGATGGATCTCTTTTTTATACAAATATCTTATCAATATTAATACCTGAACTCAGTTTTACATTTTATAACAAAATTAATAGAATTTGCTATTTGTTTACTGTTCCAAAAATATGTTTCCGGATTCTCAGTTTGAATCTACAAAAAAAAAAAATCTACATGTAAAATCTCGATTTAAATCTACTCACATTTTGAGTGATATGAATTATGATGTAATAACAAACTATTAATAATCAATAAAATGACTATTAAATATACTTAAGTTAAAAATTATAATATAATGATATGCTATTTTATTATAACCACTTTTGGTTGCTATAAAGATTTTGCATAATTATAAAAATTAACTGCTAATAAATTCTTTATAATTATTTATAGTTAAAAATATCAGAAAGAGAAAATAGGGAGTTATTTGGTGGCTATAATTTTTGTTTTGTAAGATGAGTTATGGAGATCAGTTCTAGTGGGTTTTTTGTCACTGTGACCAAAATACCTGACAATAACAAATTAAAAGATGAAAGATTTATTTTGGTTCATGGTTTCAGAGGACTCAGTCTATGATTGGCTTACATCACTGCTTTGGTCCTGAGGTGAGACAGAACATCATGGTAGAAAAGCATGGCAGAAGAAAGCTGCTCAACTCACGGTAGCAGGAGAGTAGAGAGAGAAAGAAGAAGGGACATGGAAGAAGATAAACCCTTCCAGGATACATGCCCAGTGACCTACTGCCTCCAGTTGGCCCACTTTCCAGTATTCCATTCAGTTATCAATGGATCAATCTACTGACAAGGTCAGAGACTTCATAATCCGAATATTGCCTGAAAGTTTACCTCTGAACCTTACTGCATTGTGGATCATGTTTTTAACACAAGACTTCAGGGGACATAACAGATTGGAACCACAGCAAAATCTGTGGTACAATAATGTGAATATCCTTAACATTACTAAACTACACACTTAAAAAGGATGAAAGCCATAAACATTGTTTTCTACAATTAAAAATTTTTAAATATAACAAAATCTAAACTAATGCATATTTAATTATCCTCCAGTATTAGAAAAAAAAAACATGAAAACATACATATACACATACAGGTTATTATATAGAGAGGAAAACAGAAAACAGGGAACAGGGACCAGGGATGTGGCTTAGTGGCAAAACACTTGACTAGCATGCAAAGTCCAAAGTTCAATCCTCAATAGCTGGAGAGGAAAAAATCCCAGAAGTTAGTTGAGATGAAAATGGAAATAATCTTTTTATTAATGGATGAAATTTTGGAAAGATAGAATTCAAGCTGTCAGTCTGTGCAAATAACCTCTAGCAGTTAACACCTCTTAGAGTTACCTCTCATGTTTAGTTTCCTTGTCATTTCAAATCTGGGCCAGCCCAAAACTTGCCTTGTTCAATAGGATGTGGCATTATATAAACTCCAGAATTGGGCCTTCATGATCTATGTGCTTTTACTTTTTTCTTTTTCTTTTTTTTTTTCCTTTGCTTCTGCTCTTTCCTCTTAGAATGCTTCTTGGAACCTGGATACCATGCTGTAAGGAAGCTTAAGGAGTACAGTGGAGACAGTTACAAAGAGAAGGGAGACCCCAGCTGACAAGTCGACTAAACTCCAGCCAATGCCAGCAGCCATAGTCATCAGTCATGTGAATGAGATGGTTTTGAACCTTCCTCTCATCTTAGTGCTTCAGCTGGTAACTCTGTAAGAAGTGCCATTTGGTCATCACTGAACATTGATAAATAATATATTGTTTTTATTTTAGCCATTAAATTTGAAGATACTAGGTAGCAATAGATAATTGAAATAATCCGTACACTACTCCAAAATTTAGTGGGTTAAAGCAGAAATTATTACTTTTCACAGTTTTTGGCTTGACTGAATTGTTCTCTTATTGATCTTGCTTAGGGTATCTCTCTTTTTTATAAGAATTTAACCATTTATTTATTTATTTATTTATGTGGTGCTGACGATCAAACCTACCTCATCAATACTAGACAAGCACTCTGTCACTGAGCTACAACCCCAGCCCCCTTGGGTTATCTTTTGTAATTGCAGTTAGGAGAGTTTTGTGGTGCTGACTGCTGGCTGGGAGCTCTGCTCGGGCTGTCAGATACAAGTTTTCATTGTTCTCCACCTTGGCCTTTCCACATGATAGCTTGTGATTCCTCCCTAGCCCTCTCCATGCATGAATTTCAAGCAAATGTTCTGAATTTCAAGTGAATGTTCCAAATGGAAGGAAAAAAATTTCTGGTCCTCTTAAAGGTCTGGAATTGGGAGTCCCTGCCTCTTGTCCGCCATATTCTGTTGGTCGAAGTACCCGTAGTAACCCAGTTTGGAAGGATGTATAAAAACACTCTCCTTCTTGATGAGAATAAGGGTGGTAGGGTGTTTCTACAGGGAGGAAAATAATTAGTGGTGATCATCTTTAGAAACCATAGTCTTCCTTCTGGTACAAATTCATGTATTCATGTGAGTAGGAAAATATTCTCTCTTTTCAAGGTTTGTTCCTATTATGGTGTCAGCTTGAGTACAAGGATCACATCATCAATATCAAAGGGCTCCTCAGGACCTTAAGTGTACTCCTCAGATGAAGTGTCTTGATCACAGAGACTTATGAACCACACATTCAACATGCTATGGTGAGAAAGAGACTGAATAATTTCAATAGACACTCCTATTCAAAAAGATGGGGAGGTGACACAGAAAGCACGTAACAGTCACTGCTTCATAGAAATTCTGAGGTTCATACAGATATATGTTGTCATTTACTCCTACTCTGGGGGCAGGGAAACTTTCTCTATTAGATCTCTGCTTTGAGCCTTGAGAATAGTTTTCTTTGACTCTTGAGTCTATCCTTTGATTCATCATTGTCTTACAAAATGGTTTGTCATCACAAATATATGAAAAAAGTGTCCAATATCTCTTGCAGTCAGGGAAATACAAATCAAAACTACCCTGAAGTTTCCTCTCATTCCTGTCAGAAGGCAGCTATCAAGAATATGAACAATAATATATGTTGGAGAGGATGCAGAAAAAAAAAAAACGAACACTTTCACATTGTTGGTGGGATAGTAAATTAGTACTATGGGGATCAGTATAGACGTTCCTCAAAAGACTAGGCGTGGAACTACCATAAGATCCAGCTATAGTTCTCAGTAAATATCTTAAAGAATTTAAGTCATCATATTATAATGATAGATGCATATCCATGTTTGTAGCAACACAATTCAAAATAGTCAAACTATGGGATCAACCTAGGTGTCCGTCAATGAATGAATGGATAAAGAAAATGTGACATATATACACAACAGAGATTTACTCAGGCATAAAGAAGAATGAAATTATGTCATTTGCAGGGAAATGGATGGAATTTGAGAACAGTATGTTAAGGTCAATAAGCCAAACTCAGAAAGTCAAGGATTATATAGGTTTTCTCTCATATGTGGAAGCTTGAGAGGGAAAAAGAAAACAAAGGTGGCGGTGGGGAGCTCATAGACATTGAAAGGAGATCAATGGAAGAGGAAAGGGCCAGATGTAGGGAGTCAGAAAGGTATAGGGGGAAATACTGGGGAATAATATTGGTCAAATTATATTGCTATATCATGTGCTTGTATGCATATTTAACAATGAAACTATTGTGTATAATTATAATGCACCAATCAAAATTGGGAAGAAAAAGAAATGGTTTTTATGTGAAACTGATCAGCTAGTTTCACACAGTTTCCTCTTAACAGTTAGGTGGCTAAGGGCCCAATACCTCTTTTTATTTTGAACTATCTCTAGTTTCTTATTTTCCAATCTTGTGTAAAACTCTGTGGGCTTCCAGTGTAGATTTTAAACCAGCGTATTCCCATGTATCAAATTTAAATCCACCACATTAGTGAGTTATACTCACAAATCTCTTTGCTATAGGTCCCTCTCTTTTTTGGCCCAAGGGTGAACCAATATGACAAAAATCCTTAACATTTTTACAAGCAATATTATCTAATGATGGGTCTCAAGAATTAAAAGGGTCTTGATCTGATTTTTAGTTTCTTTTTTATCCTGATGACATGTTTTACAAGGCACTTTACAAATTTGATACCCCTCTCAGAGGCCATTTCTTAACTCAAGAGCATTTTGCTGTCTAGACAACCTAAGTACGGGCAACAGTTTGATTAATAATCCAGCAAGTCATGAGATGAAAATATTTCTTCTAAATTATTTTTGAAAAATGAATAAATCATTCTTTAACTCCTATAGAAAAAGATACCAATTGACACTTAGAGCCAGATGCACAAGTTGATCAGGTATCACTTCTATAAAACCCAAAATGTTTGCAGATGGCAGCTTTGTCATCTATTCTGCTTGTACATAGGTTGTCTCCATTTGCCCCCAGTAGTGACTTCCTCAAGGCCTCTCCCGCCTTTGCTAAAGGTAGTAAGATCCTAAAAGCTTCTTCCTTAATTGTTCAGTTCCAAAACCAATGCCATATATTTTAGAATTTTGTTACAAAAATACTCAACTTCCAGGTACTAATGTTTAGATATCTAATGTTACACACAAAATAAGCTTTACTATCTCAACAACTTAACAGCCCAATTCAGTGAGATTCCTGCATGCCAGGTGGTGCTGGAGCTGGGTCCTAGAGGCTGAACAGGGCTGGAACATGGAAGATAGCTTCTGCCTCACAAGTCTTGGTGCTCCTCCACATGGCCTCTATCTTCAAGTGACATCCTGTCCCCTTAGTGATCTCTGCACTAAGTTCCCTGTCTTGTAGAATAGTTCAATCATTTTGCATGCTGTTTTCCAAAAGTATGAAGGCAGAAACTGCCACTCCTTAAAGCTTAGTCCTAAAGCTAGTCTTTTATCACTTCTGGAATATTTCATTTATTAAACTAAATTTTAGAATCAGTGCAGATTCACTATAGAATTCATATAAGGATGGATCCTGGGAGATGAGATTCATTGGGGGTCATCTTTTGAGTACAAACTGAGAAGACTTTGAAACTACTATTTTCCCAAAAAAGGAGCACTCTTTAAGTGATTAATGGAGCAGAATGCAAATTTACCTTTATCTTCATGTCAACCAGAAATAAATTTTTAAAAAAACTTAGAGGCAAAACCTAAAGAACCTAGTAAACTCAATGAACTTTCCACTAAATCAGACATAGGATCTTGTAACTTAACTATAAGTAACGTGAGATTATTGTTGAAAGTTATCTCTATCAGTTAATAAATTTTCTTTCTAACTCACAGATACAATACACATATTCTCCAAATGTCTAAAAACAAAATCATTAAATCTTGATTTCTTTATTCTACCTCAAAAGATTTTGTATTTTTCTAAATTTCAAATTCCTTGTGGACAAAATATCCAGTGCAAGATAATCATTCAAAGAACTTTCTGAGGGTAACACTGGGAATTTTATTCCTTTGGCAGAAAGAATAGCAAAAAATAGCTAACTTTATAGAAGAACATTTATACAGAAAATAAACATTATCACAGAATATTATTATGCATCATTTAGAAGATAAAATACAAAGCCAAACGACTAAAGTTATAATAGATGTGATGAATAAAATCATCTTGAATAAAATAAGAAATATTTAAAATTGAGTATTTTAAATAATTTCCTGACATAACCCATAAAATCCATGTAATTATGTCTGGATTTGTAAATTCCTAAAATTTCAAAATCTTCTTTTTTACCCTCAAATTCCAACATTGCTACAGTTGAACATTTGAGGAATATTGTCCAGTAAATAATATAACTAGTAATATGCTGTTGTGATAATCTCAGAATTGCTTCACGTTTGGCGAGTCACTAGAAGTGCTTATATGATTCAATAGGAAGTTTACATTCATGAATAAGGTTTCTTACTACAATGAACACAGCAAAACTGCAGGATGAAATATGTATTGACAAGTACAGAGAGTCCAGAAGGGCTTCTGAGTCCTTCATTCAAGGTCACACAGGGTGTGCATGCTATATCTTGCAGAGAACCACAGTGACCGTGTGGATTGTGGATGACCAGGAAAGCCTATTCGAGTCTCAGGGTCAGAGGCTTTACGGGGTTGCTGACCACATAGGCATCTTCTGCTATTCAATCAGCTCTGGTCACCAAAACTCAGAACCTTGACCATGAAAACAGGTTCACCTTATCAATCTTGATGTTTGTGAAAATGGACCTGACAAAATGGTCCACTGCTCCCAGTGTAAACAATGAAATCATCAGTCACCACCATAAAGAACATTCTGAGGCCCACATTCCAGGGAATGGCCAAAGGTCAATCTTGGTGAGTGGAAAAACAACAGATTTCAATGAAAGATCTTGAAAAAATTATTAGTTTTAGGCTTCAATGAAATGATGAAGTATTTATAAAAATACATTTAACAAGGATACATTTGAAAACTTCATCTAAAACATAATTGGAAAGTCAACACAAAAGCTCAAATAGTGGCAGCATAAAATTTCTATTAAAATTGATGTATTAATAGAAACACCAATTTAAATTGATGTATTTCTGATATAAGCAAAAAGTATACTTTTGAAAAATAAATGTTATTATTTTGACAGTATTGGTTTGACATATTTTAAGTAAAATTAATGTTATAAGCAAAAGAAAGGAAACAAAATTCAGTTTACCTCATGGCTTTGAAATCATCAAAAGCACTAACAGTGAAGAAAGACAAGTAAGTTTTGTTTATGATGTATAATTAACACTAAAAAAAAATGACAGCCTGTCAGTAGTAATGCCATCTCTGTGTATAGAAAGCTAGAAATATCATGAAGATTTTCCTCAATTGTAAGTCAGAATGTTTGTCTCATCTGTGAGCCAAAACTCAACTTCAAAATCAATTCTTTGTTGAGAAAGTAGATCAGGGGAAGGGAGGTGAACAGGAAAGGGAAGTTTCTGGGGCATGATTGCTGATCCAATTATGTTAAGTGCATGTACAAAAATGGCATAAGCAATCCCATTAATATGTATGATTGTAATGCACCAACAAAAATAAATGAATTAATTTTTAAGATCAATTATTTTTCTGTATTGGTTAAAACTACTAAAAAGAGAGTTACAACATCAAAACATCATGGTCTTTTCAAAGCTAGATGACCACTGTGATCTGCAGAACTAATATAGCTATATAACAATTTAAAATTTAAGTTGACTGCTGATCATAATGAGGAATGTTAAATTTTCTGGGCAGCAACATACAAGTCTTTCCTCTAAAATTTATTGTAAGTCTTTCTGTTGTACGGTAAAATTTGAAGGATAATTTTCTGGAAGCACTTCTGGAAACTTCCTTTCACTATTACAGCATACATGTAAGGGCCAAAATTGGTCACTAGGGGAGAATGTGGCTCATCACAATTAAATTATATTAATGATGACATAATGTCTATCAGGTCACAAGAATGTCTAATCTAGTAACGGTTTCTGTAAGAAAAAGATACTGGAGAAAATAAGCATTGAAACTATTTAAATGAATTTCCTTTCTGTAAGAGAAAATATGTGTATTGATTTTGTAACAAATTGTTATAGTCTAATTTAGAGTGACTCTTGCAAGTAAAATTCAGACACATATCAATTGACTTGCTTTGTTTCAGTCATGTAGAACATCATGTGGGTTTTGCAACTACTGTCATTCTTTCCTCCATCCTCCCCTGGTTCATGGCCATATTCATGACGACTCCAGCTTAATTCCTCAATGGACCTAATCTTCTTCTTTTTGATTTTTATTTGTTCTTTTCATTTAACATGGCAGTAGAATGCATTTTGACATATTACACATACATAGAGTAAAACTTACCATTTTTGTGGTTGTACATGATGTGATGTTACACTGGTACAGGAAAGTTATAAAGGTTCATTCTACTGTCTTTCCTATTCCCATCCCCCCTCACTTCCCTTCACTGCCCTTTGTCTAATCCAAAGAATTTCTGTTCTCCCCTCACCCTACTGCTTATTGTGAGTGAGCATCCGCATATCAGAGAAAACATTCAGCCTTTGGTTTTTGGAGATTGGCTTAGTTCATTTAGCATGATAGTCTCCAGTTCCATCTTAGGGTATCTCTAAGTTGCCCAGGTTAGCCTCAAACTCACAATCCTCTTGACTCAACCTCCGAAGTCGCTGGATTTACACCCATGCAGATTTAAGTGAAATTCATAAAACAAACCAGAGCAAAGCTAAAACCAAGTTTTTGTCCTTCAGCAATCCAAAGGTCATTTCAGAAGGTCCCGTTGTGACTCTACCGATAGATGGCAATGTTGTCTTGGAAATTTTTGACTACAACAATGCAAATAATCCTTACCAAACATTCTGGCACGGAGCAATAAGCAGCTGTTTACAGATTTTTAAAAGAAAGCTTTTGATTTTAACTACAATGTTGCTTTTTTATTTTATGAGTTCTCTCTAATTTTCAAATATTAAAGTCAGAATTGGAGCACGGAAAAATTCTAGAAACCTTAAACTCAAGATTTTTGAAAATCTCCTTGTTTGGACTCATTAGATACAAACAATGGGTACATAAAAACAGAAATGAAGTATGTTTATGTGTCATTTCAAAAAACTTGAAACAGCATTCATTTTAATCTTACTTACTTGAAAAGAAAAACAAAACCAATTTCCCCAGGATTGAGAACTATCACATCCTAAGATTTAGTTGCTAAAAGGTGATTAAAACTTCCAAGCCTGCGAGGTGACACACGCCTGTAATCCCAGTGGCTTGAGAGACTGAGGCAGGAGGATGGAGAGTTCAAAGCCAGCCTCAGCAAAAGGGAGGTGCTAAGCAACTCAGTGAGACCCTGTCTCTAAATAAAATATAAAATAGGGCTGGGGATGTGACTCAGTGGTTGAATACCTCCGAGTTCAATCTCCAAATCAAAAAAAAAAAAATTCAATTGAACTTATTATAACTTGAAGATTAACTGTAGTCATGGAAGTCTCATAAAGTAGATAACTAATATGAACTTAAAAAAAAAAAAAAAAAAAAAAACCCTCACTTGTAAGGAAAATGCAACTTGGATGAGCAACCCAGAAACCAGGTGAGGAGATCCACACTTAGAAAGTTTCATTTGCCAGTCAGGATCTGACAGATGCCATCGCTGGGGAATAGCGAGAGAGGCAGGAAAACCTTAGCTCTGGGGTATTTTATGGGAAGGCTTGCATAAGGTTGCATGAGCTCATTTGAGCTGTTTGCATAAGAACTTAAGATGGGCTGACAGGACAAGTAAGGGAATGTTCCTGCGGGGTGGTTAGTGAGATGTAGGAAGGGGAAGTCTCTGTAAGTGCCCCTTTAGGGCAAGAAAGCAACTTGTGGTAAGAATTTAAAATGGCTGCATAGATGCTAAGCCTTGGACCTAATATCACTTGTCTTATGTAATGTACAAGTTGTTTGCAAATATTTACTTGCCTCACTTTCCCAAGGTGCTTAATTTTATTGCTTAATCCATTTCCCACTACTAGTAGCTAAAATCAACTTTGTAATATCAACAATGGTACCAACGATGCAATAAATACTGGATGTGTCAGGTAGCCACTGCACCAAAGTTAAAGAAAACATCCCTAAAGAGCTTCATTTTGAGGCTCAAATAATAATTTATGTGAAATTACCTGTTGTTAATGCCTGCCACAATTTTTTAAATCATGAAGTGGACCAGGGAATAAATTATTTGATTTAGTAATACATTTTTAGCTGATTAATATCTATTTGGGGATTGATCATTCTGGGGGTTTTCATTGCCTGGGTTGGTGCTTGCAGATGATACACGTATAGTAACTTAACTAATATCTAGGGGCGATAATAAGAATCCAAGTGGTGGCAGAGAACTTATCTCTATATATGTCTTAATTTATCCATCCCCTCATTCATTTCATTCAGTTAGTAAAAGTGTATTAAGCACCTGGAAGCTGTAATGACGGACTGAGGGAAGCTGAAAGATCTGCCAGGGAGTAATTTGCCTTCCAAGCGGCTTATTACGGAAGGCTCCTATCTAAATCAACTCAGACACCTGCTGTTACACTGCCCTATACTGACTGCTTGAAGCAATACTCTTACTTAATCGTCACACTGAATTTATGAGGTTGGTACTAATGTAATCAAGTGAATAGTGACTTGGCTTATGATCTTAGCAGTAGGATATTTCGACCTTGGAAATGGATGTGAATTTTTTTCTTGGTTGCTAAGAAATGCCATTTGGATAATTAGGGGTGGTCTGTGGTTTAGTCAAACTGATTTTATCTGTCAAAGAAAATTTATGGAATAAGTACTATATGCCTAATACTGTGTTTTAAATTAGTTAAGAAATGTAAAATTTGTTCCTTTCCATAATGAACAAATAAATACTCTAATTGTATCACTGTGTTCATTTTTATTTCCTCCTTTCAAATGGCATTTCGTGAGGCGTCTTTGATCCATACTTACTCTTCTTCGTATGAAAATTTTAGGAAAAGTGAAATATGTGAAAACTCTCAATGCTAAAGTAAACATTAGCAGTATTTCAGACCCTAAGAGAAATTTTCCTCAACTCCAAGGTATAACCTGGGAAAAAATGTCCAGCCTGGGCTGTGACCCAACAAACTGAACAGCCCAAATGTCACCCAAAGTTTCTGCAGTTTATCCAGAAATTCAAGATCTGGGCTGAAAACACACACACACACACACACACACATAAAAACCAAGAAACAAAAAAAGGCATCTCTTCCTCTCTGCTGTGGCTGTTGATCTTTCAGGCTGCCAAGTTGCCATCCCCAGCTCTAACAGCCTTTCCTTGTGCCCTTTGGCACCTTTCTTCTTTCTCTTTAGGAGCTGCAATTCCCAGAAGACCACTAAACAAGACCGGAAGGCCTTGAATCTTGGATTACGTAACCGCCACAAGTGGAGTGTTCTTGATGGAGTAGCAACTCTGGAGGGAATCGTTTTTCATATTCTTTCTGTGTTTGGTGTCAGAGGAGTAGAATAAAATCCCATCTATTTCACAAAACCAAACTAGATGGAAGTAATTGGGTAGCTGGAGAGTTTGGTCTTGGAGCTGAGTACAGCAACCTACTAAATAGTTATAGATCTAAAGGGGAAATTTAACCAGCATCTGATCATCAGAGTGAAACCAAGGACATCTGTACATCCTCTTTGGCAAATTTGGGTGGTTAATTAATCCTCAAGGGATTATGAATGAATAATCAAATGAGAAAATATGGGTGTACCCATTACCAACTGATGCATAATGACCAGTCACAAAATCTCACTGGCATATGGTGATAAGGATTTCTTCTCAGGGATCTGTGGATCAGTTAGGGATTGGCTGATCCTAAGCTGGGCTTAATCGAGTATACTCCTCTGTGAGGCAAATATTTTTAAGCAATAATATAGTCTACTAAATCTATTATATGCATTAACAAAGATCATAAAATTTTTGAAAAGAATCAAAGAAGGAACTCAGAAACTGAAAAACAAACAAGCAAAATAGGTGACCTCCAAAAATGATTTCTTATCAAACCTAGAAGAAAAATTAAGAATGCTTCAAAATTTTTAATTAGATTCAAAATTAAATAAGACCAGAAAATGACAGAAAAGACTGACTTATAAAAAAATAAAAGTACAATCAGACAATGAAAGTAGGAAGACAATGGAACATTTTCAATGAGTTTAAGAATATAGAAATAGAATTAAACATCCACATCTGAAGCAATAAAAAGCAGACATGGCATCGGATAAAGTCTAGTCAGTGATGTGTAGAAGCCTTTTCATAATAAAGAGATGATATTAAAGAATAGATATCCAGGATAAGAATTTAAGGATTTCCTAGGAAAAACTCAGGCAATTGAAACAAGCAATAACTATATACATTATTGAGAAAAAAATAAAAAAAGAAATCCTGAGCAGTTGTGTCTATGCATTTTATCCAGAGGTTACCATGAAGACGCATTGTTAAGCAAAGGTGCTCTTATTGACTATGCAGCAAAGGAAAAGGGTAAGAGAAGTATAGGACTGAGGTGTGTCCGGTGGTTTGGGGGAGAGTTCAAGCAAGTAAACTTTTTCTCTGGATCAGATGCTGTCAGATACCAGGCTATTCCATGGCTGGGTATTTATCAGTTCCAAAGGGCTATACAAAGTTCCACAAACAGGTGGCTTAAACAATGCAAATTTACTGTCCCACAGTTCTGGAGGGTGAAAGTCCAAGAGCAGGGTGTCAGCAGGACCACGCTCCCTCTGAAGGTGCTTGGAAAGAATCCAGTTCAAGCCTCTCTCCTAGCTTCTGGGAGTTCCTTGGCTTGTGGCTGGCTAACTCCAATCTTTACATGTGTTCTTCCTGTGTGCTTATGCCTGGGTCCAAATTTCCCCTCCCTTTAAGAACTTAGGTCACAATGAATTAGGGCATAAATCCATCTCAACTATTTCCAGTACGACGACTCTGTTTCCAAACAAGGTCAGGTTCTGAGGTACTGAGGGTTAGGACTTCAACATATGAACTTGGGGGTGGGGACAAGAACATGATTCAATCCACAATAGATATTTTAGTGATTTTTATCTACAAGAAAAGAAGAGAACAAGACCAAAGCTGTTATTGATACAGAAGGAGTAGTCACCTTAACCAGGTCAGCAGGGTATTCAATCATTTTATTTATTTGTTTGTTGGTTCATGGTTGTGTCTGGATTCAGGCATGATTACAGAAGGGACGTGTTTTTTGTCCTGATCTAGCCTGGTCATAGAGTGGCTTTTGTCTGGTGTTGATGTTCTGTGAAATTGGTTTCGCTCAACAGAAAAGGACAACTTTTAGTGGTCAGTGCCCGCTGTTAAGTGGCAGCCAAACCAAGCTCTCACTGATGTCCCAGATCAGCATTCCGCTATCAAGGCTGCTTTCCTCATTCTCAGCCACCCCTTCGATCCCCCGGAGGTGAGGTCAGGGCACAGAACACCAACCTACGATTTCCAGATCTTCAGCATTACAGAAATGTCGGGGATCAGGAGGATTTCCAAAGAATATAGTCTGTATTTCTATATTTCAATTAAGATTCCCAATGGACTTAAACTCTCCTTCAAGCAGTGTGAAGTTGTTTTTCATTTCTCCAATACAGATACCAACTTTTTCTTGATTTAAGAATTCCAAGTACAAAGACGAAACCAGAAAATGTCCTTTTAAAATATATAAAGTGGTCAGTTCTGTGTTTTACAGAGCAAGAAAGGCTGAGTCCAGTCTGTGGAGAGTCAAGGGCAGAGAGCCATGCTTAGCTGTGCTATATGTGGATATATGGAGCTATAGAAAGCTTGTTTCAGTAAAGAAGTTCTGAATTACTGTGACAGAATTGCTTCTTTCTAGGGTTTCTGCAAGGGAGAAGGGACAGGTTTTGAGTCTGGGCATTGTTAAGAACCTTTTAAATAAAAGCTGTGCAAAGCTCCAGATTTATCAGTGAGAAAGTGACAAATACATCTATTCTAAAGCTGGACGGGAGGAATGAATTTTATTTTGTTACTAAGGGCTGACCCAGCTGCCTCATCAAGTGTTAGCTATAAGATGGGTAAAAACATAATTTCTGATAGAAATTGGTCCAGTTTATGATTAATGAAAACTCATAACCAAGACATGCTTCTACAGTGAATTTCATCATTTTGTAGATGCATACTTAGGATGTCATTGGGATGAACCTCACTAAACTCAATCAGTTCCCAGGTCTCTTCACCTTTGCATTACTGCTGACTGAGAACCCAGAACCCCCTCAGTAAGACGTGGGATGATGCCACATCTACCTGCTTGAACTCCTCCCCTTCCTCCACTCCCACCTCCTCATGCCTCTAAGGAAGTTCTGTAAAATGGACGTTCATTCTTTCTTAAGATATTTTGTTGGTGCATTCTAATTCTACGTGTTACTAGAGTTCATTGTCACATATTCATACACACAGACAACACAGTGTGGTCAGTTTCATTCCCTAGCATTTCCCCTTTCCCTCCTTTCTCCCTCCCACTGGTACCTTTCCTCTCCTCTACTGTAGGTCTTCTTTCTGTTTTTTGTTGTTGTTGTTTTTCATTTTTCTCTCTAGTTTCCTCATGTAAGAGAAAACATATAACTCCTAAGTTTGAATTATTTAGCTTAACATAATGTTCTCAAGTTCCATTCATTTTCCTGTAAATGACATAATTTTATTTTTCTTTTTGGTTAAATAAAACTTCATTGTGTGTGCATATGCACATGTGCGCGCGCGCACACACACACACACACACCATGTTTTCTTTATCCATTCATCCACTGATGGACACCTAGGCCGATTCCATAGTTAGGCTATTGTGAAATGTGCAGCTATAAAGATGGATATGCATGTATCATTATAGTATGACGACTTTATCTCTTTGGAATAAATACAGGGGAGTGGACTACAGTGATGCAGACACGTCAACATTTATAGCAGCTCAACGCACAATAGCTAAACAATGGAACCAACCTAGGTGTCCTTCAATAGATGAATGAAAAAAGAAAATGTGGTACATATACACAATGGAATAGTACTCAGTCTTGAAGAATGAAATGATGGCATTTGCTGGTAAAGGGATGAAGCTGGAGAATATCATGCTAAGCAAAATAAGTCAATCCCAAAATACCAAAGACTGAATGTTTTCTCAGATATGCAGCTGCTAATTCACAATAAGGGTGCGGGGGAAGAATAGAGTTACTTTGGATCAGGTAGAGGGGAATGAAGGGAGGGGAGGTGTTTAGGGGTAGGAAAAAGAGTAGAATGAATTTGACATTATTAACCTATATACATATATGACTACATGACCAATGTGATTCTACATCATGTACAACTAGAAGAATGAGAAATTACACTCCATTTTATGTATTATGTGTCAAAATGTGTTCAACTGTCATGTAAAGATAATTAGAACAAATAAAAAATGCAAATAAATAAATAAATACCAAGGAGTGGTCTAGCTGGGTCATATGGTGGTTCCATGTCTAGTCTTTTGAGGAACCCAAATACTGATTTCCACAGTGGTGGTACTAATTTACAGTCCTGCCAACAATATATAAATGCTCCTTTTTCCCCACATCCTTTCCAGCATTTATTATTATTTCATATTCCTAGTGAGTGAAAAATTGGCTTTCATTTTTTACAGGCTCTGTGACCTCAGAAAACTTTTCAGATATTTAGACTTCTTATCTGTAAAATGGGGATGAAAAAGTAGTTTGTAAGGATCTACGGAGATCATGGATGTGGGACATGGCACATTAGTTTTCTTCTTCCATAACAGTATGTATCACAGTGGGCGCTGTGATATATATCTCACTCATTGAAGCAACCAAAGATTGTATGAAGGAAAGGGATAGAAAGACCCTTAAATCTCCCTTTTCTCTGGCCCTTTCTGCTTTTCCCATCTGCCTCCCCATCTCTTGGCCTTGGCTTTCCGGTTCTCATTCTTTCCCTTTGGGCGTGAGATCCCCCATTCCCCGTCTCACGTGGGTCCTGCTTCCCATGCATTCTGGACGCTCCTCTCAACCTCTGATGAAGTGCTTCTTTAGTCTTGCACTTCACAGACCAATGGACCTTTTTCTAAAATAGAGTGGAGCATAGTAAAGATGCCCGTTTTTATTTAAAGTGGGGGAACTAGGAGGAAAAAGCCAAGTCATTGCTACTTACTACCTTCATCATGGTTTTCTTTCTTTCTTTTTGGTTGTTTTTTGTTTTTGTTTCGATACTGGGAATTAAACCCAGGTGCTTTACCACTGAGATACATCCCCAGTCCTTTTGATTTTCATTTTGAGATAGGATCTTGATGCGTTGCTGAGTTAGCCTCAAACTTAAGATCCTCCTGCCTCAGCCTCCCTACTTACTGGAAATACAGGTGTGCACCACTGTGCCCAGACTCCTTGTTGCTTTTTTTCTTTTGTACTGTGGATTGAACTGAGGGGCACTTAACTAGTGAGCCACATCCCCGGCCCCTTTTTTATATTTTATATAGAGCCAGGATCTTGCTAAATTGCTTTCGGCCTCCAGAGCCACTGAGATTACAGGCATGCACCACAGTACCCGGCTCCACCATGTTCTTTTAAAAGGATATTTTAAAACCAAAAAGTAGTTAGAAGAACTTAATCCCAGAAAAAGATGGAAATTCTTTAAACTGAGTAATTCACCTTACTGAAAAACTCTGGATGGTTTTGATTTCCCTCATTTTCTTTCAGTCTGAAAAAATTGTGGCTGCCTCTGTTTTTCTTTTGTTCCTTCTTTCCTCTTCCTTTCCCCTGCTTTCTTCCTCTTTTTCTTTCCCTCCTCTCTTATCACAATGTAACTTCTTTGCATTCTACTTTTTTTTCAAGCCTGCTTAGTAACAGGAATTTAAAAACCAGATTTATGGTGCAGCAGAGTCAAGGTGTTACTATTCCTTCCAAAATATTTCTACTTATTGGCTTAAATAATAATGGTATTTTATAGACTCATAGAAGTCAAAATTACAAAGGATGGATAGGATTTGATTTGGTTTGACTTCTTGCCCTTAAAGATCTATCATCTTTCTTTCCTTGTTCTAACTGCAAAAGTCTGGCTCCTCCTTGTGCTCATGAGATTTTGGCAAATGGTATCTAGGTGACCTGTTTTCTCATGCGTGTCCAGGGAGAAAGCCTGTCCGTGGTTAAAGTTGTAATTGTAGGTGGATGCTGGGCTTTCTGTTTACAGACTTGTTAGAAAATCACACTGAGTCAGATATCTATTAGCTGGCAGCTGCTTGTACCAGCAGAAGGTCCTCTTTCAAGGGACCTTTCAAGAACATTAAGAATTGACTGTTTTATAATTGGCCAGAGTCCCAACTTTCCAAGACTTTGTCAACATATAATTATTGAGATTCAGTGCTAAATCCTCAACTAAGCATAAGGGAAAGGAAGAGAGAACTCTATGCTCTCTTTCCTTTCTTATCAACCATGAATTTTAAAACAACTCACAAAAATGCTTGTTATTTAAATTGCAAATGCTATTTTATCAAGGGAAGCAGAATGAATTGTCAGAATATTTGTGTGCATTTTATCCCTAATTTTGTAGGAAACCTAAAGAATGGAAGTTGTTTTTCCTCCTTTCACATCCTGAGAAACCAGATTCAGACTCTGTGTTCCATCACTTCAGGATATTTTTTATTACAGTACTGAAAACAGAAGAAGGAAGGCTCTCAGAATAAACCAGTCTGCCCCACCAACCCTCAGGTTCAGCTTTTGTCTTAGGAGTAAACCCCACAGAGAAAAGCTTTGAGTGGAGAAAGGCTGACTGGAGCCAGAACTGAGCAGAAAGGACACAGGAAGGGCGAGTCCCTTGTAAGATGGGATACTGGTAGCTTGGGGCCCATGATGGACAGGTGCGTGTTTTCCAGGAAGACATAAGCCCTCCCTCATGAGGTGGCTCTTAAATGTAGAGGAACTAAATACTCATCTCGAGGTGGGGTGCCTTGCTTCCTTTCTTGGTATTTCCTGCACGTGGAGAGACTACAAATGAGTCAAGAGTCAATCTCCCCAACTTTTCCACCCATCACTATCAGGACTCCCGAAGAAGGAGCAACCACTGTTTTAAAGAAACTAGACCTACATGTCCTATGTCACCCCATTTTCCCTGCTCTAGTCTGTTGGTTTTCCAGGCTTTGCCCCTGTGGAAGAGGATGCAGCTGCCCAGAGCAGCCCTGACTTGGTGAGTGAGCCTGTCGAATTCCAAGATCTAATATTAGCTAAACATTTGACGACCCTCCCAGCAAAGCCTTATCAGTATCAAAGTGACGTGTGGTCCCCATCTGCACTATTCACACACCTATCTCTCAGTTGGTCCTGAATTCCAGCAGAGGAGAAAAGGGAGACCCCTACAGACAGACACCAAGAACTAAGAATCATGGCTTGGACACTGAGATAACAGATCCTCCCATCTGCTCTGAACAAACCATTCAAGCATTCATTCATGTATTTGACAAATATAGTTGACTGCCCACAGCATGCTGGTCACTGCACTTAGTGGTGGGAACTTGGTAACAGGTGTCTCAACTGTGGTAATGAAATGGAGAAAACCAGATGCCTTTTCTACATTTGGGGCACCATGTACATCCTCAGATTCTTAATGACACCCCAAAACATGACTGATTTATTTCATTTAGAATAAATAACACCATCTATCTCACATGTAACTATTGTAGATCAATTTCATAACTGTTGCTAATAATTTAAATTTACTTTGAAAGGGTAGCTGCTAATGGGAGAGCAGGATTGGAAGGAGAAAAGAATTTCTATTAAACTAGAGGAGAAATTCTAACCTCAGGTAAACTTGGTTCAAAATGAAGAATGCAGAATATTTTCAAACAAATAAATATAAATAAATAGTTAAAATGAGATTGGGGATATAGCTCAGTTGGTAGAGTGCTTGCCTCATGAGCACAAGGCCCTGGGTTCAATTCCCAGCCCCACAAAAGAGAGAGAGAGAGAGAGAGAGAGAGAGAGAGAGAGAATACACATGAACAGTTAAAAACCTAACTCCCTGTTCTCTCCATACAAATATTTTAAAGTTATTGCAGAGAAAAATAAACTCAAATATGTTGATTCAGTGGTTCTTAGATTTAAAGTAATCTCTTAATAGTTGAATGGCCAAACTGCCATATTTATAAGGAGGGAGTATTACTTAATCTGACAAAATAAAATCAACAAAAGAAACATCTTTCTCAAGACCCTTTGAAAAGTAAAACACTGCAGAAGCTATACTGTATTCATTTCAGAAACTCCAAGGAAAAAGATTTTGAACCTAGGTTATTATTATTCTCATTTTTAATTCTTATCTAAGACTAGACTAAATGCCAAAAGCATTTAAAAATTGCCCATTTTCTTCTCACTTACCATAATGTCTGCCAAATCCAAAAGTAAAATTCAAGAAATAGCTTTAGTTCAGTAGAAGACTTTTAAAATATGTGTTAGAAAAAAGACATGTTACTGTTCCAATTTTTACCATGCTCTAATCAGAGAAAGTTGGATTTAATTTGCATAATAGCTATTGCAAAACTCATTCCTTGGCAGTGGCTCTGGCTCTGTGCAAAGTCGTGCAGTAGACAAATTCTCTTTTGGCCCATCCAGTTCAACCTTCTTATGGTCTGGGCCCCAATCCACCAGCTATTTCATTATGGTCTACTTCCCTACTAGAAAATTCCAAATTAGGGTTTGGTGGCTGTCCCCAAGTAAATTTTAATTTTAAGGAAATTCAAGTAGGAAATGCAAGAGAATAAATGAGACGGAAAAGCTTGTATATGATTTTGCATATATGCCTGAATTATGATGTCACGATGTGCTGAAATTATTTGTTCACATGTCTGACTTAGGCAGCACAGACTCAGTCTCATTCACATCTGTTAGTCAGTTTTTCATTTCTGTAATAAATACCTGAGAAAAACAATTTAGACGAGGAAAGATTTGTTTGGGCTCACAGTTTCAGAGGTATCAGTGCATGGTAAGTTGGTTTCATGGCTTTGGGTCTAAGATAAGGCAGCATATCATGGCAGAAGGGCATGGTGGAAGAAAGCGGCTCAGTTCATGGCAGCCAGGAAGCAGAGAGGAGAAAGTGAGAAAAAGAGAAAAGGGGGCCAGAGACAAAAAACACCCTTCTAGGATTTGTCTCCAGTGGACAAACTTCCTCCAACCATGACCCACCAACTATGGTTTCTATCACATCCCAAAATGCATTCTGTTATCAATGGATTAATTCACTGATGAGGTCAGAACCCACATGATTCAAGCACTGCAAAAGCCCCACTTCTGAGCATGGTTGCATTGAGGACAAAGCCTTCAACACATAAGCCTTTGAGGGACCTTCCAGATCTAAATTATAATATTTGCATCACTCATTCACTCCCAAATCAGACTGTGGCACATAGTTGATGATCAATTAATTTTTGTTGAATTAATA
Organism: Sciurus carolinensis; assembly: GCF_902686445.1. Lineage (NCBI taxonomy): Eukaryota > Metazoa > Chordata > Mammalia > Rodentia > Sciuridae > Sciurus > Sciurus carolinensis. The sequence continues at coordinate 31,049,630 of NC_062219.1, forward strand.
GTAAATGTTTATTATTAACATGTCAGCACTTTGACCTCATAGGTGCTATCTATGTTCATCTAAGTAGCTACCTCTTATTTCTGTTTCATCTTTTCTCAAAGGGTACTTTTGAAATCAGATCGAAGTAAGCAAAATGGAATGATAAGTTTGATAGAGTGCAAGCAGAGAGCAACAACTTTATTTTTCTTCTTCATTGACCTTTCAAATCTGACAAAGGGGTATTTCTCTGTCTGTTAGAATCTAAGGCAGGCCTCAAGAATCTTTTAATTTGTAGGATACAGAAAAGACCTCCATATGCTCACATTTATTTATGGTGAGATTTATTTCAATAATTGAAATATCTAGTTCTATGTAAAGTAAAAACTCCAAACCACATTTTAAGTTAAGTTTTTGGCTTCACCCAGTTCAGGCCTCCTTTTGACTAGAAACTAGCCATGGAAAAACTAATTTCCTTCTTCTTTCCTTGAGTCTGTCCACACAACCACTCACTCTGGGGCTGTAATTGGGAATGGGTTATGAAGGTTCCAAGTGACCTTTTCAGTGCTCTTATCAGTTCTTCAGAAGCTCCTATGGACCTTCCATTGCCCACTTCCACCAGTGGATGGTGCACTCTCTGGCTGCACAGAGCAACAACACTCACCTTAAGCCCCCATGCTAGGGGTTTTCCTTGCTCTGATACTAAGGAGACCCCTTACTTGCTGCTCTCCAAGAGCAGATGGATCCAGATCCAGCTGCAGTCCTCATACTTCACTTAATCCATGGTATGCTCAAACATCCTTGAGTATCCCTCCTGCTCCACCACAGTCCTCCTTCCTTGCTCTGTGGCTTTGCCTTCAACTTTAGACTGCATAGCTGTAGGTCAAACACATTATCAAACTAACAGCACTCATCAGTCTTTCCACATGCCTCTAAGGTCTTGCCACTGGGCCTCAGGTGAAGGGAAAGCATCCTTCCGGGTAGCCCAATATCTGGGGATGGGGGAGGGAAAATCCTCAGCTTGCCCGCAGTTGTTTCACAAGAACAGCCTCCTCAACTTCAACCTCTTACATCCCTTGGTGGGTGGTAGGACGAGGGGAGGGTCTCATGAAAATGGGTCTGGAGTGGGTAAAGGGAGGTTGCCACTAAAGGGCCTACATGCCACAGAGTGATGCTTTTGATCATCTATTTTGCTAGTGCTATAGAGGAGGCTCAGCACATCACTTGGAAATATGGGAACATTTGCCACCTATTCTTTTTGATTCAATCTTCTAAAGCAGAAATTAAAAATGAGAGCAAAAGTGTACTATTTTTGTATCCTATTCAAACACAAAAGGCAGAGCTTATGGTAGCCTATTGTTTCAAACCCGGGCTCCACTTAAAACGTAGAGGTTAGTCCTAGAGCTCAGGAAATAATGCCAAGAGTTAATAAATGGGATGGCATCAAATAAAAAGCTTCTGCACAGAAAGGAAACAATTAAAAATGTGAAGAAAGAACCTACAGAATGAGAGAAAATCTTTGTTAGTTATTCTTTTGATACATGATTAATAACCAGAATAGACAAAGACCTCAAAAAACTTAATATCAAAAAAACAAATAACCCAACTAATAAATGGACAAATGAATTAAACAAAGACTGCTCAAAAGAAGAAATACATCCTCTTAAAACATTTATATTCTTACATTAAAAGGTTAAACTGAAAAAAAGAAAGAAATACAAGGACAAATATGACCAAATATATGAAATATATTTAAAAAAATGTTCAACATCTTTAGCACTTAGGGAAATGCAAATCACAATTACACTGAGATTTTATCTCACTCCAGTCAGAATAGCAGCAATCAAGAATACAAACAATAAGAAATGCTAGAGAACAGATGGAGAAAAACATGTTGGTAGGATTGCAAATTAATACAACTACTATGGAGATCAGTATAGAGGTTCCTTGAAAGACTAAGAATGGAACCACCACATGATCCATATATACTCCTAAGTATTTATCCTAAAGAATTAAAGCCATCAAACTATAGCAATACGTGTGTACCCACATTTATATCAGTACAATTCCCAATAGCCAAATTATGGAACCCGTAGGTGTCCATCGACAGATGAATGGATTTCTAAAATGTGGCGTATATACACAATGAAGTTTAAGCTAGCCATAAAGAAGAACAATGTTCTTTGCGGGAAAATGGGTGGAAATAGAGAACATTAGGTTAAGTGAAATAAGTCAAACTCAGAAGTCAAAGGTCATATGTTTTTTTTTTTACATGTGGAAGTTAGAGAGGAAGAAAGAAAAAAAAAAGTGGGATGAGAGGATCTTATGAACATGAAAGGGAGATCAGAAGAGCAGAGTAAAGGGACCAGGGGGAGGGAGTAGGAGAAGGAAAGGGGAAATACCGGGGAATGTTATTGGCCAAATTATATTGTTCTATTGTGTGCATTTTCAAATACGTAACAACAAATCCCACCATTATGTATAAATTATAAAGCATCAATTTAAAAAAATGGGAAAAATAGAGGGATTAGGTTTCCAGGGAAGAACATTTGGTGAGTATATGTGGCCATTAAGGAAGCAGGTGAAAACAACGACTTCAGGCAATGGGCGGACCACAGGTTTACTTCTGAACTGCAGAGGAAGATAGGGGATTACTGAAAGAGAAGACAGGCATCCTCGGTGTCATCAGGAGAGGGCTGCAATAGAGGTGGGAGCTCCTCATTGCAAGCCCAGGAGTCTCCAAGCTGAGCCATGGCAGGGACAAGAGCAGAGATGAGAGGCAGGCGTTGATTGGTTAATTGGAAGGCTTTCTACTGAACAGTGAACAGCAAGGTTGGTGGCTGTGGGGTGCCATCCACGTCCTGCAAATAAAACCAGGCTTGGTTGAGCTATTAGACAAGGAAATCTGGCTCTCAGGAACTGGCAATTATGAAATATTGTTCCAGATTGCCTGGAGTATGTGGTTTCCCTGTTGATTGGTTCACCGCTGGAGTTTGCAGGCCCTGGATGTGGAAATGACTCTCTAAAGCCAAATGGCTTGCTTAACTCCACCCCATTCTGTTTCTCACATAAGAAGCTCCTACGGATCCCCCTTTGATCCATACTGCTATAAATAAACCAAGCACGGCTCCTCCCTTTTGTTAGACCAGTCCCTTATGGACAGTTCAATCAGTTATGCCCCTGCTTCAAAAGATAATTCTGTCTCCTGTCTTTCTTTATGATAAATGAATTTCTTAGTGATAATTTCACAGCCATCCCTCTGACAGGAACCCTTTTCCTTGCCCACGTGGGACGTGTGGCAAGAGGTGGTTGCCTCCCCTCTATTTTCTCCAGTCCTACACTCAACAAACAAGTGGCCAGTAGTGTGTTTATTCCTTGGGGTTGGGGGACCACAGAGATTTGACCTCTAATGAAATCTAGTGACCTATTATACCAAGCTTCGGGCTCCAACAGTGGACACTGCCACACCAAAGCCCCAGCCTTGTTGTTAACAAAATTGGCCTATATGTTTCCTTTAGGCTTCCATTCAAAAGTAAAGCCTGTGGTTCAGTGTATGTACACACACACACACACACACACACACACACACAGACACACACACACATACACTGTAACAGCATGCCTATCCCAGGCAAGTTGTCATCCAAAACCCATACAGTTGCTTTGGAAACCAGACCAACCACATACCAGTCTAACTCTTCATCTAGGCATCAGAAAGGACACCCAAGGATCACCAAAGGGATCAGGCAAACCAGAGGCCACATGTGGTGGAAGTTGGGAGCAGAGAATGCTTGGGGCCCCAGCAACTCACATGCTGCAGAAGGTCATGCTTGATCTGAAGAGCAGCTGAATACACAGTGGGGCCCGGCTCCCCCTGGAGTCCCGAGTTCCCGTTGCTCTCCCTTTGTGTGAAGTGAGCATGACTATGATCTTGAACATGAGAAATAAACGTCTGGGCTTTGGGCACTAAGAAGTCTGGGCTCAGGTGCTGGTTGCCTCTGGGAAGTGCCAGCTGTCAGCATCTGGAGAATTTGGAGGTGTCTGTCACAATGAGAAGCTGAGTTGGGTACTAGTCCTCCACCTGGATGCCAGGGAGCCTCTATCACATGGAAAATTCAAGCTTTTCCCCTGGGATGCGTGAGCCATCAGTCTCAGCTAGCTTGTTGCCAGGTAACCAAGAGCGATTTCCCAAAATTAGTGATCAAATGGAAGAACTGGGAGGAATAAACAGAATGACTAATTCCGGAGAAATCAAACTTTACCCAGGGAATCAAAGAGAATATTGTTTTAAAGCCTAGAGAAGATATCGTGTGCATCGCACTTCCACAATAACATCTGCCCTCCTACCCACTTTTGGTGTAGAAGGATTGGATTGTTGAAGCAGAAATATTTGAATCATAGATCTCACCCAACACCAAACCTCATGCACCCATCAAGACCCAGTTACAGAGGTAGCATTTCTTTTGGGGAGAGACCAGATCTGTCAGAATCCATTTTTAAAATGTCTCTTTTTCTGTCGTTAGAATGTGTTCCTTTTTTAGATTAACAATTGTTTTCTGAACAATGTGTATAGAATTATTGGTTTCAAAGGAAGATGTTTAGTTTTGAGCTTTCTGTTCTTCAGCCCATCATATCACATAACCCTGTAAATTCCAGGTGTATTTACAATAAACTATCTTGGCCTGTTACCTTCTTCTTCCTTCTATTCATTTTAGGTTTTGCTAAAATATAGCCTCATTTTTTTTTTTTTTTTTCAGAAAAATGAATGGTAGGAAACTTCTGAACTGTTATGATATGGTGATATATTAAGATCTCTATCCCTGGATCCTGGTACAGATCTCCTAAAAAGCACTGTAATTTCCTAAGTGATAATGCTGCTAAAGGAGTACCTCTGGTTATTGTCACGCACCCCTTTCAACCACACCTGGGTTTATGTTAGTGAGGCGACTTTTGGAAAGATCCCACAGATGGAAAGGAGTTGGTTGTCAGGTGACCTTGTGATTAGAGTTGGTGCTTTCAGTCCCACTCCCACAAGAAACGAAGGAGGGGCTGAAGATTGACTGGACCACTAATGACCAAGGATATACTCAATCTCTCCTTTGCAATGAAGTTTCCTTAAAAGTCAGAAAAGAATGGGGTTGCAGAGCTTCTGGGCTGTTGAACACATGGAGGTTCTGGAGGGTAGTGCACCCACAGAGGGCTCCATGCCCCTTCTCACATACCTTACCCTGACTCTTCCATCTGACTGTTCCAGAGTTGTGACCTTTTAAAATTAACTGTAGTCTAAATAAGTAAATGGGTTTTATTTGAGTTCAGTGAGCTAGTCTAGCAAGTTTTGGAAACTGAGCGGGAACTTGTTGGAACTTCCATTTATAGCAACTGGTCCAAAGTAGAGGTCAAAATCTGGACTTGCAACTGGCAGCTGAAGAGGGAGACAGGGTTGTGGGCCTGAGCCCTACATCTGTGGGGGTTGCACTAATTCCAGGAAGATACTGTCAGAATTGAATTGAATTGCATTGTAGGACACCTGGTTGATGTCCAGAAAGGATGGGAAAATTGCTCATTGTAGGAAAAAAAAAATCCACATTATCTGCTGTCAAAAGTGAAGATACAGTAGTAGTAGAGTAATAGGAGGAAAAACAGTTAATTTTGTCCATTCGGCTATGCATGCCTGAAGAGTTATTTATTTTGCCTTCATGCTGTAGTGATGGTATGGATTGTTATATATCTCTAGGTTGTATTAATTGATCATTTTGACACCTGGTGGCTGTCTTTCTGACAAATAACATTAACTTATTTATAAGAAGTTCTGCTCAAGGTCAATCATCCCTTCTCTCCACATCCCCTCAGTGGGAAGAAAGCCTCATTCCTGCTGCTAACCTCCATTCTCAATACCACTTTCTCTTTCATTATGGATAAACCCCCTAGGCTCCTACCTATCTATGGCCAGCCTCTCTACTTGTGTACCACACCTTGACCCCTTTTGTTGATGGAAGGTCATTGCTCTAGTTAGTATTCCCCTTCTCTCCTGGATCATTTTATTGTTTGCTCCTTTTCTTCTACAAAACTAGTGCCCGGGACTCTTTTTCCCTAGCTGGTTTTGAAGAAGCAAACAGCCACATTGGGAGGATCCAATGGCAATATCCGAGGCTGGCCTCTAGGAGCTGATGGCAGCCCAAACCAGCAACCCTGAATAATCTGGGAATTTCAACCCTGTACCTGCAGAAAAATAAATTCTGCCAAGTTTGGAAGCAGATTCTTCCCCATCCAAGCCTTCACATTAAACTGCAGCCCAGCTGAAACCTTTTTGAGACCCTGAACAGAGGGTGCAGTCCGCAGAAGCTGAGGGGCAGTAAATGTGTGCTATGAGTTGCTAAGTTTGTGGTGATTTGTTATGCAGCAATAGATAGCTAATATATAGTGGATCAATCCAAAACCTAGTCAATAGGAGTTCTAGAAATAGAAAATAGAGATATAAAGAGGATGAAACAATAAATGAAAAATACCGGTAATATTGCTAAAATGTTTTTTTAAACCTAACATCTTAGATTAAAAATGCTTAATAAGATTAATAGATGGTGAGGGGAAAAGATTCATACTAAGACTTGAAATTTCATAATAACATAAAATAGCTTAAAAATGTTGAGAAGTGGGCAGCAAGAGAATAAGGTGTCTTCAAAAGGAATAACAATTAGATGGGCATCAACTTTCTTGTCCTATTGCTGGATGCCTTCAGATTTCTGAGGAAAAGTTGTCGTTAATCTAGATGTATATACCAATCCTCACCTTCACTCATATATGAAAGCAAAATAAAGGTATTCCCAGACATGAATAACTCAAGAATTTTTCTATCAATTACCCTTCAAAAAATATTGAGGCATATTTCAGCAAAAGTTAAAATGAATTCAGAGAAGATATGAGATCAAGAAAGAGGAGAGTAGCCAACTGTTAGATGGGTGGGACCTTCTGCAATACCAATGCAGCACAAAACCCCTCTTCAAACCCTGATTCTTATAATCATTCCAGAAAGATTTTAGCTATGTTGCTCAGAATAACAGGCATGACTTTATGAGGGGGGGATTGAAAAGGGGAAAGGGGACACTCTCCAGGGAGAGAGTGGGTCTTCTCTGAGAGGAGAGGGACAGCACACCTCTTCTACCCATCAGTTTTATTGGGGGATCCAGGGAAGTGTCCAGAATCTCACCCAGGTCTTTTAAGTCCCCACTGCGCATGACAACTCTAGGTCACTTTGACCCATGCTGACTAATTTGAATTGAAACTTGTTCTTACAGATTTTATGATTACGGGGAATTATTTCCCTAAGTTCTGGGATCTGGTTTGGGTAAAGGTCACAAAAGTCCACACCGTCAGGGTAACTGTGTCCTTATTGGCATTTTATGCCTGCATTTTTCCTTAAGATAATAGGAAGTTTGCTGAGGATTGTAATATCCTGTTAACTCAAGCCAGGCAGGACTGCAGGTAAATTGCTTTTAAAAGAGAAAGCATGTAAGGGGCCACACTATGGCCCGGTTTATAGAATTATTCCCTTAATTCCATGTTTCCACCACTCCCATCTGCGTCTTCCCTATTACAGTGGCGAAGATTATGCAGCAGACCTTAAAAGCAACCCGCTCCAGTTGAAACAAAAAAAATCAAGGGAGGTCAATGGATTCACCTTGAGAAACATTAAGAAGTTAGGTTGGGCTGGAATTGTAGCTCAGTGGTAGAGCACTTACCTTGCATCTGTGAGGCACTGAGTTCAAGCCTTAGCACCACATACAAATAAGTAAAATAAAGGCCCAGTGGCAACTAAAAAAATATTTTAAAAAAGAAATAAGCTAGGTGACATTTGTGAAAAGACAAGACATATGCTTTTTGTGGTTGTTGTTTTTGTGGTGCTGGGGGTTGAACCCAGGGCCTTGTACATGTCAGACACTCTACCACTGAACCACATTCCCAGTCCGAGGCATATGCTTTTCTTAGGGAAAAAAAAAAGGCATTTAGAAAGTAAAAGAAAAACTAACTTGCCTGTAAGAAAGTCAGGGTTTCAATAGGAAACAATCTAAAATGTAGTATATAATTTTGAGCAATTGATACACTGTAAGAAAATTATTTGACTTCTACACTTGGTCATATTCTTTCTTCTAGTGTCACAGTTTTTAGTGACACATAAGTACATTTCTTTGTCTCGTACGTAGTGTCAGGAAACAGATGAGGATGGTGGGAACACGAGGTTAAGAGAATAATTGTATAAAATTATTTATATTAATAATTATAATAATTATTTATAAATTATTTATAAATAATAATTATTTATATTAATTAAATTGTATAAAACTCTGCTGACCCCTACATGCTTTCTTTTCCAAGAAGCAACTTACCTGCAGCCCTGTCTGGCCGCAGTGGACAGGATACATCACATTCCTCAGCAAACTACCTGTTCATTACAGGAGAAATGCAGACCCAATATAATGTAAAGGGGAGGAATCTAGGAGACTTTTGTGACCAGATCCTGAAACTCTGGGAGATAAGAATAGTTCTCCTTAATCACAAAATCTGTAAGAAGGTATGGTTCAGAAACCAATTAGAACCAGTCAGCATGGGCCAAGGTGACCTAGAGTCACCGTGACAGTGGAGACTTGAGAGTCTGATATCATCTTGCTGTCAGTCAAAAGTTGAGAGGTGAACCTGGGCAGGACTCTGGAAACTTCTCTGAAATCCCCCAATAAAACTGGAGTGCAGGAGAGGCACATTGTCCTTCTCTTCTCTGAAAGGACCCAAACTTTCCCTTAAGAGTGTCCCCTTTCCCTTTTGCTATCTTTTCAATAAACTCATTCCTATTACTCTGAGTGACATGTCTGAAATCTTTCTGACTTGATCACAAGAATCGGGGTTAGAAGGGGGGGTCTTCTCATTGCCTCAGTTTCTTGGAAGGTCCCAACTCTGTGACAACAGTATTATTTAATTTAATTCTACAGTGAATAATATATTCATACTCAAACCGGTATAAATGCTACATGGTGAGTACTCATTTTTAAAAATAAACCTGTAGACCAAGTGAAACCCGTCTTAAAAATCAGGATCAGGTCTCCTTTGCTCCTCTGGTGTTGAAGATTAAACACTCAAGAAATACTGAGGCATGAGCAAAGTTTTATTTAAAGGATAGAACAGAGAGCGAGAGGGAAAGAGAGAGAGAGAAAGAAAGACTCCTTTGGAGAGGAGAGGGCCAGGGCTGATGCCCAAGGGAGTGGGAATGTCCTGCCACTTTATAGATTTTAGGTTTCCTTTCTTCTCATGTCCCCTTCTCTCATCTTGCCTACATGACTGAAAGTGACCAAAAGGGCAGGAAGACAGCTGTCCAGGGGGTGATTGCTTGTGTTGGAAGATGTGATCCTTCCCCTCCCCTGGAGGTTTTTAGCAATCAGGTGATGGGGAGTGCTGTCTACCCATTTCCTTTTCTTTGATAATCAGTTACCTGTTCTTTGGATACCACCATTTACCGGTGACGAGTTCTGCTCCCTCTAATGTTGAAGTTTGAACACTAGAGAAGCACCCCAAGGCAAGCATATTAAGCAAGTTTTATTTAAAAGTAGTAATAATACAGACTTCTCCAGGGAGGGAGAAGGGGCCATGGATGATGTTCTAGAATTCCAAGAAGTGAGCTCACCCTACATCTTTTATAGGTTAAGGTCTCTCTTGTTCTCCAGATCTCTCCCCCCTTATCTCTTCTTCTTGCTTATGTGACTGGGCCTGGTTTTGCAGGTGAGATCCATAAAGTAAGAAGCGTTGGGCAGGGGGAGGGCCAAAGTGATTCAGCCAGGCAAGGACCCAGGGGGCATTAATTAGCAGCTCCTTGCCTGCAGTCCTTGATAGGGCAGGTAAATTTGGTAATCAATGGGCTCCGGAGATCCTTGACATTCCATTCTCCCAGGGGTAGCCTCCAACTTCCAGAGGCAGGTGGCTTTCATGGCCTCCATTTGCCCTGATCCCCTGTTTCTACACTAACTGCCTGTCCCCAATTCTGGTTTCACTTTTCCCCCAGCTAACAAGCATGAATAAATTAAATTCAAATTTGAAAAATGACCATAAAAACCAATAATGTAAAAATAAGGTATTTACAGAAGTTGGGAGGTGTATAATGAGAATTAAAGAGGTGTGGGAAAGCTAATGAAAGAGTTAAAAAGGACATGTTCATTCACAGGAAGAAGTTGTGCTCCCTTTGTGTACAATGTGTCTAAATGCCTTCTACTGTCATGTACAATTAGAACAAATTAAAAAAATTAAAAATTTAATTTAAAAAAAAAGAGTTAAAAATGATGACAATAAATTGGGAGGAGAGGGGAGGACTGGTAACGGTTGTGTAGGTAAAGGAGCAAGTGGGAACCAAGTCTAGTCCGAAAAAGATGTCTTGGGGCATCTGTTATGGTTTGGATGTGAGGTGTCCCCCAAAATCTCAATGAACAATGCAAGAAGGTTCAGAGGAGAAATGATTGGGTTGTAAGAGTCTTAACCCACTCAGTGATTTAATCCCTAAAAGAATTAATTTAAGTGGTAGGATGTGGCTGGAGAAGGTAGGAATTGGGGCGTGGCTATGGGGTACATATTTTGTATCTGGAAAATGGCATTTCTCTTTGCGTCTTGATGATGCCAGCTGCTTCCCTCTGCCACACTCTTCCGCCATGATGTCCGGCCTCGCCTCAACCCCTGAGGATTGGAGCCGGCCTTCTGTGGACTAAGATCTCTGAAACTGTGAGCCCTCAAATAAACTCTTCCTCTTCTATAGTTGTGCTGGTTAGATCATTTAGTCACAGCAGTGAAAAAGCTGACTAAAACGGCATCTTTTTCTAATTTCCACAAGGACTGTGTGGACGCAGAGGAGCTGCCACTATGGGTGAACCAAGAATCCAGTCCACTGAGATTCTGCCCTCTCCCCTCACCTAAATGCTCAAGGTAACAAGGTAAGGTGAGTGTGTTGCGGGGAGAGTGGCTTCTCTGGGTGTAGGAATCACAAAGGCCCCATTCTCCTCCTCATTCTGGACTGGAGCTCTCAAAAACCTCCCATTTCTACAATGGCTGAGGTCTTTTCAACCCTGCACTCTCCCCATTCTTTCTCCCTTTTCGGGCGGAGTAATTCCCCTCAATCAGCCCTGGCCTAGTCAAAACAAAAGCCAGGAGGAGGGGTGTCTTCTCGGTGCTTGGCAACCGCTACTTCCTGCAGTGCCACACAAAGGCACCCCGTGGCAGGCCCGGAACACAAAGGCCTGGCTATCTTCTGGGATGGGGGAGGTGAACACACTGGGGTAGCTTGACTGAGAAGCAAACTGATACTTTCAAAGAATAATTTTATATCATCTTTTCTCCTCATCTCTCAAGCAATTATGGGTCTCTGAAAAGAAAATCCTGAAATCCCAACCCAGATGCAGTCCAAGAAAGCCAAGTCTGGGCTTCCCAGGATGTTAAGTCTGCCCCAGTCACCAGGTAGTAGGCCAGGGATCTTCCCCAGATGTCCTCAGGCCTAGGCAGGGAGCTCCACCTGCTGTGATCCACAGCACTGAGCCTCAGGTGGGGGAGGTAGCTCCTCAACTCACTGTGTATCCCCATCTGGGAATTTTCTTAGCCTGATGAAGCCCCTAATGAGTTTTAGGAAGCAGAGTTTGCTTTAAAGGCATCAGAAGAAAGAGACAATCAAATTGTGGCAAAAAATAAATAAATAAATCTGGTTCCCTGAATAGAGACTCTTCTAAAGTTCTGAGACATTCAGAGGCAGTGCCTGAGGGAAGGTTGCTCTGTGCAAAGCGTCTGTGGAAGTTGTCAGAATCAAAATGGAGCCACCTGTGCCAAGCCTAACAATGAATGAATGAATGAATGAATGAATAAAGTTGGGCTGTTGTGAAGGAAGGGATCTCATGCACACATATACCTAATAACAAAAGCTAGCACCAAAGACTGTCAGAATCAGTCTTCAATAAAAATACTTCTTGCAAGAACATCTGCCCAGCAATGTCCTGTTCAACTGTGGACTTACGATATCCTTGATATTGACCCATACCCAAAGATTATTATTTCAAAATCGATTGGTATAACCCTTCTCATTTCACTTTTAAAAACACTTGTCTTCTTTTATTTCCCTGAATATGCTCAAAGTTTACTATGGCATCATCATCTTTCCCTGGCATTGCAATGTTTATTTCTGAATACATGCATTAATCTTGGAGAATCTCTGTTATTTAGATAGACAAATCCCCACAAAATCTAGATTTTTGAAGTTCTAACCCAGGCCTAAGAACTTGACCACATTTGAAAAAACATCCCTGAAGGTGGAGAGTTGTTAGTTAAGAATTGGGGGAATGTGGATTCTTAATCCAAAATGACTGGTGTTCTTAAAGAAGAAATTTGGAGATAGATACAGGGAGAACACCCTATGCTACCACAAGACAAGGAACCACCAGATGCTAGGACAGAGGTCTAGAATAGAAACTTCTAGCACCTTTACAGGAAGTGTGGCTCTCCAGACACCTTGAGCTTCGATTCATAGCCTGCAGCAATGTGAGACACTAAATTTATGCTATTTAAGCTACTCATGTATAGAGCTTTATTGTTGTACTGGGAAATGAACATATCTTGGCTATTTCATCAGTTGATATCATTTCTGGCCTTGGATGTCTGTCACTTTGGTGCCATCTACTTAATATTCCCACCCCAGCCCAAGACCTATGGTGGTTCATTTTCTGATTGACTTCTGCCAGGGATTTTTCCTAACACCAATCCCAAGAGCTTAGTCTAGAACTTAGGTAGCTTGGCCATGTTAGAATACAGTGGGGCTGCCCTTATATCCTGGGAAAAAGGTTATTTCTGAGAAAAATTCAGAATCTGAGACAGTGACCTTAAAGATGACCATCTGTTGTTCCCTGCTATGAATTCTCTTGGTATGTATAGCAAAATTGCTTTCATAAACTCTAGGAAGGTTGTCTTTGTGTTTTTCTGACATTTTTACTAATATCTCACCTTGTATTTGCCCAGGAGTTTTGTTTTTTTTTTTTTTTGTTTTTGTTTTTGTTTTTTTTGTGTGTGGTGCTGGGGATTGAACCCAGAGCCTTGGGCTTGGGAGGCGAGCATTCTACCAACTGAGCTATCTCCCCAGCCCCTGCCCAGGAGTTTTGAAGCATTTTATAGGTCTTTTAAAAAGTATTATTTCAAAACCCACTGATTTTCCCCAGATTAACAGTAAGTAATGAAAGTCCTCACTCAGTCTTGCTGATCAAATACCCTTGTCAAAAGAATCATGGCATTCAACTTTATGAGTTGCAATCAAATCACAGATTGCTCAAGAATTCAAATACAGCAGGTCATGGCACCACAAAGCCCTCTGTCCCTTCCCCAAATCCTCAAAGCTCCATTAGTATAGGGGTTGCTTCTGACTCTTTACCTCTATGTCCCCCCAAATTCAAGTACTTCCTGAAACTTCAGATGATAACCTTATTTGGAAATAGGACCAGTAAAGATACAATTAGGGTTTTTAGTGTGGGCCTACTCCAACGTGACTGGCATGCTTATAAGAAGAAGAGAAAGGACAGAAGACAGGGATATACAGGGAGAAAACCAAGTGACAATGTTCAGGCAAAGACTGAAGAAATGTGTCTAAAAGCCAAGGAATGCCAAGGTTTACTGGCAATCCTCAGAAGCTGGAAGAGGTAGGAAGAGTTCTTCCCAGGAGTTTTCAGAGAAAGATTAAGGCCCTGGTGACACCTTGACTTTAGACTTCCAGCCTCCAAAACTGTGATAGAATAAATTTCTGTTGTTTTAAGTCTCCCAGTTTGTAGAACTTGGTTCTGAAAAACTCCCACAAGTCTCAAGCAATGGCCCCCTTTCCTCTGTCTTTAGGATCATCCAGAACAATCCACTGTGTCACAAGCACTTGCATACACACACACACACACACACACACACACACATTTAAAGGAAAAATGTTGCTCTTAGATGAGTCTTTAGATTCCCCAATTTTCTATCTCCATATATATTTGAACCCCACAAATCTGGTATCATGCACACATGAACAGTTAAATATTAAAAAATAAGTACACAGAGAACACTGCTTCAAGCACTTAAAAGACCTACTATGGGTCTGTGCATTTTATTCACCAGGAGGAGTCACAGAGCCCAGTTAAGCATGCAGGTGCTTTTTAGTTAACAGTTTTCCTTTGGCAGCCTTAAGTTTCTTCCTGGGTTCCCAGTGGAAAGTTTTGATGTAAAGAACAAAGGGCACAGGACAAGAGAGGGGTGAAAGCAGCAGTCCCTCAGGCCTCCCTGGAGCCCATGGACTGAAGCAGAGAAAGAAAGGCTTTCAGGCAACTGCTGCAGTCTCTCAGCCTTGGGCCTGAGCATGTCCTGTGCACAGAGCGTTGCCTTATCTCCCCACAACTGAGCTGGGACCAGGTTCCACCCTGTGCCAAATCTGCAGACAAGTTGACACAAAGAATAACTTACAGCAGCTCTCAACTCAGGAACCCAGTTCTGGCCCCTCGCCACCTCACTGCCACCCACCCGCTTCCCTGTGCCCAGGAGCAACCTCCTCTCACTACTAGGCTTCACCAGCAGTACTCGAGGCCATCCTTGCTTCTGATTCTGGAATCCTCCTAAGAAAAGATCATTTTCCTTCCTTCCCACTCAATCTCACCCTGACCTCGAAGTTCTTATTTTTGGTTTGCAGATCTGCCCCTTCCCAGGATGGAAATTTCTGTTTGCTTCATGGAGCTGTATCCCCAGTCTAGGGAGGCCAGTCTTCTTGTCACCACCAGACAACGATAAGCAGACATGGTAGACCAGCATGGCACAGTTCCCGGGAGAGTGACTCAGCCTGGTATTACACCACCTGTGAGCCAACGGCAGATCACCGCTGATTGAGCCTGGCCAAATCTAGCCCAGTATCTTTTTTTCTTTTTTAGAGGGGACTATACTTTTTAGAACAGTTTTATGTACACAGGAAAATTGAGCAGAAAGCATAAGGATTTCCCATATTTCCCCAAACTCCATTTCCCCGACTACCAACATTTCCCACCAGAGTGGGACATTTGTTACAGCTGGTGAACTTACTCTGACACACGTTTAGGGTCACTTTTGGTGTTTTATTTTCTATGGGTTTGGGCAAATGTATAAAAACAATACCCCACCATTACAGTATCATGCCTAACAGTTTCACTCTCCTAAAAATCACCTATGCTCCCTCCTTGTCCACTAAGCCTGGGCCACCACTGACTCTTCATTGTCTCCATAGTTTTGGCCTTTTTCAGAATGTCATATAGATGAAATCATGCCACATGTAGCCTTTTCAGATTGGCCTTTTTCACTGAGTAGTACATATTCAAGTTTTCCCAAAGTCTTCTCCTAGACTGAGCTCCCACTGCTTCTGTATGATTTTTTCAATTGAGCAATGCAGGTTGGGCCTATCTGTTTCTCCTGCAAACCACAGGTCTCAAGTTCAATTCAAGATAAGTTGCCATCTTTCCATCTAATATCAATCTAATTTACAATAAGAGTCCAGGAATGAGAGAAGACTGTCAGAGAACACATTGATGTATTTATTTGAGCTTAAAACAAAGCTTAAGCATTTCCTGATGGAATATGTATATGATTTGTCTAGTTTGACACTGAGGCCTATTAGGATATGTAGCAGATGTTATACATAGATTGGATCTGTAGTTCCTATTTTAACTCATATATTTAAGGAATATATACATTATACAGTACCCTGGAAAATACAGACTCTGCAAGTATTTAAACTTATGGTAAAACATTTAGATAGCAGTTTTAAAATGTATGAAAAACTTTTTTTTTTTTTTTATAAGGTTTGAACATTCTTTTATGGGGTTTATGAACAAAATGTTTGGAGGTACTCACCTAGACACAAATGAATGAAGAAGCAAACCTGGCTTCATATCTCACACATCAGTTACTCCTCAGGACACAATGGTAGGAAAACAGAACACACTCATTACCCAGAATAATCCAGAAAATATTCATTCTACTTCCTACCATACGTTATCTAAGGCAGAGAAGTGCAGAATGAATATCAGGATGACGGTTAAAACGAGATCGAGCTCAGAATATGTTTTGTAACTATTCATCATTGAATTCTTTAACCGTGACAATTTTGGACATGGTGTGTATTTTTAATTTCCCACCATGATGTTTACATATTTCATCATAATAGGAAAAAATCAGAAAGGAACTACCTGCAAGAATAAGGGAAGAATTATATTTACTAATGTTTGATGTCTATCTTCACCCAATTCCTCACCCACCCCTTGATCTTGGACAAGCTGTTTCTGCCTTGGTGGTCCTT
Source organism: Sciurus carolinensis (assembly GCF_902686445.1). Classification (NCBI taxonomy): domain Eukaryota; kingdom Metazoa; phylum Chordata; class Mammalia; order Rodentia; family Sciuridae; genus Sciurus; species Sciurus carolinensis. The sequence goes on from NC_062219.1 coordinate 31,065,945, forward strand.
TGTTGGGTGAGGTAAAGCAACACTTGGCACCTGCAGGGCCCAGGGCACAGGTTCTGTGGCACAAGTGATTTGGACTTTAATGCTTTTTGATAATTTTAAAAAGCAAGATTAACGTGGACTTAATAATTCTGCTACCTAATAATTAATGGTTTCTTCAATAAACTGAAGCTGCTGAGTAGGTCATTGTGTAGCTGATTATTTAATCATGTAGGACTTCAGTTTTCCTACCTGTCCAAAGGGAACACTGAGCTAGACAGTCTCTGAGGTACCCTCAATCCTTACATGTGATTCTTGGTAATTTCCTTATAAAGCTCAAGAGAAGAAATGATCAGGGATGAGTATACTTATTCAATCATGATTGTGCATCGGAAAAAATAAATAAATAAATAACTCTCTCCTGAGTCCTGAACCAGTTCAGTTGTGAGCAGAACACTTTGGAGAAATATAAATCTGTTCCTCCCAGGAATAGTTTTCTGGAAATAAATCAGGAAAGGTGTCTGGGTGTTGTTGTTCTCTGAAAGGTGCTCACTCTGAATTAACATGTTTGTAATTGTTAGGTTTCTCAGACATACTGATCTTTGAGCCTGAGTTTTCTCTTATTTCATTGTGGAATGCTTAATTAAGGGATAGAAGGATCATTCAGAGACCAGTGCAGTTTGTATGAGATCTGTTTATTCCCCACAAAGGATGCTAGCATAGATTATGTGTACTGTGAAAAGGATTAAGACAAATTGTAATGAAGGTGAAGTTTTGAAGAGAGAACAAATTCTGGTCACTGGTGAATTTTGCTGTGGAGAACTGGGAGGGGCTGCTGTCCCTGATGATCTCGCCATCATAACAGACGAGTCCTAGTTCTTTTACCTTTTCTAGAAGACAGACATTATTTGCTGTTTGCACCTGTCTGGCAGAAGTTAGGAGAGCAAGAGAAAAAGAACTGCTTTTGTCCAGTCAATGAATCATATGTAAGAGCTCCAACAGCGAGGAAGGGTTTAGACAGCTTGCCTGCACACCGGAGCTCCTACAGCCCCACGCTCAGCAGGTTGTTTTGAGAGCAGATTGTGAGAATGTGTTTATTTCTGTGTGACCAGAGAAAAAAAGAAAACTACTTTCCCCCGTCTTTCACCTGACTCCTATTCATCAGTAAATGTTCTACAGTAATAATGATTGAAGTGACAAAGTATCTTAGCCTGGGGCAGATGACTTTATGGTGCTCTTCACTTGGGGAAGTCTTTGGAATTTGACAGAGGCGCCTCATTGCCACAGAGAAATTGCTGTGAAGTTAGAGTTAGCCAGTCGAGGGATGGAGGCCTAGAAACTGCCTCATAAATCTTTCTGTAGAAATTCTAAAATGTTCTAGCGTAGGATGATGACACATTTAGGTCTTAAGAATTACATTAAAATTCCTTCCCAGAGTGACCCTTCCATGTTGCAGGACAGCCTCAAATGGGATATTCTGTGACCCAGATTCTGCTTCAAATCTCAGTACAAGCCAGAATGAAATCAGAATTCTGTGAACAAATGAAAATTATATAACCTAAGGAGGCCATTTATAACTAAAAAAATACCCAAAGTGTTCTTACCAAACAGTGTTTGGGATCTGGGAAGCTGTGGAAAGATGATTGCTGGGTGTGGTGTGATAAGAAAGAAATCTAGATCAAAGATACAACTCTTTGCAATTCACATATAGACAAAAATAGATAGAATAGAAAAATGGTCAGGCACAGATGCCATGAGGGTAGACAGATAGCTTGGAAATGTCTCTGGTTCTTCCACATGAATGGTTTCTATCTGTTTCTATCACCTCACTTTGCTAGGCTCACAGTTAATATTTGAATGAAGGATGAGTCTGAATGAATGCCAATCTTCCCATTTCTCTAGAGCTCAAGAGCACCTGGGGAAGCATAGATAGTGAACAAACAAGGAAGTAACAGGGTCCACAAAAACTATACAGAGCAGTTGACAAGAGCAACTCCCAGGATTCAAGTAGTTCTTTCTCTTTCCAATTCAGTAGACCCTGGCAGCAACTTGCAGTTTCTCTTCTCTGTCCTTTGCAAAGGAAATCTGTTCTACCCTTCATCTATCAAAAGGGGGCAGCAGAGAAGAGAAAATTCAGGTTCGTGACCCTATGAGCTAAGCCACCCCACCACCACAAATATCTCAAAGCAGATTTTCCAAGATATGTTGCAAAAGTTAATGGCATTTTGGTGGGGGAGATTAAGAAGCCAAAATCCTAAAATGTGCCTACACATCTATTCTGCAAAATGTCTCAGATATTGTGTCTTTCTGATGTTCTGAGAACAGCATACAATATGAAGAATTTTGCAATCTTTTTGGATGAGACAGTCCCCTCACTTTTTAGTTGCTTCAGATACCTATTACAGCTTGAGGGATCATGCAAGCTCTGCAGAAGACAAACTTGGGAGTGCCATCTTAGCAAATCCATTCCTATTTTTATGCTGAGTTGATTATCTCAGCCTTCAGGTACCTACTCTATTTACCAACAAGGAGAAGATCAGAACTTGAACCTGTGCTATTTCATGGAGTAGAAGGTCTAAAGATAAAGCATGAAAAATATAGGTATTTCCTAGTTATTTATACTTGCTGCATCTCTTCCTGGGTTGCTGTCTTATTACCTGGCCTGGGAGGAAAGAGCAGCTCCCAAATTTTCATCTGAGAGTTAGAGATCTCACCAGTTGGGTATGTGGCTCTCTGAAATGTTGAGTCAGGTCATGCTATTGTAAATATTGGAGATGCATGGACCTTTCTGGTTTATCGCCACTGTATCAGTTGGCAGATCACTGTCATATGCTGCTTCCATCCTTGTTTAGAAAGAGAGAGCATAGTTTGAATGGACAAATAAATAGATTGAGCATTAACTCAGTTCTCTTCTACAGTTGCTATTGCTCTCACCTTGTGGGAGACAGATTATATTTATATAGTACCTTCATAATTTTTAAGGCATTTCAAATATTTTATCTTAACTAAAATCCTTTGAAACAATTTATGTTAGAGAAATTTTAGGGTCTGGGTAACAATAGCCAACAATGAATGTATTGCTTGGCTTTAGATTGGCTCATAAAACCCATGACAATAGAAGGGAGAACAAGAGAGTAGAGGAAGGGAATCAGGAGGGAGGTGAGGAGACATTGGGAAGTACTGAGGGACAAAGTCTACCAAATAATGCTCCATCCATGTACAAATATACCACAATTAATCCTGCTTATACACATGATGATAATGCACTAATTAAAACAACAATAATAATAAAAATAATAGAAGTGAGATCAGTAGAGTAGAGAATGTAGATTAGAGGAGATAGGAAGGGAGGGAAAGAAAAAGTACTGGGGAAGAAGACTGAACAAATTAGGTTATGTGCATGTGTGAATATAGCACAGTGAATCCCACCATTATGTACAATTATAATGGACCAATTTAAAAAAAAAGATAGGTTCATAGAACTAAAGAGAAAAATAGGAAGAACAAGTCTTGGGAAGAACCAGGTTAGTTCAAGAAAATCAGGAAATAGGAACTAGAAGACAGTCTTTTCTGAGTTCTGCCACTGAGAACCACTGCTCCACCCATTCCTGTGCCACCTCTCAGACCTACATCCCAGGGCACAACATCTGCTTGTCACAAGACGCCACCACAAGCCTACACTTTGACTAGGGAGTGGTGCAGGTTAACAGGCAGGCAGTCACAAGCCTGCCCCTCGGCTTGGGGGTAGTGCACAGTCACCGAAAGATTCATAAAAAATGACATACCATTGCCCCAAAGAACATTTCAGGAATATTTCCCAAATGAGGGAGCTTGGTTTCTGAGCAAGCAACCAGCGACTTTTTTCAAGGCAAGCGTGTGAGTCCTTCCTGTCAAGGAAATAAAGAAACTGAGCCGGAGGTGTTTGACTTGTCCAAAGTCATGTGAATAATAAAGTCATGTAATAATAACAGGAAGTAGACTTCCTGTTATCTTATTCCTGGATCTGTGTTTTTCAATTATTACTTAAAACTTCTATGGAGTCCCTGGGAGGCAACAACAGTTACCATTTATTGAGGGCCACTATCATCAGATACTTATCTAGATACCTCTGTATATTAATTCATTTAATCCTCCCAAGATCCCTAGAGCTGGGTACTATTATTATCCCATTTTAGAGATGAGAAATCTCAGGCATAAAGAGGTTCCATGGCAAGCAAGTGATGCAGCCAGAATGAAAACCAAGACTCGTCCTAGAACTTACTTTCCAGAATGATGCAGCAATGAAACAACACAAGGTCGAATTAATATTTCATGGTCTACACACTTTTCTCCATCATTCGCTCCTGTATTTCAACAAATATTTAGTGAGCAAGTCCTGGTTTCAGACACTCTGCTGTGAGCAAGGTGGCCATGATCTTGCTCTCACAATATTTAAAGACAGACTGAAGGGAAGCAGAGTGGTAAAAGGTTACAGTACAGCACTCTCTGCTCCGTGCTCCCTCAGATCTGGCAATGTGTGTCCTGGAAGCAAAAAGAAGGGGCACCTGGCCCAGTCTGGGGAAAAGGAAGTCAGAAAAGACCAGAGCACCTGGCAAAGGGGAGGGGGGAGGGAGTGACGATGGAGGGAAAAGAATACACCGGCCAGTCCCTGGGGTATTAAAAGACGAGTATAAAACACAACTGGACCTCAAGAAACCCCGAACTGAGGACATACTCATGTGGCCGTAGAGCTCCACCTTTCTGCTTCACTCTGGAAGTTTCCATCCCACCCCCTGCACTCTGTATTCACCTTTCTCATGGGCTGCATTTTGCTCCAGCTCTGATGCCTCTGGTTAGCACAAGCTCTGGCCTGACTCTGATAACCCAAACATTCACTCCCATGGTGGACACAGTGGAGCAGCCCTCTCCACCTCCACTCCATCTCCCTCCCGCTGCAGAGAACAGAAAGCTTTTCTCAGACTTCTTTGCTGTAATGCTCCAGATATCAGGTAGATGCATCTTCCCAAAGTGGATATGACAGGGAAGCTGATGTCTTTGCCTGTCTGTGTTCCTTCCCAGGGCCAGGCAGACATGAGGTTTCCCTGAGGCAGCATTCCAGCATCTAAACCTCCCTGGAGAAGGCAGTTCTGGGCGCAGAATAATTCAGTCCCTGGCTTAAAGCAAAGCATTGCTCCATTAGGCAGCTTAGTTGTCGAAGCTCAGCTGGTGAATCAGCTTGGTATTGTTCTGATGAGTCATTTCTGAATGCTTGGAACCTGATCTTTCAAGCCTTCTGATGATATTATAAGCACCAAGTTACCTGTGTTAAACTCCTTCCTGCTTAAAGTTCCTGCACTGAACTCTGACTGATAGAACCTTTTTTTCCTAACTTAATTCAGAGATAAAGGATCTGAAAGAGGAGACCTCGCTGGGTATGCTGGTGCATGCCTGTAATCCTAACGACTCAGAGGATGTCAATTCATGGTTGGCCTCAGAAACTTAGGAAGACCCTGTCTCAAAATAAAAATAAAGAGACGGGGGGAAAGGGTCCTGAATCATCCTGTCTGCACCCTGAGCATGAGCCGTCTAGTTGCATCGTGAGAGGTAGAAGAGAAAGGGAAGCACGGTGAGAAGTGAGGTAAGAGCATTCAGAAGTGAATCAGGTCAAGGAGTCACTGATCGGCGGTCCACCATGTAGTCCAGGATGGGACCAGATCTCAGAGCTCAAGTCGGAAGTGGCAAGAGGTGAATCTGCAGGGTCCAGCTCATACCAGACTGTGCAGACCATTTTAAACCTCATTCGGGTATTTAGACCAGTTCTAAGAATAACTGGAAGTTGAAGAAAGTCCCTCCTCCATAGCCCTGGGAACCATCAAATCAACTGGAAGCCACTTAGAATCTAGATGTCAGGGGAAAGAAAATCATCTTGACTGCAGTATGGAAGATGGGCTTCTGGGAGCCAGACTGCAGGCAAAGACCTCAGGGTCGAGCTGTTTTGGGGGGAGGCTGGGAGGTGACCTGAATTTGAAGAGTGGCAGTATGGATGGGGAGAAGTGAATGGATGTGAGAGGCATGTTCACCTGGAAAGAACTGTATTTTCAAAATGTATTCTTCTGTAATGTATTCAGTGTAAAATTGGGCCAGATTCAAGTATTGTAGGACCTGACATTTATAAAATTGGGTGTTCCTATCTTACAAATAATAATACAAAATCAAGTATGAAAGTAAAAATTTACTTAATTAAAAATGTTAAAAACTTGCCAATTACGACAAATATTGCATAATCCAGACTTGTCTGATATACCTCTGTAATATCTCTTTACCTCTATTTTTGGGCTATATACCTTTTCTGTTTTCCTGGTACTGGGGGTTGAACCCAGGGGCACTTAACCACTGAGCCACATCCTAAGCACTTTTGATTTTTTATTTTGAGATAAGTTCTCACTAAATTGCTTAGGGCCTCACTTACATTCTGAGTCTGATTTTAAACACTTGCGATCCTCCTGCCTCAGCCTCCTCAGTTGCTGGGATTACAGGCGTGCCCCACCACACCCCATGGTCATATACTTTTTGATCTTCTTTTCATAAGACAAAGTATTTCTGTGACATTACTTTCTATTGAAAGAATAAAAGAACACAGTCTATCTTCTCCCAAGTCCCTCCTCTGTGGCCCTGGGAGCCATCAGACTGGTTCATGTGGAGGGACATCCTCTAGCCCTGTGCCTTTTCATCTTTGAGCCACAGGAACGATGATATGGAATATGTGCAATACAACTGGCACTGTGGGTAGAGTTCCCGGATGTCTTCCTGTACCAAAAGAGCTGCAGGAGCTTACCTATGCACCCAAGTGTCTGTGTCCTCAGCAAGAAACCAAAAGGAAATATTTTTCCAACTTCACTGACTCTAGGTCAGTGGCTGAATATTCCATCGCCATGCCTATGTCACATGACAGAAAGGAAAATTGGCAAGAGTGACTCCAGCCCTGTCCTGAGCTGGTCCAGCCACCTCTGGGCACATGCTATACAGTGTACATCTAATACCTTTGAATACAACTTTTTGGATCAATGCACTGACATCATCCTTACCAGATGGGGCCTGTAAATACTGCTACTTGGTGCCAGCAGCTTTGGATGTAAAATCCAAGGTGTATGACCTACTTGGCAAGCCTGGTTTTAAACATGAAGTGTAGGAGTTCCGAAAACACCCCATAGTGTGGTGCTTTGGTATGCGGACTACTTTAAAGTGAAGGTCTAAGAAGCAAGGTCTGCGGACTTCTACCTCCTACTACTCTTTGTCCCCTGAAGCAAATCTCAGAAACCAGAACTCCCTCTTCTCCAAGGGACATCATAGAAACTGGAACTGCTCTTCTTCAAAGCAAACCATAAAATCTAGAAAGGTCATATTCTGTCTTTTCCCTTCTCCCTTGAAGATTCTCATTCCAGAGGTGGTCTGGCCCATGTCAGAGGAGAAGGAAAGTTACGCAGAGAGACCAAGAGGAATCTGAACAGACAAGTCTTGCTGGGTTCACTCTCTCATTTTATTACCATTAGATCACACTCTTGCCCAATCACATTTCTACACCGTTATCCATGCTTCATCCGACCTAAGCATAAAAATAGACAGGGTCTTCATTTCTGAAGGCTCTAGCATTGTGCAGAATTTTGATTAAATAAATTTGTTATGTTTTTCTCTTGCTAACCTGCATTTTGTTATCATTCTGTCTACCGTGACCCTCATGATAAGTGAGGAAAGGTAACTTACCTTTTGCATTTACAAAAGAAATGAAAAAGGCCTTCCCAGCATCTACTTAGGAGACAGACTCTTCCATAGAGAGGGTCTTCATGGAACAGGAAGGGTCTTCAGATACTGGGCAGCCTAGAGGGAAGATGAAAATCCACTAAAAGCTCTCAGAGGTGGGCAAGTGATAAAATTTGATGAGTTCTTCTTAAGAAGATGAACATATTTCTCATGAGAAACTTTCTACTCCTAAATTTCCTCAAGTTTTTCAGACCCTTTAATTTTGGAAAATAGTCATTTTCCACACAGTGCCTTCCTCATTGACTATCAAATAAGAAGACACCTGTAATGAAAGAGGACCAGAGCCCTCAAGCTGACCAGGGCTGCCTGTGATCACAAGTGATTCAGCAAATTTTCCATCACAGTATAAAAAGGGAAGAGTTAATCATTGAATGACTTTTTTTGTGGATGCCCTCCATTCAAGCAAATGGGAATACTACTGAGTTTTTTTTAAACTAGAATTAAGTTAATTGAAAAAATAGCTAGTCAAAGGGAGAAGGGTGCTCACTTTATGTAGCTAAGTACTATAAAAGCAGACCATAGGCCAAACTAATATACAGATACTCAATTCAAAGGATTTCAAGGGAGAAATCAAGGGATTTCAAGGGAGATTATAATTTGAACAGCATTGGTAGTCACCCAAATGCATCTTTGTGCAAAAAAGAAAAAAATGCCCCTTCTTTAAGATATTTAAAAAAGTTGTTTTATAAATAAATTTGCCACCTGAAAATACAAATGACCCATTTATACAGCAGCCCTAAATATGGAGAGCTTTTATTTAGGCTTATGTTATTATACATACAGTATTATAACAACATTAAGAAACTTTTGTGTGTGTGTGATGCTGGCAATCTGAACCCAGGACCTTGCACATACTAGGTAAGTGCTCTACCACTGAGGTACACTGGAAGCAAGCAAACAATTTTTAAGTAAGTACTTTTACATATGATTTGACAGCCCAATATATCAATTATTTTCAGTTTTTCCAAATTTCCTTCTAGACTTGAACAATACACGTGTACACTGTAATATATTGTGATAGCATTGAGTATTTAATTTTCTACTGGTTTTTCTACTTAAAATAGTAGAAATAACATTTTATCACATTTCTACAAATGACATTATATAATATTATATCCAATAAACATAAAATGAATTTAACTGGGATTTATTTATTTATTTGTTTATTTCGGTACTAGGGGTTGAACCTGGGTTGCTCTCCCGCTGAGTTACATCCCCAGCTCTTTTAATTTTTTAGTTTGAGACAGGGCCTTGATAACTTGCCCAGGCTGGTCTCATGATCCTCTTGCCTCAGCCTCCTACATATCTGGGATTAGGGGCATGTGCCACCAGGTTCAGTTAATTTTTTTAAATTTTAGGAATTTTAATCAGTATGTTATGATTGGCAGCATTCAAAACATGGGAAATAATTAAAATCCTTTGGGGAGTAATTTAAATAGCATAGATGCATGAAATAATAAATATCCTTCAACCATACTTGAGTGTTTTATTGGAATACAGCTAATACAGAATTGAATTTGTATCTGAATTTTTTGTTTGTTTACCTAAATATCAGATTTCCCCATTTGTGTTTGCGCTGTGAACCTGTCCCTTCTGGGATGAAATCTCCGGAGATGCATTCCACATAATGTAGTACACTGCAGAGAAGCAGCAGGGTGTAGTGGAAAGCATGTGGGGTTGGAACCAAACAGACTTGGACTGCTGTGCTTTGAAACGTTATGTTCACCAAAAAGACTTGCCCAAGAATGTTCATAGCAGCTTTATTTATAATAGCTGAAGTGGAATAATCCAGGCGTCCATCAGGGAGAAGGGCTTAACTTTGGTATATTTACCTGTGCTATACTATTCAGCAATAGACAAAATGAGCTAACAATGTACACAAAAACATGAATCTGAAATCACACCCAGTGAAAGAAGTGTTACCCAAGAGTGAACACTCAACAGTTCTATTATGTGAAGATTTAGAACAGGCAAAGGCAGTTTAGGTGGAAAACAATCAGAACATTGGTTGCTTCTAGAGGTCGGTAGGAATTGACACATGAGATATGAAGGAGCTTTCTGGGATGAAAGTCATGTTCTGTATGTAATGTAAGAGGGGTTTGGATGGTACATGTATGTGTACTTTCTGAACACATCTAATGGTAACCTTAGGATTTGTGCTATGCATTTTAGGTAAAACTTGCCTGAAAGAAAAAAAAATAAACAAATATTGATCTCTAGTTAATGCTATTCATATGAAGTATTCCAGTTTGCTTTAAAATACATAAAAACTAATACAGATCAATGAATAGGTAGAAGCATCCGTAGGTAGGTAGATGGGTAAATGGGTAAGCATAGTAAAATATTACAGCAGCTAGGTTTTTCTCTGTGATTAAAAATTTTCATAAATCAAACAATAGAAAATGTCTTTTGATCTTGGATCTGTTTCATAAGCTTCTCAGTTTTGATTTCTGCAAAAGGAGGTCATAGTATTTACTTCATAAAGCAAAGCGCTTATTTCACTGCTTTGTCAGTTTATAAGCCATGATGAGTGTTTTGGGATTTGATAGCATTGCCTATGAGCAGTGGTCTAAAATGGTATGTAGCTAAATTATTGGGGTTATGAGCAATGAGCTGTCTGTCTGCTGATGGCTGATTATATGTTCCTTGAGTGGAGAAATAGCTTTTAATGATGGTAGTGGCTCTCACTGCAGGGAAGAGTGACATCCTGTGGTGATACTTGCTTTAAAGATATGGGCAGAAAGGAGAGAGGAAAGACAAAGTATCATTAGTGATCATCATATGGGGTTTGATATTAAAAATCTAAAGAGTTAGTTGTTCACTAGAAGTTCCATTTGTGAGCACTCATTTATTTAAAAAATGCCTGATATTGTCCTAGGAACTGGGCATAGAGAGACAGATGAATATACAGACAGATAGAGGTATCTGTCCTCTTAGAACTCACATTCTAGTAACAATAAAGTTCACTGGATCTACAGGGATCAATTTGTTAGCTGAAGGGGTGGAAATGTGGGATACCGTTCCTCACCCATATTAAGGGTCATGGCTGACATGACTGTAACAAAAGTCAGAAAAGCATAATACATTTATTTAATCAAAGTTTTGCGTGACATAGAAGACCTCAGAAATAAGAACCAAAGACCCTGGTAAAACTGTCCATTTTTAAGTTTAGGTTTGATGAAGAGTGGACACTTCTACAAAATATGAATGGACAAAGGTGTGTGATCTCATCATAATAAAATGAAGGGGGAGGGCTGGGGAGATAGCTCAGTTGGTAGAGTGCTCGCCTCGCAAGCACAAGGCCCTGGGTTCGATCCCCAGCACCACAAAAAAAAAAAAAAAAAAAAAAAAAATGAAGGGGGAATCACAGCATAGCCTGTCCAGATTCCTTTTTGCCTCTCTGTGCAGCATTCCTTCCTCCTGAGTGTGGGGCAGGACCCTCTTCCTCTTCAAGGAAGAAGGGATAGTGTGATCTTTTTAGGTTTTAAAGCTTACTTTGGAGAAGAGCAATTCTAGTTTCAATGACCACCTCAAGGAACAGGAATTCTGATTTCTATCACTTGCTTTATAGGAGGATGAGGGGTGGGAGACAGGAAGGTAGGAGAAAGTCAAAGAAACATTGCTTCTGAGTTCTTTCCTTTTGAACTTTCAGTTCAAAGTACCCAGCATGCCACTGTGCTAAGCTGGAGTATTCTGGTCTGACTCCAACAGAGCCAGGAATATTTACCACATATTTACTCTGTACCAGGCACTTGGGAATGACACAGTAAAACACATGGGCATGGTTCATACTTCATGGAGATTTTGACCTACCAAGAAAGACAGAAGCAACCAAATCACTGCATATAACTATAATAAATTATAAGTATGCAAAATTCTGGGAAGGGGTATAGGGTCCTGAGGGGACTCAGAGAAAACGTCCTTTTTTTGTTTGGATGAAAGAAATGTCCTCCTCAACTTTTCTGAGTTAAGAGAATGCAGTGAGTGGCCCTTGTCGGGTCAACAATAGAAAAGGAACAGTATTAGTATCTGTGGACAATGAGGTCAGTCACATTTCCGTATTCCTTTTGACTTCTGATTGATGTATGCCTGTGGAGAACCTATATAGTTCAGCTACAGAAAGCAAAAAAGAGAATTGTTGAATTGCTCCTAACCATGATTTGGTAATCTGGAATCAGGTTTACCTCGTGCCTACTCAATTGCTATAACAAATACCCAACACTTCCACACTGCCAACAAGTTGCTAGAGACACAGGTCCTGAGGGTCATGAAACAAAGCAATTACATAACTCACCCATGGCAAGAACATTGTTCCCCCATACCACCACTAAGGTCACTGGTTCCAAGCAGAGAGAAGATGGAGAACTGATGAAACACATGTGTGTCTCACAGGTAAAACCTCCTGCTCCTACTATCATAACACACCTTGGAACAAATAAGTGCACTTGGCTCAGCATTGTTGATGTTGATGTTGTTCAGTGGGGACAAGCCGATAAGTGGGATTTGAACTTCTACCCTGTTAATCAGAACAGGCCATACAGGGAGGACTTCTGCTTTTCTGCACTATCAGCAGATGTGTCTGATTCCCTAAAGGATAAGAAATATATAGAAATATCTAGTGATGAGCAAAGAATTGAAAAAATGGTGCTAATGAAGAGCTTGGTTGTGATCCAGTCAAAATGAGGACAGTAAGCAAAGACAGTCATCTTTTGCCTACACAAACATGGATTGGTTCCCTGTCCAGAGGAGTGACCAGCACTATCAATCACACTTCAGGGCATCTTCTTAGAGTCAAGAAGAGGCAAGTTACTCAGCCTCCATTTTCCCTTCTGTAATAGCAGCACCTGCCTCACATGTTATTTTTTATATTTTTAGAAGAATCATTTGTGTTAATGAACTTAGCATAATTTCTGGCACATATGTATTAGATATACTTTGGTTTTCATTCAGAATGATTTTCTAAGATAATCTCAGTTTCCTCTATAAAATTTTCAATAACTATGATTTGCTAAATGTATACTGGAAGGTAAAAAAAATTCATAGCTCTGTAAGACAGTATGTGTGTGTGTGTGTGTGTGTGTGTGTGTGTGTGTGTGTACATGAATAAGAAAACAACCCTCCCTCTCACACTCTGATTTGTTTCGGATTCTGTGACCATCGCACCCACACAATGGATTATTTCCACCAGCCTCCCTGAAGAACTGGAAGTTCCTCCTACCCAGGCAATCAAGCAACCTGACAGAAAATTCAGGGTTGGTGCCTCTCTTAAAGACAGTTACACATTAAAAAGCAACTTTGTTATAATCTCAGGATATAATAAGTCTAAAGAATCTATGAATTCTGAATTGGTAGCAAGATTTGATTTGTTAGACAGGCCTTGGAAAGAGGAATATAAAACATTTACCTAGACCCAACTCAGGCTGAAACAACAAAGACGTTTTATGCTTTGTTTAAGCTGGTGTTATGATTCCTGGAACAACAGACTTGCTGAAAACTTGACACACTTTTCCTTCTGGTATGTCTTTGCATAAATTGTTCCTCTTCTGCAAGATTAAATGATAAAATCTGAGTTATTCTGTCCCCACTCTCAGCTTGCATTTAAATCTGTTCTTTTTTTCTGCCTCTTTTCAAAGGTGCAAGCATACAAGAGCTAGCCCTAGCTAATGGCCAAACACTGTGTCCGAGTCCGGTCCCAGAGTATTTTAACCTCTTGCTACCAAGTCCGCATCTAAAGGCAAAAACAACCCTGGAGACACGGCCCTCCCCCTGGCTGTGATAGGCTGCTTGGAATAGCAACAGCCTGTGTCACCGAAAAGGGCAAAGCCTTCGGAAATAGAAACAAAGTTGGTCACAAATCACATTGGCTTTGCCCGAAGTTTTTTTTTTTTTTTTTTTTTTTTTTTTTTTTTTCCCCCTCACTCTTCTTTAGCATGCTACCATGGGACAAGTGACCACTCCTGTCAGCGAGGGAGGTCGGGGTGGTCTGCTGGCGAGGGAGAGGCTGTAACTTCTGCGTGACCATGGTACCTGTTGAAAACACAGAGGGCCCCAAACTGCTGAACCAGAAGGGGAGAGAGGCGGAGACCGATGGCAGCTACGGAGCCTGCGGCGGCCGGCGTCCTGCCTGCCGGGGAGGTAAAGCGAGACGGCCGGGCTCGGGTGACAGACCAGAGGGGGCAAACTGTCCGTTAGTGTGAGTGTAGGTGTGCGCGCGTGTGTATGTGTGTGCGCGCGCGCGCGCTGGGTGCGTGGAGAAAGGGGACAGTGTCCGGTGGGACGCGGAGTGACCCAGAGCTGTAATGCGAGGATGGAAGTCTTTTTAGGACTTTCCGTGGTAAAATATGAAAACAATGAGTTACATACCCACTGCTGGTATGAAGGGTCCCATCAGTTGTGTTTACATAACACAATGTATCAATCTTTTTCATTTTGGAAAGTTTGGTCAACGACTTTGCTTGTAAATGTACACACACACACATTTTTCATTTATTGTTGCAAAAAGACAATACATAACAAGTGAACATTATAAGCACCTTTTTTAAAAAATCAGTTTTTCAAAGTAGGGTTCATAAAAATTATGTAATCAATGAACACAACTTTCTTTTAAATTCCTAGCATAATTGTACTGAACTTGTTATCCCAAGCCTGAACCCCCTTCTTAGCTTGTTCCTGCTTTCTTTAAAACTAGCCTTTCAAACTGAGGTTTGTTGAATACATTTTCCTTCCCGAGGTGAAATTGGAAAAGTTTTAATTCATTTCTGTGGTCTTTGCCAATCCAAATTCTTTCCTTTACATACACATTTATGATTTCCACAAATACACTACACACTTCTGGCCACCTCTTCCTATTTATTTAGTTTGCAAAGGAATAGAGACAAGTTGTACTATGAAATAAAATCACTGACAAGTAATTCTGTCCCTTCCTACTGCTTTCCTCAGCTCTTCTCCTCCTAGCCATGTATGATAGTCCCAAATTACATATGGAAATGTCATAAATAACCTAACATGCTAAATGACACAAGGCATTTGCCGGTCACCCTGAAATAAGTCTACATTCGCTGTTTGCATTATGGGTTTGCCTGGTTTTGTTGTAGAGTCCACATACCCTCCCACCAAGGTGAAGTGGCACCTCCTCGGGAATGAAGAAACTGTCATTCTTCCTTTTCTTGTTCCATGCTCAGTTTCCCCTTGCTTTCCCACTTCTAGTCAAACAAGAAGAGAGAGCTGGGGCCATTTTTCAAAATGGCCTCACCCCCTCTTAAGCAAAGCTGTTCCTTCCTTAAGGGTTTACTAGCTAATTCAAAGTTCCCTGAGAGCAGGCAAGAAAAAATTTGTATTGGGGTGGTGGGGGTAAAGAGAAAGAGTTGCATAGTTCTTTTCTCTGAATCCCCAAGAAACTGAACTGCAGTGTAGACAGCAGAGCAAGCCCAGGTGATGGTGATATCTGCAGGGTTAGCTAAGTGGAGTCAGTGATAACATCACAAAGATGAAAAGAAATTCTTTCCAGGAGGGGCCTTTACAGTAACCATGAAAAACTATTTAATTTTGCTATGATTTTTGAAAGCATGGTAGATCTTAACAGCTGATGTTGTACAAGTTTGCAATTATCCCCAAGGAATGCAATATATATTTATGCTTATAAAAGTTGTCTCCATGCTCATGATTTAACTTCAAGTGCAACTGTAGACAAGTGATAAATGAATGGTGTAAATTATTATTCAAGTTTAATTTAAAGTGAACCTTCATTATATACAAGAGAAAGCCTAAATGTTTCCCTAAAATCTCAGATGAATACAGCTTTGATTTATGCTATATGTAGTTTAGATTTAGATGAACAGAACCTTTATTATTACTTTTGTAAATTTTCCTAACTTGTCTTAAACATCTCTTGGCACCCACAAGCAATTATACACATAGTTGTGTAAATGAATGCATATGCAGCCTTGCTGTATGGTTTCGACAAGTCATTTCGTACTACTCATTAATATTGGGGAAATATCTTAGTATTTTATGAAGATGTTGAGGTTGGATGAAGTAATATTTGTCAAATACTTCTTTTGGCTTCTTTGCATGTTAATCTTCCATAATTTCTTTCATCTGGGAAATTCAAAGGATTTAAAATATGCTCAGTTCATGAAAATCAAAGGGAGATGAGTCAAATAGAGACTGTTCCTCTGTCCTTTTGGGAACAGAGGAAGGGAAGAGAGAAGAGAAAGAGGTAACATTGGGGAATGATATTGGCTAAGTTATATTGTTCCATTGTGTACATGTACAAATATGTAACAATGAATCCCACCACTATGTACAACTATAATGCAAAATAAAAAATGAAAAAATAAAATAAAATATGCTCAGTAATTATCATCATATTTCTGCATTTGAAGATAACAAGTTTTCTATATACCTAGATGTTTCAACCATGAAGAGGGATGAGTTATATAACCCAGGACAAGGTGATTAAATCATGTGAGATACTGAAAAACAAAACAAAATGAAAACCCTAAGCTCTGCAATCAAGTCCGTCTTAATATGATTACACATAATGAAACATTTTGGCAGGTTTTCCGTGGCCAACTCTCATTAATTGGAAAGAATGCTTTGTTCCAATGACTAGAAGCTAATGAACTTAATTCATTTTCAAGCTCTAACTCAAAGTGGTACATTGTTAGTACAGTTTTCAGAGTTCATGGACCTGTTCTAATTGATCTTCGAGCACAGGGTCAAGTTCAATTTGAAATCCTGGTACTCAGAGCAGAAGATAGATATAGGGGAAGCCAAAAACTACACAGCAGAGAATCTCACACCTGGGGAATGTGGGGCCAAATGATGGGCCATTAGCCCAAGTTCACGCAGAGGCAGTGTGAAATTGACCTGGTGGCCCCTGGCCCAGGAGTTTTGATGTCTTCTAAGGAGAGTGAGTTCCCTTAAGTCTCCTTTTGCCCCCATTAGCATTGCCTTTTCCTCTCCCATCTCTCCCAAAATCAAAAACCAAGAGCAATATTTACTGTGTAGTCAAAGTCCTCAGCACTGCAGAAAACCCCCTGGAATCTAGAACACCCAGAACTGGGCTCCTGGGCCCACCTGAAAGGGCTGCCCTTTTTCCCTCAGAAAAATGCCTCTGTCAGGAAATTCAGAAATAACAGAAGGAAACTCATAAGCGGTTGTTCTCAAAAACCCTGTGAATTCCTGTTGGAAGCTGAGAGGTGATCAGTATGTAAGATGTGACTGTAGGTTGGCTCCTACTCAGTGCTGTTCTCTTAGGTTTAGCTTAAACTGGGCCTCCTTAAATTCAGTCCAGCCTGGCTTTCTCAGAGTTCCCTGGGCAGCCCAGAGGAAGTCTTCTTGTCAAGAGATGGAGGACACTTCTGGGAACAAACTCATCCCCAGGGAAGAGAAAGTCAGGCCAACCAGCTCGCCTGACAATAGAGCTTTGGCTGTGGGAAGCAGTACTCTAACAACAGGTCAGTTAACTTGGGCAGAGTCAGCCTGGGGCCAGGGCCTCTCCCAGTTTGTGAGATGTTGGGTCATTCCCATTTTCCCAGGCTTTCTATATATTAAAAACTCAAGTGCCAAAACTTGTGGAAAAAAATTGTTAATTCTTTAAAAATGTGGGATTAACAAATGGGTGACTGATAATGACAACAACAACAACAACAAATTGTTGCGTGTGTTATGATATTCCCAAGAAAAGGACAGGATGTATAGACATATTAACTTGTGAAGAGCTAGGGCTTCATGTGTCTGGTAATGAGACCAGATTTAAAGATAAACATCTCCCTCTTCCGTCCAGTCAGCACCTCTCTGAGATTGTATATTTAAACTTGGAAATCACATCAAAAGTCTAAATTTGAGACTTTGCACGACTAGGAGGCTTGAGCAAATGACCCCTCTGAGGGCCTCCTAGGAAGGGAGAAGGCTCTAAACAAACATGGTGGGATTCGTTTCACCACAAACTCCCGGTGGTTTTTGGCACATGCAGCAGGAGCAGCGTTCTTGTTGTTCTCTAAGGACACGTCACCTAGAGAGGCAGAGATGTTGTCCCTTGCCACAGACCCCTCCCAATGACAGCAACAGGAGGCAAACAGGCCTTGGCAGGGCCTGGCAAACATGGATGCGGCCAGCTCAGGAACAGCCAAGCCAAGCCCTGGGGCCCACCTGCACAGGCTGAGCTTCAGCGGGCACACACCAGCATGCCTGAACTGGTTCTCACAGCCAGTGTCCATTCTGACCGCCAGCGGCCTCTGTCCCAGTCGTTGAATAGTTTCAACACCACCCCGTTCTCTACCAGGTGGGCAGCAGTAGCAGAAGCAGCCGAGGTCCCAGGGAGGGAGTGGCTGATAGGACCCTGAGGTGGACCCACCAGTAGAATTCCTGTGTATTCTCAAGGGGGGTATTTTTTGGTGTTCTATCTTACATCAACTCATAGAAACAGAACTCATAATAGAATGAATCCACCGTGGGACACCCTGAGGGAACAAAACATAATGTGTATATATGAAAGACGAATCTGCCAATTTTAAAATATAGCTTTTACTTGTTGTAGACGTGTGGGATTTTTTCATTCAAGAATAGTTAGTCTTTGAATCATAATTTTATAGGTAGCATTTTCTCAATAGAAAGAACCCAAGTACTATTTAGCCTCAGAGTTAAAAGAAAGTTCTGAGGGCTCCGAAGGGACCCTCCATTAGTGTGCAGTTAGCTCTGATTGCTAAGAGTCACAGCTATTTACCCAGAGTGTGTGAGCAAGAACTGGTTTTATATGACTTTTAAGTTGAGCGGAGTTGAAGCTTTCTAGTTCATGCTTTTCCCCCTCATGAACATTCTCTGCCAGAAGGGTGAATTATTGAATAATTTAAAAGATGCCGCATTATGATGGTGAGAAAGGAGAAGTTGGACGACTTCTTCCCAAGGGACTATTTGACCAAATACCACACAGGACAATTTCTCATCCTATCTTCTCTCAAAAAGAACCCAATCTCAGTTAAAATCACAGAAATGAAAACCTCTCAAAATACTTCCCAGTTGAAATGGAGTCAAATAACCTTCATAGTAAATCATAGATTTATGTGGGTAATTTCTGTTTTCTTTTCTTTTCTTTCTGCTTGTTGGCACTATTTTCTTTTCCATGTTGTAGCACACTCATTTATGTACTGCTAAATGGCTAGGCATGGGCAATATGCTAATTATTCTGTACAATTCGTGTGAATGTGATTGTAAAATAATTGATCACATCAATCTAAATTTAGCAGCTTCCATTGTTTTTGAACAATGACTCATTTTTCAATGACTCTGCCAAAGTATCAGGGAGAAAAATACAGTCCTTTGTTTGACTTACAGAAATATTTTTTTTTCTTTACGTAAATCTAGTTTAACTTTGAACTGTTCAATTGTGATTTCCTTGGAAGTAATTATTTTTCAAAAGATGCATGACTCAGGTCTGCCTGGCACTTTGGGGCTGTTAGCAACGTCTATATCATTATATACAAAATGTTTCCACACTTTGTGGAAGTTGGAGTTGGGAGCTATGTGTTAAGCTCATTTAGAAACTTGGCTTGAGATTACATCTCAGCTTCAGAGGTGCAAGACTTTTTAAGAATGAGGATAAGTTGCAATTTGGATCAATTTGTATAATGACAGAGCAGCCCTACACTAATACAATGCTGATTTTTCATTTCTACTAAGAAACTGAAAATGTAGAAACCACAAAGCAAAATCACATGAAGAAACTTTTATGATGCAAGTCCAGTCATGTAGGTACTGCCAATTTCAAAAACAGGAATTCAAGAATTTATGAAAAGGCACAATTGTTACGCTGGAAACAAGGTATCGTTTTATTTCCTTTGCTATCAGCAAGAGAGACTGTTTCAAAGTTTTACTTTTATATTATAAAGATTTTAGCACATGGATTCAGATTAAACAAACTTTCATTAAATGATTGTGAGCCAAGTGCTTCCGTTACTATTTTTCCTTCTTATCTTTATTAAGGAGTCCATGAGGTAGTACTACCCCACCTCACAGATGGGAACAGAGGCCAGTGGCAGCTGACATTATCTTTGTCATACTAGTGAGGATGCAAAGGAATAGAAAGTTTAAGGTCTTGCTGGACCTGTCAAATTCTAGCCGGCAACTGTGGGCACTCTGATTCAGACTCTTCACCATTCAGCCTAGAAACCTGCTAGAGAAAAAGCAGCGTGACTTGCCCCATGCAGAACTGATAGTAGGTGACAGCATGGGGATCTGAACTTCAGTATTCTAAATCCAGTCCAGGGTTTTGCCCTCTTGACTAAAAATATCAGTTTGCACTCTTTACTTCCGATATGTCTAATCTGGGAATTTGGGAACCAGTTACACTCATTTCAGAACTGATTGCATTCTATTTTAGCTAGTTCCCTAATTTTTCATGTGACCGTTTTTTCTGTAAAATTTTAAGTTCCTGGATAAAATACATATTATTATACCTATCAGATCTCAGGACTGACTCATTGTGCTTAGAAAGATCTGTGTAATCCATAGTAAATTGGAATTATGCCCCCTGTATCTCCAGCCTATAGATGAACGGCATCAGATCCAGATGTGACCCAGGAAACACCTCAACACAGTGCTCACCCCAACACCAAGGCTGGCTGTGGGGACCATCTGCATAAGCCTTGTACATATATGCACATAGGACATACCCTATGGTTACATGAACAAACGAGTAAAGAAGGGCTGGTTAACCTGAACTAAAAAGCATTTTAGTTCATCAAACATTTATGAAGCAACTGTGTGAGAGGCACAGTTGAATGTTTCAGAATAAGAAGGATATTGAGGACATTATCCCCATCTACAGATTTTACCAACCCATCAGAAAGATA
Organism: Sciurus carolinensis; assembly: GCF_902686445.1. Classification (NCBI taxonomy): domain Eukaryota; kingdom Metazoa; phylum Chordata; class Mammalia; order Rodentia; family Sciuridae; genus Sciurus; species Sciurus carolinensis. Next base: position 31,086,572 of record NC_062219.1, read on the forward strand.
AAAATCTACATAGCTACAGTCATGCACCGTATAATGATGCTTTAATCAACAATGGGCTCATACATGACAGTAGTCCCATAAGATTATACTGTACCTTTAACATACCTTTTCTATGTTTAGATACATAAACACCATTGAGTGACAATTGCTTACAGTATTCAATACAGTAACATGCTATACAATTGTGTAGCCTAGGAGGAATGGGATATACCATACTGACTACATATGGAGTAGGCTAGACCATCTAGGCTTGTGTAATTAAACTCCACAATGTTTATAGGAACAATGAAATTGCCTAACAACATACTTCTCAGAATATATCCCTGTTGTTAAGCAAATACTGAGAGTCTACTAGCAATCAGATATGATGCTAGGCCTCGGAGTCCAATGGTAAATAAGAGACTTCCATGCAATGTAGATGCTGATTGAAAAATCAGAAAGGGAGGCAAGGGGTCAGGAGGTGGTCAAACACATAATACCATGATAATGCACAGAGGAATGAGTTTGACCTGTTTCTGAATCCTCTTGGAAGACAATATGACTAAGTTGAGTCAAGAAGGCATAATGCCACATAATACGGTCACCTCATACTAGACAAAGGTGCCAAAAACATACACTGGAGAAAATATAGTCTCTTCAACAAATGTTCTTGGAAAACTGGATATACATATGTAATAGAATGCAAGTTAACTTCTGTCTCTCACCCTGCACAAAAATCAACTCTAAGTGGATCTAAGACCTAGGAATTAGACCAGAAACCCTGCACTTACTAGAAGAAAATGTAGACCAAACACTTTAACATATTGGTTCAGGAACTGACTTCCTTAACAAGACTCTTAGAGCACAAGAAATAAAATTAAAAATCAATAAATGGGATGGCATCAAACTTAAAAGCTTCTTCACAGCAAAAGAAACAATGAAAAGTGTAAAGAAAGGCCACAGAATGGGAGAAAATCTTTGCCACCTGCACCTCAGATAGGGAATTAATTTCCAGGATACAAAAAGAACACAAGAAACTTAAACCATAATAATAATAATAATTATTATTATTATTATAACCCAATCAATAAAGAGCAAAGGAACTGAACAGACACTTCACTGAAGAAATATGAATGCTCAACAAATATATGAAAAACAGTTCATCATTTCTAGCAATTAGAGAAATGCAAATTAAAACTACACTGAGATTCCATCTCACTCCAGTCAGAATGAGAACAATTGAGAATACAAGTAACAATAAATGTTGGCAACGATGTTGGGGAAAGGGTTTGCTCACACATTGTTGGTGGAACTGCAAAAAACTAGGAATGGAACCACCATTTGACCCAGTTATCCCACTCATTGGTATGAAACAAAAGGACTTAAAATCAGCATACTATGGTTACGTGGCCACATCAGTGTTTACAGAAGCTCAATTCACAATAGCTAAGCTATAGAACCAACCTAGGTGCCCTTCGACAGATGAATGGATAAAGAAATTGTGCTATATGTACAGGATGAAATATTACTCAACCATAAAGAATGACGTTATGACATTTGCCAGCAAATGCATGAATCTGGAGACTATCAGGCTAAGTAAAATCAGCCAGTCCCAAAAAACCAAAGATCAAATGTTTTCACCGATATATGAAAACTAAACCACAATAAAGGTGGGGGGGAGGGGAAGAAAAGAAGTTCAGTAGGTTATACAAAGGGGATTGAAGGGAAGGGAGAGGGGATAGGACTACAAAAGACAGTAGAATGAATTGGACATAATTTTTCTATGTACATATATGAAAATACCTAAGTGAATCCCATTGTGTACACCCGCGAGAATGGGGTCCTAATTAGAATAAGATATATTCCATGCTCGTATACCTTTGTCAAAATGGATTCTCCTGTCATGTTTAACTAAAAAGAATCAATAACAATAAATAAATAAATAGATAAAAGATCAAAAAATAAATAAAAGATAGAAGGTGTAACTGAGGCCAACAGGTCTACAGAATATCTAAGGATAGAAAACAGCATAGATACAAGTTTGGAGAAGGGAGAAGGCCAGGTTTGGGGAAGTGGAAACATCTTGGTAGGGTGGGAGCACAGAGGCAAAACAGCTAAAGAGGCTGGCCAGGAATCTGGAGCTGCACACAGGGACCCTGCTGGGAAACCAGGGTGGTGACCTGAGAACAGGAATTCCTGGGAAGGTGACCATGTTCATTTAGAGAAATCAAGAAAGCTGCTGCAAGTGATGGTGTAGTGACAGAGTCGAGTTTTCTTTGAAAACCCCACCAACGTGTCTCCAAATTCTCCAGCTAGAAGAGGTCACCATTCTTTCAATATCCAAATAAAAATGGCTGCAGCTTCCATGTAGTGAAAGCCACACACACCTCCTGTGTCTTCTCCGTGCCTGCCATCCCGTCTTGCCCAGTACACCTGCTGTGCTGATTCTTCCAGTGCTTCCTGCACCCTCTTTCTGCTTTCCCTGGATTCTTGCCTTCACTTCCAGCCACTGGTCTTTTCCCTTATCCCCACTCTAAACCATAAATAGATGACAGGTCTTAGCCCTTCACATTCCCAAACCCAATCTTATAAACCCTTTGCTGATTGATACTAATGATTTCAAAAGGGCTATACTGCTGTGTACTAATAGGTGGGCCCATTCTTTCAAATTCTCTTGTCGAATCCACTCTAGGAAACTTCTCTTAAACTCACTTTTCTAAAATCAACAGGTCTTTTACTACATTGCTTCCTAGGCCTCTCTCTCCATCCTCATCCACACAACTGGACAACTTATCCTGACCTTTTCTTCCAGTTCTCCCGTTTCTGAGCTCTCTTAACCTTTCTTTACTGATATCAGTCCCATTCTCTCTCTCTCTCTCTCTGTCCAAAATTCTCCCTCTATATTATATTATGTAAAGCACCTCAGCCTTTTCTCCCTCTCCCTTCTTGTTACCCATCTATCATGAACATGCCCTGTGAGCTTCTGCCTTCTTATCCATGTGAACATTCAAGCCTTAACTGTAGTAAATACAATGCCCTTCCTAAAAGGACCTCTACCTATAGGATTTACAGTTTTATTTATGTTCTTTCCATTTTATTTCCATGAGTGAAGAATTTTAAAAACACAGGGTCAGTGATTCTCAACCATTTTTGAGAAAAAGAAAAGTGGTTTTAAATAGAAAAAACAACTTCAAATTCTCACATTATTGTCTTTGCAGTTTTATAGTTACCCACTAGAAAATAAATTTAGAATGACAGCTATTGTGTATTCCCTAGCACACTGATTTTTTTTAAGAAGTCTTCATCACCTCTATATACATTTGAAATTTTGAAATACAAAAAAAAAAAAAAATAATAAGTTACCACTTCTTCCAGTATTGAAGAATCATCCATGGAGATACTTTATAAGCTGTGGTGGATGTTTGAATGTTCATGGCTTGCCACAGCTCACACACATGAAGACTCTCCTTCCTAGAGGCATCAAAGGTCTCTAGGTAGGATGGCTGCTGGTTCTTTATCCTGATTCAACTTCTCTTAACCAGCTCTTGAAAGTCTCTACCAGAATTGCAATAGAGTTAAAGGTCAGAAATATTTGTCAGAGTTCACACTTAACACTAAATGAAATGCAGATGTGACCCTAAGTACAAGATCAGACAGTAAAGTGTTAAGAGATCCCATAGTGCATCCCCATCTGACAGGTGCAGAGCTTTGACCACCCAGGAAGAGGGAAGACAGCTCTATGGACTCTTTTTTTGTGTACCATGGATTGAACCCAGGAATGCTTAACCACTGAGCCACACCCCCAGCCCTTTTTATATTTTATTTTATTTTATTTTGAGACAGGGTCTAGCTAAGTTGCTTAGGGCCTTACCAAGTTGCTGAGTCTGGCTTTGAACTTGTGATCCTCCTACTTTAGCCTCCTGAGCCGCTGGGATTACAGGCATGCGCCACTGCGCAAAACTCCAAGAACTCTTAAAGCTGCCCTCTCCAACGGTTGGAAGGTTTTGCCCTACAGCTCAATTTTTCCCATCCCATCCTGTCATTATTACTTTTTTTCTGTGTCTCTTCAGAGGGTAGCAATTTTCAGGATCTCAAAAACTTGGGACTAGATAGGAAAGAATTTGGCTCATTGCATTTTGGAATATAAAATCAGTCAAGAGGGATCAAGTCCAGAAGAGCCACTGGAGTAGTGTATTCTATGAGTTGTAATTCTTCATATAGTGATTTTCACAAGCAAAGAACTGTAGATGGCTTTCAATGATCCAGGAATGATATCCCCTAGTCATAATCAGACTAACAGTAGTTCCCCAAATAACAGTTTCTTTCTTGGTGTAGCAGATTCACACTAGAAAAAATAACTTTAGGAATCAGAAATTTGGCCTTCAGTTGTGCACATCAGTTTTGCCTCTAGTTTCAGATCCATGACCAACTGCAACCAGGCAAACAGAGTCAGGTGTGTCAGACATTGGCTATGCAACAGCCATTCCAATTCCTTTCTGATTTTCTGCCTTTCCTATCTTGGTAACTAAAAGATTTAATATGTGCTTCCCAGTGCCTCTTGCAGCCAAGTTTGACCAGTGATCTTCTGGGTATGCCAATGAGACATCAGGGTAAATCTTCCAGGATCCTTCTGGAAAGGCCCTCCATGATACAAGTAGAGAGGTACCTGCTCTGAGCCTTCTTCTATCACCTCCTGCTTTTGACTCTGGTGGTGTGAGAACCTTACTTCTGGAGCTGTGGCAGCCACTTGCAAATAAGGTAACAAGTGGGGGGACAAAAGAAATCCTCTGCAGAGGAAACAGGAATAGAAGGGTGGGTAAATATGACTCCTTAGAGACACCAAATCCAAGGTGGTCTTTTGTGAATTCAAAAAATGCCATTATGTAAGTCCCTATTTTCCAGGTTTGGGGGTTCTTATAGTCAAAAACATCATATTTGACTTGAGGGTAAAGAGATTGCCGCAGATCTGGTTTGTTGATGAGTGCGTTTCAAGTAAAATGGAAAAGGTTGCATTTTCAGATGTTCTGAATATAATTTTTTAAAAAAAGATTCTTTGCTTTCTTTCTTCCTGTGGAAAAAAGATGTAGGACATCTGTGTTAGTCTATTTTTTCGTTATAATAATGAAATCCTGAGGACTGAGCTACCCTACCACTGCGCTTCATCCCCAGCCCTCATTATTTTTTATTTTGAGACAGGGTCTGACTGAGTTGCCCAAGTTGATCAGAAACTTGCAATCCTTCTGCCTCAGACTCCCCAGTTGCTCCAGTAAACTTTATTTTTAAAAAGGTTCATAGGTCATGGTTTTAGAGACATTGGATTTGTCTCTGGTGAGGACCAAAATGCAACCACAGGTGGGAGGAAGAGATCGCATCTCTAAACAGAAAGACAGAAAGAGAGTCAGAGGTCAGGCCCAAGCTTCTCTAACTACTCACTCCCACCAGAACTCATCCCAGGAGGCTTCATTCCCTTCCGAGGGCAGCACCCCATGACCTGACATCTCCCATTAGGGCCCACTTTGATCAAGTTCCCGTCACCTCCCATATCACTACACAGGAACCAGAACTCTAACACATGAGCCCCTGAGGGACAAACATCCACACCATAGCAACCTCGGATGATGAAGAGTAAACTAAGGTGAAGGTAGGGCTGACTGAGAACTGAGATGCAGATAGAACTAACAAGACAGGTGGAGGAGAATAAAATTGCAGAAGCAGAATAACTGTCCAAAATCTGTGCTGTGGGGGATAAATATGAGAAACTATTCTAGGGTATAGGTGAAACGGACAAGAAGATAGATATGAAAAAGAAACAGAACATATAAATAATTATGCCTAAACAACTGGACCAAAAATACAAAAAAAAAAAAAAAAAATTAGAAGATTTTTTTTTTTTTTTCCTGAGCAGAAGAACTCAACAAGCACCAGAAAAATTTAGAGGAAATAAGCACCCAGACTTATCCTGATGAAATTGTGAATGGAAGAAAGAAAAAAAATCAAAGGAAAGAAAGAAAGCTAAGAACAAAAGTCATACAGGTAGTCATGCAGGGAGAGAGACAGAGGGGGGAAATCAACAACATAGCCAAAGGCAGGCAAGTACTAATACATAAACTGAAACAGTGAGACCTCTCCTACCAATAGAATTGGAAAATTATTAATTTTATGAAAGTATGTCTGTGAAAGTACTTCAAATCAAACCTGGGATTGGTAAAAAAGGGAAAAAGAAGAAAGAAAGAAAAGAAAGAAAGAAAGAAAGAAAGAGAGAGAGAGAGAGAGAGAGAGAGAGAGAGAGAGAAAGAAAGAGAAAAAAGAAAGAAAGAAAGAAAGAAAGAAAGAAAGAAAGAAAGAAAGAAAGAAAGAAAGAAAGAAAGAAAGAGGAAGGAAGGAAGGAAGAAAGAAAAAAGGAAGGAAGGAAGGAAGAAAAAAGGAGAGGAGAGGAGAGGAGAGGAAAGAAGAAAGAAAGAAGGGGGAGGGAGAGGAAAGGAGAGGAGAGGAGAGGACAGGAGAGGGGAAAAGAAAAGAAAGTTGCCTATCTTTTTTTGTTTGTTTCTGGAATGTCAAACAATAGTTGGTGTTGAGGGAAGCCAAATTTCTGTTGACCTGAGTTTCACTGTGTGCTGTAGGGAGGATTAGGGTTCAGAGAAGGGGTTGGGAATAATGGCTAAGATAAAGGCTAGATAGAGCCTATATTTATCACAATATGTATATATATATATTCAGCACAATATGTGGTCCAGGGCCCAAAGGCAGAGTCTTGGACTGTTGGTGGGCTGCAAACCCCATAGCATACTCTCCATGGACATTTTCTCTGGGAGTTTGTGTTAGAGCAATCTTGTAAGCCAGAACGCCTCATTCATGGGCTATCCTAGAGCCTCTTCTGAGCATGGCCTGTGACATAGACTCCTGCTCTCAAGGTGTTCACAACCTAAGACAGGAGACAGAAGTAGCTAAATATAATCCAAGTTGCTGTGATACAAATGCAAGAGAGAGGAGAGATCAATGCTAACCCAAGAAGGGAAGTCTGGAAGGTTTTGTAGAGGTGGACATATTCGAGCTGGATCTTCAAAGACAAATCAGATTTCACCAGGCTGCGAAGGAAGCTGGAAGACACTGAGGTGTGGATGGGGTGGTGAGGGGCAGCATAATGAGAAGCACAAGTGAAAGAAGAAGAAATTTCTGGAAATAGTAAATGGTGCAGATGGGCCAAAGAATTAGTGTGTATATAATGATGTGGAGTTAGAAAACCTGGTTCCTGAAAGGGAACTGCTAAACACTGAGTTTCATCAGACTAAAGACCACCATTACCTAATGCTGTGTATTGACCTTAGTCTGACAATACAACTGTGGGAGGTGGGGGCCCAGGATCAGTACCCAGGAGTGCTGTTCCTTTTCATTCAGTTATTAACTCAACAAACAATGACTATTTTCCTTGTGCCAGATGATTGCAGGTGAGAACACAGATATGACTAAAGCAGGGTTTTACCTTCAAGGAACTTTGAGTCTAATAGTGAAGGCAAACAAGTCCTTCAATGAGTGCCTTACCACGGGACAGGCCCTCTGAAAACAGTCTGTGCACAGAGCGAACATGAAGGGGCTGGGAGCAGCTCAGCAGAACATAGCGGGGCAGGGCCAGGAAGTGACTGAAGGGTGGTCTTCCAGCGGGAGGTGTGCTTGAGCTAGCTACTGAAAGATGAGTTGACATGAAAGATATTCAGAGAGAAAGAGCCAAGATAGGGGAGACCACAGCAGCAAGACTATTTGGGACAACTGCAAGTTTTTTTTTTTTTTTTTTTAACAAAACATGAAGGAGAGGGGTTCTTTTAAATTTGTGAAGCATTCACACTTGATCAAACTGTATGCATAATTATCTGGCTACCTGCCAAAGCAACCTGTGTGTGCCTGCTCTTCAGCCTGCTGCAGGATTTAGTCAGGCGGCAAGTATTTATTGTGTGCCCATTATGTACATATGCCGTGGTAGGCATATGGGGGAGAAGAGGAAGGAGAAAAGTAAGCAGAAACTCAAATATTGTGGAAAATGGAGCGTTTCGTGATGAGTGTGGTTCCAGTTGGAGTTTCATCTGACTCACCTTGAGCAGGGACAATGCAGCTATTGTGGAAGCCAGAGCTGCAGTCTCACGGCTGGTGCCTGCCACCCTCTGTGCTTGGACTTGCATAATGCCTCTTCTTTGGAAGCACACCTTCATATTACCTTAGTGAAGTCAGGTCACTACCTCCAGAGGCACATTGGAGACCTTCCTATTGCCGCTGCTGGTCATCCAGCCAAGTGGCCAGGAGACAGACATACAGAAGGAGTAGAAACAATCGTCTGTGGGCACCAGACAGCTTTGACTTTTGTGATGTCCATGGACAACTGAGAATCCCTTATGGCACTTTTGGGAAGAACAGGGATGTAACCAAGGGGACCCTGTGAAGTAAGGCCATGAGCAAAGTGGTTGGCATGCCGAATGTCATTGTTACCATCCAGGGCAGACCACTTGACTTCAGGACTGGGGAGGTTTTGAAAATCACCAATGCCCATTTTACCCTCTTCTTTAGTCCTGGCTGTTCCTTCTCAGTGCACCCAGGTGCCCTAAACTCTTAATGTTTAGGCAACACAAACCCTACCTTCCTGCCATCATTTCAGACCACATCCTATCTTTTCTGTTCACTGCCAGATCTTTTGGAATAGTTCTGTCTCTACTTTCTAGCATCCACAGAATGACATCTTGCTTCTGTCATCATCATTAACCAAAAAGTAGACACTCTTCTTGGTTTTTGTGGGAAGTAGCAACAGCTTCTGACACCTCAAGACTTTATCCGTAACTCTGATGAAGTCTTGAGGTGTCAGAGGCTGCAGTCTTGGGACTGGGTGACCTTACACACTGAATTAGAAATGCTGAAAGGGCAGCTAGAGGGTTGTAAGTAGAATATCAGCAGTTTTAAGTCTCCGTAGTAAGGTGTCTTCCATAGTAAGAAGTCTAGTTTGAGGCAGCACCCCGTAAAACATGAACTAGGGAAGACAAATAAAATTCAGACTGCTAAAACCTTAGCTTAATTCTGTAGCATATAACAGCATGTTGGTAAACTCTCCACATGGGACTAAGGTCATAGAATGTCCCAGCTGAAGTGTGTAACCTTACAGGTCTAGAGATAGATAAAAGAGAAAGATGGATAAGGGAGAGTAATATGTTATATAAAATTGAAGGTAAAATGTTTCATACTAATTCATGTGGAAAGACCTTTATCATGTCTCTGAATGGTTATACTCAGTATTAAGTTCTGACAAACTGCGATGGCTTCCAGACCCTTTGCACACATCCCCATTTGTCGGTGTCCTACAAGCCCTGGCTAAACAACTAGGCAAATGATCTAAGTCCAGAAAGCAGCAGTAAAAAGCCAGATCCCTTTTCTCTCTGGAGACATCTTCGCCAGACTACAGGAAGCAGGCTTTGTGACCCCCGACTCCTTTAACGCACTTCCTCTAACCCTGTCCAAGATAGGATAATAGAGCATCAAAGGAAGGAATCCTTGAACCCTAAGGAGTCTTTTATTTTATTTTTTCCATTGAAAGAAATGCTATTTCTCAACTAATAAAAGGAAAAGCAAGGAAGGGGAAGGAGGACAAGGTGGCAAGGACAATTTTCTACTACACAAGCAGTTCTGGGATTCATCTCCCTATATCCTTAATTCAATGGTCCCGACTGCCCTTGGTCACTCTAGATGTCCTTCTAGTGCCTCACTCAGTGTGTCTCCCAAGGGTTTCAAGCTCTAGAATTTCTCCAATCAGAATATCAGAGACCAATTGCCAATCGCCAAAGACACACAGGAATCACACACCAAACATAGGTAAAACGAATAGCAAGTAAAGGTAAGAATAATACAATATTCTTTTCCAAATGTGAAGGCTCCACCTACTTATTCTGTAGTAGAGGAATTGTTGATGAGGGTTTTAAGACTATATGAGAAAAAGAACATATGGAAATTGACAGCCTGAATCGTACTGAATGACCTGAAAGTACTCTATATAAGAGAGTACTTTAAAGTCATTTTGCATATAAAAATGAAACAATATATGATAAATAATAGATAATGGAAATCACTAGATACTTAAGTTTCTTGGGAGCAAGGACCATATCTGTTTAATACCACTACATATATACATATTTCAGCACCTAGGAAAGTGCCTGCTATGTAGTGGTGCTAAATACTTATTTTCTCATTTGCTAGAGAAATTGCTGATTTAATTTTAATTTAATGCTCTAATTCTCACAAATTGGTTTATTTAATAAAAATGGTTGCATTCTTATTTGTTCCTCCTTCTAAATAGTCAGTGTTTTCTTTTTTTTTTTTTTTCCCCCTTTTGGTTTCTATGTATGGATTTTTGGAATCTCCCAATTACCATATCCTACCAGGATCCTGTAGATCCTGGAATACTTTGGAAATCTGCAATGAGAAGAGATTTAGATCACCTTCATTTGATCTGGTTATTTAAGGAAAGCTGAATAACCAACTATACCCTCCTCTCCTCCAAAAAGGCAGGGTTGAATGACTTTGCTGACTGTCTGCCCCAAGTAATTGTTTTTGGCCCATGTTCTGCTTCTTCCCCACCTCCTTTGCTGGATCCTTCTCTTTTAATGTTGAAGTTCCCCAAGTTCCAGTCCTAATCCTACTTATTCTTTTCCCTATTCTAAGTGATCTCTCCCATTCTCTTGTTTCTGACTCCCAAATACATATATCTAGCTTTGATCTGTCTGTTCAACTCCAAATCAGTATATCCAGTCCACTACTGAACATTTGTACCCAAATATCTTCCAGGTAAAACAAGTAAAGCATTTTAGTAAGTCCAAAGTGCAACTCGCTTTTTGTTCCTCTTGTCATCACACACAGTCAGTTCTTCCCTGTGTTGGTCCCACGTGGTATATTGTTCTGTACACAGCATGTCAAATACTGTGAATATCACCTCAAAGCACAGAGCCATCTTGGGTCCCAACACACTCTCCCACCTCTAATTCATGATCAGTTGTCATTTTTAGCTCACAGAGAATGCTTGCATTTGTCTACTTGTCTCCAGTTCCACTTTGAACACCCAGGTCTAACCTGTCATCTCCTCTTATGAAAACCAAGGCAACATACTTCTCTGTGCTCTCAGACTTAGTCCTTGAAAAGCTAGTTTCCAAGCAGCAGCACAAAGGAAAACAAGAAATCCATAGTGTAAAACGTTTTGAAACCAACAATGGGTGTCGGTCAAGCCTATACTTGAAATACAATGAAAAGGTGTCACTGTGACCTGCAAGGCCTACATGAAATGTTCCCTCCCAACCTATCCAACTTCACTCTCTGCCTACTCTCAGTTATCTCTCCAACCCCACCTTGAGCCCCACACACACTGTGCTGACCATCCCCAGTTACTAAGACATGACCAGAGCTTTCCTGCGCCCTGGAAACTGCCCTCTCCTGAGCTAATAGGCTCTTCCCTTTGCCACTTTTAAAAATTTTGGTTTTGATTTTGACATGTAACAAGCACCTGTGCACCTACTACCAGCAATTAATAACTGTTCAACTTTTGACATTTTCCCTAGGATTTTAACGTTATAAAAGAAAGTTCTCCCTGATTCATTCCCCTTCCTTCTCACTGAGTGAGTAGTAGATATGGCTGTTTCCCTACCCCACGCCTATGTCCCCACTCCTTCCTTCCAACACAACCTGGACTTTGTGAGGGTTTTTACACACCTCGCATCCACCTCCACTCCCTGCCTGACATCCTCATGTGTATCAGCAGAAGCCAGTTACAGCCTCATCATGGCCAGGGAGGCAGGAGGGCAAGTGTCCTGGAGGTTAGTTTCATTTGGTCCCCATTAAACTGAAGGGAATTTGTGGCCCTTCTAGAGGCTCATACCCAGCCCATCTTGCCCTCAGAAGTTTATCTTTAGAGAACTGGAGAGGGACCAGAAGAGCCAGGCTATCTGACTTTCTAATCCAATGCCAAGGCACAAGCTAAGCAGTATCCTTGTTTGTTCAGTCTTTATCATCAGTCATCTGCTTATCTCACATGACTGTCTGCTCTTAACTAAAAACAACATCAATATCACAGATTGAAGGAAACTGGACTTCCCGAATATCTCCATGTCTTTCCTCCTCAACAAGAAAGAAAGAAAAAAAATCCTTCTATAACTCATCATCGGTTTGTGTGTGATTTTCTATAGTTGTGTTTAAACTCAATGTTTACAAGGCTAAATCTCCTTTATAAACACACAATATTTAAAATTACAACTCGGAACCAACCTCTGTTTTTTTCCTCTCCTGTAGGTTGCAGCCTGTTTACTTTCCTGACATCTGTCACCGCGGCTCTCAGTGGCCTCCTGGTGGGTTATGAACTTGGACTCATCTCTGGGGCTCTTCTTCAGATCAGAGCACTACTATCCCTGACCTGCCACGAGCAGGAAATGGTTGTGAGCTCCCTCCTCATTGGGGCTTTCCTTGCCTCTCTCATTGGAGGGGTCCTGATAGACAGGTATGGAAGAAGGATTGCAATCATCTTGTCATCCTGTCTACTTGGACTTGGAAGCTTGGTCTTGATACTCAGTTTGTCCTATACAATTCTTATACTGGGACGCATTGCTATAGGGGTTTCCATTTCCCTCTCTTCCATTGCCACTTGCGTGTACATTGCAGAGATTGCTCCCCAAAACAGAAGAGGACTTCTTGTGTCACTGAATGAGCTGATGATCGTCACTGGCATTCTTTTCGCCTATATTTCAAATTACGCATTCGCCAATGTTTCCCATGGATGGAAGTATATGTTTGGTCTTGTTATTCCCTTGGGAATTTTGCAAGCAGTTGCGATGTACTTTCTTCCTCCAAGCCCACGGTTTCTGGTGATGAAAGGACAAGAGGAAGTTGCTAGCAAAGTTCTTGGAAGGTTAAGAGGGGTATCAGACACAACTGAGGAACTCACTGTGATTAAATCTTCCTTGAAAGATGAATATCAGTATAGTTTTTGGGATCTGTTTCGTTCCAAGGACAACATGAGGACCCGAATCATGATAGGTCTAACACTGGTATTTTTTGTACAAGTCACTGGCCAGCCAAACATCTTATTCTATGCATCAACTGTTTTGAAGTCTGTTGGCTTTCAAAGCAATGAGGCAGCCAGTCTCGCCTCCACTGGGGTTGGGGTCGTCAAGGTCGTCAGCACCATCCCAGCCACCCTTCTTGTGGACCACGTTGGCAGCAAAACCTTCCTCTGCATCGGCTCCTCTGTAATGGCAGCTTCGTTGCTAACCATGGGCATCGTGAATCTCAACATCCACATGAACTTCACCAACATCTGCAGAAACCACAGTCCTATCAACCAGTCCTTGGACGAGTCTGTTTTTTATGGAACAAGAAATCTGTCAGACAGCAACAGTACTCTCAGAGAGCACTTTAAAGGGGTCACTTCCCTCAGCAGGAGCTCACTTATGCCCATGCCAAATGACATGGATAAGAGAGAGGAGGTCCCTTCGATACCCTTACCAAATGCTGGACTAAGCCAAACTGAACATCAGATAGTCACCGATCCTGCTGATGTCCCAGCATTTTTGAAATGGCTGTCCTTAGCCAGCTTGCTTGTTTATATTGCTGCTTTTTCCATTGGTCTAGGACCAAGTAAGTACTTTATTCTTTATCCCTTTTCTCTCTTGCCTTATGAATGTCAGTGTGCTGCTTTTAACGAGTGAGAACATTGTACTGCTGTAATATGTTGCTACATCTGAGTACTAGAAGCAAGACAAGGATAATAATGGCCATCTGATGTTTCTGATAATGTGGGCAGTATTCTTGGTTTATGCTGCTTTTGAAAAGCCCAGGGCTAGTATTCAACCAAAGGATAAGTTATATGAGGATACTTTAATACGACTGATTGGGTATGAATCAGTCCTGGAAAGAGACTTATTGCCCAAGTATATTATATTGTTTTATGAAAGCAAAGTTTACTGAGATTATATTTTCCTCCATATCATTTCTGAGTTTCTTTATGGATATAAGAAAAAGAAATCAATTGCTTATATTTTCTTAAAGACATGATGACAAATACATTCAAGTAATAATGAAGCAGAGAGGAATTGTGAGTATAGAAGAGGATGCATTCTTTCTTTGAGTAAATTTTATTTGCTAGATAATCTTTCAGGGCACTTCACTTTTGTCTATTAAACAGAATAATGGAAGTCTAGTTAAGTCCATTCAACACAATATGAGCAGCCTACAGGGAACTTTTTCTGTTTTCTATTTTCTAGATACAGTCTGTTCCGAGGAGAAAGTCCAAACACTTCTTGAGTAAACTCTTTTAGAGATGGATTTCTAGAATAGGTTGTTTGTGGCAATTCCATAGACTTTTAGTTTCACATCTAAAGTTTAAACCCTCCTGTAGTGTGGTTGAGAAAGGTCTTTTCTCACTAGGAAAAAAGTGCTTAAATACTGAAGGAAGCTTTTCTCTTCTACCCTTACCTCCATCCTTTCATCTCCTCTTTCTCTCTCCACTCCCTCCTCCCTCATTCCTCTCCCTCCCTTACCCCCTTTTCCTCAGTCTCTCTCTATAACAGAGTTAGTTTTGAAACTTATTTACAAGAATCACGGAGGCAAACAAATTGGCTAAAACAAAGATAAATGTTGGAAGTTCCAGATGAATAAGAAGAAATAGGCTGTGTTGAAGAAGGTATTTCATGGCAAATGTAGGTCTCTGGCATCGGGTGCTGGACAGGCTTTCTAGAGGAAGGACAAGTAAGGGCTTGCTCTTGCTCTATCCATCCAACGCTAACTCATTAACTGCATTCAGAAGATATGTTTGAGTGTCTAATCCTTTTAATAATCAAAAACCATGCAAAATGCTAGGGAAATGGTGATGAGCAAGCAAGGCCTCATTCCTGTCCTCATGGAAGTTCCAGGTGCACTGTATCCAGTTGGGTTTTTCCAATCAGCAACCATTGAGGTTGGCCTGCTCAGACTTGGGCACTAGACTTGCATGTGCTAATATGGCCTCTCTGGTCCCAATTCCACCTCTTCATTGTTTAACTTCTACTCCCACTTCTAAAACTTCAGCTGCTATATATTGGTTTAATCAAATTCTGAGAGAATGAGGAATAAATCTGATAGACCCTGCTTTTTGCTATGTCAAGTCAGTGCCAATTCACGTCTAATGAACAATGGCAAGATTTAATTCTGGGTTCCAAAACATGGGTGACCAAAAACTGACCCATCCTCTGGCTCTGAGTCGACATATTTCCCATAGAAGGCTATGTGGGGCAGACAGACTAATATGAGCAGGCCATTATCCTTGAATTGCACTGACATGTTCCTGAACCTTGGTCCTTCTTGTTAAGACTCATTAGTAATAAATACCTGTAATGAACACCTTCTGAAAACACATTTCTACCATTATTAGGATTCAATATCTTGGGTGTATGCCTATGTGATATTTGTGTGGCTACTTTGATGTTTTAAGCTAATGACATCTGATCAAACATCTTCTTTACATTTTTTAGAAGTGCTTCATAGTCTATCAGAAAGTCAGTCTTACACAAAGGAAAAACTTGATCTTATTTGTGAAAGTTTCCTATATGAGCAAGTAAGTTGGGCTCATTGAGGAACTTCAGGTAGTAGTTATCAATCTGTTGATTTCCTTTGTCAGAATTATTTTTTTCCATATATGTTCATTATGAAACTAAAAATATTTCCTTTGCATAACAATTTTATTGACCCAATTTTTTTGAACTTTTCAGATTGAAAAAGTTTGTGTCATGGCACATATTATATATATGAGAGATATTGATCTTAAATTTCCAGAATCAAGCTGTTCATGGTTAGAGTCCTTTCAACCTCATGCCACCCTTCTCTCTTTGACTTTTGGATAATTTTGAAAAATGCAGCAAATTCTGCAGCTTTTAACATATAGATTGATAGCACATTGCATTAAATCATGAATTCACTTTTTCAGGAAACACAGTTTGGTTTTGGAAACAATTACTAGAGAATGTTTGTTATTTATCTTCTAGGATTCCTTAAATAGAATTCTATTCTAATTTTTAAAAATATAATTTAAGCTTAGAGTCAACCAGTATTTACTGACTCATATTACATTAAATACTGTGATAGACAGTTTTCACGTATTTTGGAGTACTTCATTTTGCCTTCGTAACTAGTTTGTGAAGAAATAATATTCACTGAATTTTATGAACAATGACACTGAACCTCAAAAAAATCAAGTGACTTGCTAGAATAGATGAAAACATTTATAGTATTTTGAAGTTTAACATTAATTCCCTAGTCCAAGACAAGAATAGACAGCAAATGTTAATGTGCTAGTCACCTTTCCATAACTGTGATAAAATACCTAGAAAAATCAATTTAAAAGGAGCAAAGATTTATTTTGGCTCATGGTTTTGGAAGTCTTAGCCCATGGTTGCTTGGCTCTGTTACCTTTGAACCTGTGGCATGGAAGGTGCACGATGGCAGAAATGTGTGGTAGAGGAAACGCCCACAATATGGTGGCCAGAAAGCAGAGAGAGAGGCAGAAAGGCACCTGGATCTCAATATTACCTTCAAGGGCACACCCTGAACCGCTTAATTTCCTTCCATTAGGCTCCACCTCCTAAAGGTTCCACCACCTCCCAGTGGGACCCAGGCTGCCATCTAAGCCTTTAACACAGGGGCCTAGACATTCCAGATCCAAACTTGATCAGTTACTTATTTTTAGTTCAGTCCTTTCCTGGAAGAGACATTTCAAGTAAGAATGAATACAAGTAGTTCATCATTGTACACGCCCCAGGCTTTTACATGGGCCCTCTGTACTCTTTGCAAGATAGAAACACAGCCTCTTTTTCTGCAACTGTGATAGCTGAGTATGCATTTTTTTTTTTTTTAAGGTTGAACTATAGGAAAAGAGAGGAGTATAAAGGTAAGGAGAGCAGGATGTACACTTATTTGGATAACTAAACCTGATTTTAAAAATGTAGAATGTAAGTATTGCTAAAAATTAGGCTCAGGTGATATAAAACAAAAACCCAAATAACAATGGCTTAAGCATGTTAGAAATTTCTTTCTCTATCACTTACCAGCTGGAGCTTGGGTAGTTCTGGGTGCTGATAAATGCCCAGTGTGAAGCACCTGAAGTTCTAGTTTCCCCAGATCTTATGTTAACATTGGTTCCTAGTCTTAATGTTTATCTTAAAATATTAAGATGAATTTTAAAATGTTATTATCCTTTAGTTGTAGCTAATGTCTACTTGAGAATAAGTACAATACACGAAGTGAAGTCAATTCAAGGGAGGTTGGGTAGGGAAAAGTCTGGGTAACCGTAACCACATGAGCAATTGCACCAGAAGCAGAACTACTGTGGGTAGTATGGGTAAGGATTTCTCAGAGGGATTAGATATCACATAATTGTGGAAGAAGTCAAGGAAGCAAGGTCTGGAACAGGACAGCTAGGGGAAAAGCAAGAGCTCACTGATCAGGGCCACGAAGGAAAGCTGGTGAAGATGTCCTTGGAAGATTGTTGCCTATGTATCTGATTGCAGCCTGGAGTCTCTGCAGGACAGAGGAAAAACAGAATTCAAAGCAGAGGGAAGCAAAAGCACTGAATCTGCTACAACAAACTATAGAGTCCATAAAAAGAGACTGCAGTCTCCATCTGTCTTTCTCCATACCAGGTCCCAGGTACAGGTCAGCTGCAAAAAAAAAAAAAAAAAAATGGCCACCTTTCTCCAAGAAATCTGACAATGTACTTCCCTGGCCTGGAACTTAGAGAAGTTGTAGGAGGAGATCTGGCCACACCCCCTCCTCCCCCACATTGACAAGGGGTAGCCCTTCATCAGCAACATGGTATGCAGACCATAATCATTGCTAGGGGCAACCCAAGCAAACCCAGGGTTGATGTGAAACTGATACAAGATTCTCTTCTCAACCCTCATCCAGAACTGCACAGGAAGGGAATTCTGAGAAATGTAGGCCATCTTAGCTGAAGTGACACAGTACAAAACCACCACAATAATAAACTAAAATCTCAAATAGAATAGATGTGAATATGGAAAAATACATTTCAAAAGGCCAAGGGACCTGAATTCAGTCTTCAGTTTCTGTGGTCGACATTTCTAAAAAATTTAAATGTTAATTATTAAAATGCATGATTAGCTTCCATTCCATCCACTTCTCAAAAAAAAAAAAAAAATAAGGTCATTTTTTAATGTCTCTCGGTTGTTGTTTCTTTATAAAACTGGAAAACACTTCTTGGCTAATGCATCATAAAGGCTTTCATGTTTGTTTTCTCAAGAACATTAATTATCTCCCTTGAGCTGATGAGTCTCACTTATCTCCAGTTCTGTCGTCTCACATGACTTCCAGTTCCTTTTTTCCCCAATGGGTATGTCTTTTCCACTTTGATGCTTCACTGTCAGCTGAACAAGCCTGAAGTGGAATTTTTTTCTTCTTATACCAGGTCTCTTACCATTTCCCTTCCTTTTGCATGGGGTAACCACTCCTCTAGCTACTTGGGATGATACTTTGGTGCCTTTACTCAATTTATTATGTGACCAACTGTTCTTGAATTTTTCCTCACAAGTGGCCCCCATATTTATTGTTTCTTTCCTATTTCTAACATCCTTTCTGAGCCTTGTGTTCTCATTCCTAGATTACTGGGAGGCTCTTCCAGTAGTCCTCTTCCATTCCAGAACCTTCCAATACCTATCCATCCTCTATTTCTGGTTTCCTTAAATACCATTTTCCTCATGTTGCCCATGTTCCCAAATCTTCTATTCCTTCCTACATTTTACCATAAGTCAAGTCCCTTCAATGTGAACAGATTAGAAATTATTTAGTCTAACATTTTCCTTTCATATAAAAGAAATAAGATGCTACAAGAGGTTAAGGTCACATAGATGTAGGACTAGAACTTCAGCCCTGGTGGGCTAATTCCATGCTCTCTACCACTCTGTCATCCATCTTTGAGAGAACAACTCTGTTTTTCAAGGTCCTTCATCATCTCACCCAATCTTTTAGGGCATCTGTGTACTATTACATTGTAGTCTGTGAAGCTGTGCCCCAGGGCCTCCATTCACAGAGAATTACATCAGGACTCCACATAACACACACAGCAAATATGCCCTGGGCAATACTCTGCCCACCTAGGCTTCTTCATTTCCCTCTGCTCCACCCACAGGCCAAAAGACACACAGCACTTATGGCCTCTTCCTTCCCCCTCTACTCTACCCATATCTTTTCTCTCTTTGAATCTTAGTAAAAATCTTATCTCCTCTATGAATCCACTTCTTTTCTTACAGGTCTTAATTCATATGAGCTAGTGTATTTCTAGCACAGAGTTATTCAGTTCTAGGTGATAAAAAGACCAAGTTAAAAATCAAAAAACCTGGATTCTAGTCCCAGCTTTTACTGACTATATGACCTTTAAGTCATTCCTCTTCTCTAAGCTGTTTCCAATCCATGAAATGGGTGTAATTATACCTGCCATATCTGCCAGAGCACAGGTGGGTCAAATGTGGGAGTGCTTTGATGCTGTAGAGTAGATTATCAATGTTACAGTGTAGTAAATCAGCTTAGTTCTTAATGACATCATGTATCTCTCATGGTTTTTTTTTTTTTTTTGGTGGGGAGGGGGTTGTTAATTATACTAGAGTTACTGGATTATTTTTTGAAGGAATGAACCACATCTCATGTTTTTCTTTCTGTCCCTTTAAATAACCATTATATAAGTGTGTTTAAAAATGATGCTGGTTACATTGGGCTGCTAAGAGTGAGTAGGGAAAGACTTTGAAAACGGCCATGCAGATGCAGAAAAGATCTCTGTGTGCTCCATTACTTGTGTCAAATTCTCAAATGGGTGGATGATGGCCCCAGTGAGCTAGAAAGGCTAGACTGCCAAGAACGTCCTGTTGCTGCCAGAGACCATCACAAGGATTTTGCAGAACAATCTATCACTTGGACATGATTTTAAAAATCTTTTTCTGTTTTTGTCTATAAGAAAAGGTACAGGGGAGATAGTGCTCAGAACCAACCAATGGAAACCAGTTGGGCATTTCTTTATTAAGTCATAAATAGCTATTTGGACACAGAGTATCTGAGAGTCATCCTAGAATTTTTTGTGTGCATTGTTTTTTGCTAAAAAATGATGAGAGGCTTTTGGCCTAACATTTTGAGAATGTCGTAGACCAGAAGTAATGCTAGCAAGATGGATACTATTGAAATGACAGGCAATTTGGATGTGAGAAAGGGAATTACTACCCCATCTCCTGGTTTGTCTAACTCATACTTGCAGTACCAAGGACTGACCCGGATGTTCCCACGTGTGGTTGGTTCATGTCATCAGAGACAGACATCTGAATCACCCTCGCTAAAGAGAACAATCATTTCTCATCATGACTTGGGACTACAGATTTTCCTAGTGTTTTTAGGAGGAACTGAATAATTGTCCTTTCTCCCTGCTTTGCTAAGAGTTAGTCATTTATGTCTACATTCATGTTGTAATTTTCTTTTCTAGAGAAAATGTGCCATAGGACTTCCATTTCAATTCTCAGAATTGTATTTTAGGTTATTGGTATGAACTAGTTGGAATTTAAACAAGATTTTTATTAGGAGCAGGATTTTTATACCAGATTTCAAATGCATTATAAAGCTTATTAACCTGATGTGATTATTGCTCAGGTATTTCATTTAAAGAGTTTATTGCTTATAATCCAAACAAATCTCTTGTATAAATAGAGGTTTAAAGGGTAAAGTATGTGCTGTTCTCACATAACAGCAAAAGGAAGATTAAACCAACCTTATTAAATCTTCTTAAATATGGGTTGGCTTAGAACAACATTCCTTCATTGTATTAGATCACAGCATGGCTTTCTTCTGCCAGGAAAGTGTTTCTATTTTGAGGCTGAAGTATATGTACTACAACATTTTACTTTCTGGTCCTTTGTTTCTCTAACTGTAAAACAACAAAGTTGTCCTGGATTCTAGAATTTGGAAGGGAGGCATGAATGTAGTATCAAGTAATTTTATGTACTTCATTCTATATGTTTAAAATATTTTAAGAAGGAATCCATTGGCATCCCTAGTTTGCTGAAAGGATTTATGACACACAAGAGATAACAGCCCCTGTCCTCCATTACTCTGTAACTAATATTAAAAATTTCCATCAAATAAAATCAGTATATGTAATCCACTGCCATTATTAGAGGTTTTTTGAGATATTCTGTAGTCCATACTTCATCTTTCACTTCAACATATGTTCAACATCTTAACCTGACTTTTCACTGTGTTTCTGTGTGGTCTTCAACATCATTTTAGCTCCTTTTAACAACTGGAAAATTTTCAGCTTAAAATCACTGATTCTTGACATTGTGAGGAAATAGAGAATGTGAGGATTTCTCTTCTCCTCACACTTCAGAAGTAAGACAAGATGAGCCAAGACTCAAGGCCTGATGTTATTATCTCATGAGTTCATTCGAGGTGATGCTTGTGTAGAGACCCAGCCTTCCTTAAAATAGCCACTATAACTCAGAAAAATGTGTGTGACAGTTTTTTCCCCCCACAGTGATTATTAGGAGTTCTTAAATCCAATTATTCATGTATCTATAAGTTGGTTAGTTAACCTCTTCTTCCATCTCATGTTTGGTATATTTTCATTATGAGCAGATAGAAAAAAATTTTCCCAAGTTTCCAAATTAAGTTACATAATGAGGTTATAGCCATCATCTTTCAACTGCCTTTGATTTGCATATTCAAGTGAACCTCACACTGAAGACTGAATGTCAGTGACATCAAATAATCCCTCCCAATCTCTTCTAACAACTCTGAAGACTAAAACAGGCTGCAGTAAGAATCTTGGAGTGACTAAGAAAAGAGCCAAGGGAGAAAGCATGTGGATTCACTGATCGACTCCCTCATCTGGCAGGTGTGTACTGCTCACCTGTGCCACACATGATGACATAAATGGTCCCAGGGGCTAGAGATTCAGGAATGAATGGGAGAGACCCACACCTGGTCCTCATGGAGTTAGTGGTGGGGACAGGCAATAAGCAAGGAACGAATCCATTAGAATACTACTTCAAGAAAGAGGAGTGTTAAAATTTTGGTGGAAATGAGTGAAAAATAAAATAGTTTAAGAGAAGAGTATGCTTGGAGGAGGGTTAGTTCAGATATAATGGATACTGAAGATATTTCTGAGGTGCTGCCAAAAAAGCATACAGATCTGTGAGGATGGAGATTTAAGCAGGGATAACAGCAGATCAAGTGTTACAACTATCAGGACACAACTAAGACTCACGTCTCAGTTTCTCTCTCAGAGTTTCAATTTCCTTTCTGAGAAGATGAGAGCAAGAATCCTTACCTCACCACATAATTGTGGAATTAAATAAAGCAATCTGTATAACGTACCCTAAGCTTAGTGCCTGCTGGGCTTAAACATCCGGGCATGGTCTAGACCTGAGGAGAATAGTTCTGATAATGTCAGCACTGACCTCAGTGGGCATTTTGCTACCTGTGTGTCCATTCCATGCACAATATTGATTTATGATGCCTTAATCATCCTCACATTTCTCTATAAATTATTCAAGTTGGGTCAAGACACAAAATGGATTTATGGCTTTAAGAAACATGTTTTAATCCTGGATCACCTATGGTCAAGAGAGCTTTCTGGGAAACCAGACAAGTTTTACAGGAAATCATGAAGCTTTGGTGAAAAGTAAAATTGTTATTTCAAGAAACACCCAAATATTCACTCTTCTACATTAGTGTGACCAATTTAGACTGTATGTTCTGTGCTCATGTAAATTCTGCCCTGTTCACTGTGGCTTTCCCAAGGCTAACATAGAAACCGGCCTATGATAAATACTTGTTGGATGAGTAAAAAAAAAAAAAAATTTCAGAACTCTTTCAATTTCTGTGAGTAAAGGAGAGCTCTCTAGTCTAGGGTTAATATATCCAGATCCCCTCTGGTATAAATCAGATTCAGTATCTAGGGAATGAGAGGTGAATGTGAATCCCATGCATATTTGGCCAAAAATTATATCCAAATAAAGTTACTTAATTGAGGATGCAGGGCCATCTCTAATATTTGATGACTAAAGAAGGTTTTTGTCTTAAATTTACTGAAATTAAGGCCACTTTAAAAATTTATGGTATTAGATAAAATGTTCATATCCAAGTTTTTCCATTTTGTTCTCCAAGTATGAAACACAGACTTCCATGAAAAAAAAAAAGATTAAGTTTAGATATAGAATGGGATAATTATTCCCACCTTGATTTATCAATTGAATGCATTTAAATTTGACTCTACAAAAAAGATTTGAGGTAATTCCTTTATGGTTTTCCTAAGGGAAATATGTAAAAATCTAAATCTGAAATTTGGAAGGGAGATGTTTTTGCCTACCTAATTAGCAGGAGATTTTATACAAATATTTCATTGGATTAGCATTGGTTTAAAAATCAGATTAAATTCCTCCAAAGTGAATGAGCAATCCAAAGTTAATAATAGTAAGAAAACGTCTTTGAAGACATATCATACCACAGTTGCAAAATAATCAAACTGTCAATAAGTATAAAGGGGCTGAGATTTTGCCCCACTTGAAAACTATCAAGTTAGCCTGTTGAGCTTTTATGACTGTTGATAAAAGATACAAGACTCCTTAGAGTCAAAGCGTAGTTTATTATTCAAGCTATAGCAATTTCCAAAATATCAGTATTTGTGCTAGACCCCAAACCCCACAGGTCAACGTGAAGAGGGCTAGATGATACCTGCACATATTAAAGGGTTATGAAAGAGAGGAACCTCAAGCTTCGAGAACACAAATCTTTTATAAGACAATAAGCCAGCTGACTTCTTCATCGGAGGCAGATGTTATCTTTACTTTTCTGGACAGAAAAGAAAGCTGTCCTTTCCTCCAGAGCAAGACACCATCAAATAGTCTTAGAAAGACAGTCTGGAACAAAAGTGGTTAGTGCCTTTGTTCACAAGTCATGTGGAAATAGCAGAGACCTATTCAGAATTGTCTCCCAACCCAAATATCTGAAAACCCAGACGTCCTCTTTTGTGTCTTAAACAAGAGACTAGAAATTTTAGATTCAAAGATTGTAGAGTCTAGCTTTTTGTTTGTTTTATTTTATGAAGTGGAACCAGTCTTTTGGAGGATGGGTATCAGCAGGAAGTATAAGAGGAGTCATCTGCCATAACATTTAAATTTAGGTTTTATATTTAAATAAACTCTGGCTCTTCAAAAAATTGTTCATGTGATGTTTGCACAGCTAAAAATTACAACAATTGCGGGGAGGTGGAACAGCAGGTTCTAATTTGGAAGCTTACTTAACTGCTTCACTACAAGGCATACTGAGTTAAGACAAAGCTTACCTTCCAGAAGCATGTCAAGTGTTTCAAAAGAGATTTTGATATTCTTCACACTTCTCCTAGGCTGCAGACCTCAACACTCAGAATCATCACCGTCAAAGACTTTTAAAGAGCTCACCTTTCTTTTCTACGATTCTTAGGGGATAATTATATACATTTAGAGAAAAAAAGGCATTTTGCAAACATTGTCATTTGTTACCAAATATAGCCATTACACACTAGTATTCAGATATTAGCTTTGGGTTAAGTGATCCAACCTTTAAGATCTTTAAAATACTTTTTTTCTTTGAGATCTTAAGTTTCAATTATGACCAACATTCACATAATCATTCTCCTTTTTTCCCAACTAACTAGGTTAAAAGTCACTTTGATTGACTGCAATGGGGAACTGTTTGGCTCTCTGGCATTTTTCATTAAGGCAAAGTATGTTTAAAAAAGCATCCACAGAGTTCTACACTAACTTTGCATCCAAACCACAGAATAAAAACCTAAAGGAAATACGTACATTTAACTAATGAAATCCTTTCTCCTGTTTGGAATTAAGAGGATGCAATAGTAGTACCTCACAGAATCAAAGATTTTAACACCACGATTTCGCAGCATACACAGAGCCAAGCACGGCTCCTATTGATCCCATGACCATCAGCAACAGCTCACAGAGGACTTTAGTGTTTAACTTTCCTCTCTGACTTACTCCCATTATAGTCCTCTGTCCTTGAAAATTATAAATATTGGACAGTATAGACACTGAAGAAACAGACTAAGGTTTTAACATTAATGATAACCATGAGCAGTCATTTGTCATTAGTTTCTTTACTTCAGTAACTCAAAGGAAATCAATTTCCAGAGCTTCAAGTTCAAAAAAACATGTAAAGTTCTTTATCTCCTTCTCCCAAGTTGTAACAATTCTCCCACTTAAAATCAGGCTCATTTATTACCCATCAGAAATCTTATTATGACACATATCACAAGTTATAAAAACCCAAGAATACTAATCAAAGTGACACCTGGAAATATTGGTGTAGGTGTTAAGAAATGACTCAAATGACTAGATAATGATCCTTTCAGAAGCCCAGGTATTTCCAATGATTTGCTTTTAACAAAAAATAAAGGATGACCTGATCAAGTTACCAGCTGTTATATCATCCCAAGTAACTTTTGTTGTTTATTCAAATAATTGAGTGGCTTTGTTATGATAAGATCCCTTAAACTCATCATCTATTTTACTTATTCTTGAGAATAATAAATTTCATCTATTTAAAAAGTGGAACTGAAACATTTTAATCTAGAAATAAGTGACATTCACCCACAGATACATAATTAAAAAAAACTCCCATCCATCTCATTGAGTATTTAGAATAAATTTTCATTTTCATATTTAATAATTATTTCTAAAATCTATAAGATACTTATATAATTTTGATTCATCTTGTATTAAATATTGTTTTAATAACTTAATTAAAAAAAACTGAGAATCTTTCAGAATAAATGAAACTAAACCTAAAATTCCAATTTAAGGTCATTGTGTGTGTGTGTGTGTGTGTGTGTGTGTGTGAGTGTGTAGAAGCATGATAGGTTGATAAATTGAAGACTTTCAGGCTAAAAAAGGCATTAGTAACTAGAATACAATATTAAGTTCAAGTGAAAAAGAAATTTTGTAAAATTTATGCCAATATTTTGTTCCTGTATTTTTTTGGATAGATGATGGTGATGGGTATTAAAGAGTTATATTTAAATTCCACCAGAAACATTTAAAAGAGAGACATAACTATTTTTCTTTAAATGTAAGAATCTAAATACAGTAGAAATTGCATCCTTTGTCACTATTTAAATTCATGGTGAAAAAAATGTTAGATGTTAGCTTATGAGTGGGGAAAAAAAAAAAAACAAAAAACCTAAAAAAACTTAGGTTTCCAAATTGCTTTAACAGCA
Source organism: Sciurus carolinensis (assembly GCF_902686445.1). Taxonomy (NCBI): domain Eukaryota; kingdom Metazoa; phylum Chordata; class Mammalia; order Rodentia; family Sciuridae; genus Sciurus; species Sciurus carolinensis. The sequence continues at coordinate 31,112,856 of NC_062219.1, forward strand.
ATACAAGCAAGAAAATTGGAAGCCCACTGACAAAGTTCTTTCCTATTCTCATCTGGTACCTGATCCCAAACAGGTTCCATTTTTAACTCTGGCATTTCTTTTATAAATTGAGGGTTACTTCACTTAGTCCAATATTTCCTAAAATACTATTTGAAAGATCTTTTCGGTTATTTTGATTTGAGGGCAAAACGTTGGGGAACACTTTGTCACCTTTCTTAGCTTGTGACTTAAGTAATCCAAGATACTGTTCTTGAAGAAAGTATTTCTTTCACAAAAATCCACAAGTGGCACAACTGAGGGAGACCAAGAATAGTGAGACTATAAAAAAGAAAAGCAGAAAAAAAGAATCTGCTACATGATTGCTGATGTTGGAGTAGGTGGCATATCATGGAGTCTACTTTTTAAATAATTTTTCCACTTAGGGAACTTATGAGGCCAGAATTTAAACATCTGGTTGGAAGGGATGGCATGCTCCTACTCACAATCACATTTTAAGTACCCATTTGCAGAGGGAGAGGTGGGCATGCTACACACTGCTTGCAAAGGTAATAAAAACCATAGGATCTGACTTCATTCCTACAGAGCACAGGACATAGCTTCCCTGGCAAATCAAATTGCTAAACACTCTGTAGCTTGAGCGTAGAACTGACTCCAGAGTTGCTAGGAGTTCTCTGGCAAGAGTTTTGAGACCTCAATGAGTCTTTCAAACTCTGGGTTCAGGAAGAACCCCAGCCAAATGGAAAATGTGTCTGGGGAGAACTGCAGGATTTCAATCTGAAAGTGTAGAGGGTTAAATGATCATGTCTATAGGGAAAACTAGGGCCTATAGGGGAAGTGTGGAGATATGCAGGGTAGCTTACATATAGTGGGGCTGTTATCTCTATTGAGTGTCCCTGTTAAACCAAGTCTGTGCCCCCCAACTGAACACAGAGGGATTTCAACATATTTTTCCTTCATGATCTTTTTATGACACTCTGTGTAGCCATAAATGCTTTGTCTGTTGATTTCATCTAGAACAGGCAAGTTCTTAGGGGCAGTCCTCATGACTTAATATCATGTGAAATATGAGATCCATCTCTGTGAACAATTACCCCTCCCCAGTGGCCCATGCTAGTCCAAATTTTCCTCAATCAGGTCTGTAGCATACAGCAGACCTTAAGAACATGTAGACTCTGACATTTATGGGAGTGCAAATTGCTGAGTGACCCTGGAATGATGAGGTTGAAGGAGAAATTACAGGAGTCCAGGAGAACTGTTTATGAGCCGCAGCTGCTGTGCTCACTACGTAGGAGTTCACTAAATCTCTGTCGTGAGTAGTCTGCGATCCCCCTCCAAGCCAATAGGACAATGCATCCTCTGTTGGCTTATCATCGGGGTAGGGAATAAAGAGGATGTTCAGAGGGAGCTGCATTTCCTCATTGTGGCAATGAAAGGGAGCCCTCCCTTGTAGCAAGAACTTGATTTTACTTGGGGAGAAATTGGGTCACCTTCTTGGGGAAAAAAAAGTGATTTTAAGAAAATTTCCACCTGTTATTATAAAAAATCATCATATTAAATCCCAATGTGGTGGTTTATACCTCTATGTTCTTTACTTATGAAAAGAAACAGAGTTTCTCCATTTCTTCTGCTTTGGGCATTCACAGCATCTTTCTGGAGAACCCTGAAGATGGTAAGATTCTTGCACTGTCTTGCTCCCAAGTCTGCCATGGAAAGACTTCTTACCACAAATGCCACTTTCAGATTTTTATTTTACTCTCTCTGATCTGAAAACTTGCAATTTTATGACTCTAAAATCATTATTAAATCAATATTCTCCTTTTAATTCGAAAGCCACCATCTTGGGATGGCTGAAGCATTCCCTTGTCAATTGTTGCAACATCCAGTTGAATAGTATATCAACAAAGGCATTCATTTTTTAATTTTTCCCATGAGATCAAAAGAAGAAGTAGATGTTTTCAGCAATGATATATTTATTTGGGGACATGTCAGGTGCAGAGTTTGCCAAACAAGTTCCCATCAGAAGGCAGACTGGTTCATTACTCAGACTTGTTAAATCCCAAGGACTTGACTCAGCTGCTACATTGCAGGTATGCCTAGGACAGATTTCCAGTATGGTCTTAAGTTTTTTGAGGCAAGGAAGAAACTCTGGCAGCTTAGACTGAGCACATACCACTTGTGCTCTCCACAAGCACCCTGTCTTCATGTTGGTGGGATCCATTACTTTCTATAACAGCAGGATCAGCTCATTCTTATCTGAGGCCAATGTGGTTCTGATGAGCCCAGCAATGTTTCTCCCAAATGCCACCAAATAATTTCAAAGGACCACCTTGATGTAAGGTGGAGTCAGAAAGAATAGGAGTAGAGGGGTGTTCAGGTAGGGCTAGAATTTAGATCAAGAAAATCTGATCTAACTCCTGTACTAAAAGAAAATGAAAGGTTCCCCTCCCTTCCCCTCTCCCCATGGCTGCTACAGCATAAGGCCTTAAGGGAACCTTAGCTCCTCACCTGATCTGTGTCAAATACCCATGTCAGAAAGGGACATGGGTGGGGTGTATGTTTGCAGCATAGATTATTTGGTTTAACAATTTGAATTTCTATAATTTTATCTTGCATTTGCCCAAGGACAGGTCCTCTTTGCAAACTTGCTTTGAGTTATGCAGACAATCTACCCAGAACTGGATCCTCAGTTTTGCAAAGCTCCAGATTGGGTTATCTATGCACTAAGCTCACTAAGAGAAAAGAGACTCCACCAGGGATATAATCTGCAGGAACCCAGTAAAGGTCTTTGGGGATGAAAAGGAGTATGGGAAGAGAGGTGAGGTGAGAGGGTGGAAACTGGATTTTTTTAAAAAAACTTCTCATTGATTAGAACAATAATTATGTCATTTTTGTTACAATCATCTTCCATGTCTTTAAGGTGACCCTGTACAGATTCACTTGGAGAAGATAATCAAGAAAAAAAATTTTTCCAATTTATTTTTTCTTACTGTAAAACAGCAGATTTATGATGAATAGAACATGATCTTGACATAAGAGACCAATTGTTGAGGGAGAGGCACAGCTGACTGCTCAGTTCTGGCACAGGCAGTGTGGAGGTGCTGGCCAATGGGACACCTCCCTGACTTCTAGCTTCTTCTTCCGGGCTGGCATTATGCTGCTGGTCCTGGTACAAGCACTGGCTTTCGGACACGAGATGCCTTAGTCGGCAGGGAGCCTGGGCTGGGCAGCTCAAAAGTCCTTCTTCCACAGAATCAAATGTGCTTGTATTCATATTTATTAATAAATAAATATTTATTGTGCCACTATCAAGACCGCATAGTGATTAAAGCATATGAATTCCAGAGACTGACTGCAGGGTTCAGTGCCACCTCTGTCATTTGGGAGCTCTGTGACCTTGGCAAGTTATTAATTCTTCGAAGCCTCAATTTCTTCTGTGAAAGAGGAATAGTAATACTTCCTACTTATTAGAGGTTAGTGAGGATCAAATGACAATGTTGTTGGATGCTTGTAAAGTCAGCTCCTGGTAAGAACTTGTGCAGACTTTATTAGGCACGCTGGGCTGGCTATGCTATGAGAGGAAGACAAGTTAATCTTCTTTTCTTTCTATGAGGTCAAGCAGACCTCATAATGCTTTCCATCACTACAGAAGAAGAAGAAAAACAAAAGCGCTCTGATAGATTTTGGTGACAAGAAGAGTCTTTCTTCCAGAAATTCAAATATCTAGTCTGGTATAATAAACAAATCTGGACGTTCTATTGAATTTAGGGATTCTCACCACCCAACTCGCCCCAGGCCAGGAGGCTCAAGTGGGAGAAGGGAGCTAGCAGGTGTCCCCTTGCCCTTATAGCTCCATTTCCTACCCACTCCTTAGCTGTGACTTCAGACTTCTCCCAGGTCCAGGGGAAAGGAAGGCATAGGAAAGGACACCATCCTGTAGCAACTACAGCTGGTATCTAGCCTTGAGGCTCCTGAACTGGGCAAAAGTCCAAAATCAGCCCTTGGTTGCCCCAGGCAGCGCCCCTTCCTTTGCATTTCGCAAGCCTCAGGCCCAGATCAGTACCTCATGCTCCTGGGGCTCACTGTCAGCTCTCTCCCTTAGCTGGAGGTGAGGAGAAGGCACATTCCTTTTCTGGGCTGTCCTGTCCTGCTGACACAGGTATTGACCGGCACAGAGAGATCAAGGAGCTGGCCCTCCGTCACAACGGGTTTCCCCTAATCTTACTGTCCCCTGTTACTTTCTTTCTCCAGTGCCCTGGGTGGTGCTCAGCGAGATCTTCCCCGGTGGGATCAGAGGACGGGCCATGGCTCTCACTTCTAGCATGAACTGGGGCATCAATCTCCTCATCTCTCTGACGTTTTTGACTGTAACTGGTAAGAACGCTTTGTTTTCCTCTGATGATTTTTGTCCTCTTAGGACAAATGTTAGGAAAGCACATCCTTGTAAAAAAAATTTTATTGTGGAAAATTTCAAACACACTCAGAGGTAAAGAATGACAAAAGAACCTTTTGTACTATTACATATCCTAGGCCGTTCCCAGTCTTAATTCATTTATGACTCCGCCCACTCTTCCCCCTACCAAATTTAGTTGTACCTCACACATAATGTCATTTTTGTCTGTAAAATTTCAGCACGGACCTCAGAAAGAAAAAAAAAAAATTACAAGAAATGAAACCGCAATATAATTGAAAATGTTAATAATCGTCCTTCAGTATCAAATATCCAGTCTGGTTCACATTTTACTAATTGTCTTATAATTACTTTTTATACTTTGACTGAATCACATTCAAATATATAAGCTACAATTGGTTGCTGTAAGTTTCATCTCCATTTACCCCACCCTTCGCTCCCACCTTATATTTTTATGAAGAAAATGAATCATTTGTTTCATAGACTTTTAGAAAGTCTGGAATTTGTAGGTTGTTCTCTTATCACATCTCTCTGTCCTTTGTGTTTCCTGTACATTACTATTTAGATCTAGATGGGTACTTGAGGAGGTCTAGGTTTTCTGGTTTGTTTGCAAACTCCTTGGCAGGTGACAGGGTGTGTCCTACCTTCAGGAGGAATGTCAGGCCTGGGTATCTCCTACTTTGCCATGTTAGACTCCTGTGACCCACTATTTTCTAAACCCACTATTTTCACTCTATCATTCCTTCTAAATTTTTATCTGGAATACCTCTCTAAAAAGAAATTTCTCCTTATTAGTGATTTAGCTCCCTGAAGTATGGATCATATAAGACAAGCAAGATAAGCACTTGAAATTATTGTTTAGTTCTCAAAATAATGAGGTGGTGCCCCAGCATTCTTCGGAATTCACCAGTGAGGCAGGTATTATCCCTGACCTCCAACCACAAGTCTAGGCAGGACTAAGTCAGAAAGAGATCAGTAGGTTTTCCTTATTTCCTATATATTAAGGGGTCATTCAGTCCGGCTACAATAAAAAAAAAAATCCAAATTGGAAAATTTCGTTAAATAAATGACCCAGTTTCTTCATTTTGTATGTTTAAAGTCTGCATTCATATTTATGTGTATGTATGTATAGTTAATTTTCAAAAGTGAATATTTGCTCAAAATGCACACACATATTTATATATGTACGTGTGTATACATAAATATATATACACACATGTACATACATGCACATACTTAGTATATTACTTTTGGAAGTAGCTTTTGAAATTGCTAGGAAGCATGATTTTGGTTTTTATGTAAAACTGTCAAATCCTTATGTCCTACATTTTTAGAAATAGGCCCCCAAGATCGAAGGAAATGACACCACTGGTTATTTGTACTGGCCACACGGCTCCTACTCAGATCACCGACATAATTATGTGCCCTTCACCTTCTCTCTCTGTCACACACACACACACAAACACACACACACACACACACACACACACACACACACATTCATCTGCTGTTTGGTGTGGAGAAAGAAATATAAGAAAGAGTTGGAATGTCAAGGAATGGCATGAACCCTTTGGAAGGCTGGCTAATATATCGAATGAGCTAATGAAGATTTGAAGTTCTCCACATGGGCCTTTTAAAACAAATGTTAGGAAAAACGATCCAATTTTTTTTTAAGCCTGGAATGATCTAAAATTTTTAGATGATATTTAATTGGGATGCTTGAAGATTTCTTCTTATTTTCAAAAGTCAATTTTCCAAGTGTGGGTTAGAAAGACCTAATAGATGTGAGGTTCTACCTGGCAACAAGCCCTCAGATACCAATGTTTTAATGAAATTTCATCTGAATCAGTAAGAGCAGGCTGTTCCACATAGAAAAACATATCCTACAGTGGGCATGACTCAGTTCTGAGTAAAGCATTCTGAAAGGTTACTTAAAAACTGCAGCGTGTTCACCAATGGAGGGTGACCTGGGTAACCAGGGTAGGTCACCTGTGCTCTGAGAAGAATGGAGGGGAGTTCAGGATGTTCAACTTGGACAAGAGGATCTCAGGAAAAGGACAGAGTATACTCAAATGTTCGATGACCATCATGCAGAAGGGGTGTGTGTGTTGTACACACATACTTATACACACGTTTGTGCAAAGTGCGCACACACTTATACACATTTATACATAAATATGCACATATGCATTTATACATTCATGTATATATATTTAGTATATCACCTTTGGCATTTACTTTTGGGAGTGTTGCTAATTAAGCATGACTTCGGTTTTTATTTAAAATTGTCAAATCATTCTGTTCTACAAAGCAGATTGACTAAAGGGCAGATTCAGGTGAGGAAGAACTTATGAGCAGAGCGAGATGGCTTTGGCCATCGCTCTGGCAGGGAGAAGCTTTGGGAAGAAATGAGCTCCTTGTTACTGAAAGTGCTCTAACAGAACTGGGGACAAGTTAAATGAGACAGCCTTTTGGAGTTTTCAATGCCCTATTCAAGTTTAGAGTTTCAGAGAGGGAGGGAGGACCAATTCTATAAGCATTTTATTAAGCAATAAGTCAGGCAAAACCGTGTAGCAGCAATAGCCAAAGGGACCCAAGTGCTCTTCCTTCTCCTCCCACCTCAGCAAAACTCACTGGCATGTGGTTACTATGCTTAGATCCTTCCACACTGCAGTTACAAAAATGGCCTCAGTATACAACCTCCTAATTTTCTTGCCTGACCAACTGTGATTTGTGGCTGCAGCTGTTAAGAGCTATTTGCAAATCGTATCTACAGTTGGTCTGAACCTATGTATGTGCAGGAAGAGCCAACTACTATCTCATTACTCCTTGTGACACAGGACTTTAGGCTGCTGAGCCCGGAGTCAGCACACAGCAAATGGCTAGCACAGTGCAATGGGGTGGGGGCACACCTCATCACTTAATATTCCTTGATATTGGCCAGTGACAACAAAGGGACTGTCCCACTGGCTAGGAGTGGTTAAGGGAAAAACTAGGCTGGCAAAGTGAAACCCATCAGAATCTGAGGATCTTGCTTCTTTATGCATTTTAACTGGTCGGTGCCTTTCATTGGACCCATTATCACATTTTCTCCTCCAGACCTGGAAAGAAGCATTCCGAATATACAACTGAATATTAAAAAGTGATGAAATATTGCATGAAGCAATTTATTCATATCACAATAAAATAGGCTGTACTCAATCTAAGAAAAATCCATCTGTATAAGTATGTCACTTAAAATGTCCACCAAGTAGAAACCATAGTGCTTCAATGGCAGTTTCCAAGAGGGAAAACTGTGGAGTGTGAGAAGAGAAATTTCATTTTTTGCATTATATATTTCTGTATTGTTTGAGGGTCTTTTTTTTGCCATGATCTTGCCCTCTAAGAAGATAGCATTGGGTTTAAATTGTGATAGTTACAAGATTGCTATTTACCAGAGAAAGCAGGGGTCATTTTTAAAAATTAATTTCTAGAGCTGACTACATTTTAAATTCATGAATTCTATTTCCCTGAATACTACTGGCATGTGTGAAAATACATATGGGTTTATACACGCTTTAAAAAGCATATATAAAATGGGATCCAAGCAACACAAAACACATTCCTAATCAATTTCTTTTGTTCCTTATAGATCTGATTGGCCTGCCGTGGGTGTGCTTTATATATACAATCATGAGTCTAGCCTCCCTGGTTTTTGTTATTGTGTTTATACCTGAAACAAAGGGATGCTCTTTGGAACAAATATCAATGGAGTTAGCAAAAGCGTAAGTATTTGTATGCATTGATCTTTGAACAATACATAAAAAGCCTTTAGTAAAAAATGCAGCTTTTGCCAGGTATAGGAGTACATGCCTATAATCCCAGCAACTTGGGAGGCTGAGGCAGAAGGATCGAAAGTTTGAGGTCAGCCTCAACAATTCAGTGAGTCGCTAAGCAACTTAGGGAGACCCTGTCTCAAAATAAAACATAAAAAGGGTTGAAGATATGACTCAATGGTAAACCAACCCTGGCTTCAGTTCCCCAAACAAACAACAACAAACCCCCAAAAAGCAAAACCCACAACTTTATATACAGCTAAACAGTAATACCTGAAGTTCTTTCCAGATATTCCTTTGGTTTAAGACTCTCTCAGTGCATAGTACGGTTTCCCTGACCTGCCATCAATGTGGGTGGATTCAGTTATGGAAGTGGAAGAAGCATGTCTTTCCAACAAATGAGGCTTTTTTTTTGTACCAAGCATTGAACCAGGGACATTTAACCACTGAGCCACATCCCCAGCCCTTTTTATTTTTATTTTGAGATGGGGTCTGACCTAAGTTTCTTAGGGTTTCGCTTTTAAGGCTCTGTTCAGTAAGGAGTAGAGAACTTCAACTGTCTCTCTAGCTTCCTGCAAAAAAAGGCTTTCTTTGTCTGGGATCTGGGGTAGGTGCTGGGAAACCATGTCCACCCTGGGGCAGGACCATGGCTTCAGCCCTTCATCTCTATCAGACTTACAGATCTTGGACCCTAAACACTTGTGAAGTGAAGGCTATAATTAGCAGGAAAACTTTGGAGCCGAAACATCCATACTTGCTCAAATTGTGGCACATTCTAGATAATTTGGAGACAGAATGAGTGTTTCTTATGAGTAAGCATTTAGAGAACTGGTTATGTGAATTTAACATGAAGGGACGTTTAAATAGTTTAATTCAGGAGTGGGCCATGGAAAACTCTCTTTTAGTAGCAGAACTCAAAGTTTTAACTGGCAAAATTGATGCCCTGGGGGAAGAGGTGACACACAGGAGTAGGAATGAAGGGGAACTTGTTCCTCTCTTTAGGATTAAATCGTTACACGTTCATGTAGGGATATTTGTTATTGGGTATCAATATAATGGGAAAACCACATTGCTTTTACAGGTTGTGATTTTCTTTTAAAATACGATCAATACACTAGAGAGAAATATGATTACAGAAACTGTGGGCATAACTGATCCTCTAGTTTTTATCTGAAGGAAGAATAAGCCTGATAGGTGAATTGATGGTGGGTCTATGTGTTGAAATTTAAAAATATTTTATTTTAGTAAGCAGAAAAAACTTTTCTTAATTCAAACCATAAGTTAATTATCAAATGGTAGGGCTAAATTTTGATACAGATGAGGCTATTTAAAATAAATAAATAAAAATGATTCATTTACAGTGAGAATTACAGAAAGGTTGATACATCTTCAGACAGAACAGCACATTGCTGGTTTTATGCAAGTTGAAGTCGAATGATTAGCATAGGCTCTGGATAAGATTATTAATTATAAATATATGATTCTAATCATTACTGACCTCAGTAACGGCATTGCTTCCACCTGGAAACTGGAAACACACCTGACAGATTCAGGCCATTTCCAGTACTGATACCAGGACACCAGTGACTTGCAAATCCATCCATCTGCCTTCGCTTCTCCTCCCTCCCTCCCTCTGGTTTCACATCAGTTACATATTGCTACGTAAAATTCTATGCCTATTGCCTAACACAACAACAGTTGCTGTTTCCCATGACTAATTGGCATGGCTGGGTGGTGCTCTGCCTGTTTCACTTGGATTCACTCATGGGCTGCAAGGGCGGGATGGTCAGCTGAACTGCAAGGCCCGTGGTCCCATCCGGCTGCATCGAGTGGGTAGGAGGTGGTAGGTGGTGGTGGGTGCTGGTGGTCAGTGGGGAACTTCAGTGCACCTGCACATGGCTTCCCATCTTTCAGGAAGTGAACGTGGTTTCCTCACATGCAACACTGCAAGGTGGTGGAGACTGAACCTCCAGGGCCCTTGTAGATTCTGCAATTTGTGTATCGAGTCTGTTTTCTGTTGCCAATATAAGTCCCATGACCAGCTCAGATTGGGGGTATAGGTGGGTCTAGAAGTAGACTTTACTTTTTCATTTTATTTATTTATTTATTTTTTAAGTACTGGGGATTGAATCCAGGACCTTGCATGTGCTAAGCAAATGCTCTTCTCCTGAGCCATATTCTCAGGCCTAGACTTCATCTTTTGATGGAATGAATGACAAAGAATTTTTGACCACATCAAATTTACCACAGCTATTTTATTTATTTATAGGCACTGGGGATTGAATTCATGAGCACTCCAGCACTAAGCTACATCCCCAGCCCTTTTTACTTTTTTATTGTGAGACAAGTTCTCACCAAGTTGCCCAGGTTGGCCTCATACTTGCGATCTGCCTGTCTCAGTTTCCCAAATACTGGGATTACAGGGTAGGGCACCACACCAAGTCTACATCTCTCTCTCTCTCTCTTTTTTTAATTCTCTCTTTTAGCTCCCATGAAACAATCTTCTTCCCTAGATTCCCTCCTACCTGACTCTTACCTCCTTATTTCTTCCTGTTTCCACATTTGTGCTCTCTGTGTCAATTCAAATCCTCAGCTTGAATCTCCAAGTAACGCAAAACCTGGAAAGCATTCCTTTTTCCCAGACTTTCAATATTTTCTAGTCACATTTTCTCCTATTTTGCCTTAGCTAGCACTCTTACAATTAGACCTCTTTAGGCTGATGAAGTTTTGGTTTCCAGGAATGCTCTTTACTCATTATATTTCTTACATAACCTTGATAGTATCTAGCTTCACAATGATTTCCAGCAGATGACTAAAAAGTATCTGCTGTTTGATAACTTGTAGATAAAGTCAATGCTGATTTCACTTATTCATTATGTGTGTCCACCACACATGATGGACAGCAATATAATCCAAACAGATTTCGATCTGTGAGTCACAGAATGTGATTTAGCCTATGGTCTAACAGTCTCTGCGGTGGAAGGAAGAGTTCTGGGTTAAGATAAGTGAGACATACTGGTCATACCACATCATCACTCCTTTGTCCAGTACTTTATTTATTCATTCAACTCTTCGTTCATTATTTATTATGGACCAGGCATTGGACTAAGAAAGAATAGAAAATATAGGAGACAATCCATAGTTCCTTATTTGGGGAGGCAGACAAGAAGTCAGATCATTGCAGTTTACTGTATTGATTAGCACAAAGATAAGTCACTTATATTGAAGGAACTGGGACACCTCCCAAGATTCAGTGACTCATCCAGCATACAACAGTGCCAGTCATTGATGCAAGACACAGAGGGGAAGAAAGAACAGGTTTGGGAGTTGGAATCTGATGGGGGTTCAAGGGTAATGTTGAGCTCAGTTTGTACAGAACGCATTTGAGGTGACTAAGGGACCTAGAGATGGAGGGGAAAGAATGAATGCAGGCCACATTAGGACTGGAGTTTCAGGAGAAATATCCACGTAGGAGATAGAAAACTGGTGTTCAACACATAGGCATGTAGGCATTAGGTACGCAGACAAGGGCAGAGTAAGGTACATTTTGTGGAGCCTAAGCTTTTGAGAGTCCTATTTAAGAAAAAATATTACAAACTATGAAATGCGAAATTGGGCATGACGGTGTGAGTCTTAGAAAATGCTGGGAGGGGAGAGGTCTGGAGCTCTTAATGGCCTCATGGTCAGTCCATTTGATGTATATGAACTCTCGAATTACCCATTGACTGGCTTCAGAAGCAAAATTCCTTTAAAAACAGAGGTTTGTTAATATTCTTGCAAACAGCTGTTTTAGTCTGCTATTTCGCTGCTGTGACTAAAAGGATTCAACCAGAAGGAGAAGTTTATTTAGGGGCTCACGGATTCAGAGGTCTCCTTCCATAGACAGCAGGTTCCATTCCTCAGGGCTCAGGGTGAGGCAGAACATCATGGTAGAAGAGTGGTGGAGGGAAGCAGCTCACATTGTGATCAGGAAGCAGAAAGACTCCACTGGCCAGATACAAATATGTACCTAAAGCCACAATTCCCACCTTCTCCAGTCATATCCCACCACTTCAGTTACCACTCAGTTAATCCCTGTCAGGGAATTCATTCACTGATTGGGTTAAGATTCTTGTCACCCAATCATTTCTCTTCTGAACCTTCTTGCATTGTCTTACATGTGAGCTTTTGAGGGACTCCTCACATACAAACTATACCAACAGGCAGAGAGAAGGCAGTAATGAACTGCTTCTTGAATGAATTATTGTTTATTCAATGAACTGAATGAAACTAAGGGTCTATTACTATCACCCCTATTTTACTCTTTAAAAAGTCAAATTTGAAAGCATTTGTGCAAATTTGCACAACTGAAGATCGAGAGACTTTCAGATCTCTCTCATTTAGGCTTATCAAATGTATCATATTGCAAGCCAAATGAAAATTTGAAGACGGAATTTAAGAAGTGCAATCTTTCTCTCTAGTGGGGTTGCAGAATGAGACATTTTTCTTGAGAACATATGATTTGGATGTCTAAAACTCAACAAAGCTTATGAATTCAGAATCTAGGGTGGGGAAAGAACTTGTCTAAAGGAGTACATTTCTGACTTGTGAAATGTTTTTGAAAGAATCAAGTTTCTGTTCCTTTTGAGTCATGCAATTCCTCAAATACAGGCTCCCTCAAAGAAAGTTGTAAGTCGTAAATTAGGAGAGTAACAAAGTTGAAGTTATGGTGACCCTAAATGAAACTCTTTGAAGTTTGGGTTGAAGGACAAAAATAGATAAGGACATTGGTGTAGAGGAATATGAAAGGTAAGACAGAAACAGTTCTGCACTTTCAATTCTAGCCACAGTAGAATACTAGGTGTGTACCATGGGGAAGCCCAGTACTGAGGGCACAAAGGGAAAATAATTTACTTTTAGAAATCTTTGTTAACACCTATTTATGCAACACCAGAAAGCCCAGGGCTTTTCTTCGCTTGATGCAGTAGGTTAGCAAAAGCATGTAAAGTGAAGATGTAAGTAGAACAAATTATGTAAACTGACCAAAGCACGTACGAAGCGTATCTCAAACAAGGTTCCCCTGGAGAGAAATGTCCAAGCAAAATAAAATAAAATAACCAAAAAAAAGTCATAGTATTGATAAACTTCAAATCAGCTAAGGAAATGTGGGGTGGTAGAAAGCCCGTGGGCCTAGTAGGAGCTGAAAGGAACTTGAAGACTTAGGAGGCACACTGCTGAGCTAAGGAAGTCTTTAGGAATTTAGATGTTAATAAAACAATGAATCAGCTTTTGAAATCCATGATGAGTTTTCCTAAGGAGTAAGAAAGGAAACTATTTATAATATTAGATTAACTTCAAATTGATAGTACACATTACTTAATATTTTCCTCTCTCACATTTGCAGTTGGGTTCTTTTACCTCTATTTCTACAAAGCTGAGAAAACAAATATTCTTCCAAGGATGTCAAGCTTCTCATAAAATAAACAGTGACTCAGCTGAGAGGTCAGAAAAGATTTTCCCAACAATATAATTTGAAAGGATTTTATTTTGAATATCTGCCCTACCAGCTACAAACACAGAATGGGATATTTGCCATGTTTGCTTTTTCAACTGTGATTTTATTTAGTTTTCTCTCAATTTAAATGGAAACAAATAGAAAAAACAAACAAGTTAATGTTTTATAAATATATTAGTTCTAAGGCTTAAATCGTTTTTCACTTCTAACAGTCAGTGTGATGTGGGCCATTCTTTCATTCATTCATGAAACTTTATTTATTTCCAACATTTACTGAGCATCTATTATGTGCTAGGTACTGATCTTAGGTACTATGACATTATCAGTTAGAAAAACTTCCACTAGAATGAAAAGAGTAAGTGGTTCGGGGACCCTTTGATTAATAATGTGAGAAGGTCATCTCAAGAGGTAACCTTTAAAATAAAGTCTGGGGGATAATCAAGACAAGGAAAGAGGAAAGAGAATTCAGGCAGACAGTAAGTGTAAAGGATAACTCAAAAACACACTTGGCCTGTTCCAGGAATGGAAAGAAATCCTGGAGGCTGTTGTCTTTAGGTGGAGACCAGTGAGTAGGGCTTGGCTGGCTGAGGAGGAGTTTAGGCTTCATTCTAAATGCAATGGGAAGCTACTAAAGGGTTTTAAGTGGGACAGTGACAGGACTAGATGGACATTTTAAGACATGTCCCAGTGAGCATCTGCAGTCACCCAGTTGAGCGGGGAAGCACACAAGCACAGTGTTGGGCTTATTTTCAGTCATAGCCACTGACCTCAAGTGGCCCTCAGTGCTGCCTGACCATCACACATGGCCCTCGGTCATTCAGTCTGCCTCTGCCCTGGACGACTGCTCAAAACCACCTTTCTCTGGAAACCTCTGGACATCCTCACGATCCATCCATGCTCTTGCTTCTTAGGTCACTGAGAAAGTGGACATAATCATGAGGGAACTTCTACCACCTTCCACATCAACCCATGAACCAGTATTTGCACCCACCCTGAGGCTTCTACGTATCACCTCCATCACTCCGGAGAGGCCAACCCCAGCATGCCCTCCCCTCTCCCCCTTCTCCAGCACATTCTCCAACAGTTCTCCCTGCCCACCCGAGTCATCGGTGCTTTCATCTCTTTTTCATTAGCACGGAAACCTGCTGATTCTTCCCTATCATTTTTTAAAAAGGTCTTCTAGTGCCACTTTTCTTTCCAGCTTTTATCCCCCACCCTGTTTTGTATTTATGCAAAGTTCTTCTAAAGTTCTGTCATCCATTTGGCTCCAATGAGAATTTTATGGCCTCCACTCTCCTGGCTCTTTTTAACACCCTAATGTCCTCTCAGTGTTGTTCTTCATCTTACGCCATCTTCATGACCACCCCAGCATTGGACTAAGGTTAAGTCCATCCTCCTTCCAGAAATATCTGCTTCACTGCATTCAAGGACTCACCTTCTGGTTGAGTCCACACCAGTCCCTGACTCAGCTTCTGCTAGTGCCATCTTCTCTCTCAGAGTGGTGAACCCTGGAGCTTAGTCCTGCAACCACTTATCTTTCAATGATCTCAATGTTATGTACCATTTATATGCCAGTGACTCTAAGTTCACATCTCTAGCTCGATCTGCTCCTGAATTTGAGGCTTGTCCATTTATCTCTGACTCAAATCACTTTCCAAATGTCTAACAGATAAGCTTAGCATGTCCTAAAGTAAACCCGTGGTTTTCCAAACTTACTCTACTCAGTTGTCAAAGTTTTCCTTCTAACTTGCTCTGTTCACAAGCCTTAGGGTCTCCCCTGAATCAATAGATCTCGCACCCCATGTTCAATCTACAGGGAATTTGTCTTGGCTCTTACTTAAGAGGTCTCCACTGCTACCACCCTGATCTGAGTTACCATGAACTCCCTCCTATATTACTGTAGTAGTCACCTACCTGATCCTTTTCCTCCCTTGCCCCCCTCCTATCTGTTCTTTACGTAGCAGCCAGAATGATCCCTTTAGCCCCCATCTAGCATAAAAGCATTACCTCAGCCTCAAAGCCCTACTTCCCACCACTATGCGCCTCCTTTACCCTCACAGACACTCTGGTCTTGTAGCTACACCTCAGGCTCACCAGGCATGCTCAAGACTCGGGCTTTATACTTGTCTTCTGTCCAGTTTCCTTCGCCCTAGATATCCACCTGTCTCACTGTCCCACTTCCCACTTTTTCTGTTACTTTATTTAAAATCACTATTTTGTTCCCAGTTCTGCACCAACTTTCCTACTTAAGTTTTAACCCACACCAAAGCACTCTTTGACTTATCTCTTCTCATTACATTTAAATTTATTGAAGACAGATAATTTTATATATTTTGTTCACTGTTGTTACCCAGTCCCTGGAACAATCCTTTGGCATTCAGCTGAAGCTCTCTGTTGGATGAACAAATGAACTGGATACAGGCGTAGGCAGCGGAGTAGTCAGCATGACACATCAAGTTTTAGTCTGAGAAAATGGATGCATGATGGGATTAGGGAAGCCTCAAGAGGCCTAGGCTGCAGGGTGCAGGAGATGACAGAGTATTTTGGATATACTAATTGGAAATGTTCATTAGATGTGGAGTAGAGATATAGATTAATAAGCAGTTGGATATGCAAGTTTGAAACTCTGGAGACCCTTTAGAGTAAATGTGGGAGGCCATTAGCTTATAAGTGGTATTGAAGTCATGAAACCAGATACCATCCAGTCAGAGAGCAGAGAGAAGGGAATGAGGCCCAAGACCAAGCCCTAGATCGTGTCAACACACAGAAATCAAGCAGAGGGAATATCAAAAAGGCCTGGAAAGTAGTGAGGCTGGAGGAAAGCTAAGAATACAGGATCACGGAGGCCCAAAGACTTCTGTTGGAAGTGGCAACACCAGGGAGGCCAAGTATAAACAGGGAGGTGATGATGGGCTTGTGAGGCTGTCAGTGGAGTGAGGACTGGTGACCAGAGGAAGTGAAGACATCAGGTAGAGTCCATTCCCTGAAGTTCTGATGTGAAGGGGAGCAGAGGAATGGATGGTCACACCCTGAGCCGTCCTTACCAATCACTGCTACCATTCTCCAACACCCCACTCACTTTTGCACCCTGCCTCTCTGGCTTACTTTCTCAAAAACCTGCACTTTGACAAATCTCACTGCCTCCCAGAACTGGAAACTACCAGCCATGTTCTTACTTCCTTTCTTTCTTACCCTGCTCAGGTCCCATGGATGGCCACCAGAGTCACTCCCTTTCCAGTCTCTTCCTCTTCCCTTACCCTCCCCCCTCCATCATTCAGGCAAACCTCAGTTCCAATTAAACCAAACCTTAGCTTATTTTATCCCTTATCCCAGGAGCTAAATGTGGCTGTAGAAAGTATACAATCATGCTGACCAGTCTTGTTCAAATTTACGAGAACAAATTTCAAGCAGGTCTTTAGGAATGTCCTGCAATCCACCACAGCTCCCTGGTGTGCCGACTTTCCTATTTTACAAGATGATTATCTCACATCTACATTCTCTCATCAAGCCTCCAGAACTGCCTCCCTTTCTCTTGGTGATTCTTTTAGTGTACTGAGAAAACAGAAATAAAGAGACCACCTCATCATCTCTCTTGCCAGGAGATCTACTAATATACCCTCATCTGTGCCTGTTCTGCTGTGGTGCAAAGGCCCATGTTTCCACTTGTGCACTGACTCACTGCCATTCATCTCCCTTTCTATGGGATTATTTCTCTTTCATACACAAAGCTGCCCTATTCTGCACCTTTAAAAAAAAAAAAAAAAAAAAAAAGTGTCTCCCTAGACTTCAAATTCACAAGTACCAAATGATTTCCCTGCCTGCACTTTGTAGTTCTCTGGAATTCTTCACATGGTTCCCTAATATCATTCCAGTTTCTGATCCAATGTTACCTCTTTAGTTTTTTGTACTGGGGATTTAACCCAGGGGCACTTAACCACTGTTCTACAAACCCAGCCATTTTTAAATTTTTATTTGGAGATAGGGTCTCACTAAGTTGTTTAGGGTCTTGTTAAGTTGCTGAGGTTGACTTTGAACCTAAGATCCTCCTGCCTCAACCTCCCAAGTCACTGGGATTAGAAGCACGTACCAACGTGCCCATCCTGAAGTTACCTCTTTAGAGATGCCACCTGTATGATACAATCTCCCACCCGCAACTAAGTCATTCTTTTTCCCTTTTCACTGTTTATTCTTCTCATCAGCACTTTTTACTTAAATTATATGCTTACATGCTTTCCCCAGGAAAACCTAAGCATTGAAAACAGGAGTCTTCATCCAACTCCATCCTTACCACCTACCAGGGCACAGCCTCTTGATTAAGTGATTAAGTTCAGAAAAACATTTGAAAAGGCAGGGAAGTTCAAAGGTGGGCTCCCTCTTTGTAAAATAAAATACAAAAGCATATTTTTATGCTGGTGGGAAGAATCTTGTAGAAAAGAACTTATTAATGCAGGAGTGAGTGGACAACAAAGAAGGCAAAATACACAGATATAAATACAGGTATAGTGGTGGAATCTGAGAAATGGAAAAAAATGAGATAGATTTGGGATAAAATCTCTGCTAGTTCTTTCTACACTTGGAAGACTGAACTGCAAAGGGGTGGCTGTGGTTGTGTGCTGAGACCACACCTCACCTTACACCTTACCCTTTGCGTGAAATCGTGCGACGTTCTAGGGTATATACCGAATTTCATGATGAGGCCTCACAATAAAACATTTTTGCATAGCTAAAACATTAAAACTCCAGAGTGATTTAAAAAATAACAGCATGCCTATTTTTTTCAAGTATGGAAACTAAGAGTGACATTTTCATGAGTGCCTTTCTCTTTCAGGAACTATGTGAAAAACAACATTTGTTTTATGAGTCATCACCAAGAAGAATTAATGCCAACACAGCTTCAAAAAAAACCCCAAGAGCAGCTCCTGGAGTGTAAAAAGCTGTGTGGAAGGGGACAACCAAAGCAGCCTTCTCCAGAAACCTCAAGGCCTTAGGAATGTTGATACAGGATAAGAACACTACCAGTGGCTTATCTGCCACCCCCAGGTTTTTATTCAGTGTCCTGAGCTATTTTTAAAGGGACACCTGAAATTATAGACACCCTTTATTCCCTCTTCCCCAAAGGGAATCTCAAAAGGTAGATGAAATACAAGGCCCCAAGCAGTGTTTTTATTTTGAGTAAGGTATCAGGTGAAAGGAAATTCTGGCTGGTTCAATACTTTCTCCTTCACAGAGCAGGATTTGAAAGACTAAATCCTAGTAATGAGATCAACCTTTGCCTTAAGCTATGTATGTATGAAGGCCAGTTGCAGCTTTATTATTCAGAAACACAGTTTTCTGGATCTGAGCTTACATTTTCCCCTACTAAGATACTATTTGCACTGGGTCTTGTGTAAAAAAGAACCAGGACAAACAATGTAGAAAATCTAGTTGCACACGTGTTCTAGATCAGGATAGGCTCCTGGCTAGGATCTGTGGTAATTCCTAGTTACAGTTCCACAAGTACAAAGATTATGGGAGCTTATCTTATGAATTATGAAGTACAATTTAATGCAAAATATACTACTTTTATGACTTTCATGTTAATACTATAAAATATTAAAAGAAACAATTCTGTAATACTTGAGAAAAATAAGCATTTTCTATGTTTTTATTTTAATGATTACAGAGGACAATATTAAAATCTTGGGACCATATTTATCTAGAAGTAGCTATTAGTAAAATATCAGAAAAGGAATCAGTTCATTAGGTTATTTATCCAAATCTCTAAGCAATTAGGTTTAAGTTATTAGGGCAAGCCTATATATAGGTTCTCTCCTTGGAAGACTCTCATAGTTTTTAGTAATCCTTCGTTTCCTGCAATTTCTCCCACATCTCAGGAATATCTCTACCTCAAGTTATGGCAGAGAGACTATAATTGATGCTGACTTTCAGACACACAGACATAATAGATGACATTCAGAAATCAGGACAGTTTCCTCACTACGTTCTTTGTGAAGAAATAGAGATGGCCTACCAAACCAGCAAATTGGGTTTTTATCCAACCATGGTGGATTGCTCTCCAGTTGAATTTAAGACTAGATAAGGTGAGAATTTAAAATGAAAGAAAATCCATAATAAATCTAGAACCACTTAAGTAAAAATCCATTAGGTTACTAATATAAACTATGAAAGACACACAAAAAACTTTTAACGCATGAACAACCTAACTTGAAAAATAATTTTTAAAAATGATTAATCAATAGAAAAGAGAATCCTAAGTGTCAAAACCCCTTGTTATTTAGCTTGAAATTTTCCTACTGGCCCCTAACAAACTGTTTGTCCCAGTTTGATAGAAGGTACATTCTCTTATAAAAAAGTGGAAAAGACTAAGTCTATATAAAAATAGCAAAACACTAATATTAGAGACTCAGGAAAATGACTAAAAGTCCTGGTTCTGAGATATATTGCCTAAATTAAAAGTAGGCAGGAAGGAGCTAAAAGGAATGGGTATTGATTCTTTCATATGCAAATTTGTGTGCATTTTTTTGTTGTTTTGGAACAAGAAGGTAAAGTGTGTTCTTCAGAGGATCAGTTTAACTTATCATGAATTATATGCCAGGATTTTTAAAAATCAAGACGGTTATTCATGTTATTATTTTTTTTTTTTTTTTTTGCCAAGCATCACAGATTGTTTAAGGTATTTAAAAAAAAATTGTATCACAATTCCTTTTAAGTTCAAACACCATATATACTTATAGTTATTTCTTGGTTTTGCCATTCATTGCAAATGGGCAGAAAATAAACCAAGACTGTGTGTATTACTACTGACTTCAACTTTAGTATCTTAAACATTCTTTTATATTTTCCTTTTATCATCCTGAGTCTGTAAGCAGACAATTTTGTCTTCAAACTAA
Organism: Sciurus carolinensis; assembly: GCF_902686445.1. Classification (NCBI taxonomy): domain Eukaryota; kingdom Metazoa; phylum Chordata; class Mammalia; order Rodentia; family Sciuridae; genus Sciurus; species Sciurus carolinensis. Next base: position 31,133,463 of record NC_062219.1, read on the forward strand.
TTTTTACCCAATACCTGTCCCCTCCACCCACCAAAGTCTTTTGATTTTCAAAAATAAAAAAAGGGGATAATACTTATAATTGTATGTATATATTCACAGCTTTTATTTATATAAAAAATGTACAGTACTTGTGGAAAGCCAGAAGACATCAGACACATTCACTTCTTCCCAGCTTTGTCATGCTTAGTGGATCATCCACAAACTCTGCCAGGTGGTGAGCGCACAGTGAACTAAACCCAGACCTGGTCAGGCTAGCTTTCCTCCCAGATCAGATAAAGCATTTCCCTTTCTACTGATATGCAAAGTTTTCAAGTCATCCAAACACTGAAAATGTTACATCACCTAGATCTACACCATCGTCTGGATCTGTATAATTATTTCCCCCACTCTTATTTGTGAACACTGCAAGACAGTTTACTTATTACTCTTTATTAAAACTAAGTGGAAAAATCTCAAATTTTAAAAACAATCTACCTATAATTCCTCAATCTAACATTATTCTTTGTATTTATGAGTTTAGCTATCCTACTGATCTTGAAATGAAGCAAACACAAATGTTAAAAAAAAAAAAAAAAAAAAAAAAAACAGAAAAAAAGTGTAAAACTCACTTGAATCTTTCATAAGAAAGAAAGTCTAAAAGTTAGCCTACATTTGAGGGAGTGACAGGGTAGGGGAAAGCTCTGGAAGAAGATAAAAATAAACAGAAAATATATTGTTAAGTGCAGTGCTTAAGCTAGGTTTTCAAGATTTTATAATATGGTATGGAAAATGTACTGAACATGAGGGTTCAGATGTTGCAGAATTTTACAGATGTTTCAAGACATTTTGGTAATTCAGGCTTTCAGGAGACTGTTGGAATATTGATATTACTAAATTCTACTGAGAAGCTAATTTGACTCTACATGGTTGTATTTCTAGGTAAAACCACTGTTGATTATGCTAAACTCCTAAACCTAGGTAGAAGAATGCAACTGCAGATTGATCCTGCACTACCCTTTCTAAGGCTCAGGGTGAGCCAGAAGCCACTGCTTCATAAACACTTACTTATGATACCTTTAAGAGTAGCAATCCCATACACAGAATTGTCACTCTTTAGTTCCATTAAATAAGACACAGTAAGAGGAAAGACATAACTTGCAAAATGGCTTTCAAGTTCAAGTTGAACTATATTATAATTATACTGTGGCACAGAGGCAGCTTGTGGGCACTTCTTGTTAAAACTGCACAATGTTATCAACTTCTGACAGGACTCTTAATATAGCCTTGAGCACCAAGAACCTTAATCACTTCCTTACAACTAGAGTCTCTCCAGAATAACAAAGGTACAGATGAGTTACCACCCATCACAGCTTCTTTCTCATATCCATCTAGTGGGAAAGAGGTTTCTCTTTTTAAAACTACAATTTCTTAACTTTTAAAAGTTACTTAACATTTTCTATCATATTAAATTAGCAACAAAAAACATTACCCTTTATAAAGTTCTACCTTGGTTCCCCTGGAGTATATACAAGTATTTGCTTCTAATCCCCAAGAAAAAAAAATTCCTATTGTTATTTGGTAACAGAGCATGAAAAGATACTTTACACACACAGCGTATACATATATATATATATATATATATATGTGTGTGTGTGTGTGTGTGTGTATACACACACACACACACACAAAATACACTTCAAAAAGAAGCTAACACACTTTAGCCAAAGCCTAAACTTGCATAGATTTTAAAAAAAAGAAAGAATTATGAATACAATTTTTGTTAAAATAGAAAATAGGAATAAATGTTACAGAATGGATATGAAGAGAGATCTTTTCCAAACTTTTATTTGTGCACATTCAATTGAAAAAGATAACTTTTACAGGTTCTTTGGTGCCCATATTCAGCATACAAAAATGTAAAAGACTATTCACAAATAAAACACATTAGCTCAAACTGGAAAAAATAACAATGACAACAATAAAACAATTTAAGGTAGTGCACATTGTGACAGCTCTGCTTATGGGGACATGAGAATTACTGCGAAAATAAATAGAATGTCCTTTTGTAAAAGCAGCAATGTCATGTCTTGTAAACTTCCTTCTTATATTACAGCAAAGTTTGAAATAAATCCAAAGGGACTGGAGCTTACACTGTAGCCGTGAGTGAATAAAAGAGTCTATTTCCTCAATTACTGTTGGTCCAGTTTTCCTTTTGCTTTGAGTCCAATGTGCAGCAGGTTTTAAAAGGTGCTCAGTTAGAGATTCTAACCAATTAAGTGATGAATTATAAAATTTCTTTCCTGCTTTCAAACACATATGGGTATATTTGTTCCACAGCAGCAGCCACAGCCTTTACATTGGGCCCTGTAACAAACACAACGGAAAAAGGATGAGAAGAGCTGAGAAGCTAGGAAATACTCATTTTTCAGAGTTAAAAATATTCACCTGCTTTAGAATTTCAAGTTCATTGTTTAAAAAACAAAAGCACAGGGGCTGGAGTTGTGGCTCAGCGGTAGAGTGCCCGCCTAGTATACATGAGGCCCTGGGTTTGATCCTCAGCACCACATTGAAAAATCAAAACGAAACGAAACAAAAAAAAGCACATACATCATCATACGTACAATCAAAATAAGAACCAAGAGAATAAAAAAAATTTTAACAAGAACCAAGAGAACACACTTTTTTGTGTACATAATTAAAAGAAATCTGGAATACCAAATGATGCTGTTCATTTTGTTTTACCGTACCAGTATGAAAAGTATGTAAAAAAAACTACCCCGTTGTAAAGGAGAATAAAAAGCAGAAAAGTATGCACAGAGAAGAATAACACACAGGTCTAGACACACACTGTATTTTTGACTTTTGGTTAGACTACAAGTGAGACTCAGAGGAATACGGAAGAACACAGCAAAGGAAAACAAAGCTGCTATAAAAATATTGGCTTTTTTACACTATATGGTCTAAAATTCCTCACAGATTTACTATTACTTGCTATTCACCTTTATTACTAATTTGGTCCCTGTAACCTCAGAGTTCATTTAAATTAATTAGTGGGGAAGGCAGTGAGGTAATGCTACAAATGAATTAATCTGTACAGCTCAGTAACAACTTTTTAAAAATAAAATCTTTTATTTAAATAGCTAAAAAGAAACAAGCAAAAAATATTTTCACAAGATTTTGAATAAAAATGGTTTCACTAAGTATACTGACTTGTTTTGAAAAATTCTGAATATTAATAGATCCACTCATTTTAAACTCTGAAGGTTCTGAACATGTCTTATATTAGTCTGCTCCTTCCTGACTCATCTTGACCTCTCCATGTAGTATAGTTCCTCATGGAAACCACTCAGAATGTGTTCACTGAATTGTTAACATTTCATAGGCTATTCCAGGTGTTCATTTATTATGCATGGTAATAACCAGATCAATTGTATTCAATTTGTTATTATGTTGTTTAACTGTCCATCAACTCAATAAACAGATTTTTATTATATACTCAGGACCTAACAAAACATTCTGGAGCTTCTTGGAAGTTCAGACTCCAAAGTATGAAAACAGATAGTTGAAAGGGAACAGACTTGTTCCCCACCACCCCATTTTTAGATTCAAACAGGATCCTGGCTTTGAAAGTCCCTAAGGAAGAAGGAAAAACCCACAAATGGGTCAAAACTAAAACTTATCTATTGAGAGTCTCAAGTTTTTATTCTCCTCTAAAAATTGAAGGAATAAAAAGCCATCTTCCAAGACCAAAGAAATTTTCTTCAACTCAATTTTGCTTGACATGACCTACTGGCTCCCATACAACGTGTCTGCAGAATTCATAATTACAGCACCTTTAAAAATCATTTTGCATGCTAATGCTGCCCTTTGACATGTTTGCCAGTCTCCTGAAACTACCCCTTCCAAATACTTACGAGAATCATAAGATATAACAAATAGGTACCAATTATATTTGGATACTCTAATTATGTAAAACCTCTATGAAGTTCAGAAACTAGGTTTCTCTTGGGTATTTTAAATGTAAGATATCATAAATTAAAAAAAAATACTATGAAGATATATATTAGAATGTTCTCAATAGCTCCAATCTGAAAAGTACTGAAACACCTATGGAGAGTACATTCACATTGGATTCTATATGAGAATGAATGATCTACAAACAATATGGGTGAATCTAAGATAATTAAGAATGAAATTAGACACAAAATAAGACAGTACATATAAATGCACAAATAGTTCAAAAGCAGGCAAGAAGACTTATCTATAATGTTTAAAGTCAGAAGACTTACTGTCCTTAAAGGATAGAAGTAATGACAGAAAGGGACAAATTAGACATTATTCCTATCTTGGTATACACACCTCTTACATTATTTGGTCTGTAAATTGACAAGTTTGGTTTCAACATCATATATTACCTGTTACTGTGATACTTCCTGTTGAAAAAATCTGTAATGTAGCTCTTAGAGACTTTATCCGATAGCACACAGCAGGATGAAGTTCAGGTTCGTAACTATATTTTAAAAAATGCCATTATTAATATGAATATTTCTAGTTTGACAGGTAATCTCAAATTTTTAAGTTATCTTGATTCTTCAAAGACCTACCTGGCATGAGGTCTATTGTTCTTTGTGAATTCTGGCAAACGGATTTCAAAGGGCATGTTACAAACTGCCAAAACGTTAACGACTTTAAAATCTGTAAATATTACCTTTAGGAGAGAAATAAAACACAGTGAATTATTTTGGAACAACAACAACAAAAAAAACTGCTCATCATGGCAGTCTTTATTTAAACTTTCTACTCTTATACAGAGAACCAAACAGGATGAAAGAGAAACAAACATCCTGAGCATGAATATAGTATTATAAGTTGTATAAATTGTTTTAATATTAAAAGCTGTAATTCAATAAAAGCAAAAAGCTCAAAAACTTCGTTTAAAAAATTGTAAAATCTGAGGTATCTGCATGATTAAAATGGCACATCTGGGGGTCTTCTGAATTGTGTATAATTTAATTTTGTTAATTTAAATGAAATATTTAAAACTAAGAAAGGAACAGGAATAGTAAGAAGAAAAATTGAAGCAGAGTACTCCTTTTTAAAGGAGTCAAAATGGAAAAGCTGTCACTTTAAATAGTCAGTTAAAGGAGAGACTGTTCACTGGATTCCCAAGGTCAGATGTTTTTCTTATATTCATTAAGGTAAAAAGACATTTCCTTGAAAGTAACTAGAGGTGTATTTTCCTTTTGGAGCTAGAATGATACACTGTTTTTAACTAGCTGGGTATGCTCTCAATGTTTCTAATGATATTCTAAGAAAAGCAGTTCCCAGGCTGAAAATGTTCTCTTCACATTAATAACGTCAGCCACTCCTACCAACATCTTGAATTGTTTCATCTCCTTATCTTTTCCAACATTCCTCCTAAAACCACAATTTTGGATGCACTCACTCTCCTCCAACTCAGTACTTGCACAAAACAGTAGAAAGCCAGAAAATCGTCAAGTGGCCTCATCATCATATGGGCTTCACATCTGGGCTTCTACTGCCACTCTCCTCAAGTGCCAACATCCCCCAGCCCCTGCCACCGCTCCCCATCAGTTCACTTCCTTCTATGTCTAAGACTGAAGTCATCAGAAAGAAACTTAACTCCCCATCACTATTTCTACACATGTATCCAAATCCCAAACAGCATGGCCCACATCTTCAAGGACTATCTCCCTTTTCTCTTCCACATACTCATCATTTGCAAGTGACCTAGCAGGTTCATAATAAATAATGACTTAACTCAAAGTTAAGTCTATACAAATATCTGAAAAGGCTGACAGCAGTAGTCACTTTACAGATGTAAAAGTCCGCCAACCAGTGTGTCCATGTCACCAGGGCCTTGCAGGTCTCAACTCATCATCCTAACCTGGCATTCTTGAGCTGATAAAAATGATTCATTGGTTTATTTGTGAGAGGTGAAAAAACCTGAAGTTGAAAAGACAATTAACTTGTAAGGGAACAAGTTTCTTTAAAGGAAAGGAGTTTGGGAAAGAGCCAGGATCTTTTCCAAATACCCATATGGCCAAGTTTTGCTACTAAATTTTCATATTGAAGGGCAGTACTAAAAACTCAGAAAAAGGTTAATCATAATAATTCTACTGGTAATCTCTTTAATCTATTAAAATAAAAATTTTTCATTTTACAAAAATAAATTCTTGAATATTTGCAGTTTTGTGTATTTTTTGAAAATGTTACCTGAAAACCTAATTTCTGCAGACTGCGGGCTAAACGTCTGGCACCAAATTTAGCTTCTTCTTCACTATGTTTTAAGGAAAGAAAAAGACCGAGTTACACAGGAAAAAACACTTTACACTGAGGAACATAACCAACTTTACACAGGATTTTGTTTTTAAGTCTATGAAAAGTACCCTATCCATGGGGGGGGGGGGGAGTAAAAAATAAAAAACCTAAGAACCCAAGTAACATTTACCTTGTTGCTCCAGTGCAAATAATTTTTCCTGAGGACCAAATTGTAGCTGTAATTCTAGGTTTTCTAAGCTTCATTAATACTTTCTGGAAAAAAAATAATGTGATTACCTAATGATTGTTAATTTTCATACATTGCTCTATTCTGTATAGCCACGTCAATGTCTAAGTATTGCTCCAAGTTTATACAAAGTTAACTTCTCTCCAAATCACCCAAAATGGAATCTAGTTCAATATTGAAGACAGAACACAATTAATCCCACTAAATGTATGTTTAATTAATTAAAACACAAGGCCAATATAAATTTCTCACTATGTACTTGGTAGCAACAAACTATAAGAACATAAACATCTTAATTTTAACTCTTTCTACTGTGGTCACATCAATGGAACTTGCATGGATCCTTACACACGCCAAATCTGTTTGCCCACCAGGAGCTTTGTAGCAGCTGTTACTTTCATCTGGAATATTCTTCTCTCAATATTCTCACTTCATTCTAATCTCTCATCATATATCACTTCCAAACTATCTCTGATCAATCTATGGAAACACCTATCCCTTCACTGTTCTCTAATTCATAGCCTTGGCTTTATTCTGCTTCATGGTACCTATTACTACATAATATTGCACTCTAGAGTTGAGATGGCCTATTACATACTCAAGTTCCACATGGAAATCTTCAGTGCAGGAAAAATGTTCGAGCTGGAAATATGATTTGAGATTCCTTACATGTGAAAGGCATTTAAAGGTATGGGCTAAAACAAAATTACCTACAGAGTCAGAATAAATAGGTCAAGGATTAAGATCTAAGATAACGTGAATTTAAATTTTCATTGCCAACTTTTCATTCATGGAAATACTTATTACATGCCATATGTATAAGAAAGAAAGAAATGTTTACTGGATAAAATAACATAAATGAATTGGGAAGGTTCCTTAAAAAACTTTTGTTAACATTTTGAGTTGTCACAGGTAATATTATTAAACTAGAACATTACTAAATTTGGAGAGACTTAAAATTGCCAAAGATCAAGATAACAATGAATTAAAATACCTAATAAAATTTCATACACAACCAAGAAACAATGGACTGAGTTTATACTGCATTTAAATGTCTCTTATCACTAGCTTGCCCATCAACTCAGACTTTTCAGTCAACCTTCCTAGAAAAAAATTCTCCTCTTCATGTTGTGCTAAAATACTAGGGCAGTGTTTGGCATTTTCCTTTCTAAACTTTTTAGAAGACAAATTTATTCTTTTTTTTTTTTAAGGAAAAAAATCGTATCACTGATGAACTAGAAAATCTTTAATTGTAGTTTATAGAACATCTGAATTGAATTGAATTCATTCTAATTAAGTATCTAGTACTAAGAACTAACAATAATTTACTTAGCTACACCGGCACATAGTTTTTAGAGCTTCAAGAAAGCCTTCAGATACAGTCTTAATTTTCATAATATATATGTAAGATTACTTTATCTCATCAATCTTCAGTTTATGAAAATCAAATATCCATTGTCATTTATATTATTAATCTCAAAACCCTTAAATTTTTATTACTACTTATTAATACTAACGGCTTTTATTTTAAATATTACAAGGTGAACAAAAACTATATAATGCCCAGGACCCTATTATTTTTAGCAACTTGTTATAAATTATCTATCTTGGCCAAGTAAAGAACAGTATGACAGTTAACATCTTATGAAAAGTATATATTAGGAAACCATTCAAATACAATTAAATTTAAGTACATTTGAAAAATAAAGGTCCCTTTCTTCAGTTCAAAGACATTGAGAAATCTGCCTGTTAAACAAGCTGTAAGATCACTTAAGGAAACACATTTTCCTCCCTGCTTACATTTCATCCACACATGCCCACTCCCCAAGTCCTAGACTGGATTCTGGAATTGAAACGCAGGAGAATCACAGTGATTATTTGCCACCTTGGCAGTAAAGTCTTCTGAAATTTATGGCCCTTTTGTAGATTAAAAGGAGTTACATGAATACATAGACAAAGATATGTACACATCTATACAGGTATAGATGTATACATTTACCAAAAATCCTGATTAAAATATATACAGGAGTCATGATTTCTCATTTTATAAGTAAAAGGTGCTTTTCAGATAAATTATAAACCAGAAAGATTTTCAATGTAGTGATGGGTGACTGGTAACCAATCTTTAGAATTATTTTTGAGGATAATTTTTAGCAGTTCAAATAATGCTTTCTTAAAGACTGCTATTTTTCTGAGTGGAACATATGTCAGCAGAGTCAGATAAAAGTCTAATAAAAACATATATCTGATTATTTTTTAAAAATTGAGAGAATGACATGTCTAACCAATCAATTCTTTGCTAGGTAATTTTCCAAAATCTGCTACTTCCATGAGAGGAGGGGCCATTGTCTTCAGGGCTCAACGCCCTCTGGGGTACAACTAGCATAGTAAGGTATTCATAAGCTATCTGTAGTGCTGGGCGCAATGGCACATGCTTATAATCCCAGCAGCTCAGGACACTGAGGCAGGATGATAACAAGTTCAAAGCCAGATTTTAGCCAAACTGAGGCCATAAGCAACTCAGTGAGACCCCATCTCTAAATAAAATACAAAACAGGGTTGGGGATGAGGCTCAGTGGTTAAGTGCCCCTAAGTTCAATCTGCAGTACAAAAACTGTAACAAACAACCTCATAAACTATCTGTAGTATTGTTCACAGAAGTATAAAATTAGGTTATGATACTATACATACAAAATTCAGATACTTACCCCAACATCACGCTTATAAATTACATTTGCTCCCTCCAAAGCAATCTTCCTTAAGTTCAAATGGCATCTTGTTCTAAAAACACAGACTACATTTGTAATTAGAATGTCCAATGCAACATCACTATCTGCATCCATTGGGGTAGTTTAAAACTTAGCTTCTGGCCTCGAAGATCACATCCTGAGAAACAAAACAAAACAAGCCATTAAACTCCAATGTTTTGTTCATTTATTTTCACAAATAGCCCTAGAATAAAAATGTAAGAAATAAATCTGTATTTTTCAAATGTTACTAAAATCATATCATGTCCCTCCTTACCACTAAAAATGTCATTTGTTTAAAAAAATTAGCATGCCATATAATGTACTTCAAAAACTAAACCAAACTTTCATTCCTTAATAAGTAAACTTCGCATGCCAATAATTTGCCAGACTTATATCCTGGTACTTGCCTTTATAACCACTATGTTCCAGATGTACCACAGTTCTGGCAAGTCCCAAAACATTCCAGGTTCAAGGACTGGACATTATAGTCCCAATGTCTAAACATGAGTAGTGGTATTACTACTTCATACAACTTGGTGGGACTACATATTCACCTATCTTTGACTCTATTTCAGGCAGTGTAACTGACTTATTTAAAGCATAAATATTATTAATAACATCTAATAGATTTTTTCCTTTACTAGCCATTCATTAATTCTTCACTCAATAAATACTTCCTGTATGATGAGGACACTGGAAGGAAAAAAATGAATAAGGCAAACTCTTTTATCCTTAAGGAGCTCATGTACCTGTGTATAAGGGAAGCTCTAACAAATAGTTATGCAATACCAATATTTGTTTTCCAAGACTCCTATAACAGCATTTATACAAATAAATAAGCAAGCCCTATTTCTTACTAAGCACATGACCTATAACCAGCTAAAAGATGCTCTTTGGGTTTCAGCATTTAAAAAAATAAAACAATGGCTATTTGCATTTCCTAACTCTTGCCTTCCACACATACAAATCAGTAAACAGTAACAACATACCATGATTATCTTTATGATTCCTTGTAGACAAAACATGAAAAGCTAATATTTTATAGAAGGATTCAAATTATTATATGACCCAAACAATGAACATGCCAAGAGCCCAAACAGAAAATTTCCTTTTTTTGCCTTTTAGTTTATAACAAAACAAAAAAGACAGACCAAGACTTCTTACATCTCTATAAAACCATACTTAATTTTGTATATCAACTGTACCCCAACTTCACTAGGTTTGCTAACTCTACCATTCTCATATCCGTTTACTCTGCATGTAATTTTATTTTTGTTCCTTATGTGTGTCTGAGCTACCCCAAGTCATTTCTATGTATAAGAGGTGGGGGAAGGGTGGCAGGAGAGGGCTGTGCCTTAGTGGTCTCATTTGCAACATGGAATAGTGCCTACCAGAATGGCGTGAGCATTGTACAAAAACTGAATGAGAGGGCTGGGGTGTCGCACAGTGGTAGAATGCTTGCCCAAAACCATGAGGCCCTGGGTTTGATGCCCAGTACTGAAAAAAAAAAATTTTTTTTTAAGTAATAATAATGTATGAAAAGTAGGAAACACATCTGGGAAATAACAAGACAGCAAATGACAATGGCTGGTGATGAAAGTTCAGATTGACAGGCAGATCAGAGGTTTCTTCACATCACTTCACATAATTATACTATAGCCAATTTATTAAGCCATCTGATCACCAGTAGGCTTTTTCCTACGAAGACTATGAAATAACTGTGAGGCAGAGGCTCCAAGGTGCTTACTCTAACATTACTTCTACCCTTCCTTCATAATGACCAGAACCCAGATGTCTAGCTGGGTACGCTGTGACAGAAATAAAATACTTGAGAATTCAGGCTCCCTGGCAACAGACACAGTCAAATGGCCACAAAACTAGGTTCTGGTTCATGATATATAAAATGAAATGGTTACTGTTTCCTGGGATGTCTGCTTAGAATGACAAGCTAAGCCAAGGACTCCTTTGCCTTTCTGTCCTTTACTCTTACTGCCTAGAATTTGGACATGAGAGCTAAAGCTAAATGAGACAATGAGATGAAACAGAAGGCTGGTCCTAATGCTGTCGCTCTTTATTATTTCTGTACTTCCTAACTCTAGATCTCATATGTGTGAGAGAAAAATCAATTGCCCTCATTTTGAATTTTTGTTACACATAGCCTAATCTAATCCTAACTGCTGCAGGGTGCGGGAGGAGAAGCTATAAAAACCAAATACTTAAGGAGAAACTTTGAATGAAGAATAAATGAAGAAGTTGACTCTTTCACGACAGACTTAAAAAAAAATATCAAACAGGTTAAAACGAACTGACTCAAATTTATTACTTGGAGTTTTAAAACTACTGAATTGCCTGAGGGGAATAATACAAGGACATGTGTAGGATAAAAAGGCCAGGAAAGAAGAGATAAAATATTTGTGAACGCAAAGAAGTCTTGAAATTAATCAAGATTGACAATGGTTTCTACATGCCAGCAACTTAAATTCTAAAAATTAGGTCATGGGAATAGTTCATTCTAAATTATAAAGTGGTTATATTTTAGATGAGTAAACTGGCAAACAGGTTCAGACTATACTATGGCTTTAATAAGAAGTTTCTATAATCAAAGAAACAGGAAAAGCAGTACTTAAAAAAGAAAGAGGCTGTCATCATAAGAGCATAGTACTGGATATTAACAAAGAGTCACTTCTTAAACATACGGCCTTTTAAAAGAGGATAACTAGAATGGCAATTCAGTGAAACAGACAAATTTCAATTTCTACAAAGCATCTGAGGGCCTACTATATCTCTTCCAGTTTTAAGTGTAAATAATACATCAGGGGGTTAAAAATGTCTACATGAATATTTGTAGTTCAAAATGCTTAGGTTGCTCCTGAAAATATATACATATAATTTTGCTTAAATTAAAACAACAAAATAGCTATAGGAAGATGGTAAAAACTAATTCCTACTTGGAAGAAATATTCCAAATTGCTTCTTTTATGGTACCTATGATTTGGCATCTAGTTTATCTAGTTTATCCATTTCCTATACAAATTCTAAGCTTCTCAAGATCAAATACCATAAATGTCTGAAATGTCTATAAATGTCCACGGCTCAACACTGCATCTGGCAAAGACTAAATGTTCAATTATTATTTGGAAACGAATGCTATAAAATCCAACATTTCAACACCACATCTATATTAAATTTCTCATATACCTAGAATTCTGTTTATTCTAGGAATGGAAAAAAAAAAAAAAAAACTTGTTAGCAAGGCTGAAAACATTACTTCCAAACCTCGTATTTTCATATGAATGTGAAAGAACCTTCTTCTTCCTTATAAGCCCTTTAACACAATATCCATGAAAATGTGTATAGTTTTTTCTAGTTTGTATAGCTCCAAAAGGAACGTTCAATCAACTCTACAGAAAACGAGGTATTAGGAGATGACTTTTGAACTCACAAAACTATTAAGCCTGCTAACTTTAGTATTACTGCATGAAATATTCTAGTATCACTTATTTGCTTTTTTGTTCCCCTCAATCTTGCTAAAAGGCTTTACTTCTTTCTTCAAAGAACAAAACTATCAGCATTTGATCCTGTTTAATTCTCTGCCTAACTTCTTATGCTGAAAAGCAAACTGAATGCTTACTACTTTAATTTTATTTTTCTCTTTTCTTGCATGAATATTTAAGGGTATTGCAACCCAGTGCTTTAGGTATTACTAAAGTTGGATATACAGTATTTTCATTGATCCCTTGCTTCTGATTATATCTAAATTCTATTATTATTTTTCTTGGATTAAGTTAATTTTTAGAAGTTTTGTGTGCCCAGGTATGTGAGCACACACACACACACATTAAACTTATGAGTAATTGAGAAGGTGCTGACAAAAGAATAAGATACCATTTATTCATATTGGTAAATAGCAAATAGTGCTGACAAGGTGTAAGCCAAAATTCTCTTACAATTTGGAAAAAAGAATTTTTTCTACTTGAGTATTCAAATGATTTAAAATGTCCATATACATATGTGGAACTGCCGTCAAGCTTTGTAATAAACATACATCTTGAGAAATAACTGAACTGAGCAAATTATACACGATTATACACAGAAATTTTGCTAATAATATAGACAACCTACAAGTCAATCTAAAAGGAACTGGTTAAATAAAGTATAAATCTCATATACTGCTAAACATATTTCATAAAGTATAAAATTGCATGGGCTTAGACAGATCCATGTTTGTTAGAGTAAAAAAATATTACCTAAGTCTAATAAGTTCATTTTCATTTATGTATCTAGGTATGCATTTCTATTACTTGTATCTGCCAAAATGTTAACAATTATTCTACTCAGAATTGCCACATCAGTGTCTATTATTATTATTCAACTTTTTTTTAGAATCTGATAAAAAAAGAAACAAAACAACAACAACAACAAGTATGTTAGGTTTACCATAAGGAAAAATAAAGTTATTTCCATTTATATGTACATCAACAGGACTGGGGAGATAGCTCAGTTGGTAGAGTGCTTGCGTTGCAAGCACAAGTCCCTGGGTTCCATCCCTAGCACCGCAAAAAAAAAAAAAAAAAAAAAAATCAACAATTTGCTCACTGCCATGGTCTAATATTAAGACATGGTTTGATCAAGCATTTTTTCCTGGTTCTTGAATAAATGCCTGGTATGAGTTGGATTTGTTAAATGTTTCCTTCTAGCAAAAAGTCCAGTTCAAAACTCCAGCTATCCTACCTTCAGGAAATGTTATATTCCTAGATTTTTATGAAAAAGCATTATAGAAATTTTAACAGTTTATTCCTTGCTCAATGGCTTTCCATAAAGAATTGTCCATCAAGAATATATTATCTGTATTTTAGATCCTCTAACTTTTCAGTGGTATTATAAAACATTACTCCAGCAACTACCACAAACAGGACGTTCAACTATCACCTGGAAAACACTGCCATCTCCTGGCTCGTAAGATCAATTTCATCAAAGACTAACATTTAAAACCCCACCCGGGTTAAGATTTAAACTTTGAAAAGTCACAATAAACAGTATCATAAAAACAAAGCAAAAATAACGTTAAAATCTAATTGAAAACCAAAACATTAAAACTAAAACTGATTCTAAAGTAAAGTAGAATCTCACTATTTGATGTGCATTCAAGTTACACTGAGGATACTGAGGGACAGGCCTCAAAGGTTTAATCACAAAATTACCATCTGAAATTGGAGAAATGGCAGATCAACTGGCAAATGCAGCATGAACACACATGATTACTAATCTAAAAGTATGATATGCCATCCAAACTAACTTCAGATTCTCTATAACTTTCCCAAAATAACACAGCATATCAGAAAAAGGACAGTCCCTAACTGTCAAGTAACAATGATGACCAAGATAGGGAAAAAAAGAACATTTTGTCTTTTAGAGCACGTTCTTTCACATCTGCTTGACTGTACAGTATAAACCCTACAAAAGGCAGCTTTTACCTAGAGTTTACATTTAACTGTGCAACAATGCATCAGTTACTTAACCTCTAAGTCTTCATTTACTCTTCTGTAAATTGGTGATACAATCATCTACATCTCCAGGTTACTTCAATGAATTAAATGTGATTATCAATTTCAAGTACATAGCATAGCACCAAATGTGCATTAAATAGTAGCTACTACTGCTTGATGGATCCACAGTTGAATACTGAAACTAAACAATATTGTTTAATGAACTGATGCCAGAGCAACAGATGAGAAGCAAAACAAAATAAAATAGATCACAAAAGGTTTGGCAGGGGTCAGCACACTACAGCCAATGGACCAGTGTCTGTTTTGTTAAAGTTTATTGGAACACAGCCATGCGCATGTGTTCTATACAGACTATGTGGCACAGCTGAGCGGTTCTGACAAAGATCAAATCACCCACAAACCTAAAATATTTACTGTGGCCGTTTAAGAAAAAGTTTGCAGCTAGCCCACACCGGATGGATTCTCAACTAATTCTACCAGATCTTTAAAGAACAACTAATACCAATATTCCTCAAATTATTCTAGGAAACTGAAAGGGATAGAACTTTCAAATTCCTTCTATGAAGCCAGTAGCACCCTCACATCAAAACCAGATATGGAAACATCATAGAAAGAAAGCTATAGACCAATATTCCTGATAAATGAAGATGCAAAAATCCTTAATAAAATACTAGCAAATCATGCTAAACAACATTAAGAAGACTGTGCATCATGACTAACTTGGTTTTATCTCAGGGCTGCAAAGATGGTTTAAGATATGCAAATCAATAAATATAATTGACCACATAAATAGAAGGATAAAAATCACATATTTATTTCAGTAGATGCTGAAAAAGACTTTTATAAAATTCAGCACACATTTATAATAAAAATACTGAAGAAACTAGAATGGGAGGAACTCAACATGATAAAGCCTCTATATGAAAAACCCAAAACCAACATCATAGTAAATAGAAAATAGCTAAAAGCATTTCCTTTAAAATCTGGAACAAGACAAGGATGTTCACTCTTACCACTTCTCGTTCTTGAAACCACAGCCATAGCAATCAGGCAAGAGAATAAAATTAAAGGGATACAAATAGAAAAAGAAAAAGGTAAATTATCTCTATTTGCTGATGACATGATTCTATATATAGAAGACCTAAAAGACTCCACCAAAGACTGCCAGAGTTCATAAAGTAGCAGGTTATAAACTCAACATACAAAAATCAATAGCTTTCTTACACAGCAATAATGAAACTGCTGAGAAAGAAATCAAGAAAACAATTCCAGTCACAATAGTCTCAAAAACAAAACAAAACCAAAAATAAACCCTAGAAATAAATATAACCAATAGGCAAAAGCCCTCTACAATGAAAACTTCAGAACACTGACGAGTGAAACGGAAGAAGATATAAAAGACCTCCCATGTTCATGGATATTGAATATTGTTAAAATTCAATTCAGAATATTGTTAAAAAGGCCATATTACCAAAACCAATATCCAGATCCAATGCAATCCCCATCAAAGTACCAATGGCATTCTTCACAGAACTAGAAAAAAAGTCCTAAAATTCATTAAGAAGAATGAAAGACCCTAAACAGTCAAAACAAAGCAATTCTGGAGACATCACAATACCTGACTTCAAATTATACTAAAGAGCTTTAGTGACAAATGAACTAAACAGACATTTCTTAAAAGAAGAAATACAAATGACCAACGAGTATATGAAAAAAATGTTCGACATTTTTAGCAATCAGGGAAATGCAAATCAAAACTACATTTGAGATTTCATTTCACTCCAATAAGAATGGTAACCATCAAGAATACAAACAATAGTAAAAGAGGATGGGGAGAACACCACTTTACACTATTGGTCGGACGGTAAATCAGTACAATCACTATGGAAATCAGTATGGAGACTCTTCAAAAGACTAAGAATGGAAGCACCATATGACTTAATTATACCCCTCCTTGGTGTTTGTCTTATAGAATTAAGGTCATCATACTATAATGATACATGCATGTCCATGTTTATAGCAGCACAGGAAACAGCTCAGGTTTCCGATCTGGATAAAGAAAATGTGGTATATATACACAATGGAGTTTTATTCAGTCATAAAGAAAGAAGTTATGTCATTTGCAAGAAAACGGATGGAACCTGAGAACATTAATGTTAAGTTAAATGATCCAAACTCGAAAATTCAAGGGTTATATGTTGTCTCTCATATGTGAAAGCTAGAGAGGAAAAAGGAAAAGGTGGGGGAAATCTCATGAAAATCAAGAGCAGAGGAAAGGGACTTGGAACAGGAAGGAGGAGATTAGAAAAGAGAAATACCAGGGAATGATATTGGCCAAATTATATTGTTACATTGTATGCATGTACAAATATGCAACAATAAATCCCACCATTATTTAAAAGTATAATGCACCAACCCCTAAATCTTGGGCAAACCACCATGTTCAGTCAATCTTAATCCAGTCTATACTCAAAGAGAGAGAATTATACAAGGATATTAATACCCAAAGGTAAGGATCACTGGGGGCCATCTTGGAGACTGCCTACCACAATCATCTTTTTAAGATTTAGTTCTCTTCATTCCTGAAAAGCAAGGCCTTTGTGGGTCATATATCAGAATGTATGCCTCAGTTTTTTTTTAATGATATCATGAATCATGTTTAAGTGAACTGAATAACTATATAAACCAACTTTAAAAAAAGCATAATACCATGTACAGCCAGAGGAATGAGAAGTTATACTCCCATTTGTGTACAATGTGTCAAAATGCATTCTACTGTCATGTATAACCAATTAGAATAAATAAAATTTTTTAAAAGTATAATGCACCAATAAAAAAATGGAAATAAAAAAGAAATAGGGCTGGTCACTGGGCTAATCCAATGAGGAACTATCAATAAAATAATATTTAGCACTGATAAAAAAAAAATTTTGCCAAACAAGTTAAAGGTTTTTAGTTGTATTCATCTTGCTATGCTACTGCTCCTTGGTCCATCTAACTTTATCGCTCTACTGACCTTTTGAACCTGAATGCATGATGTAGCGGAAGTGGGAAGTTCGGCATTGAGATGATAATTTATCTAAACTAAGGGAAAGAATTACACAATGTACCACCATCCTTATTACACAAAATATTTAATAAAGGCTTAAGTAAAACCCTCAATACACTAAGTTAAAATCTTCACTACATGGCTCCACCTACTATTTATGATACTTGATTTAGATATCAAGGCTAAAGATTGGTAAGCAGGTACCATTAATGTGAATAACTTGCATCACAATAATTGTTGATTTCTTAAAATCTATTGAAAGGCATAATGCTATTTTCATGGAAATTAACTCAGGGCTGCCAATAACTATTAAAAAAAAAAAAGCCAAAACAGTAAATAGGGGCATATTTTATGTTTCAGTCAATGAAAAATTACAATGGAGCCTAGAAGATGGTGAGAGAAGATTTAAATAATGCTGATTTTCTGAACCAGTCTTTAAGGAAAGATATGTTCAGTAGCTTATGTTCTCATGAAACAGTTTTGTTTAAAAAACTGAAATATTCTGAAATATAAGAATTCATAATTTAATACCTATCCTATTTTAATAATGTTTAAGCAGCAGCCTACTTAAGAATTTAACTGTTTCAACACAGAAACAAACATATCTATAAAAATAGTAAAGGCAAACTTTTGAGTGCCCAGAAGGGAAAACTCAGGGGCTAATCTGCCTTTTTTTAGGAGCTACCTTTTAGTATTAATAATCAAAGTAACTTAAACATATAGGCCTTTTTGTTAAACTTATGAGACTGTAGATTTGGGTTTTTGGCTGCCAGTGTTGGCTGTTATAAAAATGTCATTTTGGATATATTTTCAATTGTTAGAGAAAAAAATTTTTTTCATTTAATTGGAATGATTTTCAAGTTTCTACAAATGGGGTAAGTGTAAATTTAGACCATTAAGCTTTTACTGGTGGATAATGTATACATTTCCATTCCAAGAAATATGATGAGGAAAGTTGAAATAAATTCTTTAAAGTTTACTATATTACCAACAGTTTCACAAAATTCTCTTGTATTTATTTATCAGTTGAAACAAATAAAAAAGATTTAGACACAATGAAAAAAGAAAAAGAAAACCTGGATGTGAAGACAACAGACATGATCCTAAAAGAAGCTATGTAAACTATGTACTAGCTCTGAACGGCTCCTAATCCCATTTGTAAAATGCAAACATCATTTACTGATGTTCTGAGGAATTAATAAGCACCTCACCAATTATAATATGCTCCATTAAAGTAATGTCCTATTAGTCAATGCTAATATTAATTCTACTATGGGTAACATGGGTACGATATTCCTCAACTTTCCGTGGAGTTCAACCCTAGAAAACCCACCATAAATTAAAAATATCATAAATGGAAATGCATTTACTACACCTAATCTGCTGAGCATATATTAGGCAACACAGTTCACCGCAAACACGAGGTTTACCCTCTCAATCAGATAGATGGCTGACTGGGAGCTGCCCAGCATCTGAAGAGAGTATCCTATTGTATACTGACTCCCAGGTAAAAGATAAAAATTTGAAGTATGGTTTCTGCTGAATTAATATGAATTTTGTATTTCTGTAAGTCAAACCATGGTATGCCAGGAACCTTCTGTATTTTACTGAATATGACTTTGAATCGGGAATTCAAACTCAAAGTTTGAAAAAGTTGGTATACTGATTCCTTATTAGGTATAAGCAACATTTATTTTGCAGACTTCTTAATATTTCAAATATATTATCTTAATGTATGACTCAAAGAAGATAGCATGTCATTTCTGATTACATAATAAAGAAAAAGTCACTCAGAATTGTACCACAGTGATAATTACTGCTAAGTGTTAGTTTTCTAAGTTCATACAGGTACATGTTTTTAGGCTGTTAAATCCATTTATTTATCTGTGCAAATTACATAAGATGGGGCTGGGGCTCAGTGGCAGAGTGCTTGCCTAGTATGTGAGGCACTGGGTTTGATCCTTAGCACCACATAAAAATAAATAAAGACATGCTGTCCATACACAAAAAAAATTAAAAAAAAAATAAGATTGGGATCATAAGTATATGCTCTCTTATCTAGCTACCAAAGGACTTTTATAAAAATCAATGATAACTTGAGGTATGAAAATGCAACAACAAATTAGCTGATTTTCTCTGGATACTAATCAGGGGGAACTTCTCCAATATTACCAACCACTTACATTTCTTTGAGGGTAACTATCTCACATCCACTGTTCATTTTCCTTCTGAGATTTCTTACTGATTTATAAAAGCACTTATATATAAAGAATATAATTTCTTCCTCTGGTTAAAAATGATTTATCTATACTTACACATGTGGCTAACTCCTAGTTGTTCTATAGTTCAGCATTATCTTTGTTCAATCAATTTTGTAACAACAGGCTGGAAATCAAAGTGTTAGGCCCCATGCTACAGTATAGGGATCCAGCAATGAACAAGACCTGACAGAACAGCATGTATTCTCAGCACTGAGGGAAAAGCATAAACTGTTCAGTCCCAAAGGGGGGGAGGGCAGTACAGCCAGTATAGGGAGAATTAAAGGAGAAAATGGTATAAAATTAGGCTGGAGAAGAAGGAGGGGTCAAATTGTGCCTTCTGTGCCATGTTAAGGATTTTCATTTATCTGAAGAACAATGGTAAGCTGAAAGAGAGGTTAAAAAAAAAAAAAAGGCACATGAATATTCACAGTTAAAAATTATAGCAACACCCCTTTTGTAATAGGACTGGAAGATAAGAGCAGGTAAGGGTATAGTGTAGCAGCCATGAATGAGAGTGGTGGTACTGGTTGAAGATGGGAAGAAACAGACAGAAGACAGACTTTTTCAGGAAACTTAGCGAACAGGGCTTTGCGCTTGATATGGTGATGAGGAAAAGGGACAGGGAGGATGACTGCAGGTTTATGACTTAAGCTACTATTTATTGATGGAAAACACTGGAGGGAGGGCATGTCTGCAGGGAAGACAAGGAAAGGAGGAGGGTAACAACTGTTTAGATATTCTGAATTGAAGGAACTAGTGAGACATCTAAGAAGAGATATACAATCATCAGAGAAGAATCAACTAACTGTTCAGGACTGGTCTAGGTCTCATTAGAAATGAAAACTTGGAAATCCTAGAATAGAAAATAATTAAAAATATCAGGATAATTGTAACAAATCAAAGGGACTGAGAAATCTGATACCCAAGACTAAGCCAGTGTCTCTTCCGAGTCCCATTACCACGTCACTACGCATACCCTTACCACAGCAGTTTTCCACTCTAAGCTCAATATCCCCATCTGTAAATAAGGCAGATAACAGAACCTATCAAGAGTGCTATGAAAGTTAAGCAAAATTTCATATGAAGTGCACAGCACAGTCCTTGCACATGGTAAGTATTCAAATTTAGCTATTCTTACTGTTACTATTATTATCCTTTCTTCATCTTCCAAGGACAGAGAAGTGTTCAAAAATGGTAAGGATTTCTAGTTATTCATTGTAGTTCTCAAGCTTTGGAACACAAAAACAGATTGCATTCCTTTAAATTTAAAAGCAAGGAGTAAGAAAAAGAATACAATTCTGATGAATCTGGTAAGTGAAATTACTATTGAAAAAATATCTAAATTTAGACATGAATTTTTAAAAAATCAACAACAACAAAACCATTTCAAATCAAAACAAATAGTTGATTGTGAGGTTTTTTGGGGGGAAGGTGATATATGAGGAAGATGGTGATGGAAATAGAGAAAGACTGACTAAGTACTACATATTATATTTTGCTAAATTTCACTTAGGTACCTGTATAAGCAGGAATATTAGAAGTACAACAGATTCGGATATTAAGTTTGAAAATTAAGTTTAAGATGTTCACTTCATTTAAATTGCAAGGCATCAGTTTTTGTTAAGTCTCACACATGTCCCCATTTTTACTTGACTGCCATTTAAAAACTCGGAAATTTATCTCTTTACAGAGAAGTTTGATATTTGTCCTAAGTTACCCATAAGAGGAGAGTAAAATTTATGAAATTAATTTAGTCATTAAACTAATAAAATATAATTTTAAAAGATTATTTTTATTTACAAGCATAATTGTTAATACACTGGGTAGCTAACGGACAGAACACACCCTCTCCACGCTTCTGGTTGGTGTTAGGGTTGGTGTACCTTAAGATAAAACTTCTCTGTATTCAGATTTTTATTACAAGGGTTTTGAATGCAGGTTCAAATTTGAACCACTGGTAACTCAACAAGAACTTAAGAGAAAGCACAGCAAGGTGAAAACACAAGTGAAATTTCCTATTTGGGCAGTTTTCTTTCAACTGCTTTTCAGAGTTACCTTTTATGTAAAATTTGCTTTAGTGTAGACAACTCCTTTCAAGGTCTATCTCATACATCCATGTTAATTTAAGAAAGAAATTACGAAATTAGTTACTTAGGAACAGCAAAGAGTAAAAATATAACATACAAAAAGCACACGGGATTATAGAATATTCTTTCCCCTGTAAGCGCCTTTAAAAACTTCTTATTTGAGAGTTGAAGGTTATGTTACTTTAAAAACGACACATCATGTGGTAAGAGATCAAAAGAAAGTCAAATTTTTTAAAATTTATAGTCTGGACAAAGACTAAGCATTGATTTAAAGTAGTACAACAGTAAGGTAAGAAATTTAGTGGATAATATTCAAACAAAAGGAAGGGTTTTTACACAAGATAACTGCAAGAGTGATAAGGAAGTTTTTCAATTCAAGCTACATTAGCTAAATTGCCTTTATTATAAACAATTACCCAAGGTAGACTAACTTTATAAGAAAAAAATTTATTTAGCTCACAGTTTTAGAGGTTCAAGGGCATGGTACTGGCATTAGTTCTGGTGATGGCCTCCTTGATGGCAGGGTCCCCAGGCAACACAGAGCATTATCACATGGTGAGACAGGGGGTACACGTTTATGTCTGTGTCTGGTCTCTGTCCTGTTTCTTATAAAGCCACCATTATTCAGTCATGGAGGCTCCATCCTACCTTATCTAAACCTAATTACTTTCCAAAGGTATCACACCCTAAATACCAGAGAGAGGAGAAGAGAAATTTTTCACCCTCAATACCATCATTAACATAAAACTTTGGGGATTAAACTCCTGCATGAGTTGGGGGTGGGGGCCACATTCAAACCACAGTAGGAACACTGGTTCTTAACTGTTAAGGAAGAAAAAAAAAAAAACAAAATAAAGATTATGAAGAAGCTCCCCTCACTCAGCCACCCCAAGATATTAACTAAATTTGACAGGGCTCTAATTTTTAAACCCATTTTAAGATGTTTTTAATGGGGAGCTACTTGAGAACCTACTGGGCTGAAACCTCATAATAGGTAATCAAAGGAATTTTCCTTTTAGTAAGTCCCTTAAAATGGGTTATATTCTTATATCAGTAGTGTTTATCATAGAAAAAACATCGTGATTTCTACCCTGTTTACCATGCTTTGTTTCCTGAACTGATTTATGCTGTAAACTGGCATGATCTGCCTTCTGTCTCTTCACAGTATGAAATGTAAAAACGAATGGGTTGTTGCTGAATCCAACGGACCAGTGAGACTCCCTCCTACTGGACCTCTCCAGATCATAAAGCACTGGGAACCTGATTCTCAAAATTCCCTGACCCCGCCCTCCCATCCCTGGTTTCTGAGGCACCTCCCTTGGCTTCTCTGCCCATCTCAAAATATTTCTGCTCCTTAGAAAGAATATCTTAACTGAAGATAGGACAGTTTCTAGGAAGCTTGAAACAACTGTTCCTGAGGAACCCCCATGAAATTATATACAGATGAGTCTGCTTGTGTGCCTGAGGAGGCCAGTTTTCCTTACATTCTCAGACAGGTTTAAGATACCTGCATTGTACAAACCACTGCCTCCCATTCCTGTCCTCTTGAAGCTTTCCAACTTTCAACAACTACCCCTAAGCTTATGGCTGCCTATATTAGTTCTGACCTATCAGAGATTTGATTCCACTTTCCCAAATATCTATTAGTTCTATCTATTAATTTAAACCAATACATCCAAAACAAAACTCATTGATCTCCTTAGGAATACTTGTTTTGTCTCTCCTTAATTTTAGTGAATGGAGTCCCCATCCAACATTCACATGCCTGAATCAAAAATTTCAGAGTCCTATGCCCGGCGCTCAGAATCATCTTTCATCTTTCAATTTTCTCCTACGCCCAGCTAACTTTGAATCTAGCTTCTTTTCTGTATCCGAATCAAGTTTTATTTTAGGCTTTCTTGCATACCATTATGGCTACAACCCTATAATGGAACTCTTTGCTACAAGGAGTCTCCAAGATCTAGTCCATCTATCAAATAGCTACCCAAACAGCTACCAGAATTATCTTCCTATTTGTACCATACTCCTACTTAAAGAAATATCTCTTAGCTCTCTAAGAAAAACAAAACAGAATCTAATCTGCTTGGTTTGGAATGCAGTGTGCATCCCACTTCCAATTTTCCTTTTATAATCTAATCTTTCACTTCCAATATGCCTTAACATTCTCAACTTTTAACCATTCTGCTTGCAATGGCTGAATCTTTCATGATTTTACACCTGTCTAGAATACCCTTTCCCCATTCCTTCAACTAACAAACTCTTACTTTTAATTGCACTTCAGTATGTAACTGATGTGAGCGAACGCCTGTGGGAATACAGCTCAGAACAAAATGATCAAAAAAGAAACCCTCATAGCAGTTATATTCCAGTGGAAAAAAAAAAAAAGGCAATAAATAGGCCAGTAATTAAAATAATCAGAGAATATGATCTAGGAAACAATATGATAAAAGAAACTTTAGGAGGAACGATCTGGGAAAGGCATTTCAACCATCTTAGAGATGAGAAATGATTCTTAAAATGAGACCTTGATGGATAAGAAGGAGCCAGTCAATCAACACTTGGAGAAGAGCACCTCAAAAGAGGACTTGAAATGAAAAGTGCTGTCTGTGTTATAACAACCTATTAGGCCACAGGGACCAAACTCTCTGAAGAGAATGGCTTTGTTTGTTTTATTATTTATTTATGGTACTGTGGATGGAACCCAGGGTACTGTAACACTATGCTACATCCCTAGTCCTTTTTATTTCCTTCTTTTATTCTGAAATGGGGTCTTGCTAAATTGTCCATACTGGTCTCAAACTTGCAATCCTCCTGTCTCAGCTTCCTGAGTCACCTGGATTACAGATTTGTGCCACAATACCCAGCTGAGAACTGCTTAATTGAAACATGTGTCTTTAACTAGATTTTGACTCAGTAACTAGCACTTAGTTCTAAACTCAATAAAAAACTGCCAAATTAAATAAATATTTTAAGGGCAAATAAAGGAAAGAATTGTGGGGCTGGAGGATAAGTAGAAAATGCAGACATTTCTCATGACATCAATAAGAATTTTAAAGATTAATGTTAACAGTACACCTGACATAGTGGCACAGTACCTGTAATTCCAGCTACTCTGGAGGCTGAGACAGGAGGATCTGAAGTTTGAGGCCAGACTAAGCAACTTAGTGAAACTCTATCTCAAAATAAGAAGGATTGGGGATGCAGCTCAGTGGTAAAGTACTTTCATAGACTGCTCAAGGGCCTGAGTTTAATCCCCAGTACTGTGGGGGAGGGAGGAGATTTACCTTGTAAAAAGGAATAAATCAAAAGGCAGGCATGTGCATTCTTAATATATACACAAATTAAATGCTCATCCAAGTAGTTTCACACTATGCAATGAAGTGGAATGTGCAGCCCCAAACTACTCAAATTCTCAATTTCTCTTACGTTTAGTTCCCCTGAACCAAACAAGTTATTACTTTAGTTTGGACTTCCAAATTTTAAAGGGTAGCTGTATTCCAGGAACTTTCACAAATACAGAAATACATTTCTGATGCAAGAAAATATTACTTTAAATAAAATACACATATGGACCTTCAGCACTTTTTATATTCCATTTCCCTCCCCCTAAAAGTCAGTCTCTCCTTTATTTCACCCCCAAGGGTCCAACTTATTCATATCTTAAGGTTATTCCAAGATAGCTGGAGCCATCATACAATGACTACTCTGCTGGTCACTTTCAGGATAATCAACCATTTAATTACACAGGAATTCATGATAAAGTCATTACTTTTTTATTTAAAAGTAAGAGTGAGGTTATAACACAAGACAAAGATACGTGATTCAGACATCTGAAACACTTCCAATTTTAACAGGCAAAAACCAAAAGTCTAAAAAGGGTAAATCAAGAGGCACACATTCTTAATGTACACGCAGATTAAATGCAGTCATGTATTACTTGTCCGACAGGATACATCCTGAGAAATGTGTCAACAGGTGATTCTGTCACTGTACAAACACAATGTATGTTCACAAACATAGATAAAATAGTTTCTGCTATACACCCAGGTTATATTGTATATATAGCCTGTTGCTCCTAGTCTACAAAAACCCACACAGCTTGTTACTGTCTGAATACTGTAGTTAATGATAAAACAATGTACTTAAACATACATAAACACAGAAAGGATACAGTAAAAATATGTGGTAACAGCAATTTTTCAATTCCATTATGATCTTATAAGACCAGACTTATATATGCAGTCCTTCATTGACCAAAATGTCATTAAGCCTAACTATAATTATCCAAGTAGTTTTACACTACATACTTAAGTGGAAGTTTCAAGATCACTGGCCAGCCAGAGGTTTTCTTTGCTATACTGACCTAAAGATTTATGGTAGCAATATGCTGCTGAGATGATAAATTATTCATATAGCTATTTAATCTACTGAGCCACGTCATATCCTTTACCTCACATCCCCCAAGAATATAGGACAAAATACCTTGGAGACTAGCACATAAAATCTGTGTTGAGAAGGTTTAAAGAATTGGTGACTGCCTTTAACACGGTTGTGCCTCCTGTGACCACCCTAACCTGTAACCCAAAGATCCCCAATTGTGGTCAACCCATGATCACATCAAGGGATCTCAGCATAACGTCACTAGGCTGTACAGGCATACAGGTAACAGGATGCTCAAGAAAGGCACTATAGCTATGCCACAAGCAGGTGAGAGAAAAAAGGCTGTGGCAAAACCTAAGTATCTGATGAAAAGGATGGAGTGATTCTTGCTCCACAAAAGCTTCAGGTTTACCAGGAGTCTCAGCTGAGGTTCAAATGATGATTTGTTCTGTAAATGTTGACTACTGCCATAAATCAAATATTCATCTTCATATTTGCACTTTTGGGTTACGTATTGGCTTTATTATCTTGATATCTGAAGGACAGCAAGCCACATCTGTCCCTGAAAATGAGTGTGGTAGAAATAACAGCAGGGAAATATTAACAGGGAAGTTTTATTATAGACAACAGTACTGATATCCTGGAGACTTGCTTTATTAAAAGTTTCCCAACACAGTCCTCAGGGTACCCAAAATTAAAGAAGCTCTATCTCTATCTCTATAATTTGTTTTTTTTTTGGCAAAATAGCTGAGATCATTTCTTCTCTTAGTATTTTCCAGATCTATAATCAGTAATGGTAACAACATTATATCAATACTAAACTCATTATTGCCAATTTAGTTGTTCAACTAAATCAATGGTCTCAACTAGAATTCATTTTCTTTAAATAGAAAAACAAAAGTCACACCCCTGAATACAAATTTGCTTTAAAAAAAAAAAAAAAAAGAATAAGACTAAACAACATGGAAAAAGGAATTATAAAACATCACTTTTACACATTTAAAGCACAGTACATTTAATATATTTCATATAAACTTCTATAATGTACATTATATAAAAATGTATTTCAACTAAAAAATAACACCTGGATATTACACAAAACAGGAAAGAGTCTAAAATTCATTTTGTTTTGTTTGTTTTTAAAGATTTTTAGTCATAGATGGACACAATACCTTTATTTATTTTATTTTTATGTAGTGCTGAGGATCAAACCCAGTACCTCACGTATGCTAGGCAAGCGCTCTACTGCTGAGCCCTAAAATTCATTGTTTAAGCAGAAACATTTATTTTTTTAGTCAGCAGTTGCAAACGTTCATATAATTAAACCAAAACACTTGAACTTAACTTTTAAAAATTCACTATCTCAACAGCAACCAAAACAAAGCTGGAATTACCAAATTATTTAGGAAGTCTCAATATTTGGTTTTAGCTTTACCATAAATAAATAATTCTATAATCCTACAAAATGATTCTTGAACAACTAGGGCAAAGCAGCATTTTCAGCTACTTCTAAAATTACAAGAAGGCTACTATTTAGAACATTTACAGTCACACAGAACACTCAAGTTAAATGGCCTGACACTAACAAGCTTCAGGTTTACCATTAATTAAAGATGTACAAGTAAAAAATAGACTATTTCCGCTAAATGAAACCAATGGAGACTATTCCTTTTATTCAGAAGTACCATACAGCTAAACAACCCGTCAAGTCCACAGGGAAATAGCATTTCAATAGCTGCAACCTGGTGCGTCTGGCCTTTGTTGGCTTTCCTTACCAAAGAAACATAGATGTCTCTCTTTACTTAGCCCATCTGCCACAAGTGATAACCAGATGCCTGTGTGACTACTCAAAAATATAAGAAAGTACTCCCCCCTCCCAAAACCTAACAGCAGAGATGAGTCCAATGGTTCATAATCAAAAAGAAAAGAATTTCAATGCTTCAGAAGAAAGCCTGTAAACAAAAGAAATAAAACTTTCAAGTGATCTAATGGCTCACCCTTAACACACTACCTAATATCACTGCTGACAGAAACTGCTAATATTTTTTTCAAATCTAACCAAAGTTCTAAGTGCTTTACATTTAATTCTCACAGCAACCCTGTGAGATAATACTAATATTAACTCCACAGTGCAGATGAGGAAACTGGGGCTCAAATGAGGAAACTGGAGCTCAGGACAGTGAGCTCCACTTTGCCCAAGACCACATAATACAACTAAAAAGCCATGATGCAGAACACAGGCAACTTGTAGCCATAGTCCATACTCTTAAATGTTATAACAACCCTAATTCCATTATCAGGAGGAAGAGTAACACCTGAATTTTTGGAGCTATTTAAGTAATAGAAATGAAAGTTTTACTTTAAGATGTTCTAAGTCATCAGTTAATGAGTTACACAAACCATACCAAGGGCCAATGTCTACAGATAGATACCTAAGGTGCTCAGCACAATTCAAGACTAACATTACCCACACATGTCCTGAGAAAACTCTGTCCCTACCATCATCTGATGTTCAGTATTCTTTCTTAATGAATAATGCTTCATGGTAAAAATAACCAACAGTCAGACTTTTGTGCTGCATTTTTTTGATGAAATTTTAAAGTTCTGTTATCAACTCCCACAGGAAGGTAGATATGAACCATGCCAAAATCACCTTGGTGATTTTTAACATTTAATAGGACCTGGCAGCATAATTTTGAACATAAAACCAGCCGTGTAAACCAAATCACCCTTTAGTAACAACAAATAAGAACAGATAAGTAAAACATCTGATGTGACCTG
The DNA here is from genome assembly GCF_902686445.1 of Sciurus carolinensis. Classification (NCBI taxonomy): domain Eukaryota; kingdom Metazoa; phylum Chordata; class Mammalia; order Rodentia; family Sciuridae; genus Sciurus; species Sciurus carolinensis. The sequence goes on from NC_062219.1 coordinate 31,162,786, forward strand.
ATACCTTTCCGTTAACGACATACTTTTGGGATCTTATTTTTTCACAACCATACATATATCCACACTCCATCTCTCTCCTAAAGAAAAGCCTGTGTAATAAAACAAAAATCAAATTTGTCTGGGTAGCCTCAAAAGACCTTCGATATGTATACAGACTTTCATCTTTTGAAATATGCCAAAGTGTAGTCACATGATGACAGCAAATCCTGTATCTGCTCAAGTTGCAGCAGCCAACCATTCTTTTTATTGTTTCAACTGGTTAAAACAAAGCCCTAGTCATGTTTTAGAAATTTTGGCTGCTTATTAACTTGCATCCTTATAGCCACAAAAATGCTGAAATTTTAGGCATCAAGAATTAGATTCCAAAAAGGTTCTCTTCATCAACTAAATGAGTGACTGAAATAAAATAAAAAAAGAAAACAACAACCAAAAAACCCATATGTTGGTAATAACACATTAATCTTCAAGATACAGAAGAATATGGACATACACTGTGATGGTGACTCAGAACTGACCCTCCAGAAACTTCTGTTTAGCAGGCAAGATGATATCCATACACCAATAACTACAGTACTAGGCAGTGTGTAACAAAGTATTAAAAATTCAAATTTGTGTCTAGTGTTTGGTTACCCATGTTTGTCATTTCTCTGGGATAAGTCCACAACAAGTACCTGAAGGGAAACATCTTTCATCCAGCTTTGCACACCTGAAGTGGCAGAAAGCATATAAAATGGTGCAATAAAATGGATATAAATTTCAGGAAATCTTTATTAGTTCAAATGTTACAATATAGCTAAATTTTCAAGGTACTATGAAGTTTTGGTTCAGAGGCTCTATAGAAACATTTTACAGTAAATTCTTCTAAAATCAATTTAAACTTAATTTTTCACAGCAGTAATTTCATCACATGGTCTATGATGCAACAGAAGGAAATCAACCACCAGGTTATTACTGGCCTTCTTTATCTTAAAAACAGAATTCACCCACTCAACTAGACTGTACAGTATTTGCTGATTTAAGTAACATCCCACATCCATGATAAGAAATGACAAGCTCCAAAAATATTCAGCTATGTTTTGTTATTTATTTTACTTTATACAAAATTCTGCATATTCTATACATAGATACATCCTCAAAAATTTTGGTGTGACAATTTCCCATGTGAAGAAAAATGTGCAGAATTTACTTAAGTAGTACCCTCAAATTTGGCAAAATGTAACTTTAGTCAAATATTCCATGCAAAACGATCAGAAAACATTAGTATTAATTTTTTAGGATAAGAATTAAAACACAGCAGGCTCTACCCTTTTACCTTCAAAAGAGTGACTACATTTACAACTACAATATTACCACTTGGACTTCTAAGAGCTCTTTTAGTTTGAAAATTTCAAACATTTTCCTGTTCCTTATTTCAATATAATCTTTTGATTCTTGATATAATTTTCTTACCTGTTGTATTTACAATCAATAGTTATTCAAAATGAATAAAGGTTATCTGATATGATCACGCCATTTCTCCAAATAAAGGGGAAAAACTTAGAAGGAAAATACATCAAATGAAGTATCATTAAGGAAAAGTATATACAGGCCACAGGCACATACTGAAATTTTTGTTTAAAAAAAAAAAAAAAAAAAAAACAGAAAAAATACAGTCTAAAAAATCGTTTTTGCTTGGAACACAATTTAGGAGAGAAACTAGACAACACCAAAAGAAGGGACTGTTGGGGCAGACGGCAATAAAAGAAGAAATTGTATTATTAATAAAGGTGGAAACTTAGGTGTTGATCCCCACTCACACTCAAAAGGGACAGAGGACTCAGCAAATGAAGTCCAGGGGAAGTGAGTCTGATGGTAGTCCTGAGGTCAAGGGAGTTCATTAAGTCTCACATATGCCATGAAATAAATCCTGGGAGTCAATATCCACAAACTCAAGTGAGGTCATTCAGAATACCATTCATAGAATAGTCATATGAAAAGACTAAACAATAGTATGTGAGTCATTAATCCAAATATCATAATATTGACTTTTTCTTCTTGGAGTCTTAAAATGCAATTCATTTCCCAATGTTCATGCTTCTCATCCCTGTTAAAGGAAACCACCCACCTCTTCACACACATATTAAATTACTTCAACTAGAGACATTGGATCTCAAATTCAGATTAAATATAAACACTTAAAATGAAATATTGGACTCAAAACTCCTATTCCAGCTATCCCTCATTTAGGCGAGCCCATAGCAGCAGGCCATTACAATTTCTGACACTAATATAGTGAGTACATAGCATGAAAAGAGGTGGGACTGTGGATAAAGATGACACTATTTTGCTTAAGAGAAGTCAGTATTAAATAAAAGAAATGGAAGACAAAACATAAGCTGTGTTGGACATAATTGCCTCTGTATCAATTTCATTTTCATCATTAATCTTCAGTTTTACATAAAGAACTTTGTTCCCACTGACCACAAAAATGTTATTATTGCAGTATGTATATGTGACCTTTCCAATGTGCCACATAAAAGCCTCATTTACTGACCTAAAATGGTTTAGGAAAGTATAAAACCATTAAGTAGTTTGTGATGAAAGGCTAAAGAAAGCATAAACTAATGAATATTTAATTGGGTATACCAAACTGAAAAATTCTTTCAATCCGACAGTGCTAAAAGTGACTTTTGAATTTGAATAAACTGCCATTTTCTGAGACTTTGAAAGAGACAGAAAATGTTCTTAACCCTAAACACAGAAGCTCACACTAGTTACTGCCAGTGTCGCGTTGGATCTGCAGGTGACAGATGCAGAGTTCACAGATGTGGACTGGCTGCAGTTTGAATCTTATTGCAATGAACACACCAACAGAGCCTGCAGATGCACATCGCCGCAGAAGGACAGCTTTTTAAAAAACCGTCATTCCCTATTCGATTTATCTTTAAGGCTCTTATTGGTTATTACTAAGCTTTCATCCCTACTCTCCATCCCTACCCGATCCTACCCACAATTTGGTTCCAGACCCTTCTTCAAGCCTAATTTTTGGTTCAATAATAATGATAATAAACTGGGGCTGTTAACACTGGCGGCACCAGGCGCCCACGAAGCCGCTATCTGGGAGCCTTCCGGCCGCTGCAGAGGCCGCTTGAAGTTTTCCGGGAAGCAACGGACCCCAAGCATCTTTGCACGGTCCCTCTAATCCCAGGTTGAGGGTTCCACAGAGACAGACGGGGAACTCCCTTCCCGGTCTTTCCAAGTGGTGGCTTACCCCACATCCGACTCCATAAAGATCCTACTCAGGGACGCCCCACCCCCACCCCGTTATCCCTAATGAGATGCCCCCAAATCATTCCCGGTCCTCCAAAGAACTGGTCCCTCCCTCGGCCACCCGGCCAGTTTCCCCCACCTCGCTCCTCTCCTCCAGTCCCCGCCCCCGCACACTCCACCCGCAGCGGGGCCCAGGCTCTGTACACGCCCGCCCGGCGACTAGACGCCCCGCGGCCGGCGCTCGGGCCGCCCAGTGGCCCGCCTCCCCCCGCCCAGGATAGCCGACGGGGTTACCGTGGGAAGACTGGGCGGCCGCAGAGGACGCGGCGGCAGCGCTGCTGCCGGTTGCGTCGGATGCGAAGGAGAAGCTGGAGCACAAGAATGAAGATGAGGCGGGCGCGCTCCCCAGTCTCCATGGAACTCCCGCCCCGGCCCGTTGCTAGGAGCCCCCGAGGCTCGGGCTCCGTCTTTCGTGCTTTGTTGTTCCGGGTACAGGGCGGCCCCTGCTTCCCCGCGACAATAAATAGACCAGACGCGGAGGAGCATAGAGACGGCGCGCGGGGGCTAGAGCGCCACCGGACAGGGCGCTCCGGGGCTCCTCGCTAGCCACTCATTTCCGGCTCTCTCTGCTCCCGTCACTTTCCCCCGCCCCTGCCCTCTTTCCCTTTTCCTCCTTCCTGGTCCCAGAGTCCGGCCCCTCCTCCCCTCGGGTTTGGCTAGGCTGGTGTGTGGCGGGGCTTTGGAGGATTTTGGGCCGGACCTTTTTTTGGAGAATCGCTTGAAAAGATTCCAAAACAATCTGTATCCCTTGTATATTTTTAGTTGATTTCTAAACATGTGTTATTTCTGGGTACAGCATACTACAAATGAACTTTAAATTTTTGTCAAACCTCAGAACTTTCTCATTCGTTTCATTTATACAAAATGTCTTTCGCACCTTTGATAAAAGTAGTCCTTAACGACTAAACGACTCTGTCGCTATTTTAGTCAAACGCGCAAATTTTACGGCGTCGCGATAAAGATCTTACTGAGAAATTCGAATCCTAGTCCTAAAAGAAAGCGGCAGGGGATGAGAGAAGGATAGCGAGAGAGAAAAATGGACGGATAACGAGGGAGCTAATGCCACTTCTGTCGCCTGTGCCTTCGGTAGTCCTTACTGAACTTGGGTTTGCGGTCAGAGCTCTCCCTCGGGCGGGGGCGCTTCGGAGGCTTTGCGCCCGGTAGCCAGATGCAGCGGTGTGGGAGGGAGAGGCGCTGCCGGCTGGGACCGGCCCGGCGCGGAAGCGCGGCTCTGGCCGACCGGACTGGGAGGGTGCTCCCACGAAAGCCGGGCGCCTGGGGACCGAGACCTTCCCGCGGCTCTGCGCCCAGGTAGCCCTGCAGCGACCCCCGGGCGCACACTCGCCGGTTTGAACGGTCGCGCCGGGGCCCGAGTGGGATCTCGGGGCTCCTCGGGGGTGGCGGAGAGGCGCTGCCCACGGGAACAAGACTCATAACGGCCCCGGGAGCGCCGCCGCGCGGAACCCCACTCCCAGGCGGGCGCGGGTCTCTGCTCCGCCAGCTGGGCTGTAGCCTTTGATTCCGGTTGAGCCAATGGGCAGCCCCGATTTAATTATTGAAAGGCCGTGCATGAGATGGATTCATAGGTGCCTGGCCAAGGATGCAAATGGAAATGCCACTGTCCATTTGAAGAAAGCACAGGCAGAATTCTGAGGGGAGTATGCAACTGTTGGGGTGTTTAATTATTTATCGGATCTCCAAGGATACCTCTTGATCTTTTGCTTTCCACCGAGTGTGAAAAGCACTTTAAAGCTCTGTAGACCGGTGGGATTTGTTCCAATATCTATACTAATTTTATTTTTGAGGATTATTAAATAATTGTATCTCGTCTCAGATATAATGAAGAAAATAAGAAACTGGGTTAGAAAATAATGTTTGTATGGTACATTTCAGCCGATTTCTAAAAGGATGGGAGTGGGAGGGAGGTGCGTAGAATGTACCAGGCAAAGTGAACAGGATATGTGAGAGCTTGCCGTGCTGGGAAATCAGCGTGGTTAGGGCATCTGGAAAACGGGAGAGGGAAGAATGACAGCAGATGAATCCGAAGAGACTTTAGGACCTTGAACTGTCTACCCTGTAGGCCATACAAGGAGTTTGGGTTTTCTTTCAAGTGGTAGGAAAAGTGAGGTGGTACACTAGAGAAAAACATGACCTGATTTACTAAGGCAAAGGCAGGAGCTGCGGAATGCTCTATTCCTGTAGCTATTGCCACGGCTGAAAAGTCAATTTTACAATGGTGACCTATTCTAAAGCCCCGAGGAAGCACTCTGCTTTAAGGAAACCAGCAACAAAATGCGTAGAACCAAGCATGTAAATTACTTTTGATTCCCTTTTGTCATGGATAAGTCAACAATTTTCCTCTCTACCATAGTTCCTCATTATGGAATTGGATGTGGTTTCACTGCAAGCACCATTTTTCGTTAATAATAGACTTTTTGAGTGCTTATATGCTATCACATTATCCCAACATGGTTCCTCTGATCAGGAAATTCACTTTGAATGAAAGAAGTAAGACAATGAGATAAAATTCATGGGACTTATTGCTTTTATAATGTGCCCCATTATTCACGTTCCAGCTAGGAAACAATGCACTCTAAAGTAGAATACACTGTATATGTTTTGATCCAAGGCTCTAGATTAATACAGAAGTTGACACCTGGAAATGGAGAGATGGAATGTCTGGTTCTAACATACAGAACTGACTTAGTCAAGGTGCATTTGGAATGGTGAGGAGCCATTCATCCCAGGTTAGAAAAATAGCAAAATATTATTGGTTATATCAGTGCTGTTGAAAATGTGATATACAGACCAAAGCCAATCTGCAAACCATAATAAACTATGAAATGCGTATAGAAATTAAGAGGCATATTTTGAAAATTTTAATAATTTGATATTACAGTGGCATCTAAGTAAGCGCTTTTCTATTTATGAAAGCATTTGTGGTTGGTTGGTATCCAGAACAACAACAACAAATGGATCCTTTACCATAGGCGGTCTGAGAGGCACTGGTACATCATTTTGTTATACCCAGTTAGGATCTAGCTTTAGGTAACTTGAGCAAACAAAAACAAAAACAACAAGAACAACAAAAACCAGGTTGTTGTGCTATTGGGATAAGTTGACTGCTTCTTGTCTCTCTTAGTGCAAAGAGGCGTGTAATTCAGCATAGCCTTTCTGAAAGAGACAGGCAATAGTTAGTAAAAACCATATAGCATTGTTGGAAAGGTTCTTGCTGCCAGTTAGTTATCCTATACTGATAAGGATCAGATATCTATTCTGCCAGTTAGAATAACTAAAATTTCTGCCTCACATAAAGTTATTACATTAAGTATGAGCATAGAGACCAAAGAGAGTATAGTTCCTCAAGATTCTCCCCAAATATCTTGTTATGTCCTTTTACCATAAAGGTAATTCTTCCCATTATGCCACTTGAGTGATGAACAACTTAAGGATGGAGTCTGGTGCTATGACCTGGCTTTATGACACAAGCCTCTTTCCTCCCTCAGATAGAATCCATGAGAGAAGTCATTGAACTAAGATCTCTGGGAGATTATCAGAGTTGCCAGTTTCTAAGAAGTAGAAATAGGAAGGACAGGGTTCATATTCAAAGCTCATCTCTCAGTGAGATTTTTGATAAGAAGCTGATGGATTTCCCCAAATTACTTACTGGCAGCCAAGTGAACTTTTGAGGTATGACAGAAGGTCTTCAACCTGGAAAATGGGACTTACTGTTGAGCTTTCTCAAAGGCAATGTCCCAGTCTTCAGACCTGCTATGGCCATCTCAGGCGATTCCTTCTCACTACATATCTAAGACAGTGTCTTTGAGACAAGGGAAAGCTTAGAACTTTGATGGAATGACCAAAGATCTGGGTTCTCCGCTGGTTAAGTGCAGTCCTCCTTTTATTGTGCTTGCCCAGCAGGATGTGACATATCCTTACCACCTCTGCATGTTGCTTTTCCTTCTCCATTTTCTTATTGTTTTTTGTCTAGTTCCCCACTACTTTGTCATAATTTTGTGCACTAGTGATAATTTTACTATTTATCATTTAGCCAGATCTGCACCTGATCAAGATTGACAGCGTTTAAAGCTCCCAAATTTGGGGCAGGATTAAGTAGCTGAATGTGACTGAGTTTTCTACTACTACTGTAGTAGGGTGGTTGCATATATTTGCAATGGCAAATGGAATAGTTGATTTATATAAAGAGGAACTGTAGATGTAGGGGAAAAGTGTGTGTGTGCATATGTGTGTGTGCACACATGTGTGTCCTTGTGCGTGTGTTCATACACGCATTGAGCAGCCAAAGAGTGAAATGTAGGGTACACTTTTTTTTTTTATTAGCCTAGAACTCCTCTCCTATTGGGAAGGGTGCTCTTCTCCCTTATTTTGAGGAAGTACTTCTCTCTGCCTAGCCCCAATATGACTACAGTAGCCTTGGTGATTTTAGAAAAATAGGTTTCTGACCTAAGTTGGGCCAACTACATAGTACCCATGCTGTAATGGACTTATTGCTTCTCACTTCCAAATTCACTATTTCTGTTCTGTGAAGATGGATCTGGACTCTAAGTTCTGTTGGTAAAGAATGCTGGCTAGACATTGAAATAGGAAAGCATTTTCTCCCTGGTTCTAGCATGTCCTTCTGATGGGCTCCTGCAATAAAGAAGGCCTTTCTAGATTCTACCTTCTGTGGCACAAGTGGTTTTCCCAGCCCTATTCAGAGGTCTGAAGGATAGTGGTAAAGGAAAATTCTCTAAGTAGATATAATTCAGAGTATTTGTCCAGCGCCTCAAGAGTGAGAGAACCAGAATTGGCAGTTGCTAATGACTTGTTTACAAGGTTAAGGACTTAGGAGGAATGAGAGTAGAAAGTAATTGACAAGGAAGTCTGGGGAAAAGGTAGATTCTTTGAATGGTAGCAAACTGTTAAGATATTTATGTCCTATCTGAACACACACCAAAGGTATCCTCTGTGGAGGAGACTGTTAATAACCAGGTGGACAGAATGGCATACCCTGAAGATCTCAGTCGATATCTTTGCCCAGTCACTCCACTGCTGCTCAATGGACCTGTGATCAAAGTGGTCATGGTGGTAGGAATGAAGTTATGCTTGTGCTCAACAATCTGGATGTCCCCTTACCAAGGCTCACCTTGCCAACACTACTGCCAAGTACTTAATCCCTCAGGAGGAGAGAACCACAGTGAGTCCCTAATATGTCACCATTCCCAGGGGCAATGAACTAGCCATCTGGTGGCAGGTTGATTACATTGGATTTCTTCCATCATGGAACAAAGATTCGTCCTTACTGAAATAATCACATATTCTGGAAATTGCTTTGCCTTTATTGCTCATAATATTTCTGCCAGCATGATTCTCGGTGAACTCACTAAATGCCTGGTCTACTCTCAATGCATTCTACACAACATTGCCTCTGATCAGGGAACTCATTGTACAGCAAACTAAGTGCCTGCAAAATTAATTGGGCTGACCAAATACACCACCATTGGGAAGCAGCTGGCTTCACCGAACAGTGAAGTAACTTATGGACAATTTAGTTATGGTCCCAGCTGGGAAAGAGTACCCTAAAAAAATAGGACTCTGTCTTACATGACATGTTTTGAGTTCATGAAGCACTCTTTCCCATAGGTAAGATACATCTGCATCAAGATGCAGCAGTGAGAATGACTCATATCACAATATCACCTAATAACTTTCTCTTAGAATTTTTTCTTCATTACCTGGGAATTTCGCTGCTGGTATAGAGACCTTAGACCCCAAGGGGAGAGTGCTTCCATCAGGAGATGCAACAATGATTCCATGAGACTAAATGACAGACTACCACCTGGCCATTTGGGTTCTTTATACCTCTAAAACAAAAGGAAAAGACAAAAGGTTATCTATCTGATGGAATGATTGATCCTGATTATTGAGAAGAAATTGGCTTTCTTCTGTGCAGTGGAGGCAAGAACAGTAGCCTGGAACCCACGGAATCCTCTTAGTATTTCCTAACATTAAGGTCAATGAAAAATGACAGTGACCAAAAATAAAAAGGTGTTTGAGGACTTGGCCCCTTCAAAACTGACCACTTTTTTGGGTCCCTTTAGCAGGTGAGGAAACCCAAGCAACTCACGTTCTGACTGAGGGTAGGGGAAATACAGAAAGAGTAGAGAAAAATAAAACCATAAATAGCAATTTTAGACTTGTGAGACAAGGACTGTAAAAACAAAGACTGCAGTGTTTTTCCATATTTTCTATTGACTTGTTCTGGGTGTCAATTTGTATTTACTAACCATTTTCTTTCTCATCACTCCTCCCCATTTTTATTTATATCCAAGTTGTTGGTAGGTGTATTAATTACCCAGAGTTCCTATAACAAAGTACTATAAATTTGGTGGATTTTAATAGCAGAAATGTATTTTCTTACAGTTCTGGGAACTCCAGAATCCAGATATTATAGGTTAGTTCCTTTCACAAGCAGCAAAGGAAAATGTGTCCCATGCCTTTCTCCTGGTATCTGGTAGCTGCCTGGCAATCTTTGCATTCCTTGGATGATGACATATCACTCCATTCTCTCCCTGCATCTCAATATCATTTTTGTCTCAACCTCCCCTTTTTTTTCTTGTGAATATCATCATTGACTTCAGGTCCCACTCTTCAGTGCAGGATGACTTCAACACTGAATTACCTTTACAGAGACCTATTTCCAAAAAAGGTTCCAATCACAGGCACTTGGGGCTAGGACTTAGACATTATTTTTAAAAAACTGAGATATAATTATTTATTGAGATATAATTCACACATCAACAATGAATCAACTTAAAGTGTGCAGTCTAATGATTTTTAGTTTGTTCACAAAGTTGTTAAACCATCACCACAATCAATTTAGAACATTTTTATTATCAAAAAACAAAAAAAGAAACTCCATGCCTGTGAGTTATTTCTCATTTTTTTTTTCCTGCTTCCAACTATCCTCTCCCTCTTATAATACCCTGGCCACTAGCTGATACTTTTAGACATATTTTTCAAGGTCACAATGCAACTCTCCACAGAAGTTAACTTTACAATTAGTCTTCAGGTAACAGAATATTTGGAGGAACTGTGAGTGAATTTGAGGATACACTAACTCCTAGGACTCTAAATTTCCTCATTTTGGGGAAAGGGTAAACTTCACTTGTAAAAAAGACAACTATAACTATTAATAAAAAAAATCTAGCATTGTTTTGGTGTAGAAAGGGGCATATAAAAACTGAGAAATCAGGCAGTTTGTGTAATATGAAGTGTATGTAACTGCTGTGTTATGAGCAACTTCTCCAACATCTGACTCCTGCAACTCACACAACTCCTGCAGCAATGCCCCCAACCTCCATCCCTTCCAGGAGTGTGCCTCTGGAGAGAAACCTCCCTGTCAGCTGCTTTCCCAAGCACCCAGAGTGTTGATCGCCAGTGAATTTTGTCTGCAAAGCATCATAGATTCTGTCATTCAGGGAACTATGATCAATAAGACCAGAAGATCAGCCACAGTGGTGCAGGTTGGGGTGAGGAAGATGGAGAGAAGCTTTGCCCTGGATCCTCCATCTCAGCCCTAGGGATTGTGCCTGCTCCTTATATGTGCTACTTTTATATTACTTAGAGTTTTCTTTATTTCTTACTAGCCAACCCATTAATACTTCCAGCATCCTGTTAGAGATTAACATTTTTTACATCACTGTCTCTGCTTAAATTCCTGTGTGGTTTATCTTTCCTAATTGAATTCAGTACTTCATCTTCCTGAACTACTATGAATGGATGGAAAGAAGGTATGTGATCAGGCCAGCACAAAGAGTAGTGTTATGGTTTGGATTTGGAATGTCTCCCCAAAGCTCATGTCTTGAAAGCATGGTTCCAGACGCAACAAGAATCCGAGGCAGGGATTTTATGCAATGATTGGCTCCTGAGGGCTCTGTCCCCATTAGTGGATAAATTCACTGTAATGGATTAATTCGCTGATAGTTGGATGGACTACTGGGAGGTGGAACCTATTTGGAGAAAGTAGTTATTTTAGTCAGCTTTTTCACTGCTGTGACAAAAAGGACCCAACCAGAACAACTATAGAGGAGGAAAGGTTTATTTAGGGGCTCCTGGTTTCAGAGGTCCCAGTCCATAAGAGACTAGCTTCATTCCTCAGGGTTCAAGGTGAGGCAGAACATCATGGTGGAAGAGTGCAGCAGAGGGAACCAGGTCACATGATGATCAGAAAGCAGAGAGAGAGAACTCCACTTGCCAGAAAGCCATGACCCAATTCCCACCTCCTCCAGCCACACCCTACCATTTCAGTTATCACTCAGTTAATCCCTATCAAGGGATTAATTCACTGATTGTGTTAAGACTCTTACAACCCAATCATTTCTCCTTCAAACCTTTTTGCTTTGTCTCTCACATGAGATTTTGGAGGACATCACATCTAAATCATAACAGTAGTTCGCTGGCAGGGAGGTGGCCACCTTCCTCCCTCTGACTTTCTCTGCTTCCCAAAGCCATGAGTTGAGCAGATTTCCTCCACCATACCCTGCCACCATGTTGTTCTTCTCACCCAAGACCCAGAGGAATAGAATCAGTCAACCACAGACTGAAACCTCTGAAACCGTGAGCCAAAATAAACTTTTCCTCCTCTAAGTGGTTCTTGTCCGTTATTTTGGTCACAGCAATGAAAAACTGGCTAACACAGGTAGTCTACTACAGTATTTATTAAGGTGCACCTGGGAGAAAGGGCAATTTCCTTTTCTGATAGTGGAACTGGGAGGGTATAAATTCAAAGCAATGAGTTGACATTTCCTCCTCTGTGAGGATGAGGATGATACTGGCAGATAACAAAGTTGGTATAGAGAGAGCAAAAGTAGAATTAAAGATATAAAGAAAAGAGAAACAAGTATTAAAACTACTGACTTCAATGGAAAGACTTACTTTACTTAGTGTAAAGATGTCAGTTTCTTCTCAAATGTAGCTATAAATGTAATCCAAATTAATAGCCAATGACAATTTTTATGAATTAATCAGATTCTAAATTTCATTTGGAAAATAAAATGCAAAAGCATAACACAGAAAATTTCGCAAAAGAAGAACATCAATATTGCCAGACAGAAAAACACACCAAAAAGCAATAGTAATTAAAACAGTTTAGTGCTGGAAGAAGACTGGAGAAGAATGAGTGGGAAAGATCCATTTATTTAAAGGAATTTAGCAAAGGATAAAGGTGACATTTTAATTCTGCTGGGAAAAGATACATTATTAACAAATGACATTAAGTCAATTGACTATTCATTTGATAAAATACATATGTAGTAAGGTCTTATTTCATAATAAAAGTACATTCCACATGAATTACAGATACCCTCTGTCTTTGGTCATAGGCCCCACTGAACGAGTTCTTCATAACATTTTCAAATGTATGAGTTTCAAAGATCCTCAGCTGTGTTAGGTTTTATTGTCAAATCTGTATCTATGATCCATATAATTTATTTATAAATGATTTTCCAACTTCTTTTTCTACACAAATAATACAGGAACACATTTTCTTTGTAGAAACACAGAACTCACACACACAAAGTGAAATCTCCTTGAATCCCCTTCCTGCTACCATCTCATTGCTCTTCTCAGAATTAATGCATTGTATGACATCTACTTTATATCCAGAAATTCTCCACTGTTCGAGTTTTCTGATGGCCCCCAGACTGGCATTTAGTGCTTCTATAAATTAGTTTATATGTTTTTATTTCTTCTATTAATTTAATTGGATTTTGGAAATATAAATAGGTAAATATGTGTTGTTAGGCCAAAACCTCAGTTGGGCATTTTAACCATTCAATTTATAACTAAAGTTAAGATAAATAATAACATTATTTTGAAATATACAAAGTTTAGAAAGTTATTCTGATATGCATTTTAGTCTTTAATGTTGGAAATGTTATCACTTTATTTCTACTCTGGAAATTGTATCACACATACTTTGCAACTCAATTAAGTTGGGGAAAAGGGTTGCAGATTTATGCAAGAAGAGCCTTTAAGATTTGTACTGTTTGGAAAGTGAATTTAAGGTATGATTGACTTTAGAATTTGTTCTTAGGTAAGAGTACCAAAACAATTATTATCATGAGAGAATCGAATAATGTAAAAATTCCTTTCTAGTAAAAAGAAAAAAATGGAGTAATAAAACAAATAAATGAGTAAACAAATTCAAAGTAGGATAAAACAAAGCATAGAAAAGTAGAACAAGGAGAAGCACAAAGTTAGTAGAAACAAGTTCCAAATTTTTAGCAATTATAATATGCAGAAATTCTTTGACTCAAAAAGGAAGCGCAATAATGAATGAACTCAATTATATTATGTGTACAAACATATATATATATATATATATATATATATATATATATATACACAAACATATATATATGTATGTTTTGGGAACTGGGGATTGAACTCAGGGGCACTCAACCACTAAGCCCTATTTTTGTATTTTATTTGGAGACAGGGTCTCACTGAGTTGCTTGGTGCCTTGCCTTTTCTAAGGCTGACTTTGAACTCAGGATCCTCCTGCCTTAGCCTCCTTAGCCACTGGGATTACAGACGTGCACCACTGTGTCTGGCATCTATAAAGAATGTATTGAGTTCACCAGTTAAATAACAGAGATGTTCTGGTGGATTAAAAAAATATATAAATACTTGAAGAAAGAAACTGAAGAAGATACAAGAAGATGGAAAGACCTCCCACATTCATGGATAGCCAGAATTAATATTGTTAAAGTGATCATACCATCAAAAGCAATATACAGATTCAATGCAATCCCCATCGAAACATCAATGACATTCTTCACAGAACTTGAAAAAACAATCCTAAAATTAATTTAGAAGAATAAAAGACCCAGAATCGTCAAAATAATTCTAAGTCAAAAAAAGCAACTTTACAGACATCACAATACCTGACTTCAATTTATACCACAGAGCTATAGTAACAAAAACTGCATAGCACTGGCATGAAAACAGATACACAGACCAATGATACAGAATAGAAAATACAGAGACAACCCCCCTCCCCAGATACAGTCACCTAATCCTTGACAAAGGTGCCAGAAACATACACTGAAGAAAAAACAGCTATTCAAGCAAATAGTGGGAAGACTGGTTATCCACATGTAGCAGATTAAGACAAATGTTTATCTCTTACCCTGCACAAAAATCAACTAAAAATGAATCAAATACCTAGGAATTAGACCAGATACTGTGCAACTCCTTGAAGAAAATGTAGGGTCAAGACTCCAGCATGTGAGCACAGGCAACAACTTTCTCAATAGGAACTCTGAAACTCAGAAAATAATGCCAAAGTTAATAAATGGGATGGCATCAAATTAAAAAGCTTCTGCAGAGCAAAGAAAACATTTAAGAGCGTGAAGAGAGAACCTACAGAATGGGAAAAAGTCTTTGATAGCTACTCTTGTGACAGAGGATTAATATCTAGATTAATAAAAGAACTCAAAAAACAACACACACACACACACAAAACCCCACAAATAACACGGTCAATAAATGGGCACGTGAACTAAACTGACACTTCTCAAAAGAAAAAATACAAATTCCAACAAATATACAAAAGAATGTTCAACAATCAATTTTCAATTGATAATGCAAATGAAAACTATCCTGAGATTTCATTTTACTTCAGTCAAACTGGCAGCCTTCAAGAATACAAACAATAATAAATGCTGGAGAGGATTTGGAGAAAAGCAAACACTTCCACACTGTTGGTGAGATTGTCAATTGGTACAACCACTATGGATATCAGTATGGAGGTTCCTCAAAAGGCTAGAAATGGAAACACCATATGACTACACCACTCCTCAGTATTTATGCTAAAGAATTAAAGTCATCATGCTTATAATGATACATGCATGCCCATGTTTATAGCAGCACAATTCACTATAGCCAAAGGATGTCGACAGATAAGTAGATAAAGAAAATGTGGTATGTACACATAACGGAGTTTTATTGAGTCATAAAGAGAAATTAAATTATGTCATCTGCAGGAAAATGAATGGAACTTGAGAATTAATCAAAATGAATCAAACTCACAAAGTCAAGGTTTGTATGTTTTATTTACTGTGTGGGAGCTAGAGAGGAAAAAGGAAAAGAAAGGTGCATGGCAGGGTGTCATGAAAATCAAAAGGAGATCAGTAGAGACAAGGGACCAGAGGGAGAGAAGAGGGCAGGAAAGCGGAAAATACTGGGGAATGATATTGGCCAAATTGTATTGCTATATTGTGTGCATATACACAATATACATAACAACAAATTCTATCTACCATTATGTAAAACTATAGTTCACCAATTAAAAATATGGAAACATAAATAAATTTATTGCAAACCTATGTATGTGTAAGCTAGGCTCAGTGGCACATGCCTGTAATCTCAGATGCTCAGGAGCCTGAAGTACGAGGATCTCAAGTTCGAGGCCAGCCTGGGAACATAGTGAGAGCTTGCCTCAAAATAAAATAAAAACTATGTATGAAAGCACCCAGAAACCACTCCAAACGTGGGAACTCACATAAAATTATTTTTACAAAAATTTTAGTGCCTCATCAACATATGTAAATATTAAAATTCTTAAATGTGTATGCTTGAAAAATTTATAGAAGAAGCCACATTACAAAATACAGTGCTGTCAAATATGTTTTTAAATAAGTTATTGAGAACTAAAAATAAATAAAAATAATAAAATAAAATAAGCTCTAGTGTATTTTAAATACTCTTTATATTTTATAAAGAATTTAAAGTTGGAAAATTTTTAAAAATAAAATAAAAAAAGATTCCAGGAAAATACTAACCATAAAAGCTAGAGGCCATATTAACATCACACAAAATGAAAGCAGAAACTAACAGGTAAACAATGAGAAACTGACAAATAGAATGGATATGCCAATAAGCCTCTGAATAAAGCAGATAAAAATTAGTTAGATACAGAAGATTTAACTGACCAATTAATAAGTGTATTATTTACTTTAAAAAGGAAAACTCTGAAAATTCACAAGAGTCCAACTAAAGAAGCTCAGTAAAATTGGAGAAAACTTCAAAACAGTAGAAAAAGACACCATGAAGATAAAGATAGAAATTAGATAAACAAACATAAAATAAGAGGATTATTCCATTGACTTTTGGACAAAAAGCAATAAAAGAGACAAGATTTGAGGCAGCCTGAACAAGAAAAATAAGAAATAAAGCTCAAACAAAAGGAATTAGGAATGAAAAAGGAGGCAATGTTAACTTTCCATAAAGAAAAGACTACACAGATACGAAAGGTAACACCGTGGACAATGTTGTGCCAATATTTGTAAACATTTTGCTGAAACAAAAATAACAGCACAAATGAGTCAGGAAAAAAGGAATGGACCTCTGGATTTTGGAACTGACCAACCCTGCGGATGAAAACTATGAAAAATGCTGGAGGTGGAGATGGGAATCTGAAAGACTTTCTTAAAAGCAAATACTGAAAAAAGAATAAGGAACTATGAGACCCCAAATTAAGAACAAAGAAGGAAGAAAAGAAAATGGGCATTGGAAAGTGTTCATGCCCTGTGAACCTTTGCCCGACCTGAGATTTCAAACCTTCCTTTTGATATCTAATTGCCCAGAGATGATACAAAGTAGCATGTTGAGTGGGAGACCCTTCTAACCCTAAGGTGAGTGGACATAAAAGGGCTGTACCCTGAGGTTACTTGAAGTAAACAACTCCTCCTGTCCTTTGTCCTTGTTTCCATTACCTTGGCGTTCAAGGAATTTCAAACTTTAAATTTAGATTAAGGTGATCTCAGACTAATAGTGTTCCTAGAGGCAGAGCAGAAACAAAGAGCCCTCTCTGGGAGGCAGATTCCTGCTAGGCTTCTAATTATTCCTGCAAATGTGTTTCCACATACTAATAACAGCACATAGTCAGGTTTAAACAGGCACAGGAGACCTGAAGGCAACAAGAGCAAGAACCAACAGGAACAACAGACAATAGAAACAGAACCACAAATACTTAATATTTACACCTAACAGATTATAAGCAATGAAACAACTATGATTATTTAATAAAAGAAAAGCTAAATTAAACTGATGTAAAATGTAAGATACAAGGAATAAAGAGCAAAGAAAAGTTGGCAGTAAATGAGTAAATCTAACACACACTGAAATTGCATGTATAAAAGAACACACACGGCATGGCATCTAAAAATAGAAAATTAATATGTAATAGCATATACCTTGAAGAGGAGTAAATGGAATCAAACATTCTAAGCTACTTGTGCTGTTAGGAAGAAAGGTAAAGGTTACATATGCATGTTTAGCAGGATAATTGCTAAAAGAATAGAAACAAGATTTAACTAAATCTCATTTCCCACCAGTAAAGGGGAAAGATTAAATGACAAACAATCCATTGAAAAGAAGCAAGAAAGGAAAGAGAAGTATATAACAAACAGTCAGAACAAAACACACACACACACACACACACACAAAGAGTAAATTAAATCCCAGTTATGTGGAAAATTACATTAAATCTATATGAACTAAATGCTCTGGGTAAAAGTGAAACTTACCAAACATGAATAAGAAAATTTTCTGTATTCCCATCATCTCTGGAGACTGAGGCAGGAGGATCCCAAATTCAAGGCCAGTCTCAGCAATTTAGCAAGGACCTAAGCAACTTAGACCCTAAGAATAATAAATTAATTAATTAAAAAATAGATTAATTTAAAATCAGCTACGTATAGCTTGTAAGACACATCTGAACATAAAGCTATAGAAAGATTGAAAGCAAAAGTGTGAAAAAGTCTGAGAAAATATGGCTTGCAAATCCTAACCAAAGCAAAGTTAATATAGCTAGATGAGATGGTTTTTATGTTTTTCTTAAATATATTTTTTAGTTGTCAATGAACCTTTATTTTATTT
Source organism: Sciurus carolinensis (assembly GCF_902686445.1). Classification (NCBI taxonomy): domain Eukaryota; kingdom Metazoa; phylum Chordata; class Mammalia; order Rodentia; family Sciuridae; genus Sciurus; species Sciurus carolinensis. The sequence goes on from NC_062219.1 coordinate 31,181,041, forward strand.
ATATGCAGCACTGAGGATCGAACCCAGTGCATCATGCATGCCAGGCAAGCGCTCTTCCACTGAGCTACAACCTCAGCCTGACAAGATGGTTTTTAAAAGCAAAATCATCACCAGAAATAATAAAGTTCACTTTATAATGAAATGTCAGGCTGGGCCTGGTGGTGCAAGCCTGGAATCCTATTGACTCAGGGGGTGGGGTTTGAGGCAGAGGATCACAAGTTTGAGGCCAGCCTCAGCAACTTAAAGAGGACCTACACAACTTACTGAGATCCTGTCTCAAAACGTAAAATAAAAAGAAATGGGGATGTGGCTCTGTGGTTAAGCTCCCCTGGGTTTAAATCCTGGTACCAGTGAATAAATAAATAAATAAATAATCAGATCACTAGGAAGATTGACAATTTTAAATTTCTGTGTACTTACTAAAATAGCCTCAAAATATAAAACAAAAATGAGGGAATTACAAGGTAGAAAATACAAATTCTTAAAACTACTGGAGGATGTTTATACCTTTCTTAGAACTTGATTAATCTGGTATTTAAAACAAAATATTCAAGAAGTAGAAGATTAACATAACACAAAGAAAACATTTGACCTAACACACACACACACACACACACACACACACACACACCTTTTGGGAACAAACCACCCAATATTTTTGAGCACATATAGAACATATACAAAAATTGACTAAACATTGCACCATAAAACAATTTCAAAAAAATTTCAATGAGCTGACAACATTCAAACATGTTTCCCTGGACACAATACTTATATTAGATCCAATAACCCTAAAATAACATGAAATTCTTATATATTTGAAGATTAAGGAAGTTTCATTTGAAATAATTCATGGATCAGTGAGAAAATCATAATAGGAATTAGAAAATATTTTAAACTGAATTACATTAAATATGCTATTGGTAAATTTTGTGACCTAGCTCACCTAGTAGTACTTAAAGGGAAGTTTAAAATCTTTCATGCATGTATATCAATAAAGAAAGGATGAAATTATAGCATTTTATCAGCAATAAGAAATTAAAATAAAGTAAGCTTACATGACATGAAGAGATAGAAATATTAAGTATTAGAACATAAATTAATAAAATGAAAATAGCCATAACAGAAAATTAGTAGGCCCAAAAATTGGTTCTCTAAAATAACTATTAAAATAATAAATATCTACTTAATTAAGATTGAGAAAAAGAGAAGGTAGAAATAATTTTTATGAGGAATAAAAAAAGGAAGCATCATTATAGATATTCTGGTCATTAGAAAATAATAAAACAAACAAATATATGGTAAACTTCATACAAATGAATTTGAAGATATAGAAGACAAGAAAAAATTCCTAGGAAAATTTTTTTTCCATAATTAAAATCAAATCAATTGTCAAAAAAAATTTTATGAAGAAAATTCCAGGTTCATATGACTTACATGAGTAACTACCAAATACTCAAAGAAGAAAAATAATTGTTTTCTGACATAAAGAATAGAAAAATAAGAAATACTTCCAGATTCATTTTATGAAACTGTAATGTCTTGGTATGAAAGCATAACAAAAGAAGTGTGAGATATGAAAATTAGCAGCCTGTTGTAATCATTATGTAAAATTCTTGAGAAAAACAGTGGAGAGGTGATAATCTTGTCAACAACCTGTGCTAGAATAATTTGGCAGCCAAATGAAAAGGAAAAAACAAAGTTCAATCCAATCCATATCTCCATACCTTGTACTATTTATAAAATCAATTCAAAATGGATCCTAGATCTGAAACTATGAAATTTCTAGAAGAAACATCTAGAAGAAAACTTTTCTAATATGGAATTGGGTTAATATTCCCTATATATGACATTTAAATAATATCCATTAATTTTAAACTAATAGATGAGACTTTATCAAAATGAAATTTTCTACTCTTTGAAAAACACTGTGAAGGGACTGGAAAGATAAGCCACAAATTTGGAGAAAATATTGCCAATCCTAGATCTTTTAAAGATTTCTAAGAACTCCATTATAAGAAAACAACTCAATAAAACAGTAAACAAAAGACTTTAATAGACATTTCACTGAGGATACACAGATGGTGAATAAGCACGTGAAAAGATGCTCAAAGAATTTGTGAGCAAAGAAGTGGGAATGCAACCACAATGAGAGGCTGCTGAACAGCTGAAATTTCAAGAAACAGATCATGCCAAGTGGTGACAAGGAGGTGCAAGAACTGAATCTCATACTGTTGGAGGAATGTAAAGTAGTAATGCCACTTTTGAAAACCATTTGGCAGTATATTAAACAGTTAAATCTATACCTCTCATCTAATACAGCTATTCCACTCCTAGAAATGAAAATGTAGGCTTATACTAAGATTGCATGGCAGCTTTATTTGTAACAGACAAAGCCAGAAAACAATCCAGACAGTCACAAGCAGATGAATGGGTAAAGGAATGGCATCTCCACAAAGTAGAGTACTACTCAGAAATAAACAGGAACGAACAATTGACACAGGCAAGAGCAACACCGATGAATCTCAAAATAATTATAATTATGCTGAGAAAAAAAAAGTCAGCCTAACTAAGAACATGCTGCATGATTCCATTATATAAAATCCTAGGAAATGCAAACTAATACTTAGTAACAGAAAGCAGATTAGTGATTCCCCAGGCATGAAAGAAGGGAGTGGGAAGAAGAAAGAGATTCTAAAATCCCTTGTGAGAACTTTTTGGAGTGATGAAAATGTTCCTTATCTTGATTGTGGTGGTGGTTTTATCAGTATAGACATATGTTGAAATTTATTAAATTATATTCTTTAAATATGTGTGGTTTATTATGTGTCAGTTATTCCTCAATATAGCTCTTAATATATTAGCCAATATAAAAAGGGTAATGTACCATGACCAAGTGTGTTTAACCCAGGAATGTAAAGTTGCTTTCACATGATAAAATAATTTCTGCATTAAATGAATAGATTAAAGAAGAAAGTGAGATGACTATTTTAGTAGAAGCAGAAAAGCACTAGACAAATTTTAACATGCATTCATGATTTAAAACAGCTCTTATAGGGTCAGGAATAAAACAAAACTTCCTTAAACTGATAAAGAGTATTTACAAATAATAACATGTCAAATGGTGAGATGTCAAAGACTTTGCCTCTAAAAACAGGATTAACAATAACTGGGGGGACACCACTGCCATGCCATCACCATCTTCAGACACTGCACAAGGTACCTGCAGGTTTGGTTACACCTGAGGTCTTCCTGCTAGATGGGCTAATAGCCACCATCTTGCTGCAGAGGTAGGAGAACCAGGTTCTTCCGTTTCCCAAGTACTGAAGCACATGGGGACGACCCGGCTGGCTACAGCGGGTTGGAAGAGGGTGTGATGGCATCTTGCTCTCAGTTCCTCTGGCACTCACTGGGTTCCCAGAGCCTACTTGGGTCGGCACTTGCTGGGCCCCAGCACTAGCCCCCTCTCCAACTCCCTCCCCAGTTCTGCATCCAAAGATCCCCTGCTCCCGCCAGGTCTGGCATCAGTCCAGAAACCCAGGAGGCCCTCCAGCTCCGCAATGCCCAGTCTCCCAACCCCTCCCTCACCACTAACCCAGCCCAGTGCTGACAGCTTCATGGCTGGCCTGTAGCACTCAGTGCCTGGTCCTGATCCACCAGATACAGAACAGCTCTCCATGACAAGCACAGGTCTCAGTGCTTAGCCCTCAGAACCACCTGGGAGAGAAGTGCCTGACTGGGAGTTTGGAAGGCTGGGGGCTGGAGACATGGTGTTTGGAGACTAAATCAGAGACTAGGAATTGCAGGGTCCACAGGCTACATAAAAGGCTAAGATCAGATTCCTACATAGCACAAGAGGAACTCAAAGGAGATTCCTGGGGTGCAGTCTTCCAATGTGGACCTGCAAGTGCTACACCCGCCTCCAGAAGTTCCACTTCCAGGACTAACTCTCTGACCCTAGCAACCTCCATCCTGAGGGTGGAGCTTCCAGCGAACTTCAGACAGCCCACCCATTGGCTGAGAAGGGAAGCTGAGAAAATTTTGAACTCCAATGGGAACAATTGTTCAATATTCCTTTAAGACATTTTTCTTTTCTTTTCCCTCTCTCATATCCCCAACATTTTTGAAATCAAGTATCATTCACACATCAGTTTATTGAGGAGTAGGATGTCTGAATAGTATATTACAGTTTTGTTGTGTATTATTCTTGTTCTTTTTCTTTTTTAATTTTCCTACTTGCTGTATATTTTCCCATTCACTTATCTGTTTCCCTGGATTCTCGTTCTCTCTTTTCTCTGCTAACAGCCAACTTCTATTGATTCTTCTTTCACTCTTCCTATAATCTTTTACTTCTAGCTTCTTTCTTCCTTACCCATACACATCACATCCTGCACCACTTCTGTTCTCTCTTTGTCCATCATTACAAATTGTAAATTTACAAAGTAAATTTTTTCAAAGTATCACTTCTATTTATATTGCGGACAGTAATTGAACACACCATTTCTGTTTATTGCAACAAAACTATAGACATCTTAATAGGAGCTATTTGGTTTAAGGTTGCATGTTGTTTGCATCGGGTGCTATTAATATTGATCTCCTCCTTGAAGGCAAGGTACTGGAAACCTTCATGGACACTATAAGCATACATGGTAGAAACTGTACTACCTCAGATCCATACTGTTAGATGGGAATACACACAAACAACTTGAAAAAACCAGGGAACAAAGTTCCCTAAACAAACTAAGATGCTCCAATAATAGAATCCATTGACAACACAGTAGAAGAAATGTCAGAGAAGGAGTTCAGAATGTACATAGTTAAACTGATCTGTGACACAAAGGATGATGTAAGGACATAAAGGACAATGTAAGGAGTGAAATCAGAGATAAATTTCAGGAGGGGAAAGATCACTTCAATGAAGAGATGAAGATTATGAAAAGAAATCAAGCAGAAATCCCCTAAATGAATCAATAAACCAAATTAAAAATTCAATGGAAAGCATCACCAACAAACTAGACCACTTGGAATACAGAACCTCAGACAATGAAGACAAAATATATAATCTTGAAAATAAAGTTGACCATGTAGAGAAGATGGTAAGAAATCATGAACAGAACATCAAAGAATTATGGGATAACATGAAAAGACCAAATTAAAGATTTATTGGGATAGAGGAAGGCATTACAGTATTTAAAATGAAATAATATCAGATATTTTTCCAACCCTGAATAATGAAATGAAAAATCAAATACAACTGACTTATAGGACCCCAAATGTATAAAATGCCAAGAGACCCACACCAAGTCACTTTATAATGAAAGTGCCTAGCATGCAGAATAAGGATAGAATTTTAAAAGCTGCAAGAGAAAAATATCAGATTACATATAAGGGGAAACAAATTCAGATCTCAGCAGATTTCTCAACCCAGACCCTCAAAGCTAGGAGGTCCTAGGCCAACATATACCAGGCTCTAAAAGAAAATGGAGGGCTGGGGAGATAACTCAGTCGGTAGAGTGCTTGCCTTGCAAGCACAAGGCCCTGGGTTCTTTCCCCAGCACCGCAAAAAAAAAAAAAAAAAAAAAAAAAAAAAGAAAATGGATAACCAGAATTTTATATTCAGCAAAATTAAGTTTCAGATTTGAAGATGAAATAAAATCTTCCATGCTAAACAAAAGTTAAAAGAATTCACAACCAGAAAACCTGCACTACAGAACATTCTTGGCAGAATATTACATAAGGAAGAAATGAAAAAAAAAGTAAAAACCAGCAAAGGGAAGAACTACAATAAAGGAATAGTCAATCGAAGGAGAAACTGAGTCAGATTAAAAACCAGAAATAAACCAAAATGAGGAGGAATACAAATCATATCTCAATAATAACCCTGAATATTAATGGCCTAAATTCATCAGTCAAAAGACATAGACTGGCAGATTGTATTTAAAAAACAAGACCCAATAATATTCTATCTCCAAGTGACTCACCTCATAGGCAAAGACATCCACAGACTGAGGTGAAAGGATGGGAAAAAACATATCCTTCACATAGATCACGTAAACAAGCAGGGACTTCCATCCTCATATCAGATAAAATAGACTTTAAACCAAAGTTAGAATGGACAAAGAAGGACATTTCACACTGCATAAGGGATTTACACAATGATAAGACAACAATAGTAAATATTTATGCCCCAAACAATGGAGCGTCTATGTACATCAAACAAACCCTTCTCAATTTCAAGAATCAAATAGACTACAACACAATTATACTAAGTGACTTTAGCACTTCGTGACTTTCTCACTACCTGGTAGATCTTCCAAACAAAAACTCAACAAAGAAACTATAGAACTAAATAATACAATCAGTAATTCAGACTTAATGAACATATATAGAATATTTCATTCATCAACGAGCAAATACACTTTCTTCTCAGCAGCACATGGATCCTTCTCTAAAAAGCAACTCCTAGCAAATACAAAAAACAGATACTACCCTGCGTTCTAACAGATCATAATGGAATTAAATTAGAAATCAATCATAAAACATAGAAGCTACTCCAACACTTGGAGACTAAATAATATGCTATTAAATGATGAATGGATAGCAGAAGAAATCAGGGAGGAAATAAAAAGATACTTAGAGGTAAGTGAGAACACTGATACAATACATCAAAATTTCTAAGACTCTATTAAGGTAGTGCTCAGAGGAAAGTTCACTGCATTGAGCTCATTCTTAAAAGAATAGAAAGTCATGAATAAATGACCTAACTTTACATTTCAAAAACCTAAAAAAGAAGAACAAATAAAAACCAAAAGCAGTACAAAACAGGAAATAATTAAAATCAGAGCTGAAATCAATGAAATTGAAACAAAAAAAGTCAAAAAAATTGACAAAACAAAAAGTCGGTTGTTTGATAAAATAAATAAAATTGATAAACTCTTAGTCACATTAATGAAGAGAGAGAGAAAACTCAAATTACTAAAATTCATCATGAAAAAGGAAATATCACAACAGACACTACTGAAATACAGATGATAATTAGAAACTATTTTGAAAATTTATACTCCAATAAAATAGAAAATCTTGAAGACAACAACAAATCTCTAGAGACATATTACCTACCCAAACTGAATCAGGAGGCCATACACAATTTAAATGGATCAATTTCAACCAATGAAATAGAAGATGTCATTAAAAGCCTACCAACTAAGAAACACCCAGGACCAGACATATTCTCAGCCAAGTTCTACAAGACCTTCAATGAAGAATTAACACCAATACTCCTCAAAGTATTCCATTAAATAGAAGAGGAGGGAACCCTTCCAAACTAATTCTATGAGACTAGTATCACTCTGACACCAAAATCAAAGACACATCAAAGAAAGAAAACTTCAGACCAATATCCCTAATGAACATAGATGAAAAAATGTTCAATGAAGTTCTGGCAAATTGCATACAAAAACATTTAAATGATAGTGCACCATGATCAAGTGGAGTTCATCCCAGGGATGCAAGGTTGGTTCAATATATAGAAATCAATAAACATAATACATCACATCAATAAACGTAAAGAGAAGAAACATACGAGCATCTCAATAGATGCAGAAAAAGCATTTTACAAAATCCATAACCCTTCATGCTCAAAACACTAGAAAAAATAGGGATAGTAGGAACATACCTCAACATTGTAAAGGTCATCTACGCTAAGCCCACGGCCATCATCATTCTAAATGGAGAAAAATCAAAAGCATTCCTACTAAGAACTGGAACAAGACAGGGATGCCCTCTTTCACCACTTCTATTCAACATTGTCCTTGAAACTCTATCCAGAGCAATAAGATAGACCAAATAAATTAAAGGGATACAAATAGGAAAAGAGTATAGTTTAAGGTCTGATATTGTGATGCCTCCAACTTCACTTTTCTTGCTAAGAATTGCTTTGGCTATTCTGGGTCTCTTATTTTTCCAAATGAATTTCATGATTGATTTTTCTATTTCTCTAAGGAATGTCATTGGGATTTTAATAGGAATTCCATTAAATCTGTATAATGCTTTTGGAAGTATGACCATTTGATAATATTAATTTTACCTATCCAAGAGCATGGGAGATCTTTCCACCTTCTAAGAATTTCTTTAATTTCTTTCTTTAGTGTTCTGTAATTTTCATTGTAGAAGTCTTTCACCTCTTTTGTTAGATTGATTCCCAAGTATTTAATTTTTTTGAGGCTATTGTGAATGGGGTAGTTTTCCTAATTTCTCTTGCAGTGGGTTCATCACTGATGTATAGGAACACATTTGACTTATGGGTGTTGATTTTATATCCTCCTACTTTGCTGAATTTATTTATTAATTCTAGAAGTTTTCTGGTGGGATTTTTTGGATATTTTAAATATAGAATCCTGTCATCAGCAAATAGCGATAGTTTGAGCTCTTCTTTAAGGTTGAGTAATATTCCATTGTGTATAAACTTCTTCTAAGCAAAGGAAACAATCAATAATGTGAAGAAAGAGTCTACAGAATGGGAGAAAATCTTTACCACATGCACCTCAGAGAGAGCATTAATTTCCAGGATATACGAAGAACTCAAAAAACTTAACGCCAAAAACACAAATAACCCAACCAATAAATGGGCAAAAGAATTGAACAGATGCTTCACAGAAGAAATATGAATGGCCAAAAATATATGAAAAAATGTTCAATATCCCTAGCAATTAGAAGAATGCAAATTAAAACTACAGTGAGATTTCATCTCACTCCAGTCAGAATGACAATTATTGAGAATACAAGTAAAATAAATGTTGTCAAGGATGTGGGAGAAAAGGTACACTCATACATTTCTGGTAGGACTGCAAATTGGTGCAACCACTCTGGAAAGCAGTATGGAGATTCCTCAGAAAACTTGGAATGGACCCACCATTTGACTCAGTAATCACACTCCTCAGTATGTACCCAAAGGTCTTAAAATCAGCATATTCAGTGGCGCAGCCAAATCAATGTTTATGGCAGCTCAATTAATAATAGCCAAACTACAGAATCAACTTAGGTGCCCTTCAACAGATGAATGGATAAAGAAAACGTGGTACATATATACAATGGAATATTACTCACCCAGAATAATGAATGAAATTATGGCATTTGCCAGTAGGTGAATGGAACTCAGACTATCTTGTTAAGTGAAATAAGTCAATCCCAAAAAAACCAAAGGCTGAAAGTTCTAATACGTGGATGCTAACTCAAAACAAGGTAGCGTGGAAAGGGGAAGAATAGAAGTTCATTAGATTAGACAAAGGGGAATGATGGGAAGGGAGGGGGGTAATGGGAATAGGAGAGACAGTAGAATGAATAGAACATGACTTTCCTATGCTCATGTATGAATACATAATCAGTGTAACACCACATCATGGACAATCACAAGAACAGGCAGTTATATTCTATATATGTATAATATGTCAAAATGTACTCTATTGTTATGTAGATCTAAAAAGAACAAATAAAAAAGGATTAAAACAAGGACACTTGCAATTAAACTTCTATTTTGTTTCAACAAGTTCTTTACTGGAGCCCTATCCAGAGTCAATATAGGAAAAAAATAGATCGATGATATAAGGATTTTAAAAAACCGAATATTTTTAGCAAAGGATATGGTTCTCTACGGAAAAAATTCAAAAATATTTACAGATAAATCATTAAAATAAAAAGATTGTTGAATTAAAAATTAGTTGCATTCCTAAATATTAGCTAACACAGAGGAAATAGAGATTTAATACTAACGACTATTTAATACTAACTACTTTAAATAGAGATTTAATACAGGAGAGCAGATGATCATGAGATCATTGATAGATTGGGACTTCCAGAAAGAATCTCAGAAAAACACAGAAGTGATCCTCCAAAGATGACCACAATAAATAAATTAGAGAATCAGGAGATTATCACTGTCATTCAGGAATACATCACTGTTTCAGTCCATTCAGTTTGCTCTAACAAAACACTATAAATTGCTTGAGATTATAGAAATTTGTTTCTCACAGTTCTGGGGACCCATAAATCCAAGATCCAGGCTTTGGCAGATTTGGTGCCTGGTGAGAGCTCACTTCCTGGTTCATAGAAGGTACTTTCTCCTCTTTTCGTCACAGGACAAGACAGCTCTCTGGGGCTTCTTTTGTAAGGGCACTGATTCAATTCACAAGGGTTCTATCCTCATGACTCAATCACCTCCCTAAGATGCCAGCTCCTAATACCAACACACTGGTAATTAGGTTTCAACCTATGAATTTGGTTGGGGTAGTGTGAGTGAGGACACACACACACACACACACTTCCACTTCACACACAGCATTCACCAAAGCTGCAGTCCAGGAATCTGACATCTGCAAGCCACTTCTTCAACTGCCTCTCAACATCTGTGAAATGAGACTGGATCCTAAAACAGGGCTGGGGATAAATTTCCTGCCTTGATGATTTTGCCTACTCGCTTCCCAACACCGAGGCAACAGAAGATAACTTCATGCTTACTATCGCCTTCCAGAGTAATTGGTGTGAAAATTAATTCACAAAGATAAAACTAGCTTTAGGAGGATCTGCAAGAAGTTGATTTTAGCTTTCCAGCCTGTGCTGGAAGTGATGGTGACGACACAGGACATGACAGGAAGAACCAGGAATGAGAAACAAATAAATCAACCAAACCCATTCAACAGCAACGAATGGTTGAGAGACTGTAGTATGAAACTATCTGATATTGGCAGAATCCACAAAGCAAATAAAGTACCACGTGTATAATAAGATACATGGCCCTTATGTAAGAGTTATGCTATTGAATTACATTAAAGAAGATTTATATAAATTCAGAGGTATATACCATTTCAATAGATAGGTAAACTCAATATCTAATAAAGGTAATTTCTCCCCAAATTAAGCTATAGATGTAATGAAATTCCAGTTCAGATCTCAACAGAACTTTTAGAGAAATTTGACAAATACTCCTGGAGAAGAACAAGATTCTGGAGAAAAGGTGAGACTTATTTTTTCATTTCACTGGATTCATTGCAAAGGTATATGATCAAGGGTCAGGTGTTAGTGTGGGATTAAATTCATTAGTGAAACAGACTCAGGAGCCCAGGATCAGACTCACTTATATATGGACACTTGACATATATCAGGGATTACCTTGTGATTCCAGTGGGAGAAAGGGTGAATTGTTTAGCAAATTGTACTAGAAAAATACTTATTTATATAAAATATAAAATAGGTTACCTACTTTGCAACCTGTGGAAAAATAAACTCCAGTTTAATTAAATACTTAAATCTGAAGAATGAAATTGTTTTATTTGTTCTAATTAGTTATACATGACAGTGGAATGCATTTCAACTCATTGTATACAAATGGAGCACAATTTTTAATTTCTCTGGTTGTACATGATGCAGAGTCGCACCATTCGTACAATCACACATGTACATAGGGTAAAAATGTCTGTCTCATTCCATCATCTTTCCTACCCCACTCCCCTCCTGAGCCCCCTGCCTTATCCAAAGTTCCTCCATTTTTCCCTTGCTGCCTCCACTATGGATCAACATCCATTTATCAGAGAAAACATTTGGCCTTTGGTTTTGGGGGATTGACTTACTTTGCTTAGCATGATATTTTCCAACTCCATCCATTTACCTGCAAATGCCATAATTTCATTCTTCTTTAAGATTGAGTAATATTTTGTTGTGAATATATACTACAGTTTTTTTTATCCATTCATCTGTTAAAGGGCATCTTGGTTGGTTCCACAATTTAGCTATTGTGAATTGAGCTGCTATAAACATTGACGTGGCTGTGTCACTGAAGAACAAAATTTAAAAATATATATACATATAAATGAATATGATCTTAGGATGGGGAATATTTCTTAAAGAAGATGCGAAGCACTTATCATAAAACAAATCATACGATAAATACACTTTACTGTCATTTATATCTAAAAAGAACAAATTTAAAAAATAATAAAAATCCACAATCCTGTGATGTAAAAAAAAATTAATATCCTTGATTCATGAAAAAACACCTTAGATAAAGTAAAAAGACAAGCCACAAATGGGAAGAATGTATTTGTAACTTATATAAATGCAAAGATGGTGTAGTGTTCAGTTCATATGAACAACTTCTATAAATCAGTAAGAAAAAGACAGAAAGCAGTAGCAAAATAGACAAAAGACATTAAGAGGAATTACCCTGAAGAAACATCATATTATGAATAAATGGATGAATTAAAATAGGGAAAGATGCTCACTCTCACATCTTTAGCAACACTAAGGATAACTCTTGCACCAAGATACAATATACAAAAATGTCCATAGTCACTTGTAAATGATAGTAAAAATGTGTAAGCAACCCAAAAGTTTCTTGAAAGTAGAATGAATAAATTATGTTTATACAAAGAAATATCATGCAGTAGTACAAATGAATAAACCAAAGCTAGAGGCAAATACATGGATTAATGTTGGCAATGTACTAGTGAGTGTTATGAACAACTTGAAAGTCTATATAGATACTAGCCCAAGACAAGCAAAATCAGACATATATGAGAAATCTCTTCTGAAGAAAAGAAAAATAAGACTTAATAAAATTGATTTTTTTTTTTTTAAAAGGGAAAGATATTAGAAACAGAAAATTCAGGGTAGGGCTTACCTTTGGAGGATGCAGGGAGATAGGATGGGTACCATGTCAAACTTGATTGTCTGTGATGTCTTCCATGTTGTATCATTTATCAAACCTGCATTCACAGCATCTGCATTAAAGGTAAGACAAGGGTACCTGCTGTCATTCTTTTCTTTTTTTGTTTTAGAAGTTATAGCCTATACAGTGAGATAAGAAAAAGAAATAATGGTAATAAAGGCAGAGTAAAGTTATTTTCATTTCCACATGATGGTATTGTTTGGAAAACCCATTATAATCATTTAAAAATATCCATTAAAACTAACAAAACTTCAATAAAATTCTTGGTAATATCTGCTACTTGTTGAGTACTTAGTTTTTTCTTCGCTGAAAACTCTGCTTAACACTTTTTTTCATTGTCTCAATTACTCCACAAAAACAGCCCCATGTGCTATATTAACTCTTTAAAGATGAGGAAAAGGTTTAGGTTGAATAATTTGCTTAAGGGGCAGGACAGAGGTTTAAAGTTAACTGGTCTGATTTCAAAGCTTGGGCTCTGAAACACTGTGGTACATTGCCTCCAAATAAATATTAACACAGATATTTTTGTCACACACACAAAAATCAATGATCAGAAAATTTGTTCAAGGAAAAATACTTTGATTTTTTTTGGTCAAACATTATTGATCTAGAATAGGATCTTTCTTATTCAAAATAGACCAAATATATATGTAAGGTGAACAGGATTTTAACTACTGAACAGTTTTGTAGAAGACAAATAAAATTCTCTCTCTTCTTTTTTAACATCATGGAGACTGCTACCTTTCTGTTAATTAGTTTTTCTTCAGAGGAATTACAGTATTATTCATCTGGTATTGGTATTCCACCTGGAAACTTTGCTTTGATTGAATAGGGTTGGTTTTGTATTTCTCCTCTAAGCAGCTGTTAGAGTTACTTCCATTAGGAGTTGATTTTTTTTTCTAGCTTTCATCTGAGGTGGTATTTTTATTCAGGAAGTATTGATTTTAGCACATTTTATAGGGCATGGTAATGGAACCCTTGACGTGCTTTTCAATTCATTTTTTTATGCCTCCAATTATTTATTATTCAATACTCTTCTTACTCAAGTCCTTCAAGCACATCTTCACAAGTTATACAATTCCCACCTACTCTTTTTTTTTTTATAATTTATTTATTTTGATTCATTGTAAACAAATGGGGTACAACTTGTTTCTCTGGTTGTACATGAAGTAGAGTCATACCATTTGTGTAATCATACATGTACACAGGGTGATGTTTGTCTCAATCTGTTATTTTTTCCCTCCCCCCCACCCCTCCCACCTCTCATTCCTCATTTTTAACTTCTCTCACTGTCTTCCTTAATTCTTTTTGTCCTGGAGATCTTGGAACTTTAAAGAGGTTCGCCGAGCTTAATGTTTTCCTGCCTTCCATTTGGAAAATGCTGGAACAGCCTCACTACCCACCCCCATTTCCCTTCTCTCTGGAGTAGGCCTCTAGAGCTTGCTGGGGAAGTCTCCCCACTACTCTAGTCTTCTCACTTCTCAGTTCAAGCTCAGTAGGTCCATGTTTTGGGTCAAGTCAGGTTAGACTTGACCCAAAGGTTAGAGCTAGAAGGGACTTTAGAGGTCATCTAATTCACTTTTATAAACAAGGAAACACAGGTCTCAACTCATTTATTTCTACAAATTTCTTCCAAAATGTGGTTCTGCAGCAGCTGAGTTTTTTAAATTATGTTTTTATTAGTACATCACAATTATGCATAATGGTGAGTTCATTGTGACATAACCATGTATGCACATAACATAATTTGCTCCATTTCATTTCCCAGTACTTCCCTTTCCTTCCCCCACTCCCCATCCCTTTCCTCTACTGGTCTCCTTTCTATTTTTTTTTTTTTAATTGGTGCATTATAATTATACATAAAAATGGAATTTGTTGTGATATATTCATACATGCACTTGGCATTATTTGTTAGTTAGTTGGTTTTTGCTTTTTTTTTCTTCCCAAACCCCAAACTCAGTAATAAGGATCCCTGATGCAGAGTAGAAAAGCAAACAAGAAACAAGGCTGCCCCCTTGTGGTATGATATGTGAATAGAAAGGAAGGATTTCTGCAGAAAAATTTGCTAAGTAGAGAAATTATGAAGGATAATTTTTCATAAACTATAATATTAATTTGCAAGAATTATTTTTGTAATTGTCATCATTACATATTGAGATTTATAAGAACATGAAATTCTCTTTATGCTACATCAGAAACTCCTGTCACAACCATTAGACCTAGGTATGAAGCTACCTTAGTTCCAGGAAGATTTTATAATCAAGGTGTTCATGGATTGAGAGGTCTGTGGAAGGTCCTTCCAAACATACTTTTATTTAAAAATAGGTATAGAGATTTATAATTTTATTTTATAAAATCAAATTAAGTAAAAAATATTATAGCCTATTAAACTCTTTAAATTCATGTTTTTGTTTATATCTTTTTCCCACAAAGAATTAAATAGAATTTAACAAATACTAAGTGAAAAAAATTAAGTATTAAATGTTTAAATAGGTTTTGTTTTCAATAGGTAAGTTTTGTCTTAGTTTGAATGTCACGGAAATGTGTGCTGAAATCTATTTTTTGCTAAACGTAAAGTGGAGGTACCAGAGGACTCACTGCTCTATAGCGGCTCACAAAGACCTGTCCTGTGGATGAGATGCTTCTAGAAAGCAGACTCAGGGTTAGAAGCAAGGCAATAAAAAAATCAGTCCTCCTAGACAATTGCAATCTCTGCCTTACTCTGTTAGAACTGGACTGCCCCTGTAAGATAGCTCAACATCCCTAAAGGATGCTAATCATTTCAAAGGGGTAATTTCCTTATTAATTGAAAGCAGCTAGCTGGGCATGGTGGCACATACCTGCAATTCCAGCAGACCAGGAGTCTGAGGCAGGAGGATGGAGAGTTCAAAATCAGTCTCAGCAACGTAGTAAGGCCCTAAGCAACTTAGCAAGACCTCGTCTCTAAATAAAATGGCTGAGGATGTGGCTTAGTGGTTAAGCACCCTGGGTTCAATCCCCAGTAACCACCCCCCACCCCAAATAGCAAGCAGCTGAAAAATACATTATGTCATTATGTATTTTAAAAATATTTCAAATCATAAAAATTAGACTCTTTCAAACAAAGAAAACCATACAAGAGAGTGAGGAGCAAAGGGTTACTGCATGGACCCTGACCTCAGGCCATGGCCAAGAAGCCTAGCTGGGAGTCAGATCTATTTGAATTCAAATTTCAGTGCCACCACTTAGGTGATAATTATGGTCAAGTTATTTAACCTTTCCAGTCTTCAGTTTTCTGAACTGGAAAATGGGATAAAAATACCTGTGTTGTGGCAAGGATTGTGCAGCAAAAGGCATACGTGGCACTTAGCACTTGCCTAGCATTCAGAGCTCCATAAATTTAAATTAAGAGAACCACTCAGCAGTAGCAATGCTTATACAACTACTTTAAGGGGGCTCACAATGAAGCTATCAGGTTCCATAGAGAAAAAATTAACTTGTCTTGCACTTTAAGGAAGTTACAGAAGATGTTTGTTGTCCAAAAACAGCTGACTGCCAGCAGGATTTCTCAAGAGCAGGACCTTAGTGGAAGCACCATATTTTCCATTTATAATGTGGAATTTCTTTAACAGATCACAAAAACCTGCTTTCTTGATGAGAACTTCATCCTGAGTTAGAGAATAGAGCACTGGTTTTCTAGTCACGTGGTCCCAAGTTCAATTTTTTTAGATCCATCATTTACCATCTATGCATCCTTGAATTTCAGTATCCTTATATGTGACATAAGAAAAGCAAGAGCTTATGTATACTGCTTACGAAAAGTATGGCACTCATTATATTACCTTCCATCGGGAAGATAATCTATGTAAGCAATCAATCCTAGAACAAATCTCAGTAAATGATTTTTGTTCCCTTAGAATTCTTTGATGATGGCAGTTAGGAACCTGGAAAATTAACTTACAAACCATTTTGTCTGATAAACAGAAAAACAAGAATGCAGGAAGCAAATGGTTTGGCAGGGTTTCAGTTATCAATTTGTTACCTCTCAACTTCAAAAACACCCTCCATTGCTCAACTCCAAATCCACTGTCCTGGGACTGGACTTGATAAGCAACTCTCCCCTGCAGTCAGCTCCATGATAACTTTGTCAGTAGAGGGCGCTGGAGCGACGCTGCAGGGCAGGGACTCCTCTTTCCGTTCCACCCACTGTGTTGTTCTCAATAGTTCCTTTGGAGAACCAGCTGCTTCTGCAAGCGAGGCTCCTATGATAGTGTGGTAACCAGTTGCATCTTGGGGCCAGAACGCAGAACCTCCCCGGTGGGAATCTCCACTCAGCATCTGCTCCAGTGGTTTTACAAGGACTTCTCAAGTGTGGCATCCATCCCTTGTGGTGGCTTTCCCTGAAGGACAGAGGGTACATTCCCAGAGATCCCCAGCAACCACGTTTCCTGGCTTGCCAACTTCTGCCTGCCTGCACTCCAGGAGGAAGTCTTCTGCTTGCTATACCCAGTTGAAGTTCCTAGTTTACCACTATCTGCTGAGACCTGCTGTGGGCCAGTTCTGGCTGGAATCAACCCAGGAAAATTCTCCAGCGAGGTCTGAATCCTAGTCTTGGGAAGGGGGCCTCTCTTCCAAATTGTTCTCTTGGCAGGTATACTTTTTCAGTCCTAAGATTCTCCCTTTTCAGTTAATCCTCTGCTGTCATTTATTTTTAAATGAAAAAATCCCTTGTTCCAATTACTGTATGCTTTCTACCCTCTGACACTGAGTATAAAGGTGAGTCTTTCTTTTATCCAACTTCTGTGAAAACCCAATGAACTTTATTCAGTATTAAAGCACTTTTCTTGTGACCACATTTCTTCTGCCCCTCATATTCCTGGGAATTTCTGAATATATGATAGAGACTTTGTTTCTTTATGTGAATCACATCTTTGTGAATCAACTCATCCTGAGTTCAGAAGTTAACTTCACTAAATAGTCAAGTTGATATTGACAGGAATCTTCAGGTGTTGTCTCTTCCAGTCGCTAGTTGATTATTTGCCTGATTTGTTCTGTTCTACTGTTAGGGAACAGGCAGATGAGGATGGTGGGAAAACAAGGTTAAGAGAATAATTCTGTAAAGGGCCCACTGTGCTGACCCCCACATGCTTTCTTTTCCGAGAAGCAATTTACCTGCAACCCTGCCTGGCTTCAGTGAACAGGATATGTCACATTCCTCAGCAAACTGCCTGTTCACTGCAGGAGAAATGCAGGCCCAAAATAATGTTGATAAGAGGAACCCAAGTTGCCCTGAGGGGGAGACTATTGTCACTAAATCCTGAAACCTTGAGAGATAAAGATAGTTCCTCCTAACCATAAAATCTGTAAGAACATGTGGTTCAGACTTCAATTAGAACCAGTCAGCATGGGCCAAGGTGACCTAGATTGCCGTGGCAGTGGGTATTTAAAAGTCTGATGTCGTCTTGCTGTTAGTCAAAATTCAAGAGGTGGACCTGGCGGGACTCTCTGGAAACTTCTCTGGAATCCCCAATAAAACTGGAGGGCAGGAGAGGCAACTTGTTCCTCTCTGAGAGGACCCACTCTCTCCCTTGGTACTGTCCCCTTTCTTTTTTCCTATCCATTCAATAAACTAATTCCTGTTACTGTGAGTGACATGTCTGAAATCGTTCTGACTTGATCTCAAGAATCAGGGTTTGAAGGGGTGTCTTTGTGCTGCCTCAGTTTCTTGGAAGGCCCCAGTTCTGTAGCACTAGCATCTAGCTTATTCACTCTGCAGCTTACACTTTCTGGCTGAAGTGATTGGGAAGGGCTTGCTGGAGGACATAGCATTTAAGTTGATCCTCAAAGGAAGGATGGGATTTTACAAAACTGCAGTGTAACTTCAATCATTGGAATCATTGAGACAGAAGGAAAGAAGTAGAAATATACTCATTTATCTAGAACAAACTTATAGCTTGACTGTGAGGCTTCCCTCAAGAGCTCCTGTTAATAAAGGAATATTCAGAAGTAAAATGAGTAGACTTGTGAGAGCTATAACCCGATCAGTCCATTCTAGTTATGGGCTGATTGGGCAGTAACCATAGGTAGATGTGGTGTGGGTCACTGGGAAGGAGATGGGTCACTGGGGGCATGACCTAGAAGGTTCGTCTTCCTGGTGGCTACTCTACCACATGCTTCCTGACACTGTCATGAGTTCAGCAACTTTCCTCTGCTGGGTTCTTGCCCCATGATATTCTTTCTCGCTTTGGGTCCAGAGCAGTGGGGTCAATCATACATGGACTGGGGCCTCTGAAACCCACGAGCCCAATTTAAACTCTAAGTTGTTTTTTCCAGTGGAATCAGAGCAATGATAAAGCTAACGAAAACAATTACATTGGATACAGAAAACATAGAAATAGAGTTGGGAAGAATGTAAAGTCAGATCATGAAAAGCTTGGAATGCAAGGCAGATAAATATGGGGA
Source organism: Sciurus carolinensis (assembly GCF_902686445.1). Classification (NCBI taxonomy): domain Eukaryota; kingdom Metazoa; phylum Chordata; class Mammalia; order Rodentia; family Sciuridae; genus Sciurus; species Sciurus carolinensis. The sequence continues at coordinate 31,200,200 of NC_062219.1, forward strand.
AGTATCATGAGTTCTTGAAGATTTGACTTTAATGTAGCATAGATTGAATTGCAGCATGATCCTAAGATCTAAGCAAAGACAATAATGAGGAAACTCTTACAGTAATCAAAATATGAGGCAATCTGGACCCACAATAGCAATTAAATTAGGGGAATGGAAAAGAGCAGATGTATAAAAACAGTGAAAAGGAATAGCACATTAGATCTTGAATGGGTGGATATAAGAAATGGGACCCTGGCAATTTTGAGCTCCAGTCCTTGTGTGGCAGCAAAAGCAGGGAGTCAGAGGGAGAAAATATGTGGTAAACATCAACAGATTGGTCTGAGGCTAGAAGTGGAATAGGCCCATGTAATTGGCTTCTTTCTCCTCTCTTCTCCTTCCTCTTTTCTTCTCTCTCCCCTCTTATTTCCAGCCCTACCAGTTTCTGGACCCAAATTTGAAACAGGAAGGGTTGGGTCTAGAGGTTCAGAAAGGGACAGGAAAGATCTTACAAGAACAGGGCATCATTTTATTTTGGCTTCATGTTCTCTGGACCTGCAGATATTTGATAGCTCAAACATCTTTTTCTCTTTGGGCACTGTCCCTTGTCCCAAACAGATGCAAACTTCACTTCAGAAGGCCACTGGAGACTCTATGTGATGACTTTAACTCACTACTTGGGTCTCTCTGTCTCCAGGTAGAGCATGGACTGGGCCCTAGGTGACTGAGTGCCTGCTCTCTTTCTCTGGTGAATGACAAGCTCTGGTTTAGATCCCAGCGTAGTATTTCTATCCTGGCTTGGCCATTGAGGAAGACGTCTTTGGGGTCTCCAGTGGGAGTCAACCCTTTCTTTTCTGCAGCAGGAACACCTGATGCCCTCTGAGTAGCCCTTGGGATCCTCCCCTACCCATGATACAGGGACTGTTCTTTCTCCCTTGGTATAGGGTAGGATGGAGGGGTAAACTGCTTATCCCTACTCCACCACACAAAATGTCTTCTTCCAAATATCCTACAAACATTTCTTTTCTCTTTACACTTTCCTGTCTCTTGAGTTGACTGAGGACTTCAAGGGTTAAGAAGTCAATTTTTGGACCATTTTAATAGATAATGCACAAGGGGTTCTGCTCTGAATTGTACATCTGTTAGAGTGCAGTGTTTCAGTAGAAATTTCCCTGGGAATAAATATTCTTTCACTCAAATGCTAATCCCAATGGTAATTTTTTCCTGAATTTCATTTGCAAAGCACAAATTAAATCAACACTCTAATGTATTGAATTAAAATTACATATATTAAAATTAAATATATGATGATTAAAATTTACATATATAAACTTATGTATTTTATAAACTATATATGTAAATGTATAAGCTATATGTATTTATAAACTAGATTTATATAGTATTTCATTCTTTATTATAAAAAATGTTTGAACAGCTGACAGATTTGATATATTGATTTCTCATTGCTGCTGAAACACACCTTACTAATTTAGTGACTTACAACAACAAAAATTATTATCTTACAGTTCTGGAAGACATAGTTTTAAGCTGGTTTTAAAAATCTAGGTATCAGCAGGGCTGCATTCTTTCTTGCAGTTCTGGTGAAGAATTTGTTTCCTTATCTTTTCTGGCTTTTAAAGGCTGCAAGCATTTTGAACAGCGGCTCTTTCTATTTCTATCCCTTTACTGAATTGCTTTCGTACTTTTCACATTTGCCAGTGGCTAGTTGGTCAAGTCTTTCTGTAACAGACTCTTTGCCTCCCTCCTCCACATTTAAGGACTCTTGGGAATGCATTGGTCCCACCTGGGTAATTCAGGATATTTGCCCTATCTTAAGGTTAGTTATGGCTGATTAGTTAACTTAATTCTCTTTTGCCTTGTGTCTCAAAGGTCAGAGAAGCCAAATCAATTTGAGATATATATGAAGAAATTCATTATGAGGTGATTCAAGATGGCAGATTAGAGAGAGGCTGAACTTGGGATTCAAGGAGAGGGAGTACTGCTTATCAGTGAGGTGGGTAAAAGAAGATTTCACTAAACTGCAATACTGGACAGTCAGAGCACCTAAGAGATTTATTGTGAGGAATTAGCTTATGTGACTGTGGGGGCTGGCTAGGCAAATGTGAAATGCAAGCTTTCCTGGTCATTGGAGGACTGGCCCAGAGCAAAGATGTGATGCACTCACCGGGCATGCTTTTATACCTGAGGTTACCAACAGGCAGTGCTTTGTTTCTTCAGTTCTCAGAGGATGATGGAGCCAGTAGGGGGCAGAGCAGTCGAGCGCAAGAAGCTCCAACTCTGGGGCCAGTGGACTGTGTTTAGTGTCCCAGTTCTGACATTTAGTGGGATGGTGTCAGGCAAATAATTTTTTTTTGATTGATTGATTTTTTAAATCAGTGCATTATAGGTGTACATAGAAGTGGAATTCATTGTGATATGCTCATACATGCACATGACATTGTTTTATTTCATGCTACTATTCCTGCCCTTTCCCATTCCCCCATTCTCCTTCTAGTACTTCACTGTTCTCCCTTCTATTTTCCTGGGATTGCCCCCCTCCCGCCATTTTAAAATATCTTATTTCTCTCTACTTCCAAATATAAGAGAAAACATTCCACTCTTGACTTTCTGCTTCTGTCTTATTTCATCTGGCATAATGTTCTCCAGTTGCAGTCATTTACCAGTAAATGATATAATTTCATTCTTCTTTATGGCTGATAAAACTCCATTTTGTGTATATATATATTTCTCTTTATCCAATCATCTATTGTGTGATACCTAGGCTGGTTCCATGATTTGGCCATTGTGAATTGTGCTACTTTAAACATTAGTCTGCATATAGTGCTATAGTATGCTGATTTTAGTTTCTTTGGGTAAATACCAAGGAGTAGAAGAGTTAGATCATATGGTAGGTCTCAGGCAAGTCATTTAGCATTTCCAAAAATTCTTATCACTTAAAAAGTCAAATCTTTTGTTTTGCAGCATTTGTAGCATTTGCACTTTTATAAAATAAAGAAAGCAAACTTACAAAATGTTGAAAGGCATCAAAGACATAAATAAATGGAGAGACATACCATCTTGTAATTTTCAGAATGTAAATCATGTGCATGTTTTGTTAAATTTACTCATAATTATTTTTGAGCAATTATCAATGGTATTGTATTTTTCATTTTAGCAACCATATATTCATTGCTAGTAAATGGAAATATAAGTGGTTTTTGTGTATATTTACCTTGTATCCTGTGATCTTGCTGAACTCTCTTATTGGTTCTGGGAACTTTTATTTATTTGTTTGTGATCTTCTACACAGTCAATCAAGTAATCGGTAAATAAGGACAGTTTTATTTCTTTCTTTACAATGTGTATGGTGTTTATCTCCTTTTTCTTGCCTTATTGCATTGACTAAAGTGTCTAGCACTATTTTGAATTAAAGTGGTAATAGATAATATCTTTGCCTTGTTTCTGATACTGAGGAAAACATTCAGTCTTTCTTTCTAAAAATAATTTATTTATATATTTTCAATTATTTTAATTGTATACATTTATGGGGTACACAGTGATAATTCAATACATGTATATAGTATGTAATGATCCAATAAGGATCATTAACATTTTCATCTCCTTAAACATTTTGGTTTTAAATTTTTAGACTAATGTAATAATTGTGCATTTTTATGGTATACAGTATGATATTTCAATACATGTGTACAATGCGTACTGATCAAATCAGTGTAATTAGTATTTCCATAGCCTTTTTATTACTCTGTGTTTGGAGTCTTTGAGATCCTCTCTTCTAGTTATTCGTAACATATATAATAGGTAACTGTGTGCTATAGTTTTACCCCCACTGTACTGTGGAATGCTAGAATTTAGTACTTCTCTTTAGCTGTGTTTGTGTACCCATGATCCAGTCTTTGATTATCCCCTCTCCCATCTACACTTTCCAGTTTCTAGTAATCACTATCAAACATTCCCAATCAACTTTTAAAAAATATCCATATTTCTGAAACATCTACAAAGAGAGAACATGCTGTGTCTTTCTGAATCTGACTTATTCCAGACTCATCATTTCATCTAAGTTTTGAAATTTATGTGTGTCAAATGGTTTGTAGTATTTCCTTTTCATTCTTTTGATCTTTACAGGTTCAATTTGTGAATTACAGGTAATTTATGAATTACCTCTGTGTAATTCACAATAATGGTAACTTTATTTTGCTAGAAGATTGTTAATTGTATTAAACTTCCCAAGGAAAGTTTGGTTCATTGATTTTTTTTGTTGTTGTTATTTACTGTTTTAAATTTCATCAATTTCTACTCTGCTATGGTTTGAATGTCTCTCCAAAATTTTTTAAAAATGGTTTAATTGCCATTATGATAATGTTAAGAGGTTGCACTATGAAAAGACAGCTAGGTCATGAGGGCTTCATCCTCATGAATGAATTAATGCCATTATTACAAGAGTGGGTTCATCACTGAGGAAGTGGTTTCCCTGTAAAATAATTAGTTCAACCCTCCCCCTTCTTATGGACCCTCTTGCTCTTCTGCCTTGGGATGTCACAGGAAGAAGGTCTTTAAGCAAATGCCTTGCCAGCCTGTGAATCTTGGTCTTCTCAGTCTCCAGAACCAGAACCATAAGCCCATAATATTCCCAGTCTGTGGTATTCTGTTAAGGCTTTACAATCCAGACTAAGACTGTTCTTATCTTTATAGTTTCTTCCTTCTGCTTGCAGTAGGTTTGTTTTTCTAGATTCCTGAGAAGTGTTTAGAGTATTGATTTAAAATTATTCCTCTTTTCTAATATATGCATTTAGAGTTATAATTTTTTACTGCTTTGGCTATATTTCACAACATTTAAAATTTTTTATTTATTCTTTTTAGTTATACATGACAGTAGAATCTATTTTGATATATTAATGCAAACGTGGAGTAGATCTTATTCTAATTGGGATCCCAGTCTTGTGGATGTACATGATGGTGAGATTCACTGTGGTGTATTCATATAGGTACATAAGAAAATTATGTCAGATTCATTCCACTGTCTTTCCAATTGCTTACCCCTTCCATCCCTCTATTCTCCTTTGTCAAATCCACTGAACTTCAATTCTTCCCCTCTCCCACCTTGTTGTGTGTCAGCATCCACACATCAGACAGAACATTTACCTTCATTTTTTGGGGATTTTTTTTTTTTGTGTGTGTGTAGCATAAATACTGTCCATATTTACTGGCAAATGTCATAAAGTTATTCTTCTTTATGACTAAGTAATACTTCATTGTATTCCACAATTTTTCATACATTGTATTTTCACTTTTATTGATTTCAATGTATTTTTTAATTTCTCTTTCTCTTTGTGTTAGTTGTTCACTGCTCCAGCCAAAATACGACATGAACAATTTACAGTAGAAAAGCGTATTTTGTGCTCATGGTTTCAGAGGTCTCAGTCCATGTCCTGCCAGCTCCATTGGTTAGGGTCTGAGGTGAGGCAGAATATCAGGGCATAGTGGAGGAAAACTAATCAGTTACCTCCAGGAAGCAGGAAGAGAAAAGAGAGGAGAAGAGGGGAGAGAGAGAGAGAGAGAGAGAGAGAGAGAGAGAGAGAGAGAGAGAGAGAGAGAGAGAGAGAGAGGTGTGTGTTTGAAAAGTGTGTGTTTGTGTGTGTGTGTGTGTGTGTGTGTAAGGGGGCCAGGGACAGATAGACTCCCCAAGGACAGGCCGACTTCCTCTAGCCATGCCCCACCTGCCTACAGTTACCACTTAGTAGTCCATTCAAATTATCAAACCATAAAGTAGATTAATTTACTGATGAGATTACAGTCCTCATGATTGAATCATTTCCTAAAAGTCCCACTTTTGAGCCACTGGGGACCATGCTCCCAACAAATGAGCTCTTGGGACATTTCAGATTCAAACCATAACACTCCTTGACTTGTAGATTATTTATAAGTGACACGTTTCATTTCCAAGTGTTTGATGATGCTTCTGTTTCCTTTCTGTTATTAATTCATTTGTGGTCAAAGAACACACTCAAGCTAGGGATGTAGCTCAGGAACAGAAATATGTGCTTAGCATGTGCAAGGCCCTGGGTTTGATCCCCAGCCCTACAAAATAAAAAGAAAGGGAGAGAGAGAGAGAGAGAGAGAGAGAGAGAGAGAGAGAGAGAGAGAGAGAGAGAGAGAGAGAGAGAGGGAGAGGGAGAGAGAGAGGGAGAGAGGAGAAAGAGATAAGAGAAGGAACACATTCTATACAATTTCAATTTTCTTTAATTTTTGAGATTTGTTATATAGGCCAGGATATGGTCATGAGCACTTGTAAAATGTACATTCTTCTGTTGTTGAATGGAATATTTTGTAAATGTTCATTTATCCTTTTCTTGGGGTTCTTCTATGTCTTTGCTTATTTGCTATTTAGTTATTCAGGTATTTGTTGAATTTAGAATGCTGAATTCTACAACTATTATTGTGGGTTTGCCTATTTATCCTTTTAGTTCTGGCTTTACATATTGTCCAGTTCTGTTTTTTGTTTTTTGTTTTTTGTTTTTTTTTGCAGTGCTGGGGATTGAACCCAGGGCCTTGTGCTTGCAAGGCAAGCACTCTACCAACTGAGCTATATCCCCAGCCCAGTTCTGTTGTTTTATTCATATATATTTCAGATTTTTTTGTTTTCTGGATGAATTTGCTATTCTATCATTTTATAATATCTCTATCACTAGTAAGTTACTTTGTTCTAAAATTTACCTTTTATATATTAGTTATAGTCATTTATAAAAAATTAATGTTTGTATGACATAGTTCCATCATTTTAAAAAACTACCTAAATTGCTATATTTAAAGTGGGTTTCCTTTAGATAGCCGGTAGTTGAGTCATTTGCTAGTTAGCATTCCATGACTATGACAAAATACCTGAGGTAACCAAGATATTAAGAAGTAATATTTTAGTTCACAGTTTTACAGGTTTTAGTCCATGATCATTTGATACGATCATTTTGGACCAATGGCAAGCCAGAACACCATGCAGAGAGCATGTGATGGAGCAAAGTTGCTTACCTCGTGGCACTCAGGAAGTAAATAAAGGTGGGTAGTGAATCCCAATATCTCCCTCAAGGGCATGCCTTCATTGGTCTTACATTCTTCCATAAGTCTCCACCTCGGAAAGGTTGCTCCACTTCTTAATAGCATCATGGTCTGGCAACCAAGTCTTCAGTGCATGCCTTTGGAGACATTTTGGGTTCAAATCATAACAGGTTACAATTTCAAATCTGTTCTGAACCAAGCATGAGACACTGTGTTTGATTCCCAGTACTACAGTAAAATAAAATAAAATAAAATAAAATAAAATAAAATAAAACAAAATAAACGCACTCTGGCATCTAGTAATCTGACTTTTATTTGGTATATCTAGACTATTTACATTTAATGTAATTAGTGACATGTAACAGGTTGTTTGCCATTTTTGGTTTTTTTCTCCTCTGTTTTGATTCTTTTTTTCTCTTTTTTTTTTTCTTGCCTTCTTCTAGGTTTCTTGAATATTTTCAGAATTTTATTTATCTATAATGTGTTTTTGACTTCATCTCAATGAGACCCTGTCTCAAATAAAATACAAAAAGGGGCTGGGGATGTGGCTCAGTGGTTAAATGTCTGTGGGTTCAATTCCCAGTACTGAAAAAAAAAAAAAAAAGAAAAAAAAAAAGAAAAAAGAAAATTTCAGCCATTATTTCTGTAGGCATTTTTCAATCCTGCCTTCTTTTCCCTCTCCTTGTAGGACTCTGATGACATTAACAACATATATATATATAAAATTCCACATAATTCCACAGATCCCTGAAGCTCTGGTCATTTTTTTCAGTGTATTTTTTCTCTTTTGTTCAAAATATCTATTGTCTTATTTTCCAGTTCACTAATTCTTTCCTCTGTCATCATCATTGCCTTCCATTCTGCCATTACGTCCACTCACAAAGCTTTTAATTTTGGTTTTTGTATTTTTCAGTTATTTCCATTTATTTCTACTATTTTTCCCTTCTAGTCTTTCACTTCCTCCTCCTTCTTCCCCTCTTCTCCTTCTCTCTCTCTCTCTCTCTCTCTCTCTCTCTTTGGTACTAGGGATTGAACTCAGGTGTGCTTAACCACTGAGCCACATCCTCAGCCCTTTTGTTATATTTTATTTAGTGACAGACTCTTGCTAAGTTGCTTAGGTCCTCACTAAGTTCCTGAGGCTTGCTTTGAACTTGAGATCCTCCTGCCTCAGCCTCCCAAGCTGCTGGGATTACAGGTGTGCCCCACTGGGTCCAGCCCCTCCTCTCTTTTTATAGCTCTTCTTTGCTGAGCTTTTCCAATTCTTCGTTGAGGATTTATATTTTTTTGTTTGTTTTAAGCATGTTTGCAATTGCCCTTTGAAAAGCATTTTTTATCATCGCTGCTTTGAAATATTTATCAGATGTTTTCAGCAGCTCTGTCAATTTTGACATCTATTGATTGCATTTCTTTGTTAATTTTGAGATCCTCCTTCTTCTTGGTATAGTGATATTTTACTTTAACCTGAACATTTTTGTGTTACGAGATGCTCAATTCTACTTAAACTTGTTCTATCTGGATTTCTCAACATTACTCTGTCAGAGTAAAGGGATAACCACCTTACTGCTTCCAAGCAGAGGTAAAAGTCCAGGTATCCTACTTCGCCTCTTAGAGGGCCTGAGAATGGGATGTCCCTTGTTACAACTGGTCAGAGTGGAAATTCTGGTTGCTCTGTTATCTGCACTACAGTGCAGATAGTGCACTGCAGTGGGGATAGTCTTATTATTGCTAAAGGTCTTGACTCTCCACTAAACCTCCCACAGTACTACCCTAGCAGGGAGGGGGAATGCTAACTTATTGTTAGGTGGAGATGGAAGCCCAGTCTCTGCACATGGTCCTCACTGGCATCGTATGGGGTCTTTTCCATGTTGTTCTTTGGGTCTTGAAGTCCCTAGCTAGTTCAGAGGAGGGTCGTGCTCAGTTTCTCATTCTCTCTGGAGAGAATGATCTCTTCCATATCCTCACACTGCCATGCATTTTGGCTCTCTCCTCTCCATTCACTTCCACTGAAGGTGATGTTTTCCTTGAGGTTGTCACTATGCTCCCTGAACTCCAGTTTCCCTTGGGGACTCTCAGGTTATCAGATATGTATTTTTTTTAATTATTATTTTATTGTAAACAAATGGGATACATGTTGTTTCTCTGTTTGTACATGGCGTAAAGGCATACCATTTGTGTAATCATAAATTTACATAGAGTAATGCTGTTTGATTCATTTTGTTATTTTTTTCCCTTCCCCCCCATCCCTCCCACCCCTCTTTTCCCTCTATACAGTCCTTCCTTCCTCCATTCTTGCCCCCCTCCTTAACCCTAACTCTAACCCTAACACTAACCCCTCCTACCCCCCATTATGTGTCATCATCCACTTATTAGCACTATCATTCGTCCTTTGGTTTTTTGAGATTGACTTATCTCACTTAGCATGATATTCTCCAATTTCATCCATTTGCCTGCAAATGCCATAATTTTATCATTCTTTATGGCAGAGTAATATTCCATTGTATATATATGCCACAGTTTCTTTATCCATTCATCAATTGAAGGACATCTAGGTTGGTTCCACAATCTGGCTATTGTGAATTGAGCAGCTATGAACATTGATGTGGCTATATCTCTGTAATATGCTGATTTTAAGTCCTTTGGGTATAGGCCAAGGAGTGGGATAGCTGGGTCAAATTGTGGTTCCATTCCAAGTTTTCTAAGGAGTCTCCACACTGCTTTCCAGAGTGGCTGCACTAATTTGCAGCCCCACCAGCAATGTATGAGTGTACCTTTCTCCCCACATCCTTGCCAATACCTGTTGTTGCTTGTATTCTTGATAATCGCCATTCTAATTGGGGTGAGATGGAATCTTAGGGTGGTTGTGATTTGCATTTCTCTTATTACTAGAGATGTTGAACATTTTTCCATATGTTTGTTGATTGCTTGTAGATCTTTTTCTGTGAAGTGTCTATTCATTTCCTTAGCCCATTTGTCGATTGGATTATTTGCATTCTTGTTGTAGAGTTTTTTGAGTTCTTTATAGATTCTGGAGATTAGTGCTCTATCTGAAGTATGATTGGCAAAGATTTTCTCCCACTCTGTAGGCTCTTTCTTTGCATTGCTGATAGTTTCCTTTGCTGAGAGAAAGCTTTTTAGATATGTATTTTTAACTCCCATCATAAGCAGAGTTCAAATTATCCTCTCACAAGATTTCTGAGTTCCATGTAAACCAAGGAGTACTATTGGACCTCTGTTCTACATGTCCTTCAATACTTTCCAACAGTAAAGTTAATCAAGAGGCAAATGTGACCAGACCATAGGGAGGGCACCTAACTATAAACAACCACAGTGGAAACCAGTGGAAACTCTCTCTCTATTTTCATATTTTTTGGTCAAAACTATGTAAGTTACCAAAACATGTTTTGAAAGCTACCTAGAAAAACAAAATCAATATGATGGCCAAAGATTTAGAAAACTTAAAGTTGATCTTATGATTGGCATTTTTTTTTATGGTGGGTGAGTCTATGAATGGATAAAACCTTTCTGTAAACAATTTAGCAATATTAATTATAAAAAATCATTTCTAGAAATCCATCCTAAAGAAAATAACCTCAGGCAATTAAAGACGCAAGGATGTATAAGGAAGTTAAATGCAGTATTACTTATAGGAAATATTAAAAGCAATTTAAATGTTGAAATATAAACTGTGGTTTTTGCATTAAATAGAATATTTCCCAATGTTTAAAAATCATGTTTCCAAAAATAATTGTATGTTGTGGCACAAAGGTGATACTGTAACATTAAATGACTGCCAAGTTTGAATTTTAAATGTTCCCCAGTGGTCTGTGTACTAAAGGATGGATCTTAAAAGTGGTACTATAATAGTAGGAAGTTGCTGGAATATTTAGGAGGGTCTTAGAGATGGAATGGAAGGGCAAAAAAAAAAAATTGGAATCCAGTTAACTGCCTCCTCCGATAGCTGCACAGTTGTAACAGTTTTCATTATTTCATGTTCTCCTTCAGTTTTTGCCCAAGAAACAATCTTTTTAAAGTTGTAAGTCAGCCCTAAAGGATGATGGTATGAATTAATAGAGAAGAAAGAGACTCATTTGTCCTAATCCATTTTTCTATCTATCTGTGCAATGGTTAAACATATAGTTAAATTTAAATTCAGCCCAAGAAATGATCTAGGAAATTTCTGGGGGGATGTAAAATGTGATGCTTTTGGCAACACAAATCAGAAGTCTAAAATTGGTCATGCTCTTTGGCCCAGAATTCTACTTCTAGAACATGTGAACAAGGATTCAAGATAAGGCTCATGGCTGAAGTGAAATTGGGCAGTCAGTCATAGCCTAGTATCTGAAAATCAAGGAATGGCTGTATAAACTGTGGATGAAGCAAGTGAAATATAACAAAATATTAAATGTTTTCAAGGCTTAAGTCCTCAGAGTGCCATGCCTTTGGACCATCATCCTTTTCTTCTCTGCCCCTTGCTGCCTTTCTGGTCAATGGTGAAGATGGGCCCCAGTTGTGATGCCATATATAACAAAATAGATGTAAATAAATATTTTATTTTGAAATTTCCTCTTAATATTATATAACACATGGAAAAGGAAATCATTCTAAAGAGAGATAGAGTCTTAAAGGACATCTTACATTCTTTTTTTGTTGTTCTGACCATCAAGGTCAGGAGAAAGTCCAAGACCACTGGCATTATAGTGATGGTGCCCACCATCTCAGACTTTCTGCAACATCCATTTGAGACTTACTAGGGCATTTATCAGGCCAAATACCAGCAGTCTGCCTAAAAAACCACAGGATTTTTCTCTGGAGTCATGGCTTCTTTTTTTTTGTTGTTGTTGTTTGTTTACTTTTAATCCTGGAAGAGAATTTAGAAATCTTACTGGTGAAGAAACCAAGTCATGGAGAGATTAAACAATTATCTTGGGATCACAGTAACTAATTGACAGATTTTCCAAAATTCTGGCTTACCTATGAGCATTTGAAAATGTCACTTTCTTAAAATATTTATTCTAATAAGTTTGAATGTATCTGATGGGAAATACAAGAAAGAGAGTGAAATTCAGTATAACGTGGGTTAACTTGTAAAATTTAAAGATGAAGAAAAGGCAAAGGAGTCACTGAAGTCACTGAGTCTATTTTTTGGTAAGTGGGGATAAGTTTCTGCTAAGGCATTCGTCATACACTGAAATTTTTTGCTTAGAGTATGTATTTGCAAAATTGCTGCTTGTATCTGTAGAACAATGATAGCTCACCTTATATAGCTCATCTCCAAATGGCACAAGATCTAATTTCAGTGTTGGGAAAATAAAAGTCTGCAGTACAAAAGCAGAGAAGACCTGCTGAAGTCACTTTTCCAGACACTTGTCCATCACTACAGAGTGGCTAGGCTCAGGTAGAGGCAGGTGGAAGTGCACCTGCAGTAGGCTAGCTTCGTAAATGAAAAGTAAAGGTCTTGTAGCCTAGGGGATGAAGTGTGGCAGGGACATTCAGCATATTGGATCTTCTGGAAATTGCAATAGTTGGTGCTTTTCAGAACAGAAGGTTATCCTGTCCTTTCAGATCCTTGCATAGAAGATATTTAGTAGTTATTGGAAAGACTCAAACTGAAGGTCAAGAACATGTCACCTTACTCATCTATTTCCAGTAACCTGGATCATACATATAGTGGACACTCAATGATGATGCATGAGATGAAATGAATTACTATATATCATCTTTCTAACATGGACTTCCCACCTTTTCACATTTCTAAAATTGGGACATTACCTCAACATTTGTCTCTTTCTTTGCATTATTTATATCGTTGGTAGTACCCATGCTGGATTTGTTTGCAGTTAAGAATTATTTTTAAAGATTATTCTCCAATTATGTATTAGAAAAATATTATTTTGTATACAGGAAGGCATAGAAATAGAGAAGTAATGCATAATATTAAAAGCATGTATCATTGAGGGAATATCCATAATTCTGTATTTTCTTACAAATTAACATCCAAGAGCTTTAAATGATATAATAAAGGAAGTAAACCATAAGTACATGACCCTGTCACATTTTGTCCCTGAGATATATATAAAGGACTGCCTATAACATACTGTATTAGTTTCCTGTGGCTGCTGTAACAAATAATCACAAACTTAGTGCTTTAAAATAATGGAAATTTGTTCTCTTTTATTACTGGAAGTCAGAAGTTCAACATCAGTTTCACTGAGTCAAAACCCAGGTGTCAGCATGTAGGACTACACTAACTCTGGCAATTTTAAAGGAGAATAATTCATTGCTTTTTCCAGCTTCTAGTGGCTGCTGGTATTCATCTGCTTGTGGCTACATTACTGCAATCTTCTTCTCTCTCTTTACATTACATTTTACCTTCTGTGCATTGAATCTCCCTCTCCCTTTCTCTTATAAGGATGATTGTGATGGCACTTAGGACCCACCCCCAAAATTGGGAATAATGTCTTCATTTTAACATTATTACCATATATTCAGAAAGGTCCTTTTTGCAAATAAGGTGCCATTTACAGTCTCCAGGGATTAGGTATCTTTAGGACCATGATTCAGCACATTATACATGCCAAGCAATGAAACTAGGGTCAGAGAAATTCCATGTTTGTAATCATAAATAAAAGAAAACTTGGTATGACTCATTTATGTTAGTATCTTCTTGATTTTCTCAGAAAAATCAAGAAAGGATCAACACTGAAACTTACAGAACAGCTATTAGTGACTAGGAAGAAAATCTCAGTGATAATAGAGTATTCTTCTAAGAAATGCTTGTAATAATAATCCAGAGGACAAAATTGGGTACAAATCACTATAAATAGACAATTTAAGGTGGAAAATGATTCAGAAGAACTGGACCCCACTCCTAGGAAAACCTTTATATGGTAGACTAATTACAACAATGTTCCCAATTTTCTACCCTACTGTGTCTCCATGCTTTATGCAATGTGATTTTGCAGCTTCTGCCATTAAGAGATAGAATCTGTTTCCACACCCCATGAATCTGAGATGCCCTAGTGGCTAGCAATAGCCAATAGAACACAGCAGCAGTGATACTATGTCTATTCTGAACCTAGAACCCAAAAGGCCTTGTGAGCTTCTGTTCTCTCCCCAGTTGCCATGAGAACCAGTACCAGATAGCCTATAGGATAATGAGAAACACATGATTCATTCACCCTCATACCCAGACAATAACCAGCCAGCTACCAGATAGGTGAGTGAATACATCCTTTGTCATATAACTCCCAGCCAAATCACAAACCAGTCACAGATAAATGAGCAAAGCAAGAACAATAGAACTTGGCCCAGATCTCCTGAACCTCCCATAACTCCCAGACTTAGGAGCAACAAAAGCTTATTGCTAAGCTATTGAGTTTTGGTGTAGGTTACTATATGATAAAGACTAACTGATATATACTTAATGGAAACTTACCAGATTTTAATGACTGCGAGTGAATAAATGATTCAGAATAATATATTCAGAATAATTAGATTCTGAATAGAAAATACTTTCTGGAGGGTTTTAAGTGTTTATTTTGCTTATGACTTCCTTTTTTGCATCTTCATTGTGATAAGAATATACCCATAAATATATCTGTGTTAGACTGCTTTCTGTTGCTATAACAAACAACTAAGATAATCAACTTATAGAGAGAAAAGGTTATTTTGCCTCAACATTTAGGAAATTTCAGCCCATGATTGTGTTGTTCCTGTTGCTTTGGGATTTTAACAGCATATCATGGCAGGAGAAGCATTATGGAACAAAACCACTCACCTCATCACTGGATAGCAAAAAGAAAGAAGGCACCATGCCTTTAAAGTCACGTCCCCAGTGACCTAAAGACCTAATGACCTAAAGACCTCTCACTAGGTCCATTATCTTAAAACCTTCGGCCACTTCCCAGGAGCACCATGAGCTAGGAACCAAACTTTTAACACTTGGATCTTTGGGAGACATCTAAACCATAGCAAATCCTAAAATAGATCTTGAAAAAGCATAAGATTAGAAAATTTTAATTAAAAAGAAAGACCTCATGTCATGAATTTATTAGAAAAATTTTTGCCTTTTAGGGGTATACCTTTCTTAATATAGTCTATCCTGGGGACCTGATGTTCAAGGCAGGAATTCATTTCAGTTTCTATGAAATACAATAATCCCATACTCAACTTTCTGCTACTTATTTACTATATGACTCTTGGAGATTTATTTCTCTTCTCTGAATTTCTGTTGTCCTATGTGAAAAATGAGAACGATAATACCTCCTGGTCGGGGCTACTTTGAAGATGAAATATGAGAGTTCATAGAAATGTGCTTTGTGAAATGCAAATGGATGAATAAAATTTAAAGATTCATGCTGCTGTTTCTTAAATATAGCCAATAATAGCATCTTATTGGCAAAAATGTGGTGGTGACTTTCCTGATAAAATTGTTTAAAGTATATCATTTAGGGGCTGGGGAGATAGCTCAGTCGGTACACTGCTTGCCTTGCAAGCACAAGGCCCTGGGTTCGATCCCCAGCACCAAAAAAAAAAAAAAAAAAAAAAAAAAAAAAAAAAGTAAAGTATATCATTTAGGTTATATGAATGTTTTCTTGTTAGCATCATTCCTACGCCCTCACCCATGATAAACAAAATGAGAACTTGGCCATTTTCCTAAATCATATTACTCCCAATGGTGCAGCAGAATAGCACCAGGTGGTCCATATGCAGACAACCCAGTTCTGATTGCTTTTTATTATATTTATAGCAAACATATTAAGGATTCTTTTCTCATTTCGAGCCCCTGTCTCAAAAGATATGCCCCTGCTAGCAGTCATCCTGTCTGCCAACCTCCAACTGACCTGGAGAATCTAATCAGAACCTCCTAGAATAAGTCAATAGTGGTCCCCATCCTAAAAATTCAAATTAAAGATTCATATGATAGACCATTTGGGCAGTAAAGTATGCAGCTGAATCTTGTAGAATTGAGGTCACAGGGAGTATTTAAAAAAAAAAAAACTCAAATGCAATACAAATTTGGGAGCAGTAGAAAGTTAGCTGGCAAAGAAAATCAGTTTGCATAGGAGAAAATGGAGATTAGCAGAGAAAGCAGGGATAAAGGCCTGGAGAGCCCAAAGAGGAGATTCACTTCTGACTTTTCAGTTTTTCCTTAAGTTCTGGTTACTGCTCATTTTCTGCCAGGAGATGTCAGCCACATTCCTTGGACTATCTTTATAATACCTCCTTTCCCTTTTCATTTGAGCCAGTTAGAATGGATTTTTGCTCTTTGTAACTAACTAACTAATGCTGATTAAAAACAAAAAAATCTCTTTGGCTCAGAGTTATCTTGGATTTCTTTATTCCCTTGTTGAGAAATGTAATTTTGTTATATAATAAGAAATAGGTATTTGATCTTTGTCTTGGTTCCTGGCATAAGAGTTCTAAGGTGCCTGGAATCTTCGGAGTGGTGAGTGTCTTTCTGTCCTTCACAGATGGCTGGAAGCCAAAGGTACCTTTAGGAAGGGGCTGGTTACCAGAAATACTAGCCTTGTGATTAGAGGGTTAGAACTTTCAACCTTACCCCACCTCCAAGGCAGGCAGGGAAGGGCTGGAGTTTGAGTTTGATCACCACTGACCAACCATTTAATCAACCATGACTATATATTGAAACCTCCATAAAAACTTTAAACTACAGATTGGGAGAACTTTCACGTAGTGAACACATTTGTGTGTGGAAGGGTGGAACACCCCAGTTTCACATGAACAGAAGCTCTTGAGCACAGGACCCTTATAGACATCTTTTTATAATCTCTTCACCTAGATATTCATCTGTATCATGTGTACTATTCTTTATAATAAACTGATAAACATAAGTAAATGGTTTCCTAAGTTTTAGGAGCCATTATAGCAAATGATCAACTTTGAGGAAGAGATTATGGGAACTTCTGATTTATAACCTGTTACTCAGAAATCTGGCATGTGAGATGGGAGAAGTATTGTGGAACTGTGCCCTTAACTTATGAGAACTGATGCTAACTTTGATAGACACTCAGAATTGAATTGAATTGTAGGACATCTAGTTAATTCATGTAGAGTTGAATAACTGGTTAGTGTGAGGAAAACATCACACATTTGTGAGTATATTGAAGAGTTCTTTTTTCAGGGACTAAAAATGTGTTTGTTAAGAAAAAAATTGTAAAGAAAAGAGTAACTGAGTGAGAGATGGGTGTCTGAACGTAAGATTTTAGCCCCCCAAAAGATGACAGAATTCATATAAACTACAAAAGAAGAAAAAATAATAATAGATGATATGTGTTAGTAAGTGACTCCAAGAATCAATCAACAAGTTTAAAGGTGACAGCTCCTCAGCAATGGTTGGAAAGAAGGGGACACACATTGCATTGAAAGGTACAGAGTTTATTGTGGACCCTTGCCTGGGATGTGGTGCTTTAAAAAGAGCCCCCATGTTTCATAATTGAAGAATGTTAATGATATCAACATAATTGATAATATCCTTTTCATTGTAGATTTATCTTTCTTACAGAATAAATGTTTGACAAATGCCTAAGTACTGTGATATATTACCAAATTCTAAAAAAAAAAAAAAAATTAGACAATGTATTTGAGCCAGTCTATGACCCTAGAAGTGCAATATAACTTTAATGAGCAGACATGGCTATCTTTAGGAAGCTTAGTATTAAGCTTTTCATACTCCTCTTTGAGCACTTACCTGTATCTGACATCATATTTATTAAGTACTGGGAAAACAAGGGAAGCAGCCAGGCACGGTCCCTACTCTCATGGAGCTGGTGGAGACAGACACAAACTAAGTAAACAGTGAAATGAAAGAAAATAATAGTTATGGATAAGGTGATAAGTGCTGAAATATAGAATTAAGGACAGGATTCACTGCAATTAAGATAGTGAAGTCTTACAGAAGAAGGAGGGGAATGGAATGATAATCTCCTTTAATCACACTCAAGGTGATTTGATGTAGTTTTATTATCACAAGAATTCAGTAATTGTTTACTATTGTATAGATAACTATTTAGGGGAAGCAAATATCATTCTTCCAGTCATTTTTGTAATTCAGTGAAGAAGAAGGGGGAATGACATCGGTTAGTGTCTATCATGTGTCAGGCATTGTCCACCTATATGTTAATTTTCTCAAGTAATCACTATTATACTCATTTCACAGAAGGGAAGATCCTGAAAGGCTTAGGATCTTGTCTAAGAACTCAATCAAAAACTGTTTCCTCTAAACCAGAATCTTACTTACATCTGTAAAAAGCAACAAATCATTTCCTCTATCCCAATTGGGTTGATTTTAAAATTAGAACCAGTAAACATAGCAGTCTTAAAAAATGTCTCAAATTAAGTACATTTTTAAAGCACCTTTTAAGCAGATACATTAAAAACTAATAATACCTTCTACTGAAAAAAAGAAGGAACACATCTCATTTGAGGTTTGCAGGAGGTCAGTTCATACATCCCATTCCCAGTTGACTCCATCTGGTCTCATCCCATCTGCTTGCCTTTTTAAAAATTGTTTCCTCTCAGATATGCACCTAGACTTCAACAAGAGGTTCAAGTTCTGTGTAACCATGGGAAGGCCCCCCACTTTTATGTCCCATCAACTACCCTCTATCTTATCTCCTTCCTTCTCCATGCCCTCAAAGAGTTAAAGATTCATTCATTTTTATTCAACATTTATTGCGGTGTCAGAAAGTACACTAAGTGCTGGGTACAAAACACCATGTAACTTTCCTCTTGGGAAGTCTGGTCTCCTTAACTCCCCGACATTCTAAATGGGTTGTTTTCTCCGCCTTTTCCCATTCTTTCTCCTCCCTCTGTCCCGGGAGGGGTTCTGAAGCTTGTTCTTGGGGTGGTTAACGGGGAGGAGGGTGGACCCGCAGAGCTTGCCCAGATCTTAAAGGCTCACAGTGCCAAGAGACGCCTTGCAGGAAGCCAGACTGACTCTCAGGAATGCCATTGGCACCCAGTGAGTTTCCACGGGCAGTTCCAGAATCTGGAGGAAAGGAAGAAAAGTTAAGAAAGGATGTTCAGCTGTCCGGCTGTGCCCCCCTCTCGCCTGCGTTCCCTGGGGTGTTGCAGTAACCCAGACCCCGCCCTCTGCTGCGTCTGTGCTCCTGGCAGAGCCGCAGCGGTGCACTCACCCTGTCTCTGAGACCGAGTTCGGAAATGGACATGTATAAGACTGTGTAGGCTCGGGTTCAGAACTGGAAGTTTCTCTCTTACCTCCTGCTTCCCAAAACTCTTCCCTGGTAGAAAAAAATAATAATAACAACGGAAGACCTTTCTCTACTCCACCTCTGTGCTCCCTGCACCCCAACCACGGGTTGATTTCCCTTTGCTCAGGGTGCTGAACCAGAATGAACCCGATTACTTCCCCTAAAGTGATGCAGAAATCTTTTATGGCCTGTGAATGAACGAAGGGATCCTCCTGCAAGGGGCGTGAGTCCAGGGTGCCCTGATTTCTCTCCCCCTTAGAGTAGCAAGGGCGCCAACAACAACCTGGCCCTTTTCCAGACAGGTCTTTAATTCATCACCTAACGACTACAATTTATCTTTGAGGGCATTAGATGAGGGTACCCAGGTTCATACACCAGGGTATAACAAATCTTATTTTCTAAGAACTAGCCATTTGATTTCTAGAACAGCAGTTAGTATTTTGAGTCCATTGCATGCCACCCTGGAGTAATAGAAAATCCAATCAAACTGGAGCCCAGAACATGCAGCCTCCCTCTTAAAACAAACATTCCACTTTGCAACATTTCCTTTCCCTCTGCATTAATTCTTTTTGTTTCCCTAATAAGACAGATCTCAAAACAGCCGTTCTCAAGATGTCCTTGGATCAGCAACAATCGCATCAAGTGGAAACTTAGAAGAAACTTACATTGTCAGAGCATCCAGGTGATTCTGAAATGTGCAAAAGAACCATTGGCTTAAAGTTCCCTCAGGCAGTATTTTCACTAATCACTAAATACACATAATACACATACACATAATGTGGACACCACATTACCACTGCTCAGCACTTCTCTTTTCAAAGAAGAGACCCCATTCTCTGATTTTCTCTTGAAAGAAAAAAGTCTTCCATTTGGTAATGGGAACACCTGCTAAAAGTTCACTGAATTGCCTGTAAAAGATAGACAAGCAATGGGAGGGAGGGAAGCAGTTGAGAGAGAGAGAGAGAGAGAGAGAGAGAGAGAGAGAGAGATTTTCCTCTGCTACAGTATGGTTTGAGTATGTATGTTCTTCCTGCAAACTCACAGACACACTATTTTGAAATACTTCATTTTTCCAGGCATCTATGAGCATCTTTGGTAATTCCTGGTTCTTCCTGAAAAAGTTTCTAATAAGATAATTTTCATAACCTATAGCTCATAGGGTACTCCCCACTCCTCCTCACTCCTGACTATACTGGCTTGGGGCAAATGGGGTCCTCATTCATGTTTTGCACCTGCTTGTCAAATTACAATTCAAGTGAGTAAACTGGGCAAGGTAGGCTGAGAGCTGCACTCTTTGGGGAAAGATGCAAGGAGATGAAAAAGTGCAAGGAAACTGGGTCTGGTTAGTGTGGGTTTACTGGTGATCTGAGATAGAAGGGCCCATGGAGAAAGAGAGCCGTTTAGCCCGTAGTGTATGGTGGGTATGCAAGGGTGGTCACGTTGTGTGTGTTCTTGGGGCTAATGGTCACCACGACCCAGTCATTTCCTCCCCACTGTTTGTTTCATTTAGTCTAAAACTGTGGAGACCCAAGTGTGCCCAGGCCGCTTGGCTGTGGCCCCTGATAGGACTTTATGTCCCCCTCACTAAACATCAGTGTCCTCCTTCCACATGCAACTCTAGTTCTGCAAATTTGGAGAACACTGGGGAGAGGTGGAAGGTGAGAAGGGTTCAACACTGCATGGAAGAGACATGATGTAGTTCATACAATAAAAGCTCATTGCCTATACATTATAATATACATCTTTTGAGCTTCCTATCTGAGACGCATTCATTTTGGGGCCTATGCATATGCAGTTCACCACCTGCCATTTAGTACAAGTAATTGACATTTGCAAGGAACCTTTCCTTTATGAAGAAATTGCACCGATATAATCTCATTTGAGTCACACTAAGCCTTTGTGCAGGGAAAGAGAAAAGCATGAGTTGATTATTACTGTCATTATCACCATCTTTATTTTTCAGGGAAGAGAAAATTATGGGTTGGCTGGCTCAGGATATAGCTAGCTGGATGCAGACCAGGACCAGAATCTGGGTGTATACCCTTTTCATAACCTCTTGCCTCCTACCTAAAGCCAAGGCTCCAAATTAGAGGTAGGAAGCATGGGGACTTTTTTAAAAATATCAGCAGTTTGGGGTTGTCAGAGAATGAAGAAGTTACTTCTCCTGCGTGCAGTGCTTAAAATGGGGAGCATTTATCTGGTGTTTCGGAACTTGGCAAATTTGCTGAGCGTGAAAGGCATACAGCTGAGTGGTGCTGGTTCCAGTCTTAAAGATTTGAACTCTAGGCCGGTGGAGGCGAGGATTCTGTCCCTCTAGTAGAAGTAAAGGAGGAACACGAATTTGGGGAAAGTGGAGCTGGCTAGAATTGGAAATACGCTCTTGAAAGTCAAATTGGGTGTGGGTAGAAGGTAGCCTGACACCTTGAAATGTGCTCCGACGTGCAGATGACGTGGAGGAGGAGGCACCTAAGTTCCCAGGCCCGAAGAACCGACGCTTCTTGGTACAACACAGCGGGATCCCGCTGACCGGGCTGAGCTCCACCCGGCCAGCAGCCTTTGGGGTTGGCTAGATGCGGGAGGAGGGAGGGAAAGTCCTTACGCCAGGTACCAAACTGAGTCCAGAAAAGAAGGGGTGGGGAGATCGAAAAGAAAGAGCAAATGAAGCGGAAGTTTCAAGGCCCTCTACGAGGAATAACAGTATAAATAACCGAAGACGTCTTGTAAACACTGCGGTCATAACCCCGAACATTAAACAGCCCCGGTGGCATCTGGCGCATCGGCAGCCGCGGGCTGCGCTGGGGCAGCTAGGGAGCCCGATCCCAGGCTCCTCTGCCTCCCTTCTCTGTTTATCTCAACTTAATCTTCCTCTGCGAGTTGTTCCGTAGCCTGGAAGATGTTTAAATTAAAAACCAGCCCGCCGGAAGTCGTCGAGGGTGCTGAACGCAATGGGTAACCTCAACCGAAGTGCAGGCCTGCGCGAGTTGTTAGATTTAAGTAATGAATTATTAATAAGAAATATACAAGGTATGTGGCAGAACTTGGTAATCATACAACACTCCCTGAGGGCCGTGGAATTTGCATCTTTTATAGTCCCCCTTATTTTTTCACTACTTTGCAAACGTGGATTGTTGGGATCACAAACAAGCCTGGAAATTATAAAACGTGGAGTTTACTTTCCTATTTGTGTCGCAATTATACTGTGGAATACTTGAAAAATATAATGTCCTCTCTATGCTGTGATTTTTCCTCTTGCTCCTAGTAACAAAATAAATTTAATCCTACTCTTTCTGTTTATAGTTACAATATTTCTAATGGTCTTAAAAGTAACTTGTAAATGACTTGGAGTTTGTTTTTAGGATTTCAAAATATGTTCCGTGCCTTCATAGTGGAAATAACATTTAATCCTTTTCTAGAGGTTTGGATTGAGGTTTGAAAGAACCATTGAAATCAGACTTCCTCATAGTTTTCAACTTTTTCTTCCAATTAAAAAAAAGTCACACCAATGTTTTTAGCAATATAAAGAAGGATTTATTTTTGAAAGTAGCAAAATGTTTGAAAAAAATATATATCTTTAAGTGAATTACTTTATAAATGTGACTGTCAAAGTCAGCTATTCTATGATCTACATTTTACAACATTGTACAAAAGATACACATTGATAGGCTCTTATTATCTATTTATATATTTATAATTACATATTGCACTTGGACCAGCAAGGCTCGCAGTCATTCACGGTAGAAGTTAATAAAGTTAAATAGATGGGAATCTGTAAGTACGATTGATCTCCTCCGGCTTGGAAACGAATCTCCTCGTCGCTGTCAAGTGTTCTCTCGGGGTGGGATGGGAGAGGAGCTTTGCGAGGGGGAAGCAGAGACAGAGAGCAGGGAGGGCAGGGGTCGCCTTCCCGGGACCCGCTCCCCCGGGGAGCGCGCCTTTCCCAGACTCGCACCTCCAAGGTCAGGACGCCGTGGTTCCACATAAGCGGCTTGCGGTCACCACTTCTTTCAGGTCATTCTCGGGTTTTCCGGCCACCATAAAGGGCCACGTCTGCAGAAGACAAGAGGGTGGAGGAGGTAAGTGGCCCTGGAGGAGAAGGGGTGGGTTCGGGCTGAAAAGCTAAGGAGGAGGCGCAGTGGGGCAAGCAGTGAGCAGGAGAGGGTGGTTATTTCTTCAGTTTACTTGGTGTCCAAGTGGTCCTGCAGTTGCAGTTGGATAAAATAAAGAAGATGCCTTGGTGCCAAGTCACAGCTAGAGTGGTGGTGGTGGTGGTGGCCTTTTTGAATAACAGCCTGAAGGGCCCATGCTGGATTCCTACTGAAATCCAAGAGAGGCCCTGGTAAAGCTAAGTGTGCTGGGGCACAGGCAGGAGGCAGATGCTCAGAATAGCCTGAGCAGAGAAACTCAGAAGGACCTTGCACCTACTGGGCACAGAGAAGAACCCATTGAGCCCCTTTGATGAGGCAGTGGCCAGGTTTCCGGGTCCTCTCACTTTCAACCCCATCTATCTCCCTGGTGCAGACTTTCATTTCTTTCAAACCCAGGATTTGACTACAGTTTTAAGTTAATCACCAGCTCTAAAGGGGGAAAATAATGCTAATAAGTACACGGTCATTTTATTTACGATCATTTTCCTACTATGGAGAAAGCAATGCTATTTCTTCCCTTTTCTGGGCTCTTTTATAATAAAGCTTATTTAAATTTTTATTCAAAGAAAAAGGAAAGCAACAGCAAATATTCTAGGAAATATTTTCATTTTAGTTTCTGATCTTAACATCATTGGGGGGAAAACCCTTTTAATTGGAGGGGAAACTATTTTTCATGGCAAAATGTGTTTGTATCCCCTCCCCCCAACTCCTGAGACCAATTGGGTGAGACAACTCAATCCTTTAGGCACTAGTGCTGGCCGATAAGACTTGACTTTAAAGAGGAAAATCTCATTCTTATCACATACAAACAGAAGTTCTAGTAAGTTGTTTTCTTTAGAGCCTGCACCTTTTAAAGTGAAATCGAATGAAAGAGGAATTAAAAGATATTTCTTAAACAGGAAAATACATTTGAGAAAATAGTAGGCTCAACAAGCATTACTTTTTTTGTATTTAAAAGATAGGTTCAATGGGTATTGCTTTTTAAGAAAGCAAGGTAATGTGTTCTTAAATCTTAGGCGAGAGTGACCTGTTATTTTAGTGTTATTCAGGACACTAATACGTTTGCGAATTTGTTAACGATGCTGATATCTACCAGAATTGATGGTATTTAAAAATGTTAACCCGCCTATAGGAGAAACAGAACAGTTAAGTGATTGGGGGTCTTCCATTGATAAGGAAGCCGGCAAGAATGTGTCCACATCCAATGGTCCTATACTTGGGAAAGGAACGGAACTGGATGTTTATAAGGAAAAATCACGTTTTACTCTTAGCTAAAGGAAGAATCAAGGGATTAATAAGATGTCTCTTCGGTGCGTAGCATCTCGTCAGTGTTCCCTATCCTGCACCAGCCCCTTCACGCCAGCGGGAGCTGCCCTGGCACCCGCGCGGGGGATCCCTCCTCTTTGCCAGCTTAATACACTTGGAAATCCCTAATGCGGCTGCCACGTCAAACCCTCGCATAAATCATCCCAGTGGCTGCACGTAGGGCAGGAGCGATGGCGGTGTGGGGAGCGCCTGCAGTCGGTCCCTAGAGGTGCGGGGCCGGCGGTGGCCAAGGTGTGTGGGGCACACCAAGGCCGGCACCCCCATTCCCAGCCCACGCACACGCGCGCACTCACACCCGGCGGGCCAGACTCGGGGCGTGCGGGACCGCCGCCCCCACACCGCAGAACTCACCAGGTTGACCGGGTGAATGTAACCGTTCTCATACTTGTCGTTAGCCAGGATCTGCCTCAAATGGGCGATGTAGCTGGACGCCAGCCTAAGTGTGTCCAACTTGGAGAGCTTGGTGTCCGGGGGCACCCAGGGTAGGGTGGTCTTGAGCCTGGAGAAGGCCTTGCTCAGCACCCGCATGCGGGCCCGCTCGCGCGCGTTGGCCGCGTTGCGCTGGACCTGCTTCCCCTCCTGGCTGACCCCGCTCAAGGGGCTCTTTTTAGCGGGCGCCTTCCTCCTCTTGCCCAGGCCGCCGCGGCCTTTCTGGGGAGACCCGTTCTCGCAGTTGGAACTCTCCTCAGTGCTCTCGTTGGAAGTCACAAACTCCTTGTTGGAGTCCACTTTTAGCCCTTCGCATTCCAGCATTTCCACCTCTTGAAGGTCCTCCACATCGCTGAGGGAGCCGGTGGACATGGTCAGGGTAGTGGTGGGAGACAGAGAGAAAAAAATTTGTGTGTGTGTGTGTGTGTGTGTGTGTGTGGAGAGAGAGAGAGAGAGAGAGAGAGAGAGGAGAGAGAGAGAGAGAGAGAGAGGAGAGAGAGAGGAGAGAGAGAGAGAGAGCGCGAGCCTGAAACCACGGGCCTCCAAAGTAAGGAGCAGCCACCTCTTGTTGGGAATTGAAACTGGGGGGTCTGACTACTTTGGTCTCACCCCTTCCCAGAGTTGTGAAAACCCAGCGTTAAGGCTTCTGAGGGAAAGAAACTGGCGATCTGTTTCCCCACCCCCGGAGTCGTGGCCGCAGAGGAGTGTGAGAGAGCGCTGAGGAATTTGGTGGACACTAGGAATTTATCTGGGGAATAGAGAGGCGGATCCTTGCAGTCTAGGGGAGGGGCCTGCTAGGCTAGCAAAGCTTTTGGACCCCTTTCACAAGCAGAGGAGACACTCGTGAACAGACCCCAGTTTCCAACTTGTAAATCGACTCAATTGCAACGCGTACATACCAGTCTCATTCTTCCACTTTGGCCCAAAGAGGAGCTAGTCCTACTACAGCTTTTGTCTCCTGCCCATTTCCTAAGGCATTCTTTTACTCTGAAGAGTTCTCAACTAATTGTTACTGAGAAGAGTAGGAAAATGTCCAGATCCTTTACTTGTTTCTGGGCCTTGCCCAACAAATCTCACAAATGTTTCATGCCCCTCTCCCTTCCTTCCAAGAAACAACAACTAAAATCCAGAGGAGACTCAACTGCTTCCTGTTAACATCCCATGAGACTCCAAGATTTTACCCAGATATCTTACCATTTTACCTGAGAGAAGTTAAGAAAACAAGTGTTTCATAGAATCTTTATGGTGATGGCAGAGAAAGTACAAAAACAAAAATCCATCTGTACTTGGTCACTTTAGAGACACCAGTGGATTAGACAAAGAGGACTGAGGGAAGGGAGCTGGGATAGGAATAGGAAAGACAGTGGAATGAATCTGACATAACTTTTCCAATGTACATATATGACTACACCACAGTGAATGTACATCCATGGTGTACATCACCATGATGTACATCCACAAGACTGGGATTCTAATTAGAATAAGATATACTCATGTTTGTGTAAGTATGTCAAAGCAGACTCTTCCATCATGAAAAATTAAAATGAACAGCAACAACAACAAAAAGATACCAAGGAACTGCAGTGTGTACACACATTTGACCATTGCATACCTACACACAATTTGGTGGGGAATGAAATAGAATAATACAAATGTGGGAAAATATTTTATTAGGTAATAATCTTTTCTTTTATGAAATTAAAACTTTCCCTGAAATTCATTTCCAGGAGTGCTTTCCCTATAGTCTTCAGAGCCTTAGTTGCTCTAGGACATCATCTTGCCTGGGACTTCTTATCATGCAAACTTCTTTCCAATGCTGCTGCCTTCCTCTTCTCCCGTCCTTGTAGCTGTCAGGGTTACTCAAGTGAAGCTGACATTATGAACCACAAAGCAGGACTATGCTTTTGAGAAAGTTTCTTTTTCATCCTTAACTCCAGCTTGGGCCATCTTTCCTGGAGAGTAAAAAAATCTTCTAGGAAGTTAGGTAGGTGAGCAAAGGGAACTGGAATGTAGGGGTTAAATGAAAGTGATGCCATCAAACTAGGAAGACTCTCCCTTACTAATGCACGATCTCTCCTACTCATTCTCTGCCAGGTTTTCTTTCCTTAAAATTAAGTATCAAGGAAGAGGAACTGAAGCAGAACTCCATGGAAGCTTCTGAGCCTTTGGCTGACTCTGAACCCCTCCGCTACATTAAGATATCATATCTCTAATCCTGGGCTCAGCTGGGAATTCGCTAACCTCTAACGTTTTGTTTTGTTAGCAGGGTCTTGTTTGCTTTCCCCCTATGCTGTAAACTAAACAGATTGTCAGCAAATCAGTCTTTATTAATGAATTAGTGAACCCTTCCCCCCTAATATCTTTGCCAAGGATCCAAAATTTGTTAATCACCAGTATAGAGATTTATGAGCTCTTATTTTCTGTTGTTTGTGCAGGTGGAGATTTAAATGACCATATCCACTACCAAGATTTATTGCGAGAGTGATTGATGTTATAAACCAGGAAAAGGACTCTTCCCACAGCAGGGATGACAGAAATATCAAGTTGAAGTTGCCTTTGTCTTCATGCACAAATGACCCAGTACTACAACACAGAGTGTATAATACTTTAATCTGAGACCCAAGACAGCATTAAGAGAACACCCAGCAGGCCTGTTAAAAATTCCCCCTCCTGATTCCCAAACTAATTTTCTTTAATTTGCTTTCCTTTTTCTCAGTCTTGGTAAGACTTGAAAGTCAAAGTTATTTTTAGGCTAAAGAGCTATGTGAAAATGGGCATTGGCCAGCACTTTGTGAAATGTGTGTGTGTGTGTATATTTGTAAGTGTGTGTGGTATGTAGCTACTGAGATATCTGCAAAATAGCCACAAATTATTTATTTATTTGGACTCTGAATGGAATGATAATTAGGAATACAAACTACTGCCATACATACACCAGGCTATAAACTGTGAAGATTCTTCCTCTTGGAGTCACATTTGTTTCTTCTGTTTTTGGGTCTAATTCTCTGCCATATCTCAGTAGATAGGCTGCTTAGGTTGTTTGGGGGTTAGTGACACTCACAGTAATATGGATCACTGAATAGATTGCTGCTTTCTATAATTCTTTTCAATGCTGGAAACTTAAAAATAGCAGTTTGTAGAATAGAGCAAAACTAACCTCATGCCATGAACTGGCTAGCTATTATTTGTCTTTACAGCAAAATAGAATTATAGGAAAATGACATCTCTTGCAATTGTTTTTCTTTATAAAAAATGTAAACAATAATTAAGTATCATGTTCATTTATCTTACAGTGATACATTCAGGCTGGGGAGGACTAGTATGTTGATAATGAACTAATGTTTCTAAAATTCTGTAGGGGATAGTTACTAGTTTGGGAACAAAAACCGAAGAGGGCTATCACCTGGATATCCTGAAGAAAGTACATTAATGCGTTTTTCTCTTGAAATTTTATGTCTATCCCTGCTAATAAACAGTTCAGGAAAAACAGGTGAGGAAAGTAGCTTATTGTCAGATTTTACTGAACAAATCATTTAAGCTGCAACTTAAACTGTGCCAAATTTTCCCAAAATGTAAACTGTATTCTGTGAGAAGAAAAGCACTTTTGATATGCTTATTAACTAGTACAATAACAGGAGAAAGAAATACTTTGAAAACGAACTGTTTCAAAGCACTTAATAGAAAACTAGTGCTTTGAAAGTGTGAGAGTTTTTAAAGTTCTTACCTTACTTTTAAGTAATAGTTTATGCTTCAGAGGCATCTGGCCAATTTGCTGCACACTTCTAACAATTTGTTTTGCAAGGATGGCTATCTTTGAAAGATTTTAGTGCTAAGGAAAATTTATCTTCAAAAGTTGTAAAATGAAGATTAGTAATGGAATGTATCCTTGAACTTAAATCCTGCTTTATCAACTGATAAATTTTCAGGAAGTTCAAATTTGATTCAGTTGCACTTGGGATGGACTAATTTGTTTCCTTTTTTATGTGAAAGAAGATATTTCAGGCTTCTTTTGAACTGACTTTGTATGCCATCATATTATCTTTCCCAGAGAGAAAAATATGCCTTTAAAATCAAATGTTCATCCTTTTCTTATATTCCCCATGATGAGCCAGGAAATCCCTAGTCCTGGAAAATCAGCAAATCTGCCAATTTCCTTTTTCCTTCACATCTAACGAACATCTCCAGATGTTTTATTCTTTTTATTTGATGGAACTAACTGCTGCCATTTTGCTGAACTTATATGCAAGTCGGTGCCTCTTCCTTAATTCTATATAACTGCCACTATATCTTTTGTTTGCTGTTGACCTATTATATCATATGCTTATAAGTCCTTTGAAGTCTGACTTTTTTAAAATTAAATTTTAACTTCATTTCATAAATTAAGAATTATCTTCCCTTGTTATATATCATAGTGGTGCCAGTCTTTTGCATTTTGGCTGCCAGGATGAACATAGCACTGATGTAACCAGTTCTTTTCTAAGGAGATCAGTAATGGAGATGCTGATTGTGACCTTTCCCTGGCATCAGCCCAGGGCATGAATCCCTTTAGTAATCAGAAGTCCTCTTGGTGTTCACTGTACCTCCTCTCTTTTCACATTTAGTGCAATGAATCATAGATCTGATGTCAACAACAATAAGATTTAAAGCGGCCTGATACCAGTAAAGGATAGAGACGCTTCATAGTTCTTTGGTTCCAGAAGTTAACCTTGCATTCCATATGTGCCCTGATGTAGCTTTGAGAGCAGCCAAGCCTGTGCTCTTGAAGGACTAGGTTTATCCTAAGGAACAAGTGACTGAATGAAACTTGGGTAGACAGTGAGAGGTAAGAACTTTACCAAGTCAGTTTACTATCCTTTTGTTTTCTAATACTAGAATAATTTTATTACACCTACTCAATGTTAGGAAAGAGAGGGCAAAAGATGGAGCAAGACTTGAGTTGTGTACAACCCAGTGTTCTTTCCTTTCATTCTTTGATTTCATTTAGAATCTTTCCTTTCTCTGGAGACTACTAGAGAAAAAGCTGCTATATGAAATGCAAATCTGAATTGAAATGTGTACCAGAGAATTTCTCCTGTAACAATGAAGTTTTAGAGAAATTTAAGTGTACCTTATCTTCCACATCTTTCATTAAACTTGGAAGCAAAATCTCCATGGTTTCCTTAAAAACAATAAATCTTGTGGATAATATGGAAGACACCTATAAATCACTTAAATATTAAATATGGCTTTTGATGGGTATGAAAAAGAAACTGGTCAACTTGATGTCAGCCTCTTTTCTGTCAGGATAGGAGAAGATGGACATTAGAATAAAAGGGTCCTTCTTGTAATTATTTTCTCAAGATTATTTCCTTGAGGAGTAGAATCATGGAATTTAGATCCTGGAATCAATAAGAGAGTTCTAAAAGTGTAAATCCTGACTTTACAAACATAAAATGATGTAGCATTTTATAATAAAGATACAAAATAATATACAGCTGGAATTAGAAGGGGCTAGGAGCTAACGAGCCTCTACACAGTCAAGAATTCTGTTCCTGTGAGATGAGAGTGACTGTACTGCCACTTGAACCAGTGTCTCGATTTGCCTCTTAGTTGCAAGGAAAGTTTGGAAATATTGTTTCAAAATATGCTCTTTAGCTGCAAGAAAACTTGGGGTAGGGGCTTATTAGTAAAAAAGAAGGGGAGTGAATCCCAAAGTCGTGGCTAGTGTATTTATAGTATGAAATACAGAGTTAACTATATAAAAACCTGAATATTTTCTTTGACCTTGATAGAAAATTCATTTTATGTGTAAGCAAGCTTCAATGATGATGTGCAGATTATGAGTTCTTTGTGAATTTATAAATAGTCTAAATCAAGTTCAGCTCTTACCTGGAGCTCAGAATCAGTTGAAAAAAATTAACTTACCTCTGGTTACATGACTGAGAACATGCACCAATGGAGTAATTCCAACTAAATGAAGTCATTCCAACTAATGTTATCACTAACTTGCCTTCAGTGAAAGCTTTATAAATTACTCATTTTCAGGATGGAACAGTAAAAAGGTGTGGATTGTTAAAGAAATATACAAACCACCTTGGGCATTCACTAAATTTCTTCAAGTTGCTTGTTCAATTTTTATCAATCTCATTATGTAGTAAGTATATTTATACAGCAAGAGTGGATGGAAAGCTTTTTCTAATATAAAATTTCATACAGCTTTAAAAAATTGAATAGCAGTTTACTATCTTGGGAAGCTCGGGGTACTACCATAAGGAAATACCCGGGTGACTCTTATTTTCTCACAGTTTTGGAGTCTGGAAGTTCAAGACCAGAGTGCCAGCTTGGTTGGGTTCTGTGTGGTCATTCTTCCTGTCTTGCACGCGGCTACTTTCATATTGAGTCCTCAAGCAACTTTTCTTCTGATTGTGTGTGGACAGGAAGACAGAGATATAGAGAGAAACACAGAGAGAGCTCTTCTTATAAGACCAACAGTCCATTTAAACTTATTTACCTCCAAAAAAGCCTGTCTCCAAATATAGTCCCATTAAGGGTTGTGGTCTCCAACACATGAATTTTGGGGAGATACAATTCTGTCCATAGAATTTGACATTAGAAATTATAATTAGAAAAATGGTTATTTATTGTTTCTTTTATGAGCTCAAGATGAAATGAAGCTATACCTAAGCCTCTTTGCCATTTGATGGTTTACTGTAAATTTTATACCAATGACACAAACAGTAGGGACAACAATAAATCTCAGGATTTTGTTGCCTGTATTTTCTTTCATGAGGAGTCATTTTTTTATGATGAAGTGTTGTAGAGCCAGATTCCTGGTCTATGATGAGGAGGGTCATCTGACACTCATTTCTAAAATTTGCAGAAAGAGAGAGAGAGAGAGAGAGAGGGAGAGAGAGAGAGAGAGAGAGAAGGGAAGGGAAGGGAAGGGAAGGGAAGGGAAGGGAAGGGAAGGGAAGGGAAGAGAAGAGAAGAGAGACACTCTCTAGTTAGAAGCTCTAAGGCTTTTGGACATATTTTTTTCTAAATCAATTTTAAAGAACCATTAGAATTTAAGAATTCTTCATGCAGTGTATCTGAGTACAACACACAGCTCCCACACAGAAATAGATGTGGGTTAGATCAGTTCAGTAATAAAATTTGTCAAATGCTTTTGAGCAGGTTACTCTATAGACAAACAGTTGATTAACTGCACTGGGGTCTTTTCAACTGGACACTCTGACATATTTTAGATAAAACCAATGTTGTTTTAAGTTAGAACATTAGGCAGATACTAAACTTCCTCCTTTCATATGAATAAATACTTCTTTTTTAACCTAATTGCAAAGACCTCCATGATGAAATAATTTTCCAGAAAGGGTAGGCTCTAACACTTCTCAAATGGATTTGAGTATGAAACAGTGAACTAAATGTTAGGTGGAGAATATAAAGTTCACATCCTTCAAACTGTAAAACATGGAAGTCCTTAAGATAATTATAATTTTTGTTATTTTCATATTTTTTCTCTAAAGTTCTTGTGGCTCAGTATAACATTCCTGAACCAAGCCCAAATTCTGCTTGTACAATTAACAAGTTGTGTGAATTTGGACAAGTCCTTTAACTTTACTGGCTTCAGTGTCTTCTCTTTAATGTGGTGATAACAGGGATGGGTCCCATGTGGTTTCTTAGATAATTGTGAAGCAATTTCACTTAATGCTTAATACATAGTGCTTTAGGCATTTTTTGTGTTGCTGTGACCAAAAAGACCTGACAAGAATAACACGCAGGAGGAAGAGTTCATTTTGGTTCATGGTTTCAGAGGTCTCAGTCCATGGACATCTGACTTCATTGCTCTGGGTCTGAGGTAAGGCAGAACATCATGGCAGAAGGGTGTGGACCAGGAAGGGGAGAGGGAGAGAAGGGGGAGGGAGGAAAGAAGTGGGGGTGGGTAGAGAAAGCTCCCTCACCAGGGACAAAATATAAACCCCAAAGGCACACCCCAGTGACCTACTTCCTGCAGCCAAACCCTACCTGCCTATGGTTACTGCTTAGTTAATCCATATCTGTGGATTAATCCACTGATTATGTTATAGCTTTCAGTTCAATCATTTCACCTCTGAAAATTCTTGCATTTATCACACAAGCTTTTGGAGGACACCCATATCTAACCCATAAAATATAGTAACTGCTTACAAATGTTGGTGTGATAGTACTTTGATTATTACCTCTAAGGCCCCTTTTGACACTAGCATTTCTGCCCCCACCCCTTCTACATTGGGTTATGGGTAAGATTATACAGAATGTATGACTTTTAACAATAGCAAAGGAACCACTTCTTTTAAAACTAAGTACAAAAAACATGTGTGTTGGGGGTAAGGAGAATTTTCAGTAAAGTCAAGAATTCTATTATTTTGTCTGAAAAGCGTTCCATGGTCTCAGTCACAGAATTAAAAATCTATTTGGTATTAAGCATAATTACTTCAGTCATTCCCTTCACTTTTTGATGATTTAAATGATCATTGCATTACCAATTATTTTCCCACCAAATTAAATTCATTAAGTCCATACCATGTGCAATATAGATAAGCATATAATGTAAAACTCCCACAGAGGGCACTGATTTCATGAATCATCTGATCATAGGAGTAAAAAAAAAAATCACAACTTTTTTGCTATAAAGTTATTTACACTTTTTAAAGAAAATTTTAGTCTGGCCTCCAATTTCATTTGTACAAAGAGAGGTTGATATCCTGAAAAGTTCTTATCTTTATATTCATGAATAATGAGTATATTTAGATATTTTAAAGCATAACTCTTTGTTTCCTAGGCTTTCATAATGAATTATCACAATCTGGGGGCTGAAAACAAGAGAAATTTGTTCTCTGATAGTTCGGGAGATAAGCAGACCAAAATCAAGATGTTGTCAGGGTCTTGCTTCCTCTGAAGGCTCTAGGGAAGGACCCTTACTTGGTTTCTGTGGCCTCTGGTGTTTTTTTGTCTTATTACAGCATAATTCTAGTCTCTGATTTTATGTT
Source organism: Sciurus carolinensis (assembly GCF_902686445.1). Classification (NCBI taxonomy): domain Eukaryota; kingdom Metazoa; phylum Chordata; class Mammalia; order Rodentia; family Sciuridae; genus Sciurus; species Sciurus carolinensis. The sequence goes on from NC_062219.1 coordinate 31,234,388, forward strand.
CACATGGCCTTTGCCAAAGTTAATTTCATGTGTGCACTCACTTGGCCTAAGGGATGCCCATGTATCAGGTAAAATATTATTTCTGAGTGTGTCTATGAGGTTGTTCCAGGAAGAACTTAACATTTTAATCAGTAAACTGAGTAAATAAAGCCATATGCACCAGTAGAGTGGGCCTCATGTAATCTCTTGAAGGCCCAAGTGGAACAAAAAGGGGAAGAGGAATAAATTTACTCCTGCTTATGCTGAGACATCTATCTTCTGCCTTTGAGCATTGGCACTCCTTCTTCTTAAGTCTTTTGGGTCTCACACCTTTGGCTTCCCTGGTTCTTAGGTCTATGAGATTGGACTGGAATATACCACTGACTTTCCTGGGCCTCCAGCTTGCAGATGACAGAACACGGGAGATTTCAGCTTCCAGGGACACATGAACCAATTTCTTATATTCAATCTCTTCACATCTATATCTTTATTTATATAAAATATATGCAAATAAATTCTGAAGTTCTTGATGGACATGACTTTTGGCGGGGGGGGGGTGGTACTATCCAAGTCACTATAAACTTCAATTTTTGCTTTGTGATATACAGTACATATGCTGCAGACAAGGGTCATAGGTGGGCTTCTGTGGGTGGAAGAATCAACATGAGTGAAAGAAGATATTTAGTCATGTGTTTGCATCATAAAAATAGTTAGGCTTATATTACATCTTTATAAATAGGGAAAATGAAGCCAACTTTTGCCACTGGTGATGCATTAATCCTTAATGAACAAACCAACTAAATATGCTTTATAAATGACCAACAAAGCAACAAAAAAGTTTTTAAAAATGGCACTACTGAATAAGTAAACTTTTAGAACAAAAGGGAAAAATAATTATCCCTCTTAATAATATTAACATGATTTCCCATTTAAATGGGGTACTTAATAAAATTGTCAAACCTCAATTTCAACGTTTTTTTATTTTAATTTTCATAGATGTATTTGTATTCATATATATTTCATCTTACCAAAAATCAAGTCTTAAAAAATAATCTAACAACCAAACTAATTATTGCATATATTGTTTATCATTTTATTTTTAAGGAGGTGTTTTTAAAATATAATAGTTTATTTTTATCTCATAATAAGTGTGAAAGGCTTAAGGGTTTCATCTTCAATTTTTAAATTTCTACCAAGTAATTCTACTAGATTCCATTTATTTACAAACCTTTGTTCCCTCTTTGATTAACTTTTTAAAAAATGTGTTCAAAGTCAATTCTAGCCTGAGCAATGAGGCAAGAGAAGAAAATAAAAGGGATAAGAATAGGAAAGGAAGAAATCAAATTATCACTGTTTTCAGATGATATGATCCATACATAGAAGATCCAAAAAGCTCCACCAGAAAAACTAATAAATTCTGCTAAGTAGCAAGTTGCAAAAGTTAACATACAGAAATCAGTATTTCTTATATACCAACAATGAATCTGCTGAGAAATAAATAGGGAAAACAATCTCATTCATAATAGCCTGAAGGAAAAATAACAACAACAACAATAACGACAAAATCTAGGAATAAATCTAATCAAGGAGGTGAAAGACCTCTGTGGTAAAAACTATAGAATACTGAAAAAAGAAACCAAAGAAGACACAAGTAAATGCAAAGACCTCCCATGTTCATGGATAGGTGAACAATATTGTTAAAATGGCCATACTATCAAAAGCAATATAGAGATTCAATGCAATCCCCATCAAAACACCAATGACATTTTTCACAACAGTAGGAAAAAAAAAGCCCCAAAATTCATTTGGAAAAATAAAAGGCCTGGAATAGCCAAAACAATTCTAAACCAAAAATTCAATGCTGAAGGCATCATAATAACTGATTTCAAATTTTATTACAGAGTTATGGTCACAAAACCTGCATAGCACTGGCATAGAGCAGACACAGACCAACAGTACAGAACAGAAGGCAATGACTTTCTCAGTAGGAACCCTGAAACTCAGAAAATAATGCTGAGAGTTAATAAATGGAATGATATCAAATTAAAAAGCTTCTGTAGAGCAAGGAAAAGAATTAAGACTATGAAGAGAAATGGGAGAAAATTTTTGCTTTCTACTCTTCTGACAAGAATAGTATTTAGAATATATAAAGATTTAAAAAAGCAAACACCAAAACCACAAATAACCCAATTAGTGAATTGAAAAACTAATTAAATGGATACTTTTCAAAGTAAGAAATACAAATGACCAAGAAACACATGGAAAATGTTCAACATCATTAGCAATTAGGCAAATGCAAATCAAAACCACCCAAGATTTCATCTTACATCAGTCAGAATGGCAGTCATCAAGAATACAAATAATAATAAATGCTGGAAAGGATGTGTAGAAAAAGGAACACTCTTACACCATTGGTGGGATTGTCAATTAGTACAACCACTATGAAAATCAGTGTGGAATTTCCTTAAAAGACTAGGCATGGAACCACCGCATGACCCAGCTATACCACTCCTTGTTGTTTAGCCTAAAGAATTAAAGTCATCATACTATATACTATATATGCAGTATATATGTTATATACTGCATATCCATATTTATGGCAGCACAATTTACAATAACCAAACTATGAAAATTGAAGGGAAATCAGTAGAGTAGAGGACAGGGACTAGGGGAGGGAGGAAGGAATGGAAAAGGGAAATACTGGGGAATGATATTGGTCAGATTGTATTGTTATATTATATACATGTATGAATATGTAACCACAAATCCTACCATTATGTGCAGTTATAAAGCCCCAAGAAAAATGTAGAAAAAAGTGTTCAAAACCAATATCTTAAAGATGGATAATCTTAGGATAAATGTGCTTCACCTACTCATCCCTTGTGGATTTTTATCCATGGGAGCAAAAGTTTTCATGCATTTCCCAAACAATAAAGAAGCAGCCTTAGGAACTTCACATAAATTATGGAGGTTAGCAGTATTTCCATTTTTAAAATTTTATAACCATTTGCTCCCAATGTGTAAGAAAGACTCCTGATCAGACTGTTGTTTTTTCTTGCCCCTTTGGGTTCTTTCAATTCATGTTATTACTTCTGTACACTGAAAGTGAGGATAGCTGGGCACAGTGACACACACCGATAATCCCAGTGACTGGGGAGCCTGAGGCAGGAGGACAGTAAAAGCAGACCAGTCAGTAATTTAGTGAGACCCTGCCTCAAAATAAAAGCAATTAAAAGGGCTAGAGATGTAGGGGTAAAGTGTTCTTTGATTCAATTCTCAGTTATTAAAAAAAAAAAAAAAAGGTAGGGTATACTCTTTTTTATAAATAAAAAAAAAAAATCCTTAAAAGACAACCTGAATATAATGTGCTCAGTTCAGATGTGTTCTTTTTAAAAATAAAATGTTGGCATATGGACTTCCATACTTGATTCTGGAAGTGTTACTGACACACACTATGTGAAACTTGTTAAAAGATTAGTATCGTGAAGTTTCTGTAGGCATTTTTTGTCCTTCACTTATAAAAATGATGTATAGAAATAAAACATTCTTTCTCCTATCTGAGACTATCAAGAACATTTAAATAAAGTAATGTCTATTTATTTATTTATTTATTTATTTATTTATTTATTATTCTTAATAAGTACCTATTAATTTCATTTGGAAACAGGAAAAATGTAGACATTTCATAGTAATCTTAGTAAAGTAATATGTGGTATTGAAAATTTATTCATTACCTGTTTTTTTGGACAGTGATAAATATTTTCTTAAAAAATTTTTTTTGATACATGTTTATAGGGTAATCATGTCTGCCTCATTTTACCATCCTTCCCATCCCCACTGCCCCACCTCTCCCCTCACTTCCCTCTGCCTAATCCAAAGTTCCAATGTCTATTTTTAAAAATGCATCTCTTCATAACAGGAAAGAAAAGTATGGTAAGGGGCTGAGGGAGATTTGTGAGATGGCAGCACACTCTGTTGTATTAGCTTTTTTTTTTTTTACAGAGAAAATGTTGGGAGTGATAATGTCTTTTCTTGTTTGTTTCTGGAATGTTAAACTCCAACAGAGTACTTCACTTACGATGATTCCATACATGCAAAACCATCATGGGAATTTTCATCATTAGGATGATCCTTGCCAATTTTTACCCCCCCCCCCCCATACAAAGAAACAGACAAACTGGTGTTTTGGAAAGGGCTTAAATTATTGAAACAATCACCTTCCTTCTCTGTTCCATGAACACCACTGTATGTTTTTAAAAATATTTTAAAATACTTTGTATTTCTTTTTTTCCTAATGTAGCATTAGATCTGGGTCATAGTGAAAATTCTCATTTTGATTTCAAATGACATTTCAAAGAGTGGGATCAATTTGACCAAATCATCCTTTTGTTCCCAGCTTCCTACAGGTTGGTTTCCTTTGAAGACATGTGCAATGTCCTACATCAATCACCTCTTCACCACCTGAACTTGACTGAGACTTGCAAACTTGTGGAAACAAAAACCTTACAGCCCCCGACAAAAGCACAGTGGGTTTTAAAGAGCAGGCAAGACATAAGTTATAATGAGGGCTGTGGGTAACTCTATAGCACAAGTAGCTATTGACCTGTCCATGGAGTTACTGAAACCTCTCCCGGAGCTTCAGGAAGGAAAATAAAGTGTTAGAAGTTTCCTGTAATCCTTCCTCATCCTGACATAAGATCCCTTGGGAACTCGGCTGCTGTTTTCGGATTTCTCTGCTTCTATGTGGAATGGTGGTTATCTTTTGAAAGCTACATTCTGGGCCCCTTAGCAAGTAATCCAACTCATTCTCCTTCACTCAGATTTCATCTATAAGAGCAGGTCTTCTCAAGTTGCTGTATTTTCCCATTCCAGTTTTATTTCAATATGGGCACATAAACAGTACATGTAAGTGTGTTAAGATAAATGACAAAATGTTTCAGATTTACTATTTCAGTCATTGTGACAGTGTTTCAATTTTAGCAGCTTTATTGAAGCATAATTTACATACCATGAAATTCCCCCTTACAATTCAATGATGTTAGTAAATGTACAGAGTCCTACAACCATCACTACAATCCAAATTTGACTGCTTCCATTGCATCACAAATTTCCACCCAGTCATTTGCAGTTTATCCTCATTCCTGCCTCCAGTCCCCGACCATCATTGATCCCTTTTCTGTGTCTATCAATTTGCCCTTCCTGGAGATATTATATAAATTATAAAGTATATCATTACAGTATATAAATTATAAAGTATATCATTACAGAATATGTGATCTTTTGCATCTTCTTTCACTTAGCAAAATGTTTTTAAGGATCTTCCATATTATAGTAGAAGTTAGTGTTTTGTTCCTTTTAATTGTTGAATACTATTCTTGCATTTCAATTTTTAACCAGGTATTTGGCATAGTATGGAACACAGACTAACATTAAGGAAATATGATGATCAGTTCCTCATAATTTGTATTTAGTTTCTTATGAAGGCAATCCTGCACTTAGTTCTGGGGAGTCTGTAGCAGATAGATCATTGGTTGTTTATTTATATCAAAAACTTCTGAGAAAAAACTTTATTACTATTATTTTCCCAGACACCATCTGGGAAATATTCTTTCCAACAATACTTATAGAAAAAGAGAAACAAGTTATATAACAGAACATAATAGAAAAAAGCGAAGGTTTAATGTTATACAAAGTGAAAAATTACATGAATGACAACTGTATTCAAAATCAAGGGTGAATCATGGAACACGTTGAATATCAGAATTAACAAATGAAAAAATCAAGGTATAGAAAGCTACCTATAATGTGATTGTTTAGGTATGCATATATGAATGATGAAACTACATAAAAACATAAGGAATTGTTGAATACAAAATCTAGAATAGTGATTTTTACACGGAGGGCTGTGGCTGTGTAGAGGGATATAACTTTATGTGAACAAAAATAGATTCACTGATATTGGCAGTGTTGTAACTTTTATGTTGAATGGCGGTTCTAGGTGTTTTAAATTACTATATTTCATAACTTACAAATGTATTGCACAATTTTTTTTTATTTTGTGGTTCATATATTTTATATTTAAATCATTGCCTGACATAAAAACAGGAAACAAATCCAACGCAGTCCACCTCCCCCACAGATTTTATGAAGTCATTAACTTGAACCTTCTAAAATAATGTGAAAATATATTTGTATTTATAAAAGGAAAGCTATTCTTTGATTGCACTGAGTATTTCTCATGTTAACTTTCCAAAGAAAACTACTATCCTCTCTCCAGGCGTATGCCAGAAAGGTTAACCTGTTGAGAGCATTAACTTCAGTGAAGTCAAACAATTTTTTAGCAACTTGACTAAATATCTTTGGGGTTCACTGCTTCAGCCTTTGGGATTGATTGTCCAGTTATTTTTCCCACTCACCCTTTCAGACTTTTCACTACTCATTAAGCAAAGGAGAGGAGGTGAAATTCAAAACGCCCAGTGTTATTTCATTGTTGGCTAGCAAGCTGCACTGGTAAAGAGCCATGGGATGGAATCCAAAATTAATGGCTGAACTAAGTGTTTTGGATGAAATGAAATTCACACTTAGGAGTTTTTTCTTACATTATGTAGACAGAGTCCAAATAAAAATAGGCCTTTTTGATGAGTTTTATATCAAGTAACAAGAAACTCCATCCTGATTTAAGAAAGAAGTTAGTAATTTATTGGCTATTACAGGTGAAAAGTCTGAGGATAGAGTTGGCTCAGCACAGTGAGGTTTAGAGGTCCCACTTATTATTAGAATTGAGTCCACATTTCTCTCTGCCTCTATTGGTTTGACTTCTGGGTTGTCAGATTCCAAATGGAATCAGATTACTGCATGATGGTCTAGATATACTTCCTCCCATGTATGACCTTGGAGGAAGAAGGAGAGAATACTCTTCTCCTGGGACTTTAGCAAGAGGTTCCTGGTGACTTGGTGGCCTTGACTAGTTCACTAAATGACACAGACTTAATGCCAAACAAGTCTGTGGCATGCCTATTTCCTTTATCTGTTCCCTCCAGGAAACAGATAGAATCTGTGACCCACCCTAATTTCACCTATTCTCACTCTGTGACCAGAATCTTTTCCTTACCAATATTCTGAACTTGCTCTTCTAGACTATCATTTAAATGAAATGAAATGAAAAACTGTAATGTCCATTCTCCTCATATAGCATTGGTATCTGGAATGACATAAAAATTTCATGATTTATTCAACTTTTACACAAGTAGTGTGTGTGTGTGTGTATGTAGGTGCACACACACATACCATATATGGGATTGAACCCAGGGACAGTCTGTCAAAAGCTTAAATACTTTTTCGAAATATGAAAATCCCCTTCATACTTAATGTTCTCTTTCTTCTGGTGGGCAACCTTAAAGCCTACTGTATACTAACATTCTATGAATATATCTGTATCTATCAATCATCCAGCAATGTAGATATATAGGTATGCATGTATTAATATATATCATACATATGTACTATGCAATGTTTCTTATTTTCCTCTTACCTATTTAGGATTCTACAACATATATATTTCATATGTAGTTGTTCATTTATATTATTCTGTGATTTCCTAATGTGACTTTGAAATTTTTCCATGCTAGCAAGTATAGATCTAACTGATTCTAGTGCTTTTGTAGTAATATTATATGGTATTATTGTGCCATAACTTAATCACTTCTTGAATGATGGTTATTATCATTGTTTTATTACTTAAAAAATGTTACATTGGTTTCTCTATTTTTTAGGGAGCTTTATTTGGGATTGAATTCAGGATGTTTAACTATTGAGCCACATCCCCAGCTCTTTTTATTTTTTTTATTTTGAGACAGGTCTCACTAAGTTGCTTAGAGCCTAAGTTGCTGAGGCTGACTTTGAACTTGTGACCCTCCTGCCTCAACCTCCCCAACTGCTGGAATTATAGGTGTGTGTCACCATGCCTGGCCAGTATCTTTATTTTTTAAGTTTTCTCTTTGAATCATGCAACACTACACACTTTATGTTGTCTTCACATTGTCTTTGATCACCTGATTTGTCTTCATTGTGTCCTATTCTTAAATAAACAACTTACTGTGGGCATTCCCCAAGGTTTTTTAAAAATTATTTGTTTATTTATTATTTTTTTGATTCATTGTACAAAAATGGGGTACAAATTTTCATTTCTCTCGTTGTATATGAAGTAGAGTAACACTGTTTGTGTAATCGTGCATGTACATAGGGTAATGATGTATGTCTCATTCTGTTATTTTTCCTTCCCCCCACCCCCTCCCCCACTCTTTTTCTTCTATACAATCCATCCTTCCTCCATTCTTGCCTCCCTCCCATCCCCTGTTGTGTATCATCATTCGCTTATCAGAGAGAACATTCATCCTTTGGTTTTTTGGAGATTGACTTATTTCACTTAGCATGATATTCTCCAACTCCATCCATTTACCTGCTTTGAATGCTCATCTCCTCCCATTTAATGATTCCAACCATTTTCAAGTCTTTGGTTAGTATTTCTGAATGTATGGTTCTTAAATTAAGCCTTATTTTGGATTTAGTTCCCAAAGGCCAGGAAAGAATGTCCCTGTCTCTTTTGATCATTTTCATATATGTCAAAGGCACCATATCCCATACTATGCTCCTTACTCTTTCTTTCAGACTAACTTCTCCATGTCAACATTGATTATTGAGGAGAAGGAAGCTTTGGCTATTGATGAGAAAGAATTGGGATTACAATGAACCAGATTTTCAGATCTTCAAACCAGTTCAGCCCAGGTTATGCAAGAGGATGAAAATATGGTTATATAATGATGATAAAGCACTTTATTCATTTTTTCTTTTCTTTTTTTAATTTTTATTTTTATAGACTGCATTTTGATTCATTGTACACAAATGGGGTACAACTTTTCATTTCTATGATTGTACACAATGTAGATTCACACCATTCATGTAATCATACATATACACAGGGTAATACTGTCTGTCTCATTCTACTATCTTTCCTTCCCTCCACTCCCTCCTGCCCCATTTTCCTCTACACCATCCAAAGTTCCTTCATTCTTCTCTCTTTTCCCCCCCTCCCCAGCCACCCCTGCATTATTATGTATCATCATCCACTTATCAGAGAAAACATTTGGGCTTTGGTTTTTTTGGGCTTGGCCTATTTCACTTAGCATGATATTCTCCAACTCCATCTATTTATCAGCAAATGCCATAATTTTATACTTCTTTATGGATGAGTAATATTCCATTGTGTATATATACCACAGTTTCTTTATCCATTCATCAATTGAAGGGCATCTTGGTTGGTTCCACAATCTAGCTATTATGAATTGAGCAGCTATGAATATTGATGTGGCTGCGTCACTGTAGTATGCTGATTTTAAGTCCTTTGGATATAAACCGGGGAGTGGGATAGCTGGGTTGAATGGTGCGTTTATTCCAAGTTTTCTGAGAAATCTCCATACTGCTTTCCAGAGTGGCTGCACCAATTTGCAACTCTACCCGCAATGTAAAAATGTGCCTTTTCTCCCCCATTCACACCAACACTTATTATTGCTTGTGTTCTTGATAATAGTCATTCTAATTGGAGTTAGATGAAATCTTAGGGTGGTTTTATTTTGCATTTCTCTAATTACTAGGGATGATGAGCACTTTTTCATGTATTTGTTGATCACCTGTATATCTTCTGTGAAGTGTCTGTCCAGTTCCTTAGCCCATTTATTGATTGGGTTGATAAAGTACAACTTAAAAAAAAAAAGTCCCCAAACTGAAAAAAAAAGAATCAAATAGAAGAAAAAAAATAACCTAAGGTCATGAGATATTGAAAATTATCACATTTGTCAATTCTTTGGCAAGTTATGGTGGGCAAAATCCAGCCATCCAAAGGTGCCCAATCAGATCATTATTGGTTGAGATTCAAGTCACCAAAGTTGGTGTGAACAGGTTTTGTGTTCTAAACAAGGAATAATTGATTAATAAACCAGATTAACCTTGGCTGGTCAGAAATAGCAGTTTTTTTCTGAGTCTTGTAATAGTACTGCAAAAATAGTGAATGGTTAAAATTGAAATATTTCTATTCAGATTGGTAAATACCCCAACCTTGTCACATGCTTCCTCAATTCTCCAGATATTCCCATTTTTAGCTACTTACAGATTTATGCTTGGACAAGTAAAGGGGGCAAAGGAATAGTGGAGCAGAATTCCAAAGCTTATTTCAATTCAATAGTTATCCAACAAACAGGGATACAAATGGTTATTGTTGTAAGGATTAAAAGGGATACAATGTATAAAATCTATTTTGGAAGTCTTGGCTCATAAAAAGTAACTCATAACTGTCTTCATTATGTTCTTCAGTAGTTAAGTGACATACAAAATTAAGTAGACATACACAAAATATTTTTTAGATCAAGAAATGAGAGCCAAGCAATATAATAGTGGGTATTGTTTTTGTATTTAAACAAGTTTTGAATTAGAAATAAGAACAGGTATAACCATGGATAACTAAGGAACCAAAATAATTCAGAAATAACTTTGGTCAACTAAATGAAAACACTGATGGTTTCGTAGAAAAATAAAACTTTACCCAAAAGATACAGAAAAATTCAGTAGTTCTTAGAAGAATCGAAAAGTTTTTAAGATTACACCACCACCTCACTAATAAAGCAACAGATCTAGATGATCTTGTCATGGAATTCTCTCCCCTCTAAGGGACATATGAACCTATTATTACTTAAACAATTTCAGAGGATAGGGAAAAGAAAGTTTCCAAATTACTTTTGAAAAGTTAGTACGACATCAATGCCTAATTTTAATAATGCTAATGTACTTAAACATGTACATACATGTACACAGTCATCCATCATCTGCAAGAACTCTGCTTCATGTTCATGCAAATCCTTGCTAAAATGTTAGTAAATATAATTCAGCAGCATGTGAACAGACTAATGTGATACAATAAGTGCATTAATAAAAATCTATGACTACAATGGTATTTTAGTATAAGGGCCTCTTATTGTATTTATTATGTTAATGAGTCAGGAAAAAAACAGAGTTATATGTGCTGAAGTCATTTGACAAAATTTAACATCCAACCCCCTAAAAAATTGTTATAACAAAATAGAAACTTCTGTAATGTGATAAAACATGTCATGAAGCCTAGATATATTCTCATTAAAGTCAAGGACAAGAGAACATATTATCTTTGCTGTTATTTATTATGGTTGTGTAAGTCTTAACCAAGGCAATTACAAGGGAAGGAAATTAAGGAATTGGTAAAATTGCAGAGCTGGAGAATAATTTATAACTGTTTTCAGATGACAAAATTTCTTACCTGGATAATTGAAGAGAATCAATTGAAAAACTAGAAAGAATAAGATAATAAATTAAGATGAAAGTTTATAAATTGATATACAAAAATAGCAATCTTCTTACTCTGAGTGATAAACTGCTTTTGAAAATAAAAAAAGAAAAGATTCAATTTACAATATCAAAACAAAAGAAAAAGCACTTTGGAAAAAAATCAAGAAGCAATGTTCAATGAGGATCTAGCAATAGGAAGCATTTATTGAGTTGTTAATCCTGCCATGGTTTTAAGTGTTTCCAATGAAGTTTTAAATTTAATCCTTATTATTACTCTTTGAGATAGGAGCCAGTGTTATTTCTATTTTATGTGGGAGAAAGTAGGAGCAGAGTATTTTTGTAACTTTTGCTCAAGGTTTCATTAGCATGGGAGACTTTACTCTTAATCACGATAATTCCTGCTGGTCAATAATTCCCTTCACTGAGGAACATTAAAAAAAAAAAAAAATGGAAGAATAAAAACTCACCAAGAAACAGTTTCTCATGGGTCCCCAGACTCAATGTTTTGAAGATGTCACTTCTCCCTACATAACTAACAAATTTAATGCAATCTCAATAAAAATACATGTAAAAAAATTAAAGCTAGGTTGACTGGTTCTTCTATTGCTAGAAATGCCAAAAAAAGTAATGAGGTAATAGGGGAGGAATGTTAACATTTATTATGAATCTATGTTGATTTAATAATTGTGTTGACACCTGAGTAAATGGACACATTTGTCAAACAATACAAAGAATCCTGAAATCCATATGTAAATTAAAACAATTTAATGGATAGGTGATATTTTAGACTAATGGAAAAAGAAATTTCTTAGTAGAAAGTTGAATTATAGTGGGCTGGGGTTGTGACTCAGTGGTAGCCTAGAATGTGTGAGGTATTGGGTTCTATTCTCAGCACCACATATAAATAAATGAACAAATAAAGTTCCATCAAAAATAATAAAAATTTAATTATATTTTATGATAGCCCATTTTTGAATGTCATTAAATTTCTTCTGACATAATTGAATAACAAATTGATTTTTCATGTTGTATATATTCATTTCCATTTTTTTGTTCTTGTGATATTCCTTAGGTAAAATATTTGCAGATTCTTTATTCTTTCTGTCAAATAAATTCCCCAAAATAGAACTGCTAAGCTAAAGGGTATAGGCATTTTAGTTTTTTAATAATAATTTTAGACATTCCTAGTTTATTGTATTTTATACATTCTCAAGTAATATTTGGAAGTGACTGTTTCATTGGATTCTTGTCAAAATTAAGCAATTATTATATTTTAAGAAATTTCGACTAGAGTGTGGAAGTTATTTATACTATTGTTTTAATATTTCATAAGTCATTACTATTGAGATTAAATTTTATTATATTTGTATATTGGCTATTTTTATTTTGTGTATTTAAGCATCCATTGAGTAAAGATACGTGCTATTTCTTTTTTGCTAAAATAACTATCCAGACTAGAAAGAAGTGAACTGATCATTTTAATTTCCCTTATCACTAAAGTAATTAATTTGGGAATAGTGTCACAAACTTAAATCGCTCCTGTGGTCAAGGAACCTGCATATGCAGATTCACCCAGCGCCAGGCAAGAAGGAAAACCTGGAGTCCTTACGGAATTTGGATGGTTGTCCAGGATTCTTGCTGATGGTAGAAATTTTGCAACTAATTCCTACACTTTTTTTCTTATCACCTCTTAATGTAATAAACCCGATAATTTACTACTTTCTCTCCAATGGGATTGGTTTCATTTTCAATGGCCAAGGAAAGACACAAACATCTTGATGTTACATCGTCAATTAAACCAAGGTGGAGGAGGGGGAAGGCCAGTACAGTGATAAATGAGCAGTCATTTCAATGTTTTCTTTCCAGCAGAAATCTTAGCCAGATTACACTTTATCTCACCCTGACTTTTAGCAAGACAGATAGCCACGCAAAATTTTCAGGTTCAAATAATCTCCATCAAAAGAGCTAAAATCGTCACCTTTGGGCCACACTGGAAATTTCATCTTCTTTACTGAAGGGATCTGATTTTCTTTACTGAATAAGAATTTTATTCAGATAAAGATTATTCAGTCCTAGGTCTTTAACCAAAATAAAAGCAAACAATTAAAGAAATAACCTCACAGCTTGTAGAAGAGCTTTTCAGAGACCGTCCAAAGAGTCTGATTTCAGATCTGAAAGCAAAGTGACTAGTCCGAGTTCTTATGCAGAATTACACATTTAAATGAGGTATTTAGACCTGCATATTTGCATTACTTGATAAAATGGAATTGGCCTTAACGCTGAGGCAACAATAAACTACATTAAAAGTAGTGCACTACTGGAGAAATAATTGCTTTTGATTGCACTGGAAGTTAAATTTTTACCTATTCGTTTTTGATGGCAAATAGTACAAATATTTTGACTTTAATAGGACTTTAATGCAGCTCTTAATATATTAATGACAAATTCTTAGAATAATAAGTTCAGAAATAAGAAAGAATGAATATGGCAGTGGTTTGGTCTTTTCAACGTTCTGTGCGTGAACAGGAAGATCAAGGACTGCAGGCTTTTGGAGCGAATCTACTACAGATATGGTGACACTAGGGTTGTTATCGCCTATTAAGAAACAGTATATATATTATTGCTGTATTCTATATTAAATGGAATTAAAGGTCAGCTTCCAACCACTTGTCAATGTTTAAAAAAATGACTTCCAAACGACCTTTCACATGCGTGATTCTGATGCTGCCAAACAAAACGATTTTTACCCAGATCGAACGCTTAGAGTCCTGGGTCACCTGCAGGACACACGAGACAGATTGCAGATTTGGCTACCTTCCCGGAACCTGGGAAGAAAGTGTCGCTGGAGAATGAGCGGAAATCTTCCTCTGAGAACCACAGACAGCGGTTGGAACCCCTCAAGCCGGTCATGGGCACCTTGGTGGGTTAGGGTGGGCGGCGCTGCGGCCACGCGGCAGCAGGTGAAGACGCTCCCCTTTGGGTTGGGAGCAGGTGGGAGGATCTTGCCTTCCGCCCCAGCACCGCCGGGGGTCAGAGGGAAGGTCCTCTCTTGCACTGCCCGGTCAATTTGTCAAGGTTCCGCAGGGATAAATAGCTGTCTGCAAAGACCTTTATAGTGACCAATCCAAATAAATCGCAGTCACTTTTACTGTGCGCTTCAACGGGCTGCCGGGTTTTCATGGGCTGCCTCCTGGACCTCCAGGGAGGCTTGCTGCGGCCTCTGCTCCACTGTCAACGCCCCTCTCCGGTCCCCATAGCTTCGGCCTACCTCGAGGCTCTCTGGAGCCACTGGGCGAAGTGGTAGACCATTCCCGGCATGCTGGCATAATCTGCCTGCTGAAGTGCCCTCTGGGGTCCCCAGAGTTAAATGTGTGAACAAAGCCTCCCATCTTCCTTGAGGTCCTGTCGCGTGTGATCTCTCCTCTGGGACCTTGTTTACTCCCTACCTTTCCCCTCCCAGCTGTTCTAAGCCTCGAAATTAAAAGTATCTTCTGCATTCCACTTAAAGCGCTTTGGCAAATCAATCCGGATCTGACCGATTTCCTCTGTAACCTTTAAAGCTTTGATCCCCAAACTTACAGCTCCATCTTTCCTACCCCGTCCTTTCCCTCTGGGATCCCTCTGGTTGCCTGCTCAAAATACCTGCTGGCGCCAGGAGGAAATTCACATGTAACAGATACCTAACGAGTGTAAAACCAACACTCAGCTTCCAGGGTCGTTTCCCTCCCCATCTTCTGCCCCATCAACTTGTCGCTTAGAAAGCGCTAACACCGGGAATTGAAGTGAATCCGGAGTGCGGGGCTGGGAGATTTGGAACCGTTTTAATAGAGCTGATGATTGCTATCTTGCATGTGGCAGTGGAGCCCTTTGCCCTTTCCTATGGGAGCAGCCCGGAGAGCGAGGGTGTGAAATTAACCTGAGACTCAGGATTGGTCCACAGGTAACTTTTGTAAAGTCAAGAACGACTTTAAACTTCTAAGTATCCAAAATGAGAGAATTGTTCCATTTGCTTCTGAAACCGTTATTGAGTAAAAAAAAAAAAAAAAAAAAAAAAAAAAAAAAAAAAAAAAATGGAGAAAGCAGCAAACCTCATTCATTTTATTGGAATGATAATTGAACGATTAGAAAGATTTTAGCAGTCAACATCAATTTTGTAATGGATGTTCTTCCAGAAAAAAATAATATCTGCATATAATATCTGCTTTTCATGGATAAAGTGAATTATCCATGAAGAAATCAATGTTATAGGAATGCAGATGGCCAACCTATTCAAAGAAATGAAACTGGCTTCAGAGAGAAATAACATATATAAGAGGAGACACATTTTCTTTTCCTATATATGTGTCAGGTGGGTTTTATTTCTACAAATAAAACTATTGTAATATTTCCTACAATATTCCTTTCACTGTAATCATTTTTCATTCAATTTCCTTATCTAATATCTGACTTCTTCCAAATTTTACTCTTTACAGATCATTTTGCATGAATGTGATTATAATGCAAAGCTCTTGAACTTTAAAAAGGGCTGAAAGTAAAGTATATGCAGTATTAATATTTTAAAACATGAGTTTCTGGGGGAGATGGATTATTCTAGGTGATTTATTTGAAACTTCACCTTAGACATTGTTTTGCAAAGGAGAGGTGGCTCTGGAGTTGTTTCTGCTTGTCTTTGCCTTTGTGCTGCTGAGCAGAGTTCTAAATTCTCAAAGAGATGAACTCATTTTGATTGATAGCTGATGACAATGGCCTATGCAAAGGCTCCTACTTCAACTTCATCTATGAAGTCACCTGTATCAGCTCCAGATTAGCTCAGTTCTTGTGATATGCAGCTTTCTGCCAAGATCCATGATGTTTTCCAGTTTACTTTCTATTGTAGCATCACTGATGGTCAGGAACTTCTGGAACTTTGTTGAGCTGAGAATTTTACCTTAATAAATCAGTTTTCGAGATCTTCCCTGATTTGTTGGTTAGAGGTGGGGTTTAAACTGTAGTTAAAGGTAAGGTATGGATATAAATTGGCAATTAGTAAGATATTCCTTCTGGAAAGAATCTACTGCATTTCAGAAATTTGCAAACTTTGGTGGAGCTAAGTGACAAATAATTGTTGTTGCTGGAGGTGTTTGTTGTTTATAAGGTTTTCCAAATTTTTTCTCTGTCAAACAGAAATGCTAGAAAATACCAGCATATAAACATTTTGACTAGAAGACAGTATCTTCTAGGTTCTAGGAAAGCTAGGATGATTTTACAGACAATATTAGGGAGAGCACAAGAAATACTTCATAGGTTGCAGCTAGATGTCAATGTTGTAATTGCTGTTTCTTGAGTCTTTTAGAGAACATGAGGGAGGAACTCAAAGGGAGTTTCTTAGGATTACCAAATTAGATTTCTAAGTTGTCCATTATAGAATTTATTTGACAGTTAAACTGTGTAAGGTCAGTTAAAACAATTGAAATTTTTCTTACTCCAGAATATTTTGATGGGTGACAGAGAATAACAGTGTTGTCTTAGGTATTATTAACTTATCCTGAAAAAATAGTTTTTGATAACTCCCAAGGTAAATGGTTAGCTGAAAGTTAATGTTGATGAGCATGAAAACAAAGCTTCACTCTGGTGAAGCTGAAGCAAATTATTATAGCCTAGAACAGAAAAACAGCAAAGAAAAAGTGGGGAATAAAAGATTAAGATAAATACCAATATACCAATTGTGATGATTATATCACTTTTTGTATCCTTTTTTGACATTATTTTTTAAAACATCTGTTGTGCTTTTTAAGTGTCTCAGCTTTTTAAATGGAGAGACCAAAAATCTTTAACATAGTTTTGAAATACAAGAATTACAGTATCACACAAAGTAGAGGTGATAATAATTTTCTAGTGAATTTGAGATATGTAGAAAATGAAGTGGATGATTGTATATCCAAACAAATCTAACCCCAGAAAACGATTCAAGTCTCCTCTCTGTGTTTTAAAAGACAATTTGATTGAGATACAATGCACATATCATGTGCACTTCAAGGATTTTTAGTATATTCACAGGATTGCACAACCATTATACAGTCTAATTGTAAACATTTTCATCCCTCTCTCCCTCAGAAACCTCTTGCTCATTGGCAAGAAGTTCCCTCTCATTACCCCTCCTCAACTCAGCTCTAGGCAACCACTGATCTACTTTGTCATTATGGATTTGTCTATTCTGGGAATTTTATGTAAATTAAAAAATATAACGTGAATTTTTGCAACAGAATTTTTTCACTTAGCATGTTTTTGAGGTTCATCCATGTTGCAGCCTGTACCAATGCTTTCTTCCTTTTTATGACTGAATAGCATTCTATTGTGTGGATGTGCTACATTTAATTTATTCATTCATTAGTTGATGGATATTACGGTTTTCCCCCCATTTTTGACTGTTATGAATACTTCTTCTGTGAACATTCATGTACAAGTTTTTGTTCTCTGTTCTGATTTGTTTGTATAGGTAGGGCCAAACACTGCTTGATCTGTAATGTGATATTATGAAAATTTCTTCTCTATCTTGAAAGAAATTAAATTCTACTCCAAGTTTTCCTGCTGGTTTACCACACCGTGCATTGTTTTCCTTGGTATATGCATATAATTTATTTCTAAGAAGCACTGTAGGAGTAAAGTGCTACTTAATTTTTCTATTCATTGGAATCAGAAGAAATGAAACTGGGAATCAAAAAATTGATTGTTTTTTGCAAAAACACAAATTAATAAAGTTAACTAAATCAAGTCCATCCAAACATTAGGAATTAACTATATTTACTTATGGCATTTCCATCTGGGCAAATAGAATGGCTATTTTCTGACTTTATTAGTCCTAAATTTTTGGATGTTTGATGTTGTAATTTTTATATGCTCACAGCATATACACTTCAGATAGAATTCTGTTCTATTTGATAAACGGAGTCCCTTTGCTTCTTTTTGTTTTGGTATTATCAGTGAGTATTTGATTTCTGTGACTATAGGGGATAGTTAGAATATTTATGGTTTTGTGCCCTGTAACTTGGATGAATCTGACTCCAATATACATTTTAAAACATTTGTTGTTTCTAAAGTAGAACTGTAGGAAGATAACATGCTATAAAACTGGGCTGGATGGATAGTTGTTGGCAATTGTATGTGTTCCTTGTATTAAGGAGCCATACGCTCATCTAACAGATATTCATCTAACAGATGTTTATCTAACAGTTAACACAGGACTGATATTGTTGATACTGATGAATTTCTTCTTTGCCAGTATAACTAAGGATTTATATTCTCCCTGTTAAAATGCATAAAATACTGCTCAAGTTTGGGCTTTGAGCTGAGGAGTTATTTGAGAGAGGCTAAAATATTAAATTTCCAAACATGGGTATTAAATCTTCCTGCTTCAGGATATTATACAATATTTATTTTTATTATTTTTATTTTAATGTAAAATAAAAATATAATTTTTACTTTATTGTTATTTTATAACATAAATATATTTATTATATATTTATTATTTAGATATTTATTATATAGATTCACTTAGCAGCATTCAGAACAGGTATGCTCTTTTTGAAATTCAAAAATTACATGGAACATATAATTTGTAATACACAACAATTTACTATATGTGAAAAAACTGACTTAATTCCAACTGTAAGGTTTACATTATACAGAATTAATTATAGAGTTGGTGGTCGTTGCTATATAGCTAATGTTAATAAATGCAGATAATGCAGAACAATAAAATTCACCTTGGTGGCAGGCATCAGCAACATTTTCTGCAGAGATCTCAATGTGTGTGATGTCTCAAAGTAAATAAAGTAGATCTTAAATTTTCAAGAGAGTATTTTAAAGAGATAGTTTCTAGTTATTCAGGTTATGGCTGTGGGGTTAAAATCATCATGCCCCCTACCCAAAGGATATCATTGACTCTTTTATTATCTCAGCATTGCAAATTCAGGATTATATTTCATTTGAAAGGAAACATGGGTGCTCCTAAGCTATATGAAGTTTAAAGTTAATGTCATGAGATTCAACAGGATTCAGGGCTTTCCAATTCCTTTTTCCTCATGTGTCATTTTGATTAGACTACATCTAAGTCTGAAACTGGGCACAAGTTGTATCCCTTAACTTGAAGTCTCTTAAAACTGTTTAGGCAAGAGGTGGCCTTGGAATTGGATGAGGTCAGTGGTTCTGAGAATAGGATTTTAAACATGGCAGCATAGTTCCTATGACATTGAGCTCAGGTGAAGGTACCACACTAAGTTGACATCTTATTGGCCAAAACTCTTGATTCTCCTTTTCTGTATAGAGCATCAAAAGAGATACCACACAACAAACATTCCCCTGAGCTTTGGAAAGTTTTCCCCAAGTATGTTTCTCTACAGCACCAAGCATATTTGGGGTTTACACACTGTAGGAAGGTGCTACAATACAATGAAGAATCTTAAAACTATTTGACGATGTGTTTGGCTATCTCATGTATAGGATTTTTTTTTTATTGCAGAATGGTTCTCCAATAATTTTCTTTGCAAGAAAAGAAATTAGGCCTGATATCTTTTCATGGATATAAATAAACTTTGTTCTGGTAGCCATACATGTTTATCTTCTTAATTACACAGATTTCTAACTTCACATAATTTACATATTACAGGACAAGTAGTATCCTAACAAACTGTCTTCAAAATAGGATACAATAATTATAGTACATCAGGATACTTTCTATAGGAATATTGACATCAGTAGCATACAAATTGCTCTCTAAAACCACTGAATAGATAGCTTGTCTTCTGACTTCCAATTAGATTTAGAAGACACAAAGATAAGTGAATAAAAGATACAATGTATGATGGAAGAGGTATGCCATAAAATACAGATTTCTCTTATCTTCATAGGAGAAAAGGAAATATTGACCATGGTCTTTAGAATGTAGTTATGTAATTTTCATTTTAATCTAAGAATGCTTACTTACTTACTTGTCTCCTTGTGGTATAATCATAATAGTTTTATTACCTGGATGGCTACAAGTTTGGACGACTTTATTATATATGTAGTTAAGGCTCATGGTCTAGGAAAAAGGAATGAATAATTGGAAAATCAGCATGTATTTCATTGGGAATATAAATTTTAAATATTAGTTTTGGAGATTCTTTTTTAGTGCATATTAATTATGAAGAATAATGGACTTCACTGTGGTATGTTTGTACATGCATATGACATACTTCGATCATATACACTCCACATCTCTCCTTATCCTTGCCTTCCTCCGCCCCCTGATCCCTTTTTTTTCTCTAATTGTCTCCCTTCTACTTTCATGTAATTTCCCCCTGCCCTAGATTCCACGTATGAGAGAAAACACACAATACATCTCCTAAGTCTGACTAGTTTCACTTAACGTGATGGTCTTCAGTTCTATCTATTTTCCTGCTAATGACATGACTCTGTTCTTCTTTATGGCCAAGTAATATTCTATTGTGTATACACAACACATTTTCTTTACCATTCATCCACTGATGGGCACTTAGTCTCAGTCTATAATGTGGCTATTGTGAATAGTGCTGTGATAAATATGGATATGCAGGTATCTCTATAGTATGCTGACTTTAATTCCTTTGCTATATCGCAAGAAGAAGTATGGCTGAATCATATGGTAGTTCTA
Source organism: Sciurus carolinensis (assembly GCF_902686445.1). Classification (NCBI taxonomy): domain Eukaryota; kingdom Metazoa; phylum Chordata; class Mammalia; order Rodentia; family Sciuridae; genus Sciurus; species Sciurus carolinensis. Next base: position 31,255,386 of record NC_062219.1, read on the forward strand.
GTTTTAGTTTTTTGAGGAACCTCTGTACTGAATTCCAAAGTGACTTTACTAATTTACATTCCCAACAAATAATGTATAAGTGTCCCATTTTCCCTAAGACTTCTCCAGCATTTATTGTTTATTTTGTATTCTTTTCTTTTTTCTGAGTCTGGCCTTGAACTTGAGATCATCCTGCCTCAGTCTTTAGAGTCACATGTACCACTGTGCCTGGCTCTGTTTTCTGTATTCTTGATGATAGCCATTCTGAGTAGGATGAGATGAAATCTCAATATAGTTGTGATTTGCATTTCTCTAATTGTTAGAGATGTTGAACATTTTTTTTCATATATTTGTTGACCGTTTGTATTTCTTCTTTTGAGAGGTTTCTGGTTAGTTCTTTTGTCCACTTATTGATTGGGTTATTTTTTGTTTGTTTTTTAGTTTTTGAGTTTTTTGTATATGCTGGATATTAATCCTCTGTCGGAAGCGTAGGTGGCAAAGATTTTCTCGCATTCTGTAGACTGTTTCTTCACTCTTGTTTCTTTTGCTTTGCAGAGTTTTAAATTTGATACAATCCCATTTGTTGATTATTGCTAGTATTTTTCTGAACAGTTGGAGTGCCTGTGCCTATACCTTGAAGTGTTTCCCTTTTATTTTCTACCAGTTTTAGGTCTTTGATTCGTTTTGAGTTGATTTTTGTAGAGTGAGAGATAGGGATCTACTTTCACTCTTCTACAAGTGGATATACAGTTTTACCAGCACCATTTTTTAAGAGGCTGTCTTTTTGGCACCTTTATCAAGAATCAAATGACCATAACTGCGTAGATTTATTTCTGTGTCCTCTATTTTATTCCATTGACAAATACCACATTTGTTTTTATGCCAATATCATGCTGTTTTTTTTATGTTTTAATATTTTTTTAATTATTGTAAATAAATGGGATACATGTTGTTTCTCTATTTGTACATGGAGTCAAGGCATACCATTTGTGTAATCATAAATTTACATAGGGTAATGTTGTTTGATTCATTCTGTTATTTTTTTCCCTTCCCCCCACCCCTCCCACCCCTCTTTTCCCTCTATACAGTCTTTCCTTCCTCCATTCTTACCACCCTCTTTATCCCTAACCCTATACCTAACCCTAACCCTAACGCTAACCCTTCCCATCCCCCATTATATGTCCTCATCTGCTTATCAGTGAGATCATTTGTCCTTTAGTTATCATGCTGTTTTTGTTACAATGGTTCCAGTATACCTAAATCAGGTATTGTGGTACTTTAAGAATTGCTCTTTTTGCTCAGATTGTTTTGACAATTCTGAGTCTTTCTGCTTTTGGAGATTCTTAATAAGGGGTCTGGATGTTGAAGAGAATAGAGAGAAGAACAAAGAAACTGCGGTCAACATGGAACTTCTTGCTTCAAGAACCTGGACGCTCAGTACCTAGAGGCAGGCCCTGATCTCTAACAAGTATTTATGTGTCACTTTACTAGTATGTCAGAGAGAGAGAGAGAGAGAGAGAGAGAGAGAGAGACAGTCATTGCCCAATACCATGTGCCCAAAAAATGTCCAATAATTGCTTGAATAATTACCCTGTGCCCAGATACATAACTGTGTGTGTGTGTGTGTGTGTGTGTGTGTGTGCGTGTGCAAGAGCCCACATGTGAGAAAAAAAGGATATATAAAAAGAATTTGCATTTCCTACTTTCTACCAACTAATAGAACTAGGAACACAGTGCTTGTAATATATATTCTTGATTAGGATTTTCAGAAGGAAATACGATGACCGTTGTTAAGTTGTTAATTTTGTAATGGGAGACAGAATAAACTCCATTTTCGCTATAAGCATTTTTTTCGCAGCAATCATTACAAATTATCAAGTAAAAACCGATTGTATATTTTTTCCTCCAAGAAGAGAGAGAAGACCTCATATCTTTGATATCTTTGGTTTTTATTACTCCTGGGTGGCTTTTTTTTTTTTTTTAAACAGATTAGGAAACTGAGGGACAAAGACTTGGAATTTTAAAACCACAATTCTAATTTCTTTCTTTTTAACAAAATAGGTACATTTAATTCATCTTGGAAAAATTTGAAAATGTAGAAAAATAAAGAATGATGAATTACTTAATTATTAATAAATTTCACAATAAGACTATCTCTTAAACAATACATAGATGACTCTTCAATGTCCTTGTGAGTACGTAGAATCTTCTTTCTGTTACACATGTGATGGGAACATTATAGAATGTCACTGGGAAAAATAGGCATGTAAATGAATGTTTCTTAAAGTCTCTACCACTTTGCGTGGGTAAATAAGCAATGAGCAAGTAGGAAAACATTTGCTTCTTATATTCTCTGATTTTATAATTGAGGAGAATATGTCCAGCCAGTGGCAGGGATACATGTTGTTTTATATTAGAGGAAATGGACATTAAAGAATTATCCGTGTTCCTTTGGGTTGTAAAAATTTCAAAATATGTACTACAACAAGAAATAATAAATTATCATTCTTTATGGCTTTTTTTCCTCCTAGGAAAGAGCAGTGGAAAGCTGAGGAATTATTTTATTCAGTTCAACTGAACCTTTTTTGTGAAATAAAAAGATAATATCCTCAGAAATTGGGGTGTCTTTATTTTCAATAACCTAAACTTGCCAGTCTAAATCAGGTCTAGATTATCACTTAAAGTTTACTAGGAAAAAACATATACTATGATTTTAGCTTTATTCATTAACCATTGTGCACATAATTATAAGTGATTCAACTCAGAGTTTAAAAGCATGTACATATCACTTAATATTAACTAAACAGTTCAGATAGTAGGCTTTTTGTGGTTAATATATGCAAAAACTTCTAAAAATTGTCAAAATGGCCTTTATTTGTTTTTTCTTGCCATTGAGCAATAGGATATACTAAAAGAAGACAGATCATCCTCTTTCCTGATAAGAAGAGTAACCAAGAAGACGATCTGCAAGAACAAGGTTGTGAAGAATTTCTTTTTTCAACCTAAATAAAAATATCTTACTATATATTGCCTTGGGTAGAAGAGATATGTTATTTCTTTAATAAGTTTGAGGACTTTGCAGAAAAGCAGTGAACATAGGCACTTGTTTATCTTTTGAAAAAAATTAGTAACAATGAAAATTCCAGAAAATGTCTATTTCTTAGAATAAAATCCCCTTAAACTTTTCTAGTGCATAACGAAATACTTAAAACATTTTTAGCATTGAACTTAACATACTTTGTTTTAGCAAACATATGAGAGAAACCTGGATTTAGGGAGTTTAGAACAAGTCTTTGAAGTACCTTGAATCTCCTTGAGACCTAACAGACTGTTTACAACTAACCATTGCTTTGTAAAAACAACACTGATGAGATGTTTTAAAATTATCTTGTTAAATTTTTATAAGAATATTTGGGTTCGGGAAAGGAAGTAACCATATTGCAAGATGATTTCACGTAATTGAGTTATTTAATCTCAGAAATGGAGAACAGGATGCTTGCAAGGAAGTTTATCAGTGGCCTTGTATATGAAGGAAACTAAAATATGGAAAATTATGTCAACTTTGAATGGGCCTAATAATTTTTAAATATGAATATAAAATAGTGATCCAGCATTTTGAATAGATTTTTGTCCCTTTTTTTTTGATAGATTAATGGAAACTGACAGCGGCTCACAGAAGTCTGATAGACTGTGAGACTTTTGAACAAATCACATCCACTAGTACATGGTTTTCTGCAAAATTTTACTTTTGATAGGATAAAGAAACTTGCTTGGGAATAAAGTCTGTACTATATTTTAAACTATTGATAATTTTTTTTTTCTAAGACAAGCTTTTCAGTATTTTGTAGCACCCAGTGTTTTGCTTTTGTATCTGTCAGTTTATAGTCAAGAGAGGGCCAGGGAGTGAAAGGAGGGTCAGCACAGATATCACCTTTCATAAAGTTGATTTTTTATTCTCAGTTTTGAACTAGTGTGCTGATCATTTATTTCACTAATTAGAGCCTCCAGGAAAATGTGAACAAAAATTTATACCATTGCTGAGTCTGAAATTAATTTTTTAAAAGTTAGTGGTTAGTAAGAGGTTTAGTGGAAAAGAGGGTTAAAGTAACTGACATTTTACTTATATTTTTGACATGTACTTTATTGATGGACAGATGCACTTAATATATGTTAATATGTAAATGATATTTATTTTTTCTCTTTACAATCACACATACATTCTAGATTTCTTTGAGTTGGGTTGCAGTGACCCTTCTTTCTTTTCCCCCTTTTCTCTAAGTTTGTTATTCTGACTATTAGCATCTGATGTTCTCCAATATTTTGTCTTTATAGTTAAAGGACATTCTTTGTGATGTAATAAATGTGTTTTGATCTGTTTTTACTCCAGATTTTGCAGGATTTATTATTATAAGGCAACAATCTGAGATTTCTTACCATTTTGAGAATTTTATCATTAAATTACCATGTGATTTGGAGAAAGTCATTTGTGTAGGAGAGGATAACTTTGTATTTTTTGGATCCTCAACAATATAATCTTGACAACCTGGACATATTCATCCTGTTGAATAAAGTGGATTGAGATTAATCTTATAAGAATTGTATTCAGGTTCCTTTAAACACTTAGTATTTATTGAAAAATATATTAAGTAAAAAAGTCAGGCTACACAAAAATACAGTGGGTATGATGGTTTTCTAAAAATGACACATATGTTCATAGAAAAAGAATGAGAAAGATCTATTTCAAGATATTTGGTGGGAATATGAATGTTTGGAAGAGATTGTCCTGTTTATTTGTATTTAAACATTTTAATTGGTTGATAACTATAGTTTTTATAGTAAATTAAAAAAAATTGATGTGCTATCAAATGTGGAAAGCTGAGTCACACAGGAATGTGCTAGACTGAGGTACAGTTGATTCTTTGCTAACCATGCCCTCATCTGAGAGCTGGAATTGGGGGTGAGAGGATGATTATAATTTAGAATCTGTTATGATTTAGATATGAAGCATTCCTCAAAGACCCATATGTGGAAGGCTTGGTTCCCAGTAGCATTGAGATAGAGCTTGGGGGAAGTGACTGATCATGAGGATCAGTAATTTCATCAAAGCATTTATCCATGATGGCTGAATGGAGTATGGGGAGGTGGTGGAAATGTAGGAAGTGGTGTCTAGTTGGAGGAATAGGTCAAAGGTGACATGCCCTGGAAGGGTTTATCTTACCCATGCTTTTCCACCATGACGTTCTGCCTCATTTCAGGCCCAAAGCAACGGAGTCAGCTGACCATGTAGTGAAACCTCTGGAATTGGGAGCCAAAATAAATATTTTCCTCCTCTAAGCTGCTTTTCTCAGGAATCTGTCACAGCAAAGAAAAGCTGACTAACACAGAACAGATGCATGTTCACCTTGCCGGGGATTCCAGAGACTGTTGCTAGGGCAACCGACTCATCCATCTGCAGATGAGGTCACTGAAGCCCTAGATATTAGGTCACATAATCAAGTTCCCATGGCCACATGGCCAAGTTTGTTCCAAGAAGTTGTCTTCCCAGAGATCACAGACTTACAAAACATTTTGGCTCTTACACCTGCAGGTCTACACCATATTATGGGAATTTGTAATTAGTGTTCATATTTAAAAATCAGGAATATTCCCATTCAGATATATGTTATCATGAAAGAATCTTCAAAAACCATACTTCATGTTCTTTTTGTAAGGTGACAGGTGGAATGGAACAGTGATTATTTTACGAGATTGTCTATTTTATTCTCTACTGAACTTCACATGAACCACGTGGCCCTGTGGGTTTTTGAGCTTGTACCTTGTGTATGAAGGTGAAGCCAGGAAGGAGCAAGTCTTCATAGACAGTACTTAGGATTGCCAAACACCATTTCTCAGAATACCTCAGTTTTCCTTCTTGTACCTTCAGTACCATTTGGATATTACCTCTTGGGAATTGGAAAAAATAGGCAAAATGAACCTAAACCTCAACTTGGAGTCTTATTGTTAAACTAAGTTAGAAAACATGGCTTAAGTATGTGGTTTTGTCAATTCTATGACTCAGAGTAGTCAGAGGAAAGCAGCAGAGGCTTGGTCCACTGGGTTGTCCAGAGACCAATTTGAGACAGCTGAGAGTAAGCTGCATTCTAAATGTCTTCTTTTCTGGACTCAGAACTCTTACCCTTACACGAATTTACAGTAATTAATACATTAACTCCATGTCTGGTGAAACTCTGAAACAAAACCCATGTTTAATACCATAATGTGCAAAACACACTGCTAAGTCAGAGAAGATGTGTTTTACTATATTTCTAGTCTACCCCTTCTGAAAGTAAATTATCAAGATTTATTAAGGCTATCTAATCACATACATTTACCAACCCTCTTCCAAGATGGAAGTGGATTCCAAGGTGGATGTTGGGATCACAATCAAGGGGAAGTGGCAGAATATTTTACACAGAGGCAAAGGAGAGCTACCTATGACTTAAATGGAATTCCAGCTAAGCTACTTGTTTTTCCCATACTATATAATGTAGACACATCTTGAAGACATTGCAAACTTGGATTCATTTTCCATTATTGATTGTTATACAGACTAAAATTTTTATATGTTCTGTGGTTAGAAATTCCAAAGTATTTTTAGTCATTCAATATTTTTCTAACATAATTCTCATCTCTTGGCTCTGAATAATCAAATACCTTACCTACTGTAGATTCATCTTCACAGCTACAATATTTGTCTAGAAACAGTCTTATTTGCAGGAAAACATTAATCTAAGCAGAAGCATTCAGAACATATGTGTAGAATCATTTCTTCTAGTACACATTTGTTTTGTTAAATTTAGTTCACATCATTTACCAAGCTGCCTCTAGCACCACTTTCTTGTTAATCTAAACAGAGGACTCTTCTTCAGTTCAACATGACTGTTTACATAGGCTATTGACCAATTTTGTATGGATTTTTAAAATTGTTATGAACATTAAACCTAAATGGAACACTTAAAGCATAACACTTTAAACATGTTTTCCTGGTTTTAGTCCTAATTTAATAATTAGGAAATGAACAGCTGATTCCTAAATAGCTTTTGGCTTAAAAACAAAGTATTTTTCAAACACAATGCTTAGCTATGACTTTTGGCCAGTGTTTATGCCTTGCAAGTCATTTGCGAATGCTTTCAAATAAAAAATGTGCAGCACTGCATTTATTTATTTAATTTCTGGCTTCAGAGGCAGCATACAATTGTTTCCATACTTATTGTATCTTTATTACAAAGAGATGCAATGCTACTTAGATTTTAAACAAGTCAAGGATCTCAAACAGGATTGTGTTACCATATCTGGCCATTTTTTTTTTTTTTTTTTGCTTTAAAAGGATCATTCCCAGTGTCTTGCAAAGTGCACTATTTGGGCATCCAAAATATCAATAACAAACAAGACCAAAGCAAAGTTCCTTCAGGGAAGAGAATACTGAGAGCAAAGAATAGCAATGAAATATGCTTGTATCTCTAAAAAAGGATTTTAAAGTTTTAGGTTCATGGATTCCTCTGAAAATCAAATGAAAACTGTAGATCTCTTTCCAGAGAAACACACATGCAATTGAAAATCTAAATATTAAGTAAGGCTCATTGAGCTTCTTGTTTCATAGATCACAGCTTAGCAAACCCTGTGAAAGTGGGCATATTTTATATATGTATATATATGTATATGCATACACAAAGATATGTACATGAATTATGCCATATAGTATATGTGTATGTGTGTGTATGTGTGCGTGCGTGTGTTTATGTGTGTGTGTGTGTGTGTGTGTGTGTGTGTGTATTCCTTTGAAATCACCCAAGTAGTTGAGAGCTTGTACATCTTGGTTAATTCTATTTAAGAGCTTGTCTAATTCCATAGAGTTCCATAGAATTCCATAATGCGTAGGTACTATATCATAGAACATAAGGTAGGTATACTAACTGAAATCAATCTTTTAATGAAATAAAAAAGTATGTTTCAAACAACCAACTTACAGGTAGTCTATTCAGCTGGGTGAAATCATCTTATTCTGTCTTTTTTTTTTTTTTTGATAGTAGGGATTAAACAAAGGGGTGCTTAACCACTGAGTCACATCCCTAACCCTTTGTATTTTTTTATTTTGAGACAGGGTCTTCCTAAGTTGCTTGGGGTTTACTAAGTTGATAAGGCTGGTCTTGAACTCGTGATCCTTCTGCCTCAGCCTCCCAAATATCTGGAATTACAGGTGTGTGACACTGCATTTAGCTTACCCTCATTCTTTTTTACTGTCATTCAAATGTTCATCAGATGCCAATTTTCTAGATAAATCTATATAGAACAGATATTAGGTTCATTATGATTTCAGTAACATTTATTTCAAAACACTTCTCATTTTTCTTCTGATTCCTTCCTTTGGATATTTCTAAAATTAGCTTGTGCATAATTCTAAAATTACTTAGAAATGTGATAGTGTTTTCATAAGTCCAAGTATGTAGGGATTTTATATATTTCTTTTTTGCTTTTGTTTTCTATTTTAATTCCATTATTGTCAGTAAACATCTGTGTATGTTCTAACAATTATTGAGACTAGAATATTGAAATATCCAAATATAAGCATTGAACTGGTTTGAATTGTGTCCCTTTAAAATACAAGATCTAAGTATGTGGCTTTATTTAAACATGGAGTCTTGCAGCTGTAACAAGGTTAAGATGAAGTCAGAATAGATTAGGATGGGTCTTAAATCAAGTATTGGTATCCTTATAGGAGGAGGGAAATTCAAACATGAAGAAAATCACATGAAGACAGAGAGAGACTGACACCTTAACTGCAGACTTCTAGTCTCCAGAATATCAGGGGGAAGAAAACAAGGTTAGGATGTGATAATTCTTTTTCGCTTTTTTCATGTTAACAAGTTTAAACTTTTTTTTTGAATTTTAATTAATTAATTGAATTATTATTATTTTTGGGGGGAGGTGAACCCAGGGCTTCATGCATGCTTGGCAAGTGCTGTTCTAACTAAGTTACACTCCCAGTCCTCTAAACTTTTTTTAAAAACAAAAATACTCCACCATGTTTCTATTAACAATCAAGAAGTAGATGCTTAACCTAGCATAGTCTTACTAACTGTATGTATAAATGGGTAAGTATAAGATTTTCAACAAGGTAGTAAATATTTGTTGCGTTTTCCAATTATAAGTCAAATTCAAATAAAAGAACATATACATATGGAAGCCCTCCCCATATCGCGACCTAAGTCTTTATTTATCAAATATCAGTCAATACTGTGCATGTTGTGCCTTTTCAGGATTCAAAGGCAGGTTAAAAGCAGCCCTGGTCTCAAGGAGCTCCTCCATTAGTCTGGGGGAAGACTATAAACCCACGATGCCATACAGAACATAGGGCAGTGGTACCACTAAAACTAGGCAGTGTGATGTTTTGGAAATCCTTCCCAGTTTCTTCATTGGCTATTTTGTCTCTTTCTGCTCTCTTTGACCATTCTTAGTGAATCTCAAAGGGGCAGAAGGAAATTACCTGGAGAGGGGGTTGGGGGCGGGGAGGGACACCTTAGAATGCAACAAGAAGGGGGAAATCTGGATGAAGGTTGTAAAGGAGTAGGACACCTGCGTCCCTACCTTCTCTCCTAGGGTTAAAATCCAGATCTCTGGGGCAATTGGCCCGGAGACGAGGAGCGGAGCAACTGGCGGAGCCTGTGCGCCCCCACGCAACCCGGATGGGATTGGGGATGAGCACGCGGTGAGGGGTCAAGGATACAAAGGCAGCACAAAGGTTTGGGGCACAGATCCTGGACAGCTCCCGTCCTTGCCAAATCCAAATCACACCCGCTCCCTGCCAGCAATTTAGAGTTCCTGGTAGAAGTGGCGCCCTCTGGAGGAGAAGAATAGAGGGATGGGACTGGAAGAGGGCAAAACACAAATACGAGCGCCTGAGTATTTTACCCAAGAGACTACTACAAGTAAAAGACAGGGAGAAATTGCAAATTGTCAAGCAAGCTGAAGTCGATGTCTGTCCGTCCTTCGCACACACCTCACTCTCAACTACTCTGCAAGGTGGAGGTGTATTTTGGAAAAATAGAGCAGATGGTGTCTTTAAGTGGTTCCAAAGAAGCTCCATTTTCTTCACAAGTGTTCTTGTGAAGCAAAGACTGCTGCTCGTCTTACATGTTTTCATTTCTACTTTTCAATTGTCCCTGCAGGAACAAAACAAAAAAGAATCCGTCAAGGGGTAACGTATCCCTCAAATTTTCTAATTGTGCCCTTCTTAAAGTCATATGTGGTCACATGTGTATAATCCAATTCCTGGACATTTTGCATTATTTTATTCTATTCATTCCACATTTCCTAATAAAGATCAAAATGTTACTTCTCTCTGCCTTTGCTTACCTCTTTTGAGGGTTTGGTGGTTCACTTTAAAAGAAAGCAGAAGAGTGTAACTGATCTATAGTGTAATTGATCACCACCAGAGGACATGTCAGCAAGGGAGCACTCTAGAGCACTGGCTTTGTGGAGGCAGAAATAGAGCTGGAATCCTCAGCAGATAGAAACAGGTTTTTCAGGGCACTGGCTAAGCAGAGCACCCAAATGAATAGGAAAAGAGGATGAAAACAAATAATGTGGAATCAGCAAGTCCAGTAAGGAGCGGTCCTCATTTCATTGTATGTGTAACTTTTGAATTGTTCGAAAGATGCAACCATATTTAGGATTTAACCTTATTTTTATTTTAAATCATGCAGAAAAGCATCCTTAACTTTTTAGTGATTATTTCACCTGAGAGGATTGCCTGGTCCTGTGCAGAATAGCACAATTTTTTAAAAAATGTCAAAAATTTTCCATCTGATTTTAGGAGATCACCTGTTTACTTTTAATTAGGTAAAATGAGAATGAAAACATTACTTTTTCTCCATTCTTATGGCATTTGCAGATAAATGGATGGAATTGGAGAATATCATGCTAAGTGAAATAAGCCAATCCCAAAAAACCAAAGGTCAAATGTTTTCCCTGATAAGTGGATGATGATATATAATGGGGATCGAGGGTGAGAGAAGAATGGAGAAAGTTTAGATTACATAGAGGGAAACGAGAGGGAGGGGGTATGAAAAATGGTGGAATGAGACAGACATCATTATCCTATTCACATGTATGATTACATGAATGGTATGAATCTACACTGTGCACAATCATAGAAATGAAAAGATGTACCCCATTTGTGTACAATGAATCAAAATACAGTCTGTAAAAAATAAAAATAAATAAATAAATAAAAAAAGAAAAAGGAAGAGCCAGGAACCACCCTAGAGCAAGCATTTCCATTCATCTTTTTCTCTCTTTTTTCTTGTGAGGGGACTATTAAAATCAGATTAGCATGTGTAGTTGAGTTTCCAAAAAGGTCTCCTCTGGGGACCTGTGTTTGTTTTGGGCCTGTGTGTGCATGTGTGTGTGTGCATGTGCACACGTGTATGCTGGTATGATGACAAGGGAGAGGAAGGTGAGATCCACCTCCTCAGACTAAGGAAACCCAAGTCCTGGAAGGAAGGAAAGAAATGGGGTGTGAGCTGCATAGCATTTGAGGATAAAACAGCACTGTAAAGACCACTAGGCCTCCAAAACCCCCACTCTGTAGCTGTGGGTGTTGAATCACTACAATGCACAAGGGCAGGATGCAGATCTGGATTTGAACAGGGAGTTGATAATTCACATTTCTTTCTTTCAGGACACAGAGAAAGAGGTAGAAAAGTCATCAAAATCAAAATGGAGTTGCTGGTGTCAACTCTAACAACAAGACCAATGAAAGTAATACAGTGCAGACACCATGAGGAAAGGGTTCACATGCCTGATTGCCTGCTAGTAACTATCACAAAAGACTTTGCCAGAAAAAGAAACTTGCAGAGAGGCCACTACAGCTTTCTACAATACAGGGATTTGCCTAGCAATAGTCTGTTCAACCCTTCGCTGATGCCACTCTTGTTATTTGTTATCATAGTCAAGGATTATAGTTTCAACATATCTGTTGTAATCCTCCTCATGTTTGTCTTTAAAAAGTTCCCTTATCTCAACCTTTTTGAATATGCCTACAGTTTACTAAGGCCTGTGTATTCTCATTGCAATGTTCTGACATTCTCCTTAAAATATTATTCATTGGAGAATCTCTGTCTGATTGCTTTTTTATTTAGGTTGAGAAGACCAATTTTTACTTTTATACCCAACAGGGGTCAGCAACACACAGAGACTTGTCTCAACTCTTTATTTAAAAAGTTTTATAGGTATATGTGTGTGTGCGTGTGTATGTACACAAATTTTTTAATAAGGCAAGGGAGTGTGTATTCATGTTGGGATGTGTATTTGCATGCATGTGTGTGTCTGTGTGTGTGTGTGTACTTAAGTATATTTGGTATTGCATAGAGTAGAGCTCAGTTACCTTTATTCAATCCTGTGACATCTAGAAATTATTTGTGAAGTTATGCTATTCTCTTTTTAAGTGATATATTATAAACTTGTAAAATGTACCCAATTACCTCAAAACAGCCAGTGGGTTAGTAATTGGTAATGCTTGTAAATAACTGCAGATGACATAAAAGTGTCTGCTGTGCTGGACAACATGCCAAGCACTCCATCCACATTATCTCACTGGTTTTGCCACCCTGATGACATTGGCCTGTTTCAGGTTTCTGCATGTGCCAGGCACTACGTGAATCACCTTGACATGCACCAAATGATTGATTCTTCCAACAACCTTACAAAATAGAAACTGCTATCAATTCTACTTTGAAAATGAGAAAACGGGATTAGGAAGGCTAAAGAATTCCCCTAAAGTCACACTGCTGGTAAGTGGTGGCTCTGGGAATTGAGCAAACAGTTGATCTTAATCACCTTATTATCATTAATCACCATTTTATAGGGGAGCTGGTTGAAGCTTTTCAGAAATAAATCAAACCATGTTGCTCTTCTAATCAATACCATCAAGTAACTTCCCATTTCAATCAGAGTAAAAGTCATGTTCTCTGTTATGAACAAGACCCTCAGTGTCCTAGTTTCCTGTCCCTCTGACATGACCTGTTCCTACTTTGTGTTCTCCACAAGGCATTGCTGTCTTCTGCTGATCTTTCAATATTCCATGCAGGACCCTCCTCTCTCAGGGCCTTTACATTCATCCATTCCTCCGCTGGGAATGCTTCCCCCCAGATATGCACCTGGCTCCCTCTCCTACCTCCTTAGGTATGTTGACCATCACATCAGGTGATTCCCGACTGTTCTAGTCCAAGTTGCCAACCTCTCCTCGGTACCTAATCTCCCTATCCCTTCACTCCTTATCCTTCTTCCCTCATTCCTTTCCTTGTTTTCTTGAATGTTTACTTATATTTTTAAATCCATCTACTTACTCATCTCCCCTCTCCCAAATATAAGCTTCACTAAAGGCAGGTATTTTTTTTTTTTAACTTCTTTAGTTGAAGCTCCAGCATTTACAACAGAAAATGGCACAATAATGGGTGCTCAATAAGTATTTGGATGAACGACAAGTGCTTAAGAAACTCAACAAGGTCACATAGTTAGTAATAGGTAAAGTGAGCTTAGTTACAAATCCAATATTGGGTTTATCCACACATCAAATGCATAGGCTATCTTCTGGGTTCTTCTCCTAAGTCCCTTGGTCTTTACTTATAACAGGCCTGGTGAATGTGAATAAACAAACCAAACAGGAAAAAGGCAGCATTTGTTACTGTCTCTTAAAGTGGGATACTTTAAAGTGAGATCAAATCAGAGGCCAGGTCAGGGAAAGGGGACACTGGTCTTTAACAGAAAGGGAGTTGACAAGTGATGAAGTCAGGAATGTGCTGACGTTTCTGGGCTGGCGAAGGGCAAAGTGTGGGAAGGTCCTGATGAAGGTGGTGTGGGCTTAATTAATTAGGGTGGGATGCCTGCAGTTAAGGGGAGGAAGGAACCGAAAGATTGACTTGGAGTGGACTAGAGTCTCAAGTAGCGGTTACAAAGGATCCTGGAGGCACAGGAAGGATGGGAGAAGTGTTGGGTACAGCTCAATTTGGACAGTGGCCAAGGAAACATGTCAGATATTAGTGAAAACAGGCCACAGCTGCTGCACTTTACGAGCTACATGGCAGTCCTTCCCTTAGCCCTCCCCAGCCCGCCCCATCGTGTGTCCTGGAACAGTTCTTCTCTCTCCACCACAGCCAGTCATAACTCAGGTCTCACTTGAGGGCATACGAGAAGGCTAGGGGATGCGCAGGCCTTGTGGCTAATGGAAAAGGTCTTGGAGTGCTAAGGAAGCTCAGTTTCTCCTGAAACTGAGAATTGAAATGTTAGTGTGCTGAAGTCCCGCTCTGTTTGTTCTGTGTGAAAAATCATGGTTATTTTTCTTTAATCTCATTTTATCTTAATTTGTAATTTCTAAGACTTTCACAATATATAAAAGTTTATTTACTCCCTCCTCAAAATGTATTGACAAGATTTTTTTTTTTTTGATACCAAGAAGAGACCTCTGGGACCCTCAACCACTGAACTGAGCTACATCCTCAGCCCTTTTTTTGTTTATTTTTATTTTGAGGCAGGGTCTCATTGAGTTGCTTAGGCCTTGCTAAATTACTGAGGCTGTCTTTGAACTTTGGATTCTTCCACCGCAGCTTCTGGGATTGCAGGCATGTATCACAATGGCCAGTGCTATGGATATGTTGCATATGTTTGTGTATTTCTCCTTCCTAGAAAAAAGATTTTAGATATTTCAGGATAAGACATAGAAAACGTGTGTATACATATATGTATATACTTATCTCTGCATATGTACATTACATGTGAGAGTTTAAATATAGAAAGGATAAAAACAGATAAAAGTAGCACATATTGTTACTGAGAAATACAATTTGGTTGAGCTTCCTGATAGTATCTCTCTCCTTCTCCTTTCTCTACACTCCCTACTGTTAAACCCTTAAAACTTGGTCAGTGATTAACTGCTCGAACTTGGAAACACAGGGTTAGGTTAAAACCAGGCTCTGCCACATACTAGCTGCATGACAGCGCTGAAATTCTCAAATTATTTAAACTTTATGTTTTTTAATTTTACTTATCTATAAAATGAGGCCTGATATAGAAGCCCTTCACTAAGGGTTTTTGTAGATGTAATTGAATATGTATGTATAAACATATATTCAAAAATATACATATATATTCAATTAAATTTACAAAAGTCCTTAGTTAAGGATTTTTGTGTACATATATACACACACATAGACTCCCCCACATATATCTATGTGTGTATATACGCACACATTACGTTATATATTTAAAATTACATTTGATATTTAAAGTACTATCATTTAAAGATGCTAAATTCTTAAATGATTTTTGTGTGTATTTGGAGCCTCATATTGGTTGCTTATTGCTTTTTGAATTCTAAGGGAATAGGAAACTGCTTTCTTGTCCTGTTTTATACAGCATTTAGGGAAGAATCCACACAGAAGTACTTCAATACTTTTTATCATGTTGAAGAAATGAAATAATTTGTAACAATTATAATTAAAGTTCTAGTCAGTTGATGTTTCTCATTGTTGATGAAAGTTGTAAATGTATATGACCAATGAAGGACTCTTCTATTTAGGGAAATAAAAGTCAATGTAAAATTCTTATTTTATGCAGGTTTATATAGGTTATTTTTAGTCTTAACATTCAGGAAGTGAATCCCATTACTTTTTGATGCTGAGAAGCTTATTTTGTTTCTTTTTTTATTGTAAACAAATGGGATACAACTTGTTTCTCTGTTGGTACATGAAGTAGAGGCATACCATTTATGTAATCATACATTTACATAGGGTAATGGTGTTTGATTCATTCTGTTATTTTTTCCTTCCCCCCAACCCCTCCCACCCCTCTTCTCCCTCTATACAGTTCCTCCTTCCTCCATTCTTGCCTCCCTCTCACCCCCCATCATCATCCACTTATCAGTGAGATCTTTCGTCGTTTGGTTTTTTGAGATTGGCTTATCTAACTTAGCATGATGTTCTCCAATTTCATCCACTTGCCTGCAAATGCCATAATTTTATTATTCTTTATGGCTGAGTAATATTCCATTGTATATATATATATATATATATATATATATATATATATATATCATAGTTTCTTTATCCATTCATCAATTGAAGGGCATCTAGGTTGGTTCCACAATGAGAAGCTTATTTTGAATAGCGCTCATCTCATTTACATGTTGAGATGAAGTAAGGTCCATGACCTCCAAGAACTGGACACTTTTTTGGATAGGGAAGGTGGTAGTTTATCAAGAAAATCTGCTAAGAATGAAGACTAAATCATTTTCTTTTCCCAGAATTTCTTCTAGCATGAATTGACACTTAGCCCATGAAGGCATTAGAAAGTATGGATAAAGTTTGTAAAGTGCATTGAAACCAAACTAAGTCCTATGTAAGTTATCAATGAATAAATCTACCTCAAGTTGATAATTCTGAGAATTTCATTGTTTAACCTGACAATCACTTGATTGAACTAAACATTTTAAATTGATTCTTAAAATAAGATGCTGTGCACTTTGAAAGGGGCCCATAAGATAAGTTGAGTGAGTCCAGCCCTTCCCTCAACATTGGTTAGTACAAGAGATACAAAAAACCTTACTCTAGTTGTAATGCACATCATACAGCTACAGACTCAGTCCAAATATATGACTAGGAGATGTTAAAAAGCGAGGGACTAGTTCTGCTGGAACTGTGGGTAGTCGAGAGAAATAGGGGTAACAACTGCAACACAAGGAGAGCCAGAGAGTACCTGGGGCTTCAGGTCCATGGAAATAACCGTTGAAGTAAGAGCACACATTGCATGGTGAGATTGGCATGGTATGTGGCTGGAAAAAAGGGAAAGCCTAAAGTAATGGCAGTGAAAATGGACAGAGGGTTTATTTCACAAAAATTTGGGGGTATGATAGACAAGACATGGTGACTAATGGCTGTGAAGGTTTAGGGAGCTAGGAATTCGAGATGATGTGGTTTGGATTTGTGATATTAACTGAGAAAGGGGACATGGCACTATTTCTTGTTTTTGTTTTTGTTTTTGTTTTCTTTGCTTTTGTTTGGCAAAGATGTGTGCATTCCTAATTTGGATTGAGGTATTTTGAGTTTGAATATTTTGTTACTATGCAATCAAAACTACCTTTGTCCTACATTTCCAGTGCTCAGTTATTATTAGCATCCTGTGAACAGATATTTGCACTAGGCTAGACATCTTTTGGCTCACTTTCAATCTTCCACAGAATGTGGTGTACCTTCTTCAGAACTCTTGGATTTTACTTGTAGGGACAAGCAACAGAATTGTAGTGCAACTAAAATAAAACAAAGTAAAGCTTTTTTCCATGATTCAAAAAGGACACATATCCAGGTACAGTAGCACATTACCCTGGGTAAGGTATTCCAAGTGAGTATTGGACCTTGCAAACTTCCAGATCCCTAACTAGGCAAGAGAATTAGCAAAGGAAAGGAAACTACACATTTTAGTAGAGCCAGAAACTTCTCCTAGCTCACAGATACATTTCTATTCCTGTGAGCTATGTACAGTGAAGCTAAGTCAGTGAAGATTTAGCAGAAATACAACTAAACAAAAGTTGAGATTTTAAAAAAAAATCATTCAAGAATATGCACATCACACACTGGCAGGAAATTCCCATGAATTTCTTTTTTACTCTATTTTTTTGTACACTCTCTTTAGAAATCAGCTTTGATGACCAATGAAAATTCTTTATCAATGGATTCTTGAGAACTTGGACCTAAGTTCATAGTTTTTTTCTTAAATTCAGTGCCTCAGTTCACACTGTTGATGGATGAGACTTTTTTTTCTCTTTAAAAATAACGTTTTCACTAAAATAAAAACTGAAAAACATCTAAAAAATTTCACTTACACTGCAAATACAAATATTAAAAGCACAGTTCAAGAATTTTTTGAAACAGATAAAGGCAAATATTCTTTTGGTTCGTAAATTTGTATTTAGATGTCAGTGTAAGAATTTTTAAGCAAGGCAGGGTGACACATACCTGTAATTTCAGTGACTCTGAAGGATAAGGCAGGGGGTCTACAAGTTCAATCAACCAACCTCAGCGGTTTAGTGAGGACTTAAGCAACTTAGTGAAACCCTATCTCAAAGATAAAAAATAAAATGTGCTGGGAATGTACTGTGTTCAATCTTCAGTACTCATCCCCCTGTTATACACACACACACACACATACATACATATATATATATAACATATATATGTATGTTTTAAAGCATATATTCTTGTGACTAATATTTAATTCTAGAGACTAGATATCTTATTTTTGGACCCAAGAAATCAATGAATTTCTAAAATTTTCCTTCAACTTTCTTGCTTTTGGTTGAGTTGTCATTTATTCATGTATTTTTTCAGGATTAGGATAAAAAATAAAACTTGAATTAATCACTTTTTCTCCCTAAATGTAGCTCTAGTGCAAGTGTAGATGGAGTTGAGATTTAATTTGGCTGTAGTCCACCAACCAGATTTAAAGTTTCTAATGATATGTGCATTTCTCCAATTACTATGTATAATTGAAAAAGGATTTATATTTTAGAAATCATACATATTTCAATGTTAAAATGTCTTCATTGGAAATAAATATGAAACATAATAATTTAATAAGATAGTTTCTTTATAAGTAGCTAAGTAGCTATAAGTAGTCTACTTATTTAAAATCACCTATTGCTCCAAGTATTGCTCCAAAACTTTGTGGTTTCCAGAATTAAGACAGCACAATTAAGCAACTCACATCATAAGAGTTCCTCTCTTACTAATTTTTTTTCATTTAGTCTGAGAATTTAACAATTGCTGGGAAAAAAAACCAAGTAAAATTATTAAAGAAATATTATTTTAAAATTTTAATATTTGAGGAGTCCATTTAAAAGTAAATTTCAAAAGTATTTCAGACACAATGATTGCTTTTATGGCGGAGTTTCTGTTAGTTTTGAATAACTTCATTTCCAATTTTAAAAAATTTGAAATATTGATAAAACTCTAGTAATAATAAAGTTAGTAATTTAATATTGGTTAAAAACTGCATATTATTTTTTATTGATCATTTCACTGTTATTTTTCCCTCAGTTGAGGTAATGATGAGGAGTTAATCCTGAACAAATTGTTGACAAGTGGAATTTTCCTCATAGGTTCATTTACCTTCAGCACCATGGCCTAAGACCTCATAGATAGTTCCTGAAATTAATAATATTTTTCACTGCAGAGTCTCCTGCCTATCTCTGGGAATTTTCTTTCATTTTCCCCAGTAAAAAGCTTTTGTTGTCTTTCCCCTTGGTCTTGAATTCTGTTCCTAGACTATCTTTAAAGCAATATACATTAATATACCAATATAACCTAATAAAGTTCACTTTCTGGGTTATGTCCTTCTACACTGCCAAGTCAAAGACATACTAGTGGAAAAAAATCAAGAGTCTTTTTTTTTCAAGGGAAGCCTTTTTCAATATTTCTCTCAATCATACACTTAAGGATCTGCTTGCCTGCTTCAGCATTGTTATTTCTATAATATAATCCCCTGGTATTTTATAAGTCACTTGTGGAAGCCACACAAGAGTACTGACTATCTAGGCACTGTCAAACTGTAGGGCGGTGATTTTCAGTGGGGTCACTGCTATGCCTTAACCCCCTGGAGACATCTGATTGTCTGAAGACAGTTTTCGTTCAGAACCGTGGAGGGTTACTGGCTGGCACATTGTAGATACAGACGGAGATGCTGTTCAGCATCCTAAAATACCAAGTGCAGCCACTACAACAGGGATTACTCAGCCCCAAATTTGAATGGTCTAAGGTTTGGCAAAATCACCCTACCAACAAGGAAATTAATCTTGTCAATAGGCCTTTTCCTTTAAATCTGGAGTCAGAGACAAAGTGAATTTTTACTTTTTACCAAGACTGGTATAGCTATTTATGAAATGACCCCCTACATTTTGCTTTGTTAGATATGAGAAATTATAATATATACAATTCCAAGTTTGGATTTAAATTCATCAATATATAATTAATCAAATAAGGAAGTTTGAAGTTTTGCCTTGATCATTAATATTATAGTTTTAGAAATAATGCTTTGAGTGCTTTTTTTAGTGCTACTCAGATTCTCCAATTCTTTTTGTTTTCTCTAGTTTGAGACAAATCACTCAGCAATCTCTTTGGGCTTATGTGAATGCTCAATATTTGTTAATGATTACCATATTTTCTCTAGGTCTGTAAGTTAGACCTCTCTGTATTTAAGTACCTCAAAGACTTCCACAGTTAGAGTCATTCATTGATTTATTTATTAAGTCCATAGATGTTTATTGAGTGTTAAGCCACCCAGACATTGTTCTATATGATAGACCCACAATAGTGAACAGGGTAGAGTCGGGAAACCTGTGTTGTACTTGAGAGAGAGGAGTAACAGACAAAAACACACCAGAAAATTACAAAGTAAAAAATGCTGTGGAAACAAGTCACCAAGAAAGGGAGAGGGTGTCAGGGTGAGGAGGGTGGTGAAACTTTCAATAGATTAGATTGGCAATAAAGACTCATTGCAAACATCTGAAGAGGATGAGGCAGACCAGTTAGAAAAACATAAATGGGGTCTGGGTGAAGGTGCTAGCAATGAGAGGTGGCTAGATCTATTGATGGACTAGATTTCTTTTAAAAAAAAAGAGGTCAAGAATTTTAGCTGGAGCAACTGGAGGACCAATGTGGTAGATTGTTTTATTGTTTACTAAATATTTTAGTTTTCCTCAATGTAGGATTCCTTCTTGAGAAAGGATAATAAACTTCTGCTCTTTTGAAAATAGGAGGCCATGTGATTTGCTTGACCAGTAAAAGTGGGTAGAATCTTTAAGCATCAGTACTAGGTTTTCTGTGTCATTTTTTTCTTTCAGAAAAAGACTGTTCTCTCAGTCTTGTTCCTAGGGCAAAGATGATGTGCCAAGAGGTTCTAGAGTCAGAAATGAAGCTTTGTTATTGAAAGCTGGTATAATGTTTAGCTTATTTATCACTGTAGCAAAACCCAGCTTAGTCTGATTAATACTGATAATGGTTGGCACCAGCAGAGATGGAAATTGTCTACTATAAAAGAGAACAGTTTTGTATGTGTAGAGAGACATCAGGAGTTCAGTTTAGGCATGTGAAATTGAGATGCCTATTAGACATCTGAGCAACATGGTCAAACAGCTAGTTGGATATAATGGGTTGGAATTCAAGGAAGTAATATAGAGTAAAGACATATATTTGAATCACTGGTCTGAGATTGAACAAAGTTCCCATGAGAGTAGATTGATAGGAGACCCAGGAACTGAATGCTGGAGTAGTCCACTAAAGAACAAGACTGAGAATGAGAAGTCAACAAGGCAGGAGGAAGACAAGGAGAAATTTTTAACCTGGAAGCTGAAGGAACAAAGTATCTCAGGGAAAAATCATCTGTGTCATAGTGTACTGATAATTCAGGTGAGGTCAAGACTGAGACTTGACCTTGGGATGTAGTGATGTGGAGGTCACTGATAACCATGACAGGAGCAGCTTAGGTGGAGTGGTCTGTAGGAAAGTCCGAATGAAATAGGTTCAAGAGAAAAGGCAGGAGAAGTGTGAGATGGCATATATGGACAACTCCATCAAGGCATGCTCCTGAAGTGTGGAGCAGAGAAATGATAGCTGTGGAGTGAAATGGTGTTCAAAGGTGTGTGTGTGTGTGTGTGTGTGTGTGTGTATTTTTTTTTTTCAGCAAGATTTGTGAAAAGAGAGTTAAGTCATTGATAAACAGAATGATCCAAAATAAAGGGGACAACTGATGAGGCAAAAGAGAGGAGAGACTTGCTGGAGATTTGTAATTTAATAAGCCAGGCAGTGTGGATTGTGGTACACAAGAGGAGATGTTGGCCTTTGATAGGACATGCAGTTCTTTTATGGGAACAAATTGGGAGAAAAATTAGGTGAATATGTACACAGGTACGTGGGCAGAGGGTGAGAGCATGTGGAACTTCTGATTGCTTTTTTTTTTTTTTTTCTCATTGAAATTGGAAGCCAGGTCATCCACAGCAAGGGAGAAGGGGGAAAGAGCTACTAAAAATTAGACATAGTGGTGTATCTTTTAAAATTGCATAATCAGTTGGATGTGGGGAGATGTAGAGTGATAGAAAGGTGCATTTAACCATGGTTGGAGGTTTTTCTTGCAAATCTGAAAGCAAAAGAGGATGAAACACTTTTTTTTTTTTTGGTACTGGGGATTGAATCCAGGGGCACTTGACCACTGAGCAACATCTTCAGCCCTTTTTTTGTATTTTATTTAGAGACAGGGTGTCACTGAGTTGCTTAGGTAATTGCTAAGTTGTTGAGACTGGTTTTAAATTTGTGATCTTCCAGCTTCAGCCTCCTGAACCACTGGCATTACAGGTATGTGACACTGTGTCCAGAAAGACTATTATTCTAATGACTAGCCATGCAATTTTTGGTGGGTATGGAGGAAAGTCAGGGCTGAGGGCATCGAGAGACAGTGACGAAATGGTACTAGGAGTGGATTGTTGAAATGGAAGTAGTAGAAAGAATAAATGTCAAAATTAGAAATTGTTGGTTGGAGAATGAGCTGCTTAAAGCTGAGATTATAGAAAGGCTGCAGTTGCTGGTAGTGACAAGGTCTAGGGTGTCTATAGGAGTGATTAACTGAGTGGAGCACAGGACAAGATCTTGGAAATTTTTTGACTCTGAAGTTACTCTAAGTAGTTCATATTCTTAAAACATTTCCCCATTTAAACTTCTTAATTAGACTCACTTGTTTTCCTTATGGATTTGAATTTACAATTTAGTTAAATTAATGATTGAAGCACTATGAAGAATTATTTTGGCTTACTTTAGATTTATACGGAATGAA
Source organism: Sciurus carolinensis (assembly GCF_902686445.1). Taxonomy (NCBI): domain Eukaryota; kingdom Metazoa; phylum Chordata; class Mammalia; order Rodentia; family Sciuridae; genus Sciurus; species Sciurus carolinensis. The sequence goes on from NC_062219.1 coordinate 31,278,273, forward strand.
AATTTACAAAGTTAATGATAAGGAAGGATTTTGGGGGTATTATTTTAATAATTGAGAGGTGTTCATATAAAAAATGACCTAATCATTCATTAAAACCCCTGAATGTATATTAAACAGTTAAATTTGGTCATTTGCTCGATATTCAGCTTGTTTTTATAAATTGCTATCTGGGAAATATGACTCCTGTTACCATCACCCATTGAATTATAGGAATTAAGATATGGGTTATTGGCAGCACAATGACTATTATGTTGTGAAATCAGACATAGAGACAGGAAATATTTATTAAAAAAAGGTGAATCTTGTTTATCTTAAACATTGGCATAAGTCCTGTTTTATATTTGACAAATCATAGAAATCTAAATTAATCTAAATCTAAATTGTGAGTTTTTTCAATTGACATTTAACTCATGTCAATCCCATACAACCACCAGTTTTGTTTTCTGAAATGCTTTCCAATTAATGAAAATTCGTAGCATAGTATATGTCATATAAATTTAATTTTATGCACTAATTTGGAGGATAGTAAATGTCTCTGTGGCAGAAACTATTATTTACTATGCTAGGCAGCTTTCTGTCATTAGAACAAATACCTGAGATTATCAATTTATACAGAGGAAGGTTTATTTTGGCTCTGTTGTGGAACTTTCAGTCCATGATCAGGCAGACACAGTGACACATGGACATCAGGTCTCTGGTGGGGGTGCTGGTTGACCATGGCGGGGAGCATGAGGTGGAGCAAAACCACTCTCTTCATGGCCAGAAATAAAAAGAAAGATGAAGGGAGTGACCAGAGTCCCATAGTCCCTCTGGAGGTATGTCCAGGATGATCTCTTACTAGGTCCTCCTCTGAAAATTCCACTACCTCCTACTTGCACCACCCTGAGGACCCAGCCTGTAACACATGGGTCTTTGGGAAACATTCAAGACTCATACTACAGCATTCAATTCCCAGCTTCCCTTTCCTTCTTCTTTAATATAGATACCTGCTTTTATCTTCACACTTTGCAGCTTGGAGTCAAGACTGCATTTTCCAGGCTCGATGGCCACAGAGGAGACTATGTGGGTAGGTTGGAAAAATTTGGGTGCTTCTTCCTAGGAGTTTTCTTTACAGTACACTTTTCTCTTTTCTCCCTTGCTAGTTTTCTGCAACTCACCCGTGATGTCGGGAGCTCCACAGTCATGTTAGATGAAGTAAAGGCAGCTACTGGCACTGCATTGGCAAAGGAGAACTGGAAGTTTCCTGGATTGCTGAAGCCACAGTGTCAGTGTTTCAAGAACATCATAAAGGAGGAAAAGTTTATTTTGGCCCATGATTTCAGAGGTTTGGGCTATGACTCCATAGCTCAGGGCCTGAGATGAAGCAGAATATTTTGGCAGAAGGGTGGTACAAGAAAGAAGAAAGAAGCTCAGAACACAATACCAGGAAGGAGAGAGAGACAGAGGGACAGAGACAGAGAGAGAAAGAGAAGAGAACTCCTCCTCACACCAGGAACAAAATATAAATTTCAAATCACTTCCCCAGGGATCTACTTCTTCCAGTTACACCCTACTGGTTTACAGTTACCACCCAGTTAATCCATTTTGGTGGATTAATCCACTGATTAGGTCACAACACTCATAATCTAATCATTTCACCTCTCAATATTCTAGCATTTTCTCACCCATCAGCTTTTGGGGAACACCTCATATCCAAACTCTAGGGTCAGTGTGTACTGCTAGTTTGCTATTTTCTTGGCAGAATGGAATCTTTCTGTGTCCATCATTGCTTTCCAGGCCTCTCTCAACATCCAGTTCTTAATAGATAAAGTCAGTGTATTCATTCTCATCCCAACTGCATGACTTTTAAAGCAATTTTCCTATTATTGACTGCTCTTCTGATACTTTCTTATTTCTCTGTAACTTTCAAGGAAAAGGGAAAAGTTTGTCTTCTCTTTCACAAGGTTTCTAGCCATGTGTGTTGGTTCCACCTTTGTGATGCTGGTTTGGTCTCATGGTAGGAAGTAACAGCTTGATGGTAATTCCACATGAGGGAGAGAGCAGGGGAGGGGTTGGGGAGTTTTTCCAAACTACACATTCTTTACACCATTATCTCTGCAGATTCTGATATTCTCCTACCAACTCCCATTTGAGAAGCACTTATCTATAGCACATCCGCAAGTTTTTACTTGCTTCCAATTGGCAAAATTTAAACTAATAGTTTAAAAATTGACTCAGAATTTTGCTAAGTGAAAAGATATAGAAGGTTAGAAGATATTAGAAAAGAAATACCACATTTTGCACGTTTTGAAATCCAGTTAGTCACACAACTTCTTAATTTAAATATATATCTTGAACCTTGGTTTGAGAAGTTCAGTCAAATATCCACAAGCAACTACATATTTTCTCCACTAGGTTTTCCTTCCTAGAATTGCTCTTTCAGGAGTGTGGGGAGGGAGTGCATGTGGGGAAGATGCTGTGCCATACATCTGTCAAACCACTATTTTTCTTTTTACTATCAAGCTTTCAGGAATATTTATTAAACATTGTGGCATATGTGTTGCTGTGCTAGGCACTATTTGCACTTGCCAATAGCAAAACACGATTATCTCCTGTTTCCATCGAAAGCTCATCCAGTTCTCTGTGGGAGGAACTGGAGTCTTCTTTTTCTCTCTTGGTGGGTGGCCTGTTGATTTGGGCTGACACTGCTCAGTATGTACTCATTTGGCTAAGCCCTTATTAGACCACGACTGTGGCATTACTTGCTTTGTCTACAAGACTTGGTGACAAAGAAGGCAAAGGTTCAAGAATGCACACCTGTCTATTGGATGTAGTAGTAGCATAATGGGGACAGGGAAAGTCTTTACAGATGAAAATCACTGCAACAGAAAACAAAAAACTGAGAAGGAAGATATCAGGATTATGTACAAGAAGGAAATCATTCAAACTCAGACGTGGAGTAGGGACATTGTAGATTCTAAAACTCTTAAAAAAAAAAAAAAACCTGTATATTGTCTTGTGTTATTGTTCCCTCCACAGAGAACACTAAGATCAGGAGGCAAATATTATACCTGCTGTACAGAGAGCATTGCTGAACATGGTGCCTGTGCAAAGCTTGTGCTTAGGGAATGTGTGTTACTGATAGATAAATGTGAAAAAGTAAGTAGGGCCTTGAGGGCATGTGGCTCAATGGTCAAGCATACACTTAGCATGCATGAGATCTGATCCCTGGCATGTCCCCCACCACACACACACACACACACACACACACACACACACACACAATAGTAGGGATTTTGTTTTTTGGTTGTATTGAAAGTTTATTCCAGTTTAACTTTGATTATGCCTTTGATTTTTAAAATATTATTTGTGCAATTTATATGTAACTGTACACAGTCTTACATTCCTTACTAGGTAACAGAAGCTTTTGTAAAGCCAGGGATTTATTATTATGACATTGAGTATACTAAGCATTTTTCTGGAGATTTGATTTTTCCCTCACTGTTGAAGACTTAAGCTTTAAGTAATGGATTTGAGAGCATCAGGACTGTGAGTGTCACCTAACTCACTAGGTTTGGTCCCTCTTTTGTTTTATCACCAGGCAAATGCCCAGACTTTACTTCCTGTTATCTCTTGGCTTTTGAGTGGAAGTGACTTGAGTCATATGCAGGCTGGGGATTTTCAGAAGGTTCTACATATTCTCCATCAGCTTCTGCCAGTTGGATACAAATGGTGCTTCAACTCCAGAACAGCAGAGCCACACTTGCCTTGAGGAAAGAGTCCCTCTAGCCTCAAGAGTAGTCCTATACTGCTGTATGTGTGAAAAATAAATTTCTATTGCCTTTAATTCACTAAAACTTTCAGGCCAATTTATTATAGTGGTTTAACCTAACTTGTACAGTTTTAAATCTGGGTAAAAATTTAATGGTAAAAATCAATTATTCATAATCCCAGTGACTGGGGAGGCTGAGGCAGGAGAATCACGAGTTCAAAGCCAGCCTCAGCAACTTAGTGAGATCCTGTCTCTAAATAAAACATAAAAAGGGCTGGGGATGTGGCTCAGTGATTGCATACCCCTGGGTTCAATCCCCTGTCCCCCTCCCCCAAATCAGTTATTCAACCATCAGAATACATGCTTAAAGTAGAAAGACATAGGTATTAGGTACTACTTATGTATAAGAAATGCTAGATATTATGGCAATTTTCAAAGAGGAGAAACACTGTAGAGAAATGGAATTTGGGGTACAATACACAGGACAGTTACTGTATCAGTGATGTCAGGAGGCTGGGCTATGGTTTTCCCCATAAACGGATAAAGGCAATTAGGCTACTGTTACCTCCAAAGAAGCTAAATATAGGGGAGAATCCCATTTTTTGATGTAAGAGTTGCTGTAGTTTTTTGGCCAATTTGAGAAGGTAATTGGTTTTCAATAGCTTAGTCCTATCATACCTTGCCTCTCTTGCCACATGCAATACTCACACTTTATGAATTATAAGTGGAAATTCATTATAGATTTTCTAGAAAAAATTACTTAGCTTGCTTTCTGCCTGTTTCTTTAGTATATTATTTTTTAATATATAAAATAAATAATATATGGAATCAATGTATTTATTTGTATATTTAATAACATACTGGATAAATATATTTTATATTTAGTCACATATAAATTTAATAATATCAGTAGCATACTAAATAAATATATTTTCTCAGCATTTGGTCTAGGTCATGAGGATTGAGTTGGATTATTTGCTCTTTAAGAGTCTTCTGTAAAAACTGAGATATATTCTTAGAGGAGAAAGTTTGCCAAAGTACTCTAAACAGAAAGCACTGGGCATAAAAGAAGTGGACCAGCTGGTCAGCTCCAAGACCACGACAGCCCAGAAGTCTTTGCTTTCACAGGATGAAAAACCCAGTGGCAATGGTTTTAGGATTTCTTCTTCACTCAGTCTCTTCTGCATCCATCCTATTCAACTATACCACACTGGTTCCCTTGTTCTAGGAATTTCCCTGATTCTAGTGCCCAGGACCTCTCAGGGTTTCACTTCTCCATCCAAGCAGGTGACTAACATGGCCCAGTCAGCTGAGTACACAGTGCCTTACTTGTGCAGTAGGGACACTGGCCACACTTATATTTGCTTTAATCTGGTATTTCCTTTTGGGTCTGTGGTTTAGATTATATAGTAAGTTATTAGTAGGTGGTCCTCCTTAAACACATTTCTATTTTACTTTAAACTCTTATTTTATTTTACCTACTCATTTTATATCCTCATAGCACCTTTACATTAGTTAGCAGATTTCATACCAAAAAACATAGTACTTGGGGCTCTGAGTCCTTAAGTACAGAGCAAGATATTTGATTTACAATAGAGACCCTACAGGGGCTCCTAATTGTTAAAAGTTGAAGTCATCTTAGCCTAAGTGATTCAGAATAACCTAGAATCCTAGTCTCTGTTATTGTCTAACTGGTGTGATTTTTCCAGACCAGTGGTTGAGTGCCCCTGGGTTCAATCCCCAGCACCCAACCCTCACAAAAAATCAATTATTCAACCATCAAAATACATGTTTAAAGTAGAAAAAGATAAGGATTAGGTATTACATAAGTAAAAAGAAATACTAGACCTTATGGCAATTTTCAAAGAAGAGAAACACTACAAAAATGGAATTTGGGGTACAATACACAGGACAGTTACTGTATCAGCAATGTCAGGAGGCTGGGTTATGGTTTTCCCCATCAACAGATGAAAGCAATTAGACTACTGTTATCTCCAAAGAGGTATGGGCCCATTTTTGCAAAGGGTGTTTGTAAGTCATGTGCTGTGAATGGAGTGCTTTCCTTTTCTTTTGGTTTGTACCTGAAAGGAAAATTTTGACATTGCAATGACATTATCAATCACACAAAGACCCCTTCTCAAAGGAAGGTCCTTCTCTCCCATTGCTGACTCATTTGGTATGTAGACTGGGGCTGTACAGGTACTCAAGGTTCATTAAAAACACAGGAGAACATTGGGTAGGAGAAAAGGGGGTCAGAATCTATCCAGGATCCTCTCAGAGAAACTAAAAGGCAAAAAGGTCAAAGTTTCCTTGTGTGTGTTTAAAACAAATTTTAAATGAAAGAAGACACTGTTTTTATGTTCTCTGCGTCCAAGTGTTAACAGGATGAGAAACACTTTTTGTTCACATTCCCTTGTAACCTTGAACTGAGAATGTTGAAGTTCTTGTCTTTTTTTTTCATTGCATCCCACAAAAAGGTTATTCTGAATTCACTTGGCAATATTCAGACAAGCTATTTCCTAATCCTCAAAATAGCTTTTGTTTTGAATGTTTCCCAAAAGTCTTAAAATATGTTCATGAACTGTATATATACTTCATTTACTAAATTTTTGGATTGCAAATCCTTAAAGGAAAAATAAAACTTGAAGAGCAAAGATTTTAAAATACTGTAAATCTAGATGAGTGGAAAAACGCATTAAAATATCTTTTCATAATAAACAGAAAGTGATATAAATTTATATACTCGAAAGAGAGTCTCAACAATACTAGGAAGCTCATTTTTGTTGTTCCTGTTGTGATTCATACAAACTTATTGGTTTTAAACCTCAGAATATTGTTATTTAAAATAAATTTACATTTCAAGTAGCAAACACAAATATTATAAAATGATTTATAATTGAAAGTTGTTTCTTTAAACATTTCAAATGGAGTGGTATTTTCTTCTAAGGAAATACAATCTATTTCCTGAATTTGTAAACTCATCATTTACTCATTCAACAAGTACTTGCTGAGTGGTAATCGGCATTGTACTAGGTACTGGTGATACAATAATGGAGGAAATGGATAGTAATCCAATAACCACACACACAGTTATATCATCAAAAATTGGTATACTTGAGGAGGAAAAAACATAGGGAGACTTGAGATACCTTATTTAGGCTAAGGAATAGGGAAGAACCTAGAGAAGAAGTAGCCACCGAGCTACAAGTCAACCAGGCAGAGTGATAGCACGTGTGCTGATGCTGTGATCAGAGTATGCACGGCGTGTGTGAAGCCCTGAGAGAAGGCTGGCATGTCCAGCGTGCAGAAACACAGGGAAGAAGTGTCCCTGGAGTTCAGCCAGGTCTGGATCTTATTGAATCCAAAGCTTGGTAATGATTTTGATTTTTATGGTAAACCCGAAGTAAGTTCTTACTTTAAGCAAAGAGATGATAGGTGATAAGAATATATATATATATAAGAATATGTATATATATATATATATATAAGAATATGTATATATATATATACACACACACATATTTGAATTGAAAAAATTATTCTTGTATTCTTGTATTGTGGAGGAGAAATTAGAGGGGGAGATAAGTATGGATAAGGGAAGGTCAGATAGGGAGCTATGTAGATGATTCAGTGGAGACTTGATAGTAGTGGTGGTGGATAGAGAGGAAAGTGGAGAGATTTGAGGGATTTTAGGAAAATAAAATCAACAGGAAGATGCCTAAAGTTCTCAGTGAATCTTAGAAGCATGAACAATACACAAGTTGATAAAGGCAGCCATCCTCCCTGTGTTGAGGGGTAGGTGGCATTTATGTGACACGAGCAAAGGTGGCTGCTAAAGAAGGTAGACAAGTAATAGACCATCCTGCGGTAAAAGTTTCAATCAGAAACAGGAAAGCCAATGTTATGACAAGACAGCGGCCAAGCCTAGGTCGCAGCAACAGCTGGGAGCTCTCTGGGGAAGGCTTGTTGAATACAGAAACAAAGCTTGACATCCAATGCTGGTTATATATTGGGTGGCTCCTGATTCCCAGGCAGCTCTGCTCCTGCCCCAAAGTAACCCAAGAAAGCTAAACGGGCAAGTCACCTGATTTACCTTTGTAACAGCTCCGTGTGTTCTCAAAATATCACTCTCCTTCTAGGATGCAACACAATAACCAAAGTTTCTTATTCTTCCCACACAAAACCTAAGTTGGTGTTCTAGAAATTTCCCAGAATGGGGTGTCAGTAGAAGATCTGGGATAAATATTGGCTCTGAACCTTCTTAGTAACATAAAATTTAGAGACACATTGTCAATATATGACAATATGCATAGAGTATTGTCTGTTAGGGAAGCTCACCTGGTATTGGTGTTCAGTTTTTAATTGGGTGCCATTATGTACTCATGACTGCCCACATAGTCAGTCTCCAGTGCCACTTGACCCAAAGTCTCTCCTCAGAATTACTTGTTGCTATCAACTGAATGGTAGCCTAAGACCATCTGGTGTGGCCAGTCCTTACTCTAAATCACTCTGTCAGACTATCCAGTATGACTCCAAAGTCCTAGGTAAACAAAGTCACTTCTTTTTTTTTTAATTTTTCTTTTTTTAGTTGTAGAGGGACACAATACCTTTATTTTACTTATTCATGTGGTGCTGACGATCGAATCCAGTGCCTCACACGTGCTAGGCAAGTGCTCTACCACTGAACCACAACCACAACCCACAAAGGCACTTCTTTTAGACATAATATTCCAATGACCTTGAGATTCCTTCCAGAAACCTCATGTAAACCTAACTCTCTTTTGGCAAGGTTAATATAAATCCATCTATAATATTTTTAATTAAAGTTTCACAATTTATACTGAGTTTTAACTCTTATTATTATCCATATTCATCCATCCACATGAATTTTGAAAGTTCTGAAAATTTTGAAAGTGTTGAGGATGAAGTGATTAGGATAATTTTAATGGATTATCAGATGTATTATTTGGATTTTAGTTGCAAATAATAAAATTCTAGTGTCTATGGTTTAACATTTTTTAAAAAAAGGATTCATTATGAGGATAGGAAGTAGTTTATGAAATTCAAAGCCAAACCTTCATTTCTCTTCCTCTTCATGCTTATTCCTCTAATTCAGAAGGAGTAACTTATTTACTACACAGTTCAGAATATACATCATTTAGGTAAAGTAAATGAGATTCTGATTCTTTCTTTTATGGTCCTTATTTTAGTTAACTTTTTCATCACTGTGACTAAAATACCTAACAAGAACAACTTAGAGAAGGAAAAGTTTATTTGGAGATCACAGCTTCAAAGGTTTCAGTCCATAGAGGGCTGACTCCATTGCTCTGGGTCAAAGGTGAGGTAGTGTATCATGGGTGAGGGCTCAGTAGAGGAAAGCTTCTCAACTCAGGTGGGGTCAGGAAGTAGAGAGAAAGGGGAGCAAGGAATGAGCCACAGGTAAGATGCAGAGCACATACCCCCTACTGATCCCCTCCTCCAGCCTTGCCCAACCTGCCTACAATTAGTACCCTGTCTATTCAAACTAGGATGGGCTTATTAGGTTACATCTCTCACAGATGAATCATCTCACCTCCAAGCATTCCTGCATTAACAAAGGAGTTTTTGGAAGACACCTTATATTCAAATCATAACTGTCCTGGTTTCAAATTTCTTTCAGGAGGAAACAGATGGGCTCAAGTTGGAGGAGTTCTTTAACTGTGGTCCAATAAGCTATGACCAGTGGTAAGAACATGAGGTGTAAACACGCGCCCAGGAATATGGCAGGGGAGAGAGCCTATTAGATATTGACTGTAGGTCTCTGTAGTCACAAGGGAAGAGCACTAATGAAGTGTCTGGCAGAGAAGGGGGTCATCTGTTGCTGAAATACAAGGGCATCTGGACTAATGGATAAGCCCTGGAATATCAAGAAGGCTGCTATGTCCTACCATATATTTGACTATATATTTACAATGTTATGTTATGCCAGAATGTGTATTAACATGAGTAAGACATGGCATTTGGATACAGAGGACCCATATCTTAGCCTCTTACTGATAACTAAATTAGTTATCTTCTTGTAGTCTTTGCTAAATAAGGAATTTTCCTTATTAAATAAGGAATTTTCCAGCTCATGAGGTTGTAGTGAATAACGAATGAGATTGTGTATATAAAAGCCCTTCATAGAAAGCTGAGCACATATTCTTAACTTGCCCAATTTTTTAGCATGATCCAAAAATATTCTAATTTGAGTAATTGAGAAAATATATATTTAATTAGCCTATTATTTTTATCTGACATTATATCTTTAACAAAAATTCTTTTTAGTTATATACAACACCAGGATATACTCTAACATTATCACAGAGGTGTGGAACTCTACCTGCTGCAGTTCAGTCCCCAGCACCCCCTCACCCCATCCCCTGTTTCCTTCCCTCCACTCCTCCAATCCCTTTTCAATCCATTTATAGTTTACTTTTTTAAAAATTAGTGTCCTGTGGATATTCCTAATGTTGGGATCCGCTATGAAAGTTTGATCAGGTTCATTCCAATGTTCTTCCCTAAATATTTTGAACCCTGAATTATATATGGATGCAAGTATACAGACTCATCTGAAAATCAAAGAAAGTGTTTCTCAGGGAATGACAAGACTTTATTCAACAGTGTCTTCATTAAAACAGATGGCTAATTATTTGAATACTAAAGAGATGGTTCATTAGTGGTAATGCAACATATTTCAATGATATGTGAAGACCTTAGAATTCTTTAATTCAATTAAAAAACTGTGAGTACACATGCAAAGATCTCTGTTTTTCCTTAAAAGGAAAGAGGTAAATCTATTTGTGATTCAGCACGTTGTGGTAATTCATTAATTTTTTTTAGATGAATTATAGAATTTGGGCAGAATTTACCTACTAAATATATTTACTGAATTCTTATTGTGAAGGAATTCATTTCTCCTGTGTTTCTAAGGAAGCAAAAATAACTGATATGTTTTATTTCACCCTGAAGTATACAATACTTAAATTAAATGACTGTGAACATTGGATTTAACTATAAGAGAATATCCTACCTCTTTTCCTGCTGTCTTCCTCCAAATGACAACTCCATGATTTTCCCTGAGATTTTTTTCACAGTTCAATAAGTTTCTCCTGCTTACCATTGTCCCAGTGAGAGAGCAGGGGCACTTACGAATCTCAGTCCTATGCCTGCTACTGAAATACTGATGTTTTGATTTTTCTAGTAGTATCTTCATTTCCTGTGAAAGAAAAAATTCTTGACTGACTACTATCATTGCTAGCATTCTCCAGGTTTCTCCAGGTGTGAGCATGATGGAGACTCCACTAGTTTTTACCTGCTAGTGTCAGGTAATGACATGGTCATTTTTCTCTTGGGTGGACCTATGTAACTGCTATGGTTTGAATCTGAAATATCTTCCAAAAGCTCATGTGTGGAAAGCATGGTCCCCAGTGCAGCACCGTTCAGAGTGGGTCTTTCTCATGATTGTATCATGAGGGTTCTGACCTCATCACTGGATTAATCCATTTGATAGGTTAATCCATGAATAACTGAATGGACTACTGGGAGATGGGAACTAATTGGAGGAAGAGGCATTCCCTGGCAGGTTTTATCTTCTCCTTGGCTCCCTCTGCCCCTCCCTCCCTCCCTCCCTCTCTTTCTTGTATATACACACACAGACACTCTATCTTTGTTTCCTGGCTATCATGAGCTGCACAACTTTCCCGGACACGTTTTTCCTCCATGATGTTCTGCCTCCTCTCAGGCCCAGAACAAACTGAGTTGGTCGAACATGGACTAAATCCTCTGAAACAGTGACTGAAAGTAAACTTTTCATCTTCTAAGTTGTTCTTGTCAGATATTTTGGTTATGATGATAAAAAAAACTGACTAACTGGCTAACACAGCAGCCAGCTTTCCATCCTTGGTAATCTATCCCAGAGAGAGCATATACCTGGCACCATGATGAGTGACATTCAGTGCAAAAGTAAAGTTCCATCTTGTTACATAGAGATGGAGACAACTAATTTTATGTCTTAAAGGCCATTTAGAAGACATAATTTTTGTAATATGTACTATGATATGCTAAAATAACTAATAGCTAAAATAACTGCTTCATCTTGTTCACAATTAACCAAACTTTCTTCTATGCAATTATTCTTTATTTTTACTGAATTTTTATTTGTGATTGTGGTCATACAACGCTGGGGACAGATTGGCTACATAAAGAAGATAACAAACTCAATGAAGAAACTCAGGAACGGAAAACTGACAAATAGAATAAACAAGTTTATCATATTTCCAAAGGGAGAACTCAAGAGCTTTGCCAAGAGGACTGCAGAATTTTTTGACTTTGGACTATGTGAATGTGTAAAATAGTTTCTAGGACTTTCAGCCACTTCCTGGTATAATACTGTTAAGTTATGTGTGGGTGAGACAAGTAAAAAATATTTTCAATTTTTCAAGTAAAAATTTTCAAACATTGAAGAGCCTCTGGTGTTATACACCCTCCCTGGTTGCTCCTTACCTCAATTTGCTGTTTGTTTTCTAAAGAAGAATTCATACCTCCTTGTTGTTTAAATCAGGCAGATTTCCTTGGAAGTCTTCCTTTTCACACATTTTCAGTGAAACAACAGATACTGGCTTATTTCAAAGCTGCCAAAAATCAGTGCAAGTAAAAGAATATAAAAGGTATTTATATTATCCTCTCTTTTAAAGACATATTTGGGTGAATGACATTTTGTGTAAAACCTTATTTTGTTTTTAACCAAATTTGATATAGTAACTGACACATTACTACTCTTCTGGGTCCCCAAAATCTGTAAAAACATAGTACTGGGGTACTTTATGGGGTTCCTTAAATTGTTTCAAATTCACCTTCTTTCTGACATTAATGACAACAGCTTGAAATTGAGACAAGGTGTGCCATCAGTGAAATTTAAGTGATAAGTGTGAAAGAAAAACTATGAAAAATAAAAATTCAGCACAATAGCGTTAATATAAGGAAGATTGTTTGGTCTACTTCCCATCTGTATTCAATTCCTCTCAGAAAGAGAAGGACTTTCCTGTTAAGGGTATTGGCTGATTCCACCTCCCCATGAACATTGAGAATGGGACTCTCTTTTCCAAGGATTTTACATTCCTTGTAAGGAATGATCTGTGTAACTTCTCATAAACTAGTAAAAAGCAAACTTTCTCTGCACTTGGTACACATGAGAAAACTGAGGCCTATGGTCGCACTAAGCACATCTCAGTTTTGAACAAGGAATCCAGAGAAGCTCTAAGAAAATTGTGTTTTTAAGCACATAGGAAGTCTGTGTCCTCCAGGAAGGGCCATAAGCAGTGGAGAGAAGCAGGGAAAGTGACCTCAGTGAGGCCTGCCACATTTCCTCCTCTCTAAGAAAGCAGAAACTTTTATCATCTCCTCTGTCATCAAACTTTCAACTCCACCTTCCCATTCTTCACTATCAGCTGGTGACCTCACTGATTATTCCATTGAGAAAACAGAAGAATCCAGAAGAGGATGACCTCACCTCAGCATGACTGTGGGCCTAAATTTTCCATACGGTTATGTCAACTCCCCTCCTCCATGAGGATGAGCTCCCTGCTCCTCTACGTTCACGGGCCTCCTTGCTTCTTCTACGACCAATTGTCTTCTCTTTTCTACGTGGTTACATTAGCTCTCTTAACTAGATCATTCCCATTAGGTTTCAAGTATTATCGTTCCTGTCTTAAATAAAAACAAACCCTTTGACCCCACATCAACCTCTAGCTCATTTCTTTGCCCTTTTTTAAGGAAAATTCCTAGCATCAGGCATGATATGTCCTTAATATTTTGCATTCCAATCAGATTTTCACCTCCAATACTCCACAGAAGCTGCTCCTGATAATGGAACTACTTCCTTCCACCTTGACAAGCCAGAGGTCAGTACTCTTTCTGCTCTCAGCAACATTGGGCACTATTGCTCACTCTCCTTGTCATTCCCTTCTTTCTGCACCTTGGACACCACTCCCTTAACATTTCTTACCTTACTGACTGTGTCTTCCCCTGTAGGAGCACCTCTTCTGCAGCCTGACCTCTCCATGTTGGCACAACTTGTGTTTCAGGCCTTAGCTTCTTCTTTCTTCCTTATGCCTCTTACTTCCTTTCTCCTCCTCCTCCTCCTCTTTCTTCTCCTTCTTCTCCTTCTCCTTATCGTTGCTATCTACCCTCTTTCCCTAGCTGACCTTGTTCTGTGTAAGATTTTTAATCACCTTCTGTCTGCTAAGGTTCGTATTCTTCTGCCACGACTTCCCTCTTGAGGTTCATACTTGTCCATGTAACTGGTCATTTTAAGTTTCCACTTGGATGTCTAATAGGCATCTCAAATGTTAACATGTCCACAACACAACTTACTCACCAAAACAGACCTTACCTATCACTTCTCCAACTGCATAAAGAGCATTATGTTTTGTTCAGGTTCCTTAAGTAGGAAGCACGATTGGTTTCTCTCTTCCCCAAACCTCTAATATCCAACCCATAGCAGGTACTGTTGGGTCTACTTTCCTAATAGCTATTGAATTTGGCCACTTCTCACCACTGTTGCTGCTCCCATCCTTCCTGGAAAAATCTACTGTCAGGCCATGTCTTGACTTCAGTCACAGCCTGTGACTGGGCTTTCTTTTTCTTTCTCTGCTGCCCTACAATCACTTTTCCACTGGTTCCCATTGCATTTGGTATAAAATTCATTATTGCACATTATCTGGTCCTTGCAAAGTGCTCCTGCCACCTTCTTCTTGACTCTCCTTACTTGAGCCTCACTTGCATTCTTGAGGTGCCTCAAACCACCTGAGCCCTGCCCTTCCTAAGAGCCACCCCACAGTTCCTACCTTGGGGCAGCATGCTCTTCTTCCATGCCTTCACCTAATTCAGGTGTCTGGTTCAGGTGTCACCTTTTCAAAGAGGGCTTCACCAGCTGCTGGGTAAAATATTACCATTCCCCTCTCCTGTTGGTTTCACTCCCCATACCTTTAAATTTTTTCAATGGCCTTTATTGCCATTTGAACTTATTTATTTAATTTTGGTGCTTTCTTTTTTGTCTCTTTCAATAACATATCTGTGCACTGATGTATCTGCAGTGCTTTCTCTTCAAGCACAGACCTCTCTCAATGTCTGGGATGCCAAGCTGCTGCAATTCCTTACCTCCCCACAAGCCTGGCTTTAGACCTCCCGTTACATAACTCTGAGAGAACAGACTGGGCCAAGGAATCTGGAGATGCTAGGCTGGGAGGATTAGGAAATATTTAGGCTGCTCAGGGAAGTTCAAGGTCTGGACGGCTAGTCTGGGGCCAGCCTAACTCAGAGTTGCAGCCGGGTCTTCTCCTGGAGAAACAGCACTGGGCATTAGTGGTGGTTTTGAAACTGAGTGGCTCAGGCTCTCCTAGCCATGCTCTGCAGCAGTCTTAAAGGCAACATGTTCTAGGGCAGATAAGGTTCTCTGACAGAGCCTATTGCTTTTATTTCTCTGTTCTTTTGTCATCTCCCTTTCCCATGTCTGTGTTTGCACTTAGTGAAGTTTAACACATTGACAGCAGTTACTTATCAAGGAGTAGAATATATGTGATAGGATATTTATGCCAGAACCTGAGGATAAAAGGGTGAGGAAAAAGAGACTTTCCTGGAGCTCACAGAGTAGTGGAAGAAAGAGGGAGAATTTGATCACCTAAATGGACACACCACACACACACACACACACAAGCATATAGTCATAAACCAAGATGAGAATTATTTATAATTCTTATGACAATGTGTGGAACTCATCCAATACTCCTAGGAAGTCAGGAGCAGCTTCCCTGGAGTTCTTTTAACCTTCTTACTGAAAGGGTAAGTAAAAGTTAATAACTACTTTGGTAATCTGGGTCAGTTGCTCCCCATATACAAGTGAATACTCTTTATGTGCAGAGCAATAAGTCAGAAATATTAACTGTGGGTCCAAGATCAAGTTTGAGAAAGCAGCAGAGGACAGGCTGGGAGGCATGGAGGCTCTAGTTTTAGGTTATCCAATCCATAAACATGGTTACCGCTTTGTCTTGGTTCCACGGAGACAAAATAACCATGCTGGAAGCCATCTTTTCTGTGATACAGGCTCAGGCCAGTGATTCCCCCAGATGACCTGGAACCAGAACCTTCTTAGAACACTGGTTATTTTCCGTATCAGTTACGAAAAATCTCTTTGTGTGGAGTGAAAGTCACCTAGGTGCCTTCTAGGCTGTTGTTTCACAGCAACCCATCTTTAAGGAAGTAGACCTGGAAATGTGTCTCCCAACTTTAAATATATACAATCCTTCTGATAAACAATCTCTTGCCTCCAAGTGTACCTATATAATTTATTGGGCTGAGTGCAAAATGAAATATGAGGTTGCTTGCTCAAAATGCAGGATAAAGGGTTTTCCTTTTTCCTTCATTCTGTCTTGACCTATCATGTTCTTTGTTATTTAAGACCAGCCTTCCTTGGCAGGGGAGTACACCTTGTGCAAATGCAGACCCTCCCTGGCATCTGAGACCCAAGTCCACAATGACCACAACATGGCACCTGGACTAGACCCTGACTTTTCCTACACCCTTGTCCAAAGACCCACCAGTATGAAAATAACAGCAGTTGCTGGGGAGAGATGGGAACAGGCAGCTGACATCTCCTCCTGGGGGAAGTGAGGTGGTAGGAGGCAGGGTCTCCAGAGCAGAGTCTCCAAGCCCCTGGTTCATGCTCCATTGTCCCACAGATATCACTTATAAGGAACAAATTTCAAGATAAAATTATTATTTTTTTAAATTAGTGCATATTAGTTATGTAGACTAGTGAGTTTCATTGTGGCATATTCATACATGCATATGACCTACCCTCTCATTCCCTTCCTTTATCCCTTACCCCACCCCACCCCCTTCTTCTTCCTTTACTAGTTTCCCTTCTACTTTCCTGTCATCAAAGAGAAAATTATTTAAAAAACAACAGTGAGTGCAGAGCTTTGAGCTCCAAATGCTCAGGAAGCTGCTCCTGCGTCCACATCAACAATCCTGGTGTCTTCTCCTTCACTGAAAATCACTTTGTTGTAATCTATAATGATTTTCAGTGGGTTGGTCACCAAAATTTCATGTAGAATTCTTTACAAATAAAGATTCTTGGGTTATACTGCAAAATTTGTGTCAGTTTACTCTTTCATTCCTTCATTCCTTCACAACCTTATTGAACACCTACTAGAGTCTAGACCTTGGGTAGTTTAATGGATGGGATGAAGAAGATAATATCTAACCTCTTTGTCTTCATGGACTGCATAGTGCACTAGAGGAGACTGACCTGAAAGAAATAATAAACAAACATGAATCTAACTACTGATGGTAGAAAGGCAATGAAGGAAACACCCCAAAATGGAGAAGTAACTGGGGAAGGGTTCAGCCTGGGGTCAAGCAAGGGTGTTATCTATTGAAAGCCTGCAGTGAGATTCACTCCTGATTATTTATAAGAACTTTTTAAGTAATTCTGATGATTAATCAGGCTCAAGTTTAACAAAAGTCTGATTGCTTTCTACCTTCACAATGCCAGAGGAGTTTGTACTTTATTATGATTTGGATGTGAGGTGTCCCCCAAAAAGCTCATGTGTAAGACAATGCAAGAAGGTTTAGAGGATAAATGATTGGATTAATGGAACCTTAACCCCATCAGCAAACTAATCCCCATAATGGGATTAACTGACTGATAACCGGAGGTGGGTCTCTGGGAGTGTGCCTTTGGGGTATATATTTTGATCTGGTGAGTGGAGTCTCTTTCTCTCTGCTTCCTGATCATCATGTGAGCTGCTCCCCTCTGCCACACACTCCTACCTTGGTGTTCTGTCTAACCTCAAGCCCCAAAGAATGAAGCCTGACTTCTATGAACTTAGACCTGTAAAACTGTGAGCCCCCAAGTAAACTTTACCTCCTCAAAAATTGTTCTTGTCAGGTCTTTTAGTCACAGCAAAGAAAAACTGCTTACAACACATTACAGAACCCAAGAAAAGTATAATAATGAATATACTTTTCCATATTAGAAATACCCCTTAGAAATTTCTCTATCCCACTTATTTGCAAATATGTGACTCAATAAAATTGATAAACCCTTAGCCACACTAACAAGAGAAAGAGGGAGAAAACTCAAATTACTAAAATTCGGAATGAACAAGGAAACATCACAACAGACACGAGTGAAATACAAAACATAATTAGAAGCTATTTCGAAAATCTATACTCCAACAAAACAGAAAACCTTGAAGACATCAACAAATTTCTAGAGACATATGAACTACCTAAACTGAACGAGGAGGACATACACAACTTAAATAAACCAATTTCAAGCAATGAAATAGAAGAGGTCATCAAAAGCCTACCAACAAAGAAAAGTCCAGGACCAGATGGGTTCTCAGCCGAGTTCTATAAAACCTTTAAAGAAGAGCTCATTCCAATACTCCTCAAACTATTCCATGAAATAGAAGAGGAGGGAACCCTACCAAACTCGTTCTATGAAGCCAATATCACCCTGATACCTAAACCAGACAGAGACACATCAAGGAAAGAAAATTTCAGACCAATATCCTTAATGAACATCGATGCAAAAATTCTCAACAAAATTTTAGCAAATCGCATACAATATATATTAAAAAGATAGTGCACCACGATCAAGTGGGTTTTATCCCAGGGATGCAAGGTTGGTTCAACATTCGGAAATCAATAAATGTCATTCACCATATCAACAGACTTAAAGTTAAGAATCACATGATTATTTCAATAGATGCAGAAAAAGCATTTGATAAAATACAGCATCCCTTCATGCTCAAAACACTAGAAAAAATTGGGGTAATGGGAACATTCCTAAACATTATAAAGGCCATCTACGCTAAGCCCATGGCTAATATCATTCTAGATGGTGAAAAACTGAAAGCGTTCCCCCTAAAAACTGGAACAAGGCAGGGATGCCCTCTTTCACCGCTTCTATTCAACATCGTCCTTGAGACTCTAGCCAGAGCAATCAGAGAAACCAAAGAAATTAAAGGGATACGAATAGGAAAAGAAGAACTCAAACTATCCCTGTTCGCTGATGACATGATTATATATTTAGAGGAACCTGGAAATTCCACCAGAAAACTTTTAGAACTCATAAGTGAATTCAGTAAAGTAGCAGGTTACAAGATCAATGCTCATAAATCCAATGCATTTTTATACATAAGTGATGAATCTTCAGAAAGAGAAATTAGGAAAACTACCCCATTCACAATAGCATCGAAAAAAATAAAATACTTGGGAATCAATCTCATAAAAGAGGTGAAAGACCTCTACAATGAGAACTACAGAACACTAAAGAAAGAAATTCAAGAAAACCTTAGAAGATGGAAAGATCTCCCATGTTCCTGGATAGGCAGAATTAATATCGTCAAAATGGCTATACTACCTAAAGTTCTATACAGATTCAATGCAATTCCAATTAAAATCCCAATGATGTACCTCGCAGAAATAGAGCAAGCAATTATGAAATTCATCTGGAAGAATAAAAAACCTAGAATAGCTAAAGCAATCCTCAGTAGCAAGAGCGAAGCAGGGGGTATTGCAATACCAGATCTTCAACTCTACTACAAAGCAATAGTAACAAAAACGGCATGGTATTGGTACCAAAATAGACAGGTAGATCAATGGTACAGAATAGAGGACATGGACACAAACCCAAATAAATACAATTTTCTCATACTAGACAAAGGTTCCAACAATATGCAATGGAGAAAAGATAGCCTCTTCAACAAATGGTGCTGGGAGAATTGGAAATCCATATGCAGCAGAATGAAACTAAACCCATATCTCTCACCATGCATGAAACTAAACTCAAAATGGATTAAGGACCTTGGAATCAGACCAGAGACCGTGCATCTTATAGAAGAAAAAGTAGGTCCAGAGCTTCAACATGTCGGCTTAGGACCAGACTTCCTCAACAGGACTCCCATAGCACAAGAAATAAAAGCAAGAATCAATAACTGGGATAGATTCAAACTAAAAAAGCTTTCTGTCAGCAAAGGAAACTATCAGAAATGTGAAGAGAGAGCCTACAGAGTGGGAGAATATCTTTGCCAACCATACCTCAGATAGAGCGCTAATTTCCAGAATCTATAAAGAACTCAAAAAACTCTACACGAAGAATACAAATAATCCAATCAACAAATGGGCTAACAGACACTTCACAGAAGAAGATGTACAAGTAATCACCAGATATATGAAAAAATGTTCAACATCCCTAGTAATAAGGGAAATGCAAATCAAAACTACCCTAAGATTTCATCTCACCCCAATTAGAATGGCGATTATCAAGAATACAAGCAACAATAGGTGTTGGCGAGGATGTGGTGAAAAAGGAACACTCATACATTGCTGGTGGTGTTGCAAATTAGTGCAGCCACTCTGGAAAGCAGTGTGGAGATTCCTCAGAAAGCTTGGAATGGAAACACCATTTGACCCAGCTATCCCACTCCTTGGCCTATACCCAAAGGACTTAAAATCAGCATACTACAGAGATACAGCCACATCAATGTTCATTGCTGCTCAATTCACCATAGCCAGATTGTGGAACCAACCTAGATGCCCTTCAGTTGATGAATGGATAAAGAAACTGTGGCATATTTATACAATGGAATATTACTCCGCAATGAAGAATGATAAAATTATGGCATTTGTAGGCAAATGGTCGAAATTGGAGAATATCATGCTAAGTGAGATAAGCCAATCTCAAAAAACTAAAGGACGAATGATCTCGCTGATAAGCGGATGAGGACATATAATGGGGGGTGGGAGGGGCTAGCATTAGGTTTAGGGTTAGGTTTAGAGTTAGGCTAAGGAGAGCAGTAAGAATGAAGGAAAGAAGGACTGTGTAGAGGGAAAAGAGGGGTGGGAGGGGTGGGAGGGGTGGGGGGGAGGGGAAAAATATAATAAACATCATTACCCTATGTAAACGTAAAAAAAAAAATAAAATAAAAAAAAAAATAAAAATGTAAGCAAACTAAAAAAAAAAAAAAAAAAAAAAAAAAGAAACTAGATTTCTGGATGACAATGCTTTTGCTCTCAGAGAGGATTTATGTTTGATTTGTTTCTTGAGGTTGATTGTAGGCACCTGCCATCCAAAATGACTTCATTCTACTGTATGTGTAGCAATTTAGATCATTTGAAGCTGTAACAGTGTTTTTGTTCCAATGCCCAATCTTCAGGTTTTATTTATGCTCTTTATTGCTGGCCTTGACTCCCTAGGTTTCTTTTTTCTTTTGGATATTGGAGAAAGAACTAGTAAAATGAAAGAAGGATCCAAAAAAAATTATCTTGAATGCAATTAAGAGAGGAAATATAAAAGTGTTATGGTTTGGACATGATGTGTTTCCCAAAAACTTCTTTATAAATGCAGGAATATTCAGAAGTAAAATTGGATTCTGAGAGCTGTAACCTAAGCAGTCTATCCTAGCAAGAATGGACTGACTAGGTGGTTACTGTAGGTAGGTGGGGGGTGACTGGAAGAGGTGGGTCACTGTGGACTAGCTGTAGAAGGGCTGTTCTTCCTGCAGCTCCTTCTCCCACACTCCCTTTCACTCTGTTCTTCCAGAGCCTGCCGTGAACTGAGCAACTTTCCTCCTGTGGGCCTACCCCCATGATGTGCTGCCTCACCTCAGGCCCACAGCAATGGAGTCAACTGTTATGGACTGAGGCCTCTGAAACTGTGAGCCCCAAATAAACTTTCCCTCCTCTAAGCTGTTCTTGTCAGATGTTTTGGTCACAGTGACAAAAAAGATAACTGAAGCAGTTGGTTAACATTTTTGGAGCATAGAAAGGGAAATTTGAACAGATATTTCATTAGAATTCCAAAAACAGAACGGTGGAAAGGCCATGGGCAAGCGACTCTGACTGAATTAAAGATGTGGATCATCAAGATTTCCTCCCAAAAGAAAGCAAGAGAAAGAAGAAAAAGAAAATATGTTGCAAAATCAGGAGATGTAGTACAAAATGAATTGATAGAAATAAGTCCAGATCTATTGGTAATAGTAATTACTACAAAATCAATCAACTTCATAGTTAAAAGTCACAAATTATCAAATGAGATTAAAAAAGAAACTCCTAAAATATGAATACACAGAAAAGGCCGAACTGAAAGAAGGGAAAAAGTTATATGAAGCTAAAATCCACCAAAATGGTAATAGAGTAGGTGATAACTTAATGACAGTGAAAATAATCTTTGAGACAAAAAGTTATTATACACAAAGAAGACTGCTACATGATACTAAGAATTTAGTTCTTCAGATACATTCTGCATACATTGTTAGCATGGCCTCAAAAGGTTTAAGTCTATAATAGACAAATCTATAACAAAAGTGTAAGAATTTACAAATTCTCTGAGTAATGAATCAAGTATTTTTTTAATGTGTGAAAAATTTGGGTAATTTGATATGAGGATAAGGAAACACAACTGAAAGAGTAAAACTTGTTCTTAATATACACAGAAACTCTATCCTGAGGCATACTTTCATAGAATTTTTATAATTTATACCATTTTCAGTAAGTTAGAAATAAGTAATAACTAGATATATAGGGGGAAAAGCATACCTTTGAAAACTGATTTTCAAAAACCTTTCTAACATAACACATATATGTACATGACATGTGGCACTAGCTTTTTCCAGAGAAGATTTCTAACCTTGATTAAATTTATTTAACAATAGAAGAAATCCAGATATTTCACTTCTTCTTTAATAAGTTAAGTTGTAGTTTTTTGAAGAAATTTCCATCTTACCTAAGGTTTTATGTATTTGAGAAAAGTCTTTATTTCATAGCTTCTTCTTATCTATTTTCATTCTCCGTAGTATCTATAGTTGTCTTTTTAAATTTGTAATATTGTTTATTTTTGCTGTTTCATATTTTCTAAGAGCCCCCAAAATGTCTACTTTATTAGTTTTTTTTCAAAAACTGAACTTTTGCCTTAGTTGATTCTCTCTACTGTATATTTATTTTTCATTTGATTAATTTCCACTCTTATCTTTATAGTTTCCTTCCTTCTGCTCTCTTTGTGTTTATTTTGCTGTTCTTCTAATTCCTTAAGTTGATTAGCTCATTTGTTTTCATCTTTCTTCTCTCCTAGGATGTCTAGAGCTATGAATTTGCCATACAGTATGCTTCAGTGGTGTCTCACTGTTTGGACATATAAAAGGTGTCCTAGTTTGGGTCCCTTCAGCAGTAGACGCTGAGACAGAAAATTCAGTACCTCCTGTACTCCCGAGGGGATTTCAGGATACATGGTGAATATCACAGACACAAGCACATGTATATATATGATACTGTCTATCAAACTTTGACAATAAGCAAAATAGTGCTCTACATTGCTTAGAGATTTCTATGTATATAGTGGCACTTTAAGAAATGCCAGGGAATGGTGCATATGAAGTTCACAATTGTACATAACTCTGGGGTCATTATACAGGAGAGTTCTTTCAGGAGGAGGAAACAAAGGTCTGAATTCTATTAGTGATGTTTACTTTGTTCAACTGGGCAGTGGTAGAAACATGTTCACAGAATTATTATTTATGCTTTCCTAAATAATGCCTTAAAAATGCAAGCAAGACTAAAATACATGTCAATATCAAGGATCTAGACAATAAGACTACCAGCATAAATAATAGAGTTATGTAACTAAAAGTTCACTAACAAGGCAACACATTAGTAATAGTGATTGGGAAAAAGAAGAGGTAGTGGGCGGGGGGCATGCTATCATATGCTATGTAGAATAAATGCTTATGAGTTAAATAAACATGAAAATGTAATAAAATAATTCATGAAGTTCACATGCTAGCAAATTTGAAAAATTAAAGAAATATAAAAACATCAAAATTGATACCGGAAAAAATAACTTTGAGTGAATCAATAACCATTAAAGAAATTAACCTAAAAGACATATCCCACAAATCCTTAATTATAAGACCAAGTCCAAAACATTTTTATATGAAATTAATCAAATTCCTTGAGTAGTTCTAGAAGATAGTAAAACAACTGTTTGGCTCTTGAAATGAGGTTGATATAATCTGATCTCAAAACTGGATCAGGATAGTGCAGAAAAGGTAAATTATAGATAAATAATACTTGAGCATAGATACAAAACTGCTAATTAAGATATTAGATAACCAAAATGTGTCCAACCAGCATATATAAAATATTGCATCTATGAGCAACAAAATATATATTCTCAAGTGCACTGGAACATTCTCAAGGATAGATCATATGTTAGGCCACAGAACAAATCTCAGCAGGTTTAAGAAATCATATTAAGTTTCTTTTCTGACCAGATTGAGATGAAACTAGAAATCAATAATGGAAAGAATTTTAGAAAATTCACAAATAAATGGAGTTAAACAGCCAGTGGGTCAAAGAAAAAAAAAAAAAAACTTAGGGAAATTAAGAAATATCCCAAGACAAATGAAAACAGAAACAGAACATACTGAGACATGGGATGTACCAAAGAGCAGTTCCAAGAAGGAAGTTTACAGCAATAAATGCCTACATCAAAAAAGAAGAAAAGCTCCAAATAATCAACTTTAAAGCTCATGGAACTAGAAGAGGAAGAACAAACTAATCTCAAATTTAGTATAAGGAAGAAAATAATAGAGATCAAAGCAAAATAAACTGACCTCAAAATTGAGACTAAAGATCAATAGAAAAAAATCAGTGAAATGGAAAGTTGACTTTTGAAAAAAGTCAAATTGAAAAATCTTTATCCAGAGTAAGAAAAAGAAAGATGACTCAAATGAAACCAGAAATAAAAAGGGAAAAATGACAACTGGAACTACGAGAAATATTTTTAAAAAATCACACAAGAATACTTTGAACAATTATATTCCTACAAATTGTAGAATTTGGAAGAGATGATGAATTCCCAAACACATCCTTCCTGTAAAGACTGGCATGAAACTTGTGGTGCAGAGCAGCAAAGTGACAAGTCAAAGGATACTAGGTATGTTATTAGCATGATGGAATAAATCACAGGCATAGAACTCTAGAGCAAGTTAGACAGACACACATCAAACTTGGGAGTGATGTGAAGTGGAAGGGCAATTGTGGCTAAAAAGGGCTTTAATTTCATCTGTAATTGTTCCATGTTACCTCTTTCCTTTGATTCCCTTCTCAATCTGCCCCCATCCCTACTTTCTTTTGCCCTTTCTTTTTCCTTCTTTTTCTTTCTTTATCCTCCCTGCTACTTCTCCTTCCCTCTCCCTCTTCAACCTTCATTCTCTTCCATTATGATACAGGCTTATGTTACTCAGGACATTTCTTTAAAATATACATGCAAAAATCTTGCAATAAATGAAATCAAATGTTAATTTTTAAAAAAATTCTGGGTAGTAGGAATATTGGTGCTCATTATATTATTCTTTGTCCTTTTAAGTTCTTCAAAACTAAAAAAAAAATGAAACCTAGGTTTTGCAATTATCAGATTTCTTGATAAACTACTGTGCTCATTTCTAGAATTAGTCTAAATTTAGACATCCTTGCTTATTAGGAAAGTGTTTTACTGTGATTATCTGTGATTGTTAATCATAAGAACACCAAATTACTCAGCATGGAATTCAGTTATTATTGAAACAAAGGCAAACTAGACAAGAAAATATGTACTTGCATGTGAAAAGTTTCACTTCTTCTGAATACCAGGAATGAGTTCATATTCTTAGGGATGAAAGGAAGGAATTAAGAATCCTTAAAAGGAATCTTTAACTTGCCTTAAAATAAATGTGTATATATCAGTTCTCTCATAAAGTTAATTTCCCCAGACTGGCAACCTTTCCCACAGTCACAGAAATCCTTGGTTATATTCAGTGCATGGAAGATTTCCTCCTGGCCTAAGTCAGAGTGGAAAACAATCACACCAGATAGCATCTCAAGGTGACAATGACGTCGTCTGTTGAAGAAATGCAGCAGCTCTCATGAACACTATTGCCCATTGTTGAAAATAATGTTCATGAACTGATATTATTTGACAAGTGGCCAACATTAAGGCTGGTTTTGTTTTTTCCTAGGAAACACAAAATGCACACTTGATTCTGATTTCCAAAATGTTCCAGTGATAGTTGGGAAAAAACTAAGTTCATGGGACAATTGCTTTCTGGTGGCACTCCTACACAGTAGGAGAAGTACTGGTGAGATTTCAAGTCTCTTAAGGTCACACAAGCCAGAAATGGCATAAAATGATCAAGTTGTAGGGGAGCATGATTAATGCATAGGGCACAGACTTCAGACCTCTAAGATGACCTGCATTGGGTTTCTGGTTGTGCCATTCAATTTTCTGTGAGCCTCCCTGACCTCATTTGTGGAACATGGATAATTAAAAGTTTTCTTAAGGATGTGGTTAAACAATGAAGTAAAAAATGTAAAGTGTTGATTGTTATTACAGTGTGTTACTTGGATCAATACATAACCACATTTTGTCAATCTTGCTAACATTTCTCTTTCTCTTTTATTATCCATCCTATTTATTTGCAATGTATAACATTTTCCCTCGTATGATTTCTTATATATATTGCAAACACAATTTTATTAACTTTTTCTCTCTCAAATCCTTTGCAGAACCTGAGAAATGAATAACATTTTATTTATTAATAGCAAAATTTTCCTGTCTTAGTTTCCTTGTGAACAAGACTGAGTATAGATGAATTAAATTAAGTAAATTAATATATCGTGTCCCTTTGCCAAACAGATGTAGAGTATTTTTGAAAATACTCATATTTTTCTTATTTTCCACACTGCACATTGCAGTGTGCAAATTCTAATATTTGCAACCACAAATCCTACTTAATATTTTCAATAATAAAACTCATTTGTCTCCAATCTATTAACTTGTCTTCATAAAATAATATGATATATTTGTGAATGCTTCTACCAGGCTTACATTACTATTATTTTTTTTTCCAGTTTATGCTTTTATTTTTATCTACAACAAAGTCATTATTCTGGAAACCGGTTTTAGGACATTGTACTCTAAAAAGTATAATACAATTAAATGTTATGGTTATGTTGTGCTCTAGCATTGCATTGAGCTAGAAAAGTAATGCCCCAAATTTAAATGTGATTTTTATTAGTTCAAGTGGTATTGTTGAAGCAGTTAGATGTATGAATATGTGATTGATGTTACTGCAAACAGGTCAGTTCTAATATTGTTTTCAGGCATTGAGTCTTGTTCTTTATTGGGCTACATTTCACTCCATATTAGTGGAATGCTAACTCTAAAGTGACTTTGGGTTAAATATACATATATGTGTATATATATATATATATATATACACACAAACACATATATAAACACACACATATATGTATGTATTTTAGTTTAAAAGAGAAATGTAACTCAATTTAATAGAAAAAATATTTTGGTTATAGGCTTAGAAATTTTCTGAGTGCTTATACTTTTGAATCAAGGGTAAACCATTAGAATTTGCCATGATCAAAAATTTAGAGTTCTTTAAGACCCCGGACTTTTGGACATTTTTTCATCTCGTACTAGGTCACATGTCCAAGTCTTAAATGTGCATTACTGACATTTTGCCATTTAGTTTCAGACTTTAGTCCAAATATGCTGAAACCAAAATCAGTGAAGTTGAAAGTAGGTTTAAAGGTAAACTTATCAGAAATTACAAAAAGGTGCTGGTGATATAGCTCAGTTGGTAGAGTGCTTGCCTTGCAAGCACAAGGCCTTGGGTTCAATACCCAGCACCAAAAAAAAAAAAAAAAAAAATTACAAAAAATACTTTCCACCTAAAATGATTTTTTAGGCATCTGAAATTTCAAATTTGAGGTGCAATTTTTTTAAAATTTGTATTTTAACTTAGATTATCATATTTTGACATGAAGTTCTGTATTTTTTCTATATTTTCTCTCATTAAGAAATGCATCTTAATTGTTAAGAACACATTTCCAACTGAAGAAATTAGTTAAATTTTTCACCATAAAATATATCCTAAGAGAGTTCAAAAGTGAAGAGAACATTATCCTTAAATAATCAAAAAGACTTGTGACAGGTGATTTCAATCCATATTCAAAGTGTGTATAAGAGTTGTAATTTTGACGAACACAATGCCCTGATGGCAGTACCCTTTACTGCAAAGCCAGAAACCAAGGTGTGACAAGGGTGTCATTGAATACTGCCTGAATGACAAAGCCTGCTAACACCTTACTGAAACAATTCCACTGCAAACAATTCTGACAGTTTTCATTGTTGAAGAGAAAGCAGGGCAGAGCAGTTGAACCATTGGCAATGTTCTTGACACAGTTGCTATTTTACAAATTATTTTAAGAGTTTAAAAAATTGTATTAAAATAACAAAATCTTTTGGTTAAAAATAAATCAAACAAGTGAGAATAAAATGAAGAATAAAAGTTTGACTGAATCATTCACTCATCCTGTTTCCTGGTGGAGACCTTATTAACATTTTGATATATGTCTCAGTTTTTTAATCCATTAACACTTCATATAGAAATATTTGCAAATATGATTTTTTCTCACAGACTGGGAGAAAACAGGAAGGTCCAGGGTAGTTTTGTCCCTGTATGAAATTTGCTGAAGGGACTTTAGACTTTTTTACTGAATAGTTTTGTCTGCTACTCCCACCACTCCTCCCCGACTAAGTTTTACTATTTTCTCTAGTGTAGAGAGGCAATTCTGAACTATGTATTTCTTTCACATATTTTTCTTTGCATGACTTAGATATATGCTTGAAAGGAACAAGCTGACCTTCTTTCTTTTTGCATTCTATGTGGATAGCTTCTTAGCCCAGACCCATCAGTTCATGGTGCACATTTCCTTTTTTCCCTTTTCTGACTTTTGCATGTATTTATTTTTAATCTCTTACTTGGTAATATTGAAAAGCTATCAGAAGCAGCAAATTTCCAATAATATTTAAAAAGAATAGATGTTTTTCTCATTTCTAAACTTCTTTTTTGTTACACATTTTCTTTTCTTTTAAAGCGTATTGTTATTAATTGTTATTTTAATTTTACATATTTATGGGTTACAATGTGATAAATCAGTAGTGTATAGAGTGTACAATAATCAGGGAGTGGTATTAGCATTTCCATGTCCTTGAACATTTAAAAACATTTTTGGTTAACACTTGATAATTGAAAATTTTTTCAGGGTACTATGATATAGTAATACATGTATAGAATACATGTTGATCAATTGAGGATAACTGATATATTCATCTCTTTACTTTGTGTTGAAATCGTTGAGCCCTTCCTTTCTAGTTATTCATATCCCATTTAATAGATTGCTGTGAACTACTGTCACCCCACTGTGCTATTAAACACTAGAACTATCATTTTTATCTAACTCTGTTTGGTACCTGTTATTCAAACTCCCTCTGTGTCCTCCCCTGTCTTTTCTCAGCCTCTGTTAATCACTACTGTATCCTTTTAAACCTTTTTAAGCATCCCCATATGAGAGAGGTCATTTTCTATCTTTCTGACCTACTTTACTTAACATAATCTTCTCCAGTTCCATCCATTTTGTTGAAAATGACAGGATTTCATTCTTTTTAGGGCTGAATAAAATTACATTGTGCATACACATTACATGGTCTTTATCCAGTAATCTGTTGATGAGCATCTGGACTGATTCCACATCTTAGTTATTATGAATAGTGCAGCAACAAATACAGGCATGCAGATGTCTCTAATACACTGATATCATCTCCTTTGAATATATACCCAGAATTGAGAGAGCTGAATCATATGGTAGAACTATTTTTAGGTCTCTGAGGAACCTCCATACTGTTATTCATAAAGGTTGTACTAATTTACATTCCCACTAACAGTGAATAAGTGTTTCCTTTTCTCTACATACTTAACCAACATTTGTTATTTTGTTCTTTTGGCTAATCGTCATTCTAACTGGGATAAGAAAATACCCTATTTTGTGGTTTTGGTTTGCACTTAGATAATGATATTGAGCATTTTTCCTAAGTATTTTGGTTATTTGAATTTATTGTTTTAAGAAATGTCTCTTCGTATAATTTGTCAATTTTTCAATAGTTCTATTTTGTTGCTAAGTAAATATTTTGTAAGGATTAGTCTGGATATTAATTCTTTGCCAGATAAATATTTCACAATGTTTTTCCATTCTATAGGTCAATCTCTTCACTTTGATGATCATTTCTTTTGTTGTAAAGATACTTCTAAATTTGATGTAATCCCGTTTGTCTATTTTTTCTTTTGTTATTTATGCTTTTGGGAAGTCTTACTAAGAAAAATCACTGACTGTATTACTGTCTTCACAAGTTTCCCCTATATTTTCTTCTGATATGTCCATAATTTAAAGGTCTTTGATTCATTTTGAGTTGCTCTTTGTACAGCGTGAAAGGTAGGACTAAGTTTCAATCTTCTGCATATGAATATCCAGTTTCTCCAGCATGATTTATTGAAAAGAACAAGATTTCTCCAATGTATGTTTTGGCCCTTTTGCTAAGAGTCAGTGGGTTATAAATCCTGGGGTTATTTCTGAGCATTCTGTTCTGTTCCATTGGTTTGTGTCTATTTTTATGGTACTATCATGCTGTTTTGATTACTATAGCTTTGTAGTATATTTTAAGGTCAGAAAATTTGATGTCCATGATGCACATTTTCTATTTTCCTTGATTGTGCAGGCAAGAGTTTAGTTAAACTTTCCCATTATAGAGAAAGGATTT
Organism: Sciurus carolinensis; assembly: GCF_902686445.1. NCBI lineage: Eukaryota > Metazoa > Chordata > Mammalia > Rodentia > Sciuridae > Sciurus > Sciurus carolinensis. Next base: position 31,308,764 of record NC_062219.1, read on the forward strand.
ACCTTTAAGCTCTCATTAGCACTCTCTTCAAAGGTCATTTGACTTTTAATAGTAGTCTCCTCAAGCCTTTTCCAGGTTTGCTCACTACTTACAACTCAGTCTCTGAAGCAATGCATATTTTGGTGAGTGTTGTTGTTTTTAATGTAAATTTTTAGTAGTATTCCAGAATTTGCTTTCCAGAAAATTGCTGTGTAACAATTTATGTCTAAACTTTTCTAATTGAAGCAATCTTTTTGTTTTGCTCTTAATTTTGTGGATTAGGAATTAGTCCTAGGAGGGACAATTCTCTCTTTTAATCTTCTGTTGCAGGCAGATATTAGTCTGAAAGTTCAGTAGGGCTGAATATTCAAGATGCGTCCTTTTCCTGGCTTGCTGTTCACTGGGAGCTAACTGAACTTCAACTGAGTGCCTGCATGTGTCCTTTCTGGTATTATATTTTTAAGACAGTCAGACTTTTGTGATGTGTGGCTTCTTCCAGAGTGTCCCAAGAAAACCAGAGTAAAGGTGTTTGGCCTTTTCTGACTTAGTTTTGGAAATCACATCACACTTTATTGGCTGAAAGCAATCTGTAAGTTTTGCTGATTTCAAGGGAATGGGACATAGAACCTACTTTTTGATAGGAGCATCAAGGAATTGGTGTGTGTGTGTATGTGTGTGTGTGTGTGTATGTGTATGTGTGTGTTAAATCCATCACACTAGGGTACACATATCAATGAATGACCTTGATAATAAGTTTACTAATTTGACACTAGAACAAACTGTCCTCTTCAACAATATCCTTCATGCCATGTTGATTAAATTATTCCTGCTGTGGGTACAAATATGGTTACTAGAGCAGTGCATCTTTTCCTTTAACCACAGGGCTGCTGAAAAAGCTGGCTGTAAAATATTAGACTCAACATCTTGGCAAAAGAAAACAGGGTCCTCAACAAGGCATATCTGGTGACAAGAACAATTTTCAGAACTTTATCTTTCAATGTAGACGTGTGGTTTACTCAATCTTTTTCTTAGTTTATTGAATAACTACAAGGGGTGCACCTAGACTGTGCCAGCACTTTTTTTTATACAGTGATGATGGAGTTTCAGGCAACTCCTGCAGGATAACATCCTGTCTTGACCAGTAAGTAATGGTTCTATATGTGTTTTACAAAGATAAGCAGTTGAATCAGAAGAATGCAGATTTAGGTTTTCCTTGCTTGGAAAATGATCAGAATCTACTATAAACACATCTATGAAGCATATCAAGACTGTTATTAAATGCAGAGCTGACAAGTTAGAAGCTCACAGGGGCAGCTAGTGGCTTTCAATCTGAAAGGAAAAGCTTTTGCAATTGTGGACCAACTTGACTGTGCTTTCTCATGATGGTGGTTGGCCTCACTGCTGCTTAGATTGGCATGTTGCCTTAACAGACAGGGTAGAACTGAAGAGAAGCCAGAGCATTAAATTACTAAGTTAATGAGATATCAGAAAGGAATTCAAAGTGCTGAAAATTATTTCAATTAAGAAAAAGATAAAAAGGAGTCAGAGTTCCCTCATCATTAATCTTTTCATACTCTTATCTGTATGTGGTCCAGTCTTGTCCTTTCCTGGTGGTCTGGTGACTTCTTCTCCCTTTGCTGCATGGCTCTCCACCTAATCATTTGCACTAGAACACTGGATCTTTAAATTTCCCCAACATTGTTAAACTTTCTATAGTGTGCTACTTTTGTCTTCTCAACTTAAACAAAATACTAGTTTGCTCTGATGACACTGCTTCCTCAAAACCAATTGGAGTGGAGGTGGTGCATTCCCTCTTGATCTCAATCCTGGGGGTAGAAGATTGAACCGACATTCTTCAAGTTCTCTTTCTTGACCTTTCTATGATATTGGCATGAATCTTTAATTTCTCCTTTTTGGAACTCTCTGTTCTCTTGGGTCCAAATATAGTACTCTCTGCCTTTATATCTTTTCTTCACAGACTCTGTATTGGTTCCTTCCAGTTACCCTGCCCTCTTAAGATTGGTAGTCTCTTGGGATTTTTCCCTGTCTGATGATGTCTATAATCTCCAACTTTCCCCATCTCCTCACCCTCTACATGGTATATCCATCTATGTGAATACCAAGGTTCAGTCAGTGACCACATATGCAGGAAGCTACCTCTAAGATATTTTTCAATTCAACCTCCATCATTCAACAAATATTCAGACATATTTTCTAATTTGATCTCAGAGATCTCTTGCCTGACTTCACTGCCTTGGAGTTCCAGCAGCACAAACTCATTATTCATTAGTGAAGCTGTAATTATCTTACCACTATACCAATAGAATCATGTTATTTTCTTAATTTGAGTCCCTGTTGGTTCTTTGTGTTCTGCAGGATTAAATTTGTTAAACCAGTCTAGCTTTCTAGTTTCATATGCTTCTTGTTCTTAGATTAATGGGATAGCTTTCCACTTCTTTCAAATAGCCTATGTAAATGCTCTTTAATGTTGCCTATGTCCATACTGGATATTCCCAATATCTAGAATGTTTTCCATCCTCTTCCCTTTGAGGAATGATTTTTTTCCAAGACATGGTTCAAACACTACACCCTTTGTTAAATTTTTTCTATTTCAGCACCTGGGGAATAAAGTGAGTTCAGTATTTGCCAAAACATTTTGTCAAGTGTTTAAAAATTGTTTTTCTATTTAATCCTCACAACAACTCATAGAGTAATTATTATTACCTTATTTTGTAGGTGAAGATACCAGACTTTAGAGGGGATGAATAACTTTTGAGAATACCAAATTTCCGGGGGGAACTGTATCTACTTAGTTCTGTGTCCTCAGCATCTAACCCACTATCAACATAAGCACACAATAAATGTGTATTGAAGGAGGAAGAGAAGGAAGAAGAAAATAGGCTCTGACCTATTTTCTTAAAGCATAACCTACAAAGGCAAAAGTTGACATGCGAAGTTCTCAGAATAATTGCAGTTATTGTAACAAGGGATAAGAAATAGGAATAGATATAGAGCAGAGGGTTTATGGTTTGGATAGGAAGCGTTTCCCAAAAACTCATGTGTTGAAGGGTTGGTTTCCAATGCAGCACTATTCAGAGATGGGGATTTGGGGAAGTGATTACGTCATGTGGTCTATGACCTCATCAATGTGTAATCCATTATAGCTAAATGAACTATTGGGAGGTGGTGGAAACTTTAGGAGGTGGAACCTAGTTGGAGGGTGTGGGTCCTTGGGGTTGTGCCCTTGGGGACTATATATTTTCCCCAGTCCCTCTTCTTTCTTCTTCCCTGCTGCCATGAAGTGAGCAGATTTTTCTGCCATACCCTTCTGCCTTCATGTTCTGCCTCACCACATTCCAGAAACAAGGAAGCCAGCTGACCATGGACTGAATCCTTTGAAACCATGATTCAAAGTAAACCCTTCCTCTTTAAGTTGTTTTTGTCAGGCATTTTATCACTGTGACAAAAAACTGGCTAATACAGGAGAAAAATTTTTCCAGAAAGCAAATGTAGTTCTTTGGGTTTTAGGCTCTAACGCTTTAATGTTGATGTCCATGAAAATTCAGTACTCCTTCTTTATCCACAGAGAATATGTTCCAACACATACAGTGGATGCCCAAAACTGAGGATAGTATGAAACTACACACACACACACACACACACACTATATATATATATTTTTTCCCTATACATACTCATCAAATTTAATCTATGAAATAGGTACAATAAATAATTAACAACAATAATAAAATCAAACAAGTGTACCATATATGAAATTACTGACATCATTACTTTTGTGCATTAGGGTCATTATTAGCAAAATAAAGGTTACTTGAACACAAGCATTGCAGTGCTATGAGAGTTGATCTGATATTTGAGACAGATAATAAGTGGCTAATAGGTGTGAACACAATGGAGAAAGGAATGATTCATGTGGGATGAAGCTAGATGGTATGAGATTTAATCATGCTGCTTTGAATGCTGTGCAATTTGACATGTATTGTTTAATTCTATAATTTTCTATTTAACATTTTCAGACTGTGGATGACTAAAACTGCTGAAAGCAAAAAAAAAAAAAAAGAAAAAATCACATTTGGGTTGTATATGGGCATAAAGATTAGATAGAAAAAGATTGTTCTCTGCATATAATTTTTGCCATCTGATAATGTGCCAAATGAGAACTAGGTAAAAATGAGTATAAGGTGACACTCGATAATTTATATTTTCTCAAGTTGACATCATGTCTTACTACATTAAGAAACAAAATCACATGATTTTGTTTTTTGCCTCTTTAGTCTGATGTACCGCATTCTGAATATTTCATAATCCAGCCAAACCCTTCAAAGTCTTTAAGTAGGTAGGAAAACTTATTCTGAAGTATTTCTAGAAATTAAAAACTTAGAATTTCAAAGCTCTCCATCTTTAATGTTTTCTTAACTATGTACTGATGTTTACTTAAATCATATTTGAGATTGATATAACTCTACCTTGCATTCAGTTTCAACATTACAAAATTTCAAGTGGATAGCATTTTAAAAATTTATAAAAATATTAAAACCCAGGTGAATTTTTTTTTTTAAAGAAAAAAATGCAAAGTAAGCATGAAACTTGAAGGTAAATGGGTGATTTTTTTTGTGCAGGGCATTTTCATGTAGGACAGATTTAAATTTGATTTTTATGTATTTCCACTATAATTACAAAAAAAAACAAAAAAACACTTCATTATCAATGGAAGGAAAATAGCCACCTAAGCTGTGACATGGGAGCACTGGCAGCTAGTGTGGTTGGTCAAGGAGGGGGACTCACTTAGACTGTGTTTCCATCACCTTCCCTAGAATGGGTCCCCTGAGGACACACATTGCAGAGTTAGAGGCATAAAATGTGATAAATATCCCAAAATTATGGTTCGAGCCTTTAACTTAAGGAGTTACAAGAAACATAACCTAGAAAGAGGCAATTAGGAAGGATGTGCTTATCTTAGGTTTTCCCAGATTATATATAACCTTGCATTTTAGTATAAAACTGCCAGAGTCAGTAATACTTTGGTTTATTTTGAGGGGGAAGGGAGGGTGAATATTCAGACAAGTCAATTAAGGAAGAAATTCTTGCTTAAGAATTATCTTTATGGCTCATAATTATAAACTGTTCTATATTCTCGATTTACAAAACAAAAATTATTATTCATGAACTATGCGCTCCTTTTCATGCTTGACTCTTAAGTTTTTCTCCAAAGGGTCGATGGATCTGCTTTTACTCAGATGGGTTTTGAAGATTTCCAGAACCAGTGTCCTTGCCTTTCTCCCACTAGTACTTATCCAAAGCCGAGGTATCCGGCTCAGGGCTGTTTTAGAGAAAGCTCTTTGATTTGTCCTGCAGCTGGACAGCTTCCAGTATAGCTGTAAGATGATTAAGTGTGTTTTTACCTAAAAAAGTTCAGAAAAGCTTAAATTATTCTTGAAAACTAGAAAGCCTTATCAGACTCTATACACAATTTGAAGCCTGGATAATGACCAGCTTTTCCTTCCTCTTCTGCAATAAGGAGACCGATCAACAGCCAAGGGAAGACTCAGACCCAAAACCAGGTGCAGCATCTGCTGCCTATGCCCTCATCAGGAGCCAAGGCATTCATCTGTCTCCTGCCCTTTGCTGTCCTTTTCTGCCCTCTCTTCTGCCCTTTCCCCGTACCCGGATATTTATATGAAGTTTCATTACACCAAGTGTGTGCTTGGCCTGATACTTTCCCTAGGAATTCCCGTAATTCATTCTGCTTCTCTTGCTGCTTTCTTTGAACCAGTACGAGGGCTCTGAAAGATGATTACGGTGAAAGAATGAAAAAAGTTCAGGTGCAAAATGCAGGAGAGGGGAAAAGAGTCTATTTGAATTTGAGAGATAATAAAGCTAGGGTCTTGCATGTCTTTGAAATACACAGTACATATCATCTTATGGAGTAAACTGTAAATTCGTATTGCCTGCTTATGACAGGTTGTCCTATACATTAGATACTGTCTTACAACAGAGAACTAAAAGCCAGATTCTGCTATTTCTCCAGTCTGCTAAATCAGATTATTCTCTAATCCCCAACTTGACCCAAACCTTCCTTTCAATGGTTCACATTCTGGAGCCCAGCTGTGAAGAGAACCTTCCCCAGCCCTGAATGGACACTCCATTATTTTGTCTTTTACTGAAACTGTACAGCAGATGCATGTAAACAAAATGCCTTGGCATCTCTAAGCTTTATTTGGAGCCTGCTTGATCAATGCTGACTAATCCTGATAGTTCTCTTGTTTTGGTCACTAATGCAGTGTACAGTGCTGCAGATATATGAGTTAGTTGTGACATCTCAGATAAATTACTTAAACCTTTCTAAGTTTAATCATTGAAACCCTTTCTAAACCCTTCTAAGTCATATTTAAAATGGTAACAATCCCTACCCCATTAATTTGTTGCAGAAATTGAGAAAATGCATTCAGAACACTTAGCACTGTCCCTAGAACAGAGTAATAACAATCAATAAATGCCACCTGTCCTTAATCTATTCTTTTGCTATATCTAAAACTCATGTTTTTATTATTTATGATTTTTTCAACTTTATTTTAACACACTGGTGGTTGTGTGTGTGTTTGCGTGTGTGCATTTAACAGATGTAGGTAACTCATTTTTAAAGAAAGGAAGACATATTAAATACATCACATTGTTTAAGAAAGCTCTCATGGCTTGTATGCTTGTCTTTTGCAATAAGCTTGTGAAACCTCATTTTGCTGTTAATTTATCATCTAAATTTTGCTTATATATTTCTTCTTGTTCCAGTGGGAACCCTATCTTCTATTTCTTTGGATCTCTATAGTGCCAAGTGCTATGTTTTGTGCTTATTAGGCATTCAGTAAATATCTGAGCAACTCTAGCCTTGCTCTCTTGACCTGGAAATATGGGAGAAACTGTCTAATCTCTCTAGTTATGTCTACAAAGAGCCATGAGCCTCTGCAGGGAGACAGAAAGAGGTCAAGAGTGACCATTTCCCACTAGTGCAGAAAGCCTCTGGAGTCTTCTCTTTTTTTCCTCTTAGGTCATAGGGAGTTCTTTTTCCTCTTGCCATGGCTTTATTTTTCAGAACCCAAAGTGAAATTTGAGGAAAAAAGGGAAGATGAGGCTGATCCAAGATTTTCCATAGCTGTAGTATTCAGAAATCAAGTATCTGTGTTCAGAAATGAGGTTGTGCATTAGTGAGGCATATGACTAAATGCACTGAATTATGACCTCTAATTATGAGATTTCCAGCCTCCTATGAGTAACCATGGTAAAGGGGCATGGAATGTAACCTCTCATTCTTTTCTTCCCTTCTCCCTTCCCTTCCTTTCCTGTCCTTTCTTTTTTCTGTTTAATAATGTTTTTGCTATTTTTACAAAACGATGCATGCTTATTACAAAAACAATTCAAGGGTGTAGTAAAAAATGTATTTTTTCTCTTTTAGATTATCTTCCTGATTTTTCTTAGTTCACCTTTAGGACGAAGATGAAGGCTTTGTTTTGTGCTTCCTGTCTGCAATATAAGGGTTGACATTTCTTTTTTTTTAAATTTATTTTATTTCATTTTTAAAATTTGTTCTTATTAGTTATGTATGACAGTAGAATGCATTTTGACACATGTACACAAATGGAGCACAATTTCTCATTCCTCTGGCTGTACATGGTACAGATCCATACTGGTAGTGTAGTCATACATGTATGTAGGATAATAATATCCCTCTCATCCCCACACCCACTTCCTTTACTCCCAGCTGCCAAATTCAAAGTTCCTTCGCTCTTCCCTACTCCCTGCCTTCCATTACGGATCAGCATCCACATATCAGAGAAAATATTCAGCCTTTGATTTTTTGGGTTTGGCTTATTTCACTTAGCATGATATTCTCCATCTCCATCCATTTACCTGCAAATGCCATTTCATTCTTCTTTAAGGCTGAGTAATATTCCATTGTGTACAAGCTTCTTCTCAGCAAAGGAAACAATGAATAACATAAAGAGAGAGTCTACAGAATGGGAGAAAATCTTTACCCCATGCACCTCAGATAGAGCACTAATTTCTAGGATATATATAAAGGCTCAAAAAACATAACACCAAAAATACAAATACCCCAATCAATAAATGGCCAATCAGACACTTCATAGAAGAAATAAGTCAATTAACAAACATGAAAAAATGTTCAACATCTCTAGCAATTAGAGAAATAAAAATCAAAACTACTCTAAGATTTTGTCTCACTTCAGTCAGAACGGCAGTTATCAAGTATACAAGTAACAATAAAAGTTGGCAAGGATGTGGGGAAAATGGGACCCTCATACATTGCTGGTAGGACTACAAATTGTTACAACCACTCTGGAAAGCAGTATGGAGATTCCTCAGAAAATGTGGAATGGAAACACCATTTGCTCTAGTTATCCCACTCCTCAGTTTATAACCAAAGAACTTAGAATCAGCATACTACAGTGACACAGTGACATCAATTTTTATAGCAGCTCAACTCACAAGAGTTAAATTATGGAACAAATCTAGATGCATTTCAACAGATGAATGAGTAGGGTTGACACTTCTGGTGGTCAGGGTGTTCAGGCTGGCTACAAAGTCTTCTCTGTGTCACAGCATTTCTTGTGCTGGCCCTTCAAGGTGCTCTGCTGAGATCTGCATGGTAATGTGTTCTTTCCTTCATTGCAACAAATGTGCTTAGATATGAAATGATAAAGCTATGAAAATTTTTGCTACTCTGAATTGAGCCAGCTGATCTCACCTTCCTCTCTACTCCGTGTGTGTCCCTCTAGTCTGTGTGCTGGTAAGACCTCCCTGGGTGGAGAACCGTTCATTGCTCCAGTGCATATGGGTACAGGTGGCTTCCCTGATGAATTTCTTGAGCCATCTGGGAAAGCTAAGAGTTGTATGCTCCTGCATAAATTCTGTTTCACCTTTTATTTTAAAATCTACATACATGTCCTAATTCACAGAAAAAGCTCTTAAGATTCATTGCATAAGATGCTCATGGGACCTTTAGCTCTTGGATCTCAAAGATTGCTTACCTTTCCTTAGTATGGATTTTATCTCACTGTCATTGCATGGATATGCTGGGGGAGGTTTTGAGATTTTCATTACATTAAATTTTGTGATATCCAGCTGGAAGAGGAAGAAATATACCACAGCACTGCACAGAGTAGGCAAACGATAAATACTACCCAACATTAGAACCAGGTCAGCACTTGAGCACTTTAGAAACGGGGTGAGCACTTTAGAAACTGGGTGACTTGGTTAACCTCCTTCATAGACTCTCTTAATATCAGGTAACTTGAAGATTAGGAAGGCCTTTAAAGGTTTTGGGAATCCATGATAGTTTTTTTGTTGCAAAGAAGGAATATCATTGGGACTTTGGGAATGTTCCAGGCGGGTTTACACTCCACTATTGCTCCCACAGGAAGATTTTCTTATAACTTGATTTTTCCCATTTCAGTATTTCTTGTCCATGTGAATTTTGCCTTTTTTTTCCTCATCTTTTTCTTGCTCCTACCCTAAGATCCCCTTGATTGTGATGCTACATTCCCCATCCTCCTACCCTGCAAGGAGATAATGAGACAGGCACCGGCAGTGGAATGACAGTTCACACACTGTCATGGACCCTGAAATTGAATCTGAACTTATGAAGGAGGCACAGGAGGGGTGGACCCAATGGGAAAATGTGTTGAGAACGTTTATTTAGCATTTATTGCTAAATAAAGACAAGGTTCTATGCTAAGCGTAAGGACATGGGGTGAACAGGATGGATGTGGTCCCTGCAGTCAAGGTTCTGACGGTTTAGTTAGGGGAAGGTAGAGCTGTTATAAAAAGGCAAACTTTGGACAAGGATATCTGAGGGACATAACACAATCTCTGAGTTCTGCAAAGTCTTCTTTGGGGACCTGACTGGAATTGAAAAGTCTTCCTCAGAACTCAATTGTCATTGCCATTGTTATTGCTCTTGTTGGGAGACTCAGGTTAAAATCCTGCCACGTATCAACTATCATCAGTCCTGTATAATGTTGACAGTAAATGACTTGAGTCTTCAGGAGAAGGCTGAACTGCAATATAAATGCAAATGTTGTCAGAGAGGCAGCAAATCTAGGTGAATGCTAATATTAATAAATTTATTAAAGGACTCATTTAGGACTAGTGAGCTATTAACCCTTGAATTATACATTTACTATGTTTTACTGGTACAGTCCAATTGTTAGGAAACTCAGGAAATGTAACTCAGAAGTCTGTCACAGAGTTTTGCTTTCTCACTAGACATCTGATGAATTAATAAGTAGATGGGATTGAATGGAATAGCACTCGTTATATGTGTCTCTTGAGATGTCTGCCAATTTTCTGAGATAACCTATATATTTTTCTTAGTGATTACTGTCCTTCCTTCCTTCCTTTCCCCTTCCTTCCTTCCTTCCTTCCTTCCTTCCTTCCTTCCTTCCTTCCTTCCTCTCTCTTTTGTCCCCTCTCTCTCCCCACCCCCCATCTCTTTCTTTCTTTCATGGTACTGATAATGGAACCCAGGGCCTCTTGTATGATCGACAGGTATTCTACTACTGAGTTAACATCTCCAGCTCCTCCTTCAGTTTTCATAGCTTTGAAAGTTACATTAAAATATGTGTACTTCTGTAGAGAAGTATGCTAATCATTGCATATTACCAATATTATTATTACTTCATAGAGTCTAATGAGCAATGACATAAAAGCCCATAGGAACCAAAGTTAGGCAAACCTATTTTACAAACTATTAACCATAAAACACCAATGCTCAAGAGATTTTTCTGCTAAAAGGTACCATATGTAAAGGAGGTAATTTTTTTTTAAAGGCTCACCCATCTCACGGATTTAAAAAATGATATTTGAAAACTTTCCTAGGTTTTACATAGAAAACCAGAGGTAGATGAAAGCTAGAAAGTCAGGAATTCATTTCCCCCCATTGTGCTTAACCAATTGGAGACAGGCTGTCTCCAGACCATATTTTCTTTTTAACAGCTATAAAGTGAATGAACTCAAAGGATAGTCTAGTGTCTTGCTGTAATTGATATGAAAAAGGACAAGGGAAGAAAAGATTCCTCATTAATGGATTTATATTCTAGTGATAGGGTCAGGGGTTGGAAAGGTCATTTTGAAAAGTAAAGTGAAATATAGAGCAAACAGGAAAATTATCTTGTTATCTGACTCAGAGACATGAGGCTGCACGTTATCCTCTGTTCGTTTATTTTTTCTTCTAGTTTTCCTTTTATTTTTAGATAAATGTGAGTCAGACAGATGAGACAAGAGTAATTTTTAGAAACTCTCTTTGTAAGCTCTTGGGAGCAGAGTTTTGCTCTTTTAGTATGTTCTGGTTGGAAGCACCATTTGACTGTAAAGAAAGAAATCTAGAAGCAAGAATTTGAATCAGAATTTGGGGTAAGTTGGTAAAAGCAAATAAAATATACAAAAATTGGAGGTTTCCCTCTTTTTTATTAAGTACATTAGGTAAATTTAAAACTTAATTTAAAAATTGAAATTGAAGTTCTCTCCAGATTATGAGAGATACATACAAAGAGACACAGAGAGAAGACATTGTAACTGAAAGGACTTTTTAATATAACAAAGGTCTGGGATTAGAAGGTAACTATTTTAGTGATCTGTGTTTGGTGACAGGTCATTTCTATATAAACAACTTCATTTAACTTTCAACAATATTTGACTAGGGACGTCCTATTTTTTAAAAAAATGTACATGAGTAATTTCAGGCGCCAAGAGTCTAAAGGAGTTGTCCACAATCTCTGGGTTCAAATCCAGCTTTCTGGCTCTGACCTTCTGCTCTTCTCCCCTCTTCTCCCCTGAGAAGTCTGTTGCTGGGGATGCCATGAGGAAAGCCAGTTGCACCCCACTGGCTTCATGACCAAACACACATGTGAGTGAAGACACAGTGGGTCTTAGTGTCCCAGGCACAGTTGTAGAACATGAGAGGGAAGGGTCAGCTGTGCTGGGGTTGGGGTACAGCAAGTTGGTCAGAACAAAAACCCATTGAGCCAGGTTTTCCTTTTTGGCAAGGGAGAGCAGGTCATCTGAGACAGAGAGGAAAGCCTGCACAAAATGGTTTGAAACAGTGGCTTGGAAGATTTGTTTGTAGGGTTGCCAGGTAAGTACAGGACACTCAGTTGTTATTGAAATTCAGATAAACAAAAAATAATGTATTAGTATAAGTTATCCTATGCAAGATTCAGATAATACTTAATTTTTTTTAAATCAGAAATTCAAATTTAACTGGACATTCAATAATTTAATTTACCAAATTGAGTCATGCTATGCACTGGGGCCTGTGGGAGTGTAGTGTGCAAGGCTGGGGGTTGCTAGATGGAGAGGTTAAAGCTTATGTATGGAGGACCTGGTCTTTGCCATGTGCAGGGTAAATAGGATTAAAAGCAGGATTACCCTATACAATAAATACCTGTTTATTGTATGGTTGAGATGATTTGTTCCAATTCTCAGTTAAAAATAACTTGCACAAAGTATTGTCCCTAATGAAATGAACCTTTTTTCTTCCGTCATAAAGCAAGATGACTTACCACAAACTTTAAAATAAATTCCTAATGTTTGATTCTTCTTTTTGGCATGAAAGAAATATGTAGAAGAAGAAATGCTGGGGTTAGAGAGGAGAAATTTAAATAAAACCAGCAGGATAAAAAACAGACACATTTATATCATATATACAGTATATATGTGTTTCCTGTTTAAATTTTAAGTGAGGCAAAAAAAGACAAATGGAATTGTCTTATCCAAGTATAAATCCTGTCTAAACTAAATCAAAGATATTCTGCTCTGACTCAGTAGCATGGAATTCTTTCCCAGAGCCACGGAAGAAGGCACCACATGGGGACAACCAAGAATCACCCTGAGGACGGCAGGTAACTTTTTTTTTATATATATATTTATTGAAGTTTTAGGGGTAATCAAATGCTTCCCAGCATATTCTGTTCCTGTATGTCTGCTTAATGATGCCCAGGGTCTGGGCCACAGGGCCAGGAAGCCCATCTCCCCACACTTGCAGTATTAGTTCAATGGAGGCATCTAAACATTTCAATATAGCATTTGGAAAATAAAGTGGTTAGTGAAAGCAGTGACTGCAGACCAATTTAGATTTCTCTCTCCCTCTTCATTAAATATGGGACTGTGTCTTTTGTTGACTTTTCTTTCACTCCAGAAAGGATTTAAGGTTGCTCATAAATATGTGCAAGTCCTATCACTCCTACACATGTGACTGCTCAAGCGTTTTGATGATGGTACATTTTAGTTAAAGGCAAAGACTTCTTTATGGCCAGTGGATGTGTACTTCTGGGTAAAGTTATTACAATCATTGCATTTTACCAACAATGTTACTTTATCCTGATTTCATTGTGTCTAATAAACAAAGGCATTAAATTCTATAAGAGTCTTAGGAAAAGAAGTATGTTTTGAAAATAATTAGACCCCCGAAATTTTATTTGGAGAATGTGCCTTGCTTTAATTTATATTTGATATTTCACTGTCTTTTGCTTAAACCTCTTTGCTTTAATTGAGATTAAGGAAAGACAAAAATGTAACTGTGGTAAACACAATCTGAGTTTCATCATCAACACTATCATAGAAAGAACAAATAACAAAGTAGATGTTGGTCATAGTGAATGACTTTGATTCATTATGTTTCCTTGAATTAGTTTTCCTTTGGTAGATATGCTGTGCTATTTTAAAAATAAATAAAGTGTTATTAGTGATCGCGGATGGGAGTTCATAAAGAGTATGTTAACTTTTTAATTATGGTGCATTTGAAATTGTGCATTGCTTGGGAAAAGATCTAAATGTCAGCAAATGGTTTAGGGGTTAGGAAAATATATCTTTGATGAGAGGGAGAATGCAGCATTTTGGAATGGGCTGATTTTCCAATGTTGTTTTTAATGATTTGGGAGACTTCTTGTCAAATGAGCTGGAGTCTTACTGAATCTGATGATGATGATATCAGGCTCCAAATGAGCTTGACGTGCTGGATAATGTGCTGAATATCACAGGATGAAGTTTAATGGGAATAGAGCATAAGAATATAAAATTTAACCTGAGCTTAGAAAACCAATTGGGAAAATAGTTTGCATTGAAAATGGTGGAAAACATTGGGCTAATGCTTGTAATAACAGTGCATTCGGTATAAGTTGACAGAGCGGTGGTGCTGCTATTAACCTAATAGGATTTAGGTAAGTTTCACAGAAAACTTGGTAGGTTGAGGAAACTGTGAGACACATGATATGTATTCCACAGTACAATAGTCAAACTGTAGTTTTTAGAATCCTGAGTTCACACCTAAGCACTGTGCTTTAAGAGCGTGTTTTCTTTGCTAGTTGAGAGAATATAAAATCATGCCAAATGAAGAATAACTAACTGAATAGAAAATACTTGACCTGGAGGAGAGAAGAGCTTCATCTTTAAAGAGAAAAAAGTTTATGCTTCTGATGTTAAATGTATACAAGAACCAATGAATAGATATTTCCATATAAGAATGGACTTGGAAATAGTCCTTTGCAGACAGAATGGTCTGCCATAGAACACTGGCATCTCTCACCTGTTGGAGGGGTTGGAGAAACATTCAGTCTAGGTCTAGAAATTTGTGGCCCCTCTTAATTTGCTATTCTGAGATTTTATGGCTCTTTAGGGTATTTACATATATTTCCTGGTATGCATATCTTCTAAAACAGTTATTTGAGGAAATTTGGTGACATTATAAAACAAATAGAAAGTCCTGAAAAACTAGCTTTTGCTATCATGTAGGCAAAGCAAATGGTTGAGTTCAATGGAAATTTCAATTCTGATGCTCTGACATCCAAGGCATGCAGCTTGTTTTGTGGTTATTGGGTTATCATATCTATGTACATGTCTTGTCAATATAATCTTTGAAAAGCAAAATGAGTTATCCCCCCCAAAAGAAAGCATCCCACAATAAACAAAAACAAAAGCAAAACAACAAAAATTAACTCTCCCTCTTTGAATTTTGCTAGTCATCAGCTGGCTTTTTTTTTTTCTTTTTCTTTTTCTTTTTCTTTTCTTTTCTTTCTTTTTTTTTTTTTTTGTTCCCACCACATAATGGCTTTAAGCAGCAAGATAATTTTACAAAAAGATTTGCTCCAAAAGTTACATGGAGCCAACTATGTCAGCAATGGAAAGAACTAGTACATTTTGTTTTGAAAATAAAAAAAAATCCTAGATCTGGCAATTTGTCTACTTAACTCTCAAATACTCTTGTCTGTAGAATTCCAATAGAAAAAGTTTGTTTTCCTTTTCTATTTGTCTCTAAAATTTCGAGATAAAACTTGTGGGCATCTTCAAATAACATCTTTTGTAAAATACTGTAGAACATTATAGTAAGATCATGTATAATAGCTAAATTAGATGGTCAGATGACTAGGATATGGTGCATGTATAGAACTTTGTATAACTAGGAATCAAAATCACACTAAGAATTTTGATGTAGTCCTTAGATAAAAACACTTGGTATCAATTTCCCTTGCATCTTGCTTCCTTTTCTTTCTTATCTTAACGTTATTATGAGGTACACTGAGTTCCAGAATTTAGAGATAGGTTGCAAAACGCAAACCAGACTTGTCCAGCTAGGGTTGTCTCAAATTGTTGTTTGGATAGTGAACATTTAGGTAGAAAAGTAAGAAATGGGTTACCTTCTTAATAAATGCCAGCCAGTTTAGTCTACTGTATTCCCCATATGATACCCAGGAAGAATCAACACTGCACATTCAGCTTGGATCCTAAAAATCCCTTGGGATTGTGGCAAAATGCATGAGTCAGATCACCATGGAAAAAGAACTCCATCCTTAGCTCTCCAGGAGACTGTCTTGTTATCCTATGTTCCAACAAACTCCCACCATATTGAGGGCTTGCTCCAAAGCATTTCAGTGTGTACTATGTTTTCTAACTGAAGAGCCAATTTGTACATTCAAAGCATATATTTTTAGAAAAAGAAAACCCTGTTCAAGTATGAGGTCTTGTGGTTACATATCATTTTAATGGGGCTACATATTAAACAACATAACTTTTAAGTCATGAAAAAGCTTAGACCCTGCAGGTTGCAAAGGATTAAGTTCTATCCTAATTACTTTCTCAGAAAAACCAGTGGAAAATTAGATGCATCCCACCAGGCAATAAATATATCACGTTAAACAAAACTTAAACTAGAGAACAATCAACCTATTTTCTTTGTTCTTTCAAAGGAGAAGTGGATTAAACCTTTTAAGAAAAAGATCAAGAGCATTTTATGGGAAATTCAGAAAAAAACCCTATTTGGATGGAAATCAAAATGTTATGAATAGTACTTTCTAAGTAATGACACATATCAGCAGTATTTGTAACCATAAGAACAATGTGATAAATTTTAATCACTTGGGACTCCAGCTCTGTGGGAAGTGCTTACTACACAGACATCATTTATAGGTTTCCAGTTATGACCTATGTCTAAAAGACATTTTAATGATAACTGGAGAAAGTAGATAGATTGTCTTCCTCGAGTGTTGAAGTTCCTGCTTGTTGTCATCCTCAGCTCTATTAAAGAGCAGAGGCTTTCAAAGGTCCTCTTCAGTCTAGCAGTCAGGGTGCAAGACCAAAGGGATGGAACTATCTAAGATAAAAAATGCCAGAAACGTCCACTCCTCAGGATTTCCTGTGGGAGTCTGACCAAAATAAAGCAATATTAATAAATATAAATTCTGGAACACTATTATCACCAGAAACAGGGTCTTGAAATGCACCCTTGAAATTCTTCTAGTTTCCTCAGGCAGGTCAACTATTTCAGTGTAACTGTGCAAAATGTTAGACCTCCTGACAGAGACAATTGCTTTAAATTATATTAAAGACTCAAAGACTCTAACAGACATGCTAGAGGAAGAACTTTAATTTGTTGGATGCTCTAAATCTTTAAACTCAGGGTCCTTTGGCCCCTTGACCTTAAAAACATTTTGGGGAAAAATGTACTTTCGAAGCATTTGAACATTAAAAGATATGCAATTGGTCAATTGCTTTTTATTACTTTCCCTGCCTTTACTGCATTTTGGGGAAGAAAGGTTATTCAGGTGATGCAGATGGAATAAAAAGATGACAGTAAGAGAGAAGTCTTGTGTGCTTAAAAAATTGTCTCTTTCCTTTCAGTTTTCATCCCAATAATTTGAAAAACAAAACCTTCAATATAGCTCATAGTCAAATAAAATTTCCTGATCCAAAGTTTCTCAGGTGCTAAGACTTTGAGTGATTTGTATTGGAAGCCTCTCCTGGCTTCCAAGTGATCCTGAGAAAGCAAATCATCTCCACAGTCAGGAATGAGCCTGCCTGTAATGGCTCCTTCTAGCATTTAGCCACCAAAAGCATGGGGGATTTAAATACTCCTGACTCTTTTCTTCCTCATTGCATTCTGATTTCCAAATACCTTTTACACCATGGAATATAAATATCCTTGATACAATTAAGGAAACCATTATGTACAAAACTTCATTCAAATTTACTCATTTTAATGCCAATTTGGGATAAGATCTTCTGCTTTATAAGGTTATTTTCTTAATAGAACTAATCACAAAAATGCTTGCTTTCTACAAAGTCAACAGCATAATAAAATCAGAGAGTATTATAAAGAGAGAAAAAAAGCAAGCATTATCACTATTCTTACTTTTAAATGTAGATAAACACATGTAACTCTACAGATTTCTATTTCCTAGGTGGTAGAATTGTAAAGTTGGCTCTATCTAATAGTAACTTCTTTAAAAGGAATGAATGAAGTGGTAGCATATCAAAATAATAATAGAATCACCAAAAATGTCACTATAACAAAATTTCAGACCTCTATGAACTCTCAGTATTACCGTCATTTTTATTGTTTCTATGTTAAAAGGTAAGACCTGGCATTAAGTCAATCGAATAAGGTACTTACAAGTCAAGGTTTGTAATAGGGTGCATTAAAGCATCAGGATTCATGTTATGTTATTTGTTAGTTTTGAAGATGAAACTAGTATCCTGCTGTTTTGACTATCCAACTAAGGGCAAAGGTCCAGTTCACCAAGCAACTATTCTGAGAAAATAGGCCCTTCTTCAACCTGACTGAGCTGCAAATATCATTGATAACTTGGCTCCTAATGAAGGGGCTCAAGTCAATTTAAGACATTGAAGTCATAGAATTTTCTCAATTTGGGTGACTTTAATAATCTAGACCCTTCTCCACCCCTCCCATAGCACCAAAAACCAATTATATAACCTGCTTATTCTTCCAACCTGGGTCTCCAGAATTAGTGGTTTATTTGTTTTGTTTGTTTGCTGCTAGAAACTCACAACGAAGGTTAGTATTTATTGATGCAAATTTTTTCAAATTCTTCTCCTTTGCTTTTAATTTTTAAAGGAAGAATCTTTAACATAATGTAAAGTTATGCCAGTGGAATTGCTTTTGTAAATGCTCTTTATTTTCTCTGAATCGAACTCTTTCAAGAATGCTTATCTTAGGAAAGAGGACCCTATCATGAACTAAGTGTCCGTAGAGCTGTTGAAAATATTGAAGGATTAGCAAACAGTGGAAGAATCACACACAGCACCATCTTCTTGGTTAGGTGAACTGACTACACATTCTTTGAAATAAACTACCCACAGATTAGCCATGTGATCTAGTTATTTAGCCATAGCTACTACCTAGCATAGCTGACTCAAGAAGTCTTTTGAACTATAGAGTACTTTAACTTTTGGTTTTGATTGAAATACCATGATTGAGCCTTTTCTCTATTCCTTATTTTATGGCTGTGGATAAAGTTTAGACAAAGGAGCTCTTCAGTTATTTATCTAATTCAAAGTCTCTGTGAATCAGTTAAGTTGCAGGGCATGAAAATTGTGTTGCTATTTCATTTTGCAAGAGCATGACTACGATTCTAAAAAAGACATGACACTAGTAATCAACTCTCATACTGGACAAGGAAAAGGTAAGTAGAAGGAAGGAGAGACATGATGGTGGATGGAGAAATAATGTCTCATAAATGAAAGATTCAATTCTAAGTCTTAGAACTAGAGTATTTATCAATCGCTTTTGACTTTTTCATTCATGGGGGAGGTATATTGTTGAACGGTCAATCTAAACCAACCTGGACTTTTGAACTTTCTACTCTAATGAGAAAGCCTTGTCAGAAAAAAAAAAATCTGAATTTGTACAGATTTGAGAACTGATGCGAGACACCAAGTACTGTGGTTTACAGACTTTGAAGCTCAGACCCTCCCCACGTACAGCACACACATCATTCCAACACTCACAGTTTAACTGTGATGAATGGCTCCATGGAGACAGAAATTATTCAACAGTGTCGCATCCCCTTCCCCATCCAAAACCTCCTCCATGACCAGGCCCCCTTAGAGGCCTCTGTGGTCAGGGAAGAGAAGCAGCCACATCAAGGGCCAGCAATCAATCATATTTGATTATCTGCATTATCATTGCCTGGAAAATGAACTCACAAGTCCTCCTAACCCCTGCAAGGCAAATGATCAATTTTCATAACATTGAGCCTCAATCGAAGAGCATCTTTGCTTCGGTTTTCTTCAAATTTCATCCACCTTGTTTAAAAACATCATTTGATTTAGATAGGGCTTTGTATGTCATAGATCCCAAGGTGAAATGAAATTTTAATTATTACAAACCAGAAAGCAGCCATAACATTTCAATTTCCCAAATTCCTTTTCCTTCAATTTGCCTGGTCTGTCCAAAACAAAGCATGGCTTAGACTGGGGTCAATAATAGTCCACTGTGGAAAGCATGTCTTTGCTTTTTAATATAAGTATGTCTTACAGTTTTTGTTGCTATCCTTGAAATGCATGAAACAGTCACTAATTGGCCTCCAATTTCAGTTTTAAAATAACATGTTAGATCTTTCTGATTGTCAGAGTGGAAAGATTTCTGTAGTTAAAGCGCACAATTTCATTTTCAAGTAAAACAGTTTCAGCTCTATTATGAATGACTGGAATTTTAAAAACAACAACAAACCACTCAGATATTTTTCCAAGACTCACAATCCAAAGCCTCGTTTAGCCAAACCTCCCACTAGACAAGTAGGAAAGATAAACAAAGCAACAGACCCCTGGGTTGTACACATTGACAAGATTGCAGGCCCTTGGATTAGAATGCTTCATCCCAGTATCCAGTGTCTCCCAGGAGGACCTCGTGTAGGAGGAAGGAGGAAGCATGAGGTTAGGAACTTGGAAGATTGGGCAGATAGTCAAAGCACTGGATGGATAGGGCAGCCTGTAACTCATTAGCAGAGCATCTCCCAGGGGCCCTGTAAACTTCCTACAGCCAGCAGAGAAAGCTAAGGTCTCTGATGGTCAGGCTTAGCATTATGCTTCTACCCACTGCTGGTCAGGGTGTTGCTCACAGTGTGTCGGGAAGAGTCCAGCACCCATTGGAGTATAAAACCTTCAAATCAACATTTGCTGAAATGAAGACCTGGTGAAAAATATCATTGCCAGGGTTGTATTCATGCAAGAGGCAAAGTGAGAATGGGAAGGAAAGAAAGAAAATGTGTATTGTGACATTTAAAGTGTCGTTTTTAATTGAGCAGATGAATACTTGATTTTCTAGCAGGCACAGGTTACTTAAGACATGCTTCAGAAAAGTAGGAAAAAGACCTTGATTTTCCATGAGGAATTTACTGTCATCATGAATGTGACAATGTAAAATGTAGAGACTTAGGTGTATTTTACTGGCAATTGAAACACCACGACAAACTTTACATTTCTAGGAAAGTCAATTACACTGAAACTTGATTAAGATATTTCATATTTTTATGCAAAACAGATTGGGTGCAAGACTCCAAAAATAATAAATAGGGGTTTCCCCTGAATCCGAGAAACATAGAAAGCTGTGTGGACATTTTTAGGTGTGATTGTTTGGTGAACAACAAGACACAAACCATCCCGGGACAGGTCTGTTCCATGCCTGATCTGCTGTCTCAAATCTGTATGGGAACCATAGTTGTTCCTTCATAATTTTCCAAACATCCCTGCACCCAGGAGTCAAGAAATACTAATATAAACTATCAGAATTGTGAAGAGAGAGCCTACAGAGTGGGAGAATATCTTTGCCAACCATACCTCAGATAGAGCGCTAATTTCCAGAATCTATAAAGAACTCAAAAAAAACTCTACACGAAGAATACAAATAATCCAATCAACAAATGGGCTAAGGAAATGAACAGACACTTCACAGAAGAAGATGTACAAGTAATCACCAGATATATGAAAAAATGTTCAACATCCCTAGTAATAAGGGAAATGCAAATCAAAACCACCCTAAGATTTCATCTCACCCCAATTAGAATGGTGATTATCAAGAATACAAGCAACAATAGGTGTTGGCGAGGATGTGGTGAAAAAGGAACACTCATACATTGCTGGTGGGGTTGCAAATTAGTGCAACCACTCTGGAAAGCAGTGTGGAGATTCCTCAGAAAGCTTGGAATGGAAACACCATTTGACCCAGCTATCCCACTCCTTGGCCTATACCCAAAGGACTTAAAATCAGCATACTACAGAGATACAGCCACATCAATGTTCATTGCTGCTCAATTCACCATAGCCAGATTGTGGAACCAACCTAGATGCCCTTCAGTTGATGAATGGATAAAGAAACTGTGGCATATTTATACAATGGAATATTACTCCGCAATGAAGAATGATAAAATTATGGCATTTGTAGGCAAATGGTCGAAATTGGAGAATATCATGCTAAGTGAGATAAGCCAATCTCAAAAAACTAAAGGACAAATGATCTCGCTGATAAGCGGATGAGGACATATAATGGGGGTGGGAGGGGCTAGCATTAGGTTTAGGGTTAGGTTTAGAGTTAGGCTAAGGAGAGCAGTAAGAATGAAGGAAAGAAGGACTGTGTAGAGGGAAAAGAGGGGTGGGAGGGGTGGGAGGGGTGGGAGGGGTGGGGGGGAGGGGAAAAATATAATAAACATCATTACCCTATGTAAACGTAAAAAAAATAAATAAATTAAAAAAAAAAAAAAAAAAAAGAAATACTAATATGCAGACTTAAAAGTGGAGGCCTCAAAAAAATTAAAAAGTCTTTGTTCAATCATACAGGAAGCCTGTGCTAGAACCAAGATTATTTACAATGCTCATGGATTTTGATACATTATCTAATTAGTTTCAAAGGCTGTATGAAACCTTCATAATGGCTGAAATCCTTACAGATTCCATACCACTTCCTTTTCTTGCATAATATAGTCTTTCTTTTGGTCTAAACCTGCATACTCACCAACCTCAAATAGGACGTCAATTTGCAGTTTGGGAATCAGTTTTCATAGTTTCCTTGCTGAAAGTATCTTCCCAATTATCTTTTTTCAAGCATACTCTCTTCAATAAGATTCCTCCCACATCCAAACTTGAAATAGTCCTCTTTCTTTCCCTGACTAGCTACTTGTCCTGTCACTTACTGATTTGCACTATCTCTTCGTAAACACCTCGACAGCAGACCATGGATCTCATCCTCATGTTCTGCCCACCGCTACTTGTAGCAATTTCATGCACAGTAGTTCCTTAGAACTGGTTCTTAATTTTTATTGTTGAATAGCACTGCAGGGTGTACGATCTCAGACAAAAGCATACTGATGAATTCAAGTTAATTTACCTTGTTCACCCCAGACCAAAGCAGAGCACAGCTTCAAGTAACATGGCTGAGCTGGGGAACATCTGGGAAAGAACAACAGAGACATCGGTCTGGCTTGCAATGGTCAGGAAATGAAGTGGCTCATTCCTAGCAACGGCCCATTTTGTATTTTGGAGGCAGAGATATAAACAATGACAGACTCTGTTAAAAGCAGCTGTACTCACAAATCTCCCAACAAGCTTCATATGTGCAAACTACAGGAAGAACTCCTGGTACCATATTGGGCTTCTCAGTCACACACAGAGAGAGGAGCAATCACTGTCAGAAGTGTCATCTTTGACTACGATGCAGAACAACGTGTCCACATCGCACTTGCCATGTGAGTGAAGGTGGAAGAGAAATGGGGTAGGGTCACTGACTCTGGCAGGTTATTTCTTTAAAGTCCTTTATTAACCCTCTGCAAAATCTGAACAGAAATTTCATCCTTGAGCCAAAAAAAAAAAAAAAGAAAAAGAAAAATCTAAGTTGAAAATAATCTTCAAATTAAATCCACACTAATTTTATAGATTACCTCTCCCTTCAGGTTTTATTTTTTCTGAGTGTCTGCTGATTGGTTGTCAGGTTGTTTGGGTTATCGCCTTCCCATCTGAACGTTTTATTGTGAAAGTGCAACATGTGAGACCTAACATGATGTATGAGGCATATAAGTAATCACGGAAAAATGTAGTTAAGCCCATGGATTCTTTGGAAATATGCATAAATATTTACAAATTATAGATTTAAATCCAACTTTTTTTGTAAATGAAATATATCCCATTTTTGTAAATGAGAAACATCAAACTGGAGAAGGCAGGAGAACAGCAAAGCATTTTTTTATTACGGAAAGTGATTCACAATCCCAGTTTTCAAATAATTACACATAATTTTCATAACTTTCTCTAACACCTTTGTAGATTTACACATCTCTTACACATTTCAATTGAGTTTTATTTATTCATTTATTTTTTACAGTTTTAGGTAATCTGGGGATGAATTTTGATGATCAGCTGTGCATTGGGACAAGGCCATTTGAAGTCAATGTTTACTTAAATGTTAAAGACACTATTCATCATATCTCTGGCTTGTTGAGTTTATGATTCATGGCTTACAATACCAAAATTTTAAATAGTTGAATTTATGACCTATTTTCATCCTCTTCCTAGAATATTCCTCAACAGAAAGAAGTGAAAGCAAAGTTTGTCTATATGTCAGCAGTATGGACAATGAGTGATCCTGTAGAAGTGACCCTCTCTAGAGTAGGTCACTGATCAGAATACCCTCAATAGTCACTGCTTTGTGTGGTTGGATTAAGTAGAAAATCCTTTTGGGAAACGACACTTTTTAATTTAGGAGAGATATTTTTTCCAATAGTTACCCATGGCTATTATATGATCTTTTGTTAGCAGTTCCCATTAATTAACCAATCATCTAAAACACTACAGAAAAATAATACAAAGAATTGGTAAGCCGTGCATATTTCAGAAGTATGGAGGATGAGCTACACAAATAATAAAAATTATTTTGTACTTTTTCTAGAAGCTAAAGATAAGCATGACTGGTAATGACATTTTCCATTTTATCAGTGGATATACAGTAATTATTCGGGGGGACTCATTTCTACTCATACTTGTCAGCTGGAGAGATACACATATAGCAGTGAATGGCAGTGTTGTGCAGGAGTAATAAGCCACAGTGCCTGTCTTATCACACAGAGGTGCCTGAAATATATGGGGGTTACACAGTGGTTCTCCTCAATGAATGATTAAGAATCCTTGTGAAAGGCAGATACAAAATAATTGGACTATTTTGATTAAATCAATACATTCCATAAAAATGGGCAGAAGCTACGTATAATTTTTTTTTCAAAAAGGCAGTACGAATAATTTTTTGACCTGAAGTAACTGTATTTTATAGTCAATATAGGCAGACTATATGCATATGTAGAAAAAGATTCCTAGAATTAGGAGGATGGGTTTTGAAGGGAGTATGTACAAAGATCAGTGGAGATATATTTCCAGGGATTCAGAGCTGCATGCTCTGTCTCATGACAGTTAGGGGACATTAAATATCTACTTTTGAGAGCAACATATGCAGATGCTAGAGAAGACTATCTTACAAGAATAACATATGGAATTAAAAAGAAAAAAAATATCAGTTCTCACTTATATACCAATAATGTTAGACAGAGTTTGGCACACCATACTTCTCTCCCTCTTAAATTAGCAGTATCCATTTTCGAAAATGATATCTATGAGCAGAAAATACATTGAGAAGGGCAAGTGATAATAGTTTTGTATTTATATAAAAAATAAAACCACTATGACCATTCTAAAGCATGGAACTGTACCAAGAATCTCAGGCTCAGAGCCTTTGCAGGGCTGGAAGGCATGTGACCAATAGGTGGAGGTCAAAGATCCATTTTCCAGGCTTTGTTACAGATGAAGCAGTAATGTGGATTAAGGCAGTATCTTTACGCAGAAATTCAGTCTCCTCATTAGGATGGAGAAGCCTGTCCATGATTTCATTAACCCCAACCTGCCTTTCAGCTTCATGTCTATCACACAATTCCCCATCAGCCCCTCCTCAAACTGGGCTGAATTACAATGACTGTTCACATGAATGAATTTGCCATGCTGAATCCACTTATTTTATTAATTTAAATAGGAAAGAAATATAAACATTTATATTATAAAACACAATCAGAGTATACGGAGTAGATGATAAATTTCCCTTTCCCATATAGAAGTTAGTTCTCTCAAAAATGTCAATTTATTTTTTCGTGTAATGATTGAGGGCTTGCTGTATATTGGGCAATGTTCAAGGCTCGGCCAACATTACACAGCAATACGAAGTCCATGTCCTAATGGAAGTTACATTCCAGCAGGAAGATGAACAATAAAAAGGAAACAAAGAAACAGTTTAATGTCAGACAATGTTATAGAGTACTCTGAAGACAAAAGCAGAGAAAGAAATTGTGACTGGTAAGAAACTACTTTAGAAAATGTGGTCAGGAAGTTTCTCTCTAAAGTGAAAATTGACAAAATATTTAACAGAGGACTACAAATTCCATTAGAAAGTACCCTGATATACCAAGATTAGTGTTATTTTTCAGGTATAAGACTCTGGCACAATAATGTGTATCATATGAAAGATAGGGGTGATACCTGTAATGTGATTCACATTCTTACTTCCTGGCAAGGATAGCTTTTTGCAATGGTGGTTTAAGAAAAAAAAAAATGTAACATAAAATTTACTATCATTATCATTTTTAAGTGTGCAAATCAGTAGCATTAAGTATATTCATATTAATGTGCCACTGATCTCCAGAACTTTTTCATCTTAAAAAACTAAAACTCTATATCTGTTAACTCCTACGGTTCTAGAAGTTCTTTCTATATTTTGAATATTAACACCTTACCAGAAAAATAACTTGGCAAATATTTTTCCTTATTCTGTAGGTTGCATTTTCACTTTGTTGATCGAATCCTCAATATGCAAAATTTTAAAAGCTTGATACAGTCCTACTTGTTGATTTTTACCTGTGTCTTTGGTGCCATATTCAATAAATCATATTCAAATCCAACATCATAAGTTTTCTCCCTGTATTTTCTTCTTGGTCTTCTATAGTTTTGTATCTTATTAATTTATTTTGAGTTAATTTTTATATAGGATGTAAGATAAGTGTCTAATTTTATTATTTTGAATAATATCCAGCTTCCCCAATAGCATTTGTTGAAGAAACATATAGTCTTCCTATTAGGTGGTCTTGGCATTTTTGTTTATTTGGCTACGTATGCTAGGATTTATTTATGGGGTCTATATTCTATCACACTGGTATATCTTTATCATTATTCCAGAACTTCACTGTTTTGATTAGCTTTGTAATATGTTTGGAAACTAAGAAGTATACATTCTCCAACTTCTCCAAAATTGTTTTGGTGATTTTAGGTTTCTTGAGAATCCATGTAAATTTTATGAAGGATTTTTCTTTTTTGGCAAAAAGTTCTCTTGGTATTTGTTTGGAATTTTGTTGAACATATAGATTGTTTGGTAGCATTGACATTTAATAATATTGTCTTCTAATCCATAAACATGGAATATTTCTATTTATTTATGTCTTCTTTCTTTCAGTAATGTTTTATATAGCTTTCAGTATACAAATATTTTAATTCCTTAGTTTTATTACCAAGTATCTTATTCCTTTTGATGCTATTGTAAATGGAATTGTTTTCTTAATTTCCTTTTAAAATTGTTTATTGATAATATGTGAAAACAATTTATTTCTGTGCATTGTTTTTATATCTGCAATTTTGCTGAGTTTATTTATTAGCTCTAAGAGATTTTGTGTGTGTGTGTGTGTGTGTGTGTGTGTGTGTGTGTGTAAGATCTTTAGGGTTTTTCTACATATAAAGTGTTGCCATTTGCAAACACATAATTTTTCTTCCTTTATAATTTGGATGGCTTTTATTTCTTTTTCTTGTTTATTTGTTCTGGTTAGGGCTTGCAATACTCTGTCAAATGAAAGTGGAGAGAATGGGCATCTACTATGGTTTGGTTGTGGTTTGAGTGTATCCACCAAAAATTCATGATCTGGACACTTGGTCCCCAGAGTGGAGATGTTGATGTGGCAGGACCTTTAAGAGGTGGGGCCTAATGGAAGGTGGTTAGATCATGAGGTCACCACTCTTAGAAAGAATTGATTCTGGTCTCTTGGAGAGAATTAGTTCTTTGTGAGAATGAGTTGCAGTAAATTCAGCTCTTTGGCTCCCTGCTATGCTGCCTTCTGCCATTGACTGTCACTAGAGTCAAGTAGATGCCAGAACCATGATCTCAGATCTTCAAATCTGGGAGCTAAATTAACCTCTTTCCTGTATACATTACCTAGCAATAGCTATGTTGGTTTAGCAACAGAAAATGGACTGAGACAGCACCTTTGTCTTGTTCCTGATCTGAGAGGAAGTGCTTTCAGTCTTGTACCATTGAGTCTGATGTTAGGTGTAGACTTTTCATAAATGAGTTTTATTATGCTAAGTTATTAATATTCTGTTCCTAATTGTTGAGTGTTTTTATCAGATTGTTGAATCTTATAAAATACTTCTTAGCATCAATGGATATGATCATGTAACTTTTGTCCTTCTTTTAACGTGGTACGATACACTACAGTAATTGGTTTGCATGTGCGGAACTATCCTTCCATCCCAGTGGTAAATCCCACTTGGTTGTGGCATATAGTCCTTTAAATGCACTGTTGAATTCTGTTTTCTAGCATTTTGTTGAGGATTTTTTTAAAAATCTATATTCATCAGGGGTATTGGTCTGTAGTTTTCTTTTTCAGTCTAGCTTTGGTATCAGGGTAATGCCAGTTTCATAGAATGAATTTGGCAGCCTTTTCTCTGTTCCAATTGTTTGGGAGTATTTGGTAGAATCCTGTATGAAGTCATCTGATCCCTGTTTTTCTTCGTTGGGAAGAACAATGGGTAACCACTGGTTCAATCTCTTTACTAGTTTTTGGTATATTAAAAATAATTTTTCAAAATGAATTTTATGGAAGTATAATTCACATGAAAGAAAATATACCCAAAGTTCAATGTGTTTTCTAGCACTAATATTCTACCAGTTCACTGGTACACTTTTGAAACCTTTACTTTATATTTAAAATGCCTTTTCACTAAAAGTTAATAAATAAAATAAAAATGACCCCAGGATGTAAACCACAAAATGAGATAGACACTTAAATCAGACCCATGATGGAGATAGTTTATCTCCAAGATTGAAAAAAAAATATAATGCTTCCAACTTACACAAGAAATTGAGAAATGAAAGAACACCAATAAGTTTTTAATTTATTGAATTAAATAAATGTTAATTTGACAAACATTTGTGAATTACTCACTGTGTTGAGTGCTGGTAAGATTCAAGTTACATAGACTGTTTATATTTTAAAAAAACTTAAATGGAGAGTGGAAGATAAACACATGAAGGGTTAACTCACATGTAAGAAGAAATAGACACTGAAGAGGAGGTAGTGGATAATAGGATGGAAGAGGACTGGATAACTTGTGTGTGTGTGTGTGTGTGTGTGTGTGTGTGTGTGTGTAAGAAGGTGAGGATTGGTCTCTCCATGAAATCTAATCTCTTTCAAGGGCACTATGATTATTGACTATTAAAAATGGCTCTGTCTTTCTCTTTGGTAGCAAGTCTACAGGAGGTATTTTGGCAGCAAGGTTATAAAAGTAAGGTCTGTAGACATGATTTTAGAATGCACCAAAAGGTGATTTGCAGGAGAAGACAGAGGTTGTGTCCAAACACTGAACTTTTTGCCTAATGCTCTTGAATGCTTCTTCTTATGAGGTCTTACGTTTTCAACTCTACATATCCCAAGACTCCTTAGTACTGACCCTCATTGAAAAACAACAATCAAAGAAAGGGGAACAAAGAGGGAAGACAATTGACAAAAAGGATGACATTATTTATCTGCATATTGTAGTCATAGAAAGGATGTAGCAAATGCTGGAGACTGAGAGTGTGCACTGTACTCTAGTGTTAGTAAATGTGCCTGTGAGGCAAGCACATTCGGAGCTGGAGTCTCTAAGCAGACTGAACAATTCCAGAGAGCTGGCAGGTCACAGGGAAGCATTAAAAACAGCTTACTTCCTCTCTATAAAGGAGGAATTTGCTGCTCTGCAACACAGGGCAGCTATTATTTGTGCAAATGTCATTGAACTTAATGGATATTTTATAATCCCCATTTTATTTGTCCTCTCTGCAATATGCAGTGCTGTTGAACACATCCTCGTTCCCACAAGATTCTCCTCTTTTGGCTTCCATGATACCTCAGTTTTCTGGTTTTCTTCCTCTCTGCATGTTTTTTCTCAGGCTTCTTTGCCAGATCACCTCCCTTTTCCCATGTCTGAAATGTAATTTCTTCCCATCTCTGAAATGTAACATTGCATTGTGTGTCTGTTTTTGGCTCCCTTTTTTCTTCCATGCCATATGCTTTTAGGTTTTCCTGGCAGATTTCTTCTATTCCCATGGTTTCAGCTATTTGTCTGTCTATCTTAGTCCATTTTGTGTTGCCAAAACAAAATGTTTGAGATTTGGTGCCTTGTTTGCAAAGAGATTTATTTGGCTCATAATCATGGTGGTTGAAAGTCCAGAACAGCATGGTACCAATGTCCTGGCAAGGACCTTCTGGCTGGAAGAGAAGTGGAAAGGGAACCAGGCACATGCAGAAGGGACCCCTTAGCAAGATTGAATTGAAAGTCCTGGGAAGGACCAGTCTCAATAATTTTTTTCAGGGTAAGGGATAGAACCCAAGGCCCCACATGTCCTAGGTAAGTGTTCTACTGCAGAATTATATCCCCAGCCTGTCAATCTTTTAATAACAAACCACTCTCATAGTCTTCACCACCCCCTCATGATAGCATTAATCTATTCATCAGAGTGGAGCCCTCATGATCCAGTCACCTTCACTACGTCCCCACCTCTTAAGATTTCCATCACTCAACACTGCCACTTTGGGGATCAAACCACCAGCACTTGAACTTCTGTGAGACAAACCATATCCTAACCATAGCACTCTCTCCCTCTCTCTCCTGCATCTACCATTCCACCTTCACTTGGATTTCCCACAGATGCCTCAAATGATAGTGATCTCATTGTCTCTAATCCCCTATTCCAAACCTGCCTCTCTTTTGTTTCCTTGTTCCAAATGGTGCATTGTTCATCTTGTGATCCAAAACAGCATTTTCAGCAATATTCTTCATAATGATAAACTCCCAATATTTGACTAAGTCACAGATTCTGATGCTCCTAAGATCTTGGTACCTCTCAAATTTGTCCACTTTCCTGTATTTCCGCTGTCCCTGCCTCTGATAAGCCCATCAGCTTCTTGCCCAAGGACTTTTGGAAGTACCTTCTAAGCCCTTTGCCTTGAGTCTTTAAACCCTATCATCCATTCTCCAAGCTGTGATCTCTCTAAAATTAAAGTCTCACCATACTTCTGCTCCCCGCGGTTCTCAAGATGTGCCGGGCTTCACAACGTGGTGCGCTGGACACTACGCCAACTGAGTCTTGTTCTTCTCTCCATTCTCTTCTTGCTCCATTATCCTCAGGTCGGTCTACTATTTGCACTCCAGGTTTTTTGCACTCTTCCCCATGTTTCAAAACAGTTCTTTAGCACCTCAGTTTAGGGTGAGCGCTCCTCCTATGTGATTCCGTGGAACAGAGCAGTTCCCCCTTTCTGATGTCACATTGAACTGAAGTTACACGTTTGCTTGCCTATGTCTTCCAATGAAATCTAAGCTTCAAGAGGACAGAAATGCTGTTCGGTAGAGCATTGCTCCTTAGTCCTTTTCATAAAATAGATGCTCAATATGAACTTACTTTTGCAAAGAGCAAACTGCAGAGTCTTCTAGGAATATAAAAGAAATTGCCCTGTCCATAAAGGCAGTGGTTTTCAGATATACATATGCTTTGTAACCCAGGTCTTTCCTACCTCTCTTTATTCGTTCTTTTTTTTCCTGATATCTCTTTATGGTATCTCTAATTATTTCTGTAAAAAAATAGTGTTTTACTGTGTCTATCTTCCATTTCCAGGTTTGATGTCAGGCTAGATCAGAGCTTGTATTCGTTTTCTAAGGAATGGAAATCTAGTTTTCTTAATACTTTCAAATAATGATGGAATATACAACCTTTTTTTTTTTAGTTTTTCTTTTTAGGTATACATGACAGTAAGTATGTTTTGACATATTATACATACATGAAGTATGACATTCCACTTAGGTTCCATTCTTGCAGTTGTAAAAGATGTGGAATTTTACAGGTTGTGTATTCATATATGAACATAGAAAGTTATGTCCGATTCATTCTACCTTCTTTCCTATTCCCATCCCTACTCCCTTCCCTTCATTCCCCTTTGTCTAATCCAATGAACTCATATTCCCCCACCATTGTGTTTTAGTATCCAACTATTAGAGAGAATATCTGGCCTTTGGTTTTTTGGGATTGGCTGATTTCACTTAGTCTCCAGATTCACCCATTTACCAGCAAATGCCATAATTTCATACTTCTTTATGACTGAGTTATATTCCGTTGTGTATATGCACCACACTTTCTTTGTCCATTCTTCTACAAAAGGGCACCTAGGTTGGTTAACTATTAACCAACTAGTTAACCAATTAACTATTAACTATTAACCAACCTGACAATTCACAATAGCCTAACTATTGTGAATTGAACTGCTAAAACATTGATGTGGCTGCATCACTGTATTATACTGATTTTAAGTTCTTTGGGTATAGACTGAGGAGTAGGAAAACTTGGTCAAATGATGGTTCCATTCCAAGTTTTCTAAGGAATCTCCATATTGCTTTCTATAGTGTTTGCACCAATTTGTAGTCCTGCCAAAAATGTATGAGTGTACCTTTCCCCCCACATCCTCATGAACATTTATTGTTACTTATATTCTTGATAATTGACTATACAAATATTTTTGACATTCTATCTCTCTCCTTCTCTTCTACTATGTTTCCATTTCTTAATTATTCTTTTATAAACTTATTTGTGGAAAGCATTTGTGGAGACATTTCTTATACACTGTTTCCAGAATAATTTCACTCTGCCCTCTTTTTGATGCATTTTCATAAAAGTGGTAGATGACATATGTCACAATATATTAATATGATTCAGAATTCTCATTTGTCTGCTAAGCTAGAATGCTGAGATATTTTGCTTTTTCCAAAAATCTGTGAGGTTAATAGAGCTGTTAGCTACTTGCACTGTCTATTACATCTTTGTACCACTTTGTGATAATTAACTGCCTGTGTCAGTGTGAGGGTCCTAGACCTGTGTTTGGATTTGCAAGGTAATAAGTTCAAGGAAAACTTAGCTGTGGTCTTTATACCCAAACCCTCTGCCTCAGTGTTTATACTTTATACTAAACATGCTTATAATATTTTATGTTTCATACTTCTACAGTTTTACAGGGTCTTGATGAAAGGGAACATCACATCTGAACCTCTGAAAGCGGCACTTGCTTCCTCGTGTGCAGGATATAAGTAGACATTTTATGACATCTTCATACATTAAATTATTTTTGGCACATCAAGATTCAGTCTCCTTTATTGAACATGTAAATATTAGGGTCTAATAGTTATTCTAATTCTAATATTTTTACAATAAAACCTTTCCAACAGGAACACAAGGATGTCAAATTTGGTTTGTAAGCCAGGTGAATGTTAAGTGCTAAAGGCCCGTAATGTTTTATAACATTATAGTTGTGTTGGCAAGTGTGAGATTGGATACCAAGTATTTATTTAAATTTATAGTCCTCCACATTGAGATCAACTCTTCCTCTTAATCTCACTCTCATGAATTTAAGCAGAGACTGTCTTCATATTTCCAGTGTATATGGGAAGAATATCTCAGCTCATCTATAAAAATATGATTCTTTTCCTTTGCATGTACAATATAGACAAAAATGGAATAATTTCCATTTGAGATTACTGTCAGAAATTAGTATCTTTTAAGTTATTTTCTACAGCTAATATTAAGAGTTTATCAGGACACTAGCTCACAGCTTCTCAGGGCCAGAACTTCAAGTTCTTCAGCTCCACCCTCCTTATCATATGCCGTGCCACCAGGCCCTTTGCTCAATAGGACTGGTCTACATCAGTGACCATTACTGTACTAACATTCAAATCTCTTGGGGATGAGGTTATGGTGCTTCTTCATAGTACTTTCTAGTACCTTATCTCAGATTTTCACTTGTAGAATAGTTGAGCAAGCTTCTACTAGACCTTGGTCTTTCTCAGATAACAAGTGTAAATGCAGAAAAAAGTTAAACTCAACAACAGTATCCTCTCTCTTTTTTTTTTTTTTTTTTTTTTTTTTTTTTTTGGTGCTGGGAATTGGAACCTAGGGCCCTGTGCTTGTAAGACAAGCACTTTACCCACCGAGCTATCTCCCCAGCCCCAACAACAGTATCCTGAAGGCACTGATGATTGAACAAAAGTGAGTTGATTTTGGAGGGAGAGTGAGCACGAGGATGAAGGGCACAGTGAGGATGATATATTGATCAGATTTCAAAGACTGTAACAAGTATCTGAGGTAAATCAGCCTAAAAAGAGAAAAGTTTTATTTTGACTTAAGGATTTGGAGGTTTCAGTCTAAGGTCACTGGTTCATTGCCTTTGGGCCTGTGGTTAGGCATCACATGGCAGGAGTGCATGGCAGAGGAAGCTGCTCACCTCATGGCAGCCTGGAAACAGAGAGAGGGGAAGGGCCACAGTTCTGATATCCCCTCTGATATACATTCTGACAAACTTTGAAAAATTTGAATTATTTTATGACTTTCACCACAGTCAAAAGCCATTGTATCACTCCCAAAGTGTCTCTTTACCCAAGAGAAATGAAAATACATGTATTTCTTCCTATTCAATCTACCACTGCCCCTTCTTCTCTGTTTCCACCCCTACTTTCACCCAGAAAAAAAAAAAAAACAAAACAAACTTAACCTGCTTTTTGTCACCTTCTGTTTTGAGAGGAGAGAGGTTACTGTAGATAACATAATAGAGTATGTGTGCTTTTGTATTTGGCTACTTTTGCACAGCATGTTTTTGACATTTGTCCATGTTTATGTGTGTATGAGTACTTGATTTCTTTTTTTAGTATGTAATTGTATCCATATACCATGATTGTTTGTCCATACACCTGTTATTGGACATTTAGGTTATTTCTAGTTTTTGAGAGTTACAAGAAAAGATGCTGTAAATGTTTGTCTAGAAGTCTCCAGGTGCAGAATATTTTCATTTCTCTTGGGTAAATAGGTATCGTAAATCTAAGTCTTTTTGCATAAGGCCTGTATTGGGCAGACTTTTCCCATCTGATATTACATTTTCTTACTAATGTTTTCCAAAGAGCAGGCACTTTTAACTTTCATATAAATTCAGTTTGTCAACATTTTCTTTGGGTTCATGGTTTTTGTATCTTATTTAATAAATTATTGCCTATTCTACAGTCACAAAGATCTTGTTTTCATGTTTTTTATTTAGAAGTTTGACAATATTGATTGTTACATGTAAGTCTGTAATTGATTTTGAGTTCAGTTTTGTGTATGGTGGTAAGTAAGGGTTGAAGTTCATTTGCTTCCTAAACACCATTTTGGAAAAGACACATTCTCATCTTTCATCCTTTGCTGAAAATTAAGTGTGTATGCTCCTTATACATACATTCTCCCCTGAACTCTGTTCTGTTTCATTAATGTCTCTCCAGTGCGTATGTCTCTACATTACTACCAGTCTTTATTGGTTGCATGGATTCATATTATGTCTTTGAAAATCAGATAGTTTATGTCCTCTACCTTCAGTCTTTATTTTGATAATTGTCTTGGCTATGTTAGGTAATTTATGTCTTTGATTATGTATTATGTATAATCTAGGCTTCATCATAATGAACTTTGGTAAATTTTCTGTAGCCAGAATTATGTGATTTTTGGTAAGATTTTAAATTCAGTGCAAGATAGAAAAAAAGGTCATTAAAAATGAACTTCAGAGTAGACCTTTGGAGTTGTTAAATAGTTTATTTTTGACCTTACATTTAGCATTTAGTATTTCTTTCCTACTACCTACTTTGAGTTTAATTTTCTTCCTTTTTTTTCTTTTTTAAAGGTAAAAGTATAAATTATCATTAGGTCTTTTTGTTTCGGTGGTGCTGGGGACTGACTGAACTCAGAGCTTTGTGCATGCGAGGCAAGTACTCTACCAACTGAGTATCCCTAGCTCCAGATCTTTTTTATGTAAGGGTATAATGTAGCACCTTCAGCTATATCCTAGAATTTTTGATATATTGTTTATTCAGTTAAAACGTTCCTTGTGGTTTATTTTTTGATCTCAGAATAATTTAGTATTATATAATTTTCAGTTGTTCAGGGAAAATTTCCAGATATTTTCTTATTGGTTTATAGTTTAATCTCCTTGTGCTTAGAAAAGATATTCTGCATGATTTCAATTTTTATAAATTTATTGAGTTAAGTTTTATGGGCCAAAATGTGGAATGAGTGTGTGTGTGTGTGTATATATATATATAAAGAATATATAAAAAATGAATATATATAATGAATATATATATACTCATTCCACATTTTGATATATACATATATATATATATATACACACACACATATATCACTCTACATATAGAAGATTGAATGAAGACCTCAAAGATGTTAGATAATTGTTACCTTATTTGATAATTGGGACCCATAATTGTTACCTTATTTGCAGAAGTGTTTTTGCAAATGTGATTAAGGATCTTGAGAAAGGGAGATTATCCTGGATTGCTCAGGTATACCTAATATAACCACAGCAGGCCTTATGATCCTTATAAGGAATACAGGAGGCAGAAGAGTCAGAGAAGGAGATGTAATTGTGAAGCAGAAGTAGTGATGTGATTGACAGTTTAAAGAAGGACAAGAGTCATGAGCTGTGCAATGCAGGCAGCCTCTAGAAGCTAAGGCAAGGCACTGATTCTTCCCTAGAGCTTTCACAAGACGTGCAGCAGCCAGCTCCATGATTTCAGCCCAGTGAGAATTCTGACCTCTGGTACTGTAAGGTAGTGAATTTATACTTGTATTTGTGATTTATGGTATTTATTTCTAAGTTTGTTGTAATTTGTTACCACAGCAATAGAGAATTAATACATACGGGCTGTGTGATTGTTTTTGGCAAGTAATAGTTGCCAAAGTAATAGTGTCCCTGTCCAAATTACTCAAGAGAGGCTAATCATTACTAAAGCATAGTTTTGTGAATTAAGGAAAATGCTGGATGAAAAAGAACACATCCCAATTTCTTCCTCAAAGTACATTTTCTGCAAATATGGATTCCCTCTGCTGTCCTTTTTGGAAGCACAGCATCATTAAAGAAAATTGAAACAATGCTCTATGGTGACCCAGTGAGCAGTCAGCGAAGGTTGAGTAGCCAGGGGCTGAGGCAATCATCTTTGTATGAACGGATGCATCCAGGGCTAGAGTGATGGCAAAGAGACTAGAAAACAAAGGACGTGTCCAAGAGATCTTTCAGAAGAGCTGATGAAATGCTGAATGTGGGGAACAAAGGGCAAGCAGGAGTCAAAGATAACTCTCAGCAAATATCTCCCTGCCAAGGTTAAATCTTTAAATCCTTAGGAGCTAGGAAGTAGATTATCACTAGTAAAGGCCAGCGTCATCTCTGATTCTGAGCTAATGTGAGAAGCCTCTATTGCTAGTGCCCTGAATGACTATCCTCTAAGATGCTCCAATCTTCTTTGATAAACTCTTGACAGTGAACATATGCTCTGGGATAGTCATTTTCAAACTGTGCTCCCTGGCCCACCAGGTGTCATGGCATTGGAGGTATGGAAACAGCATTAAAACTATAGACTAGGATAGAAGAATCGAGGAACTACTTATGCATTAATTGGAATAACGGTAGGAATAATTTTTATTATACGTGTGGATTGCTTTGCAAAATTCTATTTTGTAGGCCACTCCTGAAAATGTTTGAAAAATCTAGTATTAGAGACATTACCTATCCTTGCCCTTTCTACACTGTGGGGAGGTCAGACTCTGGGGCAACACAGAGATCACAAGTTCCTTTCATTCTTCACTGTCAGAGATTGATCTCAGGCTGGCAGAAGACTAATAACCATTTAAAGTCTTTATTGAGTTTTACAAGGCAAATCCATTGAGACTATATGTTTATGAGGTATGCCCTTAGATAACCCATCATTCACTTGAAATAACAGCCATTTATTTAATACTCATTTGAGAGATGCAGATTCTCATGGATAATTTGGTTACTTCATCCTTTATGATGTTCCAAGATTTTTCATATATATCTTTAATTTATTATAATCCCATGAGTCAATTATATCAGCATGAACTCTTCAGACATGGTTTTAAGATAAATATCTGGACTTCATTCACAATGAATTTTAATAGAGATTTCATTACCCCAAATCAAATGAATTTTGGTATGGCTTTTAATTTCTCTAAAGGGTAGAAACTTTTCTTTAAATGAGTAGGAATGGACTCCCAAAATGGGCATTTGAAGGTATAAAATATTTGTAGAATTTATTAAGCTTCAGAATGCCTAATATCAATTTTATCAATCTTGGATTCTTACTTTATAGAAAAATAGAAAGTTTGTTTTTAAAGCAACAACTCAGGATACTAATTGCAAACACTTAAGGAGAAATTAACAATAACAGATTTCTTCAATAAATAGGCAAAAATAATATAATAAAATTGAAACTGAAATGACACAGGATGAAATGCTGTTTGGGATAAGAACGCTTTGGGGGACTCTCACAAGCAAAGTGATTGATGAAGTGTCAAATAGTTTTTAAAGCAGCAAGATAAATCTTATTGAGATAATTTCAGATCTAAATTTTAAAATTCTAACCCTAACTATAAGCAATTTTCACAGTAAAACAATGCTAGGTAATTCTCTGATCCACGTCTATGTAATTTTGAGTATGACAAAAGGGAAACCTTTGAGCAATATTCAAGGTATGGAAAACAGCTGAAGTTGCTATTGATGGACAAATGGATCAAGAAATTGTGGTGTGTATCTCTCTCTCAGTCCTAAGAAATATGCTGGAAACAATTTGTTCCTTTGTAAACTATGTTCTCCTTATACTTAGGGAGAAGTCTGCTATGGAAGACTGTACCTTGATTCTTGGTCATGCTTGTTGGTTTTTACTTTTTTTTTTTTTTTCTTTTCATGGGATTTAGCATTAGCAGTCTCTAACATTTCAGTTTTGAACATATTTCCAAACAAATCAACAGACACATTGGGACATTGGTTATTTTGGGCTTGTGTCAGATAAATGAATATTCCAGGATATTCTGACACCGTGCCAAATGTCTTTAAGTCTAAGTTAGAGAGTCATGTATTTTTTTGAAACTTTGAGGTTTGCCAAGAGGTATGTCTTTTACATTGTCACCCATTACTAAGTCAAAGGACTTGTCCACAGAGAAGTTGATAGGGGGCAGTCAAGTCTTTTGCACTGCATAAATTATATCATTAGGTGCCTGAATATGGATTGACTTGTTCTCAAGACTTAAAACCTAAACACAGCTGAGAGCCAAATCCTGTGACAAATGAAAGTTCAGTACAAAGATCACATACAGCATATATAGCAAATGGAATTTCTAAAAACCACACTATCCTCTAATATACACCTGATAAATGGACATCTAAAACTGTAATTTGGAGCAGAGAAAGAATTTAATGTTGCTGCTTCAGGATACAAAATCACTTAAAGAAAAAGTGTAGCATATACAATAGAGTCAGAAAAGATTAATGCATTCAATTTTGTGTTCAATGTAAAGAAATTTGGGGTGGGAGGAACAAATGATGAAACTAGATTAAAGTTAATACACTAGGCTATTCCTCCTGTGATTATTGCTGAAAAAACTTTTGGAAAAGTCAGCCTAATTACTGGTAAAAAATACTTAAAACCATGTATCTGATAAGGAGTCAGTGTCTAAAATAGATAAAAAAGTCATACGACTCAATAGGAAAAATTAATAATCAATTAAAAATTTAGCATGGGACTTAACTAGGTATTTCTTCATGGAAGAAATAAAAATGACCAAAAGATAAATGAAAAGGTGCTCAACATAACTCACCATCAGGGAAACGCATATCAAAACCACAATGATATATCATCTCACACCTCTTTGAATGTCCTTAATTAAAAAGTCAAGAGTTACATTGTCAAGTTTATGGCAAAAAGGAGACCCTTGAGCAATAGCTGAGGTCTGGAAACAACTGAAGTTGCCATTGAAGGACAAATGGATAAAGAAATTGTGATGTGTATCTCTCTCCCTCTCTTTCACTCACTCACACACACACACACACACACACACACACACATACACGCAAAGAGGAATATTATTTGGTTTTCAAAAAAGAAATCCTGCCATTTGTGACAACATGGATGAAACTTAATGACATTATACCAAGTGAGGTAAACCAGACACAAAAAGAAAATACTACATGATTTCACTTATACAAAAAATTAAAAAAATCAAATTCGAAGAAATAGAGATTAGAGTGATGGTTATCAGGAATGAGAGGGAGAGAGGAATGGAGTGTTGTAGGCCAAAGGGCACAAAGTTGTGGTTCTGTAGAATGGATAAGACCAGAGATCTAATATAGAACATAAAGGCTTTAGTTAATATGATTGTATTGTACACTGTAAATAAGATAACTATAGCATGGATATGTTAATATTTTTGACTTCATGATGTATATGTATATTAACATATCACGTTGTATTCCTTATAGTACAAAAATAAAAGAAGAAAAAGAGAAAAAAGTTTCATACTGTATGAGGTAATGTTTTTAATGCTGCTTTTAAGGATAAGACCAAATGGCCCTGGATAAAATAAGGAAAAATCCAAAGGCCATGCTTCTATAATTTCCCAAAAAAGGTTTCTTGTAATTGTTTTTTAAAAATAACTTCTCGCTATTATAAATAATATTTTTTGTAATAATAATATATGTTACACAAATTAATTGTCTATTATCATTGCAGAATAGAGTTTTTGAACTCAGGGTTGCTCTACCACTGACATATATTCCCAGCCCCTTTTATTTTATTTTGAGACAAATTCTTCCTAAGTTGTCCAGGGTGGTCTTAAACTTGTCATCCTCCTGCCTCACCCTTCCAAATAGCTGGGATTATAGGTGTGTCACTGCGCCTGACTAAGATCTTTATTTTTGATCAATGATTTAAATAAGCCATATGGGCTGAAATTCAAAGAGTTATTGTTATGACTAATTTATAAAAACTTGATATTACCTAAGTTATCTAACTAAATTGGTGGTATTATTGAGCAATCAACAGTCCATTTAATTGTATTTATTTCTCCGATTTTTCATTACTTAGACATGACCCTATCTCTGATAGATAAAACATAAATAAGTTAGAATCATAATGTAAAGTGACTGAATTGAGATTAAAGGTGAAATAGGTACTCAGAATTTGAATTATATATATTTTTAATTTTTTATTTCTTCCTTTTAGTTATATATGTATTTTGACATATTATGCCCACATGGAGTATAACTTCCCATCTTTTTTGGTTATACAAGATGTCTACATGAATACACTGGTTGTATATTCATATATAAACATACAAAAGTTATATTCAGTTCATTCTACTGTCTTTCCTATTCCCACCTGCCCTCCCT
This sequence comes from Sciurus carolinensis, assembly GCF_902686445.1. Lineage (NCBI taxonomy): Eukaryota > Metazoa > Chordata > Mammalia > Rodentia > Sciuridae > Sciurus > Sciurus carolinensis. Next base: position 31,349,704 of record NC_062219.1, read on the forward strand.
TTACTTCATTACCCTTTGTTTAATCCAGAGAACTTCTATTCTTCTCCCCCATCCTCCCACTCATTTATTGTGTCAATATCCACATATCAGAGAGAACATTCTGCCCTTGGATTTTGGGATTGGCTTATTTCACCTAGTATGATAGTCTCCAATTCCATTCATTTATTGGCAAATATGTAATGTCATTCTTTTTTATGGTTGAGTAATATTCCATTGTGTATATGTATCATGTTTTCTTTATCCATGCATCTGTTGAAGAGCACTGATGGAATCTGTTCGTTCTATCGTGTGCCTATTATGGATTGAGCTACTATAAATGTTGATGTGACAGTATCACTATAGTATGCTGATTTTAAGTCCTTTGGATATATGCCAAGGAGTGGGATAACTTGGTCAAATGGTGGTTCCATTCTAAGTTTTTTGAGGACTCTCCATACTGTTTTCCATAGTGGTTGCACAAATTTACATTCGCACCACAATGTATGAATGTACCTTTTCCCCACATCCTTGCCAACATTTATTGGTACTTGTATTATTGATAACTATCGTTCTGATTGGAGTGAGATGCAATCTCAGTGGTTTTAAATTGCATTTTTCTGATTTCTAGAGATATTGAACATTTTTTCCTATATTTGCTGGTCAATTGTATTTTTTCTTGTGTGAAGTGTCTGTTCAGTTCCTTTGCCTGTTTATTGATTGGGTTTTTTTTTTTTTTTTGGTGTTAAGTTTTTTGAGTTTTTTTTATATATCCTGGAGATTAATGCTCTAACTGAGGTGCAAGTGGCAAAAATTTCCTCCTATTGAATTATATTTTAAGTAATCAATTCACAATAGCTGAACTATGGAACCAACCTAGATGCCCTTCAACAGAAGAATGGATAAAGAGAATGGTTACACAATGAAATATTATTCAGCCTTAAAGAAGAATGAAATTATGGCATTTGCAGATAAATGGAAGAACAACAGAATATCATGCTAAGTGAAATAAGCCAACCCCCAATCCAAAGTTCAAATGTTTTCTCTGATAACATAGTGGGGGGTGGGTAGGGAAGAATGAAGAAACTTTTGATGATGAAGAGGGGTGAGGGGAGGGGTGGGGTGGTGAGGAGGGGTGGGGTGGTAGACTGTGACAGATGTTTTTACCCTATACACATATATGAAAAAATTAAAATTTACAAAAAAGATTAACCTATAATAAGAGGAACTTAGTGTTCTTTTATGCCTTATGTTTTATATTGACTGATTCATTCAATAGATACATTTAACTTGTTACTATATGCAACCCAATATAGATGTAGCAAAGAACAAGAATTAAGAGGCCGCTTTATGTTTACACTGTTCATCATTTTGGCATTGTCGCATCTCCTCTTTTAGAGCATAACCTGCTTAAAGCAGACTCTAGGCCTGTATTTTTAAAAATCTTGCCGTAGTGCTTAGTACTGAATCTTATAATGGTAGGTGTTCAATGAAAATGTAAATAAAAAGAAAATTCACAGTTGCAAGTACCTTAGAAATTCTGTAAGGACCTATTTCTACAGGAGACAAAGCTGTTATGCAACTTACTCAAGATCCTCAGGCAGGACAAAATCCAGGTCCTTGACTTAAGTTCAAAGCTTTTTACATTCATGCTCTACTACCACTGGAAGATGATTGCACAGAAAGTTTCAAGGATAAAATGAAACTGGAATGTTACATCAGAAGTATTATAATTATGGCAAATATGTACATTTCATTTGTTTAGAAAAAGATATAGAAGTAGACTATAGCAGTGGCCAGTTAAGGGATGAGATTGCATATAATGAACTGGTCTGGATATGTCAGAATATTTTCAAAGATGAAGACACCTACTCTAAATCTTACAGAGAAGCAATCAAAAAGACAGCACATAAATTTAAAAAAATCATGAGCAAATGACCACTGATGAATTGATCACATGCCTTCAATAGACATAAAATAGTTGAGAAGGAAGAAGCATTTGAGGGAAAACTTCTGAATTTTATAATTATAAGATTTGTTTTGGAAGTTTTAGGTTATTATGATTTTGTTATAAACAGAAACCTGTAGTATATTTAAGTCTGTAGAATTTTAATTACCATATGATAAATATAATTCAGTTTTATTAGCTAAAGTGATATTTATTCAAAAAGTGAATCCTAATTTTATTAGGGTATTGATTCAGTCTATGATGTGACTATAACATTTAAAATGAAGAAAAAAACCCCAAATGGACATTGTAAACAAATAAATATGGTAAGTCTATTTGACAATTTGAATTTCCAGACTTCAGAAAGTTTTGTTTAATTCTCTGGTTTTAATCCTCATGTATGCAAGCTAATGAACTGAGAATTTTTAAAACATTTAAATTTGAAAGACAGGATAATTGCCATGAAGATTGACATCTTTGATTTATACTTACACAAATGAAGATTTAGAGTATAAAACGAAGTTGCTATGTCTTGAATCCATTATTAATTTTCTTGGTTCATTCCTAATTAGTCAACTTGAAATAATCTCACCCAAATACTGTACTCAGTATCTTAAGCCATAGATGGAGCAGGAATGCAGAAATCACATACATACATGTTACATGTAAATAGGTACATAGCAGAGATCAACAATACAGAGAATTAGTTGCTGAAGAAAGTCACAGTAAGATAATGCAAGAAACCAGGGTCAAGACTCCAGTTGCTCACATCTCAGTAGGTGATCTGAAGGAAATTGCCCTCAGTCACACAAAATCTTACATTTGTCATCTGCTGAAGCCAAATGCCAGAGGGACAATAATGGCTCTGCCTTTCACACATGATGCAAATACTTCTTGTTGACAGGATCTGAACTGGAATCCTGCTGGCAAGAAATTCTGGAAGGTGTTTTGTGTGTTCCATTTTGTTGCCCCTGACAAAACAGACTGAATTCAGAGGCTGAAGATGTAGCTCAGTGGCAGAGCAGTCTAGCATGCAAAAGGTCCTGGGTTTGATCTCCAGCAACACACACACACACACACACACACACACACACACGTGCATGTGTAGATGTATGGTTTGTACACTATATATGTATATGCACAAACTATACATCTGCACACACAGACACATGTATATACACATGTGCTGTGAAGATTGACATTTTTTGATTTATGCTTACATGTGTGAAGATTTAAAGTGCCAAACTATAGTGTATACATATAGTGCAAAACTATATATATACACTCTGCACACACACACACACACCCTCTGTGGGGATGGGAGGTGGAGATGGTGGAGCAGAAACAGAGTGCAGATCCCAGCTTCTCCATAGTTTGGAATCAAAACCTGAAAGTGAGGCAGGAGGATTGCAAGTTCAAAGCCAGCCTCAACAACTTAGCAAGGCCCTAAGCAACTCAGTGAAACCCAGTCTCTAAATAAAATACAAAGAAGGGCCGGGGTGGTGTTTAAGTACGCCTGGGTTCAATACCTGGTACCAAAACAAAGAAACAAAAGAAAATACCTGAGTGAACAACTACTCAGCAAGGTGGGTGGCAGAGGGGATGCACCAAAGCACAACATTAGACTGTCAGAGATTTGGAGAGACTGAAATTCTGAGTGCTGGAACAGAAAGCAAGAATGATTTCATCAGCCCTGTACCTGTAGCCACAGCATTGGGGCAGGTCCTGCTGGAGGTGTGACAAACAGAGAAAGGGAGGCAAAGCGCCCAAGCTTGCTGGAGTGACAGCCTTATAGGAAAATGTCCCCTTGAATTAAGTTGGGGCAGGAACCGCAGAGCAGGCTGATGCGTGCAAAGTGCCCTGCTTTTCTCAACCTGGCAGAGATCTGTGGCAGGCAGTCATCGTATGAAGACCGCACCTAGTGCACAGTTCTGGAAAGGATTACACTCTTCTATCTTCATCCCACCCAGGGATGGCAGCATGTTCGTTCATGGGGTCGTCTTTGAAGTGGGTCTTTTAAGCAATGTATGTGGGAAAACTGTGAGCTGAAAGCCACCGTGCCCTGTCACAGTGGGCGACAGCAGCGAGCAGAGCCGGCAGAACAGAGCAAGTCCCACGGCACCTTTACTGTGCGCTGACGACCGTGCCCACTGCAGCACCACACAGCACCACAGTCCCGAGTAGGGGGACGTCAAAGGCTGGGGTCCACTGAGGATCTCTGAGTCTCTTCGGCAGTGCTGGAGAAGACTGGGTTAGTTCTGTTCCAAAGCCACAGGTATAGCACTTTCCACTGGGCACACATGGCTGCCAGCAGAGCCAGGGAGAGAACTCACTGCTGAGCCCCAGACAATATGGGGCCGATCCCCGACGCTCTCCAAGGTGGCTGGCATGCCACAGAACGGCCAGAGCTGTCTGGGTTCATGCGAGGGAGGTGGCAGGTCCGTGTGGATAGGAGCCTTAGCCTGAGTTCAATGCAGTTTTTGTAGCAAAATGCTGAGCCAGACAGGGAGGAAAACTAAACGTACAGTTCCCCAACCGAGTCCTAAGGCAGCTGGCAAGGTCGCTAACTGCACATCCAGATGCTCCGAGCAGGTGCGCCTAAGGCTCGGGTATTTACTGTGCCTCACAACACCTGGCAGAAACCAAGTCTGGAAGGCCCAGTAAGAAATATCTCTGTCTCAAATACTCCAGCACGGAGTAATTTTAGACTTTGAAATGTTAGTTTTTTTACTTCACTGGCATTATCTTCTATTATTGATTTAATAGTTTCCCCTGCCAATTCTTGACATTACATATAACAATCCAATTTTATTTCTTTTTTATTTTAGTAATATTGTAATGTGTTAATAGGATTTATTCTTTTTTCTTCTCTCTTTTTAAATACTATCTCTTTGCTTTTTTCTCTTTGTCTTAACTTTTTCTTCTCTTTTTCCCTAAGCCCAATCTTCACTTTCATTGATACATAATTTTTAGCCTATTACAGAGTTTTACTACCTTTTTCACTTTTGGAATAGTTGAGCTACAGAGAACATTTAAATTAAGTTTTATCACTTTTTTAAGTTATTTTTTATTTTTTTACAGACTGCATTTTGATTCATTGTACACAAATGGGGTACATCACTTCGTTTCTATGATTGTGCACGATGTAGATTCATACCATTTGTGTAATCAAACATGTACATAGGGTAATGATGTCTGACTCATTCCTCCATTTTTCATACACCCCCTCCCTCTCATTTCCCTTTATGTAATCTAAAGTTCCTCCATTCTTCTCTCACCCCCCTGGCTCCCAACCCCCATTATAGATCATCATCCACTTATCAGGGAAAACATTTGGCCTTTGGTTTTTTGGGACTGACTTATTTCACTTAGCATGATATTCTCCAATTCCATCCATTTATTTGCAAATGCCATAGTATTATTCTTCTTTATGACTGAATGATATTCCATTGTGTATATACACCACAGTTTCTTTATCCTGGTTTTCTGTCACGTAGTTGAATTTACTGGTGATTATCATCTCCTTTCAAAGGGGTTTTAGAGATTAATTATAGCACAGTGATCATGTTCACTGGGTCCTTGACACTGAGATATTCCCCAACCTGGGGATAGACGAGAGAAAACAAGCTCACTAAAAAGACCCTCACATAACACTGGAAGAGACATTCATCTGAGCAGATGTGAAAATCCCAACATAGAAATACAGGAAGCATGAGAAAACAAAGTAATCACATATCTCTAAATGTTATTAACACTCCAATAACCAAACCCATAGATATCAAAGTAAAGGAAGGACCAAGCAAAGAGTTAAGAAAATCAACTGTGAAACATCAGTGAATTAAAAAAAAAAAAAAAAAAAAAAAAAACTTAGGAAGAAAATACAGGGTATAAAAGAACATTTCAACAAGATCATATAGATTATGATGAAGAACCAAATAGAAATCTTAGAAATGAAAACCCAAAGAAAACTCACTGGAAAATATCACCACCAGACTTGATTAACCAGAATAAAAAAATTCAGGACTCACAGACAAGGTGGATAAATTAGAACACTCAGTAATAAAGAAAAAATTTAAAAACAATGAACAAAATATTCAAGAACTCTGGGAAATGAGTTCTTCTCATCCCATTATGAGAAGATTCATTCTTAAACAGCTTTTTAAAGAACACTGACTATAATATAGATGCTCCTCAATGTAGACGGGGTTACATTTGAATGAACTCTGTATAAATTGAAAATATTGAAAATAAAAAACACATTTACGATATCTAACCATCTGAACATCATAGCTCAGCCTAGCCTACCTTAAATATGTTCTAAACATATCAGCTTACAGTTGGGCAAAATATCTTATATAATTTACATATAATTCTCATATAAAATATGTGTGTTGAAAAAATGCTGGCTACATGGTGCTCCTTGGAGTATTGATTGTTTCACCCTCTGATCATGTAGCAGATGGGGAACCGTCACTTGCTGCTGCTGTTTAGCATCTGGAGGGAATATCATACTACATGTCACTAGCCTGAAAAGAATTCAAAATTCAAAATTCCAGGTTGAGTTTCTACTAAACACATATGACTTTCACACCTTAGTGAAGCCTAGACCAACTGTAGTAAGTCAGGGACTGTCTATATTAATCCCTTTCAAATTCCACTCTGACCAGATTTCCTTGTTCAGTTATGCATGAACTATCTTTGGAAACATCTTTTCTGAAAGTATTTTAAATATTAGCATAAGTATTATGAGGACCTCCAAACATTATATATTTTATTATCTGTACTAGACATTACTATAACTTAATGAAAATGAGGCTAGATCAAAGAGTAAAAGCATCATAGTTCACTTTAATCTTCAAACATCATTACTGAATTTATAGATGACCTGATTTTAATTTAGATATAGTAGAACAAACTTAGTTCTCCAAATTCTTATTTTTGCAACATCATAAGATTTAAAAACGTCTTTTTTTAAATCCCAGACACTCTTTAAAAATATCATATTCATGGGTTTCTTATTTTACAATATGATTATCCTATTATTAGAATAATAAATTATATTAAAGAATATCTTTTATAACTTCCCATTAAATTTTCAAAGGTCATGATTTTCTCTACTTTCTTTCATTAAAGTGCAAAAAAAAATCATTATGTTAAATTATTCATGCAACTGAATATTTTCGTTAGTTTTTTAGCAGGCTTTAATGGACTTTTAATACTTGTCAGTATTATGTTTTGTTTTCTTCAGTGTGAAGACATAAATAATTTATTTAACAGACACATATTCTATATAAGAATAATCATCAAGATTAGGAACATTTTGACTTTATCTTCATGTAAACATTTATTATGCTTCCTGTTCGTATAAAAAGAGAATTTAAATAATCATCAGGAAAATGTAAAAATGTATCATGTAAAATATATAAAAGAGAAAATGAGCCAGGTGCAGTGGCAGCACACCTGCAATCCCTGCAGCTGGGGAGGCTAAGGAGTGTTGCAAGTTCAAAGTCAGCCTTAGCAATTTTTGAAGACCCTGTCTCAAAAAAATAAATAAATAAAAAAGGACTGGGTATGACTCAGCAGTTAAGTGCTCCTGGATTCAATCCGTGGTACCAAAGAGAGAGAGAGAGAGAGAGAGAGAGAGAGAGAGAGAGAGAGAGAAAGAGAGAGGAGGAGGAAGGGAAGGAATGACACAAGTTTCAACAGTATGTCGTAAAAAACAAAAACTAAAATTTATACATATTGTTAAACTTAGCTGTATAACAGAATACACCTTCATGTACAATGGAATTCTATTGGTTTTATATATGTATATGTATTTATACACACGTCTGCTATTCTGAAGAGATTCTGTCTCAAGAATAGTAAATTGAATGTTACATTTCACAATATACATCTTAGAAGTCTACTTTTTCTAAGGATCAGGTTTTTTTATGGTACTTTTAAGTTGAATGGTCTTAGAGATGTAATGCCTTTATTTGCTCCAATAATGCATTGTCCTTCAACATACGCTTATGAAATGCTTCAAGAAGAGGTCCTTTGTAGTGTGAATAATTGTATATTTAAATTTTGAAAGGCTAGTGTATACTTGATATATGTGTATTGCTGCTGATGATAACAGCATTAGTGCTTTTTTTTATAACTTGTTTCACTGTGAGATGTTTTGAATGAATTCCTAGAGTGTCAAACCTGCTTTATCTATACTTTAAAATGAGTCTCTGATTATAAACAATAATTAGTAATTATAGCAATAAGGGTAATATACAAACATCAACTGAGTGCATACCATATTTCCAGTATGGTATTTGTGTACTTTACATCTATTATTCTAAATCTTATCACAATCTTTCCAAGAAGGTACTGTGAGCTCTGCTTTATAGTTGAGAAAACCAAGGCAAAGAAGTTATAAGCACTTTCCAAAGATGACATCTATTCAAACATAAAATTCTGTTTGACTTCAATGACCACATGATTTTCTTACTATAAATGTGAACAGAAGTTAATAAATTATACACATAACTATAAATATAGTATAACACTAATCTAATTTCCAATTTGTACCCATAGTAGATAATCGGAATAATTTTTCTTTCTTTTAGTATTTGAAGTTAACTTTTGCAAAGTGGAACTAGGAAATGCAATAGAATATAAGATTATATTTTATGTAAATACAGTTATCAAACTTTAAAAAGACTCATTATATCAATTGAAAAGTGAATGCCTGTAAAATGTCATTTCCCATCAAAACAAAAATATCTGTGAAGGGTTTTATTTGTCTTCTTTCAGTGCTTTGTTTCAGTAAATGGGAAACATCTGGAATATGGTTGCTGCCTTACTAAAGGGCCCTGTATTTCAGAATTTTTCTCCTCCCATTCTGCTTCTCCATTTTTCTTCTTTTCCCAAGTGTGTTTGTTTGCCAGAGTAAATCAGGCAAGCCATCTGTGACAATTACTTGGGCTTCTATCTTTGCAGTCCTTCTGAATGTCCATTCCATTGGATTCTCTGCCAAAAGGTATCAACAACCGTCTCTTTATTCTGAGAAAATCCCAGCAGGTGATACTGAACCTCAATAATGCAGCATAGAACTGGAAAAATTAATGCTGGTGATTCCCAGATGATGTAAGTGACAGACAGCTTAACTTGAGAATAGTAGGGAGATCATTTTCCTAAAGATCTGAAAACCAAAATACTTTCTTTACAAATTCACTAACAACACTCATTTATCTAATCAACCAGCTAATGATGTACTCCTTATCGAAAAATAATTTCAAACAGATTTTAAAGATGACTTTAATAAACCAAATTTAAAAAGTTGAATTATGATCTTTCCCCAGATCTCTTCCCCATGGCTTTCATGGCCCCTCTGAGTTGTACAAAGAAGAAAATGAATAATTGTTGTTGATGCCATGACAAGCTTGTTCCTTGACTACACTCACTTCATATTCATCCATCAATAATAAATGCTGTAGATGTTACTTATGAAACTTTTAACAAGGTCATATGGCTTTCCCTGCAACCCTAGTGCAAGGTACCGTCATTTATCACTTGGATCACTGAGAGGGACTTCTGAGGGACTAATCTATGTTTATTCAATTTACCACTGCTCTAAAGTGATCTTTATAAAGTGAAAATATGGTCATGATACTCCTGTCATCTTCCTTACCAATGCTTTTCCATAGCTTTAAAACACTGATATTGAGTAGGATCAGAAATTGTTCTTTATAGAATGTTTTTTTGGGAATTTGTATGGAAGTATTTAATTTCTAACCACTTGTGCATTGTATGTGTTAGTTATACTTCCATTGCTGTGACAAAATACCTGATAAAATTAACTTAGAGGAGGAAAGATTTGTTTTGTCTCATGGTTTCAGTCTGTGGTATGCTAACTTCATTTTTGTGTGTGTGTGGCTATGGTGAGGGAGAACATCGGTGTGCAAAGGCAGAACAAAGCTGGTTGCCTGTGGGGGGAAGAAGGGGGAGAGGGGGAAGGGCCAGGGCAATAAATTATTCAACGATATGTCCCTGGTGATCTACTTCTTTTGTCTAGGTCTCACCTCCTGAAGTTTCCATCATCTCCCAATAGTATCACTAGCTGGGTACTAAGCTGTTGCTACATGAGACTTAGGGGGAACATTCCAGATCCAAAACATAACATTTTTTTCCCAAAGAGGCTATAATAATATGCTCCATTTTGTATATCCTTGCAAAGTGACTTTGACACTTGGCTCAACAAGAAGTACAGGTTTTCAAGGCTCCCTCTCCCTGAATCCAAGTGAGTTTGTGACTACAGAATAATTAATGACATGTGACTTTGAAGGTTAGTTCCTAAAAGGTGACACAACATCCATTAAGCTTTCTTAGAATGCCCTTGGAAGCCAATCACCATGCTGTGGGGAAGCCCAAGCAGCCACATGCAAAATCACTTACTTGCATGTGTTCTGGACAATAGTCTCAACTGAAATTCCACCTTATAGCACACATCAACCACTAGACATGTGTGTAAATGAAATTTTAGATAATCCTGGACCACAGACATCAAATCACTCTTAGTTTCTATCTTTATAATTGAGACCTCAGACATTGTGGAGATGAGATCAAGTGTCTTCTGTCATTGCTTTGTTTTTTCTGAATTTTTAACGTGAAGAATTTGGGAGCATAACAAAATGGGTGGGTGTTATGTTACTGAGATGGAAGTTGTTTTGCATTAATAGTAACTGGGGCACTGCTGGAACATTTATGTGTAGAATTCAATATAATTTTTTATAATTCACTTTTTATTTTATATTGCAAGAAGGACATTGTACTGATTTTGTTGTTCATTTTTCCCCTTTGGCTTCCTAACATTTTATTTTAAGCATATTGACAGACATAAAATCATTAGATGATCTAATATAGTTATTAAACAGTTTTATTGAGGTATAATTGATAGATAAAATGCTGCACACATATTTAATGTACATAATTTGATAAGTTTGAATATATTCATAGGTCCATGAAATTATCACACTAAAGGCAATAAACATACCCATCACCTCCAAACTTTTTCTCATGTCCTTTGTTTTTATTTACTTATTTATTGGTAAAAACACTTAACATAAGATCTTCCTCTTAACAAGGTTTTATGTGTAGAATACAATATGTTCATGTAGGCACAATGATATAGCAGTTCTTTAACTTAAATTTGTCTTGCCTAACTGAAACATCGTACCATTGAACAACTTCCCACTTTTTCTTCCCCTCAACTCCTGGAAACCACTATTGTTCTCTTTGTTTCTGTGAGTTCGACTACTTGAATTGGTACCAAAAATACATTAGTGTCTAAAATACCTCAAGATTTCTAAACAAATTATCAAATAATAGAATAGTATTCATTTCAAAAATATTATGTGTTAGTGGTAGTGTTAGGTAGAGCTCTTCAGAGAAACAGAACTAATAGGAAGTCTATCTATATAGCTATAGCTACATTTACTTTTATCTTTTACCTGTCAAAATATATTTTTACTTTATGTAAGTTGAAAATAAATTATGTAACCCAAATGTTACCAAAGTGGTTATATATCAACAATTTTATATGGTACAATCTAGTATGATAACCTGTTGATTTAATCAAATATTTTGATATCGTTGTCTCAGAAGAATAGGAAGAGAAATATCTGTGTGGCAGGTGAAGTGAGGGTTAAAATCCTGACCTTCTATTTCAGGTAGTCAATATATAATTGAGCAAGCATTAAAGCTTTAAGAAACATCATTTGAAAGCGTGTTTTTAGAAATCTGAAATATACAACAGAAGAAATGAGTTTCTCTGTACAGTGGAACTTCAGGGTAAGGAGGCAGGCAAGAACTACTGTTTGAGATGTATATCATGTTTTACTTGGGGCTGAGTTATAGTTAGTTATTCCCTAGTAAATAATATAATTAGGGTTTTAAGAGGTAGGGACCAATCTGACCTAGGGTCAGAGTAAGTGCAAAGACCAGTTCTCTCTAACCAAAGTTCTCAGCCTAAGTTGATGGTGGGTGTGGTGGACTTGAGATGGTACAGAACTGAGCAACTAGAACAGTGGACCGTGCTCAGGCCCTGCAGGACAAGAGGCTGGGATAGCTTTGAATGGCAGGCTGGGAGTTTGGATTAATCCTGCAGGTGTGGGAAGACTGTAGGCTTGGGTCCACATGACAAGTTAATGACTCTATCTTTTTGACTTATGGTATCACTTATCCTTCTAGAACTTAATTTTTATCTCTATAAAAGGAAGTAAACCATTTTTAGGGATCTCTTGTGATTCTGTGGTAAAACAAAGATTCCAGGATGATTAATCCCTGGCAGTGAGATAGGGATAGATGCTATCAGGCAGGACAATTTGGAGGCATTACAACTGTTGCTTTTGGGGATCAGGAAAAAAAAAAAACATCAGCTATTCCTTTTGTGGAGAAAATGAAGGACAGCAATAATGTAAAACAACGTTTTCCAAATACTTTGATCCCAGCACTTCTTTAAAAAATTAAAAACTTACTAAGGTCCAAAAAAGCTTCTTTGGGGGGTTGTATTGAGGAATATTTACCTCATCAGAACAGAGGACAGATGCAATCCCACAAAATATGTTCCATTTCGAAGGTTTCCTCAGTGCCCCTTATGGCTAATCCATTGATTACATGTCAAAAAACTAGTATGTTAGAGTTGGAGGTTAGAATAAACTTTCAAGGCAAATCTGATTCTGTTGGAATCATTTTGATTGGTTCTAGAAAACAAAGCACAAAATTTTGGTTTTTTTGCAGCTGATCCAAAAAATTCTTTGGTTTAAATCATACTGCTGGGCTAGATGACCTTTAAAATGTATCCAAATCTGAGATTATATTAAGCCATGATTCATTCTTATTGGCTGGTTGGGCTATTCTGATTTCACTGGGCTATTGCACCACCTCTATTTCATTGGAGTTACGTCCAGTTGGCCACAGGATTATTCCCCAGGAACTGTAGTCATAAATTTGTTTTCCAATTTCCTTTGCTTAATTTGGAAAGCATCTAGTGAGTTAAAAATTCTATTTCAGATAATAAAGAGCAATGACAAATCACTTATTTATTATACACATACCTACTTCTAATGACAAGGAACAAGAGACAAAGTGTCTTTTGGCTAGAACATCTCATTTTTACAATCCAGAGTCTTTCTTAGCTAGTTAGTAAATTCTGTTGTTCCCGTCTTTTCTACATTGCTTTTACAATAGAAATAGATTTCCATTTAAAAATAAAAGACATCTTTATCTAAGTATATGCACCAAATGAGCAGGAGCGCCTCAGCTTGGGAAAGACTACCTTCCTTCCATAAATCAGCATAAAGAGATATTTTCAGAAATACCAAGTGCAAATTGTGACCTTGAACATATAATTTATTTTTCTAGAACTTTTGAAAAAAGCCTGGAGGCAGATAACTCATTAAACTTTAAATTTGTATTTATATAATATAAAACAGCCAGTTGCTCATGAAGAATTGCATTGCTAAATGTAGATTTTCCAAATATATAAGATTTGATATATTGGAAAAGTAAAAGTTCAGACTTTATTTTAAAATTTCAATCTTTATTATAGAGACAGAATCCAAATCTCTGAAGAGGGTGTGAAGTACAATCTGTAGCTTTGCTGGGATGAAAATTAATTCTGTCTTAGAGAATCAGCAAACCTGATTCTCTGTCTAAATTTTCTTAAAATGAGATTTGGTTTAGACTCAAGCTTAAATTAAATAAAAGCCACCAACTGGTACTAAATTACCTTTCCAATCACCTTTCTGCCTCATCCTCTTTCCTATCTAGCTTGAAGTTCTCACTAGGTAAAATTCCTACGTGCAATCTAGACTGCAGTGTTAGCCTTCTCACACCAATGCTTGAGCCTGCCAGCTTTCAGTGAGTTGGTGGCTTATTTCTGAGAGTAACGCACACACTCTACTACTCAGTACAAAGAGAAAGTCAAGGTCTGTATCCTGCACTCCTCCCTTGCACATATACCCTACCTTTTTCTTGATTGTTCCAAATGGGAAGAGCAGGCTTAGGAGCATCTGGCACAGAATTATCAACTGTGGGGATGCCCAGGAGAAAATTCACTTGCTTTCTGTCTTTTCTGTCATCAGTGCAAGAATCAGGGAGGCCCAGAATTAGGGTCTTTCCTCCCCGATGGGGAGTTCTGGGATGGCTCAGGAGAGAGGGGTGTCTGCATTTCTCTGAGTCAGCCGCATCCTCCTCTCTGACAGGGTGTTGCAAAAGGTGCAGCAGGGGTGAGGAAAGTGTACTGAAAGGAAGGAATGATGCATTTAAAAATGCAAGCGTGGTAAGTAAGGGAAACTTTCTCCATCTGAGTGGCATTAATCAGCTCACTCTCTCAAGTTAGGAATAATTTCTTCTTCCTCTTAAAATAAATCTTCTGAGTAGGCAGATATAACAAATGGTGAAAGAACATGGATCGAGGGACTTCGTGCATTGCTGGTAGAGCAATTACTTTGGAAGAACAGACTGGCACCATCTTGTGAAGTAAAACATGAAAATAACCAGCAAGTCCATTCCAAAGTGTTCATGCTAGACTGAGAGCGGTCTATGTGCACCAAAAGCCATGGGCAACAATGCTCAGAGCAACTCCATTCAGACTTCTAAACAGTAAGAAACTACCAACGTCAACAGAGATATAAATAAACTCTGGCCTAGTCATACTTAGACCTAGCATACAACAGTATATGCAACTGAGCCCTACTCCACAGAATAGCAGGATGGACCTAAGAAACATATATTAGGTGAAGAAAAGATAATCCCAGGAAACTAAAACTAGTATGATACCATATTTTTTTATAAAATTCAAAACTAAATACTATGTTGTTTAAATATGTAGACATACATGACAGAATCATTTGAAAAAGCTAAGGAATGATAAATAAAATTTTGGCTACTGGTCAACTCCAGGCAGATTTGGGGAGACAGGGGAAAGACTAGGAAAGAGCAACAGACTCTGGGTGATGTTGTCATCCTTGGATTGTGGATGCTTTATAAATCATAAAGAGGTCACACATATTCTTTTGTCTATTTCCAACATCATATTAGAGAGATAAAGAATAATTGAAGAACTTAGACACTATCTTCTTTTGTTTCTACTTCTAATCAAGGAGAGATAAATAACTGATTGGCGTGGACAAAGTCTGATAGTTAAAGAAAGTGCAGTCATGTCTCTCTGGAGCCTCTTGCTGTCTTCCACATAATGCTTTCTTCACTGGAAGCGTCATGCGATGCTTCATTATCAACTCCAAATATGAAGTCCATGTCCAGCAGGACATGGGAGGCTTTTAGTTGTCATGAGCTGCCCCCAGAGGATCCACTTATTCCACGTGCTTGTCGGCTGTGTCATAGCTCAACTTGAGTCTCAACACGATAAGCTCTTCAGGGAAGAACATTTCCAGCTGTTGTGGTTAGACAGCAGCAGGTTCTTATCTGAGGACAGCAGGGCCATGTGGCACACCACAGCCGGGGCAGTGTCAGGAAAAGCATGTGGTCTCTGTACACAGTAGCAGGGTCCAATAGACAGCAATTAGCACCAGGAGAATGAAGATGAACGGGACATATACATAACCTTCATAAAAACGTCACAGGGAACAGGACTCACAAACCATATGGATCCATGCTGGGGCTCTCCCAGGCATGGCCTTTATATTCCACTAGTCCAAGTGATGGCTTTTTAAAAGTGATGTTTCTTCACAGCTGTGTCTTCCTGGCCAGCCCTACCAAAGGAAGTAAAGAAATAGGCTGCTTATCTGATGTCAGATGAAACATGGAACACACTCAAATCTTGGTGTTTTGTGGCTTTCTGTGCTCTGAGGTTCTGGATCAGTTGTCAATCTGCTTAATATGTTCATAGTTATTTAGGTGGACTTCCTTCCTTTGTAACTTTTTTTTCTTGGGCTTTTAGTGATGTTGTTCAAAACCTACAGGTATTTCAGAAATGTTCTTACATGCTTTTGAAAGACCAATGCTAGATATTCTTACTTTAAAGCAAAGAAGCAGAAACTCATTGACTGATTTAAGCAAAGAAGTAATTATTTGAATTAATTTTGTGTCATATGGAATCACTGAGATGATTGTGGAATGAGTCCAAGGAAGCAGGCAGGCACAGAAGAAAATACTGAGCTAAAACCACAAAAAAATCTCAGCTGCAGTGGATAACCACAGTGACAAGATCATGGGGTACTGGACATGCTGGCTTTATTGCTGCTGTCCTACATGCCCCCTCCTGGAAGTTTATGGAAGTGACCACCATAACCAGTAGGAAAAATTATTTTGCCTACTTTTGTGAGAAATTGACTCTTGATTCAAAATCCAGGAGTTCTTATTTAATTAATATATACCCCACAGCTAAAATGCCTGACACATTCTAGGTGCTTGGATATAACACTGAAATAAATGAATAAATACCTCAATGGTTTTAGAACTTATATCCTAGCAGTGTTGGGTGGGGAACCAGGAGATAGACCATGAACAGTAGCCACAGTAAAGAAGAAAATGGTGTAAAATGGTCACTAAGTGATAAGTGCTTTAGGGAAAACGGAGGGTAGAATAAGGGGCTGGATTATTCAGGCTTTTCTGGGGAAACAGGTTGACACACAAAGCTAACCATGAAAGGGGATGAGAAACAGGGGATTTCTAGGTGGCAATTTCTAAGTGGGGTGGTCAGGGAAGTGTCATGAACAGGGGACACTTGAGTAAAGATTTGCAGGACTATAGGGATGGGAGGTCTTGTTGTGGCCATTGTGGAAAGTATGATCTGGTATGTGGATGGTGAATTTCAGAGGGCACAATGAGATGGTTTCAGGAAACAGAGAATGTGGCTTAGGGGGACAGAAAGAGGAATGTACTGAAACTCACATGGAAGAAAAGCAGGAGATAAGGCTGGAAGTACTAGAGCTCTTTGTGGTGACTGAGATAAACTTTCATAAGAGGTAATTTGGAGTAACAATCTCAGTCTCAGGTTGTAGGAACCAGAGAACAGTGTTTTGTAAAAGAATTCAGAAAGGTGCTTGCAGTTCTAATGCATTAATCAGAGGAAAGGGATGCTTAGTATAGGTGTTTGGTTTCTGTCTTGACTTATGTTAATGGAGTTGAGACTTTTGGAGAAGTTGGCAATTAGTCCTGGTGGGTAGGCCCTCTATGACACTTGTTTATTGAGTAAAAAAGTCCAGGTGATATTTGTGGAGTCATCTGATCATCTGCACAGAGATCACGTGCCTATCCCTTTTCTCTTCTGGGTAACAGAATAGTTGACCCACGCAAGCAGAAGTTCTCAGATATTACACAGGTTTCAGTTGCTTGATCATCAAAAAGAAGAAAGGTGATTAACACTTTTAGTCTGCACTTTTAAAAACTTACTGAATTTTTGATATTATGCATTATACAGGTGCCCCTTCTATCACTATCTTTCTTTTATGATATGTTTATTTTAAAATGTGGACAATTTGTCCTGAAGTTCCTACCATCTGGATCTTGTGGAATACACACTCATGATGCTGTTCAACACATTCTTCTATCTTCAGTATTTCCTGCAAATTAGCAACTGAACCCAGAATTTTGATCTGACATCAATTCAATCTTTTTTGTAAAGTGGATCTGAGAGGGCTAGCAGCATCCATAGTGGAACGTTAGCAGGACTCACAGCTCAGATGCTGAGCATTCTAGAACCAGATGTGACTTCCATATTAGAGAACTACTTGTTTAACCACAGAACCTGGTGTTTTCTAGAGCCCTCATCAAATCTGAGTATCTGCTTGTGGAACTTCAGTGTCTATGACCCAGAGAAGAGCTGGTTGAAACCCTGGATATAGCACTATCCCTAGAGATTCCAAAGATGTCCAGTCACAGGTTACAGCAACCCCTGGAGGCAGCAGTGTTGTATCCTAACCCAAACTGACACGAACAGTGGGTTGGCATCTACCCACAGTGTTTCAGCCACTGCTACTATCTGAGGAATTACAAACATCAATCCACTGTTGTAATTTTTCATATAATAGTAACACAGATTGGGGTGCTCATTTTGTGAAAAGAGATAAATGGCATAAAATTATAAACCTAACTGCTCAGAAGCAGCTCAGCTAAGGCACCAGCAAGGTGGGCTGCCATAATCTGGGATATGGTATGTTTGGTTATCTAGTAGCTGATATTCGGTGCTGAGTCATTAGATCGCTTGGCTCTGGAAACCAAAGCAGAAGTAGTAAATCTCTCACTGTCACAGTGACCCTCCTTTGGAATATGTGTTTCTCATTTCTGCTCACCAGATTAACAGTCCCAGTTTCTAGAAAGGACATGGTACAAATTTTTCAGAACTCCAGTTCCTACTGCCCCCTGTTCCTTTGAGTTCCTCGTGTCAGCAAAGAATGGAGTCACTGAAGGTAATTGACTCTCAATTGCTTGAAGATTGAGCATTGCTATTACAATTTGGGAACAGAGAAGGGTGTATCCAGACCACTGGGTACTTTAGAGATGTCTTTCAGTGCTTCTGTTTGCAGGAATAAAGTCTAGTGGACATGTAGCAAACACAGTTTGAAAATGAAGAGTCATTGAGGGCTCAGATTCTTTGGGGAAGAAAAGCTAGGTCACTACATAGACAAGCTGAGGCACAGGCAAATGGCAAAAGAATTCTAGAATGGACAGTGCAGGAGTGAAATAAGAAACAACAGTTTCAATTTGTGGACCAACTGCAATTCCAGGGAACATAAGTTGTTGCACTAAGAACCATGAATTGAGTCCTCAGAGCATATAGTCATGACCTAGGATGGAACTCCAATGAACTGGACTTGACAAGGTCCCAAGCAGACCAAGAAGGCACAAAGGATGGACAGCACTGCACAGTTTTTGTTCATTGCTTCAGTGATGCACATTCAGATTCCCACCAACTTTCCTCAAGAGCTTCTTGACAACACATCAGTCAGGCCTGCCCCACTTGGCCCTTCCTTCTTTCCATAGAACATCTCTTCCGCTGCAATGTGAGATGCTTGAATGAATCCACTTTGCCTTCCTGCATGTCCAAACCAGAACTGTAGGGGGATTTGTTCTTTGGGATTGCTCTTTACTAATGGGAAATGGAGCCAATTCATTTGGCTTTTTCTCCCCAGGTTGGACAGTTTTGAAGCATATACTTTGAGGAATTCTGGAGCCCCTATGGTGATGGCAATTCAATATGTAGACTTGAACAACCGATCTCTTCCTCCCTGTCTCACTTCCATGGTCCCCTCAATTTCTTCCTGGGATTATTCCCTGAATGAACTATCTGCATGGAAGGGTTCATCTTAGAGTTTCATTTTGGAGGAATCTAGGCTAAAATAGATTAGAGATGAGAAAAAAAAAAAGCTGGAGAACAAAATTGACCAAAATTTTATTTAATTTCTCTCACAAGGGACTATAAGTAGGACATTTGGCAGTCTTGGATATTGTGCACTTATTCTGTGAACCTCTAGGTATAAACCTAGAACAGGATATCTGCCTGAAAGAGAGGGATCATTATTATCCTACAGATTACTAAGAATCCAGGGAGGTTCTAGTGGGCTATATCAACTGAGTCTACCTCTCAGAGAACCCTCAAAATTCATTTTGTAGTTGCATTATATAAGAAACTGTATCTATAGACAAACTAAATTCTGGGCTTACCTTACCAACGTAATAAAGCTGCTTCTCCTATATTTGACAAGCATAATACCATTAATTCAATTGTAGCATTTTAACATTAAAATCTTTCTCTTCTTGTTGGGTCTGAAAGTGATAGCACATCATTTATAATGCACCCTGAACCAAGAATGCCCTCTTATAAAAGTCCTTAGTTTGTTTTTCCTCTGTAGAACAATATCCCTATAACCTGCAGAGAACCCACTGTTAAAACATGGAAACTTTCTTTGATGGTTTTAACTATACTAAGCAATAAAGCAATTTTGGTCCAAGTGAAAGAGAAAACTTTCTGCCCTCCTTTTATATCTGTCCCATTAAAAGAGAGGCTAAGCATTAATTTTGTAAATCATCAGTATTAAATGCTAAAGGAGATGAGTGTTTAGGTACCAATAATTTCAAAATCTATCTCAAATATGTCAACATTTGATAAGAAGAAAGATTGATGAAGCTATTAATAATTCTGCTTTAGTGGTACCAAAATAGTTTTAAACAAAGGACATATATCTGGCTTTAACTTAATCAATTTAAGAGAAAGATAATGCCTTAAGAATAATTAGTCATCCAGTTGAAATCCATAATCTCTCTACACGAGGCCTCAGCCTGCCCTCTGGTTTCTTGTCTTTCCACAATGCCTACCTGGAAAGAATGTGCAGACCAAAGCTCTGCAAAGCCTCTGCTATACTAGACAAGTTCAAGTCCAAGAAATTGCTTCACTTACAAATCCAATCTAGATCTTAATGTGATAAGATCTGTTATTGTTTTCAGTTGTGAAAATATTAATCAAACTTTCCATTTGAAAATACAACTGATAATTTAAAATGGCAGATCAACTATAATTAATCTGAAATATTTTTAGATAAAAAGAAAAGAAGTTTTGAAGCCTAGAAAATGAGAGACATGGAAAATATAAAATATAAGGCTAGAATGGCTCCTCACATATGATTGTTGCAGACATTGTGACCTTTGAATTCCAAGTTAACTAATCACCACACATGAGTGGACAATATGGATATTGACTTTTTTTTTTATCAGTTCTATATGTGAGAAGCAGTCCAAAAGATATTGGTATTCCTGGAATAATATAATAGTTTACAAAGAAAGGAAAGAGTAACTTATGTTGCACCTATTCTAAAAACCTCACCATGAGGTCGTTGCACTTAGGAAGAAAGTCTACATACCATGAATTTCTTTTTAAAGCATACAACAACACAGATATTAAAATTAGTACTCAAGACTAAAAATTCATTAACATTTTTCCACAATTAGTATATTTACAAACATCAGTCCCATACATAACCTATACTTTTACTATATATGTCCTCATAAATAATATGTAATATTTATTCTTAAAACGTCATGAAAATGACATTATACTGTAGTTATTCCTCCTGAAATTCATTTTCTTTCACATCAACTTATATTCTGGAGATTTTCCCATATTGAAATCTAGTTTCAAAGACTGAAGTTGCCCTGGCATGAGTAAATCTTGCTGTGTTTTTTTCCTTACTGAAGTTCGTATGGGGGTTATTTTTAGTTATGTTGTCTGTTTGTTTCTTTAACAAGTAGTGCTACAGTGAACATCCCAGGGCCTTTCTCTTTATGCACGTGTGCTAAGCATGGTTAGGTTATAGAGTATACATCTTCAGTTTTACGAGGTGTACAGAGACAGTGGATCTCACAGTAGAAGCATCATCTGTGTGGGTTCAGGTCTTACTTCTGTCATTTACTATGTGTGACCTCACCCTCTTTGACCCTGTTTCTTCACCTCTAAAATGATGATAGGAGTAGTAACTGTCAATAATAGAATGCTTGTTGTACTCCATTGTCATTCTCTGTACAAGAGTTTGAGATGGATACAGAGCCAGCCAGACAAAGGCTTTATCTGCAACCTTCTAGATACATGTGACTCTGTGACTATGTTCTGGCTAATGAGATGTGAGTGGTAGTAATACATACCCCTGTGTTTGCCTGCTTCTCCACCTTCTGCTATCTAGGAAATGAGAAACAGACCAACACTGGTCCCAGAGATGGATTCTGCATAATGAACCCAGTGGAGTTGTCCTTTAGCTCTTAACCACCTACTTATGAACTGCAGACTTCTCTGTTATTTAACCAGCAAGCTTTTTCATAGTTTTCTTGTTACAGAAGTCTAGCTTATAGATGAACATACACGATTCATAGCATTTTCATAATAAATGAGTTAATATGTTTAAACCCTTAGAAAACTGTTTGATGAGTGCCAGTTATTTTTAATTATGGCAACTACCAAACTGCTTTTCAAGGTATTTCACTAATTTATAACCCAGCACCATGTTTCATTGCATGTTTTGTATTTTGGCAATCTGATGCATAATAAAAATTTTTTAGTTTTTAATTTTTTTAATTTTTTAAAATTTTTACAGACTGCATTTTGATTCATTGTACACAAATGGGATACAGCTTTTCATTTCTATGGTTGTGCATGTAGATACATACCATTTGTGTAATCATACATGTACATAGGATAATGATGTCTGTCTCATTCCACCATTTTTCGTATCCTACCTCCCTCTCATTTCCCTCTACGTAATCTAAAGTTCCTCCATTCTTCTCTCACGCCCCCCCCATCCCCTACCCACGTTATATATCATCATCCACTTATCAGGGAAAACATTCAGACTTAGGCTTTTTGGAATTGGCTTATTTCACTTAGCATGATATTTCCAATTCCATCCATTTATTTGCAAATGCCATAATATTATTCTTTATGGCTGAATAATATTCCACTGTGCATATATACCACAGTTTCTTTATCCATTCATCTGTTGAAGGGCATCTTAGTTGGTTCCACAATCTAGCTATTTTGAATTGAGTTGCTATTAAACATTGATGTGACTTCTTTACTATAGTATGCTAATTTTAAGTCCTTTAGGTATAAACCAAGGAGTGGGATAACTGGGTCAATTTATTTTTTCTTATTAAGACTTTTGAAAATAAAGAACAACAATCATTTGGAAAAGTGAACAAATCATAAATAATCAGCTTAATAAATATTTCCAAAGTGAGCATACATGTGTGATCAACACCCAGACCACAGGAACTCCTGATGCCCCCTCCCTATTATTATTACCATTCTTCTTAAAAACAGCCTTTATTCTGAAGGTTAACAATATAGATATTGTGGGATGAATTATCCCCTCTAAAAAAAGAGATAATTTAATTAAAGTGAGATCATATGGATTGACCCAAATCCCATACGAATGGGGTCCGTATAAGAAGAGGATTTTTAGGAAGCAAATACACACAGAAGGAAGACCATGTGAACACACAGAAGAAAAGTATCATCAGCCTAGGAGAGAGGACACAGAAGAAACCAAATGCTTGGACACCTTGAGTTTAGACTTTTAGCCTCCGGAAACGGAAAAAAAAAAAAAAAATTCTGTTATTTAAGCCACCCAGGGTATGATGTTTTGTTATGAAATATTTGGAATACTAGTACAGATTTTGGTACTGGGAAATGGAGTACTTGCCATAATGAATATTTTAAAATGTGTAGTTGGCCTTGCAATTCATAATGTAAAGAGGCTAGAGAGTTTTGGATGTGCTAGGAAAAGCCTAGGTTGCCTTAAAGAGATTCTTGGTGGAAACATGGATGCTAAAGATCCTTCTAATAAAGACTCATGAAGAAAAGAGAAGAGCTGTAGAGAACGCCTTTATTATCTTAGTGAATACATGCATCATCATGATGAACAGAACATTAGGAGAAACATGATCCTAAAGGGGACTGACTGAACTGAGGTCTCAGATGGCAACAAGGAATACATTATTGGAAGCTTGTTATGAATTTGCATAGAATTTGTCCAAATTGTGTTCTAGGGTTTTATGGAAAGTAGAAATAATCAGTGATGAAATTGAATAGTGAATTGTGATTTTTAAGTCAAATACTGAAGACATGGTCTGACCCGTCCTTGATGTTTTATAACTAAATGTGAGATGAAAGAAATATATTGAAGAAAAAAATTGTAAAATGGAAAGGAGCCAGAACTTGAGGATTTGGAAAATTCTCAGCCCATTCATATTGCAAAAATAAACAAATGTGTTTTGGAGAGAATATCAATATGTGGGTAGACAACAATTTGCTAACGGAATTATAGCACTAATCTAGTTAGCCATCTTACCAAAAGCCAGTAATAAATGTGGTTATCCTGGAAATATCTGTGGATAACCCTTTTAGTCTGATAGCTTGAAACCTATCAGTTGTATGGTAGGCCAAGAGGATTGTTTTGTTTTGCTTTGTTTTTTGTCCTAGTTTGAATTAGAATCCCAATCTTGTGGTTGAACATGGTGTGTAGTTACAATGGTCATGTATTCATATATGAACATAGGAAAGTTATCTCCTATTCATTGTACTGTCTTTCCTATTTCCAGCCTCTCTCCTCTCCCTCATTCCCCTTTGTCTAATACAATGAACTTCTATACTGCATTGTATAGAATGCACCCCCGTTGTGTGTTGCCATCTGCATATAAGAGAGAACATTTTGCCTTTGGTTTTTTGTAATTGACTTATTTCACTTAGCATGATAATCTCCAGATTCATCCATTTACCAGCAAATACCATAATTTCATTCTTCTTTATGGCTGAATAATGTTCCAATGTGTATCCCCCACCACATTTTCTTTATCCATGCATCTGTTGAAGAGCACCTAGGTTGGTTTCATAGCTTAGCTATTGTAAATTGAGCTGCTAAAAACATTGATGTGGCTGTGTCAGTGTATTATACTGATTTTAAGTCCTTTGGGTACATTCTGAGGAGTGGGATAATTGAGTCAAATGGTGGTTCCATTCCAGGTTTTCTGAGGAATCTCCATATTGCTTTCCAGAGTGGTTGCACCAATTTGCATTTCCACCAGCAATGTATGAGTGTACATTTCTCCCCACATCCTTGCCAATGTTTATTGTTACTACCAACAAGGTTTTTGAGAATTTTATAAGCATAAAGTTTACCGGTGTATACCCAATGGGACAGGAATAGAATGAAATAAAGGAAAGTTCTTGGACTTCTGAGATTCTCCAGAATGGGCCAGGAGAGCCATTCAACTATGAATATGCTTTATCCCTCAAAAAAATGAAAGAGTGACCCTGAAGTCAGATCAGAGGTTAGGAGGACTGCCACATTCTTCAGAAACCTAGATAGCAGAGGCCCAGAATCCAGAGTGTGAGGCCATCTCCATGATTTCAGCAGGAAGGTTCACTGGAGGACAAAGCATCAAATCCCAAAAAATTATTCTCAAGCCTTAAAATCTAAAGCAATTTTCTCTGCTAATTTTCAGACTTGTTTGGGACCCATGATCCTAATTTTCTTTTGATTTCTCCCTTTTTACAAAAGAATGCTCATCCTGTGCTTGTTTCACCATTGTCCTTTGGAAGCAGATATTTTGTCTGTTTGCACAAGT
The DNA here is from genome assembly GCF_902686445.1 of Sciurus carolinensis. NCBI lineage: Eukaryota > Metazoa > Chordata > Mammalia > Rodentia > Sciuridae > Sciurus > Sciurus carolinensis. The sequence goes on from NC_062219.1 coordinate 31,374,734, forward strand.
TCCCAACTGGAGAACTGTGCCTCAGAGCAAATGGCAACTCATGTCTCACCCATATGGGACTTAGATGATATTTAGACAAGATTCTGGACTTGGAATTGATGCTGAATACTTTAAGAATTGTGTGACTCTTAGATTGGGGTGAATTTCCTTTTGCACTTGAGATGGATGTGAATTTGGAGTGAGGTAGAGTGTGAAGTGTTATGAGATAAATTGAGTCTCCCCCCAAAAAGAAGTATGTTAAAATCCTAATAGTTATTACCTCAGAATGTGACTATACTTGGAGATAGGGTTTTTAAGGAAATAATTTACTTTATTTGAGACCATTAGGGTGGACCCAAATCCCCTATGACTAGTGTTCCTTTAAGAAGGGGAAATTAGGACATCAGTACAAACAGAGAGAAGGCCATATGAAGACACAGGAGAAGACAAATATTTACTATCCTAGGAGAGAGGCCATAGAAGTAACCAACCCTGCAGACACTTTGGACTTCTAGATACCAATTCTATGAGAAAAGGGATTTCTGTTATTTAAGCCACCTTTGTGGTACTTTGATATGGCACACCTGAGCAACTAATGTGGGGAAAACCTACATAAACCCTCTAGTTTCACTTGCTCTTGGTTGACTTAAAATCACTCATTTTGGAGGTCATATAATTGGGCAATACACTTTTAGTCTCCCACTGGTTTTGCTGCTGATTGCACCTCTGATATGTAGGTTATGATGTTAATGGTTGCCTTGATTACTCTTCAGAGACCTGAAGATCACTTTTGCTGAAAACACTAACTCTTCAGTTGGGCCCACAGGCACCCAATGGATGACTAGAATGGGATGAAAAGGCTTAGCATCTCTGTCTTCAAATTGTATCTGTTTCCTTTGTTGCTTCAACCTTTGGGTCATTTCCTACTCGGCTCTGCATGTAGACTTATTGAACAATTGAGAATGTTTTGTCCAAAACTATAATATGTGGTCAACTTGAGCTAGACTTATCTAGTCTCTCTTCCTCCCTGCCTTAAGGATAAAGATGTCTCCCAGCCTCCATGACTAGAAACACCAGACCACACAAAGGAGTGAAAAGCACCCTAGTTCCAAGAATATCTCTTCCTATTCCCAGAAAAGATCTGTCTTCCCCTTTATTAGCCTATTCCTCGCCCCCATTATTCTTATCCTGTATCTGTTAACACCTCAACCTACTGGAGCTGAGAAGTTGATCTGAGAGCAAATCTTCTCCATTCATTTGCCACCAATAAAGCCTTTCTTTTTCCCCCAAACTCATCTCTCAGACACTGGTTTTTCTATGGGATGAACTTCCAAATCTAGGTTCAATAACACTAATACTGCTGGTTAGTTTCACCCAGACTCTTTAAGGGTTAGAACCAACATCAGAGTCCAAATCTTACATCTTTCACTGAACATTGTTTCACTGAGTTTTATAGTATCATTGAGCATGGTGGTGGTTGGCCCATTCTCGTTGCTCTATATTCCATTATTGAACATGTTAATTTATTTATCTATTTAATGTTGATGAGTATTTGAATCACTTCCAGTGTTTAGCTATTATAAATAGTGTTGCTATAATGATTTCTTTTACATCTTTTGGTTTATATATGAATTTGGTTTACATATGAATTCATTTCTCTTGGGCATTGACTCAGGAATGGAATTGCTACATCATGGTATACGCACATATTTAGTTATTGTAGATTTCATTAAGAATTTTTCTGAAATATTGACGTATGCCCCAAAGAGCAGTATACTCCAGTTGCTTCACATCCTTTCCAGTACTAAGTACTTTCTGTATATTTCATCTTATCCATTGTGATGTGAAACAAAGGAAACTTATATTGTACTTCCCTAATTACTAATGAGGTTAACACTTGCTTTATGGATAAGCAGATGGCCAGTTTTCATAATATCCCAAGTGTACTCAAAAAGAATGTGTCTTCTGTGAAAGTTTGTGCATCAAACTATACTTGGTCAATTCAGTCAAATTGCTTTGTCATGTTGCTGAAATCTTTCACATCCCTACCAATTTTTGTGATAAAAATCCTAGTGATTATTGATTTATCAAGTCATATTCAACATTCTTTAAAGAATGAAAATTCAGTCTGTAAAAATAAAAAAAAATTAAAGTTAGATAGTTTTAACTGCCAACAGTAAAAACAAAACAAACAAACAAACAAAAATTAAATTAGGATGCCAGAAAAAAAATCAGTTTTTGATTTATATATTTTGAGACTTCATGAATTGTTATCTATACCCAATGGACTGGAACTTTCACCATTTTGAAATGTTTATGTCCAAGAACACTCTTCATTAAAGCCTACCTTTTCTAGTATTAGTATTAGTATGTCAACTTTCTTTTGGTTAATGTTTTAAAGTGTATCTTTTTCCTTTTTTATTTTAAAATATGACCAAACTAAGTACAAACTATGTTACATGTGAGCCACAATGAAACCCATTATTCTGTATAAGTAATGCACACTAATAAAAGATTAAAATTTACTTTCAACATTTGTACAGCCCTTCCTTTAAGGTAAATCTCTTGTATGTCATGAATGATCAGCCTTTTAAAAAATCCAATTTAATGAATTTTATCTTGTATTCACACAGTTCAGACCATTTAATTAAATAGTTCATATATGTGAGTTGAATTATTTCATCTTCCTATTTATTTTTATTTTGTGCTTGTCTTCTTGTAAGATTAATCAAGTACTTTTAATTATTCCACACTTACCCTCCATTACTTTATAATTCATGATTTTACTATTTTTTAATGAATTACTCTACAAATTAAAACATGAATCCTTAATTTATTAATTCTAACATATTATTACTCTATCACTTCCACCAAAAGGTATATATTTTTTCCCCATTTCTGATCTATTGAATTTCATGTATTTTACTTCTTAAAAGTATTTTAGATCACACAGTATATTTTAAACAATATCCTTAGCATACATACAGATATACTGGTATAATTATAACTTTTAGTGTTCTTTATCTTTCCTGGATTTCTATCTTTCTGGATAAAAGATTTGGTCTTGTGCAAGTTTACTATAAATAAGTAAAAGCCTATGCCTGTCGTCTCATTGTCATATCCATTCATCATAGAGAGGTTGGGAGATATTTTTATTTATTTACTGGCCATCATGTTTTATGTGAACACTTTGTCCACTTTTTATTGGGTCGTCCTTTGGTTTATAATACATGAAAAACTCCAGATACTATTCGGGAAAAAGGAGGCTTTTATACATGTGTCCATATCTTCTAGTCTGTGACTTGTCTTAATTTTTTTATGTTGTGTTTTGTCACATGGAAATTTACATTTTTTTTTTTTGTACCAGGGACTAAATCCAGTGGTGCTTAACCACTGAGCACATCCACAGCCCTTGATTATTTTTTATTTTGAGACAGGGTTTCACTAAATTGCTTAGTACCTTGCTAGCTTGCTGGGGCTGGTTTTCAAGTTGTGATCCTCCTTCCTCAGCCTCCAAACCTGCTAGGATTGGAGGCCTGTACCACCAGACCTAGATTAAATATTAATAGATAAATTTCAAATATCCTTCATAGTTTGTGGGTTTCATGCTTGGTTTGAGAAGTTCTTCTGTATCCTCTTGACATAAAGATATTCTCCTAAAAGATTTTTAGCTTTAATTTTCATTTTTAGTTCTTTACTTTCTGAGACATTTTCATTGTTGTTTTTATGCTGTTTTATATAAGAATAGCCAATCATCTTAGCACCATATGTTAAAATGTCATTTTCCTGTCATTTAGTAATGCACTTTTATTTTTTAAATTAATTCCAGTATTTTAAAGTTTATTAATAGAAATGATCACATAAACTTAAAATCAATCATCACATTCTGTTTTTTTGTAATCTCATAAACCCCTAAAACTTCATAAAAATTAAATATAAGAAAATATTTGTTCATGGACACATTTAGACATGTTGATGTCATATATTTATTAATTTATATTAATTAACATCATAATGTTTTCTACCTTTCATAAAATTGATACTCATGATTTCTGATGGTCCTGAGACAAAAAAAAATTTCAACATATGCAACAAAATACTGACTTTTGGCAATTCTAAAATGAAGTTCCAGGAAAGTAATAATATCAGGGCTAGCTAACATTTATTGCTTGCTGATTACATGCTGGGCAATGTTCTGAGAACTTTTTACACGTTAACTCTAAGGAAACTGTGAGCGAGGTGAATAGTATTATCTGCAGCATTCAGATAAAAAACAGGTCCACTGTCATAAATTTTAACTTAAATTTATAAAGATAGTACAGAGCCCTTTTATTTAAATTCACTTTATTTATACTTATAAATAAATGAAGCATTGCTACTACCTAACTTTTAGGTGAACACTGGGTTATGGCTATATACTTGTAAATAAAACCATAATATCTGGTATGTTATTATTTGTATTTCAATGTACAAATGCTGTTTTAGTCCTCAATGATAATTTATTGTGTTTACCAGTTTTGTGGCATTGTACAGGTGTTTACATCCAATCATCTCGAATCTACACATGACAGTTGCAATGTTTCACCTTCACTCACCTCTTCCCTTGAAAATGACTGCACCTCAAGGGATACTGCACTGTAAGTGCTGCTCTGGTGGTAAAAACACGTTTCACATAAATGGGGTAAAAGAGCATCTAATGAACTGAGCTCCACACATGTGAAGCCAACAGCAATATTAGAAATGGTGTTTATTTTATAGTCCAGAAACTGCATTTTAAATGCTAGTATATGTTTATATGACAGTTCTATTAAATATAAAAGAATCCCATTACAAGGGAAATCCTTTGCATAGACATTTTATGTGGTCTAAATAGCATACCCAGCCCTGCAACTCCTCATGGGAGACATTTTTAGAACCTTATTTATGTTCAAGCCATAACAAACTAGCAACTAGAAAACTATAATGGGCACAAACGGCTAATAAAAATGAGATTGTTGAAAATTCTTCTTAATAGCAACTTAGGAAGTATACTGATAAAACAAAGTTAAGGCCTGGTGTCTCTGGATGCCTGCCACCCAGTAATCACAGACATTTGGCCACAGGTACTCCCCCTTTCCATCTTCTTTGCTTTCTCGGCTCAAAACAGAATAGGCAATGCATTTTAAAATTGGTATTTGCCCTATTTTTCATTCTATTGCCTACTGAACCAGAGATGCTCTGGAGAAAAATTCTAGGATGTTTTCTTCCTCCCTGCAGTGTTTATTAATTGGGTGATTCCTCTGCAGAAAGAAGGCAGATACTCTGAAATTGATCAGAGGGAGAAGAATGTCCGAATGTGTTCAGTCGTTGAGTGTGTGTCTGTGTGCACACCAGATGCATGCATGTGCCAATGCGTGCATATATGTTGTATATGTAAGGCCTGGACACTTGAAATCTGGATCACTTCTCTGCTGAACTGCTCTGTTTAGACAAGCTAGTTAAAATGAACAGGTCAAACCCTTTATTTATGGGCTAAAAAGTATTTGATCTGGGGTAGATATCAGCTCCACAGGCAAACATGTTGGGCCCAAGTCATTTTTATTGCTGCATCTTGCAGAATTCCACAATAGTTCATGTGGCCCTTCATGTAAGCAAAGGAAGAATTCCCATAGAGGAGGGAGTCCATCGAGTGTGAAATGCTGCTTGAATCTCCCAAACTAGAATGTGTTTATACAAGCAAGAGTGCAAAGAAGCAGAGGGAGACACCTTTAATTTCTGAAATGGTGGGAACTTCCTAATAAACTTTACCCAACCAGTATGTGGTGGTGTCATGATGAATGGCCCCAAACTATCTATTTTTGGAGTTGGATTCACTTTCAAGGTCATTGGCATTTGCCTCGGAGCCAGTGTGGACATTCCCTCCACAGCACTCCTAAGAATGGCCTTCCAGTCTATTTTTGAACAGTGTTGGGAAGTACACGACCTTAACGTTTTTCCAACTTTACTTGTAAAGAAATTCTTTACAAGACAGTTCCCAATCCTCATATGTTTAATTTATGTAAGCATGTCACTTAAATGCAAATGACCACCCAAGAGCAGCTGGCTCATCTTATAAGCTTCCCACTGCCATTCTTGGAATTTCCCTCTAGGACAGAGAAAAATTATTAATTCATAACTATGCATGTGCATATGTGTGTGCATGTGCGTATGTGTGTGTTTTTCAGCCTGTGTCCTCCTGTTCACCCAGGACTTTTCCTTGTTAGGTGAAGACAAGACCTGGAAGAGCCAGGAGGCTCTAGGTTGACTTACCTTGAAAAGTCAAGGAGCCCTTTATGGAGAACCAGAAAAGGATCTAAAATGTTGGCTATAGTGACAAGAGTTTGGAAAAGAAAGATATGAGAGCAATTGCTTGAGATTGCAGACTTTGAGAGACACCAGTGCAGGGAATTTTAGGAATTTGAACATATGTTCTGCCATGTATTCTCTCTTTGTTCTCTTTTCCAGAGACATCATAAAGATAAGTTGCCTTTCAAGGCATTTGAAGTTTGTTTTCTGTATATGACAGCCTACTGGTTCTGCTTCCTTCAGGCCTCTTAAGACCTGGACTTCCCCTCAGCTTTCACCTCATTAGGATCTCTCATCTGGGTAATGCCAGTTAAGGGAACAAGAAGACACTGCTATCAATAGCATATGAATTTGGAAAGAATTAGTAGATCTTTCTGAGTCTGATTGACTCCGAAGTGCTACAGCAAGTTTCAGAACTTGGGGAATTGAGGCTTGCTTTTGAAATGTCTGTGACGTAGGTTGAGTCACTGGTGCTGTTGATGAGGCTGCCTACACATCACTTCACAGTCTGCCATGATCTCAGAAAAGGCATCAGGACTCAGAGACAACCCTCAATTTTGGCTGTTCAGAAATTTGCTGCTGTTCATCTCAGAGTTGATCCGATCGAAAGACGAGGTCATATTTTCAAATGCCCAAGGTACTGAAAGATGAATTAGAATATAAATACTCTAGTATATAATTGCTACCTGTTCACCCAATAGAAAATTGACATAGAAAAACCACTTAAAAGTCTTTTTAAGTGTGAGATTACAGCAAGCATGGCAAGTGGAGGTTTGTCTTATAAATCCACTTCTGCAACAGATACTGACCTGTTAAGAGTAAACTGATGCTTAATGGATGTGAGTTTCTATTATTTAATTCTGGGTCCATGAGCATCATCATTCTGTGGTCCTTTTCCAATCACTAATCCATCCTCCATCCCTGCACACCGATATCACGGAATTGCATAGTCAGATGCCCCATTCTAATTCAGTCTGGGAGACATGTCGCCTCTTCCTTGACATGTATTTTATTATTCTTTTCTTCATTAAGTTTTCCTGTTTTTTGTTTTAACTATGTAATTATTACAGGAATTTAAAAAAATTTTAGTGCATTACAGCTATGCATAACAGTGGGGTTCATTTTGAAATAATCATACATGCATGAAATATAATTTGCTCTACTTGAGCCCCTAGGGACTTCCTCTTTCCCTTCCCTCTTCCCTTCCTCCATTCTTCCTTCTCTACTCTACTGGTCTTCCTTCTATTCATTTATAGTTTTTTAAATTAGTGCTTTATAGATACAACTAAAGGTGACATTCACTTTGATATATTCATATATGTACAGAGCATAATCGGGTCAATTTCATCCTACTTTTCCTCCCTTTGACTTTGCAGCCAGCAGTGTGTGGGATGCTGAACAAAACACAGAGGTAAGAAGAGAGGCATGTATAGTCCCACACTTTCCTACATCTTTTTCCAAATCCACCTTCGATAGTTAGCTATTGTACTGTTCCTCTGCGCTCACAGACATATAGAAACAAATGAAATCATCAACCTGTTTATTGCCACTTCCACATAATGTAGAGGTTTTCCCCTAACTCATTTTTTCTATTTCCTTTTTCACATTTTCAATTGATGCATTATAGTTGTGCATACTGATGGGATTTATTGTTAGATGCCTAACTCATTTTAATAGTGTAAATATTCTATTGTATTGTTTTTTAACAATTTAATTAGCTCTTATCAAGGAACAAATTATTTCCAAAATTTTATTCCTATAAACAATGCTTCAAAGAACACACTTGTACAATCATCTTTTTGTCCTTATAGGAGAAAACCCCAAAAGTGGGGTTATTGGGTCAAAGGTTATGTACCGTTTGTATTTAAATGATATTTCCAGAGTCCCTTCTGAAAATATTCCTAAGCCAATGCACAAGAGAACTAACTTCCTCATATTTTCAATTGCACTGGGTTTTGTCAATCTTCTTTATGCCATTCTGACACTTTAAGTTGTATTTCTGTCATTAGTAGTATATTTAAGGTTATTTTTTTAAATCATAAAGAACAGATTTATTTTTTATCATTTCGGAAGCAGGGAAGTCTTAGATTGAGGAACTTGCATCCAGGAAGGCCTACTTTTATTGTTTTTTTTCTTTTAATTAGTGAATTCTAATTCTATATGTATATATATGTGTGTGTGAATATATATATTTCATTGTGTTACTTTTATATGTGTACATAGGAAAATTTGGTTACATTCATTCCACTGTTCCTCTCTTTTCCAGTCCTTCCATCTTCCCTCTCAGTCTCCTTCCTCTGCTCCACTGATCTCACTTCTATTTTCAAGGAATCCCTTTTCCTTTTCTGTTTTTCCAATTTCAGTCTAACTTTCACAAATCAGAGAAAATATTCACCCTTGACTTTCTGGGTCTGGCCTATTTCAGTTAACATTATCTTAAGATCAATCCATTTACCAGCAAATATCATAAAGACATTCTTTATGGCTGAGTAATACTTCACTTTGTGTGTGTGTGTATATATAAATATATATATATATACACACATATAGATGTGTGTGTGTGTGTGTGTATATATACATATATATATATCATAATTTCTTTATCTATTTGTCGGTTGTAAGACACTTAAGTTGGCTCCATAGCTTAGCTATTGTGAATTGTGCTGCTGTAAACATTAATGTGACTCAGTTACTGTGGTATACTGATTTTATTTTTTGCTTTTTATCTTTTTTAAAAATAATTTCTTTTTTTATATATACATGACAATACAGTGTATTTTGAGATATTATAGATACATAGAGTATAACTTATTCTAATTAGGATCCTAGTCTTGTGGTTGATGTGACATGGAGTTTCCCTGGTGGTTTATTCATATATAAACATATGCTATGTTATGACGGATTCATTCTACTGTCTTTCCTGTTCCAATCCCCTCTCCCTTTCAATTCAGTGGCTGAGACAAAAGGGAATGGAGTTTTCTGATTTTCAATCCCTTGGGTATATTCTGAGGAGTGGGATAACTGGGTCAAGTGCTGATTCCATACCTAGTTTTTTGAGGAATCTTCATACTGTTTTCCAGAGTGGTTGTACTAATTTGCAGTCTTACCAATATGTATGTGTGTACCTTTTCACCCACATCCTCACTAACATTTAGTAATATTTGTAGTCTTCATAATTGCCATTCTGACTGGAATCAGAAGAAATATCCATGTAGTTTTGCTTTGCATCTGCCTGATTGTTAGAGATGTTGAACATTTTATTCATCATTTGTATTTCTTCTTTTGAGGAGTATCTGTTTATTATTTTTTCCATTTATTAATTGGGTGTTTTTTTTTTTTTTGGGGGGGTGTTGAGTGGTTTGAGTTCTTCATATACGCTGGATATAAATCCCCTGAGAAGCAGGTGGCAAAGATCTTCTCCCTTTCTGTGGGTTTTCTTTTTCATTTTCTTTTTGATACTGAGGATTGAACTCAGGGGTACCTAACCCCTGAACCACATCCCCAGGCCTATTTTGTATTTTATTTAGAGACAGGGTCTCACTGAGTTGCTTAGCACCTCACTTTTGCTAAGGCTGGCTTTGAACTCAAGATCCTCCTGGCTCAGCCTCCTGATCTGCTGGGATGCATGCACCACCATGCCTGACTCTGTAGGCTTTCTTTTCACACTCTGTCTCTTTTCTTCTGCAGAAACTTTTTAATTTGATGTTATCCCACTTATTGATTATTAATTTTATTTCTTGCACTTTAGAAGTCTTGTTAATGAAGTCAATGCCTATGCCAAAATATTAGAGTGTTGAGCTTAAATTTTCTTCTAGCAGTTGCACAGTTTCTGGTCTAATTCCTAGTGTTTGATCAACTTTGAGTTAATTTTTGTGCAAGGTGATACATTGGAATCAAGTTTCATTCGTTTACATATGCATATCCAGTTTTCCCATTACCATTAGTTTAAAAGGCCATTTTCTCCAACATATATTTTTGGCACCTTTGTCAAATATCAGATGACTGTATCTATTTGGTTTGTCTCTGTATCTTTTATTATATTCCATTGATCTAATGTTTGTTTTGGTGCCAATACCATGTTGTTTTGTTACTACTGCTCTGTAGAATAATTTGAGGTCCTCCATTGTTATTCCTCCAGCTCTTCTTGTTCAGTATTACTTTGCTATTCTGAGTCTCTTATTCTTCCAAATACAATTTAGAACTGTTTTTTTTTTTTTCTGGTTCTGTGAAGAATGACATTGGTATTTTGATGAAGATTGCATTGAATCTGTATAATGCTTTTGGTAATATGGGCATTTTGATAATATTAATTCTGCCTATTCAAGAACACGAGAGGTCTTTCCATCTTCTTAGGTCTTCTTCAATTTCTTTTTTTCAGTGTTCTGTAGTTTTCATTATAGGAGTCTTTTTACCTCCTTCATTAGATTAATTACAAAAAAATTTTATTTTATTGAGGTTATTGTGAATGTAATAGTTTTCCTAATTTCTTTTTCAGCAGATTCATTATGGGAGTATAGGAAAGTGATCAATTTAGGTATGTTGATCTTGCATCCTGCTATATTTCACTAAATTTGTTTATCAGCTCTAGAAGTCTTCAGGTTGTTTTTTGGATCTTCGAAATATAGGATCCTGTCATCAGCATACAGATAATTTGACTACTTCTTTTCCTATTTGTATCCTTTAATTTCCTTCTCTTACTTTATTGCTCTGAAAAGAGTTTCAAGAACAATGTTGAATAGGAATAGTGAGAATGAACACCCTTGTCTTATTCCCATTTTTAGGGGAAATCTTTCAGTTTTTCTCCATTCAGTATGATGTTGGCCTTGGGTTTGTCATATACAGGCTTTACAATGTTGAAGTAAGTTCTTTTTATCTCTAGTGTCTCTAGTTTTTGAATATGAAGAGGTGCTGTACTTTGTCAAATGTTTTTCCTACTTCTGTTGGGATAATCATATGGTTTTTAAAATTTTTAAAAAAGTTTTTTCTAATTTGTTGTACTTGACATTAGAATGCATTTATACACTTTGATAGATCATACATAAATGGAGTGTAATCTCTCATTGTTCTGATTATACTCTATTCATATGGTAAATTATAGTTATTGATTTGCTTATGTTGAACCAACCTTGCATCCGTGGGATGAAATCCACTTGACCATAGTGTACTATTTTCATAATGCGTTTTTGAATGTGATTTGCCAGTATTTCATTAATTTATTTTGCATCTATGTTCATCAGGGGTATTGGTCTACAGTTTTCTTTCCTCGTTGTGTCTTTTTCTGGTTTTGATATGAGAGTGATACTGTCTTCATAGAATGAATCTGGCGTGTTCCCTCCTTTTCTATTTCTTGAAGTAATTTGAGGAGGATTGGTATTAGTTCTTCTTCAAAGGTCTGGTAGAATTAAGAATCCATCTGGTCCTGGGCTTTTCTTTGTTGGAAGACTGAATAGCTGCTTCAGTTTCATTAGCTGATATTAGTTTAAGTTTTCTATATCTTCATGGTAAATTTGGGTATGCCATATGTCTCTATGAATTTGTCAGTATCTTTGAGATTTGCTAGCTTGCTGGACTATAGATTTTCAAAATAGTTTCAAAATCCTCTGAATTTTAGTAATGTCAAGGAGATATCTTCTTTTTCATCTCTCACTTTGTTAACTTGGTTCTTCTCTCTTTTTCTCTCTCTCTTTTAGTTTGTTAAGGTTTCATCAGTCTTGTTTATTTTTTCAAAGAACCAACTCTTTATTTCATTAATCCTTTGTAATTTATTATTCTCAATTCATCAATTTTGGTTCTGGTTTCAATTATTTCCTGCCTTATACTTATTTTGGCATTAGTTTGTTCATTTTGTTGGAAGTTCAGGTATAATGTTAGGTTATTTATTTAGTATCTACTTTTTTAGTGAAGAACTTCAGTGCTATAATATTCTCTCTTAGAATTGCTGTCATGCAGTCCTAAAGATTCTGCTATGTTGTATCTCTTTTCTAATTTGTTTCTAAGATTTTTTTTATTTCTTCTGTAATCCATTACTTATTCAAAAGTGTATTAGTTAATCTCCAGGTGTTAGAATTATTTCTGTCTCTTATCTTGTCATCGATTTTATTCTATTATGATCTGAAAGGATGCAGGGAGTTTTCTCTATCTTTTTTGTATTTGCTAAGATTTGCAAATCTGAGGATTTAAAAATTGTTTTCATTTCTTTGATGTTATTTTACCTAGTAATACTGTTTACCTATTTTTTTCTATCAGCTGGTTTTAATTCTTAAATCAATTTATAGATTTACATTTGTTGTTGTAGGGTAATGCAAATAAATAAGACGAGATAGGCCAGTGTTTCTTTGCAGAGGTCATTTCGACTTTCTGCTTCAACTGTGCCTCTGCGGAACTGACTCTCCCCCTCACCTGAACCCCCACCCCAGCTGGGCAGCTGCTCTGATCCAGACTTATGACACATGCTCACAGATGTTTCAGCAATCTCAATGTCCCTGCTGTCTGCCATGCTGACTGATCCTCTCTCAGGTACTCAGGAATTACCCCATGACTCTGAGAGTGCTATAACTACCAGATCAACCCGGAGCTCTGTATTCCTACCTCTCCATGTCTTACCATTTTGACCCTGGTGATGAGGCTTTGAAGAATTTTAGCAAATAATTTCTTCACCAGTCTCATAAGACTGCTAAGAAACTAATAAAGTTATAGAAACAACAAAATGACCAAGTCTTCTTCAGGATATCAAGACACCTGACCACAACCAAGGGTGAAGGGCTTGAATGCAGTGGAGTGTGCATCACACTTAAAAACAATAACATGAGGCAGTAACTATTAGAACAGCACAAAATGACCACTGGCAAAAACAGATCACTGAGGTGCATTACCCAGATGAAAAGGTAAAATCCATGAAAGAATTGGTGACCATTGAAAATAATTTACATAAGTTGAGGGTCCTGGAATCTGGCGTTGCAGATCATGTGTGACAGCTCACCCTAGGAAACAGTGAGGCAGTTAGTTAAGCATAAAGATTGGTTTCCCAACAGCCCCAAGGAGAACTTCCTCAGTCATTAAGGTAGTGCACACACATGGGTTTACCTTTTCTGTAAGTTGTACCACATTGTCCCTTTACATTCTTTCATGTGTACCATTCTTCCAAATGAAGTAATTTAGTATCCTTCCTCCCAGTTACAAAGTGATATCACTGCACACCTGTCCCGGCCCCCCGGGACATCAACGCAGGTCGTCGAACCTAAGAGAGAAGGAATGAAAGGGACAAGAGACACAGGGAGTGACAGCAAGACAGGAATTCTGATCAACCTGCAAATTTTTATTGTTCTCACGGGTATTTATGCTGAGGGAATGAGGGGTATGACGAGGTGCAGGCTGGTTGGCTGTGTTCTTCTATTGGGCTCCTGATAGGGTGCAAGTTCGCGCTGGCGGGAAGGTGAAGTTCGCGCCAGAGGGAAGGTTAAGTCCCGGAAGAGAAGCAGGGACAGCGCCATAGGCGCCATATTGTAGGAACTATCAGCCAGGAGTGGGGAGGGGCGCTGCTGCTTATTGTAAAGGTCAGAACGTTCTCAGAATGAGAACTTCTTCTTGGTCCCTGACACACACCTATGAGAATAGCCAAAACTTAAAAAGCTGACCATACCACATGGTGGTGGTAAAGTGATCTGTTACAAACTACCAGAGAAATATAAATGGTACAAACACTTTGGAAGATAAGCAATTTCTTTCTTTTTTTTTTTTTTTTTCTTCTTGTTGTTTTAAATGTATATATTTTATTCAGGTATCTCACTGCCATTTTCTTTTTTTTTATTTTTTATTTTTTATTTTTTTTATTTTTTTACATTTACATAGGGTAATGATGTTTATTTTATTTTTCCCCTCCCCCCACCCCTCCCACCCCTCTTTTCCCTCTACACAGTCCTTCTTTCCTTCATTCTTGCCGCTCTCCTTAGCCTAACTCTAAACCTAACCCTAAACCTAATGCTAGCCCCTCCCACCCCCCATTATATGTCCTCATCCGCTTATCAGCGAGATCATTCGTCCTTTAGTTTTTTGAGATTGGCTTATCTCACTTAGCATGATATTCTCCAATTTCGACCATTTGCCTACAAATGCCATAATTTTATCATTCTTCATTGCGGAGTAATACTCCATTGTATAAATATGCCACAGTTTCTTTATCCATTCATCAACTGAAGGGCATCTAGGTTGGTTCCACACTCTGGCTATGGTGAATTGAGCAGCAATGAACATTGATGTGGCTGTATCTCTGTAGTATGCTGATTTTAAGTCCTTTGGGTATAGGCCAAGGAGTGGGATAGCTGGGTCAAATGGTGTTTCCATTCCAAGTTTTCTGAGGAATCTCCACACTGCTTTCCAGAGTGGCTGCACTAATTTGCAACCCCACCAGCAATGTATGAGTGTTCCTTTTTCACCACATCCTCGCCAACACCTATTGTTGCTTGTGTTCTTGATAATAGCCATTCTAATTGGAGTGAGATGAAATCTTAGGGTAGTTTTGATTTGCATTTCCCTTATTACTAGGGATGTTGAACATTTTTTCATATATCTGTTGATTACTTGTACATCTTCTTCTGTGAAGTGTCTGTTCATTTCCTTAGCCCATTTGTTGATTGGATTATTTGTATTCTTCGTGTAGAGTTTTTGAGTTCTTTATAGATTCTGGAAATTAGCGCTCTATCTGAGGTATGGTTGGCAAAGATATTCTCCCACTCTGTAGGCTCTCTCTTCACGTTTCTGATAGTTTCCTTTGCTGAGAGAAAGCTTTTAAGTTTGAATCTATCCCAGTTGTTGATTCTTGCTTTTATTTCTTGTGCTATGGGAGTCCTGTTAAGGAAATCTGATCCTGAGCCAACAAGTTGAAGATTTGGACCTACTTTTTCTTCTATAAGATGCAGGGTCTCTGGTCTGATTCCGAGGTCCTTGATCCATTTTGAGTTGAGTTTTGTGTAGGGTGAGAGATAGGGGTTTAATTTCATTCTATTGCATATGGTTTTCCAGTTTTCCCAGCACCATTTGTTGAAGAGACTATCTTTTCTCCATTGCATATTGTTGGAACCTTTGTCTAGTATGAGAAAATTGTACTTATTTGGGTTTGTGTCCATGTCCTCTATTCTGTAGCATTGATCTACCTGTCTATTTTGGTACCAATACCATGCCGTTTTTGTTACTATTGCTTTGTAGTAGAGTTGAAGATCTGGTATTGCAATACCCCCTGCTTCGCTCTTGCTACTGAGGATTGCTTTAGCTATTCTAGGTTTTTTATTCTTCCAGATGAATTTCATAATTGCTTGCTCTATTTCTGCAAGGTACATCATTGAGATTTTAATTGGAATTGCATTGAATCTGTATAGCACTTTAGGTAGTATAGCCATTTTGACGATATTAATTCTGCCTATCCAGGAACATGGGAGATCTTTCCATCTTCTAAGGTTTTCTTGAATTTCTTTCTTTAGTGTTCTGTAGTTCTCATTGTAGAGGTCTTTCACCTCTTTTGTGAGATTGATTCCCAAGTATTTTATTTTTTTCGATGCTATTGTGAATGGGGTAGTTTTCCTAATTTCTCTTTCTGAAGATTCATCACTTATGTATAAAAATGCATTGGATTTATGAGCATTGATCTTGTAACCTGCTACTTTACTGAATTCACTTATGAGTTCTAAAAGTTTTCTGGTGGAATTTCCTGGTTCCTCTAAATATATAATCATGTCATCAGCGAACAGGGATAGTTTGAGTTCTTCTTTTCCTATTCGTATCCCTTTAATTTCTTTGGTTTGTCTGATTGCTCTGGCTAGAGTCTCAAGGATGATGTTGAATAGAAGCGGTGAAAGAGGGCATCCCTGCTTTGTTCCAGTTTTTAGGGGGAACGCTTTCAGTTTTTCACCATTTAGAATGATATTAGCCATGGGCTTAGCGTAGATTGCCTTTATAATGTTTAGGAATGTTCCCACTACCCCAATTTTTTCTAGTGTTTTGAGCATGAAGGGATGCTGTATTTTATCAAATGCTTTTTCTGCATCTATTGAAATAATCATGTGATTCTTAACTTTAAGTCTGTTGATATGGTGAATGACATTTATTGATTTCCGAATGTTGAACCAACCTTGCATCCCTGGGATAAAACCCACTTGATCGTGGTGCACTATCTTTTTAATATATATTTGTATGCGATTTGCTAAAATTTTGTTGAGAATTTTTGCATCGATATTCATTAAGGATATTGGTCTGAAATTTTCTTTCCTCGATGTGTCTCTGTCTGGTTTAGGTATCAGGGTGATATTGGCTTCATAGAACGAGTTTGGTAGGGTTCCCTCCTCTTCTATTTCATGGAATAGTTTGAGAAGTATTGGAATGAGCTCTTCTTTAAAGGTTTTGTAGAACTCGGCTGAGAAGCCATCTGGTCCTGGACTTTTCTTTGTTGGTAGGCTTTTGATGACCTCTTCTATTTCATTGCTTGAAATTGGTTTATTTATGTTGTGTATGTCCTCCTCGTTCAGTTTAGGTAGTTCATATGTCTCTAGAAATTTGTTGATGTCTTCGAGGTTTTCTGTTTTGTTGGAGTATAGATTTTTGAAATAGCTTCTAATTATGTTTTGTATTTCACTCGTGTCTGTTGTGATGTTTCCTTGTTCATTCCGAATTTTAGTAATTTGAGTTTTCTCCCTCTTTCTCTTTGTTAGTGTGGCTAAGGGTTTATCAATTTTATTTATTTTTTCAAAGAATCAACTATTTATTTTGTTAATTTTTCCAATTGTTTCTTTTGTTTCGATTTCGTTGATTTCGGCTCTGATTTTAACTATTTCCTGTCTTCTACTACTTTTGGTATTGGTCTGCTCTTCTTTTTCCAGCGCTTTGAGCTATAGTGTTAAGTCATTTATTTGTTGATTTCTACTTCTTTTTTTGAATGCACCCCATGAAATAAATCTTCCTCTAAGTACTGCTTTCATAGTGTCCCAGAGATTTTGATATGATGTGTCTTTGTTCTCGTTTACATCTAAGAATTTTTTTATTTCCCTCCTGATGTCTTCTGTTATCCATTCATCATATAATAGTGTATTATTTAGTCTCCAGGTATTGGAGAAGTTTCTGTTTTTTATTCTGTCATTTATTTCTAATTTCAATCCATTATGATCTGATAGAGTACAAGGTAGTATCTCTATCTTCTTGTATTTGCTAACAGTAGCTTTGTGGCATAAAATATGGTCTATTTTAGAGAAGGATCCATGTGCTGCTGAGAAGAAAGTATATTCGTTCTTTGTTGGATGGTATATTCTATATATGTCCGTTAAGTCTAAATTGCTGATTGTGTTGTTGAGATCTATAGTTTCTTTATTCAATTTTTGTTTGGACGATCTATCCAGTGGTGAGAGAGGTGTGTTAAAATCACCTAGTATTATTGTGTTGTTGTCTATATGAATTCTGTAATTGAGAAGGATTTGTTTGACGTACGTGGATGAGCCAATGTTCGGGGCATAGATATTTATGATTGTTATGTCTTGCTGATTTATGCTTCCCTTAAGCAGCATGTAATGTCCTTCTTTATCCCTTCTGACTAGTTTTGGTTTGAAGTCCACATTATCTGAGATGAGGATGGATACTCCAGCTTTTTTGCTGTGTCTGTGTGCATGGTATGTTTTTCCCCATCCTTTCACCTTTAGTCTATGGGTGTCTCTTTCTATGAGGTGAGTCTCTTGCAGGCAGCATATTGTTGGATTTTTCTTTTTAATCCAATCTGCCAGTCTGTGTCTTTTGATTGATGAATTCAGGCCATTAACATTCAGGGTTATTATTGTGATATGATTTATATTCCCAGTCAATTGACTCATATTTGTTTTTGACATGATTTGGTTTCTCCTTTATTTGGCTATTCCTTTAGGCTAGCGCCTCCTGTTACTGATTTGCATCATTGTTTTTCATCTCTTCCTCATGGAATATTTTGCTGAGAATGTTCTGTAATGCTGGCTTTCTTTTTGTAAATTCCTTTAGCTTTTGTTTATCATGGAAGGATCTTATTTCATCGTCAAATTTGAAGGTAAGTTTTGCTGGGTATAAGATTCTTGGTTGGCATCCGTTTTCTTTCAGGGCTTGGTATATGTTGTTCCAGGCCCTTCTAGCTTTTAGGGTCTGGATTGAAAAATCTGCTGATATTCTTATTGGTTTCCCTCTGAATGTAATTTGATTCTTTTCTCTCGCCGCCTTTAAAATTCTGTCTTTATTTTGTATGTTAGGTATTTTCATAATAATGTGCCTTGGTGTGGGTCTGTTGTAATTTTGTATGTTTGGAGTTCTATAAGCCTCTTGTACTTGGTTTTCCATTTCATTCTTCAGATTTGGGAAATTTTCTGTTATTATTTCATTGAATAGATTGTTCATTCCTTTGGTTTGTTTCTCTAAGCCTTCCTCAATCCCAATAATTCTTAAATTTGGCCTTTTCATGATATCCCATAATTCTTGTAGATTCTGTTCATGATTTCTTACCATCTTTTCTGTTTGGCCAACTTTGCTTTCAAGATTAAATAATTTGTCTTCAATGTCTGAGGTTCTGTCTTCCAGGTGTTCTATCCTATTGGTTATGCTTTCTATGGAGTTTTTAACTTGGTTTATTGTTTCCTTCATTTCAAGGATTTCAGTTTTTTTTTTTTTTCAGTATCTCTAACTCTTTATTGAAATGATCTCTTGCTTCCCGTATTTGGTCTTTTAACTGTTGATTGGTGCGATCATTTAATGCCTGCATTTGCTCTTTCATCTCCTCCTTCAATGCCTGCATTTGCTCTTTCATCTCCTCATTAGCTTCCCTGATCGTTTTAATTACGTACATTCTGAACTCCCTTTCTGACATTTCTTCTGCTGTGCTGTCATTGGGTTTTATTGATGTAGTATCTAGGTTTGTTTGGGACATTTTCTTCCCTTGTTTTCTCATATTGGTCAGCTGTCAGTGGGACCCTGAGATATTGCAGTTTTCCGCTAGTGGCTTATAGTGTCCCGGTAGATTTCCAGTGTATCACCTCCCAGCCTTCAGTAGCCTGATGTCTTGGAGGAATCTGATAAAGCAGCTCATCCAAAGAAAACTGCCCCTAGCCCCCTACTGGTTCCACGGTTTGGAACTGGCTTTGTGCGGAAATGCTCTCACTGTGGGCCTGCGCCGTGCAGCTGGCCGTGTGGGAGGAGCCCACTGCGGGAGTGTGGAAGGCTACCTTGGGAAGACTCAAGCTGCCCTGCCCGGCTCCAATAAGCCACCTCTATCTGGGCCTGCCACCCGGGACGAGCTTTACCCAGTGGGCAGACTCACCTGTGGCTCTATTTCAGTCCGAGTCTCTCAATGCCTCCCCTTCTTAACTCCTGGGTTCTGGAGCGACTAGGGGTGCAGTCTCCCTCTAGGCCGCCATCTTGGATCGCCCCGTGAAGAGAGCCTGCAGCCGGAGTGGGCAGAGCCGCCTGAAGAGGTCTCTGGCTGCCCTGCCCTAATCCCAGAGGCTGCTTGCTGATCGCCGCTCTCCGCTGGTTCGTTGCCGGAGTACGCTGCGCTGCAGTGGCTCCGGGACTCGGAGCTTGTTCTGGTCAGAAAGGCTCTCACTAGCGGGCCAGTTCCCTTCCGAGAACCTGGAGAAGCTGGCTGTGTGGGCGGGGCCCACCGCTGGAGTGCGCAGGGCTGCCTGTGAATGACTCTAGCTGCCCTGCCCGGCTCCGATAAGCCACCTCTATCTGGGCCTGCCCCCTGGGCCGAGCTTTACCCAGTGGGCAGACTCACCCGTGGCTCTATTTCAGTCCGAGTCTCTCAATGCCTCCCCTTCTTAACTCCAGGGTTCTGGAGCGACTGGGGGTGCAGTCTCCCTCTAGGCCGCCATCTTGGATCCTGCCATTTTCAACTACTAGCAATTTCTTAAGAAGCTCAATATACTTATTATATAATCTAGCCTTTCTACCAGACACTTATCTATGAGAAATAAAAGAACATGTCCATATAAAGACTTGTACACAAATGTTCTAAGATCTTTAGTATAATAACTCCAAAGTGGAGATAACCCAAATGCCTATTTAATAGGTGAATACATAAACTAATTGTGGTGTATCCAGTCAATGGAAACCTACTCAGTAATAAAAATGAATGAAATACTGATATATGCTACAACACGTATGGATCTCAAAATAAAAGTGCATCCTGAAAGTTTCTGTTTTTTGTTGTTGTTGTAATTTCCTTTGGTACTGGGGATCGAACCTAGGGGCACTTAACTATTGAGCCCCAGCCTCAGCCCTTTTTTAAATTTTGAGATGGGGGTTTCACTAAGTTGCTGAGGCTGATCTCAAACTCGAGATCCTCGTACCTCAGCCTCCCAAATTGTGGGGAGTACTGGTGTGCTCCACTCCACCTAGTAAGTTTCTCTTTTAATGCCTGTTTCAAATATAGCTTTTAAGTGTTAAGCCTAGCACCAGAGTGAGTTCAGTATAAAGAGCAATGACTGGTATCCTCAGGTACCTCAGTTCTAGATCATTTCTTGGGCTTCTTGCTGTTCTCCCAGCTTATGGGCGTGTTGTTTTACATGGCTCCCATTGATTTTGGCTAACTTGTTTCATTGCTCATCTTTTTCTCTCTGAGGTATTTTCCCCAGGGCTTTTGTAACTTCAGTGAGTTCCTTTCAGAAAAGGTGTGCACAAAACTGGTAAGCACCCTTCTTTCCCCATTTCCTTCTTAAGACCCACACCAATTCTTGTTAGTAGCATTGTTTTTTCATGTCTTTCAGGTTTTTTGCCAAATCAAAGTATTAAACTTAGCTTTCTATGTTAGCATGTAGAAGTGAGAGGTTTGCAGAGTAAACGAGACTTCTTTCTAAAGGGAATTGGTGTAAGTAGAAAATTTTTATTAATTTGGCCAAAGAAGTAAGAAAATAGGAGGATTGGTCCAGGGAGCCCCTCTGGTTTGTGATTATCAGCCCACAGACCAGCACAGAGCCTCAAGTGACAAGGGCTTTTGTTCTTCCTGTGGGGCGCAGGCATGAGTTTCACAGGTTTCAAGGATCAAAAACTGAAGAACCACAGATGAAGGCATGTCTCTGAGAAAATCCTCCCTCTCCACTGCCCCCACCCCCGCATCAGTGGTAATGACCATGTGTCTTCCTGAGCAGAGCCCCTCTCTTTATCTCCTTTGGTGTGACTGTGTGTGGTCTCCTGGCGTGTCTATTTCTCCTCCCTCTTCTTTGACTGTCTTAACTCTATCGTGAAGTTAAAATTTGTTTTTATTATTTTATTTATTGTATGGGATGTTCAAATTGCTTCCCCTAAAAGCAGATGGGTGGCATATTTTATTTCTCCCCCAAACCATTCCAATTATAATGAAACAAATAAAATCTAATTACTTTGTGCTTTTTACTTATATGGCCTTCAATTTGCCTTTTTTTTTTTGACTCTTGGCACTGTTCTTTTTCTCCCCCTCCTAGTTGTAAAGTAACAAACAATTCTGTGATTTTTCATAGTTCATAGACTTATTAATAATATTAAAATGTATTATAATAGAGTTGACCGTGCATGTGAAAATTCGATATTTTTCTCTTTAAGATTTTTTTGTCTGCTGAGTATGGTGGTGCACACCTGTAATCCCAGCAGCTCAGGAGACTGAGGCAGGAGGATCATGAGTTCAAAACCAGCCTCAGCAAAAGCAAGGCACAAAGCAACTTGGTGAGATCCTGTCTCTAAATAAAATTCAAAATAGGGCTGGGATGTGACTCAGTAGTCAAGTGCCCAAGTTCAACCCCAAAAGATATTTTGTCTGTTTTGATTTCTAATGAAAATATGATGAGTAAAACACCCCTAAGTAGACAAATTTGAAAAAAGTAGCTAATAGGACAAAATTGCTATAATCTTTCCAAAATGTCTTGACAAGATTCATTTATGTTATAAAATCAGTAGTGTTCAATGTGAAATATAAATTTTATATTATTGATTTTGGTTACTTTTCTCACCTTTCGGTGAGAGGATAATTGTGACAAGAGTATTTGAACTGAGACACCGTCAAAGGTGTTGGTTTTAGAAATTGAGCTTTGCACAACCTAAGATTCCTGAACTTCTAAGAAACTTTCTTCCATGAACTATCACTAATCATCTGTGAGTCTCAGTTCTATCTAATAAAATACAAAGCCATGAGTAATGAACTTTATCCACAATTATAGCGCAGCATAATTCTTTAGAATTAAAATTATTTGCAAGAAGATTAAAAAAAACTGCTTTCATCTTGTACCTCCGCTTCTCTGTTATATTTTATTATTTTAGGCAGAGAAAATAAACAGTACAAGACAAGTTCGAGTTCTTTTGAAATACAAGTTGGAGAGAACTTTTGCAGTTCCTTCATTGTATCATCCTTTTTCCCCCCTCTCTTTTCCAAGTCTGCTCTCACTCTATGACTTTATAAAGAGAAGTTATAAAATTTCCACAATTACACCCACCTGTAGCAGCATGATTTAGAGGTGGGAGTATTTCCAGAGGGAGAGTTTGGCCACATTCTCACTGACCCTTGGAGATATAAAGAGCCTCTTAGTGATAAAGAGAAGAAAGGCCCCTTAAGAATAGCCAATCATTCAGGGTTACCTCTCTCCTGCATCCCCTAATTTCTAGGTTTTCCTGTCCACATGAGAAAACAATGATATTTGAGCAACTAATACTACCATATTAGCAGATCAACTGGTGATACAAATTTACATCAAATTTGTAAGAAGAGGTCACCAGTAGAACTTAAGTGGAAATGGCAGAAATCACAGAACATCTGTGGTAAGAACAGGCTATCTTGTGGTAAACTCATATTCTGTGTGGAACATCCAGAAGTCATGGCACAGTTATCTTGCAGAAGCTGAAGGAACTCTAAGCAGGGGGAAGGATATGAAAGCTGTTGTCTTCCTGGTGATTGTTAAAAGGCAACCCCCAGCAGCAGGGACTGATAGTGCATCTGCTCTGTTGCTGTCTAACGTCATCACTAGGCTAAGGATTCTGGGATTGAGGCATCCTGGTCTTTGACACTTGCATTGAGACTTAACTGTGGAATTCTTCACCGTGTAGTCACCTTTGCCTTTCTAAAGTCAAGGGAGTAGCTTCCATCCATGTTACTACCATCTGTGTTGTCCCAAACCTCACTGTGGGCTCTGATAAATTACACAGCAGGGCATAACCTTGCCAAGCCCATCCCTTGGGAATGGTCTCAGCTTAGACACTTTCCCTGTCAGGTGGCAGCCATCTTGGAAAGGGAAGAATTCAGACTACTCAATAAGAGCAGCTGGTGTGACTATTTGCAGGAAGTATTGATTTCTATCAGGTGGATCATACAGACTTGAGATACTTAGTATTGGTGTGAACAAACATGATACCATCATGTAATGAGAACCCATTAGAACCTATTCAGGTTAAAAGCATCACTCAGAATTTAAAAGAAGGACTCAAGACCAGGACTTTTCATATAAGTGGTCATCATTTGAGGGCTTTCTATGTTCCACATGCCTTACCTACGTTTTCTGTAATCATGACAACCATACTAGATAGATATGCATTTATTTAAAATAAATATTTAGAGATAATATACTGTGCTGGATCAAACGCTTTATTGTGAGAATGTAACTAGGAACAAAGGAAAAATAATCCTTGCTCTTCTGGAGGTTACATTCCATTTAAAAAATCCTCTTTTTGTTATAGATGGTGAAATCAGGATTCGAAACGTTCCCCAAAGACTACCTGTAAATATGGAGTTGGATGGGTTCAAATCCAGATTATTTGACCCAAATGTTTTTCTGTTAAACACTGTACTAAATTTTCCAATGGTTTTCCTACTATAATACATATCATATTTTGTATCCACTATATGATACAGTACCACAGGCTGGGCTGGCACTGATAAACGAGACTTCAGTTTTTCTCTCTCATTCAAGTTGAGGAAAATGTACCTTGGATATGTACCTTCTCCAAGACATGGAGAAGTAGCCACAGAGAAAGTAAAACCAGGTTGAATATTTTTAGGTAGGATAATGTTGTGTTGGTCAGGTTTCAGTAAGAGCAAAAATCACCATAGGCAGTGATATTGGTCAGGGTTCTCCAGAAGAACAAAATCAATAGAATGCATTTATAATTATAAGAGAGGATTTATCAAATTGGCTTATATGATCAGAGCCTGGATAGCCCCACAATGGTCGCTTGTAGGCTGGAGTTGCAGGGAAAATAGTAGCTGCTCAGTCTCAGAAGCTGGAAGCCTCAGAACAAGATGGGTCAATGATATAGCCCCAGTACAAGGCTAAGACCTGATGCTCCCTGGAGAATTGTTGGTGCAAGATGGTGTTCAAAGGCTGAAAAAATCTCGAGTCTGAATTCCCTGAGCAATGGTAGCAGCAAAAATTCTACCCACTCAAGAAGAGTCAAGTGTAGGTGCATCCCTACAAACTTTCCCTTATTGTGGTTTGGATCTGGAATGTGTTAAAAGTGTGGTCCCCAATTCGGCAAGGTTCAGAGGTGGGGTTTTAAGGAAGTGATCGGATCATGAGGGTTCTGATCTCAACAGTGGATTAATCCAACATTGATACCTGGGTGTACTACTGGGGATGGGGTCTAGTTGGAGAAAGTAGGTTATTGGGGGTGTGCCATGGAAGAGTTTGTCTTCTCCCTGACTCCTTCCTCTCTCTCTGACTTTCTCTGCTTCCCAGATACCATAAGCTGAACAGTTTTCCTCTGCCACATCCTTCCTTCATGATGTTTCTGCCTCAGAACCAGCCAGCCATGAACTGAATCCTCTGAAACCATGAACCAAAATGAATCTTTCCTTCTCTAAGTCATTCATATTGGGTATTGTGGTCACAGTAATGAAAAATGACTCACACCTCTTCTGCTTTTGCTCCATCCCTACCCCAGTCTATTGGATGGTGAGGCCACATTCAAAGTGAGTATTCCCTTTCAGTTCACTGACCCACAAGCCAATTATCTCTGGAACAATCCCAGACAATCCCAGAAATGTGCTTTACCTACTTTCTAGGCATATTTTAATCCAGTCAAGTTGACAACCAAGAATAACCATAACAGCACTTCAAGTGCATGGGTCTTAATTCAGGGAATTAGGTGTTTGTAAAATCAGTGGAAAGGCTAGCACAGTCGAGATCAAGGCTGCAACTAGACGTTTGTTTCCAAGGTCACCCCATTGCAGCTGCAATCTGGAGGTCAGGAGATTGCTGCAACCTCAGATCACACCCAGAAAGCTGGTGATAGAGGACCATGGAATTTGGCTATGCCCCACACCCCCAGAGTTCATGGTCAACCAGCATGAATGCAGAAAGATGGTTTGTCCATCCTTCTACCTTCCAAATTTCATGGGAGAACTTCTCATTGGCAGATCCCAAATCACCCCCAGGACCTAAAATCAGTTCCCTGGTTACAAGAGAGTTTCAGAAATAATGTTTAGTGTCCCAAAACTGAAATGCAAGATAGAAGGAGATATGGGTGAATGTGAAGAATCAGTAGATACTATCTGGTACCCATCTGTTGTTAGGCTAGACTAAGAACAAAACATAATGTTATTATTTTCCATGAACACAGTATTCCTGAAAAAGATAAAGCATCGCCAATACAAGAAAGACTCCAAATGCCAGAAATTATGGTCACTATAATTGTTATTTCTGGTAATTCAATTGTGCTCTTCATAAGAAAGAATATGATTTAGACCATTTTAGACTTAACTCTACAGTGTGCAGAAGTAAATGTTTGACTCTGTCTTTGCATAGAAAAAGTTTGAAAGTTTTGAATGAATTGAACCAAGTAATTTAAATTCCCTTAATAAAAAAAGTACAATTAGCTTTATAATTAGTCTGACACAGCTGTGTTGTGTTGGTTATTGTGTTTGCATTGATTCCTATTTACTTTTTATGTATAAAATTAACTGTCAATAAAGTTGATAAATTCAACTGATTAAATTTTCCTGTGGTTCCATTTTCTTTTCCATCTGTGTTTAGATTTTGTATCTAACATATATCAGGATATTAATTTCAAGTGTGAAGCACAAAAATCTGAAATATTGATTGGTATTAATTGGATAATATTAACAAAATTTTTGTGGCTTTCAGTTTCCCCAGGAAACAGACTCTGAGGCAAAAATTTGTGTTTGGGAGTTAATTGGCAAGTGCTCTTGGGAGAAATATCTTTGAGGAGTGAGGCACATATGGGTGGGGGAGTTAAAAAACTGTGATTCAGCTTTCATAGATGCTGAATTGTCTTGTTAAATTTAAAACTAGAAAACATTTTGATCAGCTTGTACCTACAGTGAAACAATAAGTTTTATGGGGAATGAATAGCATAATGTTTTCTATGTCAGAAGACACATATATTTTTCCTACAACTGTCTTCTAGAAATTTGAGTATATGTTGCATGAAATACAATGATCATTTATGTTCTCTTATTATTCTAGCATAGTATATGGGTAGCCTATTTTCTAGGCAACTTTAGATACCTGGTATGAGAAGAGATTGTTATTTTTAATCTGATGTGTCATATTGTTATAAAAAAATTAAAGTTTTGAATCTTTGAAAAATAGCCTTATTTGTAACATTAATAACATTTCAAAATCTTCAATGAACAAGATCTAACTTTTATGAAATCAATCTAAAATACTATCTGACAAGCTAAAATTAGAAGAAAGAATACATATTCTCAATTATATTTGTTTTAGGATGAGTTACAATAAAAATCAAATAATACATAAAGCATTTCAAACAAAAAGGTCAACATGAAAGAAGCATAAATTTGATCTTGTAGACTATCAAATAAATCATGAAGCACAACCATTAAAGAAAGTTACTTCCAAATGATAATATACAGTTATATAAATACATGCACATAAAATTTATTGCATTTGGTATATAAGCCAGGTGATTAGAATAAATCAATCTTGCTACATGAAGAGGAAAATGTTACTTTGTAGCAGTAATTAGTGAAGTTTCTTGAAGAAATAAAGTCAAGAGGGATTTTTAAATAGATCTAGACAAATAAGATGAGTATTCAGGTAAGGAGACTAGCTGCAGAGTCTGGGAAATAGAATCCGTGCAGAGAAGTCAGAAAAGACTGAAGATAAATCCGAGTATGATGACAATTATTTTTTGGAGAATATTAATGTACTAGTATCTTCTAGTGTTCACTAAACCTTTCTTCTTTTGCAAGGATATTAATGGTCTTTGAAAATCTCATGGGAAGTGTTTTTCTCCTTTCTTCAAGTTGTATTTAAATCATCCTTACATTTTTTAATCTGACACACTTTTGGCTGCTGATAGAAGAACAAACTGACTAGTCACTAAATTACCCAGCATAGTAACAGGGATTCACTCATGCTAAGTTGATAAAAGGAATGCTTATGTTTCAGCTGAAAGTTGAGAATTCAACTTTTTTCATGGTGTTTTGCCCCAAATGTCCCCTGTCAACTAGTTTAAAAAAAAAAAAAAAAGGAACACAGTAATCAGTTTGCAAAATTCACTTTGAGATTCAGAAGAATATCCATCATAGAGATTAATTGTAGGTGTCATGGCTATTTTAGTGGTCGTTAATGTTCTTCAGGTGAACCCATGGAACTGACGGCATAGAATCAAGACACCATAATGGGGTTACAGTGAAGAAAGAGCATTATCAGCAGAGGAGCCACCTTTCCAATTGCCCTGCCCATGACTCCTGCAGGACAACCATTCATTCCTGTTAAGCTCTTCTCTCGATGTGCCCAGCTTATCATGGCCTTCTGGTTCCCACATCAATCACATGAGCCATCTCACGGCCCACCTCTCATTTCAATCATAACTGCACTGCACAGTGCCGGATGGCCTCAGGTTCTCTCAGCTGACAATGTCCTGCTTGAGGGAAGAGTCTTTCTACTCCAAGACCTTCCTGCACTCAAGGGCAGCCTAACCTGTGGGGGAATTTTAATGCCTGGTGGCAATACTCAACAAGGAGGTACAGAAACCAGTGGGCAAATACCCCATCTCCCTCCCATCCTTCATGGGTACAATCCTAGGAGCTACTGTGCACATTTTCTAGCACTTTCAGAGGAAATGAGCATTTTCCAAAGCAGCGACTTCCATAATGCATCTCCAGGCTGGTTTCCCCTCCTTTCCTGCCTTCTTCCTCTTCTCTCTCCTCCCACAAACCAATCCCACCTGCAGCCACATTTTTGGGTCAGCTCTACTTTTGTGGAACCCAGATTAACAAACTTCTGATTATCAGTATTACCATCATTTTTAGGCTATTCTATCACTTTGTTTAAATTTAACTAATATTAAGTTTTTATGTGCACTTGGAACTATATTCGTAATGTGTTTTCTTTTTCTTTTTTTCGATTCTTTTTTTCCACTGACAAATTTGTATATCCTTTGAAATTGCATTTACATTATAATAGATTAATATATGGTGAAGAATTTTTTTCCATTAATTTCTTTTACTCTTTTATTCAAGATATTTGTGACACTTTAGTGATTTATTTTTCATAAGATTTCTAGATTATCCAGGATAAATTGCAGTAGACTATTATTGACTTTCTATTGAATTTACACATTAATTATTATGGGAAGATTTGGACCTTACAAAATATGTTGTTTCATTTAAGGGCAAGCTATATTTTGAAAAGTCTTCGGGGTATAGCTATAATTTAATTTTCTTAATCTAAGTCTTATGCCTTTCTTACATGATTTTAGGTAGTTTTCCCTTTGGTTTGTTATTATTAATTGATATTTGTCTTCAATTTGAATCTTTAACTGGTTGCTAATAAAAATCTGTTCTGTTACTTTTTGGTCTGGGATCTTTGTGAGGTATATTATTTAGTTTTCTATGTATTCTGAACATATAATTATATTGTAGGTAGGTATTAGTAACTTTGTCTTCTCTTATTTAATAGTTATGTTGACTATAAGTCATTTCAATTTTCTCATTGTTTCTGCTAGGGCTTGCTATTGATATTAAATTAGATGATAGCACACATCTCTTATTAGGTTCGGATTTTATTACAGAAATTTCCTCAGTATTAAATTATTTCCTATGCTGGAATCTTGGCAACTAGCTTTTCTTATATTTAGTTAATTTCCTTCTTTTCCATGTTACATGGAGTCAACACTGCAGGGGTTGAAGGAGTGGGGTGGAGAGAATTCCTTGTGGTGGTAAGCAGAAGAAAGGGAGCCAGAAAGATGGAAGAGCTTGGTGAAATAAAAGACTGAAACTATTTAGCCAGGATGCAGAGGAGAGTTCCATGTGGAGTTCATAGGGAGAGGCTGGTCTGAAGGAGAGGAGGAGTACCTTCACCCCCAAAGCAGAAGAGGGAGGAAAAGGAGCCTGAAGACCCAGAGAAACTCAAGCTGAGGAGGCAGATATGGATATCTTCTTTGTTTGGGAACCACCTCCTGTACTTTTATGGAGATTGAGTCTAAACTAAAATGGACAGACCAGTGGGGAGGCTCTCTTAGATTGGTGTGGGTGGAAGGGTTGTGCCAGAGGTTGCAAGACTCAGAACAGTGATCCCAACTGGGACATGGGAAGCTCAGAGGGAGAAAGGAAAAGTGAGGGCTTGGTGAGTGAGTCCAGGGGCTCCTGGGAGAGTTCAAAGAGGCTCAGGCCCAAGGAGGTGAAGTAAGATTCTATGAGGAGCCAAATGTCCTACAAATCGCCCTCAGTGGCATTAAAATCAAAGGATTCCAAAACAAGCTTGATGGAAGTGCCATTAAATGGAAGTTAAAGCAAATCTGGATTAATGGTAGAGATTTCAAAAGCTAAGGACCAAAATGAGCCAGGATATGAGACACTGAGGAAGCTGGGATCTGAAGATGTTAATGAGGACCTTGAGGACAGGTAGCTACCATGAGGATGAGCCCTGGTCGTGTCCCAGGGAGGAAGGAGCGCTCTGGGGATATTGTGGGATTTCAATGGGAATCTAGTGGACTGATCTGGCTGATAAATGGTGAGATCGCTGGTAGGTTAGAGCCCAGAGAAGGATGAACGCTCAGCAGGAGTTTGCAGAGGGAGAGGCAGGCGAGGATAAGAAAAAGGAAGCAGAAAATGGTGAGTGAGTGTGGATCACATGTTTGTGCTGGAGAGAGCTGGGAGGTTTCCCGTATCTTATCAACAGAGAGCTGTGCAGAATTCCCAGCCCCAAAGATAGATGCAGAACTCCATGGGGGGTGGCTTTCCGAAGCCTTGTTTTCAAGTAAGCATAGTGAGTTGATAGAGTCTTTTACTGTTTCTTTGAGAGAGAGAGAGAGAGAGAGAGAGAGAGAGAGAGAGAGAGAGAGAGAGAAAGACAGAACAGGTGTCAGGGATATGAGCAGATGAGCTCAACCATCCTTTCAGTCTTAGTATTTTAAAAGAAGAGTTCAACGTAAGTCATGAGAAGCATTATCACTCTGTTTCCCCAATCATTACAATTCTAAAAAATGCGATTTATCCTTATAAAGACCGCTTCAGATTTTTAAAAAGATGTCCATGGCTTAATCTGAAACAGAGAAGTTCACTCACTTCTTCATGCCAGTTCCTCTCAACCCCTCCACTTCTAAATAATCCCAAAATTCAAGGGCAAATATGATTTTGAAATTTATGACACTTTAGTAATTCATATAGGATGACACAGTTGGTGTCAATCTGTGAAATATAAATGTCACTGAAGAACTGCTGACACAATTTCTTCATGGGAACAGGAAGTGATGCTTGGGGTTTAATGCACAAGCTAAAACCTGCAGTCGAATTTTCTTAGAGTTTAAAATATACTTCAAATAAAACTTTTTTAACCTAAATAATCATTTATTTAGATCCCATTTTTAAAAAAATCAAAGCAGTCAAAAGTTATGTGTGTTTAGACAAAACAGGAGGTTCGACTTTGCCTGGTGGCAATGGCCTCTGGCTCCTTCACAGGACACCAGCCACCTTTACTTAGAAGAACGTCATCATGAGGCGAGCACTGGCCTGGGGTACCTGCCAGGCTCAGTTTCTAGCATATGTGTGAGTGGCAAAATTCTATCCAATAGTCTTTTGAATTGTGTTGTATGTGTTTCCACAGCAGTTTCCAGGGTGCAGGAGCCTGGTATCCCTCTTCCTTATCCTGGACAGTCCATTGACATTAGGTCTGTTGGGGATTTTCAGTTACAAGATCCTGCCTGGTCTCTCTATCTCTCTTCTTGCATATGAACCAATTGGTGTCTGTGATCCACCCCTCCTGCGCCTACGGGCTAAGCACTCTGCCCTGACTCTAGACTCTAGACAGGGGCCCACAAGCACTCAGGTTCTGTTCCCTGTGAATTGATGATAAGGAGACTGCAGCTGACTTATCTCCATCATCTACTGCACTGAGTGTGTGGTTCTCCATGATTCCACATCCCATTCACAGAACACAGAAAAGGAGACTAGGAATCAGAAAGGAAAAGACAAAGTTACTAATATTTATTGAGCATCTACTCTGTGACTAGCACTGTCCAAGCACTTGATAAACATGATCTCATTTAATTCTCATACCTCCCTGAGAATTCAACATTATAAGAGGCCATAACAGGGGTCATAACATATATTTTACAGATGAAGAAAACAAATTCAGAAGAGTTAAGTACCTTATCCAAGAACATACAAAGAACTCAAAATCAGGATTTTATAGCTGCAAAGTTTATTCTTGTCCCATGTCACAATATCTCTGCATGAAGACCAGTTAGCTGGTCCAGGTTTACCCAGCTGAGAAAAGAGGAATATAGACTTCTAGCTTAGTTTTCACTCTGAAGTACAGAAAAAATTGCATTTAATGAAAACGATTAGACCAAAGTGCTTTGATGTTTGTGGCAGGCCACCCAAATAATCATAACTATCATCATAAATAAATTCTGATAATTCATATATATGTGTGTTCATGTGATTTTGGGAATACATTTAGCAAGTTGCCTTAAGAAAGATGTTAAAAGGTCCTGAAGTGTGGTCCGCCACCAGCTTGCTTTGTCCCCAAACCTTGCTGCTTAAAGTTCACTGAGTAAACCCAGACGTTAAAGGTAACTATTTCATTCACATGTTTATGCTGAGACCATCCCTCTGCTAGAAGTCATGCAACTTCAGCACAGACTTAGGATTTTTCTAGATATCAGAAGGAGCAGAACTCGCTGTTCAGATATAAATAGATATTATCAGGTACTTAGAGGATGGTGTATGGTAGGGGTCAGTGAGAACCATTTCTCAAGGGAGAATTTGTTATTAGGTTTAGCTTTGGGACTAATGTGCTGTGGGTCTTTGGACAGACTGTTTAACATCTTTGGGCCATAAGTTATCTCAACCAGATGAAGGCTATGGTTTGGATGTGAGGAGACCCTCAAAAGCTCACAATGCAAGAAGGTTCAGAGGAGAAAAGATTGGGTTATGAGAGTCTTGACCCAATCAGTGATTTAATCCCCTAATAGGGATTAACTGAGTGGTAACTGAAGTGGTAGGGTGCCGGAAGGAGGTGGGAATTGGGGTGTGGCTTTGGGGTATATATTTATATCTGGCAAAAAAAAAAAAATTGTATCTGGCAAGTGAGACCTCTCTCTGCTTCCTGATCAATAATGAGCTGTTTCCCTCTGCCACACTCCTCTGCCATAAAGGTCAGCCTCACCTGGAACCCCAAGGAATGGAGCTGGCCTTCTATGGACTAAGACCTTTGAATCCTTGAGCTCTCAAATAAACTTCCCCTCCTCTACAATCATGCTGGTCAGGTCCTTCAGTAATAGCAGCAAAGAAGCTGACTAAAACAGAGGCTGAGAAGGCCAGGTCTCTAAGTTCATCTATATTTATATTTTCCAAGCTATATTTATATTTTCTGCAGCTTGGTTTCACCTGTTAAGAAGCAAACTCCTGTGTGCTTGATGTATGGCCATGCCTGTCTGTGATGGGAGTCTTACAGAAAGCAACACAGGGCCGTCATGGGGGAAAGAAACCAGTGCAGACAGTATAGCAGGCTAGGTTGACTTTGGGGGGCTTTCTTTCCATCTCACGCACCCAGCAAGAGCATGCTCCTCCCCATCTGCTCCTCCAGAGGCATCTTTCCATTGACAGACTTGCCTCATGGACCCTGCTTGCTTCTAGTGCTCCTTCTTTATAAAAATTAAAAAAATATATATTTGTTTTAGTTGTAGGTGGACACAATACCTTTATTTATATGTGGTGCTGAGGATCAAACCCAGGTCTGCATGCATGCAAGGTGAGTGCTCGAGCACTGAGCCACAACCCCAGCCCTCGTGCTCCTCCTAAACCCACCTTTCCTGGTCCTCATCCCAGCCTCACACAGAGGCAGGATGCACAGTGGTTATAGTCTTGTGGTAAGACTGCTGTGGATTGGATCTGCATCTGATAATGTGTCAGTGTGTGATATTGAAAAAAAAAATGACTTCACATTTCTGTGCTCCTGCTTTCTTATCTGTAGAAGTGGGAGATGCTGGTGCTTACCTAATTAGCCCAGTGTGTACACTAGGTGGGTCCATATAGAAAGGTTAGCATAGTTCCTGGTACATTGTGAGCGGTTGGTATGTTAAACAAGAGGACTAGGACATTTGGAGGTGACCTATGCAGCCTGCTGATTAGTTCTAGCATGTTCATGGATGGCTACAGCTGTACATTTTTCCTACCCCTGGATAGCAATATGCATTGAATGGAATCATGGGATTTCCCAGCAGTATGACTTACTGCTAAAATAGACATTCTGAATGAGCATTTTTTCTGTGGTCCTCAAATTACACCCTGGAAGTTCCCTCTGAATCATGAGCTGGCTCTCTCAGAGTCGTGTGGACAGGACTGGGCAGAAGGCTTCCCATACTTTTCAATGTTCCTGACAAGAGTAACCAAGAATTATTAGAAGAATTATCGTAGCTGTATATGTCATTACTTCCTCTAAAAATTGTTGGGATGACAACTCAATGTGCTTCCACGCACGGACCTAGCATCCTTTCTAGGCCCTGGATGAGAGAGCTGTGAGAGCCTTGAAGAGCACCTACAACTCAAGAACCCCACTCCGCCTCAGTCCTTGGTGTCTGTCTGTGGACCCTACGCTGCACTTCATGCTTTTTTTTAAAAAAATATTTTTATTCATTCTAATTAGTTATACATGACAGTAGAATGCATTTATATATTTTGATAGATAACACATAAATGGAATATAATTTCTCATTTTAATGATTGTACATATTGTAGGATTACATCAGTCATGCAGTCATATATGTACAAAGGTGATAATGTCTGTTTCACTCTACTATCCTTCCTACCTCATACCCCTCCCCTTCCCTTCACTCCCCTCTACCTAATTTAAAGTAATTCTATTCTTCCCTAGCACCCCCACCCCTTATTGTGAATTAGCATCCACATATTGGAGAAAACATTTGACCTTTGGTTTTCTGGGTTTGGCTTATTTCACTTAACATGATAATCTCCAACTCCATTCGTCTACCAACAAATGCCATAATTTCATTCTTCTTTAAAACTGAGTAATATTCCATCATATGCTTCTTTTAACTTGAAATGAAAGATAAATTAAGACTGTGGATTGGTGAACTTTCTGTTTTAAAGTAATATTCTAGATGTCAGAGGTTTATTATGTAACTATTCAAAGGATTTGCTGTCCAAGTGTGAGTGGAAAACCTGGATTTCTTTTTGAACTGTCACGCATTTCCTTTTTGGTGAAGTATTAAGATAATGTTCTTTTTCTGGATAGGATCAGAAAATTAGAGAATGTAAACAAAACAAAACAAGAAACAAAGAAAAAAGAACCTTTTACTAATGTCCCACTTTGTTCCCTCTATTGAGTTTGACATTCAGAAATCTGTGAAAGGTTTGTCATTACTAGTACAAGAATTTTCCCATGACCCAGGCATTTTCTACCAAGTTCATTTGGCAACTTTAAACATCACTATCTAGCAAATGCCCAGTGCCAGTGTGACTAATCAAACTCCGACATCTGAGTGGTTGGATTGAATAACCAACAGGACTTTTTAATATAAACCTCTAGCCTGGTCAGGGATTGGTTTCAAAAGAAACCATGTCCTTTCTTGATTAGTTTTTTTTTTTTTTTTTTTTTTTAAATAAAGATACAGCAAGTATTTTGGAAGGCAGAATAGGGAATAGACATACGGAACTTTTCTGTCTGGACAGAACAAGTGAATAGAAAAACCCAGAGTATAGCTCGGAAAGCCAAATGTCCTGCTGAAGCGCCCAGAATATCTGCACTATGCATGAACTTGAACTAATCCTGAGGGCTATCTGGTATTGCTTTTCCTTTAACATCGATATTTTTGTGTTCTACTCTTACCAAGGGCAAAGTGTCCTCACCAACAAATGATTTTGTGAATTGAATGAGTTACTAGAACATTCTCTATGAGCTTCCAGTGAGTTTCTAACCACACATGCAGCCACATCTCTTCTGCAGGAAAACCCTTCTCACATTATTTCCTATATTTATGGTGTGTTCTACATTCCATTCTCTTTAACATTTCATTTGCCTCCTTTATTTACTGGCAACCAGAACCAACTCTTTCATTAAAGAAACAGCCAAACAACTTCAGAAAGAGAAGAAGAAGGTAAGATACCAGTGTTTGCAAGAGATATTAAAATATCAACTACAAAAAGAATGAAGAGGGTGGGCAGTGTTTCCCATTCCTCTTCCCAAACAAAGGAAGTAAGAAATTCTTTCCTGCCTTTTATTTGTTTTTCAAATCACACTGTCCTCAACTTTTAAAATAATAATCTTCCTTGACAGTCGTTTAATAATTGTGAGTGATCTATGACTTTATTATAAAGTACTCATCTAATGATCTATTTCCTTTACCCCAGGGGCCAAGTACAAAGCAAGAGAATTATCTTGGTGATACTTTTAATAACTTCCTGTGGGATTGCAAGTCCCAACCAAAGCAGACTCTGCAAAGGAGTTAATCATGTAATTTCACAGATTAGACACCACAGGGTTACTAATGAGAAACTTCAGTTTGGTGATAAACTTTTTTTTTTCCAGGAATATTTTGAGAGGCCTGTAACCTTTGGCTGACACCCAGCAAGGCTATTAGTTTAGGCATGGGATGCACTACAAAACACGCAAGAATCAACAGAACTTCTTTTCTGGAAAGTTGATTGTAAGAATAGTTTTGTTATAAAGATTTCAAAAACAGATGGAATGGACAAAGGGGAATAAAAAGAGACAAGCATAAGGAAACTTATCGACTTCCGTTGGGTTGGCATAGCTTCAGCTTCTAGTGTCTTTTCAGCCATATGCTCAAGATGGAAACCGCAGTTCACATCTAAATGTCATGCTGCCCTCTGTTCCATAAACATGTATCATCCATCACTAAATATTTAGATCTGAATTGTTGGAGCTGAGCTCTGTGCCAGGGGTAGGGGGATTAATTCCTTTCAAGGTCCTCACATGATGGATTTTCCACTGAAGTAAACATCCGAGAAGAGCTCACACTAAAGTCATAAAGTATATAAATAAAATTTAAAGTTTAATTAAGTCAACATTATTTAAAGTGGTTGTCATATTTTATGGCAAACTTTTCATGTTTATTTTGTATGGCTCCTAATAAATAGCCCCTCCTGATCAGACAAAGCCACAGCTAGGTTACATTCAAGGACCGGAAGAAGATTTCTGAGTTGGGGATAGTGTGACCTTTTTCCATTACACTCTGTTGCACAAACTAGCACATTAGCTAGACCTCGAGTTAATATCCTGTTCAGAGAGAATGCTGGAAAATTCTTTAAGGCTTTATCATTTGGAACATGGGAAGACAATATACTCACATAGAAGGAAACACAGAATAGCAAATGAGAGAGAAGTCAAGTGAAAAAGAAACCTTCATTTTATTTTATTTATTTTTAGTTCTTAAAGTAATAGAAACCATAAGAAGGAAGATGCCTAATTCAAACTAAGTTCCTCTTGGATTCCTAGCTTCTTGAAATAAGTTTTCTTAAAAGGTAAATCATTTAAATGTACATAATGCTCCAAAAATCAGTATTCTAAGGCACCTGTTTTTTGTTCCTTAATATCAAACGTGGAAGTTGCTAGTCATACACTCTTTCGTGTACAATGGATCCAGTATTTAAGGAGAAAGAGCAAGTGAAGGCAAGACCAACTCAAGTGAATTCTCTGCTGGCACGAGTCAAAGTTCAATTGTCACTCAGTAAGACTTCTGTTTGGCAAGATCTTCCTCAGTCTGACCTTGCATGATCTGTTTCTGCCTAAAGAAAGAAATTATTATTCAAAGAAGTGTTTAAAGCTGTAAGGAAACTTTCAGAGTGGAATAAACCTTTAGCACTCCAGTCCAGCCCCACTGTTTTGTAAGAAGAAAACCAAAGCTGAGAGAAGTTGATTGTCCAAGTTTACTGGTCAAAAGAGGTCTAGAACTCATGTTTCCTAATACGCACATCTTACTGCTTTCCAGTCCACAGGGCTTATCTCATACTGCAGGTATCTACAGAGGACATTCATGGGAGGTATAACAGATGGTCTCGGAGAAGATGAATTAGCAAAGCAGGGACAATTATAAGAATTCTTTAAAGGTTTCTGGGATGCATATCATCAGAAACCAAGGAATTTGATGCAAAGTCTTAATCACAAAATGTCATTCTCCTTTGTGTGTAAAATCCAAGTAATGCAAGGATTGGAAATGTATTCATAAAGTGCATTCTGAATACCTGGCAGACACACCCTTGATGTTATCCCTAATTGGTGTCATGTCCATATTTTAGAAACTATATATTAAGGAAAAAATGTCCTTCCAAACTACTAAGCTACTGATATGACTGAGAATGAATTCACTTTTCTCCTTAAGTCAAGGATCACATTTCCTTTCTGACATGCTTCAATCCTTTAATACACACATATATAAGTCTAGATCATTCTCTTTCAAAACAAAAATTAGTATGAAATGAGAAAATATATGTTATCACAACCTTATTATCACTTGGACTAGAGTTTGGGGTTTTAATGAACTGAAAACATTTTTTAAAAATTCATTTCATTCTTTTCTACTGAGAAAATGTCTCTTTACATGTTCACACTTAGCATATTTAAATGTGATGATTAATCATACAACAAATGAATTAAGAAATAACAAAACATTCAGTTAGATGTGTATACCTTAAGCAATCTTTCAAAGAAGACTGAAGGAAAAAAGGTATTAGTGACAATATAAAAATTAAGACTATGCCAAGGACTTAAATCACTAACCACAAACTTTCTAACTTCTTTTGATTGTATTAATTGTTCCTTAAGTCCATATATTATTCTGAATGTGAATGTTTTGTTTCAGATTATTTTCTCTTCATATTTTTACATAGTTTTCTTTATTCCAAATAACAAAACAATATTCATGCAATAGTACATTTTACATGCATATATCAGTCTATTAAATCATCCTCTGAAGATTACACGGTTGATGAAATAAACATGTGATTAAAGGTAACAGAAATGGAAGTAAAATTTTGTACTTGTATATTACAAGACAATTTCACATTAAAATTGTCATTAAAGGACACAAAAGTATTGTTCCAAATGCAGTCAATTTCTGAAAACTTGCATGCAAATAATAAATTAGTGAATAACTCACTCTTTCAACACCTCATAGGTCTATGGAAAGATCTATTTGAATATCTATTTAAGATTCACAAAAATAATGATGGTAAAGCATAACTCCTACTCACCTGATGGATGCTATGGTGTTTATCTCACATAATTATTTCACTGGATAATGGTAATGGTTAGATATACCTAATTAATTTGCATCTTTTAAAATCATGTTTTAACTTTTTCTCCTGACTTTGGATAATGTACATGTATAAACTAGTAGTTATATATAGCGAGAATAAGAAAATTATCACTACTTGCTACCTTAAAGGTAGAAGAAATCAATTCAAATAAGATAAATTGGCACATATTTATTATTTTCAATGAATGGATGACCAAAACATCTATAGTGATATTTTAATAAATATGGAATAAACACCATCCCCCCAAGTCTGCTTTCTTTTCTACCATGTTGCTTGCTGAGAAAAACCTTCCCTTGCTTCACATCTAACCTCATCCAAGTAGCCTTCAGGAGTGTGGTTCCCAGTGCTCATAAACCTAGAAGGCACAGTGGAGTGTGAGTTAATTTCATTAATGTACTCTGGGGGAAGCCCATGTGCAGCTTGTGTTTCCAAACCATTTATTTTGTCTAAACATTTCCTTTCACTGAGTTATTTATACATTATGTAGTGGAACTAGAGTGGGTGCTAAAGGTAGGGCCAGATGAAAATCTTTCTAGACATAACTCATGGGTAGTAAATGTCGGGCTTCTATCAAGTAAACTCTTCAGCAAGTAGAATGTCCATGCAGAAGCAAAGTCTTCTAGAATAGAAAACTGGACAATGCAGACTTACCCTCTTACACTTTAGTTTCCAAAAAATGCTTATTACTTATACATTAATTTATTCCACAAGCATCTATTGACTATCCAAGCAGTTAATGGGTTTAAGTGGAAAAGTAGGGTTTCTGTACCTTCAATCTAAGATGAAAAATTTCTTAAAGTTTCCCTGTGCATCTAATAAGATTACATATGATATTCATATAAATTGATTTTTATAAAATACATACATTTGCACTCTACACAAAGATCATTCCATTTTTTTGTCTCTATTGTGTCTGATGAGAAAAAGAGGAGCGAAAGAAATTAAATTCGTAAAATCTAATCAATCTAGAAATGTCATCAGTTTCCCAAGTTTACCAGTTCTAATTTGAAGATAGGGTTTCCATTTTAGTTTGAGTTGAGGTAGCAAGTCTGGGAGATTTTTCTTCTTCCCTTTACTAGAACTTCCAAAGAAAGAACAAGGAAGGGTCTGAAAATGAATATAAATAAGGATGTCATTTGATTTACATCCCAAAGCTGGTGATTTAATAGCCACTTTTAAGCAGTGTAGATATTAATTTTATAAATGTCCCACTCAAACTATAAATCATTAAATTTCTATCTCATTAAAATGCAAATATCAGTGGAAAGATACTATATTCTCCTGACAATATGTCTCTTAACTTACTTGTGTTTTGACATTATTTTCAAGTTTAACATGTAACATTTATTTAACTTTATTATTAAGAAAC
This sequence comes from Sciurus carolinensis, assembly GCF_902686445.1. Classification (NCBI taxonomy): domain Eukaryota; kingdom Metazoa; phylum Chordata; class Mammalia; order Rodentia; family Sciuridae; genus Sciurus; species Sciurus carolinensis. The sequence continues at coordinate 31,415,143 of NC_062219.1, forward strand.
TCATATCTCAGGTGATAACAAAGTCCAAGGACTTCATCCATGTGGTGTGTTGAAAGCTTGGTGAAGTCCTGGAGCTACTCATTGCTTAAATATAAAACAAACCAGTGTGTTTTGATGAGGACAAGGAGGTTATATGAAAATGGAAACTGTCTTAATGTTCCTGAAACAGAAAGCTTTTAATTAGCCCTATACTAAAATTAAGATAATGACCTCAGGTAATAAGTCATTAGGTAATAAGTCATTAATATTGTAAAAGTTAAAATTAAAAAATGCAAAATAGAGCTCAGCTGAAGAAAGCACAAGCATTTCACTTGAAAGAGAGAACTTGAGCATTTTACACTTTTATCATTACTCCCCAAATTTGAGGAAACAAAACCAACCAGATAGCACTCAGAAATATAAATAAGAGAAATAAGTGCTCATATTTCAGTAATAGCTACAAAGACCTCACAATGTGAGGCTGGTTTGATTATAAAATACCCACATTTAAGCTATTTAAAGTCCTAGAAAACACCTCCATTTCCCTTCAAAGTTTGTTGTATATTAGTAGTATGCGTTATGTCACCAGAGCACATAAATCATTAAGAACACAAAATTCACAAAAGCACATGAAAGGTGGAGATAAAATTAAACCCAGAGAGATTTGTCTGTAGTAAGTGCTCCGTGGTTGTTTATTGAAGAGATTATGTATTCATTGGCTATTGTTGTGATGTAATGATCATAAGACCAACAACAAGACCTATTAGGAACCCACCAGTGCTTGGCACAGCATGCACGTCTCTCTCCTTCTCCAGCATCCCAAGTGGGAGGTTAGTTATCTTTATTTTGAAGTTGAAGAAAGGGATGCCCAGGTGAGTAAGCAAGTTTCCCAAGGCCCTGTCATTAAGGAGTGGCCAGGCTGCCACATGAATTTGGCTTGATCTGACGTACAATTATGTTTGTTCCATCACATGATGCTGTACACACTAAAACTATGACAACTTTTTTCCGATTTTAAAGGAAACACTGTTTTTTTTTTTTTAAATCGCATCTCCATTCTCTCCACCCCAGAACCAAACTAAGCTATAGCTTAAGCCATGCAACAGTTTAACTGAACATAAAAATTCAGAAAGGAGGTGATATGGCAGAGATACTGACAGAAGCATTTTAAAGAAACAGGTGTGGCAGATTGCAAAAACTGGCCACAGATTCCTCCCAACCATGTATTCGTGCCCCTCACAAAGTGACTTTGTGACTACTCCCATTAAGAGGTGAAGTGTGTTTCTCCATCCCTTCCATCTGATCTTGACTATAAGACTTGTCATGGTCAATGGGCGTAGTGACAGCAGGTGGGCTGTTTTGCTGCTGGAGATCCCTACAGCAGTATGAGGAAGTCCAGTCTATCCTGTAGTAGAACTACAGGGGATAGGACTCAGGCACCCTGACCTCCACCTTCCCACACCTACCAGCTGGGGAATGGTACTTCCTGCCTATAGTCAAGATGCCAGGTGACTGCAGTGAGCTCAGATGAGATCAGCAGAACTGTCCAACTGACAGCAATTCTTGACCCACAGATTCATGAAGGTCACACAATCCACAGAATCCCGTCATTTTGTCTAGTAGTGACAATGAGTTGCACTGAATTAGATAATGTTTTTTGATGCCAAATTTCACTTAGTGATCAAGTCATGCAACTGGTGGAAACCCTTTCTTCAAAGGTTGAAACCCTTTCTTCAAATTGGAATAAAGATGAATATATTAATATTATACACTGAAATTCTTTCTTCAAATTAAAAGTTTATTTTATTCTTCTAACTCTAAAAAAAAAAAAACTAAAATATTTTTGTGGGTCCCTAGAAATATTGTGGGTCCTGGGCATGAAGCCTATTGTGTCTCATAAATAAATCAGCCTAGTCAGACATGATAAAGGTTAACTTATTTACTTTCTTCCTTCCAGATCTTCAGATTCAGAACTGATATTTTATAAACCATAGCTGAGGTGTGGTATGTGTGTGTGTGTGTAACATTCACCCTTCTTTTACAACTAAAGTAGGTGAGTTACCTCTCTAGCCTCACCAACATATATGTCTCCCAATTCAGGGACGCCCTACATGGAAGCAACTGAACAGGAATTGCAGAGGCTATAAGCATGAATATCCTACCATAAGCAAAAAAAGAAAGAGAAAAAGAAACCCAACACTAGGGAATCTTCAATATAAACATTAATAGTTTCCCACATCTTTGTTTAGAGAATAGCCTGAGGATTTCTAAACTTCTAGATCTTATTCATTCCAGAAATGTTTCACTTATGGTCACATAAATCTTGGCCTTTTAGAAGCTCCAAGATTAAGGCTCTTTGGAAACTAGAGTCATAGAGAACTCACAGGTGATCTATATACAGTAAATCTGATTTGGGCCATTCAGGAGACATGACATTTCCTAAGATAATTTGGGTCTAACTCTCATATCCACTATAGAAAATAAAGATTTAGAAAAAAAATGTGGAAAGAAAAGTTTGGCAAAAATTACATTATTTTTTAATTACTTTGTATTATTTTCTTCTGATTTCAAAAGAAAGTCATGTTCAGTGTAGGAAACTTAAAGAATTTTTTTTTCTTTTTAAATAAGAGTGAAGTCCATGTGCTAGGGACTTGGTGAATGCCCCTCAAAGGTTTAGTATTAGATCTCCATATACTTCCACATTTTGCCTAAGTTATAAATCTGTAACTTTCCTCCTCAGTTAATTCCAACCTTTCAAGTGAAAAGACTATAAAACAATAATCACACATCTCTCATGATGAAAAAGAACCCCCAAAATTCTTCTCATTCATGCGCATTAGTTCTATACTCCAGATCTTCAGTCTATTGATCCCTCTGCTTGGTCACCCCTGTGGACCCATTTGACTTGTCCTTATTTCCTCTGGATCTAGTTTCCAGGGCACATCATTTTCACAAAGTGCTATAAACATCTTCTCATTTTTGGTCAAACATTGGTTCCTTGGGGCTGTATACATGTTACCTCTGACAAGCCCAACTCATAGGTCAGAATGAAAGTAAAAGTCAGGGACCACATTTAAGTACCTCCCCTTCCTTAGTTCTCCCCTGCCTAGAAGTATTTGAAAGCCCCTCTAAAAGTACAATAGAACAAGCCTAGTTTTATTGTCCTGTCTAACTTTCCCTAAAAGCTACTGGAGCATCCTACAATTTAAAATATATTTACATCCAAACCACATTGTCAAGTTTCCTCTTGCCTCTAGGAAGTATCTCAAAGCTCCAAATTTGGTTTGTAAAGTAGCATTGAACTCTTCTACACAGGCAGGCCTGAGGTACAAAGAGCAGAGGATTTCTCCAAGCTGTTACAGAAATGGTTTCCAGGTACCACAGCGCAGGAGAACCAAAACAGAAGAATGGCATCCTCTCAATGCTCATAGCACATGATCAGAAGCTTCACTTGCTCATTACATCACTTTCACATCTTCTAAGTTCTTTGAATGCATATACATAGGTCACCTCATGGGCTATGAAAGCCATTCTCATTTTTCTGGAAAAGTACAGATAGTTTGGCAATGTACACAAAGATGAGATTAAGCAGCAAGGAAATTGTGACATAAACACAATTGTGGTCTGTAGATTTTAGTTTAGGATGATGTCATGAGTGTATTTCAACGAGGTCCCTTCCCCTGGTAACCCATGTCAATTCAGTCAGTCCTGACTCCTGTCCTCTCACATATAACACTCAATTGTAACTCATTTATTAGATTTGCTTTTTAGTGACTTAATTAGTTACTTCAAAAGCATTTCTCCAACTGCATTATAAACTGAAAGGCCCTGTCCCTGGGCGACCTTATCTACTTTCATGTATGTCATCCCCCCATATTTGTGTCTAAATGCCTTTCAGTCACCAGTACATAGTTGTGCAAAGAAGCCTCAAATTCAGTGTCCAAATTGAACACACCATTTCTTCTAATCCACAGACCCTGACTCTCTTCCCTATTTACTACCATACGGAAGAAGCCTGGAAACAGGATTTGGGAATCCCTGGCACCCAGTTCTGACTGACGACTTTTCTAAAATGGAAACTGATTACACAACACTCTAAATAATTCAATGATTTCTTTATTACAGATGTCATTCATAAAAACTCCAGAAAGACCCTTGGAGTATCTTCTTGAAGATTATTTTTTTGAAGGTAAATGCTTCAAGGTATATTAAAATTGGTATACTGTAGTTTACAAAATTCACATTCTATAAGCTTTGACCTTAAGAAATAGGACTTTGTTACAGTCAGCTTTGCATCACTGTGACCAAAAGACCCAAACAAGAGCAACTTAGTTTATTTTGGCTCATTGTTACAGAGGTTCAGTTCATAGTCAGTGAACTCCATACCTCTTGGTGAGAGGTGGGGCAGAACATTATGGAGGAAAGTAACTCAGGATATAACATCCAGGAAAAAGAGAGAGAGAGCGAGAGAGGGAGCACAGGCTAGCTCTGCTCTTACCAGGAACAAAATCTAAACTAAACTCTAGAGTCATGGCCCAGTGACCCACTTCCTCCAGCCACATCTATGGTTACCAACAAGTTAATCCATATCAGTGGATTAATCCACTAATTGGGTTACCACTTTAATCATTGAATTGTTTCAAAAATAATCGAATCATTTTACCTCTGAATATTCTTGCATTGAATCACACATGAGGTTTTGGGGAATGCCTCATATCTAAACCATAACAGAACTTAAGAAATTTTAGTAGGAGCAATGGCATTTCAGGTTACATTTGTGTTTCCCTACAGGAAGAAAACTTGCTTGTTTTTGTTGTTAGGTATAATATGCCAAAATAGTGATAATAAAAATGATAATTAAAAATGCAGAATGACTGGGTAGGATCCAGATCCCATAAGATGATTTATAAAACTAATTTTTGATCTGGCCATCCTCATCTTTTCAACCCACTCGATATCTTTATTCTTTCTCACCCCACTCTGTGTTTGGACTTCCCTTCTCTACGGTCTGTCAACAACCTATACATACCATCAGAATCACTAACACATTATGTTGCCATTATGGTTCTCTAATGTGATTCTTCCATCCAACTATAAGTACGTTAAAGGTAGGAGTCATATAACTTTGAAAGTTCAATGACTAGCACAGAGAGGTTGTTTAATGAATGATAATTATTTTAATGGTTATTCCCAATAGAACACAGGTAATCAGCAGATGCTTAGTTTAACCATTGATAATTGGGAAATAGATATCCTCCTTGCTATAATTTGGATCTGGAATGTTCTCCAAAGGTCCATGTGTTGAAGGCTTGGTCCCCAGCCTGTGGCACCACTGGAAGTTGGGAGAACCTTTAAGAGGCCTGGTGGGAGTAAGTTAGGTCACTGGGCATGTACCCTTATAAGGCATATTGGAATCCAGGTCCCCTTCTTGTCTCTTTGCTTCCCAGTCACAATGAGGTGAGCACCTTTCTCCATAATGCCCTCTCTGTCATGAAGTGCTGCCTCCCCAAAACCCACAGGGACAAGGACCCATGGACTGAAACCTCTGCAACCAGGAACCAAAATAGACCTTTCCTCCTTATTATTTGATTATCGCAGACATTCATTGCAGTCAAAGAACACTGATTTGCACACTCATTAACCCTTTTCCTTCCAATATTCATAATGTTCCATCCCTGAATCTTAAAATCCAATATCCCACCATTTAACCAAAACTTCCTGCTGTGAGGGGAAACTACTGAGGGTAGTCACACAGAATGCAGATTTGTGCCTCTGTAAATTGGAACCTCTCAGCCCTAGGTGGGTTTTTGTCATTCCGCAACCTTTTAAATTGTCCTTTACCTTCATTGGATGTTTCAACTCTCACCACTGTTGTAGATCCCATGATGCAATCTCACTTTCCATCTTACTTGATAGATTAGCCTTGAGTTTTTGCCCTCCAATTAAAAATTGGACAAATTCATCTTTATCCTACTTATTCTTAGCTTCTCTATTTAGGGGAAATGTTCTCTTATTTTCAAGACCCCTCCACCTAGGCTCTAAGTCCCAGTAATTACTAATAGCCCATTCTATACATGCTTCTCATTCTGTATTCTGTGTGTGGTCACACTGTTGCATTTGACACAGTTATTGATCTTTTTATTGAAACCCTTTTGCTTTGGCCTCAGTGATTTATTCTCTTACTCCTCAAGCTCTTTCTCCTCTGTGAATCTCCCTCTGTTGGTGTTTTCTAGAGTCCCATCCTCTGTAGTTATTCCACTGCCTGCATTATCTCATTAGTCCTTCTACTCTAAAGCATTTAACTTCCACTAATGTCTATGTGTTCCTGTTCTCTGTACTCGGTCATATGACTCCTAGACGTCTTCTCCTGGGAGTGGAAGACGTTGGAGATTTCAAACTCAGCAAGCAATAACTTATCATCTTTATCTTATCTATCCTCTTCTCACCCACCTAATTTTTCCTTCTTCCTCCATTTCCTCTCCAGGAGTCACCTCATGGAGTCCATTCCTTACCTGCACTATTTGAAGAAGAGCACTGGACAATTCTTCCACCAACTTCATCTCAGTTCATTCCACTAGCAGATCAGTCCACTGATATATTAGTCCAGCTGCTGATGCTTTTGTCTGGCCCTCACCATCTTGCACATACCATGCTACAATAAACTCTGTTTCCCTCTCAGGACTCCTTCCCTGTCCATCCTCCTCATGGCTACCAGAGTTGGTTCTCTGGGCCAGTCCAGAAATGGCTTCCTGGAGAAATTCCTGCAGTACCTTCTGTCCCCCCGAGCCAGAGAGCTGCTTCTTCTGGTGTGTCTACAGCTCTGCACATGGAGTTCTCCCATTGTCTTGCACTCCAGTGCATTCCTTCATTTTCCATTTCTTTCATTTTCTCTCTCCCATCAGATTGTAAGCTCTTTGATTGCAGAAGCTGTATCTTCTTCAACAGCTCAATAAATATTTATTGAATAAAATGTTTATTGAGCAAATTTTTCCCTTGCTGTTTTTAAGGAGAGGTAGTAGAGTGTAGTTTTTCAAAGTTCATATTCTGAAGTGAGACTTCCTGAATTCAAATCTCAGTTCCACCATCAAGAAACCATATTAATTTTGCAAGCCCCTTCACCTTTTCATGCTCACTTTCCTGACCTAGAAAATGGAAATAAAAATTTCCGTAATATTATGAGGATAAAATGAATTAATGTGCAACCATTTAGATTCTAGACTTTTGCCAACACACACTGACATTGAAAAGATGTTAGTTTTATTATTGTTATATTTTTCTTTACCCTCTCTTCCTTCTTCCCTCCCTCCTTCACTTATTTTATTGCCTATTTTCATTCCATTTTTATTCTTTTTGTTTGTTTGTAATTCAATTTTCTCCACTTCTCTCCTATTTCCTTTAATATTTACTATCAATTCATAAAGTCACAGTCACCAGAAGATTCTGTTCTGAGGAGCCACACAAACAAATTCCTCCTCCGTATGGTCATGTTGATGTGACTTTTACAAATGGGTAAACAGTTGCACTGTGGCAGTGATGATGCTTAGGAATTTGGCTGCAACACAGCTCCCTATAGCATGGAATGCAGAACAATGACACTCAGAATCCCATCGGGGTGTGTGGGGGGCATTCGAGGATCTCATTTGTTTCTAACTGCAGACATGGTACCACTGCAAGCTTCAGGGTTCTTTCTCGGTGGTCAACATCACCCGACATCTATTTCACAACCCTGCTCTGTGTTGGTGTTTTCTGCTGGAGAAATGACAGTGGTAGCCTGCGTTTGGGGAGCACATGACTTTAACCCTCAAAGAAAGATTTCTCTGGGAGCCTGATGGCTCTGATACTCCTTCTTCCAATACTTTGAAAAAGATGAAAATGAAAAGACAACACTACTGGTCTTTAGGCAAATATTTGATTGCGTATGGCCACTGTTATAACACAGGCAGGTTGAAGTGATCTGTCTGTGTGCATAGGTTCACTTTCAGTCTTAGGAATGCCTGAGGAAAAATACAGGATGTGTGTGTGTGTGTGTGTGTGTGTGTGTGTGTGTCTGTCTGTCTGATGTAGGGAGAAAGCATGAGAGCAATTCTAAACTATGCTTATCTTTCTTTATAGAAATACTCAAACTCAAATTCAGAGAAGAAACAAATCAAAGGTTTATCTATATGTATAATTAGGTAAGTTTGGGACAAAGGTTTTTATTTTTGTGTTTTTATGATTGATTTTGACAAAGAAGAATACTTAGACTTGGTCATTAAGAAGACTTGACATGCTGGATTAGTTATCATAGTTTCTTGCACACAGTAGATACTTGATAATTATTTGAGGGATGAATGAATAAGTGAAGAAATAGATTTATCATAAAAATTATTTGCTATGTAAGATGAACTTGCCTAGATACATTTTTCTGGAGGAAAATACTTATGAGTGCATCAGCCAAGGGAATTGGAATGAAAGAAAATGAAAAAGTTAATGACTGGTATAAAAATCCTTTAAGAATAAAAGTAATATTCTCCAATTCCATCCATTTATCTGCAAATGCCATAATTTTGTTCTTCTTTCTGGCTCAATAATATTCCATTGTGTATATGTACCACAATTTCTTTATCCATTCATCTGCTGAAGGGCATCTAGGTTGGCTCCACAATCTAGCTATTGAGTTGCTGTAAACATTGATGTGGCTACATTACTGTAGTATTCTAATTTTAAGTCCTTTGGGTGTAAACCAAGGAATGGGATGACTGGGTCAAAAGATGGGTTCATTCAAAGTTTTCTGAGTAATCTCCACACTGCTTTCCAGAGTGGCTGCACCAATTTGCAACTCCGCCAGCAATGTAAAAGTGTGCCTTTTCCCCACATCCATGCCAACATCTATTATTGTTTGTGTTCTTGATAATAGCCATTCTAATTGGAGCAAGATGAAACCTTAGAGTTGTTTTAATTTACATTTCTCTAATTACTAGAGATGTTGAACATTTTTTTCATATATTTATTAATTGCCTGTATGGTATTTGCAGATAAATGGATGGAATTGGGGAATATCATGCTAAGTGAAATAAGCCAATCCCAAAAAAACAAAGGCTGAATGTTTTCCCTGATAAGTGAATGATGATATATAATGGGGGGTGAGGGTGAGAGAAGAATGGGGGGAAGTGAAGGGAGGTGAGGACGGGGGTATGAAAATGGTAGAATGAGACAGACATCATTATCCTGTGTACATGTATGATAACACAAATGATATGAATCTACATTGTGTACAACCATAGAAATGAAAAGCTGTACCCCATTTGTGTACAATGAATCAAAATGCAGTCTTTAACGTTAAAAAAAATAAAAAAAAGAAAAAAGTGAATTGTTATTATAAATTTGAAATTAAAATTCAGTTATTATTAGCCTAGTGATACTTCTAGAATATTTGCAAGATAACCTTTTGTGGTAATTAGTGGAGACAAAGAATAACTTATAAATGGAAATATGTTAGAAACTAACATAGTTCTAATCTGAAATAACAGCTAGTTTTCCACAGTCACATCTTCCCCTAGATAAGTTCTTTATACAATGAAAACCAGAAGAGAAAATGTTAAAAATTATTAGTTTAAAATATTTCTTTATTTCAATATATGAAACTGTTTTTTTAGTAAAGTTAGTAAAATTTATTAAAGAAAGTTAGTTGAAATTTTTTCAAAAGAGTAACTATCATTCACTGAATATGTAGAGCAGGGTTTAGGGCTTAGTGTTTCAAAGATTAAGAGATCCAGACCTAGACTTTAAGGGATTTATTCTCTAAGGAAGAAAGAAATTGAGTAAACAAATTAGTATTGAGACAAGGTAGACTGGAAAGAAAATAAGGAAGAAAGGATTTGTGTGAATGTGTGTGTGTGTGTGTGTGTGTGTGTGTGTGTGTGTGTGTGTTCTGAGGCACTCTGAGTCTATGGATGGTAGCTTTGGTAGAAGCATAACAAGCAGGGAGGCAAATTCATATTCAGAGTAATTGTCTATTCCCATAAGGAAAAAATTCTGCCTCTTCCATGACAAAAATGGTCATTAATGGCAATTAACCCACCATTAGGTAGCTGGTTGATTACCCTGGGGAATAGCAGTGAGGGTCTCTGATGCTTGCAGATTGGGCAGTCTGCCATGGATGTAATCAAATCAGCCTTGGGCAGTGAAATCCATGTTTCTGAGCTCATGCATAACCCCTACCTCTGGCATCACGGCTACTTGGTCATAAGTCTACTGGGCAATGACAGGAGTGGTGAGGGAAAGATGCTGAATGGCATTCATATAGTCAGTATCCACTTGGTTACTAATGTCCTGCACTGCCAAGGTCACCTATGGATGAGCACTCAAACAGGGTACAAAACATTCTTTTTTTTTTGTCCATTCAGAGAGGTCTGTTCATGTGCTTCTTCCCCAGAACTTATCATCACTAATTTCCTAAAGATGTTCCTTCTAAGATTCCGATATACATCCAAACCTCTGGCAAATTGTACTTGCAGGCAATATGAACAATTTGATGTACTGCTTGATGCTCTTCCTACTGGGAGGAAAGCCCTTCACCATGGTCCCTTGGGTATGTTCTAATAGTAACTGTAGTACCACAGTTGTCCACTTCTGGTGGTATCTGCCTGCTATGGTTTGAATAATAGTGATCACTCCAACATTCATGATGAAACTTAATTGCTAATGCAATAATATTAAGAGGTGTGGCCTTTGGGAAAATGATTAAATTACTAGGGCTCTAGTATCCTGAGTGAGATTAGTTTAAATGAAATGCTCCCTTGCTTTTCCATCCCTTCTACCACGTGAAACACAGTATTCTTCCCCTCTGGAAGCTGCAATAATGAGATGCAATCTTAGATGCAGAGACCAAGTTCTTTTCAGATACCAAATCTTCAAGTGTAATGATCTTGGAATTCTTAGCCTCTGAAACTATGAGAAGTAAATATCTGTTCTTTAAAATTATTTAGTCTAAGGTATTTTGTTATAGCAGCACAGATGGACTAAGACACTGCCTTTTGTACAGAACTATCTATAAACCAGGACTTAGTTTTTGTTTTCCTCATTAATTGGCCATAGGGAATTTCCCAAGAGGCATGGGTATGTATAAGAAGGGAGGGGATAGTATAGTAGTATTAGGGTCCGTGGATATTTGGGACAGTTTATATGACTTATTTGTGTCTTCAAGGCCTGCTGCATCCCCATTAGTATACAGACCACACCTGTTGGATGATGGAATATTAGTGTGCATGCTTATCTTTATGGTTTGATAGACCAGATGACACCCAGTTTATGTTGGTAAGCTCAGCTCCTAAAGTAACTGTAACATTAAATCCAGAATTGCTGCCTAGTGGTAAATTTGCTCTGATACAATTTTATATTCCTTCTACCATAATCCTAAACTCTTAAGGTTCATTTTCTGAATTTCTGTTTCTATAAATAGGAAAAATTATGCAGCTATTTTGGAGTCACACATATCTTCACGGGTCACACTTTGTACTTCGCCTTTCAGAGTCTGATGTGATTTGAGACTGGTTGTAAGTCTAGAAGCAGGCGGATGGTAGAGATGGATCCTGAGGAAAACCAGAAAGTTTCTTTTAAGATCTTAGGGGAAAACATTATAGCTTCTTTAGGTAAAGCAGGGCTAAATTCCTTAGGTGTAGAAGGGCTGCTTTTATTAGCAAAGAAGTTTCTGCAAAATCTAAGGGTTTGATGTCCTAAGCTTCATTGGGATCCATAGATAAGTTCTCATTCCAATTTTTGGGATTCCATTGCTTCCCAATCAATGCCCTCACTTTAATAATAGACATTCTAAAAATTCGAATTCAATTTTTGTGGTAATTCAGTAACTCACAGGATGTCACTCTGGGTTTGGTTTTCAGAGACATTTGCCCTACAAGTACAGGAGATAAGGGTTTAGTTCAGTGCAGATATGAAAACTTTCAAGTCCTGTATGCAGAGACTAAGCTGGGACTTTGAAGCACAGGATTCTCCTCTCTTTTTCTCCAGTATATTGAGGATCAACCAGTCAATCCCAATTAAGCACCTTAGTTTACTAGAATGTTCTAAGATACTACATTCATGTTGACCCAGAACCTTAGCACCTTACCATCCATATATCTTTGATTAGGAAAACCAATAATGATATTTTGCTATCACTATGACCACACCATGCCATGGACTATCAGTGTCCTCTTTACTACTGGAAACAGAAAAATTAGCATCTTTAAACATAATTACAATAAGAATTAACTCCAGACAACCCAAAGCAATTCAGAAGATGTGTCTTAAGAGTCCGATCCCCTAGAATTCCTCCTTGCACAAAAATCTGTATCAGTCAAAGAAAATGAACTACACTGACCTCACGCCCATCTCCATCAACCCGCCACTGACAACCCACCGTCATCTCCTGATACCATCACTCATCACATAACCATGGAACCACACCAGCCTCACACTGCCTCACTGTCAGCCGCACCATCTCATCAGACTATCATCATGGTGCACCCTCATCACAAGCCCATCCACAGAACAATGCTTTGCTCCCAGCCACATGTTCCCCACGCCACCCTCACGATCATCACCAGTTCAGCACCACCATCACCATTCTTGCTACCAAATCATATTAATTTGAAAGCGCATTGAATGAGGGCTACACTTACCTAAAATAGTCAAGTTCTGAGTGAAATGAAAAAAAAAATCAGTTTCTATTGGTGTGTAGGCTCACCTTTCAACCCACACTCCTTTTATCATTCGTATCAGTTCCCCCATCATCTGAGGAACCATCCCATAGTCACTTTTTCATACATGGATTATTTCAACTTAATCTTTACAATAATCTCCCAAGATATTTATTATTACTGTCATGTAGCAGATGAGAAAACTGTGACCAACATAGCTGATAAACTGCAGATTAACATCTGCCTGCCTCTAAATCCTGTGCTTTCTTCTCACATCATATTATGACATTTGGAAATATATTTCATTTTTAATAGCTTTTGACCAATAAATGGCTTTCATACCTCTGCCATATATTGAGACAGATAGGAAAATTCAGACATCAAATAAACTCATCCCTGTAGCTTAAATATGTGAGATAAATGCCTAAATATTGGTTCTAGTGTATAAAAAATTTTAGGTGTTTTTTCAAAATATTGGAATGTTTGGATGACTTAGATTTTGCCTTGTTCCTTATGTGATTTTCTTTGGCATAGAACACAATGCCACATAATAAATACATCTTGATAAAGTAAATTTATTTCCCTCAACATTCATATATCAACAAAGTACATCCAAGGAAGTGGCATAGAGCCCAGGGACAATTTTAGAGAATTCTGATGCCCACCCTGTGATAGAGATCTGATGGATGCCAAATGACAGCATTTTAGAATTTAACTTTCAGGAGGAATATAATGGAAATAAAACTTAAACCAGAAAGTTCACCACAGAAAAAGAATTTTAAATGAGGGTAAGTAAAGTGCAGTGAAATCTGGAAAATAACTATAAACCTTTAAAACAACTAACAATAAATAAATGTTATCTGAATTGCACTGATGGGTTTTAATGGGCCGAATGTAATTTATTTGTGTCCTGATGAGGACATAATTTTCTCCAAAGCTCATATCCAAATTTTTTTTCCTTCATAATGAAGATAAAGTAGAACACATACCAAAAGTCATTTGAATGAAGCTATATTTTAATCCAAAAAGATAGTGAAGGCTCATGTCCATTTTGGGGGACTTTTATTTATTGCATAACATAGTTTACAGCAAAAAGTTGGCTGTGGAACAGAAACTTATTCCATAAGCAGCCAATATATTTGCTACGATGTTTGTGCTTTGGGTCCTAATCACGTAATCTTTTGGGATTATTTCAATAATAATAATTGCAACAATTAATAACATCCAACAGAAAAAGAAAGCTCAAGACAAAGCTACACTGTGATGCCTTATAGAAACTTCACGTGTTCTGTATTTTGATGTTTTTCATGCAAAAGAATTCGTTTTCCTTATGTGATACCTAAATAGTTTGTGGGTGGTTTTGAAGACCTCTGGTAAAGGGTGATAATATCTAAGTTTCATACATAAATCTGATTTAATGCAAAGCAATAGAAAATTATGAAAGTAGAGAGGCCAGCTTAATTTCTACAATATACCTTTTTACAGTGTAGACCCATTTGTGATCACCTGAGCTACTGATAGACAAACTCAACACCCCATGCAATTCATTGTCTCTCCAAAATGATTTGTGTTCTTATTTTTAAATTATGCTTTTGATTTCTTCAGCTTTTTTATGCTTTTGATTTTTACTCTTAAGATTCTATGCAGTGAACAAGCTAATCTAGGAAATGTGAAGTCTTTAAAATATTACAATATGAAGAATGCTATCTTCCCTTGTACTTGGAAAAAGAGTGGTGGGTCAATAAAACCAATGTTTTTATTTTAGTAAAAAAGTATTTGAAAGAGATGCTTTTTCAGATACCTGTCAGGGACACATTATCTGATATCAGTCAGACAGGGACCCTCACTTCAATGTACTTACCATAATTGGAAAAGACAGGTATATAAATAAATAAAACTAGTATATTATGTTACAGGTTCTTGTAATGTATAGTGATTGAATAAGAGAATGATAAACTCTGGAGGGAAAATGGGGACAGAGTTCTCTGAAGATGTACTCCTTGAACCGGGACCTTAGAGATGTTTCCTAAGGTAAAAGAAATAGGTATTCACAAAAAGAGGAGTGAGAACTTCTACCTAGGTGTTGAGGAGAGAAAGAACCCCATTTCTATCCTCATTCATTTTCTGTTGAATTTGAGACTGAATAATTTATAAAGAGAGAAATGGATAAAGAAATTTTGGTATATATATACAATGGAATATTATTCAACCATAAAGAAGAATAAAATTATGGCATTTGCAAGTAAATGAATATCATGCTAAGTGAAATAAGCCAATCCCAAAAATCCAAAGACCGACTGATTTCTCTGATAAATGGATGGTGATAAGTGGTAAGGCAAGAATGGAGGAAGGATGGATTATGCAGAGGAAAATGAGGGGTGGTGAGGGGGTGGGAGAAGGAAAGATAATAGAATGAGACAAACATCATTATCCTATGTACATGTATGATTACACAAACGGTGTGACTCTACTTCATGTTCAACCAGAGAAATGAACCCCATTTGTGTACCCCATTTGTGTACAATGAATCAAAAATAATGAAAAAAAGAGGTTTATTTTAGTTCACAGTTCTCGAGAGTCAAGAACTTGATGTTAGTATCCGTTCAGCTTCTGACGAAGGTCTCATGGTAGAAAATGGAAGGAAAGTAGAAAGTGGGTCTTTGGAAGAGAGGAACCAAATGAGATGATCTACTTGATAATAACTCATGTTGCAGAAACTTCCATTCCTACACAGCTACATTAATCCATTCATGAGAGAAGATCCTTCATGACCCCAAATTCCTTAAAAGGGACCCACCACTTCTAACACCATTGCATTGGCAATCAAGCAATGAATTTTGTTGGGAACAAACCACATTCAAACCATAGCGTTCCACCTGGATGCTGAGGAAAGAAACAATATGGCATATCTCATATCTCTTACAAAAGATTTAGTCAATAGGGAGCATTATGTTTTATAATTAGTCATGAGCAGATGATGCAAAATGTGTGTTCCTAGCAATGGAATGTCAAGAGACCCGTCAGGATCAAGTGGTGTCCATGCAGCACAATCTTAGAGGTCAACTTGCTGTGGTATGAGTGCTTGTGTCCCCTCAAGATTCATATGTTGAAGTCTTGACCCCTGTGATGATGGCATGGTAAGTGAAACTTTGGGGGAAATTATTAGACCACGAAGGTAGAGACTTATGACAGGTCTGGGCTCCTTATAAAATAGACTCAAGGGAGCTTATTCACGTCTTCCACTATGTGAGGTAACAGCAAGAAGCTGCTGTCTATGAATCAGAGAAAACCCTCACCAGATGGTGAATTAACTAGCATCTTGATCCTGGACTTTCTTACCTCCAAAACTTTGAGAAATACATTCTTTTTCTTGTAGGTCACTCACTTTACAGCATTTTGTCAAAGCAGCCCAAATAGACAAAGACACAACTCTCATAGTTTCTTCACAGGACTTTATCTGAAAGTGGTAGAAATTTTGGAATATATGCTAGTGGAAACATTCATGGAAGTCTTGGTTAAATTCCTGGATTTCCATAATATGATAGCAAAACTGTTTTCCCTCAGTTAACCAGGAAAATATCGATTTGGAATGAAGTGAGTAGCGTAGAACTTTGACTGTGAAGGACTGGAACGACTTGCTGCTCATCATCAAGGTCATCATCACTATCATCATTGTCCTCTTATCGATCATATCTCATCCTCCTCACTCCACTTGTGCCATCTGGAGTGGATGAGAACAGGCCTGAATTCCAACTTCTCTCAGTAGATTACAGGTGATCACGCTGCAGAACCAAGTCCCTGAATGTAGAGAAGATTGTAAGAGTGGAATGCTAGACAAAGACAGATAAAACTAGGTCCCTCAGGTTCTAAATAATGGTTGCCTCCATCAAGTCTCATGTCAGCATTTCAGATTCTTCTCTCTCTCTCTCTCCTCTTTTTTCTCCCTCCCCCCTCCCTTCTCCCTTCTTTCACTTGATCTGTGCTTTTAGTGCTTAAAAAACCCCTCTGTTTAGTTCCTTATTTTTGTTTCTTTTCCCTTTCTTTGGTGTGCAAGAAGAAAAATTAAAAGCATGTATTGTGATCTTGGTATCAATTTGATCATATCTATTGATCCAATTGAATAAAGAACATTAGGTGGAAGTAAGTAATCCTTAGTAATTCTTTAAAATAATGCACTCACTTTACAAATTAGATGACCTGTTTCATAAGAGCTGATATACTTTTTCATTCATTCTCCAGTCAACCAAATAGTCATGTGAATCCTGTTTATCTGTTGGTGCTTTTTCTTTTATTTGTCACTATGTAATAGAATTCTAAAGAAGTAGAATCTGCCTCTGACTGGGTGAATTGCTATTTTTGCTGAATGCAGATAATGCTCATTTATACCGTGCCTCAGTTTTGCTTTATTGTGCTTTGGAGACTGGTTTGTGTTCAAAAGTCTCATCTGTGTTAGTTTATTGCAGGTCTCATCTCTGTATTCTTCAACACCTTATAGTTAATGCATTTCCTATCAGTCAATAATATTTTATTTAGAATCTATTCATTTCACTAGGCATATAAATAAATAAAAGATAATATTACGTGAGAAGATCAATAATGAAAGTATCTTTAAAGTTAACAGAAAGGGGTAGGCGGGTTTAAATAGCAGAACAGAGCACTTAGTGAACAGAACACTTATTAAATGTATAGGGAAAGAGTCATAATGAATAAAGATAAATATGGTTACTTCAATCTCAAAAGACAGAAATAGAGGTGAAGAGAGTCTTGGAAAGTCAGGAGATTCCAAGAAGAAAAGATCTGTGGAAGAGCACTGGGCAACGTAGTCCCTGCAGTTCCCACAGGCATCCCCTGGCGTGGGCTGGCGTGGGCTGGCCTGAGGTCTCACAGGCAGGCTCTCTCTGCAGGAAGGGTATGAACAGAATGTGGAGCAAACTGCCAAACTGCACAGTGGGTCAAGAGGGAGCTGGACCGAGTTTTGCAAACAAAGAAAATACACAGCTGCTCCCAAGATTTTTAAGTTGAGGATGAGGAGTTACTGTGTAAATGAACTGGCATTTCCTGGGTAGGATTGTGCTGAGGTTCTGTCTTCTCTAAGACCCAAGGGTTTTACTGTTTTTGCTTGCATTCTCAAGTGACTATAAACCTTGTGTCTTCACCTCCTATATCTTGCAGCTCATGAGACCCAGTCTTGATTTTACTGAAATTTTCATTGAACTCCTTAGAGCAGTTTTCATTGCACTTAAAGGTAGATAGTATCATCATTGTTCGCATTTAGCAATGATGAAATGAGGGTGCAGAGAAGTTAAGCAACCTAACCCAAGAAAGTGGCAAACAAAGAATCACAAGAGTAGGTGTCCTGCTGGGGAGGCCAGCTCTGTGCTAAAGAGGCATGGCTGGGAACTCTCGCTGCCTCTAATACTGTGATAGGAATAGTCCTGGTTGTAGGTCCCCAATAACTTGGAAAGTGCCCAAAGGATTTCAGTGAGAAATGGCATTTACTAGGCTCTCACTATGTGTGCAAGACATTCTTATCAAGGACTATGGCAAATATAAAATGAGAATAGAGCTCCTTTCACCCAGCAGTTTAAAATATGAATCAAATGTAAACCTGTTTGTATATTAAAGACCAAAACAGAGTGTTGTTTGCATTAACACTAAAAGGCAGTGTGTGATGCTGGCTGTTGAGGAAGAAGGAAACATGGTAAGATGATACCACCTTTCACATATGCCACATTTGTTCTCTTTTTGGTCTCTTTTCCCCATTATATATATATATAATCTCTTTTCCCCATTATATATATATATAATCTCTTTTCCCCATTATATATATATATATATATATCTCCTCACTCAATGCCTTCTCAATAGTCTTCAATATTTGGTTCTTCCCTGAAATCTTTCCTGACAAATGTCTGATAAAATTCTTCCTTCTCACTTACGATTTCCAGTTGAATTCATTTTACATTTCCTTTGATGCCCTTTGTTCTGATTTATAATTTGATATGGAATAAAACTGCTAGTTTGTAATGGACAGGAAACCATTATCCTCTTCATACTAACTGTAACAATGCTACTGTCTGAGTTTTCAATAGGTAGCTGTGTGACACCCTGTGAACTTCTGTTGCTGTAGAATCCTGGACACTTTTCACTCTGGCACAGGGGGTCTAGGTGAGTCACTTAGGTTCTCTCCCTTGACTGTTATAGTATTGAAAATTGTATCTCCTTTACACTATGAAAACACATCTATGATGAGAATTTCTTCTTTCAGGTTCATCACAGGCAATGGGTAGTATAATGGTTTATTGGGATGAGATCCATCGTAAGTTCAGGATCATCTCTGTGTGTTTTTCCACATCATTCCAGGGCTACGTTTTCTGCATATGATAAAAGAATGTAATCTCCACTTTATGGATAAGCATTTCTTATTCCATACTTTTTTTTTCTCCTTACACACAGCAAGGTTTGCCTTCAGACGTCTCAAATGTTAATTCTATTTTTTTAATCCCTCATGTCATAAATGTAAAAAGAGTCTGATAAGTTAATTCTTATATGGATTTCTCAGCTTATCCTGGGATATACTTCTTATCTTTTCCAAGTGTGAGGCCAAGTATAAATGGATAAGATTCCCATAATGTCATATAAGATTTATGAGAACCAGATTGCATCTATCTCAAGTGGAATAAAATAAACCCTCCATTGCATATCCACCTCAAATAACTGAGGGGCTAATTTTGTACTCAAGCAAAAGCTGTCCCTTGTTCTTGGGACTAGATAATATTTGATTGTGATTTTTTTTCTACCTCTCTCCTTTCTTTCTTCTTGCTTAAGCAGATAACCAGTTCAGGGGTTAGGTCTATGGCAAAATGTAAGAAAGATCACTTTCTGTCTTGTATTTCTTCAAGTCCAAGACCATCAGAAAACTCATGGGGCTTGCAGAGAAAGGAGTGTAGAGGGAAGAGAAGTTGGCAGTAGTGTTAAGGGCATGAAGGGAAGAGGGTCTCTATGTGGGGTTATCAACCTCAACAAGGATCCCCTGTTTTAGTAATAGTGCAGCAGCAGAGACAAGCCATCTCCCTGAGAACATGATATAAAGGGATATGCTGGCAGCTCAGATATTCAACCCAGCAATGACCAGAATGAAGTGTTTTAGTTGTGTTTTGCATGGAGGTACTAAAATACCCAACAAGAACAACTTAGAGGAGGAAATGTTTACTGGGGGCTCACAATTTCATATGTCTCATTTCATAGGTGGTCAACTTCATTTCTCTGGCCCCAAGATGAGGCAACACATGATGGGGAAAGGGCCCAGTGGAGCTACTTAACTATGGTGGGGACAAGAAGCAGGGGTCAGGGAAGGGGCTGCAGGGAAGATGTACTCTTCCAGGGCATGCCCCCTAGTGACACACCTCTTCCAGCCACACCTGCCTACCTACAGATAACACCTAGTCAGTTCATTCAAATTAGGGTGAATTTATTAGGTTAGAGCTGTCATATTCCAATCATTTCACCTCTGAACATTCCTGCATTAACACAGAAGCTTTGGGGGGCACCTTATATCTTAACCATAATTTTCCACCTCTGGCCCCCAAAAGTTCATGTCTACCTCACAATGCAAAATGTTTTTAGTTTGTCTCCAAGTGTCCCTTAGTGTTAACAGTTACAACATTGTCCAAAAGTTCAATTCCAAGGACTCTTCTGAGACTCAAGGTAAACTGTTGGCTATGAGCCCCTGTAAAGAAAAAAAAGCAAGTTGCATAATGCCAGTATACAGTGGCACAAAGCAAACATTTCCATTTCAAAAGGGCATGGAATGAAGGGATAGGGCCAAAACAAGACCAAAACCCTGTTGGGCTAAAAGCTCCCTGAACTCCACCCCTACCTATTCATACAGCACCTAGGATGCATAACTGTGAGGTATTAGTTTCAAAGGACTTGGGCAGTCATGCCCCTTTGCTCTTGCTGGTTGCAACTCACATGGGCTCTCTTTTATCTGCAATCATCAGGTTTTCTTGATAGACAGTCCATGTTACTGGCATCTCTTAATTACTGGGGTCTTCATTCCGGCTTCAGATTCACCTCTACCGTTTCACACATGGCCCTCTCAGGGGTGGCCTGCAGGGACTCTGGTCCTGTTACACTTTGCCTGCCCTCCCAGGCTTTCCTTTTAAATTACCAGTTACGATGCCTTCACTTTAGCATTCTGAATTCCTGGCAAGGTTTGCTGCCAGCTTGTGTAATACCTGGGCCCCCTGGAATCATGTTTGCAGGGGCCTCTGATTATCTGCATGGTTTAACATGGTGAAACTTTCAAGGGCTCCCTGTGCTAGAAGGGCAACTTCATGATGTCTTTTCAAAGGAATTTTCTGTTATATATCATGGAGCCTGTAATGGGTGTGGTTTTACTAATTTCTGAGTTGTTCTTGAAGCATCTTTCCTATTGTCTTTGTGCAAAGTACTTAGCATCTCTTTAAGTGCTATAATCTCTTCAACAAGCATGCTTTTTTGGGCCCAGTTTTACATATGCTTTTTCAGCCAAATTGTAGATTTTTAAAATCCTTTAGCTCTGTTTTCTGCTCCTAGCTCTCACAGCTAAACCTGACTTAAAGCTATGAGCAATATTCATGCCACTGCTGAATACTTTGCTGACTTGAAACTTCCTCCACCAGATTAATTAACTCATCTTAAAATTTGACCTTACACAAAATCTCAGGACATGGTCAAAATGTAGACAATTTCTTTGCTAGAGTATAACACAAGTGGCCTCTAATTCAATTCATGGTAGGGTTTCATTTCCCTTCAAAATTTCATGAGCACAGTCTGCATTCCTATTGGTATGCTGGCCATGTGAGCTCTCACCAGAATTGTCCCTTAAGTGCTACTCATAATAGTCTAAAGATTTTCTAGTTTGCATCTCTAAATTTTTCAAAGTTCTTCCCAAAAACCAGCTCCAGAGACTTTTGAACCACATGGTTAGATACTTCTCAGTACCAGTTTCTGTTTCAGTCAACTTTTTCTTTGCTGTGACCAAAATACATGCCAAGAACGACCTAGAGGAGGAAATATTTACTTGGGGCTCAACTCCATTGCTCTGAACCTAAGATGAGGTAGCACATCATGAGAGAAGAATATGAGAGAAGAAAGCTACTCAGTTCATGGAAGGGTCAGGAAGAGGAGGGGGATTATGGAAGATGCACCCTTCCAGGGAACACTCCCAGCAACCCAACTCTTCCAGCCATGCCTCACCTGCCTACAGTGACCACTGAGTCAGTCCATTCAAACTAGGACAGACCAATTAGTTTATAGCTCTCATAATTCAATCATTTCACCACCAAACATTCCCACATTAATAGGAACTTTGGAAGGGGGGCACTTCATATTCAAGTTATAACAGGAGGTGAAAGCAATTAAAGTTTCCTAAAGGAATTTGTTGTAGTTTTAAGTTTGAAGGACATGAGAAATTAATATGCTCAAAAGTACAGAGGCAAGAATTAGGACAACCTGTTGGAAGTAGCAAAGTACTTCTAAACTCATTGGAGATGGCTGAAGAGAAGAAAGAAGGAGGGATGCTGAGACAGAGGATTAAGATGAAAGGAAGTAATCATGATTAGATTGAGAAGATTAGTTTCTACCAGAGAAACAGAGCAAGAACTGAGAAAATAAATGCTCTTCCGACTTAATGGCCATGCCTGCTGCATTTAGATGAATTTAAGGGGAAAGGAGAGGACCACAATTCAGTTATAAAGTGAGGAGGGCTGGGGGATGTTGAAATCAAGTGGGATTTGGAGAAAATTTGGCAGCCAACAATCATTATGGATTTGGGCATTGGCAGAAGAGAAAAAAATGTGTTAAATTGACTTGAGAACTGGGAGTCTGAAGCCTAGAATAGGTAATGTTGGTGCCTACACATTTGTAAGAGATGAGAAGGGAGAGACACTGAGAGCAGATAGAGAAGAGATGCATTATCTGTAAAGGAAAATGAAGATGAGACCCTAGTTCTGCTTACTAGCCTATATATATGAAAAGTTTGGTAGTATTTTTATAATCACTTGAGTTTTAAATTACTGATGAGGAAACTGAGACCCAGGGCAATTGTGGTTCCTCTGCCCAAGACTGTTCAGCTGATCTCTGGAGAACGGGCATTGAATCTGCTGCCCTGACTCCACTAGACCTGCCCTGCACTGTGGCACTGGAGTTCTGACTCCAGCCCACTGCTTCATGCCACCTTTCCTTACCCTCTGTACTTTTGAAGTCCTTTCCTCCCCAAAGCCAAACCTTCTATCATATTTCTCCACGGCATCGAAGATCTGCATCTGAGAAATGGAAATATTTAGGTCTTAACACTGTTCCTTGTTAATCTACACTATGCAGGCAATGCTTCTATGTGGTTGTGAACAACACAGCTCCAACTCAGAAGGAGTTCCTGTCAAGCTAGAAGAGACAGGGAGCAAAAAACAGAATAGGTCGAGTGGAGAGAAGTGCTGTGATAAACAACAGGGTGAATGTCAAAGGATAACTAGATGGAGGATCAGGGAAGGACCAGGGAAGAAACCCAAATGAAGGAAGAAGCAGGGGCTTCTGTGGGTTCTGGAAGAAGAAAATAGTAACAAAGAGAGTACAGTAGGAGCTGCACTTCTGATGTGTTTGGGGAGTAGAGGAGGCAAGCAGGACTGCAGCAGATTGAAAAGGGGAGAGAGGAAACGAGGTCAGAGAGTCCACATGCACTCAGACTATGGAGCCTTGCCCACCAGGGCCTTAGTGTTCTGTTGTGAGTGCAAGAAAAGCCATCAGAAGGTTTAAGTAGCAGAACAACAGAAACCGGCTTACATTTAAAAGAATCACTTCAAGTACTGTATGGGAAAAAGACTGTTCAGTGTATCTGCGTCAATGCAAGCTAAGTGGTGAGGTCCTTGTGAAAGACTAAGTGAGAGATGGTTGTGGTGTGGCTTAGGGAGAAGGTGTTGACAAATGGCAACTGGACTGGTTCTATCCAGCTGGGACACATGCATGTTCCCAGTGGTCTTTGACTGGAGAGCTTGGACGCTCTTTGGACAGTGAGTGAAAATGTTACACAGGACTGGTCTAGATCACAGACGAAGTCAAGGCTAAGGATGCAAATCTGGCATTCATCTGTGTAGAGAATTCACAGTGACCTAAGTTCTCCCTTGGTAATAAACGGAGAAGAGGAGAGATGGAAGGATGACTTCTGGAGCCCTCAGTGTTTGGAGGTTAGGGGGAACTTGAGAGAGACACAGCAAAGAGGAATGAGAAAGAATGACTGAAACAGAGGAAAACTGAGAGAAAGTAGAAGCCAAGAGAAGCCAAGTAAAGAAAGATACAGGAAGTAAATAACTGTGCCAATGTGAGATGGCATGAGTAACCTATGGATGGGAAAGTGGCCATTTTATTCTAAATGTGGAGGCCATTGGTAACCTAGGAAGCATAGTTTTGGTGGAGTAGTTGGGATGAAAGCTGAGTTAGAGGGGTTTCAAAAGAGACTGTGGAGACAGGGAGGGGAGATGATGAGTTTCAATAACTCCTTTGAAAAACTTTGTTCCGAAGGGGGCAGAAGCAAAGTGGAGCAGTAGATTGAGAAAGATGTGGGGATAGGAGATAAAAGAAGTTTTTGTGTTTGTTTTATATGGGTGACTATAGGGTGTTCACGTGAAAATGGGAGGGATGCCATAGCAAGGGGCTATGGGCTGTGAATCAGGGATGGGACCCATGCCCGAGTTCACCCGTCACAGAAGGAAGTGGAGTGGGAAGTCCAGTCCAGTCTAGGAGGGCTGGCAGACCTGCAGGTCCCAGCACTGAGTGCTCACTTCCAGCCCTTCTGGAAGTTTCTCTGAGAATTTCTGAGGGAAATAAGGGAGACTAGTCAACTGAATGAGAACAAGAAAGGGACCACTCAAACTGGAAGTTCAAGGAGAGAGAAAAGCTTGTGAAATATCCCTAGGAGACTGCAAGTGTCTTCCACATTGACCTTCTCCTTTTAACACCCTCAGATCATACTTTCATTTTTAAAATGGAAACTCCACGTACATACTTTTCAATAATTTCAATTATATGACGTGTAGTAAAAATAAATTTTAGTTTCACTAATATCATAATTATGAGTTTGAAAAAATGTTAAACTCAGGAATAAAATAATTCCATCACAAAGTGTAAAACCTAGTTGAATTTCGGGGTATTTGTTATGTCTTTGAGATTTTTATAAATTATAGTAGTCCCTCCTTATCTGTGGGGGAATATTCCAAAACATTCCACAGATGCCTGAAACTACAGATAGTACTTAAAACTACATTATTTTCTCCTATGTATACATACCTGTGATAAACTTTAATGTGTATGTTAGGTATGGTAAAAGATTAAAACAGTAACTAGTAATAAAGTAATATACAATAATGAGTTATTTCAAATGTAAATTGTTTATTTCTGGAATTTTCCATAAAGTATTTTCAGACCACGATTGATATGGCTAACTGAAACCATGAAAAATAAAACTGTGGGTAAGGGGACTCTGTACAGTACTACCCTTTTCACTTTTACCCAGAGACCTTTAAAAGTTGCATCCTCTAGACGAGTGGTTCTCAAACTGAGGCATACACCAGAATCATTTGTAGGTTTTGTTAATTAGACTGCAATACAAGTGTGTTTATAGTGAGTCCTGAGAATCTGCATTTCCAGGAAGTCCCTGGGTGACAGATTCTGCTCGACCAGACAACACACTTTGGGCATTGCTGCTCTAGCATCACAGGATCTTCTTGATCTTCTTGTGTGAAAGGAGTGAAAAGGACCTGGGGAGACGACATGGATAGATCTCAACAGGAAATAGGAAAGAAAATAATATGCCTGCTCTTGTCTGGATGGGGTCCCTGACTGAAGAGCCATCAGTCTTCATTTCTTGCTCTAGTCTCCAACCATGGACCAGCAAGTAGGAATCTCTAATTAGATTAGACATAGAACCACGATATAATTTCTTTTTGTGAGAAATACTGAAGTCTATTGAGAATAACTTCTTCATCTCTCACTTCTGAAGTTGTTTCTAGTATTTATGAATGTTCAACTTAAAATAAAAACATGCTGCATTGCTAGAGAAACTAGCCATCCTTTTACCAGCTTCCACCTTGTGTATGACCTTCATTCCAGTTTTCTTAAGGTGACTCTTCTCTCCGTGCTGCCACTTGCTGACTGAGCCCTGAGAGGTCCCTTGGGACATTCCCATCCATCTGTCAGGAGTTCATGCAGTAAACCTGCCACCAACCCCAGCTTGTTGGAAGAGTTTCTGCTGCATGCACGTCATGGCTCCCATGGGCTTCTTGCTCACTTGAGTCCCCTCTGAATCTTTACGTTTTGTTTAGAATCATGTACATAGTTCTCACATAATAAATGTTGACTAATAACCTGACCAATGTCTATAGTAACACAAAGGTGGGTGTTTTGTAATTTTAACAGTGATTTAAGTCATTTAGGAACTGGAAAATGTGAGCTTTTTCATGTACAATATCAAGTATCTGTAAGATAGATTAAATCACAAGGTAACTTGTTTCGTAAATATCCCCCATGATGAAAATTCTAGAAGGTAATAGGTGCTTATTATATTTATCAAATTAAAAAAAATTAAAGTGTATTTAATGCCATCATTCATGTTTACAAACAGTGTGGTTTTAGCAATTAACCTTAGCTTCAGTTGTTAAGTCTATCATTAGTGATTTCTAACTTAGGTAACAATACCAAACTCATTTAACAGTGTTGACTCTAAATTATTAATCTTATCTTAGTAATTGCTTTAAGACTAATTCTTAGAACTGCTTTTTTAAAGGTATTAATGCATATAACCAATGACCTTCCAGGAATTTTATAAAAATTTGGTTTCTACAGATCACTCATTCTTTCAGTATTTTTGTAAACTCTAGATATCACCAATTTTACAAACACAGTTTTAATTTCTATTTTCTAATTAGATAAGTGACAATGAGTTTTTATTTTTCCCCATGTTTATTGCTTATTTATATTCTTGTGAAATTCCTGCTACTCTTATTTGCTAATTTTTCTAATTTTTCCCTTATTCTGAAAGAATACATAAATGGTATTTAATTTCTTGTCATATTTTCCTGGTTTGCCCTTCATATTTCAATTTTATTTATGGATTGCTTCTAATCTTTAAATATGTTAGTGCAAGAGCTACTTTTATGTTTCAAATTGATTGGTCCACAGAATAACCAGACATTTGGGCAAACATTTTTCTGGATGTTGTGTGAAGTTTTTTGGATGAAATTAACACTTTAATTCATAGAACAAATAAAGCACTAAGGTGGGTGGACCATATCCTATCAGTTGAAGGCCTTAACAGAGAAAAAGGGTGGACTCTTTCCTGAGTTAGAGAGAATTCTTCAGACAGAAGCTTAGTTCTTCTTGAGTTTCAAGTTTGCTGTGTTTGGATTCAAATATTAGCTCTCCTGGTTCTTCATCTTGGGACTTGCCTGACTCCATACTTGTGTGGTTCAATTCCTTATAATAAACATCTTTATCTAAATATGAGAACATCATGTATGTGTATATAGATATGTATATGCACATATATGTTGGATTTATTTCCCTGATAAATACAAATGTTTATATCTATTCACAGTCCTACCTATCAATATTTTCCTTTGTTGTTTAGCTTGGGACATCATGACAAAGAAATATCTTGAGATATGAAGCATTCTCAAATTCTCAAAGTAATATTGAAAAAAAAAAAACAACTTGGGTTATTCTAAATAAACTTCTGCTATGTTTTACTTTTCACTGACCAGAACTTGATTGTTCCAGGGTTTGCAACAAAGTTCCTCCTCAGCCAGAGTCTGTTCTCTGATATGACTCCAGAACTTCAATGAAGAGGTGTTGGAGGCTGCATACGTTTGGGCAAAGAAACATATGTCATTACCAAATGTGGAAAGACCTTAAGCATCAGTCTTCTTTATCAGAGATAGCATAAAATAAAGGTTAACAGTTCCACCTGCAAAGCCATATGGACCTGGTTAGGAAACTGATTCTGCTTCTCACCAGCTGACATTGGATGAATTAGCTATAAGGACAGCAATAGTTATCTCAAAGCATTATTGTTAATATTAAACAAGGCATTTATGTGAAGTACTATTCATGTTTGGTCTGTAATATGTGGTAAGTAATATTTTCAGAAGTTATTTCCAAATTGCAAGTGTCTTGAGTGGACAGACCCATTTACTTTTTCTATGTCATTATGCAAAATTTTGAACAATACAACAATCATTCCTAGTTCTTGAACTCTTTGAAGGCAGGGGCTTTGCATGTCATTAATATCCACATTCCCATGACTCTTACAGTGACTTACGCATGATTACTTGTCAAATGAATTCATAAGTTAGTTATAAATTCAAATAAAGAATGTTCATTCAGGTTTCACAAATCATGAGTAGAATATACATAACATTAAGAAGACTCTAAGTGTTGGGAGAGAATAATTGAAACTATTGTTTTGGTGAAGGGTTGGGAGATCATAGAGCCTTGAAGAAAGAGGATTAAGCTGGGAATTATAAAGCAAAATGAATGGGAACTTGTTTTAGGGCATATTTTATTATGGATAAGTATACACAGGGGATAAAATCACTGCAGCCTGGAGTAATAACTCCTTAGGTGACAATATGCAACATATTCCTACAAACACCAGGTTCTCTCTTAAATGGGGTATACATCTAGCATTTTTCTACCTGTCTGTCTAGTAGTCTGATATTATTCTCTCCCCCTGCCTCTCTCCTTGATTGCATTGTATTAGTGCCTTTATATTATGTGGAGACATGAATTAATAGATTTTCCCCTTCTCCTGACTATCTAAGGTGTTAGATACATTGCTGTTATTCTTCAAAAGAACAGATAGATCAATGTAGATGAACCTAGATGAGAGGGATTAGACGGACTATGGAGTACTTATGAGGTGCTAAAAGAATAGAAGTCCAAAGAGATCTACCATGTTGACAACAAATCAAAAAATGATGCTGGTGTCAAAGATTCATTAACATATTACCCAGTGTTCATCAAGCCCAGACTGAGCTCAGCCACTTGACTGGGTACTGAGCAACTTTAAAAATGACCAAGACAAAGTCCAGTTCCTAGAGAACTTACAAGCCAGTAGAAAATAACACATTTTATTAAATGCAAAGTATTTTATTGTGAAATTTGTTGACTGAACCTCATGGCACGCTTGCAAAATAAGTAGGACAGGTCTTATTAGACACGTAAAGCAGAAAAGTAAAAAAGTGAACTGAGGCCCAGAGGCGATTTCCATAAATGTCATGACTTAGTAACAATTTCCAAAACTAGAACCTTAACTTTTATTTTCATATTTATTCAAATATACCCTGTTTATCTGCAGTTGTAGATGTTTCCAAAAAAAGCAAATTAGTGAGAATAACAATTGAGTTGAAACACACCTGTCATGCATTTTATGTTTTTTTTAATAAAGTAATAATATTATGGGGACACGATGTAGCATATTTTTCTGTATCTCACTTAATACTTCTGTCATTGTTTTAGGATGAAAACAGCACTAGCTTTTCTAAATCACTGTGACCCCATAATTCAGTCCTCTCAACAACTCCATTGATTGTAGAGGGACCCTTGGGAAGTGATGAGGTAAACTTCTGCAAGACAATCAGCATCAGCGGAAGAAAGTGTGTGCTTGTCTTATATGCACTACTTCTAAAAAGTACTAAGGATCTTAAAGTGTCAATATTTAAGAAGCCCTGAGGCACACAGAACATGCCTTCTGGTTGCAGGAGTTCATGGCAGGATGAAACTGGGATCCTGAGTACAATGGAAGAAGAAAAGAGAGATGGATAATTCAGTACGTCAATGGAGATAGCCAGAAGAAACAGTTCTTAAGGATCGGAAGGCACAACTCTCATCTTTAAGTGTGTTTGTATGGGGTTTCATGTAGGACCATGTTCTCTGTGGGATGGATTAATGGAGACTGTTTAGCTTTTTATTTGTAAGAAGCACAATACTTGATTAGTTGCCCAAATTTACTTAAATTTATTTATTTAATGTTGGAGTTTTAGGTAGATTTTAAGATTTTTCTATGTAAAATATTGACAAAGTAATTTAGAAATTATAGAAAATATCAGACTGGGGAGATAGCTCAGTTGGTAGAGTGCCTGCCTTGCAAGCACAAGGCCCTGGGTTCAATCCCCAGCACCGTGGGGGGAAAAAAAAAAGAAATTATAGAAAATATCATTTGGACTCTCTGCCTAATTTATATTGATCCCTTTTTCTAAGGAAGCCTCTCTGAAGTCATGTGTGGGCTCCCTACTACCATGCTTTGGTATATGTTTCTGCTTCTCCGGCTAGAGTTAGGTATTGATCTTTCTCAATGTGTCCCAGGGAATATTCTGAATATGCATTTCCAGTTAATTTGGAATTGGGGTTCAGTGATGATTGCTTCTTCTCAGATCATAGGTAGAATGAGGGTTTTGAAATTGGGGGTTATTGAGCAGTCAGAGATCAGATAAAAAAAAATGTCCAGAAAGGAGCAGAGAATGACAGGTAAGACAATATATAGCCATTCTGGCTCCCAGAGTCATATTGCTGTATCGACATTGACATAGGTGCTAAATTTTGCATATGCTTTGAACATGTCTGCTAAAGGTCATGTATCAGAAGCTTGGTCCCAGTGTGGCAGTATTGCCATTGTGAAACCTTCAAGACATGGGGGTCTAGTGCAAGGTAATTAGGTCACAGGGGCACTGTCCTTGGGAGACTCCAGGAATGAGTGAGTTCTCACAAAAGCTGATTGTTATTAAGTGGGTTTCCCCATGTTCCTGAAATCTTCATGATATCACTGGTTCCCTTTTCATTTCTCCACCATGCTGTGATATAGACAAGTGGACCCTTGCTAGAGGTTATTTATAGATAGGGCTGCCCTATCTTAAACATTAAGCCTTCAAAATTCTAAGCTAAAAATAATTTTTTTCTTTATAAAATACATCCTCTCCTGCATTTTGTTATAACAACAGAAAGTGACCTAATACAAATGAGTAGATATCATATATATATAAATGTGATCAGAAACATGAAATGTAACAAGCAAAGAAAGCTGGAAAGAGAAGAAATGGCTGGTCACATGAGAACCCTCATTTGAAGCAAAAACTTTTTAACATAAAGCCAGGTCACCAC
Organism: Sciurus carolinensis; assembly: GCF_902686445.1. Classification (NCBI taxonomy): domain Eukaryota; kingdom Metazoa; phylum Chordata; class Mammalia; order Rodentia; family Sciuridae; genus Sciurus; species Sciurus carolinensis. The sequence goes on from NC_062219.1 coordinate 31,445,988, forward strand.
CTATTCCAAGTCTCCAGTCTACTGCCAGCCTTACCATGCCACTAGACTCCTATCATACCTAGTCTCATTTTCCATAAGTGATCCTTACTTCTAGTATAGGTTTCTATAAAAGTTCTATGTAAATACAAACGTTTCTGTTTATTCCCTCACCAATTAATTTTTAAATGCTTACTAGGTGAAGAAAATATTCTAAGTGAAAACAAAGAACAGGTCAGAAAAAAAAGTAAGCTCACTTCCCAAATAGTTTGTATTGTAGAGAGAGGAAGAAGAAGCTAAACTGAAGAAAAAGTCTAAATAATTAAGAAAAATACAGAGATTATGATAAGTACTATGCAGAGAATTGAAGTTTGATATTGACAGAATTGTGGCTTGCATTGGGTTGTCTTGAAAGGTGCCCCAAGAAATTGACTTTTCAGTTGAGCTGTGTCAGATGGTTTAAGTAGAGCCAGGACAATAGAAGAGACTATTCCTGGTAATGAGGCCCTTGAATCTAGTGAAATGGTTTCCAAAGTGTGGTCCAGGGATGTATAAGATCCCATGACATTTCAGGAAATCCACAAGGTCAAAACCATGATTATAATAATACTACCATTTAGTCTCTTCACTCTTTTGACATTGGCACGGATGTTGCAAAAACCAAGTCTCTGTAGGAATCGTGTTAGTGGAAACAATTTGTGCTAGCCGTCATTGTATTTTTCTCTTTTAACATTGAGCACACATGATTTAAAAAATGCTAATATCTCCTTGATGGAGCAGGAAAATGATTATTATATCTCACCCCAAGAGTACACAACTTATTAATATTTCTGTGTGATGAAATGGGAAAGACACATAAGGCACCTCTGCTGCATAGCAAAGGGTGGTAATTGTCCTGGGGACAGCCTGTGGTTTACCTTGTAATTTTAAAAGATCTTTTTCTTATAGAAAATCTCAATCTACCAAAACAGGAAGCATCTCAGTGTGTTTGGGCAGGTATAACAGAATACCATAGATGGAGTGGTTTATAAGCAATAGAAATTAATTTCTCATGGTTCTAGAAGCTGGCAAGTCATGATCAAGGTGCTGGCAGATTCAGCATCTTTAGGGGGCCTGCTGTCTGGTTCATAGATGGTGCCTTCTCACCGTTCCTTACATAGTGCAAAGGAGGGAGCAGACTCTCTTGGGACTCTTAAAAGGAAACTAGTCCCATTCGTTAGGGTTGCATCTTCATGGCCTGATCTAACTCTAGTTATCTCCCAAAGACCTGACCTCCTAGTCCGGTCATGTGGGGGTAGGATTTCAGCATATGAATTTGGCATAGGGGACACAAACATTCAGTCTATACCAAGAATAATGATAGAATTAGAAAAATCACTATTTTATCATTAGTAATAAACCTATGGATCAAAGCAATGATCATAAAAATGAAATTCAACTAGAAATATGCTTCCTGAGGGAAGAACTCACCACAACCTATAATGCAATCTTGATCTGATAAAGCTTTTAAATCTGACTACCAGCATACAGGAACCCTAGATGATAAGGGAACATGGTAAATGATACCACGTAGATACAATCAGTGAAAATTAGACCATAGAAAATTATACAGGATAAATAATCTAATTTCTTCAATATAAAATTGCAGAAAGAAAAAAATGGATGGAATGTAGAACTTATAAATTAAGAGAATTTTATAAGAAATATTAACTAATCATATGTGGTACAAGCTTTTAAATTTTAATGACATTTATGAGACCATCAGATTCTGATTATTAACTAGATAGTAATATTAAGAAATTCTTATTTTTGCTAAATAATGATTATTATTAGAGGTCTTAGATCTTTAAAAAATATGCTCACTTTTTATAGGCATATGCTAAAAATTTTATATTCCCAAATTAGCATCAAGCTAATGGTAAAACTCTAGGATAAAATGTTTACTAAATCAGGAAAAAGATAAACATGCTCCCTATTGCAATTAACTTTGCTTTGAAAGTGTTAATCAGCCTCAGCATAAAAACTAAAGAAGTGTAATAATTACAATAAAAGAAGCAACATATCACAAATTATAAAAAGCATTTCCAGAGCATGAACTGAAAAACTATTAGAAACGAAAAGAAAATCAGTACATCTATTGGTTATAATACTAAAGTAAAAATCATTCATTTTCCATTATACAAACAAAAGGCAGCTCTGAAGGGTTATAATGAGCAGCCAGATCCCATTTAACATTGCAAAATAATAAAATAAAAACACATGGGACTGTAAGTAAAAGGGATATGAAAGATTTAATTAAGAAATATTTGGAACTTTTATGAAATACATGAGAAATATACAGAAGAGACTAATGGTATAAAGACAGTCATTTTCAAAGATATTCTGTACATTCCTAAGTGCAAACCAATACGATTTGGGGTGAAAATAGGTTTGAAAAAATAAATGCTAAATTGTTTTTCCAAATTAACAATTAAGCATAACCAAGGAAAGGGCCAGATTTTAAAGTCCCCTCTGCCAGTCTCCCACTTTCAGAGAATGAAGGAAAGCAGAAGACACCCTGGATGTCCAACCCTGTGGGCTCACTCATGGGGGCTTTGGTTCCAGCAGCCCCACTGGGCCTTGCAGAGCACAAGAGGACAATGTCAGCAGCTGGGAGCCCTCACATAACATCTCACTTAAAATGTCATGTGTGCTACTTGGTTTAAATTGTCACCCCTCCAGCAACCACAAACAATGCAGACACAGCAGATGTGTTTTCTATTTAGAATTAAACAGTTTATCTCAACCACTGTCATTGTTATAGGGAAAAAATAAATAAATATCCATCTTAATGTAAACTTCAAAAGGTACTTTCTGGCAACATAAGAGACTTTCAAATCCAAAGTCGTCTGAGAAAGCTAGGACTTGACCACAGACATTTTTTTCAAATTGGGATGCTGGAAGTTCCAAGAGCAGTAAAACACAGCCTGGTCAAAAGATTTGGGGCCAGATATTGCATACAATAACTCATGTCGTTGATGCTTAATGGTCCAAAAACATTAAGTCAACATCATAAATGTCTTTTGTTATTAAACATTCCATTCAAACATGTTGTTTAACTCTTATGGAATGGGTAGAACATAAGAAAGCTGAAGTCGAGATTAGTTCTCTTGTCGATCTTGGCTTCACCTCTCGGAGATGTTTTAAAAAATGTATGCCATCTTCAAAGTTCCAGTAATAAATAGCCTTTCTATCTTTAGAGTATGCATTCTCTCTCTGGAAGTTAGGCTACTTGTAAGCTTGGCTGTGTTAGGTCAAGTTCAAGTTACCACCCATGTGTTCAGAAGACTGTAACTTTGTTCTCTCTGGATTTGGGAGTCAACTTTCCTCTCTGATAACTAAAGTAGAAATATGAGTGTTTTCTTAATGTGAGATTACAAAGACAAGGAAAACGCTACTTTTCAAAGATCATTTTACAAGAATAACAATTGCTGTAGTGAAACGAAAACCAAAATTGGATTGTTATTAAAAAAAAAAAAAAAAAGGGCCTATGGAGGCAGTGATTGTCTGGCGTAGTCCACCCAGTCCACAGACCTTGACATTAAATGCATTTGTGTTTCCATAATCTGAAGGTTCCATTTACCCATTAAAATGTGACTCATTTCATCTTGGATCCAACCTCAGATTTTCTCTTGTAGTGTTTTTGTTTTGTTGTTGTTGTTTTGTTTTTTTAAATCTACAGCTAAAATGTCAGTGAGAACGCTTGCAGTGGCATTAAAATAGTTATATTTTCCCATGGAGTTTATTTTCTTCCAATTTGAGTAAATACAGTTGCTTAGCTACACTTTGGGGATTTTATATTCTCATAAGCCCAAAGTGTTGAAAGAGTTATCAGGATGCTTTTTGTTTCTCAGGGAGGAGAATGTTAGAACAGCACAAACTTAACCCATAGCAAGGGAGGGTGAGGGGGAATATAGAAGTTCATTGGATTAGACAAAGGGGAACGAAGACAAGGGAGTGGGGAATGGGAATAGGAAAGACAGTAGAGTCAGTCACACATAACTTTCTTATGCTCATATATAAATACATGACCAGTGTAACTCCACATCATGTACAACCACAAGAATGAGATCAAAATTGGAATGGGTTGCACTCCATGCATCTATAATATGTCAAAATATATCCTACTGTCATGTATATCTAAAAACAACAAATAAAACATTTTAAATTTAAAAAAAAAAGTGACACAAACCAAGCAGGCATCCATTTATAGACATAACTTTTATGTAAAGAAGATTTAAAATTACAGATAGCACTTTACATCCTCTTAGTCAATGAGAACTCATGTTTTGCATCACATGCAGTAAGTCCTATCCTCTCTTGGGAGAAGGGTGCCTTGTGATGCCAGTTCTAAGATTTTATAAACGTGAGTCCAGGAAGTTGGGTTTTTCAGGGTATCTGTGATTCATCTGATTATTCACTCACTCATGCAGTGTTTCGCCTGACAATGACTTACTAAGCATCGACTGCTGATACTTACTATGCTATTTCCTTGCTAAAGGAATTCAGTCCTTACCTTGAAACAATGCTAGTTGGACTCCAACTGTTCTCCCACATTTTCGTTCTTGCACAACACATATAATTTTCTACATATAAAATTCATTCAGAATCCTTTGGTATAAGAATCCCTGTGTCTGTTGTGGAATCACCAGGGCCACTGTGCTTCCCTTTTAGCTCTATTACTCTGTCCTCTAGGACCACCAGTTCTTCAGATGAATGATGTAAAAGTAGAAGGGCTGCACAACTTTATAATAAAAGTAGGAGCAGAAATGGAGCAACATCAACAACAAAGAGGCTATTATTTTTCTTCTGAGCTTTGGAAAAATTAATATACCTGATATGTGTTTTAAAGCATTTGGGATTTTTTCACTGGCTCTAAGAACTGGGGCCTGAATAGATAATGCTAGAGTCATTTTTGAAGTATTCCCCCTAATAAGCATGTAGTGAGAGAAATCCATAATGTTTTTTTTTCCTCCACCAAAAAACCTTAAAGTAACATTTCCTGTTCTCAGACTCCTCAAGATTTGCATTTCATGGCTCAACTATATATGTCTATGTTGCTATACTATATCCAAAAGTATAATCAAATGTCATTCATGGAGAAGGAAGAGAATGGTGATGACATAGGAATGATAAATATAAGCGTATTAGTTCTTTTTACCTATTTTTATCACAATAAAACTTTATTGGAATTTTAGAAAATAAAATATTTTAGTAATCCAACTTGTCAATACCTAAAAGAATTCTTTTTCCACTGAAGAATTTTAAGAAGGAAGGGCAAGGGACAGGAAAACAGTGAACTTCTCCTGAAAAGATGAATAAATATTAAAACTTACAATCTGGGATATTAAAATCTTGAGTCTCATCATTCCTCTCTCCTCTTCTTTTCTCTTCTCTTCTCTTCTCTTCTCTTCTCTTCTCTTCTCTTCTCTTCTCTCCTCTCCTCTCCTCTCCTCTCCTCTCCTCTTCTCTTCTCTTCTCTTCTCTCTCTTTCTTTCTCCTGCATTACATTACTCTGACATCACAAATTCAGAGAAATTCAACCACTAGTTATATTAAAACAGCAAAGAACATTCCTATACTATTATCTTGTTGTAGAAATTTTAAAGCTATTGTTATTTTGAAAAATCCCTTATTGATTACTGTAGAAACACTAACCTCTAAAGAATTCTCTTAAGGACTTAACTGAAGTAGTAAGCTGGAGCCTGTGAGTATTATACAAGGTAGCCTCCAACTTATGATTTTTGTGAAAGTGTTCCTCAAAAAGAGAAAGGTAGCACATGAATGAGGAACTCTGAAATGGGAATATCTGTGCTGTGGGCTTCAGCTCAAGTCAGCATGGCCATCAAGGCCTAGGAGTGACTTGTCCTGTGTACAACTGTCTTCTCTTTGAACACTTGTGTACAATATCCTTAGTAAGGATATTGTTTTTGTCAGCTTTCTATTACTGTAACAAATACCTGAGATGATCAACTTCTAGAGAGAAAAGGTTTAATCTGGTTTATACTTTTGTAGGTTTCCACTCATGGTCATTTGGCCCTGTTGCTTTTGGTCCTTTAGCAAAGCAACACATAATGGCATGCAGTGTGTGGCGGAGCAAAGCTTCACCTCCTGGCTGGAATGCAAAAGAAAGAAAGAGGAAGAGATTGGAGACAGGCAATCCCCTTTGACCTAAAGACTTGTGCTAGGCCCACCTCAATAGTATTGTTATAATGTTACTTTGTAAACAAATCTTCAGCACATGAGCCTCTAAGAGATATTTAAGATCCAAACTGTAGCAGATGCTTATTTAGAAAAAGTGCATTCTATGAAAACTATTCACTGCACACTAACAAGGAAAAAAATAATACTAGGGAGGAAGAGAATCAGATGATTTTGCACACTATCTATATCATATTGAAGACAGTGGGAGTAATTAAGAAGAATGCCTCTCCTGAAGTAAGGATCTTCTGCTCCATATTCTGAGGTAACCTAGGCAATAGATCCTATGTTGTTTTATAATTTACTTGTAATACCAGGAAGAAAATAATTCTTTGGAGGACTTTGTACCCCGTTGCACTGAATAAATAAGTAAATAAATAAATAATATAGAGGAGAGTTTTGTTTATTCATACCCAATTATAATTGTAGACTAAGGAACAATAAATTCTTTATATGTAATCACAAGACCAACTTTTTTTTCTTTAAACCTGAAGAATGGCTCCAGTATAAATGTAATTTTAAAATAGGTTCCTTATTTTGAGTTGCCAGAATATTGCCTTTAAAAGATGTATTTTATAAATTGTGTCTGTGAGGAGGAATTATGAGTATATACCCAACTAGGAAACTTCTATTTGTTAAATAGATTTTTAATTTTATTCTAATCATTTAAAGAGGAATGCTGTTTCATCAACTTACTTATAAGGCATTAAGTATGTAAAAGCAGGCATCCAGATCCATAATATTCCCATACATTGTCTGAAAAATAGATTGGTCAGATATTTGTATACAAACCAAAGAAAAATATTTCACTGTCGGGGTCCTCTCTACCACATCCCGCGTGGGGAAGCAAGGGGTTGACTGTCAGAGGAGGATGTTGGCGGTTTTTCTATTATCCAAAAAACTTATCTACTCAATAAACACACGAGAGCCATTACTCTTTTTATGACAGAGGAGGTGTTGATGGGTCTGGCCATACCAGCTCTGGCCTCTTTACAACATTCCACCTGGAGTAGCCCGACTCTCTTTTATTTATAAACCCACAGGTAAAAGGGCAAGGACCGGGAGGAGCTTCTTCCGTGATGGACAGTATAGGGTGGAGATAGGGGAGCCATTCTCTTAAGGGATAATTCCAGAAGGAGAAAGGGAACCACTCCCACACAGCACCACTTGCCTCCCTGTAGTTCCGGGAAGCCAGGCCTCTGTGTCACATGGCTTAACCTAGTCTAATTCTACTAAATAAGAATGGCTTCCCACATTTCACTATACAATTTTATTTTAATATTAAAATAGTTCAGTTATACAAAGCTAAAAACAGCAGAAGTTCTAAAGGATGAGTATGCTCTTTCTCCTTAATATTACAGAGGAATCAGACATAAAGAATAAATAAAAACTATGTAATTAGGAGACATTGTAAAATTATGATGAATGATGAGATATGAAGTGTATTGTTTTAGGTACAACAGACTATTATGAGCCAAGATGGCCTTCACTTCAAATGGGAAAGGTAGTCTGCTAACTTAAAAAGAGTAATTGGTTCATACATTGACTAAAAAGTGTTCTTTTTAGCTTTTAGTGAACATCCTTTTTTAAAACTGCATCCAGAGATGACATATTCTCCAAGGTTAAGAGTGGTTCTGTGACTATAGGAGAATCTGAAGAGTTTATGTAGTTTTAAAGGATGGGAAGGGCATGAGGCAGTGGAGTACTGGACTCTAATTCTTGTGACGAATTTTTTGTAACAAATTTCTTTCAATGCTTTGAATGGCAAAACCTATCTCTATAGAAAGTGGATTGGCCAGAACTTTTTGAATTGCAAGTGATATAAACCCATATGAATTTGAGCCCATGTAACCAAACTGTGAAGGGTAGGGGTGGAGCCAGAGTGCTGTAATAACTCATCCAGGGTCTTCATTGTTGTCAGCTTGTTGCCTCCCCCAACCCTTTTTCTACTCATTATCCTAGCCGTTGAGGATGTAACAGTGAACAAACAAGGCAGATACAAGTCTCCATCCTTAAGAGCTAGTGTTGCTTCATAAACCTTTTTGCATGATTTGGGGTTAGTCAGACAGACATGGGAAAAGGGCATCCCAGGAGATGAAGTAGCATGAACAAACAGACCAAGGGAGAAAAGTGCAAGCGAGTGAACATGAGTTACAGCCAAGGATCGTGGACAAGCACAAAGGAGATGAAAGCTAAGAGTCAAATACCCAGCGACTCTGAATGCCACAATAAGCAACAACTAAGATATCATTTTGAAGAAGAGTTAACAGAATTTGGATTTAACCAGTTTTCCAGAATGCCTACCTATGTAATAATAAACATGACATTCCTCCAAAACTGACCTCAATCATACATTACTGCCTCAACATTGAAGAGGAAAAATTTTCAGCTTTGCGTAATGTCAAGCTCAGTGCCTGTCCTAGTTTTAAAAATAAGACAATTATGCAGATGGAAAGAACAGATGGATTGTATCGGTGAGTGTTTATCATTTTTTAATATTTTGAAACCAGATGTGCTACATACACATTGCTGGTTGCCTTCTAAGGAAGCTTCATTGGTGGGTTACTAATCTTTAATAAGAAATTACAATGTTTTCATCTAGCTTAAATCAAGTATTTTTAATATACAATTGGACAACCACTGCTGCAAGCCTTTAGAAAATAGAAAACAGATGCTTAATAGAAGGAATACTATCAGCCAAGAAATTCCTGATGATCTTTTTATAAAATGTAAACTTACATATTTTATGGGTCCTTTAATGAACTGCTATAGAACAACTTCAGCAGTCAAAACATTTCATGAAAATAGACATGAACAATTTGTCACTTGTTACCATATTCACAGAAAATCTTTCAGTTGCACTCCTGGGAAAATGGGCATAGTAATGGCTCTTACTATGCTATTAACAACATCTGTTATTTGCCATAGAATTGATTGGATATGTTAGGAAAAGAAGGAGTTAGGATAAACAAACTGATACTCCTCTATTTCTCTAGGTACTTCTGCTAGGCCTGGCAAAGATCCCTTGCTAGGTATGAATCCTTCTGTGCTAATTGTGCTCACAGGAAAGGGGCCACAGTAGAGTTCAGAGCAAGGCCAAAGAGATTATGTTGTGTTTCAGGGATGCTTTTAGTAGAGAGAAGTCCAATGTAGACTTAGACCCTCTAAGCAGGACTGAAGGATAAGAGAATTTAAAGGGAGCCCTAACATTTGCCCATGGGGCAACAATTTTACCAACCCTCCATTGGCTCAATCCTACTATGAAAATAAAGAGAAGGAGGTAGCATGCAGTTGTTGCCTAGTTCTGTTTCTGAATGGCACCTCTGCTGGATGCAGTTATGTGTCCCCTGTATCTTCATAAACTGGGACATAAAACAGGGATTAAGAGTGGGAACTAACCCTTCCCATGACTCCACTCCATTGCGAATGCCATCAGATATCCTTCACCATGCTGCTTTATAGAATGAAGGGATAGAGGGAAGAAACAGAAAAGTAGAAGAGCTGATAGAAGAAAATCTAAGGAGCAAAGCAACTGTGTTTCTTTCCACATCAGAAGAGGACAGGTTTTTGTAAAATAGTATTCTGCCCACTCCACCTTACCATGGTCCCTGGGAGAAGATGAAAGAAAGTTTGAATATCTGATGGTTCCAAAGTAATCAAAATTATAATAGAAAGGCATTTCCTCTACTAAAAGCACCCTGAGTCGTTTTCTTTAATTTTTGAAAAAAATTCTACTCTTACAACCTTTTGTGAAGTAAAAATTAATGAGAAGGGGGATAGAGAGAGTGAGAGTCTCTTATCTCCAAGTAAAGTCACATTGAGATTTAGGGCTTCAACATATGAAATCTGGGAAGACACATTCTGTTCATATTATATAGTATGTGAACTAGGCTCTTGTAAAATTGGAAAAGAACTAAATACACTGTAACTTTCAGTGTGGAAAAGGGTACTGAGTTCTTCAAGGTATGAATGTCCAAGATATACATGGAAAACAGAAATGGTACTTACTGACTGGACTATAAGGGTCATAAAGGGCATTGGACTATAATGGTTATTAATGTTTAGATATGAGGTGTCCTCCAAAAACTAATTCGGAAGACAATGCAAGAATTTTCAGAGATGAAAAAAAAAAAAAGAATTATCAGAGATGAAATGGTTGGTTTATGAGAGCCTTAACTTAATTGCTGGATTAAGCCACTGATATGGATTAACTGGACAGTAATTATATGCAGGTAGGCTATAGCTGGAGGAAATAAGTCACTGGGGGTGTGACTTTGGGGTTTATACTTTGTCACTGGAGAGCAGAGCTCCCTGACCCTTTCTTGTTGCCAAGTCCTGAGCTCCTTTCTTCCACCATGTCCTTCCACCATGATGTTCTGACTCATCCAGGCACAGAGCTATGGGATCAGCCAATCATGGGCTAAACCTTTGTAACAGTGAGTTAAAATAAACTTTTCCTCAGCTACATTTTTCTTGCCAAGTCTTTTGATCAGTGTTGAAAAGCTGACTAAAATAAGGGTCACCAAATGGAAGAAAGAATTGGAAAGATAGTTTGGAGATTGATTGCCAGGCTCAAGTTTGTACTTTATTATTCAGAGAAGGAAGAATCATTGAAGGTTTATGAGCTGAGGAATGACATGATCAGAGTTGAATTTCAGAAAAATAATTTGTGAGTAGTGTATGAGAAGCTGCAGTGAGTGGAAACTGGAAGCAGAAGAGATTATTGCAATATTTCGGGGAAGAGATAATGACTGAAAAGTTGTATTCAGTTAAATGATATCATTGTTTTGCTTTTAAAGTGGAATTCTTAATATTTTTTAAATTATTTTTCCATTTGACCTTGGCATTCACATTCTTTAGATTGTGACTTGGATCTTTGTGTTTTGAAGACTTAATCCCACTATTGAGGAGGTCCTACAGGCAAGTACATGAGACCCACACCCAGAGATTAAAAGAATTTTGGCAGTTCACAGGGAGAATAAATCACCTGCAGATCCACAATACCTGCTATGCAATTTGATTCATCTATCCAAAGGAAACCTACCATTCTGGTACTCATAAAACAAATATGTCACAACTAAAAATGTAACTATTAAAAATGCTAAGCAGGACACTTAAGTCTTCTTGAGACATCTTGTATTCAATTATACAACTTGACTACCAAATGAACAATCACCATGTTATCCATACCATTCAAAATAAACATCCATGTTTATTATATGAATAGGAATTTTAGAAAATGAAACAAAAATTCTCTGCAGAACTGCTTGTGTAAGAAAAACAGCAGAGTTTGCTTGTATTTAGCCAGCATAATGTTTAGATTTTCATGGTTTTTTTTTTTTTTCAAATAAGCTCATTTTTTCTCATGCTGGAACTCTGCCCATCATTCTCTTCATAAGGGCTAGCATTCTAATCCATGTGGCACTGACCCAGCTGATCCTTCCCTGAAATAGTTTTAAGTATTGTTTCCAAATAGCCCCTAGTTTATTTGCTGTTTGCTTTCTCATACTGGAGGCTCAGTGGTTTATAGCATGTCCTTGTGGTTTCTCTTCCATGCCAGAATTGCAATCCACTCTCTTGGTTTGCAGAGAAAGAGAAAATATCATTAACCAACAAATAGCTACTGACTTACCATCATGAGTAAGACACATTCTTTCCTAAACATTTCCAAAAAAAATTGAAGAAAACACTTTCAAACTCAACCTCATTACCCTGATGTTAAATCCAGATAAATTCATTACTACAATCTCTAGTAATCTTAATGCAAAAAAATACTCATAGAAAGAGGATTTTGTATTCTTTTGGGATTATAAATAGAACCTCTATTCTCTGATCCTTGAAGTTAGTTCTAGACTCTCCCCAACCAGAGAATTTCAAGAGCTCTGGTTCATTTGAAATTCATCTGGGGCAGACTGGGCCTTCCTAGAAGAAGGCCTGTGTATACCTATCCTTCTCCTCCACACCAATGCTTCCTATGGTGGTAAAATGCTCATACCATTTTTCTTTTTTTCTGTTTTTTTCTCTCTTTCTTTTCTTTATTTTATTTTATTTTGGTGGAGTAGTGTGCTCAGGCATGGTAGGCAAGTGCTCTGCAACTGAACTTCATTCCCAACCCTCATATTCACATTTTTGTTATGATTTTGATGTGGTGTTCCCTAAAAACTCATGTGTGAGATAATGCAAGACGGTTCAGAGGAGAAATGATTGGGTTATAGCCTTAACCCAATCAGTGATTTAATCCCCTGGTAGGGATTGACTGAGTGGAAACTGAAGTGGGAGGGTGTGGCTAGGAGTGGTGGGAATTGGGTCCTGGCTTTAGATATATATTTGTATCCGGCAAGTGGAGTCTCTCTCTGCTTACTAATCATCATGTGAGCTGCTTCCCTTCGCCACAGTCTTCCTCCATGAGCCCTGAAGAATGGAGCCGGCCTTCTATGGACTAAGACCTCCAAAACCACGAGCCCTCAAATAAACCTTCCCTCCTCTGCAATTGCGCTGGGCAGGTCTTTTAGTCACAGCAGTGGAAAATGCTGACTAAAACAATCTTTAAGTGTACAATTCAGTGGTAATGACATTCATAAGGTTGTACAATCAACACTACCATCCATCCTGATAACTCTTTTCATATTGTAAAACTGAAGCTCTATCACCATTTAACAAAAAAAAAAAAAAAAAAAAAAGGGCTCTTTTTCCTTTCCTTCCAGTCCCTGAAAACCACCATTCTTCTTTTTCTTTCTATGGTTTTGACTACGCACATTATCTCACATGAGTGGAAACATATAATATTGTCTTTTTATGACTAGCTTTTATTTGAAGTAGCATAATTTCCTCAGGGTTCACTGATGTGCCATATGTCAGAATTTCCTTCCTTTTTAAGGTTGAATAATATTCCATTGTATGTATATACTGCATTTTGCTTATTCATTTTTTGGGGATGGACCATTGTATTACTTCTGTTTTAATTAGTGCAAATAATATTGTTGTAAACTTCAGTGTTCAAATTTGAAGACTCTGCTTTCAATCCTGAGTATACACCCAGAAATGGAATTGCTGGGTCACATAGCAATTATATTTTTAATTTTCTGGAGGGACCATCATACTGTTTTTCATAGCATCTGTGCTGTTTTAGATCCCTGCTAACAGTGTGCAAGCATTTCAATTTCTCCACATCCTCAACAACACTAATTTTATTCTTATTTATTGAAGTAGACATGCTAATGTCTAATTAATTCAGTTTGCTACTATTTTAAGGAGGGTTTTTGCTTCAATGTTCCTGGACATTGTAGTTTTTTTCACATGCCATGACTTAATCTGGATTAGGTATCAGTGTAATGCTGGCCTCATAGATTGAGTTTGGAAAAATTCTCTTCCATTTTTTTGGAAATGTTTGGAAAAGATGGTATCAATTGTTTAAATGTCCACAGCTTTTCTTTGTCAGGAGATTTTAATTACTGATTTTAATATTCTTACTAGTTGTAATTTTATTTGAGACTTTTCTATTACTTCATGATTAAGTCTTGTCAGATTTCATATTTCTATTCATTTGTCCACTTCATCTAATTTATTCAATATGTTGATATATAAATATTCATAGTACTCTCATAATCTATTTTTGTATAAATGCTGTAATATCTACGTTTTCATTCTCATCTTAGTGATTTAAGTCATCTGTTTTTTTCTTGGTGTACTGCTTTAGTCAGCTTTCTCGCTGCTGTGACTAAATGATCTGAGCAGCACAACTATAGAGAAGGAAAGGTTTATTTGAGGGCTCATGGTTTCAGAGGTCTTAGTCCATAGAAAGCTGACTCCATTCCTTGGGGTTCGAGGTGAGGCAGAACATCATGGCAGAAGAGCATGGCAGAGGGAAGCAGCTGGCATTATTAGGAAGCAGAGAGAGACTCCACGCTCCAGACACAAATATATACCCCATAGCCACGCCCAGTTCCCACCTCCTCCATCCACACCCTACCACTTCAATTAATCCCATCAGGGACTGATTCACTGATTGGGTTAAGACCCTTACAACCCAATCATTTCTCCTCTGAACCTTCCTGCATTGTCTCACGTGAGCTTTCTGGGGACACCTCACATCCAAACCATAACGTATGTGTTGTGAAAGGCTTGCCAATTTTTTGATCTTTTCAAAAACCAAACTTTGCTTTCATTGACTTTCTTTATTGCTTTTCTATTTTATTTTATTTATCCTTTCTCTAACTTTAGATTTACTTTTTGTCTTTTTCTTTCTCTAGTTCCTTAAGTTGTAAAATTAGATTGTTGTTTAGAAATGTTTCTTTCTTTATAATGTACGGGTTTATAAAGTTACCTGCTATCTCTGCTTTCTATGCAACCCAAAACTAATAGTATTTTGTGTGTTTGATTTCATTTCTATTTTCTCATTTTTCTTTTGATCTATTCTTTGATTCTTTGGTTGTTTAAGAGTGTGCTGTTTAAAGTCCACAAATTTGTGAACTTACCAATTTTATTCTGGTTATTTGTTTCTAACGTGTGATTAGAGAATATATTTTACATGTTATCTACCTTTTTAAGCATATAAAGACTTCATTTGTGAACTGACATTTCTATTCTACAGAATGCCCTAAGTGCACTTAAGAAGAATGTGTATGCAGTTGTTTTGGGTAAAGTGTTTTGCATCTGTCTAATTAGGTCTAGTTGGTTTATTGCATTGTTTAAATCTTCCATTTTCTTATCTTCTGTTCGGTTGTTCTATCCATTGTTGTGAGTGAGTCATTGAAATCTCCAACCATTATTGTAAAACTCTATTTCTGCTTTCAATTCTGTCACTTTTTGCTTCATATATTTTGTGTTCCATTATTTGGTGTGTATCTGTTTATAATTATATTTTCTTGCCATATTAAAACATCTATTAATGTATGTAATGTACTTTGTCTCTTCTAACCATTTTTAATATGAAATCTATTCGGTTTGATATGAGGAAAGCTATCTCTTTTCTCTTTCAGTTACAGTTTTCTTTTTCTACCCTTTCATTTTCATTTTATTTGTGCCTCTGGATTCAGAGTGAATTACAAGATAGAGTAATATCATATGTCTTTATCCTCCATTCTGACAGTTTAAAAATATTTATTTATTTAATATTTTAAACAAATCTGGAGATTGAACCCAGAGATTCTTAACCACTGAGCCCCATCCTCAGGCTATTTTATTTTATATTTTGGAACAGGGTATCACTAAATTTCTGAGGCTGACTTTGAACTCGGGATCCTACTGCCTTAACCACCCAAGCCAATGGAATTATAGACATGCACCACTTGACCTCTAGGTCAATTTTTTTTTTATTGTAAACAAATGGGATACATGTTGTTTCTCTGTTTGTACATGGCGTAAAGGCATACCATTTGTGTAATCATAAATTTACATAGGGTAATGTTGGTTGATTCATTCTGTTATTTTTTCCCTTCCACCCCACCCCTCCCACCCCTCTTTTCCCTCTATACAGTCCTTCCTTCCTCAATTCATGCCCCCCTCCCTAACCCTAACTCTAACCCTAACACTAACCCCTCCTACCCCCCATTATGTGTCATCATCCACTTATTAGCGATATCATTTGTCCTTTGGTTTTTTGAGATTGGCTTATCTCATTTAGCATGATATTCTCCAATTTCATCCATTTGCCTGCAAATGCCATAATTTTATCATTCTTTATGGCTGAGTAATATTCCATTTTATATATATATATATACCACATTTTCTTTATCCATTCGTCAATTGAAGGACATCTAGGTTGGTTCCACAATCTGGCTATTGTGAACTGAGCAGCTATGAACATGGATGTGGCTGTATCTCTGTAAGATGCTGATTTTAAGTCCTTTGGGTATAGGCCAAGGAGTGGGATAGCTGGGTCAAATGGTGGTTCCATTCCAAGTTTTCTAAGGAGTCTCCACACTGCTTTCCAGAGTGGCTGCACTAATTTGCAGCCCCACCAGCAATGTATGAGTGTACCTTTCTCCCCACATCCTTGCCAACACCTGCTGTTGCTTGTATTCTTGATAATCGCCATTCTAATTGGGGTGAGATGGAATCTTAGGGTGGTTTTGATTTGCATTTCTCTTATTACTAGAGATGTTGAACATTTTTCCATATGTTTGTTGATTGCTTGTAGATCTTCTTCTGTGGAGTGGCTATTCATTTCCTTAGCCCATTTGTTGATCGGATTATTTGCATTCTTGGTGTTGTTTTTTGAGTTCTTTATAGATTCTGGAGATTAGTGCTCTATCTGAAGTATGATTGGCAAAGATTTTCTCCCACTCTGTAGGCTCTTTCTTCGCATTGCTGATAGTTTCCTTTGCTGAGAGAAAGCTTTTTAGTTTGAATCTATCCCAGTTATTGATTCTTGCTTTTATTTCTTGTGCTATGGGAGTCCTGTTGAGGAAGTCTGGTCCTAAGCCGACAAGTTGAAGCTCTGGACCTACTTTTTCTTCCATAAGATGCAAGGTCTCTGGTCTGATTCTGAGGTCCTTAATCCATTTTGAGTTTAGTTTCATGCATGGTGAGAGATATGGGTTTAGTTTCATTCTGTTGCATATGGATTTCCAATTCTCCCAGCACCTTTTGTTGAAGAGGCTATCTTTTCTCCATTGCATATTTTTGGCCCCTTTGTCTAGTATGAGAAAATTGTATTTATTTGGGTTTGTGTCCGTATCTTCTATTCTGTACCATTGATCTACCTTTCTATTTTGTTACCAATACCATGCCATTTTTGTTACTATTGCTTTGTAGTAGAGTTGAAGATCTGGTATTGCGATACCCCCTGCTTCACTCTTTATGCCAAGGATTGCTTTAGCTATTCTGGGTTTTTTATTCTTCCAGATGAATTTCATAATTGCTTGCTCTATTTCTGTAAGGTACATCATTGGGATTTTAATTGGAATTCCATTGAATCTGTATAGCACTTTTGGTAGTATAGCCATTTTGACAATATTAATTCTTCCTATCCAAAAACATAGGAGATCTTTCCATCTTCTAAGGTTTTCTTTAATTTCTTTCTTTAGTGTTCTGTAGTTCTCATTGTAGAGGTCTTTCACCTCTTTTGTGAGATTGATTCCCAAGTATTTTATTTTTTTCGATGCTATTGTGAATGGGGTAGTTTTCCTAACTTCTCTTTCTGAAGATTCATCACTTATGTATAAAAATGCCTTAGATTTATGTGCATTGATCTTATATCCCGCTACTTTACTGAATTCACTTATGAGATCTAAAAATTTTCTGGTGGAATTTCCTGGTTCCTCTAAGTATATAATCATATCATCAGCAAATAGGGATAGTTTGAGTTCTTCTTTTCCTATTCATATCCCTTTAATTTCTTTGGTCTGTCTAATTGCTCTGGCTAGAGTTTCAAGGACGATATTGAAAAGAAGTGGTGAAAGAGGGCATCCCTGTCTTGTTCCAGTTTTTAGAGGGAATGCTTTCAGTTTTTCACTATTTAGAATGATATTAGCCATGGGCTTAGCGTAGATGGCCTTTACAATGTTAAGGAATGTTCCCACTATCCCTATTTTTTCAAGTGTTTTGAGCATGAAGGGGTGCTGTATTTTATCAAATGCTTTTTCTGCATCTATTGAAATAATCATGTGATTCTTGACTTTAAGTCTATTGATATGGTGGATTACATTTATTGATTTCCTGATGTTGAACCAACCTTGCATCCCTGGGATGAAACCCACTTGATCATGGTGCACTATCTTTTTAATATGTTTTTGTATGCGATTTGCTAAAATTTTGTTGAGAATTTTTGCGTCGAGTTCATTAAGGATATTGATCTGAAATTTTCTTTCCTTGATGTGTCTCTGTCTGGTTTAGGTATCAGGGTGATATTGGCTTCATAGAACGAGTTTGGGAGGGTTCCCTCCTCTTCTATTTTATGGAATACTTTGAGAAGTATTGGAATGAGCTCTTCTTTAAAGGTTTTGTAGAACTCGGCTGAGAACCCATCTGGTCCTGGACTTTTCTTTGTTGGTAGGCTTTTGATGACTTCTTCTATTTCATTACTTGAAATTGGTCTATTTAAATTGTGTATGTCCTCCTCGTTCAGTTTAGGCAATTCATATGTCTCTAGAAACCTGTTGATGTCTTCGAAATTTTCTGTTTTGTTGGAGTATAGATTTTCAAAATAGCTTCTAATTATGTTTTGTATTTCAGTCGTGTCTGTTGTGATATTTCCTTGTTCATTCCAAATTTTAGTGATTTGGGTTTCTCTCGTCTTCTCTTTGTTAGTGTGGCTAAAGGTTTATCAATTTTGTTTATTTTTTCTAAGAACCAACTATTTATTTTGTCAATTTTTTGTATTGTTTCTTTTGTTTCAATTTCATTGATTTCAGCTCTGAGTTTAACTATTTCCTGTCTTCTACTGCTTTTGGTGTTGGTCTGTTCTTCTTTTTCTAGGGCTTTGAGCTGTAGTGTTAGGTCATTTATTTGTTGAGTTTTACTTCTTTTATTAAATGCGCTCCATGAAATAAATTTTCCTCTAAGTACTGCTTTCATAGTGTCCCAGAGATTTTGATATGATGTTTCTTTGTTCTCATTTACCTCTAAGAATTTTTAAATTTCCTTCCTAATATCTTCTGTTATCCATTCATCATATACTAGCATATTGTTTAATCTCCAGGTGTTGGAGTAGTTTCTGTTTTTTACTCTTTCATTAATTTCTAACTTCAATTCATTATGATCTGATAGAATACAAGGTAGTGTCTCTATCTTCTTGTATTTGCTGATATTAGATTTGTGGCATAATATATGGTCTATTTTAGAGAAGGATCCATGTGCTGCTGAGAAGAAAGTGTATTCGCTCTTGGTTGGATGGTATATTCTATAAATGTCTGTTAAGTCTAAATTATTGATTGTGTTATTGAGATCTATGGTTTCTTTGTTCAATTTTTGTTTGGAAGATCTGTCCAGTGGTGAGAGAGGCGTGTTAAAATCACCTAATATTATTGTGTTATGGTCTATTTGATTTCTGAAATTGAGAAGGATTTGTTTGACATACATGGATGAGCCACTGTTTGGGGCATAGATGTTTATGATTGTTATATCTTGCTGATTTATGCTTCTCTTAAGCATTATGAAATGTCCTTCTTTATCCCTTCTAACTTTGGCTTGAAGTCCACATTATCTGAAATGAGGATGGATACTCCAGCTTTTTGCTGAGTCCATGTGCATGGTATGTTTTTCCCCATCCTTTTACCTTTAGTCTATGGGTATCTCTTTCTATGAGGTGAGTCTCTTGCAGGCAACATATTGTTGGATCTTTCTTTTTAATCCAATCTGCCAGACTGTGTCTTTTGATTGATAAATTCAGGCCCTTACCATTCAGGGTTATTATTGAGATATGATTTGTATTCCCGGTCATTTGGTTCATTTTTTAAATTTTATTTATTTATTTATTTTTTTGACACATCTTGGTTCCTCCTTTATTTGACAGTTCCTTTAGGATAATTCCTCCTTTGTGATTTGCTTCTCTGTTTTTTATCTCTTCCTCATGGAATATTTTGCTGAGAATGTTCTGTAATGCTGGCTTTCTTTTTGTAAATTCTTTTAGCTTTTGTTTATCATGGAATGATTTTATTTCATCGTCAAATCTGAAGGTAAGTTTGCTGGGTATAAGATTCTTGGTTGGCATCCATTTTGTTTCAGAGCTTGAAAAATGTTGTTCCAGGCCCTTCTAGCTTTTAGGGTCTGGATTGAAAAATCTGCTGATATCCGTATTGGTTTCCCCCTGAATGTAATCTGGTTCTTTTCTCTCACAGCCTTTAAAATTCTGTCTTTATTTTGTACGTTAGGTATTTTCATTATAATGTACCTTGGTGTGGGTCTGTTGTAATTTTGTGTATTTGGCGTCCTATAAGCCTCTTGAACTTGATTTTCCATTTCATTCTTCAGATTTGGGAAATTTTCTGATATTATTTCATTGAATAGATTGTTCATTCCTTTGGTTTGTTTCTCTAAGCCTTCCTCCATCCCAATGATTCTCAAATTTGGCCTTTTCATGATATCCCATAGTTCTTGGAGATTCTGTTCATGATTTCTTACCATCTTCTCTGTTTGTTCAACTTTGTTTTCAAGGTTAAATATTTTGTCTTCAATGTCTGAGGTTCTGTCTTCCAGGTGTTCTATGCTATTGGTTATGCTTTCTATGGAGTTCTTAATTTGGTTTATTATTTCCTTCATTTCAAGGATTTCTGTTTGTTTTTTTTTTCAATATCTCTAACTCTTTATTGAAATGATCTTTTGCTTCCTGTATTTGCTCTTTTAACTGTCAATTGGTGCTATCATTTGCTCTTTCATCTCATCATTCAATGCCTGCATTTGCTCTTTCATCTCATCGTTTGCTTCCCTGATCATTTTAATTATGTACATTCTGAACTCCCTTTCTGTCATTTCTTCTGCCATGCTGTCGTTGGATTTTATTGATGTAACATCTAGATTTGTTTGGGGCATTTTCTTCCCTTGTTTTCTCATATTGTTCAGGAATCAGTGGATCATTAAGATATTGCAGATTTCCTCTATTGACTTATAATGTCCCTGAAGATTGCTAGTATATCCCCTCTTATCCTTCAGTAGCCTGAAATCTTGGAGGAAGTTGATAATGCGGTGCTCCACAAGGAAGCTGCCTCTCTAGGGTTGGTGACCCTCAGGTGGGGTATATTCCCTGATAGTGGGCAGAGGTGCCTCCACTTGTTGACCAATGGTCATCCAAAGGGGAACTAGGCTGCAGGCTGAGGCAAGGCCTGTTTGTGCCTGTGTCTCTGGTTTTACCGTTCTTGTGGGAAAACCTCACCCGGCAGGGAAGACTCACCTGGTGGGGAGGTCTCGCTGGTCAGTTCCCCTCCTAGAGGTTCCCCTCAATCTACAACTACCACCTGGGCTGGGCTGCCTTCCTCTGCAACGTTCCCAGGGGCCTGGACGTACCTCCTGGGCCTGGGAGCCTCACCCTTTCGCAGATGAGACTCCTTAGGCTGCCTCTCCTCAGAGAATCTGCCCACAGTCCTGGAACTCTGCCCCTAAGCGTGTCTCTGTGTGGCTCTTCCACCAAGAAGCCGCCTAGGTCCTGGGCCCTGCTCTGCACCTAATCGCCTGGCTATGCGGCCCCTCCTCTGAGCCGCCACCTGGAGCCCCGTACAATAGCTCCGAGACCCAGAGACCCGCCACACACCTCTTCCTCCAGACAGCCGCCCGGTGTTCCGACACAGTCACTAGGAGTCCAAGCAACTCACTTCGCGTCTCCTCCTCCCACCAACCGCCCGTAGCCCTAGGCAGTCACTCCGAGTCCAAGTGACCCGCCCTGTTCCTCCTCCTCCTCGGGGTAGCCCCCCGGGTGTTCAGGAGTGGTCACTCGGAGACCAAGCGACCCACCGCGCTCCTCCTCCAGGCAGGCCACCGGTGTTCAGGAATGGTCGCTTTGAGTCCAAACAACTCACCACTCGCCTCCTCCTCTGAGCAGCCACCCGGAGCTCTGATGCAATCACTCCTAGACCAAGCGACCCGCCGCTCTCCCCCTCTTCCTCCGGGCAGCCCCCCGGTGTTCAGAAGCGGTCACTCTGAGTCCAAACAGCTCGCCACGCAGTTCCTCCTCAGGCAGCCGCCCGGAGCCCCAGTGGTTGCTCCGAGTCCAAGCGCTGTGCTGAGCAGCCACCTCTACGATGTTCCCAGTGGGCCGTGTTTAACGCACCAGTGAGGGGAGGGGTGTCTCGCTGGGCAACTCTACTTCACAAAGTTCCCTGCGTTCCGGGGCTACCGTCCCATCCAGGACGCCTCCCCAACGGGAGAGACTCACCCGGCGGCTTTGAGTTGGTCCCAAGTCACTCACTATCTCCTCTTTTGAATCCTGAGTCCTGGAGCAACATGAAATGCAGCCGCCCTCTAGTCCGCCATCTTGAAACCTCTCTCTAGGTCAATTTTTGTCTTGTCAAGTTTAATCCATTTACATTTAAAGAATAACTAATATGGAGGGCCTTTCTTCTGTTATTTTGCTCATTTCTTCCTATATGCCTTTTAGACTTTTTTCTCCTTTTTTCCTGGATTACAGTCTTGTTTTGTGTGTAGTTGATTTTTTTCTCATTTCCTTTTGTGTATATTCCATAACTATTTTCTTTGTGGTACCATGGGGATTACATTCAATGTCCTAAAGTTATACCCATTCACTTTCATTTATACTGGCTCAAGTACAATAGCATATACAATTTTTGCTCCTTCACATTCCTTTTGGTTGTTAATTTCACAAAATTACATCTTCACATTTTGTGGGTTCACGAACTATTAATTCATATAATGCATTAGGTTCTTAAGTTTTGTAGAAAACAAAAAGTAGATTTACAAACTAAAGTTACAACATTATTTTTATGATTGCCCATGCATTTGCTTTCATTTAAATTATTTTTTCACATGGCCTCAAGTTACTTTCTAGTGTCCTTTCATTTCACACTTTATAACTCTATTGAGGTTTTCTTAAAGGCAAATATAATAGTAATGAACTTCCTTAAATTTTGTGAATTTAGGAATATCTTAATTTCTCTCTCACTTTCAAAGGACAATATACTGATTATGATTTTTTATTATTATTTTTATTTAGTTTTTAATTTTTTACAGACTGCATTTTGATTCATTGTACGCAAATGGGGTACATAATTTCGTTTCTATGGTTGTACACAATGTGGATTCATACCATTCATGTAATTATACAAGTACATAGGGTAATGATGTCTGTCTCATTCCACCATTTTCATACTCGCTCCCTCTCATTTTCTTCTACATATTCTAAAGTTCCCCCATTATTCTCTCATTCCCCACCCCACCCCCATTATATATCATTATCCACTTATCAGGGAAAACATTTGGCCTTTGGTTTTTGGGACTTGGCTTATTTCATTTAGCATAATATTCTCCAGTTGCATCCATTTATTTGCAAATGCCATAATATTATTCTTCTTTATGGCTGAATAGTATTCCATTGTGTATATATACCAGAGTTTCTTTATTCATTCATCTGTTGAAGGGCATCTAGGTTGGTTCCACAATCTAGCTATTGTGAACTGAGCTGCTATAAACATTGATGTGGCTGTGTTACTGTAGCTTGCTGATTTTAGGTCCTTTTGGTATAAATCGAGGAGTGGGATAACTGGGTCAAAAGGCGGGTCCATTCCAAGTTTTCTTAGAATTCTCCATACTGCTTTCCAGAGTGTTTGCACCAATTTGCAACTCCACCAGCAATGTAAAAGTGTGCCTTTTTCCCCACATCCATGCCAACATCTATTATTGTTTGTGTTCTTGATAAAATCCATTCTAATTGAAGTAAGATGAAATCTTAGAGTTATTTTAATTTGCATTTCTCTAATTACTAGAGACGTTGAACACTTTTTCATATATTTATTAATTGCCTGTGTGTCAAAGTGTCTGTCCAGGTCCTTGGCCCATTTATTGATTGGGTTCTTTGTATATTTGTTGTAAAGTTTTTTGAGTTCTTTATAAATTTTGGAGATAAGTGCTCTATCTGAAGTGCATGTGGAAAAGATTTTCTCCCACTCTGTAGGCTCTCTCTTCACATTCTTGATTGTATCCTTTGCTGAGAAAAAGCTTTTTAGTTTGAGTCCATCCCATTTATTGATTTTTGCTTTGATTTCTTGTGTTTTCTTGATTGACAGATTTTTTTTTTATTTTAGTATTTTGAATATCTAGGCCTATTGTCTTCTGGCCTTTAAAGTTTCTGATGAGAACTCTGATAATATTCTCATAGAGGATCCTGTGTGTATGATAAGATGCTTCTCTCTTATTGTCTTAAAATTTCTCTTTTGATCATTGTGTTTTGAAAGTTTGATTATAAATGTGTCTCAGTGTGGACCTTTCTTAGATATTTTTGAACTTCTTTTTTGTTATGTTCATGGTGTTCATCAAATTTGGGAAGTTTCAGATTTTATTTCTTCAAATATTCTCTCTATTCCTTTTTCTCTCTTTTCTTCTCTGATACTCCCATAATTGATATGGGTTCACTTAATGGTGTTCCACTGGTTCTTTGAACTCTGTTGATTTTCTTTTAATCTTTTTTTCTTTCTTATCCTCAGATTTAGTAATTTCCATTGTGCTATCTTCAAGTTCACTGATTTTTTCTTCTATCTGCTCAAATCTAATTTTTAATCCCTCTAGTGAATTTCTCATTTCAATTATTATACTTTTCAGTTCTAGAATTTCATTTTCATTTTTCTTTAGGTGGCCTATCTCTTCTTTTATAATTCCTTTTGGTTTTCAAATCACTTTTTTGGTTTTCTTTACATCTTTCTTTAGTTCTTTGAGCAATTCTGTGACAATTGTTTTAATGTCTTTGTCCAGTAAAATTACCATAAGATCTTTTACAAGAGCAGCTTCTTTTTTTTTTAATGACCACTACATTCCTGTTTCTTCATATGCCTTGTCATTTATAGTTGAAAACTGCATTTGTATGTAATAATGTGGTAACTCTGGAAATTAGATTCTCCCATTTCTTGGGAAAATTTATTTTTTGTTGATTTGTTTTTATTGTTTAAGGCTATCTGTGCATCAAGAATTGGTCTGACATGTAAACTTAAGATCTTCTCAGGTTTTTATTTTTTTATTTTTTCTTAACCAAAGCCTTTTCTTAGGCATGTGCAACCACTCTCTAATTTTCCCTATATAACCATATATATAATATGGTTAGTTAGTTTTGAAAGTCCTAGTCTTTATTGTATGCATCTCAAAAGTAGAAAAAGAAAAAAATGATAGATAGAAAGAAAAAGAAATATCCCTTAAAGTTACTTGGAAGTCACTTCAGCTGGAGGGGGATGGTTTTGAACTATGAGAGGGGGATATAACAACAGTGGTTGCCCACCTCTTTGTGCCTTTTGATCACATGCAACAACCAAGAATCAGAGCACAGATCCTCAATCGTTGGAGAAGAGGGTGACTTTTGTCTGTCCTGGCTCCCATAAACTGTGGGCAAGCTTCTGGAGAAACAGATGAATAGTTCCTACCATAGGATTGAGATTGGGAGGTGGGTGGCTGCTAATAGACTAAGAACTAAAACTTACAGCCTTCTCTTGATACTTGAAAACCCTTAATAGACCCTAGAGTTACAATATAGTTACATTAGACAGATTCTGCCAGTGCCATTGTTGTTTAGGTATATGGAGAGATTCTGGTGTTTCAGACTATGCTGTCTTCCCAGAATCCTCCTTATGCTTGCCTGTTAATGTTTTTCTCCATTATTACATTCCCATTCTTGTTCTACAGTTCTGGTTGCCAAGAGACACCAGTCACCCATGCAATAGTCTGAGGCTTCTAAGTGTTGATTGATCTAGATCCACTCTCAAGATGTGTCCATTCAGGCTTCACCAGAGTGGCAGAAACTTTTCACTAGACCTGCACTATATTGACTATAAAACCAAACTTCTTGGAGATATCCAGGTCTCATAAATGCTCTAATTTATATAAAATGAAAAATAGATCTCTTTCCAGGTTTTATTCTGATACTAGACTCATAGAGAATGGACACAAAGACAGTCTTTTTGGTTAATATGAAAAATTCCCTCCCCTCCCTTGTTCTACTCAACTTTATTTTTCCTTAGGATTTTTTTTTTTTCCAAAGTTTTCTTCAACACTACTGATATACCTGGATGCTAGGATGAAACTACCTAAGCAGAGAAGTTGGAACTTTCAACAATGAAACCTTAGCAATTCTTTAGAGGGTAACATTTCCCTGATATTTGTAGCCTCAAGTGGTCTTTTAACTGGAGGAACTGGAATTTTCCTTCTGGGTTGTTGTTTTGGAAAGGATGGCTCACTATTAGCTCATGGCTGTTGGCTTTGTGGTCCATGGAAAACTGAAACAGGGGTCAAGGAAATGGGAGAAAGCTCTAGAGGAATGAACTAGAAGCAAGTTAATGTATGGAATGGTCACATTGCTCTAAGTAATAAACTAAAATCTTATTCAGGAAAAGAGGAAGCTGACAATATTAAAAATCTTATGCATGTGAAAACCTCATTTTACTACTCTAGAAATTGAGTAGAAACTGGATATGGTGGTGCATGCCTGTAATCTCAGCAACTCAGGAGGCTGAGGCAGGAGGATCACAAGTTCAAGGCCAGCCTCAGCAACTTATTGAGACACCGTCTCAAAATAACAGAAAGGGCTGGGGATGTGGCTCCAAGATTAGGCATCCCTAGGATAATCCCAGGCACCAAAAAAAAAAAAAAATTCAGAATAAAAGACTTATAACACTAATATTTCAAATTTTCCCTCATGGGTAAATGACTTCCCATGAAGGAATTTCGCTTCCTCCTTACCCTTTCTTAGGCAAGAACATGTGGGTGAAAGTCCTGGTCCAAGAGATCAGGAGAGTTCTCCAATTCCTGTCTGATACAACCCTCTAAGTATTAGGTTTCAACCATGGCAGTGCCTTATGATTTTTAAATATTAGAAGGAATAATACAATAAGAGTACATTCTTAGAATAAATTCTAATTGGTCATTATGCATTGCCTTTCACATATTATTGTATTTAGTTTGGTAATATTTTGTTCTTATAATATTCTTGTTGGGTTTTGATACCAGTTATACTGACATAATAAATCAAGTTAGGAAGGGTTTCTTCTTTCACTATTTTTGAAAAGTTTTGTGTAATATTTCTTCCTTAAATGTTTTGTAGAATTAACCAAATAACCTATCTGATTGTAACCACTACCCTTGTGGAGAACCTTTTGATTGTGAGTTCATATGATTCCATATATAGAATTTGGTTCCAAAAGAAGTGACTGGCAGGGGAAGACTTTCAGGGTGGTTGACTGAAAACTGATTTTACTTTCATGTTTTACATTTCCATCTGTGACATGCTTTGCATTTATTTTTATATAAATCACGAGACTTCCATCTCCCAGAAAAGATTGCAGAGAATTGATATATTTCTTCATAAATGTTTAGTAGAATTCACCAATGAAACTATCCAAGGTCAAGAAATTTCTGTTGCAGAATTTTGAAACTATGAATTCAACTCCTTTAGAAGTTATAGGACCCCTCCACTTATGTCATCTGCGTTGAGTTTTGCATTATCAAGGAATTGAGTCCCTCCTTTGAAAATGCTTACTTATGTCTGTAGGGTTAATCATAGTATTTCCTTCATATTCTTTTATCTGCAAGGTCAGTGTGGGTATCCTATCTTTCATTCTCGATGTTGGAAATTTGTGTTTTTTCTTTTTTGGTTGTTGGTCTGCAAATGGGTTTGTCAACTTTATTGATCTTTTGAAGGAACTATTTTTGGTTTCACTGATTTTTTTATTGACTTCCTGTTGTCTATATTGATTTCTGCTCTTTATATTTTATTATTATTATATTTTATTCACATTTTGTTTGTTACTACATTATCTCCTCAACTTGAACTTATTTCACTCTTTTTAGTTTCTTAAAGTAGAAACTTTTTGATTTGATACTTTCTTTTCTAATCTAAGCACTTAATGTGATGTTTTCTTCAAGGAGTTGCATAGTTTTTGTCTTAATTCCTAGGTCTTTGGTTCATTTTGAGTTGATTTTCATGCAGGGTGGGAGAGACAAATGACTTTAGTATATGAAGAATGCTCAAAACCCAATAAGAAGAAATTGAACAAAGTGATTTAACAATTGGCAAAACATGAACATATGCTTTATGAATGAAGGCATTAAAATGGCAAAAGAGTCCATAAAAATACATTGAAATCATTAACCACTAGGGAAATACAGGTTAAAACCACAACAAAATAGAATTAAATACCTATTAGAATGACTAAAATAAGAAATATGAACAATACCAATCTTTGGCGAGCTGATTTTGTAGATGCGTGGAAGAGGGATTTTTATCCAAGGAATGGTACTGATATTATTGCAGAAGAAAAAAAATTAAAACAAGTCCACCCTCATCCTACCCTCTCACACACACATATAAGTATAAATACATTCACTGGTGTGGAAAATGCTAGGTGCATTAAAGAACTAATGTAAAAAATTAAACTTTTAAAGAAAATGCACAAGATACACATAAATATCTTTATGCCTTAGTTTGTAATTTATTTTCAACAATACACGAAAAGCACAAATTATAACGCAAAGACAACACTTTTATTAAAATTTAAAATTATTATAAATGACTATATAAATAAGAAAAAATACAAACCATGGTCAGGAAAAAGATACTTTTACATAAAAAACTTAAATGTCAACTGATAAAGCATAAACAATCTGATAGGCAAATGAACATAAACATGAACAGATAAATTGAAAGAAAAATGCAGAAAGCAGTTAATAAACAAAAATATATTTGTTGGAAAACAGAGATATGTAAAGAAACATCAAAATAATGTAGAATTGCATCACCATCAGTTGGGGGAAAATTTTGATGCCTATTAGTATGAAATACGTAGAACAACATTAAAACTATTAAAGTGTGACTTTTCAAAGCCATTGTGGAGAAATTTTTAGCAAAATCCAATTGAATAAAACCCATATACTTCAGGACTCAAAAATTATATGCCTATCTATATCCCCAGAGAAATAATGACCCATGAAATGAAGAAGCATATACAAAATTGTTCAAAACATCCATGTCTATATTAAAATAACATGGGAGACACTTTATTCTTGAACAACATGAGAATGAAAAATAGATTGTATTACTTATATTCAAGAGCATTCTATATATTCATGATAAGAAATGAATGAGCAAATAAACATGAAATAATGTGTGAAAAAAGCAAGAACACATAGTGTTGGGGTCCTCTCTGCCTGGTCCCGCATGGGAGAGGAAAGGGTTAACTGCCAGAGGAGGATGTTGGCGGTTTTTCTCTCTATTACCCATAATACCTATCTACTCAATAAATACCCAAGAGCCAATACTGCTTTTATGAAAGAGGTTGTGATGGATCCCGCTATATCAACTCTGGCCTCTTTACAACAACGGAGTTGCCCCACTCTCCTTTATTTATAATATACAGGTAAGAGGGGACCAGGCCAGGATGGAGTTAGGGATGCCATCCTCTTAGGGGGAAAATTCCAGAAGGAGACAGGGAACCACTCCCACGCAGCGCCACACACTTCCTGGCAGTTCCTAGAAGCCAGGCCTCTGCATCACATGGGTCAACCCAGTCTGATTTTGCTAAATAAGGACGGCTTCCCACAACATAGTATGCTACTTCAATAATGCATAAAAACACTTGAAAGATACTAGACATTTCTTTGGGTGTATGCATGTGTGTCTCATATATATATGCATGTATTCTAATCAGCAAGAGTATTATTAAGAAATGGTTGGCAATAATAAACCTTGAACAAAGGGAGCAGATATCTTTGAGAAACAGAAAGATTTGGTGAAGTAGAGGTGTATGACGGTGGGCTTCACTTCTATGGGTACATTTTACTTCTTGAGATGGGTGGCGGCCACACGTATTTTTATGCCTGAAATAGTGCACAATATATTTCAGGAAGAAAGTAAAATAATTAACATAGTAATAGATTAAAAAGATAAAATATGTTATTATCATCATCTCAAATGCAGAAAATACTTTTGATATCACACAACCTTCACTCACTCTCAAAATTCTTAGCAAAGGAAAGGAAGGCGACTTCTAGAATATAATAAGATACCAAAAACTTAGCAAGCATCACATCTTCTGGTGTAAGTTTACATCAAGACAAAGTCGCCTGCTTCCATTCAACATTACTCCGTGGATTCAGCTGACTCACAAGGACCAAAGATGAAGAGTCTTACAACTGGAAACGGAATGGGCAACTCATGTTGCCTCCTGTGGTCCTCCTTGTTCCTTCCCCAGGTCCAAGCCTCAAGCTCCTGGCAGCCTGTCTGGGGGTGCCTTCCTCCCATGGTCCAAGCAACTGTGTGGGACAGTACCACAGCTCCCTGCTTCCTTGGTAACCTAGTCCAAGACTCATTGCTATTTTCTATTCAACTGAACATTTTATGGTTATTCTCATAGACAAAAGGAAATAGAAAAACATACACAATGTAGAAAAGACAGAAAACAAAATTGTTAACATTCTCTGATCTAAACTTATTTTCTCCCTTTCACAAATGCAGAAGGTAGGACAGCACCCCGCCCCCACACTGTGACCTCCGCCTTGCCCAGCACCTCTTCTAACTTCACCTGTTCTGTCCTTGCTGGAGAACGGTAGCCAGCGCGCAGGCAGTGTTGCAGTGCCTAGCACGTGGGCATCATGGAGCAGGGCCCCGGTGGCTTCCTGTTCTCCTGAGGTAAGGACTTGCTCTATCTGTTGTCCCCCATGTCCCTATTAAACACAATAAACCAACTGTGTCCTCACATTCCTGTGGGGAAATCAATCTTTCTCACTCAATGGGAAGGAGCAGAAGATTTTTCCAAGTTAAAAATCTTTTAAAGCAATCTTCTTAGGAGAAACAAAGAAAAGCAAGATGATTCAAGGCACCATTCATTATATAATAAAATCTTTTATTTACAAAGCACATTACAGGTTTCAAAGTACTTTCACGTCTGTTAGCTTGGTATTTCCAAACTCATTTGACCTTGTGATACTAACAATATCAGGTAGGGGTGTCATAGAAAAATATGAGATATAAAGAATATGTAGATTAATGTAACGGAAGTAGCAAAAATGATCTCATAGATTAAACAATTTCCAGAAAATAATTAAAACTATACAGAAGACTCATGAGACTTACTTTGGGAAACTGCTATTTCATAATGTTTTGAAATTGCTTAAATGTTTTTGAGACTTGAGATGTCTTTATTTACAAATCAGAATTGCTCAATTAGTGTATGTTTTGAGTCGATTATGTGAGATTTTTAGCACTGTGTAAATTTGCACAGCAAATTTTATGATGTGCCTTATGAAAAATGTTATTTTTCTCATTACTGTTTTCAAATTTTTAAATAAAACTATTGTGACAAAAAATAATAGGGAACACTATGTAAAACGTTGAATTTATCTAATGCTTTCGTTCCAATGTTCCTTTCCAGAATTTTCCCATACCTTTTTTATATGAATGGCATATTATCAATTCATTTTTTGTTCAACATTATTATTCAGAAAATTGTAATTTTTAAATTTGTAACTCTCATTTTAATGGTTATATTTTTCTTTAGAAATTGACAAGCTGAAATTTAATCCTTGCCTTGTTAATTGTCAGGCAGTTAGATTATGTTCAGAGCAAATATATCAGAGACTATCCATGTGTGTACAGTTGTTTCCTTTCCATTTTAAATGCCAGAGAGAAGCAACGTGAGAACAGGGTGGTATGTCACTTTAGGCTAGTCTTTGCATTTCCATTCACTAAATCACTATATCAGAGGTACTTAGTAATTTTTAAACTCTCTGAATGAATGCAATTTTGTTTTTGAATTGTTCTGAAAAATTGCTTTTCAAAATGACTGTTTTATTATTTGTTAAAACTAGTCATGTGTGGGCACATGCTTGTAATTCCAGGCACTCCAGAGACTGAGGCAGGAGGATCCCAATTTCCAGGCCAGCCTCAGCAATTTAGCAAGGTCCTAAGTAACTTGGTGAAATCCTGTCTCAAAATAAAAAGTAAAAAGGGCCAGGGATGTGGTTCAGCTATTAAGAACACCTAGGTTCAATCCCCAGTGTGGAAAAAAAAAAAAAAAAAAAAGACAAAAATTGGCAAAATGGATAAAGACAAATGATATAACTCTATGCTGTAATTATTTCTGAATCCAAAGGGGGCTGGGGATGAGGCTCAAAATTAAGCACTCCTGGATTACACTTCCAGCATAGCAATATGTGAATATACTATAGTTGTTCCATTATATCTTCACTAAAACTTGATATTTCATTGATTTCAAAATACTTTTTTATTTTAATTTTTCTCAAATAATGCATTGTAACTTCTACTTCTCGGATAATAACATTGACCATGTTTTCATGTTTTAACTAATAATATTTGCTTTATTGATTAGATGAGGAAAATGAAGTTGAGGGAGGGTGGACAGTTATCGGGAAATATGCACACAAGTAGAAATTATGTAATTATTCAACTTCTAACCTTATGATAAATTAAATTTGGTCTTTAACATGACACTCCAACTACAGTTAATCTTGGAAGCCATAGTTTCAATTAATTAAGCAGATAGTGTGTTATATATTGAGACTCTGCATATAATAATTGTGGCTTGTCATCTGCAGGAATTGTGAATATATCATTCCAAAACCTCAGGTTTTTATAGATTTAATTTAGTTGAACTTCTAGTGAATTTGCTGAAACTAGTAATCATTAACCATTTCAATTTGACAAATTAGATTCTAAAAAGTTTAAATGTTTTAAAGCAACTTAAAATGTTTTGAGACTTAAGAAACCTTTATTTGCAGGTTAGAATTCTTTCAACTACTTGCATATTTTGAGCCAATTTGTATTTTGCAAGTCACAGAATAATTTTTGAACATTAAATATAGCTTCACAGGGGGAAAAAGGAAAGTTTTGAAGCCTGGGAAATAAATTAGTGATCTCAGCTTATCTTTCATAGGCTTTTAAGGACATCAGGGGCCTGTCTTTTTGTGGGGATGCTTCAAGATGACTAGAATTGGAGGAAAAAGAAAGAAAATGGTACTTTTTAACAATTACCCCAAATTCAGTTTTATCATGGTTGAGATAGCAGAAAAAACTATACTTTCACTAATGAATTGCATGTCTGCTTTTTAGTGTTTCATTTCTGTTACCTTTAGACAGTTTCACTTACAAGAATCCGATTTCAATTCAGGGTGTTGGAGTTAGCACAGTGTGGGCAAGTTTAGCTGGAGGGAGAGATGAAATTGCCACAACAACGGTGTTGGTTTGAAAACTACCTACCTGGGAGTGATGGAGTGACTGAGTGGCATGTCCCAGCACCAGGGCGGTATGAGCACCATGCAGGAGCAACTAGGGGGAGATATGTTTTTAGTTACCAAAACCCTCCTCTCTATTTCTCAGTGAGATGGCTAAAAATCGGGAATCAAATGATGAAATAATATCTGTAGTCTTAGTATTTGAGAGAATAATCATGGTTTTTAAGGGGTCATAATTTGTTAAATGTACATGTACATAAACACACATATAACATATATGTAAACATGCACATAAAATAGTTCTACTTGCTTTTCTGTTCATTTCCTGTAATCCTTTCCTTGAGATCTATCATTTTCCTGGCCCTTTGGAAACATCACACTAATCAAGTAGGTGATTGCAGAAAAGAAGCCTACTCCCAGCAAAGAATGTTCCACTGCATAAAGGCAAAACACGGTTTTCTAAAGCCTCAATCACTGGCTCTTGACCCCTTCTCTAAACAATGGGCCAAACTGAATAGCCATGACTAACGTCAGTGTTCACGGAGTTTGCACCAATTGTGTGTAAAATAAATTATTCATATTGTAGCATAACGACAACACCGCTTTTCTACAAGGCATGCATGCTCTCTCTAAAGTTATTTTATGGAATTCGTCTTGGATGAACGGGTTCATTGATTTTCGAGAGACTCCGAAAGGTTAAAACAGGACGCCCTCTTGTGTTCCTCTGAAGTATCGCCAGAGACAAGACCCCACACCTGAGCATTAGTGAAGAGAAGCGGATAAATGAGGGCGTGGGGACTTTTCTCCTTCGACTGAATGAACTGTAAGGGTGATTGGGCTACTTCTGAGGAAGTACCTGGTGAAGTACCCGAAGAACTTTATTCTTATCTCACTCCGTAGGTTTCATTGCTACTGTTTGTGTTACTGTTGTTCTTCTTCTGACCTGAGCCATTTTTTTTCTACCCCCAGGTTTTGGCCTTGTTTATCTTTTGGTCCCAGAAATCAGTAACTCTTGTCAGTTAGTCAGAGAACACAAGTTTGTTGAACCTCAATTCTGTCTCAGAAACTAGTTAGTGCTAAAAGGAAGATGGAAAGTACACTTACAGTTTTTCCCACTTGCTCTTGGATCTCCACTACCTGGATTTTGCTGAGTATTTGCTGAATCCTGTGTCTCATAGTCGGCATCCTGCAAGTAACTTTGAATCAGCTTCTTTGTGCCCTTAAGGAATTCCAGTCACATTCAATTTTTTTTCCTTCAAATTCGTGAACATTCTCAGTTATCTCAAAAATACTTGAGAATTAGTCTTTAAGCTACTTCCATAAAGCACCATCTCCAGAGGCAACTGATGCATGCGGATCAAAAGTCATTTCAAGGGGCTGGGGATTTTTTATACCATAGTAAGACTTAATTGTAAACTTGCACTGACATTGCATATTAGATTGTGAAAAACTTGAAGAGACTTTGAAACACTTGTCCTTCACTGTTTTTCTCTTGACTCAAGCCAAATGACATCTTTGTGTATAACATATTTAATTGAAATTGTGAAGGTTATTATTGGAAACATTATTTTGAGAGCAGAGTTTTTAATTTCTGGAAGCTTCACTGTGTTGTTTTGATGTGGATTTCTTTGAGTGGGCCCCTGGAGTTTGTTGAGCTGCTTTAATCTGTACATTTATGTCTTTTGCCACTTTGGGGAATTTTCAGCCATCATTTCTTCAAAATACAGTTTCAGACCATTAAAAAAAAAAAAAAAGGGGGGGGGGGCTGGGGAGATAGCTTAGTTGGTAGAGTGCTTGCCTTGCAAGCATAACACCCTGGGTTCAATCCCCAGTACCCCCCCGCAAAAAAAAAGTCATTTCAAGTAAGAAGTATCCTTCACCTCTGTGTGTGCTACAGGCTCCTCCACAAAGGGGCAGCCTTGACCTTCCATGGCAGAGCTTTCAATCTAGTACTTTCAACTTTTATTTCCTGTTTGTTCACAGACTTACAAAATAGCTAAAATTCCTCAGTGAAAGTGAATTCCCTGGAAGGATAAGGAAGGCATTCATTTATATGGGGATCAAACTGGAAGAGGAAGTTGGAAAAATCTGGAACGTTGGGCACTTTATTCAGAAATGGTTACTTGTGGAGATTGATTAAATGCATGAAACAAGGAGTCAGGAAGCATCATGAGGACCCTGGGCATTTGCCATTGGAATGAGAAGATGTTGAAAATACATCATCATGCCACAGGTAAGCGCTGTGTGCATTACAGATCAGACTAGAGGTGGGCTACACAGAGATGGTAGTAACACAGGTGGCATTTCCCTGTTACTCCCTGCAGGGATGAGTGACCAGCAGTGCCCTCCTGGCCTGCACTTGGCACTAGAACATCACTGAAGTGGGCAATCCTAAGAGGTAATTATCAGAGAAGGTCCCCATGGGATTTTTTACCTAGAACTGAAGAAAAGTGTCCAGAATTTGGTTATAAAATCCAAAGAGAGAAAGACCAAATGGGATCGAAATCAAACAAAACGTGTCCAGGGCTGAAAGAGCAACGACCTTAATAAATACAAATCTAGAAGGAATTCTAAGAGCCAGGGCTCTGCCTGCCCCGTATTTTATGTTTGCTTCTTGTCTTGTTCAGAATGTTGGTGGCCCGTGCACAGCGCCGGCAACTGACATGCTGCAGACACAGTTGACTGCTGATGACGGGGACAGGTACATCTCCTTCATAAATATACTGGGCTGAACCTCCCAACATGGACATTTTTCTAGGTCAATGACTTATAGAATGCGATTTCATGTAAGATTCTAAAGTATGTTTTATACAGTTTGAAGGAAAACTAGGTTGAAGAAGATGCAAGTCACTTGAAAAAGTATGTTCCCCTGAGAAAACTCTGGATCGTATCAGTCATTCTGTTGTTCAGTATTATGTTTATATAGGTTTTCTTCACTTTCAGAACTTGAGTCTAGGATGCACAAATCCCTCCTGCTGTAGATAATTTGAAGGGAGGGGAAAAAAAAAGCAAATGATGGTAAAAAGAATTAATGGAGAAAATAAAGAATGAAACAGGAAAAGAGACTTATAAAGAAAAAAGGAAGGAATGACAAAATGAACCAGATTTATTCAGAATGACAGCAGAGAATTAGAAGTAGCTAGTGACTCTGGCTTAAGGTGTATTATGGGCTGGGGTGAAGAATGAAGTTGTTCCCTTTCCTTACATCATGGATAGATATTAGCCCAAAATGAAATAAATGTATTAAAGACCTAAATATAAGACCTAAAATGATGAAACTTCTAGAAGAAAAAAAATAAGAGAAAAACTTTAGGACAAAGGAGTTGGCAAAGATTTTGTAGATATATGATACCAAACACATAGGCAACAAGAGCAAAAATGAATGAATGGAATGACATCAAAGTTAAAACCTGTTCACATCAAAGGAGGCAAGTACCAGCATGAAAGGTAACTTTGGAATGGAAGAAAATGTTGGAAAATCATATCTCTGATAAGGGATTATTATCCAGAACACATAAATAACTTCTACAATTTAACAACATAGATAACTCAATTAAAAGTGAACAAAGAATTTGAAAAGACAATTCTCCAAAGGAGATACACAAATAACCATAGGCTATGTGAAAAGATGATCACCCTCACAGATTATTAGAAAAATGCAAATCAAAACCACAGTGAGGTATCACTTCACATTCACTAGGAAGGCCAGTCAAAAGAGTAGAAAGTAACAAGTGTTGGCAAGAAAGTGAGGAAATTAGAATGCTGTGCTTCTCATGAGGGATGGTAGTTTGGAAGATCTTCAAAAGATTGAAAATAAAATTTCCCTATGTTCCAGAAAGCACATTTCTCCCTCTTCTATCTCACTAGACCTTGGCAAACACATGAATGGGTGCTGTTAATTATTAACAAAAGCCATGAGTTGGAAAGCAACCCAAGTGTTCATCAGCAGAGAAATGTATGAAGAAAATGTAGTATGCACACATACAATGGAATATTATGCATCCTTAAAAAAGAAGGGAATCGTGTTATATGCTACAATGTGGATGAAACTCAAGGATATTACACTAAGTGAAATAAGCCACTCATGGAAGGATAAATGCTGTATGATTCCACACACAGGAAGTAGCTAACATACTTTAAAAAAAAAAATCATCAAAACAGGAGGTAGAAAGGTCATTGCCAAGAGCTAGGAGTCTGGTGATGGCAGAGGGAGATTAGAGTTTAATGCATTTAGAGTATCAGTCTTGCAAGATGATAAACTTTTAGAGAGCTGTTGCATAGTAATGCAAACATGCTCGAACTACTGAACTATACCTTTAAAAATGGCTAATATGGTAAATTTAATGTTACATGACTTTAACCACCATAAAAAGGAGTTGCAGCACATCACTTCTCTTCTCCTCAGTTTCCAAAGTTCAAAAGCATAGCTTTACTTTGTGAGTTATTTAATCAACAATGACTTGAGTTTTACTGAAAACATTGGTGATGACAAAATGATAGCACTTAATACCACCAAAATTTCACACGTCCAACCATCTGCTTTTCAGAATAAATGAATCTTGAAGACAAATTAGCATGTGGCATGTGAAAGAAAGGCAGGAAAATTGGGATCCTGCCCAGACCTTCAAAGACTAGCACTATCCATTCAGTTTGCAAACAGTTCCCTTACAAACGGGCAGGTCCCTCACGGTCCTGGCCAAGCTATTTCTTTATTTAAACAATCTTCTGTAGTCAAATTCATCCCATGGGCCTCTGTTGCAAGCATTTGGCTTCAGGCACAGCAACCCACAGGCTCGATGGACTGCATCTCTGAGCAGTTCCTTCTGCATCTGGCTCTCGCACCCCACCTGTTCTTCCCATGAGAGGTACAGAGTAGGTGTGCATAAACAACCGAACGGAAGTCTTCAGAGAGTCCTAGGAGCTGAATTCTTTTACCTGGAGATCTTTACACCAGCAATCAAGGGCATCCTCAGCATGTCTAAATAGTTCAGTGGTTGGATCAGCAACCCAGGCAGCCCCTGGGAACTTGTTAAACTTGTTAGAAATGCAAATTCTGGAGACTTACCTTGGATCCACTGAATCAGAGAAACCTGGAGGTGGGACCCCACAAGCTGAGCTTCATAGCCCTCTAGATGATTCTGAAGCTGTCTGAAACCTGAGAGTCACTGCCACGGATCGGTAGATCATCTATCCCTAAGTGACAAAACTGAATGAAACCAAGTTCTAAGAGCAAATGGGGAGGAGTGACGGCAGGTGGCAGTGTTTGACTATTTCTGCTTTCTCTCTTAATCTGAACTGGCCGTAGAGCAATGGAATTTATCACTGAAAATGTAGCATGGGTCGCTGGCTATTGGGGGGAAAATATACTTCCTTGTTACTTTTCTTTCAAACAAAAAAAAAAAAAAAAGAAGAAGAAGAAGAAGAAGAACTGTTTGTTCTCTAAAATCGCAGAATCAAAATCTCAACCATCCTTTCTTGACCTTCTGGGAAAATTGACTTAGGGAGATATTTTTTTAAATTTTATGACATCAAGATAATAAAATGCTGGTCCTGGAACCTCCTTCTTCATATAGAATCAGCAGAATTTGTATTCTTCCTCCTCCAACAACTGCTACCCTGTACTGTTTTGTTTTCTCTTCCCGAGCCATGACCATTACCTAATTTACCTATGTGTCCCTGGTGTGAACACTGAGCTTAAGGCTAGTTTATGTTTTGAAAGCGGTTCCTTGCAGTGCAAGCCAGAGTTCTAATCATAGTCAAGGGAACGGACTTGGAAAGGAGCTCTCATTGTCTTAAGAGATTACAGGATACGTATATGATTTCACAGCGGGAAAGCCAGCCTTTCCAAAGCAAATGATTCCTCTCCCCACTAGAGAATCTGCCCCAGTCACTTGCTGATCATCAGTGGCTGGAGGGATTCAGTTCTGATCTGCCCGGAGCCTTCTTGAGGGCTGCCCTCCAGGCGACCCCTTCCTAGATCACAGAGCCTGTCCCCCTGCCCAGGGCTGGCTCAAAGAAAGAGCAGCAAGACTGCAGTGAGCTCCATCAGCCCGAGCCTCCTCCCTCTCACCAGACTCTCTAAGCACAAAGAGTTTTTTTATTTCAACGTGATTGTACCCTGAAGGGCTTTTCTTGATAAATGGTCTTTGAATGACACATCTAAAAGCATCCAGTGCCTTCTCGAAGACAATGGCTACTACTAGCAACAGCAGTATAAGTTGAGCTACTGCTGCCTATTACCAAAGCGTTGTTTTCTGAAGTTCTTTATCTGTACCATCAACTGGCTCCTGTCAGCAATCATGAACTATCAAGGCGGGACACCACTGATGGGAGGCAATGTTTGGTTTTCTCTAGCAGCACGTTCAACATATTTCCCTGATGCAATGTTGCATTTAATGTTGTGCCGCTGGGGAAGAGAAATTCATCAGAGCCTCTTCAGCGCGTGCTCCTATCTTGTCTTGAGATCACGTTTCATTATTCACCAGGCCAAGAATCCATGAGCCAAATAATGTGATTCTGGGACATAGATTGGGATTACTGAAGATAAAGTGGCCTGGCCATGAGGCGTACTGTAAGAACACATGTGCTTATTAGATTGCATCCCATCTCTGCAGCGGCTGCCCTCCTGCCAAGACCGAAGGCTACTAAGCACATACCTCCCCTCAGCTCCCATGTGAGTCACGAGCTCGCTTTCACTCCAAAAGCAAAACATAACAGTGAG
Source organism: Sciurus carolinensis (assembly GCF_902686445.1). NCBI lineage: Eukaryota > Metazoa > Chordata > Mammalia > Rodentia > Sciuridae > Sciurus > Sciurus carolinensis. Next base: position 31,485,751 of record NC_062219.1, read on the forward strand.
AGAGGCTCAGTGCTGCTTATGAGCTACAAGCTGTCAGTTCGTTTGGGGACAGAGTCTGCCTTCCAGCTGATGCAGCACCCCAATAATGCCAAGTGGCGCCTTCTGCGCTCTCACAGGTGCAAGCTATTTCTTCCTGAATGAATCATCGATTCTCCTCTCCTCCAAGTTCTTTGTGCTGCTAGCCGTCGCCTACCTCATAAACACACAGAGGCTTCGAAGCCTACACTTCATTCCAAACATCTAAAAGGAGCTTTTAGCCTAAGCATCTCCCTCCTTGTATGGTAATGATGGATCTCTGAACCACACAGTGGGTCTTTTAAAGGACCTTGGAAGTTAAAGACAGTATCAACTGTCAAAGTCCTACAGCAGTGTTTTCTTTCTTTCTTTCTTTCTTTTTTTTTTTTTTGGTGGTACTGGGGATTGAACCCAGGGCCTTGTGCTTGCAAGGCAAGCACTCTACCAACTGAGCTGTATCCCCCGCCCCTAGAGCAGTTTTTAAATATGCCCAATACAAAAAGGCAGTATAGGGTCAACTACTGTTCATATAGCATGACATAGAGTTGGCTTTCCTCATCTGCAGATTCTGCATTTGCAGATGCAGTCAACTGCAGATGGAAAACCACTGCATTAAAAAATCACTTCTACCCTGAGCATGGACAGAACTTTTTTCTTGTTACTATTCCATAAACAATACAGTTTAACTGTTGACATGGCACTTACATTATATTAGATATTATAGATAATCTAGAGACAATTTAAAGTATACAAGAGAGTGTGTACAAGTTATAAGCAAAAATATGTTATATAAGGGACTTGAGCATCCTCAGAATTTGGTATCTCCTAGGATTGACTGTATACAAAGAAATTTATGAGCTTCAGAAGCACTTTAATATCCATGAGTGAAGCCCATTTGGTCCTTTATGGAGGCAGAAATTGTCCTGAATTTTATCCTTTCATTTGCAGTCTCCCTTATCCAAAGGGCCCTCAGGTGGGGGAAGGATCTCACAGTTTCTTCAAGTGTAGGTTGCATCAAAATCATCCCGAGTGCTTCTTAAAGGTCTGCCCCACCTCTGCCCCAACATGCCTGCTGGATCAGAATCACAGTGTGTAGGACCCTAGGAATCTGCATTTTAACACTGTTCTCATGAAATCATTTTTAGACACTAAATACTAGGGATCATTTATCCTAAAATTTATTCATGGAAAAAGAAATCATGGATATCCATGGTTTAAGAAACTTTCAGACTACTTATACCAATGGAATTCCCTGAATTAAACCTTTATGCAAATTGCCACGAGGAGGTGACTGTTCTTACTGTGTGTACATCATCTGCTAAGATACCAGCGTCTTAAGGGCAATAATCAGGTCTTTTACTTCCTTTATGTTTTCGGCAGTGGCAATGACAACGGCATTTTAAGTAAACAAGAGATAAAATCTTATAAACTGAACATAAAACAAGGCGTATAGTAAGTACAAGGACAGGAGAAAGTATTTGAATGTATTGCATTGCATTTGAAGGACATCCCACTGGAATTTGCTTGGACTCCAGAGTCAGTCTTGCTGGATTGCCTCATTCCACTGAAGTCCCCAAGGACATGACAAGGGTGCCAGGAGAGCTTAACTGGCTATTGGACTCTATTGAGATTACAAGTAAAAAGGCTGAACTTGCTTCCACCTCCACAATGTCAATCAGCAGACTTAAACAGAAACTCTTAGGTGATTAAGTTTAAGGGAAAATCAAAATGCACAACGCTCTTGGAAACTGTCTAGGCAGCCTTTGCCACTTTTCTTTCTGTACACAAACACTGTTTCAGGACCTGAATATTTCACGTGCACTACTGGTGAAGTTCTAATGCCTCCCTCTATTGAGCATGTGAGATAGTGAAGACAGGAACTAAAAATATACTTGGTGCTCTTTATAGGCACAAATAGACCAGTAAGCAGCTTGCAGGCAATTAGTGAATACCCAAATACCAGAATGAATGACAACCAGGACCCTGGCAGAAAGTAGTCAGGAAAAAGCACCAGTGCCAAGAAAAAGCACTCGTGCTGGAGGGTACCGGGGATGCCTCTGGGAGGGACCAGTGGAAAGTTCTTGCTCAAAAAAGATTCAGGGCCAAAATGTTACTTGCTCCCAAAGACCAGCCTGAGTCTGGACATGCGGTTGAGGGCTGGGGGGCGGGGGGATCAAGGGTCTGGGAGAGAGAAAGAAAAAGGAAAACAAAACAAAAATGAACCTCCAAATGACAGCAAATGGATTTGAGGCAAAGGTATTCATTTGGGCTCGTTCCTCCAGCTTCTCATCCTGTGTCCTGTGTCGCCCACAAATGAATGACCCCTTCCCATTGGAAACAGGTGTCTCCTGCCAATTAGGATTTAAACATCAACAGGGGCTTCTTGAGAGAATGATGACAAGTCTAATTGCAAGAAGCAGCTGTGGAGCCCTTGGCTACACCAGGGCGGGTTTTATTAATCCCCATTTTGCTGGGTGCCTGGCACCAAGCTGGGGTCAGCTCCCCTGTCACAGGGTTGAAGCTGTAAAATGTAGGGCGAGTATTTAATGACCTGAGCTCAGCAGGAGGGATTAGTGTGCCCTGCACTGACACAGAGAGTTGGCCATGTAAAAGTCAAGCGGACACAAAGGCACTGTCAACAAGCAATAGCAGTTCAAAGGGTTGCCTCCACTGTAGAAAGTGTCCAGCATGTCACACAATGCTCTGTGACTTATTCCATCCTTCATTTTTACTGACCCCTTGTCAGAATCCCACCCCTTTGTCCAGGTTAAGAACCTGGAGATTCTTTTTTTAAAAAATTATTTATTTTTAAAAATTTTTTAGACTGCATTTTGATTCATTGTATACAAATGGGGTACATCGTTTCATTTCTGTGGTTGTGCACGATGTAGATTCATACCTTTTGTGTAATCATACATGTACATAGGGTGATGATGTCTGTCTCATTCCACTATTAAAATGTAGCCTTAAGAGGGTAACTGACTGATGTTTGCTTTAGCAAGCACACTTATTCTTATGCTATATAAATCCTTTTTTTTTTTTTTTTTTCTTTTTTGGTTTGAAGAGACCAAAAATGTGTGGTGGCAGTTGTGTACTATAGGTATGGAATTGACAAAACTGAGCAGACAACAGATCTGTGCATTTGGAGGGCCTGTGAAGAAATGTGTAACATAACAAGAAAATTAATTTGAGTTTCCTAAGACTTCCCAGTGGCAAAGCCTTCTAGATTACCCAAGACTCTTCTGCACATCATGTGAGCACACCAGCTCATCTCTGTACCCTAAGTATGTGCATTTGTACCGGCTCATTCGTTACTAGGGTGCAAACTTTTAGAAAGTAGTGTATGTCTTGTTTTTTGTATCTTTGTCTTCTAACATGGTACCTGACATACAGTAAGTGCTCAATAAATGTGTCTTTAAACTCCCACTTCCCAAACCAGGAAGTATGGAGTCTCTCTGCCAAAGCATTGCTAACAACTGCCAAGGCAAACATAATGCAATCATGTGGTTCTGCTGCCTGAGAAGTCATTCCTTTAAAATGCCAGCGAAGACAGGAAAGTCCAAGACACATTCCTCCGGAAACACATGCAAATATTCATCGTGGAATGCCTTGGCATTCTCTCTTAAGAATAGCTCAGCAAGAGCCCAGCAGACAGGAAAATGAAACCAGAGACTAACATTTGCTCAGAGAAACACACAGACCTTCATTTAGGCAGTGCAGAGAGGTCAGGGTCAAGTGGATTAATAGGATGAAGAGTTCTGGGTTGGGAAATGCTGCAAGTCCTAAGAACATGTTAAAACTTACATGCAGATTCTGGTCTATAGACAAATGAATTCCTTTTTAACTAACATGTACTGGAAACTTGCTCTATATTACCTTTGGTTTGACCAATAGAACTCAGAGAGAAATAACATTTTGTCTTTGCCCATCAACTGCTTCCACCATGGGAAAAACCTTTCATAATGAGCACAAAGGTATGAAATTCTATGCTGTATTACCAGAACGGATTGTAAAGCACAGGAAGTAACTGATGCTGGATCAGAGATGATTTCAGTGTGAGATTTTGTCAGCCTGGGGCAGGCATATAATCATGCTCAGAAGACAAAAAGGAGTTTTAGGCTGAGGAATAAGCATGAAGGATGAAGATAAGAGTAGATGAGGTTTAAATGGAATGAGGGGGAGAGGGGAGTGATGGACAAGACAGGTGCAGGGGAGGGTGGACTCAATGCTGGCCCCCGTGGTAAGGAGCCTCCACTTGGTCTCTTAGGAGGACCTGGTGTCATTCAGGCTGACCAGCTCAGATCTGCTCTTTATCCTCACAAGGGCGCATGAGGGATGTATGGAAAAGGTGGGAGTGACTTCCCCTAACAATCTAACGTGGTTAAGCATCATAATAAAAAGGAGTGGAAATCATAAACGAAGCCAAGAAAGGCAAGAGATGGTGCCAGTTTGGAGCTTCAGATGCAAAGCTCAACTTTAGAAACTGTAAGTGCTGAATTTCCAAGGAAAGTGAACTTCTAAAAAGCAGACAAGATTTTACATAGAGATCTGAATCCATACTTAGTCAAGAACGTCTCCCAAATAAAATATTTTAATGTGATGGATCATTATGTAGACAAAGAAGTCTGTACAAAGTAGTAAATAAAACTAAAGATTCATCTTATGATTTCAGATATGTGTATATAGTGTGGAAGGACGCTCAATCTTAAAAGTACAAAACTACGTTTTTGCTTGCTTAAGGAAGGGAGAATTCTGCTGGTCAGGCCAGTCTCACTGAGTGAAAAAAAGATCTTTTGTACAAAGGGCTTGGGAAGAACTCGTTTTGGATTTTATGGGTGACAGAGGTAGGGAAGGTTGCACTTCATAGGAACAGTGTTTAGTGTTGGGGACCAAGTGGGCTGATTTCAGCTTTAGAAGCACGTTCATTGAGAGTATGTGCCACCTAATGCTGACGAAGTGTTAGCCTCCCAGTAGGGCACTGTGGTGCACACCTGTATTCCCAGTGATTTGGGAGGCTCAGGCAAGAGAATTGTAAGTTTGAGGCCAGGCTCAGCAACTAAGCAGAGGCCCTAAGCAACTCAGTGAGACCCTGTGTCAAAATACAAAACTTGAAAACAGGACCAAGGATGTGGTTCAGTGGTAAAGTGCCTCTGGGTTCCATCCCCAGTACAAAAACAAACAAACAAAAATCCAAAAAGAAAAGAAAAAAATGTATTAGGCTCCCAATGATGGTTTGGCTTTCACAGGCTTGTTAAATACAAGTTATCTGCCAATAACTGATTCTGTAAGTTTAAAATCAGCTGTGGTGTTTGCTTGTTTCCATGAACCTTACACTGAAGTTTATTGATTAAACAGGATTAAAACTAGTTTCCTATCATTACTGCTCAGCAAAGCTGTAGAATTTGTGTGATCTACCATGAATTGACTGGCAACTAACATCCTTTTGTTTTGCTTATTTTCATGGTGTTTCGTTCTATGGGGAAGATTTCAAATTCGGTGCTGCAGTAAGACAGTAGAAATTCAGAATGTTTCCTTGCTGAATGTAGGGATTATGTCTATGGGCACCGGGAGGCAGCGGGTTAGGGTTAGGGTTCGCTTGTGAATTATAGGTTGTGCCTGTCAAACTGTTTGGATACTTTGAATTCTAAGGTAATTTTTGGTAAGGGACCATTTGGTTCCGTGCAGCTGATGTCTGGGGCTATGTGTGCTTCAGCTGCGACGCTGGTCCCAGCAGGCTGACAGGTTGCTTGAGAAGCATGTATAAACACATCCATCTGTGGGCACATGCCTTCTTGCACGGGACCAGAAGGCGGCCTGCACTTTTTGAAATCCACTATACTGTTTATATTGTGGTGTAAGATTTAGTTTTAGTTTTTAACATGCTGAAAATATCATTGAATTGGAAATGGTGTTCAATTCCGGAAGCTCTGCCTCGTTCCTCTAGCAGATCAGTTAGCACAGAGCATTACCATTGTTCTTTCTCCTAAGGGTGCCCCTCCCTAGTCCTCAGAGTCCCCTGGGCCCACGCCTGCTTCCTCTGCTGTCAGGTCCTAGTGCCTGGTAGAGGACTTAACACAAAATAGGTGATCAATGGGTGTTTGCTGAATAAAGAAATCAGTAATTGAAATGTCAGATGCTAAAGTATTTCTCAAATGGAAACAAAAGTAACACCTTCCTTTTATTATGCTCATTTCCAAGTTCTAGTAAGTGTAACTACTTAGAATCCCCAAACAGGAAGAAATATTGGAGATTGCCATTTTCAATTCCCCTATTTTATTTATAGAATTTCTCAAAAAAAGCAGAACGGAGAAGTTTTAGAGGGCGCCAGTGTGATCAGGAATAGGTTTCTTGATTCTGAGCCTAGTACTTTGGTTTTCCTCCCTCAGTGGTATTTTAGACATATTTTTATTTTTCTCACAGTTCTAAATATTTTCAAAGCACCATGTTTATATCAACTTCATCAAACTATTTTAAATTTAGTCTTCGTATTTTCACTAGAATCAGATTTAGAGAGTGAAGTTCTCTTGTATACTTCCTGGCCAGTGTTAAAACAGGACAACATTTTCCTGATGATTGTCACTGGAAACTTCAAACTACCACTCTCAGCTTCTTTCTGAACGTGCATCACACACAAAGATGTCTCCAAAGCCAGGATGCTAATAACAAGGACAGGGAGGGAGGAAAGGGTAAATTGCATAATTTAAAGACCCTTTGGGGCTTGATTAGACACCAACACATCTTGTAAAACCAGGTCTTATGTGAAAAGAAGAAATCTTTTGGTTTTCCTTGACTGGTTACAATTCATACGTCTAAATCACTCATTCCTTCCTTTCTTAAGAAGGAGTAAATATTACAACACTTGACCTCATGTGCTTGGGTTTAGGAGCAATAATAGAAGTGTGCCTTTAATAAGAATGAAATTAGCCAGAATATTTGGGTGGACATGGCTTTACAGTTGCTGGTAAACTGATTCTCACTTTATAGAAATTGAAGAACTCTTATGATTAAAGAATCTTGGCATAAATCCTTTGTCAGTGGAAAAAAATATAAATATGAATGTGTCTATAATGCCTGTCTGTCAATCAGCCACTTGACTGCTGATATTAAAAAAGGACATAGGCCCCTGGCTTTCATTTTGTCCTAAAATGGGACATCTACTTATCCTGGAAAAAACTAAAGGACAGCTCATATTCCATTGCTCTAAACATCCCAAATCATTGCAAAGAGGCAGTGGTATTCACTTGTAGGCACAAGCTAAGGTGAGCTTAGTGAAAATCAGGTAGTTTAGCTGAAGGATACAACTGAACTGTGCAAAGGCAGTTATTTCAACCAGTTTTCTCCAGAGATCTGCATTGAGGCAGAAATTCAGAGTCATTCACTAGATGCCTGAGATTTCTGAAGCAACTGCCTGGTGATATGGAGAGGTGTTCATATATTTGGATCTTTAGAGTCCAAGTGAGTCCTATGATATTGTTCCCCTCCTGCTTTTCAACTAGCCCAAGATAATATATTTAGATAAATGATGATGAAAATAAATAGGTTCTTCACCTTTCTAAGCAGGAATAGCCATTTTTCACTGGCAAGGCACATGCAAGGGACTGATGCTCTGTGCCACTTGATAATTATGATGCATGCCTGCTCAGATGCACTGTTTCAAGAAAACTGGGCATGCCTTGCCATAATCAAAGATAATATGGTTTATTAAGAGCTGTTGACCCTGAATATGCATTAAAAGGTTCACAAATTTTTAAAATTACCACTATCTAGGTTCTATTTCTAATTAATGGCATCAGTATCATTAGAAATGGAGTTTCAGAATTTAAAAAAAATCTTCTATGTAATTTTAATGGACAGCCAAGGTTTTGAATACTTTAAAATGTAAAATTTGAATTTTAAATTCAATTTAATTTTAAAATTTAAAATTTGTTTAAAATTTAAAAATTTGTTTCTAAGGTGTGTCCTACCAGTAAGATGCTTCCTCACCAATTCCTATTTTCAGAGGAGATTCTATCTGACACTTTGCTTTGGGTCAAGTTCCCTTCCCTGTTTTTTTGCTTCTGTTTTTGGTACCAGGGATTGAATTCAGGGGCACTTAACCATAACCACTGAGCCACATCCCCAGCCCTTTTTTATATTTTATTTAGAGACAGGATCTCACTGAGTTGCTGAGGCTGGCTTTGAGCTGGTGATCCTTCTGCCTCAGCCTCCCAAGTCCGTGGGATCATGGGCGTGCGCCACCACACCCACTATATCCTATCCTTTTGCAGTTGTCTCCTAAACATCCTCCCAGTCCCAGTCCCTCCATGTCTCTTCATTGTCCACAGTTACCAGAAGGTCTTACTGAAAACCCCAACATCCCCCAGCTGAACCCTACTGACTCTCCAACACCCATCCAATATTAGAGCTAGGTTCAAGTCTTCAACTTGGAAATAAAAATCCTTCCTAACCTTTCTGCTGCCTTCTTCCCCATTGTCAACCATTGTGTCTCCATTGCTCTGGGAAAATTCAGTGTTCTTTCCAGGTTAGGGTAACCCAGTCAAATGTAGGGTACCCTGCTAAATTTGAATTCTGAATAAATAGCAATGCAATATTTGGGATATACTTACACTAAAGATTTATTCGTTAATTATCTGAAATTCAAATATAGTGGAATGTCCTGTATTTGTATTTCCTACTCTGGCAACCCACCTGAGGGGGGTTTCGGGGATGCAACCCCTTCTCTGCCCAGCAGCACCTGCTGCTAGCCTTTCAGTACCACCCCTTTCTGACTGCCACAAGCTGATTGTGAACCTACCTCCCTCCCAGTTGGGTCCTCCCTCCTTTGTGCACATGCAGGTCTTTCTTCAAACTTCCTCCCCAGGTGAGATTTGGCTGACTGCCTGTCCTCAACCGGCTTTTTGTGCCCCCAGGCAAGACGAAGGCAACTTGACCTCAGGAGCTGAGCCTTCCTCTCCTTTGTAGTCCCAGCTTCTAGCAGCGCCATGCACACAGGGGGACTGTGACTCAACAGTATTCCAGGTACATCCTGGCCAATCCAGAGCACTAGGAGCCCTGCCACCACTTTACGTCTCCTGTGGCAACCCATACCTGACACGTTGTGTCCTCTAGTGTGACAGACTGTTTTTTGGATTCCATTCTCTGCTTTACAAATATCCCTCTTTTTCGTTTTCATTGTCAATTTCCTTTTGAGGAACCTCCATAGGGAGGAAAGGTCTTTACAAATCATCTGATTTAAATCTCATAACAACTGTATAAAATGGATCAAGGGACAGAGATGGGAATTTTAAGGCTTGGGAGGCAATTAATACAACTCTCTTGGATCTGGAACCAGGTAAATCTTACTCTGAACTTTCTACTCATCGTCTGTGCTCATTCGTTTCGCTTCTGTGTTCCTAAGCATCAATGCCAGCTCCATCCAAGAACAAGTTAGAAAGCCTCCAAAATAGCCTCAGGGACCCCAATTTCTTGGATTCAACGCCCTGGTGTCATCCCTCCCAGTGGCACTGTTTGAGCCGCGACTAATTCCCCTTGGGTGCTTTCTCTTAGCTCCGGCTCTGACTATCTCCTCCTGGGACTTTTCACTGTGAGGCAGACGAGCTGCCATGCTGGGATGAGTCTTATACAAAGGACAACGTGACAAGATCGTAAGCCTATGACGAGAGCCAGGGAAGAAACTAAATGGACACTTCTCGAAAGAAGAAATACAAATGACCAACATAAATGAAAAAGTGTTCAACATCAGAGGCAATTAGGGAAATGCCAATCAAAACTACACTGAGATTTCATCTCACACCAGTCAGAAAGGCAGTCATCAAGAATAGAAATAATAAATGTTGGAGAGTATGTGGAGAAAAATGACACTTTTACACTGTTGGTGGAATTGTAAATCAGTACAACCACTATGGAAATTGGTATGGAGGCTCCTTAAAAGACTAGGCATGGAACCACGATATGACACAGTTATATCACTTCTGGGTATTTACCCTGGAGAATCAGTCACCTTACGACAGTGATACATTCCCATGTTTATAGCAGCACAATTCACAATAGCCAAACTATGGAACCATCAATGGATGAATGGATAAAGAAAATGTGGTTCATATATACAATGGACTTTTATTCAGCCATAAAGAAAAATGAAATTATGTCATTTACAGAAATATGAATGGAACTAGAGACCAACATGTTAAGTGAAATGAGTCAAACTCGAAGATGTGTTTTCTCTCATATGTGGAAGCTAGAGAGAAAAAAGCAAAACAAAGTGAGGGTGGATCTCATAATGTTAAAAAAATCAAAGAGAGATCAGTAGAGGAAAAGGACCAAGGGGTGAGAGGTTGGGAGGGAGGGGGAAATGCTGGTATTGGCCAATTTATATTGTTATATTGTGTGCCTATACAAATATGTAACAACAAATCTCATCAATATGTACAACTATAATGCATCCATAAGGAAAAAAAAAAAAAGAAGAGCCAGGAAAGAATTCATTCTTGCCATCAACCATTTAAATGAGCTTGGCATCTCAACCCATTAAGCCTTGAGATGACCAGGGTCCTGGCAGACAGTTTGACTCTCATCTAGTGAGAGACTCTGAGCTGAAACCACCCAGTTCTTAGATCCCTGTCAGAGAAGACAGTAGGTAAGGTAGTGAACGCTTGGTGTTTTAAGCGTCCACATTTGGGGGCAATTTGTTACTGAGTAATAGATAACTACTACATAGCTTGGTCATATAATCTTTTCTCCAAGAGGTGTTTTAATATAATTAGGTAGAAAAATTTGGGGATCTCTAAAATGACATCATTTAGCCCACTGAGTGCATGAGTTCTTCAGATGATGATTGATAATGGCCTCCTAAGCTGGAGTTCTAGTGTCCAAGCTTTGTTCCCACTGTATCAAATATGGAGAGACCATAGACTGATGAGATGACTCCCTTCCTCACCAGTCAGCAACTGGGGAGCAAGCATCGCCTCTTAAATCCATGCCTCCCGCCAAGGCACTGGTGGGTGGTTATTTATAGTTCATTCTGAGTCATTCCTACTGCATGCCATCTCCATGTGCAGTTTGCACAGTATTTTTTGAGCAGCCTTTAATGATGAATAGAGTGAGAAACACCAGGCAAAGACTATGGCAATAACAGTACATAAATTTTATTTTCATTTAGCATGAAAACACCTGATTTCCTTCAACATTGTAAACATGTCACGTTATTAAGCAGTGAAAGGCTGATGAATCTAGACATTCATTGAGACATTGTTTTGAATGAAAATGTACATTAATTCCACTTGCCTCCACCGTTACAGATCATTTTGTTTTGATTTGTTTTATTTTACTGTAGTTTGTTTTAATTAAAAAAAAAAAAAAAGGACAGAAAGCAACTGGGAGGTTTCCCCAGGATGAGACTGGTTAGGTTAAAGCTATTTCACTTCTTATCCTCCAGTTAAATAGAGGCAGCCCCACCCAGAATAGAAGTTTTATGGTAATAAACATGATTAAAGCTAAGTGTTCAGAAGGAAATTTTACTAAACTATTTTTTGAAATGCAAAGAATGTACTCACTAATTCTGTACAATTTTGTCATTAGTTAAGAAAGGAAATTTTGGTCTAGGAAGGAAACATTTCTAAACATAATGTTAAAAAAATTATGTCAAGCTTGACTCCCTTTAAAAGGCAAACATCTTGGCAACAGCCTCATTATTGTCAAGCTCATGATTTGTTGTTTCATTAGCATGATGTGTTTTCTGGTACTAAGGGCTTATCAGTTACTGCAATAGAAACTCCTACTTTTAGAGTTTATCTTTTAGTTGTTTTTTTAAAAAGCTTCTGGTTGATCTTAAAAGCATCATAAGTTCTCAGAGTCAGTGCCAGTGCCAGTATAATTAAAGCTACATAAGAAAAGGGAAAAGGAAGAAAACCTATACATTCAGTTTTTTGTGTGTGTTGCTATAACAGAATGTTTGAGTCTGGGTACTTTATTTAAAAAAAAAAAAAGTCTATTTAGACAGTTCTAGTGGTCCAAGAGCTGGTTTCAAGTTCTGATAAGGGTCTCAATGGCAGAGGCAAATGTGTGTGAGAGAGATCACACAGCAAGAGAGGAAGCAATAGAGTAAGCTGAGAAGATCAACCTTGCTCTGTAACAACCCACTTTTGAGGTATTCAGTCCAGTCCCTGGAAAACTAATCCATTCCTGTGGGACAGGCATTACTCCTTTTTAAGAGAATCACCCCAATCATTCCCGACTAGTCTCTACCTCTTAGAGGTCCCACCACATCTCATTAGTATTCCACTGGGGACCAAACTTCCCAAACATAAACTTCCTAAACATAAACCAAGATCATAGCACACTCCTAACTACCCTCTGGCTCTGGTTATGCAGCTCTTGGGGTCCTGATGTGATTCAGCACTGTCCTTTGTCTTTAACCTTTTGCATGACAATCGGTAAAACTATAATGACTCAGACCTATAGGTCAAAAGTTTTTTCCAAAGAAAGAAAAATTAAGGAGTGGTCATAGGCTCTGACATCTAATTAGCTAAGTTGGTTCCATGCATTTCATTTCACAGATTATAGGAGATGTGGTCACAGTGTGTGAGGTGAAGTAGGGGAGGCAGGTGGAGAACTCAAAAGGTACCCAATTAAAAGGTGACATAAAGTGAGGTGCCTACATTCATCCAGAGAGCCATCATTTAAAGGGGGGACTATTTTATTTTGATTTTTATATTTTTTATTTACTTTTTGTTCCTATAATACTTATAATTGTATAAATTAATAGGTCTCACTGTGGCATTTCAATACAGGCATATATTGTGATTTTATCAAGTCTACTCACTCTTTCATTTTCTCCTGCCCCCCTACCACTAAGAGAAGGTAAATATTTCAAAGTAATAATTTTAAACCGATGTGAGACATTTTAACACCCCTTCCTTATAAGTAAAGAATCCTTCCCTTCCATGCTCTTCTTAGCCTCAGACACCTTGGCCACTGCATTGCTGGGAACAGAAGACCTAGGGAATATCATAGTGGAGGGAGAGCACTATATTGACTTGGGGTGATCAATTTTAACACTTTTATTTTCCCAAGCATTGATCAAAGGATACACTTTGGACTACCAGCTCTAGGAATAAACATTTACAAATGAATATTAGTGTTCTTCCTCTTAATTGCAAATGATAGAAATCAAAGTCAAACAAGTTTGAGGAAAGGAAAAAGAAAAGTTTTTGGTGTAACAATTGAAATTATTCAGCCATGTTGGTTGAGTTGAATTTCTGTCTCCTGACAGAATTCAATGACATAATGAGACTCAATGCTCTGACATTACTGGGGCTTTCATCTTTTACCCTGTTTCTCCCTATTTTGGCTTCAAATTCAGGTTCTCTCTCAATGAGGTAGGAGAGATGGTCCTGATGGTCTTTGGTGGACATAATCACCAAAGATATAGATCCCAGAAAGACATCTTTCACAGTGGCTTTGGAAAAAAAATGTTGGGAGAGTTTTCATAGGCCTAGTCTAGGTCCTGTACCCTTCTCTTTGGATAAACAGATCATGGCAAATAAAATGAAGTATGCTAATTGGCTAAGGTTGAACCACATGCCCAGAAGTACGGTGGTTTCTTGGTACACAAAAGAAGTCATGGTTGTTATGGAAATGGTAACCCGAGGAATGGGAGAAAATATTTGGAATTCACCTACTGAATGAGGGGTTAATATTTAGAATATATAATTCAACAAAATAAAACAAGCAACAAATTAAAAATTTTTTCCAAAGATATGCAAATGGTCAATAAACCATAATAATCAGGGAAATACAAATCAAAATCACAACAAGATATCATCTTACACTCATTAGGATGTTACTCTAAACACACACACACACACACACACACACACATACAGAATAAAAATCATTGGTGAATATGTAAAGCAGAGAAATTGGAATGCTTGTGAGCTACTGGTAGAAATGTAAAATGGTATTGCTGCCATAGTAAATAGTATGGCAGTTCTTCAGAAAATTAAAAATAGAATCACATATGATCCAGCAATTACACATTTGGCTACATACCCCAAAGAGGTTAAAGCAGGAATTCAAATAGATATTAGTTCAGCCATGTTCATGACACTATTATCTGAAGGAGCTGAAAGCTAAAGGCAGCCCAATTGCTCATGGGCTCATAAATGGATAAACAAAACATTTCATATATATGTAAAGAAATTCTGAACTTTATAGTCATTATGTTAAATGAAAGAAGCACAAAATAGTAAATACTATATGACTCTACTTAAATAGTCAAATTCATAGAGTCAGAAACTGGGCTGGTGGTTCCCAGGGAATGGGGAGGCAGTGGCAATATCTTGCCTGGGTACAGTGTTTCGGTTTTGCAGGGTGGAAGCAGGTACTATGGTGGATGGCAGTGAGGGTAGCACGGGTGAATGAACTCGGTGCCACTGAAGGTGTGCTTAAAAAAATGACTAAGACTGTAACATTTATCTGCATTTTACCGTGATTTAAACATTCATCTCCATCATAGAATTTTAGACAAAATAGGAAGCATTTTTGAAATACATTTTCTGTCTTCCCCTTTAGGGACTTCATTTTGAACATCTTCATCCAGACACTCCTGAAGCCATGCTGATTTCTCGTGGCTCCATGTGATTAGTGTTCCCCATACTAGGCAGCCCTGGAACCTTCCCAACTCCCCTCTCTGCTAGATGCCTGTCCAGGACCCTCCTTGGGACCACACTTTAGGTCAGGGCAGCTGAGTCAGTTGTGCTAAGAGCTGCTGAGGTACCTGTCGTACCCAGGAAAGGTGATTTGAAAAGAGAGAATCTGAAAACTGTTAACCAGGTCAGAGCAGCTTTAATTGAATTTTTATCTCCTGGGTCTTCTTATAGGGCTGTGTTTATCAACTAAGGGTTTACCACTTTTCTGCAAAAGTAAGATTTCTTCTGCATAAGGGCCATTTCTCACATAGGCAATATCAGAGTTACTTGGGTGGCATTTATATCTATGGGGGTCAAAGAGTTAGAATTAATTCTATTGCTTGCAGTCCTCCCAGCTCTTGATTGTCCTTCTCCACAGATTATAACTCTGCAAGTTCTGAGCAAAAAATACCAAAGCAGGTAAGAGTGCTATGAGCCTAATTTTGCAACCCAGATAGTGTCCACCTGAAAGACCTATGTTCCAATTCTGTCTGTGTTAGCCACAAATCAGGTAACCTTAGGAGGTCATTAAACTACACAATGAAATTAATAGTGAGTCTCAGGGATGGGACAATTTAATAAGGTAACATGGTAAGCTCCCTGGATCATTATGTGTCTCTTTTTAAATCAGTTTCTTTCCTCTTTCTTCTGACAACATTCTCACTGTAGGGCTTATTCCAAAGCCAGTGACTGAATCAAAGCCTGAGGACCTCCCACATGCTCCTGTTTGTCACCTAGCTACAGTGGTACCAGCCCTTTTTGTTCAATGGACATTGCAAGGTCAGGAAAGTAAAAGGATAGCTATGTCTTCAAGGATATAGAAGAAGGAACAGAGGTGATCATCTTTGCTCTGCCTAAAAGCAAGGAAAATGTCCCCTTTTCTCTTCTTTAAAAACAATTCTTTTTTTTTTTACTTTAAAAAATTTCTATTTGTTCTTTTCAGTAATACATAACACTAGAATGTATTTTGACATATCATACATATATGGAGTGTAACTTCCCTTTTTTTGGTTGTATATGATGTGGAGTTACACTGGTCATGTATTCATATAAAAATATAAGGAAGTTATGTTTGATTCATTCTTCTGTCTTTCCTATTCCTACCCCCTTCCCTTACCCCCACCCACTCTGTTCAATTTAATGACCACCCCCCCCCAATTATTGTGAGTCAGCATCTGCATATCAGAGAGAAAATTCTGCTTTGGTTTTTGGGGATTGGCTTATTTCACTTAGAATGATAGTCTCCAGTTCCATCCGTTTACCAACAAATGCCATAACTTCATTCTTCTTTATGGCTGAGTAATATTCCATTGTGTATATGTACCACATTTCCTTTATCTATTCATCTGTTGAAGGGGCACCTAGGTTGGTTCCATATCTTAGCTATTGTGAATTTGAGCAGCTGTAAACATTGAAGTGACTGCATCACTGTAGTATGCTGATTTTAAGTCCTCTGGGTATAAACCAAGGAGTGGGATAGCTGGGTCAAATGGTGGTTCCATTCCAAGTTTTCTGAGGAATCTCCATACTGCTTTCCAGAGTGGCTGCACCAATTTGCACTTCCGTCCTCATTTCTCTTTTCGTGTCAGCAGCATATTGCATCTCTCCCTGTTCTTCTGTATTCTAACAACCATTTCTTAAGTGAGCATGGTAACAGCATATATTGCCCAATGGGGTCAGTTTGTGGTAGTAGGTTTTATTTGGGAAATCAGTGCCTGCTCCAAATTTGGAAATTGCCTTGTCATCTGTAAAACGCTAGACAAAAATTTAGAAATGACATATTTTCCTTCTTAAAGCTCTCTCCAATGTCTCTCCCATCGCACACATTGCTGTTTCTGTAACCTTATGAGAAATAATTTCACACATAGAATGGTTTTACCATTGTGGGTTTGGCATTAATTTTGCTTTCTATTCACGTTCGAGAGATTACTGTTCACTCTCAAATCCATCATTACTTGTATTTTGGTGATTTCCATTTTTTTAATACGTTAGTCTGTAAAAGGATAAGTATCTACATCGTCTATATTCTGCTGTGGCCTGCTTTCCCTCATAGGTTTCCTTTCTCTGGCAAATAAATTAAGAGTGTCATATCTGTTTCCAAGCAGATGTAAGCTGGTAATGACTTACTAGTATAAGTCACTGCAGAAAAGTTCATGGAGGCAACTGAACGTCTTCAGGGTTGTAAATCTGGACATATCACTACTTTATCTTTACTGGAAATTGCAGCAAGACAGAGGATACGAAAGCACAGTGTCAAATCAACTGCAGCCCAAATAATTCTCCCTGGTGCTCTTCCTACAGACATGTCGACATTGCTGGCACTGTTCCTAGACTTTCAGCCAAGGTGTCTCAAATTGCACAAATGGTAAAAACTTTTTAAATGATTAGTTGACGTGATTTGGTGACATTATTTAGGCTCTTACTACTCTCAGAGTAAGTCAGCTGTGACTTGGGCAGGGCATTTAACAAACAACCGAGTTCAACTTCTCACCAACTGCTTCCAGATGAACACTTCCGAATCCCAGACTCAGCATCTCCCTCCAATAACAAGCACTGACAGACACAAAACAAACAGCAGCAAACAAGCAACAGCAACCAGAATCCCTTTTCTTCTTTGGTGTTTCTGAAAACGGTACTGCAATTTGCCAAATTGCCTTGGTTGGTCAGCGTTGTGTTGCTATGATCCAAATTCCTGGCATTAAACACTTAAAGGAGAAAGCTTTATTTTGGTTCATGATTTCAGAAATTTCAGTTAATAGTCAGCTGGCTTCAAGGTAAAAACCTCACCAAAGTAGAAACCTCACCATGTGGTGGGGGAAAGCTTCTCAGCTTATGGCAGCCAGGAAACAGAGGAAGAGAGATGGGTGGGGAGAGGGGAACAGAGAGAGAGAGAGAGAGAGAGAGAGAGAGAGAGAGAGAGAGAGAGAAAGGAAGAAAGCAAGGGAGGGAGGGGGGGGTCAGGGACAAGGTACAGTCCCTCAGGGGACATCCTAAGTGACCTTCTTCCTCCAACCATGCTCCACTGCCTACCGCGTCCACTGCCTTCCAGGAGTCCATTCAGTTATCAAGAGATTAGACAGATGAGGTCAGAGTTCCCATGACCCAATCACTTCCCCAAAGCCAAAAGTCCCATGTGTGGACCTTGCTTCACTGGGGACCAAGCCTTCAACACTTAAGCTTTTGGGAACACTCCAGATACAAGCCATAAACTGCCCAAGCCAGAAACAGACGTCAGATTGGATCTGCGCTAGGACATAGGAGAAGCAGCAGGGACTGCTAAATCCACTGTGAGCACCTTCATTTCTTTAAATCTATACATTTCTTTCCATATTCATGGCCACTGCTTCATTCAGTAATCTACTGATGATTCTTTGGGATCCTGTGCCTGCCTCTTAGCTCCCTAAAGCTTCCTGGTATAGCCAGGGTAGCTGCTACAAAGTGTAAATCTGGACACACAAGTCCTCTGCTTTGTGAGTCCCTCCTTTGATACCTACTGATCCCTGGACACAATCAGACTTATTGACTTCATATTGAAAATTCCTATGATCTGGTGCTTATTTATTTTCCAGTTTCATTTCTTCTGATTTCCTCTTCTCTTCACTGTAATGCTCAATAAACAAGAATTATGGGCAATTCCTCAACAACAACTTCTAGTCTTTTCTCTCTTTCTCTTTCTCCCATATTTTCTGCTTTGTCTAGATGCTTCCAATTCTATCCCCTTTTCCATGGCCTCCTTCCTTTTGTCCTTAAAGTTTCAGTTTGGGAATCTTCCTTTAAAGCCTGGTCTAGTGCCTCTACAAGCTCATGACATGGCTTCATCCCCACTGAATCATGTAAAGTCTCGAGGGTCAGGAGCTGCTCAGTTCTCTGCCATGGTTCTGCTTGACTGACTTGGCAGTTCTTCTACCTTCCACCACACACACTTTCTTTCAATTTCATCTTTTCCCTGAAGGCTCACTGGAGAATTCAACTAATAACGAGACAGCAGCTGCCAGGCACAAGAATCTAAGATACCATGACAACAAAAGACCATCTAGCACCCTGTAGCCATGGAGACAGTGTTCCACCAACAACCAAAAAGTATCTCATTAGGGCTGAGGTTGTAGCTCAGTGGCAGAGGGTTGCCTAGCATGTGTGAGGCACTGGGCTCGATCTGATCCTCAGCACCACATAAAAATAAACAAATAAAGGCATTCTGTCCATATTACAACCACATTTTTTTTTTTAAAGCATCTCATTAGAAGGGATGATACTCATCTGGTTTCTATAGGATTCTCTGATTTGTTAGAGATTCTTTAACATATTGTGTTTGAATATTTTTTAGATTCTGGGAGAGTCTCTGGATGCAGGAAAAACCCAAATAATGATTACTATTCTCAAAAGTCTAGAGTTGGGTACAGTGAACATTTTCTCTTGCTGTTCTGAGAGACAGAACATCTTTACTGACATCCCAAGAATTGGTCGGGTCAAATTTAAGATGGTTTTGAGTAGTGGCCTGTCTGTAAGAACTTATGTACTTTCATAACACCAAATCTAATAATTTATTTTTGAGTATAAAAAACAATGTACAGGTATTAAATATTAGTTATCTTTTGTTAACTACAGGAATTATTCACTTTTCTTTCTTTTTTGTTTCAGAGATCAAGAATAATGAATCACAGAGACTGCAGAGAGATCTGATTTTACATAGCTTATTTGTGGCTTTGAATAATTTAAGTCAACTGAACACATTGTTGCATACTTTTTTTAATTAACAAAAGAGAGGCAAGGATGCAATCACTGAATCATTATAGGCTTCTTTTTATCTAGAGAATTCTCAGGTCATGTTTGACATCTTTCCATCTTTGCTTATGTCTATCCTTGCTCTTTATAAATTATTATGCCAGGCAACACTCTGGAAAACTGTAAAAATTTACTTTGATTTCATCCAAATTTACCTGAATTTTTTTTCTTCTTTTAACCCTTCAAATCAAGCTTCAAATTCCAAGTCTCTTTAATTCTAAACTATGATTATACAAATATTTACTTAGGTTTAGGCATTCATTCAACAGAGACCCTTTTATAAATTATGGTTATATGGAAATAAAGTAAATTCCATGTCTTTGCAGGACATATATAATAATGGATTAGTTATAATATAAGATGAATATCATGTTGGATAAACCTAAGGATTAAGTACTATTTAATGGTAAAATGGGAAAGTGGTAAGTACCAGGAAATCACTGCAATTTTAGAGAGGGGGACCTTTTCAACCAGAAGGTGGTCTTTGACCTGAAGGATATATAGGACACCAGGGTTAACAGATGTCTGGGTGAAAATCTTCTCAAACAGAAGAACAGTGAGTGCAAAGGCCCTGTGGAGGATGGGTGCAGGTATATGTCAAGGATATGAAGGTGCCAGTCTGGCAGTGAGGAATGAACCATGAGATGGTCGGAGACAAGAAGGTGGATAGCTTATGATCCCTGGATCATTGCCCCAGGCCTTAGAGGCTATTGTTAAGGACAATGGTGTTTCTGTTGAGTGACATGCCACCCAGCTGCTAGAGATTTCTGGGAAGAGAAAAGACATGCTCTGATTCCCAGGATCCTTCGGCTACTATGATGAAGTATACTGAAGGGGCATAAGGGCAGAAGCAAGAGAGGTTGATATACTGATCCAGGTGAGAAATCAGCAACAGCTGGGGCCTGGGTGGTAGTCCTGAGAGAGGTAAGAAGTGCCTGGGGCAGAAGCAGAGGCTCTAGTTTGGACATGTTGATTGACAGGCCTTTTCATCCAAGCAGGTGTCCTGAATAGGTGAAGGGCGATACAGGAGAGAGATGGGGGATGATATGTAGAGTTTAATCTTTCTCACAAATTCAACGTTCAATAGTAACTAGACCCCAGCACCGCAAAAAAAAAAAAAAAAAAAAAATAGTAACTACATATAAAAGAATGGAAAGGAAGTTTACATCTCTGTTTATTTTAAACATATTTGTTGCATTTCCGTAGGCCATGATTGATTTTGCTATGAGGTAAGGCTCCCTGCAATGTTCCCATACAATTCCTTTCAATACTGTTAATTTGGAGGTTTTTTAAAAAGTCATGAATTAGCAGAATTTGGTCCAAAATTTGCCTTTGATTTGCATGTGAACAACAGATATGCAAAGAATCAATACACAAGATAATAAAGGAGCTGCTAAATCCATTTTGAAAAATACTCTTTTATCTTCTTAGAAGTTATTTACAAACTGTGACCCAGTGCTTCTCACATGTACATCTCTGTTCATCTAAAGGGAACTTATTATTTTAATAAGTTTTCCTCTACTATTAATGATTTGTGAATCTTCTACTTGAATGAATGTAAAACACTCTGCAACCCATATCCACCTTAATAAACCAGACACTTCGAAGTATTAACTTGTGGCATTTGGACTGTTTATCTCAGTTTGCCTTAATCGCAAATTTTGCAACTTAGGCACAAAAGGAAAGGCTATATCGAGAGACCTAAACACAAATTTCACATGACTTAGGACCAAAGTAAATACACACATAAAAACTCTACAAAATGGGAGGGTGAAAAAATGAAAACATTTGCAAAGGGTATTTATTGAGAAATAGTAAAGATGTACATATTTTTACAAGCTTTTAATATTAATTTACATTTCTTTAAATTACGTAGGCCCCAATAATCTATACTTTACTAATACATAACAGAAACCCTTGACTTTGTGAGATTTCCATAACGCTACCATAGTTGGGAGTCAAAATGCAACTTTGGCTCATGATGCTTAAGTTTGGTTTGAAAAGAGATACTAAATGCCATATTCGCTGAGCAAGTTGGCTCTTCATGAATGTGCTTTACAAAGATAACTTCATAGTGGAGCATGCTGCTGACACTATTTTGAATCTTAGCTCACCAGAGATGAAGGAAAAAAATTTGGAGACAGTTATTTTCTATTTTTTGTGCATAAATTGTATGATTCTAAAATATTATTTTTGCCTCTGAATTTGATCTATACTTTTTTTTTTTTTTTTAGGGACAGAGTCTTAATTGCATGCTATAATATTACAGCCAGGTTACCTGTTTTGTTACTGAAATTACATGGGCTTGAAAGTTCTATGGTTCAACACAAGGTGGTTACTTTCCTAGTAAGATATCAAAGTTTGTATATGGAGTAGCCAAAAACCCAAACTGGTTTACAGTAAGGCACAATATTCTGAACAGAAAGAGAACATGGGGACTACCAAATGACTAACTTTTTTGTTTGTTGATTTATTTTGTGGTTTTCTGATCAGAAAGGAAGCAGATTTCCTGTCTTAAGGTGGGACGGAAGAGTTCTAGATCAAGCATGCTCCAAGTCACAGGCTGCCCGAGGATGGCTTGTTGACCTGCACCATGTTGTGCCAGACAAGCAATTCTCCATCAACCTTGCATTTAGGCATTACACCAGCAGCCTCTTCTGAACACAGAATCGGAAAAAAAGATGGGTGAGAAATAGCACTGGAGAGCTGTGCCCTATCAGAGGGTTTCTTTCCGCACCTGCAGGTTTAGCAGCAAAAGAAGCCTTGTTTGATATGGAACAGAATTAAATTTTTGATATAGTGCCACAATTGTATTATTTATACAGTAAAAATAATTTTATTCACAGTAATGAATATTTAAGGTTTTAATGCACAAAATAAGTACTGAGAATCGATGCAACTCTTTCATTTTGTAAACTGCTATTTTCAAGCCAGAAGTCAGCAGAAAATTTATTTTTATATATTATTAAAAGTCTTCCAACCATAATTTGCCTGCCCTAGTACTTGAGGGCAGAGGGAGCCAAAAAATACAAAATGTAAGAATAAGCTTCATGAAATCCACAATCTTATGCACAGTTGGGATCTGATGATCTTTCTGCCCATTGTAACTGTGGACTTAACATTCACTAAAGAAATGCAGGCTGACTACCTGGAGATAGAAACCACTTCCATAGTGAATGTTGCGATTGGTGAGCAAAGTGTTCACCCTAACTCGAGCCACAGAAGCCTCAGTTGATGACCTGTCGTGAACTAGTCTCTGGGTCGAGCAATGATGAATAGCTGGACTCCAGGATCCATATTACACTGCAGGTGCAGACACCATTAGCATTCTCTAGTCTTGGAAGTCTTAAATTTCCACAGGGAAATCATGTCACAGAAAATGATAGGAGAACCTGTATCGTGTTCCCAACACGGGTTACACACCAAGAAGAAGAAGAAAAAAAAAAACCATGCAAACACACGATGACAGGCTCTCCCTGCAATGAACGCAGTCTGTTGTTCAGTAATGGTACAGGCGAAAACCAACGTGAGCAAGTCTGTAACAGAGAGATGCTCGGTTGATGGGTTCAATGGAGTACCAGTGCCAATTTACTGTTGTGATTCGCTAATGCTGCCAACATCTGGCTCACTTGCTATTTTAATTTAGGATGATATTCTAGGTAAAATTTTCACAGACACACTTTCCTTGGACCATCTGGGTCACTTGCCTTCCCTTACTGATGACATTTCATTTTTGCAATGGCATTGAGAACACACTTAGCTATATTTTAAGCCATGTTCACTCAATGTAAATTTTAATCTATGTCCTTGGCATATACTAAAAAGAGTGGGGTGATAATTCCTAAAGATATGTATGATAATATCTTCCTTGTAAGCAATATACACATATCAAAAAGTCTCAAATTCAAAACTGTGCAAATTGTCATGAATATGGCTCTTAGTTTTCTTCGGTAAAACTGTAGAAAGGGTACTCAAGAATTCAACAAACATGTTGCTTTCTAAGTAAAGGTCCCACAGTCTCTCTCAAACCTTTTGCTTATGATTGGGTATACAAATAGTTGCCTCATACAATCACTGGAATTATTAAGAACCCAAATAAAACACAAGCTTTCTTTTATTATTCTTGTTGGTTTCTTATTGCCATGGTTTCTTGTTGATGTAGTATTAAACTTTGATAGCTTGAATTTTAAATTTGGTCATGTGAAGAATTATCACAAAGGTATTTTTTTATTTTTTTTTTGTTTTGTTTTGTTTTTCGTTTTTCATTATCTACAGAGATATTTAACCAAAGTTACATTGTAACACACAAACGCTGTCTTGTCTTTAAGGCACAACACATCAGTATGAACATTCTGTTTGCCAAACTTAAAAAAAAAAAAAAAGACAATATTATATTCCCATTTCCCCTCCCTCTACCCTCCCCGACAAATGAAAGAAAAATTGCATCCATTTTCAAAGTCAGTGGCTAATAAAGTCACAGTAAATTATTTTCATCAATAATTTACACAAATTACAGGTCTAGATAGGACTGTCCTTATACAGTCTGAGTGCATTCCAATTCAGATTTTCTGGGCTAGGTAGGCTAAAGTCTGATTCAAACCTCAGGGCTGAGAAGAGATCCCATTTTGAGGAATGTTGGTGACCACCTTGTCAGACGGAGCACAGGTGTCGCTGCCTGGGAGGGTGAGAGGTCTTTGCTAAAGCTGCGAATTCCAGTTAGGACTCATTCTCTGTGCATAGCAATCTCCACAGATTTGTTTTAGAAACCATTAAAGTGTTGTAGATGTAAGACCATAGAGTTTCCTTTCTGTAGCACTAACGTTTAATTCCATTCAGCAATCTGAATTCTTCATTCTGGAATTTCCATTCCAAATATGATTTCATCCTTTAAGACAATTTATATGTGTAGAGCCAGAGGCATTGAATCACACATAAAAATTCAGTGTACTTGAAATGTAAAAAAACAAAACAAAAACAAAAAAACCACGGATCTCCAGCTAGAGAACACAGTTACAAATACTCTAATTCCAGTGCTTGATGTAGAGCCAAGAGGTCCGAGTGACTTGATATCCTCCAGAAGGGCATGTTGTGCTGTGTGGGCAAGAGAAGGAGGGATGGGAGAGAGAGGGGCAGGAGTGAAGAACGGAGAGATCATAGCCACTGTTTCAAGGAAGCAGCAGCACACAAGGATGTGCAGTCCACCCAGGTTCAAGGGAGGGAGTTTAATGGAGGGAACATCATATTTGACAGTTTGGCAGCACCAAGGTGGCACTGTCAAAATAACAGAGAAATAGATCTGAACTGGATTTTAATCATAATAGAAGCAAATATTGAAATTTCTTATGCAGTTTAATCTTTGCAAAGTAGCATTACCAACCTCAGCATCTGGAAAAATGAGCATGAAACTTTTACATGGCTGACAGAAAGCAAGTTCTGATGAGTACCTCACTCCGAAAGGCCCATCTCTCAGTTAAAAGAAAAAAAAAAAAAAAAAGATAACTACAAACTTCGTAATCCCTTTTGGGGTATTTGAGAGGAAAACATTGAATTCCTTTCCATGTTAAAAAAAATTTTGGAGAAGGATTATTCAAAATAGAAAAAAAAATGTGGCCAATAGAGTTGACTTGATGGAGGAATCCAGTACACATGTGGAATTAAGAGTTCACAGAAGCGGGTGATTAAGAACAAAGTGTCTAAGACTCCATCGGGGATGACAATGAAAAAAGAAACAAGTACACTTCAGCAACTGACAAAATTAAGCATGATATGTAAATTTGGGCTGAGGACGCTTCCAGAATATAAGTGTGTGGGATATATTCATGTATATAACACATACATACATATACATGGAAAAGATATTTGATTAATAAATTAAACATAATAATACTCCTTATTGCTATAGAAATTGTTTTCTGCTCAGTATGGTAGCCACTAGCCACATGTGGCCATTAAGCATTTGAAAATGGTTAGTCCAGTTTAAAATACATAGTAAATTGCAAAAACATAGAACAGGGAAAGGACTATAAATATCACCTCAATAATTTTTATATTGACTGGGTGTTTAGGATGATATTTGGCATGTATTGGGTTTATTAAAATTAACTCTAGCTGTCTTTTTTTACTTTTATTTAACATGTTTCTAGAAAATTCAAAAATTACATTTGTATCTCACATTATATATTTGGATAAGAGAGTGCAGGTATATTCCTGCACTTTGAGATTTCTTCTTAAATTTCCCAAAGCATGTTTTATGTCAAATCAGAGCACAGAAATTCACTTAGAAGTAACATTTTGTAAAATTCAGCTCAGATCTATTTGTAATAACACTGTATTTAATATTTCTGCACATGCGATTACTGCTATATCCAAAGAAAAGCATGCATTTTGGGTACCAGAGAAACCAACCACCTGTATTCCAAAACAGAATTATAAGCCTTCACCATCACCAAAACTGCACCTACATAAACAACCATTCGAAATAGCATTCTGTTGGGGATTCTTATCCATTTGGAGTCACACTTTTTTTCCTGAAACTTTATGTATAAACCAGAAGGTATAGAAATGATTTACCAAGACTAGCTTTTTCACTGTGCATAATTGAAGATGACTTGATAAGTTTTAACTTTCAAAGACATATACTATTTTCAATTTGGAAAAATGAATTTTATTAGCTCTGACCTAGATAGTCATGGATTTTACACAGGCTGAAAATCATGGACATATTTTCTGGGGTGGCTCCACCATTGCCTGCTTTTTGTTGTGTTTAATTATGGTTCCAATATGAAAAATCAAAACAACATGGACTCAGGACAAGGACGAACTCCAGAAGACATTTCCATCGTGTGCAACTGGGAGTATTCACATACTAGTCAACAGTGCAGGCCGTATTACTTAAGGCTTCTGCCCTGACCTCGTGCAGAACGTCCTTGGAGTCCATGTGCTGTGTTGAGTCACTGACACTGCTAATTAAAATCGAGGTGCTCTGCAGGATCAGAGTCTGCACCAGCTCCCTTACTGGGAAAGAAAAGCATGGGTGATTTCAAGTATGACTGCCAACACTGTCCGAAAACTTCAAATCAAGTGCAAGTGCTTTCCCTTTCTCCATTTTGCTTGACTTGAACTGACTAGCAACATAGATCATTCCTTTCCCCTTTATATTACAGCCATAAACTCTTATATGAAACTGTTTATGCTGCCTTTTTTTTTTAAGTTAGGAAACAGAAATCAGGTAACCCTTTTAGTACATGCAAGTGTTTAGTGAAGGATTTATTAGATGACATTTTATATCACCTCAGGATAATAAGGATAAGATTTTTCTGTGTAAAACAAACTGATATAAGCTCATATGTCATTGCTTTAAAATACAGATTATTTTGTTTGCTTTGCAAATTCTATCAATTTTTATCTTGGCTAGATACTACTTTGCTATCATTCAGTGAAGAAAAAGTCAGTGTAGTACTGCCTGATAATCTGATAGAGGGGTGCAAACTTGGTATCGCTCCCCTTTTGATATCCAACCAACCACTTAATGGTTTTTTAGTTGTCTTGATTTCTTCTTCAGAAATATGGGTCAGATAAAAGACTCAGTTAAATATTTAGGGCCTATGAGATCTTCTGAATCTGTGTGAAACCAGTTGCTTGACTTCAATCAGGTATCAGCCGGCTCACCCAAACGAATGAGAATCTTCTGGAAGATGTGAGGCACATTTCCTCTAAGTCTCTAAGACAAGTTGGCACAAAAGAATGGAGTAACACATGCCATTCCAACAGTGCTTATTAAAGTCTCTTAACAACTGTTTTTCTTCAGCTATTAAATCTACCTCCTACATCAGGGGGCACACCTCCTGGGCAATCACAAGGCCCTTATGGGCACAAAGCACTCTGATCATTTTTCTATGAGCTTATTAAATGTCTTTATCTTGTTAAGATTCATTAGCTGAAAACCAGCTTTCCCCCCATCTTCTTTATGAACCACTGGGTCATCTGTTTCTGTGTGCATGGTATGTGTTTATGTAGTGTACATATACATATATATATGTACACACAAATATACATTCATTCTATATTAACTCATGTCCATACATATCAATAGAAATTTGCCTGCATTTCCTAGCAAATTTCAGGCAAAAAATGCTAGACTCCAAATGGTTTATTTGGAAGTAAGTATCGACTCTCTCATGCTCTTATTGCTTGCATCTGTATATTCAAATCAATGGTCAAGCTGTCACTGGGCCAAACTACAGGAATGCAAACAAAAAGGCTTGCATTAGAAGTGCCACACCAACATTGTTTGAGACAGGTTACCTTTTTTGCTGCCTGTTCTTCTTCTACACCATCCCCAATTACAACATATACTACTTTCTGCCAAACCTTTGCATTATTCGTTCAAGCAACTTTCTTTTCCTGGAAGATAAATGAGATAAGTTCAGAGTGAAGTTACCTGTTAGCGGCATTTCCTCATCTCGGCCATCTCCAATCACAACATAAGTTATGTTAGTGCCAAATCTGGACACTATACGCTCAAAACAGCTTTCCTTGCCTGAAAAACAATGCACTGTTTATTCTTCCAGCCATAGCATTCAGTAACCTAACGATTCATATAGTATTAAATTAATATCTCTTGGACATCACTCCAGTTACCTTACAACCTCTGGGTTGATAAAATCAACACACATGTGTGAATAACGTAACTCTTAGGACAGATTATTAAACAAATGCATTTGATGGTTCAAGAAAGTCGGGAGGATTGCTTGACCTAGACAAATTGTTAGTATGTTTTATTCCACTGAAAGTGTATTGATTGGAGCAATTATAAAAGGCAATTAAAAGTTTAATATTTGTTTAAATTCCATAAATATTGTCTAATCACTTTAAGCACAGAGAGTCAGTTGAATATATTATTATGGGAAACTAAAATTGTGGATTTACTCTGATGCACCTCTCCTTTCTTCAAGTGGATGTGATCTAATATGCTCATTAATTATACTAGTTGGGCCAGAGCACTAACAACACTAGCATCCTCTGATTGTGCTACAAAAATATATGTTGGAATCCCTGCATGTTCTTTGTTTTTGTGATACTGGAATTATTCTCTGTATTTTAGTTCCAGAATGTCCATATGGTCATGGCTATTTTTGCAGTTTTTCTTACTCTGGTAGTTCAGAACTCCAAAAACTACTAGCTTCAAGGAAAAAATAAAAATGATGCTTTTTTTTTAAGATTAAATATAAGGAACAATTTCGCCAATAAAAAAGAATCTTGTCCTCAACTAAATGTTTATTCTGGTATAAAATTATTTGAATTGTCAAAAAGCAAAATCATGTTCTCTGTATTAACCTTACTAGCATACTTGCATACATTTATATGAAAAGAATGTATGGGGTTGGGACCTGGGCTCTGAATTGTCGTGTTATGACAATGTGGCATTTGCTTTCTGAAAGCTTGGCTCACTTGAACAGTCCTCCGGAAACAGCTGCAACTGGGGGCTCCTTGTGACAGCGCCAGTGTCAGCCCTCCACAAGGCCCAGGGAAGGTTATTTTTGGTGGGGGGATTTTAGGATTTTAAACTTTCTTGTCAAAGTGCCAAAGCCCAAGTCAGTTGACCTTCAGGGCACATTACACAACCTATTTATTTTCCTAGGCATTTCCTTGACAGATAGAGGAATACATGCACTGTTTTAATGCCTGAAAGATGGACTTGATGAACTTGATGAAGTTTTGCTTTTGAACATTTATTAGAAGTCTGATTCTTCAGAATACCCTTAAAGTCAAAGCTGGCTCTACCTACGGACATAAACTAAATAAGGAAGTTGTAGTCCTTTGGTTGCTACCACACACTTTTGGAAATGTGGATTCTGGTCAATTATATATTAAGAATATTCCAATTATGTTTTCTGAATCATGAAATTCTTCATTCTTTCTAGAATGTTTTTTCTGGATTCTAGTTGAATTTATCTAAGACTCTCCTGTAATGACAAAATAGCCTTTTATATCTTAGATCTAGATTCCTGCACATTCAATACAAATTAGACTATTAAATAGTATGGCTGGCAAGATTATATATAGCATGTGCTGTAATACTCTATGAAATACACAGAATGAATCAGAACTACCAAGATCCTGAGTTCACCATCCAAAAATGCTCATAAAAATTTACACAGGTGTAATTAGTTGCAGGGTATCTTGTCATGGGAACGTAGTCCATTTTGCTCTATGTTCTAAAAGTAAAATTGATGGAAAGAGAACGATGCAGAGACACACATTAAGAAACACACACCCAAGCACAAGACGTAAGCATATTCCATATGGAGATTAAAATAATTTCCTTACCTATTTTAGTTGCACTGTAAATATTCTCATGGGGAAAGCGCCTCCTAAGCTATAGAGCAAAACCTTCGCGAGTGCTGGAATCAGCTGGGTCGTCGTTACCAAGACATTTACACAATTACTCCTGAAATAGGGAGGAAATATCCATATATGTCTGTTTTCTAATACTAAACAACTTCTAATAGCACAGATTTAAAATCGTTGTTGTGGTCTCTAAATTCTATAATAAATGGTCCCTTTTGATAGTCAATGGCCATTGCCTATTACCAGACCATTCCCCAAAAATGACAGACTATTAGAATCGTGAACAACCATCACTAAGCTGTGACACTTAAGTTCCATATAATATTTTGTTAAAACAAGATGCTATTCAAAGCATATGCAAATAAATGTTACAGAATAAAATTATGGTGGGAAAAGACAAAATTAAGGATTTTCAAGTTTAGAGATGCAGTTTTGAAATGAAATTTCACTATTTACACTGTGGGATATTTGGTGTTACATCATCTTGTTTTTAACTACAAACACTGCATGAACTTGTGTATGTGTTTATATGAGAAAACTTAGACAAGACAAATATAAAAAATACGAAGAGTCAAGTGTCAATTATTAATTAGACACCAGAGATAACTTTCTCTGTTTTTGAATTTATTTCAGTGTTTCTGTTTGTATATATTTTTTCTCATTCAGATCATACCTTATATGCAAATTTGTTTTCTCTCTCTCTCTCCCTCCCCCACCCTTCTCTCTCTCTCTCTCTCTCCTCTCTCTCTCTCTCTCTCTCTCTTTCCTTCTATTCTATCCTAAGCCTATCAGCTTATACTGTGCCCCCCATTTTCCAACAAAATGATATGTACCAACTCCGCCACCAGGTGGGTGTATCATATAATTTAAAGTTCAGTTTAGATGTTTAACATGGCTTTTGATTTTTTAATATTCTAAATAACGCTACTTAAATTTCTTATACACCTTGGATTATTTCTTTTAGTTGGTAGTCATAGAAGAATAACGGTCAGAGGGTAACAACTTTGCTAAAGGCTCTGATAAATAATTCAACAAAGCACAAGTTTTTCTGACATTTCAGACATTTGTGAAGACTACCAATAAGATAATATATGCAGATAACTTAGAAAATTTCATAGTATTGACTTCTTCTCCACCCCTTCCTTTTTATGCCTTTATTTCTTAAATAACATATTCCCATAGTTGTTAGAAGTCATATTTAATAATTTTCTGTATATATTATACAAAACTATATATGTATTTAATCTATATGATAATGAAATAATCTAGAGGATATCTTTAGAAATGCTGAAAGCCTTCGACCTCCTCCTCAGAAATGCATGTTCCACTACACGTGGCAGTTTCAGGGGTTCAGGAGCCTCATGTCCCTGCTGCCCCGAGCTTTGGTCTCCCCGTCACTGGTTACAGAAAGCACAAAAGCACAGGCAGCAAGTTCCTTTATTTTTTGGTACCGACTTTTAACTCAGGGGCCCTCAACCACTGAGCCACATCCCCAGACCTATTTGTATTTATTTAGAGACAGGGTCTCACTGAGTTGTTAGCACCTCACTTTTGCTGAGGTTGGCTCTGAACTTGTGATCCTCCTGCCTCAGCCTCCAAGTTGCCGGGATTACAGGTTTGAGCCACTGGGCCGCAGAAAACCCCATCTCTAAGCAGCTTCAGTTGTTAGACACTTCTTCCTTACATCACATTATGTTCTCCTTTCGTAGGATCCCACTCATTCCAACTTTTCATAGACATAGAGAATATTCTAATTGATCTTCCACCTAACATTTTGAACTGTTGAAATAGACCATTTTGGTTCCATAGGTGACACTTCTTCAGACAAGCTCTCTGGCTGCTTCAACTCTTGTCTTCATGGTTTCTGCAGCTCTGCTCCCCATCCTCATCCCCACTGCCACCACCACATAGACTTTCTGTTAACAGTGTAGTTTCTGATCATTTCACAGGTCAGAAGTCACAAACCAGACGGGACACATAACCCATTTACTTTCATGTTCTCAACAGTGGATTCTCCTTTCACGCTACCAAGCTTTTTATGTGTCCTTAATCAGTACAAATAATCTCTCTTTATGTGTTGTGTTATCCACATATTTGCTAAGCTTGCTTTTATCTATTCATCAAAGTCAGAATTAAAAACTATGGAATAGGAAAGTACAAAGATTAATCCCGTCTACCAATTATCACTTTCCAGGTTCATATTACTTTATAAATTAAAATTTACGGCACATAGCTCTTCAACAACTTATACAACTATTTAAGTTTATTATCTACCTTAACAAGTTAGTATTTCACTGTTAAGTTCAAACAACACAAAGATTAGAACTTTTTAAAGAGCTTTCTCTTGTTTTTCTAATGCATTGAAGTTATGTACATTATCTATTATGGTCTAAAAGTCCTAACACCTTCATTTTGTTTTTGCATAATAGTACTGTTTTATTTTTGCCATTATGCCTTGTACTCTGCTGCCAACAGAGTACTCTTATTTTTATTGTAAATCATGTGACCTTTCTGTGTGATTATCAGTGGTTCTGATGACAGATAAAAGGAAAGATATGATCTCCTGGTTATTCTGAGAAGCAGGCAGCGCCCCGCCCCCACACCATGCCAACACACACATACACTCTCACACACACACACACACACACACACACACAGAAATCACTGGACTCTGTGAACTAGGTCCTTTGAACTCTAAATTAGCTTAGGAATTGAAATATTTTTTATCTATGTTGTGCTATTAGACCTAAATCTCCCATATAATTAAAATAGAAAGGGCACTGAGCCCACTTACCTAGTACTAATAATTGATAAAGACTTCAGTGCATTAGTTAGCCAGGAATCTGTCAGGCCTTCAATCTCTGCCCTTAACTGCAGCCACGCATCCCTCTTGGCAGGGCCAAGGAGTCCTGCAACATCAAAAGCAAGGCAGAGTCAGGAGCTGAATATATCCACAAGAGTAGGAAGTGTGGTGTCCCTTCTGTCTGGAACAGATCATTTTTATTTCAGTTTATACTAAAATGGAAAGACATACAGACATATCAATATTGATCTTTCATTTCAGAACTGATTATTCACTTATTTGTTCAATGAATATCCACTGGGATAACATCTAGGGGTCAGGCACTGAACTAAACAATGGGAACAGAACAGAACAAAAGTGGGCCCTAGTTTCTGCCATGATGGGGCACCTGTCACTGGAAGAGTTTTGCAGTCCCTGGGCCTGAGTCCCACTCCAAGAGGCTGGGATACATAGGGTCTGGAGGAGTGGTGGGCTCCACCAGCCTGGGGACACAAACCTCAAATATTATGACTGCCTGAAGGTTTAGCTTCTTAATAATCACAAGCATTTCCACTGTGAAACAGTAATAATAGCATTAACACAGAATGTTTTAAAAACTAATGTTAGTACTATTATGCTTTATTTTTTTAAAAGAAATTCAAACCCGTGTTTGCAATCTTGAAATGTATGGCACATTAGAGAGAATGGTGGAAAATTACACTGATGTTGTGATAAGAAGTAGGCATGCTAATTTACATTTTCAAAAGATGCAGCCCATACAAAAGAAGGTTTCTTATTTGAATTGAATCCTGGGAGCTCATATACAGGTGGATGAATTTTTTTAAGTGAAATTTATACTTTCTGGCAAGTCTCATTTGTCGTCATTGTAATAAGAAATGCTGATGTATGATACAAAATGAACTTTTATGTGGTTGCATAAACTTTCTAAGGTAAAAGATTATTTCTTAGCTCTCTTGTTACTTTTAAAATAATTTTAATAACACTCTGAAAGGAATAAGTGACTTCCCTTGGGAAGTCAAAAAATATCATTCAGGTATGCCATTCTTTATTTTCTTTACTTATTCTTTCTTTATTTTATTTCCTTACTTTTCTTTCCTTTTATTTATCATTTTAAATGAAGTTTTCATGTTCTAGTAACTTCTTTTTAAATTAGAGCTTTATAGTTATACATAATAATTGGGTTCATTCCAGCAAACTCACAAATGCACGCAATTTGATTTCAGTTCAAGATCTTCCCCCTTTTCCGTCCTATCCTCCCCCTGCCCAGAACTTCACCTTTTGCATAGGTAGAAAACACTCAATCAAATATAACAAATAGACTAGTAAAAGGAAATCTATCAGAGGAAGGAGAATGGAATATTTATTTCTTAAATAACATATTACCTACCATTGATTTTTATTGGAAATCCCATTTATTTTATTTTACAAAAGGGTCTCTTGAAGAGCATTGTAGTGAACTGGGAAACAGGAATTATTCCTAGAACTCTGAGCAAGGTAGAACTCTGCAGAGTTTGCAGGGTCCAATTTCCCAATATTTGGAAATGAAGGTCTCCACTAGTTGTAATTTTAATATTGTCTATGGTTCTACATTTTTTCATTTCCCTATAGTTCCAAGTACCTACTGAGTATGTTTTAATGTGCTTCAGTGCTGGACAGATACAAGGTGAACCAACACACAGGCCCACCCCCAGGATGTGTATGAATGGTGTGAGGTGCCTGTTACATATGAAATTTCATTTACTACACTATATTCTATGACACATGTGAATATATATCGGTGTAGCATGCACACATATATTTAGTTACATCATTCCCATTTAGATTTGGTTTATGGTATCCAAATGTCATTTATTTATAAGAAAAGAGAAACAAATGTCCTGGGAGAAGAATTTTATATGATCTCATAACTGATAATAGGAATCTTATTGACCTAAAATTGATCTTAATAATACAAAAACACACAGGTTTATTACATATAGAAGCACATGCAGGTCTTAGTTCTGATGTTGCAGGTTTTGATATCACTCCAAGACATATGAATGAATATAAAATGGTTTAGACATTAACTACAGAGTATTTAAACTTGAAAAAATCATGATAATCTAAGTTAACACTATACTGTATGTGGGAAAGGTATATTGTCAGGTTACATGAGATTTTTAAAAGGCAAAAATAGACTTGTTGAACATATTTGTAATGCTGTAGATCACTCTTTATATTTGTTCAAAAACTAAATGCCCTGCTGCAAATCTTGACCAAACATTTGAGTAGTTTCACAAGGAAAGCCCAAATCTTTGACAGAAGTGTTTTATTCTGTAGTTAAAATTTAAGAAACTAAAAATTCAGAATTTATGTTATTCACATGACTTTGCTGCTTTCTTTTTAACATGAAACTACAGCTGAATCTACCTATTCCCGTGGTGCCCTTATTGGATGAAATAAGTCACACATACCTCCAACATTGTTCTTGTAGGTGTTATATAATTCTTTTACTCTTCTGTAACGAAAAGCCAACTTCCTCATCCAGTCCACTCCTCCTCTTACACCTGTTGGCAAACAAAGGTTTGCACTACTTGCAGCTGCATGGAAGCCATCAGTTGCAAAACTGTAGGTACTGCAACACCCAAAATACATTAAAAGAAATAAAAGAAATAATTACATGTGCAAAACTCCATAGCCGAATTTCTGTAGGAAACAGCATACTGAAAGGCACGGCTTACCTTAAGTCTTGTCCATTATCATCAGAGGAAACATCATCTATATGAACTTGATCGCATTCCTGTTAAAAACATGAGAAATGTCACTTGTTTTCACATGATGCTCGTCACAAGTAAGGGTGTCCATTGTTCCATGTGACCAGTCTATGGCCAGAAGATGGCAGTATCTGCCCATCCATCCCAGCCATCTCCTGCTTGTTCCTTATGCTGGGAAATGGTACCTTTGTACTCTAAAATCTAAATCCAGAAGCATAACTTAAGAAGGGGTCTGAAAACATATAGCACGAGGGTTTTTGTAAGGCAGTTCTAAAAATAGTTTAATCTTCAAATCACTGATTAAAAAATCTCTTTTGAATTGTTTTAATCACGTGTTTCCCTTTTAGCTATCTGCTGTGCAAACTTAAGCAATGCTAACCTAAAGATACATAAATCTGGTTTGGTCTGAGCAATTCAAGTGGTTACTATTATTTATTTACTGAGTGGCAACAGAGAGATTTGACCTCAGAGTAGAGTGTTCTGTGAGATGCCTGTGCTGTCTTGCCTTTTGCTGGACAGGGGATGTTATTTTTAAAGTCCTGTTTATTTGTTTGTTTGTTTTAACACAGAAAAAAAGGTCACAACCATAGAAGCTGACATTCCCCTATTTTTAGGTGTTTGAATTTTAAATTGAAATGAACATTTAGAAGTAAAAGGGAAATAATGAAGATTCACTATCCCAAATGTGCTACAAACTACAAAGAAAATACACTCCAGGTTAGTATATTCACATAATTGACCTGACTTGAAGTTAGCACATGCTCAGAAAAAAATAGGTTCTAGGACTTGATTCCTCTTTGCCAAGAGTCTTGTAAAGTCTTCAAAAAATATGAAAAGGTCCAGTGAAATATTATATGATCTGAAGGTGGAATATGGATAAGAAATTTAAAAGACCAAGCCCTCAGAAGAATAAATCTATAATTAATAATATAAATTAGTATAATCTATAAGTAAATAACCCCAGACGAGGTAGGGATTCGTCTTTCGGCCTCTTTTATCTCCTCCAAAGTATTTGTAACGATACTCATAGTTTCTGACTCTATGCATAGTGTTTTACCATTCAAAATCTTTAAAAAAATAATTAAATTTCAAAATGGACCATACTACCCAAAGGGCTTTTCAGGTGCTATTCAAATTCATTATAGGAATAGGAAGTATCTGTAGTCAAATATTTAATGTCTAGTCTCTAGCTTTCTATGCAGAGAAAGTATTTCTACACAGAGAAAATACCCTGTTTCAGTTGACTTGGGCTTCCTTAAAACACAAAACTCAGTGACAGGCATTGACAATACCATTTTGTTATGGAAATTGAAATTCCAGGTGCACTAATTTTAAAAGTTCATAAAGTTACATAAATTATGGGGTTATTTTATTTTAATTAAGTTTTTGTGGTATTGGAGATTAAACCCAGGAGCACTCTCCCCACTTAGCTACATTCATGCCCACAGCGACCCCACCCCATGTCCCCATTTTTTTTTTTTTTTTAATTTGGAGACAGATCTCCATAAATTGCCCATCAAATTGGTATCAAGCTTGTGATCCTCCTGCTTCAGCCCTGTCCAGTATCTGGGATTGCAGACATAGGCCACTGTGCCTGGTTCATAATTTTCTGAACAAATCTCTCTCTACATTCATAGGGAAGGGCCCAGAAAACCTCCCTGAGCTTCGTCTTTCACTCAACAGAACATAATATCATTTCAGGCATAAACAGAAGAAAATAATCACTTAAGAATCTTTCTTACAACAAATGGCCAAAGTCTAGACAAATGATAATTGTTATTGAATTCTGCACTCATTAAATTTTCTCATACCAAGTTATGATGATATAGAAGATTCTAGATGATGAGGGCCTAAAGGGGAAACTTACAACAAGAGTGAAGGGGAGGTGGTGGGAGGACAGAGTGGGAACCGAGGCTCCTGAGCTGTGGCCAGACAGGCATTTAGAGTTTCTTTCCCTATTTGATCAAGACTTAATTACAAAGGGTGCAGGCCAAACTATAACTAAGGTGGCATTATGCTTCCAGAAAAATCTAGGTAAAAGTATTGCAAGCACAGCAGTAGCTGTTGAAATGGACTCTAAAGGAAAGGGTATAGAGAGCCTACCAGTTATCATGAAAACTGGAAATAAAGTTCTCCCCAGAACTTACGGGCACCAGAGTAGTTCTAGATGATGGAGTTAGTTCTTATTCAGAGAAGGCGATATTCTTAACGAGTACATAGTTTGAGATGAACCATTATCAAAACAGAATCACCTAAGGATGCCCACTCCATTGAAGTTCTGAAATCTTTCCTTGTGTAAATAATTTCCCTGTCTTTCTTTTATAATAAACTAATAATATCCCATGGGATAGGGGGATCCTTGGGAATTACTCTAGGTAATCAGAAGTTATTTCTATATTTAATACCCTCTCATCTAATCTTTAGAGAATTCCTCTGACAATTCAAGAATTAACTCACATGATGAATTTGTACAAAGGTTTCCCAAAATTTATTTTTACTCCTGAGGACAACAGTATATCAAACTTATTGGACTACGCACTCTATATTTGAAGTTATGTTTGAGGTTTTTCCAAATCTAACTTCTCTTTAAATTTATGCCTAGTTAACTGTGCCTGTTGACTCTGGACTGTTGCCTGAGGATTACAGTCCAGTGAAAGAAACTTGAACTTCAATTACATTTTAGGAAAAGCTAAATAACTGTTCTTCAATTAGTTTTATTCTGAAGAACTATGCAAGAATCCTTTGACCCAAACCTGAAATATATAAAAACATTATCATGATTTAACAAATTTTAGTGGAAGATCTTAACCATTTGAAATGACTCTTGTGCTAATCTTAAGTGATTTGTCTTCTAAGGTGACCACAGAGTTGTCACTGCTATTTTCCAGTTAAAATCCACAGCAGTCCTCTCTCACTTTTGTGATTCCAAACTCCCTGAGGCCTTCTTTTCTAGAAGTTATTCTAGCTTAAATAACATTTTATTGAAACAGAATTCTCTTCTTAGGGGGAGTATACTGTAAGCTTTGCCTTCTGTGCAGTTGGGCAAGATACAGTGAACTATTACTAGGATTTAAGTTTGTATCTTTTAAGGAATTATGAGAAGAGCAGCTGCCACTACATATGTTGCTGTATATACTGAAGAATTTGAGTCTCAAGTTAGACTTTTAGGTTAAAATAAAAAAACCCACAAGATTAAATATACAAGAAGAAAAAGCATAATAAGCGAATGGTGGAGTTACTCTCTTGAGGAATTCTTCCCTTTGTCAGCAGATGCAAAAATAATTTAATTCCAGTTAAGGAACCTTTGCAATCTTTGGTTCCAAGAGGTTTATGGAAATAAAAAATTGTGCAAAAACAATGTTGGCTTTGAAAGTCAGAAGCAGAAGGATCATGGGTATGTTCACTGCCCTGAAAAAAGCCTGAAAGCTATTGTTTAGATTTCATTTCTTTAGTGCTGTTTATCTCACTTAACTCAATACTAAATTTTTAAGTTTCCTTGGGCACTGTCACCTGGATGTGCAAGTGTGTGGGTGTGCACACATGAGAGTACAATCAATTTATATGCAGACTTAATTGTTTTATTGATCAAATATAGTACGGTTAAGTAGCTAAGTTGCAGGGTTTAAGTCAATAGAATTTTTACCACATTCTAAAACACAACCAAACCAATATTTCCTCAGTTACTGTTTCTACCAGAGATTCTTCCAGACATCTAAAAAACACATTGTAACATAAAATCTTATTTTAAATAAGAAAGTCTTAAAACACCATAGAGGATCCCTCCATATTTTTGATGTACCAATATTCATTTCAAACCTGCTAAAGATATTTACATATTCATCATGTGCTATTTTTACCTTCTCACTTTAGTAACCAGTTGAAAGTTGAGCAGTAAATTTATTTCATATGGTTTCTAATGTACCAGTAAAAAAGCTAAACCTTCATTTATTCTAGTAAAAAAAAAATTAAGCAAATGAAGTAAATATTATAAAATGTGAATAAAACCACATACAATTTATTTCTTTTTGCACCCTTGAAAGGACTAACCATCTTAGAATCTTCTTTAGATAAAAGTCATCCATATTAACAACAGGAAAACTGATCTAAAAAGTTCTCACTATATATAAAAATTCAAGTTCCAAAAAGGTCCAATGTGTTTCTCATTAACAGGTATATGTAAAAGCATTCTGTATACTGGACAGTAATAAGTAGCAGGATTAATTTAAATCGGATTTTAGGGAGGTGATTATTTCTTATTACCTAAAATTGGAAACATGCCTACGAATATTGATCTTTCATATCGCCCATTAAGGAAAAAAATAAAGCCTCTTTAAACAGGCATTTTATTATCCAATAAAACCACTGACTCATTGCAGAGAGAGCAAGAGCGAATGGCCATGATACAGTAGATTTTCAGCACATTGGCTTGTGGGTTACACTGAGTGACTCCTTTTTAGTCTCATGTCTCAAATGTAACTAAATCTGGATTTAAGACCCTGTCAATGTTAAAAACTTATTTAAATCATTTACTAAAACTTGGCTTTTCTTTCTCATGAACTTTTTAAAATTTCAGCACAGTAGGGGAGCAGAAGTATGTTCTCTGTTGCCAAACCTGCTTCAAAATTCCAGTTCAGCTACTTAGTTAGCAGGTAATCCCAGACATGACTTTTTTTTTGCTGTGAATCCTACATTAATAATGTAATACAAATATTTATTTCAAAACCTTGTCAATTAATAAATGGAAGGTCCAACATAAACAATGTCTAAGATGAGGTTTAGTAATAATAATCTTCTCCTTTCAAAATGTGATTACAGAGATAAAAAAGTGAATTTAAATGTCATTTAAAAAAAGAAAAATATATCATTATTTTACCACAATTATAAACGCCTAGGAAGTACTCCTGCCCACTACCCAAACTACTTAATTATTTCAATTTCTATTGTCTGGATGCCTAATATCCCAGATTGTTAGCCCACATATTATATTTGTTATTATGGTACATAGTTAGTTACTCAGAGGCTAGTTCTCTTTGCCCTTTTGTTTTTTTGTTTTTATTTTCTCTTCTTCTTTGCTATTTAGACATCATGTTGCAGACTGAGGTTGGGAAATGGGAAAATGAATTTGAAAAAATAAAAGAAATACATTGAAACTCATCAGATGTACTAGTAGGTAGGTCTGGCACTATTTTGATCTAGAACAGGAGGAAAGAACAAATGATACTATTGTCCAAAGATAGGTTTCAGATTATCTGCAAAATTCAGTGATCCATGCTATTAGCATGAAGAGTGACTGTGAACATTGTTTAGTGATGATTGCAAAGAGTATCCTGGCTAGTCACCTGGAAAGACTTGGGATGCTGATTCTAAAGGTGCCAAAAGGGTTGTGGTTGAAGTACTAAAAGAACCAGGAGCACCATGTGGGGTATCTGGTACAGGGCAGCAAAAGAGACCATCTCCTCTTCATGGAAACTTTTTCCTTGATATGTGCTGGTACATATGTATCATTCATGAACACAATCTTGCTTTATGATCATGCTTATACACACAATTTTTCCTCTTGACAAGAACTTTATAGTTCTCTTGAACTGTGTTTATCTTTCAGTTTTCTGAAGGTTTTTCTGCATGAATGAAATCATCTAAGAGTTTTAGTGTTAGAAACAATCATTCTTACCTTTTAAAATTCTTACCTCTAAATCATTAAAAAACAAATGCGTATCAGCAAGATTAAAGATCATTTCCTCCATTCGGAGTCCAAGGGTTACAGCCATGGGGGGGTCCTGAAAAGAAAATGCACACATAATGAGGTCAAATTTCAGAAACCACAATTATTATTAAAACTATATTAAGTACATACTACTGTGTGTGTGTGTGTGTGTGTGTGTGTGTTTATGTGTAACAAACTGTGGACTTCAACTGAAGATTTAAAACATTTCCTAGCAGGGAAAGAATAAAGAGAGATGTTGATAGTATAAAAATATGTAGTCAGATACAAGGAAAAATTCCATGTTCAATAAATTATATAGTAGGGTGATACTGTTTAACATTTATTATAGATTTCAATATAGCCAGAGGAAGGATTTTGAATGTTTCCATTTCAAAGAAATATAAAGGTTTGAGATAATGGATAAGCTATTGTATACTGTACACACTTATTGAAATACAGACTGTATCTCCAAAATATGTATAATTATTTTGTGTTCTCTTTTGGGAAATTGTATATATGTATATGTAGATTTTCAATTATCCCAAAAAGGTGTCTTTCCAAAGGGTTAAGAGACACCATATGTACAGACACATCTGTGAAGTTACAGATATGTGGAGCTGACTCAGGACACATTTTCACCTAAAGCTCTTCTTGAAAGGAGGAGGAAGAAAGTCAGCTAGTTCATGCCACAATTTACATAAACTCCATGAAAGTCTTTTGGAGACAGGTATTTGGGTGGGGTGTTAAGGAAAGTGACAAACTTGTTACAGAGCGGAAAGGACTTCCCTTTGAGAATGGTGGCAATCAGAACTAGTAGACTGAGGAACAATAGATTAAGGGGATGTTTGCATGGTATGAGTGGAGGGATGAGAAGACAGGAGCTGGCAGGCAGAGGATAGTACATCCGCAACTTAACCATGAATTACATTTTGATCAACAGGGTAAGAGGAATCTCCATCTGAATACGTGTGCAGTTTGGTTTAACCTGCATTTCATTAGGGCTGAAGAGAGGAGGACAGAGGACCACTAAAAGAGCATTCATTCACTAAAAGTAATACAGGTAGAAAATAGAAGCTTTGGGGAGCTTAAGGAAATTAAAGGGATTAGGGAGGAGTCAAAAGGACTCCAGATTTTGTTTTCAGAAATCAAAGTCTTAGACAGCAGCAAGGGGTTGAAAATTAGGACCAGGGTTTTTCCTTTACCAAGTTTCACTGAAGCTGAATGCCTGGCACCAATGGATGTAAGACTTTGAGAAGTAATGAGAGTTTAGGGACAGGATAGGGAAGTAATTCATGCACAAACACTGTGATAAATTGACCAAGGTTGGAATCATCTCTGAAGGACAACAGCTGTAGGTGTGACTCTAGAGATAGGGAAAAGAGACAATCTGGAAGGGATGGATTCTTAGAATTTGAGAACAGATGGGGTGTTAGCATGCAGAGGGATCTGGTTTTGAAGAACTCTGACAAGCCTAGAAGGATACTATTGATTTTGGCTGAGAAGTTATTTTGGAAGACCTCAGAGGGTGATTTGGGTTGAGTGGCCGGGCCAGGAGCCAGACTATGGGAATTTGAGAGAAAAAAACTGAAATTGTGTTTTCAACATTCTAATAAATGGTATTTCAAGAAATGTATTTAAACGAGGAGAAATGTAATGCTAACTTTACCTTTAATTAATTTTAAATTAATGATAAATTAATTAATTTTAATTAATGATAAAAACATGCAACCCAGGCCAGGTCAAAAGGACATTCATCTACACCCCAAACTAATTCTGTTTGCAAGCAAAAGCATTTCCTCATTTCACAGCTATATGGCAAGAATCAATTTCATCCCTATATTTCCTTCAATAAAGCTACAGTGTAAACATATTTGAAGGGTCATCTTTGTATCTGTAGCCATTGAAATTTAGAGGATAGGAACTGTATGCTAAGAAATAGGAATTGAGAGAGAAGGGGTCATTGAGGTGTGTTCAAGAAAGCTAAGAATCGATATGGGAGACAGTGCAGGTGCAACAGTAATTATGATTTCAACATCTTTTCTAATATGTTCACATCTCCTCCGTGGAGATTTTTGTGGTTTTTTTTTTTTTTTTTAATAGCAGAAGATTCTAGTTTCTTGAAAAAGGATGTGGATTGCTTACATGATTGATGGTCCCCTGATACTGTGTCCTCCGGTCAGTTTCACACCACTGCCCCAGGTTCATATGCCCTGCCTCTGTGACAGGGTCATTTGGGGCAACACACCAGGTCAACAAAATTCTGTTCTATCCAAGATATTCATTCCAAAATGAAAACGAATATATCAACTGAATCCCTTTTTGTTAAAGGAGTTTCAG
Source organism: Sciurus carolinensis (assembly GCF_902686445.1). Taxonomy (NCBI): domain Eukaryota; kingdom Metazoa; phylum Chordata; class Mammalia; order Rodentia; family Sciuridae; genus Sciurus; species Sciurus carolinensis. Next base: position 31,529,182 of record NC_062219.1, read on the forward strand.
AACTCAGAAGGATCCCTGTGTTTCACTCAGTACAAAATCTTTATCTTTTTGTTGTGGTACAGGTTTTATAATTGTTGTTGTTGAAAGAAGCTCTCTTAAAAAAATTTTTTTTAAATATATAATTTATCTTTTTTCCCTATTGTTGGTGTCTCTCTTGTTTGGGAGGAGGTAGGCACTGGACAGGCGGAGGACACAAAAACTTGTAAATATTCTGCCTAGTCATGGACCCATGAACAAAATGTCTACAGAAATATCAGGAAAAATCAAATGTAATTATAGCATGAAAACATATAATTCCATTAGTGACGCTCTCTGCTTTTGAGGAATGCTCACTGATGCAAGACAACAAAACCAAGCTCCACACTACTCTGCTGTTTCTGATGATTTCTGCCCTAGAGATATATATTTCAGATGGGAGTTCAAAAATATCTTGTTTAAAAGGTTTTCCTTCTGGAGGCCGGGTTGGTGAGACTCTTATCCTGAGATTTGTCATTCTTTTCTTCTTTTCAATAAAATGCCTGAATTTCTTATATTCATTCCTCAAATTCTTAGCATTTACAGATCGGATTTATGGGGATGGGAGAAAACATACAGTTCCTCTTTGATTGTTATTTCCATCAATTCCATGATTCTGAACTACATAACTTTCTATGCTACCCAAGCAATGATAGGAAAATCCATGAAGAATGCATTTTGTGCATCTGATGTGCATGCAAATAAATATAATTTTTTAAAAGAATGCAAGAATCCGCTAACAAGCAAGGACGGCATATGGCACGGTGAAACTGTATTTGAGCACTCCATTGGAATGCAATCCCAAGGCTCTGGGAGGGTTGTTCCTTTGTTTTTCAGGCGATGGTGATTCCACATCACACACCCTAACATAGCCAGCACTTAGTAAGCATTTTGGCAAAATATCATGTGTTAACTAGGTAAGTTTAAGTTTGAGGTCTGACAGACTGTGAACTCACTATTTTACTAAGGTTTACAGAGAGCAAGGACGTTAAAGGGAGGTACTTCTTCAACCACACCAAAGGTTTGGTACAAACGGTCAGGGACACTCATACCACAAGCCAGGAAAACCTTGCCAGTCAGAGCTGGTGGCGATCTTATTTCTAGAAAATGCCTGGGTAGGGTTTACTTCCAAATATCTCATTTCGCTTTTTTTCTTTTTTTTTCTGTAGCTTACTAAGTCACTGGGACAGTTAGCTCTAAGTAAGCACATTACAGTGCCGCATTTTTTCTGCTGAAGGACGCACAGAGGATGACTGCATCTGGTGGGTGTAGCCTTACAACGTCCTGTAATGTTGGGCACCCTCTGTCTTGCCAAAGCACTGGGGAGGACTTGCCAGCGCCTGCAGTCTCGCTGTTTTATCAGACATCTGAGAGTGAAACATACTTCTGGATGGAACCCAAGTTTTAAACAGAGATGTTTGCTCATTTTCATTAGATGTTTATAGAATTATGGGCACCTTATGAATCGAGAGTTGCTGCTTTTTTTTTTTTTTCCCTGTTTAACTGGAGTGAGTGTTGAGTTTAGGATCTCAAATGAAGTGATAGCAAAAACTTGGACAGAGGAAAAAAGTGGAATAAAATGGCACTAGCTGGAGTTTGCGGAAGCTCTGATGCGTATTACACATACATAATAGTTCCAAAGATTCAAAGTGTCTAAACCAGAGTTTAACACCAGGAAAACTGAACTCCTGCCAATTTACCCTGTGTACTGCTTTATCAAAATATTGAAACGATTTCCAAGACATTTAATTGAATATGGAGAGAGAAAAGGAGAGAGAGAAAGAAAGAGAGAAAGGGAAAGAGAGAGAGGGAAGAAAGAGGAAGGTGAAGAAAATGAATAGCTGTTGGCCTTTTAAATGTGTGATTCTAAGCCAGATGTTACCAGTGCACAACCAAGTGAGGATCAAGTACAGCACTTCTCTAAATCAAAATGCTAACGCCTATTAGCCATGTTAGCGCAGAGCATAAATTGGAGCCAGACTGTCTGTCTATGGGCCTCTGCCCTGCATTGGGCCATCAGCTGGAATTCCTCCTCTAGGGACACTCTGTAAAAATATCTCAGGAGAGGCAGCAATTATGTATTTTTAAAGAAACAGAGGATTTTTTTTTTTTTTTTAAGATCAAACTCTTGGAACAGTTATTCCTTTGGGAACACAAAGTACACTTGTAGACTTGCATGCACAGAGACAGACCACGTGCAAGCTCATCACAGAGGGAGGAAGGCAGCCCAGTTCTAAGCACCAAGGTGGGAACCACTCCTGAAATTTTTAGAACACATGAACTCTGAACAAGTGTAACAGTGGAAATAAAATTCAGACATGGATCAGAAGGGAAGCTTGGACATTGAGATATTTGTCTGTGATGAATAGGTAGTGGACTTAAAAATTCTGAGGGGGAATTGGATAGTGGTTTCAGGAACATTCCCTCACTTATCATAGATTACTGAATGTCTACTGTATATTAGACATTTCAAATTCTGAGTAGAGAACCAAAAACAGCAAAGACCCTGCCCTTGGAGAGTTTGTATTGTTACTGGAGGAGACACCGGATAAACAGGCAAAGACCAAGTAAATATAAGCATTTCCGGTGGTGATGAGGTTGCCTTGGCAGAGGCCCAGGGGATGGCTGGTGCTGGCTACTGTGAAGACAATGCAGAGAAGGTCCCTCAGCAGGAAGAGAGACCAGACAAAGGTGAGGGAGATGGCCAGGCCCAGAGGGACAGCAGGAAGCACTCAGAGTTGGATGTGAGGACACAGTCTCTCTTCTGAGCCAGGAAGAGCACCCACTGGGCAGCTGTCACAGGCAGGAAAGGGAAGCATTTTAAGAAAGAGTGAGTGGTCAACTGAGTCAGAGGCGCAGGAGAATCCCCAGCAAGATAAGCAAAAAGGACCACTTGCTATGGCTAGAAGGTGGTTCCTCAAACTCTGAGAATCATTTTCTGGCAACTCAGAAATGAACAGGGAAAGACAGAAGCAACTGGAGGGGAATATGGCTCAAGAGGCCATTTTCCTGACAGGAATAATACTGCATGTAACATAATGGCAGAGAGCACTCAGGAGGGGCCTCTGAGCTACAGAGGTCATTTCAACAGCAGATTCCTTGGGATGTTGAGAGGTCCTGGAAGCAGAGCGTAAGAGAGGTGCAAGGGAGAAGGCAGAGAAAATGGCTAGAGGGCAGGGGGTGCAGATTTGGTGGTTACAGAGATAAGGGAATCGTTTTCTGTTTGCTCCTTCTCCCCACCTCAGTAAAGGAGGAAGTTTGTGTAGAATTGGGAGGGGTTTTGAAGACCTGAAGGCACAGCAAGGGTGACATTTTCAGCTGAGAGAGTTCATGAAGCCAGCACCCCCTGGAGACATGTGGCCAGAGACAGCTGCTGGAGGACAGGTAGAATCTGGGATTTAGCAAGATGAGTGGGGTGGTAAGGATAGAGAGGCCTTGTGCAAATAAGGGGTTCCAGTGATACAAGGACTCCATGCTGGGAGGATAGGTCTAAGGCAGAGGTTCCACACTTGACCACGTGTGAGAAACACGTGAGGTTTTAGAGCTCCTGCTTCCCAGGTCACACCCGAATGTCTGAGGGGAGGATCCTCATATCAGTCATTTTAAGATTTTCCAGAAATTCCTATGTACACACAGGCCAAAATCAGCAGATGACCTCTGTGGAACCCTCTAGGGTTCACAGATCAGCAATACCAGGCACTTGTCACAAAGGCAAAATCACACAACTTGCCCTGAACTGCCGAATCTGAATCCATAGCTTAACAAAATTGCCAGGTGATTTGTGTTAACATATTAAGAAGGTCTTAGAGTTCTCATGGCAAAGGTCTGGGACAGATAAGGAAGACCAGAGCTGGCATGATCTTCTGGCTTCCTGAGAGTTCAGGGACTCCATGCTTTCAAAGGACTGTGGGTAGAATGGTGGTTCACTGTGATATCTTGGGGTCTAAGCTTGTCCAGAGTGAAGTTATGAACTGAGTGCATTTGCCCACCTTTACTTCCATAATGGCTACCTGTGGACTTTACTTCAGGGACCAGAAGATCATTTGTCATGTAGCCAATTACCTAGTAGGGATCTGGTAGAGGTAAAACACAAGATAATTTTGCTCTGGATTAAAAGGATTTGTTCACAATCCAAGTGTCCAATGTGAGCAACCTATGTGCAATAAGACAATAGGTATTACCAAGCAGTCAGAAGCCAGGAAAGCGTCAACACCCAATTTACCTGCCACTTCCAGCTTCTGAGAATCCAATCAGAAGACAACCAGTGAATAAAACTCCTGAAAAACTACTAAAACGATACTTGAATAAATATACTTCAAGGGGAATTATAGCAATAATACCTAGCCATTAGTATAGCACAGTACTTGGAAGGAAAAGAAAGGTTGGTGAGATGGGCCATGGAAGATGAGTTAGGAAGTAAGGGCTGAGACAGGAAGGCAAGGGCAGAGATGGCAGAAACACAACCAGCCAGCCCAGGCAGCCTCAGGACGTGGGAGAATGCTGGTCAGTAAGTTGGAAGGAAGACACGAAAGGATGGAAGAGACATTAATCTCAGGAAAGGAGGACCGATGATAATTTAAGGAATCCTCGGAGAAGCTAAATCCCCCTACCTACCCAGGATGTGAGACTGAATGATCATAAACAGAGATGAAAAGAACCGAAAACTCAGAAGATTCTTTTAGAAGGTTCTTCTAGAAGTTTGGGCTTTTAAGAGACTAATGACCATTCTCTAGTATATTAGCTTCAAGTTAAAAAACATGAGACCCTTTCACAATCTTCCCTCTGCCTGCTGGACCCAGCAATGACTTGATAAGGTTGGGCTTAAATAAAAGAAAGATATCTGGCTTTTATGATATCATCAAGTGCCATTCATTCCAACAGAAATCAAACTCTTTCTCTAAAATATATACTCAACAAAAAGCTCTGAAAATGTTGACTGGTAGCCTTGTCTTTCAAACTCCTTCAGAGAGAATTGTAGAAATGTCACTGTCCTTGATCTGACCTTAATATGTGTACGAATGCTATTTACCCACACCCCGTACATACACAACATGAATATACAACATGCATACATGTGATACGGTGTGTGCATACAGTATTCTCTGGCTAGGGTTACTATTCACATACTATCAGTCTCCTTGAACAACCCAGAAAAATACTATTGAAGTTTTGAGACTTGAATTCCGTATTCATTCATTTTATATATACTTTATATATTCAAAACTACACTGTAGTCACCTCGGTTACAAATAGTGTGACTTCTCCATAGCACTGAGCTGGGTATCTCATATTACGGGTTAAAATAACAGATACAAATAGAAGAAGCAAATTTCTTTAGAAAATATGCAACTAGGGGTGGGGGGGAAGGGGAAAAATAACAGAATGAATCAAACAACATTACCCTATGTAAATTTATGATTACACAAATGGTATGCCTTGACTCCATGTACAGAGAAACAACATGTATCCCATTTGTTTACAATAAAAAAAATTCAAAAAAAAGAAAATATGCAACTGCCAAAATTTCAGGTTTTCTTGGAACTAAACAAAATAGGTTAACAACACTTAATGAATGTTTATTCTGTCGTAGGCAAAGTGCTGAGTTTTAACACAGTGACTCATTTTAACCCTCATAATAATTACTCTTATTGTTCTGTTCATTTTATACAGAAGCCCATGGAAACTCACAAAGACTACCCAAAGCCACACAGGCAGTAGGAGGCAGAGCTAGAACTTGAACCCAGGTCTATTCTCCTCCAAAGCCAAACTTTCTAATTATTATGCCCAGAGTTGGGTAATGAGTATGGAATTAACTCTATCATGACGGTTGTCTCAGATCTGTGATCCTAACATTTGTTTAATTCTCATGGCTCCCTAAAAATTCACACAAATTATAGTTATTTTCATGACCATCTGCTGTTCAAATAAGTGACTATAAGTAGATTGTTTAATATGAAAGCCATCAGTTGATTTATCCTGATAAAAATATCACTTCCTCAGTGCTGTGCCTATATAAAATGTGGTCTGAAATGAGCAAATAGGTAGGGGAACTTGAATTTTGGTTACATAACATAAGGCATTTGTCCACTTCTTCTGTCTAGTCTTTTCTCTGACTTGGGCTTTTTCCCTTGTTTCCATACTATGGAATAACTTCAAAAAAAAATCATAGCTTCATAGCACATGATGCATTAATGCTCCAAAATAAACCAAATCCCTCAAGTGCAATTAATTTAGCTTCCCACTGCCACGAGAAAAAGGAACCACTGCAACTGAGGTAAAATAATATATACAATTAATCAGGGAATAGGGGGTAATCTTCACAAACTCTAACAGATGATGGATGACTCCAAGTCCACATCCTGTCAAATTTACAAACTCCTATTTTAGATTTTTGCAGTGACGAGAACTGTACGGGCCAACTGGTGCTCAGCTGCAGAACCCATCATCAGCCTCCCAGGCAGCAGAGCTCAAATGCTTATGTCCTTCATTTGCCATCATGGTAAATATCCAGGAATAGTTCTGCTCGGAAGAGGGAGTGTTGACAACCAACTGAGTTTAAAACTGATAATGTATTAGGGAGATCCTTGGACAAGTCATGTTATTTCCAAAAGTATTTTTTAAATGAATACACAAAAGTCAGTTACACAAGGTAATTTATGAGCACAATGGCATTCCTAAATGATTGTGTTCCCTAAGTTTTATTTTTATAGAAAAAAAAAAAAAAAACACATGAGACCAAAAGGGTATAGAGATTAAGACCATGTCAAAGAGAGGGGAGTACCAGCTGGCTGTGCCACTTACAAATTGTGTAACAAAGTATCAATGACATAGGGTGGTGGTGAAAGCCAGGGGGATAATGCATTTAGCAGGAGACTTGGTGAAGTGCCCTGTGTGCTGCAAGAGGTCAAAAATGGTACTTATTATTACCCACTAATGAAGAGTTGGGAGAGAAAGAGAGAAGCCAGATAGGTGGGCAGGTGGGTCATTTCAGGCCAGGGTTTTACACGGTTGGTGTGTACATCCTCATGTCCTCTCTCACCACATTTTAGGCCACTGCATTACCCCGTTGTGCACAGTGAGAGTGAAAAGTGACCTCCAGTGTGTCTGAAAACGTCTGCCTTGAGTCATTTCTCATTTGGAGAAAGAGTGTGTATTCTTACTTAAGTTTCTCTGACCAGGGAGGTAGATGCTGGTTTTCATTGCCAAGTACCACTTTTATGTATTTACATTATCTCATTTAATCTACAGAGTAACTCCAGGAAGGGAATGGACTACAAACATGTTCTGATGAAAGGGGTTCAGAGGTCAAGTGGCGTCACTTGGCCACATCCAGGAACAGGAAGTGTTTCTGACATCGAGCTCAGTGCAGCTTCAGCTAGTTGTGTGGCTGTCTTACAGACAGCCCAGACTCTGGAAACCCTTTGGAGTGACTGAGAGTGATGGTGGAGGGAATTGGCTGTGTGGGGGAAATGAGATCTCTCCAGTCCTCCACCTGTTCTTTTCACTTGGAGCTGCTCTGCCCTTAAGTGTGTTTTGTATAAAAATTCTCTGCGTGATACATTATGTGCATACAGTATTGTCTGGCTAGGGTTAATACTCAGAATATATACAGAATTCAAAAAACCTAACACCAAATCCCTCCCCCAAATAAGCCAATTAATAAATAGGCAAATGAATTAAACAGACACTTCTTAAAAGAAGAAATACAAAAGGCTAACAAATATGTGACAAAAATGTTCAACATCATTAGCACTTAGGGAGATGCAAATCAAAACTACACTGAGATTTCACCTTACACCAGTCAGAATGGCAATCATCAAGAATGCAAACAAGGGCTGGGGATATAGCTCGGTTGATAGAGTGCTTGCCTTGCAAGCAACAAGGCCCTGGGTTTAATCCCCAACATCGCCAAAAAAAAAAAAAGGAATGCAAACAATAATAAATACTGGAGAGGAGGCAGAGAAAAAGGATTCTTTACACTGCCGTTAGGACTGTGTATTAGTGCAACCACTATGGAAATCAGTGTGGAGGTTCCTTAAAAGGCTAGGCATGGAAACTCCATATGACCCAGCTATACCACTCCTTGGTATTTATCCTAAAGAATTAAGTCATCGTACTATAGAGATACATGGATCCATGTTTACAGCAGCACAATTCAACAGCAGCCAGACTATGGAACCAGCCAAGGGGTCCATCAACAGATGAATAAAGAAGATGTGGTATATATGCACAAAGGAGTTTTTTTCAGCCATAAAAAAATAAAATTATGTCATGGACAGAAAAATTAATGGAACTTGAGGCTATTGTGTTAAGCACAATAGTGAACTCAGATGGTCAAGGATCCTGTGTTTTCTCTCATAGGTGGAAGCTAGAGAGGAAAAAGGAAAGGGCCTGGGCATGGCGGTACATGCCTGTAATCCTAGTGGTTCAGGAGGCTGAGGCAGGAGGATGGTGAGTTCAAAGTCAGCCTCAGCAACTTAGCAAGGCCTCAAGCACCTCGGGTTTAATCCCTGGTACCATAAAAAACAAATAAATAAATAAATAAAAAACCAGAAAGGTGGGAGTGATTTCATGAAAAACAAAGGAAGATCAGTAGAATGGAGAAGGGGGGCTAGGTGATGGGAGGTGGTGAGAAAGAGGGAAGTGCTGGGGGGGGGGATATTGGCCAAATTACATTGTTGTATCATGTGCACGTACTAACATGCAACCCTGCAACAACAAATCCCATCATTATGTACAACTATGATACGCCAAGAAAAATGTGGAGGAAAATTAATTAAAAAAGAAAGAATTTTCTGACTAAAAAATGTGAAATATCACTGTCATATAAAAAAATTACACCCTAAAAATCACATTGTAGAAAAAAGATGGAGCTAAGAAATGAAAAGGACTGAGGATGCATAATAAAATTTCAAGCATAGACAGTCTTAAATATTATAAATATTCCAGAAATGATAGCCTTGGTCACTTTCACCATGAGCAGTGAAGAGTCCTGAATTGTCAACTAATCACCAGAGTGACCTAATTTCAGTCAATTCTCAAAGTCTTTACTGAAGACATTAGGGAACCGATGGACTGAATCTGCTTAGAGATGATTCTTTAAAATTCTCGGAACTTTTAAGATGATAATTTCTAGTGAACAGCCATAAAATTTAAGCATCTCTCAAATTAATTTGACCATGGACTTTCCTCAAGGCTACTAATTAACATGTCCCAGAACTGATTTCCTCAAGAGGAAAAGTTTGGAAAATATTCCAGTAGTTCTCAAAAAGTGGTCCAGGATCACCAGGTGTCTGAGAATCTGTTCCAAATGCAGTATCTCAGAACCCACTCCGCTGAATTAGAACTCTAGGGGCAGGACTCAGCTCACTACGTTTAACAAGCCCTGCAGGTTACTGTGACTCACACTGAAGGACAAGAAGTACCCTTCCAGTCTAAGCAACCACTGTTTCTCACACACTGTGGCTCCTCTGTGGTCAATGTGTGTTCATCCTCGTTCCTTTAAATGCTATTCTCACCTGGCAGAGGATCATAAGCCATCAAGTCCCAACACCGCCTCAAATCCTCCAACAGTTTTTCACTGCAACTAGTGAAACTCCCAAATGCCTCACCATAAAGGACCTACCTGTCCCTGTCCTTGCCCACCCTTTTTCTTGTTTGCATGGATCTCCGCTCTGTTTATACCTTCTAGCCTCACTGGACTTTGAATTCATGGAACACTGTCTCAGGTCCTCTGTGTCCCCACTGGGAGGCTCTTCCCCACTCTCCCTCTCCCCCTAGTCTGCCTGACTTCTTGTAATTCAGGTCTCAGGACCAAAGTCACCCCTCTAGTCATATACGCTGGTCATTCTCTATATGATCCAGATTTACTGTCTCCACAGCAGTTGTCACTACCTGAAATAATTTTATTTATAATCTCCATGGGTGCAGAAAGCATGTTTTGTGTTAATAAACGTTTGTTGGAGGGATACAATCTGTCCGGAGCTTTAGTTTCTAGTTCACCATTTTTACTTGCCAAAGCCACTCAATGCCCTCTCTGTTCCCTTTGCAATAAGCCCTGAGCTACATGCGGTCCAAGTTTCACAAGATGGCCTGATTTAACATCTTGCCCTAAGCTACATCTCAATAGGCCAAGTTAATACACTAAAAGGCAATATCCATTTCCTTTGCATTAAGGAAGATGTCACTAATGACTTTTAGAAAAATGTAAATAATAATTCAATAAATTAGGCAATCTAAATTGTTTTCCATGACATTCATAAAGGTATTTTTAATTTTGATTAGAAAAAATAGCTTAAAAATCTGTTTTATTTTAATTTTCTTAAGTTGCTTTGAGTAAAAACATTGTTCAAAATGGTGAATTAGACCAGATCCCTACCAGTGGCAAGTCCCAAGAATACTGACTTGTCATGAGACTGACCTGGTTTCCAGTATGTGCACCAGCATTTGTTTTTCTGTGACCTTGGTCAAGTTACTTAAGCCCTCATTATCCCAGTTTCCTCATCCAAAAAACATTTATCACAAAAAAATGACAGCAAAGTATCAATGAGAATTAAATGGGATGATGATGTTTCTGAAAGTAACTAACAGCAGCTACAATTGTTCTTGAGTGCTAATTCACAACAAACATTCTGCTAAACCCCTTAAATATGCTAGCTAGTGCTTTAATTCTTATTTTCCATTGATGGTGTTTTCCCCATTTTATAGATATTGAGACTCAGGGATTAAGCAATTTACCAGAGTCAGAAAACTGTAAACATTAGAACTGAATTTTCAAATTTAGTTCATCCACCCTATGAGGTGACAGCAAGAAGACAACCATTGTTAAACCAGGAGGCAGGCCCTCACCAGAACCAAATCTGCTGACACCTTGCTCTTGTCCTTCCCAGCCTCCAGGACTGTGAGAAATAATTGTTTGTTTAAACCACCCAGACTATGGGTGATTTGTTATAGTAGTGCAAGTTATGAAAATTTATCTATGAGGTATTTCCATTATGAATCAGGTAATAAAAATAAATATGAGGTAGAAATAGGTATGTGGCTATTAATTCTAGTATTTTTTTTTTCCTAATCCAAGTAGACAGTTTTGTGTATCTGGAGCACATGCATTTATCCCACTTCAGAGATGACTGCTTTAGAGAAAATTGTGACAAGGGGCTAAGAATCCTTTTAGAAAAGGTTACTTTTCATATTCATTTAGAAACATCCATCACCTACACCAAGAAACATGATAATACAGATTTGTCCAAGGTGCAATTTAGGAAAAGACATGTTTGAATGTAATGGATCACTACTTGTCTAGAAGACAACTCTTAACATAATTGCTAAAAACTGCATGTTGAGCTGACCTGAGGCATTATCAACTAGTGTGATGCAAAAAAGACAGAGTAAGACGCTTGTTTAGGTGTGATACATAAAGGAACCAAGTTGTATCTAACTTTAAGTACAGTAGTCAAAAGCAGACCAGCATGTTCTGAATTGACTCTGGTTAGATCATGAATCCTAAATTGTCAAGGTCTTAAACAGTAATGGCCTGAAAATTTGTTTCCGGCTGATAGGCCTCTTGCTGTTGCATCAGTTCTGGGAAGAGCACTCACACAGGTGCATAACTCCATGTTATTAGAAGCTGACTATGAACACAGCTGGGGAGAAAGACAGGGAAGCAAAGAGAGCCTCTGTCGTTGACCATGAGTAGCCCCAGGGGTGTTATCTTCCTTACTGTTCAGGTGCTTACCCAAGGCCCCCAAACATTCTATCATTCAAAAGATGGGTCAGACAGAAGAGGACTGCTTGTTTCAAAATAGCATAGTAATAGCCCGTACAAAAAATTTGTTCAATTTCTTCAAGTTCTCTTAATAGGGAATAAGGCATGGTTTTACAGTGTTTAAAAGTCTATTTCGATTCACAATTTTTTCTAAAATAATTATATAAGAGTAAGAAACTTGGTTTTGTTGTAAAAAGCTAAAAGTCACGAAGAACAAAGAGGGAGTCCAATTTCTTATTCATAAAATGCATCAGTTCATGTTGAAGAACAATAAGTCTCTGGAAATAGATAATTAGGAGAAGGTTTGACAGACTGCAAACAAACAAATAAAAAAAAAAAACACTTAACAGTATTTTTAAGTGACCCTTGATTTTTGGATAACATAAGTTCCAACATGAGTTCTTGGGGTCATGTCTTGATTCCTTACCTTGCCATATTTCTGTGCATAGGATCCTGTGAGCAGTGAATGGAAAACAATGATGGTTTCATCCAAATCCCAGACAAACACACGCTGAGGAAAAAACAAATATCAAAAAAATCACAAAGTTTAAAGGAAACAGAAACCTCTACACAAGTAGAAAGCATCTCCCTTCATTGTCAGGTAGAGTCTTGATAATGTTTTATGGAACATTTTTTATTCCATTATTTTCAATTTGCAAACTCTAGCTCCTATAAATTCAGAAGAACATGAGTGATACATGGGGTAATAGATAGTAAGCTTAATGTCAGATGTTCTAATCTGCATAAATTCATCCTAACTTTTACTGGTAGTTAATACCAAAAAAAGACACATTCAGACTTTATAATAGAAGTATGTTAAACATATAATCTCCATAGATTACAAAGTTTTATACCTCGTGGATTCGTGGAATTTTGCAATTTACATAAAGAACTGGGTTTAAAAAATATTTAAAAGAATTTATGAGTAACCTCTAAACAGAAATTGCAAAGTGTAGACTCTTGGGTCAGATTAGGTCAGTGAACACTTCGTTTGACCTTGAAGAGTTTGGAAAGGTTTCAAATTATTTATCAACATTCAAAAATAGGAGATTTCATCAAGCTTCAAAGTTCTGACTGTAACAGAGAAACTTGAGATTGGGACCAGGCTGGCTGAGAGTCCCACACAGCAGAGATGGCAGGTCTCCTGGCATGGACCAGTGTTCCCCTCTTCCTTAGTCTGCTGGGCTCTCTAGCCTCATCACTAATACTACCTTCCAGGTTCTTGAAGGCATTTAAATTTGCTGCTATTGTTCAGGTAAAAGAATCATCTTTTATGAGGAGGTACAATGTCTATTATTGATTTATAGTAAATCTGGAAATTAATTTTTTTTTCTCAATTGAAGCACTAGTTTGCATAAGAAGTAACATATTATGATTAATAGTAGTTTCTCCTGATGTCTCATAATAAAAATCAACCTGCTTAGGATAGATAAATCTCAAAAGAGGTCTCAAGTGAAAAAAATGACATAAGTTAAAATTTGCTCAAATATAACAATTTAAACTCATATATCAAATGACTGACATTTTCCTATTTTTGGACAACCTTTCTTTTCCAAACAGGTTATTTTTATCTTTTGAAATATATTAATTTATATGGAAATCTTTCCTTACTTTAGTCCTACCAAATGTAACGTTCTCAGGAAACTGTCCCACAAAATGGCTTTATTTTTAAAACTTCTGTTTGCTTTGGCCAATTTGGATAGAAAGATGCAATTATCTCAGGCCTTAGAATTTGTGAAGTGCTCAAATCACTTTTGAGTTGTTATTCCTCTTAATGTTGTTATTATAATATTTATTCAATATGAAATTTTAGAATTCAGAGCTGTAAACTGCCTGTGACGAAGCAGATCTACTCAGTTCACGATGTCTTTTTTACTTTAATTATGAAACTTAATGGAAGTGTAAGGTAGAGAATGCACATTCAGCAACATACAGCAACATATTGTGCTCTTGAAGAATGAGCAACCTTACCTCCAGGTCACTGTCGGGAGGCGGGGAGGGGTTGTTCTTCCGGCCTCTGCCTCTGGACTTTGACCCAGAACTCCTGCATGTTCTGTCATCAAGATCTTTGATAGGTGTGGAGGGGCTCTGCACAGTATCAAACTCTCCTGCAAAAAAACAGCCTGTGTCAAGAAGAGCACTTCTTATTTAGATCAGGTATGGCCTCCATTATTAATTATCTTAACAAATTCCTGTATAATACAAACCTTGTGACCAAAAAAAAAAAAAAAAAAGATTTATAATCCTAAACACAAAAATTCTGATAGAGTCAAATATTTTTTTACAGGTCACACAAATTCCTCCTAGTTTTAATCCATACGATCCATTAAACCCAAATATTTTTTATGCACCATGCCTTCCACTTTCTCTCTGTGCCCTCTCCTACATATTTATCTACATTTAGATCTATCCTCTCCTCCTTTTTGGTCATAGAGGATGAGTTGCCTTCTAGGTGATTCCTATCCAAACCTGACTCCCCAGCCCCACCTCTTAGGGATAGGGAATCACACCTGGTTATTCAAACCCTCTTTCATCTTTCCTTTCAACCTTCTCTGTGGTCCACTGACAAGTTTCATAAGTCCTTTCTCTTGATCTTGCATTTCTATCTAGATGCTCTCTGATATCTTCTCTTTTAAATGAAACTTCTTAAAAGAATAGTGCATAGCAGCGCTGTCCAATAGAAGTAAATGTAAGCCACAAATACGATTGCACACATTTTATATTCATTATAGTTTAAATATGAGGTGTCTCCCAAAAGCTCATGAGTAAGACAATGTAAGAAAGTTTACAGGTGAAATGATTGTGTTATGAGAGTTTAAACCCAAAGGGATTGGGTGTCATGATAAAGATTAACTAGATGGTGACTGTAGGCGGGAAGGGTATGGCTGCAGGAGGAGGGTCCCTGGTGGCTGCCTTTGGGGAATCTATATTTTGTCCTTGTTGAGCGTGGAGCTCTCTCTTTGCTTCCTGGTGTCAAGCCCTGAGTTACTTTCCTGTGCCATACACACTTCTGTATGATATTCTGCCTCATCTGGGGCCACAAATAATGGAGTTGGTTGTCTATGGTCTAAGACCTCTGAAACTACAAGCGGAAAATAAACTTTTCCTCTTCTGATTATTCTTGTCATATCTTTTGGTCACAGCAGTGAAGAATCTGACTAAAACAATATTATTATCTAGCAGCCACATTAAAAAAGTAAAGAGATAGTAAAATTGGTTCACATTATTAACTCGATATATGCAAAGTATCATTTTAGCGTGTATTCAATATAAAAATGACTGATGACATGTTTTACATTCTCTTTTTCATACTAAATCTTGTGCATATTTTATACATATAGTATATCTTGAACTGTGGTTCTAAGTGCTCAACAGCCACAGGTGGCCAGTGGCTATAGTATCAGATAAAACAAATGTTTCCACTCCTCATATCTGATTTATCAAAAGCTAGCTTCAGTTCACCTAAACCCTAATGAAAATACTTTTGCTAGGAGTCCTCAATAACCACTTGATTGACAGGTGCAGTGGACAAGCTCGGACCTTACCTTCCTAGAACTCTGTGCTGTGTTTGACCCTCTGAAACATCACCTCCTCAGAACCTATTCGGCAGCTGATACCCTGCATTCTCCTAGTTCTAGAATCTATCTCATCAGTCCTTCTGGTGGACTACTGTCCTAGGAAATAAGGACTCCTGTTCCACCATTCTTTATAAGCTAGTATTGAAGAGATCCATCTTCTGCTTACTATCCTTCTCATACCACATAATCTGGGGGTGACTTTACCCTCTTATGTGTTCATGTACCTGTATGGGATGAATCTGGGATCAAGTCTATACCTCTGTCTAGCCATATCCTAAGGTGCAGATTTCTTATCTAGCTGGTATCTGTATGTCCCATGAATATCTAAAACTCTTACCTATCTAAAGGTAGTGACAATATATCTTAGCAGGTTGAGGGTACATCATGAGTAGTGAAAAATTGTTAGGGATTCTTAAGATAAACTGAGGCCACTATGAGAAAATAGCCAACTTAATGTATGACTTCAAGAATTTCACTCAGTCTCTCTGAATCTGTTTCATTGTACATTAAAGTGTGGGTAAGAGTAAGCTACCTTTTTGGACTACTGAGGGAAAATCAGATTTATATTTAATTTGATTTAAATCATATGTATAAAATAAACCTTTCTAGGAGAATCAGATTGCAAACTATATTAAGTTTAAATTACACATTTTTAAACATAAAGATGTTATGGCTATCATGCTTTATCATTAAATTAAAGTAAAAGAATTCTCAGGGCAGCCAAGCAGAAATTAATCTAAATAAATAAGTCTGAACAAACTAGGCACGCATTATTATTTTTTTCTTTCTTTCCTTTTACTCAGTGCTGGGGACTAAACCTATCCTAGGCAAATGTGCTATCACTGGGCCACGTATATACCAGTCCCCAGGCCCTTACATATTATTTTTTTCTGAGAAACAGCAATTTTTACATAGCCAATAATGTTATATCTTTTAATTATAACATTTTCTTGGGAAATATTGCACATGTCAGGCAGGATCAAAAAGACGTTTACACAAAAATATGTTTGTAAATATCATTTGCTCTTACAATATTATTGCATGTTTCTCTCTTAAAGTTTTTTAGTTGTAGGGTTGAATATAGTCCTATTTTGTAGCAAATCATGTTTTAGCTCACTTTTGCATGTGTTAAATGAGACTTCAGTTATTTGAAACACACCAACTTTGAAATAAAATCACATAAAATATTTTCAATTATTTTTTCAAAACTGAATTTTCCTAAGGTTACTATATTCTGCAAATTGAACGTTGCACTTCAACTAAAGTGATGATGCAAACTGATACTCACTTCTTAACCTAGTTTTTAAGTATTTTTGGATGATGGTCCATAAAACCTGTCTTGATACACATCAAAAATTAATTTCCAGGTGTTATGTACCATAAAGCAGCTTTGTTCTTGCCACAGTGCAAGAGCTGAAAGCACAAAAACTTGCAAAGTCTCAATTATTGTGATCAGTTATGGAAAGTCAATTGTAAACTGGGTCAATCAAGAAGGAATTTAGGAGGAATAACAGGGCTATTAGAATCTGGATTCAGCAACTGCCACCATGGTGAAGGGAAAAGATGGGGTCAAGGGAAGCACCGGAGTTATCATAGGCAGAAGAATTTACTCCTGATGATGCTTTGCAAGTTACTAAAGGGTCTTAAAAGTGTTCTAAGAATATGAACAAAATGTGGATAGAAGTGTTTTGATGGAAATAAAGCACAACTTTTTAAGTAAACTGTGAAGAATAGTTCTAAATTTATTAAACACTTAGAAAGTATTATGCACTCTTCTTAAAAAAAATTTTTTTCATTGCTCATGTCTGTGAGCTTATCCATATTTTGACCTGGAACAAATCTTTGTTCTTTCCCCCATGTGACTAGAACTTTGTCAAGTACATATACTAAATGTTATCCTTCCTGTGATGGACATTTGGGTTAGTCACAGTGTTAGGTTCCTATGAACAAAGTTTCCATTTGCATCCTTGTGCATGCTTTTGTGATATAAGCACTCATTCCTCTTGGGTATCCATACATCATAGTGGGATTACTGGGTTACAGGTAGGCATATGTGCTTCTTTAGTAGACCTTTTCCAAAGTGAGGGCATTAATTTACTCTTCTACTAACAATAAGATTTTCAGTTGCTTCATATGACAATACTTGATATCATTAGTCTTTATTTTAGCCATTGTGAATGTATGGGTATTGCATTGTCATTTTAATTAGCATTTTCTTCATGTGTAATCATGGAGAACAATTTTTGCTATGTTTCTTGTTCATTTTATGTCTTCTGTTTGATAATTGTTAAAGCTCTCGCCCATTAAAAAATTGGGTTTTCTGTGCTTTTCTTATTGATCTGTCAGAGCTTTTTATTGTAGTGTGTGTATATGTGTGCACATGATTTAAACCTCACTCCAACAAAGTGAGTTAAGTCCTTCATTGTTGTCTTTTAGTGATGGGGAAACTGGAGACCTGTGAAACTTAATTAACTTACCAATATTAATTAGCTTGTATTTGATCATATTGATGTGGTTCCAGAACTCCTGCTTTAATCATGAGGCCTGCCCCAAATAGCAAAAGATTCTCCAGGTTACACAAAGGTCAAATCTACACTGGCTTCTGCATTTCGAGAAAATAATCTAACAACTGATCAGAATGGGAGAAAATATTGGAAAGCATACATATGATAAAGGGTTAATATTCAAAACATTTAAGGAATATTAAGGAACTCAAACAACTCAATAGTTAAGAAAACAAATAACCTGACAAAAACATGGGCAACGGATCTCAGTAGACATATCTTAAAAGAAGACATACAGATGGGCAACAGGAAGATGAAAAAATGCTCAACAATCAACAGAGAAATTCAAACAAGCTACAATGAGATATCACCTCACACCTGTTAGGATGGCTATTGTCAAAAAGACAAAAGATAATAAGTGTTGTAGAGGATGTAGAGAAAACCGTTGCACACTGTTGGTGGGAATGTAGATGAGGCCCCCCATTATAGAAAAGAGTATGGAAGGTCCTCAAAAAGTTAAGAGTAGAATCACCAAATGATTTAGCAATCCCATCCCTGGGTGAATATCCAAAGGAAGTGAGACCACTGTGTGAAGGAGATTCCTGCACTCCTAGGTCACTGCTGCACTGTCCATAATAGCCAAGATATGCAGTCAGCTCAAGGGCCCTTCAAAAGGTGAAGGAAAAAGAAAATGTGGTACATATACACAATGGAGTTATTCAACCTCAAAAAAGAAAGAAATCCTGTCGTTTGTTATTATGTTAAGCAAAATAAGCCTGGTACAGAAAGATAAATATTCCATGATCTCATGTAAAAGTCTGGTCTCAGACTAGAATGTTGGATACCAGGTACCATGGGGCTGAGGTCAGGGATCAGGAAGATGTCAGCTGAAGAATACAAAATTTCAGTTAACTTGGAAGGACAAGTTCAAGAAATCTATCATACAACATGATGACCATGTTAACAATAATGTATTATGTTTTTTGAAAATTGCTAAGATAATGATTTTTAAGAGCTATCATCACAAAAATGACATATGTGAGGTAATACATTAGTGCCTATGTATGCATATTTCAGAGCAATATGTTTTATGTGATAAATATATTAAAATTTTGTCATTCAATTAAATAAACAAGTCATTATTGCTGTGCGAGAGAGAAAGGACCAAGAAACTGACTGAAAGGACTTCACAGAAGTGAAAAAGCCCCTCCTGTGGAGGGCAGGTGGGTATCTGCTTGTTCAGAGACCACCCGCATGTGACTGTATTGACCTCTGCACTTCTTTTATCTCCTGATAAAGAGGAAAACCAGGAACTTGAGTTTAACCAATCATTAAACATTTGCTGGTACAATTATTTTTAAGAGAAAGCTGTTAACTCTAGTGTCTATTTTTACTCAGGTCACCATGCAAGGGCATGGGATGCTGCAAGAGGGGAAAATATAATTTGGCAAAGTTCACTGTGATCCATCCTCTGCCTGAGAAGCTGGCTTCAGTGATTTATTCTCTCCTTGACTTTTCTGGAGTACTTGTTCAGTTAGCTAATGTACTGTAATGTTTACTGTAGTCTCAGGGTAAAGGATAAGACTGCTACAAAATCCTAACCACATTTAATTTTAAGGGATGATTAAAATATTTAAAAGAAAAAACTGTAAAAATCTCTCATCTTCATGTGCTGATTCGTTCTCAAACATTCTGCATGCAAATCAAAAATACATTTTACCCTAGATAAACTTTGTGTTAAAGCCAAAGAAAGGTCTGCATAATGATAATGAACTAAAATGTCTGTTTTTAATCAGTACGGTAGTGTTTCTTTAAATCCATTGTCAAACTACCTAATAGGGTAAAATAAATAACTGAACGCTATTTGCAATTTCCAAATAACATCAGTCATTACCAACTGCTCAGGGCTTTTCTACATGATTGAATAATTATCCCTTAATCAGTACAATAATGAATAACTGCCCCTTTTGTAAGCTTTGGATATTTAGATCCAACTTTATTTCATTAGGTTTATCTCTATATCAGTGCAACCAGCTGTCTCTTATTGAACATAAGGCATGTTTCTGTTTTAAAGATGGAAAACAGTGAATGTTCTGTGAAAAATTGTGGACTTAATTGTTAGGTCTCTGCTGTAAGACCAAAATGCAGAATCAGTTAATGGGAAATTCTTTTCCTGCCCTTGAACTAAATCCATCAGATTTCATCATTAATAAAAAGAAATTCATAGTTGTAAACTTGCTTGCTTTTTGGAAGCATGCCAGATTGGAATAGGCATGAGTAAAAGTCAGAGGTCACAGAATTCCTCAGAAATCCAGACGTGTGTGTTGTTACGATTTCGGTCGAGAGAACAATGTAGTTATAAGTAGAACTATTTCTTCTTTAAATTCAACGAAAAGTCTGATGAAATCTGAAAATTATGCTAATCCATATACATTGACATTAGCAACCACTGGAATGCCTGAAGACATGGCAGCAACTGATAGTAAATACGAGAAGGCACATGTGGCTGTGCCACATTCGGAAGTCCCCACTCAGAATATCTCCCTGCCTGCATCTGGCACCTGTCCCATGAGTAAAATTACTATTCTGAATATGGAGAGTTCTTTAGTGAATGGAAAGTCACCATTCTTGTCTTTTCCGCACAGAAACCCTGCTGTGATTATATGGAAATTAGAAGAAAATCAACCCTGGACCCAAGTTCCATGCAGCACCTTCTGTCTCTGAGCAAACAGTTTCCATCATGGTAGCTGTAGTCTAGTAACTTCAAAACACCCTTCTGGTCCTGTCTGTCACTGTGTCTCTGACACCCTGATGACAAACACTTCTGTGGTTCTGTTTCAGCAGAGTCCCCTCGCTTGTTCTGTCTGCGCATTCACCACGGAGAAAAATCATTCCAGTGGGATGAGAGTACGACAAACCTCCTTATCTATAACCTCTCCACCACTCATTAAGCCAGGATTCTGAAATCACTGTCTCTAAGGCAAGATCCTTGATGAAATTCAAATATTGACTCAAAGAGGAACAGGGCAGTTTGGGGATATGTAATTAGGGTTGGAACTAACTAGAGAGACACCTAGGACATAAGAACTAAGGTCTGAGAAGCCATGCCTCCCTAAATTCTGCACTCTAGGTGCTTCACTGACCTGGCCCTAGGCCTGATCCTGCCTGGGAGACAAACGCTGAGAGAGGCTGAAGCTGGATGGAAAACCTCAACAGGAAGTCTTGGAGGGACAAGAACCAAGAATTGAAAAAGGCTGTGTGCTCAAAGGAGGGAAAATCTAAAAGGAATCTAAAGGAGAAAGAAACTGAAATACAGGGCAACAAAGACAAACTAAGCTTTCTAGACGATTTTTCACTGGGTTCATAGAGATGATACAGTGGTCTCCCCTCAGCTGCAAGGTATAGGTTCCAAGATGTTCCAAGGATGACAGAAACCATAGAGAGTACCAAACCCAAGAGATACTGTTTTTTCCTATACATACACACCTATTATAACGTTTAATTTGTAAATTAGTTGTAGTAAGATAGCACCAATGAGAACAATTTTAACAATAGACTATAATCACCATTACTAAAACTTATAAAATGTTTATTTTTGGAATTTTCCATTTAATATTTTTGAAATGCAGTTGATCATGGTTTACTGAAACTGCAACAAGAAAACCATGGCTAAGGGAGGACTACCGTATTTTGAACAGGAAATAAAAAATAACAGATGTTGCCCTCCCAACAATTTATAATACAAGCATATCTTGGTAGTTATTTAAAACATTGGTTTAGGGCTGGGCATGTAGCTCAGTGGTAAAGTGCTTACCTAGCATGTGTGAGGCCCTGACTGAGTTCAATCCCCGGTACCACACACACACACACACACACACACACACACAAATGTATGTATATACAACTAATTCATAAGTATATACATATATTAGTGTGTGTATGTATATATATATACACATACATATGTATACTACATATAGTATGTATATACATACACACTATATATATAATATACATACATATATCTTTCATTGTTACTTCTTTATATTCAAATTAGTTTACCTGTTCATATATTCAATATTATCCAGTATTTTCCCTTTCTTAACACATCACTATTTTAATTATTTGTCTGCTTTTTGTCTTGCCTGTTAAAGGAACATTAAAGGCATGCAGAAAGTACATTCATTGTTTAAGTGCCAGTTTCTAGCTCAATGCTGGGACCTAATAGGAACTCAATAAATAATTGTTTAATGGAATTGAATCATCTTGGCCCTACTTGTCCAGTTAGAATTTGCAGACTTGTGACCATGTTTCCCCATATTCTTTCTTTCCAAATCTGGATAGAAAGAAACGGGTGAATTTTGACCTTGCAAATAACTAAAAGCAGAAAAATATACTTAAACACATGAATAATATTTACAAAAGTTCTTCACTTTCTTATTGATTTTTTTTAGAGTTCTTTATGTATTCTGGATACAGGTCCTTTATCAGGCATGTGTTTTGGAAATATTTTCTCCCAAGCTGTGACTTGTCTTTTTATTCCTGTAGCAGAGAGTTTCAAAAAGAACTTCTCAGTTTGAGGAACTCTAATTACCTTTTCTTTTATGAGTTGTGCTTTTAGTGTCATATCTACAAAATCTTTATGTTGTCCAAGGTCACAAAGATTTCTTCTAGACATTTTTTAGTTTTAATTTTTACATGAGGGCTTATAATTCAATTTTAATTTTTGCATAGGAGTTGTGAGTTAAGATTTTTATTTTTTGCATATAGATGTTCAGTTTTCCCAGTACCTTTTGCTAAAAAAATATTAATTCTCTATCCAATTGTCTTTGCACTCTTGTCAAAAGCCATTTTTCCAGCATGCATATGAATTTATTTCTGGAATCTCCATTCTGTTTCATTTATCTACGTATCTATGCTTTTGCTAATTCAATACTTTCTTGATTACTATACCTGTAAGTCTTGAAATTGGTTAGTTCAAGTTTTCAAACTTCATTCTTATTTTTCAAAATTGTTTTCACTATTCTGTTCTTTTACCTTTCCTTATAATTTTAAAATCACTTTTATAATTTGTTCAAAAATTCTATTGGCATTTTGATTTGAGATTATGTTGGATATCTATTAAACTGGCCTTTAATTTTAAATACTTTGGAATGTCAAGCATATATGGCAAATATGATTCTAATAAGAATGTGGCAAGACTTCAGATAATGAGATGGATTTCAAATAAGCACCTATTGGGCAAAGATGTTAAACTACCTGCCACTGATCCTACAAATGTGGACTGGCAGGAGTTACTGATGACTCAGGGGTGAAGGACCTATGAAATTTCTCTGGCAAAAAGGAAATATTAACAGTTATACTCAAGAAGAAAATATTACAATTCTGCTGTCAAGTTTTTCACAATTAAAGAATGAGTCTGGCAAAAGGTCCATTCAACCCATGTCCATATTCATACATACATAGTCTTTTTGAGATTCCAATCTGCTACCTGTTTCACATCTAAAAGGAGGATTTTCTGCATTGCCAGAGGAGTTTGGATTTATGCAGTGAGGCTAATGTAGATTAAACATCATCACAATTAACTGGAATTTTCAGGCATGTTTTTGAAAAGTCCGTTTTTTTCATGTTATTAGATTCCACAAAACATTTAAGAGTATTTCACCTGGGTGAAGATCTGTACCTGGTTGGCTAGTCAGTCCTGGGAGAGATTCCTGTAACTGATAGGTGGAGGTTGATGAAGATGTGCCGTCAGCTGTGTTATTTGAAGTCATGTATGCTCCATAGGTTGATGCTGAGTAATACTGAGCATACTGGTTTTGGCCAAAGGCTGTGTAGGATGGATAATCCTGAAACAATAATGGACATGTGTGTGCTTAAAGAGAAATTACCATCCATTATGCTCCAAACAACAACAATAATGACAAGCAAAAAACCCAAACAACCCCAATCGCTATGGCAAATGAAAGATCAGTATGGGTTCCATTTATTTCTGAGTGTACATGTACAGCATTGTGCTGATCCTCCTGGGTGGAGATGACTTTGTTGGCAGTTTGTACCCATATATGCACATGGTAATGAGCTCCCTATTATTTTTGCAAACCAGCTCCAGTACACAAATTTTAATCTACCTAAAGTTTGCATGTGCTTCATTTTGTCCCCATAATTACTTATCCGAGGATTTACATTATTAGGATCTGTGCCCTGGAAGAGGATGGGGGGAGCTGGAACAGAGTCATACTCATGAAATCAGTACTAAGGCCATTAGCAGGGGGAGCGTGGCTGCCCCCACCCTGCTTCCACACAGACAGCCCAGTGCATTTGCTTGATTTCTGTTACCTTTCCAACTGCCCTTGATGATTCTGTCTTTTTGGCAGAAGGTATAAATAAACAAATGAATGAGGGATTTTTCTTACCCAGCCTCTCACATACCATGTGCTATCTGAGGCCTTAACTCAAAAGTGTTCAGTGAGGTGAGGTTTTTCAAACTAGTGGTTTTTCTCCTTTGTTTACAGACAAAAATGAAAGCATTGGGTCAACTCCCCAACCTGTTTTTTAACAAAAAAAAATTTTAAGAACCTTAAAATGATAAGAATGATTCCTCAAAATTCTTTTACATATTAAGATGGTGAGTGAGGGTGTTATGATCGAGTTTAATATGTCTACCATGTTTTAGCCCCAGATGCTATTAGTGATGACAGACCCTTAGTCAGGATTAAAATCCCCTGTTGAGACAAGTTCTGGAGGGAACAGAGATGTGGTTCCCCCAAAAAGAAATTCTCTGTATAAGTAAATACACGTGTTATCAGAAAGGATTAAGTAAAATGGCAAAAGACCAAAATTCCACTAGGCTGTTAAATTTTAGAATATTATGTTCCCCACAGCTACCTGTGAGCCAAAGAAAAAACTCATCAATATTTGAACAAGTTCCAAGCCACATGGCTTTTCCACAGTAAAAGAGAGAGAACAGAGGCTTACATGGGGCTGGCTTTGTGTCCAGGCACTGTACTAAGGGCTTAAATAGCTTTGCTCACCTAATTTTCACACTCTCCTATGTGATGTTATTATTATCATTCCCATTTTATATATTTATAAAAAAATGCTACAGCACAGAATGCTGAAGTGATTTGTGCCCAGGTCACACAGCCAGCAAGCTTCAGAGCTGCAACCCAGCATGGGTGTGAGGTACTGTGTGCTAACAAGCTACTGACACCCTGAGGGTGAGCTGGGTACATCCTGGGAAGTCTCCCATCAGCCTCTGGGGAATAGGGTGTCGAGTGCTCGGGTGTGTCTCTGTGATCTGTCTCCCTTCATTCCCACTCTGGACACCATGACCTTCACCTCCACTTTAGCCCATTTATTCACTTTCTACTTTATCTCCTGTTTCCATTTTTTACTTTCTCCAAAGACTCAGAAGTCAGAGTACACAAAACATAAATTACATAATGATGTTCTCCTTTTTAGGATCATTTAATAGCTTCCTACTGGACTTGGAATAGGATCTAAAGGCCTTATGGAAACCCTTGTGGCCTTATGTGAGCAGGCCTGTGTCTACCTCTTCAAAAACTGGTGTCTCCACCTTCCCTTTAGCCCTGACTAAACTCCAGTCCTGGAATTCAATGACACATGGAGTCTTCCACCCCTAGGGGTCTCATCCTTTCTGCTTTCTTTGCCTGAAACACTGGTGCACTCACTCATCATCTGGCCCTCAGAAGCCTTGGCCCAAGTGTGTTTCTCACAGAGAAGGCTTCTACCAAGCCTTACTCAAAAGTATTTTCCTGCTAATATTTTCAGTGGGATCTTGTTCTCTCTTCATGCTTTTTAATTATTTATTTGTGTGTCCATCGGTTTACTGTCTGCAGGCTGCAAATTCCATGAGGTAAGGATAAGGTTTGATACAGTGCGGCCACCGCACCACTGACCCCTAGTGTTCACACCTGTTCCTAATACGTGACAGACACTCAGTATCTGATGAAAGAATAAGTGGTACTCAGTCCATGATCCAAAACACAAACTATAATTTACACAAGATTCACTCGACTTAAATGGTCAGATAGAATTGGATCTGTTTTATGATTAAAACTTTTCAAATAAATATTCTTCTTTATGCAAATTTTTAAATCCTACCAAGTAGAGTGATATTTCAATTGCACTACCATTCTGTCTAGTGTTTATTTCTATTATTATATTTATTATACTCCACCCTCTATCCAAATTATTTCATGTCTGTTTTTTCAGGAAGACTGTGTCCTTCAGAAAGCATGAAACAAAGACTTAACTATTTTTTCCATACTTTTATTGGTGCATTATAGTTGTGCATAATGGTAGGATTTGTTGAAGACTAACTAGTTTGAGCCTTTAGTGTTTAGTCAAAAATACAATGTACAGCAGGAGCTTAATAAATGTCTGCTGTATCTATAAATAAATGATCAGAAATTCTCAGCTTTTTAAAAAAATATGCAGTACCTGATGGTTAGTGATTTAAGATACCATACTTTCTAATGAATGCCAACTTCTTTCTGGCCTTTTGTTGTGTTAATAAAACCACAAAAAAGGCAATTAATAGAATTCCTTCAGTAAATGCAAAAACCAAATGCTTGTGCAGTAACTTATATCTTAAAATACATGAAATTTTGGCCACTATGCTGAAGTAAAATAGTGCCTTGTCTGACCAGAAACAAGCTACTCTTCAGTCTCAACTATTCTGGGCAGGGCTGAGAATCATGAAATAAGGACAATAGATTCTGAAGTGTAAGCACAGATCACAAGTTCATCTCTGTGCCAAGTCGCTACCTCAGGAACATGCACTCTTGCTCTGCATGTCATTCCAACAGCTAGATTTTTAAAACTTACAAAAACATTAGGAAAGCCTGATTAGGAGGAGGCAGAGGACTGCTCAGGTAGGCTCAGTGACCAAAGCAAAATTTACGGGCTAGTATAGGAAAACAGGAACCAAACATTTATTGAAAGAAATCATAGAATTAAATAATTTTAAAAATCCAACATTAGTTCTGGAGGCATTTTATTTAATAACTAATGTTACTTTTTAGGACTGGAAAGGTTTTAGTCTATAGCATAACCCTGTGATTGATCATAGTTTGATTTACTAGTTAATATTCATAATGATAACATTTTATTAAGAGAAATAAAATTGTTTAGGATAGTTTAAGATAAAAGTATTCAATGTATTTTTTTAAATGAGAAAAGACTGCATCTACAGGGTACATATTTAATAACCAAGAAATCTAAAATGGCCAGAATAACACATATCCCAAGAATTCTGGATAAGTAAGTTTTTACTGTCCTGAGAGGGTGTATCAATTTTAAATAAAGAAATATTATTTACGGAGGATGTACACTTATATAGAAACTTGAATAGATACAAAAAGAACCAAAATAAAAAGCTACTATACCTGTTGTGAACCACTGAAATTCGTTGAATTGGAAACTGAATTATTTGCATAAATAGTAGATGATGGTGCAAAACTAGAACCTAGAGATGAAGAACAAATTTCATTTAAAAAACTTTCATACTAATTCAGTCATTAAAAGAAAGGATGAAATTCTGTCATTTGTGACAACACAGATGGAATTGGAGAATATTAAGTGAAATCAGTCAGGCAAAGAAAAGCAAATGTCATGTGACCCCATTTATGTGTAGAATCCAGAAGAGTTGATCTCATATAAATTGAGAATGGAATAGTGGTTACCAGAGGCTGGAGAGAAGAGTGAAGGGTCGGGGGGTTGGTCAATAGGAGAAAAAATTTCTGGTGGCTATTGCACACTAGTAAACACCGGAGAGTAGGTAATAATACGCTATATCTTCCAGAAAAACTGGAAAAAAAGGATTCTGAAGGTTTTCATTGCAAAGAAATGATAAATGTTTGAGGAGAAAGCTTTATATGTTCTGGTTTCAACATTATATAATGATAGACATATCAAAATATCACATGATACCCCATAAAAACAAGCATTATGTATAAATTAGAAATGAAATTTCCATATAGACCCCAAAGAAACTTTCTTTGTAAAATGATAAAAAATATTTCATTTTGCAGAATTCAGTAAGAGAAACATGATTTGAATTCTGTCTTGAAGGCAGTGAAATTTGAAGTTGGGAGACTTAAAAAGAAAATGTGCTCAGCTCTAGCCAGCTATGGTGGCTGGCAGACTTGCCGAGTGGGTGTCTTGGGCTAAAGAGGAGAATGTAGGCACAGTATCACCAGGATGAAGCTAGCATTCAAGGGGGCAGGCGTCTAAAAGAGCAGGGGTACTCAAAGAATAAAATACCAGAAAGATGGAGAACTGTGGATCTTTCAAACTATTTCCCCCCCATTTGCATACTGAAACTAATGGAGCTAAACACTGGGTAAGATTATTAGAAAGTAAAAATACAAAACCCACTTAGAAATGATGCTTGCAACAACCTGTCTCTTTGTTCTCTTATGTCTCCCTTTAGAACAACGAGAGGAGTGAATTAGGATTCAGTCAAAAAATGGTTCATAGAACTGTAAGAACTTATTCAATTAGTTTTTGAGTTGGGTCCAAAACAAGAGAAGTATTAATTACAGATTATTTCTTTTTAAATATGTTCTTGTGGATTGTACTTATCAAGGAATAAAATGAAAAACTATTCAGGCAGTGGAAGACCTGTTTTGTCAACGTATTTTTACTAGCAATATAGTATGTAATCAATGCAATTGACTTGGCCTAAATAGTCTAAATGGGGGAAAACTGAACATGTCTCTAGGTTTCGTCACACTCTCCACGATGCTTGTGGCTCATTGTGGCAACAGTGTATATGCAAAAATGTTTCCACCTAATATTCTGGATGGAAAGAGATCTGCTATTCCGACCAGAAATGTCTAAGTAATGATTTCATTTCAGTCAATTGCCTAAAGTGTCAATATCAGTTGGTTCAAACATGTGAATATAGTCCCAAATTTATGACCAACACTATAGACAAAATGATGGATAGGAACTACCTTTTAATATTTTTACCATGTCACTAAAATACTTTCTGCAATTATTATATAAAGATCAAACACAACTTTTAATAGGAGCCAAAAGCAAAAAAAAAAAAAAAAAGGTCCTATATGTATTATGATGGGGGGTTTTGCAAATTATATAAATAGTCTTATTAAGAACTATAATATCAATAGGTAGGGTGACATAATGGGGGGTGAGAGGGGGGCAAGAATGGAGGAAGGAAGGACTGCATAGAGGGAAAAGAGGGGGGGAGGGGTGTGGGATAGGAAAAAAATAACAGAATAAATCAAACAACATTACCCTATGTAAATTTATGATTACACAAATGGTATGCCTTTACTCCATGGACAAACAGAGAAACAACATGTACCCCATTTGTTTACAATAAAAAAAAATGCAAAAAAAAAAAATAGGTAGGGTGTATTTAAGGAATGAACAAAAATTCCCAATCACTCAATGTAAAGTGGACCTTAGAAAAGTGCTGATTTATTTTTAATACAACCAAAATTGCATTACATTCTTAAGGAGTATTGAAAAGAAAATACTGGTTTGCACTATGAATCTTTTAAATTGCTCACTTAAGTTAGACACCAAACAAGCGCCTGCCTGACCTGGTGGCTGGCTCGAAGTTTGCTTTGCTTGGACTCTGTTTCCTGCCAATGTTATACAGCTTAAACTTAAGTATTTACATTCAGTGTGAGTCATGTTTCTCTATGTACATTCAACTATTTCCATCATGTTTCTGCCTCGTAGTTTGTCTTTTTTTTAAAGAAATTGTGTGAGTGGTGGTTAAATTTAAAACTGTTTTCAGGACTGAACACTTCGAAGTTTGAAGCCAAAGAGTCTCATTCAGAGAACTGGTTCTCACATAGCATGCTCCATGTGTGGCTACTTACCTGGCATTTGGTAAGAATACGGTGTCTGGCCTGGCTGTGGAGTAGAAAACCCTGGGCTGTAACTGAGGCAGCCACTCTGCAATGGGGACTGAGTTTGGGAAAGTCCACTCTCCGTCTTGATGGCTGGCAACATCACACCCAAATCTGTTTCAAAAATACACATACAAACCATTGGATTAGTAAGATGATCTTCCTTCTGAGCTGTAACTTAACATTAGAGTACCAGCCCGCAGGATTACCCACTTATAATTGAAGAAGGAGAAGATATAAGATGTGAAATACCGTAGGTGGGCAGGCTGTAGGGCTGTCCTGTCTGTGAGTAGGCTGTGTAGACGGCTGGCTGCTGCATCCCCGAATACTGAGTCTGGCCTGCGTAGGCAGACATAGTTTGAGCTGCTGGTGTAGAAAGAATGTGTGGATAGGGCCTAAATATCAGAAAAATAGCATTACTGTGGCAACAAAGACTGCACATTAATTCAGACAGCTTAGACTCAGTGAAACCCTATAACATCTAGGAAGTAAACCTCCTCTCTATTCACAACATAATTTTAACAATATAGGAACGAATAAGAGTTTGAATGTCAGGAGCCCAGGCTCTGCTACAAAGTAACCACCTTGGAAAAATGATTTAAACTCCTTAAGATTATCTCATCTGTCAAATAAGAAGTTTAGCTTAGATGCTATATCTAAAGTCTTGCTACATCTAAATAGCTCTCCAATTAATATGTAGATGAGGAAAAGGAAGCACAGGCCAGTTAATCAATATGCTCACGAGTAGATTTACACTCACCATGAGTGACCTGATGCTATACAGTGATTACAAAAGTCTATTTAAAAGCTCTTCTGAGAATTCACTACCCAAATGGGAAATCAGTTAGAACAAAAGGAGGAGGAGGAGGAGGAGGAGGAGGAGGAGGAGGAGCCTTCCTGAAAAGAAATGGAATGCCATTCCTTTTATCATGTCACATTTTACAGAATGTTCCCAACTAGAGATCCAGACCCCAGCTTACACTTAGGATATTCTTGATGTTGTAGGAAAAAAACACATTATATTTTATATTATAAAAACATATTATATTTGTTCAGGAATCCAAAATCTAGGCACATCAGTTTGATCCCAAACAAATTCAGATATACACCCAATAGAGTTAAACTTGAAATATCTACCATTGTCCTCAGTATGGTGACCATAGTAGTTATAAAAACAAAGATAAACATATTTTCCAGAGTATGTTTATTATAACTCGAAATCCAATAAAAATACTCCAATGATGGAATGAATTATGAAGTGTTGATGTTTGGGTAAAATGTGAATTCTTTATATTTTCTTTAAGCTATGCAGCATTTTTAAATTTTCATTAAAAAAATAGCATCTTCTAGTTTGAGTTTGATGTTTTGCTCAAACTACAGGAATAGCCAGAATGAAGGGCATTAGCCAGATAAAAGTGATGTCTCTATTTCCAATTTGCATAGAATGCTTTATGTCTAATCTATTCAAATATCTATCCAGCTGCCTATATTACATGTATATACAGAAATGCCAATTTAAAGTTGATATATTGTGTGAATACAAATTAATAAATGTAAATCTGGAAAATGGTTCTAACAAAGCTGCATCTACTGACCACTTACTTGGAAGGATAGAGCTGCGGGGAGTACTGATGTGCTGATCTAGGGCTGTAGCCACTGCTTGTGATTACTGTAAGACACAACAAACCAGTGCACAAAAAAGTTGCTTCATAAATGCATTCCACTAGAAGATACACAGCCAATTTAAAGAAACTGTCATGTTAAATATGTTTCTAAAAATTCATTCATTTTCTAAAATCCAGTTCCTACAAAGTAACAGCTCCCTAAACACTTTTCAAAGTTAAACTGCTTTGAATTTTGTTCTAAGAGCATGAAATAAATATTCCTCTCTCAAATAATTCTATTACTCATCCATTTTCTCAAGTCAGCTATATGCTCTTAAGTATTGATATGCTATGAATAAGTATCTTTGATTATAGAATAATTAAGCTTTCATGGTGCAAAAGTAAAATTTTAAATTGAAAACTTTACATTTTAAACTCCAAATATGATAGCAATATATTGCCTCTAGATTTTATTCCAACTAAAATAATATTTAAGAAAAATTTGATGTTTCAAGCATCATTTCTAATTGTAAACATGCTAGTGTTTTCTATTTTCTTTCATTTTACTAATCCGAGGAGTTGTTAAAAATGCAGAGACCAAAGTATTCTAGGAATATCTGAACTATACAGAGCAAGCATGAGGGATGATGTAACACTTTCTATTAAGCATAATCAAAAAATGAAGTAGCAATCATATTTACAGATATATTTAGAACTATCAGAGATAATACTTTTCTGAGAAGAACTTAAAAGTAAAAGTCAGGTTCTATTAACATTTCATCCAAATATGTACCACAGACTGGAATATATCCAAAAGTTTGGAAGTTTCTCTTTCCTTTAGCCATCTGCCTTGACTAAGACAGATGTATTGCAAATATATGGGTTCTAAAGTGTTGAGCCAGCCCCTTCAGAGCCAATCCATACTGGGCAAGCACACAGAGTGTCTTTATTAGGCCATCTGCTGTTCATTCACTTTTCAAAAAGATTAAAGTAGTACACAACACAGCCCTGGAATTAGTTTAGTCTAATCAATCATAGTTATACTTCAAAGTACTATGACCTTCCTAAGTTGTTCATAATAATTCTGGAGCTAAACTTTTAGAATTGTAAAAGTGACAAATAGGTTTAAGTCGCTAACTGTTTTATGAAATTCGATATACTTCTATATCCAAATGTTATTAAGTACCTTTGTGATCTATTGCTTCATAAACATACAGAATGTAAGATGTTTATAATGCTATTTTGCCTGTAAGTACAGAGTAAGGAAAGAATAGTTTTCATAGCAATAGTACAATAAACACATTTCCATGAATATTAGGAATCAATTTTGAAAACAATTGAATATGACTGAAGTATCATATTCTAAACATTTTTGGGAATCAAAATTTAAGTGAATTTTCTATATATGTATATTGAAAATAAATTCACTGATAAGCCATTAATTTTTTCTTAATAATTAAAAACATAAAAGAATATTTAAAATGTTCAAATCAATTCAATGAGAATAGACTTTGTACTACACCACATGGGTACGAAATGTACATTATATAATAATAGTGTTTTCACTCTAATTTATTAATTCACTATAGTAAATTTTTTTTTTTTTTTTATGAGAAACATAGTTAAATAAAACTTAATTCCAGGTTGTTTTGTCTCTTTTTTAAAGGAACTTCATTTTCATTTTGGTACACTCAAGACTTTGGCTATACATACTAACTAGTCATTCTCAAGATTGAAAAGTAGAAGGCTTTTCAAAAAGACACAGAATAATGAAAGAAACATTCAATATAGCAGTTTTTCTTAAATACAACAAAGAGCAAAATTCGATATTTCAGCCAAACCATATATATATATTTATTTATACATAAACACAATTCTGAATAAATAGGATGATTTTTCTCTCTAATGAATGAATGTAGACATCATTAGAATAATGTACCCAACAATGTATAAAGGGTCAATTGAAATTTCACACTAATATCTATATGTTCATTTATAAATAAAAGACACAACTTTTGGCCCAGAAAACTAAGAGGCCTTTTAAAGAACAAGAATTGGAGCGTTTATACTTCCTTATTAATTTTATATATTTTATACTAACATAAACTTGCAGATGACAGAAAACAACAGGAAAATTGGATTCAAGTGAGTTGTGATTATGCTGATCAGAATAAAGATTGTTCCTGCCAAGGCAGCCTGATTTCCAGAAAAAACTTGTGGGACACCCTGTGCAAATGGGGAAGACCTTCTCTTTATCCCTAATTGTCATTTAATTAACCCCGAGCATTACCCAAAGCACTCAAATCAGTATACTCCACCATTTCTGCAAACAAAAGGAAACAGAACTGTCTTTAAAATATCCTGAAAAGTAATGTTTAAAAATTTTAATGTCTATTATCAGTTTTCCAGAGGCAAGCAATTTTAGGATTTTACTCTTATTATTAGGATAGTTTAGATCAGTGACTCTCAATGGGATGGGAAGTGGAGAGGAATTTGTCTGCCAGGAGAATTTTAAATGTCTGGAGTTATTTTTTCGGTGTTATAACTAACGGTGCTACTGACATTTGGAGCATATGCATGGACACTGCTGAGCATGTTACCATGCACAGTATAGATACATCAAAATTAAGAATTAGCCCCCAATTTTAATACTGCTGCCATTGAGAACCCCTGTCCTGGATCACTGTTGTGAGTGGAACTTCCCATAGTGTTGAACATGCTCTATATATGAGTTGTCCAATATGGTAGCCACTAGCCACAGGCATCCATTAAACATTTGAAATATGGCTTGTGTGAATGTTTTATTTTACCAAAATTTTACTTAATTTAAATTTAAATGGCTACATATGGCAAATGGCTACTTTATTAGATTGCATAGCCCTAGAAAGGTTTGAAAAGAAAACTGGGAAAATATGTGTAAAGAAAATATCAGTGGATTTCAAACAGAATGATTGTTTACACATGTTTCTTTGTATATCTTTACATTTTCCAACAGAGTACTATTGAAAGGACCTAAGGACTATCACTACCCAGTTCTAGACTCATTTGTACCAGTTGTAAAGCCTTGATCATGGGGTCAAAGTTATCTTTGACTTCTCCGTGCACCTAGGTGTTCTTGTCGGGAAAATGGATCGGAGAGCTCTGATGGATCGGAGAGCTCTGACGCTCCTTCTGGAACTATCATTCTATAGTTCTCTCATTCAACTTTCAAGGTACTTGTATGCCCTTGAAGTATGACAGCAATCACTTAATAATTCCTTTTCTTAAAAATACATTTGTATACATTTTCTTTGCAGAAAGTTTACAAAGTCGAAGTAAGTGAGCAATACAGAACAACAGGGTAAGTTAGTACCTATTTATCTTCTGAGAGGCAGGTGAATTGCCAGAAAGGATATGGATTAGCATAGATGAGTTTCTATGCAAAGTTCATCTACTACTCATTATTTCTGTTTGGAGTAGTAGTATTTATGTCAATATGTGACAACTACTTCCAATTGGTATGAACTAAGAAAGCTGGGTCATCCACATCTGTAAAAATGAAACACCAGCTACAATGACATCATACTCAAAGACATATCTCAACCCTTTACAAAGGGCATGCCCACATAAAATCCTTGCACATTAGAACACGGATAAATGTGAAATACATGAAAACAGATAACGAACCAAGATTTAATTGCCATAACTGCTCTTCTAGGTTTAATTTTCATCTTTCTAATGTACACATTCCTTCTGAGCTTTTTTTAAAAATCCTTTTGCCAGAAAATAAGCCAACCAAAATACTGTAACTTAAAAAAAAAAACCAAAACTTTTACTAAAACAACTTATTTCGTGCCCTTTGTGCCCAGCTGGGAGTTATCAGATATTTCTATTCAAAAGGGATTGATGTTTAAAGACACAAGGTTGTTCTCTTTGAAGCACAGGATTGCTTCGTGAGTCTGGGTTCTAATGCAACCAGCATGTGTCCCCCGAAGCCCATTAACCTTTAATACTTGTCACTCAGCTGCTTGCACGGGAGGGCTTTTTTAAACCCAGAGAGGAAACAAGGTTATTTAGAAGGAATCAAATGGATAGTTTTACATCTAAGATGGGGGACAGAAGGCAGTTTTTAATGTAATTTAAGTGGGTGAGTTGAAGGAACAAAGTCGCTGTTATGACCTAATTATTAAATTAATTAAGCACGGTATAAAATCATGATGAAGGAAGCCAGCACTGCTTATCTCTAATGAGAAAGTCATGGGATTGTTTCACTCTCAACTGAAAAGCTGGCAAAATGATTCCGACTACAATTTTTCAAAAAACATAATTTTAGAATGAATCTCAAAAGAAGTGAATTTGTTGCTAACTTTTAGATCCAAGTACTAAGAGCTTTGATGTTCATGCTGCTCTCCACAAAGAGGAGGCTGTGCATGGACCACAGTGTGGACGTAAGGACACACAAGCTAAAGGCTTTACCTGACCCCGTAAAAGTGTCAAGCGCTCCATCTCCAGTCGTGCTTGTGGTTTCACTGCTGTTCAAGGGCTCTGTTTTGACTGCAAGAAGAGACACTACGTAGAAGAATAAGTACATGTGAGTTTTACTTCTAAATGTATATAAAAGACCCTGACTGTTCTACGACTGATCTCACTAGCTACCATGGGCATGCAAGAGAAAACTTGAGA
The DNA here is from genome assembly GCF_902686445.1 of Sciurus carolinensis. Taxonomy (NCBI): domain Eukaryota; kingdom Metazoa; phylum Chordata; class Mammalia; order Rodentia; family Sciuridae; genus Sciurus; species Sciurus carolinensis. Next base: position 31,565,224 of record NC_062219.1, read on the forward strand.
AGTTGACGAGGAAAGTTTTGTTAATTTAGCTTCTAAGTGGGCATGCATTTATGGAGGATTTATTCTAGAATCCTCTGACTAAGCTGGTTCTCAGAGCCTGGCTTTTAAAGGCAGTCAACCTTGAAAAGGGAAACAGCAGTACATATATTTGCATTTTTAATTCACTTAAGCACACTCTGATAGAGTCAACAGACAGAAGAAACCAGTCTCCAGCACATTTAATCCAAATCATAACAAAGGGATTTACTAGCTCATATTATATTCTTCCCAAGAAGATATTTAAAAATAAAAAAATATTGCATTAGAGTACAATGGAGGCATATGCAAATCCAGAAACCATGAACCCATTCATTGATGGGTGATAAATGAGACACTCAATAAATTTTCCAATGTAAAAAAGACCAAGGAGTCTTCAAGTGTTGGGTTTTTTATATTAATGCTGTAATAATTTTTAAAGTGTTATAGAGCTAAGCAGAGAAGAGGTGACTTTGACAGCAGCAAGTATATCTTTGGAAAACTCTTGTAATATGTTATTTCTACTTTGAGATGGTATACTTGGGCAAAATCCTCTGTAGTAGCAATGAAGCCTGGTGCACATTATTGCCATTATGAGACACAGCACGTGGGGCAGTGATAAAGCCTCTCCCCATTTGGTCACACCATATTTTCCCTTGGTTACAAAGCTCTATTTACATATATCACAGCAGTAAGGGAACAAACAAACTTATTTTCTACTTATTACTTTGTGTGTTTCCTGGTCAAAAATGGAATGGTGCAGTTGTATAACTTAGAAGCAAGCAGAAAATTATAAAGAAGAAAGCAGAAGACTAGCCAACCATGACTAAGTATGCCAAAAGAGAACAGCAGGGTCACACAGCACATCCATGTCAGTAATGTTACTTTATTAGGAAAGCAATTGATTGATGAAACAACATGCAGAAATGATTATGTGCCTTCCATGTGAACAGACTTAAACAGATCCTCAGTGAGTTCTGGAGATAACTTAGTATCCATGATTGAAAAATGACATGATAATTTGCTGGGAGAGTCAGAGGTGAATTGTTCAGTTTGGAAAGAGGAAATAAAAAATAGATTACTTATCCTAGCCAAAGGAGAATTTGAGGTTGACCTATCTTTCAATAGCAACAATAATATGATAACAAATATCTTATTATTTGTGTAATGATAAACAATGAGTGAGTGATTACTACATGGGTAATAATTTGCAGTTGTTCACATTACATTATACTTAATTAGCAATTGTGCTTACCACTACAAAATTACTAATTAATACAACATTTTTTATTTGAGTTTGCTATATGTTAGACCATATATATTTAGCTAATCCTTAAAACAACCTGATAGATATGTCACTCTATCCATTTCATACACAAAGAAATTAGAATTCAGGTGGCTGAGGAATCTGTACCAGTTCCATCACAGAAGAAAGGATCTGAATTTAGGAATTTAGAATAAGATCAGAATTCAGGAATTAAGTTTTAACATCCATAATCTTTCCACCAGAACTGCTGTCTTCAGGCCTGAGAAATGACTTGTTTATGTTCTTGAAAAGCTCAGAGTAAAATAAGAATATGGTTACCTTATATAGGGAGAAATTAGGAATGCTTTATTTAAAATGAAAGCTGCAAAATACTGAAATAGGCTACTAATGTATGTTTTTCATTTCTTCCTCATGACATATTTTAAAAGACAACAAGGAAGAAAAAAGTAGATAACAAGACCACACAATTAAAAGGTGCTTGATATATTCCAGAGTCTCTTCCTGTGCTTTACAGGAATTAATTTATGTACTCTCCACAACAGTCAACAGACAATAGTAGTATCTGCATTCTTCAGATGAGGAAACTGAGACACACAAAGATTAAATGTGGTCCACAGTCATATTGCTAGTAAGAGCTAGAATTTGAGATCAGGTGGTACATTTGCAGAATCCAGTCACTAAATCATTTGCCTTTTAGGAAGTACCAACTACTTGGGAATTCCTTTCATCTGCATAAAGACAATCCAGAGAATTACCTAGGTGGGTGTAAAGGCTAAGTTCTGTGTTTGTCTACATTTTCCTTCTGACATTTATGACACAAAACATAGTCCAAAGCCTTCAGAAAAACTACCATAAGAGTTTCTTAGGACTTCTAAACTAACGGTGGCCAAGTTCCTATTTACACATTTGTACCTATAAAGAGAGCTTGTAAAATAGATTTGTTATACTCCCAATGAGAACCTACTTCACTTGTGCATTGGGAAATGGAGCAGAATGTGAGGTGAGTCTGCTGAAACTGGTCTAGGAATCAGACCCCAAGATTCATTTTGTTACCTTGAATTGCAACTTGGAGACTTGACTTAAAAAATTTAGTACTGGTTTTGATTATCAATTTCCTCAACTTAAAAACTTCAGGTGGTCAAAAGCCTTCAGAAAAACCACCATAAAAAGACAAAGAAGAACGTGAGATATTCTTATCTCATTCATAATATCAGTAATATCTTTCATTAAAATTATAAAGGTCTGTATTTATTTAAAGATAGACAAAGATGGTTCATTTTACTGAGAAGAGGCATCCCTAGCAAGTACATGCAGATCCATAAATATCAAGATGTGTCCAGGGTACAAAAATGGAGGGATTTTAAGGTAACAAGTCAATGGCTGCTAACATGTGGAGGAAAAAGACGCTAATGTAAAATTATTTTTCTTATGCTGGTAATGGAAGAACAAAAGAGAAAAGAGGAAACAAATAAATTATGCTGTTCAGGTAAACACCATTTTCACATTAAGCAGGCATTAACACGCATCTCCTAAGCTCCAAATTAGTTGCAAAGATAATTTGCTTTTATTTTTTAAAGAAAGGGAGTAATACTAGGTAATAGTAAATAATTTGAGTTTTTCAACAATAGAAAACTCCGAGAAGTGAAATCAGTACTTTTATTTATGATGAGTTATTAAAAAGATATTAGAGTACAAAGAAGGGTTATATTGATATGCATAAAACAGGTAACTAGTTACAAAGTACACATTATGTAATAATTATAGATAAAGCTTAAAAAATGGAAGTTATTTTCACTAAAGTTCCAAATATATTTGAAATGTTCTGTTTACTTTTGTCTTGTTTTTGTTTCTACAATTTAAATTAGATATACTATAATGTTTCTAGTGGCAGAAAAATTTTTTAAATTATATATGTGTAAGGCACTGTTAGAAATATGTTCATTAGTAAAACAAATCTAGGTTTTTTTTTTACTGTTTTCCTAAAACTTGTGAAAAAATCCTCATTCAGTGACTATTCATTAAAATATTCAGATGCATTTTAAAACTATACCTTGTTTTTCTCAAATTAATATAGAGTTTAAGCAGGACATTTTACTTATTTTCAGGACAGCTTCCAAAATCATTACATACTATGAAATAGAAACAAAAACCTGGTATAGGATATAAACACCATTATTTTGCAACAAAATTAAAACTTGCACATCAAATGCTTTGATTTCAAAAGCAGAAATCAGATTTTAGTGTCCTAGTTTGGAGAATCCTAAGGCTTTAATGTTCTATATGCTCAAAATGAGTGAGTGATGGTTCATGAAACGTGGGATAAAATAACTTTGTACAGAACTGTCATATTAAGAAATACTTGCATTGTCAGATCCCTCCCTGGCTATTTGTAATTTGGGTGCTTTTCACATAGTCAAATAGAAAAAAAAAAAAACAGATATACACACATAAACCTATATTTTGTATATAAACATATAAGTAATCAGATTTTCCTACTTTTACTGTTTAAAATCCAGATCATGCGATTATTGACATGTTCAGTTATAGCTAGTAAATCACTCTGGCAGCTTTTGTGCAACAATAGCATGGCTAAGCTTGTATGGTTCACAAAGCCTGGCCAATCATTTGTTTGCTAAGGCATGGTTGCTTTTATTTTCAAATATAAATCTGCAGATATAAAGATGTAGTTAGGACTAAAGCAACAAAACATCTTAAATTACTTTAAGAAATAAAGCAACATATTTAAGCAACACCAATGTAGGATCTTAAGGTAATGCTATTTATAGGTATTAAAACTACATAACTAAAATTATTCTCAAAGTTAATGGAAAGATCTTGAAAAGCCATTAAATTATTGTTTAGCTTTTACCCTTTGTTTTATTGGGATAATTTTACAAAGTGATTAAGTCCAACAATAAAACTTTGAATTAAAAAATAAAAGTTTATTCTCCGTGGAAGAGATTATATAACCCATGTGTGGTGTGTGACATAAAACTTGTCATTAAAAATCCAATAAAATTCCTTAAAATTTCTAATATCAGTGTACCACCAAGACTACATCACCAATAATTGAAGAATGCATAACATTTTGTTACTGAGTTTGCTTTTTTTGGCCCAGTTTTTACATTTCTCTATGCAAAGAAAATATTTATCTGACCAAATATTTAATGTTCTTTACAATGCAGATTTTTATTTTCCTAAAAAATAAAACTGTTGCCTATTTATTATGGAATTATTAATTATGGGAAGAAAAATGTGCCAGCATTTATTGCTAAGCAATTTGTATACATTATCCCATGACAAAAAGCTTTGCCATCATGTGTTATAGTCCCCCTTTTTTATAGGAAGGAACTGAAACTCGGAGAGCTTAATATCTTGTTTAAGGTGACACAGACAGTAACAGTAGTGCTGAGATCCAGGACCACGATGCCCCTGACACATAAGTCCTTTTCCTTCCACATGGCCATATAACATTAACCCTAAGAATCAGGAAAACTTGATGGTTTACATTTAGAAAAATGTTTCTGAGATGAAAATTACTAAATATTCACTCCATCTATTCATTACTGTAATGTTTGGAATACATTAACATTACTTCAGAATAGTCAGTGAGGTATGAGTGGGTTTTTTTGTTTTGTTTTGTTTTTTACATTATACTTGTTTTAAAAAAATAGCAAAATGAGCTGGGTGTGGTGGCACATGCCTGTAATCCCAGCAGCTCAGGAGGCTGAGGCAGGGGTATTTGGAGTTCAAAGTCAGCCTCAGCAGCTTAGTGAGCCCCTAAGCAAGACTCTGTCTCTAAATAAAATACAAAAAAAGGGGTTAAACGCCCCTGGGTTCAATCTGCAGTACCCACCCCACAAAAAAAAAAAAAAAAAAAAAAAAAGATAAAAAATTAACAAAATGAGAATATATCCAAGAAAATTACATGAAATTTAAATTTTAGGCTTCATAAATAAAAGTTTATTGGAACATGGCTATGCCCATTCATTTTCCCCCTGTTTATAGTTACTTTTGCACTACAGTGTAGAGCTGAGAGAGAAACAGAGACTGTGCTCTACAAAGCCAAACACATTTACTGTCTTGTCCTTTTCCAAAAGACACTCCTGCATAAGAATTAAGAAAAACTGAATCCTGGCAGCATATTTTTTAAGTATGAAAAGTGTATTTCAAGTGTGAAATTTAAAAATCTTTGAAACGAAAACATAAAATTATAAACAATGCATGTAGAAGAGGGATCTTTATATGATGGTCATATGTTTTAATCTGATCTAAGACAGAGCAAGTCCAGCCAAACTGTGCCTATTGTGAGTACTCATTTTTGATTCAGCTTTCCAATAAGCATTAGCTCTTATGTTTTAAGCCTAAAATGGGCATTTCTGCAGTAGTGCAATGGTTTAAATATTTAAATTTTGGTAATATCTTAATATTTGATATGGGAAAAATTTGTTTATGTGTATGAATATAAATATCTATAGATGAAAACATTTCAAGAGACTTATTAACTTATAATTTTAAATGTATAGTCTCATCACTGAAACTTTTTAAAGTGATAACGCATTTGACTATTGACTTTGGAATATTTATCAAAGTCTGCAAAGTAGCTAATATCATTTACCACTTTAAGAATTTAATTCAAACCATGAAAATCTATGGGTTATTAGGTAACTAAGTTTTTATATATATTCACTCCTTCAGCTGGTCTGATCAACATGCCTGTCGCTGGGTCAAATTAACCATATAATAAACTGATAAATCATGAGAAAATCATGGGCTGTCCATGTATGCATCTGCTGGTGCAAATTATGAAAAATATCAGTAAGAAAAACCCACCGACCTAAAGAATGTAAGATTAGAATATCAGGTGATAAGAAAATAATAGCTCACTGTTACCCATAAATAACTAAAAGGCACATTCACTCCCCGCCCCCTTTTTTTTTAACATACTGAACACAGAGAAGAGGGGCAAACATAGAAAGAGCAACAGACAGCAAATCAGAGGGGCAAATCCACACACCCAAACACATGCAGTGTACCATCGTCTCCCATACTTGTTGCAGAAGAGGGGGTGTTGCAACTCAGCAACCAGTCTGCTGTATTTAAAACAGTCATGTTGTCCCCTGAGAACAGGAACAGTATAAGAGTTCATTGTCTGGACACCTGCTGAGTGTACATGAGTAATCTTCAATGCCTGTGCTGGTTTCTGACCATTAAGCCAAATTAGAACTGCACTGTATGACTTCTGCATTTTAGTGTACCAGGTCTGTTTTAGTTCAGTAAATATATGTACTTAATGATTTGTGACCTTCAAGGTCTGATTTCAGAGGGTTTTTCAATCTTTTTAGTATTCAATTTCAAGTTTAAATGTAAATGTTCTTACTCTAGAGTAGTCATCACTAAATATTCTTATACATTTGCAATCCCATAATTAATTAGCTGAAATTATAGATGCATGTTTAGAGACAAATAAACACTATAAACAAGGAGAAGAATGTTAATCTACAAAGGGTTTGGTGTAAAACATTATTAAATACAGGTAAGTTGCAATGCACACAACTTGACGAAGAACACTTTTAGACTGCACAGTTATATTAAATGGGAAGAGGTGTAGCAATTTTATAGATATTTATTTAAAATTTAAAAGAAAATATGATGTGGCAAATGCTGATATCTGATAATATGAATAGTTTACAAACTAAACCAAATTTCATATAAATTTTACTTTATTGATGAGACTAGATTTACAAAATTTTGAAATGGTTGTGAATAATTTAAAATACAACTTGTATAACATCGTGGGTGTGTATGTATGTATATAGTCGATATATACCTATGATAATACAAGAATTGGATCATATGTTCTGACAAGTTGAATGCATTCTATAAAAACAATAAAGCAGAATATTAGACAGACTAGCTGTTATTGTTGCCGTATATTGTAGAATAATTATGGTCTAATGAAATGAGAAAAGATCTGGAAAAAATACATTCCCTTTTTGAGTAAGTGCTAGGTATTATGGTATTATTCTCTTTGAAAAGAAAATACAGCAGATATGCATATTTTTGTATTTCTGAAATTATTTTTAAGAAAAAAACATTTTCTATGAAAAATTTTGGGGTAATCTCTTTTAAATTCAAAATTTAGAAAGTGGCATAAGTAGTGTGTGTGTGTGTGTGTGTGTGTGTGTGTATTTGTAATAACAGGGTACAAATCTTTTGATCACAAATTATAAACTTTTTGGAATATTTATAAGGAATAAGTGAAAACACAAACAGAAAACTTTTCTGTAGGCCCTCAAGATGTTGCTCAGGATTATCTGTTCTCTCTGAATGTTTCCAGCTATGGAGGAAGAACACAAATTTTAAGAAAATCAACAGAATGATAAACAATATACTAACTATATATTCCTGGGCTATAATGCTGAATATGGTACTGATAATAAGATAATAATTTATTAGCAGCCCTCTAATATGAAATTAAAGCAAACAATGAGATATGATTCTGGCTATCTCTTGGGTGGTGCACTTACCTCCCGTCCCATTGGTAGTGACTGATGTGCTGCTGAGATTGGATTTATCCAGTTTGGAGCTACCAGCAGTATCACTAGCTCCAACAAGAGTATGAGGACTTGCTAGGTCCTGCATTTCCATAGACCTGTTGAAGCAGGAAGCAACAGAATAAAAGTTGAAATGTCAGCAATTATTTTTACTAAATTATGTACATTATTGCACTTAGTACATGTGTGATCTCACAATAAATGAACCCAATAGCTGAAACCTCTTTGTTAATCAGGTGAACATGCTAGTCTATTAAAAATAAACAAATACATAAATAAGAAAATCTTCCACAGTGATTTAGTACTCTTAATTTGATTGTTATTTGTAATCCTACAAATATTCCATATAATAATGTGAGGAAAAAAAACACTTTTTCATCCTGATGATTGATATGAACCTCCTAAACTGTTCACCTCTGCTACAAATAAGAACACATAGTGAAAAAATTTAACTCCCATAATTTGGCATGCTCTGCCACCATTGAGGAAGAAATCTGTAACCAGAAATAAACTGGGAACTCAAAACCAGAACAGAAGCTTTTAGCTGACCTCATTGACCCAGGTGGTTGAAAAATGAGCCCTAGGCCTGAGAGCTGGAGTTGTAACACTTCTAATATCCATCCAGGAACAGGAGACTTTGATATATGTTTGTTCCAGAGAATGTGCTAGAATTGAGACCCTAAATAAAACTGGGATTCTTGAAAGGATGACCCTCTTCTAAAAAGGAAACTAGGAAAAAAAAATTGCTCAGTGGTCCAATGAAGCCAAACATGCTTTCATGAAAGAAATGAAACACAGATAAACAAAAGCTGAGATTATTTTTTACCTTATGACCTGAATAGCAACAACAAAAAATCATGGGGAGATTTCAGCTGAAAGAAAGAAGCCAAATGAAATCTCAGATGTGCAGGAAAAAATGAAGAGTAACCTAATGGTAAGTATGCAGGTAAATGTCTAAGATTATCTTTTACTTTCCTCTTAAATAATTAAAAACAGTCTATTGAAACAAAAATAATGACACTATATTGTAAGATTTATAATATGCTCTATAAAGGAAATAAATAACAGCAATAGCACAAAAGATGGTGAAATAAAGTTGGTCTAATGAAATGAGGAAGGTTCTTCCATTGGGCATTAGGTATTATATTAAAGTTTGATAAGTGGTAAGTTTAGGGTACATAATATAACTCCTGCCATTAAATATTAATAAAAAAATATCAAAAGATACAATAAAAAGTCATTAGGATAATTAAGATAAAAATGTAAAGAAATGACTGATCTCTATGAATTCAGAAAAATAAGAAAAAATAGCACATGAGAAAAATGAAAAATACAAAGAAGATGGCACACTCACCTAACCATGTGATGATTACACTAAATATCAAGGGATTAAACACTCCAACAGAAAGGCAATGATCATCCCTTTGTTCTACATAACCAACACAGTTATAAGAGTGTTACAAGAAGCATTTCAGATATACACTGTAATGGCATAGTACACTACTCAGACATTCAGTTCTAGATCTGAAGAAATCATTCCTATAGCTGCTGGGAGTGTTGCCAGCTGACAGCTCTCAACTGAGCTCCTTTCCAGGACTTGCCTTTAATCACAGATTCACTGTGCCCAAGATCACATACCTTCTGGGGTCAGCTCTCCTGTACTGACTGTTCAATGGAGAGGTATCAACACTGTGCCCCTGCTCCGAGGTTCACCCTAGTCTAGGGCAACCATAAAACCAGCTGAGCCTTTGTTGCAATTGAACAATTAATGTCTCTCAGTCTAACTCTGCTTCATTCCTTTCCCTAAAAGGTGTTGATGTTGAAAGCACATCCCCAATACATGCTGCATGTGAAATCTCCAAGTCAGAGTCTGCTTCCTAGAAACCTAACAGTGAGAAGGCCCAAGTAGGTTGAGAGTAAAGTAACGGCAAATTATATGCCATGCAAATAAAAATCAACAACAGAAATATCTTTAAGCTATAACATTATCACACAAAATAGGTTTTAAGATGATAAAGCAGAATTAGAGAATGTTGAAAACAAAAAAGTTCCTCAGGAAAAATGTGACAATTCAAAATGTGCATGTACCTGTAAGAAGAGCGTCAAAATACTCTGAAGCAGAAACTGACATAACTAAAAGATGAAACAGGCAAGTCTATAATCATAGTTGGAGCCTTTACTTATTTTATTTTTGGGTATCAGGGACACTTAACCACTGAGCTGTGTCCCTAGCCCCTTTTTATTTTTTTTACTCTGAGACAGAGTCTGGCTAAGTTGCTGAGGCTGACTTTGAATTGTGATCCTCCTGTTTCAGCCTCCAGAGTCACTGGGATCACAGAACTGCATCATTTTGCCCGGCACAGTTGGAGTTTTTATAACATACTTTTTCTAGTAACCAACAGAAAACAGTACACAAAAAAATAAGTTTAAAAATATACACAAAAGATTTAAGTAGCATTATCACCAATGTGATCTAATTACTAGTTAGTTACAGGATGCTAGCAATCAATAATTGTAGAAAATAGACTGGTTTCAAGAATACCTGGAATGTCCATAAAAGACTATATGCTGATCTAACATGAATAGTAATAAGTTTTAACATTAAAATCTTACAAAGTATGATATCTGACCACAATGAATTGATTTAGTAAGTAAAGGTAATAAGATATATAAAAAATCTCCAGTATTTGAAATTGAAACACCATACTTCAAAACAATCTCTAAGTCATAGAAGAATCAAGAAACAAATATAAAAAACACTTAGGATAAAATGATAATAAAAACTTCTAATTAAAACCTGTGGTATACAAATAAAGTAGTGTTTAGTGAGAATTTTACATTAAAAAAGACCAAGGTTTAAAACTCTGTGATATAAGTTTCTTCCTGAAGAAACTAGAGAAATAAAAACAACTTGAAGAAAAAGAATATAAATTGGTGGGGAAAAAAAAATCTATAAACAATTCAGAAAATTTACAAATACAGAAAAAGGTCATTAGACTTTAATGACATTAAGAGGATAAAGAAATATTATAAAATTATTATGCCAGTGAGTTCAATAATGTGACAAAATTGGTAACTTTCTTCAAAGATAGTGTTATAAAACCTGACCCAGTAAAAAATAAAAAAGAAAATCAGGACATGTGTGAGGCCCTGGGTTCCATTGCTAGCAACATACACACACACACACACACACACGAAAAATTCAAATATAAATGATCAATTGAAGAAACTGAATTATCACTTTCAAAAAAAGAAATCTAGAGCCATATGGTTTCCTTAGTGAATGCTAGAAAACATTTAAGAGAAAATAGTAATCGTCTTTTACAACTTCTGTCAGACAAAAATAGGAGAGAATGTTTTTTACTGTTGTTGGAGACCAGAATGACTCTGAACCAGAACCTGACCAAGATACTCTCAAGAAGAAAATTATAGATCCATAATACTTATAAACAAAGATGAAAAATATGGCACTAAACATCACATTAAATCCAGCAGTAAAAAGATAAAAACATCATGACCAAGTGTGGTTTATCCCAGGAATGCAAAGCTGATTTAACATTTGGAAATCAAGGTAATTCAATATGTTAAGAGAATATTATTTCCATGGGTGCAAAAATTACTTGACAATATTCATCATCCATTCATGATCTAAATTCTTGGCAACCTAGGAAATGAAGTATTTTTCTTTCATTTGATAAGAACATTTTATGAAAAATCTTTAGCTTATATCATATTTAATGATGAAATATTAAATTCTTTCAGAGCCAAGGCAAAGATGTCTGCTTTTCTCTCTTCAGCACATTTTACTAGCAAACTTGGCCAGCACAAGACAAAAATAAATAAATAAAAAGGTGAAGAGTGGAAGTGTAGAAGTTTAAGAGTTTAGAAAGATAAAACTATAATTCACATATGATATAATTATTTATGTAGAGATTTTAAGAAATCATCAAAAAACTCTAAAATTACTAAAACTGGTAAGTAAATTTATCAAAGTTACATAGACAAGGACTTTGCCATTACTAAATAAAACACGAACTAAAAATATCTGAAACTTCAGCAAATGCCTCTCCAATTCAAATACTGAAATATCAAAACAGTGGTTATTCATCTTTAAGAAGCACTGAATGCTTAACTGGCAGGCAAAACTTCTCCTCTTGGAGGAAATAAACAAAACAAAACAGAAATGTTATGCTTCAGTCTCTACATTTTATGTGTATGTATATATATGTATGTATATATGTATATGTGTGTATGTGTGTGTGTGTGTGTGTGTGTGTGTGTATAATGTTCAGAATACTATAAACGTTCTGAGACATAAGAAGCAGGAAAAGACTGGTACAGTAGTGCATGCCTGTTAGCCCAGCTACTGGGAAGGTTGAAGAAGGAGAATGGCAAATTTGAGACCAGTGCCTGGGCAGCTTAGTGAGACCCTGTCTCAAAATAAAATTAAAAACTGTTGGGAATGTAGTTCAGAGATTAGAACACCCTTTGGTTAAATAAACAACTAGTCCCTAATCAGAAGAGACAGGGAGTGGGGGGGAGAGAGAGAGAGAGAGAGAGAGAGTGGGAGAGAGAGAGAGAGAGAGAGAGAGAAGTGACTCTTAGTGGAGAGAAAAAAACAGTAAATGAAAGAAGATCTGAACGTGGTTGAGGTTTTGGAATTAGCCAACAGGGCTTAGATGAGCCTCCATGCCTGGACACAGAGTAAGTATTGTCACCTCAAGGTGCTGGGGGAGATAAGCACTGTTTCTACAGCTCTACTGGGAGAAGACAGCTGGAAATGAACATCTGGCTTCCCCTACAGTCTGTCCTATGTTATGTTTTGTTTTGTTTGCTTTGTTTTCTTTGTTTTTCTTCTGATTTTAACTTGTACCATGACAGTTTTTCTGAGCTCCATGAGCCCTTTTAGTCAATTAACATAGCTGAGGGTGATCTTGGGGACCCCCCCAACCACAGCCCTACAATTATTGAACTATATTTTCACTAGAGGCATTAACTGGACCTCACCCCAAGCACATAACTGTATCACTGAGTTGATACAACAGATATTTGGAATTTGAGAGGATGAGGAAGCTAGAATTCGTGATATGAAAAAACTCCTGGTTGAGACTTGCTCTAAGGAGTTCCAGAAGTCTGGGTGGGAATTTCATGGAGATTCTGCTGAATATTAAGTGGTGCCGATTGAGGGTAACATTCCATGAGGCTGGGCAATGAACCATCAGGGACCTGTAAGCTGAACAATTCCAAGAAGTCACACAGAGCCTAAGTGACACGTTGGCTCTCCATGGGAAATCCCATAGGAGATCAGCTTCAGCTTTGGGCTCCAATGTAAAACAGACTCTCTAACAAAGTTTACAAACAAGTCTCAATAAAGCCAAGCTGATCAGTAAGCAACTCAATGATCTGCCAGAACAACGGATAATACTTTTTCAAGGAAACAAAAAAAATCAAGCACTCAGTAATGTAAAATCTCTTATTATTCAATTAAAAATTATTAGGCATTTAAAGAAGTCAGAAAATGTAATCCATTAAGCAGAGAACATCAGAAAACAAAAACAAAACACATTCATAAATAGTAAAGCTGGTGGAATTAGCACACAAGGATATGAAAATAAAAATATTAAAAACAGTTAAAAGGTGAAATGAACATAGAAGGGAAAAGTAAGATATCAATCAACTGCTAAAACTTTTACTGAAGAGAATTAACAATGGATTATAAAAGAAAAGAGGAGTAGGGCTGGGGTTGTGGCTCAGTGGAAGAGGGCTTGCCTAGCATGTATGAGGTACTGGGTTTGATTCTCAGCACCGCATATAAGTAAATGAATAAAATAAAGGTCTATCAACATCTAAAAAAAAGAGAGATTAAAAAAAGAAAAAGAAAAAGAAGAAAAGAGGAGTGACCTTGAAGATAAAGCACAAGAAAATATTCAGCATAAGAATAAAATGAACAAAAATTAACGATAAATTTACAGAAACTCTGTGTGTTGGGGAATAATATCAAGAAACCTCACCTGTGTGCAAAGAAGCACCAGAAAGAGAAAATGGCTGCAGAAAAAATATATTTACAGAAATGAAAGTTAAAGATTTTATAAATATGTTGACACACACCATTGAAGCAGGATATACTATACATGTGTGCACTCGTGTGCCTCTACCCACATGTAATTCAAAGTCAGGTTCATCACAATCACATCATTGAAAGCCAGTGATTAAAAAAAAAAAAAAATTCAAAGCAAGCAGATAAAGATTCCACAGACTTTTGTGTGTGTGTGTGTGAGAAATAACGCAAGCCAGAGGCAATGGAATCAGGACCAGAAGAAAAAAATATGTCACCTTAGAAATTTATATCAAGAAAATAAATTCCTCAACAATGAAAGTAAAATAAAGATTTTTTTTTTTTTAAACTGGCCTGAAGAACCAGTCCAAGAATGTTAAAGGAAATTGCTCAAGCTGAAGAGAAGTGATAACACAAAGGCAGGGATTTTGCCAGTTTCATTCACAAAAGAATCCCGAATGCCTGAACAGGTACCTGGAACACAGTAGTTTCTCAGCAAATACTGGATGGATGGATGGATGGATGGATGGATGGATGGATGGATGGATGAACAAATGAAAAAATGAAAAGACGTGTAAGCGGTGTCTATCTTAGACAAAGCTGTGAAATCAAGTGTGAACATGGGAGTGTGAACAAGGTTAATTTAAGGGGGTTTTAAATAGGAAATGAGTTTTAAGAGCAGTCAAGAATCACAAGATTCTCCAATTACAGTGCAAAGAGAAGATATGAAATTCAGAAACAAAGATGATCTCAAAAACAGCAGGACCTAAAAAAGTAGTATTTGTGGACACTTCTGGTTAACAGACTTCATTACAATGAACAATGGTTTCATTATCTCCCACTGGACTTACTCAGCACAAAGACATTGAATTTAATGGCTCAAGTTAATGACTGCTCACTACATGGGAAGCTCTTTCACAGGTAATGGGATAACTGAGTGAGGCAAACATGGCCCTACCCTCAAGGAGCTGACAATCTAAATAAGTAGGCAGAGCCTATGCACAGAAATTTAAGGTTTAAAATACTAAGTGTCTGCTGAGAGGAACACATGAAGCAATGTGAACTTTGAGAGTCAGGAAGTTTCTGGCTGGATTAGCTGGATTTTGATGGATTCAAATAAAGGATCCTAGGGGAGGCATCTGGTCAATGGTATCACTGAAGCCCCAAAGTAGTGTAGGGGCTCCTGGCCAATTTGGACCACGTGCACAATGAGTAAGCCAGGGAAATCAGTCAGGAATGAAAGAATGGAGCACACACCACAGAGAGGAATGGAGAGGAAATAGAAAATGTTATTTCAGCAAAACAAAAAGATCTCCAACAAAATAAACATAGTCTTGGCATGTTACATTCCAGTGCACAGGAAACCGAAATGCAATTATCTGGTTCTTTACAGTTTAGCCTTTGCTCAAATTCATCCTAGTGGGTTGATATTTCTTACAACTAAAAGAATCTTAAGAACATAAATATATTATTGCTATCAAGAATCCAGCAAGAATATTTCTGTACTTCCTTCAGTATGCTATGGAATTAATTTAATCATGAAACTTCAGATAATTTTAAAGTTCAATTTATATAAAATATATAAAATGTTAACAATTTGCCTTAGGGTAAATTTTAGCAGCAGAAAATGATTAATGGGCAATGATTTTTCCTGAGTACATTTTGCATGACACATTCTATGCTTGGTACTTCATACATATCTTATCTCCTTTAATTTTAAAATGATGCACAGATATTTACTTTGTTTTCAGCCTTTTCTAGATGGAGAAACTGAGTCTCAGAGAGGACACTCAGAATGCCCAAGATCTTATAGGTAGAAAGTAGCAGCACTAGAACTTCAACTCATTCACCTATGATACCAGAGCCTGGATTATATTACACATTGTTTGCTTCCCATTTTTAAGTGATTTTAATTTTTCCATACTGAGAAATCATATCTTTGCAATAAAACACTTTGAGAATATTCTTCAAAAATTACTGTAGACAATAGAAGCATCTACTCTGCTAAACATACCCCCATCATTATGATATTTAAAGTTGACCCTCTTTCCCTCCCAACATATCTATTTCAACCCCTTTTTAGTAAATATCAGCATCTTTCTGAACAACATAAAAAAGTGAACTTTTCCACAGACAGAAAAACTCATTTAAAAAAAAAAGAAATAAAAGAATTTGGAGGATACATGCAACTGGTGTATTCAGCTTTTTGCACATTTTTTATTGCAATATAGATGCAATTTCTTTCTAATGGCATTAAATATCTTCTTCAAACTGAAGGAAGGGCAAGACTTACACTTGTGAACTTTAGAATTTACTCTGACTCAGAAACCATGAATCATTCTGCACAGATCCTGGTTATGAGTCATGGCCCTGTTTATTTATAGACTAGACTGACTCCATCAGTTGTTCATGACCCAAGAAATGTAAAAGCATCCTAGACTCTCAAAGATACCCTCATGCCAGCTTTTACTCTTTGCATAAATTAGGCAATATGGATGTACGATTTATTTCCCACATTCTCAGTCCATTTAGTTGGCAAATTTGCATTTTGCATGGGAATGAATTTAAGACCAAGAGTTCTGGCATTTGCTTTGCTACTAACATCCCTTTCTGTGCAATAAAATCTTTAGCTCTCCCTCGCTGAGAAGTAGAAATCACAGCATCAGCCTCACTCTCAAATAATTAAAACGTAAAGCTCTATTAGAACAGGGATTACTTTCTATTTTGTTCATTGCTTTCCCCCCTTACTTTAGAATAATGCTGTGTATTTAGTGTAAGTTAACGAATGGACAATAAAATAGGACTAGAAATAATACAGATGAAGTGATTTGAATTATCTGGAGTCAAATGTAGTCTGGGTCAGCAAATACTTCTTGAACCTCTAGGAATACAAAGTATCATATGAGAGTTTATAGGTTACTGGTAAAACTAGGAGAGGGTGGCGGAGGCAGGGATGAGTTCTGTGATGAGAATGTATACAGAAGTTTTCATTTTATTAAATGTGTAATTTGAAATGTCCCAAATGAGTGAGGTAGGTGTGTGTGTGTGGGGGGAGGGTAGGGTCTCTGCATGGATATAGAAAGAAATTGTGAAAAAAAATCTAATAAAGCAACTTGGTCAACTTAGATCTGGTAAAAATACCAGAGCAAGTCACCATTGAGTGCCGGTTCCCATTTCCTGGGCAAAGGACAGGTCTTATAAAAACATCAGGTAACAACGCCCAGTCATCTCACAACATACTTCAGGTCAGGAGATGCAGCTCCTCTGTTGCATAGTGTCTGCGTCAGCGACGAGGTGGGCAGGCACCGCCAACGGGAGGACCTCACCAACCCGTGTTCCCCAACGCAGCCAGAAATGAGGTCGGCTACGGAGACAGGAGACAAGGGACTGCAGGAGGAAGACCAAGGATCAGGGAAGTGGGCTATGCAAAGAAGGGGAGCTATTCTCGAAATCTGCCACCAACTTCATGCCTGTCACTGAGGCCAGCATGAATGCTTGCAGTGCAAGTGACCTATCTGCCAGAGTGACCTCAGGCCCTGGAGCAACAGCAAATAAAGCCATGAACATACTGTTCTCTGGACACTTTCACAGTCCTTCCTTTCCAGGGCTTGCAACTCTCGACCTGTGACCTGCAACGCTGGCCCTTTCTTTGCTAAGTAAGACTCTTAACAAATTATTCTGCTAAAACATGTTCGACCCCTTTTCCCCCCCAAAACGTGAGTAAATATTTCAAAATAACAGGCGCGTTTCTCTAACTTTTGGTTTTCAAAAGCCTTTCTCCATTGGAAAACAAAGAACTGTACAAAAATCCAACAGATCCTCCAAGCATTATTTGAATGGTTCAGGAGTCAAGTTTCTGTCAGATCAGTTACAAACCATGGTTAATGAAGCAGGAAATTATTTTCCTCTAGCAAGTAGTGGGGTAAAGCCATAAGGCCACAATCAAAACATTTAATGCCATCAATTATACTGAGAAATATATCAAGCCTTTTTCTAAGAAAATATGCTCCTCATAAGGAGCAAATAATGAGGATTTTTCAAGAGTCAAATGTGGAACTCAAAAATAAAAAAGGACTGACACAATAGGTACAAAGTCAAGTTGGCTACCTATTAAAATAATTGAATCTCAGTCCCTGAAAGGATGTTAGGTGTCCTTTAATGCAAAATTTTGTTGAGTGAAGTGTTAAGAGCTTCCATTATCAACTCAAACTTGAGTTTTCGACTCCACCTCTGCCATTTGCCAGTCATGAGACCTAAGGCTTATAATATCCACTGTGGGAATTAAATGAGATCACACACATAAAGCACACAGAGCTTGGCATAGGGTACACACTTAATACACATCAGCTATTGCTATAGGCACTTCTGCAACACTGGCAAGAAATGCTTGCTTTGTCTGCTTGAATTCAGTTTCTTAAGAGGCAGTCCATGTCATTTCCAGATAACTTATACTGCTAGAAAGTTTTCTACACACGGTGTCCCTGGAACATTAGGCCCAGAAGAAAACACACTGCACCCATTCACACATGTCAAGTGCAAAACTTTTTTTCATAGAACAACCTTTGCACATCAATGAGCTGTCCTAACCAAGAGCCCTTCTCCTCTCAAGTGGGGCCTCTCATGCTCCTTCACGGAGCTTAGGCCACTGCAAGCTCTTTGACCTGCCCAGTGTTCTCTGCTGAGAAAGTTCCAGGTCCCCTAAACCGTGGGACCCACAGATGCATCTTTATGGTACAAAAGATGAAAAAGGTCAATAGTCTGAAGAGTGTGCGAGCAGGACTCTCAGACGCTTGACAGTCAGGGCTCTGGCTACAACCCAGGCAACAAGGTTCTGACATCTGCGTCCCAGTTAATTCTTTAGAGCCAGGTTTCTTCCCAGCAACTACACATACGTTCGGTGTTTGGAACTCAAGTGAACAGTTTTTCATGTGTTCCTCCCAAAAGTCACATCATTGGACTGAAACCCTTATTTCAGCCTGTCCTGTTAAATTCTGCTTCTGCTCTTTGGTATACTCTTTCCCAGTGCCATGTCAGCCAAACTTGCTTAGCATACCTTCAATGTCCTTATCATTCAGACAGGATGAGAAGGTCAATGTCATGAACAGGTCTTGAAGACGGCACTAGAAGATCACCTCCAGATTCATATCTTGGAAATAGTTCTGGAGCTAATAGTAGTACTATCATTTAGTCTGTTTTCTATCTTTCCTTTATAAATATAGCAAAAGCCTGCGACACACTTTATTGGATTCTGTGAGTACCCAGTGTAATACATGCTGTTGTTCTTCCTTTCTGGTACTGCTATCACAAGACTAAGAGGTCACTGTGGTATGCCTCCAGTTTAGAGGACTTACTGGATTCTCATCAGCATGGTCCCCTAATAATTTACATTCAATTATTTAACAATTTCATTTCACAATCATTCAGAAGATGTTCAGTTTTAGAGTTTATTATGTCCTCTAAGGAAACAATTTAAAAAGTGATTTTTCTTAAGTAAATAAATGTGATTGATAAACTATACAAAAAGAAGAGGCCCTAAGAGGTGATGATATGAATTGGAAATCAGGAACACAAGTTTAAGTCTATGATCTACTTACTACCTTGGAAAACGTCCATGGGTATGTGCAGATATGTTTTCTAAATATCCTCTTGGGTTTACAGGACTCACTAAATAACTCAGAAACTCTTCCATACACAGGCATTCTCTACTCCTTCCTTCCTCTGCCAAGACATTCTGTATCTTTATGAGGTTACCCAACCCATTCACTTTGAGCACAAGGAAGTTAGCACCTGCCATGAGGAATCAGAATGTGAAATGTGATGAGCGGGCCCTGTGATAACTGCCTGACCTTAGCAAACGCAAATAAAACCTCGGAGAAAAGACTAAAAATGCAGTAACATACAAACCAGTGTTGTGAAGCCCTCCAGAGGAGCCAAGTTCTGTCCTGGTGGAAGTGGTGCTTGAGACTATATAATTCATGGGACAGTGGTGCTAGGGGATGTCAGGGAATGCCCCTGCTGCCCCATCCTATGACACTATAACATGATAGTTTCCCAGAAAAAAAAAAAAAAAAAAGTCAGCAAGTTGTGCTAGCAATAGGAACCTGCAGCCATTTCTCATCTGGCGTAATAGTTCACAGATCAGGTCCACCCACAACGTAGCGCCCTGGAAATCAGCAGGAGCTCAGCACTCTGACCTGTGCCAAACAGCAAGATGAGGATTGGGGCTGGTATAAATATTCAATTGGGAAGTTATGGCCAATCTCCTTGCACTGTGTTTAGTGCAACTCTAAACTGCTCCACCTGGTCCCTTCTGGCTCCCTCGTGTCTACCAGAAGCTGGCAGCTGGAAGGCAGGCTGAGCCTGGGAGATCTTTTAATTTGCTGTAGCACCAGGGGGCCAGGCAGGAGGAATGACAATGCATATGCTGGGATTCAATTACAGAGCTCTTTCTCCCAGGTGGGAGGCAACGGTGACTGCAGAGAATTCAATGCTTCCGTTTGTTTGTTAAGGTCCCATAGGAAAGGATCCATGGTTTGCAAATGTTAGGGATGTAGAATAATGTCCTATGAGCTGCCTTCATGATGAAGGTATTGGGAAAAAAAATTAAGCAAATGAATATTTTGTTCGGCTTAAGTGCAATCTTTACATTTACAACTGTTTTCCAAAATAAAGTCCTTCTGTAATGTCTGCCTGGAAAATACAGATGACAGCTTCTAAATTTTGAAATAAGCTACTGTTTAGCCTATAAAAGGTAGGGTGAGAGGATCTTTGAGATCACTGGCCCATGAATCTCACTGCCAAAAAGGTTTTTAAACATTGCAAACATTTAGTTGCATTTGAACCGTGAATACTTAAGGGGAACACATGGTGTTCTAAATTTAAAGCACTTGAATAGTTCCTAGAAGCTTGACAAAAAATATTTACCATGTGATCCTTTACAATAAAATGTCAATGTCATGCATTTTGAGGACACTGATCTCAATTATCTGTGACAATTTGTCAATGCTAAAGATATTTCACCTGCTACAAAGCAAATCCACCAAATCAAGAGTAAGACTATATGAGTCCAGGCAACTAGGTCCCCTGAAATACTTCTACATGAATGTTCTGTTAATTACAAACCAAAATAATCTATTAAAATAGGTTTGTCAGTACTATTACAGACTGTCCTTGATTTATGATGGCATTATATCCTCAAAAACCTCATTTTAGATTGAAAATATCATTAAGTAAAAACTCATTTAATATACCTAATCTATGGAACATCATAGCTTAACTTAGCCTACCTTAATTGGCCAATTATATGTTTTTCATTGTGGGCATGTATGAATATGTAACAACAAATCTCACTATTATGTATAATTGTAATGCACCAATAAAATAAGTAAGTAAATAACAAATAAAATCTTAAAAGTAATGACATGCACAGCTGGAGGAAAGTGTTGTAAAAATAAGCTACAGTATCACAATTTTCTTAAAAAAATGTGCTTCGAACACTTTTATTCACCTATGATTGAGGAAAATCATATAACATAAAGCCTATTTTATAATAAAGTACCAAATATCTCATATAATTATTTTAATACTCTACTGAAAATGAAAAACAGTACTTTATGTGGATGCACCATGGCAAAATCAAAAATTGTCTAAGTGGAACCACTGTAAGTCAGGACCATCTATACACAAACTTTCCAGGCTTTCTTCCAAACTTCCTATCCTCATTGTCCTGTTTCTATGCCGAGGTAGCTTTGTTTCATCATACATCCAATCGAAAAAAAACAAAACAAGATAGTCCCACTTGTTTCAACTCTATCTCTCAGGATCGCACTGAGAAGACCATTTTTTTCCATGGCAGTTAGAGCACCAACTCACCAAACAAGCTATCCTCTGTTCTATGCCTTCTCTGCCTTTCCAGCCCTCTTAGAATCATCTAGACCTCCTCACTTGCCCTCTCAGACCTTACTCCTTTGCAGGAGACATGAGGTCCTATTTCCCTGACCAGCCCCTAAGGGGTTCCCTCATTTGCACCTGTGGAGCTCCAATCCCTACATCCCATCTCTGCAAACTCATTCTGACTAGTTATTCTTCACACATGTCCAATGTACTTTTGAAACAGGGCCTCTGCACTTAATGTTTACTTTCCCTAGAACATGGCTGCCCAGCTGTCCTGTTTCTATGTTCCAAACATCCACTGTTCAGAGATGCCTTCCCACCCTTCTTTTAGAAAACAGCATCTCTTCCACTCAGTAATTGTCAACTATCCCAGTTCTCTGTTCCATTCTTCTATTATCTCCCTTATGTGCTATATTTACTTCTCAATTATCTCTCCATGTGAACAGGGGATTTTTGTTCATTGCTGTACCTACAGTATCTAGAACAGTGACTGGCACATAATAAATGCTAAATTAACATTTGTTGAATGTGTGAATAAGTTTTCCAATAATTTCAGTTAACCTGCCTGATCAGACCTAGTTACCTAGGCTTTATTGCACTGCTCAATCAATATTTCTAATTTTTGGTGGCACAGTTTTATTTTTTTGTAGACTACATTCTCCAATAAACAAAATGATACAGTTCCAGTACAAAGAATTATATAATCTTGTTGACAAAGAATCTATAATATTGTCTCATCTTTAAATATAAAAAATAGATTAGGAATAATTGTTCTCTACCATGTTTCAGGCACTGTGCTTTCTATAATTCAATAAAATATAGTTTAATATGGAATTACAAATTTTCTTGCATTCTCTTCAAAATATGAATTTCAGCCTAAAGGAAACCAATGAGGAAGAATATATACATTTTCTATTTTCATTGCCCAAATATATAATTTACTGAAGACTTAGTGGACTATCTAACATTTCAAATCTTTCCTAAACACATATAAACACAGATCAAATATGTGATATTCTCTTCTTTAAAATTTTTCTAAAATTCACCAATTCTATGGAATAAAAATATAGCTCCTTTCTCTCCCTTTATTTTGCTGAGAACTCAAAGAGGTCTTAAGAGTTGGCCAAGTTCACATATCTGGAGGCTGGAAAAGCCTGCATCAGAACCAGTATAAAGGCACTGCTATCTATACTTGCTCCCAATCACTGATCTAAGCAGGTGTTTTTCAGTCCTTTCTTTTTTCCCCTGAACTCTTCTTGGGCATTTGCCTATGGTTTTTTTTTTTTTTTTTTTTTTTTTCACTATTCAATTTGCATTTGCCTATGTTAATGGTTTCTCCTCCAAACCTCCTCCTAGGCTTACCTATACTTATATAGTGATCTCTCTTGCCTGGTGATTCAATCATTATCCACATTCCATTTCCTTTTACATAAAAGAATCAGGAGTTTGGTTCAGGTGTTCATCTCTCACCAACAATGATGGCGAATCCACCATCAGCTCCAGGAAATGGGAGTTCAATACCTCTCCTAAATTAATGGTTGTTTCAGGAATCAATGGGTGATCAAATATGTGTCAGTGGCACACAGGGAGTATTTGGCTGGAGACTGTGGGTAAGTTTCTCTTTCTCCATCTACGAGAGCTTCCATAGCCAAAATGCCTCTTTGGCTGGTTGCCAGTGAGGGAGCATGTGGCCTAAGTTCTACTTTCAGTCATGCTATCACCATAAAAGAAGCAAATGTAGATGTAGGGAAAATCCAAAACTGGCAGAGCTAAAGGAGATCAAAAAAAAAAAAGTTTCTTGATGAAGTTACTGGGTTCCTGGAGGCCACTCTACCTCTGGAATTCCAGTTATGTGAGCCAATAAATTACCTTATTGTTTAAAGCTGGAAGGGTCTGGCTCTCCATTACCTGTCCTTGAAACCATTTTAAGCGATACAACTACTCTTTCCTGGTTTCTTGACGTCAAGTCTGGCCATTAATTTTCATTTTTCTTTTGGGTCATTCTTTTCTTCTTAATCTTTAATGTCCTTATCTTGTGACCTCAACCCTCACTGCATCTTGTTCAAGTAAACACCTTCTGGGGAAAATTTTACCTGTATCTATGTCTTCCACAACTATTCTTTTGCTGTGGATGATCAAGTCCAAATCCATCCCTCCTCAGCCCTCATATCTTTTCTGGGTACCAGTCCTCATCTGCAATTTTATCCTGGTCATCTCCTTGGGGATTTTTCACAGAGTCTTCTGACTTTGTATGTGCACAACTAAACTCATTATCATTCCCTTCACACACACTTCTTATACTCTTATCCTTAACTATAGAATTAAATTGGTAACTGAAAACAAAACTCTAGATGAGTCCTCAAGCCCTCAATCTTTACATATTTCAATTATATCATCAGTGTTTCTGCATAGATTCCAAAATATCCGTTTTTATTTATCCTAATCCTTATTTGCAGTACTTCTCCATAATTTTCATCTAAACTTTTCCTGTAGGTTACACTTACTACAGAACATCTTAGCAGGTCAGTCATGGCTAGCCATGTGGTTGACATCTGACTGCTGTGAGAAAGGCCAGAGAAGTCCCTGGCAGACGTGGCTCTGTTGTGTGGGTGCAACTTCGACAAGGCATAAATTATTACTAGAATTCAGGGAGATGGAGGAGAGAGGACAGAGTATTCAGGTGGCCTGTAAGCTCACCATGGGGAAGTGAGGAGATAGGCTAAGGAGAACAGAGAATGTGTGTTGGAGAACAGAAGGAAGTTGGATTGCCAGAGTAGCTAGGTTTTTTAAATTTTTAACATTTGCATTAATTAGTTATACATGACAGTAGAATGCACTTTGATACATCATATATAATGGAGTATCATTTTTTATTCTTCTGTTTATACATGATGTAGAATCCTACTGGACATATAGTTACATATGTACATAGGGTAATAATGTCTGATTCATTCTACGATCCTTTCTATCCCCATACTCCCTCCCCTTCCTTCAATCTCCTCTACCTTAACTAACTCTATTCTTCCCTAGCTCCCCCAATTGTGAATTATCATCAACATATCAGAGAAGTTTTTTTAAAAAACATTTTTTAAAAACATCCTTTGATTGACATATAATATCTGTTGTTAAGAAGTACAATGTGATGTTTTGATTCAGTTATACATTGGGTGTGATAAAACTTGGGGTAACTGGCATGATCTCACTCGTAAGTGGAATCTAAAAAGGTTGATCTCATAAAAGTTGAGAGCAGAATACTAGTTACTGGAGGCTGGAGAGAGTAGTGGGGAGGGAGGAAAGGGACTGGTCAATCAACAGGTGCCATGCTATTACTAGACGGGAGGAGTCTGTTCTGGTGTTCCACAGTGCAGCAGGGTGAATATACTTAGCAATAAAGCATTATATAGTTGTGAATTTGAAAACCAAGCAGTGGAATCTGACAGGGGAGTAATATAATCAATGCAGTCTTTGTAAGAGATTAGTCTAGGTAATCTGCGTTAGTGTAGTTTAGAAAAGAGGAGAATTTATTAACATGAGTGGGTTAGGAAGCTGATACAACAATGTGGGCAGTAAGTTGAATGGCTTTGACTAAGGCTGTGATGACAGAATCAAAATCAGGAGGAGGGTTTTGGTATATTTCTGTTGCAAAACTACAATTTGGTCAGATTATTTAAATTACACATTGATTTGTTTTTATTTATTAAGCATCACAGTTTGAGTGATTCCTATTAAGCATCCAATATACTTATTGAACATCTATTAGATAGATGGTAATTTTCCATTTCACTAACTTTGAAAGTAAAAAGCCTTGTCCTCCATACCCTCTGTGGCCAGGTCCAGCAAGTTCATTATAACAGCAGCAGAGGACAAGGCAGTGGATGGACACTAGCATAAATGAGAAGTGACTAACTTTGTTGGGCTTTGGGTGAGTGCATGGGTGTGCAGAGAAAAAAGAATCCTTCAAACCAGAGTCTGTCCTCTTCCCCCATCAGAGCTGGTAAAGTATTCTAGAAGATGGAAGGACAGGTTTACCAGAAGGCATGGAGATACGAAATGGCAAGTGTGTTCAGGTTCCTGCAAACAGTTAAATATTTGTGCATCACAGAAGTCAGGGGCCTATTCTGGTCGGGGCAAAGGACAGAGCACTTACAGTTCCATGTGGAGGAATCTGAATTTTGGTCAGAAAGCAAATGCATGTGTCAAACTGAACATGTTAAAATGTGTGTTAAATATAATTCAATAAAGTTGATTTTTTAAAATAAAAATGGAGCAGATGGGGAGTTGGAAGCGATAGGTTGCCATGGTCAAAAAGGCATTTCAGAAACACGTGATGACCACGTGAAGGCTGAACTGGAGGCCCACTGGGCTCAGGGAAGCAAGACAGGGGCACCTGGAGAGTGGGGAGCCATGGCCAGATCTGAACTCAAGCTGTGGTAGGGTCAGCTCAATGGAAACTCTGCAGGAACCTAGGTGGCCAGAACCTGGGAACTGATTAGACATGAACAGAAGAAGTTTCAAAATCACCTGGGGTTTTGAACTTCAGTGGTTGGAGAAGGACTGATCAAAAGAGGAACAAAGTAGGGAAACTGTTTTCAGTAAAGGAATAGTGATTTAGTTGACGATGTGTTGCTTAGAAGGAAGGAAAAGACATCAAGTAGGCATTGGGGAGAGTGGGGGGCTCCCAGTGTTTGGGTAGAGAAGAATATTACTGATTTCAGTTCAGTTCAACTGCTCCATGTTCTTTAATTTCTTAGGTTTTCTTTGTTTTTTTCCTAATTAGATTTAAAAATCTGCCCACAGATGTCTAGTTCTTTTAACACGTTTACTGAACACCTCTATATGCCAGGCACTGTCCCACTCAGTGAGAAGTAACAGAAATTATTTCATATTTAATATTTTGCTTGGGAGAAAATTATAGGTTTGTCTACTTTTCACTAAAAAAAAATTAAGTAGTTAATGAAGTAAATAACTTGGAATGATGCAAACACCCATCAACAGGTTAATATACAAACTGTGGTACCAATCCCCAGTGGAATGCAGCTAAGCAATAAAAAGGAATGACCCATCGATACACACTTACATGAGAAATCTGGGAAAAATTATGAAAACATCACTAAAGTTTCCAGAAGATTAGGTTGAGGGAGCAAGGAATAAAACACTAAGGGGCAAGAGCAAGCTTTGGGGATTGATGGACAGGTTGATCATCTTGATTGCAGTGATGGCTCCATTAGCAATACCCACCTGTGTTAAATTGAATATTTTAAATATGTGTGCTAAATAAACCTCAACAAATTTGATATAAAACATAAAAACATAATATGCATCTTTATGTGGCGGGTTATGGGTTCATTTTAGTTTTTCCCCTTTGTATTTTCAATGAGACTATAAAATTGTGTTGTCTTTTTTAAATAAAATTCATTAAAAATTTTAAAAATGATAAAAGTGCACTGGTCAGCTACTCACTACTCTCCTAATCATCAGTGAATTGCAATTTTAGAAAACAGTGAAATATTGTATCAAACTCATCAGTAACAAAATCAAATAAAGGTCAGCGCCAGCTGGACTGTGGTAAAATGCATAATTCTCACACTTCTGCTGGGAAATGTAAACTGGTGTAGTCAGTTTGGAAGGAAATGTTGCTGGAACTAGTGAAATTGGAAATGAGCTCCTATTACTGATGATCGCAGTATCGGTTGTTCCATTTCCATATTCTGGTAATTGGTACTTTTAAAAGTACTGGCATAATCTTTGTGCATTTTGCATACATACTGATATTTCAGTCTTCAGCAGCTTAGTTCATCCCTTTTAAATTTCTCCCTAGTCCTGTTCATCTTCCCCTTGCTAACCCTCCAGGCATTTCACTGCTACCAAAAGCTTCCTGTCTTTTATCATATTCTTTTGTTTTTCACATCCCAACCACATCACCCACAGGTTCCCCACTTGCTCCCCACAGCTCTCTTCTGAAATGGGGAGCAGTGGAAGGGTGGGCAAGGTGGGCAGTGAGAGAGAGTAAAACTGTTGCCAGAGGTCACAGTACCAGAATATGTCACCCCAGGCCACATAAACACAGAAGGCAGACAAGTCCAAGGGCTGGACAGGTCAGAAGGGGCAATGCCAAGGGTGTGGAGGGAACAAAAGACCTAGGGAAGAGCAGAGCTAAGAGTAGTGGGAGGGATATTATTTTATAAGTACTACTTATTAACTTTTCACTGAAATGTTTGAAATATTCAGTTTCACAAACTGTTTTTATTAAATGTACGCATTCTAATAATTTTCAATGGTATTATAACTTGCATTACACAATAAGCACTGATGCAGATACTATGTGCCAAACCCCTGAACTCCTCTTTTCTGTTATTACCCCAGAAAAATGATTCTATAACATTGTTTGTAAGAGTAAACAAAACAATTTGTATGTCCATCTAGAGAACAATGCATAGATAATTTGAGTTGGATAAATGCAATGCAATCCTATATATTGGTTATAAAAATGAGATAGATCTACAGGTATTAATACAGATAAATGTAAGGAATATAATCTTAGATGAACAAGTCACAAAATAATGCAGACAATTTTATACTCATGAATTTAAAAATTTGGCAGAAGTGTATCATATGTTATTTCTAACTTTATAAATATATGCTAATAATGGTATGCTAATTCTTTCATGGAAATGATAACTTCTAAATTCAGGATAGTATTTTTCCCAAAAAGAAAGGGGTTAGATATCTCAGGGGAGTATGCAGGCATCTTCAGCAGGGTCTGTAAAGCCTATTTTATTTTATTTTTTGGTAGTGGGGATTGAACCCAGAAGTGCTTAACCTCTGAGCTACATTCACAGCCCTTTTTAAGATTTTACTTAGAGTCAGTGTCTTGCTGAGTTGCTTAGGGTCTTGCTAAGTTGCAGAAGCTGACCTTGAACTCACAATCCTTCTGCCTCAGCTTCCCAAGCGAGTAGGATTACAGGCGTGTGCCATAGCGCCTGACTGTAATGCTTATTTTTAATACAAAGTGAATATAAAATGATGTTAACATAGATAGAAGATGAATTAAAAGGTTTATTTGTCTCTATTCTGATATGTTTGCAAATCACAACAAAAAAAGAAATGGGTAAAAATAAAATACAATTTTATTCCCTTTCAAAGCAAAAGGATTAGTACTAAAACAATTTCATATTGTCTAGTGGAAAAAAAGCTAGAGACAAAAACAAATTAGCCCCGTAAACATATAATGCCTTTAAAACCCCATTATAAAGGAAAATAGTGAACTGTTCAGTTGTCACAGAGGCAATACAGGCCGACTAGATTTCCCTTCTGAATTCATATTCCTGTCTGTGAATTCATGAACACTACAAGCACATGGTTATCCACAACTCTGTCCTGGGTAAGCTGATTATGCATATGGTTCAGCTTTTGAGAATGTGTATGTTCCTACAGGCAAAACATCTTTTCAAGTTGAGCTGTTTTTGTTCAAAGTTAGCTTTAGGCAAAACAACAGATAAACATGGTTTCAATACCATGCCAGAAGAAGATTCTCAGTTCCAGAAAAGTCTGGATTTTGCAATTCAATTATTGTTCTCATCACCTCAAAGTGAGGAAGAACTTTAGGACACCCACACAAGAATCATTCAAGTACAAAGACACTAAAATGAAGACTATTTGGGTTAATCTTGAGAAGTCAGGCTAAATAAAACATACCATAACCCAATTTGGGGCATATGGAACAAATTCAAAACACTGTGGCTTACCACAAGCTTGGTATATTAAAACTTATCCAGAATGAGATGTTACTTGATTTATTTAGATTCCTTCACATGTTTGGATTAACATGCTGGCACTTTTTCCTGAGTTCTAGGGGAATCCTTAGATAGTGGAGCTAAGCTAGTTTGAATGATATTTATATTGGAATACAACTCCAGGTGCAATTATAATCAGCATGTGGTAGGAACAGCAATAATCTTTCTGCATGACACCCCTACCGAATACATCTGCCCAGCGGGAAAGTTAGAAGTCTTGCTCTGACCTGTCTCTTGCAAGATTGAGCTGTATTTAGCCTGTTTCACTGGACAAGAGGCACTTCTAAGAATGAGTCACAGGGAGGGAAGGGGCATCTCCCCATCTTCTTTCTTTTGAGCAATCTGACTTGGAGGACAGCCTGCAGTAAGGGTGGTGAGAAGGAACATGAGCCAGATAAAAGGTGGGTAAACAGTGGCCTATTCTGTATATGGTGTGTGGCTCTCCCTTGACCTGCTGCAAGACTGGCTTCTCTTGGATTAAACTGAGTGTCAGAGTTAGGAGCTGCTTGTCAGATTCCCCAGGCTCCGACCAAGATGAACATTCATTCTAGCAGTCTTGGACAGCTCCAGGGCAGTCACATCTGGGTGAGTTTTTCAGCTTACAGTCACCTGCAGACAATCCATGGGTTTGGCAAGGTTGATTTTCCTTGGGCTTAAATATGTTCAAGGTCATCAGGGTCATCCCTTCTTCCAATGCTGTCCTAAGCAAAGGTAAACTCAAGAACCTACTGTCAACATACTATTTTAAAAGTCTGAAGGAGCAGATAGAAGAATAACATGGACACTTGGTCCTAGCTCCACTTTTCCCAGGTCAGTGACATGACCCAGGGATGCTTGACTGTATTGCATCCCAGTTTTCTCATGTATAAAACCTGGAAAATAGCTTTTGTCCAACCTAAATAGAAAACTGAACAGGAAACTAATATACATTTAGAAAGATGCTTTTAAAATTGCAAGTTGTATGTAAATGAAGGATATTTTTTGCAGTAATGGCAGAAATAATAATCCAGAGCTAAAACATATTTACTTTTACAGTCTTTAAGTGATACTAGGGTGTTTACCAATATGCCGTCAGTTCTGCCCAGAGGGATGCTGAGTGAATGTTCATTGTCTTAGTATTGGTCATGAAGGAATGAAAACATCTCAAATTATGGGGACTTTTTGCATCTAATAGGTTATGGATGATTTTCCGAGGATGTTCTAAAGACAAGAATTACAAGATTTCCCATGCAGCATCACCTGCCTAATTACATCCCTGCAGCTTCTTCACTGCATCAGGCCACCTCAAAAATATAATCCACATAGGTTATATTGACACCATTTCCCCCCTCCCCTTGCACATAATAAAATGGAGAACCCTAAATGAGACCTCAGGAAGAGAGTAATGTAAAACTCTTCTGAGTTCTCAATGAGAGTGTTTTATTCATTCATTCATGGACATCTGTGTTTAATGCAGTACACCAGACCTGGTGCTAGGCACCAGAGATACACAATGAAGTTGCAGTTTGTCTTGCATTATGAGATTGCAGCTATTCATGTTGTCATGGCTGAATATATTGCTGGACTACACTACACTCCTTTTTAAGTGCACAGAAATCATTTTGGTTTGGGTAGTATGTGATTCTTTAGTTTGCTTGGTTCTTCTTTTCCCTTGGAGGGTATACATGAAAGCAACATGTGTTTATGGTATACCTCCATGCTATCTTCCATTTCATAATGATTTGCATACAGGGTGAAAATATCTTGCTCACAGGTATTTATCTGAAATGTACTTTATCTAAGGCATAGTTAGGGAGTACCAAGTTCTGTACCTAAAATCCAGTTCCTGTAGAAGTTCACAGTTTAGATATGAAGACAAACCATAACCATCATACATAAAAAGACAACAGTAGGCACTATATCACAAAGGACTAGTGAAGAAGAACAGACAAGACGTGTCCTGAAGGGTCCCAACAGATAAAGACCGCGGACATCTTGTGAAAGATAGGAATGTGTGATAAAGAGGAACTGTAACAAATCCCTAAATGCAAAAGTAAACTTTGTATATGCAAACTAAAGTTTCCATTTCCATAAAGGACCAGCACATTTGGGAAAGTACACCCCTCACTGTCACAGAGCATAAAGGTGGCTGACACACCATTCACCAGTTGGTGTAAGTGAAAACAGTGCTGCTGGAAGTTACTAGGAGAATTGTGTCCCTTATCATTTATAAAGCTGTGAAGAGGCTCCAAATGCTGTACTCACCCCAAGAATATTAAAGAAATTAAGAAATCCACAAAAAGAGTATTGAAAAACTATTGCATAAATCTCATGTGTTTAAGAAGAGGGAAAGACCACCCCGGTCCTATGAGTGGATATGATTAGATAGTCCAACAGCGGCCCAGAGACAAGATGAAGAAGCAAGGTGTTATGTCATCCTAGTCACACACCCACAAAAGGAAGTGAGGGCCACATCAGTAAATCCTCATCACTTTAGAAATGATGACTCCCAGATGTACTATTTTCTCTATTTCCAAGTATATTTCAAAGGAATATATGGTATTCTAGTCCAGACATGTCAAAGTTGTAAACTTCGTGAAGTTCTAATTTCTCAGTAGGTCCCTCATGAAATCTACTCATTTGTTCTTATTTATAGGACCATGCTTAGTTACTGTTCTACCATTTCTCCAGCTAATCTAAACTATAC
Organism: Sciurus carolinensis; assembly: GCF_902686445.1. Classification (NCBI taxonomy): domain Eukaryota; kingdom Metazoa; phylum Chordata; class Mammalia; order Rodentia; family Sciuridae; genus Sciurus; species Sciurus carolinensis. Next base: position 31,597,490 of record NC_062219.1, read on the forward strand.
TCCCTGAACAAAACTTTAAGTTTATATTTCAGATTTCATGTAACTGATCAAATACCAGCTTTTCAATTATGTATGTCTGAAATGTACTGAGAATATACATGGGTAGTTTAATATTTTTGTATGTGTATATAACTATGTGTGTTATGTACATATGAATACATTTCAGCATCCAAAGTTACATTACCCCAGTGTAATGCCAATAATAACTTTTATTAACTATGCACAAGTTTGAAAAATTAGCGTATTCCAGTGCTGTGCTGGGCACTGTAGGGAGAAGAGATTTGTGAGACGTCTAACAGTCTAGCATGTGCAAAACAAAACCCAAGGATGTGCTGCAGCTGTCACATCCACTTGGTGAAAAATGTGAGCAGTTACTGAGGCAGCTCGCTGGAGAGGCAGCTCCCAGGAACACAGTCCTAGTAAGCAATTCATCACGACATGGCAGGGGGGCCTGGCTTTATACAGAGATTCTGAATGTGTACTGCTTAGCCCCAGCTGCTGAAGGATGAAAAGCTAAAGAAAGACCCCAAGCAAAGCAACACACAGTGCTCGACATCCCTAAGCATCACAGTGTTAGCTGTCAAACACAGGGAAGAGCTGTCGCTGAGGGCAACTTAAACCTCGAAGAATCAAAGAGGGGGCAGGGTGTACATTTTTTGAGCAGAAGTATTATGTATGCCTATGATTAAGGGATAGATTGATACATCAGTTTTCAAAATCAGCCACAGCAGATAACTCAGACACGTTCTCTATATGCTCTGGGTGACTTTAAAGGGCAAGGGGTTCTTGAGGAAAGATTCAGGGTTTTTAGTGTGTGTGTGTGTGTGTGTGTGTGTGTGTGTGTGTGTGTGGTGTTTTAGTTGTTGTTTGTTTGCTTGTAGTGGGGATTGAACTACTTAGGGACATTTTACCACTGAGCTACATCCTCAGTCCCTTTTTTATTTTTTATTTTGAAAAAGGGTCTCACTAAATTGCTGAGGGTCTTGCTAAATTGCTGAGGCTGACTTCAAACTTGCGACACTCCTGCCTCACCCTACGGAGTTGCTGGGATTACAGATGTACACCACCATGCTTGGCAAAATCCAGATCTTAGCTCAAATTTTCAATTTGTGATTTTCAGGAAACAATCTCTTTGGGTCTTATTTCCTATCTGTATATTGGGAGTGGTATATCAGTATATCAGTGTGATTACAAACATTAGAGAAACAAAGGAGTTTTTGGTGGTTGTTTTGTTTTTTTAATAGCAAGATGTGTGGTTATTCAATATATAGTGTACCTATATGAATGTGAGGATTATGTCTGCAAATACATACAGATATCCATGTATCCTTATTCCAACATTCCACAACACATATTCTGCCAACAACATGCAAATACTGTGCATTAACTAACTCATCATAAGTTCCGGGTGTGCATCTTGCCTATTGACCCCACACTTTCCTTTTCTTTCTCTCCTCCTCCATAATCCAGGCCTCTCTCTGTCTCAAACCCAAATCAGCTCACTAGTGTCCAGATCTCCTTGACTTCAGCCTTCCTTCCTGACCTGCCAATAGATCCACTTTCCTAAAGGATGGCTTTCCTTTCCCTGTTCAGGTATGTCATTGAAGAAGAAAGAAAACTGAAGTGTGATCCAAGAAGTTAAGGGCAGTCTTGGCTCTTGTCTCAAACTCTTCAAACATTGGGCAAGTCATGTCATTTCTCTGGCCTTTGGAGAGTGGATTTGTTCTTAATAACCATTAGGTCCCTTGCAGCTGGAACATTTTTATTTTCATATTTCAGATTCAGATGGTATTTAAAATGTCATTTCAAAAAATCTATAGTCAAAACAACCATCTCAAATTAAATGATCAGAATAGGAATAATGGCGACCAACTGCTCTATTAGCAGATTGCTTTACCCTGTTCTACAGAAGGAGCAGAGTTAGGAGCAGAATTACACATGTGCCAAAACCCATGCTCAACACCCACAGTGGCAAAACTGCAGGAGCAGCTGGCCCCAGTCACCTCCACTCATTCATATGAAACTGTTTGGATGCCATGGGAAGATGGGGCTTTGCCCTGTTTCCCCATTCATGTGTGAGTGAGGTACTGGTGGAGTATTGGGACAGAAAGAGAATATGCACTTTTATATCAAGGAGTATGGTTCTACTACTGAATGGCAACCAAGTTGGAAAGGTCATATTTGAGGACTTTACTCTCAATCCAAAAATACAGATGTGAAAATTCTACAATATCAGTGGAATATGAAATATATATAATTCTTTATCTTTTCTAGGTGATGATGAAATTCTATCTGAGGCCCAGTCTACGGGCCTCCAGGACTCTTTGTTTTTTTTTATTTTTTTATTTTTACAGACTGCAGTTTGATTCATTGTACACAAATGGGGTACATCGTTTCGTTTCTGTGGTTGTGCATGATGTAGATTCATACCATTCACATTCCCTTCATAGCTTCTTCCTGAAACCAGAGAAGTGTTAGGCTTTCTAGGGTGTGGTATGAATGGAAAATGAACTTTATGAAGACCATACAATAAAGTAAGAAAACAAAACAAGATACCTCATCAATGGAGACAGTTAATAATTGGCTTGAAAAAGAAAGGTAGGCAAGAGGCAGACACCTGGGATTACCAGGTTTTACCTTGACTTCTTCTCCCTCATTGACTCAATTCCATCAAATTCCTGGCACATATCCTAAACTTTTATAAAATCAACCCTGCATCTGTATATAAACTCTAGCTTGGGCTATGTTACAATTTCTAGATTATTTTCCTCCTGCCTCTCATTGTATCTTCCTCAGACTCATGCTTCATGCTGTAGCCCAAATGGTCTCTCCATAAAGAGTTTATCTGACCATGGCACGCCCTTACTGAGCATCTTTCCATGAGTCCCCAGTGCCTAGAGAATTACATCTCAGTGACCAAACAAGACATGCTCTTTCTTGACCTCATAACTTGCACAAAGATTCACTCTGACTGGAATATCCTACCTTTCCTCCTTCACCTGACTGACTCAGACTGATTCTTGGAACACCTTTTTCTGGAATTGTTTCCCAAGTCCACTCAGGATAGATAGGAGTTGTCCTGTACATATCTCTATGATAGCCCTTCCACAATGTATTTGTACACATGTCTGCATTTTCCTGCCAGATTATGAGTTTCTGGAGACATATTATCTGGCACAGGACCTGAAACACTACTGAATGAACTAATCAACATTTAGTTAGCATCCTAAAATTACCAAGCACCATTCTAACTGGACAGGATACAGTACTGTACAGGAGAAGCAGAGTTCCCTGTCCTGGGAAGCTTATAGATGTAATAACTATGCAAATTACATGTTATACCAAGAAATGGTCAAGTTCTGTGAGAAAAAAAATGAATGGAGATGGATGGTATTAACAAGGATGGGGTGTGATTTACACATAATAGTTATATGTATCTCATTATCTCCATGAGCTGGATTTGAATGGAGTAAAGGAAAGAGTCAGGTGGATAAGAGGGGGGAAAGAATTCCAAACACAAAGATCAACCTGTGCAAGAGTTTTGAGAAGGGGAACAGTCAGCAGATTCAAAGAACAGAGTGGAGATCAGCGGGTGGGAGAAGACTGAGCAGTGGAGGAAGAGTATGACGTGAAGCCCAGCACAGTGGGGGGCTGGATTGGGTAGTCTTTCAGGCTACTCTAGGTTCCTGGGCATTTATGGGGATGTACTGAGGGCTTACTAACAGCATAGATAAGAAAGGTCCTACTGAAAGTTCCTCTCCACATGAGGAGCAGAGCACTATTTCACTCTGGTGGTTCCCTAAGCAATATTGAGGTATCTATCAATGCATTGGGGCTCTGGGGTTTACTCAACTAGCTGTGTGCTTCAGTGAGGAAAGAGGCAGGTTTGGCAGCAGCCAAGCTTCTCTGACTTTGTGAAATTTGGTAGTTACTTGAGTGTTTAAAGCCTGTTTGCTCCTCTGAAAAACATGATAATAAGATCTACAAATAAGATGAAATAAATTTATTTACATAAAAAAATATGGCATAAAATAAAGGCCAAGAAATATTAGTTTCTGATCTGCCTTCATCTCTAAGGTACTATATAAATAATCATCAAAAGCTCAGAACCGACATATTAAAGCTAACAACCTAAAACAGATTAAAGACACAAGGCAACTCCTGCTTTTACCAGAAACAGAGTAACAGGGAACTGATTGCCTTTTTCCTGCAAAACAAGATAAAAAACTCCAAATATCAAAATAGTAAACAACAGTTCTTGAGACACTGAATAGCAGACAACATAGGACAGTGATTTCTGAGGGATGGAAAATAAATATGGTGAGCTCCATGAGTTCTCCAAACTTACTTTCTGGAGAAAAAAATTCAGACCAAGGTGCAAAAGGGATGAGCCCAGGAAGAGACAAGAGCTGAGGACATAAAGCCTGGCATAGCAAGGCACCTGACTTCCTTTCTACTGAATCTGTACTGATGCTGTATCTGGTATTAAATATATTTTTAATATCCTCTGTTAATACAGTGAGGCATAAGGAGTTCAAGGTCTAGCAAGGACACAAATCAACAGACAATACAATTGAGTTTTCTAAGTTCTCTACAATATTAGTAAGCATACACCCTTTGGGAATATATTAGAGGGATTATTCATCCATTCTTGGAGAAAGCAGATCCAAGAAAGGTTCTCAGCGAAATCCATAAGCCATCTAACAGTAGTCAAAGGAAGATGGGGTCTTTCAGAGAGAGAGGACAACACATGGAAAAGCCCAGATGTGGGAATGAGCACGGGTAACATGCAAAATGCAAGGGATGGAGAATGAGAGAATAAGGTGGGAAGGTCAGCAGATACCAGGTCAGGAGGGGTTTTATATGTCTGACTAAGAAAACTGTAAGAATACCCCAGGCAATGGGAAACCACCTGTGTGTATCAAGCACAGAAATCACTCAGTTAACTTTTACTTTTATACAAATCACTTTGACTAGCATGTGGAAAATGAATTAAAAGAGAAAAACAGATGCAGGAAAATTATTAGGAGACTCTGCCATTTAGGTGATAGATTATGAGTATGCATTAGAAATCATTGAATGTCAATAGAATCTAGAGATTCCAGGGAGATGAATTTTCTGGAAAATTATGACTGATTATATCATACAGACACCCAGGACCCATCAGCATGTTAAGTATTCAAGCAATAAAAGGGAGTAAGTGTGAAGACAAAAGAACCCTGAGAAGCATGAAGCATGGGCATGAAGGAGGAACACCTAAGAGAGACCAGAAAAGAGAGAAACAAGAGATGACAGGAAGCCAGAAGAGCATGGTCTCAGAATAGCTAAAGGAAGAATGTTTAAGAACCCGTGCACAGTTCAGTAGTGAAAAATGTAGCAGAGATTAAGAAAATAAAGAAATAAAAAGGAATTCACCAGACTGACACCAACATTTACTGGTAAACTGAAATGACCTAGAACATAACTACAGCAAATTGACCTTTGACAGGATGAGGCACATGGGGTCAAAATAACGACAGCTAGGGCCAGAGAAAGATGTCAGCATGAAACAGATGAAAGAGGAAGCTAAGGAAATTCCTGGCCCAGAGTCCTGTCTGTGAAGCAGGAAACAAGAATTTCACAGGTGGGAACACAAAGCGGGGATGGAGTGAAGCAAGGTTAAAAAGAGGAGGGTAGGTTTTACATAAATAGCACCAGAAATGGAGAGTTGTTTGTGAAACTAACAATCATCTTCAGGCAGGGTTTAAAGGGCCTACCTGAGAATGAAGAACAGACTGGTAGTTTCCTGGTGTATTTCTAATTGTCCCAAATAGTTCATGATTCCCTTCCTCCCTAATAATAAATAGGGTTTTTGTTTTGCTCAGGGACAGCGAGCATAATCCTGCTTATACAACCTTCCTTGTATGTGGGCTTGTGCACATGACTGGAGCCTATTTAGTGGGAGTGAATAGAAGAGAGTGCCATTTCCGCTTGAACTCGCCCTCCCTGCCCGTACCTCATCCAATTGATGGGTAATAATGAGAACTAGAGCAACCACTTTGGACTCACCAATGGGAGTCAAGTGAAGAGGACAGTTATAGTAATTACCCTCTAGTGTTGGGATAAATCCTAGTTCTTGGCTGGCAGCAGTGAACATCTCAAGTGTGTAAACCTGCGGGGAGGAGCGTTCCACTTCGGCCACCTAGGAAAGTACACAACTGCTCCAAATTGGCTCAGTGCTACCAAGGGAACCCATATAGAAACTTGGTGGTCTGATCCCCCATGGCACATTGTGATTGGGCAAGAAACCTATAAAATGTATAGCTGTTCCTGCAATAAACAAGTTTGCAAGCTGCTCGCCACAAGCTTGCTTCCACCCAACTCCCGGAGTCTGGGTCTTGACTCTGTGCCGCTTACCCCACGTATGAGCTAGCCTGGCACAAGAAAAGTTACGCTCTATAGAATATGATCAAGAGAAAAAGGAATGAGGGCTGGAGATGTAGCTCAATAGTAGAGTGTTTGCCTAGCATGTGTAAGGCCATGAGTTCAATCCCCAGCACTTCCAAAAAGAAGAAAGGAACAAAAAAGAAAAAAGAAAAAGAAAAAGAAATGGAATTTAAGACTATGGGTGGCTAGTGGTTGGAAAGGTGAGCCATGAGATCTAAGCCAGACAAAGAACAGGTGAAGAACATTTGAAGAATACAAGTTAAAAGACCAGGCACATTGAAGAGATCTCACTCCACAACAGGGTCACATAACATTAATCAATGGAGACTAGAACCAACATGTAATCCCACAGGGCGATATGTACCAATACATATGAGTTCTGCAGATATGAAGTTAAGCAAAAGGAGTCAGACACAAAAATATGCTAACATTATACAAAATTCCATATGTAATAAAAAACAAACTAAAAAACAAGTAACCCTTGAAGGATATGCTACCTAACTGTCCTCCAGCCCCACCCTAAATTAAACCCTCCACCAAAACTACTCCCACAACTGGCCCTGCCTGCCAAGAGGGACCACCAAAAGTACCTAACTCCTCCCATGACCTGGCTTTGCTAAGGCCCTATAAAATCCAGACCCTCATGGTGGCCTGCCACCACTGTGTCCCCAAAGATGTGCCCCCCTTCAGTGCTGAATGAAGCATCATCGGACCATGAGGTTTGCCTCCATTTTTTCTTATTCTTCTTGTATTCTCTTTCAACCTTAATCTGCAATGTTTTCAAAGTCAGGAAAGAGGATTTTGACTGGGAAGAGACAATGAGGAAGGATTCTGGGGACTGGCCATGTTTGTTTTTTTCCTGGATGCTGATGACATAGATGTGTCCAGTTTAATAAAATTTACAAAACTGCACATTTATGCTATGTGTGCTTTTCTGCATGCTTTGTATACTATGAAATAGCTAAAACCTAATAAACTAAAAATACGCATCAGTTCTGTTCACAAGAACAGCAACTCATAAATTTTTAAAGAAAGAGTGATCCTCATTGCTGACAAGCATGAAGCAGAGCACCTCTGTCTTGCTAGCCTTAATTTTAAATAAAGTGGTACAAGCTTGGTGAAAAGCTATCTGCTTTGCAATAGTCACAGCCTTTGACCTAGAATGACATTTCTAGAAGTTTATCCTAAGAAAATCAGGAATATGAGGAGATCTATACACACATATATTCAATGAAGTATTTATAAGATGGAAAATTTTGAAAGGAACAAATATGCCTAAATAAGGAAATGATTATATATGCTATTATATACACTGTGATATGATGCTATGCAAGTGATTATCAATTCTATGGTGAATTATAACATAATGGAAAGTTTGAAGAGCAGGATTGAAAAGTGAACTTTCAGTATTATTCCAGATATATATGAAAAAAATATGCCAAAGAGTGCTTTTCTCTCTGGGTAGAGTGATTTTGCTTTCTGTTTAATAGATTATGTGTTTTCTAGATTGTCTAAAAAGATCACAGAATACTTCACTCACCATGGATTTAAAAGAAAATCAAGGTAATGCTGCCGTTTTACTTGCTTTTCTCATAGAGTTTTATTTATTTATTTTTATATTTTACAGAGTGCATTTTGATTCATTATATACAAATGGGGTATATCATTTCATTTCTATGGTTGTACACGATTAGATTCATACCATTTGTGTAATCATACATGTACATAGGAGAATGATGTCTGTTTCATTCCACCATTTTTCCCTCTCATTTCCCACTATGAGATCTAAAGTTCCTTCATTCTTCTCTCATGGAGTTTTACATCTGCTTTCTAAAACACAGGTAACAACTGTGTCCTGTTCCGTAAGAGTTTTACAAACGCATTGACTTTGTGCTAACAGGGAAGGAGAGTGTCCAACTCATCACAACCTTCACCTGTACTGCCTTCTGAGGGCAGAGTAGATGCTTCAAAAAATAAGAATCAAAACCATAACAAAGCTTCACCTGTCATCTGGTGTAATTGTGCAACACAACTAAATAATCATGCAGTGCTGAACCTTTGGCTGCTTTATGTGAAAGCAGAAGTGAAGTACTTATAACCGCACAGTTTGACCACAGGATCCACTCCGCTTTCTGGCTGTACTGAGGAGGGCAGATGATCAGAGGGTGCGGGGTTGAGTGGGGTGGAGGTCTTGTGGGGGAGGGGAGAAGGAGCCAAGACAGGGCTTTGGGTTCAAACCCACCTCTAATTGCTCATACTACAGCCCCACTTTGATCTTCTTCCAGCTCCCTTGCTCTTGCCCCATGACTCAAAGCTGAAAGAGGTAGAACCCAACAATGACAAAGGTGAATCAACACCTGGGGGCAATAATTCAACTGGCTCACTGGGGAACCAGAGCCCTTTTTGAAGTGGCCTGCAGGGGAGCCCAAGGGAGGAGAGGAAAGCCTGGCAGACAGAGGGACTGACTGCAGGAGCAGGTAGGAGCCTTCAAAGGAAAGGGGGAAGTAGATGATTGATAGAGGGAATTAAGATCTTGGTTCAACAGAAAAATACAGTGTTTCCAGAGGAGCTATTTCTTAGTCAAGTTGTGACTTTTGCTTGGTAAAAACTGTTGCTAATTTTAGTTGGTGACTTTCTAAAAATTTGTGAACTAAATGGAATCATCCAATGTTCTTAGTTAAATTGCCCTAAATAATGCTTTCTCAAAATAATGTTTTCTTCTCCCTTTTATCTTCATATGATGCTGTTCATCCTCAAGTTTAAATCAATTTTGGAGGAAAAGCAGCCTGTGATATTTAAGTATAAATCATACTTAAAAAACACTAAATAACATATTTTTTATTTAAAAAATATATACTTTACATTAACATCTCACTCATCAAATTCCACCAGAAACTTCCAAGGATGCTAACTTTTCGACTTGTTATGGCAAGCTTTAGTGTACAGTCCTCTCATTTCATTAAATTAATACAAAGGATTTAATCAACAGCTATGGGTAGCACTTGGGGCACTAAGGTCATGATCTGGATTTATATCTCCATTTTATCTTTCTTCAAAATAGTGTTTAAAAATCTGATGCATTAAACTTTTAAAGATATGTACAGGTTGCAGCTGTATCCAAACAGTTCCAGAAGCTGAATAGCCCTTTTTGTAAGTATCTCCATTTAAATGACCCTGAAGAAAGGAATAGAAAATATTGAACACATATATTTTATTGTGTATAGTTAAAATGTGCAACATGATGTTTTAATACACATATATATGGTGAAATGATTACTACTGTTAATTACCATACCACTAATTGCACAGTTACCTTTTGGGGGGGGGTGTCAGGGAGGTAGGAGTATCTAGAAACTAAGCTTTCAGCAAATATCCAGTATATAATACAGTATTATTAACTATGCTCCGTATGCTGTGCTGTAGATCTCTAGACTTATCCATCCTATATAATTACAACTTTGTACCTTTTGACCTACCTCTCATCTCCATTTCCGTTAAAAAGTTCTGTATACAAGAGGGACCATGTGTCATTTGTCTTTCTGTGCCTGGATTATTTCATTTAGCATAACTCCTCCAGATTCATTCATATTGTTGAGAATGTCAAGATCTCCTTTCTTAAGGCTGAATAATACTTATATATGCACCATGTGATATATGTATACCACCATTTCTTTAGTCATTCCTTGAAGGCCACTTCCGTTGCCTCCACTCTCTTGGTTATTGTGGATAATGCTGGGACGAATGTGGGAGTGCGGATGTCTCCACAAGATGCTGATTTCATTTCCTTTGGGTAGTAAATAGAAATTTTAATGCTTTTGCTGGGCATGGTGAAGCAAGCCTGCAATTCCCTCAACTTAAGTGGCTGGGGCAGGAGAACCATAAGTCTGAATCTAGCCTGAGTGACTTAGCAAGATTCTGTCTCAAACTTAAAAATTAAAAGAACTGGGTTCAATCCCCAGCACTCACCCTCCTCCCCCAAATAATGCTTTAATTTCTTTAAATGGGGAGTAGGAGATGTTTCCGATTTATTTTGACAATCTAGCCTCCAGTATCCTCTCTGCTAGCCAGGAGCTAAACTTCTTCCATTTAACCTGGCAGCTATGGACTCAGGGTCTACTGACCATTGACTCACCAATTTCATTTCACTTATATAATTAAACCTGAATTGGAACACAAACTTTGCAAGATCAAAGTATAGTTAGTGAAGCTGAACTGCACTGAAAATGACCATGTGACTCTGAGCCCTATCAAAAATAGCATTAAGCCACTTGATAGGTAAAGTCAGATTTATTCATAAATCACATACAAACAGGACCACACACAGGTCTGATGAATGCCATGAATAGTTTCACATCACAATTAATACTTGCTGAGTTTTTAGTAGGTACAGACACTGTCCTAAAAGCTTTGGAGGTGTAAACTCATTGAAACCTCATTTAGTACTGTTATTATTGACTGATTTAAGGATGGGTAAACTGAGGCACAATGAGGTTAAGTATCTTGTCTGAGATATCACAGCTAGCAAATAGTAAATTCAGGCTTCAAAGGAAACAGCCTCACCCCAGAATCTACACCTACATCCTCTACTATGATACCAGATTGCCTTTGTAAAGATGACTTCATAATTCTTTTCCAAAACTGGAAGCCTACAGGGATTCATTCAATTTCATGTGTAGATTTCAGAAAATAGACGTTTTTTTTTTTTTTTAAAAACTTTGCATAAATCATTCAAGAGGACAAGACTCTGCAGACAGTCTATCTGCAGTGTAACCACTTAAAGAATTCTGAGCAAATCCAAGCCCATTAACAAAAGTGTGCATGGAATCTGCCAAGGAGCCAGATGTCATCCTTGGAGGAGTATCTTCTCCAGTTCATCAATGAGACCTCTAACAGGGCATTCATCAACAAAAGACAGTCCAGCAATGGCTATTCTTTACCATGCAAAGGACTAAGAGAAAAATGCAGACTGTATTTAGCAATAACTTTCACATTTTTAGTAATTAATATTCTTTAACAAAATCCAACCTGCAGTACCAAGAATACAAGAAATGATAAAGGTATGCATGATAGTGCTGGGAAAGTTTGCATAATTAATAACTTGTTCTAATCCTCTTTACACATTTAGTTCTTAACATAGGTCAGGTTTACTCTCTCTCCCAACTCTGCCCCCAACAGATAATCCTCCCCAAAACACTCAGGAAAATAGTGCAACTCAAACAAGCAGCTTCTGATTTTCTCGCACCCATCTACCATTTAAAAACAGACTTGAACTGGATGATAGACAGTGGTCTAGGAATTTAAGAAATACAGGTTTGATTTCATTAAGAAATACCTTCACAGGGAAGCTGGGGGTGGGGAATTGGAAATCAGGAGCAGTATTTTTCCATTTTTTTTTTTCCTAGAAAAGAAAATCAATAACAAACACTAGAACCCTAAACAGAATCTGAATTTTCATAGAGTTCACTATTTGATTTACAAATTCTTAGCAGGTTCAACTTAATTAAATTTAGAGTGTAAAATCAGTGGGGCTGAGAAGATTTATGATTGCATTTCATCTGTGTCACAGGGGGGCCTCTGGATTATTCAAGAGTTCAAGGGGAGTGGTAGCCTCTGAGCTGCTTCTGCTAAGCCTGCTGTAAAGTGAAACCACTGTGAGGACAAGAAAGCTCTAGAATAAGAACAAAATCTCTATTATTTGGAAAGTGTTTGAGCTTTTGCTACCTTTCTCCTTCTACTTGCTACCCACCATTCAACATCTACTCCAATCTTCTTTAAATTTATGAAACACTAACAGATTTCAACAGGACTACATAGAATGACATAAACCTCTTCTGATGGGTACTTTCCTTCAGTTAAAAAAAGAAAATGCCGAGACTTCTTATTAAGCAGTTTAGGTTGATTAAACCATGTGATAATACATGGTAGATAAAATTGAACCGGTATTTTAACAACAAACTTAGTCTGATTTAAGAGTTCTGATTAACATTTTCCTCTAAAAATAAAAAGGTGATAACAAGGAATTTTTTCTTTCTTTCTAAATCAAAGGATTAGGGCTAGAGATGTAACTCAATAGTTAGAGTTACATGTGTAAGACCCTGGGTTTGATCTCTAGTACCACTAAGTAAATAAAGTCAAAGAAATAGTATATTCTGTATTCAACTGAGATCTTATCATACCAACAGCTATCTGTAAAGCATACTCAAAAAGGAACAGACAGTACAGCTTAAAAGTTAACTTTTGGAAAAGTCAACACTATAGATATATTATTTCTCTAGCATATTTTAAGTAGACCTTAATTTAACATGCTTCTGCATTTCTTTATTATTATTATTATTATTATTATATACAAATGGGATACATGTTGTTTCTCTATTTGTACATGGAGTCAAGGCATACCATTTGTGTAATCATACGTTTACATAGGGCAATGATGTTTGATTCATTATTTTTTTCCCTTCCCCCACACCCCTCCCACCCCTCTTTTCCCTCTATACAGTCCTTCTTTCCTTCATTCTTACCACACTCCTTATCCCTAACCCTAACCCTAACCCTAAACCTAATGCTAACCCCTCCCACCCCCCAATATATCTCCTCATCCACTTATCAGCGAGATCATTCGTCCTTTAGTTTTTTGAGATTGGCTTATCTCACTTAGCATGATATTCTCCAATTTCATCCATTTGCCTGCAAATGCCATAATTTTATCATTCTTCATTGCGGAGTAATATTCCATTGTATATATATGCCACAGTTTCTTTAACCATTCATCAACTGATGGGCATCTAGGTTGGTTCCACAATCTGGCTATGGTGAATTGAGCAGCAATGAACATTGATGTCGCTGTATCTCTGTAGTATGCTGATTTTAAGTCCTTTGGGTATAGGCCAAGGAGTGGGATAGCTGGGTCAAATGGTGTTTCCATTCCAAGCTTTCTGAGGAATCTCCATACTGCTTTCCAGAGTGGCTGCACTAATTTGCAACCCCATCAGCAATGTATGAGTGTTCCTTTTTCACCACATCCTTGCCAACACCTATTGTTGCTTGTGTTCTTGATAATCGCCATTCTAATTGGGGTGAGATGAAATCTTAGGGTAGTTTTGATTTGCATTTCCCTTATTACTAGGGATGTTGAACATTTTTTCATATATCTGTTGATTACTTGTACATCTTCTTCTGTGAAGTGTCTGTTCATTTCCTTAGCCCATCTGTGGATTGGATTATTTGTATTCTTGGTGTAGAGTTTTTTGAGTTCTTTATAGATTCTGGAAATTAGTGCTCTATCTGAAGTATGGTTGGCAAAGATATTCTCCCACTCTGTAGGCTCTCTCTTCACATTGCTGATAGTTTCCTTTGCTGAGAGAAAGCTTTTTAGTTTGAGTCTATCCCAGTTGTTGATTCTTGCTTTTATTTCTTGTGCTATGGGAGTCCTGTTAAGGAAGTCTGATCCTAAGCCAACAAGTTGAAGATTTGGACCTACTTTTTCTTCTACAAGATGCAGGGTCTCTGGTCTGATTCCGAGGTCCTTGATCCATTTTGAGTTGAGTTTTGTGTAGGGTGAGAGATAGGGGTTTAATTTCATTCTGTTGCATATGGTTTTCCAGTTTTCCCAGCACCATTTGTTGAAGAGGTTATCTTTTCTCCATTGCATATTTTTGGAACCTTTGTCTAGTATGAGAAAATTGTATTTATTTGGGTTTGTGTCCATGTCCTCTATTCTGTACCATTGATCTACCTGTCTATTTTGGTACCAATACCATGCCGTTTTTGCTACTATTGCTTTGTAGTAGAGTTGAAGATCTGGTATTGCAATACCCCCTGCTTCGTTCTTGCTACTGAGGATTGCTTTAGCTATTCTAGGTTTTTTATTCTTCCAGATGAATTTCATAATTGCTTGCTCTATTTCTGCAAGGTACATCATTGGGATTTTAATTGAAATTGCATTGAATCTGTATAGCACTTTTGGTAGTATGGCCATTTTGACAATATTAATTCTGCCTATCCAGGAACATGGGAGATCTTTCCATCTTCTAAGGTTTTCTTGAATTTCTTTCTTTAGTGTTCTGTAGTTCTCATTGTAGAGGTCTTTCACCTCTTTTGTGAGATTGATTCCCAAGTATTTTATTTTTTTCGATGCTATTGTGAATGGGGTAGTTTTCCTAATTTCTCTTTCTGAAGATTCATCACTTATGTATAAAAATGCATTGGATTTATGAGCATTGATCTTGTAACCTGCTACTTTACTGAATTCACTTATGAGTTCTAAAAGTTTTCTGGTGGAATTTCCTGGTTCCTCTAAATATATAATCATGTAGTCAGTGAACAGGGATATTTTGAGTTCTTCTTTTCCAATTCGTATCCCTTTAATTTCTTTGGTTTGTCTAATTGCTCTGGCTAGAGTCTCAAGGACGATGTTGAATAGAAGTGGTGAAAGAGGGCATCCCTGCCTTGTTCCAGTTTTTAGGGGGAATGCTTTCAGTTTTTCACCATTTAGAATGATATTGGCCACGGGCTTAGCATAGATTGCCTTTATAATGTTAAGGAATGTTCCCACTACCCCAATTTTTTCTAGTGTTTTGAGCATGAAGGGGTGCTGTATTTTATCGAATGCTTTTTCTGCATCTATTGAAATAATCATGTGATTCTTAACTTTAAGTCTGTTGATATGGTGAATGACATTTATTGATTTCCGAATGTTGAACCAACCTTGCATCCCTGGGATAAAACCCACTTGATCGTGGTGCACTATCTTTTAATATATATTTGTATGCGATTTGCTAAAATTTTGTTGAGAATTTTTGTGTCGATGTTCATTAAGGATATTGGTCTGAAATTTTCTTTCCTCGATGTGTCTCTGTCTGGTTTAGGTATCAGGGTGATATTGGCTTCATAGAACGAGTTTGGGAGGGTTCCCTCCTCTTCTATTTCATGAAATACTTTGAGGAGTATTGGAATGAGCTCTTCTTTAAAGGTTTTGTAGAACTCGGCTGAGAACCCATCTGGTCCCGGACTTTTCTTTGTTGGTAGGCTTTTGATGACCTCTTCTATTAAATTGGTTTATTTAAGTTGTGTATGTCCTCTCCGTTCAGTTTAGGTAATTCATATGTCTCTAGAAACCTGTTGATGTCTTCGAGGTTTTCTGTTTTGTTGGAGTATAGATTTTCAAAATAGCTTCTAATTATGTTTTGTATTTCAGTTGTGTCTGTTGTGATGTTTCCTTGTTCATTCCGAATTTTAGTACAAAGCTATTGTTAGCAAATACAAGAAGATAGAGATACTACCTTGTACTCTATCAGATCATAATGGATTGAAATTAGAAATAAATGACAGAAAACTAATAAATGACAGAAACTTCTCCAATACCTGGAGATTAAATAATACACTATTATATGATGAATGGATAACAGAAGACATCAGGAGGGAAATAAAAAAATTCTTAGAAGTAAACGAGAACAAAGACACATCATATCAAAATCTCTGGGACACTATGAAAGCAGTACTTAGAGGAAGATTTATTTCATGGGGCACATTCAAAAAAAGAAGTAGAAATCAACAAATAAATGTCTTAACACTACAGCTCAAAGCCCTAGAAAAAGAAGAGCAGACCAATACCAAAAGTAGTAGAAGACAGGAAATAGTTAAAATCAGAGCCGAAATCAACGAAATTGAAACAAAAGAAACAATTGGAAAAATTAACAAAATAAACAGTTGGTTCTTTGAAAAAATAAACAAAACTGATAAACCCTTAGCCACACTAACAAAGAGAAAGAGGGAGAAAACTCAAATTTCTGCATTTCTTTCTATTTTTTTCTAGTCAGAACACCAGAGGGTTGAATAAAAAACTTCACACATTTCATTTTAATTTTCATACAAAAACTTCTAAAATTAAAAAAATCATAATAATATACTTATAAATTATTTCAATAAGACATGAGGAACAAATTTTATACCACCTGTTAATCGGCTCTGTATTTGAAACCTGTATATAGGCTGTGACATCTTGGCTGAGGGCAACAAAGGATTTTAAAGACTAAGACAATGAACATCATGATAATTCTTAGAATATCTTTAATGGGGAGAATTCACAAAACATACACTTGTGCTCACTGGAAGGCATTCCAATGCTGTTAGCTTTCCTATCCAGGCTGACCATCGACTCGTGCCTTCACACATGCAGAGGGCAGGGATACCCCTGGTTTGAGTGATTGCATATGATGTGCTGTCTGCGCTGCAGGCTTCTCAGGCTGCTGCTCAATGCTACCTCTTCCAGGAATTGCTGACTTCATTCTCTCCTTTCTTAGCCAATCATCCAGCCCATCTTGTGCCACTAGTTATGTATTTAATCTTTCCTATTATTTTGAGACCTTTTTTTTAGGCAAGAACTGCCTCTAATAGATTTTAAATTCCCTCAATACCTGGGATAGACTGCTACATGCTGAATAACTGTCTGCTAATTCAGGATGAAAATGTCAATGAAGTTTGACAGTCTAGACCGTGTATGTGAGGTAACTCTGAGTCGGGTACAGAAAGGAACCCCTAACCAGTTTCCTTTTAGGCTTTCCAGAATACCTGTACTCTCCCATAGCATAAACCCCAACCACATGTGGTTGTTTAAGTGCAAATCAGTGAAAACTAGTCATGTTTCAAGCAGGTAATAGCCACATGTGGTGAAAGCCTACATACAGAACAGCAAGCATTATAGGACATTTCTATTGCAGAAAGTTACATTGGATATCACTGCTCTACAAAGAAATCAAAACGAGCCTGTTAAAAACAAAGTCAAGTTGTCCAACCCTCACCTTGAAGCCCTTCAATGGCTTTCTAGCTCACTCAGAGTGAAAGATAAAACCCTTAAATGACCTCAGATGAACTGCCTTCCTCACCCCCGCTGGTCATATCATCCAGCAGCCCCTCCCATTCTCAGTACTCTTCAGCTGTCTACACTATTTCTGAAACACAATAAGCATCAGGACCTTTGCACATGCCTTTTTCTCTTCCCGGATTTCTTCTCCCAGGTATCCGCATGGCCAATCCCCTCATTTCCTCTGATTAATGCTCTCACTAGGGCCTTCCATGGCCAAGCAATGCAAAACTGTGACCCATTCCTCCCACACATTCTTTTATGATTTAGACATAAGGTGTTTCTCAAAAGCAAGAATGTGCAAAGGTGAATGATCAGTTTATGAGACTTATAACCTAATCAGTGGATTAATCCACTGGATATGGATTAACTGAATGGTAACTAGAGGGCAGGTAGTGTGTGGCTGGAGAAGTAGGTCACTGTTGGTTTGTCATTGGGATTTATATTTTGTCCCTGGTGGTATAGCCCTCTCTGCTTTCTGGTAGCAATGTCCTGAGCTGCTTTCTTCACCACACCCTTCTGCCATGATGTTCTGCCTCACCTTGGGCCGAGAGTTGTGGACTCAGCCATCTGTGGACTGAGACCTCTAAAGCCATAAGCCCCAAATAAACGTTTCCTCCTCTTAGTTGTTTTTGTAAGGCATTATGGTCAGAGTGACAGAAGGTTGACTAAAATACATTCCATCTCTTTTCTCCTAGTTTGCTTTCTTCCACAGCACTTAGTGTCATCTAATATACTCTATTTTACATATCAATATTTATTAGGACATATTCATGTTTATTATTGCTTGTCTCTTTCTATTAGAATGTAAACCCCAAAGGGGAAACTTCTATTTTATACTGTGCTGCAGTCCCACCTTAAACAGTGTGACACAGTTTATTAATTTGTTAATGAACAAATTAGTCAAGAGCATTAGCATTCCATAAGAGGTAGTAGAATTAAAACACTGAGAATGATTTTTATAAAGCTAGTGAAATCTAGTCACATCATCATGGGGACAATGCAAGATTAAGTTTGTATCCAGACCTTAGTTTTTTAGAAAGGCCCTTCCAGTTCATGACAATGGGAAGTGCTTCTCAGGGAATCGGGCTCCCAAATGAGAAGGGAAAAGTAAGAGTTCTCCAGAACCAGGAGAGTGCATCCCGCAGGAAGAACCGGAAGCTCGAAGGCAGCCATGAAGGAGTGGGCAGGCTACTGTCAGGTGAGAGTTTTGAAATAAAATGCTACAGCAGATGTGGAATCAACTGAACAAGGAATTAGGGTTCTCCATTTTTGTCCTCACATGAAGAGCCGGGGGACTAGAAGCTGGATCTAAGTAATGCACTCGGAGGTGAGGGATGAGGCAGGGCCACCGGTGTATGTGAAGATCACCGCAGAGCTAAACAGAGTGTGTTCTCTTAGTGACAGACTTATATTTGCTGATAATTGAAAATTGAATGCATAAGGAATGAATGGTCTTAAATAGTTTATGTGGCAAAAAAAAAAGAAAAAAAAAAAAACAAAAAACGCTTTTTTGTTCAAGCCAACACTTGAATTGTTCTCTATGACTGGAAGACTGTAGGAGCTGAACTGTAGATGACTTTTATTTTAGTTAGTATAACTCTGTGTATTTTCTGTCCCAAGGAGCTACAACATGTTAGAGTTATAATATGAAAAAAAAGTCATCTCTGAATGTTTTAAGAAAAATATTCAACTAGAAGTTACCACTTGTTCAACCTAGTCAAGAGTGGAGAGTCTTTTTTTCTAATTTTTCAATTTTTCTTTTTTTGGGGGGTAACATGGATTGAATTCAGGGGTGCTTAATCACTGAGTCACACCCCCAGTTCTTTTTATTATTTATTTTAACTTCTGAAACAGTATCACTAAGTAGCATAGGGACTCAATAAGATGCTGAGTCTGGCTTTGAACTTGTGATCTTCCTGCCTCAGTGTCAAGCTGGAGTGGACAGTCTTTTCTAAAGGAGTCCCAAAACAGGGACAAATGGAGCTCTTTAATAAATATTAGCTGAATGATTTGAATAAGCTAATAGATGAAGTTATTCATCACTTCAGTAACTGAGAATCTTATCTGCTCTTCCCTCATCACCAAGCAACATCGGCATTTAAAAAAAGACACCAGGCTTTGTGTTTTTAGCTCTTTCTCTTATTAGCAATACTTACTACACTGGTAAAAATAAGTTAAAAGAGGAATCGGCCCAAAGATAAGAGTTTAAATACCTGAGACATTTTTAGGAATAAGAATTCAATAATAATAATAATAATGATAATAACAATAGTGAATAATAAGTTAAGAATAAATGATTGAAAGAAATGTCTTCCAGTTCTGAAGTATTGCTTGTGAATTGTTTTCCTTTGCTTTATAAAGAGTCTAACTGATGAAAATACTATGATATTGAACATACTATTTTAAAAGAATGAACTCCATAATGAAAAATAAGTATTGGCTGGTATCAAGAAAAATCCTTAAAGTTTGATGTAATGTTTCTTAATAAACACTTTTGTAAATTGTCATTTCAACCTGGAACTAACATTGCCTATGTGCACTCCTCTTTAACTTATCAGAATTATCTCCCTTCAGTTAAGAAAGGTATTTGGATCATCATCCACTTATTAGAGAAAACATTCAGCCTTTGGATTTTTGGCATTGGTTTACCTCACTTAAGATGATATTCTCAAACTCCATCCATTTAAATGTAAATGCCATAATTTATTCTTCTTTATAGCTGAATAATATTCCATTGTGTATATATATATATATATATACACACAAGAGACTGTAAGATATGTATATATATGTATACATATCTTACAGTCTCTTTTATCCATTCATCTATTGAAGGGCAACTAGGTCGGTTCCACAATCTAGCTATTGTGAATTGAGCTACTATAAACAACAACTAGAGAAATAAAAAGTTGTACCCATTTGTGTACAAGGAATCAAAAATTAAAAAAAATTAATATAAAATTTAAAAAAGGAATTTGGGGGAAAAGTAGAAAGGTTACTTATTTTATATGACTACACTCTCTAAAATACTATTGCTTAGGCTGAGTTTCAAAAGTATCAATAAAAAAAGGTAGCTAGCTATTGAATAGTTTTTAGATTCTATCAGGACAACTTCTATTTTCAGTATATATAAATGAGATGGTCTGAATGCTTGTTATTAGAATCTCTGAATCCTGTTAAATTCTAGGTACAAAAAGGCCACAAAAATTCTAATTTAATATAACACCTCTGGCTACTTGGGATTTTTCCTATTTAATTGGCAGAATATTAATATTTCCTTTCACATGAATGCATAAATACTATAGTAGTAGAGGTAATAAAAATAATACTTGATGCTGTGCTAAGTGCTAGAGTTTAAACTAATTTAATCATCAGTCCTCTAGAAGCCAGGTATTGTTACATTCCCATGAAAAAACTGAGGAAAACGAGGTAGTGAGAGGTGAAGAGACAGGTCCCAGGTGGCAGAGGAAGTGCTGAAGAAACTGGGTTCCTCCCTGTCCTGCCTCCAGGGCCCGCGCCTCTCACCACTGCACAAGGCCATTTTTCCAGCAGTCCACACAAGTTACTTACAGAGTAGAGCAAGTTCGCCATTCATGGAAGTATCAAATAACAATTCCATAACAATTAAGCATTTCATTCTCACTCTGGAATTTGGTTCTGATATTGAGTCATTTTGAAATGTTACATTATTAGAAATCTGACAAAAAAAGGAAAGGTGATCTATTTATAGAGCTATTTAGTTAATTATGAAGAGCAACTAGAAAATAAAGGCATTATAAGAAGAGCCCACTACACAACAGCTTAACAGATGCTCCAAAGTACTTCTCCCTCGTGAGGAATTTTGGAGAGGTTTTAAGTTTCACCACCAGACATCCCTGTGCCAGGATGGAATCTGTGGTAGCCACATAGGTCAGGTCACAATTCCACAACGGTATCAAGGAGATGAGTGTGTGTCCCAAGAATCACATAGATAACTTAGAAACATAGAGGCATAGATAACATTAAAAATGATTTTTGGCTAAAATTATCTGAATAGCCTTTGGAGGAAAAGTGTAAATAAAGTCCTTTTAGGGTGACCATGGCTGGTCACAACGGGTGGTGGGCAGCTCTCCAGTTCTCTCCTCTTCAACTCTTGTGGTTATCACTCAAAGGACAGAAAACACACATACACACTCACAAAAACAGAATAGTAAAGTCCATCCAAGGCACTATCACTTGCTGTCACCTTTCCTGTGTCTGCTAAAATTTTGAGTGTCTTCTATTAGAGAGGTATACAGTAAAAGGTCCTCCATCCAAGACTGATTATTTTTAAGTAAGCTGAACCCTAGTTTCTGCCGCATGTTAAGAGGTCAATTTGTAATTCCTGAGGGTCCAGCTGTATGCACCTTGCAAAATAATAACTTTGTTTCATTGAGTATTTACTCTGTGCCAAATACTAAACATAGTGACATCTAAACTAGTCTTCATGAAAATAGAAGGAGATACCAGATTTCTGGGGCAAAACATAAGGCTGAAAGAGGGTTTGAACTTAGATGTCAGCAAGCAGGGGAATGGTATGTATATTCAGGTCCTTTTTTTAGAAGATCTAAAGCAATCTAACTTTGTTTTCTAAGAGCAATAGGACATTACGGGAAAATTCAAACTACAGACTGGCTAATTGCAAAACTAAGCTGCCCATATGAGCCACATTAGACTTACTCTGTGTTCTTACAAAAAGAGTCAGGCTGGGTGTGGTGGGGCATGCTTGTAATCCCAACCACTCAGGAGGCTGAGGCAGAGGATCTTGAGTTCAAAGTCAGCCTTATCAATGTAGTAAGGCCCTAAGCAACTCAGTGAGACCCTGACTCTAAATAAAATACACAAAACGAGACAAGTATTGTGGCTCAGTGGTTAAGTGCCCCTAGGTTCAATCCCTGGTACAAAAAAAAAAAAAAAAGAAAAAAAAAAAAAGAAAAAGAAAAGAAAAGAACCAATTAAAATTATGACAACCTGGTAGGAAAAAGTCTACAAATTAACATAAAGGGGCAGAACCTAACTGAAGTTAATTTAAACTTTCTCTTTTGGGGAATCTGTCAAGTTTTTTTTTTTTTTTTTTTTTTTTTTTTTTAACATTTGCAAGACACATACTTGTTTGCAAAATATAGAAAGACTGGAAAACTCAACAATCAGCAAATAATACAATTTAAAATTAACAAAACCAAACAGATAGCTATTTCATTGAAGAGGATAATCAAATGGCAAATTAAACATGAAAAATACCCAGCATTATTTGTTGTTAGAGAATTTCACATTAAAACCATAATGGGATACCTAAGAGATTGACTATAATACAATATATGCATGTGTGTGTGTATTATTTTTTATTTGCAAAATAAAAGGTGTTAACAACAAAAATATAAATCTCTTGCTGTGTACCATATGATAAATGAGAGAATGAATAATTGCAACAAAAGCATTCCAACAATCTTCTCTCTGAGCCTGACAGCAGGACTATTCAACCCATTTTCCAAAATTAATATTCCATCATCAAACCTATCATATACCCAAATTTCATGTCAGGTGTTCTTTTGCTCTCAATAATACCAATAATTTTAATTTCAATATAAATGAACTAGATATGCAATTAAATGTTCAACATGTATAAAAAGCAAACAATAACTATATGCTCTCTCTATATGTCACACTTTAATTATCAATACACCAATAGGTTAAAAGCAAAAGAAGGGGAAAATAAGCATGAGAAATCTGAAGTAGAGTTATTAATGCAAAATAAATTTCAAGAAAAAAGTCTTTTCAGAGATAAAGGGGAACATTTCATAACCATAATATGGTTACATCTTCAAGAAAGTATAATAATCCTAAATGTGTATATACCTAATAAAAAATTTCAAAATACAAGAAGTAAAAATTAATAAAACTAGAAAATCGAATCTACAATCATATTTGGAGATTTTAAGCCCCCTCACTTTGTTGGAAGGAGTAATGATATAAAAGGCTTTATCAGTCACCTTGACTTACTTGTTACTTATAGTGTACTATACACAAAAATGACAAGTAGAAAATTAATGACTATATTCTCTCATAAAATAAGCTTTTTTTTATTGTAAACAAATGGGATACATGTTGTTTCTCTGTTTGTACATAGAGTAAAGGCATACCATTTGTGTAATCATAAATTTACATAGGATAATGTTGGTTGATTCATTCTGTTATTTTTTACTTCCCCCCACCCCTCCCATCCCTCTTTTCCCTCTATACAGTCCTTCCTTCCCCCATTCTTGCCCCCCTCCCTAACCCTAACTCTTACCCTAAACTAACCCCTCCCACGCCCCATTATGTATCATCATCCACTTATCAGCGAGATCATTCTTCCTTTGGTTTTTTGAGATTGGCTTATCTCACTTAGCATGATATTCTCCAATTTCATCCATTTTCCTGCAAATGCCATAATTTTATCATTCTTTATGGCTGAGTAATATTCCATTGTATATATATGCCACAGTTTCTTTATCCATTCATCAACTGAAGGGCATCTAGGTTGGTTCCACAATCTGGCTATGGTGAATTGAGCAGCAATGAACATTGATGTGGCTGTATCTCTATAGTATGCTGATTTTAAGTCCTTTGGGTATAGGCCAAGGAGTGGGATAGCTGGGTCAAATGGTAGTTCCATTCCAAGTTTTCTAAGCTTTGAGAAATTTTAAAAATTTGAAATCATGCAGACTGTTTCTTGCCTGATTTATTACATTAGAAATTAATCATCTTAATCTATATAGAACCCACCACTATGTCTCAACTACTTCAAAATTAAATGGCACACTTACAAATATCTCACAGATCAAAGAAGAAAGCACAAGGAAAGTAAATAAAAAGTGCTTTGAACTAAGTGATTAAAAAAAGCTTAAAATATCAGAATCTCTGGCACGAAATAGGATGAACACTTATAACTTAAGGTATTTGTATCAGAAAGAAGCTAGATTAAAAATCAAATTAATTTCAAATTGGGTGATAGGAAGGAAAAAAATAAGAGCAGGAGCAGAAATATGTGAAATAGAAAAGAAATAATACAGCTAAAAGTTGATAAAAATCTAGTAAGTCTAATCAAGAAAAAATATCAATGGAAAGGGAGCTCTCAAAACACCCCTACAGATGCTAAAAAAGTATTAAAAATGTATTAAGGTATTATAATTGTGTGATTTCAATTACATAGCTCACATAACTTGGTCTATTTTATAAGAATGAAACCCCTGCTTGTTTATTTGATCCATGTGAGTGATATGCTTTTTCCCATCCTTTCACCTTCAGTCTGTGCATTTCTTTAACTATTAGGTGAGTCTCTTGGAGACAGCATATTGTTGGGTCTTGTATTTTAATCCAATCTGCCAGGCTACATCTTTTAATAGATGAGTATAGGTCATTAATGTTTAAGGTAATTACTGAGATATGATTTGTGTTCCTGATCATTTTGGTTTATTTCTAGTTTTTAATTTGAAATAATTTCTACTTTGATTGACTATTCCTTTAGTGTGGTTCCTCCCTTTGCTGGTTTTCACTTTTTTTTTTCATTTTATCTTTACAGATTATTTTGTTGAAAATATTCTGAAGTGTAGGCTTTTTGGTTGTGAATTCTTTATTTTTTTTATCATGGAAGGTTTTTATTTCATCTTCAAATCTGAAGCTTAATTTTGCTAGATACAGAATTCTTGGTTGGCATCCATTTTCTTTCAGAGCTTGGTATTTGTTATTCCAAGATCTCTTAACTGTGAGGGTATAGATGGGTTGAGAAATCAGCTAAGATCCATGTTGGTTTCCCCCTATATGTAATCTGATATTTTTCTTTCACAGGCTTTAAAATTGTGTTCTTTATTCTTTATGCTAGGCATTTTCATTATAATGTGCTCCCATGTGGGTCTGTTGTAATAGTAAACATTTGGGGATCCTATAAGCCTCTTGTATTTGATTTTGAAATTTTTGGATATTATTTCATTGAAAAAAATATGCATTCCTTTGGTTTGTATCTCTGTGCCTTTATCTAACCTGATAAATTTAAATTTGATACTTTTATGTTATCCCATAATCCTTGGAAGTTCTGTTCATGGTTTCTTAACTTTGTGGTCAACTCTATTTTCAAGATTATATATTTTGTCTTCATTGCTTGAGGTTCTGTCTTCCAAGTGATCTTGTCTGTTGGTGATGCTTCCTATTGAATTTTTAATTTGGTTTATTGTTTCCTTCATTTCAAGGACTTCTGTTTTTGTTTTTTAAGAATCTCTATCTCTTTACTGAAGTGATCTTTTTGCTACCTGAATTTGCTCTTACATCATCCTTTACTTCACAAATCAGTTTAACTATGTACATTTTAAACTCCTTTTCTGATATTTCTTCCACTGTGTTGTTGATGAATTCTGTTATTGGAGTATCTTTGTTTGCTTGGGGTAATTTGTTCCCTTGCTTTTTCATGTTGTTTGTGTGTCTACTCATCTAACAGTATGGATCTGAGGCAGTAGGGTTTCTACCTTGTGGACTTATAGTTTACCTGAAGGTTTCCAGTATTTCACTTGTGGAGAAACTGCCTGTCTGCTTTCTTGGTTTCACACCACAGAGAAGCCAGGAATGCGACTTCCTCTGTTCTGCCATCTTGGATCTCCTCCTTAAGTGTTTACTTCTTAAAGTACTGTATCATCTTGTCACATGATTCAATTTAACTAGCCAAACATAGCAGATATTATCATACTAAAATAAAAAAGGTTTTTTTGTTCCAAGAGTTAATATTGTTGATGTGGCTATCAAAGATATTTTAAAGTCAGGCAATATCTAAGGTCCCAATATGGGTCTCTAGATCTTGTGACACTGACTCTGTTCCACAGCAGCTCATGATCTCCCAGCACCTATCCCACTGGGTTTCATACTGGCTGGGAGTCATTGACAAGGGAAGTTGTGGGGAGACACCTGGGGAAGGCAGCTGATGGTATAGCAGGCCAGAAGTCTGAAGTTAATTTTAATTTAAATCAGAATATAGAAATTTCCTAGGTATCTAAAAAATAATGTTGTTAAGAGAGAAAGTAACCTATAATACTTTCATATTATACTACTATCCTTGACATGAGCATAATATTATTCATTGTGTCTAGGGCACAATTCTACTCTATTTTCACAGATGTTGCTAAACAAAAATCCTTATAATGGCATAGACTATTTACATAAGGAGGTGTGCATGTCATTTTCTACCTTATGTCTATAACAGTGTATACTGTGCAGTACTAGTACATTACTATTATTTATGATTCACTAGCAAAATGATGTTTTTTGCACATAAAATGTATTGTGTGTGCCATTTTAATTTGAAGCCTTTAAGTAGAGACTACAGAAGCACACAAACCCACAAACTAGAAATAAATGAATAACTACACTGATAATCAGATGTTCAATTGGGAAACAACAACTGCACAGTGTCAGAGAATGAAGGAAGGAACACTTGTGAACACTCTGGCCTTTGGGAACGCTGGTTTCCATCTTTTCAGATGTCGCTGCCCAACTGTTCCTTCCATTCGTTTTTTCCTGGCAATTATACAAGAGCTTCTCTTTTCGCTATCTATTTAATTTGTTTAAACTGTGGCAGAACTTTATATTCTGACATTAAACAATTATCTTCCCATCGATATTATTATAAGAAACCTACTCTGGAAACCCTACAGGCATGTTGCCATTTTTTTTTATAATGTGGTGCAGAAAAACTGCTGTTCACATCTTTAGAAGTTAAGAGACTACTTTTAGAGATGGAAAAATACAAAACTACTGTCATTTAATGGGAACTTCATGTCATGCCACAAGTACAGACCCCTGCCAGAATTCAATGCTATGCAACTACTTACATTTTGATTTTCAACAGATGTAGCCAAAGTTGACAACTTTCTCATATGAATCATTAGAAAATATCTGCACTGAAAACATATTCTTGATTTACAACATAAGTGGCCTCATTGGATCGTTTTTCCTCAGAAGATTGTATCAACCAGGTTTTAACCCCCTAACATCCCCACTTTCATCTGCCACACACCAACATCTTGATCCTGTGAACTAACCAGATAATGAATAATATTCAGTATCAGTTTCTCATAGTAATTCTTTACTTGAAAGGGGGACAAAAATATATTAAAGTACTAGTTTAACAGAAGTAGTTTCCTTCAGTTCACTAGTGCTTCATTAGAGGTAATTTATAGTTGCTCCAAATTGAGTAGTTAAAAAATTTTTAAATGATATAACATAAAAATACTTGGTCTGAAAATATAGCACCCCTTCATATTCAAAACACTAGAAAAACTAGGGATAGTAAGAATAAACCTCAAATTGTAAAAGCTATGTATGCTCAACCCAAAGTCAACATCATTCTAAATGGAGAAAAATTGAAAACATTCCCTCTAAAAACTGGAACAAGACAAGAATGCCGGCTATTACCTCTTCTATTCAACATAGACCTGAAAATTCTAGCCAGAGCAATTAGAAAAAAGAAATTAAAGGGATATGAATAGGAAAAGAAGAACTCAAACTATCACTATTTGCCAATTAAATGATTCTATATTTAGAAGACCCAAATAATTCTACCAGAAATCTTCTAAAACTAATAAATGAATTCAGCAAAGTAGCAGGATATAAAATCAACACCCATGAATCAAAGGTGTTCCTATATATCAGAGATGAATCCACTGAAAGAGAAATTAGGAAAACTAACCTATTCACAATATCCTTAATAAAATTAAATAAAATATTTGGGAATCAATCAAACAAGAGGTGAAAGACCTCTATAATGAAAACTATAGAACACTAAAGAGAAAAATTGAAGAAGACCTTAGAAGATGGAAAGATTTCCCATGCTCTTGGATAGGCACAATTAATATTGTCAAAATAACCATACTACCAAAAACATTATACAGATTTAATGCAATTCCAATTAAAATCTCAATGACATTCTTCATAGAAATAGAAAAGGCAATTATGAAATTCACTTGGAAAGTAAGAGACCCAGAATAGCCAAATCAATCCTTAGCAAGAAGAATAAAGCAGGAAACATCACAATACCTTAAATTATACTCCAGACCTTAAATTATACTCCAGACCTTAAATTGTACTCCAGAGCCATAGTAACAAAAACGGCATGGTATTAGCACCAAAACAGACACATAGACGTAACAAAAGACACAGAGACAAACACTCATAAATACAGTTTTCTCATACTAGATAAAGGCACCAAAAACATTAAGTGGATAAAAGATAATCTCTTCAACAAATGGTGCTGGGAAAAATGGAAATCCATATGTAACAAAATGAAATTAAACCCCTATCTCTCACCCTGCACAAAACTCAACTCAAAATGGATCAAAGACTTAGGCACTAGAACAGAGACCCTAATAGAAGAAAAAGTAGGCCCAAATCTTCACCATGTTGGTTTAGGACCTAACTTCCTTAATAAGAATTCTAAAGCCCAAGAAGTAAAATCAACAGTCCAATAAATGGGATGGATTCAAACTAAAAAGCTTCTTCTCAGCAAAGGTACAACTGATTATATGAAGAGAGAGCCTACAGAATGGAAGAAAATTTTTTCCACATGCACCTCAGACAGAGTATTGATCTCTAGAATATACAAAGAACTAAAAAATTCAACACCAAAACAAAACAACCCAATTAATAAATAGGTTAAGGAACTGAACAGACACTTCACAGAAGAAGAAATACAATCCATCATCAAATAAATGAAAAAAGTGTTCAACATCTCTAGCATTTAGAGAAATGCAAGTAAAAACTACCCTAAGATTTCATCTCTCTCCAATCAGAGTGGCAATTATCAAGAATACAAGCAACAATAAATGTTGGTAAGGTGTAGAGAAAAAGGTACACTCATACATTGCTAGTGGGACTGCAAATTGGTGCAACCACTATATAAAGCTGAATGGAGATTCCTCAGAAAACAGAATGGAGTCACCATTTGACCCAGTTATCCCACTCCTCAGTTTATACCCAAAGGACTTAAAGTCAACATAATACAGTGACACAGCCACATCAATGTTTATAGTTGCTCAACTCACAATAGCTAAACTATGAAACCAACCTAGGTACCCTTCAACAGATGAATAAATAAAGAAAATGTGGTATATATACACAATGGAGTATTACTCAGCCTTAAAGAAGAATGAAATTATGGCATTTACCAGGAAATGGACGGAACTGGAGAATATCATCCTAAGCAAAATAAGCCAATCCCCAAAATTCAAAGACCGAATGTTTTCTCTGATATGTGGGTGCTAATTCACAATAAGGGGGTGGGTAGGGAAGAAGAGAGTTACTTTGGATTAGGCAGAGGGAAGTGAAGGGAGGGGAGGGTTCTGGGGTACAAAGGATAGTAGAATGAATTGGACACGATTACTCTATGTACATATATGATTACACGACTGGTGTGATTCTACATCATGTACATCCAGAAGAATGATAAATTATACTCCATTTATGTATGATGTGTCAAAATGCATTCTGTCATATCTAACTAATTAGAATTAAAAAAAAAAAAAACTTGGTCTGACAAGGAAAAGAAATTGAGAATATGTAAATTATGCCCAGAGACTCCAGCAACAAATCAGGCTGATTGTTCTCTGATGCTGACCTGGACTGACCATAACTCTGTTGTGGGCCCCAGCTGAGCTGAGCTGGCACTGGTCTGAAGGGAAAGAGGGGCGGATGACAGTCACAGCAGGGCATGTTTTAGTCCGAAGACCAATAACCATGTTGTGATGTCATATCTTGCATTTATTTAATTCACCCTCATCCACATGCTTTATAATTTGTTTGTTTTGTTTCCTTTTTGTTATTTTGTTCCATTTATTTAATTTTATTGGTGCGCTATGTTTACACATAGTAGTGAGAGTCACAATACATAATATGATTGATTTTATTCCACAGTACTTCTTCTTTTACCCGTCTCTTCCCTTCCTACCTCCCCCTTCCATTCTGACCCCACTCTTCAACTCTACTCGTCTCCCTTCTACTTTCATGAGGTCCTCTCTATTATGTTTTTAATCTCTGGGTTTCACCTATGACAGAGAACATATGACCCTTGACTTTCTTAGTCTGGTCTATTTCCCTCAACATGATGCTCTCTAGATCCACCCACTTTCCTCCTATAGCAGATACCAATCACATCAGGTTTCTCTTCCCTTTGCATACTCCACAGGTTTTATCTGGGGAGAAAATTTTACTGAAATCAATTTTACTGAAATCAATTGCCTTTTTATCAATGGAGCCATGGTCAATTTAACAAAGAAATGTTCATATTGTCAGTGAAATTCTGGACTCTAGTAATTTAGAATCTTCCCAGAGTTTTCAACTCAACCTTCCATAGCATGCATGCAAAGGGACTCATTTTAGAATAGGTCTTAGAAATAAAAATAAAATGTCAGATTCTGAGGTTCTCACTGTTATTATTGAAAAAAACCCAGAAAAGTCAACTGGGTCAAAGCAACATGATAATGAAGAAAAAAAGGAAGCAGTTGAAAAAAAAAATCAGATGTCCTACATAAGAAGAAACTGAAACTTGTTCTCATAGTCACTCTGTGTGTGTGGCTGAGCTATAATAATAGCTTCAATTTGGTTGTGAAAATTCAATCTAATAAAAACCCCACTGCACAAAATTCCCCCCTCATAAGAAAAGGGGTAAGATTTTTTACAGAAAGTAAAAAACAAAAGCAAAACCTCAAAATACCTCTGGTAAATCAGTCTCAAGAGTGCTACCAGACACAGAATCAATTCACAGGGTTTGTGAAACTAGTTTGGCCACCTGCAGGGATTGTACACAGGGGCCCATGCATTCTTTTGCTATTCATCCAATTCCTGACCTGAGGACAAGTCCTGTTGCCTCTTTTTCCAACTGTATCTCCTTCGCTTAGCACAAAATGTGCAGCAGCTGCTCAGTTGTTTAACTAAATGGGCCCGAATGCAGGACCATAGGGAAGAGGAGGCATGAAGGATGAAGGTGAGGAATTTGGGTGTATATCGTATGTGCAAGGAAAAGAAGTCAGTGCTAAAGATTTTCCAACCCCTGGTTAGAGTATTGTACTGACAAAGGATAAATGAAAAAAATGTTATTAATGTGTGAAATGCCAACTAGTTCCAATACTTCTGAAAGATCACTAAGCTCCATCACATGAATTAAAAAAAAAAAAACCTTTTCCACAATGTAAAATTCAATTTGTAAAAAATCCATATGCCCTTTTATTAAGAATCTTGTTAGATGCAACAGAACTGACAGACTGCAATGAACAGAACCAGTAAAAAGACAGTGGAAAAAGAGAATTTTGGAAAGAATTCTAAAACTTCACCTTACTCTTCTCCCAAGGTCAGGAAATAGCCTTGAATTCAGGCTCTGGAGCTTATTGACTCCATCTCAGCTGCACCTATAGTCAAGTGTTGTTTCTGGGACACTGACCTTGGGTTGTTTTTCTGGGTATTGATGAGTTCTGCTTTGCTGCCTACACAGGGACGTCCTTGCAGCAGTGCCAAGTGTCTGCAAGAGCCGTGACTGGGGTTGACTGTCAGATGCTGCAGAGAAAATGTCTTTTCCAGGAAAGCTAAGGGACTCAGTCTGGGACCTCAAAAGGCTGGCTTCAACTAACACCATTTTCTAAGCCTTGGATTTCCCAAGTCTTTCCCAGTCCACAGATACTGGTATTTTAGTATATACAGCAGCCTCCTCTGAACAGATCAGGCAACTTGGGTAGCTATCAAGTGTTTGAAAACTGTCAGAAAGCTGGGATTCTCAGAGTGATGGGCTGTGACTGAGATCTGGAAGAGGGCAGTGTCTGACCATCCTACATGTGTGGTGGACTGTCCTGCCTAAAAGAGAATGGACCTTTCCAAATGCCTGCTGGAGAAACACTGATGAGCCCTCCAGCTTCCAGTCACACTGCACATGCTCACACACACTCACAAGTCTCATTTGACTTCCAACAGCCTGGTTTTCATCCTTCCTTTTCTAAAACAATTGTGAGAATGCCTAAGATGATAACTATGCCAAGAGCACATGGATAACACGATGGTCAGAGTAAAAGTTACGTCTGAGCACAGCAGCCGGGTGTCTGATGTTCCACGTGGTGCTTTTGTCTAAGGTCAACGATCCTCAGTACAGCAGCTGCCCACCCCATGGCTGTTGTGAATCTGTCTTGGCATTCTGCCAGCTCACATTCATCACCCCTTCCCTCACTATTGTGATACTGCATATTCTCACATGCAGATCCAAAGTCTCGCAGCCCTGTTACTTGGGATTTTGGATCTGCATGTGAAGAACAACAGAGTGAGAATGGGTGACACGGGGGAGACAGAGAAGACTGGATCCCTTCATGTCATGACCATGTAGTGACACCATGTGTGTGCATGAGAAGGTGGCATTAGTTTTGAGAAGTATGAAGTTATGAGACAGAATGCAATAGAGGTGTTTCCTACTTAAATAAAGCCCACAAAACAGTTATTTATTAAATGATTTTTTATTTTAAGGAGCATTTTTCACATGTTGTGTTGCTTTAAAGATACAAGTGCCCATGCCCTGTTATAAAAATCATCCTAAGATAAAAAAGAGAGGATGAGAAAAAAGAAGAGGAGTGGGGGAGGATGGAAAAGGAGAAATTGATTATTACATTTTTATCTTGAAAAGCTTGCTGAGGCCATAAAGATTTTAATTAAGGTAAACCCAGTATTTATCATGCAAACTTGATTTCCCTGAAAGTAAGGGACACTGCGATAGCAACTGTAAATTGGGACTATACTTGGACAAACTTGAAATAAAGTTCACCTACTTTTTATAGTAAACCTAGTTGTCCCTCTTAAATTTGATCTTGTTGACAAAAGGCATTTAAACCTCATTAGTTATCACATGGCATACAGTAGTGAGAACGTTGCATGTGAATATGTGAAGCACTTCCCCACCACTCAAAAGTAAAAACTAACTGCTCATTCATTCATTCACATAATAAAAATTTATTGCATTTCTACTATGTGCCAGATACTGTGCTAGGTATGGGAACCTAGAATGTCAAAAATATCCAAAATGATCCAGATACTTGAGTTGTTCCTGTTAGTGGGAAAAAGGAATCATTTTGCCAAAGCCTCTGCTGTCCGTGAACTTCAAGGTATGGTTGTTCAGGTAACTTTTGTGTGTGGCTGAGCCATGCATTCTATTAAGCAAAAGTATATTTAATATGGAATCATCTTGCATAAAAATAATTCTTAAATATTATGATGCTAAACATAACATTACTTAAGAGAATCAGGGTGACTGACACCACAATCATTGCACTTCATGGAGGCATGTCCATGTCCACATGGATTTCTAAAACATACTGTGCTTCTAGTGTGAATGCCCAAACGTTCCAGGTGCATAAGCAACTTACACAGATATTCCATTATTTTTCTGTCTCCCTTTTGTTGAGACTCACCTGCCAATTCTGTCCCTCTGCCTATGTGTAGTAAGAGCAGTCATAGGTTTCCTCGATGTCTCTCAACACTTTCCACGTGTTCCTCCCTTTACGGTTTAGACTCAGGTGTGCAGTAAGAAAAAACTCACTCTGAGAAAACTCAAGGTCACCCAGATGTGTCACCAGGTTTTTCTAGTTTCTCAGCAGTTCTCAAGTATGTCCATGTGGAAGAGGTTTGTGAGATAACTGAGTTTGCCAAGTTTGTGAAGCCTTAGAAATTAACTACAGTAAAAATGAGAGCATTTTTTCTAAATATAAGAATATATACATATTTTCAACTATTTTTATGTTGGATTTTCTCTTATTAGAAATCTACATATTGAGGGAAAGTTGAGTTCAATTGTAGTTACATGAATTTTAAGAATATAAAGATCACTGTTTGGCATGGTAAAGTCACTCAAAAGACATCAAGCATCAGGTGCTAAAATTTCATAAACATATGAACAAAGACGCCATTCATTCACTGGATTATTGAAAAGCCGAGGAGAACATTGTAGGTTGCTAAGACAACTGAAATGTGATGATTGTGAGATAATGAGGAGAATCTCTGCATCTTTAGTACTCAGATTTTGAGGATTGCACTAAACCCTTATCTATCATAAGACACAGACTTTAAAGGGCTTTACATTTTTAAAAAGGTTTTGCTGGTGAAGGAGCTTGAAGTTCTCCAATCAGGACAAAACACTGGTCTTGAAGGGTGTGTAGTGTGAAAGAGGGAGGTGTCCTGGCTGGGGACCTGTAGTACTTGGTAGATGAAGTGCCTGCCAGACACTGTTGCCAATTAGTCAAGGAAAATGTATTTGCAATGCACTTAATAAAATTTCAAGTAAATATTCTCAAAATTGGGGAAAGTGAGAAATGTTAGCTTTTTCTAGAATATTGTTATTTCGGATTTTAAACAATGATCTCACTCCATTCTAACTGTACTGTCCTCTTTGGAGTTGCTCAGGTGAGCCAGAAAGGCTTCCACTGGATCATCTCTAAGGCAATGTACCTCCTCCAACCTTCCCTTTGGCTGACAGGCACCCTGCCCCCCTATAGTTTTCCAGTTTTGTTCAAAGATCATCCAATTTAAAATCATCACCTATTCCTCACAATGCTCTCCCAATCCTCTTTTCATTTCCTACTATTTATTACCTTCTAGAACACCTTCTTATCATTTACACTCCTGTTCTGTTTACTGAAGTATCTCAAATAATGTCTGACACATAGTTGATGCCTGATAAATAGCAACTTTGAGGGCAAGAACAGACATTGCTATAAATGAACAGCTAAAAGAAAAGCCATCACATCTTATTTCTTCCCACTTGAAGAGGAACCCCAAAAGTTTATGTTTCTCTTTACGTTGAGTTGAGAACTTCTTCACTAATAATGCCCCAAGTCTAGGACAACCATAAGGATTTATGCAGTTCAATACCTCCAAGGTGGACAACTAGTCAATATGCTATATGCTCAAGAGATGGGCACAGTTTCCATTTGTAACAATTTTAATTCCCTGTGATGCAATGTCCTTTTTTGCTGTTTAGGTCCTTCGGATAAAAGTTACTCAAAAGGGGTCCGGGGATGCAGCTCAATGGTAGAGCACACATTTAGCATGCATGAAGCCCTGGTTTTGATCCCCAGCACCAAGCAACTAACAATCTCCTTAAAGATTGTTTCATAAGACTTCAGATGGGCTTAGTTTACTGTATGAGAGGTTTATCAGGAACATGGCAATTTTTTACAATTGGCCACTGATACTTGTGGGGAAGTCAGGTCTTTCAGCATTGCTAGAGAATAATGCAATCTGTCAGGAAGAGGCAACAACCCTCCAACAGCTATTGTGTTCATTTCAGGCCAAATATACCATTATATATATACATACACACACACATGCATATACATGTATATATACACATACACATATATATATGCATGTATATATATATATACATATATATATACATATATATACATGCATATATATATGCATATATATATATGCTCAAAAGAAATAAGCATTCAATTCAAAAAGTTTGGAAAATGTGCTTCATTCACAAGAAAAAATAATGTGCAATGCCTCTGAAAATAAGGACAACTTGCTAACCTGTCTCTGGGGCCTCTGAAGTCAGTCTCCTAGCTGGTGTCCCTGCCTCTAAGTGTCTATACCACATCTACTCTGTAATCACAACAAACTTTTAGCACTGTTATAACCTGATCAGAAATCCACCGGTGACCTCTTTATGCCTAAAAGAAGTATTGACAAAATTTCAATTTTGGGTTCCTTGCTACTGATTCCTGGTTATACTTTTCAAGGAGTATTTAAGAGTTGATTTTTTTCTTTTTTCTTTTTTAAAGCATTTTTATCAAAATATAATTTATATATCACAAAGTTTGCCTATTTAAAGTGTATAATTTACTGATTTATAGTATATTTACAGAGTACTGCAACGATTACCATAATCCAATTTTAGAACATTTTCATCATTTCTAAAAGAAACTCCATGCCCATTAGCAGTCATTCCTCATGCCCTTCTCCTTCCCTAGCCCGGGAGACACTGTCTCTCTTGTTTTGATTTTTCTGGACATTTCATATAAATGGAATGGGAGATTTGGTGTGGTTTATTTCACTTAGCACAGTGTTTCAAGGTTTCATCCATATTATGCAGGAATCATTTTGTTTATTCTCTGTGATTCTCTTTATCTTCAGTTCTTAGTAGCAGAGTGGATAGACAAGCTTCTGAGGTGTCACATTCTCATTGAAATGTATTCCACAAGCTAGGAAGCAGCAGCCCCCCAACTACTTCTTCTTTATCAGGGAACAAAAGCACTCCCTGGAGAGCCTAGGTAGGCTTCTTCTCAGATCTTAATGGTTAGGAATGGGACTTATGGTCACCCAGCTTTATAGGAAGCTGGGAAAGCAAGCATTTTTAGCAGAAGCCAGTCAAAGAAAGAGGATACTGGAAGTAGCTCTTGGGTTTCTGCCCCCCATGGTATTTATGATTATTTTTCACTGTAAATGAATATTTTATTATTCCTTTTAAATACACATTGATATAGGAGTTAGGGCTATACTTAGCTGTATACAATGTCTCTCCACTAAGTTACCTTAGACAAACTCTTCAGAATTATTTGGGTTTTTTATTTTTTTAAATTATGACTATGTCTAAGACTTTCTAAGATCTATGTTTTTTCTATTAACCTTAATGTGATTAACGTGTTTAGCTTTTTCAAAAAATTTAATTTGTTCTAATTAGTTATACTTGACAGTAGAATGCATTTATGTACTTTGTTAAATCATACATACATGGAATAAAATTTCTCATTTTTTTTGATTGTACATGTTGTAGGATCGCATCAGTCATACAGTCATATACATACATAAGGTAATAATGTTTACTTCGCTCTACTCTCTTTCCTACCCCCATGCCCCTCCCACTCCCTTCACTGCCCTTAATCTAAAGTAAATTTATTCTTCCCTAGCGCCCTGCCTTGTACTTATTGTGAAATAGCATCCCCATGTCAGAGAAAATGTTCGACTGTCAGTTTTTTTGGGATTGGCTAATTTCACTTAGCAAGAGTTGATTTTTTTAAAAGTTCAGACCTAGACATTAATTTTGGTAAAATTACCCTCAGAAAGGTAAGTAATTTAAATTCAGTAAAAAGTGCATTAATCAAGCAACCCACCAACTAGATTCATAATAGGAAATGGAGAAAGCAATTCCCATGCAGACGGGCAATTTGAGAGCAGAAGATGTGGTCCACTGACTGCTAACTGGTCAGCTTGGAGATGTGCTCACAGGAAGGCCAATGCTAGGTAGAGGCCTCCACACAGAGGTAAATGGAGCTGCTCTTACATGGAAGTTTGGCTGCCACTCCACTTAAAGATCTAGAACAACATCCATTTTGCAGATCATATCTGACTTATGAAAAGAGTCCCCATACTAATGAGATGAGTAGTCATTGAATTACATCTGATTAGGGCATAGGGGTATGTTTTCAGTTTCCTGAAAATATGCTGTATTATAGAAAGTGAAGCACGGACATTGGGGGTTGGATAAAACAAGTAGGAAAGAAAGTGAAACAAGGTAAAGGACATTTATTGGGTTATCAGCTTGGCATCCCCTTCATGGAAGTTCTCCTCCTGCCTCATTCATACACTCCTGGATATGTCTACTAAAAGTCACATTTATGCGTTGTTACCCTTCTTCTCTGATAGCATTCCCTTTCCTAGAAATCTGGAACTGAGATAAAGAGAAAGAGAGAGACTTTACCACCTGGGAGGCTAAAGAGGTAAATGTACAAATCACACTTTCTCCTGTTGTGGTACCTGGAGAAAAATCAGGCTGATCAACCAGTCTGTATCCTGAGAGATGGAGATACTGAAGCCACTAGGGGAGAGAGCACAGGAATTGTCCAGACATGAACAAGAGGGCAACCCCAGCTCCCTAATTTTTTGAGATTCAACATTCCCTTATAAGAAAGTATACCTGAGCTTAAAAAAAATGAAAACAAAGCAAAAAACAAAAAACAAAACAAAAAAAAAAAAAACTCTCCTTCTCTGCTTTAACCAGCTTATATTTCTAGCTATGACCAATCATAGTGCTATCTAAAACAACCAGGAATTCAAGTCAGCCATGATCTGTGCTAACTTACCTAGTTTCCAATCTCCTCTACTATTTCTTCACATGAATTACGTGGGACTCTTCACTTATAAAACACACCTTTTGTTTCAGTTTCTGGTGAGTAGAGCATGCTAGGGACTGAACCATGGCATGAGATGTGAACAGAGATAATATATGAAAAGACAAGTAATAAAAAGAAAGCAAAAAAATCAAAAACAAAACCTAGGGATCTGAAGACAGTGAAGCAAAGGCCAAACACTTATGTGAATGAAGAGGTGTAAATGATAAGGTCTTTTTTTTTTTTTAATTTTTTTAATGGTAAGGTCTTAATGGTAGCCTCTCTGTCTCCTTTAATGTGTTAAAGGATGAGTCTTCATCAATGTCATCGTATAGAGACTATTCTGTGAGGAGCAATGTGTACGTGCCTTTTACTCATATTATTTTACTCTTGTCTGCTTACTCATTTAATCTTGGGAGACTAACTTTGGAAGGAGAAACAAAGAAATAAACAAGCACTAAACTGCTACCAATAAGAATAAATTACTAGGCGTTTCCAATGAGACAGAAGAAACAGTTGACAGGGCACATATATAATAAGACATTTAGAAAACAATTTAAAGTTTTAGACTAGTATTTAAATCTTCAAATATCACTGCTATCAGGGATTTAGTAGGTACCTTAGACACTTCTCTGAGGAAGTCAGCTCAGTATGCTACCATGACCCAAAGGTCAAG
Organism: Sciurus carolinensis; assembly: GCF_902686445.1. Taxonomy (NCBI): domain Eukaryota; kingdom Metazoa; phylum Chordata; class Mammalia; order Rodentia; family Sciuridae; genus Sciurus; species Sciurus carolinensis. Next base: position 31,636,626 of record NC_062219.1, read on the forward strand.
ATATGCTAGCTACTGAGGGTGCAGTTAATGGCAAAACAGAACACATCATTCATCCTCATCCAGGACTCCAGCTGCAACCACACCTGTAGGAATCTGTCAACACACCCCAGAAAAGGCAAAATGGATTCCAAAAACCTCCAAACAAATGCCAGCTGAAATGAAGACAATGGAGAGGAACCCCTACAAGTTCACACTTCGAAACTAGACAAAACACTGCCCAAATTGGGAAGAAAAGGATTAAACTAGAATATGACTCAGGTTAAATAAGTCAAAAGGAAATTAAATCACATTCTTAGAATATCTATCCATCCATCCATCCATCTTCTCTGATTTTCTGAAGAATAACCATGTAACTTAAAGGAACTGGTTTTAAATAACTAGTATGGTTGATAATTACTTTTCAACGTGATCAGTAATTTTCTCTGTGTAATAGTAAAAACCAGTGTATGCTAATAATATGATTAAGTCCAAGAAATGGTTACATAATTCCATGGACTATGCAGTCAGATTGAGTTACTGAGAGAATCTAGGGTTTAATGGAACTACATCCCCAAATTTTTAAGTTTGAGGAACTACAACCTGGAAGTCATGATTTTTTTATGCATCTTGGAGACAGAATATTGGGCTAGACAGACCTCTGATTTGACACAGTAAAATAATATGCATGAAGGGCCCCTGAGTTTTCCCTGCTGTGAAAAACAACATGCCACTTAATTTTTAGGCAGACAATTACAGGCAGATAAACATTTCAGGGTTTTGGAAGCACTGCAAAAGTTATTTTGCTAGCAAATAAATATGCATAACTTAATGCCTTAAATGTTATATTGCTAAACCATAACTATTTAAGTAAGATGAATTAATTGCATTTTTAAGCTTTTACACTTAGACCTTGAATAAATAAACTTCCTGAGGTTCACTTAAATACTAGCTATTAAGCCGAAATTAATTCCGAAGCTTCTTTAAAGTTGAACAGTCATGTTGCCATTCACTTGATAATTGTGAAGTTAGTCAAGTCCAGAGCAAGAAGACACAGCGGAAGGCCCCTGACGATTTCAGGCAACCATTAAGTTCTCAGCAAACTCAACTTCTTTAAGTTATGAAATAGGGAAGCACCAATCCTCACCATTACCCATAGAATCTTTTTTTTACTCTCCAAATGGAAAAACTACCGTATTAGCTCTTCTATACTTGTAAGGACTTCCTTTACATTAATATTCTCTCTTCAATCTCATTATTCTACTGGTAGTATTGAGTCCGAGATGAGACAAAGCTATTATAGGAAAAAAAGATTTGGTGTAATTCCTAGAAGTCACTTCATAGTTCTGTTTCACCAAAATTTATGATTTCTTTAGCTCCTTAGTTAATGGAACAAGTATAAAATGAAATTGCTTAATCTGAGTTGCATTTCCTTCTCTGTCTCTGATCTCTTCTTGGTGAAAATACTTTATTAGTCAGAAGTCCAAAAGAGAAAAGGCATAGAGAAGCAGAACAAAAGATCATAAAAGGAATCCAAATGGTATTATGGAGGTCACTGTAACATAGTAGCTCTCTAAGATATTTATACAGAATACAATTAAAGTATGAGATAAATTATTTCCTCACCTCATAATGGAAATAAAAAGTCGGAAGATTTTAGAAAGCAGGATATTCATGGAAACATCTGCTAAAATATTCACTTATCTAGGTGCCATCTATTATATTAAACAAGAACTATGTACTTTCAGAGTAGATTCAAAGGAGGCACAAATCCACAAATACAGAAAAAATAAACTTAAAAATAATATTTCTACTTACAGCTTAAGATGTTCTATCTAGTAGCACACTTAATTTTAGGGTAGGGTAAAACATAAAAAAATGGTCAATTTTAGTTTTTTCAGGTACCTATTTTATGGTTAATATTAGTTTTAAGAACAAAGGTCAATAAGAATATACTCTGGATATAGTTAAAACACAGAAGGTAAAAAAAGGAAAACATTCAAGTGGAGCATATTTTTATATAAAGCACTTTATATCCCTTTCCATATGACATCAAGTTTAATAGTTTAAGGAAACTGAAAATACTGTCCCTAATGTCTGGTTTTTAATGTATACACATAATCTTATTTCTAAGAAGACAGTTTTGCCCTACTCATATTGCATGGGTTTATATATTCTCTTTTCCCCAATCTGCCAGTTACATTTGCAGTCCAAGCATGTCTCTCCAAAAGAGGAATTAAGGCCAAGGAAGACAAAGAATTTGCTGATACACATGTCACTCCGAGAATTCTAACAAAGTCTCCACACCCAATTTAATTACTTCCCTACTATAAAAACACTTTCCATCTGCATTTATTATAATCATTTTGAATCCAAAACCAACACACTATAAAGCTAGCTAAATAAATGAATGACGTTTGCTTTGGGTTCCCAGTGAGGCAGCATTTTGTAGGGCAGTGGGTCTCTAGCTTGTGTTTTATGCTGAGACAGTACTTCATTTTGAGTTTAATTCTTTACCTAAGATTTGTGCAGAACAGAACTAAAAGCCACAGGCTTTAAATTTTAAATCTCAACTGAATTTCTGTCTCTCATAACATACCACGCACACACATACACACATACACACACACACTCCTATACATACACACAAAGAAATACACACACACAAGAGGGGGATCAGAATGGGGAAAGAGAGAGACTATGAATGCTTGTGGTTCTTAATGGGGAAAAAAAATGTACCCATATATGTACATAATAAAATATTGCCATGTAGTATCTATGATTTTTGATAAATGTTATAAAACAGCTTCTGTACCCGCATATAATAAAAACTACTTTAAGCTATCTCCAATGACTGAACTATTCGGTAGTTATTGTATTGTTTCAGAGCGTTCTTTAGCGTAATTATTTTCTTGGAGTTCCATCATTACATTAACTGAGAGCCACTCTTAGTACTTCCAGACAGAATATTGTTGAATAAATACAGGATGTGAGAAGAGCCACAGGTTTCTGTTACTGACAGTGACTGGAGGATGGGTACTGGTCAGTGCAGCAGTCAGGAGAGAGACCAGCACTGCCAGAACATCTGGGCAGCCTTGAACCGGTAAGTGACCCCACGGGTTGTCCAAGGACCTTCCATATTAGGTTTTAATAAGGATTATTTCATTCGTTCATTTGTTTGTTTGTTTTTGATTGTGCAAAGTTTTAAAGTTCTTAGAAAGTGATTTGTCTGATTTTACCCATGTATATTGCACATTAGGTAATTTAAGAAGTAGCTGATCCATGGAAAACACCTGCTAATTTCTAGAAACAGCAGCTAATTTTCAATTTCACAGAGATATATATTATTAAACAATGTGTTATATTTTAACCATCTCTTAAAATAGATATTATTTATTTTAAAAGTAAAATTATACTATTTTTTTCTCTCACTTTTATTTTTCAGTGCTTGGGATTGAACCAAGGGCCTCACACATGCTAAGCAAGCTCTCTGTCACTGAACTAACATTCCCAGCCCTAAAACTCTACACTTAAGGTCATACAAATTGTAATTTTCTAGACTGAAAAAAAATGATATCATTCTATGCTTAAATTTATTAAGCTCTGAACTCTATTTCTTCTCTAACATGCAGATGCTAACTGTGAACACCGAATCAGTTTGGAAGCATTCTACAGCTTAAATTTTACTTAATCATAATTATTTTATGTCAAAATTCCTGAGTGGCCCCAAGTCTAAAAAAATCAATATGAAATATTAATAATGAAGATGATTATAGTGTTCTTTTCCTACTAACCCTCAAGACATGCCCTTTTTATTAATTTATCACTTTATATAATCCTTGCAAAGTATCTTACAGATAAGTTATTCAGAAAGGTCAGCAAAATGATCAGGAAGGAAGTCCCTACAAGGAATACAGCTCTAATCTTCCCTTCTCTGCCCATCTTTGATTAGGATTCATGGAATGAAGAATCATGGTTCATCCATTTCTTAATGTTCCAACAAGATAAAATTATTTGGTTCCATTCTGATTGAAAATTATAAAGAACAAAGATAGAATGTCAATAATCCTATATCATATTACATTGCCCTTAATGATCCAAAGGGAAATATCATATACAATCACTTTAATATATAGAGGAATCAGTTTTAGGAACATCATGCTATGTAAAACAAAGGAAGAGTTATTGAAAGATTAATTGTTGGTACATAATACAATCTTGTTCTCCAAAAGGAAATCATGGCACCATAAACATTTTACTGAGATCTGCATTTCTTTGTTGTACCAAGAGAATCACTACATCTTTCGTATGCTAGGTCAAATAGGACAAAATAAACTAGAACCCTTCTCACAATTAAATTCAAATTTCTTAATGTATTGGGGTAAGTAACATCATTGGCATCAGATTAAGAACATGTGTTTATTATTGTCATGATATTTATAACCCTTTTACTTATCCACTTAAAAATCAGGCCTGAATTTTGAAATGAAAGCAAGGAAAATGGATAGGACTAAATAATGTGTTGGGCATATGGTCCAGCAAACAACTCAGTACTGCTAAATTCCTTTCCTCTCCTTTTCGTACTACTAGGGACTGAACCCAGGGCCTTGTGTGCCCTGAGCTCTACCATTGAACTACATCCTAAGCTCTAGCTCTAAGTTCCTGTATGAAGGGGCCTGATACTTCACTTCATCAGTTCCACCAGCTCACAGAAACCAAAGAGAGAATGCCAAGTTAATGCTGCATTTACTAATTTGATAGCATTCTCAATATCTAGCAGTGTTTCATTACAAAGAAAAACATTATGGTTTTTAGTTTTTGTAAACATAGATTTGACTGTTATTTAGTACCAAGCACAATTCCTGATAAAAATGCATTGTAAGAAGAGATCAGATTGAAAAATCAAGTTTAACTTAATATAATATCTAAGAGAATATTTTTAAATCATTTTTAGAGATTTATTGTTATTCTTTAAAACCAACTTCAATCACAATCTCTTTTTATGAATGTTATCACTAATGGTGCCCTTGCCAGGTAATATGTAATTTCGACACAAAAATTCTTTAACAAACTCAGTGTTTCAAATCTCAGTTGTACCTGATACTGATATATAGTATAATATTTTACTAGTTTTGGAATCGCAAGACTCTTAGAGGAGTCTTGATCATTATTTTACTGTACCTGGAATTCTGAGGTTCTGAAACATCGGAATCCGTACACGTTTTCTTTACCTGGAAGAAAAGAGTAGTAGTTATTCTCATATGAAAATATAACTTCCTCATTCAGGTTCACACACTTGTTAAAGTGGATACAGCTCTACTCACCAAGGTCTCTATAAAATACTCCCCACATTTTACAGCAACAGCATGCAGTACTAAATAGTGTATTTCGTTATTATCCCATGAACAGCTGCCAGATGCACTTTCCTGGTCTCCATTAATATGTAAAATGTTCAGCAAAAATAGCTGGGGACCAGTCGATTGAGGAACAAAGAAACCAAAGAAACATGTTTCCCACATAGGAACGAGAAAGCCATACTGTTCCAGTCCACTAGGAAGTGTTTTTCCAGTGGATACTGCTTCTGTCTCCCACTAAAGCACACAATAATAAACACCAGGTTCTGGGGCACAGCATAGTGTTAGCTAAAACGTCCATATATTAATTTCATCTTCTCAATCCAATGACTGTATGTTTTATACATGTCTCAGCACATCAATTAAATTTAGGCATTGCTCCTAGACTTTTCACATATATTTGCAGTATATTTCACAGATTATATTTCAACTTTGAGGTTTTTAACCCATGAAAGGTAAAGAATGAGAATAACTTTTGCTTTCAGGCTATGCTATCCATGTTTGGACAGATGAATGGTGTACACCCTTTAAACAAGGGAAAGCACATATCCAGCTTTCAAACATTAACATCAAGCACAGATACATTCTGATACCATGATCTTAAAGGTATATTGTAACAAGTGATGAATCCTCTGAAAGAGAAATTAGGAAAACGATCCCATTCACAATAGCCTCAAATAAAAGAAAAACAATAATTGGGAATCAATCTAACAAAAGAGGTGAGAGACCTCTACAATGACAACTACAGAACACTAAAGAAAGAAATTAAAGAAAGCCTTAGAAGATGGAAAGATCTCCCATGTTCTTGGATAGGCAGAATTAATATTGTCAAAATGGTCATACTACCAAAAGGGCTATACAAATTCAATGCAATTCCAATTAAAATTCTATGGCATACCTCATAGAAACAGTGCAAGCAATCATGAAATTCGTTTGGAAAGAAAAAGAGACCAGAATAGCTAAAGCAATCCTTAGCAGGAACAGTGAAGCAGGGGGTATCACAATACCAGACCTTCAACTATACTACAGAGTAATAGTAGCAAAAACAGCATAGTATTGGCACCCAAATAGACAGGTAGATCAATGGTACAGAACAGAGGACACAGAGACAAACCCACATAAATACAGTTACTTCATAATAGACAAAGGTGCCAAAAACATACAATGGAGAAAAGATAGCCTCTTCAACAAACGGTGCTAGGGAAGCTGGAAATCCATGTGGAGCAAAATGAAACTAAACCCCTATTTCTCACCTTGCACAAAACTCAACTCAAAATGGATCAGTATTAGACCAGAGACCCTGCATCTAATAGAAGAAAAAGTAGGTCCAAATCATCATGTTGGTTTATGACCACACTTCCTTAACATGACTCCCAAAGCACAAGAAATAAAAGCAGGAATCAATAATTGGGATAGATTCAAACTTAAAAGCTTTTTCTCAGCAAAGGAAACAAGTAATGATGTGAAGAGAGAGCCTACAGAGTGGGAGAAAATCTTTGCCACACACACTTAAGACAGAGCACTAATCTTCAGAATCTATAAAGAACTCAAAAAACTTTATACCAAGAATACAAATAACCCAATCAATAAATGGGCTAAGGAAATGAGCAGACACTTCACAGAAGATCTACAAGCAATCAACAGATATATGAAAAAATGTTCAGCATCTCTAGTAATAAGAGAAATGCAAATCAAAACTACCCTAAGATTCCATCTCACCCCAATTAGAATGGTGATTATCAAGAATACAAGCAACAATAGGTGTTGGCAAGGATGTGGGGAAAAGGTACACTCATACATTGCTGGTGGGGTTGCAAATTAGTGCAGCCACTCTGGAAAGCAGTGTAGAGATACCTTAGAAAACTTGGAATGGAACCACCATTTGACCCAGCTATCCCACTCCTTGGCCTATACCCAAAGGACTTAAAATCAGCATACTACAGTGATGCAGCCACATCAATGTTCATAGCTGCTCAATTCACAATAGCTAGACTATGGGACCAACCTAGATGACCTTCAAAGGGTGAATGGATAAAGACACTGTGGTATGTATACACAAAAGAATATTATTCAGTCATAAAAAAGAATAAAATTATGGGCAGGTAAATGGATGCAGTTGGAGAATATCATGCTAAGTGAGATAAGCCAATCCCAAAAAACCAAAGGCTGAATAATAACTCTGATAAGCGAATGATGATACATAACAGGGGGTGGGAAGGAGGCAAAAATGGAGGAAGGATGGCTTGAATAGAATAGAGCAAAAAGAGGGGTGGGGAGGGGGGAAGGAAAAATAACAGAATGAGACAATCATCATTGTCCTATGTACAAGTATGATTACACAAATGGTGCAACTCTACTTCGTGTACAACCAGAGAAACAACAATTGTACCCCATTTGTGTACAATGAATCGAAATAAATAAATTAAAAAGAAAAAAAAGGTATATTGTATTCATAGTAGAATCAACCTTAAAAATACTTTCATTAATATGGGAAATGCACAATATATATTTACAAATCCACTCTCATACACTCTGGATATACATATTGTGATGGCCTGCATATTTATTCAACCCTCAGGATTCTTAGCAGTTTCAACTTCTAATAAGTGGTTTGCAAGTGAAGAAGTCCACACAGACACACTTGTGTGGTATAAATTGCAAAATGAATGGCACCACTAAGAACAAGTTTTGACTCGTACGGTATTGTATTTCTAGCTCACAAAGCAATTCTTTCCTCCTCTGACTTAGAAGAAAGCTTAGAACGCACACACACACACACACAGTCCTACACTTTCAAAAAATCTGTATCTTTTGCTTTCATTTCCAAGCATAGACATTTGTGTAATCTGGGAAATCGATTATTTGCTTGATTAACTTTGTACTCTCTTTTGCTTCCAGTGTACACATTTACACAATATGAAAATAAAACTGAGAAGAAAAAGAGATTGTTGTTCTGTTCTATTAGGAAACTTCTATACCCTTAGCATGGAACTCTGACACCAGGAGATGGAGGAGGGAAGAAACGTTTTTACGATCAGGGGGAAAAGAGGAGAAGGAAGAGGAGGATGAGGAAGAGGAGGAAGAAAAAGAGAGAAAAGGCAGCCATCTGAGGAATACTTTTCTTAAAATGTCAATGCAAAATTCACCAGAAAACCCACCCAAATCTCATGTCCATTGAAAATTTGCCCAAGAAAAATAGGAACCAAATGGAAAAGATACTGGAAAACAGAACCCTTCCTTCCCACTAGTTCTTTCCTCCAATCCACCACCAGAAACTATATGATATGCCCAATGGATACATAGAAAATACCCTTAGTCATAACATTGTCCTTACCACTCTGGTGACTTAACTTTGGGACTAGCAGAGAAGCTCCAGAACACTACAGAAAAACAAAGCAAGACTCAGAGCCAGGTAAGCTTCCTGTGACTTACTAACAAACCACTTTTTTCTTTATTACCCTTGATTTTCCAAAGCATCATTTTCCAAATAACTTACCAGAAAGCTCTGATTATTTTAAATTCATTTTCAAAGTAGTAACTATAATACACAAAACAAATCTATTGATTCTTTTATTATCTAGTAGCCATGGAATCCCAGGCTTATAATTAATCATTAAGTATAAGTGAAGAATTAGATATTTTTTTAGATATTGGTAGAGCTATGGTTTCATCCAGACAGCTGAAATTAGGAGTTTTTGTTCACTTTGTGGTTGAATGAGGAAAGGGTAGTATTTAGAATATTGTGACTAGTACAAGGAGCAACTATCTAAAGTACTGTATTTATCAGAACAAAATCCTCCAGCCTAAAGAAGATGGGAAGGAGACAAAGGAGCAACTTGAGAACTGAGTCTTAAGGGACACAGGCCTCCAAGACTCCACCTGGAAAAGATCAGCACTTCATCGTCCTGGGCTTGACAGGGAACCACTTTATGAAGTCCTGGTATCCAATAAAAGGTCTGGCAAATAACCTTGGGCAATGTAGACCGCTGAAGTGTTTTAAGAGATACACTGAGTAGTGCTGTCCTTGAAGACAGTGTGGGATGGACAAGGTGAGAGCAGATGTACAGCCTGCAATGAGAGAGAGAATACAAGTTCCGTGGACGCAGAGATGATATTGGCCCTGGACATACATTATTATGTCCCAGCCTTGACTGAATACTCCCTAATTACATTTACTAAGTGAATCACTCAATACATCAGTGAGAGGTAGTGAAAGTCTAAATTTAGACAGGAACTATGGGGAGCAAAGAGAGTATGATTTTGAGCAACATTTCTGATACAGAATTGTTAGAATATTGTAATTGACTTTAGTATTAAGTGGAAAATGATATAATTATTTTATCTGTCTTTGAAAGGGGATTTCAGATATGCCAAAGACTAAAACTGAAAATAGTTATTTGGCTGAATAATATTCCATCGTGTACAATCATAGAAATGAAATGATGTAGCCCATTTGTGTATCATGAATCAAAATGCAGTCTGTAAAAAATAAAAAAATAAATAATTTTAAAAACCCTCTATCTTATTTCTAAATTAATGAAGAGAAATTAAATGAATCATTAACAAACAAATGTTCATACAGATCTTGATCACGGAATTAGAAGGCAAGTTAATAGTTTTGACTAATTTGAATATATACTCAAGTGGACCGAAGGTCAATGGCACTTCAGTGAATGGCACCCACTGAACCATAGAGGAGGGAACACTCCTATAGAGTACATAGAACCTCTGTCTTCAATGGATACCAAGTTACTGCTGAATTTGTTTCAAATGAAGTGGAAACAAGTAGGCCCAGAGTTCAGGCAGAACTTCATGCCCATATATGAAATCCAAATTCTAGTTTTCATAGACACAGAAGGAGGTGTGGGCAAAAGATAGACTAAGAAGGAAAAGACTGCTTAGGTAGATACTATTTTGGTCCCAATTCCTATCTGATCATCCTGAGAACCAGAAAGATTAGCCTGTAAGCAGGCTAATGTAGCAAACTTCAAATTCAGATTTATAAGGGCATTTTAACCAACATATGTGAAGAAAATGAAATTTATAAGCATATAAACTAAAATGTTTAAAATGAGGATCAAAGCAACTTAATATGTAAAGTTTAATTTCCATTACATCACAATAATGATAATTGCTGTCATTTGTTAAGCAATTATTCTTTTTGGCACACTGTGCTAGACTATCAGCATGTAATCTCACGTAATCCACGAACAGGCATGATGGATAAAATCCTTGTTTTATAAATAGAAAACTAAGGTGTAAAGAGATTAAACAACTTGTTCCATGTCCCAGCGGGAGCAATACCAGGGCAGGGATAAAGCCTTCTTTCCCCTCCTGTTATGTATTTGCCAGTTGCTTCTATTAGGTTGTCTCACTTTTTTCCTTACTAGTTTTTTTTTTTTTTAACTTTTTTTATTTACTTGCTTTCTTTCTTTTTAAATATTCAATTGATTGAGGTATGATTGAAACTCAAAAGTTTATATATTTACCCTGATGAATTTGAAGATAAGAATACAACTGTGACTTCATGTCCTCAGTCTATGCCATGATCTTGTTCAACTCCAAAAGTCTTTTCCCACCCTCTTTCTTCATAGTGTGCGTGCACACACACACACACACACAGATAAGATCTACTCTTAGTAAATTTTTAAGTACAATGCAGTATTGTTAACTATAGGCATGACCCCATAGAATAGATCTCTAGGACTTATTCGCCCTACATAAGTGAATTTCTGTATTCTTGGCTAATACTCTTTGTGTTTTAAAACCGAGATTTGAAGTAAAAGTTTACAAAATGATCGCTAAAGAATAACCTATTAGTTACTTCTTATAATGCATCAATTTTTAAACAAATCTTTTAAATTGGACAACTGAAGTAATTGACTTTTACCAAGTACTAGTATAACTTTAGTAGTAAGAACTTAGGTAGCACAATGAAGGAATTTTGAAAAATTTATTCAGATACCTCTCACATTCACCCCACCCTGCCCCACCAACTGCAAAGAAGGGTAATAAAAAAATAAAAAAATAAAAAAAAACTTCTGGTTTTGTTTTGGTTTTGTCCAAAACACCATGATATGCCATGATAAAGGCATTACTGAATGCCTGGGTCATGAGGCACTGTCTAGGCTTTGAGATGAACTAGACTCAAGCAGTTCAACAGAGTAAGTAGACACTAACTACATATGGCTATTTAGAACTTAAAGCCTGGCTAGTTTGACCTGAGATATGCTGTATGTATAAAATACACACTGGATTTCAATGTCTTAGTATGAAAAAAATAAACTGCATCTCTTCAAATTAAATGATATTTTGAATATGCTGTTTTAAATGAAATAGTTTCCCTATTTTTCTTTACTTTTCCCATGTGGCCACTAGAAAATTTAAAATACATGTATGGCTTGCATAATCTTCCATTGATCAGCTTGACTTAGGCCAACAAAACCTACCTGCATAGATCATGCATTCTAGAGAAAGAGAGGAAGAAGTTCAGTAAGTATGTAAACTGGTAAACAAAGAATACAAGGCGGTAGGAAGTGGTGCTAGGAAGAAAATGAGACCAAAAAATGTCAGATACTACATCACTTGACTATTATTTTAAAAAATCATCTTTCATATTTCCTAATGCTATTCATCTTTCAATTCTTTAGGCTGGATTTACGTGAGTAACATGAAATATAATTTTAAAAGAAGTTACAGAGAATTGGGGATATGGTATTAAGAATGGCACATACATTTAATATCTGGAAGATATATATAGAAAATAGCAGGTTCCAGAATATTTTGCATTATGACAATTATACTGAAGCATAACAATCAACCTTGATCTTTTTCCCATATGTTTTAACCACTGGGTGTTTGAGAAGCTCACAATCTTTTAAGGAGAAGCAGAATTAACTTACGAAAAAGTGCACAAACAAGAACAAATTTCTTTTATCCTATCCACCATCTTCTAAGAAAAGCTGGAACCAATTATCCCAATTATTTTCTGCTTAATCTTGCTGTTTATAATTCCTGAAACATGAACAATCATAAAACTGTAGAGGGTGGAATCATGGAAAAGAATATTTTCAAAAGTCCTCTTCTGAAACTTTATTTTATTTTGAAATGAACTCTTAATGATTAAGTCTTACAATATACCATGCAGTAATAACAAGAGATCAATTCTGAAATTGTAAATTCAAGATGAAAACTTGGGAAATGAAAATTTGCTATTGTAATGAATAATTTATTATATGTATTTTAAAGGCTGGTATGTAAGAATATTTTTTTGCAGCACTGTGTAGGAAAGACAATGAAAATTAGATTTGAATGCATTATTGCTTAAGGAAAACACGGCTAAAAAACAGACATGAAGTGCACTTTTCTAAAATGCAAATTATATCATAGATTATTTCATGCTAAATGCTTTGTAAATACAGAAATTGATACAAGAATTACTATCAACAACAATATAGGCATATCAGTTTTATTCATATTTCAAATGTGAACACTCTGAATCTGCATAAACAATATTTATAAAAATACTGTAATGCAGTAATTTCTTGTATGAATGTACACTATGTTAAATGTATTCTTATGACTATCTTAAATAAAATTATTGAATAATTGGCTGATAAAGCAGAATGGTGCCTAATTTCAATTATTTCAGGTTCTGATTTAGTAAAAATAAAACTTCTTAAGGTGCTGGGATTGTGACTCATTGGTAATGGTTTTGATCCTCAGCACCACATAAAAATAAATAAAAAAAATAAAGGCATATGTCCATCGACAAAAAAAAAAAAAATTAAAAGAAAGACTTCTTGAAATATCAATGGTTATATTGAAAATGTTTTTTTATATTTTTAAATAATTAAAAGTACTAGAAAAAGTCATATTTGAATTTCAAAATAGATAATGGAATCCAAAAGTATTTTCTTACAATTATTCCAATTTTATTCTGGGTGTTTAAACTATGCTCTAATTTAACAGAACTCAATCAATGACTCAATTTAGTGCATTGATTTTTTTTAACTGATAATCAACTGATACCCAGAGTTCGAAGGGCTTCCCAGATCATCTTGGCTTCATATAAGCAGCATTAAATAAGTACAAATTAAAATAGGTCCTTTCCTATCCTATTTCAGTAGGAATATATAACATAAAAAATGTAAAAGTAGATATGTTAATTAATTTAAAAATGAGTCCAAATAAGAGTTGAAATATTCAACAAACTATATTATTTCATAATATATGCTCTTGTCAAAAATTATTCCAATATTTATTTACTTATAGACTAAAAGAAAAAAATTTCATTCTCTAAATACAATAATACAAATTAATACTACTCTAGAAGTTAACATAAGATGCATATTTTAATGTGATAACTTATGATCATTTGCAGGTTCAAGTGAATGTAATTTATGCTGAAAAGATCATCATAGAATGCTGTACTGCTAGGCTTGCCCAGATGCAAACTTAGAGATGCACACTCTCTCCTGGCTGAAACTAAAATGTCCAACAGATCTTGAACAGACCTACTTCAAATTTTTTTTATAAATACTATAATTCATTTATTTGTCTTTTAAAAACTTAAAAAGTAAAAACTCTTTAGGATGCAAACACTGTCCCAAAGAATTTTTATTAAAAATGCACCTATGTTTTAATATATCCATCCAAATTTGAGAGGCTTCTCAAGGAAAATAAAATGCCATTTTGCCAAGTGGTTGTAAAAGTTTAATTATTAAATCATTTCATGTAGTATATTTTCCCCTATAAACAAAAAACCATACAGTTATAAAATGCACACCTCTCTGAAATCCTTTTCATGCAGTTAGGGAAGCTTCTTTGCTTCCTTTTCTTAGCACACCCCTTTTAATCTCTTTATTATCACTCTTTACCCAAGCTTCTCCCTGCAGCCCCAAGTACCTCTTTGCAAACCACCATTTATTTATCTTAAAATGGGAGAACTGTAGTACACACCAGAAGTCTGCATCTATTCCATTTAAAGAAGCACTTACATAACTCTCTTTTTAAATGCTATGTATCAAAGATATGTATTCTACTTTTAAGTGCAACAGTGGACAAAACAAGCATAAAGATTAAGAATTAGAAAGGTTAATATTAATCCACCACCCATAAACTAGAGTGGAAATCCTTTTACCCCAGTGGTATTGGGCTGTCATGGGTGAGATCTTACTTGATTTCTGGCCTTCAGTGCAGGGCCTTCCAGGATTCAGTTTGGGGGAGGGAGGTTAGACAAAATCACACACTGGGGAGGAATTATGTTTTCGGTGGAAAAAAAATCTATTGTCTATAACTCTTCATTAACTCCAACTGTCTCAATAGCTTTCAAATTATGTGAGAGTTCATAGAAAGGCTGAATATATTTTTAAAGCATCTTAGTAACAATAATGGAGAAAAACAAAGTATAATTATTTATGTACAGTACATTAGCATTAAGCCAAATGCCAATCACATTTACCTTTAAAATTCTAAAACACATTTTTCCTTAGTAATGCCATAGTCCTTTGTCATCTGCCATGAGCACCACATATACTACAAGAATTTTTCAGGAGTATTTCAAACTCTTTCTAAAGATAAGTTTTCTCATTATCACCCAATAGGGCAAAGCAAGTTAGCTTCAAAATGCCACAGAAGGAACTATGAGATGCCTGAACATATGATGTTACTATTTAAGTTTGGAAATGAGACTAGATTGCCCAGCCTTAGTAATGTATATAGATAAATTTAAAAGGAGCTTTATAATGGGCATTATAAACACTTACAGGTATAGTTTCTTGGTCTCCTTTATATTTTACTAGGTTTACTTGGTGTCCTTTAATTTACTAAGTTTTTTTTTTTTTTTTTTTTTGTAGTTCAATGTGTCACAAAGAAGGGAGTTGAATTCTTTTCCATGTAGTTCACTGAAAAAGCAAAATGAAAGATTCTATTCTAAACTGAGAACTGTAACTTAATGAACATAATGTTAATTTAGTAGACTTCACTGCAATTAAGTTAAAATTGCTGACTCTACTGCGCATCTTTACACTGAAGCAGGAAAGAATAATTTCACTGGTTTTGCATATTCAAATCTATACCTTTGTATTTCATTCATGAAAGTCAAGATTTACAAATTCTCAGGAATAATGTTTTAAAAATAATTTTAAGAATTTACCCTCATTCCCTAAATACAGAAACTTGGTAATGTTTTCAGCAATGTCTTCTACATACTTCTTTTTTCTTTTTCCTTTTTAAGATATTGGAATGTTTTGGCCACAAGGTTAAGAAAAACTACCCCATTTATCATGACCTGCCAAGCACAACAGGACCCCAGACAACTCAACCCTCTACCACTTAACAAATTCAGCTCATCTTAGTTGTGAAACTTCAAAAGAATTTGGCCACAGGCACAGATTAGATATCATATGTTTTAAAGAATAAATATCAATCATTGTGTAACATGCTCTAGTGAACCTAACATCATTTGCCTATTAGGTATAACCGATACCTAGTCTTTCCAATTGGAACAAATGTCTACAGAGTTAGTCCAGTTTATCAACACAAAGTTGTCCAATTCACATGCAAAAGTTTCATTAAAGTCTCTCTTGGGTTCGTACATGCTCAACTATGTGCATGTGAACCTTAAAGGAGATTTTTAGACTATAGAAAAACTCTCCTAATGTGCTTGCTTAATAGAATTGTCATAACCCTTAAATAAAATGAAGAAATTCTTTAACATTCAAAACAAACTAATACAATGCAAACAAAAAAAATTAAAGGCAACTGTAAATGGAGCAGCATGTATCTGTATATATTTGTAAATTAATTTATATAAAATAGAAGTATATTTGGCACAGTGCACTAAGTATACAAATATGTAGGCAGCTATGCTTTCCATTTTGTAAATTTTAAATTGTTGTTCTTCTACTAAAACAGCAATTTTTAAAAGGAGATAATTTTGATGTTAGCATTTCAGAATTTTAAAATTAAATCCCACACAATAAGAAAAAATGTGGCATGCTGCATTTTAATCTGATATTTTTTACAATATTAGAGCAATACTTTCGAGTTTTAAAATCTACTGTAAAGTAGTTTACATTAAATCTATCTGGTATAACCTTTGTTATGGAATGCTTATAAATCACCTTTCCTCAGGTCTTAATCCTAAAATGAAATTTTTCATTGGCAGAGTTAATAAAACACAGACCATAAGTAATTTATGCACTAAACAACACAAATTATGTGCTTTCTGTTTGAGTAGCTTTTCTATCAAATTAAAGTAACAATATGAATTACGTGCAAGCCCAGGGTTTAAGAGAAAACAGGTCCATGTGACACATATTTCACACATACAACTACGAGGCCAGAGGAAACAGCCCCATTAACTATGTGGCTCCAAGAGAAAGAAAGAAATCCAATAGTTCATTATAAGTCCTTAAATGCAGAAGCTCAGGTGGAAGTAAGATTTAGTCATTAAGTTTCACAATAGTTATCTGTCCTAAGAAATTAAATACACTCTGACTTCTGAATGTAAATAAAATGGAATTAGCACAGTAGGAAAACTTCAGGGTTAAAAGCAAAGGAATTCTAGATTAGGTCTATCTGTAGTGAAGGTCTCATTCTAGGTAAACCTAATAAATAATTGAGGTGGACTTACAATTCTTTCCTCTTTGACCTCAATTAAAAAGGCTTTCTGAGAGCCGGGGCTAAGGACAAGTTATCCTGGTTTCCTCGGTGCTCACTTATGAAGTCATCTGGCTTTTGCATTTCTTCCACAGCTGTCTTACCTTTAAAACTGTCTGGCACCATTTCCCTAAAGTAAAATGTGTGGCTCCCCTTCCATACACGCAGCCACCTTCCTCTCTGTGAGGTGGCTCTGAGCTCAAAAAGTCAGACCATACAACTCTGAAAATTCTAACAACAGCTATTTATAACGAAATTGCAGGAGGAAAGACCAAAAAATCAAAGTAGAGGTAAAAGGGTTCTCTCTCTCGCACTTCTTCCACCCAAAAAGTTATAGCACAAAATGCGATATGGGTATGGTATTTGCTTTTCTTGGTCACTTTGGATCAGTAATATTTCAGCAGGTAAGCAAACTTTTGGTTGAAGATAAGCCCAAACCAAAACAAGGCAGTGCAAACTTAGACTCAATAGGATAAGAAAAAACCTATTTGCAGCATGGTGCAATTTAATCAATTTTTTAACAATATTGTAACAACATTTTTGAGCATCATTCAGTTGCAAAGTATTTTAAAAAACAGCAGCTAAGAAGAAGCAGGAGCTGAATAGCACTCACTGATGCTCAGCAGACCCTGGAAACCAAAGGGAAAAAAACTTATTGGCTGAGATAATTTACCCTCCCTTTCTCCTTCCGATTCCCTAAACACTGGAACTCTGGCAGTAAATCAGTTTTCACAGATACTTAGAATTAGAGGATATTTTCTCCTCCTGAATGGTGGTTTTGTCCCCTCCCCCCAACCACAAGAAAAATACAATAGAACCAATACAGCAAACCTTCCCTCAGTGGTCTTGAATGAAACAATCTTTTAGATACTTTTATTAGTGACAATTTACCCAAATCACATCCCTTTGAGGTAGCAAAACAGCAGTTTACATACACTCTTTCTTCATGAGACTCAAAAGACTCAAAGACCCAAAGATACATCTGAATCATTTAAACCAAAGCACACCAAAGTACCCAGGCAAAAGGCTTCCACTTAGTGTCTTAAATCAAAGCATATGTTCACGTATAGATCCAAATAAAGGTAAAACCAATTATAATATTAGGACTTTTTAAATAAGTTAAAATTAAACTTTGACTACAAGGTTCTAGAAAAAATATAAAATTCCATAAATGGAAGAAAGAGTAATCCTCTTAAATGTATGAAAGATTTAAAATTGAGAAGACTACATTCCAAATCTAACGAAAGACTCACAAACTCAGCACAAAATTTCAAAACACATTACTCAGGGAGGAAAAAAGCCTTTAATTTAAGTAACTGGTATTGTAAAATCTTGCAGCATGCAACTGTTAGGGGAAAACTCCTTAAAGCTATCTATTAGCATTTTATAGTGGCATGTCATCTATTAATTATCAATTATCACATTACCTGCATTTCTCCCATCATTAACATAATGTAATTAGAGTAGGTGAGTTTTTTATGGCATGAACAAAGACAAACTGTATTTCAAACTTTAAGCAGGGACAGATTTAAGATTTTCTCTAACTGACATCTTGCACAATTTCTACAAACACATTTCTTCTATCATCCTTATACTAAAGTATAAAACATTCCAACCATTCATTTTAAGTAGAAAAACAGTTTCCTCTGAGATATGACTCCCTAAACTTAAATATATGACTGTTCACATAACATAATCATACTGATGATGCTTTAATCAAAAGCTAAATACAACTTACCTCAAATTCCAAACACCTGAAATGAATTCCAGTTGTATTTAGAAGTAAGTTTGGTGTGTGTGTGTATGTGTGTGAAGTTCAACAGTCAATAAATTCTAGTCTGCAGTGTCAATGGACTGAAACCTGGTTGGAGGCTTACAGAATGCTCTGAGGGGTTTATAGCCTGTAATCAACATCCAGGTAGCCTTAAAAACACCTTGCTCTGGTGCGAACCTTCGGGTTCCAAGAGCAGAGCACTTAATGTAGGTTAACTAGGAGGAGACCTGGAGAGTAAACACTCTTGGCTCCAACCAATGGCTTTCCACGGCGTTCTGTTTATAGTAAGATGACTTGCTTCCCAGAGTCACCCTCGTCAACAGCTCCTGTGTTTTCAGTGGGATCTAATGTAGGTATAGCATTTATCCTGAAGTGCTTTCAATGAAGCCACTCTGATTCTTAGGTTCTGTCAACCTGCTGTCATGGGACACATTCACAGTCCGCTGGGAAATGCCTCAAAGAATTACATTCCTGCATTCGATTTACAAAAAAGCAGATTGTACTTTGAATTCATTTAAAGCAAGTATTTCTGTAGAAGCAATATTCTGCATTCTCTGTGGCAAGTTAACATTGGGATGACACTCATTTAAATATTCTCAAGCAACATTTTACATTTTTGTTTGTTTTTGGTTTTGGGGAAGGGTGACAAAGCATGTAAAATTTCACTTTCATTATTACCTCCCTCCAATAAAGTCCACAACTTTCTTGTTCCTTTAAGAATATGTATGTCAACAAAATGGAAGAATAACTTTATGCATTCTTTTAAAATTCATTTTAAAATGGATTTTCATTTGAGATAGAGGAAGGGATGAAGTAGAAATGCTCAAAAAGAGGTTGTCATTTTATGTAACATGTTTTCTAAAATATAACCTTTTATGTTTGCAGGAGAAGGGATATGTTACATCATAATGAAAAAGTGAAAAAAGAACAGCTAAACTTAATAAATATAGTGCAAATAAGTCTATTGTCTGACATTTATGTTACTTTTTTCTATAGTATATGAAAAAGTCTTCTTTATAGAAAATTATCATGCAGTTTTCACCTCTCATTAAAAATGTGCCTTGCAGTATTCAAAATAAGGACTAACCCCACTCCATAAGTTCTTCATAAATTTCAATCTAGAATTTGCAGGCATTAAAGGAATTTTTGCCTCCTGTATGTTTATGCAATTCTGACATGCTTTCTTTTCCCTTCATTTCTCTTGATCTTTACATCTTGGCTCAAAATGATACAATGATCTACAGGCAAGAAGGAAATGCTATGTCTGGAGAATCTGTAGCACCAGTATTTCTTGAAGTGGTTCTTATTTTTAAAGAAGGGACTATGTAAAAGGTCATTTTCCTATTTTGGTTTTGGGGCAGCATGATAGAGACCCCAGTGGCTTTAGGAACTGAAGACGGCGCTGTCTCTCCACTAGTATTGGCTGCTGCTGAGAAACCAGCAGTGTGTGCCCTCCACCTGCAGCACAAGTTCAGCCTAGGTTTGGGTGCCTCTCCACGGTGGCTAGTCATAGTGAAGTGACAGAGCTGCCTGACTGCATTTAAAATTCATCAACGTCATGGATTATGTTGGAGTACTCAGCTCTCTTTTGAACAGGTGCTCCTAGTATGGTTAAGATCACTAAAAAGAATGTCTTTGTAGCCAAACCATCTCAAGGAGTTAGCACTTCTTGGGTATTGTGGTTTAATTAGATTGTTTTTAAGTTCAACAGAATATTCTTTTGAAATGGCTACATTCTTAAGGGATTATAAATCATCTGATATTTTCTCAACGCTTATGAGCTCAAGAAGCACTCACTGAAGCAAAAAGTATATGTCTGTTCCAGGGACAATAGAGACCCAGTCAACCGTGCCTGGAACTCTGAGGAGGATAAAATAAGTTTCTTCATGCATTAAAGAGGACTGGATGGGTTGTAATTTCCTTTCCTAGTCTCAGGGAGGAGGAAGAGAGTAAGGACAACAAGCAAAGTGCAGAGAGAAGTCTGTAAATAAAAACGTGAAAACAAAGTTCTATACACTTTCAGTTCTTAAGGCGTATAAATAATTACAATTTTTTTCTGATGAGAAATATAATCTTTATTTCAGTTTATACCAGGTCATCAAAGTATTATTAGAAGCATAAAAGTAAAGGTAAGCCTTTATTTTGTACTGTAAGAACTAAGTAGGAAAATAATACAGATGATTTTAATTAACATTTTATGCACGGAGATTGCTGTAATCCCCTTCTGTTTCTAGCATACTACCCCAACAAGATAAGTAACTGGAAACAGATACAGAAACCATTCTTTCTAAATGTGTTTCCCCACCAATGAAACAGAAGTTTTCTTCTCATAGTGTCAATGGTATAGTATTTATTATATACAAACCACTTATTTTAGAAGTCTCTATCTAGCAAGTATATTTCAGTTAACAATAATTTGTTTTTATTACTCCATATTTAAAATTAGGCATATAGCTGTCAATCAATGTAGCTAGTTATTGAGACACACTATGATTCAAATAAATTATTAAAATAGCCAAATCAAAGGAACTAGGTACTTTTAAAAGGTGGTAAAGCTTTATTATTGGTTTCTCCTACATTTTAAAACACTGAAAATGGTACTCTGACCTCCAAAAACTCTACGGAGTTCTTCCTATTCCATCTGTCAATGATTTAAGCACACTCAATGAAGGCGAGACCTTGCCCCACATTCTGATAAAAGTGAAGCCATTATGAACTGCTGACAGCTGATACATTAAATAGCAGTGACTTGCACATTTTCAGTGCCACATGGGCATTTGCTGAATGCATGAATATGCTTCCAAGTAATATGCAAAATGAGTTAAGTTGAATTAATCATGATATCTATTAGGTTTGGTGGTTATCTTGCTACAGTTTTTTGTTTGCTTGGTTTTGTTTTTTTAATTCAAGAAAATAAATGATTTACTCAGTTTCCTGGGGTGCATCCTTTACATGGCTATTCATTCGTCATTTTTCTCAGAACAAGGTAGATACCTCTGTACTCCCTGCTCTTCAGGTTTTCCCTTCTCAACTGGATCTTCTTTTGTACATTATATAGTAATCCATAAATCACCCTTCCTCTCCAAAATTCTAAAATACCTACAGTTTCTTTTATGGCATTTCTTGCTACTTTTCATTATTAGCTAATTAAGTATAAGATAGCTTTCTGAGCAATTCCAAGGAAAGATATTTGAAGTTAAGAGATAAAATGAGCCAACATGGAAAACAAAGAGAAAACCAAATATATATGTATTAACAACAACTGAAAAGCCACAGGATGGAGAAAGTAAAATAATTTATATTTTCTACCCTTAATATAAGGTCCCAAATTGCTTGTTTGAAAAAGATCATGTGCAATCAAAACTATTATACCAGCTTCCGTAGCCAGGTGACTGATGTGATATCTACAAAAAATTATAAAATCCACAACCTAAGAGCCTATTTTAAAATAATTTTTAGCAAATCAGGCTCATTCCACTGCACAGCATATATCACACAGAACCAATGCAATAATTATATTTGCCATTTGTGTAATATTCGGAAGATTACATCTCCTTCTTCCATTAAGATTGACAAACTCAAGCACATTCAGGTGCCAAGAGGATGATTTAAAGAGTGAAGTAAGTCAGGTGGAGGTGAAGTTTTTAAAGAATGTATGATCTACCGCAAACCATTCAAATTCATACTTCCTCTCTAATGATCCATCTAGTCTCATGTCCAGTATTCTCTACTATCATAGATTCCATAATCTACATTCAGAGATCCATCCTCTGAATTTCAACTTCTCGTATTCAAATTTATCTCTATTATACATATCTCACAGCCAAGCCAAATCTTACCATGTCCAGTGCTGGCCTCTGTATTACTTCTCCACCAATCTTATTTGTACTGTACAATAGTTTCCATATACATAAAGCCATAAACCAGAATCAGTCACTGAGTCCCCTCTTTCCCCAAATTCTATATCTAAATTCATCAAATTTAGTTGGTGTAGCCTTCAAATCATGTCTCAGATCTGCTCACTCCATCTCTTCAGCTAACCATTTAGTAAAAATCATCATCACCTCTTATTTAAATGGGTAGCCCTTATTAATTACTTATTAAATTAGTAGCCCTCTAAGCAGACTTCCTGTTTTAAATGTGTTTCCTTAAATTCTATATTTGTCTATTTGGCATCCATTTATCACAAAGCCAACTGTATTAACTATATTTTCTCCATTCTGATATTCTGGCATTATGATCTCCCTGATTGTGGGAGAGATAGCCCCTCTCAGGATTGGCCAATTCTTAAAGATAGCAAGGAGGAGCAAGATTTTCCTGTGCAAACTAGCAAATTCAGGCACTGCTCCCTCAACCATCTCCTTCATCAACCTCTTTTACAGGAGGTCAATACCATCCCTGCCCTAAATTATTCAACTGATATTCCAGAGCCTGCTGAAATTATTCAAACTACCCAATCCTAACCATTTCCCCTGCCCTGCCTTACACTTCTTAGAGAAACTTAGTAAGGCTCTGATTCCTGCTTTCCCCTCTTCTTTCTGCCTCCTGACCAAACCTTGGGCTTCCCCATGTGGCCCTTCATGGGGCGGCATGACCCTTTCTCTTTAGGAAATGGAAGCAGTAAAAATCTTCTTTCAATGACAATAGCCTCTCCCTGTCATCACTCAGTCATCTCCATAAATTAAAATCCTGTGGCTACAACTGGTACACACCCCATTTCTAGTATTCGCTCTTTATTCTTCACTAAACAGCCAGAACTATTGCAATAGGTGTCAGGAATGGTGAAAGACCTGAGATTTTACCCTACTTGCAAGTTAACAGGGTAACTGGTCTCAGTTTCATGGACGCTAGAAGAAGACTTGAAGATCTAGGGTATAATGGCACTTGGTGAGCAGTTTCCTCAACCAAGTTATCAATATCCTTATGGTCGAAGGAAATAAAATCCAACAAGAAAATTCAAGTGACTGAACCAGAATAAATCTTAAGGCCCTTCAACTAGCTGCCATTAGGAAGGTTCATCAGACAGGTAGCCTGGGATAGTCATTCCAGAAATGAAAATCCTGTGTCTCAGAGGGGTCAGGATATCCTAAGTTCTTGAAATACTTCTACATAGTGTCTCACTACTTACATACTGATCAAGGAACAACCAAAAGGAGAATGGTCCCAAACTGGGGCAGCTGGATTCAGTGACCCAACTATCTTACTACTGTGTGTAGATTGGGAGAAGGTCAGGGAGGTAGAAGTTTAAATCTTTTGAGCTAATTCCAACACTCGACAAAATGAAATGCCATGAATTACAAAGGACCATGGAAGGGGCCATTAAGTACCATGATTCTCAGGCCTGGCTTCTGTATTGTGAGACTTATGTAAGTTTGTTTCAAGAGCCACAGTGATGTGGCTATAGTTGACTAATTGAAATGAACCAGTAAAAACATAACCTGAAAATGTGTCAAGAGGAGTAAGGCCCCACTGACTGTTCCAGGATGGGTTCCATGCCACGGATACAGCCGGAACAGGCAGGAGTAGCCTTTTGCATATGTGCTATGTCTTCCTTCACCAACACAAACTGGTCCATTGTTGGCAGGATCACAAGTCTGCATGCCAGTCGCCCCGACATCACAAACACAGAGTCTTTTATTTTGTACCCTGACTGTGACTGTGGGCATGTGAGCACAAAGACAATGTCCATCTTGAGTTCAGACTAGATAAAAAAGAGGCTGAACAGCAACAGCAGCCCAGTGGATACCATCAGGTTTTGGGTTAGTTGATCCATAAGTGAATCAGACTCAGGCATGTAGGGAGTCTCTGTGAACCAGAGACTGTGAATCAGCAGAGTGTGAGGTAAGAGCTGCCACTTGTTCATGTGAAGCTATGTCCCTGGTGCCAAGCTGACTGTATTCCTGAAAACACCATTTCCATTTGACAACCAAAGTCCCATGTGTTGCCACCTTGTTCCCTGTTAAACACGAACTGACTTACCCCAAAAGAGGAACATCAGGTTGAAGAATTACACAGCCTCCATGGGCCTGGCACTCAGTTCAGTTTGAAAGAGGGATATGACACGTCTAGAACCCCAGGGGAAGTCTCCAGGGGGAGGCCTCCTCCTTTTGTCAGATGCGCTAATCAAAAAAATCATCAATCAACAGAGACCTGAAGATCCAACGAGGTCCTTAAGGTTGTGGGGCCTGAAAGTTGCTAACTTTTCTACAAGCAGCTCTTCTAATCGGTAGACTCCCTTTGGACTTCATGAGCATTCACAGTGTAATTATGTAAAATTCAACAGAGGAAATAACAACACACAGAACTGGTCCAATGGGTCCCACTCACAAGGTCTGCTCGTTGCCTTCTTCCATTGCAAGCCTCTTTCAAGCCACATTAGCTGAATTCAGGTGTCCCCTTCCTCCATCTTCAGGGTAAGAAGATGAATTAGGTACTTATATCTGAAAGAACCATGAAAGTTTAACTCTTTCCTTCTCCAGAGTTCCCTAGTGAAATACTGTGACCAAAAAACTTGACAAGAACAACTTAGATTATGAACAGTATTTGGAACTCATAGTTTCAGAAATCTCAGTCCACATGGTTGACTCCATTGTTCTGGGCTCAGGGTGAGGGGGCATATCATGGGGGAAGGGTTCAGTGGAAGAAAGCTGCTCAGCTCATGAAGGGGTCAGAGGCAGAAACAGAAAGAGGGAGTGGGTAATTGTAGGGAAGATGCTCCCTTCCAGGATAAGCCCTCAGTGACCCACTCCTCCAGCTACACCCCATCTGCCTGCAGCTACCACCCAATCAGTCCATCCTTGTTTGGACAGACTGATTCAGATACAGCTCTCATAATGCAATCATTTTATCCCTAAATATTCCTGTGTTAACAGGAGCTTTGGGGGAACACCTCATACCATAAACATAACACCCAGCATACTCAGATGGATGTACAAAACTTTTGGTACTCCTTTGAGATGGATAGAATTCAGTCTCCTATTAATCATTCCCTTAAAGAAGCTGAGGCTGGGATGGAGCAAGAAAGAAGGATCAAGGGGCACAGAAGGACAGAATAGCTGTGTTAGTAAACAATGTGCATGTACTTTCGGTTTGATTGGCAGTTGGCTCAGGGCTCAATCAAATGAACTTCTAATGTTTTCAATCCATGCAATGCTCTGCATTTGGCAGCAAGATCACTATTGCTGACACCACCTATTTCAGTTTGGGAAACCCCTATACTTAGCAGCCATAACCACTTTCTGGCTGTGGCTACAGCATTTGCTCCATTTGGTTGACTCTGGCTTGACTTGCTGAGCAGCAATTCTTTTTAAAGAGTCTGATTTAATTGAGGGCATTTTCTGCCCCAATATTATGACGACCTATCTAAAGTTCTATTCCTGTTTCAACAAAGGAGCTAGAGAGTTTCACAAGGCAAGAGGGTGACTCAGGAATTTATCTAGATTTCTTTGGATCGATTTTTCATTTTCCAATAAATCATATGTGTCAGCATTTTAAGGGCAGTAAGAACTCAAATACGAGTCAATATTTTTGGTTTATGGTTTCCCATGGGAGTTTTTCCGTTTCAGGGAAATTTTTCCAAGAGGGACAAAACTCCCTACAGCAGCCCAGGTGGACTGCCAAAATGAAGACCTTTTACTCTTGTCTCCTAAGGAGTCGAAGGTTGACCTGACAGATTGCCAGGAGGGCTTGAGCCATAAAATGGTCCATCCATTACCAGAACCCCAACAGTGAATATTTCTTTAACAAGAATAATCCACTTGCTATTTTCATCTTCTAAAGAGATCAGCCAGAGTTACAGTCATTTGCTTGGTTTCTACACACAGTGGTTGCAAATGTCCCTTCATTTATACCTAGGATTTGACAAGATGAAATTGTAACTGTGGTTTGGAGATGGTCAGAACCTTTCTCTAATCCAGGATCCTTGGGCTACTTTTCACAATTGGTACATCCAAAGGTACCTAAAGATTGTGAAGGAAATCATCATACTTGGAATAAGTCTACCAAAAACCAGGGCACCTTTCAGACAGCTCACCTCAAGCCTACTGCCAGGTACCTGAATTGCAATCATCTCCCCAACTCTTCCTCATTATCACAATAAAATGGAAGGCTGTTTGTTCCAAAATTGACTAAATAATCTGGTCAACATATTCATTAATAGTGCCCATGGATTTTCTTCAACTGTGTTTATTTGGCCTATGAGGTTCTCATCCTTTCTCTTCTAAAAAGTCGTGTCTCTACTTCCTCATCCTCAGGATCTCAGTTGAAATGTCACTTTCTCATGGCATCACTGTTTATTATCATACTCACAGAGACTGGCTAATCAGAAGTGCTCAAAAAGAGATTGTTATGTAAACTAACGCTCATTTTCTTTCCCAAAAGTTAAAACAATACCTGTTTGTTTGATTATAGTTATTAAATATTCCAAAAAACCATCTAATACATTTCTCACATATGAGTAGGTACTCCAGTCTTTCACTTTCTCCTACCACCCTTTCCTATTCGTAGTGACATGTTTCCCTGGCAAGAGCACGAATTTATAGCTCTCATTATGAAAGATGAGGAAAATGGTGCTTATTGTGTTTGTATGGCTGGCCTTAAATAATAAAGTAAAAGAAGTCTTTGGATTCCTCGCCTTCAAAGTCATTCTGTTAAATGATCCTATCTGGTATTCATGGTACATGTTCACAAAACACAGTACCTATACTTGGAAATAATGTCTAGATGAAATAGAAGGTTTGTTTTTGCCTTAATATAGAAGAAACCATTTTCTTCCTTTCTTCATATTTCCATTCCATTCCATAAAGTAAACACTTTCTTGTTAGTGTCAGGTTAATACTGCATCCTTCTTTTCTGACTAGTGAGAGAAAGGTCCCAGGGCACTTTAAATTAACCCTCTCTAGGCTGCCTGTTTTAGAGGTAGTCTGCCTTCAGAACGGACACATCATTCTTCCTCTGTCCTCTGGTTCTGGAGACAGAGACCCGATTGCATTTGTTAAGTTCAATTTGGATAAAGAAGTAGTAAACATGATTTAGGCCTTGGGTCCAAAGAAAACTCCCAATCTGGCTTTGTTAATGATAAACCTGGTGTTGTCATCTTAAACTCCTTAGATATTCACAATTCATTCAAAACTCTTGAGAAAATGAGATAAGACTGGTTTCTCAAACACCAACAACTTCATGTAAATATTGCTCCCAGCGGAATGTGTTTTACTTCATGGGTAAATACTTTCAATGTAAAATCAATTTTATAATTAATAATTAGACAGCATTACTTGATCTATTAAGACAACAAAATATTGAGAGATAGTTTTACTTCTGAACACAGGGGATGCCTAATTTGGAACCCTCTCAACACCTTCATCCATAAGGAAAAAAATAAATAAGGGCCAAACCACTCCAGCTTCTGAATGGTCAGAAAAAAATATCAAAGTCTGTACACCCGAGTTCATGGAGTATATGAGCAGGACAGGACATGGGGCCCTTACTCAGAGGTTACTGACACACATTTTAAAAGGAGATCTCAAAAACAGACAGTGGAATTGCTAGCAGCAAGTGAAAGGGAAACTCTATAGCAGAGAGAACAGAAACGAGAATCCCAAAATCTTTATGCCAGGAAACCGGCCCTCCACCCCAAGTTGTCCCCCAGGTTCAGTTCATTAACTGGTTGTGTAATGACAGCTCCAGGCATCAGTGAACCAGGAACACATTCAGCCAGGGGATTTTCACAGCTGAAAAAGCCCAGGTCTAGGTGTAAAAGCCTGGAGCTCTTATCCTGCCTACTGAAAAGCTGACCTGGTACCTCCTAACTGTGTCTGCTCTTGGAAACAAGCAAACAATGTCTTGTGCATGTCAACTGGCTGCTGAAAGCTGTTTTCTGCCTTATAAACTACAGGACTCTACATCATATGTCAGACCAAGTTTCCTGTGCACAAGTCACCCTGAATTTCTGTCACTTTCTTTAAAACAAAAAGGGCCCTTTTTTCTACCAAGGCCTCTCTTTCGAATGCGGTGACTGGAATGCTTTCCCCCACATTCTGGAAGATTGGCTGTGTCTCATTCTTCAGTTCTCAGCTTACATTTCACTGTCTTAGACACACCTTTCTGACCACTCAACCTAAAGTAGTTTTCTTCTGTTCCTTCTCTTAGTGCTCTGTCTTCCTACTCAGCACTTACCACAACTGGAATGCCATCTATTTGTTTGTTTGTTGAACTGTCCAGTGCCTGTCTTACTGCTGGCCATACACTCTGTGAAAACTGACCTGAGGTCTGGTTTTCTGTCAGCTTATGTATAGGTAGCGGTCCCTGGCACAGAACAGTCCTGGAAAATTTTTTGTTAACAACTGGAGTGAACAAATAAGTAAATGCAAGACAATAGTATTCTTAAACTGCACAAAGCAGATGTATATGAAATAATCTTCAGAAACATGCTCAGCTAGAAAACTATTACAACTAGAAAATGTTTGGTGCTTTAGATAGTAAAACCTAGACTATCTGAAAACCCCAACTAAAATCAATGATTACTTTTCACTGTGCATTTGATGCAGAATTATGACTCTATAAGTACACACTTTCTAACCACAAAAATGAATTTTTAGATTCACTTATTTTCTCATTTGGTTCTGTGATATAGTTTTTATCTCAATTTCATGAATGAAAATAATCACAAATGCAAATATTCAAGGTCACAAAAATATTACTCAATAGTTAAGAATCAAAGTCCTTTGATACAAGTCCAGTGTCTTCCAGTCTACCATGCAAGGTTAGCCTTAAAAAGAATGCTTGGATAAGAGGGTAAGAATAGTTTTGTTTCTTACTATCAAATTAGTTTCAGACTAATGTGTTTTGCTGTGCTGAAGCACAAACTTTAATAAAATTTACAGTAAGTCAATAGCAGCTATGAAGTTAACAGTGGGGTTCACTTCGGGGTTCATTTACCTTTAACATTCATTTTAATTCAAACCACATTGCAAGGAAAATGTTATATGGTAGCAAGACTTCTCAATACCCAAGGTAAACAGAGCTTAATGATATATATACATACATACAGATATAGAGAGACAGACTATATATGTTTCCAAATACATAAGCATTTTATATCTCTAACTACATAACTATGTCTATATTACTATAGAAGTATTATATTTTCAAAATAGCTCTTTTCCAAATGATAGTAAGCTTTACCAAAATATGAAATCAGTATCCCAGGCAAAGACCCTTTTGCCCTCCCTTAACTATAAAACAAATACACCACCAGTAACCATGCCCCCCCACCTCCCATGTGACTGTCTCCTAAGAGAAATGAGTACAAAGAAGCAGAAAGCTGCTTCCACATGATGAACTCCTGTGTCTGTGGAAAATGCAGCAAAACAATTTAGGTTCTTTTTACCTGACCAGGAAACAGAAGTGTTTGGATTTATGTCAATAATGTTAAGAAAGGAAAGATATTTTAGAAATTATTATGAATAATTTTCTTCAGTTCCAAAATTATCTTACAATTAGATTAGGTACCACAATTTAATAGGACTGAAAAAACTTACCTCCCTCAGTTAATTCAGCTGTTTTCTTTGCTAGGAAATGAAACTGGTGGAGTTTATATATAGCTAAAATTTTTTCCATTCTTTTATGGTAGGAAAATAAACTCCTAAAATTGGAATATTTCAGTAGAGAAAGGTATAACCAAAAAAAAAAAAAAAAGTTAGGAATCTAAGACTGTCTAGGAGCTAGTAAACAAGGGTTATTGTTACTCTATACAAGAAAAATTACTGATTCAACTTTAAGTATATATACCAATTCTAACCAAGTTAATCGTAAGTGATGAATAAAAATAGAAATTTGAGGAATCTTCTTACTGTTTTCCAGAGTGGCTGCACCCATCTGCAGTCCCACCAGCAATGTATGAGTATACCCTTTCCCCACATCCTCACCAGCATTTATTGTTAATTGTATTGTTGATAATTGTCACTTTGACTGGAGTGGGATTAAATCTCAGTATAGTTTTAATTTGCATTATTCTGATTGTTAGAGATATTGAACATTTTTCATGTATTTGTTGACTATTCATATATCTTCATCTGAGAAGTGTCTGTTTGGTTCCTTTGCCCATTTAATGATTGGGTTTTTGTTTTGTTTTGTTTTGGTGTTAAGTTTTTTGAGAGAAAACTAGAAATGGAACCGCCATTTGACCCAGTTTTTTCACTTCTTAGTACATATCCAAAGGATTTATAAACAGCACACTACAGTGACACAGCCACGTCAATGTTTATAGCAACACAATTCATAATAACTAAACTATGAAGCCCACCTAGATGCCCTTCAACAGATGAATGGATAAAGAAAATGTGGTATATATACCCAATGGTGAAATAGCCATAAAGAATGACTTTATGGCATTTGCCAGTAATTGATTGGAACTGGAGACTATTGTGGTTAGTGAAAGAAGTCAATCCTAAAAATACAAAGGTCAAATGTTTTCTCTGATATGTGGAAGCCAATGGTGGGGGGCGGGGTGAAAAAAAGAACAGAAGTTCAGTGGAGTAGACAAAGGGGAATGAAGGGAAAGGAGGAGGGATGGAAAAAGGAAAGACAGTGGAATCTGACATAACTCTACTATGTACATAGATGAATATGCCACAGTGAATCTCACCATTGTGTGCATCCACAAGAAATTAATTTTAAAAAACTATGGGTAAATAGTATAAAGATCCTTAGAGTAGAGGAAAATGAGCAGGGGGTGGGGGAAAGGGAGAGGAAAGGGAGACACTGGGTACTGAATTAGAGCAAGGTATAGTCCCTGCTTTTATAATTATGTCAAAATGGATTCTATGGCCATGTACAACTAAAAAGAATCAATTTAAAAAAAATAGAAGTTTGAGACTGAAATCATAGTTAATATTAAATGAGTTTCACTAATGGAAGAATCTTCTAAGTCTAATTAATAGCTTTATGTTTGAAATCATTTTTTAAAATATACCATTACATATTAGTAATATTATTAGATTTTAAGGTGATTTAGTGATTACTGTATAAGTATTTATAGACTATATTCTTATTGAATATTTTCCCATTATCAACTAATAATGCCATAATATGTAGGAGCTCCTGAGTTTAAGACACTCACTGAATAATCAATGCTTTTGCTCCTTCCTCAAAACATACTGAGTAATGCTTTGACACTCTGAATTTCACAGAAGAGTAATCATCAGCAAGCTTATGCACACAACTGTCACTCAATCTACCATTTGTCCTTATTATATCAAGATGGCTGGCTTCACTATAATAGCTAACCCTTTCTGAATCTGTAACTGCCATCCCAGCAGCAGTCAGCTTCTCCTATCTTTTGCAAAATTTTTATAACAACAACCTTAAATGATAACATCAGAAAGAAAACAAAAAAGTTTTTGGAAAAGTATCATACAGACTTCAAGTCAAGCATGAATTTTCCTTAAAAGGTCAACATCATCTTCACAAATATCATTATATATATCACCAAAACTTGGGTAAAATACACAAACTGTTATTAAGTCACATGTTACTCCATTTGAGTGAAAAATCAAGTGGGATGACTCTTGACTCTAACATTGATGATAGGTGTCATAAATCCAAGATTGCCTCCCCCTAAATTTTATGTTAAAGCCCTGAGGGAGGCAGCCATTTACCAGCCAAGAAGACAGTTTCACCAGAAAAATGACTGGCACCCTGAATAGGGGATTTGAGTCTCCAGACCTGTGTTAAATAAGTTTTTATTGCTTGGGTTACTCCATCTACAGTGTTTTATAATAGCAGCCCAAGCCAACTAATACAATATACAATTATATAGTATAACACTATTGAGAACTGTATTTCTAATAAAAGCATGTCCTTTTTTATTTTTATTGCTTTTTACGTTGAAGTCCCTGAATTCCTTAAGTAGAAAATATAAAATATTTTCTAAGAAACTTAATCTTCAAACATAAATAATGACAAAATGCTTTTTAGAGATCTTATATAAGGTTATTATGGCGTAATTGCTGAAGATAAGTCACCCTAAGCAAGCTTAGGACTGGGGTTCATCCTCAGGAAACTGTACACCTCATCAGAAATGCATGGGATCAGAAATATTTCAGATTTCAGATGTTTTTGGATTTTGGAATATTACAAGTACATAATGAAAGATCTTAAAAATCAGTCAAGTCTCAATGTGAAATTTATTTATGTTTCATATTCACCTTATATATATGTAGTCTAAAGATAATTTTTTACATTTTGTGTTTGTGTATGTGTGTGTGTGTGTGTGTGTGTGTGTGTGTTTATGTGTAGTACTGGGGATCAAAACCAGGGACCACTCATGCTAGGCTCTACCACTGAGCTGCATCCCCATTCCTACAATATTTTTAATAATTGTATTCATGAAACAATTTTTCATTAAAAAACCTTTTTCAAAACCAATTACTGAAGCCTTTTTTTAGGATCCAAAAGTAGATTTGCTATTTTACTCTCCAAGTTATAGCAGTAGTCTTAATGAGAAGCTGATTGTACTTTGGGAAAAATCTAGGTCTACAGAAAGGACTTGTTTTTAAAATTCTGACAAAGATTCATGTAAAAACAAAGTCTGTATGTGTGCATGCACACACACACACTAAAACTTCAATCTATTTTCAATCAGTCAGAATCATCTTTTTATACAGACACTAAATACTTTCATAAACGGAAATGTTTTTCACATTTTTATTATTTCCTGGTACAACTTTTAATAAACTGAAGAACTCTATTCCTTTCTTTCCCCATAAACTATTCTTGTTCCAAAATTCCAAACAGAAATATATTTTAAGTTTTTATAAAAGATTTGACAGAAAAAGAAGCAATTTGCAAGAGTGGAAATGAGTCCATATCTGGAATTGGAGTGTTAAGAATCTGTCTTCCATTTGTGCTGTGTTGGAATTAGTTGGAATTTTGTACCCAAAAAATTACAATAGAATAACAGTATCTGAGCTATTATGGTGACTAAGCAAGGTGATGAACATAAAGCATACAGCATGTGGTAAATGCTCCGGAAAGATTAGCTAGTCTTTTCTTCCTGTTTGGACTATTAAGATTAGTGTGATCTCTTTGACATTTCATAACTGTCATCCATCACGACCATAGCTTCTAATATTAATAATAATGGTGACTATGATTTTAGTATATTCACTCCTAATTGCAAAGATTATAAGTTCAACTCTCTGGAATGCATAATTATACAAGATTCACTCAAGAATTTGGGGGTCATTTCGTCACTGAAGCTATACACAAAGATGTCTAAAACATATTCAGATTGAATAGCCCTAATCCAAAATGTCTGGGACCAGAACTCTTCTGGATTTTGGATGTATTTGGATTGTAGAATACTTGTATGAAACAATGAGATAGTGTGAAAATGGAAACCAAGTCTAAACAAGAAAATTATTTATGTTTCATATATACCTTAATGCATAGCCTCGGGGTAGTTTTACACAATATTTTGAATAATTTTTGCATGCAACAAATCCTCACACTTTGGAATTTTCCACTTGTGTTGTTGTGTCAGCATTGAAAAAGTTTTGGATTATGGAGTATTTTGAAATTTGATATTAGGAAAGTTCAACCTGCATAACCTACTCTTTAATATTACAAACATATATGCTGTTGTCATGTCTGCAGTTTTCCTTATAATACTGTAGCAAATGCAGTATATTATTATGCATAGTTTAATTAGATTAATTTTATGAATGTAATTGCACTATATTAAAATATAATAGAGAAGTGTTGTTCTCTTCAGAAAGCTTACTTCCCTGGGGTTGGGGGGGGAGGGGCTATGCAAAGTCTTCTAGTATCTGAATCTCCATCAACAAATACCCTTTTGAAAATTAGAATATTTAATGTCAGAAATGGCCTTTCAGCAGAGTGAACAATGGTCTCTTGACCAGCACTGTGAATGGCAGAAATGAACTCACACAGATGACACTAGGACTATTCAAGTAAGTGGATCATTAAGGTATCTTAGCAATATCCCACTCTTACATAAATCAAGTACAACACTGGAGAAGCCTGTGGCTTCTACTCTTGAGATGATGGGCTTGGTTAACTCTTCAAGCATACCTAGACGCAGGCACAAACTAGAGAAATCAGACTGCCTGATGCTGGCCATACAGGAAATGAACCCTGTCTTTGGAATTTTATATTCGTTTGAACTGAAGCTTTCCTGGAAGGTAGGTTGGTTACATTACCTCACAGGACATAAGGATTAGATCTTCCTTGAGTCTACAGAACAAACTGTGGGGACATTTTTTTGGTGTGTGTATGTTTTCTTCCTAATAAATGTTTAACAAATTCCTATGTAAGAAAAATTTGGTTTAAGACTTCTTTCATTTTTGCCTTGAAGTAAAGTTTGGGAGATTGTATTAGTGGTTTTCTATCATGGTGACAAAATACCTGAGATAAACAACGAGTAAGATGGAAATAACCATTTTGTTTTGTGGTTTCACTCCATGTTTTTTGGGGCTATCGCTTTGGGCCTGTAGCTGCACAGCACATGGCAGGAGCACAGGGCAGAGGTCTGTTCACCTCACAGCAGCAGGGATACGTAGGGACGCAGAGGAGGGGGCCAATGTCTCTGTACTCCATTTAAGGGAATGCCCCCAAGGTCTAGGTCCCCCAAGGACCTAGTATTCTTCCACTAGGTTGTACTTCCTAAAGGTTCCACCTTCTCCCATAGGCAGGAGACAAGCCTTTAACACAAAGACTTTTAGGAGTCATTCCAAACTATAGCAGAGGGAAAGGGAAAAGTTTTCACTGATCTCAACACCAACTACCTAACAGAAATGCCTGAGGACCCGACTTAGTGATAGAGCATTTGCCTAAAATATGCAGGACAGTAGGTTCAATCTCCAGTCCTGCTAGAAGAAAAACAGAGGTTAAAACAAACAAACAAACAAACAAAAACGGAACTCACATACTCAAGCATACCACCATACCATAGAAGCACAGGCACACTCACATGGTAGTGCAGTTTGCTGGAAGATGTTAAAAATGGAATACTGACTAATAGGTAAGTGAGGACTTTATGTTTCAACTTAACATAGAGGAAAGATGCAACAACAATCACAGTATCTTTTTCTGGAGCATTCTTTCCATTATACAATAGACTGACATTCTCAGCACAATTTAACAGCCATGAGTTTTTACAAATGCATGTAAAAATTATTCCAGTATGTACAGTGGAATTTTATTGCAATATGTTGGATTTATTTATAATAATCTATGAACTTAATATCATTTGAACTTGTAGATACAGGCCCAACATATCATTAGTGTTGGAAAAACAGGGAATCAACTTTTCACAACTGTCAACCATGATATTTTGAGCTAAAACATGTAGAGCTTCACTAGAAGTATTGAATTTGTTGGTTTAGCTATGGGCGGTTGATTTTCCAACTTCCATTCTGTCTTGTGTCTTCTTTTTATTAAACTTGGCTTTGATTTTTTTTTTTCTTTTTTTCTGTTGTCCTGCTTTTGGTGCAGCTACAATTCTCAGTTAGAAAAACTATACACATTAATTTTTTCTAAATTTCTATTAAAATATTCCCCAAATTATCTGTCATATCACTTTGGTATGTAGGTATATGAAATTTCAAACCATTAATGGAAAAGATATAGAATAAATATTGTGAATTATAATTTACATAAACATGTTTAATATTTTTTACTTAATTTAAATATTATCTTATTTAAAAACATTTTCCTCATTTTCGTCTCCAGAATAACCAGAGAATATTAATCATAATAAAAAAATTCAACACAAATTTCCTGTTAAGTATTAGATTACTGGTTACATGGCAGCTACTGACTTATATGGTTATTGTGTTCTATCAGTTTCAAATTAGATCACACTGTAGATACAAGATGAAGCTTAAGGTCCATACACTGTGAAAACTACTGACCTCATTGTGACACTTTTTGGCAACCAAAATAAAAACACAAATAGAATGTATATTTAAAATACATTTGGTAGCTTCCAAAAATATTAAATTTTCTGAGATTAAAAAAACAGAGTAAGGGCTGGGGTTGCAGCTCAGAGGTAGAGCACCTACCTAGCATGTGTGAGGCACTGGATTTGATTCTCAGCCCCGCATAAAAATAAATGAAAATAAAGGTCTATCAACAACTAAAAAAAACATCTTTTAAAAAGAAGGGAGTAATGTCTATAGTTCAAGAATGACTACCAAATAAAGTACTCAGTAACTACTATTTTCTCACGTGTTAGTTTTTTCTTCAGCACAGCATGAAATCTTGCCATTTCTTCTTTTAAATTCTCCCTTGCAATTTGTTTAAAGTAATCTAGATGGCTAAGGGGCCTGGGAAGAGAGTACAGGCAAACAAATTTGGCATTCCACGGTTAACTGTTGAGGATGGAGAGTGTGTATGCTTTCACTGAGGTGTTCCTTTACTTTTATGTAATACCATAATTTATATACTTTTCTATTGCAGACACCTCCTTCAGGTTCTCTCTGCTTCTATTATTGACCATTTGTCTATATTCCAGTAAGAATCCCTTAAAACACAGTTTTAAATTGGTATGACTCTTACTGGGTCATAAAACAAAAACTAGAATTCTGTATGCAGTAAAATAGAACAGAAAATATCAGAGTGTTTTGTGCATGATAAAGTTAAATACTTTTTCATAAAACTTGAAGTGTGCGTGTGTGTGTGTATGTGTGTGTGTGTGTGTGTGTGTGTGTGTGTGTGTGTGTAGAAGATTTTTTACTCTGGGTCTCAGTCAAAAAGTTACCCGAAGACCTCTGAGATTATCTTAAAGCCATCCAACGGCTTCCTACTGCATTTAATATAAGATCCAAACTCCACACCATGGGCTCTAAGTTATTGATAATGTTTTTTCCGCCA
Organism: Sciurus carolinensis; assembly: GCF_902686445.1. Classification (NCBI taxonomy): domain Eukaryota; kingdom Metazoa; phylum Chordata; class Mammalia; order Rodentia; family Sciuridae; genus Sciurus; species Sciurus carolinensis. The sequence continues at coordinate 31,674,288 of NC_062219.1, forward strand.
ACTTCCCTAACCTTACCTCAAAGTATTTGATATGTTGACATTAACCTGCCTGGATCCTGAGGCATTTTATTTTAGCATACATTCTTCTAGCTAACCAGAAGAAGACACCAGCACTAATCTATAATGATTTGCAAATGAAGACACAAGTTTCTAATAAAATGTAGACATTCATTCATTCTTCCATCCCCATTCACTCATTCATGCAGCAATCCAACAAGTGTTTACTGCATGACTAATGCAAGAGAAGCACTACTGTCTGGAGTGTGTACAACACTGTAATAAAAACACAAAATCAGTACCTTCATAAGGTTTTCATACTAATTGTGGAGACAGAAAAAAGCAACAAAAATAAATAAAATGCAATATGCTAGATATTCATTACTATCTAGCAAAATAAAGCAAATATGGAGTGTGAATGGGTATTGGGGACAGAAAGAATCATAAAACAGGGAAAGCCTCATTCAAAATGTATTTTGGAAAAGAACTGAAGGAGGTAAGGAAGTCATACAGACACTTCAAAGATGAGCATTTGGAGCTGAGGAGAAAGTATGTGAAAGGCCCACGGGTAGGTGTACGTTAGATTGTTCAAAGAACGCACTCTGCTATTTTTGACTAGTATGGACTAACTCAGGAAATGTAGGAGACAGCATCAAAGGTGCCTCCAATGGTCTGATCATAAAGAGCTTCACAGACCATGCTAAAGGTTCTGAGGTTTACTTTGTATGAGGCTAGAAGCCAGGTTTGAGTAGAGGAGTGACATGATCTGATTTAAGTTTTTAAAGGTTCACTTTGGGTGCAGTGGAGAATATGGAGACAATTTATGGGGATACTGCAATCATCCAGATGAAGAGGAAGCCTCTTGCCTGGGGAGGAGTAGCAATAAATGTGTTGGCAATTGGTTAAATTCTGGTTATATTTATAGCCAACAGGATTGCTAACGGATTAGATGTCGGCACATCCAGGGAAAGGTCCAGGCGGGAGATAAAATATGTGGATCTTTGCTATAAAGGTGGTATTTAAAGCCCAGAGACTGGATGAGATCATGAAGGGAGGATATGAAGTTAATAGACTGAGGAAATGAGAAGGAAGATCGAACAATGGAAATAGAGGAAGCCTGAAGGTCTCAACTTATATTTAAGCAGAAATAGTACTAAAACAACCTTGTATAATTGACTGTTAGAGATCTAAAATACTTAAAATATCATCACCCCCGTGAGGAAACAGGTCTTTGATGCAAGGATTAAACAGACCAAAAATGTCATTAATTAATGTAGTTACTTGTGGCAGAGCCCAGATTTAGGTAGAACACAAGTGATTCTCTGAACTATTCTTTGACCTCTATAATCTGCCTCTCTAAAGTCATTTAAACAACAGGATACCACACAGAAAGTGAATTCTCTAATCTAGAGTAAGAATACTTATCTATCTGTCTCAGTTTCATCATCTCTAAAATGGACATAACATTTACCTACACATAGAGTGGAGGAGATTAAATCAAATAATCTACAAAAAATGCCTACAGTGCTTGGCATAGGGTAATGTGTCATAATAAGGCATCATTATTATTAGACACTGTGTTACATCTGGGCAAATACTTTGTCCTTTTCAGTACTTATTGTTAAACAGAAATAGCGACATAAAGAAAGAGTAGGATACGGGGAGGCATAAAAAAAATCACCATTTTCTGTGCACACAACCATCATAATTCTTTAAGGATGTAATTTACAAATTTTAAATCTCAGAAGTTACAAATTAAATGAGTTGAATACAGCAGCATTACTTTGAAGGAAACAATGAAAAAATTCAGAATCATCATTACCCTTCTTTGAACACTTCATAAAATATACATTTTACATGCTTGTAAGGAAAAAAACCAAATGCATATGAAAATCAACTATAAGGAAACTGTATAGAAAATGTAGTATCATAGGATGGAATGAACAGAATAATCAGAAATGCATGTGAATTTAAATATAAAAAGGACATCAGAAAATGTAACAGAAGAATGTTCTATCAAGGACGAGTATTTTGCCTTCTCATAATATCAAGCATCTTGTCTCTGAAGCCCTCCCCATGGCAGAGTTGCCACATTCTTTTTGGACCTTTGTGGTAACACACTGAACTAGCTCTCTGGTAACTGTGAGCTCTTTACAGCAGGAAGTGGACCTTCACCTTCATAAGATTAGTGTGACCAAAGATTTTTTTAAATTATTATGGTTTTTATTTTTTACAGACCGCATTCTGATTCATTGTATACAAATGGGGTACATCATTTCCTTTCTATGGTTGTACATGATGTAGACTCATACCATTTGTGTAATCATACATGTACACAGGGTAATGATGTCTGTCTCATTCCATGATTTTTCACACCCCCCTCCCTCTCATTTCCTTCTACATAATCTAAAGTTTCTCCATTCTTCTCTCACTCTCCATCCCCCAACCCCCATTATATATCATCATCCACTCATTAGGGAAAATAATCGGCCTTTGGTTTTTTGGGATTGGCTTATTTCACTGAGCGTAATATTCACCAATTCCATCCATTTATTTGCAAATGCCATAATATTATTATTCTTTATGGCCAAATAATATTCCATTGGGTATATACCACAGTTTCTTTATCCACTTATCTGTTGAAGGGCATCTAGGTTGGTTTTGCCTCGCAAGCACAAGGCCCTGGGTTCGATCCCCAGTACTGCAAAAAAAAAAGCACAATCTAGCTATTGTGAATTGAGCTGCTCTAAACACTGATGTGGCTGCATTACTGTAGTATGCTAGTTTTAAGTCCTTTCAGTATAAACCGAGCGAGGAGTGGGATAACTGAGTCAAAAGTTGGGTCCATTCCAAATTTTCTGAAGATTCTCCACACTGCTTTCCAGAGTGGGTGCACCAATTTGCAACTCCACCAGCAATGTAAAAGTGTGCCTTTTCCCCCATATCCACGCCAACATCTATTATAGATATTCTTGATGATAGCCATTCTAATTGGAGTAAGATGAAATCTTAAGAGTTGTTTTTAAAATGTAATTTTGTTGCCTGTCATCACTAAAATTATACTTCTATTTCCATAAGACCTACAACTGGAGCCAAGAGGGAAGTCCCTTCTGCTTCATACATAAATGAAGTTCATACTCTGGCTATTATGACTTTTGGTCTAGAGGATGAAGACTCTTATCAGGCCACTCCCTCACTATGTGGCCTAGGACAAATGATTGTCTTAGAACAACAAAATGGGCATATTTGTCAGATAAAGTTGACAGGAAAATAAAAGGAAATAAATTATGACAAGCAGGAAGCATTCAATAAATATGAGTGATTGTAAGAATGCTAATAATTAAGAAACCGCACAAATTAAAGATTTCTAGAATATCCTAAAACTATAATTCTGACTTTACAAGGTTTCTAACAATAGCATTTAAATATGATAAACTTGATACACTGGGAAAATTATTTTTTATTGACTTTGACAACTTAAATTGTGTAACAAAGAGGCAGACTCTTCAAAAACAGAGTTTAGTGGAGAACAGCAAGGGATGGTGAGCTGGGATACACAGGCTATGGCGGACCATGGGTGTATCGGAAGGACTTGGGGCAAGGGAAAGTTTCTAAACGCAAAGAGGGGAAGTCCAAATAAGCTGGAAATAAACCTGGTTGACTGCAGAACCTCATTCATTGCAAGACTTGGTGATTACTCGCCCACAACACCGCTGTTGCTGGGCGGGGGTTGTCTTTACAGTGTGACTTACTGGAATTTTCATAGTTTGGGAGAGTACCGACAATGGTGTTTATCACAGGAATATAGCTGAAAGGGTTTTCCTTCATGGCATCCTGACTCCACTTTGTTTGGGTTGACCTTGGTGACTCCATTTTGGCACTGACAATTTTCACAATATTAACTCCATATCATGGAACATGCATAAGATGGTTTACTGATCTGTGTAAACCTTCCTCTGATGGCTTATTGTCAATTCTAATAATTTTTTGTATTCTATTTCAATCCCATGAAACCATACATTCTAAATGCATGTCAAGAAAGATTATGTAACTATCCTTTGGTAAAAAATATATATATCAAATTCTGGCCCAAGATTAAAATTACTTAAATCTAGAATTAAAAAGAAACACTTTCATATTTCTGGAGCATGTGAAAGATATTATCCTCAAAGCTTAAAAAAGACTAATGGATAAATTGATCACTTTATTCATGTCAAGCAAGCAATCATGTCACTTAAAGCAGTTTCCTCTCAGAATTCCTAAGCTGAATAAGGCCTCGGGGTCTGTGGCCAGTGCACTTGACTGTGGAAGGAGGAAGCAGGTCAAGACTCATCATTCTCAATCTACTTTCATGCTTTGATCATAGGTCTATAAACAATCGAGTTATCCGTTCCAGGTGATTGGGGTTCAAATAACTCTAAATTAGAAACACTGTCTTTCTCTAATGATGGCCTTACCATCTAATAAGCATCTACCAGCATGCAGAATAAATAGTAAAATGTTCCCCAGAATGCCTCATGGTGATAAGATAATTTTTCTTGAAAATCAAGGGAGAAGGGAGAATCTAAGGAAAAGACGATTTTTATTAGTTTATACCTTTCTAGAGAACCAGGTTGTTTTTTACAGTCATATATTAAAAAAACAAATCAATTATTTATCATAACTTCCAATTTAATTTTGAACATAAAGTTAAAATGATTTTTAAATGTATATACTGCCATTTATAAGAATACCCAAAAAACTCTTTAAATATGCTGTTTTCAGGGTCAGTAGTGTAGCTTAGTAGCAGAACACCATACCTAGCATGCACAAGGCCCTGAGTTAAGTCACTAATACTGAGAAAAAAATACGCTGTTTTCAAGTTGATGTAAAAAAAAAAAAAAAAAGGATGAGATTGATAATCAAAAAGTTGATAGTATTTCTGTGGAAATCAAAGTTTGAGTAGAGGGATACTACACTTACTCTCTTAATTAAAAATACTCAACTCTTGTGGATGAATATGCATATCTATTAAATATAAATTATATTTAGTGTCCATATTCCTCATAAAATTATGGAAAATTTTAGGAGCTATGAGAACTTAGTTAAATAATCCATGCCACAAAACATAACTCTTCATACAATAGAAGTGATGGTTAATAGCTCATCATTTCTGCAATCTTTTCCTCTATGTAATAATAGCTGCAGTAGCTAATTAGCAAACTACATGGAAAAAGCACACTTAATGATTTTCTATCTTTCACAGCATAGCTTTATGTAGTTTCTTTATTCATTTTGTTTTAAGCTGCTTAATTCCATTGATACATTTCAAAAAAACTAGATAAGATCATTGGTCCCATATATACAAATAATTATGAAAACAGAATATAAAGAGCAAATAATTTACCTAATTAAAAAAAAAAAAAACTTGAAAGAATATCTGCTCTTTTCAGAACAAGACTGTTCCTTTCCAAACTGGAATCCACCTATTTAAACATATTAAGTATAAAGGAGAAAATATTAATACATTAATGGCACAAATTTTTATTAGATAAGCCAATAAGATTTGCAGTTATGATATTGATATGTGGAGTAATTACTATATAATTTTATATCATTTACATTGTTATAGAAAATTGAAGATGTAATATGTAAGCAAAGAGATCATTTTGATGTAATTAAATACATATTAATCAAAATCCACAATTGGATTAGGTATACTAAATGCAAATTTAGATGCAATATTATATTGAAAATTTCCATTTATACAGTATCTAACTGCATAATATTTACAAAATATATAGCATTCAAGTCAAAGTGATCATTTTGAATGTCATCTCATTTTAAAAAATTAGTCTAAAGGCAGTTTTCTTCCCTCATGGGCTTAGTACCTATTGGTCAGGTCAAAGTACGTATGGAACCAAATCAAAAATATTGTACAGCTAACCTGAGATGTTGACCAACCAGAGAAGATTAAAAAAAATTAGGTTATTATAGTGATTAAAAAAATCAAAATTCTCAAAACACGGAAATGTAGTTTTGGACTCAAGTTTTTTACATTTTGGTGGTTTTAGAAATTAAAATCATTAGAAATCTTTTCAAAAGGGAGAGAGGATGGACATACCTTGCTATATGTACTTGAAATCACAAAATCCTAGATATATTTCAGCACACTTTGGATGTGGGAACAGAATATCCAAAATAAGTTGCAGAGATGAGAGACTAGAATCCAATGCCTACCGCAGGTCACTAACTGTCAGCAAGTTATATATGCGCATCCCTTTTCCCATAATGCTTTGCGTCACTGACTTCACTGTTATGAATGAAGAATCTCCTGCTCTCACTTTATTACAAGAAAAAAAAATCACTTTTATATCAGCTATGACAAACATCTCCAATGTAATGATTTCCCTTAAAATGAAAAATATACTGAAAAACAATGACTATCAAATTGTAAGACTTTCAGAGCAATATGGTTTGATAATAAAACTTCACACATATCACAAGAAAGAGTCAATACATTTTGATCTCTTACCCTATCACAAGAACATATTTATAAGTTACATACTTCAATGCTTTCTTACTATTTGGAAATACATATAAATCTTTATGAAAAATATAGTTCTTTAATTCGTGCTTAAAGTATACAATTTTGTTTTGATGGACTTCTTCACCATCAGGCTTTGGTCAGGTTGGCCTCAAGTCATGCTCTTCTTTAAAGAAACCACCCCTTCACTTCCCAGGATATGTGCACATATTCTAGAACTATCCACATGACACTTCAAAGATCAATTTATATACCACCATCTGAGTAGAAACTTAGAAAAGTAATAAATCAAATGACTCAAAATATCCACCGATCTCTAAATTTTCATATCTATGACATTTCATTTATATATAATGTATAAAATAAACAAATTCATTCTATCAAAATCATTACCAATCAGTAAGCTTAATATAGATAATAGTGTTCAGAATACAGAACAGAACTGTCAGGAATGTATACACCTAAGAATCAAAGGTGTACTATTGTAAGAAATAGTAGGCATCAAAATATTAAGGAACTTTCACTATTAAAATAAGTCAGTGTGATTTTAGTACATGTCAAGCTACTTGATGATTCCCGTATTTTAAGTAAAGGTTTCAGAAATACCAAATCCTCTTTTCAATACCTGTTTCCCCCCATAGGCAGGCACAGGTATAAAAATACTAACACAATAGTGTGCAACATAAATGCAGCATATACCTTAAATCAGCTTTAGTTAAACCCAGAAAATTATTAAGAACTACATATTTTTCACTGAGTATCCTAAACTGGACAAGAGTAATATACCCATTCATATGTTTTCACAACTGGGTATTGAATAGGCAAAGCACAGATGCTTGTCCTGAAACAGTCTTCCCCTGCTCCTTGATTCACCTTCTGATCTGCTCGGGTGATTCCTTCCCTCAGATAGATCCACACAATTTTCCTGAAATTCAGCTCTGAATTTGACTGGACCCTGAGAATGTGTCCAGGCTTTGTGAAGTCCCTTCTGGGAACTGGCCTTCCCTTTTCCTCTACTAACCTGCAGGTTAGACTTCATCCTTGGATTCATATCAGCCCTGAGTCAAATGGTTCCATGATTCCACCCACCTGACTCCACCTGATCCCAGGAGGTGCCCACAGATGTGGATACCAGCCGAGATGGTCTCAATTTCAACTCATTTTATATAATTTTGTGATCTGGACTTGGGACTCAGCCTTATTGTTAGTTAAGTCATACCTACCTTACCGCCTCTAGGTCAGTTCAGCCCTTGACGGTCCCAACATGTTTCAAATGATCTTTTAAGATATTTCTGAGACAATTCAGTAACATTAGACCAAATTCTGCTTTATAATTAAACCTGAATTTGACTATAAGAAGACATTACGAAAGTTAGCAGACTGAAAAAAACTTCTTCAGTCACTTGGGGAAACTGGTGAAAATCAAATTTCAATAGATGCTATCCAATCCATCCTATTTCACTTGTTGAATGGTAAGTTTTTTTTTTCCCCCTTAAGTGGTAGTTGGCTTAAAGCCACCATTCCCATTAGCTACATAGTTGGTGAGAAACAGTGGGAATTTTTTGTCCTGCTTATCTAGAAATTCTGTTCTCCTCCAGCTATTCATGTGTGAGTCAATGTTTTTTTAATTCAACTATTGCAAAAGTCCTTTGTTTCAATGATAGCAATGATTTTTCTAAATTCTGTTCAACATTACACCTCTAAAGTAGAATTTATTACACTATTTTTATTTGAAAATCCATAAAGCTAAATCCATCTGGAATTTAAAATGTAATGATATGGAGGACTTCAGAAACGGTTCCACTGTTAATGTCTCATTCACATCTCTGATTAGTTCACAGGATAAAGTAGAAAGAATAGTGGCTTTGATCAAAGTGCTGCCTGAGCGTCAATCCTGGTTTTTCCATTCACCTTTATAATTTAAATTACCTATAGGTTAAATTCACTCACCTGCCCATCCAATCATTTACTCTTTTCATTAACATGTAATGGATACTGTCGATGTTCAGGCACTTTGTAGGTACTCAGAGATAAAACAGGATAAAATGAAACAAAACAAAACTGTGCTTTTGTCTTGAGTAAAAAATAATGACAACAATAATAATAATAAGTGAACAAGTAAAATATATGGCATGTCAAAGATGACAAGTGCTATAAGAAAAATGCAGCAGGAAGGGAGGCTAGAGAGGGTCAAGATGGGGACAGCCGTCCCACCAAGGTGACACTGTACAGAGGCTTCACAGATGTGAAAGAAGGGAGTCTATGTGTATGTGGGAGATGAACATTCCAGACACGGCTGTGTGGGCTCCAAAGCAGACGGTGCTGGAGAACAGCAGAGGAGGAGAGCAAGGAAAGAGACTTGAAGCTGAGGTCACAGGGAGTGGTGAAACTCATCATACTGAGCCCCACAGACCAATAAAAGACTTTGGCTTTTACTGTGAGTCACATGGGAAGCCACGGGAGGATAAGAGCAAAGAGTCACAACCCACATAAACTTTCTAAAGAACCACTCTGGCTGCTGTGTGAGGAAAGGAATTCAGAGGCGAAGGGCACACACAGCAAGGCCATGTCCAGCCTGAAAGGCGAGGGGCTGGTTAGGAGGACTTCAAGCATGGAGGTAGTTTGAAGACAGTCATCTCCATTCCATTAAATGGAAGTTACTTACAGTGCCAAAACTCAGAAAATGATCAAATCTCTATTTCCTTCTACATTTACATTTACTGTGGTATACATCCTGGATAAGAACCCTGGATATGAAGATCCTGAACACACATTTTAAGAGTTCTCCCAATCTCCCAAGGAATATTGGAAAATGGTAACAAATAAATACAGTATGCAGATCCTAGGCTCTCTGAAGGAATCACATTATGGAAGCGTGAAGGAGAAAGGGATTACGATTACCGAGAAAGCAATCTAGGACAAGCAGGCCCATGACCTTCCAAATGGCACAAGCCCTGAGTAAAAGATGTATATGTTCAAAGGGGTAAAGGCAGAAGAAGAACCATTCTTGAATCCAGACAAGTGGTCCACAATAAATTGGCAAAGAATGGGACATGAAATTATACAATCTCGGCTTCATTTTTAAAATTGCTTTTCTGTCTATAACCACAATCCCTCTAAAAAGAAAGGGTGTGGAGGAAACTTTGGTCTCAATTTTGGAGCTAATTTCTTTTCAACCCTGGATATGATAACTCCCAATAGTATGACTTAACATCATCTTCCTGCTTAGGTCATTTCACCTCTCAGTTTTTACCCAACCTGGTTGATAAATTCTACCAATTCTGGGATCTGATTTCCAAACTTGTTGATTTTAGCAACTACTTCTGTAATCCATCACTGGCCCACTGGCCGTAGTTCCTGATGATTCGACATTATGTTAGTAACCATTCCGACCTTATATAAGTACTTCACTGACTCCAAGTCAATGTCCTCCTGGTTCTTCAATACTTTAGCTACCTATGGACACCTCCTTGGCTATTGTCATGACTTCTCATTAATCAACAGAGCAAAGTTTAAACTCTCAATATGTCCTCTCCAAACACTAAACATACTGCCTGTATTACAGACAGTAGGTCCCCTCCATTTTTCCTGTTTCATTAGGCAGGCACAAACCCAAGCTTTTCCTTTCCCCAATTCTAAAAACAAACAAATCTGATATTCTTTCACTGATTGTTCTGAGCTACTTCTATCCATTCAAAGCAGTCTGATCTAACAGTAACCATCATACACCTGCTGGTCTCTAAAAGTAGGTAAAACCCCTCACTGGACACCACACAACTGCTTAGCTACCCTGAAGCTACAGCTTCACTCATTCCACTAGATCTGTGGACTTAGCATTTGAACTTGTCTGCTTCAAAGACCCTAACAAAATTGAGCTGATGGATCTCACTACTTTATACTGCTTTTGTTCCTGTTCCCAACATCTTAGCAGGTTCTCTGAACACACTGCATTCAAACTCTCACCACATGATAATTTCATCAACAAGGACTTGAGCAGAGATATAAGACAAGTTTCTGACCCAATTCTCCCCAAAGCCATCCTCCTGATGCTCAGCATACAATTCCTTATCTTACTCTGCTTCCCAGCACTGATTTTGACACCTCATAAGGTCTTCTAATAGCAAAACAAAAATGACTATAATCAATTTATAAAAGAATCAAATGATGCCCAGAGATACCATCTTCACAGGTTAAACATAATTCTTAAAAGAGTTATATTTTCAGTATATAATACATCTGCCTATTTCCTGAAAAGACACACACAAAAACAATAAGCCATTGGTGTTCATTTTCTAATTTTTATTGCTTGTGTGCACACATATATTTATGCAATGCTGTTTAGTTTTAGCAAGGACTACAATTGCTACCTCTTCCACAGCCGTAAGCTATAGTTAGTTCAACCCACCAACTGGGGCTATTTTACAGCACTCATTGGCAGTGGCTAAATTTACAATACAACCAAAGTGCTATATCAGAGTCCTTGGTTTCATGTAAATTATTTATCATTTGTTTGTGGATACAACTTTAATAGAGGCTGAATGATTATCTAATTGACTTCTAGAAGCAAAAATAGAAGAATTGCTTTTTGTGAATTACTGTCATTATAAACAAACATAAACCTCCTGACAGAACCACCATAAAATATAACTACACAAGAAAGTGAAGTTAAATAACCATCTAGTTACCTCCTGTTGAATGAGTATGGTAAAACATACAGATAGCAGAAAAAGTAAAAATTACATTCACTACATGCAAAGTACAAATATAATTTGAGTTTAAAACAAGTGCAAATTATCTACATCACTTTCTAGTAAAATTTCCTCATTAAAATTTTTTGAATGGTTCTAAAACGAGTATCTATTACTTGCAATAAAAATATTTTAGTAATTTTTAGCAATATTTAGATGGCCAGTTCACAAAATAAGATCTAACATTAAGTATTTGACATTTTCTAATCTCTACAAAGAATTACTATTATTTTTATATTTGGAGAATATTTGAAAAATGCAATATCTTACAATAATTTACATGGTTTAGTTTATAGAGACTAAACAGCACAAAAGCTGCTTATAAAAACTTCGTCATTTAATTGGAAACTTTTAAGAGAGATCAATTAAGGAAGTACACCAAATTAGTGTCATTTTATGAAAAAAGAAATGCACTGAAGTACCTCCTAAGGTCAGCTTTTCTTTTGTGTTTAACCCAAGAGAATCAAATGATACATTTCTACTTTTATTTGTCAATGTGTCTCAGAACCCATGATATCTAAAACCCAAAGTTTGGGTCTGTCTTCCCAAAGTTGTTCACATTCAGAGTTCTGACTCTCTGTGTTTGACACCAACATTCTTTCAGTTACACAAGTCAGGAAACTAGGAGTCAATCCTTAGACCTCTCTCTCTGTAGAGCTCTCTCCCTCATAACAATATAATAGTAAGCCCGGTCATTCCTTACCTAATGAAGTTGTACTTATGTCTCACATTTTCTGCTTCTCTCTCTCATCACTGTGATCCTGGTTCAAAGAGATCATATTATCTGCTATCAGGTCTATTGCAATGGCCTCCTCCTAATTGGTGTTCCAAAGTCAAAAATTCTATGTTGTTTAAAACAAGACCAACACTCTATTTGCTGCAGTCCTGGATGAACCCAAAGTCTTAGTCTCCCCCTGGAGGGGCAAATGGTTTAAGGGTCACACCATACAACACACATTTACACAGCTGAAGCCAGTGCATGTTCTGGAAACCTGGGGAAACTGGCAGATTTGAAGTTCTGGATGTCAGGGAGACCTGCTGAACTGGTAAAAGGCTAGTCCACCAGCTGTAGTTCACCAAGTCCCAGAAACTCTGTGACCAGATGCATTAGGCTGAAGGAAGGAGCTACCCAGCTTGCCATCTGTACTTCCACCTTTTTAATTAGAATAATTTTCATGCAGGCAAAAAAATCAAAAGACTAGCACAATGAATTCTTAGGTATTCTCCCCTAAGATTCCACAATTTAACATTTTTCTGTATTTATCTCCACTTCTATCTCATATTTATCATTACTGTTAAATAATTTGGAAGTAAACTGCATGTAGCAAATGCAACCTTAAATATGTCATCTCCTAAGAATAGACCTACAAAATTAACAAGGCCATAAAATCTTCTAGTATCCCCATTGTCACAGAAAAGGCTTTCATGGCTTTTAAAAACAAAAATCAAGATTTTTCACCAGATATTTTGCTGCTACATTTCTTTAATCTCTTTTAATATTAAACAGTCTTTTATCCATGATAACAAATTTCTGAAACATTCAGACCAGGGTTTTTGTAGAACATTTCACTTTATGATGTTCTTTAATTTACCCTCCATTTCTTACATTTTCTTACATTCTTAAGCCCAATCTAGGGCTTGATTATGGTCAGGCTAAACACCTATTTTCTTTTGCATAAACACTTCTTATGAGAGTACGAGTATTTCATATGCATGACAGTACAAGACCTATGACATCAGGTTGTCCCACCATCTGTGATGTTTAGGATTAATCCCTTGGTTAAAATGGTGACCACGAGACCTCACCACTGCAAAGTCATATATTTCTCTCCTCTAATTAGTAAATAGTCTCCAGGGTGACATTTTGGCATCATAAGATACACTATTTGACAACAGCTATTAATTTACTAGTTTTACCTTCTGTTATTGATACTTCAATCAGTTGTGCTATTGCAACTACAAAAATGGTATTTTTCCATCATTCCTTCTACTTAAAATAGATGGCATTTGTATGTAAGGAGAATTTACCTCCACTCCACTCACTATAGTTTGGATCTTAAGCGTCCGGCTAAGGTTCATGTAGCAGAGGATTGGTCCCCAGTGTAGGGATATTGGGAAATGGTAGAACCTTTAAAAGGAGGGGATACTGGGAGGTCTTCAGGTAACTGAAGGTTTGCCCTCCACGGGGACAGTGGGACCCCAGATCCTTTCTCTTGCTCTTTCTTTTCCTGGCCATGAGATGAGCAGTTTTGGTCTGCTCTACCTGCTTCTGCCAAGATGTGCTGCCTCACCACGGGCCCACAGCAACAAGGCAATGAATCACAGACAGAAACTTCTAAAACTTTGAGCCAAAATACACCTTTTCTCTTTGTATGTTGGTTACCTCAGGTTATTTGTTATGGGGACAGAGCTAACATATCATTCCTACCCCCAAACATCACTATGGATTTGCAAATTTTAATTTTTTTCATTTGTGTTATAAGTCACAATCACAAGTTTATATTTGTTATTAGGGTCCCTTGCACTCTACAGTGCAAAGTCATATTTTTAAAAAATCTCATTCATTCTGTCTCTCTCATTTTAACACATTAAGGGGTTCCCATTGCTCTTATAGGATGGAGACAAAAATAAATGTTGACATAGCCTACAAGTGCCTGTCACCCTAGCCCCTACTTACCTGGACAGCTTTGTTGCACTTTGTTTTATTTCATTCTCATGGTTCTATCTACAATGCACCATGCTCCATTCCCCTGCCAAGTAAGTACACCACCTAGAATGTTCTCCCCAAGCATCTCTGCCTGCCTAACTCCTGTTTATCAGTTTTGGTCTTCCATCAAACCCTATATCAGATAAACTTTTTTAACTACTCACCTAATTTTCCAATGAGTAAGACAGTTGGATTTTGTATTTATGTGCCTGGTAATTTGGCTGTAAGCACTATAGGGGCAAGAATATGAGTTTGCGTTTGCCAATCCACTTATTTATTCACTCTTAGCAAGAAAAAATAAAATAAAAACACCTAGTGATGTCCACCAAACTCTTCATAAAATAAATAGGCTATTTTATTAAAGTTCTATTATATATTCTAAAGGTCTTGATGATTATACATATAAATACACATGTATTTGTTCACCAGGTATAATGCCTATTGTGTAGTAGGCTGATTAATAAGTTTTTGTTGAATAAATGAATCTTATTATTATTTTTTGTTTACAGGATCACATAACGATAGAACGGAAGTGCCTGGGGAAAAGTGTAGAATAGCAACAAAAGTCTTGATCACTTATTATTGAGTTCATGGATAATTAGTTAAAAAGGAAAAATAAATTCCTAGGCACAAAAGACACAGGGTTGAACCACTGTTTCTGTTCTTCTTTTTAATTTTTTTTAAATTTAAATCTTGTTTAATGATTTAGGTCAGTTTACTACCTTGAAAAAAAAAAAACAGATGTGCAGAAAAACTCTACCTACTTAGCTGTCATCTCAAAATATAATTTTCCTTCAATTTCCTTTTGTGATATAAAAAATTCTCTACTGTAACAAACACATAGTACTACAGCAAAAGCTATGTAAAATGGTCAGCAAGAACTTGGATGACATTCTTGTGCCTAAAACTAGCTAATGGGTATTATTTATTGGCTAGAGCTGTGTGTAGCTCAGTAGTGGGCTGGATATCAACATCTCAATCATGAAAGCAAATTCTCAACCAAAGATAAATAGATCATATGATATTCATTAAATAGGTACTTCATCAACTTATATGCATACTCATTAAGACCTTCAGAGGACATAACAGAGCCTTAATAAAATAGCCCATTTATTTTATGAAGAATTTGGTGGAGACCAGTAGAGTTCTTTTTTTTCCCCCCTTGCTAAGAATGATCAGATAGGTGGATTGGCAAATGCAGACTCGTGTAGGAAAACTACTGAAACACAATACAACTTCTAGTTTGTGCTGAAATGTTCAGTCCTGGTGACACATGCCAACTGGACACATGCTTAGCTGGAAAATGCATCCAGGCAGAGCCTGCTCATCACAATTACTAATACAACTTCCAGATACTCCTCAAGAACAAAAAAAAAAAAAAAAAAAAAAAAAAATTCCTGCTCTGAAAGTCTTACTACCAACCTGCAAACAAACAGATCATGTTGAAAGAAATGATCCATTCTGGACTAGACTGTTTTAAATCTCTGCCTGTAAAACATTGAAAGCTTGACTCTTAGGCATAAAGAATGTTAGGAAGTAGTTACATGAATTCTGTTCCTATGTGCCTTTGAGACATATTGTGGACAATCTAGTCTTGTAAAACTAGAATTAAAAGAAGATGCTTTGCTTTTAGTATAGGTATCTGAAAATTCAAATATTGCAGTCTCATAAGTTTAAAACCGTAAAGCTGCATAGGAAATACCCTCCCTAAGAACACATTCATTGTCACTGAATGAAGCTGCAAATGGACTAGAGAACTTGAAGGAGGCTTAGTGTTTTGCTGTTTTTTCACTTACACTAAGTGGTCAAAATTGAGAGATAGAGAGCAGTGGAATTTTACCAATTAACAGGAAAAATTTCCCTAGTATACATATAGTCCACCAGTAAGACTCCTAATCATAAAGGGATTTTTTTCATAAGGCAAGATTAGTTATCTTAAAAATGTTTGTCCTTACATAGTCATGACACTCAAAATGTATAGTGCAATCAAATCCAATTTTAGAACATGACAGTACTCACTACAATTATTATGTTATTTTCTTCCCTTTTTATACATGCATTTTTGTTCTAATATATTAAGACAAATATTTTTGCTAGCACAGTTAATACAAGATAGAGGGGAAAAAGTATCACAGGCATTATTTGTGTTAGACATTGGTATGGCTAAAATACTGAGCCAGTAATCTCCATTTTCACATGGTATTCTCAACAAATGCTTAAATAAATTAGGAATGCAATATCTTCGAAGAAATATCTTGGATATTGTAGGAATTAGGAAGCAAACCGTTTACTGATTATTCCTGGATATTAGCATCACCACTATACAGAGTCATCTATTCAATTTCTTTTCTGATGTCTAGTGGGAGAGAGAATCGTCACAGAAGATGACTATGTCATTACATGTTTGTATAAGTTACAGAAAGGAAAGCAAAAGCTGCTGGGGACATAATAGGTCTAAAATAATTTAACACAGTTTTAGACAAATCAATGAATCACAAGGCACTGTGACAAATAGAAAGAAATTAGAAGAATCTGGAAAGGCTTCTCAGGGGAAGTGACATTTAAATAAGCATCTGAAGGATGACCAGAAACACATGTGGTTAAAAAAAAAATCCAGGAGAAGAAACAGAACCGACTAAACTGCATGTAATAAAGTAAGAAAAATCTTGGTACCTTCCGGTTCCTAAAGTGGTATCACACGGACTGCAGCTCAGTGAGTGTGCAGGGTGAGGAGCAGCCACAGGGGTGAGAGGAAGAAGGGCTGAGCACATGGGGACACTGAATAAAGCTGAAGAAGTGGCAGAAGCCTCACAGGCCTTATCTTTAATGATATTACACTTTAAATGAAATTAGGAAGAGCGGCAATCAAGAGGTTGAGATGATCAATTAGGCATTTTTTTCTCCCTAAGACCTTCCTGTCTGCTTTTCTGTTCATTTGAACCCTAAGTCCCTGACTTCTAAGGCCACAAAAGTAGGACTCATCTCTCTTTTATAGTCATCCTTCATTCATGATATTAAGGAAAAAGGAAGCCTCAAAAACTGAGCAAATATGGCTTCTGCATAGTGGCCATGGATGGCTAGAGGTCAAGGAGCTGCTGAGTCCCCAATAAATTGTGGGAAATTGCTGCTCCTCCTGTCTGGTCAGGACCCATGGAGCCCTGGCTGGAGGCAGCACCAGCTAGGGAAAATCTGGGGTGGTCAGCAACTGACAGGTATCCACATAAGAACAGTTTCATACCGATAGTTGCTACCAAAGTATGACTTCAGTAACTATTTTTGGCCTTTAATGGAGACATTTATACTTGAATAAGAAATTTACCTCACATTACTTCATAAATCATTTTTCTTGTCGTCTTCAAAGTATTTTAGAAACTGAAAATTGCTTCAGCTAGAAATCAATGAGCACACTAAAACCAAATATTTGAAATTCAAATCTGGAAGGACTGACCAATCTTCCTCTCTCGAGGTTCTGAAATAAAAATCCAGCCAGCTTCTTGAGTGACCACATTGTGAGGACTCAGCAGCACTGTGAAAGCACTGTTGCAGTAAAGTAGGTCCCGTCTTAGAAATGGTGCAGACAAAGGCTGGAATGTATTATTCATGATACCTTGTGCCCATGTCAACTCCTGATTAATAATTAAAATTAATCTCATTACAGAAGATTTCATTACAGGACAACTTAATTAAATGATGAACTGGCTCCCAGATGTTACCTTCCGTGCCACCTTTTAAATAATGCTGATGATGACACAGGGGTTCGTGAGGTATCAGTGGGGCCTTAGGAAAGTGAATTATTTATTGGGTTCTGCCATTCTGCTGATAATAAATGATATTGATCACGACTATGCATTAACCTTCCCCAAAGTCACACTTTCTCCAGATTTCTGATATTTTCACAGATCCTTTGAAGTCCACTGGAAATTTAGGGTGATCATTTGGACAATTATTTTGTTGTTTCATAGAAAGTATCCACTTAGTAAAGATTTAATTCACAGAATGTGTGCATTTTGTAGGATAAATATAGAATGGGTCTTGGAATTAATAAACTGAAATTCACACTTCAAAATTAGAATAAGGAGGAATGTGCTAGTTACAACCCTACCTTTGGTGCAAAAATGAGTAAAATTATACAAGTTAACCAAATAGGAATGAAACTTTGGAATTTTGTTTGATTTATTTATACAAAGTAACCAGTAAAGTCTTAACAGACTGAAGACAGTTTTCCTTCATTTGTATTGAACCAACATAAATCAAAAATTTTAGATGCTTCCAGTTACTACACACTTCACCAATGTAAACATATTGCACTCACCACACTTTGCACAAAATACATATCCTGACAAATCAATGTCAGAAAATATTCAAACAGCTAAATCAGACTCTTAGGGATAAAAAATATTTTGAGAGATATTTCTTTATTTACTTAGGAAAAATCTGAGGTCTGGTTTCATGCCAAATTGTCTGACAAAATCAACGTTATTCCAGAAGTTATCAAACATGCAGATTTTAATTATTCTTCTTTGTTTAATGATTCTGAGTCTCCTCACAATGATGTTTACATATTTCATTTTTTGCAATTTCTAATAGCAGAGGGTGATATTCTTTAAATGGGACTTATGAAATCAAGTTGGAAAATATCACATAATCTCCCAATAGAAAATGTATGGTTTCATTTACAAACCTCCAAAAAAATTCCAACTAGTTAGTCAAGAGGATAATTTGTCATTACAAAGTAAGCAACTGTACTGTTATCTTTCACACACTGTATTCACTGGCTCATCAGCAATAAAAATTGTAAAATTATGACATCACAGGAGCATCTGAGCACACAGCATCCCAGCATATAGAAGGTATCTAGTTTGTCTTCTTTCCATTTTATAAATTCCTTATGTAACAGCTGAAGTGGAGTCACTCTTGACTTTCTCTACCAGGGGACACTCACAACTTGGCTGGGAAGCTTGTACCATTTTCAGCTAGTCGATAGGATTAAAAAGTTCTTACATACGCCCTTTCCAAATCATGTGAGGACTGCACTCCCTTCTCTTTTCCTCTCCTGCCTCACCACATATTTTTCATTCAATGGGCAAGTCCCTGATCCACCTTTCTAGGTTAGCCAAACTGATCCACATTTCTCTTGTTCATTCCTGCACATCCTAGGCTCCTCCTCTGCCACATCATGTGTCTTCTCCTTTGGAATTGATCCCAAACACATCAATGCTGGATTCTTTGACAATGCGCCATCATTTATTTCTATATTAAAAAAAAAAAAATCCTTAGTAGCTCTTATGTGGTTTGCATGGTGCCAATTAATAGGCAGATATCATGAAGCATGAAAGACCCAGAATGTTTGTGATAATTGTGTTTCATATTTGTTTGTTTATTCAGATAGAATATTAAACTATATTTAATTAGTAGCTGTATTTATAAAGTATTTATCAACAGGGGAAAAGTAAAAATTAATTTTAAGTTTGGGTGTTTTGAGAAATACCAAGCACCATTATGTTTCATTCTATCAAAGAGAAGTAGGAACGGTTTTGCAAGAAGACACTATGACTACATATGCAATAAAAATAATCCCTAGGCATATACATTTCTCACAAAAATAATTAACAACTCAATTGTGACTCATGTTTCTGAACTTTTTCCATTAATTGATGTTTGTGGCTTGTTCATTGATAATAGAAAGGCACTCATAGTACCAAAGGTTTGCTAAACTTTAAAAAAATATCAAAACTGTAAATTGGAAAAATGCTGTCATGTGGTTTCAAGCATTCCCACTGGAATGTGAGTGCTTTCCTAAGTGGATTTTTATTCCTCTCTGGTGTCTGTAAGAATTTTGTGGCAGCTACTCAACAGGTGTATAGTCTCCCCTGGCAAATGGGTTTGCTAGCTCATAATAAGACTCTAAAGGTGGATCCTACTCACACTGGGAAAACAGACAAGGGGAAAAATATAAAAAGCTTAATAAATCTGAAAAGTTTGGGTGGTATAAAAAGAGCCTAATTATCAAATTACAACCCACTAGAATTGCCACTTTATTGATTGATAGAATCTGGGTGAGTTTTATTGCACTGGGCAGCCCTCTTAGGTTGAACTGAGTTGAATTTCCAAGTTTTGCAGTTGATTTCGGATGCAACTTTTGTATGTACACCAGTGCCCTCTTCATAAGCCAGACTTGTGTCTGTAATGGTTTATGATCTTCTGTAAATCTAAAGATTGATCCAAATAATCCATCTTCAAGATTTAAAAATTCACAAGTGTTGGGTCTTGAGCAACAAGTCTTTATATGCACGTGTCTCCTGTTTCTTGGCTATTTGCCTATCCATGCAAAAATCTAAACTGGGTTTAATATGTGGCTCCATTTTTAAAATCTTTACCAATGGAGGAAAATTATAAGTTAATTTTAAAGGAATTACATATGATAGGCTTCACTTCTGCATGTGTGTGTATATGTGTGTGTGTACAAAACTTTACCCCTAAAAGCAGTCAGATCATTTATACCAGGTATTTTTTCTCTTTAAAAAATGTTAATGAGTGCTCTCATTCATGAAGCAACCACTATAGGTCAGAAGATCCCCTACATGTATTTGAATAAATCCTATAACCATTCCAGGAAAATAGAAATTTGCCCTCATGATAAAGATAAGAGTACTTAAAGGGTTTAATTAAGTTTCCCATAGTCATACAGCTAGTAAACAGTAGAGCATGGATTAAAATCCATGTCTATGTGACTTCAAATAACAGGAATATTTTAAATGTTCTAAATGTCTTATATGTATTATTTCATTTAATCATTACATAACCAACCCTGTGACTTGTTTACTCTTAGTAGCACTATTTTAAAGATGATAAAATTGGGCATAGAGAAGTTAACCATCTTCCTGTTACTAAGACACAGAACTGTTATTCCCTCTCCCCCACCCCCTGGTTTTGGGCACTCTACCCCTGAGATATACCCTCCACCCTTTTAATTTTTTATTTTGAAGAGGGTGGCACTAATTTTCCCAGGCTGGTCTTGAACTTGTGAGCCTCCTGTCCCTGGCCCCATGTCACTGGGATTATAGGCATATTGCACTGCACCTGGCTCTAAAACTGGGCTTTGACAGGAGGCAGCTAGACTGTTTGATACTGCTGGTACCCTATGCTCTAGGGTCCCCTAGATTATGCTGTTTTTATCAATGATGTTGACTTTATCAAAAGTCTGGCTGCATGAGCCATGAGAGTGACACTGACCAGTTTTAATGTCTGTAAAACTTTTGGCTTTCCATTTCACACTTCCTACCCTGCCCGGCCTCTCCTCTGGCCATTGTAGTGGCCCCCCTGGTCTTTAAGCATGGAGCATGTCCTCTCTCTAGTCTCTATATATAAGAAGCAGTTTCTATAGATTAATCTGGTAATAAGAGAATGACTACTTTTTTTTGACATCCCTAAAAGTTTTCTGATACAAAAGGTAAAGCATTTTAGTGTGATACCATACCATTTATTGATTCTTGATTTTACTTCTTGAGCTTTAGAAGTCTTGTTTTTCCTAAGCTGATCTGATAGAGAATTGGCCATACTTTTTCTTCTATTAGGCTCAGGATCTCTAGTCTAATGCCTATGTTCTTGATCCAATTTGAGTTGAATTTTGTGCAGGTGAGAGAAAGGGCTTCAATTTCATCCTACTGTATATGGATTTCCAATTTTCCCAGAACATTTGTTGAAGAATGTAAAGAGAGCCTACAGAATGGGAGAAAAACTTTTCCAACTGCACCTCAGAGTATTAATCTCCAGGATATACAAAAAACTCAAGAAACTTAACACTAACAAAATACCAAATAACCCATGCAAAAATTTGCAAAGGAAACAAACTGGCACTTCACAGAAAAAGAAATACGAATGGTCAAAAAATATATGATAAAATGTTCAACATTTCTAACAATTAAGAAACACAAATTAAAACTACATTGAGATTCCATCTCACTATAGTCAGAATGGCAATTATCAAGAATACAAGTAACAATAAATGTTCAATCATGCATTGCTGATTGAACAATTGGTGCAACCACTCTGGAAAACAGTATGGAGAGTCCTCAGGAAACTTGGAATGGAACTACCATTTGACCCAGCTATCCCACTCTCCAGTATATACCCAAAGGACTTGAAATCAGTATACTATAATGATGCAGCCACATCAATGTTTACAGCAGCTCAATTCACAACAGATAAGCTATGGAACAACCTAAGTGCCCTTTAACAGATGAATGGCTAAAGAAAATATGCTGTGTATACACAGTGAAATATTACTCAGCCATAAAGAAGAATGAAATTATGGCATTTGCCTGTTAACAGACTGGAGAATATCATGCTAAGTGAAAAGGCCAATCCCCCAAAATCATTGTTCTCTCTGACATGTGGGTGCTAACACAATAGGGGGTAAAATATGGGTTCATTGCATTAGACAAAGGGCAATGAAGGTAAGGGAGGGAGGTGGGAATAGGAAAGTCAGTAGAATGAATGGGACATAACTTTCCTGTGTTCATATATGGATACATGACCCATGAAACTCCACATCATGTGCAACCACAAGAATGGGATGCTTATTATAATATGTTTTATTCCATGTATGTATAATATGTCAACATACAATCTACTGTCATGTATATCTAAAAATAAATGATTTTTAAAATAAAACAAATCTCAATTAAACAGAAAAGGTAAAGCATCATTAGTCTCTTGTATGTGGTGAATTTACTGATTTGAATCAAATACATTTTGACTCTAGAATTATATTTTTGAAACAGAGATCCTTATCACTTAGGGAATACAACCCGCTTAGACTCACTTTTATTCCCTGCTACTGTCATTACTACTTGTATACAACTATCAGTACAGGAGTCCCACCATCCTTTCTCTGGCTTTCATTTATTTTAAGTATCTTTGATCACTGACCTTAAGCTTCCTTGAAAAAAAATTTTAAGACCAATTAACTATAGTGATTATGAACTGTAATGGTTGGAACAAAATAATGAATACATATTTATCCAGTGAAAAGAAGCAGTATAATCCTACCCTGATGGATCTCAGGCTGGTCCACGGGTGAAGGCACAAGCCTTCTGGGATAGATGCCTAGAAGGAACAGGGGGAGGGAGGAACAGGGTTAGGGAGAGGGAGCCTGCAAAGAAGCTATAAGACACTTGGCTCAGGACAGAATTAAAAGTGGAGAAAAGAAAGCCCTGGGGTGGTGGAAGGCAGCACCCTAGGAGACCAGGAGGCCCCCAATGTTCAAAGAATAGTCTGCTGAGGGCTGTCGCCTAATGAGGGTAGCACTGCAGCCATGGTGAAGGTATGAGGAAGAAAGCACAGAGCTCTGGAGAAGAGACACCCCCTATCCAGTCAAGCAGGAAGGTCCCAATCCCAGCAGATCAACAGGGTCTTTACTGAGGGGGAGGGCATACCACTGTCCAACCCAGAAGCGTTATTAAACCAGGGCAATATTAATGCAGACAAAACAATTCACACCAATAAGATATTTCTGTCCTCTCTGTATGTGCGTGAGTGTGTGTGCGTGAGTGTGTGTGTGGGTGTATTTATTCCCACCCCCCTGACCTACCTGGTACCAGTCACAGCAGTAGAACTCACCTTCCCCCAGGGGCCCAGGGTTTAAGGGGACCAGGTCTCTAAACACATGCCAAGCTCTAGTCAACAGTGGCTCTGGAACCAGTTGCCATGGGCAAGAGTGGAAGGGCGGTACTGTCTTTATGTGTGAAAAACAGAAAAAGAGAGACAGAGACTCCACACATCTACCCAGACTTGATCTTGCAAAGGGCTGCAGAAGTCCCTTCAGCCTCTTCAAGGAAAGAAGGCCAGCGAAGCATCTGAAGCAAAGCTAGACTGGAGCCTGCAAGGACAGCATTACAGCACAAGTACCCCGAGAGGTGGCTCACGACAGAGAAGGTCTGGGCAGGGGACCAGATCACCAGGAAAACCCAGCCCATTCTCACGTTCTCACTGGAAGGGTGAAGCGGCAGGGAGCTAAAGACACGCAATTTCAGGGTCACTTTGCCCACGGCTGCTTCCTCACAGCAATGGCAGAGCTCCAAAGCTGCACCGGGTCTCTACAGCCTAAAACACTCTCTGTGGGGCCCTCCACAGAAGTGTCCTCACTCCCACTTAAGGGAATATCCGTCATTCCACATGCAAATTTATACATGAAAATTAGGGCAAGACAATGAAAATTTAGAACTGCAAGTTTTAAAAGGCTAGATTGTAAAGGTATCAGGAAGTTTACCTTTCCAGCTAACTTGCTCTAAGCCAGCAGATCACACAGATGTGGTTATAAACAACAGTCATTTTGATACCTACAACAGGTCCAAAGCAATAATAAACACTTCGGTTCTCACACAAACACGCACAAACACCCCCACCCTCCACGTGTATATATATGCATTTCTACCCTATTTTCTTGTTTCCCTTCCACAAGATTGTAGAAGTCCTTTCTTAAAATCTTAATCATCTTTCTACAGAATTCTCTATCACCCACTTAAATGAGTACTCTGTGTTGATCATGCTTTGCAGGTTTTTGTGTTTTGTTTTTTGCAGTGTTTGGGACTGAAACCAGGTGCACATCCGAGGCGAGCAGACAGCCCCACACTGTCCATTTGATGTGTGGACCCCTGGTTGCCCCATAAGGGACACTGGTGAGCTAACTGGCATCCTATAAATGAACCATCTGGCTTTAGGAGACTGTACTGCTTCTGTCCAAGTAATTCCTGACATCTGCTACATAAGTTTCCAAGAAAAACTAACAAAGCTTGAAAAAGGAGACTGGGTTTGTGAATTTTTTTTTTTTTCCTTTTGAGATACTGGCTGATTTTCTGATTGAAATTTTTCTTTTAATATATTATTATTAATAACCATACTCAAAAAGATTAATGCAATCTTTCATTCAGTAAGTGTTTGCTCAGGGGCTATTATGTACCTGAACTATGCTGGGAGCCAGGTTGTATCAAAAAAAACACCTGGTATTGACTTTCCATCTTTTCACATTGCAGGGATCCTCTTATTTTACCTGCACTAAATACATAGAATGACTTTATAGTTTTATTGTACTGAAAAAAATCATAAATATAATTATATATTTCATAGAAAAGAAAAAATTTTAAACCAAAGATACTTGAAAATCAGAATTTGATGAGTCAAGAATTATAATTACACTTCTATCAAACCCTCTTATTCAAAAGAGAAAGAAAAACCAGAAATTTAGGATCTTTTATGGACTTCAAATTTCCTTTGTTTTCTTCAAATCCAGTAGCTAAAATTAAATTGTAGAAAAAGCTTCCAATTATAGACATAGATCAAAAATATATATTGGGTGGCAGAACATAAGCATTAATTTCTGTCATAAAAGAGAGGCACTATATAATAATTAATGTACTTTCCCTAATTTGAAACATAACTATGTGTGTGCAGTGAAGCTACAAATGTCCGTTTTGGCATCAGAGGTGAATGTATATGAACTGGTGTCTGGTTTTCAAGTTGTCTTTGACAAGTTGAAGGGCTGATCTTCAAAAGAAGAAGAAATCAATAATATCTGAAATTATTGAGATGAAAATGGAATTAAAAATTGAGTGGAAGGTGAACTTTAATTCAAAGAAGTTCTTATATCATGTGACAAATGGGGGTGGTCACTCAGATATCCAGCTATCACCCAATGTACAGATCTACATTAGGAAACTTGTGTTTGTACCTCCTTTTTTCTCAGGCTGCCTAGAAACCTAAGGGAGGGGTAGTTAGCATTTATACGAGTGATGATTCGTTTATTATTTTTTGTACACTAGCATGTCAAAACTGTTCCTGGAAAATAAGGTTTTCATTCGCCCTGACACATTCTTTCTCCATCTCATCTCATGTGTGTGCATGCATGATAATCCTTGCTCCTACCAGAATTATCAACTCTAAAGTCATTACATATATGCAGTAACATGAATTGTTTTACTGAACTATTGACACTAATAATTCTAATTTTAGCAAAAACTGAAAAAACACTGTGCTAGAACAGCCAAAGCCTACATAATTTTCTAGTGTCTAATTCAGGTTAAAATATCAACATATTATGCCTTATTTTAAAAAAAGAAATTTGAAAGAATCAGCAGCAGGACCTGTCACTTTTGTTGAAATTCAAACTCAGAAACCTAGGCGACACCCTGCGGTTCCAGTCTCAGAGTTCTTCTTGGAGCCACTTTAATTCTTAATGTCTCAATTACTTGCACTTATTAAATAATTGAAACTGTCTAACAAACAAAAGATGAGATGGCTCTTCTATTTAAGCAACATGTTGGCAGGAGCTTGTTCTAAAAGGAGAAAAACAAGAATTATATGACTTGGGGACATTTTCTCTTGAGTAGAAAAATTAAAGTCTGTGTCCATCAAGAGTTTTTATCCTTGAACAGGCATGTGCCTGCATGAGCACGCACACAGATGCATACACACACACAGACTGTGCTGATGCATGTATAAATACACACATACAGAATAAAATTAATTCTGTCCTGGAAAACTGATGACATGTTTAATCACTAGATTCATAGGCCCTCAAACATAGCAGAATGTTTACAGTTCATTTTGTCACATCTCACCAGTAGCAGGCATGTGCAGTACATATATATATATATATAGCAATATACAGTTTATATAGGTAAAATTCACAGAAAATCTAAAAGGTGTTTGCAAAATATGATGCTTTGATGCTACCAGCTTTAGTTCAAATTGAAAGAACCAGCATAAGGATCACTGGTCACTGACCACTGGTCACTTGTCATCCATTGGTTCAGTCAATATTTTCCAGACACATCTGCTGTAGATTTCTCGCAGGTTTCTATTTGTAAGAGTCACTGGGAATTGCAGCATGCTATAGCAGTCAAGTTACCATACAATGTGCCCCGCAACCTTACCTCAAAAGCAGCCCCCACCACTGACCTTCTTCCTCTATCTGTTTCTTGTGAAATTGGGCTCAATTACCAAGAGATATGATACCATAAATATTTTAAAGAGGTAATTGTACATACATGCTGAATAAATTCATGAATAACATGAGCCTCAGATTTATTCATAACACACTGTACTTCCCAACCGCTTTGTAATCCAAGTTTTCAAAGATGCTGGCCTTCATGTTTATACAACAATCACGTTTCCTGTAGGAAAAGTCATCTTGTAACCCTAGGTACTATGAAGATATCAATGGAAAGATTGTCTGATTCTAAATCACAAATACTTATATGTAAAATTTAAAAGATAGTCTTTTTACAGCACAGTGATTATACAATTCCATATTTCTCTGATGGTCCTCATTTAATTGTATTGTCCTGTATAAATATTAATAGTTTCTTATTTCACTCGCAAAAGTGTCTCAGTTTGAATAATACATAATTGAGCCACTCAGTCTAAATAACCAGTGGTTACCTTTCTCCTTCTTCTCTGTAATGATTCCCTATGACTATCCCCAACTTCCAATCAAGATATCTTCATATATTCTGTCTCTGACATACTCCCTGTGGCTCAAACATCACAGCAATTATAAATACAACATGAAAATATAAACTCATAAAGTTATAGCTGATTTTTAAAATGCGATCAAAATATGTAGGCAGAAATGAAAAAGTGGAAAGAGAGGAAGTGGTCAGGTTCTCTGGCCTCTCTGTCCAGAAGCAAGCAAGAATTTAGCACTATAGGCCTAAATGGACTAAATACAATACAGAGGACCATCCTAGAATGACTGACTGAAACTAGAAGCTAGTGTGGGGCTTATCTGCCTGCTTTTGCTGAAATTCTCCTACCCCAAATAAGCCTGCAGACCAAAATCTCAAAACACATTAAAAGAAGGCTGAATCTCAGGAAACATAATCAATAATATGATCAGTTTGAATATGATTTTTTTCTCATATGAAATTTTTTATATGGAGGTTAGTTTGGAATTTTCAAAGATATGTAAAGGGAAAATTTCATTGCCCTCTTCACTCAAAAAAATAATCTTTTACAAATATCAACTGGCATATATTTTAAAAGAATGTAGGATACAAATATTACTATCTAAAAATACTTAAGAGGAAATTAAAAACTGTTGGAATTAGTAGACATTGTAGAGCAACAGAGAGTCTCTTTTATGTATCTGAAAAGAATTTCAGAAATGATTGTTGATAAAGTCAGAAAAATGTTACTTGGACATATAAATGTTGAGAATTTTAATAAAGTTATATAATTCCCTGAATAAAAAATTTATTGTGAATACCAGATAGGATAAATAAAGTTAACACTATTACATAAAATATAAGAACACTGTAAACAAGACTAAGCAACAAAAGCCACTAGAGAAAAAAAGTTTACTAACAAAGGACCAACCACCAGACTGACAGCAATTTTTTATTAGCAAGAACAATGCCATTCCTTCAAACATAATTTTGTTTATTGTGTTGCAGGACAAAGGCAATATTATAACAATTTTAAAGTGCTTTAATCTAGACTATTATACCCAGCTAAAATATGAAAACTAAAACTAAAGACTATCACTGAATAAATTATTTAAGGATACTCTGTAGTATATAGAAAAACGAATTTATATGGACACAACAGGATATAAGAAAAAGAGATAAAAATGTTTGAAATTTACATAGCTGTCTACTGTCACACAATTAGAAATTACATTGCATTTGAATACATAAAGAAAACTAATCAATATTAACTAGCATTATCAGAGTAACATACTAAGATATGCTCAGAATATAAGATAAAAACAGATTAAATTTTAAAAATGTATTGTTTATGCATATTTAAAAAGAGTAATACTCAAAGAAAGGAAACTATAATTTATAACTTTCAAAAAAGTAAAGACACTTTCACAGTCCAATAGAAAAAAAATTTAAAAGAGATAAGAAAATGATGTTAACAGAAAACTCAAAGACAATATGAGTAAATACAAATAAACTTACAAATATAATAAATGCTAATAAATAACTTTCTCAAATTGTAAGTTATTTTTAAATTTAAGAAATAAAACTCATTCTTCTTAGAAGAAATACCCTTAGAACAACACCATGCAAAGCAAATTTTAAAAAATGAAAATGTAGGGATGAAAAAAAGAACATATAATTAATACTAACCAAAAGAAAACCATACAGCAATGCTGATATAAAAAAAAAATAAAGTTTAAGTCAAAAAAGCAATCACACTAAAGAAGGGACACTATCCAATAACCAAAAGGAAAATCTCTCAAGATATAATAACTATAAATAGGTAGAACAAACAGCATAGCCTCAAAATATGCAAAGTAAAAACTGTCAGGATTACAAAAATTTTTTAAATGTGCAATCCTAAGGGAAGATATTTTTTCACCAGTTTCAGGACAATCACAGATATATGACTGTATCTAAATTCTGATTGTTGATTCCAAGCATAAAGGTACAAGCCTGCTTATATCTAGTTCTGAAATTCACTCTTAAAATTGACCACCATGTGAACATCCTCAAAGATTTCAGCATTCTCCTGAGATGCACAACTCTCCCACAAGAGCCATAGAGAGAAGTTTCCTGGGATCTCAAATCTGGTAGGGGAGGAGGGAGCAGGAAAAGGGACTGGGTTTTATTCTACACAGATGGTGCCACACCACACAGCTCAGAACTGACTAGAAAGTGTGGCTATGGGGCAACCTGCTACTTGGGTCCTTATGCAACAATGCTGTACATATGACCTACTGTAGGCAGATTCCCTGGTTGAACACAACTCCACTGATACAGACAGACTTCAGAAAAATATTTTATGTTTAAATGATCACCTTAATATAGTAGGAATGCATAAAACTGTAAAAGATGCCAAAGGAAGTTAAAGAAAGTAAAAAACACAGTTCTGGACTTACAGGGAAAACTCAAGTTAGCAATAATTAGGCAAAAATGAGAACATTAGAAAACAAGTTTGATTAATAGAAGCACATGTACGGTGGTACAAAACATGGTCAGATATACCAGACATTTAAAAGGACAGTTAAGGCTGATGAAATAACTAAATTAGTTGTGGAAACTCTGGTGGAAAAAATATTTTTTGTTTTGTTTTGTGTTTGCTGTCCTGGGAATCAAACCCAGGGCTGCATACATGCTACGGAAGCACTCTGATATTGAAAAACATACCCTCAGTCCTCTGAATTTTTAAAAAAAATTTTTTTTGAAACAGGAAGGATATGGAGAGCAGAATAAAAAGAATGTCTAAAAATAGAATAACCAAGTGCAAGGTTTATCAGGTGGGAAGGGCAGAGAAGACATGAAGATGAATTGGTTGGCACCACAGGAACTAGGAAGGACAAGCAAAGAGAAGTTGCTAGCTTTGCTTACCACCACAGACAAAACAGTCTCAAGCAGTTCATTCACTGCCAGAAAAAAAGCTTTACATCAAATACTAAACAATCACTATGGCCCATCTAGGTCTAGAACTCTGATTCTAAATTTCTGATAATTCCTTTCATACTTTTCCCCTTAATTTCTATCCTCAGAAAAGCCAATAAACCAGAACCAGGCACACCCATAGAAGGATCCAACCCCTACCACAAAGCAGAAATAAAATTGCTCACAAAATGTCCTGCTTAAGAAAAAAAAAAAAAAAACTCAACTGAATAACTTCATACTAACAAATAAAGCACTTAATATTAAGTACATCATCCTCCAGAATTGTGAATCAACAAACAAATACAAATAAGTACTACAAATGCACATATTTATCTTCAAAATTTCATGAAAAAAAATCCAAGTTTCATTATAAGGTAAACAGTATGGTTTTACTTATGTAAGAGAATACAGTTGGATGAATAGGTAGGTTTGATAGATGGATGGAAGGAAGGATGCAAGGATGGATAAATGAACTGGAGGATATTGAGCATGAGACTGAGAAAGGCTAAATAAAAATTCAAATGAAAGTACAACAAACTATTGATGATTACTACCTAGGGAATGGAAGCAACATGATATTATGAAGAAAGGGCATCATTTCTCTTTTATTCCATACACTTAAAAATGGTTTTACTTGAAACCATCAAAATATATTATTTCATAATTATTTTATGTTTATTAATCTAAGATACTTGTTTCAAATAATGGCCTAAAAGAGTAAATATTATGTCAAATTCAAATAATCCCAATGTAAAACAAAAGGAGGAGGAGATCAAAGATACATTACTAATGCATAAACAAGTAGTTAATTATAAAAATCATAAGCATTTTGATCACATTACTTGCCCAGGAGAACTAATGACTGAGGTTGCTGGAGCAAATGCAATTTGGTCATTGCTTTCTTAGCAGCAAAATTAGTCCTTGGTCATCTGCCTATATGGGTCATTAAAAAAGCACCCCTCAAGTAAAACTGAGACTCTTTGGAGCATCATGAAGATCTGCAGATCACTGTTATTTGGTGGTTACAGCTATGAGCTATTGAAACAAGTTGCCTACAAGTATCTCTAATTTATAATGCCCCAGAGCCTTCTGATCTTTTGATAGGCCAAGAGAATGAATGGAGCTGTACAGTTTTTAGCAGATACTTGCAGGTGGTACATAACATAGTGTGGATTTTTTCCCTCTAACCTTCATTTCTGTTTCTCTTTATTATTTCTTTCTTATTCAAAATAACCAAATATTTACATGAGGATTCAATGGTTCCAAACTAATAAAGCAATCTGAGATTTCTTTGTAGGCCAAAGGAAGAAAACAAGGTTAGCCCCTGGGACACAGGGAAGCCATGGAACGCCTTAGGCCAGTGAATATCAAGGCCATTGATTGACATTCAGAAGTGGCCAGAGCCCTAATTCCAGCTAACAGCACACAAACTAACATGCACACAGCAAAAGAAAGCTGTGCCAGGCAGATCAAAATGCTTTTTTGAGAGAAAAATAAAGAAATGGACACTTTATGTATCTGTGTGAAATGAGTAATTGTTAAAACAACATTAATAAATACCATATATCAGTAAGGAAGAGCCAGAAAGAGAGCGAAAATCAATGGAAAGTAACTAAAGAAGAAACAACAGCAGCCTTAAAGTAATATCCCAACTATGCACAATGATTTTCTAAATTATCAAATTACCTAAGAAGAGCTCAACATGTATATGAAACAACTTCACCACTCAGAAAAATTTGCTCTAACAGACAATTAACCTTAACCAATAGCCATACTAAAAATCTATCCAAGGAGGTAATTATAAAACTATTACAGTGGTTAAGGTCATATATGTAAGGCTGTATGATTTTTATCTTGGGGACTATAACCATGCATGCCAAGAAGGTTGTACCTGCTATAGTTTGAATCTTAAATGGGTCCCAAAGGTCCATGTGTTAAAGACTTAATCCCCGGCTTGATGCTATTGGGAGATGATGGAAACTTTAAAAGGTGGAGCCTAGTGGGAGGTCTTCTAGTCAGTAGGATTGTGCCCTTAAGGGGACTGTGGGACCCTGGTCTTTCCTCCCTCTTTCACTTCCCTGTGATGAGGTGAATGTTTCTGCCCTGCTACACATTCTCACCATCATATACAACCACAGGTCCAAAGCAGAGGGGCCAATTTTGGACAGCAAAAACTGTGGGCCAAAATAAACCTTTTATCTTTATAAGTTGGTTATCTCAGGTATTTGTTACAGTTACAAAAAGCTGACTAACACAATACTTAAAAATTTGAGGGAAGAAATAGATGCATTGTATTTATGTTTTATATGATTATTAATACATATTTGAATAGTAAAAGCTCTCAAAATAAACCTCGACTCACTTTACTTGCTGAGAAAAAAATAAAGCTGCCTCTTTTATGAGAATTAGGGAGCTGTCATAAGAATTATGAAGAGGCTCTTCCATGGGAATGAAAAGCACATGCCCACCTACACTGGGACGGCGGGAATGCTGTCCTCAGCCCTGTGGGTTTGCAGACGCCCCGTGGGAAAGCAGAAGTGCTTTCTGTTATGTGCTGTGTAATGTCATGGCTTACTCCAGTTACCCAGGCTTGCTGCTGACTCCTCGAAAAACACTGTGCTGTTGATCTTATGTCTCCCTCTCTTATGAAGTTACCACGCTGTGGCTGCTGCTTTATTCCAATGTGGATTTCCACTAGGAGATGCAAAACATCTTTTCAAGAATGCAATAGATGCAATAGAAAATGGAAACTGCTTTTAAAGTAAATAAGAATAGGAATCAGTACCCTTCACCATCCCGACTGCAGAACACATTTCACACCATAAGCCAATGTCATCAGCTTCCTGTCTGTGTCCACAGTTTAAATTTACTTCTACTTCCAGGCCCTGTGAGTGTATTCTGGTCACTCACATCACTTCAATTCCTATCATTTCTTTAGCATTCTCCCACCTTCCCACGGTGGCACTTGCCTTACATTCATCTTCTTTTTACAATTTTGGGATCCATTTTCAGTTAAGTTTCTGAATTTCTGAATATCTAACACAAGACTCACAAAGAGAGAGGCTTTTCATTCTTGCTCAATAATTCCACACAAAAATCATCATTTTAATGTAATTTTCTCAATTAAAGTTTATGTCCAACTAAATAAATATTTCATCTTAAGGTTAAAATTGCCCTAAGAGGGAAGAGATGTTTTCAAATTTCCCAGGAAACACTTAGTTTTAACACTTGATGGGTTAAAAGCACTCGGAAAATATTGAATAAAAAAACAGACTCTGTGGTTGCTGTTCTGAGTAATATCTGCAGCCTCCCCTGACGACACAGCTGTTCAGGCCAAGTGTGATTTAGTGGCCTTAAAACTGAGAGTCTGTGCCACTTCAGGAATCAGTGCTCTTTACTGTCCAGGAGTTCCGTCAACCACATTCTCCACGACGCTGGCTACCTTCCAGGTGGGTGGATTTCCCCTGGGCTTAGATATGTGGTTTCACTGAGGGTAGCTGGGGAGATGTGATGGTTTATATAGAAAGTTCTTTAAGGCTGAATTCAAAAGTCAGTCACCACCCAAAATTACACACCCATATTGAATGAAGAGGGAAAACAGGGTGACTCCTGGGATTGTTCATTGTGGATTCCAATCTCAGGGAGACGTTTCCATTGGTTTGGAATTCCTACCACCAATTACCAAAAGGAGAGAGCTATAGAGTACTTTATATTACCCTATAAAATGGTTTATGAGCTAAAAATGTTTAACAGTTAAAGATGATGAAGACAATAAAACCAAAATTAAAAGAAACCACTTCTAATATTAGCATTTGATTGCTCTAAGTACTAACATTGCTAAGTTAAGCAAATTTTGGTTGAAAAAGTATGATTTGAGAAACTGAAATGTTTTATGCAGAAGGTAAGTTACCCCAGTGTGCCTGGGAGAAAAACTGTGTTTTATGATCATGTGGGAGAATTAGTCCACTTGATAAAGTGGATAATAAAAATAAATACATAAATATATGTATTTTCACACAAATGACATCAAGAAGAGTTAACTTTTGCCATCCATACTAGAGGAAACAAAGGTATGTATGGTTAATCTAAAAATGAGAATGCTTAATGCCAGGGCTTCAATATATAACTACAGTCACACTGGGAAACACACCATGCTACTTACGTTTTTCTCATCTCTATTTTTCTTCTAGTATAACATTTTAATGAGTAATGCTCAAATTATTTTTCAGTTTTTGAAATCTATCTCAGAAGTCATAAGTAATTTCTATCAAATGAATGATTTAGCTAAATTATATTTTCAACATTTTATCTACATAGACCATCATTGAAAGCTTTACTCAGAAGCCAACATAAAATCTCCAAAATATTCACTACTTAAAATAAGTTTTTTTTTTTTATATAGAGTTTTCAAACACACAATTCCAGTAGTTGTGTTTAGCCATTTTCAGTTCCATACAAGTATATTGAAAAGAGGAGAAATGAGCATTCGAACCGAAGTCAATACACAGCCTACCTCAGAAAAGTCAGATATTAGAAAGATCCTCATGGAAAGGGTAAAGTAACGTTTTTTGTTTGTTTGTTCATTTTTTAAATTTTTCTGCTCTATTTAGTTATACATGACAGCAGAATGCATTTTGATTCATTGTACACAAATGGAGTACAACTTTTCATTTCTCTGGTTGTACATGATGTAGAGTCACTCCATTCATGTAATAATACATGTATATAGGGTAATGATGTTTGTTTCACTTTAATATTTGGTACTACTAATCTGAATCATCTTTATTTTCAAATTAGCTTAAAAATACTTTTACAAAGTCAGACTCCTCCTTAAACCCACCCACACATGGTGCACCTTTGGCCCCCAAACACGGCTTACATGTGCATGAAGCAGACCCAGTCCTAGCAATTCCTACATGTTCCCTAACAGAATTTCTCTAGGCTTAAATGCAATAATGACATGAATGACGGTGATAGAAAACAAAACCAATCTAACAATTGTGTAAGGAAAAGCAGCCCGAAATTATCACATATATTTATGGAACAAAGAATGAAAGAGTTGAGAAAATAAAATAAAAATCAATTATATGGATCTAAATTCCTCTGAATAGCTGAATCTTGATTACCATGTTTTGCAAGAGGATAACTAATGTGATTTTTGCCATTGGAACAGCAATAATTAAACTGACACAGGTTTTTATACTTCATTAAACTCTCCAAATTAAATTCTTAGTCTATTTTCTCTTGGAAATATACCGTTGATTCACTGAGATAAAATAAAATTGAAATGGAAGGAGACCTCATCTTAAATATTTTTTTTTTTCCAAAATGAAGTCAACAAATGTTTAATGTGAATCGGGATGAGAAGCACACAATATATTCACATCCTCAGTCTCTGCTACCTCATAGCTTTCCATTTGCAGTATGGAGAGCACACACAGGCAGGTGGCCTTTCCTCAGTCCCAGGGAGGGAAGATGTTTGGCTTGGGCAGGAACCCTCAACCAGAGGAAGAGGGACAGGGTCCTGCCTCCCTAACAGAAAGGAAGCATCTCCTTCCAGAACCAAATTGTCAAGTTCCCCCACACCAATGGACTCTCATACCATGTCTCACCTGTCACACCATCTCTCACCATAGGAAACACAATAAAATAAAATGTTATAGATGTGAGTTCTAGGAGAGGTTTTAAAGCAAAAAAAAAAAAAAAAAAAGAAAGAAAAGAAAGAAAAAAAGAAAAAGAAAATCAGGGGAAAACAGGAACCAGGGAAGGGTGGGAGAGGTTAACCAATGGGTACTAACTTACAGTTAGGAGTAAGAAGTCCTGATATGCTATTGCACAGTGGAGTAACTATAGATAACAATTATGTACTGCATATTTTTAAAAGGTAGAATACAGGATTTTGAATATTTTCAAAAGGAAATAACGAATGTTCAAGGAAACATTTTTAATCTGATTTAAACATTGCATAATACATTCATGTACGGAAATAGGAATGTTATCCCATTAATCTGCACAAATTTTTGTTTTTGTGTTAAGAACAAATTTAATTAATTAAAAAAAAAACAGATACAGATATAAAAGAATATGATGGTCTTAGAGGACTGTATGTCCCTCTGCACTTAATCCTAAATTCCTCTCCCCATGTGGGAATGCAAAGTAAACCTAAGAGGTCACAGCCTAAGGCTAAGTGCTGTAGGGGATGCAAGAAAGGCATTCTGAAAGTGAAATAAAGAAGGAATAGGGTAAGAAATAAAGTGAGGAGAGTGACAGAAAAAAGAAAAAAAGAAAAAAGAAAGGAGGATACATTTAATGAAGTCAGTGTGGAAACAAGTTTTTTTTTTTTTTTTTTTTTTTTTTTTTAAGAGAAGTAGTGAACAAATTGATTTGCGTGAGGATGGGCCTGGAGCAAAGGCAGCCTGTTGAGGGACAGTGTGGACATGGCTGAACCCCTAAGTAGGAGGAACACAGCCCCATGTTTGAGAAATGGTAACAAAGATAATCTATTAGCATGCAATTTATAATCTGTACACTATTTTCAGTATTTTTTATTTGATTTTCACCAAAATGAGTTGAGAATTTATATGTCTGTTTTAAAAAATGAGATGAGGAAGGGAGACTGCCTCAGGCAATCACTTAACCTTTGGAATTGCAGATTCCTCCCTTCCTCACTCACTTCTCTCTCCCCTCCCTCCACACATACACGTGCACACACATATACAGAACACCTAAGTGACACCACTGAGACTTGAACATGGAGCTCCAAACACTGAAGTATGTTTGGCAAGTCTTAACGAAAAACCTAATAATTCCTCCCTTTTCTTCACTCCTCCCCAAATTCAATCAATCAGAAAATCCCTACCTGGGAGACACAATAATATTATGCAGTAATGGCCACTCCTGATGCCCTCCTGCCACACAGAATTTCAAACTTTTGTTTCCTTCTCCTGGAAAACTTTCCCTGAGCCTTCTCAACCCTGTCCCTCACAGAAACGCTCATCCTTCCATTTAATGATCTCTTACTCATTACCTTTGTCATCACTATCTAAGAAAGACTTCACAGAGACCTCCTCTCATAAAGTCAAGACCATAATCTTAATAGTATGCATCAGTGTTACATGCTGATTGATATGTTTTGGGTAATTCTTTGATTAGTATAGTCTGTAAGTCCCTCAATACAGAGTACACATACGTTCCCGTTTTTATTTTCTTCTCTTATTCTTATTTATTAATTTATTTCTAGGACCCCAGTACTCAATATAATGCCTGTGTTATATATAGGTTTTATAAATATTCCTGAATAAGAAGGAATATCCTCATGGAATTTATAATTCAGGAGAAGCCGATCACGCAGGGCTTGCAGGCCATAGTAAGAAAGTTGGGTTTTCAGTTGAAAGCAATGGAAAACTACCAAAGAAATCTGGGTAGAAGAGAGATATAATTTAATTTATTTTTTTAAATGTACTCCTTCCAGTGCATAAAGAACAGACATGGCACAGGAAGGAAGGGAAGGAAAGAACACTTGCAAGAAGCAACTGCAATGGTCCAGCAGATGGATTATCACCCCTGGCAGGGGCAAATATGCAGTGGTAGAGCTTGCAAGAGGAACAGACTGGGGACATGTTGGACAAAGAAACGGGACAGTCTTGGCAGTGGTAGTAGACTATCCCTGGGTAATGAGCAAGAAGAAAACCATAACCCCAATTTGAAGACTGAAACACTTACAAAGTCAACTCAACAATGTAACTTCAAGTATAGGTATGGTGAGAAAGAGCTTTTATGGCAGTCTGGGGTCATTAAAAGAAACATTTTAAGACATGGAAATTAAGCAAGAATACCATATGTCCTTCTAGAAAGTTCATAAAGTAAAAACTTTCAAAGGAAAGTTCAAAAAGTAAAAAAATACAGTTATTTCCTACATAGTTAATGCTAGGCATACAGTTAAATTACCATAATACTGAATGTTCTAGAACCTATTTTTGGATTTTTGATTTCACTAAATACAAGACATGTAAATCAGTGATTTTGTTATAAACTGTGATGCTTAAAATTTATTTTCATGGTTTAACATTTCATTTTTTTCCAGTACAACTCCAAATGCCTTTTAGAGTCACTGATGTTCTAAAATCAACAGAAATGCTGTTAACCAAATCTTAGTACCATATCCAAGTTCCTAAGTCCTCAGAAAATTATGATCAAAATAATTGAAAATCATTTCCCATATCAGTGATATGATACAATTCTGCTTGTAATCAGTGGCAATTAATGACTAATAAAAACTGGAAGAAAAATACCGAAATTCAAACTAACCAAACTTGTAAGTAGCATACCATAATAAAATAATATTTTAAAAAATTAATGAATGGAAGAGCAGGAAATATACACTGCAATAGCATAATAATGGAGATAACTGTAAAATTATTCAAAATTTGAAGTAATCATAAAGACAGTAAGGTTAAATTGTTTTCCAATCAGAATGAGATGACAAACACATAGGTGAGAAATAACGAGACACCAAGATCCCTGTTCACCAATAAATATGTTTACTAAAAAATTTTTTTTTCCTTTTTTAAGTAGAAATTATTGAAGATACTATCAAGCAGGAATTCTCAAAATTCATCACAGGGCTGGCTTAAACTGTCAAATGAGTAATACTTACCCCCTCACTTCCCAGGTTGTGTGACTCCTGAGGCTACTGTGTGAGTGCCCAACTCTCTCACTCCAAGCCTCACAACAAGGGAAGATCATCTGTTTAAAGATTCGTTTATTGTCAGTTGTAGAGGCTTTCCCAGATACTCTTTTCTGTACTCCTACAAACTCCCGAACTTTCTGCCTGCTGCTTTCTTCATCAGAAGCAGATACTGTCTCAGAACCAGATGAATCAGGTGTAGCTCTCAGGCAGATAGACCAGAATACATGGTGAATGACTGCAACTGCCTTTCCATAGGCTGAGCTCCCTGGGCTTCCCTGTGCCAGAGAAGAGTGACATGAACAAGCTTCCAGAAAGAAAAAGAGATCTGGTTTCAAAGTAAATAGGCATGCCAGTATGTTATCTTATTGTGGTAAATGGTTTTATTATCAGCCTTCTATTTAGGTAAGGAAGCCAGAATGATAAGATTAATAGCAAATTAATGAGAAGCACTCCCAAGTATTTTTTGGAGTAGTACTGCCTTTTAATCAGAATAGGAAGCAAAGATTTGTTAAAAATGTCTACAGGGCTTTAAAACAAAGAATTTTTAAGAAAAAAAAAGTATAATGTTTCTGCCACGTTTCATATGCATATGAAAAGAAGCCATAACTATCTAACAAGTTAGAACTTAAATAATTTGAGAGATGACTATTCTTATTGCAATTCATTGCCTAGTTTATGTAAAAATCTTTTATCAAATTTCAAGGCTTTAGTCACACTAAACTTACTGCATTTCTGAATTGCCATATGATTATTAAACCCCAATATCTTGAAAATTTTCCCTGAAAATAAGTATAGTATTCACATTAAATCTCAATCTAATTATCTTTAATTTCCACAACTTGAAAATTATCATAGCCAAGAAAAGAACATTCTATCATTTCAATAAAGCAAAATACACTTTAAAATAACTACTAAAGAAAACTATATGATACTGGATAAGAGCATAACAAAACCACACTTAAGTCTCTTCAAACATAATACTTAAAATATATTCTCGTGCTAATATTATTTTAATATTTTAATTTTTTATATTTTGTGTTATATTTTTTCATAAAATAACAAGTCTAATCCAACTACAGAAAGATTAATGGCTACAGAAAATAATATCCATAGTCACAATTTTGTATCCTCTCTGATTTAATTTTGATAAAAGTTTCAAAAAAAACTTCTTTAAATGAAAAATATTAATTACATATTAAATTTGCTTTAAATAATCTTACACAGGTGCACTAAAGTTTACATGCATAAAGATATAAAATTATTGAAATTGAGGCAGCATGTTTCAGTTTTAAATGACTGAATATGAAATCAGAGGTCCTGGATTCAACTCCTGCTTTTTCTATTTATTATGCACATGACTTGAGTGAGTTATTTAACCTCCTTGATCCTAATTCTATCTCTCCTAAAATAGAACCAATGCCTGCAGTGTCATGGTAAGTGAATTAGAAGGCTAGCACTTACCTACCAGTCAGGCAACATTAGGCATCATACTTAGCTTCCCAGGACTCAGTTTCCTCACAGATAAAACTCATACATAAAATGGTAATTATAAAGATATCTACCTCCTAAGATGGCCATTATAAGTAGGCATAATTTATAGAGTACTTAGAAACATGCTTGGCATGTAGCAAGGGCTCAGGAACTGCTACCGTTCATGTTGTCATCATTATCTAAAGAGAAGGGAACAAACACAGTCCTAAAAGGAAAACATTCCAGCCAACTTTGGAGCGGGCGGGACCTAGATTCAAGACTGCCCTGAAGGTCTGAAGTGCCTCTACCCAGAGCACTTAGTGGG
This sequence comes from Sciurus carolinensis, assembly GCF_902686445.1. Taxonomy (NCBI): domain Eukaryota; kingdom Metazoa; phylum Chordata; class Mammalia; order Rodentia; family Sciuridae; genus Sciurus; species Sciurus carolinensis. The sequence continues at coordinate 31,715,156 of NC_062219.1, forward strand.
ACCTGATTAAAGATCTTTATGGCAGTAAGTTCTCAATAAAGGTCAATGGAGTCTACGAGTGTCATTGTTTCTCTCCAACTGTGGAATCTCAGTAAGAACTTTTCTCAACAAATGGGGCATTCTGCTGAAGCTTTTAAGACACAAAACTGAACTAACTTTATCTCTCCAGACTAAAAGGAAATCAAAATGCAATAATGTTTAACTTCATTGATTTAGTTCTTTATGAAGCCAAAAAAAAATGTCATGATCTATTAAAAACACTCAAAACCTCGGGGAGCTAGGACAGATGTTGGAATTCCTTCAAACCATGGAAGAAATGATTCAGGATACAGAGACGTGCTAGGAGGCTCCTAATGAAACTCGGCTCACATTCATCATGCGCTGGATCCTGGAAGGACTTTTGCTTTGTCCCAGATGGTGGCTTAAATACATTTCAAACTATTGTTGGTTTATATAGTACATGACAGAAGATAATTTAAACACAATGTCCCAATTGTATATTTGTTTTGGTTATAACACTTACTGTGTGTGCAATAAATGCCCCACTACAAAAATAATAAAAAACGTTTTTCTTGTACATAAATCATTCCCTGCTTTGTTACAATGATTGGAAAGTGCAGATTAAATACATGTGATACTAATTTTTTTAAGTCCCTACTGAGGATCTCTGTCAAGTTCAGTTCTTTTATGATTTAAATTTATGTGAGTTATAAATAAGACATGTTTTATCCCTTACGTTTGATGTTTGAAAAATACTATTTAAATTTAGCTATAATATCAGTTTTTAATGCTAAATATTATTAAAAAATATGCAACACAGAAGAGAGAATCTGAATATTCTGATTTTCTATTATGATCAAATATGAAACTGAAAGGTATAAACTTGACCTTCATATTAAGGATTAAATTTTTTGATCAACCTCCACATTAAAACGTTGCTCAAAAGCTTTGAGAGTATGAAAAAATGTATTTGCTTTTCTCCTAGGGAAATGTACCTTTCACCAGGAAAAACAGCAGATTGAGGCTCTGAGTCTGAGGGGCACAGATCACAGGACTGGCTCCACCAGTCACTGGGAGCAGCAGGACATTTTGCTCATCATAACCCCAGTTTCCTTAGAAGCAAAATGAGGAGCCATCTCTAAGATTCCTTAATATCATCTGCCTGTGACTATGCTTTATGTGATCTTTTCCATAAGAGCATGGGCTCTTGATTCATTCTGCTGAGGCCTCCTAGTAATTCTGCCATTTACCTAGGTAATCTCTTCAGCAAGTCATTTAACCTATCTTTTTCTTTATCTCCTTCCTTGTAATTTGTGAGAAAAATCATGCAATATGAATTCATTGTCTACACAACAGAGGAAAGGACTCAGAAGCATGGCAGAGTTTTGCAAAGTTATTAAAGTGCTAGGGAAAATGTTTATGTTTGGTCCAGCCTAAAAGAACACACACACACACACACACACACACACACACACACACCCCTTAAGCACAGATAAAATCGCTATTCCTTAAGAGTTGAAATATGGTGGAAATATATTACACAGATATGTCCTTCATGTGTTATTATTTTCTTATATATTTTATTCTTTTGTATAATCTATTTGAAAGTTTGAAGAGATAAGAGGAAGTCTAAGGTAGTAGAAAGAGACAGAGCTGATTTCCGTTTACCAATTCTACGGTCCTGAATGCACTCACTTTACCTAGGAGTCTCCTGAGTAGCACAGAAACTCATATAGCAATAGCTTCCACCTTGGGTTACTGAGAAGATTAAGGGAAAAATATGTTGAGAACTTGCATCACAAAACCTTTCACAAGATGGTAGTAATATTATTTTGGCCAGCAGAATCTTCATTTTTAACATTTAATAATAGCTGTTTGCAGGTAAGGCTGTCATATCTTAGACAGTTATGGAACATAACTTTTCTCATTCAATCTCAAAAAAAAGTCATGTTCATTATGCTCATCATCTCTAGGGAGGGCGGGCACCATTATTCAGCAAGGGAAAGTCAAAGAAGAATAAGTCACCATTAAATCCTCTCTATGAAGCACTGACAGTTTTAACAATCAATTGATAGCTAACATTTAAGGATTGCTTACCAGGTGCTGGGCACTATTGAAAGTGATTTACAAGTTATTTAATCCTTATAAGCACCACTTCTTACTACTCCACTCCTGAAAACTGGCCTCTTAACTAGTCTTTCTTCTATCCTTGCCCTGTCTAGAATATTTTTTGAAACAGCAGCCAAAGTGTTCTTGTTGAAACAGATCATGTTACTGCTTGCCCCAAACCCTGTACATTAGTCAGCTTATATCACTTTAACGAATGCCTGACACAGGCTACTTACCAGGTAAAGAGAGGTCCATTCTGGTTTATGGTTCTGGAGGTTCAAGTTCAAGATCCAGTGGCCCCACTGATTTGGGTCTCTGGCAAGAGTCATACATCATGATGGGAGCATATGTTGGAAGGAGTGTTCACATCTTGAGCCCAGAGAGGAGCAGAACTGGTAGAGTCCTATAATCCTTTTTGAGGGCACATACCCAATGACCTAAGGACTTCTACCAAGATCCACCTCTTAAAAAGTTCAATGCCTTTCAACCGCCACCAAGCTGGGACCACAACTTCAACCCTGGACCTTCGGAGGACACTGCCCATATTCAAACCATAGTGCCCTCAAACGACTTCCTCTCACTCGGAGGCATAACAATGACCAACAAAGACCTACAATGACCACAGAAAGCTCTGGTCCCATCGCTTCACCTCCATAGTCACTCCCCCTGCTGCCGCCCGAGTGGCTCTTCATGCGTCTCCAACACGCCACGCTCATTCCATCTTGGGCTTCTTGCCTCTGTTTTCTTTCTACCAGAAATGTTCTTCCCCCAAAGACTCTTATTGACTGGACCCCAGTCTCTTTCAGGTCTTTACTCAACCACTATTTCAAAGAAATCTTCCCCAACATTTCCTTTAAAACTGCAACTTCCTTTTTTTCCCATTTCTGGCCTGGTCCTAGGGTTTCCTATTTTCCTGCCATTTAATGCACTACATTTTTTACTTAGAGTTGGTTGTCTATCTCTCCACCCAAAACGTAAACTCTTTAGGACAGTGACCTTTTTCATTTTGCATTGTTCAATGTTACATTCCCGATGCCTAAAAGTCCTAGAATAGAGTGGGCCTCCATAAAGCAACCTGAATGAATGAACAAACCCTAGAAGATAGATCATTTGTATCCCCATTTAGATGTGAGAAAAACAGAGGGTGTCTGAACTTTCAGGAAATGTAGACACAGGAGTAAAACTCACACTGTAGGACTCACACATGACCACTGTGCTGTACTGCCTCTCAGGAGGAAGTCAGGCTTCCTTACCACGACACACATTGCCCTCCAGGATCTGCCGCAGCACATTCCTCCAGACCTCTGACAGCACAGACCTGCTTGTGATTCCTAGTGCATGCCACCCTCTCATGCCTCTGCCGAGAGCTAATCCTTCAGCCTAGGACTTCTACCCTTCCTCCTGCTGGGTCCCTAGTCGGCCTGTGTTCATACTTCAAGATTCAACTTGGAATCAAGAAGCAGGAAAAGACAGTCATCTTCCTGAAACTGAGATTCTTGAGTGTGATGCCTTTTTCTGGACTCCACAGAACTCTGCACATGACCCAGAAAGTACGTGTCACATTTTATTCGAGAACATATTAAAGTTTGTCTTTACCACCAGATAGTTAAATAATTAAACAACAAAGTATTATGTATGTACCCACAAACCAAAATAATGCTTGACACTGTTCAATGAAGTTTTAACTGAATGATGGCCATAGAAACCCATTAGAAACTTTAAGAGTGTGGGGTCCTGGGAGAAAAATTACTGCTACCAATAATGTCATGTTCATTGGCCCTGTTACTTCAAATGGAATGTCCATTTATGCATTCATTCCACATATTTATTTGAACCTTCTGTGTGGGAAGATCTGTGTTTGATTTCATGGACACCATAAAGATGAAGGAGCTGTTTTCCTGACCTAAGCCCTGCACTCAACTCTCCCTCGCCTTCAACCTTACAATCTCATATAAAACTCAGTGCCACAGAAATTTCACCCGAGAGATAGGAACAAAGTACTACCAGACCTGTGATACATGAGACTTCACCACAGGGTGGGGTAATGAGGAAATATGACATGAAGGAAGTAATTGTGTTTAAAACTAGAACTGGTTGTATTGTAACATTTTAATTTTGTTTTATAGGGAAAGAATATTTTTCTTAAACTGAGTGTTAAAAGATAAAATAAAATGAAATATTATATTTTCCATCCAATTACATGGAGTCAGATAAGCTAGTGTTTCTGAACTAAAATTTGACTGTGTGCTGGCATTCAAACTCTCTTCAATTGACCCAGGAATGTGGAAATACAGAAAGAAAGAGAAGGAAGGAGGCCAGACACAGTCAGAGCCAGGTCTTAACATTGGCTTGAAAATGAAGCTGTATCACTAGCTCAAGACTCCAACTGGCCTTTTGGTAAGACTGCTCCTCTGATTAAGTGAAAATCTGAATAATTACAAAGAAAAAACCACAGTCAAATCAACATGAAGTTCAAATGGAAATAAAAAGACCAAAACAAATACATTAATATACCTAGTTCTACTAAGTATAAAAATTAATGTATATTATTAAGAGGAAATCAATAATAATACATTGAATATCAATATGCCCACACTAAGCACATACTAGAACCACAGTATTACATAGTGTACACTGGCATCTTGTAATAAAATTAAGAATCAAAATAAGAAAACCAACAGAAAAACTATATAGCATGGGTAAGCAAACTATAGCCCATAAACCAAATCCATCCCATTACTTATGATTGTAAATACAGCTTTGTTACAATACATACACATTCATTCATTTACATATTGACCAGAGGTTTTCTCTTCCAATGGCAGAGCTAAGTAGTTACAATAGAAATTGAATGGCTCTTAAAGTTTGAAATATTTCTTGTCTTGTTACAGAAAACCCACACTCTATTGGATTAGGCTAATAGGATAAATCTTTTATCTGTTAGTGATGTTGCTGATGTAATATTTCTTCAATATAGCAGACTTTGAAATTCTACAAACTTATCAAAAGGTTTTCATCTAACAAATGTAAATTTATTTATTAGCATCATATTAAAATTATGCTGTTATCTGTTCATGAAGATTTAAGAACCTAATTTTGAAAATTTATACCAACTTGAGATTCAATATAAGTAGATAGATAGCAAGCTGCTGTGTAAACATACATGTGTTTGTGTGTGGTAGGTACATATTTTCTTAAAAGTCTGAACTTCATAGTAGAAGTCAATAGCTAGACTAAATCTAAATGGTCATTTGCTATGAACAAATTTGTTTCTATAATATCAAAGTTTCTTGTTGAGTTCTACACCCACTCAATTGTAAAAAACTATTTAATGATTATTCCATAGGAAAAGGTTATTAATTTTTGTGCATGAAAATAATTAAACCCCAAACAACTCCATGAACTATAATTTTAGTATCAAATTGGAATCCCAGGCACCCACATCTTTTTATCTCTTTCTATTCTGACAAGGACTTTGATCAGGGAGTGCTGACAATATATAGTCTGACCTTCTATCTGATAAATTCCCACATGATTGCAAAGAACTTTTGGCTTTAAAACAAAGGATATATTTAACTCTACTACTATTTATACTCTTTTTAATGGTGCCCAATGTCCATACTGCAAACCCCAAAACTCCTTCACCAGGTATCCAAGGCTTTTCAAAATCTAGTCTCTGAGTCATCTGAAGAATCACCATTTTGAAAATGTTGTCTTCACTTCCTGGAATAACCTCTTCCTCTTCTATGCCAGCTAAGCTTAAATGCTCTTCCTCTGAGAAGTCAACTTGCTGCTTCTTCTCTCTTCATTCCGGAGGCTGGTGTATTCATATAGCTCAATGACTATCTCACCCAGTAGATGTGAGCTCCTTCAGAAGAAGGGGCATGAATGTTCATCTTTCTGCTTCAGCAGGCCAGGACATTTGCTCATCTGAAGCATATAAGGACCAAAACTCTGATGGGTGAATGAAATGATAACCAACAGAACAAATCAAAGATAACATGACAGATGAGAACTTGGGTTCTGAATGCAAACACAAATCCCACTCCACCATTTATTATCTCTGTGACACTGTATAAGCTACTAAATACCTCTAAGGTCTTGTTTTCTTCAAAAATAGCAACAACTTCATATGGCTATGTGAAGATTAAATTAAACTATGCAGATAGAATACCTAATACCGTGCCTGATATGCAGAAACTGCTTGATAAATGATAAGGTAGTATTATCATATTAACTACATTCATTCACTTTGTATTAGAATGTAGATTTTTGTCACACACACACACCAAAAGACATCCAAGAGTCCTTTAAATTCTTGATAATCATAAAAGTCATACTGGGTGCATCAAAAGAAAACCTGGAAATTCAGAATGTACCCAAAGGAAAAGAACTCACCAGCCAAAGACAACTGTGGTTAGAGTTTTCATCATGTGTTATTAATATGAATACACAATGTTGAAATGATAAACATCCATTCATCATGTTTTCCTTAAGGAAATTCTCTATAAAGGATTTTTCTAATGAATAGTCTGCATAGCTAAGGTTTCTTATCAAGATGGGTTAATAGACTCTTATGATTATAATAATTACACATGTTCCAAAAACCCTCATACAGAGCATAAACACAAACGCACATCACATTCATCAGCATGACTCACATGGATATGCTAGTCTTATTAGAGTCAAAAGAGTGTAAAATATGAAACATATGGTATGAAAAGTCAAGGCCTGGCTAGAGTTGGCCTTCGGCAAGATGTTTCTTAGAATTTTGCAAAACCTTTGCTTTTCATTTTATAAGCACTGGAAAAATAATTGAGCATACCAAATATGGAAGGCAAGCAGAACAGCTGTAGTAACGATCTAACCATGGTGCTCATTAAGAACTTTAAAAGACTACTTCATGAGAAGGTAACCATAAAGTTCCTCCATTCTGGCACATTCATCAACAAAAGCACTTCTGAAATCAATGGCAGACAGCATAAGAAAGAGAAACCAAGCTGTAATACATTTTGTACAAATATTTGTGATTGATATAGGGACTGACTAAATATTGGCCAGTAGAAGAAACTAGCTCCTAAAGGAAGATCAGCTATCTTCAGCCACATAGTTGGGTTATTCTGTGGTATTTTCATGACATTAACATTTGCAGAAGATGATGACAGAATCATGGAATAAACTATCAACATAATCATGACAGAAATTTCTATTTGTAGCACTATTGTGAGGATAATTATATGTTAGCTTGATTTTAAGTGTTTACTGGCACCATTTCACTGGTAAAAGTATTGTCATGGGATTGGTTTCTATTACATAAGAAAGATGGACAAAAATTTTTAAAACTCCAACAAGGGGAAACTTGGAGCCTATTGTACAAGTTAATATTCTCCATGTTATAGAAATAGGTTCATGATTATCAGACCTTTCTGTTTGTAAAAAAATTGTGGGATATGCACACATTGCTGCACATGTGTGTTTTGTTTTTCTAATTCACTTCCTAAGAATGTTCCACTGGAGTTCCCAGTTAGTTCTAGGGTCTCCACTCTAAAATCTCTGCTATGTCATTAGTCATAATGCCAGACTTTGCCTCCTATCCTCAAATACTCCTGATAACCTAATAGGAGTTCTGCTTCATTCATTCCTACACTCCAGGCAAAAACTACCGCTGGAGATCTTATTCATAGTTCTACCACTTACCTCTCAGTTCCTTCAGGGAAAGGACTCTTTTTAATGTTCCCTGCAAAGTCATGGTACAGGTGGTCCCTAACAGATAAGGTATGGAGGTATTTTCAAGTTTATTAGATGGAACCACCATGAAAGTTTCATTTTTGCAGGTCAAAAATGGTCAATAAACAGATGCACAATGTTCAACTTAATTATTAATTAGTAAATAATTAATAAGTGCATATTCTGAGTTACGGATGGTTGTGAGTCCTTTATTCAACACACCTCTAAAAAGGAACCCTGAGAGAGGTACTTTCATTATTCTGATGTTGAAGTTGCACAAACTCAAAAAGACACAGTGTAACTAAGTAAATCACCCAAAGTCGAACATTAGTGTATGCAATAACTGAGATTAGTCACCACTATTCTTTCATTCCTGACACTGATTTTTGTTAGAGCAAATAAAACTCCTTGAGTCAAGGACATCAATACAGACTTATGATGACTTGAAAACTAGATTTTCTAGTTCTTTCCATAGAAAAGGCAATTGTGATAGCATTTAGGAGCAAAGAATACATCTAGAACTCCATCTTGGTTTATAAAAGAGATTTCCCATCAAAAGAACTAGGGCTTCTTGGGAAAAAATGGCTGACTCTGATTTCTAGCACGGTAAGTATAGGCCAAGCCTAGACCATCCTGTGTGTCAAAAGCAAAGATATGACTCGAAGGTTGAATGTCAAAAGACTTGAGGTTGGTTAAGAGGTTTCCACTGAACAAATTCAGAACAATTTGAGTATCAAAATAATCATAATGGTAAAGGATCAGAATGCATTGAATTAAAAATAATTCATGATCCCAGTAACTCGGGAGACTGAGGTAAGAGAATAACAAGTTCAAGGCCAGCAATTCAGCAAGACCCTGTCTCAAAATAAAAAGTAAAAAATATTGGGAATGTAACTCAGTGATAGAAACATCCCTGGGTTCAATCCCCAACCCTCTACTCCCAAATAGTACCTTAAACCACAATATGAGAGGAAAGGTAAAGAAAGGTTGAAGGAGAAAACTCTTTTTTTTTTTACAGAAAAAAATGCTACTAATAAATGTAAAAAAAACAGTAGAACTTGGAAATCACCATATCATATTCTTTGGTGTAAAAATCCAGGCCAGTCATTTGTAGATGCCAACTCCACTGAGTAAAAGGTTGCAGAGAAGAGAATCTTCACACAGCCAGAATGTGTTCACCACAGGAGAATGGTGAGCAGACAGAACAGGGCTGGGTCTGGCTCAAATCCTCATGTGCTCATGACCTTCCACTCCAGCAACATCCACTGTGGGCAAGATGTTCAGAGAGACCCTCCTCAGGGGGACAGTCAATATGAGACTCTATCTAAAAATCAAATACCCTTTAAACCATGGCTGACATGGCAGGAAAGAAAGGAAATACCTTAAAGGCCTAAAATAAAAAGACCTGAAAGTTCTGCAGGGTTTCTTTGGCATACGCTGCTGACCCTATAGTTAGTACCCAGCAAAACTAGGAGTACAAGCAGGTGGAAATACAGGTATCTGAGAAATTCACATGAAGATGAGATCCTAGAAGGGTCACACCCTCCATGATGAAGTAGGAAAAGCCACAACTTGCAGTGGGCAATGACAGAAATACAAGACTGTCTTGATCTTGGCTCAGAAGAAAAAGGAAAAAAAAGAAAACGCTTTCCTGAGAATTTCTAACCACAAGCCCACAATCACTCAATTTGGTATCAAAATTCATGCTGCCTGTGAAGAAAAAAAAAATCCCAAATCAAAATTTAATTTAAAATGACCCCAGATGATAGGGTTTCTAGGCATCTGGCAAGGGTAAATTTGCATTCCCTTTGGAAGAACATATTTTAAATCTATACCCCATAGGATTCCCACAAATAAAGTTCAAAACAACATGAGCTCAAAACACACAAATGCCAGCCAAAAGAATGGTGTTTGTAGCTAGATTAGTAAAAAACAAAAGAGGCCTTAAAGTGAAAAATATTTGCTAGAGAGCATTATCACCTACTGAGAAATGATTTGTCAAGAATGAAAGATTCTGGACATGCATGTAACTAGGAACATAACTTCTGTATATTAAAAGGAAAAAACAATAGGTAGACTTGTAAAATAAACCAAGAAAATCACAATCAGATTGGGAGATTTTAACACATCTATTTTGCTAATTGATAGATTAAGTAACAATGAGAAAAAAATTTATAGGTTTGGTGATTGAAAATTAGGATCACGGAAGCTTTTTGAACAACACAGTTTGGTAGACCTACTTTCATGGAAATAAATAGATACCTGATAGAGGATCAAGAAACACTAGATGATGAATGAAAAAGTAGGAGAGCCAACAAGTGTGGTAGGAATGGTTAGCCCTGTAGGGTAGGGAAAAACCTACCTCCCACCAACAGAAACTGAACTGTGGATTTCCTTTCTAGTTTCTACCCTGCATAACTGCTCATCACAGGGTTGAAAACTTCAAGTCATCACTGACCCATATCCAATCCTCAGCTTCATCTTGGTGGCTGTCCCTTTGAATAGATCCTGAAACCTGCCACTTCCCATTGCTCCCACAGTTACTACACTAGCTCAAGCCACCATCAGCTCATGCCTGTCACAGCCTCCAGCTGGCCATCCGGGCTCTTTCCTACTCTCCCACAATCTATTCTCCATTTAAAACATAAGCTGCACTATGTCAGACATAAACTCAAAACTTTCCAATGACTTCCATCTCCCCCAGAGTAAAAACAAAGTCCTGACCAGGCCTGCTGGTTTTATCCTCATCTTTGCCTATGTAGCTTACCTTCTCCCCTGGGCTCGTTCTATCTCAGATACACTGTCTTTATTTCTGTTTGGCCACCTTTGGAGCACTGCCTGTGCTGTTCCCTCTACCTGAATGCTGTCCTTGCTTATATAGTACCAGGCCTCTGCTCAAATATCAGTCTTCAGGGGGAGGCTTCCCCGCTCACCAATCCATAGAAATGTACCATAAACACCCCTTATGCCATCACTTCTTATCCTGGTACACCAAGGTGCTCTTTCTTCCTCACACTTAATATCTCCAAACAAATGTGCATATTTTACTTATTCCTTTCATTAGAATGCATATGGTGTGTCTTTGTACACTGCAGTATTTTCAGTCCTATAACAGTGGCTGGCAAACAGCAAGTGCTTGATTAAGTTTTAGTTTAATAAATTCATCAATAAATGATAAAAATATATATATATATGGCAGAGTAAACAAGGATCCTGGAGTCTGACAGAGCTGGATTTGGATTCTGACACAGCCAGTTTCTATGGAAATTTGGGGAAAATTTTAACCACACAAATATCCCACTGATTCATCTTTCAAAAAAAGAGATCAATACTGAACTCATAATTGTAAATTCTGCAAGTATAAAAACTGGATAGATGTACATAATTTTTAATGCATATGAAAAACCATAGGTCATATCTAAATTATTGTGGTTTATAACTAGTAAGTGCTTGATAAGTAATAGTGATCTTTCTTAATTTTGGAGACATATTCCCACTGTATTTTCCTCTCTCTTAGTCTCTGAGCACACACAGGGAGTCATTTCAAGGCCAATTTCAGAGTAAGACTTCAGAATGTTGTGTGGACAGACAGCTGTCCAGGTAAGGCTCAAAGAGATGCTTTGAACAGAGCTCTCAATGCATGGTTGCTAGGCCGGTTCAGAGTCCTAGCATTATGCAGGCACTCCATTTATCATTACACCAGGAGAGCTCTTGTATACATAGTCAGATAAAGACCATAAATATGGAACTGATCATTTAAAGAATCATTTTGAAATTCAGACACTCTTTGAAACAATAATTTTGAAGAACTTGAAAAAAACCCATCAATCACAAATAAGTTTCTCATTCATAGCACATTACAACTCAAAATATTATCTTTGAAGTCACTAAAAACACTTAAATAATTTATTACATTTGCTGCCTTGTAGAAGAATACATACATGTTTGTTCATATTTGTTCAGAGTCTAACAACACTGGAACAGAAGAAAAGCAGAATTCTCAATACTCAAATGAGATAGAAAGTCAAGCAATATCTAACCAATGCAATATTAAGCAGTCATCTTTTAATGACTGAATTAACCTCTACTTTTGATAGGAGACAATTTAATTCAATGTTGAATATGAATGTAAAGGTTAGGAGACCAAGAATATCACTTTTCTTTTTCTTTGTTTCATCAGCGGACCAAAGCACAGTCTGTGTCCGAGGGACTATTCCAAGTACACATAAGTCACTTGTGAGGATGAGCCCATGCATACCCTACATCTGGACAGTTTACCAGGGAAAGAAACTTTAATCATGTAGATGATGAAGATGATGAGGGTGATCATCACAACTCACAGGATGAAACATTTACATTTACATAGAAGTTTATGTTTTACAAGGCCAACTTTACTGGGACCCCAGTGGGACAGGCTGGGTGGCATGAAGGTTGAAGGTGAGAGAAGAGACTCAGAGCCATGAGGGTGAGATGGCAAACTGACATGGAACTGAATCAGCAAGACAGGGCTTCAGAGCATTTTTCTGACCCTAAATACAGCATCCTTCCTAAAATACTGTGTTTCCTTATCTTAGTCTATTTAATAAATTATAACTGTACTATTAACATCAAGCATTTGAGATTTTATTGATAACAGAAAATTCACATATTTCCCTAATATTCCTATTATAAAAATGAAAAATAAATTCATCAAATGCATGTCTAGATGTGTATTAAGTATATTCTACTAAGTAAATACACATATGTATATGCCAATTATATTAGAAGAAAATAATTAGTGTTTGTAGTCTATCACTGAGCCACATCCCCAACCCAAGGTGATATATTTCATTAACAAGGTAAAATCTTTTCATTCATAGATCTTTCTATGAAAAACACATAGGTTGGATGGTGAAGGCATGACAAACACAGAAGTGAATTTTTGCAAAATTCAGGAATAGAAGATCCTGAGGATAGACACAGAAATAGAAGTCCCTGAGGACGATAAATCCAGAACACCTGGGAGAGACGGGAGATACAAGAGAGGTCAGAGGGAGAGACCGCCTGGAAATAGAGTGCAAAACAGAGGCCTCAGGGACAGATGACCATGAGCCATGAATGACCAAGGCATTTCCATAAACTGTGATGTGTGATGAAGACCTTCAAATTTTTTCCTGTACTTCACTGTACTCACTGGTTCCCAGTTTGATCTCATTGCATCTATGAAATGACAGTTGGACTGTGTGGTCTCTGCTGTTTCTTCCAGCTTAAACTTGTGAAGATTCTACCAAAAGGTCAATGTTAAATTTCTAGGGGCTACTATATTATGCATCTGGATAGGTGAATTCAGGGATGCTTTCTAAAGATGCTTTAAAGCCTGAAGAAAACATTTAACAAAAGTTTTTTCTTTCAGTTCCTAAATTTTCTACTTTTCTCAAAGACAGAGTACCAGGCACTAAGAGTACATTGTTTTTCAGGTTCCTTGCATAAAAGTTGACACATTGAGGGGCCTGGGGATATAGCTCAGTTTGTAGAGTGCTTGCCTCACAAGCTCAAGGTCCTGGGTTCAATCCCCAGGACCAGAGGGAAAAAATCTGACAGACTCTAACAGCAAAGTAACTTCCAGTTTCAAACCCCAACATTGACATTCAATCCATGTCTGGGTAACAAATACCAATATCCCGCAGCCTTCAATTAATTCCCTTAATGCACATGCTATTTGATATTAAGTGCTTAAGAATGAAAATCTTGTACATATGATTCCAACAATTGTGCAAGAAACAGTAAAATTAACTGGGGGGGGGGATTAATATAGCATTATAATACTAAAACTATTGAACTAGAAACATTTCAGTGTAAAATTTATTCCCCTGAAGATTAGCAAGCTGATTCAACATTCTAAAATAAGTACATACAATCAGAAATTATCACTAATGATTACTGATGTATTTCTGAAGAGCAGTTCCACATAGTGGAATGTGTCTGAATTCACCCAAAAAGTAAGCAGATACTCTTGCAGTAAGTACCATCTATGGTAGCCCCACTTATCCACAGGGGAGTGTGCCAAGACTCTCTGTGGATGCCTGAAACCGTTAAGTCATATCAAACCCTATTGATGCCACATTTTACCCTAAACGTACACAATTAAGATAGTTTAATTTGTAAGTTAGGAACAATAAGAAATTAGTAGCAATAACTAATAATAAAATAGATAAATTATAGAAATAAACAGTAATAAAAGCTTGCATAAATGGAGGGTGTCCCACATCTCAAAATGTGGGACATTTGCTGAACTAAGTTTTCCCAAAAGAAAAAAAAGAAAATTATTGTAGCATAGTAGACCTTCTTTTTGTGCTGATGTGAGATGATACAATGGTTACATGATGAGATGAAGAGAGGTGAATGACAGGTATTATAAGATACTGCCAGGCTATTTTATAATAGTTACTTGAGCACAAGCACTGAGATACTGGCATCAATACCACGAGGATTTATCTGATTACAGAGGTGGCTACTAAGTGACCAATGGGCGGGTAGTATATGCAGCTTGGATGTGCTAGACAAATGGATGATTCCCATTCCCACCACAATGAACTGGGAGGACATGAGATCTCATTGCACTACTTAGAATGACCAACAACTTAAAACTTATAAACTGTATATTTCTGGAATTTTCCATTTAATATTTTTGGAGCATGGTTGATGGCAGGTAACTGAAATTTCAGAGAGCAAAACTGTTGATGAGGAGGGACTACTGTAAATGCTAAGGAAATGAGCACTCTAGAAAGGCCACTCAACCATACACAAGTTGCTTAGCATAAACGTCTGAACATGTCTTACAATTTTTCACAAAGGTTTTCACTCACAAATTATTTATCTAGGATAATATGCAAGTCCTTTAATTCTGAACAACTTTCAAAATCTTAGATATTAAGCAAACAAACAAAATGAAGGGAAACAAAATCAAGCTAGCTGGGATCCCAGCCAATGAAAACTTTACTTCATGGAAAGAAAACAAAAATTCCACAATAATCTCACAGGGAGGATGGAAACAATCACCCCAAGCATGGATCAGTGTAGCTAATGTTATGCAAATCACAGAGTACTGAAGAAAGAGGACAAAGTCAGTTTTGGGGTGTGTGAGTCAAGGTGACCACCTTTGACACCATTCATGACATCTCTTCCTTATTTTCATTATTGAATACCCTATATAAGATATGGTTACATGTAGTTAAGAAGTATACAAAATCATATAATATACATTCGTATCATTTCTCAAAGATATTTATTTTAAAACCACTGGTTAAATGCAATGGTCATCAAATGTATACATTTTACAAGTTTTGTTAAATAAATAGAAACTATGCAGAAACAAAATAGCTGGAGCTATTCAGATTAAAGTAAGTTAAAAAAAAAAGAGTGTGAAGTTGAAGTATGAAGACATCTATAGCAATTTGTAAAACCACCATAATATGCTTTTAAATCTTTGTTGAGTAAATATTTTAACTTCCTGTTCACAACTTAAACCCATTGTTTAATTCCGGGTCAAAACGGAGTAACCCAAATATGCACTCTGTTATATAAAAGACCCAGAGGATGAAATTACATCTCTCTCTAATAAGGTCCTTTGAAATCCTACACTAGAGTAACTTAGCAGCCAAATTATTTTTCCTCTGCTAATGCTGATTGAGCAGTAAATAATAACTAGGAGAAAAACAAACACGTAAAATAAAGTGCTCCACACCTTTGCTTTTGAGTTTTTTTTAATGACCCTAGTCCACCAAATTTTGAAGAAGCTCAAATGCAATTATTTTGCCAACATTTATATAAGACAATGATTCAATGCATTTTCCGTGGGGGGAGCAGATTTTAATTTCCAAATGTAAAAAAACTCTATGCAAAAGAATGCTTTCAAATTTGGGGTTTGAGTTTAAAATCAATCAAAAATCCTTCTTACCAAAAGCAAAGCTGTTGCCAACTTGACTCTTGCCCTGATAAAGAACTTGGACTGTCTCTGTATCCATTTTTGTATCTGTAGGATAAAGGATTGGACAGATTGTCCCTAACACCTGAAAAACAAGCCCTCTAGTGCTATTTATTAAACATGGCACTATAAAAAGGAGATAAAATGGTCAAGACATTTAATGTAAAAGAACAAGAGTACACTCGTAAATCTGCCTAAAGACACTGTTGTTGAAAAAGCATTACAAACTCCAAAAGCCACTTAATCCTCCTTTTTAATCAGTAGAATGAAAAAAAGGTCTATTTTGTATTGTCCTCAGTTTACCCCTTTCACATCACTTCTGGTATGACATATCTGCAAATTAAAGAGAATTTTAATAGGGGAAAAACGAAGACAAGTCAAATATTTTTCTTCTTATTCATAAAAATTCAAAACATTTCAGGCTTTTTGTTGAAGATTCAAGTCAGGGTGGAGGACTGAAAAATAAATAAGGCATTTCCCAGGGGATTGGCCTAGCAGTTAAGATGGCCAACTCTGGAGCCAAATTTCCTGGGTGAAAATTCTGCCCCCTGACTCACTAGCTGGGTGACCCCCTCATCCAGAAACTGGGAGATAGTAATAGTGTCCACCTCATTAAATTGTGAGAAGTAAATGAGTAGATATATTTACCTATATAATAAATGTACACTTATTTATAGCACTTAGCCTGTGGCATACAATGGCATTACAGAAAATGCTAGCCATAGGCATCTGAGGCTCAGAATCTAGTTGTAATTTACTGTCCACGTGTGTCATCCAACTAAAGTTTAGGTAAAATTATGAAAGCAAAGTAGAGTAAGTAGGCAATATTTGTTCTTTCTTCTTGAACTCTAGATTGTTTGTTTTTCTTCTGCAGACCTCTTCCACTCTGCTGTCCTAGCTCCTGCCAAGAGAGTTAACATGAATTTTTAAACAAATTAACCCTTACAGGGATATTTGCATCTGCAGGAAATCTGAGAAACCAGTCCTTAATTCAGCAAGATATGAAATGACAGAATTTCAAGAATTTTGAGACAAGCTCTTTTAAAATCTGTGCCGAATAACTTCAGTCTAACCACATTAACAAATTGGACCCAATCACATCTATAAAAATAGTTTCCTCTTTCTGTTGGAGATATTGGTATCCAAGGAAAACGGAGCAGAGAGTACCTTCAATGGTTAAAGAGAGGCATTTTCATTAGTCACAAAAGCAGTCATTTCTTTTGTTTTCCTAATGATTTCAGTGCAAATAAATAAAAAAGAGAACTTGCAATGCCAACACACAGTCTTAAATCCTAGCCAATGAGAGTCATTTTCTAAAAGAAAACTGAAGATATCACAATAATTTATGCACTGAGTTCCAGCTGATCACCTATCCCTTGTTAAAATAATGGCTAAAGCAAATCTTCTTTATACCACTTAAGCCTTTGATCCTCCCCTGCTTCCATCTACCATGTCCTAGTGTGAACAAATGCAGATCAGCTCCTGCACTACTAAAAAGCTAATGCCATCCAGGGGAAGAACCTTGGAATTTTCCAGAAGCACACATTCTTACTATCTCCGGTCAGAAGGCCTTGCCCCTTCCCCACCAACTGATCTTCTTCCTGTCCTCCACTGAGCCCCATGGTCCTTTCTGCAGCAACCTGAGTATAGTATCCATGGATTTCTTCTCAAGCCCTGCCATCAGTTATGAACAGTTCTCTCCTGGTTGGAGAAAAGCACTTCCTTTAATTATCCACCTGTTTCTCTTCCTTATACCTGCAAGCTCTCTCCTACTTCCTCACTATCTTCCCTGTATTGAACCTCTGAGGTGCCCTTTCTTGCCTCAATTCCCATGGGATCTCATTCTGAAGTGCCACTGATAACTGTCTAGCAACACACAAAGCAGCTTTGCTCTCGGTGCTGCTGTTTGGCCTCTTGAAACAAGAGACAGTGAAGACCCCTCCGCCTGGAAGTCACCTTGGCCCTTGGCTCTGAGGAAGAATGGTCCTGGCCGCTGACTCATTTCCCTGCCTACCTCTTCTCAGTCTTTCCTGGTCCATCCTCTCTTCTAGGGTCATCCTCATCCTTCTTCCCTTTTCCTAGACATAATTTCCTCTTACAATCTTCCCCTCAAGGAAAACACTGTTCTGCTTCCCATAGGCCAACCCAGACATGGTCCAACAGGGCTTCACCAATTGCTGATTTGACATGTTCACAAAAATCCTAAATTCAATCACATCTTTATCCTTCCTCAAGCCACTGGTTCTTGTTCCTCAACTCTATTTATGGCATCTCAAAAGCTTGTAACTTCTCCATGCCCCCAGACCCCTCCTCCTATTAACTCTGTTCAGTCAGTTACTTAGTTAAGCAAAGCTTGCTCTTTAAGTTCCTTCCATTCTTTCTTCCCCCTTTATCTTTCTTCCACTGTCACATCTTTAGTTTAAGACAGAGGCTGGCAAAGTACGGTTAACAGTCTGCCACTTGTTTCTGTAAATAAAGTTTTATTGGAACATAGCCATGTGCATTCAATTAATTATTGTTTCTGGCTGTTTTCACATTTCAACAGGAGAGGTAAGTAACTGGTATAGAGATTCTCTGGTTAGAAAATTCAAAAGTATTTAATGTCTTGTCCTCCACAGGAAGTTTGTCTATCCCTGGTTTAAGCCCTTTTGAGTTCAAGCATAAAACTCTTCAAGGTTCATTTCTAGATTCCCAATCTTCCTTAATTTTCCTACCACCTGGCTAATTTTCCTAAGACATCATTTGAAATACATTATTTTCTTGCTCAAAAATTATATGGGACTTTCCATTATGTCCAAGAAAAAGTTCAGAAATACAGGGCAGCATCCTACACTTGGTCATGAGCATCATGCTACCCACCAGGGACATGGATACATCTCAGTTTGTCAGCTTGACTCCAAGGGCTTTCTAGTCTCATCTCAGGGCTTCTCAGACAGGTTTCCCACTTTCACATCCTCATCCCACAAAGCTTCTGATTCACTAATTTCAGTTCACCCCTGCTCCCACCAGGCCTTATCATCACTCTCTATTTCGTAGTTGTGAGATTTTATTTCTCTTACTTTCCAGGCCAGGATGGGTACTATTGTTTTCAAACAAATTCATTTCACTTCTCAAGACAGTGCCTTCTTGTCCCTTCCTGAACAGAATTTCCCTGCTGGTAGCATAGTGCTTATGACTCTGTTCTGATCCTGTCACAATGTTATTTTGTTTCCTTGCTTAAATTCTGTGTTCTACCTTTGTCTTTTCATCCCAGTTACCTTGATAATATATTACAACACATTATATATTAAAAATTCAGGAAAACTTTCTCAAATATTTTTTCAGAAAGTATGCAATCATCTAATAATTCACTGAAAACAGGTGTAAGGTAGACCAGTGGTCCTTGCCAACTCCTCTGCCTACAGAGGATATTTGGGGATGCCTCAAGACATTTTTGATGGTCCCAAAATGGAAAGGGGGTGCTACTGACATCTAGTGGGTGGATACCAGAGATGCTGCTAAGCATCATACAATATACTACAATGTAATGGACCATGCCTCCCTGGCCCTATAAATAATTATCCAGTCCAAAGTGTCAGGATGCTGAAGTTGAAAAACTCTGATGTAGACTCATTCTTTGCTAAGTTAAAATGCCTACAAATTATGTCCACAATTATAGCAATGAGAAAATGAAAAGTATTTGTTGACAGGTTGAAATAATTTATTCTAAAGAGTTTATGGTTTAGGTTACTTTGATGGAAAATGTCAAAGAAGTAAATGATGTCTCAGAATCTCTTCAGGGATGTTTCTGCCCTGACAGAGGTAAACTCAGTAACCAGTACCCAGATAAATAATTTTGGAAATTTTGGAAGAAAGGAAATCAAAGAAGAATTCACCGAATGTTGCCACATGTTGACCTGGCATAACTCAATGCTTAAGAGTGTTAGGGGAGCAGGATCAAGTGGCTATCTTATGTAAACTACCATCACCTTGATCTCTAAATCTGGGGTGTCCCAGGGCTTGGTCCTTTTTTATTTTTCTCTATCTTGACTTACTTTCCTGGGAATTTCAACCAATACCTCTTCCTTAAATGCTTCTGATATCTTAAAGTCTCCCAAGTTTGTATTTGAAGTCCAACAAACTCCCCTGAGTTCCAGATGATTATTTCTGACTTGCCAACATTTCCACTCATGTGTCTCCTAGCAGGTAAAATTTAACATGTCTCTATTAGGTTACTTCATTAATATTCCTCCAAGAATCTGTCCACCATGCAGGGTCTCAGCAATCCTGTCTTCTTATATCCTAGGGTTCCACCATCTGTATCTGATGGCTCTTCCTCATTCATCAACTTCAGGAAACATGAACACCAAAGAACTGTGCATAAGTTTCTCTCAGCCTCAGCCTGGAAATGATCCTTACATCCCTTCCCCTTGCATTTTGTGGGCAAGGGAGAGTAAGGCTGCCCTTCCTAACGTAAGAAGACTGGGAAGCGTAGAGTGGTCCACCAGAAAAGGGAAGTATGGATTGGGGTTGGTGAAAAGACAGCACTGTGTCTCTGCCACCACATCAAACATCCAGTCTCCAGTAAATCTTTGTTAAAGGCCAACTCCAGCCCTCCCAGTACTCAAGACAAAGACCACCAGGAGGTCATTTTTGGCTTCTCTTTTTCTCTTACATTAGCAAGACACGAAGTTCCATTTTCAAATTGGCTCCTGAATCCAATCACTTCTCATCATCTCCACTGCTACTTTGTCCATTTTTCATCCAGATAGTGGCAAGAGCTGGTTTCTACTCTTGTCGTCATTGGCTATTTCATAATAAAGGTCAGGATCTTTAAACAACTTAAATCACATCATGTCCCACAAAGTACTTAACATGAGCCTTATCAGTGAGTCACAGAAAGCACTCAGCATGGTGCTTATCAACAAATGTTAGCTCTTTTCATCAGCAAAACTTTCTGCTTACTGTATACCTTTGAAAGGAAGTTACATTGCATTCATTTTTCCCATTTCTCAAGAACTTTCCAGGGGCTAGTGAGCTCAAAACCCTCCAGTTGCTTTACTTGTCATTCAGAGAAAATGCTGAAAATGCCCTGGAAACTCCTCCATGCTCCCATGCTGACTGTCTGTGACTTCCCTATTCTCTCCACCACTGCCACCACACTGGCCCCTTTCTGTTCCCTGAATATAAGAGGCAAGCTGCTGCCTCAAGACTTTCTCAGGTGCTGCTCCCTCTCACTGAAAGCCCCGTTCCCCAGATAGCCACGTGATGCACTCCTTCACCTCCTTTGGGGCTTTGCAAAGACACCTGCTCAGTGGGGCTTCCCTGACTACTTTCCAAAAATTGCAGTTGTCCTGAACCTACCCACCCTGTGCCCCCAAGCATTTCCTATCTTTCTCTCTGCCTCATTTGACTTTTCTCCTTCTACATATTACTTTCTGACATGCTCTATTTGCTTACTGTCCCCCTCCACTACAATATAAGCATTACTAGAAGTTTGTCTACCAAGCATTCCAATATCTATAACCTCAGTTCAAACACAGCAGCACTCCACAAATATTCACCGAGTGAATTAGTAGTAACCATCCAAACCTCATGGTAAAAATAACTGACGGCTAGAACTGATGCAATACCTTACCATCTTAGGCTAAACTAAAAGCGGAGAGAAGAGAGGAATTCTATTCCATTCATCTTTTAATCCTTAATTGAGTGAAGTTCCTGGAAGGCAGAGAGTAATCCTTAAATATTATTTAATTAAATTTGTTGAATTATCATTCAGTTTTCATGCATTCTGCTATCGTATGACTGACTGTTATAAATATTAATGAAGATGGTGCAGTTGATTTGTAATCATGATAGAAAATTTTACATTTCTCATGAAGTTAGATGATATTTAAAATCTTTGTTCTTCATTTAAATAAACTGAGATCAAGTTAGGTTTTACTGCATACTTTAAAATACCAAATGTATTCAATATGGCAACTGTTTAAGTGGCTCAAACCAGGTAAGATGATGAGTTTAAAATACTAGAATCTGATGTAAGATTATATGAATCCACATTCCATCAGAATAGCTTTCTAGCTGTCACCAATCTTGAATAAGATCTCTAAACACAGCTTCGATGAGCAAGTCTTTTGACGGGAGTTAAGACAGTGCTTGCCACATGGGGCTGTTGCATTTAATGAGATGAATCCCACAATGAGCCGTGTGGAGCTTTTCAGTGCATGACAGCTCTTTTTACCAATGCTATGTGCTAATTGCTGAATAATTTGGAACAGAAGTTACATTACATTTGCTTTTCCCATTTCTTAAGATTGATAAAGCAGGAAAAAAATCATGTTTCTATCATAAACAGTTACTTTAATTTTAATTCAAAAGACAGAATTACTGGACAGGCACCATATTGTATATAAGTTATAAATTTAGTAGGAGATTTTTTTGTACCCAAAGACATCATGGCCCTATACTATCTAATCTAACTTCTCCAGGATCCTGACAACCATCCAGCCCAGAATCCACAGGTGTGAAATTCTGGTGTGAACCCTTTTCCTTTCACAAAATGATGGCAAAATCACACTAAACTGATAATGTTACTTTTACATAGGTTCTTTCTCAACACAGGCAGCCATTAAAGACTGATCACAATTGGTAGAAGAAAAACTTAATATTCACCCTCAAGATCTTAGTAAATGTCACAAAATTGCAATCCCTATTTCTGTATTTGATGTGTATTTTGAAATTTGTGAAAAAGTTTTAAGAAATCAAATTATAATTTTAGGTCACAGAAGATAATAATTAATAGACTATTATACCAAATCCTTAAAGACTCACATAAATATTTAAAAATTCAGAGTTAAAATTCAGAGTTGAAAGTGCAAGTCAATGATGAATAAAATTAAAATATTTAATGCATCCACTTGGTAATTTCACAGTTTAAATATTCTGTTATAAAGTAAAGCCATAATTGGGAATCTGAGATTAATAATAATTCTAAAATAGATTTAACTTTAAGCAGTATTCCATGTAACTGTCCTATGTTATTCAGTTGAATGATATAAAAATTACATGTTGTAAACATGATTCTTTTTACTAATTTAAATGTCATGTTCTTCCAAGAGAAATAGAAATCTCATTGAACTGGAACATCCAAAAGAAGAATCTAACTTTGTTTACAGATGAATAAAACATATTTAAAATAAAAGTATGCATACTGCTAAAATTGATTTAGAGTACAGGAATAATGCAATTTAATAATCGAATTGTAGGGGTTTCAAGTCATACTATAAAAATGCTGAAGTAATTTAAAATTAGTCAAAATAGTTATATTCTAATATAGTGTTCAAAAACTTGAAGAAATTGATTATACTGAGGTTCTATGTTGAGATGATTAGTTTGATGGCATATTCATTCAGCACTGTACAATATTTAGAAATCTGTAAACCCAGCAGCCCAGGAAGCTGAGATGGGAGGATTAAAAGTTCAAGGCCAGCCTTAGCAACTTAGTGAGGCCCTAAGCAACCTGTGAAACCCTGTCTCAAAATAAAAAACGAAAAGGGCTGCAGGTGTATCTCAATGTCAAAGTGTTCCTGTCCTGGCATGAAAGAAAGAAAGAGAGAAAGAAAGGAAAGGGGGGAAAAAGAAAGGAAGGAAGGAAGGAAGGAAGGAAGGAAGGAAGGAAGGAAGGAAGGAAGGAGGAAGGAAGGAAGGAAAGAAAGGAGAGAAAGAAATCTGTCCAAAAAAGTTCAGAGACCAGTATGAGTTTTACCAATGTACTAGTAGCTATAATGAAAGACAATTCTATAGAACACCTAAGAATAAAAAACTTGAGGAATAATCAGTCATGCAATATCTATGGTAGAACAGGAGAGAAAGAAGAGATTAACTTATTAAACTAGCTCTAGATTCTTAATAGTATTACTGAAATAGCATGTTTGGTACAAGCAAATAAATATAATTCATATCTACAAATACATATGAATTTTCAGAAATACTGCTGAAACATATAATATGTAATATGTACCTAATGGTTCTGAATTTAGAGTTCACTTATTGAACCATGTTACAAATAATAAAAGTAAACTGACATAGAAGAATGTTGAAATACACAGGAATATTCAGGCCTTTAATGTAACATTCAGAGAGGGCAATTCTGTGAGCTATAACTTATTTGATTTCATTTTACTTAGTATTCACTAATATTTTATTTTATAATATGTAAAACTTAAAATTAATATGCCATATTTCTTTTCAAATCTTCTAGCTTGATCAAAAATTTAGGCCAAAATCTGTCTCACATTGATATGAATAAATTAGATGAGAAAAAAAATCTGTGGTAATATTTAGCTCCACCAAAATAGCACTTTCAAACATCTCAATACATGGATATTAGAGAACACTATAAAAATAATACATATTCTTCATTCTTTATTTGAACATGGGGAATTCACAGCATCAAGAGAGACATTCTATGTATAATCTAGATTCATAGCCATTTCTATGCAAAAGAATAGCACTTGTGAAATTTAAAACTAGTAAACTATAATTGGTTATAACTTAATACTTTTAAATAATAAACTCTAATACAGAATTGTTTAATATAATTTAAGAAAATAAAATTTTAGGCAAATTGTGAAAGTTAAAGAATATTTTTAATTGCTTATCTCCTAAAACTCTCTAATTTCTGGGTTTCAAATCACAAAATAAGAGCCATACACATGCAAAATTTTAAAAAAATCATTCAAGGACCAAATTTTGTTTTCATCATGTGCAATTAAACTACTGTTAGATCTCATAGGCACTTAATTTGGAAGAAAGTCCAATATGAATTCATGAACAAGTATAACCTATTGGTACTCTAAAACTAGTCACGTCATTCATTAGTACACCTCACTGAAAATATATAAAAGTTTTCAAAGGCAGCATTTATTAAACATCAGCAAGAACTATGCTAAGAAGGAAGGGCACAAACTGAGCAAGACCCACTACTACTATTTAAGTAGTGTATAATCTAGTGGAGAGACAAGCAAACAAACGGATAAGATTTCAGTTCTGAAGAATAAGTGCTAGGGTGGAGGAAGATGCCAAGGAGTTAGGACAGCGTGCTGCAGAGGGCCCTCACCCAGCCGGGCTCACCAGGCGTGGCTGACTCTGTCTGCTGGTGGTGTGGAGAGAAAGAAATCAACCTGAGAGGGTTGCTCCGAGGGAATGAAACCTAAGCTGACTCTTCAAGAATGACAGGCTATCCTGGTGGGAAAGAGGCCCATCTGGGAAAAGGTGTATAGCACTTGTAAATGCTTGGAAACCTCAGAGAAGCAGGGAGGCTCAGGGAACTGACAGAAGTCAGAAATAAAACTGAAGAAATAAGGAAGCATTAAGTCTGTGTGCTTGACTACACACAGAATCCTCTCTCCTGAGGACATGAAAGGGCCCGGGAGTGAGAAGGAGTAGAGATGTGATCACCTACGTGTTTTAGAAAGACAACTCTAGAAGTAAATTAAAGCAGAACAGGCAGTCAAACTAAAGATCTAAAATAAGGGAACTGGAGCAAGGAGGACAGCTTTGAGACAGACAAAAAGTTAAGAATGGATGAACTTTGAAATGGAGAATGGAGGATTGCTACCCATTTTCCAACCTAACGTAATATTGCTGATGTTGATGCTGATCATGGAGATGGGTGATTCTGCAGTAGAGAAGAAAGGGAGGAAAACTGGGAGAGAAGAGAGCGGGTAAGATCAGTTTTGATCTGCTGAGTTTGTGGACCTATAACCTTGCAGTCAAGGATGCCCAGAAGGTGGTCAGCTATGCAAAAATGAATGAGTGTTCATTAAAGATCATTAACACTCTCAAGTATTTGCAATAGCAGCTAGCTTTACACAGTGAGTCATGTGTATGCACTACGAATAATTTTATTTTATTATCCTCCACACTCTAAAGAGGAGGAAGAGTATAAGTAATTTCCCAGTAGTTATAAAGTATTCATCAGGCATGTCTGATTTTAAGCTTTAGCCCTTAACTACCATACTGTGCTGTATCTTGCAAAATCTATTACAGGCTTTAAGGCCAGGTAGAAATGAGTGGTTCAATTCTAATCTTGAGTTCTTAAAAGCTGTTTGACTTTGACACTGTCTAAGTCATAGTTTCTTCTAACCTACCAATTCATAGCCTTTAGAACTTCATTTCAAGGATATGATATAAATTGGAGAAGGTGGATGAAAAAATGCTAGATGGATTGGATTGTTCCTGTATTATAAATGCTACCTACTGCTATATATATATGTCCAGAGAAAAAATTCTGCTTATACTAAAATAGCTATGATCTAAGTAGATTCCTTTTCATATAAAGAATTTTATTTTAATTCTTCTCCCATTTATTTTATATCTCAATGATTACTATTATGTTTTGAAAAGCTTTGAAACATTACTGCATCCACAAAGTTTACAGTCATTTAAACAATTCATTCAAATAGGAATCATTTCAATGTTAAAGAGCTGATTATTGGTTTTTTTAAAAAATATTTCTGTAGTGATGAATGCTACAATAAGATACCCCCAAATGATCAGGCATGAGGATGTTATGGAGACAGCTTTGGACTTGGAGTCAGAAGACCAATGTGAAGTCCCAACTCTGCCACTTACCAGCCATGCCAACATGGGCAAGTCATTGAACAGATTTAAGCATACCTTTGCACATTTGTACATGAATACATGGGCCTATATGTTGTAAATCCAAATTCAGCAAATAGGGTCAAGCTAAAGGCTAGGAAAATCACCCTTGATTTTTTGTTTTCAAACCTGGTTATACATTAACATAAGTGGAAACTCTTTAAAAACATATTTTAAGAGACAGCAATGCTAAAATATTACTGGAAAGATTCTAATGATATTTTAAATATATGATTTGCAAGTTCTGGGCATCATTTTATAAAAGGTGATATGAAGACCCTTAGGTAATACCTCACACTCATATTAAACATAAAATCATATTCTCTTTAACATCAATTGCTTAAAAAGAAAACATCTTTCTTAGTATGCCCACAGCCTAGAATAACCAGTTGAATCACCCATCCTGCTTTAGTACTGTAACTTACAGGTCTTTGGGAAACAGGGGCAAATGGTCACCCAACACACACACACACACACACACACACACACACACACACATACACACACACTCATGTGCAGATGCTCTTAAATGACCCCCAGTGTATTAGAGCAAAGTACACATTGACAGTTCCACTCATATAAACCATCATCACTAGGGTGTTCCATCATTCACTATCGACCTTCAGTATGTGGTCACACTTGAAGACCTCTGATTCCAGTAAGATTCATCCATATCCAGTAACTTGGGAGAGACAGACCACAGTCATGAAGGCCAATATCCATCTATTTCAGTCCATGCAATGAATATTAAATTCATAAATAACCAACATTTTTAACACTTGCTTTGAAGCCCTTGCCTCCCAATAATCATTTCTCTCTACTTCCCTAAAACAGGAAATTTTCAAGAATAACATCTCTACCATTTGACAGATATCATAATTTAACAGCAATAGTTCCATAGCATCACTTGCTACATTTTTCCTAGAAAATGCTACATAAAATAAATAACAATATAATATATAATGAAATTAGACCATGGTTACCTCTGCATCTAAATTAAAGACATGGGTATCATTTCTTTTGAATAAAACATCTGCTAAAAATCATATTAAACTCATTCAGAATGGCAGGTATGCACCAAAACATACTTTGCTGTCTATTTTAAAATTAAATCCAGCAAATACATCTTTTCTAGAACCACATTGTTATACACCAGTATACTATCCTCATTTGCCTAGTGGAGCTCATCACCAGTCTACAGGACACACTTTTGGTAAAAACACATCTTCCTTGAGACACTGTTAGTCATTCCTATGCAGAAGAGCTTGGATGACCGTCTCCAATACTGACTCTCTCACACGTACTAGTTACAAACACTGAAGAACTAGTGTCATGGAGACTCTACCAATGAGATAGGAGGAAAGGCCATACAAAGTCTTTCCCTTTGGAAAATCATAATCTCAAAAGACTCATCACCAAACTGGCACATTTGTGAACTTTCATTAGTGAAATAAGGAAGGGCCTTGAGAATTGTGATTTTCATCCACAAAATGAGCAACAAGCAAACTACTAATATACCCTCTCCTATTAAATTTCTTGTAGTCAACAATATAAAAACTATTTAGAATATTAGGAATAAAATCTTAGAAAAAAGTGCATAACATAATTTAGACCATTGAAAATACACAGCATGACTTCAACTCTAGTCTTTCAAGCACTGGCTTTCCAAGGGGAGAATCAAGGGAGACCTCAAAATGTGACGTCATAATTAAACAGAAACAACGTACATCTCCAAACATATTTTATAGTCTTGCAAGTGAATTCAAAAATCAACAAAAATAGTCTCAACAAACAAACAAACAACAACCAAAAAACCTTACTGCTTAGAAGATATTTCTTTTAAGTAGTCTTACAACCACTTTTTAAAATTTTTTAGCAAAATTGAGATGGAATTAAGACTTACTGATTGTTCATTTAAATCCTGGGAGTCTTCCATGTGGTTTTCTCACTTCTCCTGCCACTCCCAAGTAGAAGCAGCTTCCTTCAATTCAAAATGGACTATCTAAAACAAAAAGATGGACATAAAGGGAAAAAAGAAAGGGTTATCTGTTTTCTCATTTGTAAAATTACCAAAACATATTGAGTTTTAGCATGATAGTTGGTAACTGGCAGAAGTATTTTTTAAGAAGCAAAATTCATTAATATTGTCTCCATATCTGATATAAATATAAACCTTGTAAAAATATCACAGTAAAATTGGGGTATATGAATAGCTACTCAATAATCTTGTAGATAAACAAAAGTATATGAAGACAACTTTGAAGGCATAGTCTACACCATGTAATTAGTACACTATATTGATGAGCGAGGTCTGTCTTAGTCAGTTTTTTCACTGCTGTGACTAAAGGACCCAACCAGCAAAACAACAGAGAACAAAAAGTTTATTTAAGGGCTCATGGCTTCAGAGGTCTCCATCCATAGACAGCTGACTCCATTCCTTGGGGTTAGAGGTGAGGCTGAACATCATGCTGGAAGAGTGTGGTAGAGGGAAGCAGCCCAGATGATGATCAGAAGGCAGAAAGAGAAGTCTTCACTCTCCAGATACAAATGTATACCCCATAACCATGCCACCAATGAGTCACCTCCTCTAGTCACACCCCACCTGCCCCAGTTACCACTCAATTAATCCCAATCAAGGATTCATTCATTCATTGATTAGGTTAAGGCTATAACCCAATCATTTCTCCTCCAAACCTTCTTGTACTGTCTCACATCTGAGTCTTTGGGGGACACCTCACATCCCAACCATAACAAGGTCTGTCATTAGGCAACTGATAGATTGAAAAATAAGGAAACCAGTGGACTGGCAGCGAGTGCTTGCTTGCCAGGTTTCTTAGCAGTCCTTTTGCCAAAGTAAATGTTGCCTTGCCCACCCACTTTCAAGCATGTGTTTGTTTCTTGCAGCACCTTGGTTTTTCTAACAATTTTGATGCCCAACTGACTTGGGGATCCATGTACCACCTATGGGAAGTGGCACCCTTCTCCTTGGAGAAGACACACTCTGCTGTCTTGTGGGGTGATCTTTGAGTGCGGGCAGAAACTGCCATCCCTGAGGCTGATGAAGGACCTAAAATCCAAAGAGGATCAAAAGTGGATCCACAATGCAAGAAAAGGGTCCAGGGAGAAGGACTGAGTTTCTGGCAACAAATTTCATGACCCAGCTGGGACGTGAAGCAGACCCGGCTCCAGCTTTATTGATCAGGCTTGTCTCTCCAAGGAACCCCACTTCCATGCTGAGGAGTCATGGTGCTGGCAAACTTGTTAACAGCCAAACAGGCAGCATATGCAAATAGATCTTCAAGGAAGCATAAAGAAAAGGAGGGAAGTCAGGCATGGTGGCACATGCCTGTAATCCCAGTGGCTCAGGAGGCTGAGAGAGGAGGATTGTGAATTCAAAGCCAGTCTCAGCAAGAGAGAAATGCTAAGCAACTCAGTGAGACCCTGTCTCTAAATAAAATACAAAATAGAGCTAGAGATGTGGCTCAGTGGCTAAGTACCACTGAGTTCAATACCTGATAGTGCCCCCCTGCTCAAATAAAAGAAAAGCATGGGAAAGCTTTCTTCCATTGTATAGCAATATGCTTAGTATAAGAAGCTGGTGGGGTTGCAAATTAGTGCAGCTACTCTGGAAAGCAGTATGGAGATTCCTCAGAAAGCTTGGAACGGAACCACTATTTGACACAGTTATCCCACTCCTTGGCCTATACCCAAAGGACTTAAAATCAGCATACTACAGAGATACAGCCACATCAATGTTCATTGATGCTCAATTCACAATAGCCAGATTGTGGAACCAACCTAGATGTCCTTCAATTGATGAATGGATAAAGAAACTGTGGCATATATATACAATGGAATATTACTCTGCAATGAAGAATGATAAAATTATGGCATTTGCAGGCAAATGGATGAAATTGGAGAATATCATGCTAAGTGAGATAAGCCAATCTCAAAAAACCAAAGGACGAAAGATCTCGCTGATAAGCAGATGATGACATATAACGGGGGGTGGGAGGGGTTAGTGTTAGGGTTAGGGTTAGGTTTAGGGTTAGGGTTAAGGAGGATGGCAAGAATGGAGGAAGGAAGGACCATACAGAGGGAAAAGAGGGGTGGGAGGGGTGGGGGGAAGGGAAAAAATAACAGAATGAATCAAACAACATTACCCTATGTAAATTTATGATTACACAAATGGTATGCCTTTACTCCATGTACTAACAGAGAAACAACATGTATCCCATTTGCTTACAATAAAGAAATTTAAAAAAAGAAAAAAAAAAAAAAAAAAAAAAAAAAAAAAGAAAAGACCAAAAAGGAGCCTCTGGGTACAACTGACAGTGGGAAACTCACTTAAAGTTGATGGCATTGTGATAGTGATAATACAGACTGATCAGGTTCAAAATTATCCTGTGCTCCAACCCCTTGAATGCAACCTGGGAGAAAAAATTAAGGCACAGTTTTTTTTTTTTTTTTTTTTTTGTTTTGTTTTGTTTTGTTTGTTTTCGTATATGCTAGATTGTCCAATCCTCTCCTGGGATAAAATTTGTTGTGTAAATTAAATGCACATAAAACATTCATAAGATCTGTTTCAGAATATGAATTTAAGAAAGGGTCCAAAATTAGAAAAGATAAAAGTTATAGGTATGGAAATATTTGAGTATGGAAAATTAGAAGGTAAAAGAAATGTTTCTGGATGAGAAAGTATTTTGTCTGGGAAAGTAATATTCTTGTACTAAAGTCCAAGATGAAAGAGGACAAAACTTACATGTAAAGTTGTGAGTGTCTAAGTGAGTCACAGAAGGTTTGTGGAAGGTAAATCTCAAAAAGTTTGTTTGCGATTAAATTGGCTGTAATTAGCAGTCAGTAAAACTATTTGAACTTTAAAGTACTGATTAAAGCAAAGACTGAAACACTGATCTGCTCTTATCTGTTGATAATTTTCTTGTGTTTGTTCAGTTTTACTACTTGGGGAAACAAAGGCTTAGAGGCATTAGGGTTCATAGCTTTTTTAAAGTCTTAAATGATTACTTTGTAACTGGTTAAACAAACAATTATTAGTTAAGCTAAAACAGAATTCTTGGCACCCTAAATATATGTGACTAGGTATATGTATGCATCTGAAAAATATATCTGTCTTGTCTAAGTGTTATGTAAAAGTTTATAAAATGAAAGCTTATGTAAGATTACAGGCAAGATAACCAATAAGTGCTCTCTTTTATACGTTGTATCTGACATAGAAGGACCACACTATTATTTGAAGACCTGTCTTATATCTGTTTGCTTCAACTAAGTCAATATCTGATCATTAACATTTTCCTAAATGTATAAAAGATTTAAGGCTATCCTTTGATTATTGTTAACCCAGGCAGATCTGTTCTTATTGTTATCATACCCTTGGATTCTAAATTGTACTCTAAAAGTTAAACTTAGTTAAATGTAAAGCTTAGGAGAGCACTTTGCCAAGTTGGTTATCCAAAGTAAAATTATCTGTAGCAAAAGTCTTGAATTTGTATTGAAATAACAAATTTGGTTGGTATTTATTCATGTCATTTGATGTTTTATAGCTGGGTAAGATAACCCATTGCCAATAAATTATATACACAATTTTGTGTTACTCTTCACACTGGAATCGGAATTTAAATGCATTTTTGGGAGATAATGAGAGCCTGATCTGTTTAAAGGTGACATTGTAATGCATGGAAACATTCTGCCACTTTTTCCACAAAAAGAAAAGGTAAAAGCTCTCTTGGTCTTTCTTTGATTCATGTTTCAGATGTAATGTTGTGTTGTATTACTTGTGAAGAGCCCCATCTTACCTGAAATAAGACTTTGCCTTCCACCTAACTCCATGTTAAAATGGCTCCAAAATAGGCTAGACTTCAGCTCATTTAAAGTTGTGTTCAAAAGACCCTTATTTGTTGTAAAGGTAACTGTGATCTCAAACAGGGGATACAATGTATAACTAACTAAAGGTTCAAGATTATAAAAGAAAAAAAAAATAAAAATAAAAATAAATAAGGATTTGTATTAATCACTCACTTTTGAAAGTGTATAATGTCAATTGAGAAAATTCAGTGTGTATTTTAGTGTTACAGCTTTTATAATAGAACATTTTGTCTGCATTTCCAAATGAACCTTCCCACTCACAAAGAAAGAAAAATAAGAAATTACAAATAACTGGGAAAGTGATTTAGTCAATAAATTATAGTGAGACAATCAGTTAACTAATTTTTGAAAAATGTTAATCTTTATTCCTCACATTAGGAGTTTTTCAGGCACACGCCTATAATACCAGTGGCTCAGGTGGCTGAGGCAGGAAGATCACAAGTTCAAAGCCAGCCTCAGCAATTTAATGAGGCTCTAAGTCACTATGGAGACCCTGTCTCTAAGTAAAATATAAAAAGGGCTGGGGATATGGCTCAGTGGTTAAGTGTCCCTGGATTCAATCCCCAGTACCAAAAAAAAAAAAAAAAAAAAAAGACTGTAAACAAACTCTTAGAAAAATGGGTATATATTTCTTAATTTGCAGATAGAGATAGATTTTATAATAGTAGCAACAGAAGATAAGCTCATCCTCCCTGTCTCTGTTTCTTTCTCACATAAACACCCTCAAACAAACAAAATTAAAAGGTACATTGAAAATCCTGGAAGAAATATCTGCACCAAATCAAGTACATGGTCTAATATCCTTAACATACAAACAGCTCTTACAATTCAAATAGAGGGGAAGGTGGACATGCCCTATGAAAATTCTGTCAATCATCACAAATTTGAAACAATGTTCAAACTCACAAATAAATAAAATGCAATTTAAAATAGCAATGACACATTTAGAGCCCTTTAAATTCTATTTAAAAAAAAATAAAAGAAAATGAGAGAAGAAAAAAGATTCAGGTTAAAAAGGTATTCATCATAGGCATGTAGATACAAGTCATTAACATTTTTAAAATATTTAGAGACATCAAATTTTTCTGAAAATAGAACTTAAGTGGAAAAGAGGTATTCCACTGTGCAAAAACACCAGGTACCAATTCAGTGTGTTAAATGTTCAATATAGCAGGAGTTTTACTCAGTTTTTGTATATCCATTTACATATTCCTCACTATCACCAGGTAGACATGGTTTTAATTTTTTTTCTTTTTAATGCTTTGTAGTATTTTCTGCAATAAACCTGCTAGTTTCCTTATTAGAATACAAGATGTTTTAAAAATCATGGGGGAAATTTAAAATGTGAATGCCGACATGTTTTATACATGTGCACAAACACGGAGACACCGGTCAAAAGTCATTGTCTTTGTGTGTGTGCGTGTGTGTACGCATGTGTGTGTGTTTGGTATTTTTACTCTTTAGAGTTAAAAGTCAGAAAGTGGTTAATGTATGCATATGTAATGTGCATAGTCTCACCAAGATAGCCATTTAAAATATTCCAAAACTAAAAAATCATCACTGTGAAGAACAGTGCAATTTGAAAGCAAATATTAAATGGAGACAGAGGTTGTAAAGTGGATTATTCAGCATACTGAAAAGTGCAGCAGCAGAGGGGTAGATTAAAAAATGTTAACAGAAAAGGCTCAACTTTGGGTCTCAGCTCTTGCTTCCATCTTGTTCCTCTCACTCTTCGTCACATTTGGTTCGCACCTAGTCCTGATTCTTGCTCATCCCTTACTTGCTCTTCCTTTCCTGGCAGACCTCTCAGTTGCTGGTCCCACGCACTACCCTGAAGCTCAATGACCAGCACCACCCTAACTCAGGGTTACCTTGTATTTGATGCACACCATAGGGAGTACAGGCCACTAGTTCAACTAGGATGACCTGCCTGATGACAGCTGCCTGTCTCACATGACCTTCCTCCAAACTCCCAGATGGATGTTTTATGTTGTGCAATAAATAAAATCATATTTTTCCACTGTAATACAAGGATACTGAATAAACAAAATCAAATGATGCTAAATGGCTTAAAGGATCAATTAAAATTTTGACATAATGAAAATGAATTTTCTAAGCAGACTCTGCAAATGGCCTCTGTGATTCCTTCTAAGATTAACTTTCGAAGTCAGAATAATCTCATTAAGGGAAGACAAGGTCAGTCTTATTTATGAGAGTTATCTATACTTCTAGCTCAATGACTGGCAAATTTTAGGTATAAAATAAACGCTGATTGATTGACTCAATGAATGACAGACAGAATTGTACAGAATATATCTGATGCTGAAAATGAACAAAGTGGAATAAACTGCCAGATAATTTAAGTTTCGGAAATTCTGCCTCAAATAAATGGCTATCATAGGAAAAAAACTGTTTTATTCTCACATTTCAGGTCCATGATTAGCTCCATTTGACTTTTAACTGTATTTTAACTTTGTATTCTTATTGAAGAGGAGAAACATTTGGAGAAGTACTATTTACTAAACGGAGTATTTTAATTTTTCCTAAAATTCAATATTAAAAATCACTTACCAAATACTTTGCTACTCATCTGACCTAACAATAAACTTTCAATGAACTCATTATTGATAGTAGTTTTTAATCCTATTGTATTTTAAAACAGCATGTTGCATTAGCTTCCTAGAACTGTTGTAGTGAAGTACACACACTGGGTGATTCTGAGCAACTGAAATTTATTCTGTCATGGTCTGTCAAGTAGAAGTCCTAAATGAAGGTTTTGGCAGATCTCTGCTTCCTCAATAGGCCATAAAGAAAAAGAATCCTTCCTTGCCTCTCTCTGGCTTCTGGGGGTTGCTGGCCATCTTTGGCTTCCTTGGCTTATAGATGCATCTCTCCAATCTCTACCTAATCATCACAAGGCCTTCCTCTGTATGTGCATGTGTGTCTGTGTCCAAATTTCTTTCCTCTTTAGGTATATCAGTCATTGGATTAGGGCCCATCCTAATCCATTATGATCTCATTTTAATTGGACTATAAGGTCACAAATATGGAGGTGAGGACTAAATCCTAACTCTTAGGGGACACAATTCACCCACACATGCATATAGTTATCATGCTGAAATTATTTTTAAGATGTGATCAAGGTTTAAATGTAGTACTTCCAGAAAGGATATATAAAAATTAAATTACAGAAATTGATTATCAGGAGAGAAGTGATAATTTTCCAGAAGGATCACTCTTGGCATTGTTACCAACTCAAGCAAAATTAAAAGGAAGACTTTAAGAAAGACATTAGAGTATAAAAGAATTAAGCAAAAAATAGCTTTTTAAAAAATATTAACCACCAGCACAGAATCTATTTAACGTTCCAGTTGGGGAGTTATTTGCATCAATGTTCCATGTTACAACATAATACTTTACCTTATATTCCCTTGAAATATAGATTAATTGTTACTTAGCTTGACTCTCAACAGTAACATGAATTTCATTCTTTGCCAAACTGGCTAAGGTACTAAAATATTATGAGCCCAGTGATTTTATATTATTGAACCAAGTAAAACTACCTAGGCTAATTGCAGGCATGGTGTTATTTTACATCATAATTTAGCAGTGGTTGTTAGGCTAAATCCTTTAACATTTAGTTTTCACAAATATATGAGAAGAGGATGAGAACATTCTTCAAATCAAGTAAGAAAAGTATTACCTTATAATAAAGGTATAAAATTAAGGAATAACAGTAACCTCATGCTGTTTTATGAGGCAATAATCTAGTTCCCAGCTCTATCTCAAGGCCGTTCTCCCAGAAAAGGTGAATTTTAAAGGGGAACAAGAACAACCTCACTCACTCCTGCAGTTAGGTTTTCAACACATCGACCTTGCATCATATCCTTTTCTTTAACTCTGCAGAAGTGAGACAAAAACATTTGGAAAATTGGAATAAAAAAATTCAACAATTCTTCTAATTCAGATATATAATACACTATACATATACAAATTTATAGAATTTTAAGACAATACTTAGAAATTGAATGGGACACAGCAGGCTGGTCCAGGTGGTAGAAACAGCAAGGGACATGCAGCCTTAGGAAATGAGAAGAGGTTGGAGGAGATTCTGTAATGTGAAGTTATTCTATCTTTGTAATAAAAACTAGATCATCCTTGCTCTGGCTAAAGAAGCATGGATGTGAAGAGGATGGATCTTGCTGCTGTGCCCAAGCTGGCCCAAGAAGGGGACAGAAGCTGCACCTGGGAACACTGGCACCTCTGGATCATGCACACGAATGGTGCTGCCTTCTCACAGCCATTAAAGCCAGACACCTGGGCTTTGCCATTGACTTCTTGCACACTTGCTCTTCACATCCAGGGAATCACCAAGTCTCCATATGACCCAGAGTTCACCTGAATCCCTCCATGCTTCCCTCTCCTCCCTGCCACCACGGGAGTCCAGGCGATCATGGGCCCTTGCCTGGTCAGGAGGAGCAGCAGTTTTTTAACAGTTTCCTTCCCTCCAAGCTTGCTCCTTGGCAATCACTTGTCCCAACGCAGCTAGAGTGATAGTTCTACAGGGTAGGTCTGACTACGCTTTCTTAAACTCAGTTACTCCATCCTCAGGATAAGCCAGAAATCTTTAATGGGTCCTACTTGCAGCTGTCGTAGTATCTAGCAGAAGTCCACCTCTGTCAAAAGGTCCTTTGAAGGGTTACTAGGGGTCTGGTGCATTTGTTCCCTGGGCCACTGTCACAAGCGGAAGTTCTGAGCAAGACCTCTCTCTTCCTTCCACCACAGTCCCTTCCATTCCACAGTTCTTGCCATTCTCTCCCCATCTCACCATCATGCTGTCCTACAGTCAAAGGTTGGACCTACACCAGGAGTGCCTGGGAGGATGCAAGCACAGTTGACGCTATCCTTGCCTCTTGTTGCAGGAAAGAGAGAGAGAGAGAGAGAGAGAGAGAAAGAGAGAGAGAGAGAGACTATACCCATCCCGCAACCCCTAGCTCCCATCACCTAGTATATCCTTAGGAAAAGATTTAAAGACCACGGCCACCCAATATTTTTGTTGCAGCCCATGTTGATACTGGGATGGGGAAGTATGTACTTGGTTAGTCCTATCCATGACCTCCGACTCAGCCCCTTTAAGCTAGATGGGACTTTGAATAATCTTTGCACCTATGCAGTTATCTGGAATATGGTAAGGTACCCCTACGTTACATTCAAACACTCAGAACAGTTCATCTGTGGTTTGGCATTTAGATTTTCAAACTGCAAGTCAATTTTCAGAAGGATATTTTGTAAAATCAAAACTTGAGATTGGCTCATATAGGGTATAGTATGTGGATCTACATTCAGTTTAA
The DNA here is from genome assembly GCF_902686445.1 of Sciurus carolinensis. Classification (NCBI taxonomy): domain Eukaryota; kingdom Metazoa; phylum Chordata; class Mammalia; order Rodentia; family Sciuridae; genus Sciurus; species Sciurus carolinensis. The sequence continues at coordinate 31,752,830 of NC_062219.1, forward strand.
CCGATTAGGTAGGTTCCTCTGGGTTTCTCCGGTTACACCAAATTACTTGTATCTGATGAATCATCTTGTTTAGGAGTGGGCCTGGGAAAATGTCAAGTTAGTACTTCAATGGCAAAACCTCTAGACTGTAAAACTTGGGAGCCCTTTTCAGTCAAGTGGAAAAAGTTGGTCAGTATGGAGAGACAGAAGGGAGCTCACCCAAAAAGAGGAGCAAAAATGAGAATGGCAAGAAAGCCCTAGAGAATCTAAGCACTTGGATCCTGTCAGTCCTGAAGTCTCACTGTTTCTCTGCTCTTCCTCATGCCTGGTTGCCCAATTCTTCCTTGGATACATGGTTATCACCAAGTGTTCAATTACATTTTCTTCTTTATTAAGCATGTTGCCTATCATAAAGCAGCAACTGTATAGGAAATCTATCGATTTACATTCTCATTATGGAGAGATTATGGCAGGAGTAGCTGTCCAAAAGGGCACTGTTTTTATAGCTTCTCTGCACCTAGTTACCTACAGTGCCCTCCTCGTTTCATTAATGGGACTGTGAAGCTGGGTCAGCCACTAGCTGGCCCCAACTGCTCAGGCAGCATGCCAGAGAGGGAAGCCAAAGGCACAAACACCTAGCTCCAATTCTATGGCTGACTGTTAGGAGAGGTGGAGATGAGCATTCTTTGACCATGCACGTGACTCTCTTCCCTGCCCATAGAAAAGGAAAAACAGCAGCGGTGTCCAAGAAACAGATCTGGATGAATAGTAATGAGCACCTTACCTGACTTCAAGTTCCTTAAATGGAGCCAAGCTACAAACTAGAGGCCAAGCTATTTTTGAACTATTTATAAAGGTAGAACATGGATTTGGCAGAATGGTCCATTTCGCCCAAAATATTTAAATAGTAATTCTAATGGGATTAGGGTTGGGGTGTAAATCATTGGTAAAGTACTTGCCTTGCATGTGGGAAGATCCTGGGTTTGATCCCCAGCATCACAAAATAATAATAAGTAACAGTAATAATAATTCACAGGTTAATATTTCTCATGCTAAAAAAAATTTCAACAAGCTCAACTTCATGCTAATTATGTAGGTCATCTGTGATAAGTTCACTTGGTGGCAAAAAAATCTTCCTGAATTTATAAATTATGATCACTTGAACTTTTGACAGGCAGGTCCAGCCAAGGTTTTCTGTTTTGGTTGTGCTTGCTAATTGCTGATGGTTGGTTATTTAGACTAGAAAACACAGAAGTAGTTATAACTGAATTGTCCCAGAGAGATATCTAAAAGAATGCAGAGCCTGAGCAATTTCTGTTGACTTCATGAACACTCAGCCACATTCTGAAGATCCACTGTCCTTCTCTCACATTGCTCCTTTTCCACCAGTACTTTGAAACTATACTGCTGGGTATTTTGCATATATTACAATAGCACTACTGATTGTCTTGTAGCCTGACAGAAGAGAAAATATTCCAGCCCTTTCTCAGAAGCAGTTTGCTTTTTGTCTCAGCCGTAAATCTCTCTTCCATGTAACCAAGAGCCTTTTTTGATGAAGACTAAGTAACTGTATATATTGTTTAACACACATCTGATGACTTTATGCCCCTCCTGAGGAAAATGTGTTACACTCTGAAACAATTTAAGAATAGATCTCCCAAGTTTAGTATTTAACTCCTGAAACCCTAGCAATATAAGAGTTTTGCCAGAAGGAACATAAATTTAGAGACTCCACATAGCAGATCTGCATGTGAATCCCTGCTTTAACACTGAGTAAGTATAGGACCTGGGAAAAGTTTATTGGTATCTCTAAATATCATCTCTTCATCCATAAGAAAGAGATAATACCAACACTTGCTTTATATTTCATTAGAACTAAGAGAAATAATGTATTAAAAAAAAAAAACATTTGATTACCAGTGAGCATAGAAAAAAAAAATCTCTGCACTTAACATTTTATTCTTCATATATTAAATGAAAAAATTTTAATATTCTTTACTGTCCAAAAGATTAAAATCTATGCAATTTCTTGCACAAATATAATGAGTTTAACACTGCTCACTTACAAATTTTAAACCAAGTAGCGATTTCCAGAAGCTGCATCAACCATTTATATTTCATTAGTAGTCCAATTTACCAGTCTTACCAATTCTCTGAACTCAGATGAAGCTTGCAAAATGAATAACAGCCTAAGTCTTTAGCATTCCCAATTTTCAGTTTGTCATTCTACATGACAGCCAAGTTGTGACTGGTTTCTTTAATATTGAGATATCGAAGTGGTCCACAACAGGATTGTAGTCGGGTATGTGTGGAAGAAGGGAAAACAAAAGAGTGAGAGAGGGATGAATCATCAATATTAATGAGATGCTAGCAAGTTTTAAATTGATAAAATCAGGAGTAAAGGACAAAATGTGAAGGAATAAAGACAACTGGTTATCACTACATTTGTATAGCCCTAAACCCCAAATAAAGCAACACATCAACTTTGGCTTTCTGAAAAATAAGATGATCAATCGTACTTAGAGTTGGGGGCAACCTGAAGGCTGCAGCCATGTTCCAAGTGAGAAGCTACAAGGAGTTGGACTGACGTGGTGGCTCAAAGCCTGGAGAAGAGGAGTATGTAAGAGACGATATGAGAAATCAGTCCGTAGGACATAGAAAATAAATGGCTTCGTTGATAAGACAAGTATGATTCATTTTGTATATGGTCAATTTCTCAGGAATGCAGTGTGATTCCCCTGAGAAATCCGTCATGTGGAAACGTTGAGAGGAAAATCTGTGTTTACGTATGCATTCTTGTTGCTGTTTTTGTTGCCATTATCTTCATTTCTGGAGATGGGTAGGATGTGAAAGCAAGAGTCAATTCACACAAGAAGGAGTTTGAAAAACTTGTTTTTAAAAGCTTGTTAGAAAACTCAACCCGCCCTCAGCCTCAGCCAGAATGCTGGTTGTAAGAAGAAGCATTTGGAAAGGGAATATAAGAAAATAAGAACTTGAGATAAAGCAAAACCTCAACCCTACACAAATGTAAATTCTAAATTTCACTGCATGGTATGGAAACCTCAAACACAAAAATAAAATAAAATCAAGACTGACCTACAGGCTCCAAGGGAAGCAAATGCAAAATTGCAGAGCACACAAAGAATTCTGAGAAAAATCAATCAAAAAGCACTGTGGGTACAGCAAAGGCAACAAGAGGAGAACTAGGCAAGTAAGAATTCAGATGATAGAATAATCGAAAAGAACCATATTCCAAAGATACTTCAGACAATCAGAGTCAGAAGAAATAGAAACAAAATTGAAGGAACCATACATGAGGGCACGAATGTGGAAAGGAACTACAGAAGTGTTGTTTTTTAATATTAACTGAAATTTTTTAAAATAAATAAATGAATTATTTAAATAATAAATTAGATACAGCTAAAGAAACAATTTTTGAACTCGAGGATAAACCTTATAAATGTTCTTCCCCATAAGTGAAGACAATAACAACAAAACAACAGCAAAACACAAGTATATCTTTTCCTCTCCATATTTTCCATAACATCAGCTGCTCAGGAATTCAGGTGTCACATATTAGAAGTCATATTTTCGATTATAGCAGGAGAGAGCTCTGATATATAGCAAAGTAAACATGAAATGTATAATATTGCAGTAATTGAGTACCTGGAGTCAAGTTAATGATTTTAACTGGGTTTATAGTGAATATAAATTAATGATTTCATTAAATATGATGCACTTGATCTTTCTAAAATTTTAGCCTCTTGAGAATTTTCTTAGTTCAAATTTTTAATTGAGGCATCTGGCAATATTTGAATATGTTCTTTCCTCTCAATAAATAATTTTAAAATTTTTAAAAAGAATATTTGGAACAATGAATAGAGAGTAATATAAAAAAAGCAAAATTGTATGAGAAATGTAATTTTAAAATTATGAATTAAAATAGTTATGCACTATCAATTTGCTTACTAAATTGTAAAACTTAAGTCTAACAGTATACAAAGTGAAACCATTGGGCATTCTTAAACATTGAATATGAACTGAAAAACACTGGAAGTGAAAATAAATAAAGTAGATATGTAGTGACTAAATAAATAAATAAATAAATTCCCAGGTAGCACTGGAGTATAAAAATCATTCTCCTGTTCTTTCCTCTCAGAAAATGTCTGTAGTATTAGAGTCTGAAAATCACCTATCATCCCTGACTTTAAATGTCATTCAAAGTAGAGTCACATTTAAAAAAAAGAAACAACAAAAAAAAAACTTGTCATTATAGTATGCAAAATCCAAAGGTCTTTCTAAGGGTCACAGTAAGATTCAGAAAGTAATGTCTCAGATAAATGCAGTGCTGTGTTTGAACTCCATTTGCCATTTGTTCCCCTGCTGACTCTTAATTTTAAGGGCAAACTTGAACAGGTAGGGAGTAAAAGAAAGATAGAAAGGGGGAGGGACAGAGAGCGTAAAGTGGGAGAGAGAATGAATGAATACGGGTACAAGTGGAATCCCTACAGTTCTATTTCTTTGTCTTGGAATCAAAAGGAACGCAGAAATAGGTGGGGTCATTTACAGGCTGATCTCATGATTCCATAGGCATAGTACTTGGACCTCCTTGGCCTCTGCAAACAGAACTACCTCCTTCTCTTTCTTTTCTTTCCTTTTTTTTTTTTTTTTTTTTTTTAATTCTCCCTTATATATTACTTTAAAAACTTATATTTTGAAAGTTCCACTCTCTGGTCTGCCTGCTGGAGTCATAAAGCATAAACTGAATCCTGCTTTCATAGGTATGGCAGATATTACGAATAGCTGTCACTCATGTCACCTCCTAAATCATGTTTTCCTTCCATAAGTACCCCTGGTTAATCAGACCACATCTTTAATGAAAAAAAAAAATCTTTGTTTCCCAACAGGGATTATGAGAGACTCCAGTCAGCCACAAAAGCATAATTTCCTAGGAAATGCATTAAATGGAGGGTAGATATGAATGAGGTCATAATGCATCATTATTTTTAAGTCACTCAGTTATACATTGACATTATATTAATGTAGGTCAGCATTAATTTACTGTTAAGGTATCACATTTATACCCTGAAAGAAATATAAAGGAAAACCAATTGGTTGAAATGAAAATCAATGACAATAAATTTTCAAAGTAGTAAGAATTCTCCTGTGAGAAAGACTGTAGGGTTTTGTTTGTTTGCTTCTTTGTTTAAAGTTGAATTATTCCTCAGGAAGATTAAAGGAAAAAAAAATCATACTTAAGCAACAAGAAGGTTTGGTTTGTCTAGTACTTGGATGTGCCTGGGCTGTGCGTTGGGCTCTAGGGGGTGCAAATCTGCTCTTAGGCCTACAAAGTCTCCTGGGAAAGGAACTTTCCAAGGGAAGAGCAGGGGAGCTGCACACGCAGAAGCCAAGTCTGAAAGAAAAGAACAAGAAAATAAACAGAAGTAGTAGTTTGCTAAGCCCTCAGTGGCGGTGGGTGGTGGAGAGGGGATGGCCATGTTCTCTGGCGTCTCGGTTGCAGGGTACCATGCTTGGTAAGGTGCCAGAGTCACCTCATTTAAAGTTGACTGATAGGCCCTGCTACTCGGTTGCTACAAGGAAGCAGTGAGAGGTGAGGAGAGGTGAGGCCTGATCCTGAGAAGTACTATTTGCTTTAAATATGACCCTTCAAACGTGGGGAAAGGAATGAAGAGGGTGAAGAAAGGTAGGGAAAATACTGGTTAAACCTGTAAGAAAAAGACACATTAAATAAGAGTTTTCACTGTGAGAACCAAAACTCAAGAAGATGGGCTAAGAAATAGAATAATTCACCCCATCTTGATTCAACCACACATAAAGACACCCAGCAGCAGGAGATGGGGATGCCAGTCCTGCAGGTGTTCCAGGTGAGAGCTGTGGGTTTCGCGGGTCACCACTCTACGCTCCAGGCCTACCTAGGGCTTCAACCGAGTTCTTGTTCAAGCACTTAAACAAGCTGTACTTGCTCCTGAAGGAGCTTCAGGTGCTGCCTGTGAACACGACTACGGCCCACACCTTGTACAATCCAATTTATTTTTATGTTTTAATTTCTTTGTCATGATAGTGAAAAAAATGAATTGAGTTTCTTTGAAGGAAATACCTAAGACATACAGATTTAAAATATTAAATTTCCTAAATCAAGACTGCATCTCACTAAAACATTGATTCTTTTAAAATGCAGCATGAATGAATGAACAAATTAGTAAATAAGGAACTTCTGAAACACATGTCAGGAAATGTATACCTTTAAATTCATGAAGTTTCAGATTAAATCAGGCAAACAGAATTGTCAATTTTTACGTTTACCATGACTCAATGCACAGTTTTAAGAAAACCTTGTAATTTCTCCAAACTTCAGTTTCTCACCCCATAAAAGGAGTATATTGCTTGAAATTTAATTCCCTCACAGCAGTGAGAGTTTTGATTCAACATTTATAAAAATGCTTTTCAGCTTCCTGATTAATAGGCAAAATACCATGGTAGTTGTATAATACGCTTTCCAAAAGGAATAAAGGTAACTGGTTGGACCTGATGTAAACCAATACTTTACTTGAGAAATAAGTATCAGTCATATTTATTACCTCCCTATTCCATTTGCTAGGTAATAAAAATTACTTCTAACAGAAAAAGTATCAAATTAATATTCAAGTCGGTTGAAGTGTTATCACGGTGGGCCTCACCTACCGTGGGGGAAGGACGGTTGTTTTGTTTTTCCAGGCTGCTCCACATGTTTATATGGTAAAGTCAGGAATGTTGGGCATGGTTTTGAAGGCCTCTAGCGTATTCGCTGGTTTCTGGTATTCTAATGCACTCTACTCTTATAACCATAAAAGTACTCTTGAGTGCTTCTGGAAATACATAACAAATCCTTAATCAATTTAAGAGTGTTTTAACTGCATACATGACATTTCTTAGGAGGAAAATGTTAGCTATTCTACACACATATAGTCCTTAAGTTAGCAAGAGAGTTCCTTCTCAAAGGCACAAAGCAGTTTCCCCATAGTAATATAATTTTCAGTTTTATGTGTGTAAGTCCTATTGAATCCCTTAGAATAACAGGAAATTCTGCAGGAAAAAAAATCCCACAAAAATTGATAGCCATATTTATCCAATGCCAGAGGAATATGTTAGCTATTTTAAGTGGAACTGATGTTTAAAGGCACTAGATAACCATTGAAAGGGAACCATAATCTTAATTATCCAAAACTATGGAAACTGAATAGTCTGGATAGAGAATTTCCTGCATATAACAATGTAACTACAAAGCCAACAGATTAATATACTTCATTTTAAACTTTATGTATCACATTACTTTAGCCAGGACTTGAGTAGCAGTTTTCTGTACTTTGATGAATTAATTCTAATTTTTACATTAGACAGATTACAATAATATTAGATTTACAAATTCATGATTGATATGACATGGTCAATATTTTAATATATAGAAATATTTGTTAACACAGAATAAAGCAATCTCATTTATAGTAATATAATGTCATAACTTTATATGTTCCAAAGTACTTTGAAGTGTGTCAGGCACACAGTAGGCTCTCATAGAATAATAAGATATCATCAATCATATCAGAGTTCAAACCATTTCCCCTAATAATTTCAATAAATAGTTGTGACACCGAGTGAAAAATATAGTATGATATACCATGATTTATGTTTCACCAAAAAAGAACTATAAATATAAATAAGTCACTCATATAACTGAGTACTAATAATTCTTTGTGAGAAATTATATATCTTATATAGTTTTTAAAATATATGTGGATAATAGAATTATCTGTCCTCATTAGTGGAGTATTCAATTAGTGCATGTATCTCAAGGGTTCTACTGCCATAAACATTAATGCTAACCGTAGCACAAATAATTACAAGGTTAGAAACTGTTGCACTTGGCTTTTATAGGAAAGAAGCATCATCATAGGGATATGAAGTCTCATAATCTTTTTCAAAAGCAGTTTGGCAGCCTCTATATAAAATGCATGTATTTTCACCTATTAGTTCTATGTCTAGGTTTTTAACTATGGAAATTTTTGGCAAGTGAAATATAAAAAATCATCGTTTCAGGATGGGGGTATAACTCAGTGATAAAGTGTTTGCCTTGAGACCCTGGATTCAAATCCCAGCACAGAAAAAAAAAAAAAGAAAAAAAGAATCATAGTTATTCTCTTCGCAAAACTAGAAATCTGTAATCAACCTAAATAAATATCAACAGAGGAATAGTTACACGATGAAAAATATGACTACTTTAAATGGAAGTGCCCAAACTGTATCCTGAAATTCAGGATTCAGTAGATCAAAACCAACTTTTAAGAAAATTAATAATACAGCTGGGCTCAGTAGTGCATGCCTGTAATCCCAGTGGCTAGGGAGACTGAGGCAGGAGGATCACAAGTTCAAAGCCAGCCTCAATAACTTAGTGAGGCACTTAGCAACTCAGCAAGACTCTGTCTCTAAATAAAATATGAAAAAGGCCTGGAGATGTGGTTCAATAGCTAAGCACCCCTGGGTTCAGACCTCAGTATCAAAAAAAAAAAAAAAAAAAAAAATCCATACTTGGAGTTAAAAATTTAAGATAAAAATAAATTATATCTTCATATAGCTCCTATATTAAGACATATGTTTTAAAAATATGCCAAAGAAAGCAAACCAAAGTACAACTTACTCTGATTTCCAGAGATAAATACAACAGGGAAATCTACCTTTTACTTTAAATATCTACATTCTAAAAATAAAGTATAGTATACACACAGTAAAATACAGAAATCAAAGATTGACAGCTGATGAATTTGTATTGAATAATCACACCTAGGTTGCCAACAACCAGTCCAAAATAAAGTACTGTGTTCAGGGAGCTTGTCTCCTATTGCCTTCCAGTTGTTCCTCTCAAAGGTAACTCTACCATGTCTGTTTAAATGTTATACAAAGTATGAATTCTTTCCTTTGTTTCAGAAAAATGACTGAAAAATTTTTTTTTCTTTTGCAGCATGACTTTTCCCCTCTTTCTTTTTCTTTTCTTCTTTCTTTTTTTTTTTTTTTTTTTTTTTAGTATGAAAACACACTCATCAATTTATTTTAAAAAACTAGTTCAACATATATATTGAGCTTTTACAGTGGGCCAAGCACTGAAACAAGCGGGTTTCTGTGTGCACTCAGTTATTCCTTCCCCTAACTGGGTGAGACAGGTACTATTATTATTTGCTAGCCACACCTACCGGAACTGCTGCTCACAGCAGCTCTGAAAATCACTTGCTCAAGGTTCAGGGCAGGTGAGTGGCAGCGCCCAGACACACATAAAGGTAGTCTCAACTCCAGGCTTTGTCTTACACACAGAAAGAGGAGTAAAAGCAGCAAGGTGGAACTGGGGCCACCGGAGTGTCTCTGGCATGGGGCTGCTCTGTTTCATTTTGAGTAACTGAGTTAATATCACTCAATGTGGCAAATTATCTGCAAAATGGAGGGGTTAGGTTAGATCCCCTGCCTGCTCAGACTCTGATTAATAATTTGACCTACTAAAATACAGCACAAACTTGCTTCATCATGGTGTACTGCATCCAAAAATGACTCAGACAAGGAAATAAAGCCACAATTTTTGAAATGATTGGAAACAAAAATCTTAATTTAATGTTATTTTTGGACATAGAAAGGACTTTTTTTTTCCTCCTAAATAAGCAAGTTTGTGGTTTTGAAGGGTCTTGCTCATCTTTGAGTGGAAAATGCCTAAGAACAAACCACTAGAAACTTAAACAAAAATTTCTTCTTCCTCAACTGTGCCTGAAAAACAGACCTAATTTCTCTCACCAAAAGACCACATATACTTTCAACAGATATATCTTGGAGCTTTTGATCTCCACATCTGAAACATTGACAGAAACACAAGCAGAACATGCTTCCTTTCAGACAAAATCTATAATTCTCAGAGTTGAAAAGTTCTTTAAATAACATGAAATTCATTTCAGCAGAAAGCAACTATAGAAGCTGTTGGTTTCTGGAGAACAGTGGGGGTATGAAGACCACAAGCCTCCACTAGAAATCTGCTTTTCAATCTCAGTTTATTTAAAATGCCAGTTTGTGCTGGTTATATCTTTTCTTTCACTACAAAAATCAGTAATACTTTGCTACAAATGAAGCTTTACATAAGTGAAAGTAGAAAAATAACCAATAAATGGCTTCCATGACCATAAGCAAGAGAATCAATTTTTTTAAAATGTAAACAGGATTCATTCTTTGCAGATGTCTGGCTTTGCACCCGTGTCCTTTGACTATGCATGCAATATTGCAGTTACTTAATTTCTGTCAAGCGCAACCTTCAGGGCTACAAGGGCAAAAGGTGTGGTCTTTCCCCTCAGTGATTCAGAATCTCTGTAGAAGACAGACTCATATATAATTACCCCAAACACAACATGCTGTTATACTAACAGCCCAAATTAAGCACTATGGCATTACAGAGAAAAAAAGAATTAATCCTGCCTGAGCCCTAGGGAAGGCTTCCCAGAGGAGGTGACATTTGAGATAACCCTTCGGAGGTGAGTAGATTTTCTGTCCAGGTAAACAGTAAAGGAGTAAAGTGCAGGGAGGCTAAGGGAGGGGGGCAGTGGAGGACAAGGGGAGCTGAGACTTTCCCAGCAGAAGAGGAAGTGCAGAATTACATCATACACCAGAAGGTATTCATAAAAATAGGTATCACCACATTCAGATCCACGGTATAATCAACCTGAGAAAGTAGATATGTGACTTAAATACTCTGGAGGTGTTCCTTGATTTATGAACCAGAGAAGCGCTCATGTGGAAAAAAACAGAACCTCTGGCTTTGGGGCCATTTTCCAGGGACTAAGGGACTCCCAGGTTTTCTGTTCAGTGTCTGACATAAAGGGCCTGGATGGGCATGGGATCTGTTATGCCTTCTTGGGCTTCCTATCAATGCAAGGAGCAGAGCTCTCCTCCACTGTCTGCAAAGCCCTAACTTAAACAACCGTGGCCTATCTCCTCTGCTATGGCCCCTGTGCTGCCCAGCACCCACCTCATCTTCGTGCTAACAGAAGCTGTGCAGGGTCCTGCTGCTCTTAGAAGACACCATGGTCACGTACACTGTGTTGCATCTGCAGTCACTTTCTGCCCTAATATCATACTTCGAAAAATAAAACATAAACCATGGAGGGGGAGAGACTCTAGTTTGACTACTTGAATATTAGTTAATGAATGATGAGAGATTCTTAGATCAGTCTGATCACCTCCATGCAACATAATTATCTGCCTGAGAGAATTAACCTAAAACCACTAAATTAGACAACATACATGTGCAATTTTAAGTACTTTTGCAATTACTAATGAAATAAAAATTTATCTACTGTCAGAGTTCCTAAGAATGTAAGTGTAATCATATGTTTATAATACTAATGGTTCACAGTTGAGAAGATTTTCATAATCAACTCAAAATTCATGTGGGCAAAGTTATCTTCTCACTTTGTGTTTAAAGTTGTGTGTTCCCATTTTGTTCCTTTCTGTAATTTTTGGATCATCTTTCAAATATGCACCTATACCAGGCAGGAGTAGTACTCAGACTACAGTGATATTTACTTACAGTCAACTGCATATAGGTTTTTAGATAAACTGCACATGTTAACATTAACCACATAGAATTAGAACATAAAAGTTTATATCTGGTAATTCACCAAAAGAGATATGCAATATTTTCATATTTACTTTCTTCGGGTTGTACAAATGTTATTAAATAGGTTCCAGAATTCTCTCCCTCCATCCAGATCCACCCCCCACCCCTTCTTTCTCTTCTCTCTCTTTCCTTCAGTGCTATGGATCCAACCCAGGAGGTTCCAGAATTCTCTCCCTCCATCCAGATCCACCCCCCAACCCCTTCTTTCTCTTCTCTCTCTTTCCTTCAGTGCTATGGATCCAACCCAGGGTCTCACCTATTCCAGAAAAATGCTTTACCATTGAACTACACCTCCAGCTGCATGTGAAAATTTGTCATTACAAATGAACAAATAATTAATCATTTTAATGTTAGACAGTGGTGATTATCAGTAACTCTGCCCTTTCTGACAGTACAAGCTGAACAAAGCACGTGTCTTATTATTGAATGTTTATCTATGGAAAAGTACAGGCAATTGTCACCATTAAAAAAAAAATGACCAAAAATTCCTACTCACAAACAACAGTAAAAAGGAAGAACAGACACAGAGGTGATTCAAATATTTGCTTCTTGCATATTCTTCCAGGCATTCTGCTCCCCACCATACATATATTATTATTTCCAGAGAAGGAAAATACGCTGAAGGTGGTCAGCCTGTCTAAAGCTTATCTGTAAGTCCTCTCTGCATAAAGTTAATCTATCAACGCAGACCAATGAGAACTGTTTGACTTCATGTTTAAACTTGAGAGGAAGGTATTAGGATTCTCCACACTTGACTGGAAGTAGAACAATCCTCCTATGCAGAGCCCTGGGAATCTTGACTCTATCAAGCGATATGAAGATCTGCTCATGTTACAAGTTCTCAGCTGGGGTAACTGTGGTCCCAGAGAACATCTGAGAGTGTCTGAAGACGTTATTGTTACTCTGGAGTGGAGGACTACTGGATTCTAGTATGTAGAGATTAGGGATACTGCTAAATACCTGACTATGCTCAAGAGAGCACCCCCTCTATAAAAAAAAAAAATTATTCAGTTCAAAATGTTAATAACCAGAGCCTGTGAAATCCTGGTCTAAATATATTGGTCATGGCGGGGGGGGGGAGTCAGGCACAGCATTAACATTATCATATTTTTTTACAGAAGCTACAGCCAGCAGTAGTTCCAGGTAAGCAGTGGAAATCGGACCTTGACATTAAACCTTTACCTGCCCTTTTTTCTCTACCCCATCCTGCCTGAACCAAGGACATGGTGATAAGTTCTGGTCAAAGAGATGCTCATAACTCCTACTATGGATGCAAAGGTAAGAATCAGCAATATAAAAGTAATTTCTTAAAATTTACAATAAGTTCATCAAGTCCACTAACAAGAAAAATTACAAAGAATTATAATTAATACCTTCAGGCTAAAAAAAGTGAGGAAACTTAAATATTGGCTAAGTTAAAGGTATAGCATAATATAGAATGCTGCTTATTGAATAGGTTTCTAATTGCTTAAGGAAGTTGAGGGAACATAGCCTAAAGTCCAAAAAATATCTAGGTGACTTTATGTGCAAATATTTGATAAAAGAAATACCGCCCAACATAAATGCTCTAAGTTGATTTTTGAGCATTTTGTCCTTCTATAGGGCTTCAAATACAGCTTCAGATTTGCCACGATGACCTGAAAGTACCAAATTTGCATTTGGACAACTGGGAACTCAATTTATAGTTCATGATCTATGACCCCCACCCCAAAAGACTTTCAACTCTGAAAATCTCAGGAACATTTTGGGTAATTTGATGAATAAAACACAATCACAATCAGAATAACTAATAGTCATATTGAGCATTTTTCTAAATGCGTGACATAAATATACTCATTGAATCCTTACCAGAAACTCATGAAGTATGGTCTGTTACACATGAGGAAACCGAAGCAAAATCAGTTTTAAGCAACATCCCTATGTTGCAAAGTATTTGGTGTCAGAGTTGAGGTTTGAACCCAAGCAGCCTGGCTCCAAATTCTTGGTACTTAACCATTATGCCATATCAGGAATTGGGTGTCTCAGATTTCAGGTGCTATGAAATACCCATATGTCCAGAGATTTTTAGGATCCTTAGCTTATCCACTAGATCCCTGACTTCCCAATAGTGGGAAATAAACACATTCCTATATATACACACAGGCACATGTGTGTGTGCGCATGCACAAACACACACACACACGCACAGACAGGCATACACAAACCACAACACACATACATAACCTGGGTCTAGATTCACATCTGCAATTCTATTGAATTAATACCCCCAAATCCCTGAGTTTCTTCATCAGATTTTCCCACGAAGTAACAGTGTAGTTCTTTCCACTATTTTCAGTCTCATGGCAGGGATGTCTGGTTACACTACTACTGCTCTCACATGCAGTGATTCACTCCACAGGAAGTTAGTGACCCTCTACTTACTATTTGTCAAGCAGAGTAGGTGCACTATAGATATAGACATGACACATACAGTTAATCCCTCCAGCAAATTATCAGCCTACAGCAAGATTTAGATTAATGTAACCGATTACATTTCAACGTGGCAAGGGCTATGCTAAGGCTGCAACTTGGTACTTTGGGAGAAAAAAGAAGGAAACACTCAACTCAGCCTCAGGAGGAGGTTACATTTTATATCTTCAATCTTGACAAAGAAGGAGAAAGGAAGTCATAGGGGCAGAGAAGGGATGTCTTGCAGAAAGACATGCACAAAGAAAGAAAATGTGGGAATGACCAAGATGTATTTGAGAAGTTCAGTTTTCCATAGGGCTGGAGAAGAGAGATCTTGTAAGTGGATAGTGAGAGATGAGACAAGCAACCTGAACTAGTTTCTCAGCACGGAGCTGGGAATTCCAGAATTTGCCTTGTTGGCAACAGAGAATTTTTAAAAGAATTATAAGTTGAGGAGGGAACTGATGAAAACTGTGAGCCAATGTGATTGACCATTCTAGGGATGAAGAAACTCTTAAAGACATACTAAGCACAATCCAGAATAGACCCCTAGAAAGTTATCAAGATAACCCCTCAAACTTGCTATGACAAAGAGAACATTGTGACTAAGTGGATATAGGAGGACAAGTGTCCTCCTAGAGTTAACTGAATACCTGAGGACTAAACCTGTAATGTTGGTTACACGGATTAACTCACTGTGCTAACCATTCCAGGAAAAAGGTATGTAAAACTGTAAGACACTCAAAAAGTCTTCAAAATTATACAGAATAGGAAAAGAAGTCTACTTATCCCACATGTCTCTTTTTGTATGTCTTCAGCAATACTGACAAAGAAAAAGCATTTAATAAACATTTACCAGGAGTCCAGAATTTTGCTGGTTACTTTTTATATATGAAGCTTTTAATAACTAAAGTCAATAATTGGGGATTAAAAATAGACATAAATTAAAATTGTTTATGGGTCAACTAAAAAAATTAAAACAGCATCATCTTAACACATAACGTTCATGTAAAATATTTTCAGTATAAATGCTATTCTTGACAGTTCTACTGAGGTTTGTATTCTTATTAGTTACCCACTAGAAGCACAGTTTAAGATTGCTGAAAAGGAAATGTGAATGTGACTCACCCACCTTGTAATTAAATATAGCCAGAATTACTTGAGTCGGAACCATACATAAATACATATTTGCATTCAAATATAAAAGTTTACTGAAAAAAATTACCTAAAGTAGAGATCTGTTGACTCTCTAAGCCATTACCAGTTTCAACATACTGGACACATTAAGAAAGAAATATTCAATCTCTTAATCAGAACATAGGGGTCTTTTCAAATCCTTTAACATTAGGGAGTTCAAAGTCAGAGGTGAAATGTAATGAGTAGATCACTCCTCTGGGTATATGCAGAGGTCTGTGGATTGTGTACATGACCTTGTAGAGAATAAGCCCTCCCGGTATGTGGTACACCTACTTGATTAAGGATAATATTTCAAACTTAATGCTGTTGCTTTTGTGAGTAGAATTAAACTTAACAGCATATGAACATAAATTTTTATGATTTAATTGTAACCTTGCAGAAGAAATGCCACTTTTCATTTTACAAAGAAAGAGGGAAAAAATAACAGAAAGAGAAGCAATAATTTACATGAAAATCCAGTCACATCAATTTAGACCAGTGTGTTGTTTCTTCATTAATTCTTTAAAGGAGAAAAGATGCTCACATCAAGCAAACCTTTCCAGGTAAATCACCTGTGTCTCGGTCAGACCTGAAACTATACATGGGGAACATGTTAACCAGTTTTTATTGTTGTCAGTGTTAAAATGAAGTTGGGGACTGGTTAACCAGAATATTCAAGAGATATGAGGGTGAGCAGATAGACCTTTTGCTGATGTGTAACTGGGAGATACTTTATGGTACTTGATTTGCCTGGTTGGGATGATGTGTGTGTTTAAGAGATGGTGTTTCCCTCCAACTCCTGGGTTCAAGTGGTTCTCCAGACTCAGCACCCAGAGTAACTGGGACTACAGGGACATACCACCATGACATTCTAGTAATGACACACTAACATACTAGAGCAGGTACTATGAGTTGAGCCCTTTCATGGAAAGACAACTTTTTCACAGGGATTCTCACCCATTCGAAGACTCTTCCAGAGAATTCAAGCCGAACAGCATTGGTAAGTGGGCCTGCGCACAGGGAAGTGACACATTTCCCTAGTGCGTGCATGCCAACTTTCCTTTGAAGAAAGGGACCTAATAAAGTGGCTAAATACATAAATAGATAAAAATAAAAGTCACTGCTTTCTTTAACTACCTCAAGGTTTTAAAACAGGTTGTTAACAGGTAAACAAGAGTGCTCACCTAGAGAAAAGTTTTTAAAATACAAAGTCTGATAATCGAACAAATTGAAAGTATTTCAAAAATATGGGTGACCCCATTACCATTTAAGCCTACCTCTAGAAATCCATTATGCACTCCAATGATTCGCCCCTTACTAGTTGGTTCAACATGACAGTGTTGATTTGAGATTTTTAAGCAGCATCAGGCTTAAAATGACAATAAAATTATAAAACTGATACCATCTTACCAAAAGATAAGGCTTGAAAAGCAAAGGAAACTTCTGCATGTAAGTTAAGTATCCCAAAGAGCAACCTGTAAGTTCTTGATAAGTGGAAGGTACCACAAAGAATTTCTTCAAATTCAGTCATTTGCTATCAGCCTTCATAATTTTGGGCATATGGGCAAGCACTTGTTCCCTATTATTTAATATGTCTCTTTAAATAGGTACTTAAAATTTTGTTTACTTTGTTATGTTTTGTGGCTTTGTCTTAAACAATTTACAAAAAATTATAGGTTTAATATGAAATTTAAAATTTTTTCCAATATCTGGTTATCGTTAAATAACTAAAAATAGAAAGGTAAAATGTTTGTGTACCACTCGATAAAAAGATCTAATGTATGACTGTTGGGGAAAACTGCCTAACACAAAGCTTCAGTTTAACCACAGCGTGCTGGGGTCAGAGGGGAAGCTGTAATCTTGGCTTCACACCATTTTATGACTGGGTCTCAGTTTCCTCATCTGTAAAATGGGAACACAAAAAGTATCTAATTCATACTTTAGTTGAGAAGATTAAACATAATACAATTAAAACAATCTTTTGCATAAAGTAAATCTTGAATAAATGTTAACTAGGATGTGATAGTGGCAGTAACTACCCATGAAAATAAAACAACTTGTGCAGAGAGCAAAATCACTATTATCTAAAGACTAAGTTGGCTATTGTTATTTAAGAACATACTTTAACACATGACTATACATAAGAAAATATACCCTTAGATATGAAATATGAAGATGGCTATTATATATTGGTGGAATGCAACTTCACTTTGAAAATATTTAAATGTGATAAATAGCAATTAGACTTTACCCTAAATTTTTAACCTACAAAAACTACTCATGGAGAAAAAATACTTTAAAAGTCATAAAATGATAATGTAGATCTTTCTTCCATGGTTCAAAAGTACATTAAAATAAATTTATTTACTGCATATAAATAAAGTTTTAAAATATAAATATATTTTATTAAAATATTTCATATTGGAAAAGATTCTGATATTTTAATATGATGTCTTTCTTCATCAGCCATGGACTAAAATCTCAGAGTGAGAAAAGGGCCAGACCAGCACTGAAAGGTTTCAAATATCAAACTATACTATTATGTCA
Organism: Sciurus carolinensis; assembly: GCF_902686445.1. Classification (NCBI taxonomy): domain Eukaryota; kingdom Metazoa; phylum Chordata; class Mammalia; order Rodentia; family Sciuridae; genus Sciurus; species Sciurus carolinensis. Next base: position 31,770,678 of record NC_062219.1, read on the forward strand.
GTGCTAAGATCAATTAGCACCTTTCAATGACAGAAAAGGTTACAGTGAGACTCAGAGGTACTCTCTGAAACGGTCTTAAACCACCGCATAAATGTGGTTTTGATGGCTCAAAACACTATTCTAAATCAGTTCATCTCCCTTCTGGAAGAGGGAAAAGAGTTAGGAGAGCAAAGATAGTGATATGCTTTTTCAATATCTCTTTACTAGTAAACATATGGATGGGGAAAGGGTAAGAATCACAAACTTCACAGTAAATAACCTAGCACCAAGGCATATGCTAATGTGCAGCGCCACAAGCAATATTAAGTGACAGTAATGTTTACAAAGTCTCCAAACCTCTTAAAAGCAATCAAAGTTGCTTGTACTCCTTTTGAATATGTGGCTCTTGTTTATTTTCTTCCACTCAAGTTCAAGATCAATGACACCCAGTTGCCTCTGTGTACAATTTAATGAACATTTAGTACCCCTTCATGATAAAACACATCTAACTGCAAAATCTGGTGCAGCATGTACGACAATAAAATACACCTTTGCATCTCACCCATCTGGAGGGCAAATGCCTGAAAGAGTATGTTGGTTCTTAGTTCATCAGGAAAAATTCATGAGAGAAGCAGGTACACTACACTGCTATCCATTCCCCTGGTGTTGATTTCCTTCACCTAGTAACCACTGTAATAAAATCCCCCAACTGTATTTCTGAATACAATTAGTTTAAGATACTCTACTGAGAGACACATTATAAGGCTGTAGTATATGTAAAGATAATATCCATTTGAAAAAGAAACTGTCAGGATTATAGTCACATTGAAATAATAACAAGGTGTTTGACAGAAGTTTGTTCAGTTCCTCAATGAGAGGATTCAAATCCTCTCCTGCTCTCGATAGCACACTTTTCTATTTATTTCTTAAATGAGTGATCTGAAATATTTACAACCAGACAGTACCTAATTTTAGGTTTTAAGTGCTTTAACAGCTCCATGAAATATGATCAGCAGCTGCAATACAGAACTAAGGTGAATAAACTCCTTATAAAGGGGGCCTGTTTTTACTGAATGTTTAATGTTCTTGCATTTACTCAAATAGGAAAAAAAGATAATGAAAAATATAATAAATACTTGAATTCTTAAATTAATTAACACTTCACTAATCCTCAAAAGGGATTATCTTCCCTCTTCTTGAATTCTTGAATAAGAACATGTAAGTTTCCACTGGGTGAAATAAGTTTAATTTTACTATCTGAAAGTCAGAATATACATTTTCCAACATCCTAACCTTTTATATCAATAGTTCTGAGCTTTCTACCATTCTACTTTTCTAAATACTCTAGATAATTTGATTCCTGTGCATGAAATTTTAAAAATGAAATAACAAGTCCCATAAATATATTTTTAGACACGACATCAGTCATTGAGAGTCTTGCAACAGAGACTGAAAACATGAAACTGGACACTCTATTTCCCGTGGCTATGTAAAATTTATTTACACCCCAAATCACAATATAAATAAAAGGAAACAGAAATGGGAGAATCTCTTTTTCTTTTCTTTTTTTAACCCAGAGGAGGTTTTTAAGAGAAAAAAATGAATTGCAGCAAAATGACAAACCCCTCTTCTGCAAGACATCCTTTCAAAAAGAAAGTTTTATGCAAAGACATTTTTTTATCCAGCCTCTAGAAGTCTTCTAGAATCCAGCATGTGTATTTCTCAATAAGCATAATAACTTTAAGACAATTTTTTATACAGATCTTTGGGATTTTTAATTTTTAAACTTGAACATTAAATATTACATATAAATACAAATACATACAAAACTTCATTTTGGAAATGAGAAACTGAGTGTCTAATTTTCAAGAAAATCAATAGTAATAAAAAGGGAATAATGGAATAAAATCTTTTTATTTTAGTTAAAATTGTGAAACAAGTTTTAAATATATTGGCCTTAAAATGTTACAAATATGCTTAAAATAAGAATACTCGTTTGCAGGCAATTTACAAAGGAAAACAGGCTTGTTGAAAGCCACATTGATTTTAAACCTTCCCCTATTAGAAAAGACAAGGACACATCCCTAATAATGAGAAAAAAATAAGACTTTTCAACTAATCCAATTATCTTACTTTCAAAGCTATTACTGTCAAAAGTTTTATCATTCTCCTACAGTCATTTTTTTAAATGGTTTTACTTTGAAAAACTTGCAACTTTTAATCAGGAGGAGCAAACTGTTTGTATGGTTTATAATAACAATAAAAGTGGGTGTAGTTATATCTGCATTTGGTATTACTGCCATAAAACTCGGATTCTGTGAATCTGGCTCCTTGGAAAACAGTTCGTCTCTTGTTACTACTGCTTTTTATTGGGGGGGGGGCATAATATTATTTTTAAAAATACGCAAATGTCTTTGAATGCAATCTTAAAATACACCACACCACATATCAGATATTTTGTTTCAGGAGTCTCTCCCCACTCCTTTCCCTAGTTTTTGGTTCTGCAGGTCTAAGCTTCCCCAAAATATTGTAAGACAAAAAATTTAAAAAGCACGATTAAAACACGCTTCTGTTTAAAACCAAGCTCTACCCAGGAAAGGTTACCAAGTACAATTCTGGTGCTGAGGAGGTCTTAAAAATAAAATCAAAAACAACCCAACAAGCGCAAAAACTTTCCTCAACTTTTCAATTCTGTCATTCACCAACGTGTAAATGAAACTTCAGAAGCTGTCGATTGGAGCCCGCGGTTGTTAACCGCTCCGAAGTCTCCCACCTAAGTCCCGCAGGAGCCGCACCGAAACTGACAAACGCCTGAGGGTGCAAAAAGCGGCCGCTGATGAGAAGAGGAACAAAACACCATATTCGAGAAGATATATTTCGCTCCAACATTACGTTGATCCCAGGGTGCCAAGCCAAAAGGGGTAAGGGAGAAAGAAAACTGTTAAGTATGAGCTCTTAATGTGAAACCTAACCTGTTGGTTCTCTTAGGTATCAGATTTTGGAAGTGTCTGTAATGACAGCCAGGAAAGCAAATTAATGGCCAATGGCCCACTGGGTTTGAACACGAGACTCCTGTTACCTCCTCACAGATCAAGTACATAACACACGCGCACACGGAGGTGCTCCACGTGGAACTGTCTGAAACCAAAACACACGCCCGGGAGCTATTTGCACCCTGGCATAAAGGATCGAGGGACCTGTACCTTCTTCTGCTGCCCTCAGGTTAAGATTCATGAATGACTCTGCTGGCTCAGCTCAGTAGTGGCGCGGAGAGGTGCAGGGGGCGAGATAAGAGAAGACAGTCCCTAGCACCACCCTCCCGCACATGCTGTCACCCCAAGCGCAAAACACATTAGCCTCCAAGGGAGGTGGAAATAGGGATGGTGGTGCAGGGAGACAATGCCACCCCAGGAGGGACGAGATGAAAAAACTAAACTGCTCTCTAGTTTCTCCATGGCTCGGCCTCGAAGCTGATCCGCAAATTTCCCTAATCGCTCGGAGCTGCACAGAATCTTGCATACAAAGGCAGGAAAATCTTGCAAGCGCTACCAAGTCGAAATTGGGTTGCTGTGTGGCGCAGAGTAATACAAGCGCACACACGGTCTACTGCCAAATCCCGCTGCACCACGCTAAAACAAAAACAAAAACAAAAACGAACCCTTTCCCGTCCAGCAGCCTCCCCAGACCCAGCAGGCTCTGAAAGGAGAGCAAACCTGCTCTCCCCAGCCAGGTCCCTTCGCTTCGAGAAGTTATTATCCCTCCACCGGCATCTGTGTCCGGAGCCAATGAACGCGACTCCTCTGACTAAGCGCCTCTAATTTCACGGACCCTGGCAAACTACAGGAGCCATTCGGTCCACGCCACATAAAAACTATTAACGTGGGATCGGCGCAGTTTTAAGCCTGGTGAGTGCCTGGAGATTAAAGCACAATCACTGAATTTACACTTGTACCCGGTCTCGAGAAAACCCAGGCGCCTGGGGCCCTCCAAGGAACCCTGGGTTAGCATCCTTGCGCCTGGGTCATCCAGGGGGTCATTACAAAGTAACACAAGTCACTGGATGGATGTAGGGGAGACCCCGGTGCGCGCGTTTCTGTGAGGCGGGCGGGTGCAGGTAGGAGCAGTGCACCGTGTGCCACACTTAGCTGCGGCGAACCCGGTTTCACTCCTCCCTCAAGGGACAGACGGCTCCAACGGGACCCTTTGGGATCGGGGTCTTATGTCCTGGCAGAGAGCACCGCCGCAGCTCAAGCGGCCTGGGCTCTCCCGCCTACGACACCCCGCCTTCGCGTGCCCCAAGAACTCCGGCGCCCAAACACGGTTTGGCTGCGTGTCTTCAGTCTTCCGCGCACTGCAACCGTGCGCACTTTTAGAGAAGAGTGTGGGGGCTCCTCTAAATAGGGCCCGCGCAGGCTCCAGGGCCAAGGTTAGTTGATGTATACTCACCTCCCGTCGCCCGGGTCGACACGGGATCCCGAAATCCAAGTGTCTGCCCCAGCCGCGGATCCTCCCGTCCGTGTTTAGGTATTTATTCTCGTTCCTTCCAATGTCTAAGTTTCCCCTTCGCGTTGTGTCTCTGGTGAAAACAGGACATCCCCTTCGGCCAACCCCCAAAAAACAGCGTACGCAAGTTGGGGGAAAGCCTGGCGGTGGGGAGAAGCCGGCTCCGAGGTGGGGAGAAGCCGGCTCCGAGGTGGGGAGGAGGAGAGGAAAGGAGCCAAAACTCTGGACTGACGACAGAAGGAAAAGTAGAAGAAAAGAAAAGGAGCGCGCGCCCCGCAGCCGCAGTCGTCACTCCCCAGCTTTCCCCGAAGCTCCTTCCCCCTCTCTAAGGGAGCGACAACTTCAAGTGAACAGGATGGAAGTTTTGCGCGGAAGCCGGGAGCGGCCGGAGCGTGCGCCGCGCGGCGGGCAGCCTCGCACTTGCGCGCGGAGTTGGAGGCGGGGGGTGGGGGGGACGTCGCAGCCAGCGACTTCAGGCTCGGGTGGCCACTGGGGGCCTCGCGGCAGGCCGCTGGGCGCGCGGGGACGGTGGCGCGCGTGGGACCGATTCCTTTATATTCGACCTGGGGAGACTGCCTGCTGTCATCCTTTGCGGTCTTGCGTGGGGTCCGCCCGGGGCCTTGTGGCCCTGGGCGTCCCCGGTGGCGCCGTGGTAATCTCCGCGCCCTCCGCGCCGCCCTACCCCGCCCCCACCCGGCCCGCCGCGGGCCGCAGCAGCCTCGGTGCTGAGGGGAGGGACCCGCGGCCTCGCTCCCCTCCCTGGGAGAGGGAACCAATGTCTGTCCCCACCTGCTTCTGCTGGGCAGCCCGCGGACTTGCTTGTAGCTCTTCTGCAACCCCGTCGCAGGGTGTAGGCCACTGCGGGCTCCCTGCCGGGACTCCTTGCCACTCACCCCAAGGGAGGAGACAGAAGGGACTTCGCCTCCTTGCAACAACATAAAATAAAAACCAACCCTCACCAGATTTGGGAGCTTTCACTGTCCGAAGATAATAACCTTTTCTGTGGAGAGGTATGCAGTGAAGGAATAAGCATTGTGCAGATCGGGGGGGTGGGAAAGGCCTGGGCCCTTTCCAGCGCTGGGTGCAGGTATAGGCATCCCTCCCAGACGCCCAAAGGTCAGGCAGCTACGACTGAATTCCAAGGCAGCGTCAGAGCTTCCCCAGGCACATTGCTGAAATGTCATTTCGTGCCTAAGCCTTCTGCGTATGCATTATGTACCTACATAGGATTTAAGACTCTCTATGCACACATACGAATAGCACAACCAGGGCCCACAGCAAAGTAAATACATAAATTTCATGTCCACTTAATCATCTCTGCCTAAAACCTATTATTTATTTCAGCAGCATCTTCCTTGTCACATTGATAATGTGCTTTAATTTATTAAGAATTTACTATTGTCATTGTATTGGTCACTTATGGGACATGTGAGTGCATTTAATTTTCACAACTCTACAGTTGTCTTTGTTATTAAGCCTATGTAAAAGATGAGGAAACCCAAACCCAAAGAAACCTAAGTAACTTTCCCTGAGACCAACCCAGTGGTCTCTAAACCACAAAGCTCATGATTCAACAAGTGGTGGTGCACATTGCCTAATTCATAAAAATTACTCCCAGTCAGGCAGCTGGGGATGTAGCTCAGTGGTAGAGCACTTGAGTAAGTAGCACGCACTCAGCCCTGGGTTTGATCCTCAGGACTGCCAAAAAAAAAAAAAAAAGAAAAGAAAAAGAAAAAAGGAAAGAAAAAAAGAAAAGCAAAGAAACTACACTCAAAGAAAGTTTAGTTTTAACATTGTATCAACTAAATTGTAAATTATATTGTGAGAATTTTCAGCAAAATATTTCATTCTCTTCTTCAGCTTGGTTACATGAAACTGGCATAAGGACCATCAAGCCCCAAAATGAAATCGATACTGAATAAATACTGAATACTTGCAGTTACAATCTAGTTTTTAATGAGTGGGGCATTGTCTACAATAATTAAGAGGCAATGGCAAAGCTGGGGTTGTAAATTTAAACTGATAAAGGTACTCCTTGCTGCTTTCATCACTTACGGGGTGTTCTTTCCTGCTCACTTATTTCGGAGGGTGCAGGCACTGCCAGGCATAATGTTTCCTTTTCTGGTTCTCAAGGTAGAAAGCACTAGGGCAGTGGGTTGGAGCAAGAAGAATTTGGAATATAGTCCAGAGCACATTCTGGCCTAAAGAAGAGTACCAGTTAATATACACTTAAGAGAAAATATCACTGGGCAGACTTAATTAATTTTACAGATCTTATTTTATCCACTTTACATGTGAGAAAATCAGCAACACAAAATTTTTAGCAGTTTCCACTAAGTGGCAAACCTGAGACTCACCAGCTTTAACACCAAACTTCATACAGCCTCTGTGACACTACTACTACTAATAATAAACAATAACAAATCTTTTTAATATAGTGTGTATGTTTCAGCCAAAGACACGACTAAAAATTCTTGTGAATCCTTCAGTATCTAAGAATGCTCTGTGACCATAGCAAATATCATGTAAGAATTAAGTACAGTGATGAATTTAACATTCTCTTCAAAGACCATAGAGTTTTAATCTCATTTTGTTATTAAACATTTGGTTTTATCTCTAAATAAATTGGGATGGTGCATAACCTGCATAAAATAAAGTTTGTACTTTAATGCAGCATATTATTAACAAAATTGTTAGCACGTTTTCCTCTTCCTTCTAAGATCAGATTTTGGCACACTGACCTTGATTTCAAGGTTACTTTGCTCTCACGTAATGTTTTATACATCTATAATATAATGCATTTACAGGAGATATCAAAACAACTCAGAATTATATAAATATTAGTCATCCAAAACCTTTTACCACCTTCTAATGGTCTCAAATAACATAGGTAACATGGATATTGGTAGGAATGAAATAAAATATATTCTTCAGTCCACATTTGAAATAAGAGGTTGAAATTAGAAATCAAGCAATTTTAAGGTAGTCAAGCAAAACAAAAATTTTAAATAAGGCACTATTTTTAGCTTTTCTATTGAATACCACTTGCCTTGTCACCTGTTATATTTTTAACTTAATGGATATATTTAACCTATTTCACTAAATAAGTTTATCTGAAAAAGGAAACTTTTTTATCATCACCCAATATTACTTACCATGAGTACAAAATGACCTTGGAAATTAATCTATATTGTGGAAATAGTAGTTATTTAACGTGTACCACCTAAAATTACCTCACACAGCAGTTTGAGAAACATTGATTAAAAGAGTAACATTCCATGTGTCCCATCAGGTTTTCCAAAATATATTTTCAAGCTTCCCTTTCCACTACTGGAGAGAAATGTTGTGTCCAAATTGCTTGTAGGGATTATTTTTTAAATTCTGTGCTTATTCAATTATTGATCTCCTTGCTTAAAATATGTTTGAAATCTCTGAAGGTGAAGTGTCTTAAATTAACAGATTAAATTGTTTTTATTACTACTCTTACTACTGGTAAAATGTAAACTATTTATAAGTACACAGTTAAAAAGCAAATCACTCTCCTGAAAGATTGTGCTCTTTACTCATACCTTCATCCATTCTCTTTCTCTCCCTCTCCCTCTGTATCTTAGACTTTAACCACTGACTCTTAACCCCATGACAGCAACATCTATTGGCCCAATGTGGTACTGCAACAAAGTTCTACAAAACAATGAAGAATAATGGTAGAAACTCAAAGAGGCTGAAAGAAAATGTGGGGAAATTCCAAACTCAAAAACCTGCTACCAAATTCTGGAAAATTTTCAGAAACACTAGTAGATCCTACATGATGTGAATTTAGTTTAGAATATCTACAAATGTTCAACTCAATTTGAGAACAGATATTTGGGAGAGGGAACAAATATGTGACTATATAGAGAAAATCAGTGGAAAAATAAGTTTCACTTATTAGCTATTCCCTTAACCCACCTCTCTGGAGTATAATGCCTCTGCTAGTACCATTTACTATTTGTTTATTTTTCAAAAATGCCTGGCACTGCTATGGCATTTAGTTTTGTATAAATCAAATTAAACAAACAAAACACTCTAGGAGCTCATAATCCAAAACATAATTTTACTTTAATTTCATTTAAAAGCAACCTTAAGGAAAAAAATCATACTATCACTTTAGTAAGAACAGATATTTTTAAGGCTAAAGAGTGGAATAAGACACTGCATTTACCAAAAAAAGTTAAGAGGACTAGATGTTTGGAGAAATAATCCCAAAGTAAATCTCATGAGCACCCTTTTCGTGTACCTTTGAACTTCAGCTGGAAGCATGCACAGTTCCTAAAAAATACAGTCATTCAATTGTTTCTTAGTGAATTCTAAGCCAACCCTTTGAGCTTTAGAAGAATGGAGTTTTAAAGACCAACCTCAATAGGAACAAGGTTGACCACTGTCTACTCTACCAATGACAGACTCTGAGAACAAATGAAGATAAACAGAAATCTAAACTCCTGTGCTGCTGGTTTTTGAAAACCTATAAATAAACATACTTTTAAAGTAAATTTGTGCGGACAGTTCAAGTTTGAGAAAGTTCCTACTAGTGTGTTAAGAGTGAAGAAATGAGACCTACAGGGGATCTATCGGGTCGTTCTTTTCTGAGGGATCTGAAACTTTCTCATTCTTGGCAAAGTGTCTAAAGAAAGGCAACTGCACATTTTCTGGGAGACAGTTTCATTGTATTTACTTTTAAATTCTCTCTTCAAAGTTTTTCTCAAGTTAAATCCTTCTAGTAACATATTATGCAGCTCCATTCTATCTTCCATGTTTACACCCAACCTTCGGATGTTTATAAACAGATATCATGCCCACTTTTAGTCATCTGTTTGCCATGCTAAACAAATGTAAGACCTTTTAATCTCGTTGCAGTTTAGTCTCCCAAAGCCCTTAATCATTCTTATTGCTTGTCTCTGCACTATTTCCAATTTCCTAGATGTTCAGTTCATTTGTGTTAGGGACATCCCACATTGAATTCCAGGTATGGTCTCATTAGCATACTAGAATGAATCTACTTTTTTTTTTTTTTCTCCTATGGTATTGCACTGTGGTTGCACTTTAAGTCCCCACCAACTCATGATACTTTCATATTCTAACAAACTTACATGTAATTTTGCTTCTTTGTTTTCACTGCATACAGTGTTTCTCTTGGCTTTCTATGCCAATCCTGAAGTATGCTAATTACACATTTTGTCCCTTTGATTTTATTGGTTTATAATCACCTACATTTGAAAGTAGGAAAAATTCACTCAATATCTTTTTATGTATCCTTATGATGTCTTTCTTCTCATGAAAAGTGTCCATTGATTATAATTTGAAAATCCTTAAATACACAAACCAATGGTTGGTGGAAAGAGGATTTCGACTTTATAGAGTGAAAATAAATTGACAACAATTTTGAAGTAATGTATTTGGCACTGGTAACCCTAGTATCTATTTATTATATAAAATTTCAAAGGAAAACTACTAAGTTGCAACAATCTATTTATGCTGATTCAAATGAAAATATTATAATACATTACTAGAAACTGGAACAAGAGCTTTGTAATATTCCTTTCATTATATTTAATAGCACAAATATTTTTAAATGATTTACTTGTACAATGTTTTCTGGTTTCACATATTCTCAGCAATCCCCAACACACCTTTAAATGACTTTGTTTGGTCACCTGATTCCTTTATTCCACCACCAACTTTTTCATAAAATACATGAGTACTCAGTACATCTTCTTCTTGTCTCTTAATCCTACAAACCTGACTTTTGCTCTTTTTATAGAGCATGATTCCTTAAGATCACCAGTGGTCTCCATTGTCTATTTCTTAGTCTTCATCATCTTGGCAGTCAGGAAGTATTTGGCATCCTGAGACTGTTACTACTCAAGATTCTGCAGAGCTTCTTCTTTCTTTGGCACTCATCCACCTAGGCAAAGGTTCTCCTCTCTTTCTGCAGAATGCTCTTTGCAGTCCCACTCCTACCATCTCTTCTTTCATCTCTCAGTGGGTAACATGAGGGCATAAGTGTCCTTCCTAGAATCCTGGGTATCTTCACCTGCAGCTCCTGTCAGCATCTCAAGCTGAATGTGCTGGAAACTCATTCACCTCGTTCTCTCTGCACCAATCACCAGCTCTTCCTGACTTAACTGTGTTAGTGGCACCTCCTTCATCAAGTCTCAACACTTTGAATTCATCCTTCATCCTTGTCTCACTTTTCTTGTGTAGTAATGGAGGAGAGGATGACCATATCACAGGATGGCAATGTCTCTTCGTCCATCCTTTCGCTTTTTAATTATTGCTGCCTTTCAGGTCAGGGTATTCATGTCTTTGGCATCCCCACGGTTCTTGGCTCTTCTCTGCAGATTTCTTAGGCAGAGGCATGAGTTTTTCCTTTTTCGATAGTATGGTCTTTTTCTCAGTTAAACATTCCCAGTAGCTTCCAAATGTTTATTTAATAAAGTACAAATATCTTAACCCAGTACTGACAACTACCCAGAGCTCACGTGGCAAACTGAAACCTTGCATCTTCCTTTCCCTCGAAAGCACAGTACCTTGTATTTCATAGACACTTCATAAATGTTTACTAAAAGAAGTAGATGCTAAATAAAAGATTCCAAATATTTCAGTTTATAACCTGATGGACTAGGACAGTAAAAACAGAACATTCAGTTTGGTGGGGCACCTCTTGTGATTTGGTTCTGGGGAGTGCCTGCTCATGTATCCCTTTGGACAATTTAATAAACCCTCTAAGCCCAAAACAAGTTCTCTCTGTTGTATTCTACTATTCCATTTTTATTTTCACTTTTCCATATTATCAGAAATAAAAGTGTTCTTCATAAGTCCTGTAATTTGCAATCTGTGATGGACAACTCTAGCTTCATGATTTAATTTCAAAAGCAATCTGTAAGTCCTGAAACAATTAAAAAAAAAAAAAAAAAACACTAGAGTGGGACATATGACTCAGGTGTGAAGCTTGAAAACACCTTGAGACAGGAAACTTTTTATCTACCAGAGAGGGAGGACTAGGTTAGAAAAAGACAAGAGAGGAAGATTCAGGTTGGTTGCTTTTTATCATTCTCTCCATATTTGCAGTACCTCACTGTGCTGGGAAAATAGCATCAATTATTATTGCACTGAACTAAAGAAAGGGATTCCAGTTGTAATTTCCCCTGCTAACTTGGTTTTAACTTAAAAGTGAGCCATAGTTACCCCAACTAAGAAGATGAGACAGTGCATGTAAACAATGCTCTGTGAATTCTGAAGTGCTATATTCACACATGAGACTGACCTCAGGAAAGGCTTTGTGCTTTGCTTCTCAATTCTTCCCCATCTGAATAGGTGATTGGGTAAAATGCTATGCTATGTGCCATTCTTCTCAATAACCCTCAAATGAGGACAGATATAAATGATAAGAACAGATCTTTCATCTTCATGAGAACCAAATAAGCTATTTTAATTATGAATGAAAAAAAACAAAAACAAAAACAAAAACATAAGCCCAGTGCAATGGCCCATGCCTGTAATTTCAGTAGTTTGGGAGTCTGAGACAGGAGAATCACACGTTCCAAGCTGCCTCAGAAACTTAGCGAGGCCCTGAGCAACTTAAAGAGACCCTGTCTCGAAAAAAAAAAGGTTGAGATTGTGGCTTAGTGATTAAGTTCCCATGTTCAATCCCTGGTACCACAAGCAAGTAAACAAACAAAACCATAAACATTTGATAAATATTTTTCCCCAGTTTCGTCCTATTGCTGAACAATGGTTCATAACCACCAGGACTGAAGCCACCCAGGACACTCATTTAAAGGAAATCAAGGATATCAAATTCTTAAAACCCTCTTCTCCCACTGGAAACTCCTTTTCTCAGTCTTTTTAATCAAGGACAGTTCCTTGGTGATGGACAGACCCCAGGCTGGAATTTTCTTCTCCCTTGACTTGGGTCTTCTCAGGTCTCAGTCAATTCTGTCTGACCACTCTTTCTTTAACCCTTCCTTCAATCCTCTCTGACCACTCAAGTGGAGTTTCCTTAGTGTTCTTTCCATTCAAGCATTTTCACTTGAAGTAAGGAGGTAGGGAAATGAACCGGGTATAGTTCCTGTCCTTTAGAACTTTCAATCTAGAATCAAAAACAGAGCATTTAAAAATAGTTATTAGAGGAGAGAGAAAGTGTGGAGCTTCTTAGGGGAAATTCTGACAAATGTGCTTAATTCAGAGCAGAGAGAGTTTGCTTTCAGCTGAAGGAAATAAGGAGGTATTATCTGGATCTGACCTTAGATCATGAAGAGTGTGTATGCCTAGGAGTATGCTTCATTCAGTAAAGCAAAAACAGGAGCAAATGTCTCTTCCTCCTTCCCTTCCAAAACAATACTCCTCTCTCCATGGGTCTTTATCCCTTAATGGACCCTGTGCCCCCGCAGCTGTCTATAGGTGGAAATTTGTCTATTCATTCTTTGGACTTCTCCATCCAAACAGTTGCCCAGTTCTGTAGTTTCCACTTTTACTTTGATAAACTTTGCTTTATCCCCTCCTTTGTGTTTTATTTTAATGCTAACTTAATCTGGGCCTCGTGTACTCTCACACAGACAATATAAATAGCCATGTAATCGGTTCTCCCGTTCATAATGCTTTTCCCCACTTATCCTATCAGATTACGCACTTTATAACCCAGTTCTGTACATGTCACTCCTTTATTTTTGGGGGGTGGGGGGCAGAGAAACTTTTGTGCACATTCCAGATCGCCAATCTGTAGTCCCACCCTGTCTTTTCCCTGCTACCTCCTACGCTTCCAGCTACCAGCTATGGGTGATCTTTGTTTTTTCTTATGAACATCCTCCATAGTCTTAAGTGTCTTAGGTATGGATTATCAATTAGGTGATATGACAATCTGTGATAACACACTGAGGGCAGGCTACATTTTATTCATTTTTAAATTCTCTATGGTGTTTAATTCAGTACTTTACACAGAGTAGGCAGTCCATAAAAATGTGCTAAAGAAATTAATCTAAGTCTTCAATAGATAAACTAAATACTTGTCATTTGAGATTCTTTCTATTGCTTGGGCCTCACTGAAGAATACTGCAGTACATGAATTGTATAGCTTTGGTTATGAATTTGATATACATATTTTAAGAGAGAAAGTGAGAGAGGGCAGAGATCCACCAGAAGCTCAATAGTGAGAATAGCACAGGAGTCATGGCATCTACTTGATAGGCAGTTGCTGAGAAATTGCTCATTGAATCACACACCACTATCATCAGAATTATAGGCTGCTTATGTTTTGAATGCACTGAAAATTGTATACCAAATCAAGTTTCTCCTTTTGACTTAACTGCTAAAAATTTTAGAAGCATATTGGGGACCCACCTCCAGCAAAGTCATAGTCAGCTGTGGGGCGTCTCTTTATCTCAGTTTTTCCCTACGCCATTTAAGGCCCTGTCCTACCTTTCTTCTATCTCACCTACTTTTGTTTATAGTTGTATTTTATCCACATAAGCTGCCAATAATTAGCTTTTAAGAAGTAGTCACTCTAGTTTGAACAATTCTATAACAAAAAGTAGAGCAAAGTTCATCGAAGTAATAGAATTTTATGAATAAAGGAATAATGCCTTATTTTGTGTGCATTTTATAATATGTATAAATTAATTCCTTTCACATTTTCTATAACCTGCTTATTCCACCTTTGCCATTAACCTACCCAAGAAAAAAAGCTCCAGATAACTTATTTCTTCGTTTTCCCAATAAAGTAATAATTGTCATAGAATAACAACTTTTATAAGCTTACAAGGAGATTTGAGTGTACTGTGACCCAAACTTTTCCTCCTTTAGCTCTCTAAGTTGAAGGGAGGTTATATGAATTGTCCATTGATTGTTGAGGAAATGGTAGTAGAATGCAGGTCTCTCTCAACTCTTCCATAGTGTGTGCATAGTATTGTGCCTGTGGACAAGGAGCCTTCTAAAGATAATATTATTTTTATAAAATTGTGCAACCAATTGGGAAGTAAAATAATTGACAAGACATCTTTTTACATCCCTCGCTTTTACTTTCCAAATTAATGCTTTGTAGTACCTTATATTTTCTGGTCCCAAATGGAAATATATATGATAATTGTTTACTATAGATGTCTTGCTGTCAATAATTCAAAATATTATTACAAAGATGGGATGAAAGATCTGTGATTATCAAAATTCAGGAGTCAAGAGAGCACAACCTGCCTTCTATACTGATAGTACAGATAGAGGTTGGCTATCAATTCAGCAGCAAATTCTGCCTAGCAAATAAGAGTGAACTACAAGCATACCTATATGTAAGACCTTTTTAATTTAAAACTTATGTTTACTATTTTTAGACATAGTTAGGATTTCAATTTATACTTCTAACCTTACCAGTGAAGCAAAATTCAGAGATATTTGTTTTATAATACAACTGCTTTATCGGTATTTTGAATAAATCTTGATTTCTGAAAGGCTGTTGAACTGAAAACAAAGCTAGATACACATACTATACCCAAGGACCAGTTATCAGACTGAAACCACCATTATACATGACTTTAGGTACTCATTGATAACTGGAAGTATTTATTTGTATTTTTAATATCAGAGGTGTTAAAATTTGTATTTGTTATTTTGTCATAAAATTTCATGGCCTTTGACATAACTTTTAAAACACTCACTTTATACTGACATTTAAATTATTGCTAAGAAAAAATTCCTAACTTTAAGCCAATTTGAAGAGCTTACATATTCTATGTTTGTGGCATTCCTCAGATGAATATGTAAAATTAAAAGTAGTTTTCTATTCCCAAATAGCAAACATCACCGCTCATCAAGGCTCACACTTGTTTCGTAAACTAAAGCTGCAACAGCTATGTTTATGCATTTAGTTTAATCTGCAAAAGATGCCTCAGGCTTACTTCAAAACAAATAAAAACTTACTGTGGTTCCTTCTCCATTTCATTGTAACTTTGAAGTATGTTCTTATGGGGAATAGTCAGCTCTCATGGCCCACGAGTAACCAGCTAAACTAACTCCTAATGTAATTTACTGCCTGTTATGGAATTTACAAATGATACCACAGTGCCATTCTTGATCAAACATTTTAAGGAAATATTTGCCTCTTTATTTTTTTAAATCTCTACTTCACTAAGATCTCTTAAATTAGTGAACATCAAATTTGTTATTCTCATGCCACCAGCATTTCTAGTAAAGTAGGAGTGAGAATTTTTTAAAGTAAAACTCGTAAGGGATTGCTCAACTCAATTCAAAAGAAAATTTTGTACTTTCAAAGACTTCATGCCTTTCTGAAAATGAGTGTCTGGGACTTTGCTCTTGTCTTTAAATTTTCTGTATTACCTGAAATTTGAGATGGTCTAGCACGTAGAACAGTCTTCTGTGCCTGTGAAATCAAACCCAAAATTCTAGTTTTCATTTATAACCCTTCTCATATGAATTAAATAGTCTACGCTTTTAAAAAAACCCCTCTCTTGCAAAGACCACGACCTCATTTTAATATTCTTAAGTGCTTCCTCATGATTTCATGATTTGATGTACTGTCATCAAAACTTACAGAACTTTCTTGGGAGGTAACAGAAGAATCCCAATTGTTAAATAAAATGAAGAAATGAACACACACAAAACTCCTTAACTGCAGTTGCCCATAGTGGACCCTCTGAAATCTCATGAGGATTTTTCTTGAAGTGGCCATTAATATTGCAATCCCATTCCAGGTACAGGTGAATCACAGTTTGGAGGAAAGGTGAAACAAACATTTCTCTTATGTTTCTAACATATTTTTATACAATGTCAGTAATATAACAAAATGCTCTGTGGTAGTCTCACCAGCACTTGGGCCAATTTCTTCAAAAAATAATATTATTACAATAGTTATCCCCCATGGTTTAACCAATAATTTAAAAGTCATCATCCCAAAACATTATTTATGGTAATCTCTGCTAACTCTCACTTGTAACATATATCCTGAAATTCACCTCCATAGAACTGTTGCTGCATACAATCTTAAAATATTCTTCTGAATGTTTACTTGGCATTTTATAAAATGAAATAACTCCATGTCATCTAAAGTATTGGACATGCAACTGAACATTTCTCTCTACATATCATCTTCAAAAATATTATGTGTCTTTTCTATTCATTACTCTGATACTAAACCATTTATACTATTCTGATTTTCAGATGTAAGTCAGTATCTATTGTCAAAAGAAAATAATTGATTTTATTATGTAAAATATGATCTTTGATACAGAAAGTATTTAACTTCTAAGAACAAATAGAAATAAAAGCAATAACAGAGACTGTGTTCTTTTTGTTCTCTAAAATGGTTTATAGTTCAACATTTAATAATCTTACCAGTAATTGTGTATGCTAGTTTTTAAATTTTTGTTTATGTAATCTGAAAGGGAGAGTCATCCATCTCTTAGAGATTTGAGGTTTTCCTCTAAAAATTTTAAAAATTGAAAATTGCATTGTAACTCCACCAGATGCTTAGTACCTTTACTGTTGGAATGATAGATAATACATTGTACCAAACAACTGCAAAGTTTCATTATTAAGTTCCACCAAATTTCTTCAATCAGATCTGTGTGGTTCTGGTAATTTAATCTATAGGTGAACATTAAGAGAAAAAGAATTTATAAAAGCAGCTGCCTAATTAGTAGGAAGTAGTGGGGAGAGAGGGAGGATTAGATAAAGGAGTTTTATGCTGATCCTAGTTGCACACATAGTTAAGCATGCCCATGCCCCACTTTTAGCAAGAATTCCTTTGACAGCATCTACAACACATAGTCGACTAGCACCAGTTCAGGACCTGGTACATAATAGATCCTCAATAAATGTTTGTTACATAAAGAATTTAATCCAAACTCAAAAGTTATAGCTTGATACTATTGATACTTGCCTCATGTTTCCTTGAAGCCACTTTCTTGTCTTTTGGGGCAGTTTTTGATGCATGAGCTTTAAGAATTCTACATCACAGAACAAGGAAACTGCTTTGATATACCTCCATCTAAATGGAAGTATATTTGGGGGACAGAGGGAAGGAGGGAGAGAGAGAGAAAGAACAGAGTGAAAGTTTTTAATTATGAAGGAAGGAGCATTCATAAAATTTTTGGCTTTTCCATTACTTCAATTTAAAACTTAAATTCTACTTCAATTTACATTTTAAATTGAAGTGATAGCCCTTATTGGTGACACATCATAATGAGAGAAGAGGGTAGGATTATAAACCTCCTGCTACACCATTCAAAACCCAGATGATATTTCAGTCTTTCTTTAAAATATACCATTTTGAATGAGTTATTTGGAAAAGAATAGCCTTTTGGCTCTAAAAATTATTGTTCTTATAACACTAAATGTGTGTCAAGAAATTAGTTCTCCCAGAACCCTTATAGAAACAATAACAGTGCAAGTTGCTTCTGAGTCACTTTGATAGGTACTATAAAGCTCTTTCGTCTTGAGAGTGCTGGCATTGAGCAATTTTAATTGTTGGTTTCAGATGTCAGTCGCCATCAGGAACACAGCTGGATACTGATAGATGTCACTTGGGAACAAGCATTTTGGATTACTTTGAAGTCAATTGGACAGAACATGAAAATTTTAGTTAGTGGCAGATTTCTCTTTAAGATATATTCAAGTAAAGTATCACTTAAACCAATTACGTTAAAAACTCCCCAGAATAAGAAACCTCAAAGGAAAATTCTCCTCAGTGGCAAAGTGTTAATCAAATAAACCAAAAAAACATTTTTTCCTAAACCCATAATTTCCAGACTTTGGGTTGTCTCAGTTGGATGCAGACTGTTTTAACTCTTCCCATTTTGTTCCTGAGCATCCTCAGTTTCAAAATTTTTGTAAGTTGTGAGGATGATAGTATACACATGATAAGGGAGGTACAGCGTGCCTTGGTGCCTTGGTGCAGTGCAGCTTGAAGTCCTGTTTGGGGGTGCCAGCCATGCCTGGCTGTGACTGATGGTTCCTGTGTTCATTGAAAAACATAAGTCTCCCTATCAGATGCAAAACCAAAGTCTTCCAGTCCTCTAAGTTGTCTGGTTTTACCAGTGGGTAAAAACCCACTGTATGAGAGGACATGGAGGCTAGTTTCTGTCAAAGATTAGAATGCCTCAACTTTGTTTCCGACTGGAGGATTTCCATAAATTCATTTTAACTGAATAGTGGTTTATAGCAGAATTTTCACATCCTTGCATTTGGATCAAAAGTAACACAGTATTAAAGTGTTTGAATTCCAAATCAGGGAGCATGGCAGAGCAACAATGCTAGACTAAGTGCTGCATACTGGCATCAGGCAATGAATTGCTACTTTTCACAAAAGCAGAACAACAATATAAATAAAAGAGGAAGCAGTATGAAAATACAAATTGGTCGATTTTAATGTTTTAACCAAAATTATTTCCACCAGGATCCTGAATTATCCAGCTCTTGTATAACTCCAACTTCAGCCCAGATACATTTGTATTAACACAAGGCTAATCACACTGTATTCTCTCACTTTTCTTCATCTTGGCATTCCCTAGATTACCACTAGACAGCTTCATCTATTCTTCATTGGAATCGGGGAGAAACTTTCTTCCAGGCATTTCATTTGTTGTATTGTTAATGGTATACCTAGGAAACAGAGAGGATGATGGTGACTGTAATAGAATATCTGCCATCAAAACACGTTTAGGTTTGTCTCACCATTCAGTTGAATCAGCTGCAAAACAAATGAATGGGGAGTTCTTTTTAGAATTAGATACAAAGATAAACCACATAAATGGAAATTCTGTAGTGTGGAGGCTGTTATGAACATCATCCAGTCATGGAGTCAGAAGAGTGAACTGTATTTTAAGGTTGTGTTTCTATTACTGGGAGATGCTGCTTTCGCTCACGATTCCTATAACACTTCATTATCAAACTGTGCTTGATACCCCTACTGTGGGTTTTCTCTTTGACACATGGACCAGAGATCATGGTCTACGAAGAACTTCACTAGGAATCCAGAACTCGATATAAACTCTGCTTTTGTTACCATTTGTTGTCACCTAATGTTTCTGTGTCCAGTTTCCTAATACTCAGAGAAAGGGAATCTGTCTCGATTCATCTCTAAAATCTGCTCCAGCATTAGTTTCATTTGGTCACCCCACATACCCCTCTTTTTAAAGCTATTTCTTTGCCAGCCAATGAATAAGCACTTAGTTGTTACCTAATATGTACCTAGCTTGGATGAATTTCTTAGTGACTAAATAAATCTGTTTCCCAACTGAGGCCAGGTCTATAAATGGCAAGTAAATTAAACCAAAAGCATAAGGACTGCTCTGCTCAGATTTCTTCAGATTTCCTCGTGCAGAGTAACTGCAGGTCAGGGAGCAACTGCGTGCATGGCCCTGGCTGTTAATTTAGCATCAGAGGACCTGTGCTAATCTAGGGTAATTACCTTTCAGGTCCAGCTTATCATGAGTGTGTGAATACGGCTGTTATTCAGATGGTCTTTGGTAACAACTTTCAAATGATGGAGGGAAGGTGAGAGGTGAGTCATATCAGTAGACAAAATTACAAGAAAAAGTGGTAGAACAATCCAATGAAACCACACACATATGCAGTGTGTATATAGAATGTGTGTGTGTGTGTGTGTGTGTATGTGTGTTTATATGCAAGTAGATATAGTTAATCAGAACTGGAATTGCCACAGGGTTGTATAGTCATTGGGGGGTTTTTAAGAAACTCATTTTTCCCAAAATGTATCATCCAAAGTTCTCAAAAGGATTCCTAACACTACATTATTAAGAATGACTCCTGCCAGGCATGGTGGCTATCACCTGTGAGTCCAGTTGACTCTGGAGGCTGAAGTAAGAGGATTGCAAGTTTGAGGTCAGCCTCAGTGACTTAGCAAAGCAACTAAGCAACTTAGCTTAGGTGGTTAAGTGTCCCTGAGTTCAATCCTCATTACAAAAAAAAAAAAAAAAAAAAAAGATTCCTTTGAGTTATCATTAAATCAAGATTCATCTAGTCATATGACTATATTGGATATATCTTTGGACAGGTATCCATGATCCTTTCAAGCTAACCTAGTGGAACTTTCATTTTTTTATCATATAATGTCAAAATTGACTGCCATTGAAAAATGTATTACACAGTGATGGTGACAGTGTTTTAATATGGTATAGGGAAGCAAAGTGTTCTAATGGCCTGGAAAGGACAGGAATGGGAGAAGGGTCACAGGGAAGATAAATGGCAGCTAGGAAAGATGAGCATCAGCAGGAGAGCCTAGGACCCAGGAAACAAAGCAAACACAAAGGGAGAGAGAAGGATAACCAAAGATCTATTTACTCAACATAGCAATGTGTTTAGAGTCTGATGCTGGTTTATATTTACAACTTGGGTACTTTTGAAAAGATGCTGCTTCTGATTCTTTTTTTTTTTTTTTTTTGGGTGCTGGGGATCGAACCCAGGGTCTTGTGCTTACAAGGCAAGCACTCTACCGACTGAGCTATCTCCCCAGCCCCGCTTCTGATTCTTGGAGCATAAAGCATTGTATTTACATCTATACCACTTGAGAACTTGTGTAAGGCACAGTTTTCTTAGTTTTGGTCACTTAGAGATTCAGATAACCACAGGTCAATGTATTGATTTCTCTAAATCTGATGTAGAAATAAAAATTTGTTTTTTTTCCCTAATTTCTGCTTCTAGAAAGCTCAACAGCTAAGGGATGAGTAAGTAACAAAGAACCACGTATTAGCAAAGTTCTACAGAAAAATGTTTTGTATAAAATGTGTATACAGTAATTTCTTATGTAGTATGTAAATATTAGCCAAGTTTACTGTGCTTATTCCATGTGTTACATGGATCATCTCCTCAATCCTTGTAACAACTCTAAGAGTCCATTTTACAGATGAAGACACTAAGGCTCAGGGACGTCAAACCATTAGCTAGGCTCACACTGCTCAGTGAGAAGTAAGCACAGTAGAGACTCGAATCCAGGTTCTTAGGACTCCAAGGATGGATTGTTACAAACAATGCTGGAAAATGACTCACCGTGGTTGGCTCACATCATTTGGGGGGCAGGGAACAAACAGACTACAACCAAAACCAAAGATAATTATTTACTGTGGAATGTATGAAACCATGTGAAAATACGTGGGCTTATAGACTGGGTTTAAATTGAATCAGGGATGAACTGAAATTATTACTAATTTCTGCAGCAGCCTTCCAAACAGACAGATGGGCTAACCATTCTAAAAATTGAATTAAGGGGAGGCTGCCAACCTAGGAACTTATAATAAGCTTGTGACTAAGTAAAAAATTTCAGAAAAATGGAAAATACAGCTGACAGTATTAGTAATTCAGCATTATTGTTCTGCTGTATGTGGCTGCCCGCCTTTGTAGGAGGGGCACTGATGGGAAAATTCCTTGAGCTGGTTTGAATGCTGGGGGCTAATTCATTCCTCCAGGCGCCTTTCAATGAGCCTGTGCTTTTGGTTACTGTGACCACTCGCGTAGGATAACATTACCATAATGGCATCCGTGGCCAAGAGACATGACAGCTAAGGCTGGGATGTTTATTCCATTCTACCCTCATGTGTTCCAGTTCTCTGCAATTGTTTTTCCACTTGGGTTTTGATATTTGATGTTCACTCAGCAGAACTTGGACTTGGAGCCAGATTTTTCTCAACTCCAATTTAAGATAAAAAATACTGTAAATGTGTAACTTGGATGGTAAATGTAAGTACTAAGGTAGGGTGTTGGTTCAATGGGTGCACATAGGTAAAGATGCAAGCCATGTTCCTATGTTACCTGGAAGTAAACTGTGGGACTGAGATGTAAGACAGTACCTAGAAGTAGGAGCAGTTCCATGTCTAGCATCTCTCCCAGGCCTTAAACAACTCACTTACCTCCCTGTGCTCATGATTAGAATTCCTTTCTCAATATGATTATGCCTACAAACCAACCAGAAAAAGACAATCCCAGGAAAATAGACAAAAGTCCTTAACAGACACCTGGTGAAAAAAAAAAAGGTATATAGAAAACAAATATATGAAAAGGTATTCCATTTTCTTATGATCAGCATAGTAACTATCAGCAAATGATAATTACGATGAGACATTATCATATACATGCAAAAATAACTAAAAAGAAAAGGTCAAGTATTGGGCAGGATTTGAAAAAATAAAAACAAAACTCCAACATTCTGCTTCAGGGATTACACATTAGTTAACCAGTATGAAAAAATTCTCTAAGTCTTTACTAAAGCTGACATACATGTACTCAACGACTCAACAAGTCTACTCCTAGGTATATATCCACCAGAAAGCAAAGTTATGTTCATCCAAAAAAAAAAAAAAAGAAAAAGTAAAACAAAATGAACATACCAAAAACATGGAAAGATATTAATGGCTCATAACTCACTCAAACTGGAAGCTACACAAATGCCAATTTACAATAGAATGAATAAATAAATTGCAACATAGTCATGCAATGAAATATTATGTAAACAACAATAAGAACAAATCACAAACAAGGGCAATAATACAGAGGAATCTCACAAACATAAAGTTAAATGAGAGAAGATATGGTTTAATTTAAGTAAAGCCCCCAAATGGGCAATATTGATGTTGTTGGAAGTGAGAATAGGGCCTACGCTTGGGAGTACAATAGCTGGAAAGGGCTCTATGGCTGTTATTACTGCTCTGCCTCTTGATCTGGGTTCTGGGCACTGGAATGAGTTCGTTCACCCTCCTCGAGTAGCATTTAGGACTAATGTACTTTTTCTGAAGGAATGTTATTCTTCAATAAAATCATTCTTAAACAGCAGTGAGAGACCATTTCTTCCAAAATGCATGAATCTGAGCATCACATCAGCAAAGCTGTTCATCACATTGGTTACCAATCCTCTTGACAAGTCGACAGTGGGAACCAGACATGATGTGCTGTATCTCAGGGCAAGAAGGTTTTGATATGGCAGAAAAGATGAGACACTGTCTTTCTTAAAGGGAACACAAGGCAGCTCACGTTAGGTCCAGATGAGAGCTGAGGTGGGTACAGCTGCCTTTGGAGGCAGATTGTGGCTCCTTACGAGAACCCAGATCAGAACAGGTATGAGTAGGCAATTGGAAGAGAGAAATAGAGGCAGGGGTACAAAAAGGAAATCTGGAGGAGAGGACCTAAAAATAAATTTCCCTTTGTTCACAATTTACTTATGCCTTAATCAACTTGAAGGTAAAATGATGTTACTCCAAGTTTCATAGAGTTTAATTAAACTCTCTCTAATAATCATTTAGAAGTCTCTCTCTCTCCCTGCCAACCTTGGGAGGAAGCTGTGTTCTTATTCTATGCTTCTTTCTTAGTTTTTTCATTAACAACTCACTAGGAAAAGGGTGAGAGTTTTAATTAGTGAATATATTCAGAATAGAATTTATTTTCAGAAAATGATTTTCTAAACCTATTCATTCATTTTATTTCATAAGTGCTTGCTGAATCTCTGTCTTATGCTCCTGTTAGGTACTTAGCTTAAAACCTAGGACAGCATGAACTATGGACATAGTCCCTCAAAACATTGGAAGTTATAAATAAAATATAAATCATAAAATTTTTAAATAAAGGAAATGGCATGCACCCAACATAGAAGGTACTCTTTAGGAATCATTCTGATGAGTCAAAAATTATGGCAGAGAATCGATAAATAAATTAAAAGGTATAAAGTCTAGACTTCAGCTCCCACAGAATATGTTTCTAATACCAGTTAAACATGTTTGCTTCACTCAGTATGTTTAACAGGATAGTCCTGAGAATCTCACGCCTCTGTAATGGAACTCTTCTGCTGTTTATTTTTGTCTGTTTCTTCATTGAGAATATGCAGGAGAGGAATCACTTGTTTTCATCTCATTTTTCTGGGACCTGTTACTCTCTTGGATTGCAGCAGAGACCACAGTTCCCACAGCAGTTTTCAATCTCAGTGGATTCCTTTCTTTCTTTCAGTCAAAAATCGCAGAGATGGCCTCAAACCAACATCTGCAAAGTCAAGTTCACTAGCGGGATGCAAATTCTCTTCTCTCTGAGCCATTTGTTCCCCTTGGCACCAAAGACTGCTTTTGTCTTTCAACAAAAATATCGCTTAATTCCTACAGAGTTTGATACTGAGGTTCTTTTTTGTTCTCCTTCCTACAATTTGAGGAAATCTGCCACTTCAACTCACCAGGATGTCAGCTGCATACTTAATAATCATTTTTCCTCAAAAGAGTTACTACTCCCATATTCTAGAGTGAAGAACAATTCAAGATTTCCAAAATGTCACAAAAACATAGAAATTGCTAATTATGTCCATGGTTGGAATGGATCAGAGATAGATGTAGTGAATTATAAATTATTGTATAGGAACAAAATTTAAATGATCAAGAATTATATTGAAAACTGTATTTGAAAATTCAGATAGTATGAAATTCAACATAAAAAAAGTATTTCATCATTCAAGACATATTTTAAATAATCCAGGCTCTGAATTTAGTCGATACGATAAAAAGAAATCCTCATCTCATGAGAAGATCTGTTAATATTCTTAGGCCTCAGTTATCTAATTCAAAAAATGGGGTAAATACCTACCTTCTAAATTAAAGAAAATAATGGAAATTAAACATCTAATGCCTGTGAATTATTTACACAGGACTAGTCCATAGATGACACTAAGTAAATTTTAGTTATTTTTATATTGTTATATAAAACTATTACCCTATTACTTATGAAAAATTCTTGTTATTTTCAGTGATTCTGTTCTATAAAGTCCCTTGAATACTGAATTGATAAATACTGAATTATTGCCTTGGGAGATAATATAGGGCTTGGCTCCTGGAAGCCTCTGGTGACGATATTTTCATCTACTGAGCAACGCCTTGTGTTATGTGTTATTTAGCTTCACCTTGATATGCAGTTGATTAATTAACACTGAACTCACAACCACAGCATTACAGCTCACACCAAGGTGAAGCCTGTTGAATATGCATTTTCTTCGTAGACACATCACAGCCTTCTCATTCTTGGCCACGTTAGATGGCATTTCAGCACTATGCTTGGGGTCCATTTTAAATAGTAGCATTCCCAACATTAAAAGGAAACTCTGTAAAGAGAGCAAAATCAAAAAAGCAACTTAATGTAATGTCTTCCTGCTCCAGAATCAACATTAGGTTAAAGAAAGCAAAGAGTAGGCTCCTCTCTCTGGAGCCATTTTCCCCATACCCTCTGCATCCAGGAAGTGATCATCAAAGTCTGAGCACCTCACCCTGGCCCAAGCAGGAATGACAAGTTCAGAGCTGGCTTTAGAAAGCAACTCTTAAGAGCTGTGGAGGATGGATTAGAGGAAAGGAAGGGAGACTATCAATAGAAGTTGCTGCAATAATCTAGGTGACAGATGGTGAGAACTGAATTGGGCAGTAAGAGTGGGATGAAGAGGAGGGAATAGGTGAGAAAATAGTCACTTTAGTGGGGAAACGACAGGACCAAGTAACTAAAAAGATATGGGAGATGAAGAGGAAGTTAAAGATGACCAGATTTGAAGCTTGAGGACCTGGGAAGATGGTACCTTTAACAGAATGAAATTAAGAAATTAGGAAATTAGGGCTGTTTCAAAAGGATGGTGGAAGACAGTGACATTAATTTTGTCCATAAGGGATGCAGACCTCCAAGGATATTTCCATCAGGCAGCTGAATATACAGGGTTGGAAGTCTGGGCTGCAGGGATCAGTTTGTGAGTTTCAGAAGTGAGAAGGTAGGAGGTGGACCAGGGGCGCATGTAGAGAAGGGAAGGGGTGGAGTTTGAGCCTGAAGGGACATTTACACTTCAGCTCCAAACAGGGAGAGAGAGAGAGACTCAAGGAAGGAATCTGAGAAAGAGCTAAAGGTCTGGGAAAAAAACTGGAAAAGTGTAGTTTTGCCAGCCAAGGGGAGGGGAGTTTCAGGAAGGGCATTGGAGACACAAGATGAGATGAGGGCTGACAAGAGGCTGTTACTCTTTGCAGTTACTGAATTGACTCTCGTCATGGTAGGTAGTTCTCATTTCAGTCATAAGTCATGGTATCCTTAAGGGAAAGCAGAGACCCTCACATCAAATGAAGTACTAAGGTAGGTTTCTGGATACTTCACTGGCTCCCCACTCACTTTAGCCTATTATCAATGTACTGCAGGACAGCAAGTGTAATTCCTTGGGAAAGTTTAACATCATGTAAAATCTCCAAAGATTCTGGAAGGTAAGACTCAACACTGGATATATGAAGAATGACTAAAAAACAACAACAAAAAAAAAAAAAAAAAAAAAAAAACAAACAGGAAAATCTTTCACACGAGCTGAAATGAGAAGGCAGAACATCATTTCCTAACCCTGAGCTGGGAACACACACTCTGGGCAATTGAGATTTTTCACTGTGCTGAGCATAGTGCATGTTGGTGATTAACTTTGGGAGCAACAACAGCATTGATGCTGGCTAACATACTACAGGCAAATTTCCAAATACAAAGTCTGCAAATAATGATTAATTCTATTGCAGTTTCATAAAACTAAAATTTAGTTTGACTACATAATAGAGTTCAAAGGAGATCAGCAGGACAAGGAGCAATAGATTAACACTAACCAGGAAACACAGGACTGGGAATGAGTTTGCCAGGCACACTTTTAAGAAGTTAGTTCTTTTTCTAATAATAGTGAGGTGCTCCCACTAAATGGTTTAGCTTGGAAGAGTGTCAGCATTACATTGTGTTTTATAAAGAGCATGCTCACATAGAAGAGAAACCACCCCTAATATTGTGCCTTGTACATTGTGTACACTCAATATTTGCTGCAAAAATTCACCACTGACTGAATGAGTGGAGAGACTAGTTTTTGTTGATGCTGGTGGCATTTAAGATGATATTGCTATTCAACACTGCACTGAAAGTTCTGGCCAGGAGAATTGGGCAAAAGAAAAAGGAAAAGGAAAAAGAAATAAAATGCAATCATATTAGAAACAATGTAATAAATCCATTTCTATTTGAAGATCTTAGATATAGAAAATCCTATGAAATTGTTTACAATAAAAAAAGAAAAAAAGAAAAAAAAGAGAAAATCCTATGAAATCTACTAAAAACTATTATAACCAGTAGTTATAATATAAATACATATAAATTTTAGCAATGCGGCAGAATGCAAGATCAAAATACAAAAATCAACTATTTCTATAGTTACAATGAAAATGAAATTAAGAAAATAATTCTATTTCAAAACACTTAGGAATAACTTTGGAAAAAATGAATAAATACAAATACAAATAAAAAAGAAATACAAAGCTTATTCTGAAAACTATAAAACAGTGTTGAAAGGAATCAAGACCTAAATAAACAGAAAGACATCCCTATTCATGGATTTAAAGATTTCATGTTATTAAAACAGTAATGCTCCCCAAAATGATCTACCGATTCAACAAAATCCCTATAAAAATTTCAGCTTTTCTCTCTCTTTCTTTTTTAGAAATTGACAAGCTGTTGCCAAAATTCATATGGAAATGCAACTGATCCAGAATAAGCAAAACAATCTTAAAGAAAAAAAAAAAACAGTTAAAGAACTCATACTTCCTTATTTCAAAATTACAAATAAAGACAGTGTGGGACTGATAAAAGTGCAAACATAAAGACCAATAGAAGAGAACTGAGATTCCAGAAATCAATACTCACACCACATAAAAATTAACTCAAAATGAACATAAGACCAGGAACAGTGGCCCACGCCTGTAATTCCAGTGCCTCAGAAATCTGAGGCAGGAGGATCACAAGTTCAAAGCCAGTCTCAGCAACTTAGCAAGCCCCTAAGCAACTCAACAAGATTCTGTCTCAAAATAAAAAATAAAAAGGGCTAGGGATGTGGCTCAGTGGTTAAGCATCCCTGAGTTCACTCCCTGGTAACAAAAAAAGAAAAGAAAATGAATGGAAGATCTAAACGCAAGAGCTAAAAATGCAGAAAGAAAACTATAAATGTTTGTGACAATGGCTTTGTCTGTGGTTCTTATCAGATTGAGTATACTATCTGCAATGATTGAGATTAGAAGTGTTTCAGATTTTAGATTTCTTTGGGATATTTGCATAGGCAACAATGAAATATCTTGAAGATGGGACCCAAGTTCACTAGTGTAAGCCTTAATGAAATGCTCCTACACAACCATTCAGATGGCAATAATGATTTTAAAAAATCAGCTAATAACAAGGTTCAGTGAGGATATGGAAAAATTGAAATCCTCATACTGCAGTGGGTATGTAGCTTCTTTGGAAGACAGAATGATAGGTTCTCAAAAAGTTGAGCACAGCATTACCATTTGATTCATCAGTACATCCAGAAGAAATGAGAACTTAAATTCATACTAAACTTGTACATAAATGTTGATTGCAGCTTATTCATAATAGTCCAAAAGAAAAAATGACCCACATGTCCATCAACTGATAAATCAGATAAATAATGTAGTACATTCACAAAAGGAATATTATTTTGCTATAAAAAATAATGATGTACCAATATATGGTACAATACAGATAGACCTCAAAAACATTATGCTAAACGAAGGAAGCCAGTCACAAAGGACCACTTATTGTATAGTTTCATTTATTTGAAATAACTATAATATGCAAATTATAGAGACAAAAATAACTTAGTGGTTCCCAGGCACTGAGTAACTGTTCAAGTGTTAAGAGTTTTTTGAGGGGTGTTGAAAATTCTCTGGAATTAGGTAGTGATAGTGGTTGGAAAATTTTGTGAAAACACAGCCACAAAATCGTACATTTCAAGAGTGTGCATTTTATGTTGTATAAATTGTATTTTAAAAATTAATAAAAAATAAGATTTCCAGTTCAGATTATAATACAGTGATTGCTAATTGCCTTATACAGTTAATCACTATACACATGGATAAAATTTGGGATGGGAACTTCTGAGGCTTTGGGCAAAGCAGGTGGTTAAGAACTGGCATGTTTAAGAAAAGCAAAATTATGAGATGAACCCTGTTTTTATGTTGGCAGTTTTCTGAACTTGAGTGTATGGAGATGGAATTCAAACAGAATGGAGTAATTCTGTGTAGCTGAAAAGGCAAATGATCTGATGTCAGAGGCACTGAAGAGATGAAATTTGAAAGTCACTTTTCCAGTGTTGAGGAAGCTACTCAGATGGAAGAAATGAGTACATACAGATGAATACACATGCATGAGTACCCTGTGCCATCCTTCCTGGGCTGTGATCTGGCCTCTGCAAGCAGGAGATAGGCTCCAGGAGGCCTGGCAGGGAGTAACTCCTGGGAGGCAAAGAGGTGAATGGAGTTTGGAGTTTGGAGGGTGAGAGGGAGAGAGGAAGAGAAATGAGGAAAAACAGGTGAAAAATAGAAGATAAAAGGGGTTCTATTACACAGCAACAGAGACCACAACCATGACAAGCTTCAATTTTTCAAGTGGTCAAACAAAATAAAAATTGTCTTAATAATCCTGAAGGTTATTGACAATGTCAATCCATAAAAAATTACAGGAAATCAAAACGGAAATGTTAAAATACCTATAAAGTTCCCCACTTACAGGACTCATTAACTGTAGAGAACACTACTGTACAGTGGGAATAATAGGGAAGGTAAGTCTAAGCATTCGATGAAATTTTTATTTAGCTTGGCACATGTTTTTGTGATGCAATGGACCAAGAGAAGAGTAATAATAGGCAGAAGGGAGAGATTCCAAGATACTTTTATACTCAATAAATTATTCTCTGCAACAGAATTCTTCTGAAATAAATTTTTATAAGACTGATGCTATTAATCCATTCACCTAGAGTGAGTCCTTGGTTTAGAGTCAAATTAGGTAGTTATATTAAAAACACTACTCAATTTTAATAAAAGGGATTGATATTCCTTAAGGTATAAGTCTCCCCTTCCACTTATAATCTCACTCTGGTGTCCATTTAATTGGGGCAAAGAATACATCTGTCAGTTGCAAACATTTGTTCACCTATTGGCCGAACAAAAAGGCCAATTGAAAGCGAGGTTAGGCATAACATGAGCCTGGTCTTATCACATTAGCAAGTGATTTTAGAAATTGTTTTAACCTTGCAGTATGTGGTTAGTCATCACCAAGTGCACCACTAACTCAAACTAGATACTTGTTCTTTTGCCAAATAATGTCACTTCAAATGTGTGCAAATATCAGTATCACGGTGAAATTTAGACTCTAAATTCTGACAAGGTGTGACCACATGCACGTAATGAAATTTTATCTGTTCCCTTAAAATTTCTCTTCTAACGATGCTTTATTTGAGGAGAAATGAAACCCATTTAAGTTTAAAATATCCATTCAGGAGAGCTATGAAAAATAAACTGTACTGAAAAAAATTCTACCTCTAAGTGAATATGGATTCCTTATTCACTGTGACCTACTGGTAATGTTTTCTAAGGGACCAAATTTTTTAATTCATTATGCATGAGAAAGCAAAGTTTCTCTGTATTGTATATTAAGTTAAATCCTTTAAAATAAATACTGGACAGTGAAATTCATCACAATATGCCTCCATTTAACATTTTCCTGCAGCTAATGTTCATTTTTTAACAGGTTGGCTAAGAGCCCAAAGAGGATCATGTATCACTGAAAAAGAAAACCCTACATCCCTGGAAAACATTTTGGAGACATACCAGTATATTTAATTTTTTTAAAAAATGATATTCATCAAATTGTTAGCCATCTATTAGACTGTGCACTCTGTGAATATACCACTATTTTAAAGTGTTGATAATACATCTTATTGGCCTTCCCACGAGTTAAGAGTTCCTGCAAAATATTTTCCTACATACAACCCACTAGTCATCAATCATGTCAAAAACCATTTTCAATGTGGATAATGAAATTCTACATTGACTATACTCAACAAATAACCAAAGGATATATGATGTTAATCACATAGTATTTTAATCATGCTTAACTCAAGCTATATAACATAAGAATTTAAGGCAAAGTATATTGATTACACTTATGTAAATTTATTAGTAACTATGCTTTACAAATTCTATCTTATAATCCAGTCTCATTCAGAATGAATTTGAATTATATATAATATATACACACATTTATATACATATGCATTTATATATTTAAAGATTGAATAAAGAATAGTTTTAGTTCAATATAAAAATATAAAATGATTTATACTGTTCTCTTTATAACGTACTTGATATTTTTATATATAAATACACTTTACCATTATGTCAACTTGGTATCAGGGAATAAGCATCATAAAGATGGAAGATAGTTGAAGTTAAATTAGGGTCTCTCCTCTCCCCATATTCAATTAATTATATTTCAGTTTTCATTCCCAGACTTGGAAATGTTATATATAATGCTTGTATATGTGTATTATATATAGTATTTGTGCATATAAAATACATACAGTGTGAATGTGTTGAGTGAATGATATTGTTACTGTTCAGCTAAAGCAGATGTCTTTTCCTAGTTTGTAAAGTACTTTCACATTTTTGCACAGTCATCATCACTGTTCATCTTTAGAACTGTTCCCATCAGCCCAAACTGGTAAGCACACTTAGCACAATGCCTTCGAGGTCCATCCATGTCCAGCCATCAGAATTTCCTTCTTTTGGGGACTACATAATATTCCCTTGTTTTTATATGCCATATTTTGTTTCTATGTATTTGTCAATGAATGCTTGATTTGCTTCCACCTTTTGACTGTGGTGAATAATGTTGCTATGAACAAGAATGTATCTGTTAGAGTTTCTACTTTCAATTCTTTAGGGTACATACCCCCAAATGCAATTGCTTGTTTCTTTGTCATATATTTTCAATAGATTTTTTCCATAATTTGAATGTGGAATTATTATGCCATAATTTAATTATTATTATATTATTATTTCATACTTGTTACTATCTTACAGTTTAAATGTGGTTGTAGCTGTTTTGAAGGAAAACAGTGCCAACATTTCCTCCCCTTAGAGAACACTTTTCCTGGCTATCTCTTCTTGCCCTCAAAGTGTTGATAAGATTTCTTACAAAAGAATAGAGAGCTTCTTAAGATAGACTACCATTATTGACCTATTTATAAATTCAGAATATTCATTTTGCATAAAGGAACTTCTGTATTAGTTTTTAGATGATGAAATTTGGAAGAAATTTGGAAAAAAAAGAAAGTGCTGTCCATTTCCCATCTTTCATGTAGAAGAACATCACCCCAGCTCAAGTTTACTGTCTTCTACAGCAGATTTCTGGGAGACAGACTTACAATTTTCTTGTCCAAAACATGTCCTTCCTCCGTGGATTGTTTGTGAGGACTCAATGTAAAAAGGAAAATAAATGATGTTCAGCACTATGAAAGACACATGGTAAGTTCTCAGTTAGTCCCAATGAAAATAAAATGTAATGGGAGATGAATAGCAGTTGCCTCATATCTGTTCATTAAACCCTCCACATAAAAACTCATGATTGTTCTAGCATTCAGCTGAATCTTCTTCTTTTGCCATTTTTTGTTATCTTTTCTAATAAATCTGTATCTCTGGCTCCTCATTCATCCTAAGAGCTCTTCTTTGAGTCCGCACTAAAGTATCCTCATGTTCTTCAACTCTTCATCTCCAAACCTGATATGATTTCCAAGTCTGGGAATGAAAACTGAAATATAATTAATTGAATATGGGAAGAGGAGAGACCCTAATTTAACTTCACCTGTCTTCCATATTTATGATACTTATTCCCTGATACCAAGTTGACATAATGGTATGTTCTTTTTAGATTTTTCTGAGTCTCAAATTCCTTTTAAAAATGTGATGAAACTGCAGATTGTCTCTTGAAATCACAAAAAATTCACACTCAATTTCACACTAAAATTCTGGGGATATATGGACTCCTTTGAAAAGTTTGGAAAGTTCATAAATTTATGATGATACCTATTGTATCATATGAACAAATCTCAGTTCTATTTTCCTCTGAAATATACCTCAGAGTTGTCCTAATATTTTATCCCCTCTGTTATCTCCAATCTACACTTTGTTGTTTTGTAACAGACCAAGATTAAGTCCAATGCTCTAAGATCTGAAAGGAGCATCCTTGGGAACAGAGTATGGCATTATATTTATATATATAGGGTAAATCATCATCTCTTTTCCCTCATGCTTTTAGAACAAGTGTTAAGAAAGTCCTCTTTTGGACAGGGAACACCTTTAAGTTTTTAAAAATTCCTTAGCATATTTGAAAATGATACAACACAGGAAGGTTTAAGTTTCTGAATTTATACAATAGCTTAGAGGATTTAGTTTGATCCTCTTTCTAAAAAATAAAGTTTCACTAGATTCTGAAAAACTGAACAAACCCAGTTGCTTTTGTAACCTTTTGTGAGGTACTAAAATAAATTGCTTAACAATCGAATTAAGATAAACAATTTGATTCATGCAAGGGCTTTTATACCATGAATAAAATTTCTTTCTAGTCTATTTACAGAAATACTTATGTTTATAAGTAATCTGTTTAATTTGAAGGCAAAATGCTAATACAATTGAGAGCAAAGGAAACACACAGGACAAACTTTATCTCATGATGAACAAGGTGATTTAAGTCTAAATCAAATATATTAATTGCTAAACAGTCATGATGTCATCCTGAGGTGCTTTAATTTTAACTTTGGTCCATACTGAACACAACTTTAATGTTGGTTTGATTGTAATTGGTCTTATACTTTATAGGTTGTGCCTTATTCTTCTATACTCAGGAAATACTCCAAAGAGGTGCATCAAAAATTAGCCATCTCTCTTTATCTCCTGTGCAGCTTCAATAATTATGAGTTCTGTTACACTGAATATCATCAGCAACTAATCAGATGTTACTAGTGCCTCCTAGACAGCAGATATTTAGAGTCATTATAACCCTAAGGTTTCATGAGTGGGAGACTGACATTATTAGTTTAAGGAGATTGCTTTCAATCAAATTGTGGAATAATTGATGGACAGAGGGGCAGGAAGAAAGAGGGCAATTCAACTACAAATTCAGAGTCATTTAATTTCACCTGCTTATTCTGTAAATGAAAACATGAAGTAACTGATTACTCTTAGATTAGGACTGGGGGTACAACTTAGGGGGAAATATTAGTCATTTGAGATCCAAGAAACCTGATTCTAGACTTGAATTTGCCATTAATATTGTGTAAAATAGCTTTTCTCTGTCTCAGTTGCCACAATTGTTAAATGAGAGGGTTAAGGTTAGAATTCCATGATGCTAATCTTGAACTAGGCTGTTTTAATTCCCAAGTTAATACTATTTCTCCTCAGCATTTACATTCTAAATATGAACACAGTGAATAGCAGTTTGCCAACAAGTTAACATCAGGAAGTTCTGGTTACAATAACAATAATAATCATATTCAATTAATATTAACTCTCATGACATGGATAATATATGTTCTTTAAATATGTTATATTTATATATGTTGTATTTCTTTAAAGTTTTCCAGCAAAGTTTATTATCTTCTTTTTGTTGGTGTATTATAATTATACATGATAGTGGGATTTGTTGTAACATATTCATACATGAACACAATAATTATATTCATTCCTTATCAATGCATTCTCTTCTACTTATAAAAACTGTATTATGTACTTAGGGAATATTGCCCATGTTTCTCAATTCTCAGAGATACAGAAGTCTATAGAAAAGAGCTATCTGTCCTCAAGAACAGAGTTCATAATATTTAAATAAGAATTAAAGGTTATATCAGCATGTGATAACTCCTCTGAAAGAAATAAAACTGATTTTTTTGCTATCGAAATAATTTTTCTTTAACAAAATCTTACTCTTTAGGACAGCTACTTTTCATAATTTTTGTGTTATCATAGTGACACAAAATTAACAGTATGAGGAGTGAAAGAATAGAAATCAGATACTTTTTGTAATGCACAAAGTTAATTAATGATACACAGTGGAAGGAAATTTAATATATTTGACCTAAAATCATAAATAATGTGAATTTATTTTCTCAATCTTTCTAGTTCTTATGTTCCTTTTCTTTTTTAAGGGTCCTGAATTTTGTCAAAGGCCTTCTCTGCATCTATTGAGATGACTAAGTGATTTTTGTCCTTAATTCTATTTACGTGATAAATTACACTTTTTGATTTACATAAATTAAACCATCCTTGCATCTCTGGATAAAACCAGCTGGTCATAGTGTATAATTGTCTCAATATGTTGTTGAACATGATTTTTTAATATTTTATTAAGTGTTTTTGCATCTAAGTTCATCATGGATATGGCCTATAGTTGTCTTTCTTTTTTTTTTTTTTTTTCTTTTATAAAACTGATTTTTGTAGGGAAGATCTTGTGATGTGTCCAAGGTATGGAAGGTGTTGCTATATATTGAATATTCATCTCCAACAAGAATAAATTTAGGCTAAGTCATATATCATGAAAATAAATCAGTCATGCTAAGAGGTAGAGAGATGGGAAGGTGCAGAGGTCATATAGGGGAATGAGTTTGCCCTTCAAGGAACAGAAAGACAGCAAGCGTGGCATGATATATGGAGGTATAGGCTGGGGTAAGCTTGGAGGAAAAGTTAAAAGCTTCCACTGAAATATTATCCATCAGTTACAGCCTACAAACTTTTAAGCATTTAATATCAGTGTATCTAAGGGAAATTTAGTTTCAACCCCAAACCGATGTAAATCTACTTTCTACAGGGCATGAATGGGGGAGGGGGAGGGTGGTGTGTGTGTGTGTGTGTGTGTGTGTGTGTGTGTGTGTGTGTTGGTGCATGAATGTTTCTTAAGAGTGGAGTAAAACTTTTCTAAGCTCCTCATTTCCTCTTGTAAAGATTAGCAAAATACATAGAATGGATAAGATTCGAAGAAAATATTTAGAAGTCCACATAGTGAGCTCCTATAAGTGGCCTGGAAACTTAGAACTGAGTTTGGGTTTGGACAGATAAAGTAGAATTATCTTGTAAAGGATATGAGGGAGTCTAGTTGATGTGACATGGCTGTGTTCCGACATATTTTTAATTAGAGAAATCTCCAATGTTCTAAATTGCTCTTAAAACTGCCTCAGTCTCACCAAATTTTCAGCTCCAAGGAAAAATACTTTTTGTGAGCAGAGTTACTTTGTAAGAGACTCAAGGCAAAGGGCTGAGTTCCATGTTTGAGCTGATGCAGAACAGGGAGTATGGAACTGATAAAGGAAGGAGACTTAGACTCCTGTGAAATCTGAAACTTGAAGCCAGAAGAGACCATGGAAATATAAGTCCCCCAGGAATGCAAATAAACCATAGGGAGATCATGGGATGGATGGCTTGAAGTGTCATGTAAGTTATTTAAGTGCTTATTTATTTGTGCATTCATGTTTACTATTTCATCTCTTAAAGAAAAGGAGAATAATTCATGAGAGAAGGAAGAGAGAAAGAAATTGACTTCTGTCTTAGAAACTATAAGTAGCCATGATGCCAAAAAATCCAATCCAGTTGGCAAGAAAAAATCAAGTTGGGTTAGCTGTTTAATACAGAGTAGTCAAAATAATTGACTGATTGGCTAGGTTTTCCACTTCCTGACCACTTGCTTTGGCATAATATAACAGAGCTCAA
Organism: Sciurus carolinensis; assembly: GCF_902686445.1. NCBI lineage: Eukaryota > Metazoa > Chordata > Mammalia > Rodentia > Sciuridae > Sciurus > Sciurus carolinensis. The sequence continues at coordinate 31,807,766 of NC_062219.1, forward strand.
AAATAAATATATAAGAGTAGAACTATATTAATTTTATTCCAAATTCTGAGAAAAATTCATAAACATGTTTTTAGTGTTATCAGCAAGAATCCATGTGAATAACTTGTCCCATTTGCTCTGGGATTCTGGAGTTTAAATGTGCCAGGGTTTTGAAGTGTTGAAAGATATTATAAAGCACTTACAAGTATTCAGCTAGTCAGACTGCTCAATTAGCTGAACATTTATAACCTCAAAATTTTGACAGAGCATGATTCATGTAGAAATGGCCCCTTGGACAAACAGATGGCTTTATTATAGGTATGCATGAGAGAAAGTGTACAAAGCAATGGGATTTGAAGGAAATAAAACTGAAACTTGCAAAAAAAATGTAAAGGTAAACTGTGTGTGGATTGTAGGCTTACAAAAGGAAATTATTGAAAAATCTAGCAGATATATTTTTAATGATAGGGTGTTCTTTTTTATTTTTTTACTTAAGAATATTCAAGATATCATTTATAGAAGATACCACAAAAGCAAAATAGACCATAACTGATATCATTAACTTAACATTAAAAAATAACAAGAACTGGTGAATGAGAACCAAAATGCCAACTAAAACCCCAAATCCACAACACGTTAGTATCTCTCTCTTTTTTCTGTAGCTACGGGCTGCTTACATTCTGGGAAGGATTCTGGAGAAATAGTCTTCAGTGGTACTCATTCGAAGGTGTGTTTTGGTACAGCTCTCCTGGAGCCTGGTAGAAGAACAAGTACCCAATCCAGAGCACAGTCAGCAAGTGACTCTTTTCCTTCCTAGTCCCACTTCCCTGCAGAAGGGAATTGGGATTAGCCTGGGATCAGTTCTCAGGGAGTCCAGAGCCCAGGGCCTGCTGCCTCTGGGCTCATCAGGGAGTTGAGTGGGGGTTTGTGTCCTTGGGACTACTTGCCATACCTAGTCTCTCAGGAGAATATGCCCAGTTGAGGTTCAGGACAGTCAGGAGCCTACTGTGTGTGTGATCAGCTTTCCAACAATGCTGCTCCCAGTTTATAGGTGAGACAATTAAAGTTATCACAGAGAATCCAAGGGCCTTCTGACTGAATGTACACAGTTAGCCACAGGAGGAAACATCTCAGTTCTTTCAGTTAAGCCCTTATTACCTCCTCACAACTGCTGTTTACTTACTAACAGCACAATAAAGTAGTACTCCTGCTTATTGACTTTTCTAAAGTAAACATAAAACAATTAACAATGAAAAATCAGAAAGGAAACAAAATCAAATTAGTTTATAGTCCCCCCAAGGTTATTTGGTCATCCCCCAACTTTTATAAAACACTCATCTTTGATGGTTTATACAAACTGTAAAGATACATTTTAATATTCTTGTGTTACTTGGCTCCTTATTAGCTCTCTATAAAGCTTATTGTTATTGTTATTATCATTCCCATTTTAGAGATTAAGAACCTAGAACTCAGAGAAAATAATTTATCAAAAGTCAAACTACCAATGCAGATTCAAGTTGACATTTAAATACAGAATTTCTCACTCTAAGTTATATTTCCTTTTATTATGCACCTCATTAATAAATCTAAATGCCACTTCTCTAAAAGATTACTGATTACAAACCTGTTACCAACCCAATGGAAACATACACCAAAAATACAGTACTTCAGTAATTTTTAGGAAGATTTTCTAAAAATGTGTCAGTGCTATGAAGATCATCGGTAACACAGGCAAAATACAATTTTCCCCTTTCTAATGTTCATAAGTTGAATGATTCAATACATCAGAAAGAGGAGCTAAAATGTCAACTTCTTAGATGTTCACTGTTAATTCTTTAAACTTTCCCCTTTTGCACGTACATACATTTTGTGTTTATAGTTTGAAGCATGAGAAAACTGTTAGGGAAATTTAGCTATTGCAGGGAAAACTGAACTAAAAGAGGAAAAGAAGTCTGGAGCAAGAAAAAGAAATCTAAATATTGTAGTGCTTTGTTTTTATCATGGTGATTGAGTTGAGAACAAAAATGAAATAGTGTGCTGTGAGTGGGCTCATGTATCATTTATATGCACAAGAGTGAATTAAAATTGGCTTTGTCTACAATGTCCATCAGTGAACATTAGGATCAAAAACAAAAACAAATGCAATGTACATTATCACTGAGAGAAAATACAATTCAAGTGCAGAACACAGTTAATTTAGTAAGCATGTCATATTCCACAAATTACTTACAAGGACAAGTTAAGTCCTACCAAGTCTTACGTCCGGTTCTATGTGAAATAGTCCTTGTCACTACAGATTTTTTTTTTTTTTTGCCTTTCTGTGAAATGCACCATAACTTTCTTGACAAGTTCAAATGTAAATTATTCTTGTCAAAAATCAGAACTGTCATGATTGCAATTTTTGGAATCATCCAAATTAATTACAACTTCAAGCAGTGACACTGACTAAAATAGCAAGGGCTGCTGGTGATCTAAAACTACTCACGGCGTGTCCCAGCGAGTGCTTGGCCAGGAGCACATGGAGCTTAAAAAAAGCACATAACCCTCTAGGCCCAGCAGGCAATTACAGCCTCTGTTGAAACGTCAGGCACATGTATGAAAAGACCTTCCAATTGTTTATGTACAATTTTCCTCTAATTAGTGACGACTGATTTTAATTTTTTCCCCTTTTTTTTCTCAAGCAGGACCATGTGAGATCCAGTTTAGGGGGTTGCGGCTTCATTAAAGAAAGAGAGAGTGAAAGTGAGAGTAAGAGTGAACGCGCGACAGAGGAAATGCTCTCATCCTCATCGATTGGAGACCATGGTTCTTGTAGAGACAGAGTAAATGCCTGTCAGCTTCGCCGTCTTCAAAGATGCCTAAGGAAATTTGCTACAGACTGTGTAGCAAACTATGAAAATAATCAGCCTGATGTCCTGAGTTACTGATGCCTGGGTTATTGATGGTGATAGAAATGCAGGATCTACTCTCTCTTTGATTGCTATATTACTTGTCAAATAACTATATGTAAGATGTTAAATACACTATAGTCAGTATCTTAAAATTACTTTTGCAAAGCCATTTTCAATGGATTTTGAAATATCTGAGTAGAATCAACTCTGAAATAATTGTAAATACTATCTAATCTCTAAATGTCAGTCTGGTGTTGGAGTATCTTCAGGGTATGGTTTGGGAAACCCTTCACAAAAATATATACATTCCATTTTTTTTCTTCCATGAAATTGATGACAATAAAAATAGTGATAATAAAATTTCACTCTGCTGCATTTTTTGTTTTACTTTTTGATTTAAGAATATCAATATCTGGTGGAAAGAACATCCTGTGTCTATCTAAATATGTTTTAACTTTTTAATATAATTTTTTAATGTTTTTATGTTATCCAAGTATGAAGAGAGTCTTGGATTCATTTTTATATTTATAAATAAGGTTTAAAACATAATACCCTTGGGTTTGATTTGTTTGTATTTATTGATTTTAAAATGTTAGTTTGGAATTTGCACAGGGGAGTTTCCAAAGGAGGTAGAGAGCATATGATACTTCTCCAGCAGTTTTTACACTGTGCTAACGATAAGAAAGAAAGACTGACATAAGAGAAAATGTAAACATTCACAGTTTTGTTTCCATTTATCCCAACATTGTTATTTAAGACAAACTACCTAAACTTTCTTAAAATCTAAACGTATGGTATGAGTGCTCAACAGTACACTCAGACTTCCACATGTGGTTTTAATTAAAATAAAAATCAATTTCACAAACTGAAAATGGGTAACTATCCCCAGAAATCCCCCTGAATTCCCTGAATTGTTATACGAAGATAAGAAAAACAAACAAAAAACTAAAACCAAAACCAAAAAACCGCTCCCCTAAAACACAAAACAAAAAAACCCTGATAAAACAAAAACAAAAACTCCAAAATAAGTCAAATACAAAAACAAAAAACCTAAATAGATTGTCAGAATTTTCATGGATAAGATTCTGCAAGCTATAGGAATTCTTCCCATTTTAGTGAGATGGAAGAAAGAATTCAGTTAATTCAGGAAAATAAGCTTATAAGAAGTATGTGCATATTTTACAGGAGGAGAGTGACTTTCTCTTCTTACTTTCTCACATCTTCAAATTGAACCCACCTGGGGAGTGAAAGTACCCCAGAAAAGACCATCCTGAAAGTGGGGCAGAGATGGACAGGACCTAGAGGATTCCCCAGACCACTACCAGGCTGTGCAGTCCCATAAAGGACCACAGCTGCCAGCTGATTGTGTGAAGACCAGGACTGCCGCCTCAGCCAGCCTCTTCTTTCAAGCTTTTAGAAGAGGATCTACCTTCTGTCATCTACCTCTGTTTGCTTTCTGCAACTTGCCACTTTTCTTTAGAAATTATTTCCTCCTAGTCCTGAAGCTGATCGGCAAGTTAAGTCTTGACTCTCCTACTCTTACCGCATAAGTAAGATCAGGGAACCACAGTCTCATTGAGGACTACTCTTGGGTAGCTCTGTTGTTTTATAAAGTGCTGTAACAATGACTTGGCTTTAAATAGTCTTCATAATTTATTCCAGATTCTTCCAATTTAAGTTCATGCTATATGCCAGAAGGACTTTCCTAATATGAAATATTTCCTATTTTTTAAATTTGTCCTTTCCTATTTAAAACCTTCTGTGGCTCCCCTTTACCTATTTTGATAGAAGTGATTCCAAACACAGCAATACAGTCCAAAAATATCATATAATACTCTTCATCGTCAACATTCTAGATTTGCTACTTCTCCAACTAAAATGTATAATGTAATATACAAAGTTCAGTAAATACATATAAACTAGGTGTATATTTTTCATATCTACATATGAGCAACAGACCTACATACAGTTTAAAAATGAACTGACACGTGTATTGGAGTGGAGACCTTTCCCTGGATCCTCACTCATTTTTGTGGGTAGAAATAGAACAGAAAGATTGATTATCAGTACAAGAGGAGCTGGATTCTGGGGTGAAGAGCAAAAAGGATAAAAAAAGAGAAGAACCATAGGGTAGGGAAAGAAAGGACAAAGTAAAATTTCTCTGTCACTTCTGAGAACAGGGCCTTGTAGGTTCTCAGTACCAGTGGGGATAAGTGGAGGCAGCAGTGGAAGGGGTGAGGAGGAATGGGCACATTACAGGGCCAGCTTCCCCGGCAAGTAGTCTGTGCAGTTGTACAGCACCCCAGACCCTGAGGGCCCTGCTCTTGGCTTGATGTTCTACTTTCACAGTCTTGAAATTCTTGATAATTTTATGAGTGAACTTGTATCTCATTAGACTTGCCTAATGAGGTGATTGAGTCTATAGGGGAGACTGGAGACAGGCTCAATATGCATGGTGGTTGCTCCCGATTTCCACATGAGTGAGAATTCCATTGGACTCAGAACACATGAGAATTCAAGGAGACACAAAATGCAAGGTGAGCATGTGTCTTCACCTGAGTATGCCGGTCGGGGGGGGGGGGGGGGTTGGCAGTCCCAAGAGGCTACACTTTCCCTGAAAATCAGAACATACCTTGAGCCCAGAAAGAAGACAATGATGTTCTAAGAAACACAATGACCAAAGAACTCTCTCAAGATGTGAAGAAAAGGAACACTTACATGCTGTTGGGATTGTAAATTAGTACCACTATGGAAATCAGTATGGAGGTTCTTCAAAAGCTGAGGAATAGAACCATTCATGACCCTGCTATACCACTCCTCCCTATTTATCAAAGGAATTGAAGTCAGATACTAGAGCAATACATGCATAGCATGTTTATAGAAGTATAATTTAAAAATAGCCAAGTTCATGGACCAGCCGAGGTGTTTGTCAATAGACGAATGGATATATTTAACAATGGAGTTTTATTCAACCTTAAAGAGGAACAAAATTATGTCATTTGCAGGAAAATGGATGTAGCTGGGGAATGAAATTGACCAAATTATGTTATGTGCAAGTACTGATATACCAATGCACCAATCAATAAAAATTTTTAATAAAGAACCCTCTAATTTCCTCTCTTCTTGTGTTTCTTTCCTGTATTAGCCAATCACAATGAATGCTCGATATGATGCCGTAGAAGAAAAAAAAAAAAAAAGATTGAGCAATCCAAATGTCTTTTTCTTTTTAGTAAGCTGAAAATAGAGAGTGTTGGTAAGAATGTGCCTATCAACAAGTGAGATAAGAAACATGTAAGTGTGTGTGTGTCAGTTTCCCGCAGGGCTTTCATTGTTCTGGTAGCAATAAAATGCATAGGCATTTACAAACTATAAAATACAAATTGTGTGATTTTGATGATTTCACATGTGCATTACATGCTCTTATATTTGCATTTAAAAATGGCACTTCACAATATAAACATTAACAGCAAAATTCATGTTCATAATTGTTATTTTTAACTTTGCTTAAGACAATGTTAACTGCAAACAGACATCTTGGCAAGTTTAGAGAGGCTGAAGGAGAAGGGGAAGGCTTTATATTTTAATGACTTTCACACTTCCTTTTGAACAAGGGGGCTCATATTTTCACTTTGCACAGCTTCCTGCAAATTATGTAGTCAGCCCTGCTTCTTCATTACTTTCAACTCTCACTTCGGATTCCATAGTTGTATTGAGACCATTACACTCACCCTCCAAAAAACACTGCATGACAGAGTCTTCTCTACCGGGTGGCTTGACATGTCAGTGCTTAGGCCATCTGAGGTATGGACTCAGTGCTTCCTTTCTTTCATGAAACCCTGGCTGGTGGAGCCAAAAGACTGGGAAAAGTCTTCTAACTTATCATCTTTTAAAAGAATGTTAAAGGTGATATATTGACATGACGCTTATTAGGACAATGGGGGAGAATTGCTGAGGATGCCCCATGAAACGCTCAATTGAGACATCCTGTTCAGAGTGTGAGCGCAAGAATATAGCGCACATTTTGAGCACAGTGATGCCAATACCCTGACACAGGGTGAAGTAAACATGCTGCAGAACATTCAAGAAAGGAATCCGGAAGGGAAAGGAGAGACTTCTCAAATGGAGCCCTCTCATGGCCCCATGATGAGTGGCAGGTAGAAAGAACTTTGAAAATATTTCCCTTCCCACTTTGCAATTTTCTAATGTTTTCACTGATAGAAAATAAAAAAGGAAAAGAAACATAGGGAAACCAATAGACTTATGCATCTATAATAGGAAAAGTGTATCCTCTCCTTTTTGATTTAGGATTTTTTGATAAGAACTGGACCTGTGAGATGCTTTGCCTAGTGGGAAAGAAGGGGAGGGAAGTGGGGAGAGGGAAAGAAGAGGGATGAGAGGAGAGGAGAGGAGAGGAGAGGAGAGGAGGAAGGAGAAGGGAGAGGAGAGACTAAATTGCTACAGTAGGAAGGCAAAGGAGAGACTTCCCAAGGCTTTCAGTAAATAAAGATACGGTCAAAGGCAATATTTCAAATTGTAGTTGCTAGTTTTATGATAAAATTCATCGTAAAACAAATCTACATTTCTGCTAATGTTTTAGTGGAAGTAGATTTGGGGTCCATGAGGAAGCCTGGGGCAGGAGGAAGATCTGAGAAGAGGATTAGGAATAGCCGAGTTATACAGAATTTAAAGGATTGTCCTTAGCATTGAAGAGGACAGAAAAATAACTTAATTCCCATTTAATAGCCTCTGTCTTCCTGATAACTTTTGGCTTTTCAGATTGACTTCTTTCTGGGCACAGAATCAAGCCTCCTCATTCCTTGGTCCCTCTCCAAAGGAAAGAACTAAGTCCAGTGTCTCCAATTTTATCATCTAGCATTTTGTCCAACAAGTGGACTCCTTGGAAAGATGATAAAAGAAAAACGTCAATAGAAATATGTGGCAAGGCAGAGAGCATTTTCAATCTAAGGGAAAGCCTGCTTTCCTGGCCGCCCTGGATGGCCTGTTTCCCCCATGCTAAGTATAGAACACCAGGGCTTTCCTCACACCTGCCCCGACTGCCAGCTCTGGGGCACTGCCTCTACTCCAGTTTAAGTTCAACCTTTAAATAATGTCTCCGTCATTCTTGCAACATACCAGCATTCTTCTCTTAAATATTTATGCTAATGACATTGGTAATGTAACATGCTTATTGTTTCTTTTAAACCACTAGGTTTAGGTGGAAATTTCCATCATTATAAGTGAAAAAGAAAAACAAAACAAAACAAAAAAACGATAACAACCTGTTCCTGGACTGCCTTTGTATTTTGTATCTCATGTTTGAGAACCTTATGTTCTGAGTCAAGCAGCCACTCAAATGGCTCATGGAGACAAATTTCTCTGGCTCCAGCAGAGACACAGTACAGAGGTGTCAAGCCTCAGGGACCTCACCAGCCCCTGTATCATGGAGAGACCAGTTGTGGTTTTTGATCATGTGTGATTCTCCTCTGTGTCTCCAGCTTTCCTTTTCCAGTAACTCCATCACACAGAGACAAAGTCAGGTTTCTGTGACACAGATTGTGTTATTATTCCCTGATCAGGTACTTTTCAAGTTTCCCCTTGAACTTCAGAGAATTTAAGCACCTTTGAACAAGCATTCAGGGTCTTTCAATCAAACTCAAATCAAAACTCAACCTTCCTATCTAGTTCCATTTTTTTCTTCTTTTCCCTCACCTACCCATGCCTGCCCTGTTTCTAAATACATATTTTTATACTCCAGTGATTCTACTTAACTGTTACTTGTAGTATCAGGAATATTCATTAACTCATTCATTTAGCATTGGACATTGAGTCTTCTTTCTTTCTTTTTTCCTTCCTTCCTTCCTTCCTTCCTTCCTTCCTTCCTTCCTTCCTTCCTTCCTTCCTTCCTTCCTTCCTCTCTCTTTCTTTCTTTCTTTTTAATCTCCTTGGGTATTAAAGATTGAACCCAGGGGCATTTAACCACTGAGCACATCCCTAAACCTTTTTATTTTATTTATTTATTTTGATACAAAGTCTCACAAAGTTGCTTAGATCCTTGCTTAGTTGCTGAGGCTGGTCTTTAGCTTGCAATCCTCCTGCCTCAGCCTCCTGAGTCTCTGGGATTAGAGGCATGCAGCACTACACCTGGTAAATCTTCCTTCTTCATACTTTTATTGAAAGAAGGATAGGAGGTCGATGGAATGCTACCCATTCAGTCAAATATTATTATTCAATGCTCACCAAAATAATCTGCGACATGTGATAAAAATGCAGACTTTATAATACAACCTTAGACCTAAATCGGTATCTCTGAAAATGGGATATGAGAAACTGAAGGCAAGGCAGTTACTCACGTCTATTGCAAATACATAGAATGTTCTATGTAATTGACATTAACAACAAAAGAATCTACCTTACTAATAATATATTTTCTCAGTAATTTCTGTGCCACCCAAACATTTTCTGTGAATGCCTACTACATAGGGTATCTTGCATTAGGCCTCCATTGGCTAGAATAGACATAGTTCTTTAGGGCTCATGATTAAATAGGAAAGAAAAGATGAAGTGTATTTAACAGATATTACAAAAGATACAGGAAATATGCCAGAGTGCAGAGGTTTTGCTGGAATTCAGTGACCAGAGGTGGGAAAGTTTGATCTTGGATACTTCAGGGAGATAAACATTTTCAGGGGAAGAAAAATCATGCCATGTTTGGTAATGCACAAAAGCAAAACATGTTAAAGATTCATGAAACTTGATCAAGTTAAGAGTCCACCGTAGTATGTAATGTGGAAAAAAAAAATAGAATTTAGACCAGGGAAGAATGTGAGCTTTAATAAGTAGAAAGATTACAAGTATGTAATTAGAGGTTTTTGATGAATATTTATTGGATTCTATATAAATGTCAGTTACTATTATAGAAGCAAAAATTCAACTCCTAGGGGAAAAAGGCGTACAGAACAGACCTCTTCCTTCATGCAGATTAACAGTAAACATCAGGACCCATGTCGACTTCCCTTCTATCCTTCCTCTACTGCATTGACAGGGTGAGGAGTTTTCCTCTGCTCAAGCTAGTGGTGATGGTTGGGGGTGATGGATGCCACCGGAAAAGAGGAAACTGATTGTCTCTTGCAAATAGTTTCTTGAGAAAAGGGACTTATGACCTAGTTCTGGATAATCAGATGAGAATCAATGTTTGCCTGAGATCGATAAAGAAACAGGAAAAAAATTTTTTTTTTTTTTTTTTTTTTTTTGGACAATAAGATGCATACGACCCCAATATCTGACACTAGGGGAGCTATCTTGGGATGAAACTAATACTGTTCTTGGAGGAAAAGAGATATGGAAATAACCTGCGGAGCCCACCATCTCAGAAGCCTGAACTATGTCTGGTCTTTTTCTTAAATAGACCATTTTTTCTTACATAAATTCATTTCTTTATTGCTTAACCTTGAATAGTTTTACCTACAGTCAAATATGTTTTAACTGATACACATGTAAACAGTATTTACAGATCTATTTGACCCCTAACAGGCTTTTTCAGGAGGAATAGTCCCTGCTAGCAGAAATTGAAAAGAAAAAAAAACCTGGAAGTGAAGAAAAAAGTAAGTTAACAGTCATTGAACATCTTCTGGAGACCAATGACTCTGCTAAGAACATCACAGAGTATCTAATTTTAACTTTTATTAGAACTCTGAGGTCAATATCCTTATTTCACAGATGAGTAAATTAAGCCTCAGAGAGTTTAAGAAATTCACTTGTCTACAATGTGCTGAGCAGGGATTCAAATTTGGACTTTTGATCAGTAAATCTATGTTCTTTTCACTTCACCAAAACTCACTTTATGCAAGACAGATTTTCCTGTGAGTGAGGCCTTACATAAAAATAACTATCAGGAATGGGTAATGTGAGAATTTTTAAATAAAAGAATATTGGTGGAGAATCTGGGAGTCTTTGCATTTGGAATGATGGTGTGGTAATGGTGAAAGCAATGAGGCTTTGAAGAATAGAGTTCTGATAAACGTGGGCTAAATGGAATTAGTGGGAATTTTAAAAACAGATTTAAAGTGCATATGTGAAAATTACTAGCATATTGTATAAGTATCACAAATGAATCTTTGGGGAAGTCCAGTGAAGGATATGATAATATGAGGAGCTAGACAAGAGAAATATTGGCTCAACTATAAGCAAAATCATATGCTAGATGTCTGGAAGAAAAGTTTAGAAAGAATATGAAGAAAGCCTGTCAAAATGAAAAATGGACTAATTCATCATTGTACTTTTGGACTCTCATATTCAAGACATGGAGTGGTAACCTTGTACCAGGTTAATCTGTTTATCCCTTGTGCAAAGAAGTACCCAGGAAAATCTCCTGAAATTTGGGAGGTTGGCAGAGACTAGAACTTCAGTTCTCTTGCATTTCCATTACAATAAAGTTCTTGTTGTTTTGAGTGGAAGGAAAAGTGTAAGGGAATTTATTCAGTGCTTGTTATAGGGTGACTCCCACTAAGAATTTTGTGTATAATTCTTTGCATATAATCATGTTGCATGGATCTCAGAATGAGGCTTCTTCATACAATTTGTAGAGAAGTGATGGACTTTAAATCCTCACAATAATCATTTAAAGTAATTGTGTTTGATTCCATTTTAAAATTAAAAAAGTGAGACTTACAGGTATTATGTAGCCATAGAGTGTATCACTTAAGAGGGTGAAATTTGGATAGGAATATAAATTTGCATGACTCCAAAGTCTTGTCTTTACCTCTTCTTGCATATCTGTCACCCAAACTTTATTTTAAATAGTTCTTCTATGAAAAACAAATTGAAAACAAGAAATGTGAAAGATTTAGAAACAGTAAATAGTATCTGTTATTTACTCGAAGGGTACACTTTGTGCGGCTCAGTCATGATCCTCTTTTTAATTTTATTTTTATTTTTTGTTACTGGGGATTGAACCCAGGAGTGGTTTGCCACTAAGCTACATCCCCAGTCTCTTTTATTTTAGAGAGTCTTGCTAAATTTCTGAGACTGGGTTCAAACTTGCAGTCCTCCAGCCTTAGCCTCTCAAGTCTCCGGGATCATAGGCCATGTGTCACCATGCCTGGTTTCACTACACTCTCTAGTGTACTTTCTAAACAATGTTTACAAATACAGTTTCTCCTAGACATACAATGGATTTATGTCCTCCCAAGCCCATTGTAAATGGAAAATGTCATAAGTCAAGAATGCATTTAATACACCAAACCTGCTGACCAGTATACAGCAACACAGTGCACCTTGAAGTGTCAGTTGTTTTCCCTGTTCATCTTGTGACTAACTGGGAGCTGCAGACAGATGCTGCTGCGCAGCATTGAGAGAACATCTTACTGCCTATTGCTAGCTTGGGAAAAGATTAAGATTTAAAATTCAAATTTCAAAGTACATTTCTGCAAAACATGTGATGCTTTTGCACCATCTTAAAGCTGAAAATTTGTCAAGTTGAACTATTGTAAAGTAGGGACGATTTTGCAGATATTTTGCAGACCTAGTAGAGTAATTTAGATTGAATTTACCCTTCTACTTTGAATAATCAGAAAATAAGAGAAAAACCTACAAAACACTAGACAAATAATAGACAACAGATAGCACAGGAGTATTTTCTGAAAGAAGGAAAATGAATGAGGCCAGCTCCATTTATTCACCCCAGACAGGTTCTTCAGCACAGTACAAAGTGAATGAATCCAGAAAGCTTGGAGATCTTGTCAAGTTGAAGAGACAGAGTTGGTAGCTGGGGTAGGCCAAGGTAGCCAGATTTTGAGTGACAGACTCAGAGCAGAAGGGTCTGGACAGATAGAAAACTTTTGAGATCTACAGAGGATCTTCCTTAAATCTCTAACTGAATTCATGTATTAGAGGAAAATACCTGAGTCCAGAGAAAGAACCATTGGAAAGAAATATTTGGAAAATTTTCCCCAAAACTCACACATGACTGGAAATACATTTTGTTCTCAGCAAAATTCAAAGACCCAGTACATGGGACTGAACTCCACGGAAGATAATTCATTAGTAGTGAAGACAAATTCTCTCTAGATTAAAACCTGCTCTGAACCCACTCTAGCAAATCTTAAAGGCATATCTTAAAACTGATTACTTAAAAAAAAATCTGTACGCCAGAATAAAGACTAAAATAAACAACATTTATCAAATAAGGGGGGATGTTAAATGGAAAAACACATGTAATTGGAGTCCCACTACAAAAATGTATATCTAAATCCATTTAATGAATCACTAATTATGCTCAGTGAAGTTTCAATATGAAGTGCAATACATATGCAAATATTGGTCTCTTACCACATGTCATATACCTCAATGATTCCCATATTAAATGATAAATAAAGTACCTGTTGTCCCTGCTTTAAAGGAATTCATAGTCTGTTTGGTGGTAGAAGGTTAGTAGGTGTTTGGATTTGTCTGGTACACCTCAAAGAAAAAGAAAACATAAGAGCCAATATTAGAGAAATGCTTTGTGGAAGGGAGGATGCTTTATGGGGCACAAAAGATGTATTCTAGATGTAAGATGGGAAGAATAAAGGTGAAGGCCAGGCACAGTGGCTCATGCTTATAATCAGTGACCCAGGAGGCTGAGGCAGAAGGATCACGAGTTCAAAGCCAGACTCAGCAATTTAGCAAGGCCCTAAGCAACTCAGCAAGATCCTGACTCTAAATAAAATATAAAAAGGGGTTGGGGATTGGCTCAGTGGTTAAATGCCCTGGGTTCAATCCCTGGTACCAAAAAAAAAAAAAAAAAAAAAAAAAGAAGAAGAAGAAAAGAAAAAAAGAATAAAGGAAAGGATGTGAGAATAAAGAGGGGTTTTCAGAGTAGCAAGTGTTGTGGTGAAGCAGGAATAGCAGTTCAGAATGTCCAAAAGTGGGCAGAGGTAGGGATAATGCTTTTACATTCTTAATAATTCCTCACTCCCTTTATCAATTCTCACCCTGGAATGTTCTTTCAGAAAACTTAGGAAAAAATATAGGAATGCAGTCTGAGTGTTGTACTGTGGGTATATGAGTTTGCCAGGGCTGCTGTTGAAAGCCCACACATAGAATGATTTAAAAGAAATTGATTGCCTCATACTTCCGGAGGTTTGGAATCCAAGATCAAGTTGTTGGCAGGGTTGTCTTGGAGAGGGAGAAACTGCTCCTCACCAATTTCCTAGCTCCTAGGTGTTGCTGGCTGTCTTGGGTGTTCCTTGGCTCAGATGTGTCACCTCAACCTCTGCCCTCATTGTCACTTGGCTTTCTTCCTATGTGCCTTTGTCCCAAAATTCCCATTTTATAGGGACATCAGTCTTATTAGATTAGGGACCCACCCTACTCCCATATGATCCCATCCTACCTTAACTAATCTACCATGACCCTATTTCTAAAGCTCACATTCTGGGGTACTGGAGTTTAGAACTTCAACATACGAATTTTGAATGGGACAAAATTCAACCGATGTGATTATGAAATTCTGAGGCTTTTTAATGGAGAAAGTTCTTGTTCAGAATTGTGCTTTAGGCATAAAAATCTGGCAGCAGTACACAAATCAGCCTCTGCAAATCTCTAGCCACACCCTTCCTGCTTTGTCCTATGTCCAGAAGCACACCTGCTCGGTACCCAGGCAATTCCTATGTTCCGCCACACCCTCTTATCCTCCTCTGCCCTCCTCTGTGCAGATGCCACTCCTGGGATTTCTCTACCCCACTTAGGGATAATTCCTCCCATTCCTCCAGTGCTCAGCTCCTCAAGTGTCCTAATCACATTGAGAATATATGGAATTATGTCCACATTCTAGAGGCCTTCCCTAAACACGTGCTCCCCTTCTGAAAGGCAGGATTCACGATCCCGCTATCAATGAATCCTATCTTGTGAAAACATTTAGCATATGTATGTTATATTTTCTTGTAATTTGTGTGTACACTTTCCTCTCTGTGAAACTGGGACACACTTCAGGTTAGATCAGTGTCTAATTCATCCCTGATCGCTTGCAACTAGGTTAGTGTGTGTGATGCCTATTAAACCAAGAGACTAGAAGAGGCTGGGATGTCCCTAATTCTCCCTATACATTAAGGTCTATTTGAAAAATTAGCGTGGATTGTAAAAAGTAACAACGACATGAAACTTGCTGTGTGTCTGACACTGTTCTGAGTGCTTAATATGTATTACTACTCATTCGTATTATCCTATAAAGTGGGTACTACTCTTATCCCATTTTATAGATGATATTTTTGAGACAGGTACAGTAGCTCCACACTGGATTACACAGTGTAGCAAGTGATTGACAGATGGTGTCTATAATCTAGCCCTTAACCACTCTGCCAAGCTCTCTCTCAAAGACAATTGCTTTCTCCATCTATTAGTTTAGATCCACTTCCCTCTCTGCCACTGTCTAAGTGATTTAGGGTAAGCGAAACTCACTTCTCTATACTTCAATTTCTTTGGTTCTGAACAAGGCTAACAAAAGTACCATCCTCAGAGAACTAAAACTTGTAAAACATTTAGCACAGGGCCCAGCTCTGTATAAGGCCAACACACACACACACACACACACACACACACACACACACACACACACACATGCTGTAGCTAATTGAAGCCATACTGCCTCCTGCTGATGATTAATCGTGTCTGGCTTCTGAAGAGGATAGTATTGGCAGATATTTTTGCCTTTTTATGAAGGATGGGACTGGGTTGTCAGTTTCTATGAAAATAAGAAAGAGGAGGTCAGAGGTGTTTTTGATAGCAGCACAAAAGGACCTTTATATGGTTTTTAAAAGGATCATAGTGGTAGGAGTCTGAGAACTGGAGTGTCCATGACCTTCCAGCAGTCACCTTGACCTCCTCTCTCTCCTTGTAGAGGGGCAATAGAAAAGCACCAGGGAAGGAAGAAAAAGTTAGAAAATATTTCAGAAAATAGGGCCTTGAGAGGAAATGAAAAAAAAATTGAATTCTGCACAATAAGAAAATCCTGTTCACTGAGCCTGTTGAACAGTTATCAACAATTCTTTAGAAAACTCCAGCAGTTTACATGTGGAGCCAGTTGCTTTCTAATTGCTACAGCAGGCTACCACTGGGAAGAACAAAGGAAATATTTAGCACATCGTAAATTCTTCTGCAGTCCTGTGGAGTGGCTGGAGTTCAGATTACAGGTTTATAACTAGCATTTGAGAGCAATTTCTACTTCACTTTGAGAAAGTTGTTGGAGAAGCTGTTCAGCACTGTTCCTCCTAAGAGTCCAGAGAAATACAGACCAAGCGTTTGAATTTAATAATCCTGTTCACTTGTGTTGGGATACAGTGAAGTTTGGGGGGATCTCACAGTAAAATTCATCTTCCCTTCTAGAATTTGATTTCTAATGGAAAGTGGATTTCTCGGTGAAGGGGGAGACACACTGGTGTCATGCTGTGATATCTCTCCAGCCTGTGCGTGTCCTCTCTGAGGACCAACCTTGAGACAGAAGAATAGGCAGGACCTTAAAATAGATTCAGCTCATGAGACCAGACAGAGAGAGAGAGAGAGAGAGAGAGAGAGAGAGAGAGAGAGAGAATGAACATGTTTCTTGTCACCAGGATGGAGTGAAGAAACTGCATGGTGGGAAGAAACCACCACAATCCAGTAGTGGCAACAGAAGTGACTTGGAGGTCAAAAGTCAGAGGCCAGCTAAGATGGATCTTCACTTTAGGCTCCAGCCATTTGTAGCTCTGCAGGGTCTGATGGGGAAGATGTTTCAATTCTTCACAAATTTTGATGGGCACACTTTCTTGCCAGGTAGAAACACATTGTCAAATGACTGGCTGATAATTGATCATTTGTAAGTTGGCTTTGGTTTTAGCTTTTGTGACTCGGTATAGCCATTGCTTTGTAATTTCTCATTTAGATTATTCACAAAATAAGGGAGGTCATTCTCCCCTGTGAGAGTAAACTGACATTTCACTAGAGTCCATGGTCATAGGATAAGACTGAGCCTTTCCAGTGGGTGAAAAATGTGGACTTTCTGGACTTGTAGCTAACCCCCATCATCAAATTGACAATCTTTTCATTAATTTGCCCAAATTTGAATTGCATATCAGTTACATTTAGGGAAAATTTTCAAATTGAGTGAAAACATCAATAATAAAAAAAAATCTAGATGGACTTCATAATTACTGGAGATAAAATTTCTTGGATAAAGTTCATAGAGATTTAAACTATGGAATAAAGTTTATCAAACTCTGTTAGAATAAACTACAACTTCGCTATCTTATCTCTGCCCAAATTTAGATTACAGCTTTACTTTGGTTTTAGAATAAAATCAGTGAGGGTTGGACATGGAGCTAGTCCTCGCTTTAAGCTTTGGTTTTACTACATAACCTGATCATTTAAATTGAATAAGTCAGTTATTTAGTTGTTATATTTGTTAATTTAATATTCACTGTTTCTCTTGCAATATATTTCATACTTTTACCCAACTATGGGTAGTGACACAAATTATTTAATTATGTGTATAACCTGAACATCAGGAGGAAAGAATGAATCTTTTTGGTTGAATAATGTATACTCTGAACACAATCTGGCTGGGCATGGTGGCACATACCTGTAATCCCAGCTACTCAGGAGACTGAGGTAGGAAGATCGCAAGTTCAAAGTCAGACTCAGTAACTTAGCGAGGCCCTATTTCTAAGTAAAAAATTAAAAAGGGCTGGGGATGTAGCTCAGTGGCTAAGCACCTCTGAGTTCAATCCTTGGTACCAAATATAATAATAATAATAATCATAATAAAATTTTTAAAAAATCTGATAAAGAAGTGAATTTTCTTTCTTTTTTTGATAGATATGATTAAAAAGTATTAAAGACAATTAAAATGATTATATACTTTAAAAATACCTGAATTGTCTTCAGCAACAATTGAACTGTAAGAATTTACACATGGGCATTCTGTTGCCTGAACAACCAAAGCAAGAAAAGACTGCTGGAAAGAGGTAAACATATTTTAAATATTTGAAAACAAATCAAAAAGGGCAAACTGTATGAAGTGAGGAATGAGATAAGACTATCAACTAAAATCTTGTCAAGTAATATTTATGAGGTCCATTGTCAATTAATTTTCACAACAAATTAAAACACAGCCTAAAGCATTCTAGTCTCTAGCCAGTGATTTACTTATTTCAAGCAACACGTAGTACAAAATCTCTTGCAATTATTTCCTTGCATTTATTTTGACGGAATTTATTGTGCATTCATGGATATTAATATCAATCTAGAATAATCAGTTATCTGTAGACATTTCCCTGAATAATTAATTAATTACTATTTCTAACCACATACACTTACTGGCACTGTACTAACTCAAGGAAATTCAAGTACTTAAAAAACAAGTGTGAGATAAGAACAACCCCTAATAAACATAATTCTAAAAAGGAATCTTTTATTGTTGTGAAGCTTATAAAATTGAAGGTCTCATGTTTTAAGAAGATAAAAAAAGGAATTCTTTCTCTGCTGTGAAATAAATGGACTATCTCACCCATGAATAATGATTAACGTTCTTTCACTCAGAGAAAAGACTTGTAGGAGTTCACACCTGCAGCATTCATGAATTACGGGCTCCAGTCCCTTGAAAGAAACTTAATAATCACTATTCACAGGTGAAGTGTGCTTCAGTTGGATATAAAAGTTGAGATAAATCCAGTCTGCTTTGTTTCCAGTGCTGTTATTTTCCCAGCATTCCATTCCTGCCAGTCACTGCAAAAATACTTGAGCAGCTTTACGGTTATCCAAAGGTGGTGTTGTAAATACCTTTTCTTCTCAGCTTAGTTCTTTCTCTATTTATCAGAGATTCAAAGGTGGTTTTAAAGGTCAGAAAAACAAGCTGCCCGAAAACTTGGATTCAAACCCAAGTAATAAGGTCGGCATTTTGACCATTGTACTCTCCTTATTGCCATTCAGGTCTAAACTGGCCTTAAATTTCTTCATTCTGAGCCCAAACCTGCCAAGTCTAGTCATATAAACATAAATATACATTTAAATAAAAACATAAAGTATATGTTTAAATATGGGCATGGATATTAAACATGTAAATGAAGATCTGCAAATAAATAGGTTTTTCCAATTTAGCAGAAGAATTGTGGTTACTTTTTTTGCTTTATTAAATCAGAGAAAATGTTTAGGGCATCTTCTTCCATTAGCGGCCACATGACTGGCCCCCTTGCCATCTGTGGCTTGTTCATGTGTTTCCCTGTTCCCCAGGTGTTTTTGTTGTTGTTTTTGTTTTGTTTTTGTACTGGGGATTGAACCCAGTGGTGCTTAACTACTGAGCCACATCCTCAGCCCTTCTTGTTTGTTATTTTGAGACAGGGTCTCCCTCCCTGAGTTGCTAAGGATGGCTTTGAACCTGCAATTCTCCTGCCTCCTGAGCTGCAGAGATTACAGGTGGGTGTCACGGTGCCCAGCTACCTGCATGTTTTTAAAAATTCTGAACCATCATTTAAAAATGACAAGATTTTACCTGTTTTAAAAATTTAATTCCTCAATAACTTGAAAAGTCCTGAGCACTAACCAAACACACTCTACCTCCCTTCCCTCCTAAAACCAAAAGAAACTGAGGATTGATGGCTCCCTGCAGAGTCTCTCTCCTTTTTTCAGAGTTATGTGACTCATTGATGGTTTCTTGCCTGAACCCAAAGTGTTCAATCCTGGGAAAACCAAGTTCTCATTCCTTTATCAGCCCTTCTCTTGTGGTGGGCTTGTTTTTCACCAGCCAAACCTACCGCAACTGCATCTGAGACTGCGCTCATGAGTAGGAAGGCCTTTAGACAAAAGTAGTTTACAGGTGCATTTCCTTCTATTATTGACTTTCAGGCAGGCATTACATGCAGTATTGGGATGTAACGATAATAAGGCAAATCTACCTTCTAGAAGACTGCAGTTTGGTCAGAGACAAAGAGATATTCATTAAGCACAAATAAAATTTGCAAGGGCAATGGGGTATGACAGCATGCTGAAGAGGGCTGTCCGGCTTACATAGGAAGTAGAAGGACTGGCTTGTTGAGAGGAGAGAGGCTATGCTCAGATCTGAACAGAGACATCTACTCTCTTGGGCCTAGAGGTTACATAGAAGTTATAGCATCCTGCTGAGCAAGGGTGGGTGAGCCAGTTGCTTGTCTTTTTTGTTGTTGCTTTGCTTTATTTATGATAATCATTTATGTTTTGCTTTATTTATGTATGATATATTTTGCTTACATATTAAATGTTTTTATCATAGAAAACAAAAGCACACTCAATATGCAGGTATATTTACACTTAAAGTATACAACAACTATTTCCCCCAATTTTCTTCCTCTAGCTATGAATTCAGTCATTCCTTTATCAACACTGATCATAAACAAATCGTGTCACTGAAAGGATGCATTTTCCAAACATGTACTCATCTCCACTGCAGAAATAGTCCTTAGATTTCCATCTGTAGCCAAATCTGGGAATAGTTGATAAAACCTATGAGAAAAAGAAGGAAATAAAAACTAAGAATGTTCAGTTCAATGGGAACCTGCCCCCTTCCCCCCCACACAAAGAAACCTTATACAGAAACATAATTTGTTAGGAGCTAATATTATTAACCACTACTGAGATTCAACAAAATTGACCTCAGATGCCCAGAAAGAGGGAAAATATTTTTTTCAAGTGCTCTGGAATTGAGTTTTATTATTTGATCATAACATTTTGTTTTGATGAAACCAAATTGTCCACTCATATTTCAAGTCTTAAGATTATAAATGAATTACATTTATGACTACAACAAAGAAGAATACTTACCAAATAAAAGTAGTAAAAGATTCTAATTTGCTATAGGGCTAGAATTATTTCATAAATAATTTAGTTGTAAAATGCTATTTTGGTTCATGATTTAAAACAACAAAAATTTAAATAAATGGAGGTCTTGTGGGTTTGGCCTTGGCATGTATTTAAAGGACAATAATGCTTTCTGTGTATAACAAAAATGTAAAGTTTGTAAAGAATGAAGTGTTTGGATACCAGGATTTGTTTTGAGACAATGCTGCCTTTTATGTGAGAGTAAATGTAATCCAATTATGAAACACAGCAGAAAGTGTTTAGTCTCTTCACACATATTCTCCTTCTTGGTGAAATAAAGTCAGTGCCACCCATGTGATAATAGTCAACTAGGTAAGTTCAAGTTGGCAGTTCTGATGGTGCATTCAACTTCCAACTGCATTACCAGGTTTTGTCTTTGTTAGTTGTAGGAGTAGGTTTTTTCCCTTCAAAAGCTTATGAAGTTCATGGTTAAGAGGCAGGTCTGTGAAAACTTAAAAAACAAAGAAGATGAATTCAAAAGCAGCTGCTCCTGCAGTTTGATTGCAATATTTCACTGCACGTCACCATGTCTTCACAGTGGCTTCCCTCTTAAAAGATTCTGAAGGTTGATTGATTGTTCCCGAACTGCTACATAGTTTTATTTGATTAACCACGTATATTTTTGCCAATATGTCTGGCTACCTATTTAAAGTTAGTGCATTGCTGGCAGTATTACAAAAACAGATTTTAAGGATTGGAATCAGATTTGGCAGTAAAGGATTTGGTTCCAAACTCATAGGTGATCTTAAAATTTCATTTGACATAAAAAGAAAAGCCTTTCCAGTCAAAAACAAAAGACTCCACTTTCATTGAAAAGAAGTTTCCTGGCTGCCAAACATGTTTATTTTTCCTGTGTTTGTTGCCTTATTACTAATTCCTTTGAAGAAGGAACTTCCAGTGATATTATTTAAAAATGTGTACATACACGTGCACATGTTTAACAAAGATTTTTATTTAGACGTGAAGTAAAATCTTACTTCTTTAAAGTTAAAAAAAAGCGAAAAAGACATCTTTTCCAAAGTTCATTGCAATAAAAGAATCTTTTGTCCTTCCTCTTGGCTTTTTAAGATTTTAACGAGTTGTTTATATATCTCAATGGCTTGAAAAGACAGATGTATTTTATGTAATCTTCCATGTAAGCTTTTTTCATTTCCCTTATAAATTACTTTTCCATATTTTAAAATGTAGTTATGTTTTCAGGGAAAAAATGGCCAAAAAATATGAGCCGTTATTTGTTGGCCACCATGAACCTTCAGATAAAGTAGGTATAAATCACAGTAAGCAATAAAATTCCATCTTAAGTATAAACCACAACTTTATTGAAGAAATGTCTATTAAGATTTTGTCTCATTTTCATTTTACCTGAACGTTAATGTAAGAGTTTCATTTGAAAACTAGCAGTTACCAACCCATGACTCTTATGCTAATTAACACAAAGGAGATCTGTTTAAATCAGAGAAAGCAAATTTTCTAAAAATTCAACAGTGAACTGCTTTTGTACTCTTTGAGCTAGGGTAACAAATTACATATAACACACTGAGAGGGGAAAATAAAGAAAAAGATGCCAATCCCTGAAATATATCATTGAATAACAATAATTTAAGTACACGTCAGATTGTAGCAAGTTCAACCCCCAAAAGTGTAGACCCAATGAAATGATCTCTTGCTTTTTCATCTCCATAGACATTTGCTGATGCTTTTAACTCTTGTAGGTTGGAAAGAAAACAGAGTCCTTAACTTCATCAGAAGCTGAAGTCCCGAAAACAAACAGAAAACAAAACAACTTCTGAAATGGCTTAAACAATTAGTGGGTGCTCTGAATGATTAAAAAGCCCTGAAGTTAGAAGCACCCAGCTGAGTGGCCTGCTGTACTGTGTCGCTCTAGTAGGTAACGAGATGCCTCTGGTTTATAAATATCTGATTGTAATGAAATAATCTGCGCGATCTTTTCAATTAAAGTAACATAAATTCTCTTCGTTGTGAGATACACAGAAAAAGCAATGTGAGAGCTCCCCCTGTTGACGCACAGCCGTGCATTAGGTGCCCTGAATTGTACTTCCAAATTTTATAATCAGTATAAAATTTCAGATTTTTAAGAAGTATTATAAATCAGTTCATCTGAATTAATCAGTTTACGCGTATGGAAATAAGTGTCTACTGACATTTATTGTCATGGGACAAAGTCATGCCAGAGCTGGGACTGAATCCCAGAGTCTTTTGTCTCTGAGCCCTATTTTAGGACCACAAAGAATTCTGGCTTCTTAACGATGACCATAAATCTATGTACTCTTCATACTTGCATGGTTTAAAAATTTAAAGGCAATAGAGATGGGGCTATTTGTTTATCAAAGTGAAGTGATGTATATGGACTTTCCTCCCCTCTGGAGTTGATTGTGTATTTTAAATTCTTCAGCTGTTACCTTTCCAGATCCTTCCCCTCCATGGTTTCACAAGATAGAAACAGGCTTTTTAGCAGCTCAGTGCAGGCAATATACAATATATTTTATCAAGTTTGAGAATTTGGTTATCAAATTCCAAAATCAGTGGTAGAGTACTTACCTAGCATACACAAGATCCTGGTAGAAATTAGATAATTATGTGTCGAATCACGGATTTAATTTTGCCTCTCAAAGAAGGTTAAATAATAATGATTAAAAGCTATTTTCATTTGTTCTCCCATAGAGACATAAACATTTTTTAAAGATACATAGCATGGTTTTCAAACTTGGTGAATATATAATGGAAGGAATAAAATATCCCTCTGCCTGTCCAAAATCTTTACTGTAAGTTTGGTGTTTAGTTAACTACGTCTTACCTTTTTACTTGAAAATAAAAAAATGTTTCAGAGTTAACTAAACTGTGTGAATTTGGGGTAAGTAAATGATTTCAAAATCTACTTCTGGTTTTTAAGAAACTTTTTGAAATTTAGAATCGGAAGATGAAAATGTCATATTAAGGTAATTTTGATGGTGGAACTTTTAGAATTGGGAAAAAATAGTGTTAGAACCTCTTAGCATTAGTTCTTGCTGTCTTAAAATAAGAAGAAACAATCTCTGATATGATCAGGGGAGGCTGGTTCTGGTGACAGAGATGAAGCGGAAGCAAGAAAAGGAAGGCAAATAACAATGCAGAGAAGAACAACGGGGCTAGGAATCACAGTGACCTGGGACTTAAATCAAGGGTCTACAGAATTACCTACTATGTGTGAGGTGCTAAATCACCCAAATTAACATAAATATCTGCTGACTTCATAACTGTAGCATGTATACTCATGGAGGGGAGTGCTAGTGAGGAGCACACAGCAGAGTCAGGATGATAAAGCATTTGGCCATTTTGGCAAATACAGCCCCGCTCATAGTCTCATTACTTGCCCCCAAAATCTTTAAAATAAATATTAAGATCTTCTAAACTCATCTGGGGCTCAACAATGAGTGTCACTGGGAGCACAACATTTAACAGGAGACATTCCTGATTAATAGCTGTTAGAATGAGGCAAACTCTACTTTCATCAAAATTCACTTGCTGATCCCAAAATATGAAGGCAGTTGTGTTTAACTTGTAGAGTGATTGTGGTAATTGAACAAGATGAGATATGTAAAGCAGGCAATAAATTATAACTATTGTTTTCAGATAAAAACACACTAGAATGAATATAGGAGATATTGACTGAGTAGGGTTCCCAGAGAAGTGTATTACAATTTAGATATCCATTTTCAATATGGATATCCATTTCTAAACTACTTCAGAATCGTAAATCAAAAGGGAAAAGTTTCATGCTAGTTTTTACAAAATCTGAGAATCATTAAATAGTATTTTATATTCATTTTGGATTAAAAATAAAGTGATAAATTAAAACTTAAAGTATGCAACATAATTACATGTATATTATTATTGGTGAAACAAAATAACACACTTAATATAAGAACAAAACAGGAAGAAATGCTATGCCCTACATTAATATTGGTTTTACATAGTTATCATAAAAATTAATGACATTTCATGAAAACTTGGTCAAAAAGATATGTAATTATGTACTGAGAATATAACCTAAATCTGGAAATTATAAGATAATCCTTGAAAAAATTAGTAATGATTTTTCAAAAAGCATGGCTGTTTGAATGAAGAAAATAATTTTATTTTTAAAACTCCTTCTTAATCCCAGTATTTATCAGAGATTGAATTTATGAGCTAAAAGAGAAAATGTTTGTTTTTAACTCTTTAAGAAAATGTGCCTGGTTGGGAAAAAATAAGAAATAAAAAGGTTACAAATTAGCTACAAATGTTGACTTGTCTAGAGTAATTATTTTAAAAATAATTAGAAATAGAAATATAGCACAAAATAAAGTTTCTCCCCTCCTCAAATATTATTCACAGGGAACTAATCTTATTCAGCATTTAAGGGAACAAGATTTCAAAAATTATGTTTTTATCTGTATTTCCACAGGTGATGAAAAAGTTTCAAGGATAGTACATTACTGAGTATGGGTTTAAAAAACTTAATACCTTAAGGAAGTATCCAGATTGTTAGCAGGATCTACCTAAACTGTCCAGTCCAAATCACAAAATAAGTATCATAGCACATTCCATCTGTAGAGGATTATAATGTATTTATACATTAGTAACTTTTTGATACAATAACAAGATCTGGTAAAAATGACCTCAAGTACAGAGATAAAAGTAACTGCACAGGGTACTTGATTGCACCAAATCAGTTCAATTGAAAGAATCATTTTCTAATTAAAAATGAGAGAAATAACGCTCAGATGGAAAAGATTATTTTCTACTTCCCTACCCTTTCAACTGTTGCTCTAAACTTTGGGAAACATTCAATTTTAACTTCAGCATTTTTTTTTTTTTTTTTTTTTACTTTTGTCTAAAGGTGTTTTTGTTCTTTCTTAAGGAACACAGTGAATTTTGATTTACTGTATGAAATTGAGTATACAATTGTAATACATGTATAGTTTCATGTTGAAAATTCATCTGAAAAAGAATTATCAGGTAAAGTTGCAATGGAAATCTCAGTTTATACCATAAAACAGAGAATATTTTATTTCTACCCATAAGTATGGGGATATGTCCTTAGAGTGATTTGGAAGCTCTAACTGAATTGGTGTGGTTATAAACTACTGCAGTCACCAAAGACACCTCCATTCTTCAACCTTGCTGAATGCTGCCCACTCCCCATGCAGAATTTTAGGCTGAAAGATGAAAATCCACATGAGCAGATGGAAAAATGAATTGGTTTTGTGATAACACGTCTTGTTGCATAGTTAAATTGTGTGGAACCAGAACATGATTTTATACTAAATTCTGGGTACACTTCTAAAAATGTAAATTCATGGTGGAATACAGACAAAAATATTAGCAGTAAAATAAACTTTAGACATGGAAAAAGTAAACCTTCATACTTATGATTTAAGCAATATTGTATGAATTAAAACCTTTAATGACCTTTCTCCCTATCTCATGAAATGATAAAACTATCTTTAGATATTTTTAAAAAGAAATAGCTCATTAAATTATTTCCATGGATATTTTCTGACTTTCATTTTTGACAATATGCAGATTAGATGTCTTGAAAATAAAAACCTCCTCTGGTACAAAAACATCCTAAAAATGCTGGATAAAAGTTTAAAAACATCTTGATAAATACTTAGTTATTTTGGCAAGAAATAAATAGATTCAAACAGGCCAAAAAGAACAAGAAAGCATAAATCCAGAGATTTATTACAGCACTAAATTGGATGTTTACCCTGTAAGACATCTGCCAGCCCTCATTGACCCAAAGCTTTCTTTGAATGAAATAAGTGAGTAGACCATAGATGATAAAGATCATAAAATGATCAAGGTGGAAAGTTTAATTATAAATGTCCTCATAACCTTCAAAATGTGACTCATTTAGTAAAGAATGAACTAGAAAGAGTACCAACCAAGAGGAAAAACTAAAAACGTGGGACTGGGGATAGAGGCAAAAGGCCTTTTTTGACAATTGTGTGACCATAGGCAAGGCATTACTCAGGCTCTGGGCAAGAACTCATTCCTTTTGTGTGGTCCAGAAACCCCATGTTGAAAATTTAGTTTAAATTGATGCTGGGTTGCTAGTGCCTGTAGCCACCTGGCAGAAGCAAATACTTATTCTCTGTGGGGAATACATATTAAACCAGGGCCACAAAATATTTCCTAATGAAGTGTTACAAATAAAAGGTCTCAAGTCAAAAATTACAAAACACACAAAGACTATAGCTTACTTATAATCTACATACACTAAATGCATTTAGATGAAAATGTAGACAGAGCATGACAAAAGTAAATGAGCCTAACCTATATGCTCAGGATTATTTAGATAAAATACAACAACCATTAGAATCTCTATAAATGAAAAATAAAATAATGTGGAATTTAATGTATGGGATAAGTAAAAGATTTGACACAATTGAAGAGAGATATAGCAAATTGGAGGATATACAATAGGGTATCTAGTTTGTAAAAGAGAGATAGGAATTATCAAAAGTTGGTTAGACAAGAGAATACTCCTTAACTCATTTTGTAAAAGTTTACCTTGATTCAAGGAGATTCCTCAGAAAACTTGGAATGGACCCACCTTTTGACCCAGTTATCCCACTCCTTGGTTTATACTCAAAGGACTTAAAATTAGCATACTTCAGTAACTCAATGTTTATAGCAGCTTAATTTACAATAACCAGACTGTGGAACCAACCTAGAAGCCCTTCAACAGATGAATGGATAAAGAAACTGTGGTATATATACACAGTGGAATATTATTCAGCCATAAAGAAGAATAATATTATTGCATTTAATGGATGGAATTGGAGAATACCATGCTAAGAGAAATAAGCCAATCCCAAAAAACCAAAGGCTGAATGTTTTCCCTGATAAGTGGATGATGATATATAATGGGGGTGGGGGTGGGAGTGAGAAAAGAATGGAGGAACTTTAGATTATGTAGAGGGAAATGAGAGGGAGGAGGCGGTGGGGGTATGAAAAATGGTGGAATGAGACAGACATCATTGCCCTATGTACATGTATGATTACACAAATGGTATGAATCTACATCATGCACAACCATAGAAAAGAAAAGATGTACTCCATTTGTGTACAATGAATCAAAATGCAGTTGTAAAAATTAAAAAAATAATTTAAAAAAAGTCAGAAAAGACTGGGTGTGGTAGCCAATGCCTATACTATTCTCAACTACTTGGAGACTAAAAGAGGAGGATCATAAATTCAAGGTCAGCCTCAGCAATTTAGCAAGACCTTGTAAGAAACAAAACAAAACAAAACAAATCTAAAAGGGTGGGAGATAGTTTGGTAGTAGAACACTTACCTAGCAAAGGGTGGGTCCCTCAATTCAATCAACAACATGAAAAAACAAACAAACAAATAAATAAATCAGAAAAAGATGAAAAAACAATCTCACCCATTGATACACAGAGAATATTTTTTTAAAAAAATTATCTTGTGGGCTGGGGAGATAACTCAGCTGGTAGAGTGCTTGCCTCGCAAGCACAAGGCCCTGAGTTTGATCCCCAGTATGGGAAAAAAAAAAAAATTATCATGTGAAGTTAGTGATGCCTAAAATTTTTTTTGTGTAATAACCAATTGGACTGCTGCAGAAATCATTAGAAAATGATTTAATGTAATTCTCCACTTTAAATGATTAAAAGTAAAAGGTGTTTCTCTCATATTTAGAAACAATATTCAGTTACATTCAATATTATTCATGGTTTAAAACAGAAGATAAAACAAACTGAAATTCCTTGGGAAACTTCCTCAAACTAACAAATATAGTATTTCAAAATATAGTAAACATCATTGACAGTTAAGTGCCAATCATCCTCTTTAAAGTTAGGAACAAAACAAGAATGCTTGATACGATCATTATTTTCAACATTTACTTGTAAGAGACTTGGCTAACATGAGGTGAGAAAATAAGAAAAATACCCAAAATTGCAAAATAAGTCAAGAACTGTCATTAGTCACATATAATATAATCATTTACATAGAAAACCCTAAGTAATTTACAAATACATTACCAGAATTGACAATTTATGGTTTTGCTGCTAAAAAGATCAGTAGTCAAATTTCATTGCATTTCTATACTCCAACAACATAACAAAATAAAAATTTAAGGATGCTATTCTTTTCAATAATATGTAAGGTACCTAAGAATGAGTCTAACAAAAGTTATACAAGACCTTCATAGAGGAAGTTATAATCTGTAACATGAGACATTAGCGACTAGAAGGCAAACAATATATATGGGTAGGAAGGTTTAATATTGGGAAGATATCAATTCTTACTAAATACTAAAGATATTTTACTTAATTCTAATTAAAATCCAAAGGTGTTTTTAAAATCCACATAGTGGAACAGGAAAAAGCCAAATACAAACAAGATAGTCCTTAAGAAGAACTAAAGATATCATGCCTTATAAGAAATAACAGTATCTTAAAGGTGTGATATAGTACAGGGATAACAGAATAACAAATGGCACAGATCAGAGATTTCAATGGTCTCATAATACATGGGTACTTCTTATGAACAAAATTGAATTACAGATTTCTAGGCAAAGTGATTAATTACTAAATGAACTAGTCTAGTTGGTTATCTGTATGTTAACAAAATTCAAGTGAAATCTCTAACTCATGCCATAAAAAACAAATTCCAGATGGATTATGAACACATGTGAAAGACGGATCTTTAAGTCTTTAAGAGGACAGTATTAGTGAATATGAGAGGAATTAGTCAAGCAACTTTGACAAGAAGAATTTCTTAAATGAGGCACATAAACCATGAAAAGAAAGTATCTGCAAGTTCAACTACAGTAAAACTAAAAATTCTATTATCAAATGATACCACATTTAAAAAAAATGAAAAGACAAGTCATAAACTGGTAGAAAGTATTTTTATTTGCCAAAGGATTAGTACTCCAAATACATAAAGAACTCCCATAAATTAGTTTTTAAACAGGCAAATATCCAAGTAGAGAAAATATAACTTTGAAGAGACACTTCATAGAAGAAACTTAGAAGATCAATAAACAAAGGAATAGATGCTCATTTTATTAGTAATCAGGAACAACAGTTGAAATAATCATTTTACACCCACCAGAATGGCAAACGATTTGAAATGTCTGACAATATCTAGGGCTAATGAGAAACGTGAAGCAATGATAACTCTTATAAACTGCTGGTGGGAGCCTAAATACAAAAACAATTTGACATTTTCCAAAATGGTATGCTCTGGGAGTATTTTCACTGCTAGATAAATGTTTTGACATATATATAGAAATTGTGGTACAACATTCTTATTAGCATTGGTTATAGTTATAAAAATCTGAAAACCACCCAAATTTTATCAAAAGGAAAATGGAGTAGATATATAAAACCCTAAACAATACTTTTTGAGAGGATGTATACATCTGTGGTAAAACTATAAAGAAACATGAGAGCAGAAGGATAATTTTTAAATGTAGAGGAACAAGGAAATCTTTCAGGGTGTGCATGGAAAAGTATTCACAGTATTCTCCATTATAAGAAAATTGTAGATTTTATAGGCACATATGCTCCATATATAATATTTTTCTGTAAAATTTTGTAATTCATATAATTTTT
This sequence comes from Sciurus carolinensis, assembly GCF_902686445.1. Classification (NCBI taxonomy): domain Eukaryota; kingdom Metazoa; phylum Chordata; class Mammalia; order Rodentia; family Sciuridae; genus Sciurus; species Sciurus carolinensis. The sequence goes on from NC_062219.1 coordinate 31,838,130, forward strand.
AAAAAAATGTTTCTAAGCATTTGTTGTGTTCCTCACAGAAACAATATTATTTATCAAAAGCAACTGTGATTTTTGCTGTGAACTTTGGACAGTGTGAAGGATGGATAAGTAAATAATGGCATTGCAAAGTTCACTCAATCCTATTTTATGCATGAGTGTAATTCTAAAAGATTTGCACTCATCAGCTTTTACAAAAGTGTGTGTATATTCCCCTACTTTTAAAATAATCTAATAAAACTATGAATTTCATTGTGTGTTCTCATGATGAATATTGTCTGATTATATTATATAATAAATTGTATTGTAAACATAATAAATCAGGCATTGCATCCTGCCTCTGGGAATGGATGTTGGGATTGTCCCATTAATATGTTATTTTACATGTTGATTCTGTATTTCTACAGGTATTTCTTTTACAGAAATTTTATATGTGAGCTGTGGAAACAGCATTGTCATAGAAAATGTTCCTACCAGTTACTTTGAGATTTTGATGGAAAGGTTTGTGTGTGTGTGTGTGTGTGTGTGTGTGTGTGTTCACAAGAATAATGTCACAAAGTAATTGGTTTCCACTTAACACACAACAGAATGTAACCACAACTTTATTATTTAATTAAATAGGTGGAAAGTTGATAGTTTTAATTCAGGCTTAAACAAGGACTCTCCCTCAATATGTTAAGCTAATTTTTCTGTTAACACAGGCAAACAAGGGAGCATTTACTTGGTGCATAGGATCTCTGATAAGCCAAAACATATCTAGCAAAAACTTTCTTATTTTAAGGATTTAAAAAAATCCTAGTTTGTGTTGAAGCAGGAACATACTTTTGTAAGGGCATCATGTTAATGTCTTGAAAAATAAAGTGCCTGAGATAAGTAATCAGATACATCATTATACACCTGTTAGAACAAAAAGTACTGTATGCTGACTGTCATAAAAAGTAGGAAGTAGGGACTGGATGCTTCAAGAGATTGGGTAATAATAAAGAAAAAAAAGCATCCTTTCAACTCAGAGGACAGTAGCTGATTTATTCCAGACAATGTGGGGAGATGCTGGAACTCATTCATACCCGATGAGTAACAAGGACTTTATGCAGGTCATCAGATAGTATCGGTAGGTATCAGTTCAGAATCTGTTGGAAAGCTGTCCACACAGTCAAAGTTGGTATGAGATATCATGATACTTTGTAACCAGTCTCAGAATGGAATATATTTTTTTTTAATCTTCAAAACCAGAAATTAAGCCAGTTCTCAAATTTGTTGCAACTGAAAGAAAAGGGCATTATATGTTTTTGTCTCTACCTACTTATAGCTACCAAATAAAAATACATGAGGCCCAACTAAATTTTAATTTCAGATAAAAAATGTACATGTCTTTAATTTATGTGTGTCTCATGTAATATTTAAGTCATACCAAAATATTTTTGCTTTTATGTTACTCTATGGTTTGTTTTTATTTTATTGGCCTGTATTTTAGTAGGCAACTCTTTCCCACATTTTCCTTAGTTTAATTTCAAGTTTTTACTACATTCTGTCCACAACAAATTTTTAAAAGCAATATGATGTAAGGGCCCTGTATTAAGCATAGATCTGAGACAATAATTTTGAACACCCAGAAAAGTTATATCATGAAGGCATATTTGTTATAGAGCTAAACTATTGACAGAAAAAAAAATGAAGTCTCTAGGTTAGCCAACATGGGTGATTAATCTTTGGATATTTGCCTGGTGGGGCTTCATTAATTCTTTTTGGCTTGATTTGCATATATATGAAAGATTCAATAAGAATAGTGAAATACAGTAGCCTTTGCAAGATACTTAGATTCTATTTTGTTGCACAGTGTGACCAAAAGTAGTTGGTCTTCCTGAAAAGAAAGACAATATCAAGAGGGAAATGCTAAGTGTTTAAACTATAAATTGAAAAACCATGTCCTTTAGAATTTTTATGTCATTTTCAATCACTCCCAACAAGTAGTGTAATTTAAACCACTGTTGTTTAAATTGTCCTTGCGTCTCAAAAAGTAAACAAATTTGCCATAGTCAATCTACTTATAAGTATTGACATGTATTAAAAATATCAAAAGAAGAAAATGTGTAGCACATTGCTCTGATCTCTTTCATGAACATTGTATCTCCTGTATAAAGGAATTATAATAATTCAATAGAAGCAGCACAGTGGGGCTGTCCAGAGGCACTCGGGATAGTCAGAAGCAGAGTAATGTAGTAGAAGGATTATAGACCTTGTAATTAGAACATTACATTGCACTTACTTTGAATTACTTTGGAGAAGGCTTTGTTCTCTTATGCTATTGTAATTTTCTCTAACTTCCTAAGCTCAAAACGAGAGATGCTGAAATATTTCTCTCTGCTTAAATAATCTGGCATGAGTGTAGAACCCAAGCATTCATTGAATTTTCATCCAAGGTCTGAGCTCTCTGCTCACTTTGGGCACCCTCAGGTTTTATTTCAGGACATAGTGACTTTCCAAATTCCTTCTATAGTGACTTCTTCTCCTACAAAAACTTTCTTCAACAGAACTCATGGCAGCTACTCAGGAAGTAAAGTTTTACAGAAGGGCATGATGGTGTGCCTTTGCAAGCATTGTTGCTACAGAAAAGACAATGCTAACTGGAAATCCTGCAAGCATACATACTTTATTTTCTCTCGTGTCAAGACCAATGTATGAAATTAAGGACTGTTTGGAGATTACAGCTATAGGAAGAGTAAGGAGTGACATCAGAAGCAAGATGAAGACGTATGATCCAGTTAATCTATACCTACTTCAACCTTAACAAAATGATTTTCTGAACTTAATTCTAACTAATAGTCATATTTTAATGACAAAAATTGGGTCTAAGGTTGCCCTTCTCATAATGGTACTTTCTGAAGTCTGATGATTACAGTTAAGAGTACTTGTGATGGATAATTTTATGCATTCACTTGACTGGGCTACAAGGTTCCCAGATTAAACATTACTTCTGAGGCTATCTATGAGGATATTTCTGAGTAAGATTAGCATTCGAAGCCATGGTCTAAGTGAAATAGGTTGCCCTCCCCAATGTGGATGACCTGCCCAGAACCAAAGGCAGGGGAGGGAAGAATGAGGAATTTCCCCCTATTATTCCCACATCAGCACTAAGCTGGGACATCTCATCTCTTCTTATGGCCTTTGAATTTAGATTTAATCAAACCACTGCTTTTTGAAGTCTCCATCCTACAGAAGGCAGATGATAGTATTTCTCATCTCCATGATCAGATAAACCAATTCCTTAAAATATGTCATCTCTCCCTTTTTCTATCTTTTTCTCTTTCTTTCCAATATGTTCTGTTCTGTTTCTCTGGAGAACCTTGACTAACACAACATTCATACTAAAATTCAACCTGGTGAATAAAGAAATGCATACTACTTCTCTAAGGCAATTATCTGGATTTAAAGTCAACATCCTATGCCCCATTAAATGACCAGGGTGGAATACTCCACTTTTGTCTTTAGCTGGCAATATTAAATAGAGAATTGATAAATTTTCTTATAAGAAACTCAACAGTCATTATTCCTTAGCATTTACTTACTAAAAACAGAAACAATGACATTCATCCTTATACATTTGATTGTCACTTTGGACATTTCTAGAAGAGATGCAGATTGATAAAAAAGGATTTTTTTCTGAGTAAAGGGGCTGTATAGAACATGGACCATCACATGAAAGAAACATTGATGGTGTTGATAAATCTTATATCAACACATATCTTTCTTATGATGTCTCTGACCTAATTGAAAGGACACTCTCTTGAGACATCTAGTCCTTGCCATCTTCCACAGAAGTGCCAAACTTTTCCATTCCACTTAACTGGATTAAAAGTGATGCTCTGAATTGAGGTCACTACCATCTGTTTACATCTCAGCATACCTTACTATTGATTCATGCCACCCTTTAGGTCTCAATACCTGCTTCATGCAATCATGCCCACTATAAACTCCATTAGTGGTTTCTATTTTAAAAATTTATTTATTTATTTTAATTTATTTTTACAGGCTGCAATTTGATTTATTGTACAAAATGGGGTACATCATTTCATTTCTATGTTTGGGCACGATGTAGATTCATACCATTCGTGTAATCATACATGTACATGGGTAATGATGTCTGCCTCATTCCACCATTTTTCATACTCCCCTTCCTCTCATTTCCCTCTACATAATCTAAAGTTCCTCCATTCTTCTCTCACCCCCCATTCCCCTACTCTTATTATATATCCTCATCCACTATGGTGTATGACATTACTGTGTAGTCTAAATCTCTGGTGCTGGGCTCAGAATAGATATTACTAAAAAGTTCCCTACCCAGAAGATTCTGATGCTTCTGTGAACTTTATAAGGTTGCCCCTTCTCTTTAAAAAAATTCTTCAATTTCATTAGCATATCCCAATGTTGCCAAAACTTTTGCTTTGTCTTTATACTTTTAGCACCTAACCTGTTACTATCTTCTTTCACAAAACCAATTCTTACCTTTGGAGGTTCTTTAAGGAGAAGCTTAGAAATGCCAGATTTTATTTTCCAAATGGTATGTTACCTGTTGTCTTAAGCATTCCTCCTGTTATTGGAGTCCTAGACCAAAGGCCTGATTAGTGTCCCAACAGGTCAGGTCCTACCACTTGCCCCCCAAAAACACATGGAAAAGTAATGGTGAAAAGCAGGAAAGGAACTTTAATTAGTATAGCTATACTGGGAAACAAGGGGACTAGAGTTTCTAGCCCCATCTTTAGTACTGATAAGAGTCCCCAGATTCTATAGAAAAGCAATCTTAGACTGTGATTTGGTTGATCATTAGATCAGTGTCTGTCACTATTTCAGACTTAGTGATTTGTAAGTTTTATATATTGATGAGCTTATATAAATAGGAAGGAATACAGGGATATTGATTTATGAAAATAAATGAAATGTTGCATTATGAAAAATATCTTGGGGGCTAGTTTGGCCTCATCACAAGATGTTTATCAATCAGACCTGTTGTTCCTAGAATCCAGGGTGACTCAGAGCAAAGGGGATATATGTAAGATATAAAATTCTGGCAGAGGTGCCAAACTTTTTAGCACACTTCTAGTTATGGATTTGACATTTGCAAGCCCAAGTGAAGAGTCAATGTTTTTGTGTGTTTAACAAAAAGCAACCTCCAACTCCTCCTACTTTATAAAGCCAAGGGTTTCCTTGAAACCTTTTGTCCTTCATTTCCAAATTTTTATAATTGTTCCTAAAACCATTTCTTCTTTTTCTGTGACCTATTGAAACTTGCTGTCCTGATACTGGTTGTCCAAGTCTTACAATGGCAAACGTCACAGTATTTACAGAGCAACTTGACCCTGCAGTTATGCACGCTCTGCTCTGAGAGCTTTCAAGCGTCTGGAGGGCAGGGATCATGTTCTCTGCACCTCTGAATCTGGCACCTCACAGAGTCCCTTGTACATAAAATATAATCAAGGGACAATTGGGTGACTTTACCTACGTCTCCGTGGAAATTGCCCCCTGCTCCATGGTTGCTCATCTATTTGATCTGTCCTTTAAAACACAACAAACCTCGTTCCTAGTCACTCACACAGTTGCTGATTACTCTCATCTTTCAAGTTTAGACTATCTTTAAAATATTGTATTTAATTATTTACTAACAAATGTATCCCTTGTTTGAAGAAATCTATATCTAAATTTTGAGTTCCTTAAGGAAAATAAATGCAATTAATATTTTGCAAAATTATTCATAATGTGTATCACAAATGAAGTGCTCAATGATAGCTAGAAGATAGTTAGAAGAAGGTCCACTTGGTTCACTTCCTCATTTCTTTTCTCACTTTTCACCTCAGTGGGATTCATCCTGGCTCCCCCTGGTGAAGACTCCAACCCACCCTTCCCCTTAATCTCTCCCCTAATAATTTTGCTATTGGTCATTTTTTCATAGTCCTGATCACCTTCCTGTATATATATAATTTTTCTTATTATGTGTTATTGTCTCTTTCTCCACTAGACTTAGATTCTAAGAGACCATAGATTTAGTCTGATCTATTCACTGGTCTATTGGGAGCACAGAGAACAGTGACTGGCAACTGATGCTCAACAAATATTTTCACAAAGAATGGACCTATTTATAATGAGAACAACCTTTTATGAATTAGCTTATTAGAATCCAAAAACTCTGTAATCTAAAACCATAAACATCATCTTGACTTTGCCTGTTAAAATTGACTGAAAAATAAAAGCTTTAAGTCAGGGAAAAGGAAGTAATACTAATAATAGATATCACATTGCTAAATAATTTCTTAAAAATGAGTCAGAATGAATTCTTCTGAATGTGTTCCCAACAGGATCCACATATAGTAAAATGGTGACTCTTTGGAATCTTTGGGAAATGAGACATCCTAATTACAGATTTTAACTATTGATCTTAAGTAGTTATGAAATGTGGTACCACCTAATCATAAAGACTATTGTTACATTTTGAATTGGAATGTCCCCCAAAGGTTATTATGTTGAAAGTTTGGTCCTTAGCTGGTGGCCCTACTGGGAAGTGGTGGAAACTTTGGGAGATAGGGTCTAGTTGGAGGAAAGAGGTCACTGTGGGCATATCCTTGAAGGGTGCATTGGGGTCCCAGCTGCTACTTCTCTCTTTGGTCCCAGCCACCATGAACTGAGCAATTTTCCTGCATTAGGTACTCTCTGTACTGACCATCACAGGCCCAAAGGCAACTGGGTCAAGTGACCATGAACTGAAACTTCTAAAACCATGAGCCCAAATAAACCTCTCCTCCTTTTAAGTTATCTATCTCAGGATTTTTTCATAGCAACAGAAAATTTAACACAACCATAATACTGGATATTAGTGAATTTTTTGCAAGCACATATTTTATAATAACAGTATTCTAAAGAACAAATGATTCTCTTGCCTTTACTATAAATAAACAAAGCAAATATAGAAATTTAGGGTAAATTTATATTGTTCAAGTATGTGCCCTTCAATTGATATTTTAGAGCATTCTAAAATACTATGACTTGCTTTTTTCTCCTCAAAGTAGTTTTTAAAAAGTTACTTAGATGGAGGATTAATTAGAATAGAGGTTGAATGAAGACATAAATTGTAATTTCCTTCTTTCTATTCCTATTTTATGTATTTTAAGGTTTTGTCTTTCCTTTGAGCTGTGTCCAATGTCTGGTTGGTTTTCAGCTTATTAGCATCTTGGCACCTCATCATCCTTCCAAGATTAATAAGGACAAAAGACAAAGGAATACCTATGCTGGTGTGCTGGTGCTCCAGGGGAGAGCTGACGAGGCGGAGAAAAGAGGCTGGCACGGAGCAGGGCCAGTGGGTCTGAAGACAGTGATGGGCAGCAAGAGGGAGGACATTTGCCTGGCACTCTGGGAATCAGAACCTAAGAAGTCCCATCCTATGAGGGGGAGAGGGAGTGGGTCACTTCCTAGTTCTCCCGGAAGTATGGCTTATATCGTACTCCCTACTGCTGCTGACCAAGAGGGACCAAACCTATTATCATACCACCGTTAAAAGTTCTGTGCCCACAAGAAAGCCCTAGTGACTCTGAAGTGTTTAAGGACCAAGGAGACTGTGTTTGTGTATTTATTCCTCTGCTCATTTTCTCTCCATCCAGGCATTTTGTACTTTATTTTATGAAGACTAAATTGGATATTCAGTCCCTTTTCAGGAGCACTGATTACTGTCAGTTCAGGTACAACTTTGTAGCTCTAAATGTTCTTTACACTTAGAGAAAGGCAGAAAGGAAAGAAGAGAGAACAAAAAAAAAAAAAAAAGGGAAAGAAGGAAGAAAGGATGGGAACAGAGTGAGAAAAAGAGAAAGAGAGAAAGAGACTAAAAGAAAGAGAAAGACAAAAAAGTGACTTCTCCTCAGCTACTTTAACCCTGGTCCAACAGTGATTGACTTTCTGATTTAAAAGAATTTTTGATCACATTGATGGATGGGAACATTTCCTAATACCTCTAGCTCCTACTCGGACATTGAGCACTTTGGGGATCTATCAGTGTGAAAACAGCCCATCAACCGATGCCAGTGTAGGCCAGTGTAGTAAGCCAGTGCAGGCAGGAGTTCCATTCACTAAGTCGGACCTCATGGAAGGTAAGGAAAATGAGGTTCTTAGCATACTCTCACAGGCAATAATGGAAACTGGAGTTTTAGACTTCGTTGAGTTGACAGGTATTTAAATATTTGGTTTTTAAAAATATTATCTCTAAGGATGAACAAAAATTATCTATAATATTTTCCATTAAAAAAATTAGTACATACTGTTTCTTCAAGTTAATGTTTACGTGCTTATGAATATGATATTAAACAAAATTTTAGATCTAAAAGTGTCTGTTAGTTCAGTCTTATAACTGAAAGAATTCTGCAGTTTCCCTTCAGATCTTTATACTTCACACAGGAGATTGTCCTCTGCTCATAATGTCTGTGCTTCTACCACCACCTACTGCTCTGCACCCACTACCTGTGCCAGCCTGTGTCTCCTGCACTTTGTTCAGATGCCCACCTCTGAACTCTTGGCACCGATAGTTGTTCCATCTTCATTGGTACCGTGACACTTTGTTCATGTGTATGTCAGAATTTATCTTGCTTTTGTTTGTATTTTCAAGATATCTCATCTAAGACCTAAGTTCCATAAAGGTACATGACTTAGATGCATTTCCATCTACAATGTACTTAGTTTATGGTAGAAGTTCAATAAATTTATTTTTGAGTGAGCAAGTGAAAGTCTCAATGAATTAATTTAAAACTTACCATTTACCTTGTAATTCAATTCTAACTTGAGTTTTGCAATCCTGAGAAGCCAGCATCTTTTACTCTTTCAAGTGTGACATATCATTAGAATGCATTTCAAATCAATATAAGGTATTGGAAAATGAGAAAAAAGCATGGGTATTAGAAAGTTGTTTCTGTACAATAATTTTAGTTGTATTTATGATCTACATTTATTTTTATTCAAATTAAAACTATGTGAGAGAAAATTAACATATACTTAGAGAATTAATGTATACAGAATACAGTGTCTTCTGAAGTTAGTATGTGACATAGGGCATGATATAGAACTTTCACATTTATGAAAAATATGTTGGTATGGCTAGTTTTCAAAAAGGTAGGTGACTGTACAATTGTGTTTGATATACTTTTAAATTCTCACGGATTTTATATGGATAACAAACATCTTTGCCAGAACAATTTCCCAAAGAAGATCATGATTGAACACAAGCTCATGATTAGAGAAATGAAAGAAGCTATTAAAAGCACTGGCCATAGTAAGATTAATTATAATATTTTATATTCTGTTTATTCTTCATTTCTGAGACTAATAGTTTAATAAATGCTTTCATCTTATGATGATAATTGAGCTAATGTAGCCACATTTAAGTTTGTATTTCTTAGATTTGTTGGATTTTTTGGTAATGCAACATTTCACTTATTTTCATAAATCAATATCCAATATCCCTGTATTCTTTCCTATTTATATAAACTCATCAATATATAAAACTTACAAATCACTAAGTCTGAAATACAAAAGTTTTATGTTTTATTATTCTGCTATTAAGTTAATGATTTGGGGTCACTAATGTACCAAAGGGAACATGTTCAACTACAGGACATCAGGTATCTCCAAATTGTATCAGTGAGTTTGTACATTTTATATTCCCTTTAGTGAATTTCTTGTCAATGTCAATAGAAAAAATACAACCTTTGTGTTTTATAACATAAAAAATTTTAGCATAATAATTGTTGTAACTCTATAGGAAAAGGTGGCATAGATTATAATTTTGTCATACATTTATTTTGGGGTCATGTACATACAACTTCAAAGTAAATTTTAATTGCTCTCACAAGCAGGATAGACCGATTTCAAAAATTCTCTTAAGAAAAACCAGTCAAATATATGTTATTTAAATTATGGTTGTGAAGAATGTTTCCAATCAACTTGTCTAAAATATGAATTGAGTCTCACAGTAATGTGGATTGATGTAAATGGACAGAGGTTTTTGTGGCTTTTCTGGGTAATGGCAGCAGACCGTCAATGACAGATGAGGTGAGAAGTTCATAACTGATGCTGTCTGATGAGCACACGGAGTGTGGTCTACATTCAGCCCACTTTGGGTACACACTCAGCATTCTGCAAGGAGACTGATGCAGAAAGACTATTGCCTTTGTCTCCTCTTTGAAAGGTCTCAGATGGCTTTCTGAAACATGATGAGATCTACCTTACATAAGCTGATTCCTGATCTAGATTAATGGGTCCCTAGCAGTGGCCACAAAATCCTATGGTCCACAGCAAGTTATTACAAGGAGAGACCACAAATGCATTTTGCAATAAAACTGGGCATTGTCTAATAAATGAATGGGCAATATATTTTACACACATATTATACCAGTTTCATGTGTAATTCATTTTTCTGATGATTAATTAGAATACTAAAATAATTAAAAACACAATTGAATTCATTCCTTTCACATTGCACAGTTTCCTAATACAGGTATAGAAAAAATAACATTTATTAGTTCATAGAATTTTTTTTTTCTTTCCTTCTTTTTTTTTTATTGTAAACAAATGGGATACATGTTGTTTCTCTGTTTGTACATGGCGTAAAGGCATACCATTTCTGTAATCATAAATTTACATAGGGTAATGTTGTTTGATTCATTCTGTTATTTTTTCCCTTCCCCCCTCCCCTCCCACCCCTCTTTTCCCTCTATACAGTCCTTCCTTCCTCCATTCTTGCCCCCCTCCCTAACCCTAACTCTAACCCTAACACTAACCCCTCCCACCCCCCATTATGTGTCATCATCCACTTATTAGCGATATCATTCTTCCTTTGGTTTTTTGAGATTGACTTATCTCACTTAGCATGATATTCTCAAATTTCATCCATTTACCTGCAAATGCCATAATTTTATCATTCTTTATGGCTGAGTAATATTCCATTGTGTATATATATATATATATATATATATATATATATGTATATATAAATATATATATATATCACAGTTTCTTTATCCATTCATCAATTGAAGGACATCTAGGTTGGTTCCACAATCTGGCTATTGTGAACTGAGCAGCTATGAACATTGATGTGGCTGTATCTCTGTAATATGCTGATTTTTAAGTCCTTTGGGTATAGGCCAAGGAGTGGGATAGCTGGGTCAAATGGTGGTTCCATTCCAAGTTTTTTAAGGAGTCTCCACACTGCTTTCCAGAGTGGCTGCACTAATTTGCAGCCCCACCAGCAATGTATGAGTGTACTTTTCTCCCCACATCCTCGCCAACACCTGTTGTTGCTTGTATTCTTGATAATTGCCATTCTAATTGGGGTGAGATGGAATCTTAGGGTGGTTTTGATTTGCATTTCTCTTATTACTAGAGATGTTGAACATTTTTTCATATTTTGGTGATTGCTTGTAGATCTTCTTCTGTGAAGTGTCTATTCATTACCTTAGCCCATTTGTCGATTGGATTATTTGCATTCTTGGTGTAGAGTTTTTTGAGTTCTTTATAGATTCTAGAGATTAGTGCTCTATCTGAAGTGTGATTGGCAAAGATTTTCTCCCACTCTGTAGGCTCTTTCTTTGCATTGCTGATAGTTTCCTTTGCGGAGAGAAAGCTTTTTAGTTTGAATCTATCCCAGTTATTGATTCTTGCTTTTATTTCTTGTGCTATGGGAGTCCTGTTGAGGAAGTCTGGTCCTAAGCCGACATGTTGAAGCTCTGGACCTACTTTTTCTTCTATAAGATGCACGGTCTCTGGTCTGATTCCGAGGTCCTTAATCCATTTTGAGTTTAGTTTCGTGCATGGTGAGAGATATGGGTTTAGTTTCATTTTGTTGCATATGGATTTCCAATTCTCCCAGCACCATTTGTTGAAGAGGCTATCTTTTCTCCATTGCATATTTTTGGCTCCTTTGTCTAGTATGAGAAAATTGTATTTATTTGGGTTTGTGTCCGTGTCCTCTATTCTGTATCATTGATCCACCTTTCTATTTTGGTACCAATACCATGCCGTTTTTGTTACTATTGCTTTGTAGTAGAGTTGAAGATCTGGTATTGCAATACGCCCTGCTTCACTCTTTCTGCCAAGGATTGCTTTAGTTATTCTGGGTTTTTTATTCTTCCAGATGAATTTCATAATTGCTTGCTCTATTTCTGTAAGGGACATCATTGGGATTTTAATTGGAATTGCATTGAATCTGTATAGCACTTTTGGTAGTATGGCCATTTTGACAATATTAATTCTTCCTATCCAAGAACATGGGAGATCTTTCCATCTTCTAAGATTTTCTTTAATTTCTTTCTTTAGTGTTCTGTAGTTCTCATTGTAGAGGTCTTTCACCTCTTTTGTGAGGTTGATTCCCAAGTATTTTATTTTTTTCGATGCTATTGTGAATGGGGTAGTTTTCCTAATTTCTCTTTCTGAAGATTCATCACTTATGTATAAAAATGCCTTAGATTTTTGTGTATTGATCTTATATCCCGCTACTTTACTGAATTCACTTATGAGATCTAAAAGTTTTCTGGTGGAATTTCCTGGTTCCTCTAAGTATATAATCATATCATCAGCAAATAGGGATAGTTTGAGTTCTTCTTTTCCTATTCATATCCCTTTAATTTCTTTGGTCTGTCTAATTGCTCTGGCTAGAGTTTCAAGGATGATATTGAAAAGAAGTGGTGAAAGAGGGCATCCTTGCCTTGTTCCAGTTTTTAGGGGGAATGCTTTCAGTTTTTCACCATTTAGAATGATATTAGCCATGGGCTTAGCATAGATGGCCTTTACAATGTTAAGGAATGTTCCCACTATCCCTATTTTTTCTAGTGTTTTGAGCATGAAGGGGTGCTGTATTTTATCAAATGCTTTCTCTGCATCTATTGAAATAATCATGTGATTCTTGACTTTAAGTCTATTGATATGGTGAATTACATTTATTGATTTCCTGATGTTGAACCAACCTTGCATCACTGGGATAAAACCCACTTGATCATGGTGCACTATCTTTTTAATATGTTTTTGTATGCGATTTGCTAAAATTTTGTTGAGAATTTTTGCGTCGATGTTCATTAAGGATATTGGTCTGAAATTTTCTTTCCTCAATGTGTCTCTGTCTGGTTTAGGTATCAGGGTAATATTGGCTTCATAGAATGAGTTTGGGAGGGTTCCCTCCTCTTCTATTTTATGGAATACTTTGAGAAGTATTGGAATGAGCTCTTCTTTAAAGGTTTTGTAGAACTCGGCTGAGAACCCACCTGGTCCTGGACTTTTCTTTGTTGGTAGGCTTTTGATGACTTCTTCTATTTCATTGCTTGAGATGGGTCTATTTAAATTGTGTATGTCCTCCTAGTTCAGTGTAGGCAATTCATAGGTCTCTAGAAACCTGTTGATATCTTCGAAATTTTCTATTTTGTTGGAGTATAGATTTTCAAAATAGCTTCTAATTATGTTTTGTATTTCAGTCGTGTCTGTTGTGATGTTTCCTTGTTCATTCCGAATTTTAGTGATTTGGGTTTTCTCTCGTCTTCTCTTGTTAGTGTGGTTAAAGGTTTATCAATTTTGTTTATTTTTTCGAAGAACCAACTAGTTATTTTGTCAATTTTTTGTATTGTTTCTTTTGTTTCAATTTCGTTGATTTCAGCTCTGAGTTTAACTATTTCCTGTCTTCTACTACTTTTGGTGTTGGTCTGCTCTTCTTTTTCTAGGGCTTTGAGCTGTAGTGTTAGGTCGTTTAGTTGTTGAGTTTTACTTCTTTTATTAAATGCGCTCCATGAAATAAATTTTCCTCTAAGTACTGCTTTCATAGTGTCCCAGAGATTTTGATATGATGTTTCTTTGTTCTCATTTACCTCTAAGAATTTTTAAATTTCCTTCCTAATATCTTCTGTTATCCATTCATCATATAATAGCATATTGTTTAATCTCCAGGTGTTGGAGTAGTTTCTGTTTTTTACTCTTTCATTTATTTCTAACTTCAATCCATTATGATCTGATAGAATACAAGGTAGTGTCTCTATCTTCTTGTGTTTGCTAACATTAGCTTTGTGGCATAATATATGGTCTATTTTAGAGAAGGATCCATGTGCTGCTGAGAAGAAAGTGTATTTGCTCTTGGTTGGATGGTATATTCTATAAATGTCTTTTAAGTCTAAATTATTGATTGTGTTATTGAGATCTATGGTTTCTTTGTTCAATTTTTGTTTGGAAGATCTGTCCAGTGGTGAGAGAGGCGTGTTAAAATCACCTAGTATTATTGTGTTACAGTCTATTTGGTTTCTAAAATTGAGAAGGATTTGTTTGACATACATGGATGAGCCACTGTTTGGGGCATAGATGTTTATGATTGCTATATCTTGTTGATTTATGCTTCCCTTAAGCAGTATGAAATGTCCTTCCTTATCCCTTCTGACTAGTTTTGGTTTGAAGTCCACATTATCTGAAATGAGGATGGATACTCCAGCTTTTTTGTTGAGTCCATGTGCATGGTATGTTTTTCCCCTTCCTTTCACCTTTAGTCTATGGGTATCTCTTTCTATGAGGTGAGTCTCTTGCAGGCAACATATTGTTGGATCTTTCTTTTTAATCCAATCTGCCAGTCTATGTCTTTTGATTGATGAATTCAGGCCATTAACATTCAGGGTTATTATTGAGATATGATTTGTATTCCCGGTCATTTGGTTCATTTTATAAATTTTATTTATTTATTTATTTATTGACACAACTTGGTTCCTCCTTTATTTGACAGTTCCTTTAGGATAATTCCTCCCTTTGCTGATTTGCTTCTTTGTTTTTTATCTCTTCCTCATGGAATATTTTGCTGAGAATGTTCTGTAATGCTGGCTTTCTTTTTGTAAATTCCTTTAGCTTTTGTTTATCATGGAAGGATCTTATTTCATCGTCAAATCTGAAGGTAAGTTTTGCTGGGTATAAGATTCTTGGTTGGCATCCGTTTTCTTTCAGGGCTTGGTATATGTTGTTCCAGGCCCTTCTAGCTTTTAGGGTCTGGATTGAAAAATCTGCTGATATCCGTATTGGTTTCCCCTGAATGTAATTTGGTTCTTTTCTCTCACAGCTTTTAAAATTCTGTCTTTATTTTGTATGTTAGGTATTTTCATTATAATGTGTCTTGGTGTGGGTCTGTTGTAATTTTGTGTATTTGGAGTCCTATAAGCGTCTTGAACTTGATTTTCCATTTCATTCTTCAGATTTGGGAAATTTTCTGATATTATTTCATTGAATAGATTGTTCATTCCTTTGGTTTGTTTCTCTAAGGCTTCCTCAATCCCAGTAATTCTCAAATTTGGCCTTTTCATGATATCCCATAGTTCTTGGAGATTCTGTTCATGATTTCTTACCATCTTCTCTGTTCATTCAACTTTGTTTTCAAGGTTAAATATTTTTTCTTCGATATCTGAGGTTCTGTCTTCCAGGTGTTCTATCCTATTGGTTATGCTTTCTATGGAGTTTTTAATTTGGTTTATTGTTTCTTTCATTTCAAGAATTTCTGTTTGTTTTTTTTTTCAATATCTCTAGCTCTTTATTGAAATGATCTTTTGCTTCCTGTATTTGCTCTTTTAACTGTCAATTGGTACTATCATTCAATGCCTGCGTTTGCTCTTTCATCTCATCATTCAATGCCTGCATTTGCTCTTTCATCTCATCATTCAATGCCTGCATTTTCTCTTTCATCTCATCATTTGCTTCCCTGATCATTTTAATTATGTACATTCTGAACTCCCTTTCTGTCATTTCTTCTGCCATGCTGTCGTTGGATTCTATTGATGTAACATCTAGATTTGTTTGGGGCATTTTCTTCCCTTGTTTTCTCATATTGCTCAGGAATCAGTGGGTCATTAAGCTATTGCAGATTTCCTCTATTGACTTATAATGTCCCTGAAGATTGCTAGTATATCCCCTCTTGTCCTTCAGTAGCCTGAAGTCTTGGAGGAAGTTGATAATGCGGTGCTCCACAAGGAAGCTGCCTCTCTAGGGGTGGTGACCCTCAGGTGGGGTATATTCCCTGATAGTGGGCAGAGGTGCCTCCACTTGTTGACCAATGGTCATCCAAAGGGGAACTAGACTGCGGGCTGAGGCAAGGCCTGTTTGAGCCTGTGTCTCTGGTTTTACCGTCCCTGTGGGAAAACCTCACCCAGCAGGGAGGACTCACCCGGTGGGGAGGTCTCGCTGGTCAGTTCCCCTCCTAGAGGTTCCCCTCAATCTACAACTACCACCTGGGCTGGGCTGTCTTCCTCTGCAATGTTCCCAGGGGCCCAGACCTACCTCCTGGGCCTGGGAGCCTCACCCTTCGCAGACGAGTCTCCTTAGGCTGCCTCTCCTCAGAGAAGTTGCCCGCAGTCCTGGAAACTTCGCTCTGCCCCTAGGTGTGTCTCTGTGAGACTATTCCACCAAGAAACCAGTCCTGGGACCCTGTTCTGCACCTAATCGCCTGGCTATGGGGCCCCTCCTCTGAGCCGCCACCTGGAGCCCCGTAACAATAGCTCCGAGTCCCAGAGACCCACCACACACCTCCTCCTCCGGACAGCGGCCCGGTTTCCGACGCAGTCACTAGGAGTCCAAGCAACTCACTTCACGTCTCCTCCTCCCGTCAACCGCCGGTAGCCCTAGGCAGTCACTCCGAGTCGAAGTGACCTGCCCTGTTCCTCCTCCTCCTCGGGCTACCCCCCTCGGTGTTCAGGAGCGGTCGCTCGGAGACCAAGGGACCCACCGTGCTCCTCCTCCAGGCAGTCCACCAGTGTTCAGGAGCGGTCGCTTTGAGTGCAATCAACTCACCACTCGCTTCCTCCTCTGGCAACCGCCTGTGGCTCTGATGCAGTCACTCCTAGACCAAGCGACCCGCCGCGCTTCTCCTCTTCCTCCGGGCAACCCCCCCTGTGTTCAGAAGTGATTACTCTGAGTCTAAACAGCTCACCACGCAACTCCTCCTCAGGCAGCCGCCCGGAGCCCCAGTGGTTTCTCCGAGTCCAAGTGCTGTGCTGAGCCGCCTCCTGTACGATGATCCCAGTTGTCCGTGTTTACCGCTCCAGTGGGGGGAGGGGTGTCTCGCTGAGCAACTCCACTTCACAAATTCCCTGCGTTCCGGGGCTACCACCCCATCCGGGACGCCTCCTCAACAGGAGAGACTCACCCAGCGGCTTTGAGCTGGTCCCAAGTCTCTCACTATCTCCTCTTTTGAATCCTGCGTCCTGGAGTAACATGAAATGCAGCCGCCCTCTAGTCCGCCATCTTGAAAACTCTCAGTTCATAGAATTTTTGACATTTAAAATAGAATCTTTAAACTAAAAATTTTTTTACTCTGGGATTTATATTTCTTTTTGTTGTTGTTGTTGTTGTTACTCGAGATTGAACATAAGAGTGATTTACCACTGAACCACATCTCCAGCCTTTTTTGTTTTTCATTTTGAGATAGGGTCTTGCTCATTTGCTTAGGACCTTGTTAAGTTGCTGAAGCTGGCTTTGAACTTGTGATCCTCCTGGCTCAGCCTCCAATTCATTGGAATTATGGGCCTGCACTACTACAACTGGCTTTTTTTTCCTTTTAATTTAAATTATCCTAATAGGAACAAATGTGAAAGAAACATTATAACTTTAATGTGAAAACCATAACTTTATGAATACTTCATTGAAAAACTCTACATAAGCTTTAAATAATGTACCTTTCAGAAATAATATTTGTTGCTACCTTTTCATGTTCTTGTGGGAAAAGATGATCAAAATTAGCATTACATAGTGGGTTTAATTTTGCAAAATCACGATTTGCAAATATCAGCACGATTTGCTGATAATTTGACTTAAGATGGGCTTATGAAATCACTCGAGTAATTAAGTATTTGGGTTTTTAGACAGAATGCATGGTGATAGCTTTGCAGGTAATAATACAATTTTGGGGTAAAGACAGAAGCTTTGTTAGCATTCTCACAAGCCCTCTCCCTCCCAGATCAGCACTGACCTTCATGGTGCTAATTAAAATAACTTAATTTTTGAAGTCATCTTTTATCCTGCAGGACACCAGTGACTTCCTTTCCATTGTCCTGCAAGCTAATTCTCAAGTAATAAAGGCTTAGAACAGAAATCAATAGCTTGTGCAAAGTTTATTATAAACAATTGCCCATTTTCTGAAACCAACAAGTTGTGATTGAGCTCATTTTACCTGATTAATACATCTGATGAGTTGACAAGAACCAAATAGGCCACTACCTATCTGAGAGAGCTTAAAATGATCTTTTCTGTCTTCCTCATGCTTCTGTGTGCTTAGTTCACTGTACCATGGGCATAATGAAGCAGAAGACCCTTCCTAATTCATGTATTTCAGAGAGAAAAGGCTCAGATCTACTTATTCTGAAAGATCATGAACCAGAAGATTAGCAACCCAGCTGATTTGTGCTCAATTAATTCATATGTTGCTGTGGTCTTTAGAGACTCACTTATTAATTCAACCCATACCTATTAAGAGCTATAACATTCAAGACTCTGACATAAATAGATTGAAGATAAGGCTCAAGAGACAAAGAATACCAAGGAACTCTGATAACATTCATAGCATTAAAATGCACTTCTCTGATTACTGGTGTACAGAAATATAGAGAATTACAATTTTAGAGCTGGGTCCACAGCAGGGGGCAAGTAGACAATACAAACAGACTATTTTCTCTCCTTTCTTGGTATTTGAGAATGAGAGTTTGGGAAACTCTGCCGTAGCCTCTTGCTGTTTTGCAAGGCTGTTTCGCATAGATTCATCAGCTCTGGGAACATCCAGGTCCTCCAGAGGGAAAAAGGGGAAATGGGGCTCATTTTGCCCTGTCGAGTAAAAGAGGAAAATCAACGTTGGAATCAGCCTGAAGGTTAACAGAGAAAAGAATCACATAAATGCATTCCTTTTCCCCAAGGCTGGGCTACTGTCAGCAAAAGATGATTGAGTTAGCAAAGGCATTTCCCCTTTTTTTTCTAAAATTTTCAGCATCATGAATTCCACCCATGCATACTACCCTCTCTCTACACCCCTCCGTGCGCACACTATAAAGAGAGCATCTGAGTCTGCCAACTCTATAAACCTCCCCAGTGAACTATGCCAGATTTCTCATCACAAACACATAGCATGATGGGGAAATAGCTGAAATTGGCTTAAATGGTTTTAAATAGCTATTCCATTATACTGGTGAGGAAAGAAAATGGAAAATGTAAACAAAGCGAATAATCATGCTCTTTTTGCATCTAGAAAATGGTCCTGAGAAATTATGCAGACTGTGGTTTTAATTGTTCTAAATATTCCCAAAAGAACTATTCTATTTCCCTTACAGTTAGTGATTGTTACAGGAAAAAATGGGCCTTTTGAAGGAATGAGTGACCACATTACACATGTTAAGCATTTGATTTTATTCATTGATATAAGAATTTACATATTATATATAGTATAAACTTATTTTTAATCCTTTTTCAATCCTTATCAATCATGCCATCATATATATTAAAACTTTTACATTTACTTCTGTAACAGGTTTTAGAGGAAGAAATGACTACTTTTGTCTGGAGCATCTGTAATAAAGATCCAGGAATCCTATAATTTCTTCCTCTTTTACTGTTCCATTGAAAAACATCCTATTGATTTTCTGCCTAATATCATTGGTGGAAGCAGTATTAGAATTTCTATTACATCCTTAATGTTCTATCTCATTATTACTTTTTGCTCCATTACTAACACTCACAAATAGGACCTAAACACGTGCAAAAACCATCTGGTATATTCCAAACCATGAGATCCAGGAGTCCTATGCTATCTGAAAAGGACTTGATTCATTTAGCATTGCTCATTTAAAATATTTTCTTTGGTTGGTCTAGTGCTTGTTTTAAATACTCAAGTGCTTCAGTTTAAGATTTATTATGCCCATTAGTATTGCTTTGTTGAAACTGTAATATGCATTCTAACAAGTATCTACAATTTATGATCGTAAGTTCAAAGTTGTATAATTATTGTAGTAATTTCCAACTCATTCAGTTGTCATTTTTTATTTCCAGGTCTTCCCACAAAAACTTCCAAAATTAAAAAGGCTCTTGCCCAACTTGGTTTTTCTTCAAAAGTTAATAATTTTAGCTTTTGGTGAAGTGAAACTCTGCCTTAAGATATATCATTCATATTTTTCCTGTTTTACGTATTAAGCATGGTCACTAAAGCTTAGTAAAACTGGGAAAATGACTAAAATATTTAAATGATTGGTCACTTTTTCTGAATACAATCTTTTGGATTAATGTTTGATTAATGAATGAAAACAGTGAATTTTCTTCTGAGATGTTTTTAAAATTTCAGCTAAGTTGTTGCCAGATCACAGAAAAAAATTAAGCTTAGTCTCCTGCCCCAGCTGACTGATCCACTCTGTAGATAAAACCTCTGCAGTCAAGACATGTTATTGAATAGCACTACCATTCTTAGCCATCTGCATCAGCATCCTGGTCCTCTACCATTGCTTTTTTTTTTTTTTTTTGCCATTGACCATTTTTACAGTCAACACTATGACATCAGCTGAAGAATTTCATTTGCATTTCATAAGTCATCAAGGAAAAAACAAAAAACTGGTCTTTGGATCCAATAAAGAGCTTTGTCTTGGTTTTTCAAAGATGTTTC
Organism: Sciurus carolinensis; assembly: GCF_902686445.1. Taxonomy (NCBI): domain Eukaryota; kingdom Metazoa; phylum Chordata; class Mammalia; order Rodentia; family Sciuridae; genus Sciurus; species Sciurus carolinensis. The sequence goes on from NC_062219.1 coordinate 31,858,789, forward strand.
CTATAATATAATGAAATTGTCTCTTACTGAAGAGCACAAAATGTGATCAACTGACAAGAGTATAGTGTGCATATATATACATATATGTTCCATATGAATATATTTCATATATATATATGTACATATGAAATTTTTTGACTTACCACAGAAAATTATAGATATTTTTAAGGGAAGGAGAGAGTGGAAGAGGGAGAGTGAGAGAGAGAGAGAGAGAGAGAGAGAGAGAGAGAGAGAGAGACTTCTTTTCCCCTATAACATATATATGATTCATTGAAAGCTTTCATGAAGGTGGTTTGCCTATAGGTAATTCTATATTTTTCTAACTTTGCTCAGCAGTGGAACATTTCTCCAAATAAAGTTTTATATATCTCAGTACATAAAAAGACAATGTGGAATTTCTCTGACTCAGGTAGAAGGAGGGATTCAAAACCTCATCTGTTTAGCCCTTCTTCTGTCAATCAGGATGATTTCTGAAGCAACTTCAAGCAGTCTTGAGGTTTTGAAAAATAAAGGTTGAAATTTATTCCAAGGTTTTAGCTTTAGTTTTTTGGATGCAGAGGTTATATGGATTAATAGGCATGAGTCAGGTTCAGATTCATGCAAATCAACATCAGATACGGGGAGGAAGCTGGACATGGTGGTATATGACTGTTACTCCAGTGACTCAGGAGGCTGAGGCAGGAGGATCACAAGTTGGAGGCCAGCCTGGGCAACTTAGTGAGGTCCTAAGTAATGTCTCAAAATAAAGTCTAAGCAGGACTTTAGTTGTAGCTCAGAGGTAAAATGCCCTAGGTTCAATCCCCAGTATTTAGAAAAAAATAAAAAATACTGGGAGGTAACATCTGGTTTTTTTTCACCTGAACACAATGGACAGATCTAATTCACATCTTGAACAAAACTGCATCACCTTTTGTAGCATCAACTTCCTTTTCTGAAGGTCAGTATTTACTACCTACCTTGCATGAATATTTCTGAAATTAATTGGAACAACATATATAAGAAACTCAGTACGTGTTAGTTCCCTTTCCAGGCAGCAGCTATGGAGTCTTTTCTCCTTGGGATAATTAGGTATTTCAAACAATTACAAACAACTGTTGTTATTGTGCGTGCTTACCATATTGCTTCCTACCATATCGGGATTTCTCATCTGAATCAGAGAACCATCCGTAAGGTGCAGCTTTTATGGTGGAAACACCTAGCATAATGTCTATGGTTAAGTCTGGTATTTTGTTAAGTCATTTTCACTGTCGACAGCCATAGGTATTGGATTTACCATCTCTCACAGCTACCACCTTCTAGTTTCTCATTTGGTGTTCTTCTATGAAGCAGGATGATACTTAGTTATTTTCTCTAAAGAAAAAAGGAAAAGCACTCATATCCCTTTTTCCAATAATAATCCCAAATACTGAAGGATTATCTAAGTATGACAAATGTGAAAGTTATTTAGATTTTAGAAATTTGTCAGGAGGCATCTAAGGATGTGGGAAATCACTGTAGTAACCATTGCAGTCTCCATCATATATTGTAAGTTTTGTTGCAGGTATGTAGTCAGGGAGTCATCAAAAGACCATCTTCTAAGTGTTGAGAAATCTGTTGTATGCACAGTTTTGCTTTGTTTAAGTCATGGCAGAGACTAGTATATTGACAAACCAACAGAAAAGTACATACTATGATACAAAAGGTCTCAAACACCAATGTACAGAGTTGCATGTACCCTTCTGAAGCACATTGCATTGCGATTCTAAGAGACCTATTCCCCATTTGGTTCTTCTGATTAGGAGACAGACCTGATATAGAGGCTGCTGAGTTTTTATATGTCATACTTGAGAGTAAATTTGTACAGGATTTTAAGACACATTCTCAAAGTTGGGTACTGGCCCTCTTGCCTACTCTGCTAGCCCAGCAGAAATTTTTTAGAAGTATAAATAATATCTGTTGTACTTCTTTAACAAGCATAGGACCCTTGTTGACTTTGATTTCATTTGGGAGCAAAAAATGTCCAACATCCTGGTCAAATGCCAAATGCAAATACATATCCTTTGGCATAAACTGACTAAGAAAAACTATCACATCTGAAGGATTTTCAGAAACTAACCTCTAAAGCTTTCCTTTAGATTCTGGTTCTAGGATCACTCCCTCTGGCCTTTCAGTTGAACTTCCTTGGTTATGTTGTTCTTCTGGTTTTCTTGGTTCATGACTAATCATCTCTTCCTAGAACCCTCCAAGCTCCTTCCCAAGCTCTGGGTCTATGCTGATCACTTCTTTTTTTGTTCTTTTTGCATGACTGCCATGTTCTGTCTTCTTCCATTCATTTTCTCTGATTTCTTTCTTTTTTTTTTTTTTTCCTGAAGTCATAACCTCTATTTCCAGATGGTGCAGCTGTTTGTATCCCAAGCCAGGACCTCGATCTGGCTTGGCATTATCATCCCAAAGTCTGCTGCCTTCTACTGCTATTATTTCTCTCTCTGACCTCCTAACTGCTATCTACTTTTGTCCAAATGTCTTGCTGGGCATTCCAATACGTTCTTACCCCTAGTCTGAAAGTCATATAGATGACACATGATAGGACATCTTCTAAATCCAACAAAATATTCACCCTTCACGTTCTCAGGTCCATCAGCTTCCCCTGGGTTCTTCCTAGTAAACAATTCAAGGGCCATCCAGGAGGGTGGTCTTCTGAGGCCTATAATAATAGTTTTACAGTACCAAAATATCTCAAGTAGACAATGAAGAAAAATCACTATAATTTCCTACAAGGGAAAAGGGAAGCTTTTTCATTGAAGCCTTATTATAGGCTAGCATTTCTGAAAATGTTTGATTTTGCATAAAAATTGTTGCTTTAAGATCTTGGAAGCAATAGTCATGACAAAATTCATTATACTTTTGTTCAATCTGGTGGCACTGGACATGCATGCCACATTTGCATAAGTTTCGTCTGTTTTCTGTATGCCAATATAATAATACTGCTTAATGATCCTGAGTGTGTTTATATATAGGCTGCCAAAATGCATAAAACACCATGTAGGTGTCAAATATTGTTATTACTAAGGCAAATATTGTTAGACATTTCTTCCATGGAACATATCAACAAAATAAAAATATTCTGAAGTCAAATATAGCTTGTTACTGATGGAATCTTCAAGGTTAATTAGAGATCATGTATCTTTTGAGTTTAATTGACTTGGAGAATATATAGGATTAAGTATTGGATTTATGTTAACTTAGTGATCATCTGAGTTTGAGTAACTTGTGGAATACAGGGGTACATAGGCTGAAGTATCATATTTATTCAGAGATTAATTCTGATTACAAAGAATTTTCTCTAGTGGATTTTACATTTATATTGTTATATGTTAACAGCTGGCCAGTAGAATAGTAATTAACCAATTTGATCATTCTTTCAGGGTTGAATCATTTTTTTGCTTTGGAGAGAGATATGAATAATGTCAGAGAAATTTATTAAAGAGTTATTTGGTTGTGTTTTCTAGGGGATCTGAAGGTCTCATATTCTTTATAAGATAGGATAAATATTAAATAAAATAAGTTTTGGAATCCTGAACAGGAATATGGTACTCTTAGGAAAACCTCTGTGGTTGATACCCAGTAAGATGATTTATTCTCAGTCCTTCTTCCTCTACTAGCAGAAAGGTATTTGGTAGCTGTTTTGGGATTATTTAAAATATACTTTTAATATCACAAAATATTAAAGAGGAAGCTTTTTAAATGCTTATTTTCCATATAATGCACATAGAAATCTATGTTCACTGGATTAAGTATTATATTGGCAGAGCATTGAATTGTGTGCTTCAGAAAAGGCTTAGACACCACTAATCCCTGGCCTAGCTTGGGGAAGACCAATCTATGCCTTGATCGCTGGCTCAAGTTTCAATAGTGTAGAATGTACAAGAGGAAAAGCCACCTGCGAAGAACAGTGTTCATAATCTCTCAGGGTGAAATTCAGGGACTCCAGCAATTTCTAACTTGGCAGCAGGCAGTTATAATCATTCACCTCACAGTAATGTCCAAGAATTGTATTGTAGTCAGATATTTCAAGGATACACATGACTGCTATGGTTTTACATAATAATCATAAATTGGAACTCATCAAATATTCAAAGAGTGAGTTCTTACTGCTTATGAAACACTTGTGTTAGGAGTTGGGAATACAAAATTAAATATTCAGACTCCATCTCCAAAAGTACCATATTTTGATTAAGGAATCAATAGAAAAGATAATAAGAAATCTCTCTGGTTTTAATAAAACAGGAATTAGAGTAAGAAAAGACTTGGGAAAATAGGAACTTCCAGTACCTTCATTGCATTATTGCTGAGGTAGCCTTGCTCTTCACGATTCTTCTGCCATGAGACTCCTTTCTTCTCCATGACTTGTCCAAGCTCATCTTTTTGTTCTCTCACTGGCTTGTGGTTTTGCCCCCATAATCCTGCTGTAAACTAAACTCTGCTAAGCCCTTAGGTGTTTTGCCTATCCTGCTCACCTCCTCTTAGGACATGATGCTTTGGAGAGCCCTGGTTTTGAGATGCTTCAAGACCTCACAACCAGCCACCACTCTGGCTCAATTCTGTATCTGCCATAGATGCTTGTTGAAGAAACCACCATAATTCTCAGTCTCTCTTCTCATAGGGTAAATGAATTTGGATGACAAATCATCTCACACAGTAATTCACAACTTTTTACTGAAAAAAAAGGATGGATGTAATATCTTTATCTTATGGTATTCTTACTCCAGATTTAATTAAATTTATGTTTTTTTCTGATTTTTTAATTTCTCTAAGGGTTATTTTGTGTTTTGCTTTTGGATTTTGTTTAAGCAATCACATACACAAATGACTCTCACCTCATGAAAAAAGATGCTTATTCATAAACGGTGGAATGCCACCTTAGTCCATTGAGGGTGCTGTAATAAATACCAGAGACTGGATGGTTTATAAGCAAGAGAACTTCATTTCTCACAGTCTGGAAGTTGAAAAGTCCATGAACAAGGTGTTGGCAGATTTGGTGTCTGGAGAGGGGCTGCTTTCTGGTTCATAGCTTGCTGTCTTTTCAGTGTCCTAACATAAGAGAAGGGGAGGATTCTGGTCTCTTTAGCTCTTTAAAAGGGCACTAATCCCATTCATAAGGGCTTTACTCTGATGATCTCATCACCTCCCAATGACCCCACCTCCTAATATCACTGCATTGGGTTCATGAATTTTGAGTGGACACAAATATTCATACCATAGTGGACGATAAAAAAGTTTTGACAGTATAGAAGCTATGCGTAAGTCTAGATTGCTTTATGTCTCCAGCACTCACTGAGACAATTTTTTTTTAGTCTTTGTAACTTCAAAATACCGCTGGCCTAACCCTCAGGCTACATCTGGCCTCAGATTTTGGAGTCTTCTGGTTGCCTAATCTCAAATTAGTGCTCTCACATGATCCACCACATTGGAGCTCAGTGTGGTTCATATTTGAATGGGGCACAGAGGGGAGGGTAGAGCTAGTTGTTTGTTATGCTTGTAACTAGGCATTGTGTTTTGTGTGAATGAGTCTGTGTACAGAAAAATTTAAAGAACTGATTTATGTTTACTTGCTATGTAACTCCATCCTTTTTTTCTATGTCTTTGTGTGCTTCAGATTTATCTGGAGTTTATAGCACATAACAACAACTTGCTGTAATTTTCCTGGCAGTCTTATTTAAGATAATCATTTAGCTTCTTCAGTGTATCAGCCATAACAGAAAATTGCCTGTTTATTCCATACACTGAAAGGAAACTGGTCATTCCCTATATGTATAAAACTATCTTTTATTCAATTTTGCCTATTCTAGAGACTTGCAGGACTTTTCATATTAATGTCAATTCAAAATATTTTGAGTAAGATCATACTCTCTGAAACTCATGAGATTGAAAGGCAACCAATTCCTTTGTTTATCTTGAAAACAATTTACTTGAACCCAACCTTGTAATTTCCTCTTAAACTTCTAGTCTATCCTTTAATGCACATTTAAGGGTAGGTTTCAGGGACATCTAGTTGCTCTGACAGAATTTTATGGCGAATAACATTGGCCATGTACTGTTGAAATGAATATTTTCCCCATTGGTACATTGTGTAATGAACTACAACCTGAAAGTGAACATCTGTACTATAGAAACAGCATGTGTAGAATTTTAAGGTCAATTTATTGTGGATGGGTGGAGTGTTCTATGAGTATCTGTTAGCTTGGAATGCTGGTTTTGACAAATGTACAAAACAACTAACTAGAAAAGTGATGATATTTTTAAATTTAGATAGTCTTAGATCAGTTAGGTGTCTACTTGAAATTCTAGTCATACCTAGCACAACATACAAAAATTAGTTTAACATGGCCAGTACTGGTGGTGCATGCCTGTAATCCCCAGCAACTCAGGAGACTGAGGCAACTTAACAAGGCTGTATGAACTTAGTTGAGAACTTACGTTAAAATAAAATAAAGAAAAAGGGCTAGGTTAAGTACCCATGGTTTCAATACCTGGTACAAAAAATTATTATTATTATTATTATTATTATTATTTACAAACTGATCACTCATAAATGCAAAGCCTAAAACTATAAACTTTTAAAGAAAGAAATAGGGTAAAATCTTTAGGACCTTGGGATAGGTAAAATTAATTAGAAATGATGCCAAAATCATGATTCATCAGAAAACAAATTTATAATTAGATTTCATAAAAATTCAAAACATCCACTTCAGAAAACAAATGCTAGGAGAAAGTATTTGCAATCATATATTTCACAATGTATTTATATCCAGAATATCTAAAGAACTCTAAGCAATGAATAAGAAAATTAAAAAAAAATTAAAAACTAGCAAAATATTTGAACAGAATTATCAAGGAAAGATATACAGGTGCAAAGATGCTTGATGTCAGTAGCCATTTGGGAAATATACTTTAAAACCACAATGAATAATATAATGCACACATTAAAAATGCAAAAACTTAGAAGTCTTACCACACCAAGTGTTGGTGAGAAGGCAGAGGTACCAGAACTCTCATATACTATTTCTGAGATTCTAAAATGGTGCAACAACTTTGGAAAACTGACAATCTGTTAAAGAGTTAAACATGACCTATTATGTCCATGTTTAGTTATTTACCCAAGATAGGAAATCACATATCCATACCAAGACTTGTGTGAGAACATTCATAGCAACTTTATTTGCAATATCCAAAAACTGGAAAAAACTCAGATGCTCATCAATAAAACAATGGATAAAAAATTGTTGTATATCCATAAAGTGGAGTAGTGCTCAGCAGTAAAAGGGTATGAGCCATCGACACACACAACATTGATGAGTTGAACCATTGATAACACACAACATTGATGAGTCTCAAAAATAATTATGCCGAATGAAGGAAAGCATACAACATTAATATATACTCCCTGATTTTCAGATAAAATTCTGGAAAACATTAACTAATCTATTGTGACAGAAGAAAGATGAGAAGTTCAGTGGTTTCCTGGCCTTGATTGTGGGTGAGCCTAGTAAGGGTGGGATGGGGAAGAGTCCAAGAAAACTTGGGGAATAATGGTTTGTTCATTAACTTGATTGTGATTTGGATGAAAACCCATGGTTTATGCAAAAAGATGGTTTACTGCATATTAATAATACTTCAATAAAGCTATAAAAATAACAAAATAAATAGAATCATTGTCACCAGTTAAAATCCTTCAGATCCTTTGTAGTCTTCAATAGGAGAAGCCAGTAACCTGGCATGTCACAATGTTATGATGATATGATCTTTTATAACTCCTGTAAGTAACCACTGTGCTCCTACTACGTAGAACAGTTTAGAGCTCCTCTAAGGAAAAATAAGTTTTTATACCTTCTCTTTGGGCAGGCATTGACTTTTCCCCGGTTTAAAATCTTTATCTCACAGGTAGGATAGACATCTGCTTATCCTTTTGAGACTCATTTCAAATTGCTTTTATTGAGTTTCCCACCTCAATTGACCAAGTAGCTGGGCCCTGCCTCTTCTGTAATCCCATAGAACCTTATTCAAGATGCTATGATTACCTCTTGACAGATTGAAATTATGTGTTTACCTTTTAGTACCTTTCATTAAATTGTGAGCTTTTGAGGAAAAAGTTTTTACTTATTTGATTTTCTTACCAGCAAGTATCAAGAGTTCAATAAGTTTTTGTTAAATGAAAGTATAATCTCAAGACCAATAAGTTTAAAAATCTAAATAGGTCATATGAAATCATATGTAAGAGCTATATATTGTGACTATTCTAAATATGTCCTGATGGCAAATATTATCCCAGTAACCATCAGCCCTCTCTCATAGAGAACAAACAGATTTATATCATATTTTTCATAGCAATAAATTATTTTACATGCTCCACCATCTAGATTTGTATCTCTCTTTGAGCCCACAGAGATCTTGGTATTGGCATATCTCAAGTACCTTAGTTCCTACATTATTAAAGTTAAACAAATTTATTAGACTATTATATTTCCAGTGCTTTTAAGTGGAAAAAATTTATAAAACTTTTAATAAGGGAGTAAAACTGACTAAAAAGCAACAGCACTGGTGTAATTAAATTTCAATTCATTCTGTCATATTTTTTTTAGGTAATCTTAAAGAACAACACAAGCTTCCATAACCTGATTTTTCCACTTTGATTTTGTGTAATGCTCGCTCTTTTTTTAATTAAAAGGGCTGCTGGAGGATAAAGAGGTGGTAATACAATCAGGCCAAACATTTTCAAATTCCCTTCTTTATTGCCTTCTACCTTAATGAAAACATTCTCACACTAAGCCACAGTGATAGCAAAGATCAACATAGCATTGCATTTAGCATTAGAGTAAATCGAAAAAAAAAGTTTTGTTTCTCGTTAAAGAATCTGAAAGCATGATAATTCTCTAATTTTTAATGCTTGAATTTGGCACAGAAATCCAGTTTAATTCTTTCAATTTGCTTTGCCATTAATCGCATCTTGATTATTTTCACCTATTGAATCATGAGAGAGAGAAACTTTCTCTTCAAGTAAGTCGTGACTTGTGACTGGAAAAATTCAGAAGGGGACAAAGTTACAAAACCAGCTTCAGAAGAATGACACCTAATTCGATTGATTATGCCTCAGAGAGTCTGTGAGTTCCTTTTCCAGAGCAAAGCAACTCTTCTCTGCTGGGTTTTAAATGACTGTAAAATCCAGACTGGTGGAAAGATTCCAATCTGTGGACAGTGTGATTAATTCAGAGAACTTTGGCATGGTAATGAAGTCAAGTATTTCTCACTGTGAGAAATTTCCACGTATTTCATGGATAAGACTAAACAGATTTGGAAGTATTCTGCTTCTGTGGGAAGAGCATTAGGGAATGACACATGGTAAGGGAGGGGACTGGAAAAACAGTCTTTGCTGGTGGTTTTTCCTTTTTACAGAGAACTGTTTGGAGATCTTCAAGAACTGTTGACAAGCATCAGAGGATAAGCCCTTGAAATGTGTTATACTTAGAAGAGGGGGACTCTTACTGACAAAGCTCCGGTGTACATACATTGAGCTTCTACCATATGCAAGATGCTGCTGGGAACACAGAACCAAGTGAGAAGGACAAATTTCAGGCCTGAGAGAGTTTTTTACAAGATGTGATCTTAAGACCATCTACAGCAAACTACCAAATATGTATGGCATTGACCTGGGACTCACACAGGTTAATGAATAAGGATTTTTAAGGACTTGGCTTGGGAATATGTAGTTTAGCCTCTCCAGCAATGTTTAGGCATACTCAAAGGTGAGAACCACTACTCTTCAGCTTATAGGCAGTGAAGACATAAGATAAAAGAACAAATCACTGTAAATAGAGCATAAATTCATTTCCACAATAGCAAAGTTAAAAACTGCTATTTAGGATTAAAAAAGGGGATAGGGTTATGCCTGGGAAGAGGAATTGAAAACATTTAAGAAAGAGTGTTTAAAATAGACCTTTTTTTAAAAAGGGAAAATACAGGACTCCTTGCATTGGCATTTGGATGAATTTGCTCCAGATGAAGAAAATAAATGTGTAAAAACAGACTGTGCTCATGAAATACTGGATTTTGATGAACGATATTTCTCAATCTTCACATTAACACATCTGGAGACTTTTTAGGCTCACCCTCAGAATTCTCATTCAGTGTCTCTTCTAAGGCTTTGACTTCAGCAATTTAAAAATTATTTAATTATGGTATACTTATTATTTAAAGTATTTTTTTTAAAGGAAAGTCAATAAATGAACTTCTTGGCCAGGCGAGAGACATAAGTTAGTTTGAGAGGTTATTAGGATATTCCTTCAGGTGGCTAGTTCCAGCTAGTTCAAAAAATGCAAATCAGAGTTCTGGTAAGAAGTTGGACCTAGACATGTTAACTTGGTGGGAGATTTTTAAGCCTTGATTGTGGATGAAGAAAGAGATGAGATTAGGATGGAGGGTAGTGAGAAGAGTAACAGATACAGCATTGGTTTGAACAGTAGCAGAACCTAAGCACAATCACCAAAGTGAAGAGAAGAAAGGTCAGGAGCCTTCTGATGATCATTATTACTATTACTAGCTGGAGCCAAAATGTTCAGAATCTCTTTCACATTGGAATATTTCAGTGTCCAGTCACATTTGCGGACCACTATCCTACAAGGAAGTTGAGAGAATGGAGATAAACGGAGGGCCTCAGAATGTAATAACTGGTGAAAATTGAGAGCAGATTCAATTTAATATTTGAGACTGAAAGCCAAACAGCAAAGGAGTTAAAGAATGAGAGGCAGTGAAGAAGGGTCTCTGGTTGCACCACATTATTTTAGAAAAACACCTTGATACTAAACCAACCCAATACAATATTTAACATGCTTCCTCAAAACTACTTCTAGAGAAAATGGCTCTATTCAGAGGATGGCATTGAAAAAAAAATCAAACCAGCATATGACTCATTAGACTGGTAACCCTAATTATCTTGGGGTCAAGGCATGGATGATATAAGAAACTGAGATGTTATCTCAAATATTGGGAATGTCCTTGAATAAAAATGATATGGAAATTATTTCGAAATGTCTTTCAAGACAATCCCCCACTCTCTCCCTTCTTAGGTTTTTTTTTTGTTTTTGTTTTTGTTTTTTTTTTTATCTTTTCCATTTTCTTTCTTACGTCCTGTTATGTTACTCTTCTATGACGGAAAGTGGCATGTTTTAAAGTGTGAGAATCTAAGACTAAAATATTGTTTAATTTGAAATATTCCTTACTATTAACTTTGCCCTTGATTGAATCAGATCTTTTTTTTATTTCCTGAAAATTTTCATTTGAGGAGAAAGAGACATCTATATTTAATCTATATTTTCTGGCAAAATTCTGAATAAAACATAAAAAGATTAAGTGCCCATGCTTATTTTGGTATATTAGAGTCACATCTGTATTTTTCTTTCTTTCTTTTATCCTTTCGTGCTTAGATTTAGGACCCAAATACGTCAGAAAATAATGATTCTTTAATGTAATGGAATTATTCTTGTGATATCTATGGAAGTTTTGTTATTTACTATATTGATGCTTCCAGTATTTAATAATCATTAACTCTTAATTTACTTCAAACTACTTCAAATCCCCTAGTTTCTTTTCTTTTCTACAAACTTTCTGCCTAATCTCACTCAAACACCACCCCTCTATCTCCTCAGTCTCCACTGTTGCTTCCATTTTGACATTCATTGATGGGCATCTGAGGTAGAAATATTATGGAGACATGAAAAATACAACTATTGAAACAAAATAGTGAGAAAAATGGCAACATAATCTTAATAGTCTTATTCTAGACTCATTACAAATTTGTGATAAAAATAGCAAATTTGCTTTTCCTCAGAACAACCTTTTAGTGCATATGCAATCTCTGTAGAATCAGAGAAGAGCACACAAGCTAATTTTATTCTCTCCTTTATCACTCCCCTTCCTTTCCCAATGAAGGTGAAAGCACCTTGGAATTATTGGAAGCCACCCTGTAACCACAATGGGGAGCTTGTCAAGGTACTAAGTAGGCCTCGGGAGATAAAGCAAAGAGATAAGAGAATCACAATCTGGAACTGCTCCAATCACATGAAAAAAATAAATATTCTTTAATTTTTAGGTTAGTCTGGAATAAAATTTATATTGTTTGCATAAAAAAAAATTCTGGCAGCTAATAGAAGAAAAAACAATGGATTAGGAGGTTATAGACCAAGTAGAGTGTGTATCACATAATAAATGATTAAGAAATACAGTTCAATGAATGGATTATCAAGTTTTCCATTATCTCCCTTTGTGAACTTGGGCAAGTCACTTCACTGCAATGACTTTTATTATAGAATGAAATGTTAATAAACATTTGCACTAAAAATAACTTATCTATATATAAAAATATATATATTTATATTTTATATGAAGGTTACAGTAACATTAACTATTATTAAAATTAGTTTTGTATGTGAAAAAACTTTTTTTTGCATTTTTCTATTTTGTATTTCTTTTCTCCACTGTATTAGTATTAAGTAACAAATTAGATTTTCAATTTTATGTATTTTATATATATGCAACATTATATTTGAAAACATGAGTTTTATACCCATTAAGTTACATATACACTGTAAAAATTTTAACACTTAAAGTTTCATATCCTTAAGGAACATAAAATATTTATTATAGGAGACTGGGGAGGTAGCTCAGTGGTATAGCACTTGTCTAGCATGCATGAAGCCCTGGGTTCTAATCCCTAGCACTGCCCAAAAATATATATATATGTATTTATATATATATATATATATATATATAATATTATAAAATGACTAAATAAGAAAACATTTTTACTAAATCACAGCAGAGATTTTACTTCTTCATTATATACCCAAAACTATAGATCATTGTTTTCTGTGTTTCTAATATTGCAATGTGTGACTATCATGTGAGTTGTAGAAAAACATACTACTTATCAGTAGTATTTAACTTCTAGGCTTGTTAGACAGTTTGAATATTTTTTATTGTTTCGTACTCATTTTTCTTTTGCTTATGTAACAGAAAATTATTACACTGGCATAATAAAATTAGATGTAATTGCTATTATCCAAAGTTAAAACTGAAATTCCTACTTTGGAAGGATTTTAAAGGTTAATAATTACTTCTTCACTTATTTTGGGAAACTAGTTTATGAAGAGAAAAGGAACAAAAATTTGAAAGGAATTGAAAGGAACAAAAATTTCAGGAATTGTTCATAAATCTGCAGTGACATTGGGATTTCTACAAATGTCAGAGACAAATTCCTGTTTGATAGGTTGAGAATGGGTGGTGATTCAGAGGGGTCTATAGTTGTCAGGTATAAGTTAGAAATTGTGTAAACTCCCTAATGTGGTCAAAGAGGTCATTGCTTCAAGGAGATGGCAAAATCTATTTCCGAACCTCTTAGAGCTTTAAAGATTTCATGGCTCTCTCCATAACAATGTGACATCAAATCCTAGTGTCTGCCCCATTTTCAGTTGAATTTGTCATCGTTTTTTCCATCAAAATGATGGCTCTTGTCCAGATCTTAAATACAGTGATCCGAGGCATTCAGACAAAGCCTGTGAGTCAGCCTGAGTCAATGTGTAGATTTCTCCTTGTGTTAGAAGCTGTCTTCCAAAATAGGATTATATTCAGAGTCTAAACATGAACAATATTTGTCAGGGCATTAAAGGACCACAGTGAAGAGGAAACTGTCATCCCTCTGTGGTCAAATTTGGTCAGTTAGAAGTTGATAATACATGTAGTATGAATAAAATGGGCTTTAAAACCATATTAATCTTCTGATATTAAAATTTTAGCAAAAAGGCCTTTCCTGTTTTCACACAAGTTCTGAGAAGAAGGATTTAACAAACATAATGAATGTACAATATAACTTTTAAAAGATAGAAATAATTCGTGAAATCCTGGTGAAAAATAAATCATCAGAGAGAAGTCATGACTTTAGATGAAGGCCATGACCTTATGATGTGTTATTTTCATTGTTTATTCCTGAGAAACCTGTTTTTAATTTTTCTAAGTAACAATTTTTAGTTATGACATAATGATGTACTCCATTTAATTCTCTTCTTTTTGTTTTGCAACCTAGTTTCTTGGCAGTAAGTAGAGAGCATGTACGAGGCATCCGAGGGTCTAGGTTTTTTCTTAATACTTTCTTATTTTTTTTTCTTTTTGAAAACATTGCTAAATTTGCTAAGGAATTCAGTGCAACGAACATAATATCTCCATGATACCATTCAGTTGAGAAACAGTATAGGTTTTTAAAAATATTATAAAAATCACCTTGAAAGGATTGGAGCTTAAGAGAAATAAATCCACCTAAGCTTTAAGATTACCAGCAGGTTATGGAGATTGAAAGACATTTGCATACTTTTTTAAAGAGAGGTTTATACAGGGCTCTGCAATAGATGAGAGATCAATTTGGGTACAGTTTGTGATTAGGTGATCTCATTTGAACTCTAGCTGCCAGCTGTAGGAGACTTCCTGCATCATCTTCACAGATGCAAGTGAAATTTAGCCATCATGATGTGGAAATAAGTGGTTATGTATTTTTTGCTCAGGTCAATGACTGTGGGGCTGGAGTAAGGCTTACTAGTCTAGGTAATGTTTCATGTTCTAATCTGGGTAGATGTATTCAGGTGTGTTTCTGTGTAGGAATTCATGAAACGGTCCATGTAAAATTTGTATACTTCACTGTATATGATATTTTTAGCTATAAGACCTACCAAAAAAATGAAGGGCGACACAGCCAGCTTCTCCAGGTTCTCGGAACGGAACTGGCCCGCTAGTGAGAGCCTTTCTGACCAGAACAAGCTCCGAGTCCCGGAGCCAGTGGAGCGCAGCATACTCCGGCACGCAAGCAGATTCAGGGACCAGGATAGGACAGCCAGAGACCTCCCCAAGTAGCCGGGACCCCTGCGGTGGGAGGTGCCGTTCAAGGCTAGCTTCTCGGAGATGACCGCCCAGTGAGAGTCTTTTTACATAGAACCAGCCACAAGCCCCTGAACCAACAGAGAGCTTCGATCCACAAGCAGCCTCTGGGATCAGGGCAGGGCAGCCAGAGACCTCTTCAGGCGGCTCTGCCCACTCCAGCTGCAGGCTCTCTTCACGGGGCGATCCAAGATGGCGGCCTAGAGGGAGACTGCACCCCCTGTCGCTCCAGAACCCAGGAGTTAAGAAGGGGAGGCATTGAGAGACTCGGACTGAAATAGAGCCACGGGTGAGTCTGCCCACTGGGTAAAGCTCGGCCCGGGGGGCAGGCCCAGATAGAGGTGGATTATCGGAGCCAGGCAGGGCAGCTAGAGTCTTCCAAGGTAGCCTTCCACACTCCGGCAGTGAGCTCCTCCCACACGGCCAGCTGCACGGTGCAGGCCCACAGTGAGAGTATTTCCGCACAGAGCCAGCTCCAAACCGTGGAACCAGTAGGGGGCTAGGGGCAGTTTCTTCAGATGCGCTGCTTTATCAGATTCCTCCAAGACATCAGGCTACTGAAGGCTGGGAGGTGATACACTGGAAATCTACCGGGACACTATAAGCCAATAGCGGAAAACTGCAATATCTCAGGGTCCCACTGACAACTGACCAATATGAGAAAACAAGGGAAGAAAATGTCCCAAACAAACCTAGATACTACATCAATAAAACCCAATGACAGCACAGCAGAAGAAATGTCAGAAAGGGAGTTCAGATGTACGTAATTAAAACGATCAGGGAAGCTAATGAGGAGATGAAAGAGCAAATGCAGGCATTGAAGGAGGAGATGAAAGAGCAAATGCAGGCATTAAATGATCGCACCAATCAACAGTTAAAAGACCAAATAAGGGAAGCAAGAGATCATTTCAATAAAGAGTTAGAGATACTGAAAAAAAAAACAAACTGAAATACTTGAAATGAAGGAAACAATAAACCAAGTTAAAAACTCCATAGAAAGCATAACCAATAGGATAGAACACCTGGAAGACAGAACTCAGACATTGAAGACAAATTATTTAATCTTGAAAGTAAAGTTGGCCAAACAGAGAAGATGGTAAGAAATCATGAACAGAATCTACAAGAATTATGGGATATCATGAAAAGGCCAAATTTAAGAATTATTGGGATTGAGGAAGGCTTAGAGAAAACAAACCAAAGGAATGAACAACCTATTCAATGAAATAATATCAGAAAATTTCCCAAATCTGAAGAATGAAATGGAAAACCAAATACAAGAGGCTTATAGAACTCCAAACATACAAATTACAACAGACCCACACCAAGGCACATTATTATGAAAATACCTAACATACAAAATAGAGACAGAATTTTAAAGGCCGCGAGAGAAAAGAATCAAATTACATTCAGAGGGAAACCAATAAGAATATCAGCAGATTTTTCAATCCAGACCCTAAAAGCTAGAAGGGCCTGGAACAACATTTACCAAGCCCTGAAAGAAAACGGATGCCAACCAAGAATCTTATACCCAGCAAAACTTACCTTCAAATTTGACGATGAAATAAGATCCTTCCATGATAAACAAAAGCTAAAGGAATTTACAGAAAGAAAGCCAGCATTACAGAACATTCTCAGCAAAATATTCCATGAGGAAGAGATGAAAAACAACGATGCAAATCAGCAACAGGAGGCGCTAGCCTAAAGGAATAGCCAAATAAAGGAGAAACCAAATCATGCCAAAAACAAATATGAGTCAATTGACTGGGAATACAAATCATATCACAATAATAACCCTGAATGTTAATGGCCTGAATTCATCAATCAAAAGACACAGACTGGCAGATTGGATTAAAAAGAAAAATCCAACAATATGCTGCCTGCAAGAGACTCACCTCATAGAAAGAGACACCCATAGACCTAAAGGTGAAAGGATGGGGAAAAACATACCATGCACACGGACACAGCAAAAAAGCTGGAGTATCCATCCTCATCTCAGATAATGTGGACTTCAAACCAAAACTAGTCAGAAGGGATAAAGAAGGACATTACATGCTGCTTAAGGGAAGCATAAATCAGCAAGACATAACAATCATAAATATCTATGCCCCGAAAATTGGCTCATCCACGTACGTCAAACAATCCTTCTCAATTCCAGAAATCAAATAGACCACAACACAATCATACTAGGCGATTTTAAACACACCTCTCTCACCACTGGATAGATCGTCCAAACAAAAATTGAATAAAGAAACTATAGATCTCAACAACACAATCAACAATTTAGACTTAATGGACATATATAGAATATACCATCCAACCAAGAGCAAATACACTTTCTTCTCAGCAGCACATGGATCCTTCTCTAAAATAGACCATATATTATGCCACAAAGCTACTGTTAGCAAATACAAGAAGATAGAGATACTACCTTGTACTCTATCAGATCATAATGGATTGAAATTAGAAATAAATGACAGAATAAAAAACAAACTTCTCCAATACCTGGAGACTAAATAATACACTATTATATGATGAATGGATAACAGAAGACATCAGGAGGGAAATAAAAAAATTCTTAGAAGTAAATGAGAATAAAGACACATCATATCAAAATCTCTGGGACACTATGAAAGCAGTACTTAGAGGAAGATTTATTTCATGGGGTGCATTCAAAAAAAGAAGTAGAAATCAACAAATAAACGACTTAACACGACAACTCAAAGCGCTAGAAAAAGAAGAGCAGACCAATACCAAAAGTAGTAGAAGACAGGAAATCGTTAAAATCAGAGCCGAAATCAACGAAATTGAAACAAAAGAAACAATTGGAAAAATTAACAAATAAATAGTTGGTTCTTTGAAAAAATAAATAAAATTGATAAACCCTTAGCCACACTAACAAAGAGAAAGAGGGAGAAAACTCAAATTACTAAAATTCGGGGCGATCCAAGATGGCGGCCTAGAAAGGCGATCCAAGATGGCGGCCTAGAGGGAGACTGCACCCCCGTCGCTCCAGAACCCAGGAGTTAATAAGGGGAGGCATTGAGAGACTCGGACTGAAATAGAGCCACGGGTGAGTCTGCCCACTGGGTAAAGCTCGGCCCGGGGGGCAGGGCCCAGATAGAGGTGCTTATCGGAGCCAGGCAGGGCAGCTAGAGTCTTCCCAAGGTAGCCTTCCCACACTCCGGCAGTGAGCTCCTCCCACACGGCCAGCTGCACGGTGCAGGCCCACAGTGAGAGCATTTCAGCACAGAGCCAGTTCCAAATCATGGAACCAGTAGGGGGCTAGGGGCAGTTTTCTTCGGATACGCTGCTTTATCAGATTCCTCCAAGACATCAGGCTACTGAAGGCTGGGAGGTGATACACTGGAAATCTACCGGGACACTATAAGCCAATAGCGGAAAACTGCAATATCTCAGGGTCCCACTGACAACTGACCAATATGAGAAACAAGGGAAGAAAATGTCCCAAACAAACCTAGATACTACATCAATAAAACCCAATGACAGCACAGCAGAAGAAATGTCAGAAAGGGAGTTCAGAATGTACGTAATTAAAACGATCAGGGAAGCTAATGAGGAGATGAAAGAGCAAATGCAGGCATTGAAGGAGGAGATGAAAGAGCAAATGCAGGCATTAAATGATCGCACCAATCAACAGTTAAAAGACCAAATAAGGGAAGCAAGAGATCATTTCAATAAAGAGTTAGAGATACTGAAAAAAAACCAAACTGAAATACTTGAAATGAAGGAAACAATAAACCAAGTTAAAAACTCCATAGAAAGCATAACCAATAGAATGGAGCACCTGGAAGACAGAACCTCAGACATTGAAGACAAATTATTTAATCTTGAAAGCAAAGTTGGCCAAACAGAAAAGATGGTAAGAAATCATGAACAGAATCTACAAGAATTATGGGATATCATGAAAAGGCCAAATTTAAGAATTATTGGGATTGAGGAAGGCTTAGAGAAACAAACCAAAGGAATGAACAACCTATTCAATGAAATAATATCAGAAAATTTCCCAAATTGAAGAATGAAAAGGAAAACCAAATACAAGAGGCTTATAGAACTCCAAACATACAAAATTACAACAGACCCACACCAAGGTACATTATTATGAAACTACCTAACATACAAATAAAGACAGAATATTAAAGGCCGCGAGAGAAAAGAATCAAATTACATTCAGAGGGAAACCAATAAGAATATCAGCAGATTTTTCAATCCAGACCCTAAAAGCTAGAAGGGCCTGGAACAACATTTACCAAGCCCTGAAAGAAAACGGATGCCAACCAAGAATCTTATACCCAGCAAAACTTACCTTCAAATTTGACGATGAAATAAGATCCTTCCATGATAAACAAAAGCTAAAGGAATTTACAAAAAGAAAGCCAGCATTACAGAACATTCTCAGCAAAATATTCCATGAGGAAGAGATGAAAAACAACGATGCAAATCAGCAACAGGAGGCGCTAGCCTAAAGGAATAGCCAAATAAAGGAGAAACCAAATCATGCCAAAAACAAATATGAGTCAATTGACTGGGAATACAAATCATATCACAATAATAACCCTGAATGTTAATGGCCTGAATTCATCAATCAAAAGACACAGACTGGCAGATTGGATTAAAAAGAAAAATCCAACAATATGCTGCCTGCAAGAGACTCACCTCATAGAAAGAGACACCCATAGACTAAAGGTGAAAGGATGGGGAAAAACATACCATGCACATGGACACAGCAAAAAAGCTGGAGTATCCATCCTCATCTCAGATAATGTGGACTTCAAACCAAAACTAGTCAGAAGGGATAAAGAAGGACATTACATGCTGCTTAAGGGAAGCATAAATCAGCAAGACATAACAATCATAAATATCTATGCCCCGAACATTGGCTCATCCACGTACATCAAACAAATCCTTCTCAATTACAGAAATCAAATAGACCACAACACAATCATACTAGGCGATTTTAACACACCTCTCTCACCACTGGATAGATCGTCCAAACAAAAATTGAATAAAGAAACTATAGATCTCAACAACACAATCAGCAATTTAGACTTAAAGGACATATATAGAATATACCATCCAACAAAGAACGAATACACTTTCTTCTCAACAGCACATGGATCCTTCTCTAAAATAGACCATATTTTATGCCACAAAGCTACTGTTAGCAATACAAGAAGATAGAGATACTACCTTGTACTCTATCAGATCATAATGGATTGAAATTAGAAATAATGACAGAATAAAAAATAGAAACTTCTCCAATACTTGGAGACTAAATAATACACTATTATACGATGAATGGATAACAGAAGACATCAGGAGGGAAATAAAAAAATTCTTAGAAGTAAATGAGAATAAGACACATCATATCAAAATCTCTGGGACACTATGAAAGCAGTACATAGAGGAAGATTTATTTCATGGGGTGCATTCGAAAAAGAAGTAGAAATCAACAAATAAACGACTTAACACTACAGCTCAAAGCGCTAGAAAAAGAAGAGCAGACCAATACCAAAAGTAGTAGAAGACAGGAAATCGTTAAAAATCAGAGCCGAAATCAACGAAATCGAAACAAAAGAAACAATTGGAAAAATTAACAAAATAATAGTTGGTTCTTTGAAAAAATAAATAAAATTGATAAACCCCTTAGCCACACTAACAAAGAGAAAGAGGGAGAAAACTCAAATTACTAAAATTCGGACTGAACAAGGAAACATCACAACAGACACGAGTGAAATACAAAACATAATTAGAAGCTATTTTCGAAAATCTATACTCCAACAAAACAGAACCTCGAAGACATCAACAAATTTCTAGAGACATATGAACTACCTAAACTGAACGAGGAGGACATACACAACCTAATAAACCAATTTCAAGCAATGAAATAGAAGAGGTCATCAAAAGCCTACCAACAAAGAAAAGTCCAGGACCAGATGGGTTCTCAGCCGAGTTCTACAAAACCTTTAAAGAAGAGCTCATTCCAATACTCCTCAAACTATTTCATGAAATAGAAGAGGAGGGAACCCTCCCAAACTCCTTCTATGAAGCCAATATCACCCTGATACCTAAAACCAGACAGAGACACATCGAGGAAGGAAAATTTCAGACCATATCCTTAATGAACATCGATGCAAAAAATTCTCAACAAAATTTTAGCAAATCGCATACAAATATATATTAAAAAGATAGTGCACCACGATCAAGTGGGTTTTATCCCAGGGATGCAAGGTTGGTTCAAACATTCGGAAATCAATAAATGTCATTCACCATATCAACAGACTTAAAGTTAAGAATCACATGATTATTTCAATAGATGCAGAAAAAGCATTCGATAAAATACAGCATCCCTTCATGCTCAAAAACACTAGAAAAATTGAGGTAGTGGGAACATTCCTAAACATTATAAAGGCAATCTACACTAAGCCCATGGCTACTATCATTCTAAATGGTGAAAAACTGAAAGCGTTCCCCCTAAAACTGGAACAAGGCAGGGATGCCTCTTTCACCGCTTCTATTCAACATCGTCCTTGAGACTCTAGCCAGAGCAATCAGACAACCAAAGAAATTAAAGGGATACGAATAGGAAAAGAAGAACTCAAACTATCCCTGTTCGCTGATGACATGATTATATATTTAGAGGAACCTGGAAATTCCACCAGAAAACTTTTAGAACTCATAAGTGAATTCAGTAAGTAGCAGGTTACAAGATCAATGCTCATAAATCCAATGCATTTTTATACATAAGTGATGAATCTTCAGATAGAGAAATTAGGAAAACTACCCACTTCACAATAGCATCGAAAAAAATAAAATACTTGGGAATCAATCTCACAAAAGAGGTGAAAGACCTCTACAATGAGAACTACAGAACACTAAAGAAAGAAATTCAAGAAAACCTTAGAAGATGGAAGATCTCCCATGTTCCTGGATAGGAAGAATTAATATCGTCAAAATGGCTATACCACCTAAAGGGCTATACAGATTCAATGCAATTCCAATTAAAATCCACTGATGTACCCTTGCAGAAATAGAGCAAGCAATTATGAAATTCATCTGGAAGAAATAAAACAACCTAGAATAGCTAAAGCAATCCTCAGTAGCAAGAGCGAAGCAGGGGGTATTGCAATACCAGATCTTCAACTCTACTACAAAGCAATAGTAACAAAAACGGCATGGTATTGGTACCAAATAGACAGGTAGATCAATGGTACAGAATAGAGGACATGGACACAACCCAAATAATACAATTTTCATCATACTAGACAAAGGTTCCAACAATATGCAATGGAGAAAAGATAGCCTCTTCAACAAATGGTGCTGGGAAAACTGGAAAACCCTATGCAATAGAATGAAATTATCCCCTATCTCTCACCCTACACAAAGCTCAACTCAAAATGGATCAAGGACCTCGGAATCAGACCAGAGACCCTGCATCTTATAGAAGAAAAAGTAGGTCCAAATCTTCAACTTGTGGCTTAGGATCAGACTTCCTTAACAGGACTCCATAGCACAAGAAATAAAAGCAAGAATCAACAACTGGGATAGATTCAAACTAAAAAGCTTTCTCTCAGCAAAGGAAACTATCAGAAATGTGAAGAGAGAGCCTACAGAGTGGGAGAATATTTTTGCCAACCATACCTCAGATAGAGCGCTAATTTCCAGAATCTATAAAGAACTCAAAAAAACTCTACACGAAGAATACAAATAATCCAATCAACAAATGGGCTAAGGAAATGAACAGACACTTCACAGAAGAAGATGTACAAGTAATCAACAGATATATGAAAAAATGTTCAACATCCCTAGTAATAAGAGAAATGCAAATCAAAACTACCCTAAGATTTCATCTCACCCCAATTAGAATGGCAATTATGAAGAACACAAGCAACAATAGGTGTTGGTGAGGATGTGGTGAAAAAGGAACACTCATACATTGCTGGTGGGGTTGCAAATTAGTGCAGCCACTCTGGAAAGCAGTCTGGAGATTCCTCAGAAAGCTTGGAATGGAAACACCATTTGACCCAGCTATCCCACTCCTTGGCCTATACCCAAAGGACTTAAAATCAGCATACTACAGAGATACAGCCACATCAATGTTCATTGCTGCTCAATTCACCATAGCCAGATTGTGGAACCAACCTAGATGCCCTTCAGTTGATGAATGGATAAAGAAACCTGTGGCATATTTATACAATGGAATATTACTCCGCAATGAAGAATGATAAAATTATGGCATTTGTAGGCAAATGGTCGAAATTGGAGAATATCATGCTAAGTGAGATAAGCCAATCTCAAAAACTAAAGGACGAATGATCTCGCTGATAAGCGGATGAGGACCATATAATGGGGGGTGGAGGGGTTAGCATTAGGTTTAGGGTAGGTTTAGAGTTAGGCTAAGGAGAGCGGTAAGAATGAAGGAAAAGAAGGATGTATAGAGGAAAGAGGGGTGGGAGGGGTGGGGGGGAAGGGAAAAAATAAACATCATTACCCTATGTAAACGTAAAAAAATAATAATAATAAAAAAAAAATGAAGGGACTCTACAAAACAATGTCCTAGGTTCTTCAAATGCCATCACTAAAAGAGACAAACAAAACACAAACGAATACCAACCTGATGCAATGCATGAATCTTAACTAGATCTTGAATAGGAAGAAAACAGATATGAAAACCTACTGGGCACAGTTGAGGAACATGAATATGAAGTGGATTGTAGATTATACCAAAAAATTATTATTACTTTTCTTGGGGGTGGTTAAGTATTGTCATATAATTCTCGGAAAATCCCAACTGATGGGATAGATCCCTCTACGACCTGTGGCTCTAGCATCATGGCTTCTGTCTTCAGAGGCTTCGATGCCACTGTCACTAACCACATGGGACCTTCCAAAGCTTGTGGCCCCTCATGATTGCTGTTGTCAAAGACCTTGCTTCCATCAGTGCTTATCCCTGTGAGGCCCAAATAAATGTCTCCCTCAAGAACGGTGCCCCCAGCGTTTGGGTATCTGTGCTGTCTTCGCACTCACCTCTGCAGAGCCTCGGGATGCATCTCTCCATTGACCATGACCCCACCATTGCAGTTGCCACAGCTGGAGGCTGTGCCACTACCAGGTATCATCTCTGCAAGACAAAAGGACATGCCCCTCTTTAGTCCATGCCCCAGAAGTACAGCTGCAGTTTGCCATCAGAATATACCTCTGTAGGACTTGTGGTCATATATCCCTGACCTCCATATCCACTGCAAATTAGATTACTACCTTCACAAAATACTATAGTGTAGATCATTGAGTCGCTGACAGGTGTTGCTGACAGTGATTGTTGCTGAAAAAAATCACACAGGGGCTAGATTTCTGTGCCACTCAGAATCTAGGCTTTATGGTTTAGAGGTGGTGTCCCCAAAAACTCATCTGTGAGACAATGCAAGAAGGTTCAGAGGAGAAATTATTGGATTGTAAGAGTGTTACCCATTCAGTGAATTAATCCCCTGACGGAGATTAACTGAGTGGTAACTGAAGTGGTAGGGTGTGGCTGGAAGAGGTGAGAATTGGGGCGTGGCTTGGGCATATATATTTGTATCTGGCAGGTGGAATTTCTCTCTGTTTGCTAATCACGGTGTGAGCTGCTTCCCTCTGCCACACTCTTCAGTGGTGATGTTCTGCCTCACCTGGAATCCCAAGGAATGGAACCAGCCTTCTAAGGACAAAGACCTATAAAACTGTGAGTCCTCTGATAAACTTTTCCTCCTCTACTATTGCTCTGGTCAGATCTTTTAGTCACAGTAGCAAAAAAAAAAAAAAAAAACTGACTAAACATAAGCCAATGAACCTACTCAGCTTATATTCTACCATGGAAATAAATGAAAATGTCTTTACCTATGAGAGTTATTCCATAAAATTGTAAGAGGTGATTTTTACCTAAGAAGAACAGCTATTAATGTAGAGACACAAAAGCATGATAAAGCACAAAAGCATAGCACTTCCAAAGGAACATGATAATTCTCCCGAAACAGACCACAACATAAAGGAAATTTATGAAATGCTTGGGAAGAAATTCAAAACAATGATCTTAAGGAAACATAGAAAGATACAAAACAATACAGATGGAAAATTAAACAATATAAGGAAAAAAAATCATGATCTAAATGGGAAATCCATCAGAGATGGAAATAATAATAAAAAAAGAAACAGACATTTTGAAGCTGAAGAATTCATTCTACAAAATGAAATATATAAATGAGAATGTCCACAAAAGTCTAGATCAGCTAAACAACAACAACAACAAAAACCCTCCTACATTTGAAGATATGTCTTTTGAAATAGCCCAGAAAGTAAGAACAAAAGAAAGGAAGGAAGGAAATAAGTCTATGAAACATATGGAACATAACTGAGTATTTTTGCATTAAGGGATTCCTGAAGAAGAGAAAAGACATCAAAAACACATTTAATGAAATAATAGCTAAAATGTTTTCAGGTCTTGACAGAAATGGACATTCAGATCTAAGAAGCTCCAAGAAACCCAAGTAGATTCAACCAAAAAAAAAAAAAAAAAAAAAAATTCTTTCCAAGGCATATTATAATTAAACTATCAAAATTTGAGATAGAATTTTATAAACAGCAAGAGAATACTAAGAAATCACATATAAGGGAATCCTCTTAAAACTAATAGCAGATTTCTCAAGAGAAACCTTATGGTTTTCTACAGAAAGTCAAAGGATTCATAAAATCTACTATGAACATCCACATGTTAATATTTTGGAAAACCTAGAAGAAATTGATAAATCCTAGGACACATACAACCCACCATGACTGAATCAAAAAAGGAAATTAAAACAAACCAATAAAGATAATGAGCTAGAAGCAGTAAAAAAAAAGTATCCCAGCAAAGAAAAGCCCAGGACTTCATATCCCACTACTAAATTCTAACAAAACAGTTAAAGAAGTCCTAAATCCAATCTTAAATTATTCCAAAAGACTAAAAATGAGGGACCTCTGCTAAGCTCATCCTACGAAGTCAGCATTTCCCTGATAGAAAAATCAGACAAAGGCACAACAAAAGAAAATAACAATTCAGTATCTCTCCTGAACATATATGCAAAACTTCTTGCAAAATACCAACACACAAATTCAACAGCATATCAGTAGGATTACACACCATGATTAAGTGGGATTTATCCCAGGGATACAATGATAGCTTATCATTTGAAATCAATAAACATCATACATTGCGTCAATTGAATGAAGAACCAAAACTATATAATAACCTCAATAGATGAAGAAAAATGACAATAAAATTCAATATCCCTTCATGATAAAAACTCTAACAAACTAGGTATAGAAGGAACAAACAACACTATTAAAACCCATCCACCACCAACATAATACTGAATAAAGAACCACTGAAAGCATTTTCTCTAAGATAAGGAAGAAGAAAGTGATGAGAATTGCCCTCACCAGTGTTGGGAATCTTAGCCAGAGAAATTAGACAAGTGAAAGAAATAAAAGATATATATATATATATAAATAAATAAATAAATAAATATATATATATATATAAAATTTGACTTTCTAATATATATTTTAGAATTATTATATTATTATATATATTTTAGAAAGAAAGTAAAATTATCCCTGTTTGCAGATACAGAAAAACTTGAGAACTCCAAACAAAATCTGTTAGAACTAATAAAAAATCCATTAAAGATGTAGAATGTGAAATCAACATAAAAACGTAATATTTTATATGCCAATAACAAATTTGCTGAAAAAGAAATCAAGAAAGCAATTCCATCCTCAATAGTTACAAAAAAAAAAAAAAACCTAATAAATTTACCAAGGAAGTGAAAACTCTCTACTAATAAAATTATAAAACACTGATGACAGAAATTGAAGCAGACATGCACAAAAATGGAAAGATATTCTATGTTCAATGATTGAAAAAAGTAATATTGTAAAAATGTCTAGGCTACTCAAAGGAATCTGCAGATTCAAGGCAATCCTCATCAAACTACCAAAGACATTCTTTACAGAAATATAACAATCTTAATATTCATATGGAACCACAAAGACTGAATAGTTGTATTAAACTAATCAAGGAGAATAAACCTGTAGATGTCACAGCACCTGACTTCCAAGTACATTGCAAAGCACTAGTAACCCAAATACCATAGTACTGGTATGAAAACAGACACATAGACCAATGGAATAGAATAGAGAAACCAGAAATTAATCTCTGTACTCATAGCCAACCAATTTTCAACAAAGCCACCAAGAGCATACATTGAGGAAAGGATAGTCAGTCTCTTCAGAAATAGTGCTGGGAAAAATGAATAAACATAGGCAGAGGAAGGAAACTAGACCCCTACTTCTCACCAGATTCAAAAATCAACTAAAAATTGTTCAAAGACATAAATATAAAACCTGGAACTATGAAACTACTAGAAAACACAGGGGGAACATTTCAAAACTTTGGGATAGACAAAGATTATTTTGGATAAGACCCCAAAAGCAAAAATAAACAAATGGGATTATATAAAATTAAGAAACTTCTTCTCATCAAGGGAAACAATCAGCAGAGTGAAAAAACAGCCTTTAAAATGAAAGAAAATACTTGCAAATATCTGATTAACAAGGCATTAATGTCCAGAATGTATAAGAAATTCAACAACAAAATTCAAATAATCTGTTTTAAAATGGACAGATAATCTGAGTAGACATTTCTTAACAGAAAGTACACAAATGACCAATAAATATGTGAAAAAATACCCGAGATCATTAATCATCAGGAAAATATAAAACAAACCCACAAAGAGATATGATCTCACTCCACTTATATTGGCTAGTATCAAAAAAATAGCAAATGCTGCTGAGAATCAGGAAAAAGGGGAACAACAATACAAAATGTAAATGAATAAAACCCTCATGGCCAGCAATGTGGAGGTTCTTCAAAAAACTAAAAATAGAGCTACCCTATGATCCTGTAATCCCACTACAGGGCATGAATCCAAAGACAATGAAATCATTATATCAAAGAGATATTGCTCTCTCAGGTTCATTGTTGCACAATTTATAAGAGCCAAGAGATACAGAATCAATCAATGTGTCCACTGATGAATAAATGGATAAAGAAATTGTGGTATATATACACAATGGAATATTATATAGCCATAAAAATGAAATTCTACCCTTTGTGTTAATATGGATGAAACTAGAGGACTTTATGTTAAATG
This sequence comes from Sciurus carolinensis, assembly GCF_902686445.1. NCBI lineage: Eukaryota > Metazoa > Chordata > Mammalia > Rodentia > Sciuridae > Sciurus > Sciurus carolinensis. The sequence goes on from NC_062219.1 coordinate 31,886,985, forward strand.
AAATAAGTCTGACACAGAAAGACAAATACCACATGATCTCGTTCATTGTGGAAGCTAAGAGTTAATCTTCTAGAATAAGAGAGTAAAAGAGTGGTTTCTAGAGATAAAGAGAGGTTAGAAAAAAAAAATGGCAAGATATAGCTAGATTAGTTCTGGTGTTCTGCAGCACTGTACAGGGTTATAGTCTATGAGAATTCACATGCTTCAAAATAACCAGAAGAGCATGAAGCATCTCAACTCAGAAATGATAAATATTTGAGAAGATGAAAATGCTAATTTCCTGATTTGATCATTACATATTATACATGTATCAAATCATCATACTTTACACCATAAATGCATACAAACATTATGTGTGAATTAAAACATTTTTAAAAGAAAGTGCTTATTGATTTATTTAGGTGTTATGTATTAGAATATGCAACATTCAATTGCGTCAATATCTGAATGAGAGTGTGTATGAGAATGTATGTGAGAATATGTGTGTGATTTTAAATGTGTGTGTGAGTATGTGCACCAATGTGTGATGTGTATGACAGTGTGAGTGTGTAAACATGTATGAGTATGAGCTTGTGTATGCAAGTGTGTGCCAAAGGGAACAGATCATAGTGGATGCAAAATGTGAACAATTGTTATATCGAATAAGTATACCAATTTTCTTTCAATATTTATTATTATTTTCATACTAGGGATTGAACCCAGGGGTGCTAAACCACTGAACCACATTTCCAGAACTTTTTATTTTTTATTTTGAGATAGGATCTTGCTAAGTTGCTGAGGAAGTTCCCTAAACTACTGAGACTGGCCTCAACTTGTGATCCCCCTGCCTCAGCCTCCCAAGTCACTAGAATTACCTTACAGGCATGTGCCACCATACCCCACCTTCTTTCAACGTTTTTATATTTTGCAAAAGATTCCAAATGAAAAGGGCACTTTCAGCCCAACTGACTCTATGCGGATTGAGTGTTGTGCACCCAACAACAGGCACTACGTTCCCCATCTACCAATGCATTGGGACGCCTCTGCCGCCATCTTGGATTATTCCTGATGCCATCACCACCATCTTTAGTTGGGGCAGTTCCATTGTGGGACACTGACCGAGACTAGAAGCTCATCATCAAGATATCTACAGATTAGCTGCTGCTGCTGCCACCAACGTGGAACAAGGTCATTTACATTCATGGTTAACAGCTAGGTCCTGAAAGATCATCACCAAGGGCCCTGCAGGCTTGGTTGTACCTATCCCTGCTAGGTGTGCTAATAGCTACCATCTTGCTGCAGAGTCAAGAAAGAGCCTTGTAAAGGGTCAGTAGGTAGAAAAAGGATATGAGGCATCTCAATTCCAGCTTATCCGGCCAACTAGTCCGGCACCCACTGGGATCCCAGAGACAACTCAGACACTTGCTGGGACCTGACATCAGCCTGGGCCATGATTCCACCAATCAGCTGGTCCTTCTGGGTTGTCAGTCAACAGGTCCCTCCAGCTTCTCAACCCCCAGTCTCCCAATCATCCCTTAGCCACCAGTCCAGCCTAGTGACTGCAGCTACTTGACTGGCCCACAGCTTTTAAAGCCTGGTTCTGATTTGCCCAATACAGAACAGCTTTTCGAGACAGGTGCGCAGGGTCCCAGTACTGAACCCTCAGGACCTCTGGGGAGAGAGGTCCCTGATTGGAAACTTGAAAGGGCAGGGGCGAAGAGATGCAATTTAGAGTCTGAATTATAGACCAGGAATTGTGGGGTCCACAAGTGAGGGAAGGGGCTAAGACAAGGCTCCTGTGTCACATGAGTGGATCCCAAAGAGAGTTCTGGGTGCAGTCTTCCAGAGGGACTGGTAATTGTTATACCCGGCCTCCAGGAGTCCTGCCTCCAAGTCTAATCCTCCCACCTTAGTAACTGTCATCATCCTGAGAATGGTGTTACCAGCAAACTCCAGACAACCTTGCCTATCAGAAGAGAATGAAGGCAGAGAAGATAATGAACTCCAATAAAAACAAACTGTTCAATTTCCTTCAGATTCTTTATTTTCCCCATTTTTTCCCCTTTTTTCATTTGTTTTGTTTTGTTTCCCACTCTCACATCCCCATTATCTTTGAAATAAAGTACCTTTCATGCAATAGGCTTCTGAAGACTACTAGGTTTGAATAACACACTACAGTTTGGTTGTAGATTCTTTTTTTAAATTTTTATTTTTTTCTTTACTCTCTTCTATTATTCTCTTATTTATCTATTTCCTCAGAGTTGCTTTCACCCCTTTTTCCTGCCTAATTGTTTATGCTGTAGAAAATAATCGAACACATACTCTCTGTTTATGATTACATTACTGTTAACACATTAACAGGGGCTATTTAGTTTAAGGCTGCATATTGTCTGCATTGGGTGCTGTTAATATTGAATAAAGGCAAGGTGTTGGAAACCTGCAGGGACACTATAAATCAAGACAAAATATTTAATCTTGAAAATAAAGTGTGTCCACACAGAGAAGATGATAAGAAATCATGACAGAATCTCCTAGAATTATGGAATAGCATGAAAAGACCAAATTAAAAATTACCAAGATTGAAGAAGGCACAGAGATGCAAACCAAGGAATGAACAGTCTATTCAATGAAATAATATCAGAAAACTTACCATCCTGAAGATTGAAATGGACAAATACAAGAGGTTTACAACAGATCCACACCAAGGCACATTATAATGAAAATTCCCAACACACAAAATAAAGACAGAGTCTTAAGACCACAAGATTAAAGTATCAGATTACATATTGGGAAAAACAAAACAAAACAAAACAGATATCGGCAGATTTCTTAATCCAGACCCTCAAAACCTATGAGGTCTTGGAACAATATATACCAAGCTCTGAAAGAATATGGATGCCAACAAAGAATCTTATATCCAGCAAAACTAACCTTCATATTTGATGACAAAATAAAAACCTTCCATGATAAAGTTAAAAGAATTTACAAATAGAAAACCTGCATTACAGAACATTCTCAGCAAAATATTCCATGAACAGGAATGAAAAAAAAAAAATGTAAGTCAACAAAGGGAGGAACTACACTAAAGGAAAAGCCAATCAAAGGAGAAACCAGGGGCAAGTTAAAGCCAAAAAAAGCCAAAATGACTGGGAATACAAAATCACATCTCAATAATAACCCTGAATGTTAATGACCTAGAACTCATTAATCAAAAGGACATAGATTGGTAGATTGGATTAAAAACAGATCCACAATATGCTGTCCTCAAGAGACTCATCACATAGAAAAAGACATCCACAGACTGAGGGGAAAGTCTGGGAAAAAAACATTTCATGCACACGTATTCCATAAAAAAAAGCAGGGATTCCCACCCTCATCCCAGATAAAGTGGATTTCAAGTCAAAGTTACTCAGAAGGGATAGAAAAAAAAATTCATTCTGCTTATGGAATCATAAATCAACAAGAGATAAACAATCATAAATATTTATGCCCCAAACAATGGAGGATCTATATACATCAAACAAACCCTTCTCAATTCAGGAATCAATAGACCACAACATAATAATACTGGGTGATTTTAACACACCTCTCTCCCACAGGACACATCTTCCAAACAAGACTGAACAAAGAACCATACAACTCAATAATGCAATCAATAATTTAGACTTAACAGATATATGTAGAATATCCCATCCATCAATGAGTGAATATACTTTTTCTCAGCAACACATGGATCCTTCTCTAAAATAGACCACGTTATGCCATGAACATATATGCAAATACAAAGAATAGTGATACTACCCAGCATTCTATCAGATCATAATAGAACGAATTAGCAATCAATGATAAAAATAAAAAACAGAGACTACGCCAACACCTGGAGACTAAATAGCATGCTGTTGAATGATGCATGGATAGCAGGAGACACCAGGGAGGAGATAAAAATTATTCATAGAGGTCAATGAGAACAATGATACAATGTATCAAAATCTCTGGGACACTATGAAAGCAGTACCAAGGGGAAAGTTCACTGCACTGAGCTCATTCAGTAAAAAAATAAAAAGCCAATAAATAATGACCTAACATTACATCTCAAGGCCCTAGAAAAAAAAATATCAACACCAAAAGTAGTAGGAGACAGGAATAATTAAAATCAGAGCTGAAGTTAATGAAATTGAAACCAAAAGAAACAATTGAAAAACTTGACAAAATAAAAAGTTGGTCTTTTGAGAAAATAAACAACATTGATAAACCCTTAGCCACACTAACAAAAAGAAGGAGAGAGAAAACTCAATTATTAAAATCCATGATAAAAAATTACACTATTGAATACACAACATAATTAGAAGCTATTTGGAAAATCTATACTCCAACAAAATGGAAAGTCTCAAAGACATTCACAAATTTCTAGAGCTATATGATCCACCAAACTGAATCAGGAGGACACACACACTTAAAACGATAAATTCAAGCAAAGAAATAGAAGATGCCATCAAAAAGTCTACCAACCAAGAAAAGCTCTGGACCTGACGGATTCTCAGCTGGTCCTACAAGACTTTCAAAAAAGAACTAATACCAATACTCCTCAAAGTATTCCATGAAATGAAAAGGAAGGTACCCTTCCAAATTCATTCTATAAAGCCAGTATCACTCTGATACCAAAACAGACAAAGCACATCAAGGAAAGAAACTTCAGAACAATATCCCTGATGAACATAGATGCAAAAATCTCAACAAAATTCTGACAAATCACATACAAAAACATATTAAAAAGATAGTGCACCATGATCAAGTGGGGTTCATTCCAGGGATGCAAGGTTGGTTCAATATCCAGAAATCAATAAATGTAATTCATCATATCAATAGACTTAAAGTTAAGAATCATATGAACATCTCAATAGATGTGGAAAAAGTAATTGATAAAATACAGTACCCCTTCATGCTCCAAACACTAGAAAAAATAGGAATAGTAGGCATATACCTCAACACTGTAAAGGGTTTTTATGCTAAGCCCATGGACAACATCATTCTAAATGGAGAAAAATTGAAAAAACATTTCCCCTAAAAACTGGAACAAGGGCACGGATGCCCTCTTCCACCACTTCTATTCAACATTGTACTTGACACATGAACCAGAGCAATTAGACAGACCAAACAAATGAAGGGATATGAACAGGAAAAGAAGAATTCAAACTATCACTATTTGCCGATGACATGATTATATATTTATCATCAAAGTTTCCATCGGAAAACTTTGAGAACTAATAATGAGTTCAGCAAAGTAGTATGATATAAAATCAACACCCATAAGTCTAATGCACTTCTATTCATAAGTGATTAACCCTCTGAAACAGAAATTAGGAAAACTACCCCATTCACAATAGACTAAAAAAAAAAATTACTTGGGAATCAACCTAACAAAAGAGGTGAAAGACCTCTACAATGTAAACTTACAAATGCTAAAGAAAGAAATTAAGGAAAATTTTAGAAGATAGAAAGATCTCCCTTATTCTTGGATAGGCAGAATTAATAATGTCAAAATGACCATATTATCAAAAGCACTATACAGATTCAATGCAATTCCAATTAAAATCCTAATAATGTACCACATAGAAATAGAGAAAGCAGTCATGAAATTCATTGGAAAAATAAAAGATCCAGAAGAGCCAAAGTAATCCTTAGCAGGAAGAGTGAAGCAGAAGGTATCACAATACCAGACCTTAAACTATACTACAGAGCAATAGTAACAAAAAAGGCATGGTATTGGCACCAAAATAGGCAGGTAGACCAATGGTACAGAATACATGGAGACAAACCCACATAAATACAGTTATCTCATACTAGACAAAGACACCAAAAACATACAATGGAGAAAAGATAGACTCTTCAACAAATTGTGCTGGGAAAACTGGAAATCCATATGTAACAAAATGAAATTAAACCCCTATCTCTCACTCTGCACAAACACTCAACTCAAAATGGATCAAGGACTTTGGAATTGACCAGAGACTCTGTACCAAATAGAAGAAAGGGTAGGCCCAAATCTTCACCATGTTGGCTTAGGATCAGGCTTTCTTAACAAGTCTCCCAAAGTGCAAGAAATAAAAGCAAGAATCAATAAATGGGAATGGATTCAAACTAAAAAGCTTTTATCAGGAAAGGAAATAATAACATGAAGAGAGAGCCTACAGAGTGTGAGAGAATCTTTACCACATGCACCTCAAATAGAGCACTAATCTCCAGAATTTATAAAGAACTCAAAAAACTCAACACCAAAAAAATAAAAAATAACCCAATCAATAAATGGACTAAGGAACTGAGCAGACCCTTCACAGAAGAAGATATACAATTGGTCAACAAATATATGAAAAATGTTCAACATCTCTAGTAATTAGAGAAACGCAAACCAAAACTACCCTAAGATTTCATCTCACTCCAATTAGAATGTCTATTGCTGGTGGGACTGCAAATTGGTACAGTTACTCTGGAAAGCAGTATGGAGATGCCTAGAAAACTTGGAATGGAACCACCATTTGACCCAGCTATCCCACTCCTTGGCCTATACCCAAAGGACTTAAAATCAGCACACTACAGTGATACAATCACATCAATATTTATAGCTGCTCATTTCACAATTGCTAGATTGTGGAACCAACCTAGATGCCCTTCAATAGATGAACGGATTTAGAAACTGTGAGATATGTATGTATATACACACACACCACACACACACCACACACAATGGGATATTACTCGACCATAAAGAAGAAGGAAATTAAGGCATTTGCAAGTAAATGGATGGAGTTGGGGAATATCATGCTAAGTGAGATAAGCCAATCCCCCCAAAACAAATGCCAAATATTTTCTCTGGTAAGTGAATGCTGATACATAACAGGGGTGTGGGGGTGGGTGGGTAAGGGAAGAATGGACAATTTTGAATTGTGTAGAAGGAAATGAGGGGAGGGGAAGGGGCAGTGAGTCAGAAAGATGGTAGAATGAGACAGACATTATTACCCTATGTACATGTATGATTACACGAATGGTGTGACTCTGTATCATGTACAACCAGAGAAATGAAAATCGTACTCCATTTGTGGTCAGTGAATCAAAATGCATTCTGCTATTATCTATGACTAAATAGAACAAACAATTTGAAAAAAAAAAAAAGAAGAAGAAGAAGCGCAATTTGGAAAAAAAAAAAAAAATCTCCCTAGAAGAGATGACAATGAAGAACCTTTCAGATAATCATAGAATATTGTAGCTATAGAAGCAAAGACTTCTCCTTTGAACTTTCTTGCTCAAGTTCTAGAAAGCAGGGATTGATATCACACTCTCTGAGTCCCCGAGTATGTTCCCAGGCGTGGACATGGGGAGGGTCACCTTTACCTTCACTGCAGAGTGCCTGTCCAGGAGAACTGGAAGCCGTCTTTCCTGCAGGGTCCCTGTCTGGTCTTAGCCCATTCATGGACTTTGAAATCATTGTAATGTGTCATGTTTTTGTAAGACTAAGATATAGTAGAGAGAACAGAATACAGAGTATCAATGCATCAGAAAAAAAAAAAAAAAAAAAAAGGAAGAAAAAAAAGAAAAGATGAAAAAGAAAAGGACACTTAAAAAAAATCATAAGAGGGAAAAGTGATCCCCAACCCAAATCTCAAGGCTCGGGATTCCTGCCACACGGTTCGGAGGACCAGGATGGAACCAAGCGCCCCAGAAGAATGCGCACGTAATGGGCCCGCGTCGCTGGATGAGTTATATTCTTCACAAGCACGCTTCTGAACACTCACCGTCCTAAATCTTATTTTATATGGCACACATTAGAAAATTTAGGAGTGTCCTGGAAAGTTGTAACAGCTGGTCTGTGAGTGCTGGGCCCCGGGGCAGGGGGGTGGATGACTGTCTCAGGAATTCTGAGGCCTCTGAGAGAAGTATGTTTACAGAGAAAGGCCCCAAAACTGCCTGCGAGCCCACAGTGGTGAGAAACAAGCCACTGGACGGGCCCTGACAGATGTTATGAAAGGGTGGTGTTAAGTGCCTTTTTCAGGATATTAAACCAGCATCCTAACTGGCAAAAAAATGAATTGTCACTGACATTATGTCGGCCTGTTGAGCCCCTCTCTGCTACTTTCCCTGATCTGGGAACCATTACACACAGGCGATCGATATGTTCCTGGGCTGTATTCTAAATAAATGATTTCTAATAAACCTATTTTAGACTGTTCTGTCCAGAGGATAGAGGCAAGTCACAAAAACATAATGTACTAAAAGCTGCCCTCTCCCTTCTCTCCCTTTTTTTTTTTAAAGAACAGAATAATGGAAGCGAGATCTGGTGATAGGCTTAAAAAAGGGTCTTTGGTGCTGGCCAATCTGCTTCGCTAATGGCTGTAAACCGACACCCCTAATGAAATAAAAATGTCTCAGTTCAAGTGCATAGCTGCACAATTGTTAACAACGCTGAAGTCCGGCTCTGATCCTGGCGATGGGTACTAAGTGACACGCTGACAATTTCCCATGACTTCCTTTCCTCCCTAGCCTTGCGCATCAAAAAGCAAATCAAGAAATCATGCCCTAAATAAAAGACGGTAGCATCAGAATTTTAGCCAGGAAGTCAGTGCGTTTTATCATTTTTATCTATTTTCTGTACCCGCGGAAGTGGATTATTTGCACCTCAATCCTAAGGTTGGTGCTGAGACATTGACAAGAAGGGTTTCTGTCCTGTTGTGCGCTTTTAGAAAAGGCAAATGTAGGACAGAGAGGTAGAGGGGTGTGCATCCTGAGGCTGTCCCGGCCCCTCATTCTGCCCTTGACCGCCTTCCTCTGGGCTGGCGGTGCAGACAGCAGGCTGAGGAGAAGCCCTGTCCAAATGTGCTAAGACTGGATGGCTGTGGTTAAACTGGTTTCCCCTGCTGTCCCTCACAGCTCGCAGTTGTCTGATTTCAATCAGTGGCAGTTCCCTCCACATGTCCAGCCATCAATCTTCCGCCGCCCCTGGATGAGTGTAGCACAACGCGGGGCCATGTTCCAGTTTAAAAATAGCCTTTGCTGCAGCTTTTCTTCTTCAGCCACTGATAAGTATGCCTTTGATATTTTATTAAAAAGAAAGAAAACACCTTGGGAAATATGGTTCATTTCTACGGCATAGACCAAAGCCCCCGAGGGTGAAGAGGATTGAGTTGGTTGAGTGGGGAAACACACAGCAGGGCTGAGTGACCTGCAGAATTCCAGAGTTTTTCCAGGTAGAAAAGACCCCCCCCCGCACCCCCCCCCCCGCACACACACACCAAAACCCGCCACAAATCTATGATTTCTAGAAAGCTGCTCTTGATGTAGCGAAGTGCCTCTTAATTTTTCACAAGCATCAAACCAATGTCATAATCCTCCTCCAAAAGGGAACACAGTGGCAATCATGAGTCTGAAAATAAACTGTGGCCCCTCTTTAGCTCTTGCCATTGATGGATTTGAGAGCCCTTTTGGTAGACTTGGTGTATCTCCTGCATCACTGCGCGCCCAGGGTCAGGCTGGCTGAGGTGACAGTGGAAGAGTGTTGGGGGCAGGGGAGCGTCCCTCCCACGCAGGGTTCTTCTGGCTCTAACTCCTAGAGATGCCTGCCAGCTTAGTCACCTCTAGGCGATGACACAGTAACATTCTGTAGCCATGTCCGGCTGTCTGCTCTAAAATAGGTTGTTCCAATCTACTTACGCTCAAGGGTCCACCTACCTTCCTGGCAGAGTGACTGGAGAACCCTGGAGGTGCGGAGATGCAGACGCGGATCCCTGCGTGTCTCTGCTCCTCCCCGCATTCTTTCATGGGTCTCTAGGCTAAGGAGAAGCTGGTGTTGGTGAGATTTATCCCACCGAGGTTTTTAAGTGAGGTCATTCTCCAGTGTTGGGACGGACTTTTCAGTTACTCAGTTTGTACCTGGCAACCTAAGTGTGGACTTTGAGGTAAAACAGGGTTTTCTGCATCCCATCCTCATTCTTTAGTGGTTGCAAAATCATCTGCTATCTTTAAGGTTTTATAGGGCTGTCTAATTGGGGTTCAAGTGCCTAAAAGCTATGCATTAAGGAAGTGAGGAGGAGGAATTTCAAAATGACACAGGCCAGTAATTTGAGCTGAAAATTCTGTGGGTTAGGGGGTCGTGACTACTTTGGAAAATCTTAGAATTAGAAATAACAGAAAAGAACTGGAAATTTGAACTTGTTCTAGGCATCTGGTACAGTATACTCTTCGAACAAGGATTGAGACATGGCTAGCCTTCTGTCACAGGCAGGACCGGAGACAATATGTGTGCAAGGTAAATCCCCATTTTAATTTATTTCATTTAGATTTATTTATTTATTTATTTATTTATTTATTTATTTATTTATTTATGTAGTGCTGGGGATTGAACCTAGGACCTCATACACCATGGACAAGTGTGCTTGTCACTAAGCTATATATACCCAGCTGTTAGTATCCACATTCTAAAGATGAAGAATTGATTTATGTTTAAAAAGGCAGGGAGAGGAGGTGACTCGTAACAGTTCCAAAAAGACATGCAGGAAGCAACCTTTTAAGTAGTACAATTTTAAACCATTTGAATGCCTTGCCATCTGTTTAATCCTTCTATCATGGATCAACCAAACCAGTAGCTTCCCACATTTGTTAACTTGCCAAACTCCGTAAAATTTTACTACTTCTGAAATGCTAAAATTCTGAACAAATGGATGAATAAAATTACTCTATGTATTGGTGTTGATGATTATAATGCTTAGGGTTTAGGACATAAAGACCAAACAGAGGCTGCCCAGTGTTAGGTGCTGATTATAGATGTGGGGATACAACAGAAAGAAGATAAAAGGCTTCGTGGAGTTTATATACTACAGGAGGAAACACAATAAACACTCAAGAGGAAAAATAAAATGTATAATCTTAGATATGTACTGATAATTGCTACTCCTACTAATAACAGAGGGGTGAGGGATGGTGTTTCTGAAAAGATTTGAAGAGAGAACTGAATGGTGAAAAGGAGGAAGCATCTGGGAGAAGAATGTTCTCTGCAGACAAACCAGCCTGCATGTTCCGCCATCTCAGGCTGCCCAGGACTAAGGGGGACCCCAGGACACAAGACTTTTGATGTTAAAATCAGGAAAATCCTGGGAAAACTAGGAGGAGTTGACCACACTAGCTGTGACTGCACATGCCAAATGAGAAGCTGGGATAGGGATGAGTTGGAGAGGTCATGAGGACTCCTGAGACCACAGGCTCAAGTTATTTTATTCTGAGTTTGATGAAAGGCTGTTGTCAGTCATCTGGGGTCTCAGGGTCTTATTCTAGTAAAGGTCCCTATTGCACAGTGGAATAGACACGGAAATGATTTATTTAGCATTTAGTATTGAGTGGATGCAGCATTAGACTAGAGATGTTTTTATGTGTGCATGAGATTCTGTGGAATTTTGGAAAAGCAAAATATGAAACAGTTGGAATGATCAGGATTTTTAATTTACTGAAGTTGTTTCAGCAAAAACAGGCAAGGAGATAACTTTGACTTTAATATTATAGAATTCTGTTTCTCAGTGGATCAAGGGACAAAATATTTGTTTTTTTGGATGTTTAATTTATTTGTGGGAAAAGTCAGAGATGGGGTCCAGTCCAGTGTGGAGACTATCTGTGAGAGTTTGATAATCAGAAGGATTGAACTGTAAATTTTATAAGGTGGAGGAAACATCAGGCATTAATACTGGCATTGAGTTACTTGGGCTACACTGGAATCTGGTGCTTATTGTACAACTCTTTCTGGTTCACTTGGGGCAGAATTAGATCAGAGCATAAATCCAGATGGAAAGCAGAATGCAAGGTGACAATAGGAGACACAGTATAATGTTACCTTGGGGGAATATTCATATCCTGTACTCACTCCTGTTAGAAGCTTCTGGAGGGAACATTAAACAAGCATCCATAAGAGGCCTTGGGGGATAGAACTGATGGTTTCATTGGTCCCTTGTGGCTACAGGGTGGCCAAAGCCTAAGGAAACAAGCCCACAATGATGCTGGCAGGATGTCTCTGACACTTTGCTAAATTTGTCTCTCAAGGCAGATAGCCCATCTCTAGTCTAGGTTGAGCTGTTCAGCCTGCCCTCTTCATCTTTTGAACGGTTGTAAGAACTGCTTCCTTATGGTCTCCCAAATTCCATGCTTGCCCTCCCAGAATTTATTATTAGCAGAAAAATCAAAGTGATCTTTGGAAAACAAGTAAGTTCACATCACACTTTTCTTTAAAGTCTGCCAGTGACTTCCCGCTGTAATAAGAATGAGACCCAAACTCTTCCACATGGCTCTCAAGGTGCCCCCAGAGGCTCACCTTGAGCACTGTCCTTTCCCTCTGTACCTCCGCCCATCCTGGGTTACTGTTTCTCATTATACTTTCCCTGCTTGTCATGTGTGGAGGCCTTTATTTGCTGTAGTCCTGGAACACTTCCTATGTGCCTGGTTACTCCTTCTTACAGTTTAGGTATATACTGAGGTGTCACTTCCTTAGAGAACCCTTTCTGCCTCCCATATCTTAAACAGCCACCACCACCCGGTCACTCTGTATCACCTTGGCCTGCTTTACTGTCTTCATAGCACTCAGCAGCATCTGTTTCATTTAGTGTACCACGATGGTAAGAAACCCAGGGCTGCTGTGACCAGCTCTGGCTACTTCCTTCTCTTTTTTTGTCCTGAGAATGTTAATTCTCCTACATGGCATTTGAGCTCAGGGCTGTCTGCTCCTCTTGTCTAGGAAATTGTCTCTTGTTCTGCTCTCCCCCTCTTGCTCTGGTGTTGATGGCTGTACTTTGGATTTATCTCTTCTTACACGGCAGTGGTTAACGTTGGAGTCTTGGGTTGGCCTTTAGGGTTGAAATACAAAGAGCTCACATCTGGCCTGCTTTGGCTTGAAATGGCTAGGACCTACCTGTAATAAATGGAAATGATTTCTGGGCATTATCCTTCTTAACTCACTAAAGTTGTGCATTAGATAATTATTAGGCTAGCTAAGAATAAAAAGCATTAACTCTTACTTTTGCAAGTCACTATCTTGTACCCAAATCCCTCCCAGGACCTCCCAAGGAGCTGCTTTTGGTCTGGCAGATGATTTAGACATTCCAAGATTCCCTGCCCAACACAATATTCATGTCATTTCTTCCAGTATTGAGGTTTGCCAGAAGTGCCTGGAATACTACTAAGGCCATCAGAAGTGGTTTTATTCCCCCAGAGCAAAGGAAAAACTCAAGTTATGTTAAAACATATTGAAGGTACTACATATCATTTCTGTCTTGCTGTACCTTGTCCTTTTGTTGTTTAAAAGACCAAGAGCATACTGATAATTAAAATGCACATAACATCTCCACCATAGAAGAATGCTAAAAAAATTTTTTTTTATTTGAAAATTTAACTAGAGAATGTTTAGCATTCACTTAATTTCTGTTAGAACTCCCTTTCCCTAAATTATATTAATGTAGTTTGGGAGGTGGTAACTAAATATAATAAGGAACATTTTTTATATTGCTTTATTTTTCAGTGTTCAGGTGTATTTACCATGAAAGCTAATTTTGTAGTAGACCCAAACCAAACTGTTGAAGTTCAATGAAGTTGAACTTGATCTGTGTGGTCAAAATTGTATGCCCTGGTTCCTGAAAATCTTCTCGATTTAATTTGATGATCTTTGAATCATTTGTATTTGAATTTATCAGTAAGAATGTAAAAGATAATGTCTTTTTTGTATCTTCTCTGTTTGTTTCTAATCCTCCAAGCCTACCTCTGTGTTAATGATTTTATCATTAGTTTTTCAGCTTCAGGATAATAACTCCTTGCTCCCTGATTGTTTGTATGGTTAGAGACGACTTCCCTTTACCTCTCAACTATGTTTTCATATTGCCCTTCTCAAAATCCTTTGGTATATAAAAGAATCAAGCACCACACTGCAGAAAATAGAGTGTAGTGGTCAAAAGTCTGGACCTCAAACTATGCAACCTGGTTTAAATTCCCAATCTACTACTTACTAGCTGTGAGAAGTGGAGTTATTGATTTTGTTCCTCTGTTCCTCCCTCTAAAAGGGAAACATCAGTGCTCATCTTACAGACACAGGTACTTACTTTAAATAAATGCCTTAGTACATGAAAAGCGGGTGGCCATTAGTCAGCACCCAATAAATGTTTGCTCTTATCATAATCTCCCTTCCAAATCTTAAGTGATGAATACCATTATCCAAATCATTGCTCTTGGCAAATTTGGCCAATGCTGGAGTTCCCATGGATGGCCTCTGCTCCTCTGTACTAGTGGGTCAGTTTAGGTTGGGGTAGAATCCTTGCTGTGGACAGCTTAGAAGGAGAAAGCTCATCTCATAGGAGTATCAACAGTGTTTCTAGAGAAAGGGAAGGGTCCACATGCCCATTTGTTCTGAGTGTGAAAAAGGAAGTATGGGTGTGGAACTAATTTTGTGGCTGGGAAACAGGCTCCCCTGAGTGTTGGCTTAGGAGGCCACTCTGTTCTCCAAATTCTCCTGTAACACAGCTCAGCCCAGCAGTTCAAACCCATTAGGCTGGAGGGCTTAGGACCATCATTAGAATTTTATGAACTCTTGGGAACACTTAATTCTCCGGAATTGAGCATCATTCATGTCTTAGTCTTCTGTTTTAGGTTAAGTGTAATATAAATTTGTAATTATTAATATTTATTCTTGAAAATAAAATTTTTATTAATAGAGAATTATGTTTCTATAGTCATTTCATCATGTTAATTCCTAAAGTATATGAAATTTACATGTATTACAAATGTATACTATATCATGAAATGTTTTGGGGTGAAAATTCCTGTATCTAATGATTGTTGTCTAAAACGTTTAGAACATTTAAATATATAGTCATATAAATGTATAAATATATACTAAGTACTTTTTATGCTAAGGATATTGACCAAATTCCAATTTATTTCAGACAAAATTTCATTGTTTTTGTTAAATTAAGTTGTATAGAGATCATAAAAAGCCAGTATGCTTATCCAGAAATCATTTGTCGTTTATAAATTTTTTTTTAATTTTCAAAATTGGCACATAAAAATTAGAGAACCATTTTTCATGAAAGGGGCAATTCTTCATTTGTGGTTACCCTTATGATGATAACGAAATTAAAATTAATGTAAGACTTTCCTGGTTTCAAAGTACAAACTTGGCTTGCATTTTCCATATGAAATCCTTGCTTACTGTTTAAGCTGTAAATCTTGCTTTTTAGTAAGGAACATTGCTTCTACACAAGTCTCTTTTCATTTTTAGTCTCTGCAAAAGCCACATTTCCCACCAACCAGTCACAGGAGGTGGAATGTCCCCCAGCACCTATAATTGCTTAGGACTTTCATGACACAGAGATGTGCAAATATTTCCTTCTGGCTCTAGCATCACAGAAAAATAACCACTGGACTGGTATTGCACATCTACTAAAAGCATGTTTACCTCCTAGTAATTCAAGGCTATACAGTGTTCGTTCTAAATGCAATGATGTCACCAGCCATAATTTAATGAGTAGCAAACTATTGGATGTGCACTGAAAATCATAACTGCATCTGGGAGAACATTAAAGAAATATAAAATAGTAGATACATTATTTTATGTTCTTAAGAAAATTCCACAGGTGTTTGAAATCTTACCCTAGTAAATTTCCTTTAAATACTTTGATTTAACTTGCAGAAACCTAAGAATGACTTCTACTGATGCAATAAAAGAAAGTACATTTAAAAATAGTTGTAGACTTCTGAAAATATAATTTAAATGAAATATAGCAAAACATCTCTTGGCTATCACATGCTTGGTTCAAAATAATTTAGAAAATGTTTAATTTTAGAACAAATCATTTAAGTCAATAATAAATTTGGAAAACTTGAGATTCCTGGAACAAGCCATGACTATTCAGTTGGAAGAGACAACTTAAATTAAATTAGCTCAAGCAAAAAGTAAAATCTATTGGCTCACCGAACAACAAACACCAGACTCTAATTTCAGGCATAGTTGGGTTCAGGCATAGTTGAGTCCAGGCATTCATGCCAGGTGATTAATAACTTTCTCCTGTACTTCCACTTCTTCCTTCTCAAGCAAACTTTTCCCAGGTGAAGAATTATCTTTCTCTTCACACAGGTAGCACCAGGCTTACAGGATCTATATAATTTGAAATCTAGAAAGAGGAAAGATTGTTTCACTCACTCCCCATAAAAATCTCCCCACAGAACCCTGGTTGATGCTCAGTGAATCACGAGCTTAACTTAGGCTAAGTACTTCACCTAAAGGGGTAAAATCATGTACCCATGCTTGTGGTCAAAAGCACAGTAATAAAGTTGATGACCTCCTCATAGTCACAGTATGAGAGAGGGGAAACTGCTAGTATCTACTATTGTTATTTAAAAATGTGTTGGAGGCCTCAGTTAATGCCATTAAAACAGAAAGAAATCAGACATAAAATTGGAAGAAAAATATAGAATTATTTTCTTTTGTAGATGATATGCATGTGTACCTGGAATACCTAATACAATTAAAAAGTCTCTTGGACAATAATATTATCCGATAAAACATCAGGGTTAAATTAAGATCAGCTTAGTCCCTACTTAAACAAGATGGAGGTGGCCCTTCCCCTTGGGTCTTGTGATAGGAGACCCAAGTTACCAGTGTTCTAACCCCTTGAGGCGCCAGCCTCTGCATCTCACTTCTTGACTTTAAAGAGTTCAGTAGGATTTTCCACACTTGAAGGTAGTTCCAGAATGCTGCATGTTCAAGGCCACACTGGTATGACACCATATCTCTTTTCTCTCAAACTGAGGTCTGCAATTCAATTCCCTCAGGAAGACATCTCTGATTGTACTCAGCAAATACTCTGCATGCCATTCCTCTGCATGCCTTTAGCACTTACGGCAGCAGTTTGTCTTGTCCTAATTTGTGTTTACTTGCATGTTGCTTACTAAGTAAGTGTTAAGTGGTGCGTGTTTTGTTTGCTCAAATTGCTCTTTTCTATTGCCTCCACTTACAGTGCTTAGATTTAGTAGTCTTTACCTAAGTATTCAATATATGCATCTTTTTTATTTTTTAATCAATTTCCAAAATAGAAACATATTTCCAAAGTTGCAACATTGAAAAGGATACAGTGGCATATAGCAAAGAGTCTTTTGCCCATCCTGCTCCCTATCTGTTTAATTCACAACATTCCAACAGTGCTATTTTCTTGTTTATTCTTCCAGAAAAGTCTTATGCAATTGGCCCATACCATTATAGCTTTTCTCTTATCCTTTTAATACAAAGGATATTATCATATATTCATTTTTCTAGAACTTATTTTATACCTCAAGAGTATATTTTAAATATCTTTCCATTAATACATGGGGGGACTTTTTCAATTTTTAAATTAACTATTTAATTCTATTATAAGTATAATTCATATTTTATTTAACAAGTACACTCTCAGTAGACCTTCATATTGATTCCAGTCTTTTGTGATTACATGTCTTTCAATTTGCATAACAGCAAATACAGATAGATTTATATTGAAATTCTTGATAGATAGATGTTCGATTAATTTGCAATTAAATCAGGTAATGATGGCCTATAATCATCCTAGCCTTCTGAGGCAATTTTTTCAGATTTATGTTCTATTTCATGCTGTGTTGATTCCCCATTTTAATAAACAAGATTCCTGAAGAAATTCTCATTAAAGCCCATCTCCCACATTTCCTGCCCCTACACATGTCATGATTACAACAGAAAGTTGTTCATTTCCAATGAAGATGGGATCATTCAAGGATAGAATCAACTTTACTCTCTTAACTCAGAATTTATAAAAATAGATAAGGTTACTGATTTCATCTCTTATAAAAACTTCTTTAGTAGGGTGCTATTGCTGGACAAATAGGCTGATAATTCTTGCATACTAAGGCAATCAAAATAAGAGCTAGAATTTTGAGCCATATATTGCCAGTGTTTGAGAACTTGGACATTGAAACCATACTGCTTCCACCTGGGACTTTGGACACATTACCTTATTTGCATCTCAAGTTAGTGTATTTGCATCTGTAAAATGTGAATATTAATAGTTCTTATCCAGTGTCTGGCATAAGTAATACTATATAAATGTTAGTTATCATTATTCACCTTAAACATGAGCAAATGTGAACTCATTTGTCATAACATCAAAGTGCTTGCATTTTGCCGTAAGCCCCATAGACAACACAGTTGAGGTGGGCATTTTTAGAGGTTGTTCTCCTTGATAACTGGAGCTACCTAACTCTGTTCAATTCTATGGAGTTATAGGACCAAACTCAGCACCAGAAGCTAACATTTGCACCAACGTTTTTGCACAACCTCCATTTCTACATGCAGGCACAGGCAGGAGCTTGCTTTTATGAATTGCCTTAAACTCCTGGTTGTTATATTTAACTGCCCTTGTTCCCCTATAGTGCTCCCCTTATATAAACCTAAGCTAAGCACCCTTATATACAATAAAAGTACATGTAGTGTAAATACTATGCAAAGTTTTACACTTACCTCAGTATTATTTCAGCACAGTGAATAATCAAGCAACAAAGTCACCAATAACTTAAATTGAATCTATGGTCTAAAACAATATTGATCACAGAATTCAAGCAAAGCACAGCTAAATAAACAAACAAATCCCTCATTATACTGAGCAGGTTCTACTGCAGCCCTCAAAAACAAAATCACCAATAACATCAAGTCTATGACATGACTAACCTTACCTTGGTAACTGGAGTGAAAACTAGATAGGACTAAGGTCACCGTTGCAGAGGATTAATGGTAAAATTGATCAATTTCATTGACTAGTTGCTGCCCATCAATTTAATGGTAGATAGTGTCTGTGCTGAATCTAATGGCTTTCATATTTATTTATTTATACTTCTCAGAACCTCTTGGGAAATAAATTAGTCTTACCCTAAGTACAATTTCTCCAATAAGTATGTGCTATGTTGACATCCCTAATTCTATACTTTACAAGTGGTCCTGAAACATAAAAGGAAACTTAATGAATATGAATGAATGACTAAATATAGTTGGAATCATGGAACCACATACAGAGCTTTCATTTCTTGTTTCCAAAATAAAACTCACATAAAGTATACACAAACGAATCCCCAGGAAGGATCTTTTTTGACATCTTGGAACCATTTCCACTCCTTCATTTGTTTTTTCCTCTACTGCGAAAGGCCTAAAGTCCTGGTCACCACATTTCCCAGATACTTCTGCCACTGGATTCACGTTGAAGGTCTGCCAATGAGAGATGCTTGCATGAGGGTTTCCTGGTGGTAGCCTGGAAGGGCCATTATAGCTTCCATGGTAAAAGGAAGGTACATGGGCTTCAACAGAAGGCAGATGAGATGATTTTACCAGCACTTCCTAGAAACCACTTACTTCTGAACTTTAGTCAGTGAGGTCATCATTATTAGTTCCCTGAGATTTCTGTCTTTCCAGATTTGATTTCCTGAACAGCAGCAGTAACATCTTTGACTTTTGCAACCACACTCTTAGAACTCTTTTTAAGTCTTTGACGCCTGTCTTAAATCCCTTCCCATGTGAACATATTAGAGCAGATTTTATTTTTCCTATCTAAATATGGACTAATACAGGGGTTGGTACCACAAATAAAAGCCAACAATATTTTCCTAACTTTGGACTGTGGCAGAGATTTCTTGGGAGCCAATTTTCCATCAGGTATGGCCATGCATCAGAGTACTGACCAATAAAATAAGAGCAAAACCAGATGCACCCTTGGACCTGCCCCTTTCATTTCCACAGAAGTCATTCTCCTCTTTTCCTACCAGATTCACTGAATGGAGTAGATTCCTGGAGGAGCACAGAGTCCACTACCTTAGTGTACAGCCCACCTATTTATGTCTCTTTCCCCATGCAAGTCTCACTGGAATAGGAAGAGTAATACTTTATTGTGAGAAGTAACTGAATGTTGGGATTGCTTGCTATACCAACTTTATAAATTGAATTCTAACTAATGTATGGCCATTGAAAGCAAGGACTCTGTCCTAGTTAATAAGACAATGCCAAAGACTGGTTACTTTATAAACAAGAGAAATTTAATTGTCATAGTTATGGAGACTGGGAAGTCCATGATCAAAACTCTGACTAAGGGCATACTTTCTGGTTCATAGATGGTGCCTTCCTGCTGTGTCCTTGAATGGTGGAAGGGACAACGCAGCTCTCTAAGGCCTTTTCATAAGGGTGCTACTCCCATTCATGAAGGTTCTACTCTAACAATTTAGTAACCTTCCAAAAACTTCACCATTTAACATTATATTGGTGGTTAGCTTTCAACATGAATTTTGGGGAGACACAACATTCAGATCATAGCATGTTATATTATACAATTCTTGTTTTTCTTATGGAGCCAAACACACATCTACAGAGAAAATAGAATCAATAAGTGTTTTCTTTATGAATGAAGAAAAAAAAAGAGATGGAGATAAATATACTGAAGTGAGGGTAACTGGATAATTGGGTGATCACCAGAGAAGATTAACACTGATTTATAGAACAGACTATCTATAATCCAGAAATCCAAGATGCTACAAAATCTAAAACTTTTTGAGCACCAACATGATGTAAAATTCCACAGCATGAAATTTTGTTTCATGCACAGAATTATTAAAAATATTGTATAACATTACCTTCAGGCTATATGTATAAAATATATATGAAAGATAAAAACACTGGGGTCACCTCACCAAAGCATCTCATTATGTATATGCAAATATTCCAAAATCTGAAAAACTCTGAAATTTGAAACATTTGAGGTCCCAAGTATTTTGGTAATGGATACTAAATCTGTAGTGATTATTATGTCACATATGTCTCAATAAGAAAACTACTAGTTTCCCAATCTGTGTTGCATGTCATGATTGAGGTAAAAATTGGTAAATATTACATAGAAGTTAAAACCATGGACACTGAGCTTAAACCTGGCCTACCACTAAGTGGTTATCTTGAAAGAGATATTTAAACTCTTGGGATTTCAGTTTCTCTGTCCACCCATTTCATCTGGGAATGATAATCATAATTATCTTATTGGGCTATTTTTGTGGGTACCATGATTTCACACTCATAGGGTAGTATGAAAAATTCCTGGCACATCATATTGTATTTGTTAGTATTAAATATAAAAATATTGGAAAGTAACCCAGCCTTTCTTGTCTTCGGCCAGCTTTGGTTTTGTTTCTATTCTACAGTTTTCTTTCTCCTATGTGGATTTTGCTTTGACCCCCATAGATTCCTTTTGAATAGAACTGATAGAAATTTTGGGGTTTTGTTCATCTTTACAGTTGCCAGATTTATTCTGGTTTGCAAGAATCCTTGATTTCACTCTATATTAGTTTATTATCTTCAACTTGTCCTTGGATTCTGACTACATCAGTGTGCCTCCTACTTAACAATAAATGTCCTCTTTCTTCTTTAACAGCTTTAAAATTTAGTTTTTATTTTTCTCTATGATTTTTGAGGGCCTTATGGAAATTTTTAAAAGATTTTGAGTTTTATGGCCTCTGTACAATGCCTATGTCACTGATTGTTCTTTCCATTTGCATTTTGTCACATGAGGCACTATTTACTTTTCTGATTCTTAAAATACTTTTTTCTCAAGTTACATGTTATGGCATTCAATGTCTTTAACCTATCAGCCTACCTACCCCTGCATTATTCTTCACACTCTCCATTTTCTTGTCCCCGCCTCGGCTAATTCTGGGTCCTAATTTGCTGAATTTAAAGCCATTCAGTTTTTGTCTTCTCTTCCTTCCATGTATTTACCCCACCACATGACAGCTATTGAGATGAAGTCATTCATGTATCCTCAGGTAAACCCTACATGCCCTCCACAAGAACTGTCCTATGTGACATGTAGTCTTTTGTCACACTCACAAAATGTTTTTTTTTAATACATTCCTCTCTGAATTGGAGATAGTGATCAGGTTGACACTCCATATCGTGACAACTTTCAACTAAATATCACTTCTCCCCCCAACCCCCCAATATAGTCATATAATCTCACAGAAGGCAATGCAATGTGGGAGAACCTTCAGGAAGATGACAGGCCCTGGATTCCAGTTTTTTTCCTTCTTTCTTATCTTTCAAATAGAGTGATAGTTACATGAGAACTTTAAACCAAATATGGAGGCCTTCTTTGATAAGAAGTGTCTTTTGGTTGAATTTTGTCATTGTTTATTTCTGAATTCAGAAGAAGAAAAAATGTACAACTCAAAATGAAAAAGATCTATCTTTGGTGTCCTAAATACTTGGCAGAGCAACAAAGTAGACCCTTTGCAAGTTTGCAATGCTTTTTAAAAAGTATTTACTAATGTGCATTTGTTAAATGTGTCTATGCCTTTCATTGGCTTGGGGATGGCAATGACCTTGCTAACATTTTAATAATGTTGCAGGTTGTCTTCTATCTCTCCTTGTCATGCCTTTGGCCAAGTCCTAGTGCCCTCTATCCTGTCTTCTCCTGATGCTTCCTTTTTCCTTCCACTAGACTCCAAACACCCTGGCCTGTGTGGTTGTCAAGGCCATGTGTTCTAAGGCTTTCTCCTGGACTTATTCACATTCATTTTTTTTTTCATGTAAATTATGTAACTTTATTCAAAGATCAGAGCAACTTCATGGATGGCGTTCATAACATTCTTCACTCACATTTTTCTTCTCAGTCTTTAGCTCAGTTACTAGTTACTTGAGAGAAAGAACTAGATCTAATTTATACTTTCTTCCTAGAGCTGGAGACATAATACCAGGATACAGTGTTGTGCAAAGACTCAATATGTGTTTGGTAGGGGGAAAGGATATTGATCCTGTTCCTCAAGATCTGGTGATTTGCTGGGTGTGGTGGAGCACACCCATAATCCCAGTGACTCAGCAAAAGCGAGGTGCTAGCAACTCAGTGAGACCATGTCTCTAAATAAAATGCAAAATAGGGTTGGAGATGTGTCTCAGTGGTCAAGTGCCCCTGAGTTCAATCCCTGGTATTCCCTTGCAAACAAAAAAGATCTGGTGATTTGTGGGTTAACGGATAAGATGTACATGGGCAATAATGTAACAGTGCTGTAAATTTCCTAGAACACATTTAAATATTTTATCATAAAAACAAATTACTTATTTTGAAAACCTCAACAAAATAGAATTAGATAAAATAGAGATGTCTACTTCCTATAGTCCAGCCTACTCCTCAGAGAGCTCCATTGTTGATGTGTACCCTGAATATGTCCTATACATAGACAATCAATCAACCACATTTTAATTATGAGTTGCTATGAAGACACATACAGTTGACCCTCTGTAGCCACAGGTTATGAACCTGTGGATTCGCCTAACCATGGATCAAAAATATTAGGAAAACTATTATGTCTGCACTTAACATATGTGAACATTTTTTTCTTGTCATTACTCCTTAAAAAGTACCATAATAAGCATATATTAACAGAATATAGTCTAGTGCAAAGGTTCAATAAATGTAGGTGGAAGAATGAATTGATCCTGTCCCTCAAGATCTGGCTGACTTATAGGTTGACTGATAAAATATACCTGGGTAATACATAAAAATATAATTTACATAGTATTTACATTTATTAGGTGTTCTAGGTAATTGAGGTAACTTAAAGTACAGGAGACAATATGTACAGGTTAGGTGTAAATACCACACTAGGGTCTTGATAATCCACAGATTTTGGGGGAGTTCTGGAAAGAATGCCCCATGGATACTGAAGAACAACTGCATATATTTTTATTTTAACATAATCTTTATAATCTTTATATGAACAACTGTGAGAAAATCGATAATAGTCTTGCCCATGTTCTTTGGCAGTGAGTATGGAACTGAACCTTTCCTTATGGTTCAAGCTGATCTGTGTGAATATCATTATACACCAATAATCTAGAGCCTCCTGCTTCCTGAGATCCTGCCATGCCCCCAAACTCTTGAAAAGTTTTTCATCTACTAGTGAAGGTGTATATTATGTTTTTCCTATGCCTAGTTTAGAGTCTCTGACTCCTGCTTAGCTGTCAGTCATCTTTACTGTTGTTGGTCACTTCTTTCTTTCCTCCTAATTTGCTTCCCCTAGTTTATTATATATTGAAAATTAAATCACCAGTCTTGCTAGTGATGTGCATGAAGTGAGATTTTTAGAGAGGGCTTCAGAGGACTTTTTTCAAAATAA
This sequence comes from Sciurus carolinensis, assembly GCF_902686445.1. Lineage (NCBI taxonomy): Eukaryota > Metazoa > Chordata > Mammalia > Rodentia > Sciuridae > Sciurus > Sciurus carolinensis. Next base: position 31,911,177 of record NC_062219.1, read on the forward strand.
GATGCACATCTTAGAGAGTTCCTGGCAGAAAATTTCCACATCAGTCTGCTGACAGGTGAGGCCACTCAATGTGATGCAAACTGTGTCTTAAAGGGTATTCCTAGTGAGACTGTAATTTAGTAAGACCACTATGGAAATTATTGAAGTGTCCTTCAAAGACTTAGGCATGGAACCACCATATTACCCAGCCATACCACTTCTCTGTATTTACCCTGAAGAATTAAAGTCACAGTGATGCATGCATGTTCATGTTTATAGCAGCAGAGTTCACAATAGTCAAACTATGGTGCCAGTCTAGGTGTCCATCAAAGAATGACTAAAGAAAATGTGTTATATATACACAATGGAGTTTTATTCGGCCATAAAGAAAAATGAAATTATGGCATTTTTAGGAAAATGAATGGAACTAGAGACCATCATGTTAAATGAAGTAAGTCAAATTCAGAAGGTTAAGAGTTGTATGTTTTCTCTCATATGTGAAAGCTAGAGAAGCAAAAAGAAAACAAAGGTGGGGGTGGATCTCCTAAAAGTTAAAGGGAGGTCAATAGTTGGAAAGGGACCAAGGGGTGAGAGGTTGGGGGCGGGGGAGTGGGGAGGGATGCTGGGGAGTGATACTAGCCAAATTATATTGCTATATTGTGTACATTTACAAATATGTAACAACAAATCCCATCAATATGTACAACTCTAATGCACCAATAAAAAGTAGAGAAAAAAAATGAAAAGGTTAAAAAAGTATCGCTAAGATAGGACTGGGATCCCACCTGGAGAGTGTGGTTGGTTGGCAGACGGTAGCAGAATTCAACGATGACCTAAAAAATAAAAAATAAGAACTTTCCAAAACAACAACAACAAAAGGCAACTTTCTGCCTAACAGCTCCAGGATTGTTTGAATGCTTAAGTCATGTGAATTGAGAATAACTAAGAACCTCAGGCTTCAGCATGCGGACATATTAAAGGCATAAGAAAATAAAGGCATGGGGATGGGGGAAGCCCTGTCAGTAGCTTTGAGCTGCCTCATTTTTTCTTAATGGAAAAATTGTTACAAATGGGTTCTTCAGCATATGTTATTAATTTCATTATCCTGGCTTCAAGCCAGCTAAGCATCAAGCCCTGGTTTTTGTGATTTCAGTTGCAACTAGTAAAACTCATGTGGGCATTAACAGAAACAGACAAGAGAGCATTTTTTTTTTTTTTTTCCAAATCAACTCCAAGTGACTATTTTAAAAGCTTTCATTTCATAAAACTAGTTGGAACTAGTTTGTTTTTGTTGATGAGAAGAATTATACTTTTCTAAAATATGGTATTCCCAGCCTGTACCAAAATTAATTTGAAGGCCTTGAATAAATTATTAAAACTGATAGGTAATTATATTTATTTCTGAAATGTTTTAAAATGGACAAAACTTTATAAATGTTCATAAAAGTTTTATTTTGTGTTTGACTGCACATGGTTTTTATAATAATGAACACTATGAAAAAAAAGGCTTTTCTTTAGATGAAATTATGATAAATAGTTGGAGAATACTAGGCAGTATTAGAATTTCACACTGAAGCCTTCTTTATCATACCTTTTGAAATTGTATGATTCTATTACGAAAAGTCATCAACCATGTCATAAACAACACTCAGGAATTGGCATCAATCCTGGCTTTTAGCTGGCATTTGTTGAATACCAGTTACCAACAAAGCACTTTAATAATACTGCTTCCTGTTTACCCAGCTATTGATACGCAGCAGGCCATGGATGCCTTCTACATGTGGTCTTTCTGAAATAAATCCATACAAACCTTCGGTCCAGGCATTTTCATCTCCAATTTATTAGAAATGAGAAACTAAATCAGAGACATTATGTCTTGCTCAAGATCACACTGCTAATAAATGTGAGTGGGAAATTCAAATCCTTGAGGGCATCTGACTCTAAAATCCAGAGTGACAACAATCCCAGTTTGTCCGTAAATAAGGGGTTGCATGAGACGAGTGATTGGAGGTTATCAAATTGGAACGTTTCTAGAACCCCCAAGATGAGCTGGGGACCCTATTAGAAGCTGCTATTCTACCTGCTGGGCCCTTGATCTTGTTCTGATCGCTTGCTCTTTTCCTTCAAAGTCGATCAGTTGCCTGAATTTGCCTTTTTCCTTTTGCTTTTAATCTTAAGTGATAATCCTCATATGACTTCACATTTTTAAATTTTGAAAGTCCTTCTAGAACACAGGTCATTTGAAATCCCACATCCATTTTCAGATGCATTTCATCTCTTTGTTCAATAATTATTTTTGAATGACCTCTGTGTAGCAGGTACAGAGATTACAATGGTACATGATACCAAGTCCATTTCTTGTGGAGTTTCCAGAAATGTGAAGGGGGGACAGAAAGGTTAGAAACAAGAATACTGGTGAGGCATGGCAAGGACAATAGAAAGAGATCAGGTGTGCTTTGTTATCCCATAAGAGGGAGTCAGGGAAGGTGTCTCTGATGGGCAACCTTAAGGCAGAAGAGAGCTGGGCATGGAGCCCATGTGGCTGGAGCTGGCTGTGGAGGGAACAGGGTTAGTTCACATAGGACCTCTAAGGTTGAAGAATTTATGCTTGAATGTGAGATCCTCTCCTTTTGTTTTCTCTATACAGAAACAATAAAATCAGAGACCACAAAGCCAAGAATTGTGCTTCCCTGAAATCTGCTCTACAGTTTAGCCCTGCTGACTAGGATCTAGCCAGGAGTTAGGACTGGGTGAGTAGAAAGAACGAGAGAGTGATGGGAAAGAATCATGCCTACAATCCATTGTTCTTGATTTTCACCATGATTCTCAGTGTGTTTTAGTCAGTCATTTCACTGCTGTAACTCAAAGGTCTGACTAGAATAACTGTAGAGGAGGAAAAGTTAATTCGTACAGGGGAGAAAGTTTATTTGAAGGTTCATGGTTTCAGAGGTCTTAATCCATAGAAGGCTGGTACTGGTCCTCAGAGCTCAAGGTGAGGCTGAACATCATGGCAGCAGAGTATGGTGGAAGGAAGCAGCTCACATTGTGATCAGGCAGCAGAGAGAGTTCACTTGCCAGATACAAATATATACCCAAAATCACATCCTCCAATTAATCACTTCCTCCAGTCACACCCCACCTGCCTTCTGTTACCACCCAGTTAATCCCATCAGGGATTAATTCACTGATTAGGTTAAGACTCTCACCACCCAATCACTTCTCCTCTGAACCTTCTTGCATTGTCTCACACATGAGCTTTTGGGGGACACCTCACATCCAAACCACAACACAATATATGCCTTGGGATTGGTGAAGCTCGGTAATACAAATCGAAGTTTTCTCACATGAATAATTCAGATACCAATCCTTAGTAAACAAGTTCTCTCGAGTGTTTTGGGTCCTATGGTCTTAGTTGATAAATATAGCAATAATGACAATAACCACATAAATGTGTTACATTTGACTAGTGATTCACAATGCTTGATGCCTTTTTCTTAGCATTTCCACTTACTCCTCACAAAATCTAATAGGAGCCTGACATTGTGTTGGATCATGCCTGTAATCCCAGGTACTGGGGAGGCCAAAGCAGGAGGACTGCAAGTTTGAGGTCAATCTGGGCAATTTAGCCAAATCTTATCTCAAAATTATAAAATAAAAAGGGATGGGGATTTATCTCAGTGGTAGAGGGCCCCTGAGTTCAATCCCCAGTATTGGGGGAAAGAATGAGGTAGGTAGGCAGATAACATGTTAATAATGCAATTTTATATGAAATGAGATTGGTGCTCTCAAAAATAAAATTTATGTGATTTTTACAAAGTCATATTTGTAGGTGATGGAACCCAAACTGGAACACAGACTATTCTTCCACGTATGGTTCACATGTCAGTTTAAAGTGATGAGACTATTTGGAAAGTGTACATAGAAGCAAGTGTCAAATCCACAAGTGCTTGTCTCCTGTGGCAACATCAAGCACCTGTCCACTGCAGAGCTGGAGTTACATCATATTTTTCTGTTTCGTGTTGAGTTTTCCACTCATCTTGATCTGAAAATGAGAAAACAAATCAGTGTTCTTAATTTCAGTGTACCAGTTACCTTTCTTTTGATCATCTTCAAATTCCCATTACCCTTTCTTCTAGAACACGTATTCAGTCTAGATGAAAGACTCTCAGCCCTTTTGTTTTTCTCCTACTCCCAGGAAAAAATTAGAACATTATTTCAAGCTCATTGTTCTCTATTGACAAGAGTTCATTATTCTGTTTCCCCCATTAGCTCATCTTTTATCTACATGCTCAAATTTCATTTATCCTTAAAATAGCATCTGTTTGATTCTGACCCTTCTCCAAATCACTTCCCCATCTCTCTGACTTTTCACACCCAATTTTCATTTAAAAATTTTAATCTCTGTCTTCTTTCTTTCTTCTTTACCCTGATCTTCCTTTGATCAATCAAATCTTTTTCCTTATTACTGATTAGGCAATCTCCTAATGCCTTCCCATTCTCAGAGACTGTTAAGATTTCCAGGCTTTTCTATCTCTCATGTTGGACTCAGCCTCTCACTAGTGTTCCCAATCAAATTTGTCCTCACATTGTTGCAGAATGGTCTTCCAGCCCAAAGGAATCCTGTCCATTTCCAGTTCAATGAAACCTCTGTTGACTTCCCAGATCTGCTCTATGTAATCCCAATTCCTTAGCTTGGCACACAAGACCCATCCACACAGGCCGATCCAAACCTCCTTTTCAAGTTTTATTTCCTGCTGCAATCATTTTTCCTCCTTTCAGAGCTCCTTGCAGGTGCAAATGCTGTTTCTTCTGCCTGGCAAATGCTCATTCATCCGCTAACACCCAGCTCAGGGCTCACCCTCTCCCTTTCCCTCCTGTCATTCCAAAGTATTTTGATTATACTCTTTCAGCAGTTCTCACCATATGGCAGTTCTATTTTTCCAATTATGTGCCCTTCTCCCTGACTCCACCACTGCCTTTGGTTCACTGCCTGGCACACAGTAGGTTCTTCATAAGCTTTTCAGTAAATATTCATGTGAATAAAGAAATTCATGAAGGAGTGAGTGAATTAATTAACTCTATTTTATAAATATCAACACATATGTCCTTTTTCACCACAAGGGGAAAAATAGTTCAACTTTACAATAAATCACTTATACGAGAGAGAATGAGAGTGTTTGTGGTATGTGTGTGTGTGTGTGTGTGTGTGTGTGTGTGTATGTGTGTTCGTTTATATATACATTTGCCCTAGTAGCTATTCCCTGAGTGTATTTCAACTACTGTAGTTTTAACAGCTGTCATATATGTAAATATTGCAATAAATTTAAGGTTGCAGTTTTATGGCATTGAAGTGAAAATGAAAAATTCCAGTGAAACACTAGACTGCAGCAGTATCATAGAGGTTAAACACTACAGATCACTATCACAAGATGTGAAACCAGATGATGTAGTGAACCTTTTTTGACCTCTGATAAAAATGCACCTTTAAGGGAATAATTACACATAGTTTTATAAAGAGATATAAAAAGATAGAAGTACATCACAGATGGTGGCAAATAAGTTCAACAAAACTAAATAATATCAGCAAGAGGTAAATTGTTATTTCCCTTTTTTCATTTGCATTTTCTAATGAATTACGTGTATGCAGTATTTTAATAATGAAAAGTTGTCTTAGACTGTTTTCTGTCGCTGTCGCTGAATACCACAGGATCATTTATGAAGACTGAAGGGGTATTTAGTTCACAGTTCTGGAAGCTGAGGCCAGCATCTGCTCGGCAGTGAAAGTCTCATTGTGTCATACTATGGTAGAGGGCATCACAGGACAAGCCAGAACAAGCCCATGGGGTTGGACCTCTCTTCCTCTTCTTATAAAGCCCCAAACACTGTCATGGGAGGTTCACCATCACGATCTCATCTAATCCTAATTATGTCCCAAAGACTCACCTCCAAACTCCATCCACATGTGACCCCGGGATTAAGTTTCCAATACGTGGATTTCAAGGAACATACCTGAATCATAACATAAAGCACAATAGAAAATAGTGTACCTAAACAAATGAAAGCTCTTTAGGTCCAAGAAATAACTAAACCCATCAGTAGCTATATATAATATTTAGCCACTTACATTAGATATTTTAATTTTCTTATAAATAAATCTAATTTTTTATATTTATTTTAAAATAGGATCATTTTCTCCTAACTTCAAGTATTTTTTTTTTTGTATTTGTTGTAGTGAATTTCTAAGGATAAAAATATTAGAAGAATATTTAAACTACTCATGATTGTACTAGCAAAGCACTGTTAATGTGTTGACACGTCACATCTGTGCTTTTCTTATTCAGTCATTAGGTATATATTTTGTGTACTTCTTTAATTTTAACCCATAAAACTCTGTTTCAATATCTGAGTATTTCCTTAGGAAAGTCAACATTTGGAGATATTTCTCATTCTTCCATCTCTAGTCCTGATCTTTCCACTGAGTTACAAATATGTTTTTGTACAAAACTTCTCCATTAATGACTTGAAGCATATCCAAGTCTAGAAAACATCTCAAAGTCAGTGGAGTCAAAGGAATGACTAACTTCCCCTCTCCCTGCTGAAACATTTTCTGCTGAAACTCTCCTTCCCAAGTGATCCTCATCTCATAAAAGAACACCAACATGATCCCAGTTTTTAGGTCAATAAACCAGGAGTCCTCTTGAATTTCTCCGTTGGCATCTTCCTATATCCAGGAACCACCATCTTTCTATCAAAAACATGTCCTTCAAAGTTATTAACCTCTCTTCTTTTTCCTATTTCTACTCTAGTTCAGTCCCAATCCTCTCTTCTCTATACTACTTCAACTGTCTTCTCATTAGTATTCCTGCTTGAACTCCTGCCCACCAACAAAGCAAACTCCATAGTACAACAGGAATCCTTTTGATTCATAATATGGTTTTAAAAGGCTAATCATCACATTGAGACTGAAAATCAAATTTTTTGACATATTAAAGACTCATGCCTATCCCTTTAGCTCTTCCCACCAGTTCTTTACTGGTAATGTTTATATTGTAGGAGTAATAAATATTCTGGTTTATAGCATTTGCTTATTTCTTTGATTTTAGATAGATAGATAGATAGATAGATAGATAGATAGAAATAGATACATATTGAGTCACGTGTATGTCTATCTATTTGTTAGTACTTTTATCTACATCAGTCAGATTTTCATCTGTGACCAAACTACCTTACAAAAGCAACATAAAGGAGAAGTTTGTCCATAATTGGCAGGCTCTAGTCCTTTGGGCCTGGGGTGAGGAAGAACATGATGGTGGAAGGACATGAAGAAGAAAAGTTGCTCACCTCAAGGCAGCTAGGAAGTAGAGAGAGAGAGAAAAAGGAACCAGGACAAGGGTCTGTCCCCAAAGACCAACTCCTTCAACCATATCCTACCTCCTACAGCTTCACTTCCTCTCAGTTGTCCATTTGGTTATCAATGGATTAATCCACTGGTGAGGACAAAGCCCTTATGATCCAAATCACTTCCCAAATGACTCACAATGCTGTATTGGGGACCAAGTCTTCAACACATGAGACTTTGAGGGAAATTTCAGACCCAAACTACAATGCTATTTATCTTCTGTTGATCCAACCATACAGATGTCACACATACTGTTAACCCTCTTTGGTTGTTTCTCTGGAGAACATTGACTAATATCTCAATTCTTCACAATTTCTCTGACAACCCCTTGGTAACTCTCTGGCAATATTACTCAAATTTATTTTCTTCTCTCTGTGTATCACTTCCTGTAATATCATGCTTCCTTATTTATGTACAGGTTTTCTGTCTGTTCTTCGCCTGGCTCCACTAGAATACATGCCCCTTAAGAGCAGGTATCTGGTCTGCTCGTTAATTGCTCTATCATCACCTCCTAGAAAAACGCCAGATACTTAAGAAAAATACTTGTTCAATGAGTAATTCTAGGAAATGTATTTGAGAGCCAAAGCAGATATTTTTTTTTTTAAAGTGTAAAACTCTTGATGCCTTAAATGCTTTACAGAGCACTTGCATCAATTAAAGCTCTTAGCATTAATCAGTATCAGAGTGACTATGTCAGTATTTTTTCATTTTCATTATGTATTACTATTTTGGAAATAGTAACATAACCAAGACTTTTAACATAACCAAGACTTTTACCATCCTTTCTTACTTATGAACCTATTACTTAAAAAACAAAACAAAACAAAAAAAAACTCTGAATTAGACAACCTAACATACATGTGTGGCCCATAGGTAGAGACAAAACCCATCTTTGCTTTCCCTCTCAGTGACCAACTGTCCATACAGAGGCTATCACAGATGCATGCTAGGAAGTACCCCTTTTCCCACTTTCTCAGTTTTACATTTTTCTCTCCAACAGAGACTTAGGGTCAAGGAAGGGGTTTCCTACAAAGAGCCATAATTCCACCAAAAAGGGAGGAAAGCAAGAAGAGTTCCTCCAGGTGCAGTCTCCTAAGGAAACATCAATGTTTATAAGGAATAAATTGCTTATGTGACATAATGCTGTTCTCTCTTTACTTGGTCAGTATTATCAATCTTATAATAGTGTCTCTGAAGGGAGGTTGGGTGGCAAGCTTCTCTGGTAAAGGGATGGGCTAGGGTACAGAATCTGGAACCTCCCATTGTACATTCTTTCCCCTCCATAGCACAGTAGTCAAAGTGGTCTCTCTTTAAGTTGATGTTTATTTATTTAGTAGTGAGGGCAAACATATTTTAATATATTTGTCATATTAAATATATGTATATCTTGTCTATAAATTTTATTTACAAGCACATAGTCCTTTTACCATTGGCCCACTTACTGGTTGCTATGACTATGAATATTGACATAACCTTTTGTAATTTTCCTGATAAATGTCTCAAGTTTATTGATAACCCCTTAATTTTGCTTTTGGTAAATTTTGGTTATCACACTTTGGATTTTTATGCACTGAAGTGGGCTGATTTTTTTAAAAAAATATTTTTATTGTAAATGGAAAGAATACCTTTATTTTATTTATTTATTTTTATGCCATACTGAGAATCAAACCCAGTGCCTCACACATGCTAGCCAAGTGCTCTACCACAGAGCTACAACCCCAACCCAAGGGTGCTGATATTTTCCTTGCTTGGTGATTACTTCTTCCACAATCTGGGATCAGATTACTGTTGATATAAACTAGTTCTATTTTATAGGCTGATTTTTCCACATTCATTTTTAATTTATCTGAAACGTATTTGGTTGTAATATTAGGATCTAGTTTAATTAGCCCACTGTCACAGCATTATTCATTAAATTTCTTCCCTTATGATTTATTAGGTTTACAAATTACATAATTAAAAATGATTTTATTTGGTTTGTCAGATTTATTTGCTTGCTCATTTTTATTTTCAATGGTGCTTTTGTCATGTAGGAAATGCTTACAATAATTTGAGTTCATTTCTAGATTTTCTTCTCTATTTCTTTGATCTTTTGATTCTTGTACCTAGGCTTCTCTACTTTGTTAGAGTAGCTCTGTATTATGTCTCTAATAACCAATACAGTAAGTCCCCCAGCATTCTCTTTTTTTCCAAAATTTCTTTGAGGTTTTGCCTTTTTATTCTTCCAGACACTTATCAATTCAAGAAAATTCCATTAAGATTTCTATACTTACTATCTGTACTATCTGTAAACTAATTTCAAAGTTAAAATTAAAAGCCTTGGTAAAGAGGTTAAATGGTGAGAATAATAAGGTCAAGACTAGAGAGGAAATTTTAGATAAATGCCAGATTTCTTGATCCACAACCATAATATCAATCTCCCCATAAAATTGGACAGTCTAATTTTCACTCCACACATACTCTTCATGAAGAAAACATCTTGTCTTCTTTCATCCCTCACTCATGTTGCTAGTCATTCAAATCTCTTATGTAAATTTTTTTGACCTTACATCCACTGGACAGCATGCATGGAAAACTCTTAATTTTCATTTGAAGAGTAAAGGAAACATCATATATCTTATAACAGGAGGGAGATTAGCAAAGGAAAAAAGGAAAATGATCAAATTAAGCAAATCTCATAGCTCTCTTTTTTAACAAAGGGGTAAAACTAAAGCTAAAAGCATTCCAAGGGGGGGACTAAATTCTCCTGATCCTGCATAGTTAAAGATTTCGTGTTCTTCACAGAGCCTCCTTCACTAAGGAAACCACAGTGAATCTATTATGTGAGGGCTCTTATTTCAGGATGTTGCTGTAAGAATTCCTCAGGGCCTTTCCTGTAACCTTGAGCAACCCCTTTAGACATCAGTCGCCAGTCACACTCCACTATACATAACCATACATTACAAAGCGAAAAAGTTTCCTTAATCTCCAATTAGATTAGAAAACAGTATTTCTTCAAAAATAATTTCAGTCTACTTTCTCTGCCCGAAATTTATAACCATTGCTTTTATTTATGATTCTATGGAACAACTGCAATTCTTAAATTAAGAGAATTTTTCAATGAACTCCAGATCTGGCCTTTCTGCTGCGTGCCAGCATAAATACTTGATTGTTGTTGGATTATTTATGAAGGGCTGGACTGTAGGCTCTGTGTTTTCCACTGTATTTTTTTTTTTTTTCTTTTCTAGTACACGTTTGAGAAATGTAAGAAAATTTAGGAAAAAACAGCATACAAAACATAGAGCGTAGAGCTTAGAAAGCAGGAAAAATGTGATATGATGAAAATATGGAAGATTTCAACCATGCCATGCCTTCAATGCTGATTTACTGATAACAAATTTGCTATTCACTTAGGGAAAAAAAAAAAAAAACAACAAAAAACTTCCTGGCCCCAAATGGAATAGTTAATATTAGGAAATGTTTTACAGAGAGTTAAGTGCTAGAATTCTGAAAAACAAAATTCTTCCCCAATTAAGGTTAAAGTTATATTAATTCATTGGATAATACAATTCTTTTTTCCTCTACTCTTACAATAGTACAATAACTGCAGCTCTTTCAATCTAATAAATAATTATATGATTTTTTTTTATCATAGCATATTACCTTTGTGTCTGCCTGTCAAGTACAAGACATTGAGTTGAGAATTAGTGTTTGATAAAAGTAACAAAATATTGCTCATTTCCTTTTCAAATACTAGACTGAAAATTTTAGAGCATCTTAAAGATAATTGCTGAGAGCAAGGAATTCTAACACTAGCATACACAGACACATTTTTAAAACCTAAGAGCATTCTAAACCTTACACGATATAATGAACGTATAGATTGTATACTAGAACCTCTGTCAGTGGTAGGGGGTGAAATCAACATTACAAATGTGAAAATGGATCTGGCATAAACACTCTCCGGAGGCACTATGTTGCTGAATTCTGTCATCATGTTCTCTGCTTTGATAGAATAGTTTCTTCAGTCTGGGATAGAACTGGAGCAACCTTCCATAATAATTGACAAAGGCATTTGAAAAACTGGCATTTAGAATATACTCACACTACATGGGCATTAGGCCATTCTTGAAAGCAGTAAATTTTACCTTTTACCTAAAGTATTTAGAAAATAGAAATATTTAGAAGAAAAAAGGATGCACATTCTGAAAAAGAAAAGAATAACTGAAATGTTTAAAACACTTGTGTTCACACACAAGGAAAGAAAAAATAAAGCAAAGTGTGAGATAATCTAATCACTTGATTTGTGATTAGTGGTTTTGTGAATAATTACCTGTGATGATTTAATCTGGCCACAGTGACATTTTAAAATGAATAAATATATGTTTATAATGCATGAAAATTCCTTATAACCAGTAGAAAAGAGATCCGATATGCACAGCCTCAGCATTCATTTGACACATTCTTATTACAAATTTACTATATACCAGATTATGCTCAAAAACTCCAAAACCCTTGCCTATGAGAGCTATGATTCCCTTCTCAAGTTAGTCACCTAGAAAACCTTTTAAAAATATAGTGATATTGACCAAATTATATTGTTACATTGCGTGCATATACAAATATATAACAATAAATTCCATCAATATATACAACTATAATGCACCAATAAAAAAACGTGGAAAAGAAACATTAGTACCAGAGTCTCTCCATTGACTCATTTAATCGGTCTTTCTGGAGGTAGAGTCCAGGTATTGGTGCTTTTATAAAAACTCTCCAGTGAATCTAATGTGCAGCTAGAGTAGGGATAAATACCAAATGTCTGGCATTTGAGACATGGAATCTTGGCTCCCATCATCTTCCTTTATGAATTTACATCAAACTCAGAATGATTTAAGAACTACTTGTCTTGCATTTTCCAATTCCTGGGTACATGTTTGCCAATATTCTTCCGTTCACGGAGTTGCCATATCTCATACTAAAATTTAAACACTTTTCAGGCCCTTACGCAAACCAATAACTGTCGAGCACCTACTCAAGCTCAAGCTTCTCATTCTCTCGTAGTGTTTACATTCCATGCGGTTCTACAGCCTACAGCCGAGTGGAGAATGTGAGGAACTTAAAAAGGCAAGAATGAAACAGGGTCACGATAACAAAAACAGAAGGTATCACAAGAACACATTGTAAGGGCACCTTGTCCCGATTCAGGGAGCCAGGAAACTCCTGATGGGCTGAGGCCTCAGGAATGAATGAGAGTCAGTTAGAAGAGAGTGAAAGCAAGTCAGGAAGATAAAAAGGAGGGTGAGGTCCAGAGTTCAAGGAGCACCTGTGCTCCTTCAGGGCTGGGTTAGGAAGGGCAAGGGAAGAAGTGCAAGGTGAGTCTGGAAAACAGAGGCCAGACTTAGAAGGGAGTGTCAGCCATTGTGAAAAGCCTGGGCTGTAACCAGAGAAAACGTGAGCCAGGGAAGGGTTTTAAGGGAGGATTTAGCACAATATCATGCAGTTCATGCAGATCATATTTGCTGTACTGTGGAGGCACTATGGATTGTGGTGGGTCGCCATGTGAGCGAGGGAAAACAGAAGGTATTGCCATAACCTAGATGAAGACCGCAGAGGATTGAACTGGGTCAGGGACAGAGGATGGGGCTGGGACACTGTCGTCCACTCTACTGAAGATGTGGGGTTGCTCTCTGTAGGAAACTGTCTGGAAAACAGAAGATAAGGAATGACACAGCCCCAAAGTAGAAGAGCTTTCTAAGAAAGAAAAATTGGGTTAAGAACAGAATCTGTGACCTGAAGAGAAGGGTCAGAAAAGGCAGGAGATGAAGAGCAGGAAAATGCTGGAAAGGACCAAGTTAATAACATTACTGAGGCCAGCGTCTTATAATCTTCCTGGAAATATTTGTCCATTGGTAGCTCAGACATCTTCTCTTGCATTATATTGCATATCTGTAAAATTTTCAAGGTATTGGAGTCAAGATTGATTTAATTTTGCATTCCTTGGTTAAGCAGGCTGAAGTTGAGGTCATTGTAGCAAATCCTTTGTCACTCCTATGCAGATTAATTAGAAAAATAAAAACTGAAGAATGGGAACATTTAAAATAATAAATAATTTTTTTAAAGTGAAAGTAAAAAAAGATAATGGCAGGAAAAAATACGGTCCAACAATTGATGGAGTTGAGGAATTGTAAACATATTCCCTAGAATTTCATCAAGATGGTAACTGCAATGAAGAGCCTTCTCAGACCTCCTGGTTGAGATGTGCTCCCAGACCCCAGGATTCACCTGTGAATTGTCACCACATGTGCAATTACATAACCAGCTATCTAAATTGTGCTCCCCACCTCTGGCAAGAATATAAGCCTCTAGAGGTCAAGAGGACTGGATCTGTATCTCTAATTATTAGAATAATATCCGATGTGTGGAACACACTCATTAGCAGTCATTGAACAAATGAGGAGGGATACAAAGATCCATACAAAAAAAGATTGAAAGAGGAACTACAAGATGAAGGGAGGTGGGATTTAGAATAATGGGGTGAGCAACTCTCATAACTCAGAATGCACTAATCAGAGGGTGGCTGAATGTTCTAGTTTGCCTGTGGTGTTCCTAGTTGATGCTTTTATCCTAGTGTAATTACTTAAAGTCCTCCTGTTCATTCTCAAAAAGATCTCCATTTGCATTTAAAGAATATAGTCATCCCACTCCTCCATTTATACCCAAAGGACTTAAAATCAGCATACTACAGTGACATAGCCATATCAGTGTTAATAGGAGCTCAATTCACAATAGCTAAACTATGAACCAAACCAAGTGCCCTTCAACAGATGAATGGATAAAAAATTGGGGTATATATACACAAAGGAATATTACTCAGTCTTAAAGAAGAATGAAACTATGACATTTGCTGATAAATGGGTGGAACTAGAGAATAGCATGCCATGTGAAATAAACCAATCCCAAAGAACTAAAGGCCAAATGTTTTCTTTGATATGTGGATGCTAATTCACAATAAGGTGGGTGGGTGACTAGGGAAGAATAAAGGTACTTTGGATTAGACAGAGGGGTGTGAAGAGAGGGGAGGGATTTGGGGGTAGGAATGATAGTAGAATGAATCAGACATTATTGCCCTATGTGCATATATGATTACATGACCAGTGTAACTCTATAACATGTACAACCAGAAGAATGAAAAGTTATATCCCATTTATATATGATGTGTCAAAATATATTCTACTTTCATGTATAATTAATTAGAACAAATTTAAAAATTTTTAAAAATGAATATAGTCAACTACACACTTGAGTGGAACATCAGATAAGGAAAAAATTACACATCTTATCTGTATGCTTATACATGCATGTGCACACATATATTAGAACACAAAAATTCACATATCAAAATAATACAGCTTTATACATATTTCATTCAGGATAAAAGTTCATGATGAATGTGATAAAAATAAATTAGCCTAATGTGCCTTTTAATAATAAAATTTAAGATGTGTTAGACTTCATTGATATCTCTTTATTTGACTAGTGAATATCACCATTGTTTCATTTTAAGAGTATGAAATTGCACATAAAGACCTGATTTTATTTTCCCAGAACCTATGTTCCCCATGACACATGCAATCCTTGGGAGCCTAACTCTGCTCTGGATGGAAGGCATTACTGTGCTGTTCTGCTGCTTCAAACAGCTGTGTATAAACTGTTCTTGAACATCAGCCACCTAAATTTGCAAAGCCTTTGGAATCTTTTGGATCAAAGTGTCTTTTAACTGTACATTACCATTATTAATCTGAATGTGAATTTGAAATTTTTCCCGGTGAGTGGAATTGAATGGCACTGCTGATTTTATTAAGCTGATCAAACGTCACTATCTTGTAACAATTCTTTTCTATCTGCTGTTCAGGATAAACAGATGCTCAAACTAATCCCAGAAAATACCAAGTAATAACTTTTCATTTCAGTACAGGCCATGACGGGCACAGGTGAAGAAAGTCAAGCAGTTGTGGGTGGGCTCTTTGCTCAAAGCAGACCTCAAACTCTTTTGAATCTTGCTATTGTGTAGCAGATGGCCTGGTTTGGGGAAAAGTTGGAATTTTTCCTTTCCCGGAGAGGTGATAAACTTGTATTATTCATTTCGTGTCCACAATACTTGGCATGTAGTAGTTGTTCATATAAAACACTGCATAATGATAAATGAATGCAATATGGGCATTTTTTTTTTTTTTAGAAAAAGAAAAAAGAAGGTTTATTCCTTAATATGGGCATTTTTTAGTTTTGTTTAACAAGTATTTTACACACGTTAGAAAAATTTATATAACTGAGCAGACAGAGAGCCCTTCAGAATATCTGTTGTGCTGATAAGGTTGCCATAGACTTCTTTCCCTGGAAGAGGGTTTGAGAGGGTTTGTATGGAGGTCATTTATCAAATATTTTAAGAACTGACTGAGGTTCTAGCCTTGAAATTTGTTCTTGGCTTATGCCTTTGAATAATTTTATTGTATAATAATCATTCTTACACTTAAAGATTAAAAGTCATAGAGAGAAGGCATTGTGAGAGGTCAACGTGTCAACATAATGAAGATTCAGCTTCAGGAGTCCTCTAACTGCTTGGGTAGACGTGAGTTCTTTACCTGTGCCCTTGTTTATGGAGGAGAAGGCTATAAACTACTGAGTCAGGGTAACTCGCTTCCATTCCTGCTTCTGTTTCTTACTAATTATGTGACTAAAGAGAAGTTTCCCACTTGCTGAGTCAAATTTTTCTCATTCATAAAATGCACCATTTCCAGCTCTTCTATATTCCTATAGATCATATAATTATCTACCTGAGATCAGATTTTCTGAGCTCCTACTATGTGCGTTGTACGGCTCTGAGCTTTTTACATTTTGTAACTCAATTAATCTTCACAAAAGCTTTGTAAATTCTGCCCATTTTCTTCTCTCTCTCCTGTTTTCCCCTCCCTCCCTCTTTCCTTCTTTGTCTCTTCCTTCCTCCCTCCCTCCCACTTTCCTTCCTGGTGTTTGTTCCCTGCATGACAAATGTATTCCCTCTCCAAGGTCATTCAGTTGCTAAGAAATAGAGCGTGGCACAGAAATCCAGAGGATCATTAGGGACTATTTTGAAAACATACACTCCAACAAATTGGAAGATCTAGAATAAATGGATACATTTTTAGACTCATAGGACCAGCCAAAATTGAATCAAGAGGATATAGAAAACCGAAGCACCAATATCTACAATGAGATAGAAACAGTAATAAAAAGCCCTCCAATCAAGAAAAATGCCTAGAACCAGATGGATTCTCAGTTGAATTCTATCAGATCTTTAAAGAAGAATGTCAGTGCTCCTCAAATTATTCCATGAAATAGAAAGGGATGGAACACTTC
The DNA here is from genome assembly GCF_902686445.1 of Sciurus carolinensis. NCBI lineage: Eukaryota > Metazoa > Chordata > Mammalia > Rodentia > Sciuridae > Sciurus > Sciurus carolinensis. The sequence continues at coordinate 31,927,930 of NC_062219.1, forward strand.
CAAATTCATTCTATGAAGCCAGTGTCACGCTCATAACAAAACCAGATAAGGACACATCAAGGAAAGAAAACTATAGATTAATATCCCTGATGAATTTAGATGCAAATATTTTATATAAAATATTAGCAAACTGTATTCAACAACATATTATGAAGATTGCACATCATGAGAAAGTTGTTTTTATCCCAGAGAAACAAGGAAGCTTTAAAATACTCAGATCAATAAATACAATTCACTGAATAAACAGAATTAAGAACAAAAATCACATAGTCATCTGAATAGCTGAAGAGAAAGTCTGACAAAATTCAGCATCCACTCATAATAAAAACACAGAAGAAACTGGGGATAAAGGGAAACTACCTCAATGTCATAAAGGTTACCTACCAAAAAACACAAAGCCAACATCATAGTGAATAGAGAAAAACTGAAAGTTATTTCCTCCAAAATCTGAAACAAGACAAGGATGTCCACTCTCACCACTCCTCTTCAGTACTGCACTAGAAATTCTAGCCAGAGCAATTAAGCAAGATAAAAAATAAAAGAGATAAAATCAGAAAAGAAGTCAAATTGTCATGTTTGCAGAAGATATGATCCTATACTTAGAAGATCCAAATGATCCCACCCAAGGACTGCTATAGCTAATAAACAAATTTAGCAAAGTAACAGGTTATAACAGCAATGTAAAAGATAATAGCTTTCCTATATGCCACAAATGAATCTGCTTAGAAAGAAATAAGGAAAACTATCCCATTCACAACAGCCTCAAAAAACCAAAAAGAAGCAAACAAAAAATAGGAAAAAAAAAAATCTAACCAAGGGACTGGGGAGATAGCTCAGTTGGTAGAGTGCTTGCCTTGCAAGCACAAGGCCTTGGGTTCTCCACAAAAAAAAAAAAAAAAAAAAAAAAAAAAAAAAAAAAAATCTAACCAAGGAGACAAAGACTTCTAAAATGAAAACTATAGAACAATTGAAGAAATTAAAGAACACACAAGAAAATGGAAAGATGGAAAGACTTTCTATGTTCATGAATATACATAATTAATGTTGTTAAAATATCCATACTACTAAAAACGTGGCTGTGTTACTGTAGTATGCTGATTTTAAGTCCTTTGGGTATCAACTGAGGAGTGGAATAACTGGGTCAAATGGTGGTTCTATTCCAAGTTTTCTGAGTAATCTCCATACTGCTTTCCAGAGTGGTCGTACCAATTTGCAGTCCCACCAGCAATGTATGAGTGTACCTCCCCCATATCCTTGCCAACATTTATTATTACTTGTATTCTTGATAATTAACATTATGACTGGAGTGAGATGAAATCTTAGAGTAGTTTTGATTTGCATTTCTCCAATTGCTGGAGATGCTGGACAATTTTTCATTTATTTGTTGATTGATTAAATTTCTTCTTCTGTTAAGTGTCTGTTCAGTTCCTTAGCCCCTTTATTGATTGTGTTATTTGGTTTTTTGGTGTTAATTTTTTTGAGTTCTTTATATATCCTGAAGATTAATGACTATCTGAGGTGCTTGTGGTAAAGATTTTATCCTGTTCTGTAGTTTCTCTCTTCATGTTATTGATTGTTTCATTTGCTGAGAAGCTTTATAGTTTGATTCCATCCTATTTATTGAGTCTTGATTTTACTTCTTGCATTTTACGAGTCTTATTAAGGATGTCAAATCACAAGCCAACATGGTAAAGACTTGGGTCTACTTTTCCTACTATTAGGCACAGGTCTCTGTTCTAGTGCCTAAGTCTTTGATCCGCTTGAGTTTCATGCACAGTGAGAGATAGGGGGTTTCTTTCATTTTATTACATGTGGATTTCCAGTTTTCCTAGCACCATTTGTTGAAGAGGCTATCTTTTCTCCAGTGAATGTTTTTGGGGTCTTTGTCTAGTGTGAAATAAATGTATTTATGTGAGTTTGTTTCTGTGTCTTTTATTCTGTACCATTGGTCTATGTGTCTCTTTTGGCGCCAATACCATGCTGTGTTTGTTATTATAGCTCTGTAGCACAGTTTACGATCTGGCATTGTGATGCATCCTGCTTTATTCTTCCTGCTAAGGATTACTTTGGCTATTCTGGGTCTCATGTTTTTCCAGAAGAATTTCATGATCACTTTTTCTATGAAGAATGTCATTGGGATTTTCATAGGAATTGCATTATATATGTATAACACTTTTGGTAGTATGGTCATTTTGATAATATAAATTCTGCCTATCCAGAAGCATGGGAGGTCTTTCCATCTTCTAGGGTCTTCTTCAATTTCTTTCTTTAGTCTTCTGTACTTTTCATTGTAGAGGTCTTTCACCTCTTTTGTTAGATTTATTCCCAGGTAGTTTATTTTATTTTTTTGAGGCTATTGTGAATAGGGTAGTTGTCCTAATTTATCTTTTAGTGGATTCATCATTAATGTATAGGAATGTGTTTGATTTATGGGTTTGATTTTATATCCTGCTACTTTGTTGAATTCAATGTTCATATCAGCTCCACTCATAATTGCTAAACTATGCAATCCACCTAAGTGTCCTTCAGTAGATGAATGGATAAGAAAATGTGGTATATATATACACAATGGAATATTACTCAGTCTTAAAGAAGAATGAAATGATGACATTTGCTGGTAAATGGATGGAGCTGGAGGATATCATGCTAAGAGAAATAAGCCAATCCCCAAAATACCAAGGGCAGAATGTTTTCTCTGAAATGCAGATGCTAATTTACAACAAGGGTTGGGAGACTAGGGAAGAATAGAGTTGCTTTAGACTAGGGAAAGGGAAGAAAAGGGAGGGGAGGAGGTATGGGGGAAGGAAGGATAGTAGAATGAATCAGACATTATTACCATATGTACACATATGACTACCTGACTGATGTGATTCTACATCATGTACAACCAGAAGAATGAGAAATTATATTCCATGATTGTACGATGTGTCAAAGTGCTTTCCACTGTCATGTATAACTAATTAGGACAAATTTTGAAATTCTAAGTAATGATGGTATAAATAGTTTAAGAAATGTATGCCTTTCTTGAAAATTGACTTGACCAAGCTTGTATAAATATATAAGAATGGTTTCTTCTGTCATGTATAACTAAAATAACAAATAAATAAATTTTTAAATTGAAAATAAATAATATGGAAGAAAGAAAGAAAGAGAGCAAAGACTTAAATTCAAGCATTTTGGTGCCAGAATTCAAACTGTAAGTCTTATTTTCTACCTTACTTTATTTATCTTCATTTTGATTAAATAGATACTCATTTTTCTTTACCAGAAGAATGAGAGCTCCTTGTGGTAGATTGTATTTTATTCTGATTTTATTTTCTTCATCCCCAAGTATTTTGTTGGTAGCTGGTATGTGACAGATATGCTACTAAAGTTTGTCAAATGATGGAATTAATATTTGCTCTATCTCAAAGGGATATTACCCCTGTGATTGGATTAGGTAGCAAAGGTGAAGGGATTTTTCAGATGAATCAGGGTCACTAATAGTTACCTTTGACTTAATCAAACAGAGATTATCCTGGGTGGACCTGTTCTAATCAGTGAAGTCCTTTAAAAGAGAATGCCAGCTTTGGTTATTGGCTTCAAAGGAGCGAAAAGTCATAATGAAGAGAAATTGCATAACAGGAAATAGCAGTGGCCTCTAGGAGCTGAGGGCTTCAGTCTTAATGCCACAAACTAAATTCTGTTGGTAATCAGAAAACACGGAAGACCTCAACTTCAAATAAAATCAGTCATGGCCGACACTTTGGCTTTAGCCTAATTGAGACTGTGAGCCAAATATCCTGATAGACTCATGAGCAGACTCCTCACCTATGCAAACTGGGAGACAGTAAATGCATGTTGCTTTAAGCTCCTAAATTTGTCATAATTTTTTAGGAACAGTAGAAAACTAATTCAGGTACTGGGTAATTTAACATTAGATTTCTGGGTTTTGTTGAATTTTTAGATCTGCCTGTTAGAGTGATTGGAAGCATGAACAGACTTCAGAAGACAGAAGGCAAAGGACTGAGAGTGATAGGACTGCATTAAAATGAGTGTGTAGAAAATCTGGTTTTTTCCCTTACTCCTTTATCGTCCTTGAGACCTCACGTTAGGAATTGAGTTCCTCCTATTCCACCATTTGTGACATCCATGAACATTGGTCTGTACCAGTTCCCGATTTTGTTTCATATTTTCCTTCTTTATTCCAGATCCCTGCTGCTATTCCGCTCCCCCATCACTGGTGTTTCATATTTTGAAATGTCTTTGTCTATATAACCATCCTCATAACATGCAGTGTCATCGAGCTATTTTATTGTGTGCCCTTAATTTATTAAAGTGCTTTGGTGTGATACTTTTCATTCTATTTCTAACTTTATTCTCAAACAAATGTTTTCAAGATGCAGTCACAGAGGCACAATTAGTGTGTTGTGGTTCATTGCCACTGAGTATTGCCTAAAATTTATCCACCACTCATCTATTTCCCTGGTTTGGGGATCATCATGTAGCTTTCAACTCTTCAAACATGTCTGCGTGTGCTAGAGAAACACTCAGGGGTAGTACTTCCAGGTCATAAGGCATGCACTTACATGGTTTTACTAAGTATTGTTGGGTGGTCTCTGGAATTGCCTGTTTATATTCTCATTACCAGTGCATGAAAGTCCTATCACTGCATAATTTTATTAAAACTTAGTATATATGACTTTCTAGTTTATCTAATTTGATGAGTGTAAAAATCTTATCTCATTACTCATTAAGGTTTCCCTTTCTGTGACATGCCAGTTTAATTAATTTACCCTTCTTTCCTTCCTTTCTTCCTCCCTCCCTCCCTTCCATCTTTATTACCTTCTTTCCCTCCTCTTTATTTCAGATTTACCAAAGTTTCTTATATATCCAGATATGGATTTTTTTTCTTCTAGATATTTTAACTATTTTCTTCAACTCTGTCACTCCTATAATTAATCCTTAATTTTTATGTACTATTTTTTTCTTAGTATTTGAGACTTTGGGATCCTTTTTTTTTTTTTTTGTAAAGTCCTCTATCCTAATATCACAATTTTTTCCTATCACATTTAGAATTTTATTTATGTTATTTTCTATGCATTATGAGGAAAGCATCCAGTTTTATTTTTCTCAGTATATTAAAAAAGTTTCCTTCAACATATTCAGGTAACAATTGATTGATCTATTTATTCTCCTCTCATTTGTGTTATCACTATTATCCATCAAGTTTAATAAAGCAGAGTGATTTCTAGGCTATCCTTCCTGCTTTATTGATCTCTTTGTCTCTGTGTTAGTGCTCCACTGATTTTTTTTTTAAATTAGTAACTGTACAATGTGTATTAAATGAGTAACTGTGCAATATGTGTAAGCTCCCAATCAACAGAAGCAGAAACCCAGATGGAGGGAGGGCTAGCGTCGGGGAGAGCCATCAGACCAAGGTGAGCCAACCTGGCCTCAGGTATAAAAGTGAAGGAAGAAGGGTTGGTGGAAGCCTCTTGAGTTGCCATGAAGCTTTATGGAGAGTGTGGCAAGGCTACTGGAGGATACTATAACCCAAGTGACCTTCAGAAATGCTCTGTATGCCCAGTAATGCATTTGCCCTAACAGCCCTGCCATGCTTAATACCCGACTGGGAGCAAACACAAATGTGGCAATGGACTTCAGAGTGCGGCAGTCGGGAGCTGAGTCAATCATGTTGCATCAGAGATCTGCAGGAGAGGCCTCTGTCTACTCCCCACATGCCGAAGCAATATGTGGATTCAAGAGTGAGATTTTAAAAAGTGACTTAATGATTCTCGAATGGTAAAGTATATTTTAGAATAAGTTCGTTAAGTTCTTCAAAAATATCCTGATGGAATTATGTTGGAATTGTATTGACTTTTGGATTAATTTGGTAAGAATTAATGTTTAACATGTTAAACTTTGCCATTCACAACATATCATTTGAATTTATTTATTCAGATATTCTTGTGTGTAGTTTAGGTGGTTTCAAAAATTTCTCTATAAAAACCTTGTGCATTCATCGAGGTCAAATTTTAGATAACGTGGAAGATGAATTGCTATTGCAAATACTAGTCATTGTTTAGCTGGTTTGTTGTTCCTTAACACAACACTGCTGTGCTTTGTATTTCATGCATAGGAAACAATCCAGTTACTTATTTTCTGTCCACACTCTGTTCTTATGAGTTGCATCTAAGCTTCCTCATTTTTGTTTTTATTTTTAATTAATTAATTAATTAATTTGATTCATTGTACACAAATAGGGTACAACTTTTCATTTCTCTGCTTGTACACAATGTAGAATCACACAGTTTGTGTAATCGTACATGTATATAAGTTAATGAAGTTTGTCTCATTCCATTATATTACCTTCCCTCCAGCCCCTCCCCAACCCCTCAGTTCCCTCTACCCAATCCAACATTCTTCCATTCTTCCCTTACCCTATTATATATCATTGTCCACTTATCAGAAAAACATTTAGCCTTTGGTTTTTTGGGATTGGCTTATCTCACTTAGCATGATATTCTCCAACTCGATCCATTTATCTGCAAATGCCATAATTTTATTCTTTTTATGGTTGAATAATATTCTATTGTGTATATATGCCACAGTTTCTTTATCCATTCGTCTGTTGAAGGGTATCTCAGTTGGTTCCACAGTCTAGCTATTGTGAATTGAGCAGCTATGAACATTGATGTGGCTGTGTTACTGTAGGATGCTGATTTTAAGTCCTTTGGGTATCAACTGAGGAGTGGAATAACTGGATCAAATGGTGGGTCTATTCCAAGTTTTCTGAGGAATCTCCATACCGCTTTCCAGAGTGGCTACACTAATTTGTAATCCCACCAGCAATGTATGAGGGCACCTTTTCCCCCACATCCTTGCCAACACCTGTTAATGCTTGTATTCTTGACAATAATCATTCTAATTGGAGTGCGATGAAATCTTAGGGTGGTTTGGATTTGCATTTCTCTAATTACTAGAGATGTTGAACATTTTTTCATATATTTGTTGATCAATTGTATATCCTCTTCTGTGAAGTGTCTGCCCAGTTCCTCAGCCCATTTATTATTAGGTTCTTTGTAATTTGGGTGTAAATTTTTTTAAGTTCTAAATAAATTTTGGAGATTACTGCTCTATCTGAAGTGCATGTGGAAAAGATTTTCTCCCACTCTTTTCATGTTACTGATTGTTTGCTGAGAAAAAATTTTAGTTCATATCCATCCCATTTATTGATTCTTGATTTCATTTCTTGTGCTTTGGGAGTCTTGTTAAGGAAGTCTGGTGCTATGCCAACATGATGAAGATTTGGACCTACTTTTTCTTCTATTTAATGCAGGGTCTCTGATATAAATTCTAGGTCCTTGATCCATTTTGAGTTGAGTTTTGTGCAGGGTGAGAGACAGGGGCTTAATTTCATTTTACTGCATATGGATTTCCAGTTTTCCCAGCACTATTTGTTGAAGAAGCTATCTTTTCTCCATTGTATGATTTTGGCACATTTGTCTAGTATGAGGGTTTAGTATGGGTTGTCTCTGTGTCTTCTAATCTGTACCCTTGGTCTACCTGTCTGTTTTGGTGCAAATATCATGCTGTTTTTGTTATTATTGCTCTGTATTATAGTTTAAGTTCTGATATTGTGATACCTCCTGCTTCACTCTTTCTGCTATGGATTACTTTGGCTATTCTGGGTCTCTTATTCTTCCAAATGAATATCATGATTGCTTTCTCTATTCCTATGAGAAATGTCATTGGGATTTTAATTGCAATTAAATTAAATTAAAGATTAAGTCTGTATAGTACTTTTGGTAATATTGCCATTTTGACAATATTAATTCTGTCTATCCAAGAACATGGGAGATCTTTCTATCTTCTAAGGTTTTCTTTGATTTCTTTCTTTAGTGTTCTGTAGTTTTCATTGTACAGGTCTTTCACCTTTTTTGTTAGGTTGATTCCCAAGTGTTTTTTTGTTTGTTTGTTTGTTTGGTTTTTTTGAGGCTATTATGAATGGAGTAGTTTTCCTAATTTCTCTTTCAGAGGATTCATTACTTATGAATAGAAATGCATTAGATTTATGGGTGTTGATTGTATATCCTGCTACTTGGCTGAATTCATTTATTAGTTATAGAAGTTTGTGGTGGAATTTTTGGATCCTCTAAATATAGAATCATGTTGTCAGCAAATAGTGAATAGTTTGCATTCTTCTTTCCTATTCATGTCCCTTTAATTTGTTTGGTCTGTCTAATTGCTTTGGTTCGTGTGTCAAGTACAATGTTGAATAGAAGTGGTGGAAGAGGGCATCTGTGCCTTGTTCCAGTTTTTAGAGGGAACATTTTAAATTTTTCTCCATTTAGAATGATGTTGTCCATGGGCTTAGCATAAAAACCCTTTACAGTGTTGAGGTATGTTCCTACTATTCCTATTTTTTCTAGTGTTTTGAGCATGAAGGGGTGCTGTATTTTATCAATTACTTTTCCCACATCTATTGAGATGCTCATGTGATTCTTAACTTTAAGTCTATTGATGTGATGAATTAAATTTATTGATTTCTGGATGTTGAACCAACCTTGCATCCCTGGGATGAACCCCGTTTGATGGTGGTGCACTATCTTTTAAATATGTTTTTGTATGCGGTTTGCCAGAATTTTGTTAAGGTATTTTTTAATCTATGTTCATCAGGGATATTGTTCTGAAGTTTTCTTTCCTTGATGTGTCTTTGTCTGGTTTTGGTATCAGAGTGATCCTGGCTTTATAGAATGAATTTGGAAGGGTTCCTTCCTTTTCTATTTCATGGAATACTTTGAGGAGTATTGGTATTACTTCTTCTTTGCAATTCTTGTAGAACTCAACTAAGAATCCCTCTGGACCCAGGCTTTTTTTAGTTGGTAAACTTTGGATAACTTTTTCTATTGTTTTTGCTTGAAATTGATCTTTTTAAATTGTGTATGTCCTCCCGATTCAGTTTGGGATGATCATACATCTCTAAAAATTTGTTAATGGCTTCAAGATTTTCTATTTTGTTTGAGTATAGATTTTCAATGTAGCTTCTAATTATGTTATGTATTTCAATGATGTCTGCTGTGATGTTTCCTTTTTCATCACAGATTTTAGTAATTTGAGTTTTTTCTCTCCTCTTCATTGGTGTGGCTAAGTGTTTATCAATTTTGCTTATTTTTTCAAAGAAGCAACTTTTTGTTTTGTCAATTTTTCAATTGTTTCTTTTGTTTCAATTTCATTGATTTCAGCTCTGATTTTAATTATTTCCTGTCTTCTCCTATTTTTGGTATTGATCTGTTATTTTTCTGGGACTTTGAGATGTAATATTAGGTAATTTATTTTTTGACCTTTTATTGTTTTATTGAATGAGCTCAATGCAATGAACTTTCCTCTTAGTTCTGCTTTCATAGTGTCCCACAGATTTTGATGTGTTGTATCATTGTTCTCATTGACCTCTAAGAATTTTTTTATCTCCTCTCTGATGTCTTTTGCTATCCAAGCATCATTCAACAGCAGATTACTTATTCTCCAAGTGTTGGAGTAGTCTCTGTTTTTTATTTTATCATTGATTTCTAATATCATTCCATTATAATCTGATAGAATGCAAAGTGGTATCTCTATTTTTTTGTATTTGCTAAGAGTAGCTTTGTGGTATAACATACGGTCTATTTTAGAGAAGGTTCCATGCACTGCTGAGAAGAAAGTGTATTCACTTTTTGATGGATGAAATATTCTATATATGTCTGTTAAGTCTAAATTATTGATTATATTATTGAGTTCTATGATTTCCTTTGTTCAGTTTTTGTTTGGAAGATGTATCCAGTGGTAAGAGAGGTGTGTTAAAGTATTATCGTGTTGTGGTCTATTTGCTTCCTGGAATTGTGAAGGATTTGTTTGACATACACGGATGCGCCATGGTTTGGGGCATAAATATTACAATTGTTATCTCTTGTTGATTTATGATTCCCTTAAACAGTATGAAATTTCCTTTCTTATCCCTTCTGACTAACCTTGGCTTGACGCCCACTTTATCTGATATGAGGATGGAAATCCTTGCTTTTTTGCTGAGTCTATGTGCATGGTATGTTTTTTTTCCCATCCTTTCACCCTTAGTCTGTGAATGCCTTTTTCTATGAGATGAGTCTCTTGAAGGTGGGATATTGTTGGCTCTTTTAAAAAAATCCTATCTGCCAGTCTATGCCTTTTGATTAATGAGTTTAGGACATTAACATTCAGGTTTATTATTGACATATGATTTGCATTCCCAGTCATTTTGGCTTATTTTTGGTTTTTAACTTGACTTGGTTTCTCCTTTGATTGACTTTTCCTTTAGGGTAGTTCCTCCCTTTGCTGACTTACACTGTTGTTTTTCATTTCCTCCTCATGGAATAAAAATATGGAACACTTCAAGACTTTGCATGTCATTCTTGCACAGGGACCATGTTGCTGCTCTGTGTCATTCCAATTTTAGTAAATGTGCTGCCCAAGTGAGCCATTCCTCTTTTTTTAATGGTATCACTAATAAAATAATACCTCCTCAACCTCCAAGTGTTTATGTTATCAAATGATTCAAAGTATTTCAAGTGTTCTGTGAATGGGAAAAGGCTAAAGAGACTAGAGTTTGCACAGGGGTTAGCAGAAAGTTAGTTATTTAAAAATGTCTGGGAACTATAGATAGAATGGAATATTCTAATATTTTCATTTTCCACACCCAGATTCTCCATTCCTTGTCCCCAGCTATGCACCAGATATAGCCCCTTGAGTTCCTCAAACTTAAAATCTGTTTTTTGTATTCTGACAACTTAGTAGTGTCCTCTTCTAACTTCACTGCTAGAGTAGTTCATTTTAATAAGAACTACCATGTACATTGATGGCATATGCCTCTAGGATGCATCTCGGTTTTTAATATCAGTGGAGAAAATGTCCTTTTAGTGTAGACTCAAATAAATACCCTGGACAGTGCCTTTAAATATAACTCCAAGCCCCATGAGGCATGCCTTTACCTACCTGTCATGACTTGAAGACAATAAAGAAGAAAGTAAACAAGGTACCAGATCTATCACTGGTTAGTTCAAATCATGACTTGAAGTTCCAAAAAAAAAAAAAAAAAAAATTCATTTTAAGTGTAACACAGGAATCATGTTTGTTTAAAAAAATTGTAATTACATTATTTCTTATAATTTTATTATTTATATGGTTTCCAGATTAATTTATAAACCTTATTTAAATTATTTTGACATGTAGAATCACTAAAACACAGCAGCTTTCTGCTCTACACTCTCATGCCAAAAAATCACATTTCTCTATTCCCTCTATTGCTAATTTGACACAATATGCCTGTTTTTATCATTGACTCTGGTTGTTTCTGCAGGTTCTGGAATATCAAATTTTCATTTCCCGTTAAATATTTCCCCATGATTTTTTGAGGCCATCTATTGGCCACTTTCCTTTAGTTCAATAAAGACTCGAGAACAGTGTCTGTCTAATCCCCTCTCACCATATAAATAGGCAATAAAGAATTTACAGCAAGGTCAAATCTTACGGGGAAAATATTTAAAAGATCATTAAAGTAATTATTCCCTGGAAGCTAAGGTAATTGTTTTAAAATCAGATTTCTAGAACTGTACTGCTATAGAATGACCATAAAGTTGAGAGGGTTAAGCACCAAGTATGTCTTTAGCATCACATTTTGCAGCCTTTCAAAATGAAGGTTTGGATTTCATTGTGAAATCAAGCAGGTTAAATGGGTTAAATGGTAGACATCGTGGCATGCTTTTACTGCAGGGTGAAGATGCAGGTGTAAAGTCTTCCTCCACTGCTCCTTGATGCGCTGTGAGTGATTGGTCTGTCAGCTTCCCCCATGGCTTGGTGTTCTGAATGCGACTCCGCTTCTCACCCATTTAAGGAATCTCTAGGTGAGGGACACCTAACCCGATCTGATTCATTGGGGGCTGCTCGGTCACTGTATCCTTCCCACAGGATTCCTTTATTTAAATCTTCCACAGAGTGCACTTGGCTCCTACTAGACAAGGACCAGCTCTCACCATCGTAAATAAATCTCCATGCCACACAGGAGAAGGGTATGGAAAGGAACAATTGCCAAGCAGCAATATATCCTAGCATTCAATATTTCCTACCAGGGGACATACAATGAATAATCAATGTTTAACACGCACTTAGAAAATGCAGGAGAATATGTAATCTCCAAATTATCAGAAAGATGACTTATTGAAAAATGAAATTATGGCATTTGCCGGAAAATGGATGGTACTATAAGTTCTATGGGTTTGACAGACCCCTACGAAACAGCTGAGAAGCTATCGATAATGCAAACAGCCAGGCAAGTTTCCATTCACTTTATTGCCTCCCTTGCCTCTGGAAAGCAGGAAAAAAAATTTACCCTACATTCTTCTGGAGGAATACTTTCTTCCCTTGGGATAGCCTACCGTGGAAGTCGGCATGGACACAAAATGAAAACAGAAAATCAAAGGTTTTAAAGTTTAAAAAATAAATTTTATACCTCTCACCAAAGGAGATTAAAGTTTGAAATCTTGCATAATAAACTGAGTTTGAGATGGAAGGTGAATTAGTTATATCCTATAAGTTAGAGTATGTGACAAGGTCTATGCAGAATAAATTAGCTTAGTCTGAGGGCAAGTCAGAGAGCATCACTTCCTCCCAGGAACTCATCGCCACCACACAGCTGCTGTATTAACAGGGAAAAGTGTCACTTGCTGAAAGTAACAGCTACTAAAAAAGGCAGAAATCCACCTTCTTATATAAAATTGCTTAAAGTTTTTAAAATTATGAAGTGGGCAGGTTACAGGTTATAGTTCATTCTGTTTTTAAAGAACTATTATGAAAACTAAGAAAGCCATACCGAAAAACACTTATAAATCATTTTTAAAATGTGACCTGTGCACATTTAATTCTTATGTTTACTTTCTTCATAATCTTTAGAGGATTAAAAGAATGTTTACATCTGAGCTTCTAGGCATACATAGTTTCAGGAGTCTTCAAACAGAAGGAAATATTCTGAAAAACGCTGACTATAATTTGATATGGGATGCATTTAACAGCTGGAAGGATTTCACACTTAGAGCCTAATTTACAAAACTTTGGAGTTGGCATTGCTTCAACTCTAGTCATGGAAATCATAATTTTCCAAAGAATTTTTTTTCTGGATTTGGAAATTTTTTGCGTAAGGAAAATATATCATTTCAAAAACTAAGTTATCATAGCAGATTCTGGCCAAGCAAAGCATAAATGCATCACTTCAGAAGAAATGTCCAAGAGCATTATCCCACTCGTCTCCCATTCCATTAGGACAGCCAACTTCATTTTTTAACTATCAAAGTCCTTTATGAGCAGGAAATTTGTACTTTCATATCCCATAGCTCTATTTAGCCCAAGAAACTTGCTACTATACTGAAAGAGTAAATGCAAAATTGCAATATGATAAATAGTAATAATAAACACTAGAATCAATATTGATTTATGTGTTTATATATACATGTATGTGTGTGTATGGATGCACATGCATGTGCAGGTATGGGTGGCACTGGTTGGGGAGTGGTTAGAAGAAATGTGAGATTGAGATAAAGAGGTTTAGAGGGACTGGAGTGGTTTGTTTGGCTGATAAATTAAGGAGAGAAAAGAATAATTGTCCAAGAGTTTCATCAATGCTGTGCTGCCATTGCTATTGTTAATTGATTTACTATGTACTGGGTCTTGTGCTTCCAGAACACTGGAACATGGATGCACAATGGAAAATGTGGGCACTGTATCCCTCTCATCACAGCCTCTCCTCAGAAGGGCCCCCAGGACAGAGCTTCCTTTTGCACATCTAAATTTCCCTAAATTCAAGAAAATAGATCAAAGTTTAGGCTCTGTTTTCAAACTGTAATTTGATGCAGCTCCAAAGAAAATTTTGCAAAAATTGTCAGCAATACAACCATCATCATTAGGCATCAAGTTGTCTTGCACTTGCCTGGACTCATTGACACTTCTCCCTTTGACTCTATAAACCATTCCCTTTAATGTTATTCAGGATTTCATTTTAAGTCTCCCATGGTAGCATAAATTTGTCTGTCTCTCTCTTGTTTTAGCAACTATATTCAAATGTTTTCTTTAAGGATATTTTGAATATTTTTATATCTTATGAGAAATACTCTTGTATGGTAAACACAGCAGGATCAAAGGAATCAGAAAAAATGTTTTATATTCTGGTACGTAAAATTATTTGCTCTGTGGCTCTGAGCAAATTACTATACTTCTCTGACTCTGACTTTCAATCTATTCATTTTCAATGTATTGTACTAGATTAGGTTAAAGATAAAGTAATATATATTTCTATAATATATATGAGAAAGCACCTGAAATAACACATAAAGGAAGATGAAAACTCTATAAATCACTATTTTTCAATCTATGTCATGGCAGATGCTACATCAAATTTTCAAGTTTAGGTAGAAGTCCCTACAGAATGATTAAAAGAACTGCAGAATTTATTTTTGATATTTGAAACACTGGGCCTGTGTGTTAATGTAGCTCCTAGTGTAAACTAGATGAGGCAATGGGAATAAAGCATTGCACTGGAATAAATTTTATGCCAGTTGTTGTAAGGATCAACTTATAAAATGAGCAGTTTCAAAAATAAATTTCTTAAGAAAAATTGCAGATGTGACCCCTGAAGGCTGTGTGACTCGAGAGTTTTAAAACCTGAAGAGTAGTTCCATTAGCAAATTATGTTTCTATCATGAAGAACTAAGTTATTTAAAACCTGAACCCACCCTGATGCAACTGGTACAAAACTGAAGAGCTAGAATATTTCAAGATATCTTCTGTTACTCCACCACCCACTTCAGACAAATCATTGGCCACAGGTCACATAAAAAAGTGGAAGTATGTTGTGCCCTGTACTGTCCTACTTAATTCCTGTCTGGCCTTTGTGAGGTGCCCTGCGAAAACAAGTCACAGAGGTCCTGCTTGGCTCAGAGTACACAGGATTTCAAAATCTGCTTATCCCTGTTTTGTTTTAACACCTGTGGAAAAAAAAATATATAAGACTGTCATGTGGCACACAAAAGGCTCAGGTGTCTCCCTGTTTCGAAGTTGGCAGTCCTGAACAGCAAGAGGAAATAAGGCTGTAATATTAATAAACACCTGCCAGGATTATTATACTCATTGGCTCCATCCCAGTGAAATAGTTAATCAACTAACCCTAACAAAACAATTGTCTAAGCCCTAAGGCAGAATGTTACCACATCACTCTGAGTTTAGCCTGTGATAAATATGAGAAACTCATGTACTGTACTGTTCTGTCAACTAGGGGAGCTGAGTGCGTCCCTGAGTCCAAAGTTAAAAATAACAACAGTAATGATACCACAGTCCATGCATGCGGGGCACTGCCATGGGTGGATGCTGAGATACTGCAGTGAATGAGAGAATAAAGGCCCTCTTCCATGAGGTCACGTTCCACTGGAGAGATGAACATAAATTCCAAGCCCAGTGATCCCCATCTTATTGCCCTCAGAGCCTTCTGCTAGTCTCCCTTATGGTATTGCTCAATGACATGGAGAGTCACAGGTGGGGAAGGGGCAGATGGGGCAGAGCAAGGTCAGGAGCAACTTGATTGAAGAAGAGACATTGGAACAGACAGTTGAAAGAGGAAAAGGAATCAGCCTAGAGAAACCTGGAAAAGACAGAATTCCCCAAGATACATGCAGATAGTCAGAGTGGTAACCCAAGGAAGCAGAAGGTGTAGCCATTAAACCTGTATCTGACCAACTACAAGTGTCTGCTCTTTCCATGACACCAGGCAGAACAACTTCTTCAAAGTAAAGGAAATAGGAATGATGCTGTGTGTACTCATAATAATATAATATGTTTGCTTCATTAAGAATCTGAGCATTTTATTAGGCCTTGAGCATGTGTGATCACATCAGGGTCCACTCCGGGGGAGATGTGTTCTAGCACTATAGTGCTACTTTAAAGACATTTGTTACCAAAGCATTTTTTCCACAGAATGTTTGTAGAACTTACTGCAAATTGGGTCTTGTTTCTTGAATTAGTCAAGTGTTAACTATTTAAAGGTATCATGTAAAACACAATTCCCATTTTCACACACAGATGAAATGTTGAGAGGCAAATAAAATCATTTAATTGTGGCGGGGGGAGAGTAGGAAACTACAACTTGATACAAAGGTGTTACTATCAAATGCATTTTACCAATTGTATTTCCAATAAGAAAAAATAAGGAGATAGGATAGAAAGATGTACACACATTAGTAGCTAGAAGTTGCTTGAAGACAGAACCCTGGGTTTTGTTACCTCTGTCCCACAGAGTCATGTACAAAGGAAGATTTCAATAAGCATTGATTTAAAAATAATGAACAATTAATGAATAACCAAAGCAACTGACCATAATCACATTCTAACAAAACATAATGATAATAAGATATTTATGTTATGTGGACAAAAAGTCCAGGAAAAAGGATTAATATCAAGTAAAGGAATAAAAGAAGAAGAAAACAATGGTATTACTTTCCTTTGGGAGAAAAGAAAGAAAATACTAAATTTAAAGGTCAGACAGTGATACTTTGTGCATCAAATAGTGCATTCATTTGTTCTTTTTAATATATTGATTCATAATATATATGAATCATTTAATTCATAATATGTAATAATATATAATATTATTTAAGCCCACAGAAAATTTCTTATTACTGAAACTCTTTTTTCCTTTGTTTGTGCGTGCGTTTGTGTGTGTGTGTGTGTGTGTGTGTGTGTGTGTGTGTGTGTTTGGGATGAGGTCCATCTGAAGATAGGAAGGACACAAATAAGTTTTAAAATATCACCACTCTCCCTTTAGTTATAAGAAGCTGAAGAGTTAGAAGCTATGGAAATAGAGAGGGGAGGCTGGAGACCCAAGCTACAAACCTGGTTTCTTTTATATTTCCCAGTTGGACTATTAGAACTGAATTAAAGAACTTTGCTGAATTATTCTGTGAGCCTAAGTGAGTCTGGCCAGAAGTTGAGAACAGAAAACATATTGCAGAGGACACAGGGGAGGCTCAGACAAAGTACAATGGTTTCACCCACTCATGCAACACACACACATTCCCTCTCTCCCTCTCTCCCTCTCACCTTCTCTCCCTCTCTCTGTCTCTCTCTCTCTCTTGAACCAAGAAAAGTAAACTCTTAAACTCCTAAAATCAGAAAAGACACATATGAACAATCTGCATCAGGAATAATTCCAGAACATTACAAGAATAAATAAGTCATTTGTCTATTTCACTAATTATTTAAAGGCACCATTGTTAACCATTGTGTAAAGATAATTGTGAGTGAAAGACAATCCAACTCTATTATAGCAACCTCACATGCCACTTCTCTAGACAGAATCAAATAGATTCAGACCTAAATTGGTTATAATAGTGCCTGCTTTAATTTACTAGTGCTAGTTATGCACAATTCTATTATTTTAACATGTAGCAAAATAGTATTAAAGGGATGTCATCACTTACTTGAAGAATTACTAGCCAAAGAGAATTAAATACCCAGATCTTGGAAAACCAAATTAGTGTGCCAGGGACAAGCAAATCTATTGTTAATGAGCAGAAATGCCCCTGTTAGAAAACTGCTAAAAACTAAAGAAGAAAATAAAACCCATGATGAATGGTGATAATAAAACCTAATAAAGCATAATAAAATAAAATATTAAACAAGTATAGGAAAATATTAATGATAGCATTTAGGTAATAGGTATATAGGTGTTCACTGTAAAATGATTTCAACTTTCTATATGTTTGAAAAAAATATTATTGGAGAAAATAAGAACATTAAACAAATGATAACTAGAGAAATGCATTAGGGACAGTGAGATGATACTATCACATGTCACTGCCAATAGGGAAGCAGGAGAGCAGAGAAGCCAAGAGCACAGTCTTTGAAGTTAATGCATCTAGAAGCAAATGTCAGTTCCAGCATTGAACAGCTAAGCAACTCTGCAGTAATTACTCTGTAAGCTCCTCTCTTGGCATCAGTAAAATGGAGATTCCTTGTCTACTTTATAAAAACATAAACATTAGTTATAATTATCATTCCTAACAGTCATGGAAACCAAAAATGCCATTGATAGGGATATAAATTAATAAACTGCATAAATGCTAGACCCTCATGTGATACATATAAAGTGCTAATAATTGGTGTATCAGCTAAGATGTTTTGGGGTGCAAATAATGAAATGCTCAATTAAAAGGTCAATTTTTGTATAGTACATGTAACAAGATGTCTAGAAATAAAAGGTTTTGTGGTTCATTAATCTGGCAGCATAACAAAACTAGAGAGCTGCAGGAGAATCTGGTTTCCTTCATGGTCCTAAGCTGACTGCAGTCACTCAAACTTCATTTCCTCTCAGTCTAACATCTCAAATCAAGAATAAAAAAGAAGTTAATTCTTGCACATCTCTCTTGTCATCAGGGAAGAAGTATTTTCCCAGCAACGCTGTAACATATTTACACTTCTGTGTTATTAGGCAGAAATGGATCCCATATTTCCCCCCTAAACACTGACCAAGAAGAATGAATTTCCAGGACTGACTGAGAACAGTCATGGTTTATTCCCTGTAGTTAGACGAGGTACCCACCTTCCCTGAGTGCATTTATGCCCAAATAACTAGAAAAAAAAAGCTGTATTATGATCATAAAATAGATGAGGAATATAACCATTGAATTGGTAACCAACAGTTGCATGCTACATATAGGACATAATCATTATGTATTAATAAAAACACACACAAATTACATGCTCAACAGAGTGACTGAGTGACATAAAATGATAAGGATTTTTGTGATAGAAAGTTTTTAATTTGCTAAGACTATGTTCATAGCAAGGATTCTACTAAAGTATTTCACACTGAAGTTGATTTCTGGTTAATCTATACTATGTGACTCTTTGACTACAAAGGATAACTTGAAAATTTTTATGAAAATATTTTACAAAAGATTTTTGCATTTTTTGATACTGGGGATTAAACTTAGGGGAGCTTACCCACTGAGCCTCCTCCCTAGCCACTTTTAATTTTTTTATTTTGAGTCAGGGTATCACTAAGTTGCTTAGGACCTCCCTAAATTGCTGAGGCTGAACTTGAATTGTGATACTCCTTCCTCAGCCTCCCAAGCTGCTGGGATTAAAGGCATATGCTACTGCATTCAGCTGATTTTTGTTTTTAAAACAATGTCTCTACAAATGGCTGACAGATACATCAAAAAAAAAAAAAAATTCAGTGTCATTATTCAGGAAAATGCAAACCAAAACCACAAAGAATTATCGTCTCACTCCATTAGAATGGCTATTATAAAAAAGACTAAAGATAAGAAGTGTTGGCAAGGTTGTGGAGAAAAAGCAACCCATACACACTGTTTGTTGGTGGGAATGGACGTTAGTATAGTCATTGTGGATAACAGTGTGGAGGTCTCTCAAACATTAAAAATAGAGTTAAAAGATTGTCCAGCAACTGCACACTGGGTATACCCCTTATATTGATCACATTTTTGTCACTACAACAAGATACTCTGTTACTTGATACTCTGAAGGTTAATTCAGAGTAACTGATACTCTGTTACTCTGATACTCTGAAGGTTAATTCTTCAAGAGGTATTTTTTATCTCAGTTTAGGAGACAAGACATTTACACAGCATAGCACAGGCTCTGGTAAAGACCACCTTTGGCTGTATTACCACGTGTGGATAGCAATGGAGGGAGGTGTGCATGGAGGAACAAGCAGATCACATCTCCACGCAGGAAGCAGAGAGAATGGGAGGAGCCATGCCTACTCCTTTTATAACACCCTCTTGAGAGAACTACCAACTGGTGGCAGAAAAACTCACACCCTCAATGACCTAAGGACCTCCTGATAGGCTTTACTTCTTGAAGGTTCCATCCCCTCCCAATCCCACCTTAGAATGAAATGCTATTCATCCATTATCCATTAAAAAAAAAAAAAGAAGAAAAGAAAGAAAGAAAGAAAGAAAGAAAGAAAGAAAGAAAGAAAGAAAGAAAGAAAGAAAGAAAGAGAAAGAAAGGAACAAAGGAAAAAAATGATGACATCTCGTCCCTTACAATAATGTGGACTGACCTCGGGGACATTATGCTAAGTGAAACAAGCCAGACACAGAAGACAAATGCCATATGACCTTACCCACATGTGGAATCTGAAAATGATCTCAGAAGCAATGAGTAGAACATGGTTACCAGAAGCTTAGAAAGGGAGTGGGGGAGAAAATATGGGAAGGGGTTGTTGGGCAACAAAGTTAGAAAGGAAGAATAATCTAGTATTTTGTTGCATAGTAGGGTGACTGTGATTTATAACATATGGTATATTTTAAAATAGAGGATTTTGAATGTTTTACCACAAAGAAATGACCAATGTTTGAGGTGATGGTTATGCTAGTTACCCTGATTTAATCGTTACACATGTATGCATGCATCAAAATATCACATTGTAACCTATAAATTTGTATAATTTTATGTACCAATTGAAAACAAAATTAAACAAAAGAAAAAAACCTGGAGAAAGAAATAAAACCAATGCTTCCTCTGCCAAAACGTTTTTGATAAACCAGAGTACACATAAATGAGCTTTTTGTTTGTATATGTTCCTTCAGGATAAATTTGAAAAATAAATTAATAGATTAATTCATGATATTAAATAATAGCTGATAAACAACCAATGTTAGGAAAAATATTTTGATAGTAATATGTAGTATAGCAAGAAGCTATACATAAATGGTACTATTTAGGAAAGTTTTTACCATAAAGATGTTCTGTATATAAAATGTGATATTCTGGGCTGTGTTTGGTTAATGCAAAAATACGGTTTACTAATATTTACGAGACCATTGAGGGGATTGTTAGAATTGTGTTAAGACTAAAGGTTAGGTAGATCACTCTGTCATCAGATGCTTGAAAGGTGGGTGAGTAGCACAGGGCAATGCACATTATGAAACTTTTGGATAAACAAAGTTTTACTTGAATAGGGACCTAGCAGCCCTTTGGAAAACATGCCCTTGGTCCCCAGTTAATAGTATTTTGTGAGCCTTGTATTCAGGCCAAAATCTTTGAAAGTCCTAAGGGAGCTACAGTGCCTAAGTTTCAGCTAATTTAGCATCATTTAAACAGGACCATGTACTACTATATCTTAGAGTCTGGATTTCTTTATTTCCAATTATTTAATGGAACCATTGAAAAACAGATTTATAAAAAAGGACTTATAATAAAAAAGATCCACAAGATTTCCTTCTTTGTATATTGAAAATACATGTTACTGCTTTGAATTAAATCCATTTCAAATCAACAAACATTTACAGAGTTCTTACCATTTGTGAAACCCTACATTTTGTGTTTCAGAAGAGCAACAGAACCTAAAACATAACCCTGGACTTCTAGAACGTTAAGAATATGGAATTCATTTTCGATTATTTCAAAAATATCTTCCTCTATAATAAGTTCAAGACATCTATTGTACAGTGTGATAACTATAGTGAATAAAATGGAATAAAATGTATTGTGCACTTAAAAATGGGGAGAGGAGATTTTGAGCATATACACACACATGCACACACAAGGACAAACATGAGGTAATACATAAGTTCAAGTTAGCCATTTCACAATGTATACATATTTCAAAAGATCATGGTGTACATCATAAATATGAGATTTTTGTCAATTAAAATGAGTAAATAATTCAAAAAAAAATTCCACAAGATGCTCTGGCAGTTGAAGACTTTGAGGCAATATGTCCCTGCATGAAAGAAAATTCAAAAAGAGACAGGCAGGTAAGATAGGAAGTGTATGGCCAAGAGACATTGGGTTTTTAAAATTTATCTACTTTCCTCTGTTTTCCCATACCTCTGTATTATCCAAAGGCTTTGTTTTCAAAATGAGCATGGATTTCTTTATAAATAAGAAGTTAAGGGCTGGGGTTGTGGCTCAGTGGTAGAGCACTTGCCTAGCATGCACAAGGCACTGGGTTTGATTCCCAGCATCACATTGAAAGTAAGTAAGAAATAAGTTTTCATTTTCTCTTTTCTTGTTCACATTTTCCAATTCATAGTCTGGGTCAACTTCTTATTTCTGTCTTTTTTTTTTTTAAAGTCTATCTTCCAGTTTATCAAATTCTATTTTCTGTTAGATTACTTGTTTTTTTTTTAAAGCCTGCCTGTTGTTTTTCATGATGCTTTTCTGTTCTTGTACAATTTCAAAACTTTTGTGTTTTAAATCATTTTTAAAAATACATTTTTGAATATTCTAACAGATCATTCCTATTATTTCATGTTATTGGATCCTAAATCTGATGTTTACAAAGCCTTCTGAATCTTGTTTGTGTCAATTTATATCCCTGGATATTTTATAATTCTAAATTACAAACCCCAACTATAGCAGCTCATGAGTTAATTGCTTTGGTGCTCAGTTCTCATTTTATTTCTGGTATTTAGGAAATAGTTTTAGAATGTTTCTGCTACATATTTAAAAGCAAGTTTTTGTTTAATCTTGAATTTCTAGGTGTTGGAGGTGGAAAGGTTTACAGACTATTATCCTTATGTTGTGTTGTATGTGTATAAAAGAGGCATAAACTTGCTTCAGGATGAACCTTAATAAACTAAACACAGAAAACTTGAAAGAACTGATTCTTAGGTTCTTAAATATTTTTCTGTCTGGTCCTTCAAGACAATTATCCATAATGTAGGAATTTACTCAGAATTAAATGAAACCTGCTTTTTATAGTCATATGGTTTACTCTTGAAAGAAGTAAGTTAATCTAGTAATTTTCTGGGGTAATTTAAAAATTTCTATTTGAATGTAAAATTTCCATTGCCATATGTTTGTTCATTGTATTAATATGACTATTCCGCTGGGTGTCATTTTACAATTCTGAATTAGGTCACCTTTCATATGATTACTAAATGCTTATCCAGATTTGAGGCTGTTTTCCTTCCTTTCTCCTGTAAACCATAATCACTCTAAATCACTTGAATTGTTCTTTAGAAGAAAAAGACTTGTAAGATTCATAGTTCTGTGTAATCTTCTTTTTTCATGATTTATCAATTTTCTCTTTCTCTGTGGTATAAGACTATGAAACTACAAAGTTGGCCCAGAAATGGAAGATTTGATTATTTCCTGCCTCTTTTATATTTTAAAAAAATGTATTTTATTTCAAGCAAAAAATGTTTAGAACATTTTCTGTAGTAGAGTGACTAATTTACTATTCTCCTGGGTAGCAGTAATATTCATGTCAAGAAATTATGAAAATTTTATACATCTATGGTCTTTGCTCTGGTGGCCCTTCACTTAATAGCAAAATAATGTTAGACTCATAGGAAACATATGGTCTGTGAATCAGTGCAAAATTGTGTGTAATATAAAAATACATGTGGTAGGTATATGGATATGGAAGCACATATATGAGTAACAACTAATAACACAACAGCTAAAAGTACCTATTGGTATAAATTACAAAAATCTTTATAAAATAAAAATTTTAGATTTACCCATTTACTTCATGTGTAAATACCAATACAGAGGAAATGTATTCATTTCATATGTGCTATCAAACCCAAGGATTCCAATTCATTTATACTTTCAATACAAAGAAAAAAAATCTAAATTCAGTGAAGTTTAAATTCCAAAGAACTTATTATTAAATTAGTCTTACCTGTTTTTAAAATTGTATAAAAATATAGTATTCCTATGGGTTCTGCTACACTACTTGGGAGTTATTTGGATTTTAAAAGAAAGAAATAGCAGCAAACGAAATACAAAAATGAGCTTACTGCAGAATAAAAATATCCATAGCTTGCTTTCAATTTTTAAAATAGGCCATTGAATGAGAAAATGTATTCTTTCAAGTCTCAACAGTGCCTTACATGGAGAGGAGTCAATTTTCTGAGCCTTAGATTTAATAAAGATTCCTGGAACTGCAAAGAGTACAAAGATCCAATCAACAGAATGTGGGTGAATTCATTTCCCCGACGTCCATGTCTGGTGCGTAGAAACTGACTTCAACCTCCACACTCTTTCTTCCCGGGCCTACTTGGCCAGATGGAAGTGAACAGTCAAGAATCCATGAAGTGAAAAAATCCAGAATTCTTAAAGAACCTTAAATAATCCTTAAAGACTTCTACTTACTAGGATGTCTATTTTGGATTTATATGAGTAGCAAGATACTAAGATTTGGGAATTTGCTATATAAGCAAATTATAGGACTAATAAAAGCTAAAACAAATATTCTTTTTAAAAATTATTTATTTATTTATTTTATTTTTTACAGACTGCATTTTGATTCATTGTACACAAATGGGGTACATCATTTCATTTCTATGATTGTACACAATGTAGATTCACACCATTCATGCAATCACACATGTACATAGAGTAATGATGTCTGTCTCATTTCACAATTTTTCATACCCCCCTCCCTCTCATTTCCTTCTACATAAACCTATATATTTATCAATCAAAGAAAGCTATCTGAAAGATAGCAAATTATGAGTAACAAAATTTATTTTAATAATTTCTGAGTTATTATTAATAACAAATGAAAAACAAATATTAACAATACTGGGCTTTGAGAAATAATCAATTTCTTAGAATACAATTTTAGGGTAAAAAATTCTGTGCATATTAACCTAAGAAATAGTAGGTGGTCAAATAAATATTTGTGAAATAAGCAAGCGCTCTTTTAGTATCTCTTTATCAGAAGATGATATTGTACTTTTTTTTTTTTTTTGCTTATTGGGAGACTTTTTTATTTAACATGCTGAGGAGTGGGGACAGGAATGCTAGGGAGGGGACTGCACATTTGACTTCTGTTTGGGCTGATTGGTATATGTTACTGAACCATGTGTCAAATTTGATATCTTCTTGTCTTTGCATTTGGAATTTTATGGCTTCATACAGCCTGGAAAGACGTTGTACATTTTAGTAGTTATCTATTGATATATTATTTTTTTTCCAAACTAAGAATCCTAGAATAATCATCATTTATTTATCTCATATAATTTTTGAGAGTTAGGAGCTTGTGGTTCTAGGTCAAGAACTTTCATGAGACTACAGTCAAGATATTGGCTGAGTCTACAGTCAACTGTGGCTAGAGGATATGTTTTCAAGTTCCATGGACGCTAGCAGGCTTTAGATTCTTGTCATGTGAACCTCTGCCTCTTCATTGGGCTGCCTAGGCTTTGTTCTCACTGGTATCTGGATTCCCCTACAGCAAGTAATGAAAGAACATAAGATGTAAAAACATAAGATAAGAAGATATCATCTACTTATAAGTTCCATTTGGAAAGAAAAACAAGGAAATGTGAAAAAGACAATATTTCAAGAGTTAATTCTTGATAATTTTCCTAAATTGATGAAGGGTAGAGTTAAATTAATTCTCTATGCATGATAAAAATAAATTCTCATTTAAATGAATTCACTTCATAAATAAAGAAAATAACTTTAAAGAGAGAAGAAAGAAAAACCACCTTCAAAGGAATGATTCAGTTAACAGCAGACTCCTTGTGCAACAATGATGTCAAAAAAAAAAAATGGAATAAAAGCTCATTGCACTGAGTGAAAATAACTGCAAGTCAACAAAAAATTCAGTTATGCAAACTTTTTCAAGTGAGGAGACTTACAGGCAAATGCTTTGGGGGCTGCTTTGAGACAAACTCCAAGGAGTTTATAATTTAGAGGGTCATATCTGCAAACTCTTCTAAAATACATTTAAGAAAGAATATATAACATGCAAAAGGCAAGGGTGTAAAATGAAATTAATTGGTCAATAGATGAACCATTCTAAATAAAATTTGGCTGTATATTTTTAAATGATTTATTTGGAAGTATAAAAGTAAGATGAAAGTAAAAATATAAATAACCATTATTTGTAGGTGATAAACTTAGGAGTAAAATTGTTCTAACGTTTCTTTATTCACTTGCAGAAAAGATAGGATGTCTAAGAACTTCAAACTGTGAAGAACCATAAGTATGTTACATTTTAAGGTTGGTTTCTTATAGAGTAAGAAAGGGTTATAAAGGTTTCCAGACTACAGTGAAGAGAAAAAATGGAGAATTATAATAATAAACTTAATCTGTATAATAGAAGCCAGAGAAGGAAAAAATGTTAAGAGTAGCAGGTTCAATAAGATAAGCTTTTCTACGGTTCCTTACTTCTAAGAATTAAATTGAGTTGGGCATGGTGGCACACGCCTATAATCCCAGGGACTCAGGAGGCTGAGGCAGGAGGATCGAGATTTCAAAGCCAGCTTCAGCAACTTAATGAGGTCCTAAGCAACTCATCCAGGCCCTAAGCAACTCAGTGAGACCCTGTCTCTAAATAAAAAAATATAAAGAAGGGTTGGGTATGTGGCTCAGTGGTTAAGCATCCTGGGTTCAATCCCCAGTACCAAAAAAAAAAAAAAAAAGAAAAAAAGAATTATGTTGAAAATCCTTATCATGGAATAGGAAGAATACATATGGGACAATTTAACACTATTTTTTCAAGATATTATCAAATGGAAAAGAAGCAACCTGTATTATTGTATTTTGAAATTTTAACTAAAATTAAATTATAAACTTGAAGGAATATCAAACAAATCATGCTAATTATCCTAAATAATCTGAAAATTAGAATTCAGATAGATTGGGTTCTCAGATTTTAGATACCATTTCAGGAGGTGGCTTGTTGACCTCTCTAACAGACAAAATAGCTGGCATGACTAAACTAGCACAGAAGGGTTTTGGAATGTCCAGTTGTACTTGAGCAGATGTAGTAACTGAATGAAACAATTTCTTCTGATGTGGTTTTTCTTTCCATCTTCTACCCAAGATTGCTAAAAGGAAGAGCCATTGGTTTACATATTTCAAGAGATAAGGAAACAAAAAAATAAAACTATGGAAGTGTTGTTTTCCACAGTTGCTGCAATTTATTTAGATAACAAAACAGGATTGGCTCCAGTCCATTTGTTACGTCTGTGCTTTGGTCCCTTTCATCTTAACATCCCATCCCCAACACCCCTGTGCCCGGTCAGCCCCTCCCTTCAGCTGTCCAGAGTGTGACCTAACTCTGCCCTCCTGAGCCAAGGCTACGGATGGCAAAACTTTAGAATGGCCCTCTTAAAATAAAACTACCTGTCCTGTTCTGTTCTTTTCATCTTTTCCATGCATTAGCAGTAATACCAAAAATATGAGTGGGATTAGATTTCGTTACCTCTCATCTTTGTAAGTAATGAGTGAACTTTAATTGTTGCCTTACCATGGAAACCAAGACTTGTGTTCAAGGCAGGGTGGGTCTTCAACTTGTAGAAAACAAACCTTTTTGACATGTAGTCTCTTCATTCATAAAATGGGAAAATAGTACCTGAACTGTGCGCCTCAAAGAATTATTGTGAATAGTAAATGGGGTGAAATATATTAAAGTGTTTGAAATGAGTAAACCTCTGTCACTTACTTTTTAAAAATTTATTCAAATAATTGACTTTCCTAGAGATAATTTTGAATATGATAACTGGTTGGGTCTGAATATTTTTAAGTAGGCGTTCCTATGAACACATAAGTGGACAGTTATCTACATTTTTTTCAAATGTTTTGGAAACCATTTTGAAATGGTTTAGGCCTTCCACATTGAAAAACCAAGTTATTATCCAAATAATATGTAATGCTGTATTCCACAACTTCTACTTACCTAGGTTCAAGAAGACTCAGACATTTTAAAAATAATCATCCTGAGGAAAATGTAACTTTATTCACACTCACACACACCTCCCACTCTATTCTGTTCAAGAACTGGAAATATCATGGTTTACAGAAAGGCCCAGGATATCAAATTAGCTTTTGGAAATATTCTGTGAACTTACTAAATAATGTAACGATTGAAACTTCAGACACCTTTTATTAATTCTCTGTAAGTACAAGAGAAGCAACTGTATTTCCCATTTTAAGAGGGACAATTCACACTTGCTAACTCTAGTACACAAAGTCAACCATAGATTCCTTTAATCAAAGTGCTACAACTTAACCACAGAATGTTCTCGGTGCAACTCAAAGTATGCCTAAATAGATTGAATATATAGTAACTTATAAGAAAAAAAAAATAGAGACCACTACAATTTCAGAATGAGGCTACACACAGAGACCAAGCACACACACAAACATGTACACACATGTACACACACACACATTCACTCACTCACCCTATTATTATTTATTTTTCTCAAATAATTATAGTAAAACCTGAGTAGTTTTGATACACATTTAAAATATTCCTCAACAGATAATAGAAAGGAATCATAACCAACCCAGACTGGTCAAAACAAATGAAGAAAGGAGCTCCTATGACTTTTTGTTAGTATTACACAAGTAAGTAAAAATACTTCTGTGTGTGCTCCCTGGTAATATGAAATTGTTATATAATCTGCTGGCCAAATGGCAATGCCTACTCTGCAAGTCCTAAATTTAGGCACCATGAAAATACAAATTAGATAAGAGATAGCTCTATCCTTCAAGTAGCTTTAAATGGCTGCCATATTTACTGGAAATTAAATGCAGTCCTTGCTTTCTTGTTACCTTGCATGGTCCATGGACAGGTCTCAGGATCAAGTCTTGCATCCATTTGCCAATATTTAGTAAAAAAAAAAAAAAGAGAGAGAGAGAGAGAGAGAGAGAGAGAGATCCTGTCCTGTCCTAGTATTTCCATAATAAGTTTTTACAATGCATTTAACTAGACTGCTGGTGGTCCTTTCCATAAAATGGTTTTAAAAATAAATATTTCAAAATGTCAGGGGAAAAGCAAAGGGCCCTCTTAACAATGACAAGTCTCAAATCTGAAAAGTATCTTCATTACAGGCGAGACAAATCTCTCAAGGTACGCCTGTGTAATAAAACACTGTGTCAACAGTGGAGGTAAGTACCAATATCCTGGTGACTTACTGAGAAGGACCGGGTGTTCAGTGGAATACCAGTGGTCTCAGGCGCTTAGAACTTTGAAAGCAGAAAATGAATTGCCATCCATCCTTCCGTTGAGATTCACGAGAACAATGCAGGGTGCGAGTGAAGTAGGATTTGTTGGTTTAACCTGAGTCTGGATATGTTCCCCCACACCATTGCCTTGGCTCTCACGTTTGCATGTTTCACCTTCCCTTTTGGAAACATAGCAAACATTTCTACGTCAGATTTTTCTAGTTGTTTTCTGAAAAGGTTTATGATCACAGCTGCGGTAGTTATGGGTCGGTTTATAGTACATTGTCCATAGATGGGCCCATATGTCCAACAGAGTTTGTTTGATACCATACCTTCCACAGACACGGGCAGCTCTTGAGGAGTGCCTATAAACCTGCCGTTAAATGGACCAGCTGTACTCATAAACTTACATTAGCAGCCTCAATCCGCCCGCCTTACAAAAGTCATTGGCAATAAATCTATGTTCAGTCTATATATGCACTTTTAAGTATTTTTTACACTTCTGAAAAGAAAATATAAAACGTATCCAAGTCTTCTGTGATCCTGATTGAAATGAGAGCTGATTTCTGTGGCGATGTATGAACAATGTCCTTGAAGTCCTCATTTTCTCTTTTTTTGCAAGATGTCAGGGCTTCTCGACAGCCTTTTTTTCCTCAGCTTAAAAAAATGTAAATGATCGATTTTTTTTATTTTTATTTTTTTATTTACCCCTTCCTGACTTCCTTTGAAAAGAACTTCGAGGGCCTGGGCATGTCACCACGTCACTCATTCCAGCATCAAGCTCACTGTGGGACCATGAGCCAGCAAGCAAGAACACAATGGTGGACACTGGCTCAGCTGGGGGAGAGGCTGCCTGCCCCTTTTGTGGCTACCCAGGGAACAAGACTCAGCAGGGTGGACCCCTCTCACTCTGCAATCAGACTTGTGAGGTCACCTACTCCCTCACAGCCACTGGGCCACTGAAGGAAGTTACTTTTCCACCTGAAATAGAGTTCTGAGTCATTTTGTTTCTTAATCAAATGTTTTACAGCACTGTATTTCCAGGACATTTTTATTACTTGTTTTAGTTCTTTTATTATTTTATATATTTAAGGTGTAAACAGAATGCTCTGTTATACTGATCCATAGTGAAATAATCACTATAGTCAAGCCAATGAATACATATCCATCTTCTCATAAGTTATTCAGTGCGTGTTAAAGAATCCAAAATCCACTCTCAGCAAATATCCAGTTTTTAATCCCACATTGTATTGTGTAGTCCTCATGTTGTCCATGACATCTCTGGACTCACTTGTACGTAACGAAAACTTCGTGCCTTTTGACATCTGGCTTTCCTTTTGCCCCACACCCCTGTCCCTGGCAGTTACCTTTCTTTTCTCTTTCTATATACTTGAGTTTTATCTGGTGGGTATTTGTCACAGTTTTATATTAGAAAAACTCTTGCATCTGAAGTCAGAAATCTTTCTAGATTCCAGCTCTATAATTTTGAAATGTTTTGGGGCAGTTATCACAGATCTTTGAGCTTCCTCTCCCACACACTAGAGATGTGTGCTGAATCTCAACTCTATGCTTCCGCTTCTACTCAGTCACAGCAGCAGGTCACTTTGTCTATATATTATTTGAAATTCTTTTTTTTTTTTTTTTTTTTTTGCCATTCCCATCTCCAGTTCTAGGTCTTAGAACTGTGACCAACTTGTATCTGGACTGATGTAACAGTATCCGATCTGGTATCACACTTCCTAGTTTTTTTCCTTTCTAGACATTCTTTCTATTCATTTTCATTTTCTTGCTTAAATCACTTTAATTCTAATTATGTGCATATACTTAACTTGTTTTCTTAAATGAAAAGACATTTATGCTCATTCCAATGAGGCAAAGGTAAATATTTTGTTAAAACCAAGTTCGAAAATAATTTTTAAATTACTTTGAGGATATAAGGTAACTTTCCAACTGAAGCAAATTTAAAAAGCCTTATAAGCACTTTCTCTACCTGAAAGTTTTCAACTAGAAATGACTGTATGCTTGCAAAATAAATAATAGCCATTTTCCCATCAGTTTTGCAAATCTAATCAATAATAATACATTTTAGATAACACTAATGTTCCATGGATAAATGTTAGACATTGTAATATGAATGGCAAGTCCTACCTTTATGGGACAATTTGATAGTGACAAAATTGGGGGTGGGGAGGAGGAAATAGATACAACACCCCTTATTAAGGTCCCCTTGGGATGTGATTATTCGGAAATGGACTCAGTTTTATATTTATATAGCTAAACATACCAATATATCTTTCTTTATATCTATATACCTATGTATTGGTCTATTATCTTTGTATCTAAACTTTTTAAGTAATAAGAAAGGAGGAATTTGTATCTCTCCACAATTCTTTGTGGCTGTAGAGATGACATTCAGAAATTATTTTCCCTTCCCTCTCTGGCTTGGCATGAAGCATTTTGGGTGACCCTGTAAAAGTATTCAACATTATTGGGCCACTCATTTCTTATAATGCTATTTTTCTTTTTTTTTTTTTTATATATGTGCTGTGCTACTTTAATAAGCATGCTTTCTTCTGCCTGGCTATTACATGTTACTGCTCCGTGCTCAGTCACCTGACCCTCTCCTCTTCTCGTTCTGTATCTCTTCCTAGGTATCCTCATTGATACTTGCAACTTCAGCCACCAACTAAACTTGGACGACCCACAGATTTCTCTCTCTAGCTAACATCTTTCTTTGAATTATAGATGCACGTATTTAGGAACTGATTTCACAGGTCTCAGTCTCAGATGTACTGAGACTCAGTCCAACCAGTCTCAGATGTACTGCGAATTCAATATGTCAAGAACTGAACTCATGATCTTCCCTTCCAAACCTTGGTTGTTTCCCGTCACAGTGAATGGAACTAATAACTATTAAGTGTGTAAACCAGGAATTTTATTTCATTCTTAAAATCTATCTTATCTTCAGACAACCCTGGCTACAGCAGTCCTGCATGAAGTTATGCTAATTTTTCTCTTAAATAAATATTGAAATCTATTCCTTTTGCTAGATCTTTATTGCCCACTCTGTAGTACAAGCTACCACAATCTCTGGACTAGCCAACCAAAAGCCAAAAAGAGTCTATCTGGTCTACCAAAATCCACTTTGGCCTCCTCCAACCCATCTGCACATTCTGTCATGTGTCATCTCCAGCTTCTCTGCCACTGCTCCTTCAACCTTACTTATTCCCCAAGTAAAACTCTACACTTGCTTTCCTTTGATCTCAGAATAAAGACGATATGCTCAAAAAATGACTTTTAAGACCCTGAATGGCTGTATGCCTACCTGCTTCCTTAGCCTCATTTCGTACCATGATCCCCTTGTTCTCTCAGCCCAAGCCTTTCTGACCATAAGTGGATCCTCTAAACCATGGTTTTCCCTATAATTCTGCATCCTTTGGATCTGGAATATATATATATTTTAATTCTCTAAATTATGAGTTTCAACTTATTAATTTTCAGATTTTGGGATCCTAAACACCCTGACTAGATCAAGTCTATTATGAAGTCTAGCACCACATGCATCCTCTTTCTGATATTATCAAAATTTCAGTTTTTTCATCTGATTTTGTGGTATTTATATTGCCATCTATTTACATGAACTTTATATTTCATAAGAGACACTGCCCCATTTTTCTTAACCATCATAAGTGCCTAGCATAGTATGGGGTACAGTAACTATTTCTTGCAAAAATGACTGAGTGAACGAACATCCCTGTAATGGTAGCTCTTTTTAAAATTAATATAATGAAAGTACCTCTCTGGAAGAAGCACTATAGTGGAGTAGAAAAAGCATTGATTTTGGAGTCAGACAAATGTGAATATAAAACCCTTTGCCACTTAGAAGTCATATCACTCTTCACAAAGGTCAGCATTCTATTCCTCAAAAGTGATGTTGGTGATGCCTTCTTTCAGGACTGTTATAAGGAAGAGGAACACAGAGTAGGTACATATTGGATAATTAATTTAACATATATGATCATTTAAATTGCAATTATTGAACCCCTAATGTATGGCGAACACATCATTTTTGCTCTTCAACATGGCTATTAACTTCTTCACATCATCTTTGTCATTTACTTGAGTGTTGGCTAATAGTTGATCTTTTATATGGTGTATATATCACTTCCCCAAGATCAGGGAGAAAGCATAACACTCTAAAGTTGTTTTTTTTTTTTTTCTCTCAAGTCACATTTTATTCTTATTGTTGAATATTTTATGTAACAAGTGGCAAAATATACGTTGTTTGATCTAATGACTTCTATATACCAAATGCACAGTTAGTCAAAGAAGGAATGTTTAAGAAGCAAAAGCAATGTTTAAGCAAACAAAAAATGTTTAAGCAAACAAAAAAAAGTCCATAATCTTTACTCTTATAGAATGTAATAAAGTTGTACAGAGTAAATAAATACCAGCTCACACAAGAAGTTTTTTAAAATATTAAGTATCACAGTGTATGCCAAGAACTTTGTCTTCATAATAGAGTTTCCATATATGAAATGGAAACTTAGGACAAATTAGCAGTTGCCCATAAACACCTTTAAAATACTTATGGCTCAAGCTCCTTTCCCTGTCCAAACCAACTTTTAGGAGACACTCTGAAAATTAGAAACATTTCCTCAAATATCTTTTACGTGTTTTGTGGGAGGCATGATGGTAGTGAATATGGAAAATATTCTATTTTACTTTGTTAGAAACCCTCAAAAGAATTTATTAGATGCCAGGATCACACTGTGAGTTTGTGTCCAACAGTTGTAGCAAAAATTCAGGATGATAACAAAACTAGAGGAATTTAAAAATGAACTAAGAGCTTAATTCTGACTTTTATGTGTTCAACATAAAGTATCTATAAATGTTGCTTATCCCTCCTTGAATTAAATAAAATGTAGACCTTGATCTTTAACTCAGGAAAAAAGTCTTGCTAAGGATTCAGCATTCCTGGGCAATGAACTCATGAAATAAAATAAATTTTAATTTCTTTGTACATATTTAGCCTTAAAAGTGACATTTCCTAATTATTGAAGCAATGCCAGCTCAGGATGGAAGTTTAGAGAAATTTTAGAAATATCCAGAAGAAAAAAACATCAACTCTACTTTATGAGCATATATTACAACAAGAAAGTTGTCTAAACTCAACTCTTAGGGCAAACCTAACAGGGCTAGTGGTACTGGAGTGTTTGGGATTCAAATTATTTGCAAGAAGCCAGAGAGAAAATCCTGATAAACTGAGTCTGACTTCTGAGGAAGACTCTCAAGAGGGAGTCACATTTCCAGATTCTGAATGCCACTGGAACCTAATGCCAGCAATGATTTCTCCCACCAATTCTATTGAAGTCATATCTTACTCCTACAGAGGGCTGGGGATCCATGAAAACGTGACCGTATCAAACTCTCTGAGTCTCTGGAGAATAAAAGCGATAGTGCAGGTACTCCTCTAAGAGAAGCTGTCCCAAAAGGGAACCAAGCCATATCTCCCTTTTATCCAGGAGCTGCAAGAAAGTATCTGGTGTCTGAAGATTCAGTGTTTAGTTAGGGTGTGAGAAAATGATGTCCAACAGATGCTGGTGAGAGACAGCGCCATTTGACCTGGCATAGGATAACAGCAGGAGGGAGGGCAAGTTCTAGAACAAACCTACAAATGCAGGAAGGCTCCCCTGACATATGAATCTAATTGGCATGAAATAATGCTCTATTTGAATTAGCATACCTTTGATGACTAGAGACATTTTGAATAATGAATAAGTTCACTGGTGTGTACTTCTTGTGACTTGCCGGCTCATGTCTTTTCAGGTTCTCATGTTCATTTTTATTTAAAATGAAATCTTTATAATTAGAAGATATTGGCAGTCTTTCTGCAGTATACTACAAAAATTTTATTGTTTGTAATTTGTCTTCTAAATTTTATTTATGATATTTTCAACTTAAATTTATCCATCCACATTTTCTTTTGCTTTCTGCTTTTCCACTCTAAGTTCAGTGGGATATTTATATTCATTTTTTAAGAATATTTAACTGTATAAGCCCCACAAATAAACTTCTATAATAAATAGCTTTCCAACTTACTTTTGCATTTTTAATCAATTACACTGTCATTATTGCTACAATGGTCTAGTACTTCCTCACAGACTTGAAATTTCATTTTTATCACATTACATTTATACATATTTATTATATATTTATCTTTATCTGATTTCTTTATGTTTCCAAAGACTTGCTGCAAATTCTAATGCAAATGCCATACTGTTCTAAGTAATGTAATTTAGAACTTATTTTAATATCCAATAATGCAATTAGGCCTTAGTATTCTTCTTTTAAGGACATAGCTTGCCTCTTTTCTTGAATTTACTTTTCTAGGTGAATTCTAGAATTAATGGTCAACTTTAAAATAATAAACAGTAGTCACTGGGTTAGAATTGCATTAAATGTACCCATTATTATGAAGAAGATATGACAACTTTAGAATGTTGAAAATTTCCATAATAGAACACAATATATATCTCCACTTATTGTTTTATAATTTCCTCTTCAACAAAGCTTTCTAGTTTTATTTTCCTTAGTTGTGGGATGCTTCATATTTTTTATTTCAAATTAGTGTATATTTTGTATTTCTTGAAAAATATACTGTTAGTCCATTACATTCTGCCAAATGATCTTTTCTGTCACAGAAACATAATCTCTCTATATTTATTTTAACATAAATTCTTGAATACTATTCTCCTTATATATAGCTTCAATTCAAATTCTTTATAGTTAGTGACATGTCCAGTTTTAAGTAAAGAGAAAACCCCACAGGCTTTAACATCAAATATACCTCCATTTGAATCTGAGCTTGGCCATTTCCTCAATGTACAAATTTTGACAAGTGCTATGCATTGTGAGCCTCGCTCTCTTCATCTACTTGTCCCTTGAGATGGTCAATATAAGACAAAGTGGAAGATTACATGTGAAGCACAGAGATAAAACGTAGCAGATTGTAGGAAGTGAAAAAAATATTGGTATCTTCCTCTTCATCCTTTTCTTTGTAGAAAGCGGTTTAGAAATTTCATCCATTAGATATGTGAACTAGAAAAGAATTATATGTGAACACATACACATATAGTCCTTAAATGCAGTCATGGGCTCAAATGATTAGTTGCCCAGATATTCACTACATGAGCACTAACTACCAGGTACAGTGCTGGTCACTGAGGTTCTGAGAGTATCCGCCTTTTGAAATGCATGCCATTCCCAATACATCTGCAACCAACTGGTTGTTACACAGCAATGGTTTCCTCTTCTGAGTCTTCAGATAGTGTCTGATCACCCCCTTTATTTATCCTGAGCAGCTGTTTCCTTGGTTCTGATTTTCCTTGCCTTACCAGATTAAAAAATGATTCCCTGCCTTATCAAACTGAAGCAGATTATTGGACATTCCTGTTTTTGTTTCTGAAGTTACTACCCAAATCTTTATTTCATTTTCTGTTGATGCCTCAGGAGCTGACATAGGATAAATGGAAGCTACTAACTGCCGACTGTGCTCTCAGCTGCATGGTCGGGTCAAAGGTGCTTTGGCTGAGCTTGAAGAGTCTGACAGTTTGCCAGCAGTGAAGGTATTCGCCTTACAGGGAAGTGGCGCCCTGTACATACCTCATCCCACAGAGCTGCTGAATGCCCAATTTGGAGAAAAAGGTGTGCAAAAAAGATGTTTCCTTGACCCCTCCCCACAAGTCCATAAAACCACCTACAGATCCATAGCCTCTCTAATCCTGGCCCAGGGCACACCCTTACACATTAACAGGAGAGAAGAAGTGAGTTTCTGTTTCCCTGAATATTCAGAAGTGGGGTGACAGCTGGAACAGCAGAGCACATGTTCCAACCCTGCAAGAGAATAAACTCCCCACCTTGCTCTTTTATCTATCACATTAGACGCTTCTATTACACTTTGTGTCTTTAATATATCCTTCCAAATTTTCCACATGCTGCATTTTGACAAGTGAAAGGCTGTTCTTACATTTTGAAAAATTTATCTGTACCAAATATAACTTAAATGCTAAAGTTCTCATTTAAAAAAAATGTAAAAAGAGAGGTTACCATCTAGGGGGAAAAAATCTATTGACTAAATACAATCATTTGACAAATGAGGTCAAACCTGAATTCAGCTTTATCAGTGTGGAAGAAGAAATCGCAGAGGAAGGACATTCTTTTTCTCTTGAAAGATGCACTCTCTGTCTACTTTGTGACACACTGTGAAGAGTTTAGTGGCTATAAATGTTACTGATGACTCTTACCCCGGGTTTGACTCTGAGTTTTTCTAAATGCTTATGTAGCATACAAATTATCTGCTGAAGCTTAGCCAAAGGTGCCAAATGAACAGCTCTGGAGACGTCAGAAGGGAATGAAGTTTGGAAATGAAATAGCAGCCTTTAAATAGCCCAACTGCGTGCATCATGAGATGACTTCAGTGGGTCCCTGACACTACTGACAGGCTATAAAGGAAAATCCTCTGAAGGCTTTAGTCCAAAAGCAAATAACCTTTTATTCAACTATCACTATTTATCCACTCATATCATTATTATGTTGCTATGCAAGATTTTTCTTCCTTTCTTTTCTTCACTTTCAATCTTTCCCTCCTCTAGGAAGTTGTCAAAATCAATGTGAGTGGGCTGGGGAGATAGCTCAGTCGGTAGAGTGCTTGCCTTGTAAGCATAAGGCCCTGGGTTCGATCCCCAGCACC
Source organism: Sciurus carolinensis (assembly GCF_902686445.1). Classification (NCBI taxonomy): domain Eukaryota; kingdom Metazoa; phylum Chordata; class Mammalia; order Rodentia; family Sciuridae; genus Sciurus; species Sciurus carolinensis. The sequence goes on from NC_062219.1 coordinate 31,965,662, forward strand.
AAAAAAAAAAAAAAAAAAAAAAAAAAAATCAATGTGAATCAATTCTGATCGCTACAATCATTCACTTAGACAAAATGGAGAAATCCTTAATGGAAAAGGGATATAATTAAGCACTTTTAGGGGTTTAAGTATTGCAGATAGCCTAAAGCAATTTTAATAGTATTTTTACTAATAAAAATTTCTTGGCATTGACTATTCTTACAAAAGAATGTGCATACAACTACAGAAAAGGTTTTAACATTTATAAGCTTCCTAATATGTGTCAAGCATTATGCTAAACAATTTACATGTGTTTTCTTCATTTACTCTTTTTAACAGCCTGATGAAATAGGCATTATTTTCCCCAATCCACAGAACAGGAAACTCACAAAGAGTGAGAAAAGCATTCAAGCTTAGAGAGAACCTGCTTTTCAATGGCAGAACCTGGATTAAAATTCAGATCTGTAGACCTCAAAGTTCTTTTTCCTTCCATTGCATTTCAGAGGATCTCCCATTCAACAAATAATTAAAACAGTAAAAACTGTAACAAGTATATTTTCCCTTAGGCACAGAAAGTCTAAAAATAATTATAATTGGAAATATTGATGTCAGTTATGTTTATTTAATGAAATAACAATTTTGCCTTTTAAAAAATAGTCGATTATTCAGTGAAAAATTTGTCTTTGTTATTAAAACATAATGTAAATGGCTTTAATATATCTAACAAAATTAAATGTGTTCAACTTCTAGTATAAATATAAAATGCATGTATATTTGCCACATTTAATGTAGTTTTTTTTTTTTTTCCCAGCTTTATGGGAGGCCTATTGGACAAGTAAAAATTGTATCTATTGAAGAAATATGGTATGATGATTTGATATAAGTGTTCACTGTGAAATACTTGCCATGATCTAACTAATTAACATGTTTATTACCTAACATAGAAACAATTTTTATTTTATTTTATTTTATTGCCCGGGGAGTGAGATGAAAACAATTAAAGCAATTCTCTTGGCAAAATTTAAGTATACAATACAGTTATTGTATACTTTGTTATTATTTGTTATTTTTTGTTATTTGTTATTTTCAAGGTATCACTACCTTGCCCAGGCTGACCTCTAACTCCAAGGGCTTAAGCAAGCCTCCTGCCTCAGCCTCCCAGGTAGGTGGAACTTCTAGAGTCATACAACCCAGTAATAGAGCACTTGATAGCTTGTGGGAGGTCCTGGGTTCAGTCCCCAGCACCAAGAAAAAAATTATGCTTATGTTTCTAAGTTACTGTAACTACAGGTGCACACCACTGGGCCAGGTCTCACAATATAGTATTGTTAGCTATAATTATCATGCTATGGATTAAAACTCCTGAATTTATGTGCCCTGCATAAGTGAAATTTTGTACATTTTGTACATCTCATTCCCCCACGACCCAGCCTCTGGTAACCAACATTCTACTCTCTACCTCTCTGAGTTTGACATTTTTAGACTCCACATATAAGTAAAATCATGTGTTTCTATGTTGGCTGTCTTTATTTAGCATAATGTCCTTCAGCTTCATCTATGTTTGGTGCAACTGGCAGGACTTCCCTCCTTTTTAAAACTGAATAACTTTGTGTGAGTGTGTGTGTGTGTGTGTGTGTGTGTGTGTGTGTGTGTGAACATGTGTGTTTTCTTTGAATAAAAGAAAAACCTTCATCATACCTTCTCTTTTAGAGTCTTAATGATCAAGAGAAAACAGATCTTTCTTCTGTCCTTCTCAACCTGGTCACTCATTTTTTTAATGAACATTCCAAACACATTTCATGCTATTGGTTATGTTTATATTTAAAGAGGAAATCCAAAACCAGAGACAGATTTAAATTGTTTAAATTTTAAAAAGTTTTTTTTTTGTTTGTTTGTTTGTTTTTGTTTTTTGATTTTGTTTTTTCAAAGAACTTGTTAGTGCATGAATAGGAAAATCAGTATGCATATGGGCCTGGGGGGGTATTCCAGTATCTAACTCTCTCCTCCTCTCTCCACTGGTGGTGGGTGGTATGGCTGTCTTCTCTCAAGTAGAATTGCTTCTGTATACACACGAAGATCCCCCTTGAGAAGCTGTTGTCTGAGGTCTTTCTGAAAGGGTCCCTTGAAGAGCACAAACCCACTGCAAAGCCCCATTAGAAGATGTTCCCTGCTGGCCTGACAGTGTTCAGTCTTGTGGTAAGTTAGAAGTTGAGAGTCACCATCTATTCTTCTACTGCCATGGTAATGAGCCTGGGTTAATAATGAGAACCAAATTTCAAGTGCTTCATTGGCCTTGATTTTATTCTCTGGAGTAATTTCCAAGGAACATTCATCTACAGAAAGTTTACCCTCCATAGCTGTACCATTCAATATGGCGGCAGCCCCTGGACACAACAAGCTATTGACTGCTTCAAATATCACAACTGCAACTGCAGAGTTATTTTTAAAATTTTACTTAATTTTAATGAATTTAAATTTTAAAATGGAAGTGGTGTAAAACATGCTTTTGTTAAATACAACTATGTTGTTTGGGTGAGTACTGCATTTTCCTTTAACTCATATTATACGTAAGATTATTTAAGTTAAATTTTATTTTTTACCATTTTAGTGTAGCTACCAGGAAATTTAAAATGACGTGCAGTGTGTGGTCTGTATTTTACTTCTATTGGACAATGCTATTCCAGAGGAAGTAGAACACAGATCCCCTGTCAGACAGCATAGGCTCAAAGCCATACTTATTTGGTCATGGAAAATTTACTCAGCTGGACTGTGCTTTGGCTTTCTTCTCCATAAAATGGGCATGATAATTCAAGTACATACCTCATAGGGTTAAGAAGTTTAAATGCACTCAGATTTGTTAGGTGCTTAAAATAGCGCATGGAATATAATAAGCATTATACATGCATTTATCACTTAAAACCAAGAGCAAAGTTTTCCTCACTAGATGAGGTAGATCAAAATTCTTCTAATAGATACTTAATGACAGTAGATTATTCCAGTGAATCTCATGCTATAAACTGTATATCTGTAATAGAGGAAAAATTAGAACAGCTAGAATCCTTTTTAAGTCCCTCAAAAAAAAATGCTTATGATAAAGGTGACTCAAAACACACATTCTCATGGAATCTTAGAACCACCTTGAAATATTATGTGGAACTCCTTGCAAAGGCAAGTACAGACCCAGAGAAACCATTGCTATTCCTGTGCCACGCTCCTTCCTCTTCCAGAGCTGCCAGAACTGTCAGAGCCCAGAAGATTCTCCTTCAGAAGCACTTGTGAATGACATTCAGTCACAAATGTTTGATGGATATAAATACTGGTATCTATTTTACTATTATAAGCAGTTATGTTATTTAGGCACATAGTAAAACTAACTGAAAAATAGGCACTTAGGTAAAATTGTAGTTCTTTTGATTGTTAATTAAAGTGTATAGTAGGTTAAAACCTAGAGAAAGAGATAATTCACTGGTGAGACTGGAAATTGGTGCAATCACTCTGGAAATCAATATGGAGATTCCTCGGAAAACTTGAAATGGAATCACCATTTGACCCAGTTATTCCGCTCCTTGGCCTGTATCCAAAGGACTTGAAATCAGCATGCTACAGTGATGCAGCCACATCAATGTTTACAGCAGCTCAATTCACAGTAGCTAAACCATGGAACCAAATTAGGTGTCCTGCAGCAGATGAATGGATGAAGAAATTGTGGTACATACACACAATGGAATATTACTCATCCTTAAAGAAGAATGAAATTATGGCATTTACCGGTAAATGGATGAAACTGGAGAATAACATGCTAAGCAAAATAAGCCAATGCTAAAGAACCAAAGGCTAAATATTTTCACTCAATAGGCTAGGGATAGGGGATGGGGTGGTGGAGTGGAGGTTCACTGGATTGGACAGGGGGGAATGGAGGAAAGGGAAGGGGAATAGAAACCAGAAAGACAGTAGAATGAATCAGATATAATTTTTCCTATGTTTATATATGAATAGACAACCAGTGTAACTCCACATCATGTACAACCACAAGAATAGGAAATTATACTCCGTGTATATATGATATGTCAAAATTCATTCTACTGTCGTGTATAACTAAAAAGAACAAATAAACAAAGAAAGAATTCATACATAAAATATTGAATTTTTGGGTAAACAAAGGGAAGTCTACACAAAGCTCATCTATAAAAACATATATACCTTTAATCTGCTTAACTTGTTAATTAGACACATTGAAGGCCTGCTGAATGGCCCTGCCAAACAAGACACAATTTCTATTCTCAAAAAATGTATGTCTTAATTTTATGTTGAGCACAATGAAGGTCAAAGATAACCATTTGTGATTTTTTTAAAACAAACTAAAGGTCCATTTTGAGTGGTCTACCATTTAAAACATATTCAACATTTTTTGGTTTCTTTTCTTGGGTAAAAAGTCAAAAATGTCATCTCTAATTTGAGAAGGTACTCATCTCCATGCTTCATTTAAATGTCTTTTATTTAGTGTGACTCTAGGTAAATAACCATGGTCAATACTCTGTGTGATATTGCTGTGTTTGCGTAGAGTGTTAAAATGCATACAGACGCACGTACACACTCACATCACACAGGCACACACGCACGTGCACAAACAGACACTCTGGCAAGTGAAAATCGACCCCAAAACCAAGTTTAGGAAATCCAAAAAGTAATGTGTTGAGCAAAATTAGGAATATATTGAGCTTGTCATGCTATTTTCAGAACGTACCACTCCCCTTGCCTCCCCCTCATCTGTGAAACACATCTGTGATTTCTTTACTAACCATTTTCCAGCCTCTTTCATAAAATAACGGTTGTGTTCTGGTGTTTTTCATTTTGAATACTTGGAGCATGTCTCCCATCCCATCCACCGTCACATTGTTAAATCCAAAGTAGAAAGAGAGAGTGATCACCCTGGTCACTCCAGTTGGCAGCAGAAAGAAAATGCTTTGTTTTCAATTCCTGTGTATGAAAGCTCAGTCAAAGGAAAAAGCCACTTTCAGGACAACGGCTTAGAGAAAGTTCTACCACAAATGTAGACCAAAAACATGGCTCCAAACTTTAGTCAGAAAGGGATTCTCAAAAGATACACTCTAAGCTAAGACCGAACCCTGACCACGTGGTGTAGCTCATCACGTAAATCATTTGCCTTCTAGATCCAATGGCCCAGACAGATATGGCCTGTGTGCCAATGGAGTGGGTTTTGACAAAGGAAGTTCATTTTCCCAGTCTTTTGCTCCAAAAGAATGCCTGCTCTCTGCAACAGTAAAAGTTAACACAGTACAGAAGTCCTGCTAATATAAAGGATTTGCGATTAACACTCTACATCAATTCTGATTTTCCATATTTTTTTTAGTAGGGCCAGGTTTGCTAATAAATTGCCAGCTGCTAAAGTCACTAAGCCTATTTTCATCACAACCACCACATAACAGGACCCCTGCATATAACCGAGGCCTGCTTTTCTCCCCCTGTATACTTTTATATTGTTTCAGATGAAACATGCTCTCCATCAGCGTTCCTGGGGCTTTGTCATTAATGACTTAAAATACAAGGTTTGGGTGGTAAGTTGGCAGACCCGCAGGAAGTGTGGCATCCAAGCTGATCCCTCTCCCTTGAAGGCCTGGTGATGATTTCTCAAGAAAAGAATAGAAAAGAACCACCAGAAGTTAAGGAAGCAACAACAACAACAACAACAACAAAAATTTATCTGTTACTGCCTTGCCAAAAAAAAAGAAAAAAAAATATATATATATATTCAAGATAATGCTTCATCAGAAGGCAAATTGGAAAAGACAGAAATAGGGAGTATTTGATTAGAAACAAGAACTGAGGGGAAAAAGCACTGCTCTCTCAATCTAATTACGCACATGCCTATCATAACTAAAGAAGATGCAAAGTTTAGATCTTGAAGAAGGAGTGGTATAGAATCACAGATTTTGTCTTCTCTCCTCCACAGTCCCTCTAAAAAAAAAAAAAAAAAAAAAAAGTAGAACACTTATTAGAGAAGGAGGTTTGCAAAAAATTAATCTTTTATGAAGATTTTAGATATTTGGATGAGGTTTAGTGAAAATCATGTGCTAACAGCTCAAACTTCTCAATAGCAGTGAGCTTTGCCCCTGAGAAAACCGATTTTCATCTGGCCCCTGCTCTTCCTGCAATGCTGGTTTTGACAAGTCTGTGTTCCTGGTAAAATGTTATTGTTGGCAAATGCGGACTGCAGGGAGACAGCTTTGGGAGGCTCCCTTCTGCGTGGAGATGTGCAAATGGACTACAGCACCTGTGGGACAGTCAGGTACCTCTGACCCAGATTCACTCTGTTTTCTAGCACCCTGTCCCTTTGTTCTGTAATGAGAGCCAAATGTTCCCTTTCCCCAGTCCCCATGGCCCTGTAATGTGACACCTGAGGCAGCCTCCCATGGCCGTGTTGCCCTTCCCCTCTCTTGAGCCCTGTTGCTACCATCTCCCTGAAGTTGAAAAAGCATTTAAAAGCCCACAATTCTCCCTAGTGACAGCTCACCCTCTGCTCCTTGGGAGCGGTCGTGGCTGTGATCTCCTGCCCTTTCCATGGTAGAACAGAGGGTTAGTAAGTCGGTTACGGATGCCAACTGTTCTTTCGTTCCTTTTTAAATAGATCATACTTTCTCCCAAATGCAAAGTCCCAAATGCAAAGTCCAGTGAATTTACTGGCCCACATAGGGTTTCAGAGCAGGAGATGCCTATGCCTAACTAAAACACTGATACTTCAGTTTAAACCATGATTCCTGGCTATTGTTTCCTCCTCTCAGAAAAGATGTGAGGCAGCAAAGACCCAGCAGTGTGTCCAGACAGCTCATGCTATACTCCAAATTGCAGCTGGAAACAACAGAACATGGCTAGCTTAGCTGAGAAAGTTCATCCTTTACCTAAGCCTGTCTTACCAAAAGTCAACACCCGCACAGAAATCAGTCAACTACGCTTTTGCTCAGCAGACAAACAGGACTTGACCCCAAATCAAAGCAAGTCTAGAGAAAGTTTCAGGAAGAAGTGGAGGGAGCCATAACTGCTGGGTTTGAAGGACCCTTGCTAAGGGTTCCAAACATGGATTCTTCCACCTGCAACTCACCTTATATCTGAGAAGCCTGCTTTCAAAAAGACTTTTCCTTTTGTCGCTTTAAAACAAGACCATATGAAATGTAGTCTCTATTTGTCAATTCAGACCACGATTTTCTACCACTTCTGCCTTTTTTGCGGATGTCCATATAATTTTTATTGTTGTTGTTGTAATGTCATGTTTATAAAAAATTACCTTTTTGCAAGGGCAGTGAGTTAGGCTAGAGTTAAGGAAACTAATTTGACTTCAGCATTCCTGGTAAGAAGGGTCAAGGCAGAGTGAAGAGTCAAACTCAAGAGAGAGCTATTTAGGAGGGAAATTTTTACAATACTTGTTTATTTAAACTGAGACATTGTGCTAACCAGTTTACATTTATATATAACTAAATTTACACTGCAAACTTATCATCAAAATACTATCGTTGCTCCATTTTATAGAGGAGGAAAAAATTAAAAGATGAAGTAACTTTCCTTATGCTAATGCATGACTGTGCTGGGATCTGCATCAAAGTCCATCTGATCCCAAAGTTAAAATTCTTAACAGAAATACTGAATAGTATTTGGTGATTGATTAGAAGCTGGAAGAGACCCAGGTTTGGGGTGCAGAGTGATGAAGCTAGACTGAGCCTGGAAATGCAAATCAAGATTTACAATAATACACTGTTAAATCCAAATGGGACTTTAGTGGTCTGGACCAACTCCACCATTTTATAGATGAGGAGCCTGAGGGTCAGAGGTGATCTAATCTATATGAGTTTATATAGCATAATATTGGCTGGGCCAAAGCTAGAAAGTAGCTCCTTCAAGTCCCAGGCTGTGTTTCCACTCTATCAACTTATTTGGCTAGCACTTTCGAGCATCTGTGTTTTCAGTACATGGTCTATTAATTTCAAAAATTTTGACTAAAAACAGAATATCTTCTCCCCAACAAGTCTGTTACAACACAGGAATTTCTATACTTCTATAGGTAGGTACTATAGATCATTTTATCTCAGATTCCATGTCATTTTCAGGTGCCAGCTACAGGGCCAGAAAGAGGGGACTATTTAAGTACTGAGCATTGAATTCCCTAAAACAAATGAGCCAGCTGGCTGCCTGGCTTAGGACGTTTTGTTCAGAATCTCAAGAAAATTAGGTGAAACCAAAGAAGTTGAAAAATCTGCTGTTCTATTTTCCAATGTAAATTTAGTGTTTTATGTACATGTTGAATGTTCTCTGTGTGTTTCAGATTTGTTGGAGGATAGGTATATTTTCTCTGGGCCTATATTTCCTAACTCACAGGATAAATGAGTCAGCCATTCCAATCCCCTGACTAAACCAGACCACTTTCCAATTAAAAAACCAAACCAAACCAAACAAAAACAAAAACAAAAACAAAAACAAAAACCCAACAACTGTATGCAATTTTTTTTGGACAAACATTCATTTACCTAAGTCTGTGTTTGGTGCCATGTTCTGGGTGAGGTGCTTTGCATTCATAAATTTAATTCTTAACCTCTCTTATTACTTCCATCTTTTACATAAGAAACTGAAGATGACATAACATTTTTGTTCAAGTCCACATAGCTAATCAGTAGACTATTGTGACATCATTTCACTCTGCTGTCTCCTAAATGCATCACCTTTCTGCTGAAACATGCCTTCGTCCATTTGCAGTTGTTCAGAGTGTCTCATCCCCTAGAGTGCAAAGTCTGGAGTGCTCAGGGACACACAGGACTCTCTCATGGCTGGGCCTCTGTCTGCACCCTCTGTCTCCTCTGCGTTGGCATCATTCAGAAACAAACACCCTACATGTAATCACAAGGACCTTCTGTAATTTCCCCCAGTAGTGTACAGGAAGGTAAGCAGGCTGAGGAACAAAGATCCTGTCCCAAGAAATAGTATATACATGAGGAAATAAATGGCACTATTCTCCAAAACTGAGAGTTCAAATGATAAGCCACCGAAAACTTGCAGAATAAATAAATAAACAATGGAAGCAAATATTATATACAGCCTCAAACATAGCAAAGGAACCATGTCCAGAACCTTTACATCCTTCCCATTGTTTTCATTTCAACCCCCTCAGGAACACAGGTTTCTGCCCAAGGCCTCAAGGAGGTGCAGCAGCTGGTAGCAGGTGGAGGGAGGAACAACACCCTGCTCACAGGTGTGACTTTGGCTCCTAATACACTGGTATCCACCTATTTTTAAAAAGGCAACATGAGGAAAATCCAAAGCACTGCAAGTCTTTTCTGAATTGCAGATTCAACCATGGAACTAAATCTCAATGTGCATTACTGAGAAGTCTCATGCGAAGGTGTTTTTTAAAAAGTCAATCACGTGTGTGGACCTTCATGAACTCTTAGAGATGGAAATCTGCTGAGAATAATTGTGTAGGAGAAAGTTGTTTTATTTATTTATGAATGTATGTATGTATTCATACCAGAAATTGAACCCAGGGGCACTCAACCACAAAGCCCACGTCCCAGCCCTTTTTTAATATTTTATTTAGAGACAGGTACTTGCTGAGTTGCTTAGGATCTTGCTGTCCTAAGTTGCTGAGGCTGGCTTTGAATATGATCCTCCTGCTTCAGCTCCCAAGTCACTGGGATTACAGTCATGTGCCACTGTACCTGGTGGAGAAAGTATTTTTTGATACATGAACTGTGATTCCTACTTAATTTGTATGGTAAGTCCTGTTTTTACACATGCTTTTCTTTCTCCTTCTGAGATGCTCAGATAATGTCCAGAATTGCCAATATTGTCTTCTCCTCTTGAGAGGCCTCTTCTGTATCTTTGAGATGGCACAGGAAATAAGTGGAATTTGAAATAAATATCTTTTCAAGCATGTCGATGATAGGAATACATAAAAAAATTTTTTTAAACCAAACAGCAAAAGAAGAAAGAAGGGTTGGAAAGTCAAGACAGGGGAAGCTTGAGGAACTCAAGTTTCATGGGGACATAAGAAAAAAATAGTCTATGTAGCCAGATACTAGTGCCAAGGCATGACACCAAATAAATATTAAAAAGTTCAACATAGACCTTGAGCTACCAAACAACATAGGGAATTTCTTTAGCATCTGTTGGAATTTTCACCAAAATCAGATGGATAGGAATAAACTACAGTTTATAAAAATGATATCAGCTTAGGCTCTCTTCCCAAAGGTTCACATTCCAGTAGGGAAAACAGACAATTCAACACACAGTGGGGGAGTCACAGAGGAGGTAGCACAGTGACAATAACCAAAGCATTAACAGAACATTAGGCAAAGGGGGAGTGGCTAGTTGTTGGAAGGGCAGTCAGAGAAAGCTTCCCAGAGGAGGCGATATGTAAGTTAATCTTAATCATCCAATGCATCAGAGAATCAACATTTCAAAATGGCAACAGAAATGTCACACACGAGTGAAACTTGTTCATGGGCAGCAGCTTTGGGTGCCAAATGGAAGGGACCATGAGTAATTGTTTGGGATTTTTCTCTGCCCTTAGCACTACATTGAGATTCAGTGGCCATTAGAAAAGAAAAAGAAATACAAGACAAAACTCTACCTACTGTGGTTTGTAATAACAACTGGGAAAACAAGGCTTATACACATGAACCAATAAGAGAATAATATACAATAAAGTAAAATCAAGTGCCAAAGTTTGTATATAGATGCTGAGTACTGTAAGAGGTCAACCTTTGAAATCTTAACATTTAAATATTTCTAGGTAAGACAGTGAAGGGTCTATTTTTGAGAAATATAATGGATGGGAAACTGGTAATTATATCTCATCTAATTAACATTTGTTCCAGATAGGGTATCTGAATCAATCTTTAGAAATGAAATGCTTGATGGTTTAGAGAAAATTTGGCAATGAAGCAAATTTACCAAGGATTATTTGCCAAACAAAACTCAGTGCTCTTTCTTTTAACCTCTAATAGAGGAGATTATGAAGCAGTTTTTGCTTTTTCCCAGGATCTAACTGAACTTTGAGAAAGGTTTTGAGATCACATGGTCAGTTTCTTGTTGAACTTGACTGAGTGTACTTAAGCAATTACTGAGGTGGAGAATTGGATATCAGATGGTAAGTGAAGACTAGGATTTCACTGAACTGCAACATCCAGGTATAGGGCTATTTCCCTGACTCTTTGAGCCTTGTCAAGTCATGGAACTCTCAGAATAAATAACAAAGGAGCAAGTCAGCAGAGACAAGGGCCATATAACTGGCCATTTGTAGTCTGAGACCACCAGGAGGCTAATGAGTGTAATGGAGAGGAGAAAAGGATATTTCTACAGCATAGCCAAAAAACGTCTGCATAATTGCCTCAATAAGCAAGCACCCCACCTGTAGTTCTATGAGAATTATCTTAATATTTGGCAGATCCACCTTTTAATGGAGTAACTCTAACAAGTAAATGTTTTTATTCTTCTACAATGGTTGAAAAAATATTACTTTGTTTAATACAGTTTATTTTATATGTAAATGTGTCAAAACAGTTCCTTAGCTAAAGGCAGTGAGTGATAATAAGAGTTCTTGGTGGTATGTGGCTGCATAGCTACTACTTAGTGCCATCAATGACACCCCAATGGTAGCATCAAACATAGCTGGTAATGGACCCTTCTTCAGCATCTTGTAATAAAAATTAGGACCAAAGTATAGGTTTCATGCCCCAAGAAAATGTGAGTGCATAGTTCTGATGCATGCATTTGGAAAATTTTTGGTATATTTTTACCTTTTAATACTGCTGCTCTCAAATTGATCAGGCTGTGGTCCTTTCCAGATCTTATGTCTCTCTCTCTCTCTCTCTCTCTCTCTCTCTCTCTCTCTCTCTCTCTCTCAGTTCCTCATAATGCAGTTTGGACCTCTCTGTGTTCTTAAAATGTGATGCCTTCCCAAGAATAATGTACTTGCTGTGTTTCCCTAGCTTTCATGGTTATCTTTAACCCCATCATGCTGCAAATAAAGAAATCTTGGAAAATACCTCTCCTTAAGATCAAATTTTTTCAAGTTCATGAAATCAGCAATCAATCTTTCCTCTGTGACTCCATTTTTCTTATACCTTCCCAGTTGCCCTTCCCTCTCTTCCACCTCACATTATAAATGTCTTCTCTTAGGATTCAATCCTAAAATGTAAATAACAGCCCATGGAGGGGGTCAGGACAATATTTATAGTCCCAAAGAAAGAAAAGCACTTAACCAAAGGAATGCAGAAACAGTGGTCCAACTTCAGTCACTAGTCATCGTATGAGAAACAAGTTTGGGTGAACCAGAAAGATAGTATTGAAGTTATCCCACATCATGATTGTCTTGTCTTAGTCACACTAACCTTGCCCTCACTTTCAAAACATGATTTTCCAACAGTGTGACAGAAAGGAAAAGAGAAGAGGAGAGAAGAGAAGAGAGAAGAGGAGAGAAGAGAGAAGAGGAGAGGAGAGGAGAGGAGAAGAGAGAGAGAGAGGAAGAGGAAAAGAAAGACAAGAAGAAAGGAAAGAATGACAGGAGAAAATAAGGAAACAACAGACAGATGAGAGAAGAATCGTCTCTGGAGGCTTTTATTTTTTAACCATCTGTCCTAATATAAATACTGTATAGTTCTAGCTTTCTATCTGGAAGTTAATAGACCAGAACTAATATGCCCTTCTTACTCTTTATTCCTAAACAGTATCTATACTCAGAAGTATACTGTCTATTTCAAATCTATCAGTGTCCAGTGACCTGCCACCTCCTCTCCCAAATATACAAGAATAAAAGCTGAGGTCCTGATAACTTCCTCCCTCCTGATACCCCCTTAGTTACTTCCAATGCAGCTTGTAGTTTAGACCACAAAGGAAATTAAACTAATATACAGCAGACCATGCAGGCTCTAGCAGCCATTATATGCAATCTCACCAACTCTTGTGCACTTCAAAAGCATGGAGATTTTGACTCTCATTCTCTTTTTCCTTCTTTTCAAATTAGCATTCACCCAAATAAAAGAGGAAATGAAATGATATAAACCACTTTCATGAAATATTGTTGGTCTGGCATACATTCCTAGTAATCTGTATGTATATTCATTTTTATGGCTTAAGATATTATGATTATACCTCACATTTTTAAGCTAAAGTGGATTTTAAAAATAGGAGAAACCAGAGAAAAAGAAGAAAATATTGGTATTATGGATGAACCTTCAATTCTAAAGGTTTTCAATGCATGTACTTTCAGGGGTTGCAAATCAGGATAGTCTCACACAGAGACCATGGATGTCATTGGGTTTTGGAAAGAATAAAAATCCTTCCAGTGTGGTTTTCCCAGGTCTTGTGGGTTTGAACAAGATCATTAAGGTTATTTGGACTTGGGTTTTGTGGTTAATATATGATACAGGGTTTATTACGCAGTGATCCTTGGGCGTTCCGGTCAGCTATGGCGATCAATCAAGGGGCACTTCTTTTTTGGCAGAACATACATCCATAAAAAATTCTCTGGGAGATCCAAGTTAGTTAGTAATGACAGAGTAACCTCTATGTCAAGTAATATACTTGATAAATCTTGCATGTGCTATTGAATGGCAGCAGCTCTGGTATTCTCGAAGGTAGAATACACAAGCTTCAAAGAGCATAGAAACTTTTCTTCCCAAATTATTGGTTGATGGCAACACACATTTAACCAATGTGTATTTGAAAATTAAGAGACACTTTAGGAGTAGGTTCACACTTTGATGCCTATTCTCTCTTAGTTCTTTTTCTTTATCCCATTACAAATAATATTCTATTACAAATAATCTCCCCAAAATATTTTTTTCTTAAGGTAATTTATATCCCTGAATGACTCACTTCAACTAAAACAAACAAACAAAATTACTGAACTGCTAATGTATTCCTGACATAGTGCTAGGGTAATGGGAAGATAAAAGATGGACAGATACTGCACATGACTCCATAAGATCTTACAGCTTGTCCATATCCAACTAGATGGTTACATACCTCTTTCAGGATCAAGTTCAAAGCTATGGGGAAAGCTGGGACAACCTTCTTTATTTGGTTCTGTCCTTATCTTGGCTTGTTTGTGTTTCCCACAATAAAGATACTGATGCAGTGGTCCCATTTCTCCACCTTGTGAACAAAAACAAGAAAAAGACCATTTGTTGAGCAACTAGATTGTAAGCAGTTGGCCCTTGCATCTCTTTCTTAAGTATCTCAAGTAAGACAGTGACAATTCTTATGCTGCACAGGATAGAAAAACCTAATATGACCTACAGAGGTCCGTCATGCCAGTTTGGTTCTTAGAAAAATGGGGAGAAGACCTTCCCTGATTTGACTACAAGTTCTCAGGGATTAAGAAAAAAATTTTAAAAGTAAGGTAACTACTCAACAACTACTGAATTCAGCTTCTGAATCAACCCAGTGATTCTTACATTAATCATAGAACTTGTTAAGATGAGAAAGTTCAACTCTTGAGTATGGTTAAATGTCCCCACTAACTTCTGCCCATTCATGTTCAGGATGGAATTTAGATGATCAATTTCTAGGAATATGCTAAGGGAGGTGAGAAGGATTTTCTGTGGGAATGACTATAGACAGCAGTACTACCTAAATGAAATACTAGGTGAACCATACACATAATTTTTAAAATTCTTGAGTAACCACAAGACAAAAGTAAAAAGAAGAAATTAATTTTAATAATATATTTCATCTAACATAATATATCCAAAATAGTTTTTCAGAATTCAATCAATGTTTTAAAAATTAATAAGATATGTCATGTTTCTTTTTAAAAAGATAGACCCCTTGAAATCCAGTATGCATTTTTCACATATAGTACATCACAATTCAGACTGGACACCTTTCCAGGACTAATTAGTCTCAGATGGTTAGCAGCTTTTTTTTTTCAATTTAAATTTGTTTCATTTGTTATTTTTATATATATATGACAGTAGAGTGTATTTTGGCGTATTATGCATACATGGAGTCTAACTTATACTAATTAGGATCCTAGTCTTGTGGTTGTACATGACGCAGAGTTACCCTGGTCGTGTATTCAAATACAAGGATAGGAAAGTTATGTCTTTAATTCTACTATCCTTCCTTTAATTCTCCTGTCCCTCCCTACTCCCTTCTCTTCATACTCCTCTGTCTAATACAATGGACTTCCCCTCCCCACTTTCCTTTGTTGTGGGTTAGTATCCACATATCAGAGAGAACATTCGGACTCTAGATCTACAGAATCCTTAACACACCAAGGGATGATCCTATCAAATTACCAAGACTCTCAGTGTTGAACTTTGGGGTTGAAGAACCAATTGATCTTGAGGATTTTTAAATCATTTAAGTAAGATTCAAGTAGGAAATATATAGTTCAAGCCTCACTTGATGAGACAACCCATAAGATAACCCAGCTTAAGCCTTCTACTATACTATGACATGAAGAGAAACTTCAATTAAAAGTGATGAGTAATAAGTAATGTTCAAGTATGTTCTCCTATCAATTACTTACTAATCTGGTATGATTTTATCATAAAAGTCTTTTTAAGTCCAGATTTTTATTTGCCACTGAACAAACTCCCAAACATTTCTACCAACCAGTACTCTGGGTGAAATACAGTCACTCCTATCAATTCAAATGAACATTTCCATAAAGAAAATAGGGAAATTTAAACTCACATTTATATTATAGTGGTATAGTCAAACTGCTCATCAGAAATAACAACAGCTCCTAGTGTAGTTTGGCAATGTAATTCACCAGAGACTTCTGAAGATCAAAACCAACCAGATCTATAATCGTGTGTTCAAACATTCTCATTTCAAAAAGATAGACTTTATTTGTTTCTGAAACAGCTAATTTGGTATTCACATAAATATGTCCTTAACTTCCCTTCTAACACAAGTATGAATTCCTCAAAGACCACAAGAGCCAAGTTTATACTTAACTATAGTGGAAAGGTTTGTCAAAGTGATATTTTTCTATTATTGAACTTTTATTTTTGTTTAAAAACTTTTATACTTTTAAGAAAAATGTTAAATGATTATACAGGCAACCAAGGATCAACTCTGCACCCACCCTTTCTGTAAAAATGATAAAGGCTTTAAATGAAAAATCAAACCTCTTCCGAGACAGTTTTGAATTTTACAACATGATTTTCAGGTTTTAGGATGCTATTCTCTTGTGTGCTACATGATTTTCATGACGAAAACGAAGAAGTTGTTGAAAAGGCGGTGGAGTAGTGGGGAAACAACTGTGCAGAAAACTGAGGACTGATCTCCAGGACTGTCCCTAAAATCCTCCACTCACTGTAGAACCAAAAATGCATTTCAAGTTTCCAAGTCTCAGTGTTCTCATCTATAAAATTTGGTGATCAGAAATAAATGGACTTCCAGGCTTCTTCTATTCTGTGAATTACTAGAGAAAATATGGTGAAAGTTTGAAAAATCATTAAAATGATAAAAGAAGCTTCAAATTAACAAAGGGCTTAAACTTGAAAAGGTAACTGGTGCCACATTTTCATTGTAGAAATAAATCTGCTTTATCTATTCAAAGCCTAAAAATGTTTGATTCTGATACTTTCATTAGGCTCCTGGTGAACACAGCTTTGACTCAGTATCAGCTCTTCCAAGTTAACCCATACAGAGAGGAAGAGCATTAAGGTTCAAATGTACAAATGGTTGTGTTTGGTCAAATTAGTCAAATAAGGATGTTCCATCATCTCACATAGACATGAGGAAATTCGTGTTGCTATCAGTGAACATGTATTTCATAGCAGGAGTAAACTAGTTAGTTAATATGACCTAAAAGCATGACTATACCTCTAAAAGTTGAGTATGACATTCCTTGTCAAAACATAAAATGATGTGTGTCATAGTGCAAGAATCAAAAGACACTGGTATTCACTGACAGTGCTTATTAAAATGAGAATTGAAATGTTCATTAAAATGAGAATAGTCAAAGATTAAATTTAGCATGTATCTAGTTATGAAGAAATCTCCATTTTTCTATAGCATCCAGTGTCTAGGGTGGATAATCAAATACTGCTCCTGATATTCTGAAAACAAATAGTCACCAGTCACTGAAAAGCTAGAGGTAGAAAATGTGTAGGTACATGTATACATATATAACATTGTTAACTTTCTTATAAGGTGGTGATTTTGACTATAATTTCATCGACATAAGACTTAATAAGAATCTGGCCTAGGGAACCCACTTCATATGGAATCAGCTTACAGTAGAACAGAGAAATGAATGGAAGTCCTTGCTCATCTTCCAGTGAAAAACCTAGTTTTAACTATCATCAGTTTACAAAGGTTTATATAAGATTCTGTCCCTGGTTTATATATGTCTAGACATTTTAGCTGATGTAGAAATCCATTCATTCTCCCTTCCTGCTTCTTTTCATTTGATAAATTTTATATTATAGTTAATATTTTAATTGCATGCTATTGGTTCTGGTTTAAGAAAAAAATGTTAATTTGTATCTTGGCATACCTACATTTATTGCCCTGCATTTATATGTCTGTCATTCATCGTTTTTTTTATTTTTTTAACAAAATGTTTATATTTAAGTTAATGTGTTCTGCTTGACAACAAACCATTTTTATATATGTATATATACTTGAAAATGTATATATGTGTGTATTTTACACCATTCTATCCCATCTTTATAATAAAATGTAGTAGAAATAAAATTTTAAACAGAATGAACTACTGAGAAACCAAAAATAATGAAAAGTCAAAATATGCACACTGTGCAAAAACACAGTCACATAGAATTTGCCTTGTATAAACTTCGCCCTGCCGATGTGGGTTTTAACATATTTCCATGGCTTTAAATAGGAAAACATCTTAAAGTGCAGCCCATGGGAAACCCAAGCTTGATTAGTTTTCCCTTTTACTACAGCCTGCAGAGTGTAAAACACAGCACATCAGAATTGAATTTGTCATCTCCAGACCTCACAGGAATTTTAGGAACTAAATAGTTAGGAAGCCATCCTGGTACTTCTCTTTGCTTTAATCAAAGTCGAAGTTTCAATTTAAACATTCAGGAAATCTCCCTTATTTAAAGCAATCAACTCGTTGCTGACAGGGTCTGGCCTTACTGTGTTTAATTTTTTGGCATCAAGCAAAACTTGATTGGACACAGTGAGTGCATGAGGGGTCCTCTCCTGCCCTCAAAGAAGAGAAGAATTCCAGATCTTTGCTGACTTGAACACAAATCTAGAGATAGTGGTGACTTTTCAAATCACCAATATATTGGCATAAGTCTTCATTGGAAAATGGAGCTAATGTTTAAAACCTGTATGGGATTTCAGACTCAAACAACTATCCCAGCAACAAGCCGTAAAAGAATATTCTCAGACAAAAGTGGTCAAGACTGCAATTTATTTTTAAGATTTAATTTACTATAGATCAAGTAGAAAGTCAATTTTGGGAGTCACAGGTGGGAAGGAGTTGTGGTATGCTTAAAAGGTAGGTACCAGCAGTTTCCAGGAAAATAAGGAACAGTCTCATAGGATACAGACAGATGCTAATGTTCAAGTAGAGGTTGAGGTAGAGACAGACATTGTATTACACTAAGAAATATGGAGGGGAAAATAGCTAACAAATAAAGCTAAACTGATTACATTAATATTGAAAAAAATTATTAAGTCTGAAAAATAAATCATGCAGCCAAGAGTTTGCAATGATGGCATCTGTGCACAGAACTTTTGAGGGCTGTTTTTCTTCCATTGAGCTTTCAAAGATGGGAAGCATAATGTGCAGCCTCTTTCAATTGGTTGCCCCAGTCAGCATTTTGAGAAAACTTCCACACAAGATACAAGTCCCATTCTTCACAACTCTTTATTATAATTTTCTAATGATATGTTTTTCATAGTGAAAAACCAAGAGATGTGATACATGATGCAATAAGTTAACTGGTGCTTGCAAAACAATGATCTAGAAAGTTCTATATTAAAATATTTTGCAGTTTTAAGAAGGGAAATTTGGAAATAAAAATTAAATAGTAAAAATATTTCATGTCATCAAAATGTTTTAAAATGCACAAGATTTTAGGTTGCCTCAAAAGTTAAATTCAATATAGGATTCTATTATTTCCCAAAATACTTACTTGACTTATATATTAATGTAACAAAGCACAGTAGTAGGTGGTTTAAACAACAAAAATCTATTGTCTCACAATTCTGGAAGCAAGAATTTCCAGATCAAGGCCTGGCAGGGCCCATTCTTGGGGAGAGCTCTCTTCCTGCCTTATTGGGCACCTTCTGGTTATGTGGTCACATGGGTTTTTCTTTGTGCTCACTTGAGGTGGGATGGGGGAATCTCTCCTTATAAGGGAACCTATCATCTCAGGGACCCACCCGCGTGACCTCATGTAGCCTTGATTAACTGCATATCATTAAGCCTTATGTCCAAAGAGAGTAACTTGGGGGCAGTCAGGGCTTCCACACAAGAACTTGGAAAGGCACAACAAGTCAGTTCACAGGAGCCCATTGACAAAATCGCAGCTATGTGTTATAGATTCTCTTTCCCATTATGAGTTCCTAAATTATATCTTCATCTTCCAAATGCACACATGTATATAATCAGAGATAAACTACATTCTTGGAAATTAACCTGAGCCTTTGTGTATTGCAGCACAGAAATCTGATATGTTTTCACTGGAATATTTAATCTTTCATCGTTGCTACCGAGGAAAAAGGAGACCAATTGAACACATAATTGTGACACTTAATTCCACTCATGTTCCAGTCAAGATCAGATCCTTTAGAACAAAAATGTTGACCTATTCAGACTCTCTAAACATCAGATTATTGTCCAAAAAATGTCCTATCATCATTAAAATGAATAATTTCATAATTTTTATAGAAATACTTTTCTCTTGCCCAAGAAAAAAGAAAATTGTGTGGAAATCGCTCAGACAAAATGTGAGAAGAGGTATTATTCATTTAGGGGATCCAGTAAAATGCCTGTTATACCTTTCTCTTTCCACCATGGCACGCCACAGCTCAAAACCCAAGGGCAAAGAAATCACTTAACCAAGATGCATCCCATACATCTCAAAAATGCGGTTGCCTTTCCTGAAAGATGATGTCATATTTAAGGCGAGTATATTGTATTACTAGATTTTCTGTATTTTCCCTTGTAACTGTCACCATTTGGATGTGATAAGTGAGGACAACTATTTGATATACTGTATTTTATTTCCTAGTCATGCATCATTGGAGCCAGAGCTTCTCCCGAGTGTGGTCCAGAGGGCCCAGGGGCTCTCTGGTTAGCCTATAATGAGTCATGAGGAGGAAGGACCTGCCTGGGGCAGGGGGATTGAGGAGAGAGTGACGGCTGCAGAAAGCCAGGGAAGTCCTGGTAATTCTTACTCACAAAAGGGGGGGCAAAGAGCAGAAGCCTGACAAGTCTAAAAGGTAAAGATTGATTACCCAGGTGTCATGGATGGCAGACAGACCCGACGCTTTTAAACCTTGAGACCACTTTTCTATCCCAGGGTTCTAGTTTCTTCCTTTTAGAAAGCCACGGGACCTTGGCTTCCTCTCCTTCCCTCCAAGTGCTCTGCACTGTCTGCTTGGCCCCTGCAGCACCCCACCCCACCCCAGGTTCCCAACAGAGCGCACAAGGTCCTCTCCGTGCTTCTCTTCCACCTTGTCACCAAGGACAAGCTCTTTTCTGTTTTCACCATGTTTCCTGCCAATGACTAGGAAGGAAAGCAGAAAACAAAAAGAGTAGCAAACAAACGAACAGACAAACAAAACAAACTTTAGATATACCAGAATTCCACACCTGATAACCAGACTTCTGTGCTTTACTTTTATTTTGGGAGTAGGACTCTGCTCACCTTTCTTCCTTGCAAGGACAGCAGATTCAGTCCACTAAGGCAGTCACTGAGCTGAGTGAGTCCTGAGGGGAGTCTCAGCCCACAAATGGGTATTTTGCATTTTTAATATGCTGGTCATGGGTGGAACTATATTAAATGGCTTGTGTCCCTCACTAGAAAGGTCCTCACAAGTCTTATTCATACAGCATTTTATACATTTTTTATATTATTCTCTTTTAAAAATACATGTAAAAATTTTTTAAATCAAATACTGAAACGGGGTGTATGGTGAAAGGTTTATATACTCTTTTTACCTCAGCCCCACAATCTGTCCTACCTCCATCCCCAGATATTCTCTGGGCCACATTAGGTTGTCAATACATACAAGGTATTTTATACATAATCGTAAATCTAAACATATAGAGAATTGATTTATCTATGTATATTTATGCTTTTAAAGAAACACCTTTTCTCTTATATTTTACACACACACACACACACACACACACACACACACACACTTTGTTTTTGTTTTTTTTTACATACAATGAAACATCCTATGTATTGTCCCAAAATGATTGGTGAAATTTAAAGTTTAATAATTTTAGAAGTATAAATTCTGCAAAAGGTCATAATTTTTTTTATTTTAATCATTTAAATTTTATTTATACTTACTTAGATTTTTACATTTTGAATAATACATTTGAATATTAATCTTTTGTTTGAGTCAAATTTGCCATCTTTGATCTGAGGAACTAAAATGTATATTTACTTTGTACCTTGTTTTTTTTTTTTTTTTTTTTTTTTTTTAACTAAATATATGTTGGAGATAGTTCCATACTAATTTGTATAGATCTCCACTTTTCTTTTTCAGAGCTACATTTTAGTCCATTGTATGAATGGATTATAAATCATTTGACCAGACTTCTACTGATGTACATTTATATTGACCATAATAACACCCTAAGGACCATTCTTATGCACATATTTCTGCTCATTTATAGCAGCTTAATAGTTAAAAATACTTTCAGTTATATATAAAAGAAATGTTGACTAACAGTGGCAAATAAGTCTGGAAGTATGTGGTTGTATGCATTGGTATGGCTGCTCATGATGTCATGAAAGTCTTGGGCATTTTCCTTTTATACAATCATTCTTAGCTTCCTGGACTTTGTTCTCATCTTTATCAATTCATGGTCACAAGATGGCTACCATAGTTCCAGGAGTCACACCCACAATTCAGATAAGAAGAAGAGCAACTTGACCTGTTCCTTTTATCGGGAAAGGGGGAAGTCTGTTTACCTCATGGCAAACAGAAGCTAAAAGACAGAAAGAGACCAGAAAAGACAGCTGGGGCGCAGATAATTGGATTGGTGCCATGAAAATAGCACTACTATTGGTGCTATTGAACACGTGCCAGACCTCATTTTGAGTACTTTACGTAAATTAATGAATTTAAACCTCACAACAGTTTTGGTAGATCATTATTTGTCAAAACCATCAACAATATTCTAGGATATGCAAGCAATGATATCCTGCCAAGCCTGCCAACTTTCCAGGTTCTAAATAAGATCCATAACCAGCAGGACAAAGGGCTTGTCACACTGACTTTGTCCCCCAACTTTACCTCTGACCCTCTTAGAGCTCATTGTCCAGTTGGCATAGAGTCCTCAGCCTCACATGGAAGCCCATCTGACCATCCTCACACCAGGGAGTAAACTGAAATTGCTTTCTTTGTCTCTTGATCTTGGCAGTGTTATAGAAATTTCCAATCTGATTTATTCTTTTAATGCCTTATCAGCATGATAGTTAAGATAAGTCTAGTCATTTTCAAAGTTTGGGTATGTGATTTTTAATACACTACATAAATGATAAATGGGGGGAAAAAACTTTAGCTTGGCTTACTCTGATGAATCAGAAAAAAATAAGGTTGTGCTCAAGCCAAGTGGCCAGTTAGGATTTGGTCTCATTTAATGCTGAGTCAGGGAGCTTGGAAAGTCACAGCCAACTTTTATTTAACCAATTGGGAAAGGAGCAGAAGTGGAACCTTGTTGTCCTTAAGAAGAGTTGCAGGATTTTAATGCCAACAGCTCTCTCAAGTTTCGATACAACCTGTTGTTGCAAGTCTTTTTAGGGATTTATGAACACTTAGCCAGCAATAAATTCTACCAGATACTAGCACCCAAATTCTATGTCAATGATATTAGTATCTCCAGCAGCGTCCTTGCAGAGGAAAACCAATAGGAACCAACAGTGGATTGTGCTGCCTATTCTGAGGGGAAGAACCTGCAGAGGTAAACTGCAGTCCAGTGAGACAAGGACCTGTGTCTTGGGCTGGGGGCTCACTTCTCCCACTGACCTCCCGTGTTGGGTTCGTGAACTCCCAGTCTGGATGGAAGGTGCTCAAGTGCAAGATCTTCTACTAGAAGTTCTCCCTGCAGCTCACCTCCTCACAAAGCCTGATGGGCTTGGCCTTCACTGATGCTTTGACCTCCTGGTGTCACAAAAAATGGAGCTTTGAGCCACCCTGCCAGGTCTCACCTTCCAACACACCCAAAACATTGCATTTTGAATGTTTCCAATTTGAGAATGGAAAACAAAATCATAATTTTAATTTCGGTGTTATGAATCTGCTAGAAAATAGGAGCCCTGGAATAGCTGCATGCTAAAAAACACTGGTCAAAACCACCATGAGACTTTTTTAAAAAAAATAAGAGGTTACGCAAAGTTCTGGCTCCTCTTCCATCCCAGCTGCTGTCTCACAGACCCCTTCACTATTCTAAGGGCCGGAAAGGCTTTCTATACACAGGGTCATTTGTGGTCAACATAAAGTAGACTGTAGACTTGGCTCTACTTGCTTTGCCTTGTTAAAAATAACATTAATACACTTTCATTGTAGAAAATTTGGAAAACACAGAAAAGCATAAAGAAAATAAAAATTACCTGTTGGTCCACCATGCCACTTAATTTTCTTAGCTACTTATCAAAAGGTCAAACAGAAGGATCAAAAAAGCTCATAAATATCCCCAAAGTTTTCTGGTTCCATTTTATATCACAAATATTTTCTTAACAAAGGAACCAGCAGCCAAATAACTAAGCCAAAGAACGTCCTTAAAATCACAGCATCTTAGAGGCAGGATAGACATTAATGGCCATCTTTTCCAATGTGAAACACTACTCAGAAATCTCCTCCATGTTACCTCTAGAAGAGTATGAACCAGTTCAACTCACTGCTTCCAGAAATGCTTTTCCAGATAGTTGGCTCAGCTGTATGAAGTTCAATTTGCCAAGAAGTTCTGTCTGCCTGAGGTACCTCTTACCCATTGGTCCTTATCAGTGCTCTGGAGCAACATGAAATAAATTTAGCTCCCTTTGTGTATATCTTAGCAATCAACCATTGAGTTCTCTCAACTCTTAATCCAAAAACAACCTATGCTGGATGTTATACCCTTAATGAACTCTGCTTTGTTCAAATCATGGTATTTACAACTGAACAAAGAACTCTCATTTTAATGAATAAAATGGAGATGTCATGTCATCTGCTCTGATATTAATAATGAACATCTATCGATATTGACCTAACAGTAAATATGCAGTTAAAAAAGACATTTTTAATTGTTATAATGCCAGATTCAACCTCACTGATCACACCCTCTAATGCAGATGTCCACAGTGACATTGGCCTTAATTACCCTATTTCATTAGCAATGAAAGGACTCCTAGACAAGTTTAATGACTCCAGATATGTTGTGATGGTTAAATTTATGTGTCAACTTGGCTGAAGTAGGATACCCAGATATTTGGTTGAACACCAGTCTGATAGTGCTCTGAAGATATTTTTAAAGAAGTAATTAATATTTAAATCTGCAGACTTTGAACAAGACTCTTTACTCACCATAATATTGGTGAGCTTCATCCAATCACTTGAAGGCCTAAGGCAAGACTGAGGTCCCCAAAGGTGAAGGAATTCTGTCTCTGGATTGCCTTTATATTCAGGACTGGAACTTTAATTCTTACTAGAATTTCAGGCCTACTGGTTTGCCCTGCAAATTGCAAACTACATGATCATGCAAACAAATTCCTTAAAATCAGTTTCCTCCCCTTTTTCTAAATCAGACAGATCCATGTGTCAAATTCTAATCTAGATCCTTATTTGTGTGTTTTTTGGTGTTTTATCCATGATTTCTTTTCATTTCATCTGGTTTTGTAATTTTTCCTTACAACAAAAGATCCTTAAGGACATGGAACAAGTCTTATTTTTAAAAGTTGTTTTAGAACTATGCTCAACCCTGGGAGCTTCTTAATAAGTATCCTTCACTACATCTTATTCATTTTACATTTTACTTGCTAGTCTGAATGAAAGAAAGAGCTAGAGATAAAATTGACAAGAATTTTCATACCATTAAGTCCCATTTGGATTTTGTTTTAAGAACACTGAGAAATTCTAGCTACTACATTTTATCAAGTTTCTTTCTTTTTCTTTGATTTTCAACAAATTCTGCTTTATTAAATTTATCTTAAATTATAGGAAGAACATAAGACCTACAAACAAGAATGCTCATTATCATGCTGATACTTGTACTTAAAAATTGTTAACATAGATGTTCAAGAAAATGGGACCAGAACACATAGTAGTTAATACTACTCTGTATTTCTTTTTTTCATTTTTAAAATTTTTTATTTTACTTTTACAGACTGCATTTTGATTCATTGTACACAAATGGGCTATAACTTTTTGTTCCTATGGTTGTACACAATGTAGATTCTCACCATTTGTGGAATCATACATGTACATAGGATAATAATGTCTATCTCATTCCACCGTCTTTCATGACCCTGCCCACTCCCCCCTTCCCATTTCCCTCTACATAATCCAAAGTTCCTTCATTCTTCTCTTACCCTCCACCCTCCACCACCATTATGTATCCCATGTGGGCACCCATGCTGTAGATCCCCAACATGTTTAGAACCTGGTGCAGCCATCTTGGATTATCCTAGAAGGGGAAGCCGCCATCTTTAGGTGGGGCAACTCCCATTCAGAGATGCCTGCTCGAGACTGGAAGCTCTTTATTAGTTCCCTCTCTTGCATCAGGATACTGAATGGGAGGTTTATTAAGCTTCTATGGAGACTGACTTCCAGAGGGTCCATTTTCAAGTTTTTAAAGTTCTCCCAATGTTTACATGCTCAGATTATGTGCAATTGTGACATGAATCACCTGGAAATCTTATTTAAATGCAGATTTTGATCAGAAGGTCTGGGTTGAGCATGAAATCTGCATCTCTAACAACCTGCTCAGGGATGCTGATGGTCCAGGGATAACACTGTGATGGATGTGGAGCTAGTAGAGAGGACATAGGCCTTGTCAGAGGGAGCCCACATTATGACTATCTTATTTGCTGACTCTAGACAATGTCTAGAATACTAAATATATGAAAGCACATAGTGTAGTTTCTGGAACTTAATAGGTGTTTAGTAGTCTTCTTTCCCATATTATGAATGACTATCCCTGTCTACATGTGTTTGACCACTCTTAATAGCAGCTCTTTAGAACTTGTCAGTGTCTAAAAAGGGTACTTTCTCCAAAACACCTGTTATTGTTTTCCTTTTAATATCCATTTAAATTACATTTGGGTTTTTAATAATCTTTGTAAAATGAGAAATGATTTCTTTACTCCACATGTGTAGTGACCAACTCCATTTCATGTCTGTGATCACATTACATTTCAGTGCATGTGCATTGAAGTTAACTAGACCTAATTGTGCAAATCTTGGCTCTACCACTTATGAGTGGAGAACTTATACAAGTTACTTTATCTCTGTAAACTTCATTTTCATTTTAAGTAAATGAGAAAATAATTACCTACTCTACACAGCTACTAGAAGAAATTAAATAAGAAAGTCGGCAAGGGCCTAATTCACAGTAAACATTTATGCCTGATACTTCCTATCTTAAGGATAAGGGTGGCAAAACTACAAAAGAAACTTAATTCACCATTTGACTTTTCTATCAAAGTCATGATAGAAATAGGCAAAAGATGCACTCAGACCTGGGATGCACTCAGACCTGGGATGGGCACAATTGGGTGAAAGATCTGAGAATATTAAATCCCAGAATTCCTTGTACCCACTGTCTATCAGAAGAGGTTCTTTCCTCTCTTCAAGAGAAGAGCATTCTCCCTTTAACTGCAAAGGCCTAACTTGAGGCAGATTCCTTGTAAAACAATGCTCATTTTACTCAAGATTCATCCCTTCATTATTTATTACTATAGCACAAGCAATAGGGGAAGATTGCCATGCTGACAATCCTAGCCTAACTGGAGAAATATATAGCCCCTCCTTAGAGAGAAAATAGCTTATGTATCAAATAATTGTTAGACCTGGAAAGAATGGAAGAGCAGGAGTCAGGAGACTATGTCTAGGAGTGGTTCTTAGAGTGTAGTACAAAAAGGAAGAAAACACAAAGGGAAGTAGATTATAAGGTTGGTCTGTAACGTTTATTGATAGAGGAGCACTCTCTGATGACTAAAGTTTTAATGTTGTATCAATCTACTATTCCTACAAAAAAAAAGAAAGAAAGAAACATAATCTCAGTGACATACCACAATAAACATTTATTTCTCACTCTACTGAGGTTTGGCTGATATAGCCTGGACTTGGCTGAACTTGCTTCAAGTTGTGGGCTGCTCCCAGATCTGCAATTCACATCTTTCATCTTCATTGAACCAATGCTTATTCAAGGCATGGTCTTCTCATAGCCAAAGATAGTATCAGAGGGTCAACCCAAATCTGCATCCAAATTTCAGACCTCTGATCCTATCATGTTCAATAATATTCCAATGACTACACAAGCCATGTTGCGAAGCCCAGTGTTCTAAGTATCTGAAAAATACAAAGAACTTTCATTATTTGCATTTGATGTTGCAGTCTACTTAAAAAACAATGTATAGATATTAAAATAAAAGACCATAGCAAAATGTCTAGATATAGAATCAATATTTGCAGGGAATTACATTATTATTCATAAGAAAATAATATTTTTAAACAATCTGTAAAATGATATCACTTACAGTTGAAATAAAAAAGGAAAAGGTATAAAAATACCAATGTAACAAAAGATACACAGGACGTGTATGGGGAAAATTCTGAAAGATGCTTAAGACCTATGAACTTAAAAATATAGCTCATGTTCAAACTAGGAAGATTCAAAATCACATAAATTCTTTACAAAATAAAAAATTCAATTTTAAGAATTCAACAAAACCTTTTCAATAGTTTGGCAAATTATTCAAATGTTTGTACAGAATAACAAGGACATTGAAGACACTAAACAAAAGAATAAGGACAGAAGAGAGTTGAGATGTCCTACTGAATAGCAAGATCTACTACAAAGCTAATAAAGGAAGACACTGCTGTATTAAAATTGAGATAAATTTATCTGCAGTCCAGATTGAGACTCTTCTGGAGGCTGAGAAAATTGGTCATTCATATTCTCAAAATACGAAATTGAATCTCTATGCTACAACCATGCCTTCATTAAAGAACAATTCCAATGGATTAAAGACTTAAGTATGGAATGCAAAACTTTTATATTTTTAAGATAACCCAAGAAGAAACTGTTACAAATTTGAGCTATGGGAAATTTTATGTAACATGCAGATGCAGAAAAAATTAACTATAAAAAACTGGTAAATTTTACAGCATTCAACATGTCCTGCTCATGTGCTTAAAGGGCATATGAGCAAGAATTTCCCCAGATAGTGCATATGTAAGTATCAAGTGAATTTCCACTCTGTGGTGTCAGAGAAGTCCCAAGGCAGGAAGCACAAGATCGGAAACACACCGTCTGAGGCAATGTGTGGACAGGGTGCACCTGCCCTGTGCTGATTCCAGTACCTGGCGATCAGGGCACTGTGTCAAAGGCTGGACAAGAGGTGGGACTCAGAGGATGTAGAGTAGTGTGTCAGCCACCACATGAGAGCTGATTTTACCAAAATTAGTCATAGTTAGTCTCTGCTTATTTACAAGTTTTCATCTAGTTATTTCTATTAGATATCAAAATGATTATTTGGTAATTCCAATATCACAAGTTGCTGTGATTTCTACTAGAATGCCCTTTTAGTGGTCAGTTGTCTTATGTGCTTAGTGATCTTTGCCTCTGAACTCTTTGGTTTATTTGTATCCAAGAAAAAAATGATGAGCTAAATTAAAATGCTTACTTTTAGAAAAGAATAATGCTTGTTTCTACTAGAAGTCAGAAGGTACTGCTGGACTTGGGCAAATTTATCTTTCTTTGAAAACTCCTGTGTTAGTCCTAGAGTCTTTGATTCTCTCATGGTTTCTTTGACCCAGGACGGTTTCCCACTTGTAGCACAATACTGTACTTGTCTCATAATTAAGTGTGCTTTTGAGTTTGCTCATGGTTCTACTTTTAGCACCATTTGTGTTTTGTTTGGAGTGGCAGTTTCTTAAGAGTTTTTTTTTTTTTTTTAATTTCTTGCAAGCCAAGAAATCACATATAATTGCTTATGCAGATGCATTTTTTTCTTCCTAGGATGACCCTTCAGAGTACCTGGTCTGCCAAACCAACAGAAGCCAAAGCCCTGGGTGCATGATTTTGGACAGTACTAGACAGCCTGCGGTTGACTCTCAAACAACATCAATACTTACGGGCCATGTTGTTGGCAGCTGGGCCCTGCTACTTTCCATCACTTCCTTTGCTCTTCAGTGTAGAATTTTTAAGGAATCTGTCCAGTACATCATATTATATACACAAAATACAAAAATTCACTAATCTGAAAGGAAACTGTTGATTAAAAGGATGCTTTAGAACTGAGAATCTGTTTATCAAGAGACTCTATCAAGAGAGTGAAGAGGTGAACCACAGAGTGAGCCACATGTGTGGTACAGGTGCTTGACAAAGGAATCACAGACCAAATCTAAACAAGATAAGTGCAAATCATCAACAGGAAGACTTCCCAGTAGAAAAAATGAGCAAATTTGAAGGTACTTCAAAGAAGAAAAAGTCTGAAGTGCCAAATAAGAATCTGGAAAATGCATTAGTAATCAGGAAAATGCAAAAATTGAAATGAATAGCCATGATACACCCACAAGAACTGTTAACTAGGAAACAGCTGACAGTCACAAGTGCTGGCAAAGGTGGGGAGCAAATAAAACTCTCAAAACTTAATGACTACACTGTAAATTAGAATAATTCTTTGGAGAATTATGTGGTTTTACTTTCTAAAGTTAAATTCACACATCACTTCACAACAGGTTGACTCTCCCTGCACATACACCCAATGGGATTGGGTGCATGAGAAACAAGAGACAAGAACAAGAATGTTGTAGTAGCATTGTACTTACTATCCTAAACTAGAAACAACAAAGAAGCTCAGAAGTAGAATACATTTTAAAAGTTCTGGTATATTCATAAAATCTTACACATAAATTTGGTGTTTTTTTTTTCTAACACCAAAATTAGATGAGTCTCACAAACATAATATGGAGTGTAAGTCCCAGGAAAAAAAAAATGCATACTAAATTACTTCATTTTTATAACTTTTAAAACTGTTGTGCCAAGCTGCTAAGAATGTAAACTTATATGGTTCTTTATACAGACAATAGTGACTGATGTACCCAAGGAGGTACTTCTGAGTCCTATTTTCTATTTCTTTCTATATCATGAGTATAATGGTGGTCACTTTATAATAAATTATTGAATTTAACATTTTATTCTTTTTCTTCTCCATACATGTTTATAGCTCATAATAAAAGCTAAATATTAAACTAATCTAAAAAAATAAAATTAATTTCAGCTTGAGAGTCAACAAATCACCTTTTGTTGTTTTTCTTTTCTGACTGTGAAAAGTAGGAAATGATATGTAAAGTATAGAATATTTCATCCTGAGAAGATGATTTACACAATGTGGATACAGCAGAAGTTCATGTGCTTGTGGTTTTTTGTTTTGACTTTGACAGTTCTTAAAAGAGACTGAGCAGTAGTATGTTGTAACCAGAAATGTTTTCTTGAAGGAGGCTATATTTTTTTTCTTTCCTTTTCATACTTAGAGAACACACACTGAAGAAAAAACAAACTACTACAAAGGATTCTTTGCTATACGAAAGTAACTGAAATTTAGTATGAGTATGTGTTGACCTCTCCCTCTTCTTGAGTTTGTACCTTCTGTCTTCAGTTTTCCCCTTTTCTCTTAACAGTTTCTTCAAGTTACAAGTACCCCCAAACAACCTTAATTCAAGTGCCTTTAATTATAAGTTGAACTGCATGTTTTCCCATTTTCTCCTTCTTTAAAATTTCCCAACAGTGATGATCTCACTGCTATTCTAAAGTTCAAAACCACATGCATAGCTACTAATCCAAGGTGGATTTGTGCCAAGTTTTGCTCCTGTCCTCAGAACCCAAGAGCACTGATAGGACTGTGATGGTTAAAGTCCATAGAGGAGGAGAACCTTAAACTTTCATGCATTTCTTCTGCCAAATCCACTTTTGCTCAAGCACAAGGTTGTTTTCAAATTACTCTAAAGGAAGAGTTGGCTTATTGCATTGGTATGACAATTCTGTGTGTACTCTCATTCCCAAGATATAGATACCTTGAGTCACTGAATAAAACTTCTTTTCACATCAAATGGAGTTCTATGGAAGTGAGTCTTATGGGATCTGATACCTATTAAATAATGTATTAAATTAATACCTCGACTCCCTACAATACCCAATGCATTGCTAATTCCTACTAATTATTATTCTTGAAAGAACCTAAGCACCACCATTTCTTGCTCAAATCTTTGCAATGGGGTTCTTAGTGGTCTCACTGCCTGGAATCTTGATCCATCTTGAGTGATCATGTTATAAAGGTAAAAATATTTTCTCATTTGGCCTGCATAAAAGTTTCTTCTTTCCCAAGTGACCCAATGTTCTCAGGGTAAAGTTCAAATTCATTAGCACCCCTTCTGATGGTGTGAATATGGTCTGTACTACAACATCCAGAATTGCTTTAGCTGCTCAGAACAGGACATGTTCTCTTTTCTCTGTGTGCTGTTCTACCACCTACAACTCACTTCTATGCCTTCTCTCTCCTGCTCAGAAGCTAATATGATTAAAACCTATTTTCTATTTTGTCTTTCAATCTCAGCATAAATGTCATTTTTTCTGGGTTTCCTTCTCTAAATATCCAAGTCTGGACTATGGGCTACTCTACCTGATTCTTAGTAAGATTCTATACTTAGCCCATAATGGTCTTATTGCTTTGAATTAACTGTCCATTTCCTGTCTGTCTACACATGTCAATAAGCCTTTAGAGGACAGGGAGGGGTTCTGCCTGTGTCAATGGCTGGCACCGTGCAGGTACAGACTGGGTATCCACTCTACTACTACAAATAATAACTGAATGTTAGATGCATGAAAAGGCTTGACTAAATATGAGTTTCAAAAAGTTATAATATCTTTCAGTATTAAATAGTAGTTAATATTATGGAACTCTGGAGGAATGATGAGAGAACAGGATACATAGCAAGATGTTACTGTTCCTGGTGAACTGAAGCAATGATACCATACACCCTAAACAGGTGGGAAAATGCTTTAAGGAAAGATGTGCTTCAAGAATGTTGTTAAATTTTAAGAAACCACACCAATGCTCCAGTTTGGGAGTATTGGCTCCAAAAATGGAATTTTCAAACTATAAATGAGAATACATCATCTGATAAAATTTTATCATAAATCTATTTACATAGTCACTTTAAAATGTTCAAAAATAAATAATATTTTATTTGACAGAAGGAATTATGCTGCTGAAAATCAATAAACTACTTGGGAAGAGAACTGGGCTGAAAAACTGAAATATATGGTTTCTACATCATAAACGCATCCTTTTGGAATGTTTTTGATGAGAAAATGCAAACTGGTTCAAACCAGAAAGAAATTGGTGGCATGAATTTTAAAGGTATAGTGAGCTATAGAATTGGCTTTGAATGAAGTCAGAATGGCTGCACTTGCATTTCTCTGCTCTGCCCTTAATGACCTCTGCCTATGTGGCTGCTGCATCCTCACCAAGCTAAATGGCCATAGTGGTTCTAGTCCTCACGTTTGCATATTACCATGCATTTAAAAGAGCAGAGACTTGTTTCTAAGATGAGTCCAGAAATCTTTCCTCATGTCTCATTGCCCCAAATTGGGTCACATGTCACATGTGAAGTAATTGCTGTGGCCTCTAATGTCTGTTCTACTGTGGGAAAGCCTAATTGTCTATCAATTGTTTTCCAAATATGCTATATACAGAAAGTACATAAAAGGTGCACCTTTATATTATATGGATTTTTAGTGTAATTCAAATGGACTTTAGCTTCTAAACATAAAAGATCACATATTGGCACATAGTTTATATTAATCCAAATAATACATTCAGAGGCTCACCATTTCCCCTTTAGAGAACAATAAAAAAAAATTAGAAGTAAAAGTTCAAATGCAAAACACTGCTCAAATCAAAAAAGTATGAGCATTTGAAAAAGATCTTGGGCTGGTTATTAAAAAGTTTGAGAAAAGTATTAATAAAATACTCCATTAAAATACACTAAAATAGGTCATTAATAAAATGTGTACTTAGAAAAAATGTACAATTTACAAATTGTAGACATATTTCCATTGTCAAATTATTGAAATACACATACCTACATTGTTAAATGGCTTCAGCCGTGTTTCTTCAAGAAACGTAAAAATACATACACAAAATCTGTTTATAAGTCTTGAGTAGAAAATGTGTTTAAAGTGTGTGTTTCCTGCCTCAGAGACAGAGGCTGATGCAGGAAGATTGGAAGTTCAAGGTCAGTCTTCCAACTTAGCAAGGCCCCAAACAACTTAGTAAGATATTTTTTCAAAATAAAAAATAAAAAAGGGTTGGGTATGTATCTCAGTGGGTTCACTCCCTGGTACCCCTACTCCCCCAAAAAAAGAAAAAGAGAAAGAAAGAAAATAGATTTGCTAAAATCATGTATAATTCTTTTAAATTCTGAACTTTGGAAAATTTGTGTGTGTGCATGTGTTTATGCAAAAAATAGAAAAAGGCTGTTAAAAGATCTTCAGTAAACTTCTTATTTTCCTGTTTTCAATGTAGAGTTCACTAAAGTCATCCCATTATAAGCAAGAGACATGCTCACAAATCATTTAAAACTGCAGATCCTCCAGCTTTTTCAGTGGCTCTACACTGCACTTATTGCCAAGGTCACTTGTGGTTACCAGAGTCTTGCTTTTCTAGGACTGAAAATATTTTGTTACTCGAAAAGCATGTCACATTATTTACATAAATATAAATAAATTATGTTTATCATATAATTTAGATAAAGAGAGCTTAGGTCAAAGTCAAAATAAAAAACAGGTTATTTGCACTGAAAGCAACAACTCTTGGAGAAGTCCAGTGGTATTTATAGAGCAGCTCTCTCGATGCTGTGCCAGCCATGACTCCATCACTCCCTTCTTGAAACTCTTCAACTTTGCTTTTCCTTTGTCCAACTGCCTTGACCCATTTGTACTGCTCTAATAGAATGCCACAGACTGGGTGATTCATGAAGAGCACAAATTCCTTTCTTCACAGTTCTGCAGGCTGAGAAGTCCACAGTCATGGTGCTGGCATCTGGTGAGGACCTTCGTGCAGTGTCCTCATATAGCAGAAGACAGAGGGCAAGACACAACAAATGTGCCTCATTGACCTTAATCCATTATGGAGGATGAATCCCTCAGGACTTAAACACTCCCCCCACAAAGTCCCCACTATTGCATTAGAGATTAAGTTTCCAACACGTGAACTTTGTAGGGGACATATTCAAGTCCTATAACCAACTTTCTAATTTCTCCTTCTTACATAAGAGAGAAGATTCTGTAAAGTTTAAATTCTCTCAGAAATGAGAGATAAATACAAAAATACAAAAAAAAAAAATTAAGAAAGATTTAGTCTGCCATTAAAAAAAGTCCAAATTTTTGAATTATCCCAACATTGCTTAACTATCCCAAATAGTTGGGATAGTTAATGGAAATTTCCCCAATTCATTTCATAAAGATAGAATATAGTTATTGTCCAAACTTGTAAACTGTGTTATAAAAAAAAATTAAAATTGGATGTGCAAATAAATAAAGCATTTCTAAATGGCATTCACTGCCTGTCATATATTGATATGCAAATAATCAATCAATAACCTTACATTCAGACTTTGCCCTAACTAGATCTTCATCTCAGCTGAATCTCCATCCTTTGTGCTTAGACCACATTACATCTCCAAGGCTGTTTTGATCTTGAGTATTAAATATAAAAGAAATCATTTTTAGGAGCTCAACATCAAGTCACCAGCGCAGTCCTGCCTTTTCTGTTCTGAGATTTGAGATTTGGTTCCATTCTTTTTTATCTGTCTGTCGTGGTTGACCGTCTGCCCAGGACTGGCCAGCCTCCATTCCTCGGAAAATAATTCTGAACCTGAGTCTCTTTTCACACCTAAGGTCCCTTAACTGCTAACACTAATCCTGAGGCTAGCAGCCTCTGGCTTTCTTTCCAGGAGGGACACCTGGATAGTGACTAGTTTGAACTGTTACTGCCTCCACTGTGCCTGATTGGACAGCTCTGCAGAAGGTTAGGTGAATCTTTCCTTTCACTGTCTGAGCCAACTTCATGGTAGCTTTGGTTCTGTGAATCAGTTCCTTCAACTAATTCCTTTTGATTACCTTTAACCAAGCAGGGCCTG
The DNA here is from genome assembly GCF_902686445.1 of Sciurus carolinensis. NCBI lineage: Eukaryota > Metazoa > Chordata > Mammalia > Rodentia > Sciuridae > Sciurus > Sciurus carolinensis. Next base: position 32,001,242 of record NC_062219.1, read on the forward strand.
ACATGCCAGACCTTGCCTGTATATTACCTCCCAACCCCTAATAACTAATTTCTGTATGTGTCTCCATAGCATGCTTTAAAAAAAAAAAAAAAACCTAATGTGACAATACTATTAAGTTAATGGAGACATGTGCATGTCACACACACACACACACACACACACACACACACACACACAGAAGCAGATAAACAGATACAGTCACACACACAGGGGACCAGATGATAATAAGTCTATGATTTCCTGAATGGGTAGAATTACAAGGTTTCAATAGTATCAAAGGCAGTTTCCTGTACCCAGTGATACTTGATGGATACTTGTTTATTAATTGGCAAACTAGATGCCCAATTTCAGTCATGCCTGTATTTCCCACATTCCATTTGTTCTTTCTACTGACTGTACCCTGACTAGTCGAGGGTTTTTCACTACGAAACACTTGTATTTCTGTTACACTTTTTCTTCTCAGTTTTCAAGAGTGAAGCTTTCTGGATAAAGGTCTTTAGAAAATCTTGACACTCATTTCAGCCTCACTGTTAAAACTGAAATGTCTTAGGAACATTAATGAAATTTACAGAAAACTGTAAGAACAACCATATTGACATTCAACATGCATATTCCAAGATATATCTGAAAAGATACTAATATCAGAAGCATTTGTTTTCAGATTAATGAGCATATTCTGTTTATTCAGCACCAAGAAATCACTTTCTACATTATTCAGAGAAATCAATAATGTTTTAGGGCAATAAAGAGATGACACAGTATACATAGTGCCACATATAAGGCAATGTTTCTGTTTGAGAAATTTCTGTATTTTGAGAGAAGTGAAATGCTTTATTCAAGTGGAAAGTTTTCTCAAACTGTAGCTTTGTCCGACTCTCAACATTATTGTCAGTGAATTTGAGACATATTCTCTTAACTCTGAACAAAGACAAAGACATTTTTACCCATCTGTACTTGTTATTAACACCAACCTACCATGTCTTGCCAGTTCCCATTGCTCACAGCTCCCTTTATATTTTGACCCTTTTTAACCATTTCCTGTGCATTGGGCTCTCAACTCTCTCTCTTAGGTCCCCATGCTGCTGTGTTTCTACTGCAAACCCTCTCACTAAGACTGGGAAAGGAAGGACAAAGCAATTTGAGTTTGAAACATAAGTAGATCCTTTGCTTTCAAGACTACACCAAAGGAAGGTCTATTGCTTTCACTAAGAGCAAAAAAAAAAAAAAAAAAACAAGGCAGATTTAGATGAATGAAAGAGTTACATGTGGACCAAGAGATATTTGACTTTGTCTCTGTATTAACTTGATTGCTAGGTAATTATGAGTAGAGAATAATAATATCAAACCAAAAGGATCATTATGAGGATTAAATGAGATTTACGTGTCAATGTGCTTATAGTCTAATCAGGGTAATGCATCAGTTTGATTTCACCAGACTTTCCTATAATAATTAGACTCTCATCTCAGGACTGAATGGTATAAGATTAAAATCTTTTACATAATCCTGACCCAACATTTGTAAATACTTTTATTTAATTAGAATGTAGTTTCCATATAAAAGAGTCATCCATTGACCTAGTAACTGACTTATATGATATTCAGAAAAATTATTATAATTATAAACACAGACTATTATTTTAATGCAATATGTTTCACTAAAATAAAAACTAATGGACCAAATTAACATCATCCAAAGAAATATGTAAATTAGGCAAATGGCAAATGTTTTGTTAATTGTCTTCTTATACCTGGGCTTCTTTCCATAAATTTAACTCTGTGGGCAGAGTTAATTGTCTTCTTTTTTTGAACTTTATACCATTTTCTTAATGCCACATCCAAGAGTAACAACTTCAAAGCTAGTGGAACTAATATACAGTTCTCAATAAGAGTTAATTAAATTATAAATATTAAATCAATAACTTTTGTACATGTTTCATAGTAATGGTTCCATTTGGGAGTGTTTATAAAAAAAATTCCATTAGAAATTCCACACAATTTTTTTTACAGGAAGCAAACCGTACAACAAAATTTCCAGGTTAAATTCAGAACAACAAAAAAGAAGCAAAAATAGAAGAGGGGGAAGAAAAACAGGAGGAGAAGAGTGTACATGGAAAATAATTTTTAAAGAATTAATTCTTAATTTCATCTTGCATAATAATTGGGAGGAAATTTTACCAGAAGGGAAATCATCTTTCCAGCTATCAAAACATACTGTAAGGCTACATTAATTCAAACTCTGATAGTGACCCAAGAACAGACAAATATAGTAGTAGACTAAAATTAGTCAATTCCATGTTTATGTAAGAGTTTAGTATACTTAAAAGATGATGTTTCATGTCCCTGAGGGGAATGGACTATGTAATAAATGATGTTATAAAATAATTTGTCTTCTAGGAAAAAAGAAGTTCTCCCTAATCATAACTATATATAAAAAATGCTTTCCAGATAGCTTAAAAATCATAACATGAACATTTAAATTAATAAATAATAGAAGATATATAGTAAAATTATTCCTACAATCTCCTTAATCAAAACATAAAATCTCAAATTTCACAGCACAAAGTAATGAAGGAAAATTTTAATTCTTTAAATTATTAAACAGTACATCTACATAGAAGATATAGATAAGGATGTATTTTTGTGTGCTCTTCGTTGTTAGCTCTGTTGTCAAAAATTAAAGATAATATGAACATAGAACATCCATAATATTTGAGTAATAACAGGTACTCATTGAAGTTGAGGCTCATATATTTCAAAGAGCAATGTGTATATTGTTATTGAAAAAATTGAAAATTATAAAATGTCTTAATACAATCCCATTTCTATATTAAAAACAATAAACGCACACACATCAGAAAATTTTTAGAAATAGAGATGACAAATTATTAACCAAGTAGTTAATGTTGTCATCACTAGTGATTAAAACTAGAAGACAGACTGAGAAGATTTCATTTTATACATCCCACACTTCTCAATTACTTTCATGTGCTTTTTTATATACAAGCATTCAACATGTGTACTTTCTTTAAATAGACTTTTTTTAGAATAATTTTAGACTTACATAAAAACTGGAAAATAGAGAGTTTTCATAAACTGTACAGTTTCCACTTAAATACATTAGTATGGTAGGTTTGCTATAGTTAATGAATCAGTGATAATACTTATTATTAAATAAGGTACATAATTTATTCGATTCTTTTAGTTTTTACCAAGTGTTCTTTTACACTTTCAGCATCCCATCTACAATGTCACATTACATTTAATTGTACCGTCTTCTTGGCTGTGACAGTTTCTCAATACAACTTCTTACTCTTCTGGTTGTACATGACCTAGAATCACAGCAGTCATGTAATCATATGTGTATATAGGGTAATGATGTCTGATTCATTCCACTGTCCTTCCTGCACTTTGACAAAATTTCATCAATGTGCTTTGTTTTGTTTTTGAATAATTTCTTACTTGCTGGTATTATTTGGTGCTTTAGGATCAGTTTATTTATTTCCTTCTTCGTCCCATTTAGAATCAGCTATTTCTTTAAGGAGCCCTTGTTCCTTATATTGAGAATGGTATTAGAAATTAAAATCTGGACACTAGGTATATTTTTCATTGCTGAGGCACTTTTGCTTCTAAGGCCTTCTTGGCTAACAAAGCAAAGAAATATGTGTACATATAACAACCTCTATGTACTCTATAAATATTTTCATACACATAACCTCATCTATTAAGATAAACATGGGTTCATACTAATGGTCTTTAATTCTAAGTCATTCTAAGCCATTACCACAACACTGCTGTCTTGCTTTTATGTATCTGTGGGTTCCCACTCCAAGAGTGAGAAATCTGATTCTCACCATCTGCCATTGTATACTTAATTTTTCAATTCCAAAGTACATATTTAGCAGTATCAGTATGATTTACTTGAATTCCCGAAACAACCTTCTTAATCAGAGTACAGAGTTATGTGCAGTTCCTTTTTCTTTCAGTCTTATAGATCTCATTTCCAAAGTTGCTTGGTCAGCATCTGTTGCCCTCAACCCTATCCATATCCATGAAGTTTTACTTAGATTTGTATACAGATATATTCTGTTGTTACATTCCACATTCCTTCCTGTGATCACACAACACCCCAAATAACTTTTTTAAAAGTTGCATATATGAAGTTTTACTTTCTGCTTTAAAGTTCTAAATGTTCTGACAAAAGCATAATGTCATGTGTTTATCATTACAGAATCACCCAGAATAGTTTTGCTGCTCTAAAAGTCCCCATATTTCACCTATGTATCTCTTCACCATCACCCTAAATTCCTAGCATTCACTGATCATTTTACAATCTCAGTAGTTTTGCGTTTTCCACAATGTCATATAACTGGAATCAAGCAGTATGTAGCTTTTTCAGATCAGCTTATTTCATTTAGGAAAAAAAATTCTGAAGTAAATAATTAAGATATAATTCATTTAAATTTTAAAAAATATAATTATATAATATTGATTAAAATTTGTAAGCACCAAATTTAAAATACAGTCTTGGGAGCTGGGTGTACCCCAATGGTAGAGTGCCTGCCTAGCATGCACAAGGCCCTGGGTTTATTCCCAGCATCACAGAAATAAGTGAATAAAATAAATAGTCTTTGTAGCACTTGGCAACATTATACTATGATAGAAAATACTCAACAAGCATCCTTCATAAGAAAGTCCTTAATCCCTCACTGAAAATGGAGGCAAGAACTTCCAGCAGGAGTACAGTGGTCAGTCTTAGTTACTGGGTATGGCTGGTCTAATAGGGAGAAGCAGTCTCTACAGTAACTAGGATTTATCCACAACTAAAATTCAAAACCATTTTCAGGATATGATTGAAAGTAATTTTACTCTAAATTTGTTTTTCCAAATTTTGAAAGACCATATTGTGTTTGAAAACCAAATACCCATAGGTATGATGCAGTCAAAAATATGATCCACATGTCTTAATAGTGTACTATTTAAAGTGCAAAAATTATACCACACAGAAGCATGAAAGCAAAATGATCAAGCGGTTAAAGGACAAACGATTGTTTAGACAAACTGCAAGTAAAAGTATATGTAAGACTTTAAGAATTTCTCACTGTTAAAATTGAAATCATTAGGTAGAAAAGCATATTTAACTTTTAGCAGCATCACGGAGACAGGTCTGAATTATTTAGACAGAAGATGCAAACACTATTTGACTTTGACTTCTAGATTCTGCTCCCTCAACTCCAGTTCTCAGTCAACTACTTGTAGTATTGTGGAACCCTTGTTTCATGCCAAAGCCAGGAAGTCCTGGACCAGAAATCTTCCAAGAAAGCCTATTCTTATGTGATATTCAATCTGATCTTTTTGGCAAGAAAAACTAAGAATAAGTTTGGACTGGGCTTCTGAATTTTTTGGCTGCTTAACTGAAATGAATGGAACAAACTACTGAAGACTTTTGTACTTTTCCAAAAACTACTTCAGCAGGAAACAACAGTCATTATATTGTTTCTTTTAAAACTAAAGCAAAGCTTAAAGATTTGTATTGTATCTTCTAGATTTGGGGTCAGAAATTTTCATTTTTTTCCTTTTTACCTGAGAATAATGAGAAATAAATATTCATAGATTCCTTGCAGAATAGACATATCTCGGGAAATTCTTCAAGATGTGTTGGCTAAAATTACATCACTTTAAAAATGACATTCCCAAGGAATACTTAAATTTGAAAGCCTTAGGGAACTGAGGATGCATGAACCTAGAAAGATTGTCAAGTTCTCCAAGATTATGCTGACCTGAGACCTGTAGAAATTACTTAGCCTACAGAGAGGAGGAATTCTCTACAGATCCACATTTCACAAATACGAACTGGTAAATATTTTTAAAAATTATAACTCCATAAAAGTGTTAATACAGGGAAATAGACACTTATACATTGTCAGTGAGAGTAAATACTTCTCAGAATATTTGAGTAATAACAACAGAAACAAAAATCCAGGAATATCTTTAACTGAGTAATTCTATTTCTACTCAAGGAATGGATCCAAAGATTTAGTGACCAAGTTATTCACCACATCATTTATAATTCTATATATCAAAAACTTTTATAATGTACATTACTTGATTTAAGTAAAAGTAACTCATAAATAATTCTTCTAAATCTTTTAACTTCTCTAACAATCCTATTAGGGAGGTGTTGCCCCCTGAATAAACTTACATGCAAAAGGATTAAGCAACTCATTTGGGCTCAGACACTGGATAAGCCAGAAAGCTCAGTTTTGAAACCAGACTCTGTACTGCAGATTCCTACTCTTAATCACAATAAATGAAGGAAACAGTTAATTTTTAAAAATTTTGTTATCCTTTTTTATTTGTTCTAATTAGTTACACAAAACAGCAGAATGCATTTCAATTCACTGTACACGAATGGAGCACAACTTTTCGTTTCTCTGGTTGTACATAATGTAGAGTCACACCATTCGTGCAATCATACATGTACCTAGGGTTATGATGTCAATCTTACTCCACCATATTTTCCACTCCCCTCACTCCCCTCTGCCCTGTCCAAAGTTCCTCCATTCTTCCCTTGCTCACCCCTACCCCATTATAGATCAGCATTCACATATCAGAGAAAACATTTGACCTTTGGTTTCTTGGGATTGGCTTATTTCACTTAGCATGATATTCTCCAATTCCATCCATTTACCTTCAAATGCCATAATTTTATTCTCCTTGAAAGCTGAGTAATATCCCATTGTATATATATATCATGGTTTCTTTATCCATTCATTTGTTGAAGGGCATCTAGGTTGGTTCCATAGTTTAGCTATTGTGAATTGAGCTGCTATAAACATTGATGTGTTAAGTCTTTTTGGTATAGACTGAGGAGTGGAATAGCTGGATCAAATGATGGTTCCATTCCAAGTTTGCTAAGGAATCTCCACACTGCTTTACAGAGTGGTTGGACTAATTTACAGTCCCACCAGCAATGTATGAGTGTACCTTTTTCCCCATGTCCTGGCTAACATTTATTGTTGCTTGTATTATTGATCATTGCTATTCTGACTAGGGTGAAATTATATATTAGAGTAGTTTTGATTTGCATTTATCTAATTACTAGAAATGTTGAACATTTTTTCATAAATTTTTTTAGTTATTGTATGTATATCTTCTGTGAAGTGTCTGCTCAGTTCCTTAGCCCATTTATTGATTGTGGTTTTTTATTTATGTATTTATTTATTTTTGGTGTTAAGTTTTTTGAGTTCTTTATATATCTTCGAGGTTAGTAATCTATCTAATGTTTGTGTGGAGAAGATTTTCCCCCACTCTGTAGGCTCTCTCTTTACATTATTGATTGTTTCCTTTGCTGAGAAGAAGCTTTTTAGTTTGAATCCATCCCATTTATTGATTCTTGATTTTATTTCTTGTGCTTTAGAAGTCTCGTCAAGGAAGTCAGGTCTTAACTTTGACGGAGTTTATGTCCAACAGTCTAAGCACATTCATATATTAACCTATCTAATTTTCACAACACTACAAAGTAGATATTCAGTGTATCTGTCTCATAGGTAAATGAATTGAGATCATTTCCTGTGTGGGAATATTTCTTCCAAGTTTGTTCTCTGTCACTCTCCCTTACCCCTGTTCTTGCCATTCCACTTAAAGATATGCCATTAAGCATGGACCATGTAGACTTGAATGTCTTTCCTTGGTTCATTTCAGAGCCATTTTCTTGAGTAGATTTTTTTTTTTTTTTTGAAGACTTGTGTTTTGAGTAAGTGACCCTATCAGGTTTCGTTAATGATGCCAATTAATTTGTATTTATATCAATATATTCCAGGTAGGAAAATGGAGTCAATGTACTTTTTATTCCATATTTTACTAATTAAAATCTGTATATTTCTTTTAAAATAAGAAAATTAATAATGATATTTTATCTTTAAAGAAAAAAATGAGTAGAATTTTTATCTTTATGATGTTCGATATTTTTTTGTTAAAAATATAGTATATCTTAGAAAAAAGAAAGAATGTACCTGAGAGTAGAAGTATAGAACTTCTTGAGTTAGAAATGAACCTTCAAGTTAGGAATCAAACCTTTGTCTAGAAGTTCATAATGTATTCAAGTGATGATAGTGATCTCTACAATTCTATTATAGCATAATATTTGATAAGTTAGTATTTTGCTTTATTTGGCAATTTCTCTGAATTTGTGACCATTTCCAAATCAAAATGCAGTCTGTAAAAATAAAAAAAAATAATTAAAAAAAGAGTAGGGATAATAAAAAGAACAAAAAATCCCAATGACATTCAAAATAGAAATAGAGAAAGCAATCATGAACTTCACCTGGAAGTATAAGAGACCTCACATAGCCAAAACAATCCTGAGCAGGAAAAGTGAAACAGGAGGTATCGCAATATGAGACCTTAAACTATACTATAGAGCAATAGTAACAAAAATGGCATGGCATTGGCACCAAAATAGGCAGACCAATGGTAGAGAATAGAAGACACAGAGACAAACCCACATAAATACAATTACTTCATACTAGACAAAGGAGTCAAAAGCATACAATGGAGAAAAGATAGCCTGTTCAACAACTGGTGCTGGGAAAACTGGAAATTCATATGCAGTAAAATGAAATTAAACCTCTATCTCTCACCCTGCACAAAACTCAACTCAAAATGGATTAAGGACTTAGGAATTAGACCAGAGACCCTGCACCAAACAGAAGACAAAGTAGGCCCAAATCTTTATCATGTTGGCTTAGGATCAGACTTCCTTAAAAAGACTCTCAAAGCACAAGAAATCAAAGCAAGAATCAATAAATGGGATGGACTCAAACTAAAAGCTTCTTCTCAGCAAAGGATACAATCAATAATGTGAAAAGAGAGCCTACAGAGTGGGAGAAAATCTTTTTCACACACACTTCAGATAGAGCACTAATCTCCAAAATTTATAAAGAACTTAAAAAACTTTAAGCTAAAAATACAAAGAACCCATTCAATAAATGGACAAGGAACTGGACAGACAATTTACAGAAGAAGACATACAGGTGATTAATAAATATATGAAAAAGTGTTCAACATCTCTAGTAATTAGAGAAATGCAAATTAAAATAACTAAGATTTCATCTTACTCCAATTAGAATGGTTATTATCAAGAACACAAACAATAATAGATGTTGCTGTGGATGTGGGGACACTTTTACATTGCTGTTGGAGTTGCAAATTTGTGCAGCCAGTATGGAAAGCAGTGTGGAGAATCCTCAGAAAACTTGGAATGGACCCCCCTTTTGACCCAATTATCCCACTCCTCGGTTTATATCCAAAGGACTTAAAATTAGTATACTACAGTGATGCAGCCACAACAATGTTTATAGCAGCTCAATTCACAGTTCAATTCTAGGTTGTGGAACCAACCTAGATGCCCTTCAACAGATGAATGGATAAAGAAACTGTGGTGTATATATACACAATGGAATATTATTCAGTCATATATAAGAGTATTATGGCATTTTCAGAAAAATGGATAGAATTGGAGGATATCATGCTAAGCGAAATAAGTCAATCCCAAAAAATCAAAGGCCGAATGTTTTCCCTGATAAGTGGATGATGATATATAATGGGGGGGGGGGGGGGCGAGGAGGATGAGAAAAGAATGGAGGAACTTTAGATTTCGTAGAGGGAAATGAGAGTGGGAGTATGAAAAATGGTGGAATGAGACAGACATCATTACCCTATGTACATGTATGATTACACGAATGGTGTGAATCTACATCATGCACAACCCTAGGAACAAAATGATGTACCCCATTTGTGTACAATGAATCAAAATGAAGTCTGTAAAAATTAAAAAGAAATTTTAAACAGCACATCTAATTAACTTAAATAAAGATAATATAGGAAAAAAATAATTCTGCCATTGGGTAAAGATTATACAGTAAAATGAAAAAAAGAAAACCCCTCCTCTTTAAATGCTATTTTAAGACCTCATTTCAACTGACTGAATCACATCAGAGTTTGATATTTAGTAAAAGTGTTAAATTCAGGGAACTTATAGCAGAGACAAGTGCAAGAAAAAGTTTTGTCACTCAAAACATTCTGAGAATCAAAAAGCTAGACTTTCAAGTGACCCCATAATAAAATAGATACATAAATAATTAATTAAAAGATCCTAGGACTGAAAAGTGGAGAAGTTGAAGAGGAAGCCAGGGAGTCTGCATTGATGAGCATCCCTGAGTAGGAATCTATGCCCCATTGCAGCCCCAGCACCAGGGAGGGCCTGAGAACTATGGCTGAGGAGCTGGTGGGGAGAGAGAATTCCTCATGCAGATGTATTGTGTACTTTAGCATACAGTATGATAATTACCTACTTTAACAGTCATTACAGCCACTCAGAGACCTTGGTAAGCCACAAATTGTTGGGTCACATTAGTAATTCTGATTTAATGGGTCTGGAGTGGAGCCTGGTAATTTGCATTTTTAATAGTCCTAGGTACTTAAGGCTGCTCCCACAGATTTTAGCCCTAAATTCTGACATATCTCTTATTGATTTCCTAAAAGATGTCCACATCTTTATAAAAAGCCTCTTAATTAGTCTTATTAAATTAGTATTTTCAGTTTCTCAGATATCTCCACTGCTATCCTTACAAACACAGCAAGATAAGTGGTCAGCCTTAAATTGTTTCTCCCACACCCAACAATCTCGGACAGAGGACCTACAATAGCCTAAAGGATTTTTGGCAGCCCTGAAGGTGCAAGTTTTGTGTGTCTGTCTTAAGAATGCTAGGAGAATGTTATTGGGAACTAGTGGAAACAGGATACTTAGGCAGTGGCAGAAAGTTCAGCAACACCACCATCTTCAGTACTGTGGAAAGTGAAAACAGACCCATTAAGTACCCCACTTGAAATCTCTGCTGCAAGCAAATCACCTCAAGTGCAAATGTCAGATGGCCATTCTGATCCACCAAATGGAATGTAAATCCCTCTGGTCCCTGAGATTTCCAGGAGCTAAGCCACCTCAGCGCAGATGCTTACCCATTCAAGAATAGCTTCAACCCCTTTGTGTAAGAAATACCTAGTAACTGACCTGGACTGAATACAAAATAAGGAAGGGGAAGAATCTCCCAAACACTTAAGGCCTCTAGACACAGATCCTCCTGGTCAGTCTGACCTCCAACTGCATCTGGCCCATGCCACTGGCCCACTCCAAGTACCCATCTTGTGAGGGCCTGGCCAGAAAAAAACTGCTTGAACGTCAGTTCAAGTCTAAGACTAAGCATCAAGACTAAGACACACCTTCCATGAGAACCCAAGACAGGGGAAAAGTCATTCCTGGGGAAGCTGATTAACTAGGACCATTGCCAGCCCAGAAAGACCACCCCTAGGGTATGTTGTAGAAAATTGTCTTTTTTTTTTTTTTTTGTTATTGCTTTATACAACTTAATTTGAGGCACAAGAATTCACATCTGCAACATTTAAATACCCCACAGGAAAACACGGATTCAAATAAATCAGAAGTGAACTCTCATCCATTGTCATTGAATGGACTCACTAGTCTCTTATGCTGCCTCTTGGTTCCTAACACACACACACACACACACACACACACACACACACACGCACATACTCATATGCATGTGTGCTCTCTCTCTTTCTTATTCAGTCACTAGATATTGTGGATTTCTCCTCAATGATTACTTTTCTTTATTCATTAAATTAATGAAATGTTTCTTGCCTCAATTACTGCAAACTTGACTGCTCCTCTGGCTTGGTTCCTGACAGTCCCATTCACCATGTTACTATAAGAGTGATCACCCCAAAATGAAAATTGGGTAAAATTCTTTGCTTTCTAGAGAACTTCACTCGTTTTTAGAAGACTCAGTTCAGCACACAGGGCTTCCTGTACTTCAATTCCTATTTATCTACCTTGCCTTCCACAGCCTTCTCACATAGATCCCTTCCATCAACCACATCCATTTACAAGACACAAAATAGGTTTGTACTCTGTATTTCCATACCTATGGTACTCACAAAATAGGTTGCTTCTCCTTTACTCCTCTGACTAGCTCATTCAACTTCATATTTTGAAACTGCACAAATGTAATTATGTTCTTAACTTACAGGTATGCAATATTTGTCAAATTACTTAAAATCTCTGAGCCTCTTCTTTCTTATAAGTAAATAGAGATCATGGTAGTATTTATATTCTGGGCTTGAAGTGAGGATTAAATGAGATATCACATGAAAAGAGTTTATTAGAGTGTCATTGTTTTTATGCACTTTTATAGCACCACATGAAGAAATTCATAACATTATGATATTGTGTAAACAGAAATAATGTCCTCATGCTTACGTCATAAGACACCACTGGAAGCCTCAGATGCAAATACATCACTTCAAGTGCAAGCAAGTGTCATTTCTTCTCAACTAGCCATTGTGAGCCATCAGAGAGAATCAAATTCTTTGGTCAATTACACACTCTCAAGTACTATTATTTCCACATTATTTCCTCCACTAACTTCCATTCCAATTCTTTTCAAGGTGCCTTTTAAAATTATTTCCTATTAAAATAAATTCCATATTTCCATATTCCATAAAACATTCCCCCTACAATTTTACCTGACACTAAAATCTTCCTCTTGCCCCACAGCTTTTTAAAATTTTTTTCCCACATTTTATTGGTGCACTACAGTTGTGCACATAATGGTGGGATTTGTTGTTACATGTTCGTACAGGCACACAATATAGCAATATGATTTGACCACTATCACTCTGCAGTATTTCCCCTTGAAGTAACGGATGTTCATATTCCCACAGTGTGTTTATCAAAACACCACAAAGGCAGGGTTTACATGCCTCTCTTCCTCATTTTCTACAGCTACTTCTAGACCATTGCTTTTCTACTTTTATGAAAAGTAAACAAATAACAAAAACAAAAAACCTCTTTAGAAGTCCTGACGTTTCTTCATACAATGCCTAGATTTTTGGATGGAATCCGATCCTTGTCTATACTTTATCATTTGTTGTCTTTTTAAGAACATACATAGTCTTTGTTAAAAAATGTTATTATCCAAAGTCCTCATTGGTCTAGTCCTGATATTTGCCGTGATCTGGCCCTGTTCCCATGGTCCATTGCTTCCTTGAGTGTGTTTGTGATCTGCAGGTGAGCTCAACTTCAGGGAACACTGAGAATGCTTCTTGCCCCACACCTGTGTTATGTGTGTATTATTAAAAAAATATATAATCATCATAAAATTATCACAAGAAGTAACTATTACTTTTTAAAAATGATTTCATGGATTTTTGGTAGCTAGACCTTACAGGAAGAAAGAATTTAATCTCAAAGTCACAGAGCAGAAGGCTCATGGATACCAATCACAGAGAATCTTGACCCGTCCGGACCCCAGGGAAAGATGGATATACCCCAAGTCATCTCCCCGTGCGGGCAGGCAGCTTGTCTCTGGTCCACCATCTCCCTGAAGTCATGTTCCTGGCTACGATGGTTTGGATATAGAATGTCTCTTGAAGGCCCACCTCACCACTAGGAGGTGATAGAAAATTTTAAGAGGTGGAGTCTAGTGGGAGGTCTTCAGGTCACTGGGCGTGCCCTTGAAGGAGACTTAGGACCTCATCCTTTTCTTTTCCTCTCTCCCTTCCTGTCAAGAAGTGAGCAGTTTTGGTCCATCATCCACTCTTCACCATAATTGTTCTCTCACCAGGCCCATAAGCAACAGGGCCAATTGATCATAGGCCAAAATCTCTAAAACTTTGAGTCAAAATAAACCTTTCCTTGTTATAAGTCAATTTGTCTGAAGCATTTGTTACAGTGAATGAAATCTGACTAATGCACTGACTTTAGGAGAAAAGCAAAGCAACAACATCAAAACCTCTGAAATTCTATCCCAAGGCAAGTCAAAGTCTTATATTCTATTTCTAAGAGTATAAAAGTCAAATCTTCAGTTATTAAGATTGAAAAATACCCTAGGCAAACCTACAAAAACTCTCTTTTGCTGCAGTTTTCATTTTCCTCTTAGATTCTGGCTTCCCTAGTTTCTTTTATAAACATGTATACTTGTATGCAGGTATGTATACTCGAAAGCCCAGTTAGACATTAAACAGGTATGTATTGTACTGCATCCAGCATTTCTAGGTGTTGCAGAAGGATTTTCAGACTGTCTAATCTACCATGTGACCAGAAATAGAAGTCTTCACTATGCCTCATTTACTGTTTTTTACATTAGGATTTATGCTTCTAATTTCAGCTTATTCAGACCTTTGATTTTTCATGACCCCTGCCAACAACTATATTCCCTTTACCACCTGAATATCATATTTCATAGATTTCACTACTTCTATCACCAAGAGAAAGGAGGATTTGTCCTTGCTAATGACCATTATTCCTTGCTTAGAGCTTTACATGAGAGACAATCTCTGTAGACCACTGGTCAGACTAAATTGTCTGTCACAATATTACTTACCACTTGGTTCCATCAGCTGTGACCAAACAGTATGGCCATTTGTATACAATATGAATGCAGTAGACTCTGTCAGGAAGGCAATTTGTATAGTGACTATAATTATAAAAGTTAAATTTATCTTCTGTCTCCATGACTTCTACATTCATAGATGCAAATGAAAAATATTCAGAAAGAAGATTACATCTGTATTGAACATGTACAGACTTTTTTCTTGTTATTATTCCCTAAACAATACAACTGTTTAATATACTATTTTCGTAGTATTTACACTTTTAAGTATTATAAGTAATTGAGATGATTTAAAGTATACAGAGGATGTGCACAAGTTATATGCAAATATTCTACCATTTTATGTAAGGGACTTAAGCATTCATGACTTTTGGTTTCCAAGGGGGATGCTGGAACCAATCTCCCTCAGATACTGAAGGGTGACCGTAATTGTTAATGACTTATATAGTACCTTCTTACCACTGGAAAATCCAAGAACATGACTTACCACCAAAGGAGGTCTCAATGTTAATACGATAAAGGCACTCATTTTATTGACACTTACTCTAATCTAGCCCATGAGGTTCTTCCTGCTCTTTCCTATATATACCTGATCTCCATCCTCTTGTGCCCATTTAAGATTATCCGGAGTCTCCCTCCAGTAGAATTTTCTCCAAATCTTGTAAGTTCCCACAAATAGTATGATTATGTTGCCAAAGATGCCCAGATCCTTCAAGGTGGAAAGCCTCTGAGAGACAGTCCTCTGTAAAATTCAAAACAGGCCAAACTTAGGTACAACTTCTAAGGCCAGACGTCAATATTTTTCACCAGTGTTCTCACCCATGTATTTCAACAGTTGTGAGATAAGTATATATAGTTTTCATTAACAATAAATGAGCAAGATTTATCAATGATTTATAATGTTATACTGTGAGCATTTGCATTTTGAGTGACATTTTTTAATAAAATTACAACATTTCAGTGGAAGTCTCTTTTGCTTGAAAGCTATAGATGTAGAATTTACTTAAGGAAATCAGGGGATAGAGAGGGGTTCAAAATTTATCAGAGGGTGAACAGCAAGACCTGAAGAGTCACAGAAAACAAGTCAGCTCCCACAGCTGGGAAGCAGGAGCCACCACAGCAGTCTCAATACAGGGACAGGCTATAAGTCACACCACTAGGAAGGAAGGAATGTAACCATTAGGTTAGAATTCAAAAGCAGAGCAACTGGGAAGGGATATAGCTCAGTTGGTAGAGTGCTTGCCTTGCATGCACAAGGCCTTGGGTTCAAACCCCAATACCACAAAAAAAAAGAAAAAGAAAAGCAGAGCACCTGATTGGTCTAGACTTGTCCTCAGCTAGAAGACATCAGGGCTCTGATTATAGCAGTAAGTATGCTATTTTAAAAAGGAAAATACATGGGGGAACAGTAGAACGTAGCAACACACCATTCCATTGCACACAGAGCAGTCTCAGTCTTGAGGAGCAGTGCTGATCTACACTCTATTTCATTTCTCACTGGGAAGAGAAAATGGAGAGCTACAAGACACCAGGAATCAGGATCTTCTGAATCTGTATAAAATCCCATGCCCTGAATTTCTTAGAAAAAATACAATACTTTAAAAGACCATGTGTGGGATGCAGATAACCTCTGATTCACATTTAGAAGCAAAACTAATCTGAATAATTGTATATACCTTGTAAATATTCTTAAACTAAGAGATGTTACAAAATTGAGGGGAAAATGAATTCTTTACTCTCACCCCCTCGGCCTCCTTTGCTGAACAGTGAGTCCAGTAGGGGGTTTAGCCTCTGCTTAGTTTTTTCATGCTCTGTACTAACTGTGCATGAGAGTTATGATAAGACTCTGAAGAAGCAGGGTTGCCAGAGCGTGGCTGGCATAAGGGGCCATTCTTGAAGTGCCACCGGGCATGATGTGCAGCCCTTTCCAGACTCTTACTTGCCTTCACAACTTTTTATAACAGGTGCAGCAGATGAACTCCTGCCACTGTCTTCCTTAAATGCACACAAATAAAGCGTTACCATGTCCTGGACGGGAAGCCATGCCTACTTCCATGAATCATATTTTGTGTTCATGACTTGCAACCGGGAATTAGTCATTTCGACCTAATTAGTTTCTTCAAAATAGGAACTGCTATGCCAATGATTTAATATCCAGATATATAGTCAGACAATGTCTAGAAAAATGCCATTTAGAGGCTTTACTTCCAGCAACAAATATGTATTTTTTGCACTCTGCCATCAAAACCCCAAATGAACCCTGAGAATCATGTGTTGAAACTGGCAGCCCTCCTGTGTTTGTAGAGGGCAGACAGAATCAAGGGCAGACGTTCAGTGATGCTGAACCCAAACAAGTGCTTGAAAGAACCCATTCATGGAAAATGTGAACAGAAACAAATCATGCTTCATGTGCCTTTTAAAAATTGTATTTATAGTTGATAATTTTATCAAATTTTGACCAAGTGACAAAATTGTATGGCACCTCCATTCATTCAGGTATCCAAATCACAGCTGCTGCAGAAACAATCATATTACCAGAAACATAAGTAATTCTTTGGTTTTTCTAAAACAAATAATAACGACAACAAAAAAAAAAAACATGTACCCAAATGTGTGGAAATATGCCCCATCCTTAGCTTTTTTTCTCCATATATTTAATATATATATGGAGACAAGGTAGAAGAAAATGTATTATGAGGACTGACATTGAGATATTTTTTAAATGATTTGCTTCCTCATGAGAGTATAATAATCTCTTTTGCTGATGACAAGCAAAGCACATTTGAATTTCCAAGTAAACCAACACCACTTTCTTGAGTTTCTACTTTGGTAAAAGTACTTATAATACCTCCAAAAGTGACTGGAGAATTTTCAAGACACAAGTATTTGTTGTTAATTTAATAAATAGCTATTTGATGTCCATAAACACAAATGTAATAGTAAAGCAAAATAAAGCCTTCTTGCAATTTCCTTAAAGTGGGAATGTATGATTACCAGTTTGGGCCATCAGAGTGGTCATGTTAATGAAGGCTTGATCTAAATATCAATGATATATGGAAAAATTCTTCAATTTGGTGCCTGTTAGATGGGTTAATGACCTAGCTTACAACTAGGCAGGAAAAGGTAATTTGGGTCTACCAGAGCCCCTTGGGAATTTGAATTGGGAGACATTAAAGGTCAATCTATAATTAAAAGGTCATGATAGAAGTGTACAGAGAAATCATGATGGATTGAGTTCAAGGAAGCAGAAGCAGGAAAAAAAAAGAAAAAGAAGAGGTGGTAGAAAAAAAAAAAAAGATAATATAATCAGTCCCAGGAGCTATTTTTTGGTTCCTGGTGGTTTCCGGCTCTGCTTTCAGTGCACAAACGAAAGTCCAATTTGTTCTATTAGGTTGTTTGTCACATGAATAGGATGTTTTTTCTTCAAAAAAAACAACAAAGTAATAGAGACCAACTAAGGCATAGTCTGTGTCTGTTAACTCTAAGGAGGATACAAAATACAGCAACTATGTCTCCAAGAATTCTGGGTCTGGGTCTCTCCGACAATTAGATGTCTTTGCATGATCAGTCACTTCCTGCTGTGCTGATGATGGGAAAAAGTTAAATCCCTATGAGCACTAAGAATCTCTTCCTTTTCGATGCTTTAAGCAAAAGCTAAACAGGGCTACTTGGGTAAATATGGATTCCAAAACCTTTCCGGTTAACTTTATATGTCTCCTTGGTCACAAGAGAAGAAAATAGCCAAGGTGTGGTCTATTAATTATTCTGAGCACAAATATATTTTTGGCATGGTATGATGTGCCTAAAATGCAAAGATGAATTAAATACAGTTCTTGCTTTCAAAGAATTCACACTCTAATGGGAAAATTCACGTGCAATTACTCGCAAATGAAAGTAATGAATGCTTAAGAGTCAGCAGAAGGAAGAAATGATTTTGCCCAGAAGTATCAGAATTGAATTAAAATACATGTATGGTTTTTCAACAGGTAGAAAGGAGTAAGGGTATTTTTTTTATTTGAATTGTGAATGTATTTTCTGTTTAAAAATTTTTTATTAATTTTTATTTGTTCTAATTAGTTGTACATGACAGTAGAATGCATTTTATACATTTTGATAGATCATACATAAATGGAGTGTAATTTCTCATTTTTCCAATTGTACATATTGTAGGATCACATTGGTCATGCAGTCATACATGTACATGAGGTGATAATGTCTGTTTCACTCTACTATTCTTCCTACTCCCATACTCCTTCCCCTCCCTTCACTCCCCTATACCTAATCTAAGGTAACTCTCTATTCTTCTTTAGTGCCCCCTTATTATGAGTTAGCATCTGTATATTGGAGAAAACAGTTGGCCTTTGGTTTTTTGGGTTTGGCTTAGTTTGTCTATTTCATTCTTCTTTAAAACTGAGTAGCATTCATATATATATATATATGTGTGTGTGTGTGTGTGTGTGTGTGTGTGTGTGTGTGTGTGTGTGTGTATATCACATTTTCTTTATCCATTCATCTGTTGAAGGGCATCCAGGTTGGTTCCATAGTACAATTCTTAAAAACAAAAACATATAATAGTATTGGAAAAGTGCAAAGCTCAAAAAAGGAGTACACCTAGAACATCAGATACATGCATCACATGAAGCATAATGAACTTGAAAGGTGGGAAGGTTGAAGTACAATTACAAAGGGCATTCATCACATGTCATGCAAATAAAAAGAGGGATCCAGTGGATATTTTTCCAAATATATTTATGTAGATGACTGATGATAAGTGTACAACCAAAGTGAATTTTAATATGTAATCACCATTCCTATCATGACATAGGACTTTTGAGATATGTTAAAGATCTCCTCATGCTTCTGGCAAGTGAGGCTGTCCCTACCCCTAGATATAACCATCAATAACTTTTGCTTGTTCTTGAACATCATACAAACAGCATTATACAGAGTGTAATATTTTTCAACACTCATCAATCTTGTGTGCATCAGTAGTTTCTTCACTTTTCTACTGCATAGTATTTCATTCATGTGAAAATATCACAATGCATTTACCATTTGTCTTAGCTCAGGCTTCCATAACAAAATACCATAGACAGAGTGAATCAAACAACAAAAATTCATTTTCTCACAGTTCTGGAGGTTGGAGAGTCTGAGATCAAGGTGAAGCAGTGTTGGTGTCTGGAGAGGGCTCTCTCCTTCGGTTGTGGATGGTCAACTTTTCCTGGGTCCTCACATGGCCTCTCCTCAGTGCCTGTCTCCTCCTTTTCTTACAAGGACTCATGATCCCATCACGAGGGCTCCATGCTCATGACCTCATCTAAATCTAATTCTCTCCCCAAGGACTTA